>NW_028321904.1:5000000-7500000 GCF_036245765.1 Copidosoma floridanum | reverse complement strand
ATAACGCAACTTATGAAGGGGTTGATACATCAAACGATAATATTTATTTAAATTTTTAGGTGGAAATGTTGAGCAATATGAGTGGAAGATTACTACCTTATGAACTAAATCTCAAAATTGGTACAATCGTGATGTTACTGAGAAATTTAAGTATTTCACATGGACTTTGTGATAGAACACGTTTACGAATTACAAAATTGTTAATAATTCTAATAATTTCTAATTTTGATAATTTAAAAGATAAATTGGCAATATTTATGGTAACAAACTGAAAATCACTTATTATTATTTTATCATTTAACAAGTATACATGACATGATTTATGAAAAATAGTGTAGGGGCCTGTGGGGGGCTCTGGAAGGTCTGTTAAGGAGCAGGCAAAATTGTTCGGGGGGTCTATGAGGGGGCTGTGGGGTGTTTAAAAAAAAATTTTGAAAATGACTAATTAGCCATAAAAACAGTCGAATTTTAGCATATTTGCGAGGGAGGCTGTGGAGGGGCTGTGGGGGGGGGGAATGCAGAATCCCCTTCACGAATAACTATTTAATATAGAGAGAGCAGACATACATATGTATGTATGTATATTTATATGTATATTAGTGGGGCTAACGCCCCCCTGCACGCTCCGCACGACAACCCCCCACTAACAGATTAAGTAGAAAAAGTAACAACATTACTCATGTATTTATCGATGCAGGCTAAAAATAAGTTTACAACAGCAGAAAACACGACTCACAAAAAAGTTGATTGAACATATAATTAACTTAACATAATTAAATTAACATAAATATTAATTTTTCAATAGTATTTTAAAATAATATAAGAGAAGGTCTTCCATTACACGAATTAAAATTAAAAATAAATGCTATAGCAGTGTTAATAAGAACTTTAAGTATATCAGACGGTCTCTGTAGAGGCACATGATTAAAAATAACAAAATTATATAAGTATAATATAGAAGCAGAAATAAGTACGAGAGAAAAAAAGCAAAGTTTTTATTCCTAGAATAACATTGAATACTGGCACCTTGTTATCATTACCTTTTGTTTGCTATAGAAAACAGCTTCCCTTTGTATTAGCATGTTATATATTTATTAACAAATCAGAAAAACAGAGTTTTGATTCTTTAGGATTGTATATTAAAAAACCTTTATTCTCTTACGGACATTCATACATTGCTTCATTATGATGTAAGAATCCAAAAAGAATTCTTATTTAAATTGCGTCTGAGAATAAATCAGAAATTAAAAATATTGTTAAGCTCAAAATTTTTTAGTAATCTTAAAATATGTAACTTTGAAGATCGTCACATTAAAATAGACGTATGTTAATTCATAAAAACCATGAAAAACAAATATGAAAAATGTGGCAAGGATTTTAAAAGTACAAATGGGTTAAAATTACACATGAAATGTTACATTATTAAGCTAACAGAATGAATTGTTGTTTTAAAAGCTTAATTGTGTTCGTCTATCTAATTATACCTTCTTCTTAATTATGTCTTTTACTTAATAAAATCTTCAAGTAATCAAGAATCTTAAATTTGGATAAAGTAGACATGTACCAGAAAGAGATTTGAAATGTAAAAGTTTAATCAAGTTCAAAAAATTATGGTACTTCAGAGACGCCTAGTTAGTGAGAAAA
The DNA here is from genome assembly GCF_036245765.1 of Copidosoma floridanum. Lineage (NCBI taxonomy): Eukaryota > Metazoa > Arthropoda > Insecta > Hymenoptera > Encyrtidae > Copidosoma > Copidosoma floridanum. Next base: position 7,498,356 of record NW_028321904.1, on the reverse strand, counting down.
AGCGAATAGACAGAGGAAAACCTATGATCAGTGACTTAAAAAACTCTAAAAACGAGGTATGACTGAGGTACTGAATTGCGTATATTTTTTAACACTTATGATAGTAAAACATTAGATAAATAAGTATTCTATTGAGAGGAAGTGGATGGGGTGGTGGAAGGGGAGTTGAGGGGGTGCTGAGGGGGAGCAGGGGAGAGCGGGGGGGCTGAGACTCGCTTTCGTCAATACAACTGTATAATAAAGGAAGATATATAACAATACAGAAATAGTCAAAAGTTGGCCAGCAAAGTTTAGAAGGTTTTATCTGCTCAGTAAGTATTGTTGTTTTGACTAGTCTGATTGTCACACTTTATATACTGTGAATATTTTTCAAAATTCATTAATTGCATTAATTAAAAAAAATCTGTAAAAGACAGTACAATAAACAGCTATAATGATGTACCAGCAAAAAATAAGTGGGATTTTGTTAAATCCTTTAAAGCACTTATCTTTATTTGAGGTTGTACTTTGAGTGATTATGCAAAAGATTCTAGAATCTAAACAAAATAGCTTACATTAATAATAATTATGATGATGTGCTGAAATTAAGGCCTGCATTTCAGACTTAATTTGGTGATGATCCTTTGCTCTGAACTTATTTTTATTCATCCTTGCCCTAGAGAACTTATATTTGCTAATATCTCTTGATACTCATTAAATATTGACTTTTTACAGTTATGTATAACGTAAGCGAAGTTCCCAAAATGACGAGATTACTCACCTAGCCACTTATCTGACCTGTACATTGTTGCAACTCAAATACAACGTAAGCTGGTGCTCTTTGATACTTATGCTAGCTCTAAAAACAGGTTGTACTCTGGTACACCAGTTTTACCTAAGTTGAAGGTTAGGTTTGACTACTAGAGCGCTTAACGCATAACGGTACAACGCTCGAGTGTACGACATTATTCTTAATGGATACCAGAATGCGTGATAGAATATCGAAAACTTCACCTTGCTTTATGTATTTTCTTTATTAATACATCATGCAGTGTTTCTTTATACTAATTTCAGTTATCATTTTTGACGCTTTCTATTTTATCTGACTATATTTTTATATAACTGTACGTTATTATCATTTCAATACTTCATATTATAGGTTGTAGTGTTCTCGATTCCATCAGCTAGTCATTGGTTTTTTATTAAGCCTTATTCCATTAAAGTTGTTTTTAGAAGTAAAAAACATTTTTTTTTTTATGAAACTAAATTTACCTGCACGTAGTATTCTATTTAAGATTGAGTAGTCGTACATTTTGTTTTGTATAGCTTTTGAGGATATATTATAGTTTGGTTGCTATACATACGACTAAGTATAAGCTTGTCCGTTAGCGTATGTAACATGCTAGAAGTAATATAAAATATTTTTTTATTAAATCAGGTAGCTGCTTGGAAAATTTTATGAAAAATTTAGTAAAACTGGGATTGAAAGGGATAAAAGCTAGAACTGTGATAAAAAATATATATTACTAGGTAATGTGCAATATGTATTATCTGGTAAGTAGGACCAGTAGTTTAAATAGTCAAGATGAAGTCACGAGGAAAAATCAAGGTAATCGGGAAGCGTCAGAAATGAGAAAGTATCAGTTCTTTGAACAGTCTTGCATCGATAAGCCGGTCAAACCAGCGTAAGAAAAAGTGACTAGTTTACACTTGTTGGCCCAATGCGGTTGAATTTGCACATTTCTGAGTCTGAAGCGTAAAACCACTGGTTGTTCATGTAATCAACTGGAAAATGGAATTAGGACTGCCAAAATGGCCCATAAGAGACGTTTGCCTACGACGACTTCAGTCACCTCTTTTTTGCATTTATTGTGAAATCTTGGCTCAGTAGTTACACATAGCAGCTCTTGTGATTATCCTTTTGTTCACGTTTTAGCAGTAAAGTTTTAGCTGAGTTTTAAAAAGGCTTTGATTTTACGTGACTCTCAGAAACTATAAAATTTGTAGACTATTTATGATTGCATATTAGGGGCCTTATTTTTCTGGGATTTTCGATTGTTATAGAACGGATAACGAAAGCATAATACTGTAGTACATCGCATAGTTGTGACTTAAAAAAATAATAGTTGTTTAGAAGCGAAACTTATTAAAGGAGACACAAAACGCTGTCAAAGTGATCAGACGCTTTGTTTATATTTGGGCAGGGCTGCATTGCAAATCTTTCCCACTGTTTTAATTGAACTCAATTATGGCTATTGACAGCAAACAGCACAGCTTAGACGATTGGGATAAAATTGAATAGTAGGTTCAGACCCCGGGAGAATCGAGAAACTTGAACCTATGCTCTTAAACTTAATAACCCTAAGGAATTTAACTCTTAATCCCTGACATTTTAAAGCCCTGAACCACATAAACAGAAACCCAGAGCACCTTTTGACCACTTTCTTAAATAACAAAGTGAGTTAAAATGACACAAGTTCTAATTACCAGGTAATTCTAAGCGCTTACTGATGGCTTTATTTCTCAATAAATTATTACTTTGTTACAAAAGCACCCATCATAAAGGGGTGCTTGTTGAAAACTTAATAAATTAATATAAAAACTTCTTAACAAAGCAAGCACAAATTATCAGGTTACTCTATGCGTGGACTGGACACTTTATCTTACTAATATATAAAGCAAAGTCTCTAAAACCGTTTTCATCCCTAACCGCAAAAACTACTGAACCAATTTTTCTACAATTTCGCATTTTGACTCTTAATTATTCTGAGATAGTCTTCGCACAGTTTTTTTGTTAAAAATTTAGTAACAATTGCAATAAATAAGCTGAAATTTTTTAAAAATAAGTTAGTTTTGCGCTCTAGTTCAGTAGGATCCGCTAGGTAGCGTTGAGGTAAAATTGAAGCCACCTGCAACTAAAGATAGTGAGAAATGATTATGAAAAGCCCCATTGTGTAGACAATCATCGCAGTCAATGATCAGCACTTCACCAGGAACAGAAGAGTTAGTCGTGCAGCTGCACATGCTGGCTACTGATGACACTCTTTTTTCATGGGTCAGCGAAACTAATCGGCTTTTACCCTGTATCGCCAAAATAACCGAATGCCTTGGAAACATAGGCGTTCAGAACGTCAACGTCTCCAAAGGAACACCAGAAAATATTTCTAGCCAGAGCACAACCTGCTCAAGTACTTCAGAGCTAGGTGGCCGTTCAACCATCCAACTTGGTGCCGTCAGAGAAATCTTTTCTTTAAATGCGAGCCAGAGAAGAAGGCCCTGAAGAGTACGGGCATCCACAATGGCCTCCTACTAAAAGGTAGTGCCAATGGCATACCTACAGAGAAAGTATCCTCTTGGCTCACTTTCCTGACTAGCGATGAACGGTTGGTTATCCGGGGAACAACCTAAAGACGAGATACTCTTTGGTCATCGGCGTACCTCCCTTCCTGTACGATCTCCGTACTCAGAGACACAAGGGATAAGAGTCAAGCTACCCGTATCTGCTCTTCATCATGAAGAATAATAATGAGGGCAGGCTGCAAGTTCAACCACTAGCGCTTTGCAGGGGCATTATAAGTATTTACGTCTCCTACTTCACCATCAATCTCATTGGTTCTTTTAAGGGCCACCTAAGTATAAATTATCTTGCCGACAAAAAAATTTTTACTAGGATTTTCAGAGATGATTCGTCAACTCAAGGACTATGTAAAGCCGTTCACTTTTAAACCAAGTCAGTTATTTACTGGCAGACGTCACGAGCAGAGTTATTCATCGCAAGGCTGGAAACACCGTTGACTGACGATCCTATATTATCCTTTTGACTGTAAGCATTTAACTAGGAATCACTTATCCTCTCCAAGGTCTGCACTGGGAGAACCTAACAACTATGAACGATAATAACAAACGTGAGACAACGGGACAGTTTTCAATGGGCAAGCACCACGAACTAATCCTTCCAACTGAGTCTGCAAATAAATCACCATAACCAATTAAGTCTGCAAAAAAAAAAGTGCTTTAAACACCAAAGTATTTAACGTTATACCAGGAGACGTTGAAAAAGAGCTTTACAACTAGCTCTTAAGCTTCAAATGTTGTAGTTTTCCTACCAATTAGTGTGGTGCTGCATTACCAGGCCAGAGAATATCACCCTTAGGTATAGAGGCAATTACGTTTGTTGGAAACTTTAGTCAAAATAAATATGACTTAAGAAGCTCACCAGTCGTTTTCAGGTTCATCAGACGTCAAACAACCGTGCCAAGAAACATATAACAACCTAATAAAGTTAAAAAAAATAGCCCTTACGGTCCACAGGAGTCTTAACTATTCCAAAAGTCATAAGGAGTTTAATTGGCAGGAAAACTTCAAATATATTTAATGAATACAAGTTAGGCGTCCAGAAAATGACGAAATAATCTATGAAGTAAGTGATCAGCTTTTCACTATAACCCTTATAGTAACTTCTAGAATCTTCCAGTTTTAAATAGGTAGAATATATATTTGTATTTTTGTTGCGACAAAAAACGTAGGAAGTAAGCCCCAGGACTTGGTTGCTTTGGTAATAAAGTTGTGAGATAAGAGGAAAAAATTTTTTCATGATAAATTTTTTGTGAGCTTTGAATCTTTCCAGCTTTAAACAATAGCTCTGTTCATAGATTTTATAAAATAAACTTTAAATCAACGGCCTTTTAAGGCCAACAATTATTTTATGATATAACGAATGCACAGTACTTTTTAGCATAATAATTCCTTTTACACTTTTTACAGCTTTTTACTTGATCAAATAAACTGTATGCATTCTGAACAAATATGATTTTAATATAAAAATTTTTGTTTTGAGCAGTGTCACAACTAGATGTATAATTTTTAACTGTAAACGTTTAACACTACATGTAAACACACTACGGTGTTCAATTTAGTGAGTCTCGAGATAGGGAGGGAGTCCACTAGTAACGTATATGAAGCATTAACTAATCATACAAGCACCAGTAACCAGGTCAGCTGAATCCATTTTAGGCAACTTTATTAAAATATGAACCATTTATTAGTCATATAAGCGCCATATACCAGGAAACTTGGAGGCTTACGATATCCACTTCATCAGATTGTGAAGCATTAGCAGCCCCTCGTCTTGGCTTCACCTGAGACTCACTAAATGGAACACTGTGGTGTGTTGACATGTAATGTAAAACGTTTATAGTTATAAATTTTACATATATCTATAAAAACTCTTAGTAAATTCAATTTTCAAACAATTTTTTCAAACATTAATAATTTTTATCTTTTATTAGCTTAGGTAAGGATAGACTTGATAAGGAACTGACTCCAGGACTTGTCTATAAACTTAATTGTATTCAGAGTGATGCTAGTTACACTGGACAGACCTCACGTATTTTAAGGACTAGAATGGAGGAACACAATCGTGATATAAAAAAAATAGTTATAGATCGGTATTAGCTCACCATTGCAGTGTCACATCTCATCTTTCTCAATTCGACAAAGTTCGGATTTTAGACAGAGAATCTAATAAATTTAAACGCGAGTTTTCAGAAATGCTCAATATAATCTGGTATGATACAAATATTAACAGAAAGACTGATATTAATAACCTTAATGCATCTTATAGTAATTTTATTAGATATATGCGTAATAAAGTAGACGGTTAGTATTAAATCCTAGTCTCAACATATATATTTTTTATTATTTAAAATACTACTACTTGTTAGTTATATTACACCAGTTTTAAACCATTTCCCAAGTTTTATACCTCCTTTTCCTACCACTATAAATCTGTTCCGATTCCTTAGTTCCATCCCAACTTCCGTCCGTTGTACCACCTCTAACATCTGTTTACATATTTTATAGTCTATGGCGGGGGAACACCTCTAATACATTAAGTGGTTTGGGGCATCTATGTATGGGTTTTTGACTCTCAGTTTTTCTCTTATTGTTAGGTCGGTGTAACGACATTGTGTTTCTGTTTTAATATACTTAGTGTCCCATCTATATAAAGCAATGAATCTTTTTACGTTCTATTGTTTATTGTATGACTTTAATTGCTGTAAATTTAGTCATATGACTTTGAACATGTGTCATTGTTAATAGAATACAATCGTGATGTAAAAGGGGAAGCGCCTCTCGTATTTGTGAGCTGTTACCTGTTGTTATTAGTTGGAATTCAGTTATTTCAAGTAGTGGCTTCAATATTTGTAACATTAATCTAAATAATTTATTGTGTTTTTTTAGATTTCTAAAGAGGTTGACTTTGGTTTCGACGAAGCGTCAAATATTTTGCTTAATAAAAATATGCTCCCTTTTACCAAGTTTTTATATTTACTTGTACCTTATGAATTTTATATTGGAGCAAAATAAAGAGGATGATTGCATTAATCATCGTCGATTTACTAAAAAATATTAAGTCATCATGTCATTCCCCGTGTAACCAACCGCTCGTCGTTAGTTGAAAAAGTGGGCTTGGAGAATACCTTCTGTGTAGGTATGTTGTTGGATGGCCACTTAAAAGGCTGTTGTGGCTGCCCGTACTTTTCAGGGCTGTCTTCCCTGGATTACATTTAGAGTAGAAAACTCTCTGACGGCACCAGGCTGGATGGTTGAACGGCCACAAAACTCTGAAGTGTTGGAGCAGGTTGTGCCTAGGCTAGACATGTCTTTGTCTCCTGGTATTTCACCGAAGACGTTGACGATCCAACCACCTATTTTTCAATCAAAAAAAGAGTGTTGTCGGTTGCCAGGATGCCCAGTTGCACGACTAACAACTCTGTTCTTGGTGTACTGTAGTGGAACGACTACTATATTTGACAACTTGATAAGGCATCTTATAACCACTTTTTACTACCTTTGATTGCAGGTGGCTTCAATATGGCGATCAGATTATGCCATGATCAGAGAGAAAAGATTTTTTGATGTTTCGTCCCAGGAGCACGCCAAGACTTATCAGTAACGCTGATGACGTCCTCTCTGTCTTAGATACCTATATCGGTGGGGGTATCCGAGCTCATCTTAAACGCCCTTGTATATAAACCAACATGAGACCCAGACACTTGCGAGAAGGTTAACTTGAACGGTTAGACACCTAGTGGATTGTTGGGGAAGGAAGAAGAGTAGTAGTGTACATGTGTGTGTGAAGGTACCCACATTAATTTTACCTCAACGCTACCTAGCGGATTCTTTTGAACTGAACCGAAAAGCTAGCGTATTTTAGCAAAACTTAGAGCTTATTTATTGTTTGTGTTATTAACTGTTCTAAGAAAAAAACTGTCTAATATTCATCTTGAAGTTATCAAGAATCAGTATGCAAAATGTCAGGAAACTCGGTTAAGTAGTTTTAACGGTTAACGATTACAATGGTTTCAGCCAGTTTGCTTTATACATTAGTAAGAATACTTTGTAATATTATTATTTATTGTAAAATAACTTGGGGCACTTGTTGGCATCTCAATGAATTAGTAAATCACCCATTAAGAAAACAAGTGCCAACCATTAGGTCACCCGGGATGACTACTGACTAATAAATAAATTAATTAAAATCGTTCTGTGACGTGGCGAATTGGATGTACATCCAAACACGTCACGGAATCCTCGTCACTGACAGTAAATGGTGAGAGTCTTAGAGGTAGCTCTTTCCCTCCTGTACGTGGCTTGCTGTAGTGGACGAAATTCTGGTATCAGGCCCATATGCCGTAGCATTGAGAGTGACTATAAAGCTCGGTCTGACTCTCCTTCTATCACCCTATACCAGTACCTTGGAGATGTGTGCGTGCACTACTAACGAAATGAATATGCGAATGGCAGCTATCGGTGTGTTGGTGTTCTGGGAGCAGGAATATAATAGAGGTGGCCTATGTGTGGTGCTTTGTTGGCTGATAGTGTGTGCTGGGCCGCATAGCATACGGTGCACATGCGTGGTTAGATAAGGACAGACACTTGAGCTCTTTGCGAGGCTAGCACCGGAGCAGCTCGGCACGGCAGCAGCAGACTCTTGCCTGCCAAATTGCCATGACGTTGCACAGCTGAGACCTAAACGTCACACACTCACACACGAGCCAGCCTTCACATGGTCATCCAGGTTCCCTGGGGCCCTCGACGCTAACAGCATCGCCAGGAGCATCGCTAAGTGCTTCACTGAAGCAGTAGTCTGGTAGGTGAATGGATACTGTGTTTGTGTAGTGCACTGAGTGCGTGAGAGTAGTTGTCCCTCATAAATCTTCCCTTGTACCATATTATAGAGCCAGCCTGAATCCCCTATTGCAAGTACTAGGTGAATGACACCTTGTTTACTAATCTGTGGCAACAGCAAGTCACAACATCGGAATCGTCGCTGTTCTGGTGTGCCGTGTATGACAAGTGTAACTTTAATAGCTCTGAAAATTCAACTTTAATGAACGAGCATTTAGCCACTAAGTACGATTCGTTGTCATATCTCGGCTTGGGTGGCGCCGAGTGCAGCCGTGATAGCGTCGTGCCCCAGTGTCAAGTTAGTGAGTGTTCACGATTAAAAAAAAAAGCTATTCAATCACGATAGCTGCAATGCGCTACTCATTGCTGCACGCGGTGCTGCACAATACCGGTGATACCCAGCCCCTCGTGCATCCCCTTTTATAAATCCCCGATAAAGTTATAAAACAAAACAAATAAACGTTAGTCGCAATCCCCGGCTAACGTGTTACAATATATAATATAAGCGCTAATTACCAGCTGAGCTAGGGCACTTGTTAAACATACAATGGGTTCTTAAATCATTATGCAAAACAAATAACCTACTAAATAGAAAACCGAAGTGCTTGCGTTACCAAGTTATGCTTTAGTAATTAATGAAGTAGTTAGAAGTCGTCCTGAGTCATCTAGTATCTGGCGCTTGTGTTACAAATTGTCACTATTTTAACTTTAATAAAGTAAGCAGTAATTATATTAAGTTACCTTGTTTTCGATAGTCACGTTGTTTATCGCTACTTCATTAGTTTATACTAGGCAGCAGCAAGTGCCTTAAGATATCTAGTGGTTGAAACTTTTTTATTTCAATTGCGATTTATTTATACATTAAATGACAAGTAGTCTTCTTGGATTATATTCTAATGATTTTCATCAATCTTTAAAAGTATTAATTTATTAACTTACAAATTAGAAAGTAGGCATTCTTAATTATTTGGTTATTGGTACTAGTTTTAATGATGATTATTGTTGTTATAATTTATTCAGCTCCCTACAAGCACCCTGAAAGTTATCTTGTGGTCGGCACTTACATTATTTAATGGTACTTTCTTAACTTATGAAGCAGCCAGTAGGTCCCTCGGGTTATCTCATAATTGGCACTTGTGTTGTATATACGTACCCTATCATTTAATAAAGTGGCCAGTAGGTGCCACAGGTTATTTGGTGATTGTCACTTATGTTGTTTCATTGTACTTTATAAATTAGTCAAGTAACCTGTAGGTACGTCAAGTTATTTGGTGATTGGCACTTGTGTAGTGTAATCGTACTGTTGTATTTAATAAAGTGGCCGGTAGGTGCCCCAGGTTATCTGATAATTGACAATTGTGTTGTGTAATCATAGTTTATTATTTATTAAAGTGGCTAGTGGATGCCTCAGATTATCTGGTGATTTGCTCTCGCATAATTAATTTGACTATTTATGGCAACAGGTTATGGGGTTCAACAGTTCATGAAAAATTGGGTTATGTGGTTAAAAGCTTTAAGATTTCTGGATTAAGGGGTTAAATACTTTATGGCTATTGACTTCAAGAGCTTGAATTAAAGTTTTTTGATATTCCTGGGATTCTGGATCGTTTTTTGAATTTTGTCCTAATCATACTGAACTGTACTACTCGCTTTTGATAGCGCTAGTTCAGTATAATTGGGACATCGGGAATAATTTGCTATGCAGCTCTATATTCGGGAAAGCTCACTTTTTTCAAGCAGCTGTTACATAAGTTATATACATGAGGATTTCGTTTATCTACTGTGGTGTAAGTGGTGGTACTATTTGTTATTTGAAAGCAAGATGCAAGCCATATTGTATAGTATATATGTAATAAACTGGATCAAGAATCAATATTTGTCTTTCTTTCTTGAAACAACGAGGATCACTGATGTAACCTATCGCATTCGTCTTTCATAATTGCTAGGAAAAAAGCTAGGAAAGAGCTTACAGGTTTCAACGATGAGATTATTGGAGCTAAAGATGTTGAAAGTAGACAGCAATACAATCTTGTAAGGTTTATATTAAGGTTGCTTTAGCGTTAATGATTGTATCTCATTGGGGCATAAGTCGTGCGCAGTGAACGATTGTATTCAACTTGCTAAAACTTACACTATGGCTTATTATTTACTACCCAAATAATTGTGAGTATTTCACAGGTGATGAAGCTTTTTAAATTTATTATCTAAATATAGGATGTATTTTTGCTTAAGCAGAAAATAATAACAACCTTAAAATGCATTGATAGCTTTACTTAAATTAAACAAAGGCGGTTACAAGTTATCGCAATTACTAATTTTTTTCTCTTGAGATTTTTCCGCTGCCTTTTAACAACACTTCTAGAAAATTTAAGCCTAAAGTATTAAACACAAAAAAAATTTAGGTGTGGATCTTGGGACCTCTGTCCAAAAGTGAGACTTCCAACTTAAATGTTATTAAACTCAGTGTAATAGAAACTGAAAAAACTAGATAACATCTAATTTTCATAGGTCTTTAAGAATTTGATATTAAAATAGTGAGAATTTTGTTACAATTATATATCCAAGCACGCTTGTGCATGAAATACATATATTCATGTTACATGAAATTCGAGCATTCTCATTACTTTCATGTTTGCTATGACATATGTATTCATACATAAACGAATTGTTGGTCATGCAATTAAAAACAAGACCAAAATGTTCACTATAGTGCACCGAAAAACGGTACTTATTTCCATAATTCCTTTCGTTTCAAATTACTATTTGTGCATTTAAATCTTGCACCATTGTGTTTAATTAATTTTTGTCGACAAAATTGACATACAGCAACAATATACGTATAGCTCTTTTCCTTTTTTAAGATGTGATTTTTTATTTAATTCATCTTCTATGATTGTTTATAATTAAATATTGAAATTTACCTATGCTTACAACTTATTTCTACTTATTACAAAGTAAATAAAAAAAATAAAGGTTTTAGTTACGTGACTATTGTTTTTCTTATACACAGCGTGCTATGTAACGGTAGCATTTACCGAGAACCGCATGTAGAGCGATTTTTTCTGACGCAAACCCCGTTGGAATTAATTTTTTAGGGCAAATAGCTTTTAAATGGGAGCCGATTAAGAATACGTTCCAAACTACCCCTGAATGGGGTTGGAAGGCTATAGCCCGCCCGCATGAACTCGCGACGTTGCAACATTGTTATTGGAGCTTAGTCGGTAAGCAGAAAGAGCTATATCCATGTGCTCACGCAAGAGCGTCAGATACTGCTGGTAACTTGAAAGTTAAATCTAAAAATTCTTACCTTAGGGTAAATATTGTCTGCTCCTTATGTTGTCAGTTGTTTATCCACGTGCTTACTGTCTTTTTTACTCTTATGTTGGACAAAAACATCTTTAAATTTTTATACTTAAGTAATGTTACCTCAAATAAAAGTGAAATACCATATCAGTATGGATTTTTCCACTCTCCACGATAGTACTTTTGCAAAAATAGTCGACCTCTCGGTCAAAAATATGGTTGTTAGGTATGTCTAGCTTACGTTCCCAAGTATATCGTCTGTACACGATTGTATTGAATGATAATAAAAAAATGTCACGTTAATAAAATGTTTGTTTAATGTACATCTTTATTCAGTTAAAACTTAACCATCAAAATAAACTAACACAATGAGAATGAGAAATAGTTTAAAACATACAGAAAATAAATTTAATCAAACTAAGTCCCCACCAACTGCCCGGGAAGTACCCGCCAAGTAACCAGAAAGTACCCGCCAAGTGCCCAGGAAGTACCCAACAAGTACCCGGGAAGTACCCACCAATAACCCAGTAAGTACCCGGGAAGTTTTCGATAAAGTGCTCGAGGAAGTGCCCGGGAAGTACCCGCCAAGTGCCCTGAAAGTACCCGCCAAGTACCTGGGAAGTACCCGAGGAAGTGCCTAGGAAGTACCCGAGGAAGTGCCTGCCAAGTGCCTGGGAAGTACTCAAGGGAGTACCCGGCAAGAGCAACGCCAAGTACCCAGGAAACTCCCAGGAAGTACCCGCTAAGTGCCCCGGAAGTCCCTGCCAAGTATAATACTGTCTGGTACTTCCCGGACAATTCCTCGGGTACTTTTCGGGTACTTGACGAGCACTTCCTTGGGTAGTTCCCGGGCACTTGCCGGGCACTTTCTCGGGTACTTCCTGGGCACTTCTTCGAGTTCTTCTTGGGTACTTGGCGGGTACTTCCCGGGCACTTGGTGGGTACTTCCTGGGCACTTCCTCGGGTACTCTCCGGGTACTTACCGGGTACTTGGCGGGTACTTCCTATGCACCTGATGGTTACTTCGCGGGCACTTCCTCGGGTACTTTCCAGGTACTTTCCGGGTACCTCCCGGGCACTTCATTGGGTACTTCCCGGGTACTTGGCACGTACTTCCTCGGGTACTTTCCGGGCACTTAGCGGGTACTTCTCGGGCACTTGGTGAGAACTTTGTTTGATTAAATTTATTTTCTGTATGTTTTAACCTTTTTTGATTCTTATTGTGTCAGTTTATATTGATGGTTAAGTTTTAACTGAAGAAAGATGTACATCAAACAAACATTTTATTAACGTGACATTTTTTAATTATTATTTAATACACTGTTAAGTTTATGATTTTTTTGAATAGATGTTCTATAATTTTTGTTTGAATAATTAGATAGTATTTAAAGCATTTTCAAACGTTTTATTTTAAAATATGTAAATTTGGATGATAAATAAATGATTTTTATGAGCAATATCAACTGTAATATACTTTGATTATTGCAATTCATAAATGGACTTGCTCTCAATCGTGTACAGACAACATACCCGGGAATGTAAGCAAGATATACCTAACAACAATATTTTTGACCGAGAGGTCAACTATTTTTGCAAAAATACTATCGTATAGAGTGAAAAAATCCTAACTGATATGGTATTTCACTTTTATTTGAGGTAACATTACTTAAGAATAAAAATTTAAAGATGTTTTTGTCCAACATAAGAGTGAGAAAGACAGTAAGCGCGTGGATAAACAACTGACAACATAAGGAGCAGACAATATTTACCTTAAGGTAAAAATTTTTACATCCAACCTTTAAGTTGCCAGCAGTAGCTGACGCTCTTGCGTGTGCACATGGATATAGTTCTCACTGCTTACCGACTAAGCTCCAATAACAATGTTGCAACGTCGCGAATTCATGCGGGCGCGCTATAGCCTTCCAACCCCATTGAGGGATAGTTTGGAATGTATTTTCAATCGGCTCCCATTAAAAAGCTATTTGCCCTAAATACAAGCGGTTCTCGGGAAATGCCACCGTTACGTATCATGCTGTATGATAGATCAGAGAATAGAAAATAAATCAGTTTATATCTAGGATACGTAGAATGTAGCTGACAGGAATCAGTCGATAGCACGACAGGTGACGAGTAAGTCAACCAAACTTACGAATTCTCGCGTACCTGCGCCTGATGAGGCTGACGCATATTGTCAGTGAAACGTTGCGCATCAATAAATCAACGCAGAAAATTTAAATACACTTTACTTGTATTTATTTATTTTCTCACATTTCGCCCCCAACGGATCACTGATCACTTTGAATTTCCAACTAAGGTTATGTTTATGCATTGTCCAACCCCTCTACATATCTGCCGTGCCACGGGAAAAAATCGTAAGTGCAGCCAGTGTCTAATTGGGAAAATTCACGAAAACTAATTATTTAAAAACATCATAAGAATCAAATTTCTTAACAGCGAAAAAACTGTTTCTAGGGTAATTAGGGTATGATCTTATCTGTGCACGCGAAGAAAAAACGATTTCCTGAAAGAGAAAACAGATACTGCACTTACGGTTTTTCACTCACAGACTTCTCTTTTTAAAAAAGCCATAACTGTACTTACGTTTGTTTTACTAGATAAAGTCAATGAACAGTGATGCGATCCAACGTTAAAAAGCCGTGAGCCTCATTAGAATACATACAAATGCTGTTACGGTTTTCTTCAGAGGAAAAGTATGCGAGAATCAAAACCGTAAGTACAAATTTTTATATTTCCTGTCTGAAAATTAATTTTATTATGCAGAAAGTAAAAATATCGTACCATGTTAACCTTAAAAAAAATTTTTGATAGGTGAAAAACTACGTATGCATTACTAATTTATTTAAGGTAGCTTCCTTGCAAAAACCTACGGAATAAAATTTGTTTCATGCAATAGATTTTAATCTACTGAATTGAACGGTGTCTTTGTTTGTACCCTACGTGGAGTAAAATCTCGTATACGCACTACGTGTGTACGTGTACGCACACAAGTAAAACTTTCCTACTTAACTAGAGCAGTAGACAAGGGAGCTACCTTAATGAATGAAAATCGTTTGAGTTGATTTTGTCTTTTGCTGTTTTAATGTTGTATGACATTATTTTAATATTATTATGAATTTAATTTTTTTTGAGGGAAAAATACATTGTTGAAAGTTTTTTAATATAAAACAATATCACATTCCGAAAATGCTAATAATAATGGAGGTTGGACTGTTACAAAAAGAGTAAGTAGTCATTTAAAATAATTTTTAAAAATTTTATTAAAAAATATACAAGTTTTCTTTGATTTTATAACTCTAATAATTAGGTGATGTTACTATCCGTTGGTCTTATTAGCTGCTACAGAGCCAGCGTATATATATATATATGTATACACATGAAAGTTGCTACTGTTTTGTAGTTACGCTTTTTTTTCTTAGACGAAGAGATCTGCCTTACGCTAGCTCCAAGGAAAGAAAAGCGTAATTGCAAGAGATTTTTTAGTGTGACATCAGTAGCCTTTCTTGCTGACTAATGCCGAGTAAAAAAAGCGTAAGTGCTGTTACGGCTTTTTCCCCGCTTACGACAGGCTGAGTTCCAATATTTTTGTTACTTACGGCTTTTTTCCATAGTAAGAAAGATTTCTATAAACATTCAATTATTTATTATAAATAAATGAAGAAATGTATTGAATTTTTATAAATGCCATTAAATGTGGCATTTCCTGACGAAACGATCGGTATAAGAAACTCATTTTTGATAAAAATGTCATTTACCGCTTTTTCCGTGGCACGGCAGTATTATGCATACTTAATACTTTATGCACTTTTTGTAACATACATGTATAGATATGAGCATGCATGTAATGAACAAAAAAGTCGTTATCATTATGAAAACAAGGCATGGGTATCTCAAAATGCTCAAATTCATTTCCTACTTTTTCCTGGCTCAGCCTTAACGAAAAGAGATTTTATCGTTAAGGTAGCTGCAAGCCAAATTTGTCTGTGTATAATTAAAATAGGCGTGTTCTTAAAATTAAGCAAGGCTACTAACAGTCTGTTATTAGCTACAAATACTTCCTTATTTCACAGTAAATACGCAGTGTTGGGAGTTCTCAGTTGCTAAGATATAAGGGTGCTTGCTTTCTGCCTGGAAGGTTAGGGTTCAACAATCCAATTCGTCACCACGGTTCGGGTACTTAGTTGTGTTTTTTATCTGATCCAATCACTAAGATATCATACAAGTAGACTACTAGTATTTTGCCTTTTTCCGTGGTATACAGATTTGCAGATAATAGTGAAGAATAACGATGCCTTAGAAAAGGGGGGGCTTGGGTAAAATGACTCTTTTATAGTAAAATCACCTCACATACAACTTATAATACGAAAAATAAAATATACGACGTGAATCGGATTCTTATATGTATGTATGTACTTCTGTACTCAACATAATCTGATCGGTAAGATAGAGAACCCTAACTATAATTCGTGGAGAGCCCTGAATAACAAAGTGTAAACCTATAAGCCTCCTTGAACTCAGCAATTTGAGTAGTTAATAATGATACATTGTTAATTAATTTTTTAAGAAGTAGTAAAATAAAAAAATTTTAATGCATATAACTACTTAGTATTTGATTTAAAAACTTCGGTAGCAAAAGTAATTTAATTTAGGTAATCAGTTAAAAGAAAAAATTACTGTAAGTTATACCATAAACATGTTTAATGAAAGAAAGAAAAAAAGCACCATAAATAAAAATTCTAAGATTGTATTTTTTCAGACAACTTATTTCGTTTAGTGAGTTTATGACCGATTTTTACAAACTTACTTTTGTACACGTTTATGTATTTAAAACATGTTTATATCAGCAACTTTAAATAAAAATTCAGTAAGACCATTGTAAATCACTGTTGCTATGTTGTACAGACTTTGTTCTGTGGAGTACTTTCTAATATTAGCGATATCTAATGTTATTAAGTTTTTTTAAGTAAACATTTGAAAATGGTACTTTGCTGGAAAATTATAATATTCCTATCTAAAAAAGCTTCCAGCAAAGCTAAAATATTACGTAAGTTTGGTGTATTGAGTTTTTATATTATATTGCAAGAGATTTCTGAAGTCTTCATACACTGGCAATAAAAAGTATTTTTTCTAATGAATCTGTAACTTCGAAAAGTTCTGGAATCCAAACATAAAAACGATCAACTTTTTTTCGTGCAACATACATTTTGTGTAACACTTATAGTATCATACTGCTTCGTACTCACACTATAAAAAAACCAAACTGAGTGATATTGAATATAGCCTTAACATTTTTATATTCTTTCGACAATTAAGAAAGACATGAATGAATTTGATGTGAGTTTAAATGAAGTGCAAGTTAAAAGTTAATATTATCTAGCTCGATTTTGTTTAAGTACGGTTACTAAACAGTATTATACTAAGAGTGACATAAAAATTGTGTTTTGCGATAAAAAAACTTGACTGTTTTTATACTCTGATTTCAGAACTTTTTAAGGCTATAGATATATTAGGAAGATTACTATTTATTGCCAGTGTATGAAGGCTTCCGAAATTCCTTACAAAAGATGAACTCAAGACATCAAACTTCCCTTACATTTTAGTATTGTTAAAAGCTTTTTTTGTGAGGATGTAATTTATAACTCAAATTTTCCATAAATCCGATTTTATAATTCCGCTCAGATTTCTATATTTTAGGTTAGATGCATTGCTAAGGTTTTAGATTTAATTACTGCCAAACAATGCTTCTTTACGTTATAGAATGGCGCTAAAATGGTGTTTTTTTAAAGAAGTGAAATGAACAAGATCTCATATAGAATCTAAAAAGCTTTTAACCAAGAATAAAAATCAGGCAACGAAGTTTTTACTATTTTTATTGATTACAAAAGAGCTTATAATATAGACTCTTAATTCAACAGAAAACTAAGTTTAAAATGAGCCGTCACACCAAAAAAAAAGACTTCTAACTTTCTACATGAAGTACAAGCTTTTTCAAAAGGTACATAATACTTTACAGTAACTAATATAATAATGATACAGACCATTAAAAAATAATTGAAACAACTTATATCTTCTACACTATAATTTTGTTATACGGAAATATAGTACCTTAAAATTTTGATGCATACATCTGTGTAACATGCATAAAAATGACACGTGGATACACCATTGAGGAATTTTCTGTTGGTTATGGACTTAGGAACAAAATAATACGAAATACCGATATATTAGGTGAGAATTTAAGGGATGCTCAGACTTTGATGTTGAAGGTACACGACTGTATCGATAGGCTATAGGTATGTGTGAGTGTATGTGTGCATGTGTTTGAGTAGAGGTAGGGAGCAGCGATCTCAGAATTGATAGAATAACTTGCGGGAAATTCAAATGGGCTATATGGGGCATGACGCAAAAACCCAGATAACACTTTTATGCATAATCAATTAATAAAATAAACCCAAGCTATTCAACCCAATGACCCAGAGTGACTACTAGCAAATATCTCAAATAGTAAATTGTCAAATTTAATAACAAAAGCGCCTCTCACCCAATGACCCGGGGCGCTTACTGGCAAATGTATTAAATGATAAATTTTAAAACACAAGTGCTTATTACCCGATGACCTTAGGCGCTTACTGGACACTTTGTTAATTAATAAATTGTAAAATTCAAAAACTTGTATTATTGATTAATAATTTATTATTTATTACATTTGCCAGTAAGCGCCCCGGGTCATTGGGTGAAAGGCGCTTTTGTTATTAAATTTAGCAATTAATTAGTTAATACATTTGCCAGTAAGCGCCCCGTGTCATTGGGTGAAAGGCGGTTTTGTTATTAAATTTAACAATTTGTTATTTGAGATATTTGTTAGTAGTCGCCCTGGGTTATTGGGTTGAATAGCTAGGATTTATTTTATTAATTTATTATGCATAAAAGCGTTATCTGGGTTTCTGCGTCATGCCCCATATAGCCCATTCGAATTTCCCGCCAAGTTATTCTATCACTTCTGAGATCGCTGGTAGGGAGTTATACGACAGAGCCAAATAAAAAGAGTTGTTACCACAGTGAAGGGTAATTAAAAGAGGAACAAGAGATTATTGGAATTCCAGAAGGTCACGTGTTTTTTGCGATGTACATAGTTACTAAGAAAATAAATAATACAGGCCTTAAGGGTGCAATTTTATTTTTATTTTTTTTACACGTTTAACGATTGTAATACGATAAAACCCTTTAAATCACATATTTTTGAAGAGATAACAATACCTTAGCTATTTTTTCCCACCCCAATTAGTCTTTTACAGCTTAAAACTTTACTCTGAAATTGCGAAAACGCACATTGAACCTGTAGAAAGTTCTCCCATTTCCGACTATACATAGGAAAACAAGCAGGATTTTGGTACTGTTAAATGTGTTTTCACACGTTTAAAGGAAAGTTTTGAGCTGCAAAAGACTAATTGGGTTAGGAAAAACTACTAAGGTATTGTCATCTCCTCAAAAACATGTGATTAAAAGCTTCTATCGTATTACAATCGCTCAACGTGAAAAAAAATAAAAATTAAATTGCACCCATAAGGCCTGTCTTATTCTTCCCCCAAGTAACTATATACATCGCAACAGTCACGTGACCTTTAATAATCGCAATAGAAGACTTTTTATTAAGGGTGGTTTATATAGTGTGGTGACTCGCTATTAAGCTTGTAAGCAATCGATGAGCACTTGGAATACAGTAAATGAACTTGCGTTAAGAAAACTACTGATCATTATTCTCGTTTGGTTGATCTCTTGAACTTGACTGAGGTCTCGTCATTCTTGTTGCCTAAATTACATAAAAAAAGAAAAAAGACGTAAGAGACATGAATTACTAGCTTACTATGCAAAAATAATGTCTGGCTTTGAAGCTTTAAAAAAGTCAATTAATTAAAATACGCTACATTTTAATTTGTAAGTACCGTACAAAGTAATCGAAAGTCAGAAAATCACTTTTTCAATTAATTATACGATTCCGGGATCAACTTGAATGCAGCGTTGATTTAGATAGAAAAGTGTGACAAGAAGTAAGCTTTTTATATAACTAGATTGAATTTTCTACTTTAATCCAACCCGAAAATTCTACATTAAGTTAAAAATATTTATGTACAATTAGACAGGCTAAAGATATTTTGAAGCTTATTTTTAAATATGACGTTATTTTAAATTGTTGACTGATAAATCTTTAAAATTCAAACTAGTTGTCCATAATTTTTTGCTTTCATTTAAATTTGTGGTTTTTGGTTTATAAAAATAGTCTGAATTTAGTTCATTGATTGTATCAATTTCATTGAAACGAAAGAGAGAGAGAGAGAGAGAGAGAGAGAGAGAGAGAGAAAAAAAAGGAGAGAGAGAAAAACAGCGTAGTACGTTGAGGTGTAAGATGTCACCGTACAGAATTTGTGCGGTTATATTATTGAAAATCCTGTGATTTTCTATTATCTTACAGAAATATTCAAAACTTTTTAAATAAGTACAATCTATTATAGCTGAACTTGACTTATGTCTATGATATTGCATTTATTGCTTTAAATTAATGTTTGGGCAAGCAAGAGCTAAAATAAAACAGCTTTTTTTTGGTTATTAACATCAAGTTCTATTTATTTTTCAGGGAACAGTGCAGATAAGGAAAAGCATAACTATTTTTTAATTGATTAAAATAATCATTTGAGTTCTTATAGGCAAATAGCCGTTTGGATTGAATAAATTAACTTTTTTATTATTATTAATAGTTATAAAGAAATGCTTTAGCATAAAAGTGCTATACACAAGGAGTTTAACTCCTCATTTTTTGAAATACAAATGAGAAAATGGTAAACTGTTTTTTAGTTGTAAATAATTACTCTTTTAATTTTTAGGCAAGTATACGCTGGTCATGACTGAGTAATTTTTTTTTTATAGTCACTAAATAAATAACTTTGGGTCAAGCAAGTGCCATAGACAGAAAGCTTAAGTCTTTTTTATACCAAAATAATAATGGATTAACTTTTTGGTGAGCAACCACAAGCAAAAAGAAGGCTGTTTCCAAGTAATAGAAAATAATTTGATTGTTTTGCCACTAAAGTGAACACATGTTACAACTAAGAATTGTATTCTTCTAATTACAACTAGTTTAAAAAAGTTACAACTAGTTCAAGTAAGTACATGCTTTAAGTTAACATCCTTGACTAAACTCAATTTACTTTTAAGAAAGCAGGCACTCATGCATCTGAAATATTTTATATTTTTGGACAAGAATTTAATAAATTACTATGTAAGCAAGTGCTGTTAATATGTAGTTTAACTATTTAAATGATACAAATGATGTTTTATTAACTTTTTGTAGAACAAGTACCAGTGATAAGCAACGTATCTGTTTTTTAGTTTGGTATAATATGATAATAAATTTTAATGCAAACAAAAACACATTACGACTAGATGAATCGTTGAACTTTCTTCACATAATAATTAAATTTGTTTAAAAGTGAGCCAGTGCCGATGAAAAGTTGCTTCCCTGATTTTAATAGTTGTATTTGTTTGGTTTTCTATATCATTTAGATACATTTTTAAACGTATATGCGTCTTTGAGAAGTACCCTTTACATTATATAGTTGCAAATAATATTTTAATTAATTTATTAGTAAGCAAGCTCCGCCGATGAACAGCCCTAATTTATTATGCTGAGTAATAAAGTACTTTAGGCTACGTCTTTACGGTACATTTCATAAAATTTTGTAAAAATTGAGAGACTAATTATATCTGTTATGTTGGGCTGGGATAGCAAACTTGTCTTTTTTAGGTAAGTACTATCTTAAAAACTATTTGCTTGTCATTATAATTTATTGTAGTAAAAATAGATTCGAGTAAGCGTTCAATAAAGATGACTTTTCTCCTAGCTCTTGTGGTATATATGTATAGACGAATAAGCCAGAGGTCAATGAAGGGATTCAGGTGCTACTACAGCAGTATGAGGTAATCACCTAAGGCATTTTATTAATTGTATGATTACTTTTCCACGCTTTTACTTACTTCGTGAAATAAACAGCATAATTTAGCACAAAATACCGTATTAAGCAGTGGTTAAGTGCCACGGGAAAAAAATAAATGTGGTTACCTGAACAATTAAAAACAGTTAAAAATGTTGAAATTATTACTCTAAATATTAAAAATGGTTAAAAAAAAATAGTATAGTACTCTAACCATGAAAAATATTTGTATCGTTACTTAAACTATTCAAATTGTAGTTCGTTACCATAACTACTTATTTAGTTGCAAAAACAAATAAAATGATGAAAAAATACTTTCTTAGAAGATAAATAATTTTTCTTATAAGAACTATTTATATTTGTTATTTGACTCAGCTTTGCTAAGTAAATAGATGTAATTGTTAGGTCAGGCGTAAGGAATACCAAATATTACAAAGTCTAATTTTTATGAAACATTTCTTCGATTTAGTCATAGATTACATTATTTAAATACGTAATTACAAAATTAAATAATAGCTTGGATTAAAAAAAAATTTTTCTTTATTTTAAAAAAAAAACAAATCATAATGCATAATGTTACATCATTAGCTCATTTCAATCTGGCATGACGTAAAATATTATTGGAAGAGGAGACTGTAAGATTTTTATTATAAATAAATAATATAAGTTCGTTTCTTTAACTAAAGATGCATATAATTCATCATGCCACTATTGAGTTATAAGCTTTTTATAAACAAAATATTATTTTTTTTATTACAGTACATACGATGGATTTTTAAAAATACTGGTAGGTCTCTATTATCACAATTTACAACCAAACATAAATGAAGGTTGTAGTATGACACAAAAAATTTAATTGACGTAGTTGAATAAAATTCAGTTGGGATTTTAAATAAGGAAGAATACGTTTTATATTTATAAGTATTATTTCTAGTTGTAGTACTTTTTGAGATGAAATTAATATTTTTTTCTTTAAGTAATCTATACAGAGATTAGAGTTGTGCTTTGACTGCAAAAGTATATGTTATATTTTTTCTAGAAACGGTACTAGATGCACAATCAGTAGGAAAATTTATGTTTTGATTTATATCTTATTGTATTTAAATATTTCAAAGTACCTGACGCACAAAAAACTGTAGCATTATGTGTGAGAAAGTAGTGTTTTAGCTTTAATGAGTAATAAAATGTTTTTTCAGATAGAAAATAATGGTCAGACACAAGTTTATCTAACGATTTTAGGCAGTCATCTTAAATATTTTTGGCTAGAACAATGTTTAATATTTCACGCAAAACGCATACAAATCCCTAACATTCATCGTTTTCGTTAACGAGATCCCCAATAAGAAATGGTGAAATAAGAGCAAAAATAAAGCACCTTGCTACCAGACAGTCCTAATTTTTTTCTTTCTACTTCTACTTGTGTGAAGGGAGGAGGATAACTTATTAAATTATTTGCATAGAAATAAAATGTTTTTATTCTATCATTGAAGGTTTCTAAGCTGATTTCTTTTGATTCTATTATATAATGGAAGATAAGATGGCCCACACTATATTGAAGAATGCCTTTTATTATATTATGTAAGAGATCAACGTTAAAGTTTTTATAAATGTTAAAATAATTAGCATTATTTTAAATGAAATAATTCTTGATACCACGACTATTCACTCCTACCTCAATATTATTGTTTTAGTAAAACAATTGTCTGTTAAATTTTTTTTTTTTTTTTTTAATTACATTTTGAATTAACTGTAGGTATTCTACACAGTCTACAAAAATGTATTAAGGTGAATCTTTTCGTCATAACAAAAACTGAATTCAAACCATGATTATTCTTAATTACTTATCCCAAAGAAAAATAAATTAATTTAATTTGACCATCAACGCAAAAAAAGAGTATTTTTTGTTCAGTTCATTGACAACTTCGTAAAAAAAAAACCAGGGGGGATAAATGGGTCATGGGACCCTCGGTAAGAACGAAGTTTTTTAAACATGAGATGAGTATAGACACAATTTCTTAGGTAACAAGGGGGTCGCCAGACCCACAGAAAGAACGAAGCTCTGTAAACGTTAGTACTGCATTGATGTTGTTTACTAAAACAAAAATTTGAAAAGGAATAAAAAAAAAAAAAAAAACATTTCACTACTCACGATGGTTCAACTTCGTGAGGACGTCGTGCATAGATACAGTACTCACGAAGTTCAACCATCGTGAGTACTGAACTATTTTTTATTTTTTTTATTTTATTCGTTTTTCAAGTTTTGTTTAGTGAACTACATGAATGCAGTACTAACGTTTATAGAGCTTTACTCCTCCTACGGGTCTGGCGACCCCCTTGTTACCTAAGAAATTGTGTCTATACTCATCTCATGTTTAAAGAACTTTGTTCTTACCGTGGGTCCCATGACTCATTCATCCCCCCTGGTTTTTTTTTTTTTTTTTATTTAATTTTTTTTTTTTTCCTTTATTTCTTGTTTAATTTTTTTATATTTCTTGTTTTTTTTTTCATATTTTATTTTATTACATTCTTCTTTCATTTTTTTTTTTATCTCTTGTTTTATTTTTTTTTTCATTTCTTGTTTTATTTTTTTTCATATTTAATTTAATTACATTTTTTTTTTTTTTTGTATTTCATTAATTAAATTTCTTTCTTATTTTCATATTTATTCTTTTTTTTTTTATTCCCTTTTTTTTCATACATCATTCCTTTTTCTTCATATTTAATTTTATTACTTTTTGTCTCATTCTTTTGTATTTCCTTTATTTTAATAATTTATTTATTTATAAAATAATTTATTTATAACAGTAATTAGTAGCGTTACTGTAAAGCCAAAAAAAACCTCAGGTTTAATAAAAATCGGTAGGTATTTTATGCATCAAATGCATAAAATACAAATATTCAATACGTAATAACGCGCCTTATTATGTTTAATCTACATTATTATATTTATGCCAATTAAGTTTTTTTTTTTTTTTTTTTTTTTTTTTTTTTTTTTTTTTTTTTTTTTTTTTTTTTTTTTTTAGATGTATTATTCAAAAAACAAGTACGCAATTTATAAAATAAATACATAATTAAATGTATTATCAGTGAATACATTTAAAAATGAAATGTTATAGTTACGAACCACACCATAAGTACAAGAAACCGAGTTTCCATAGTCAGCAGCGCTCGTAGCAGAGTAAGTAAGGTACTGAACTCATATGCAGGAGGTCGAGGGTTCAAATCTTTTTATTGTAAAATGTTTTTTTTTTTTTTTTTTTTTTTTTTTAGAATTGCAAAACAAAAAAATTCAAAGTGAAATAAAAATTATTGTGGGAAAATAAAATTACTTGGGAGTGCAAGGGGGAATGGTGGGTAAAGGTGTATAGTAACACGGCACGGTTGGCAGATATACATATATAGTTGGGAGAGGGAAAGTGTATGGAGAACAGTTGGTGAGGGTGACGGGGTAAGGGGGGAAACTTAAGAGGAAGAGACTCTGGGTAAATGAATTTCGTTTCAAAAAAAAAAAATTTGTCGGTTTTAAAATTCCAGCCCCCCGAGTAACGCGAAATAAAGAACTTCGTTCTAAAAAGGTTTCTACACTCGTAACGAATAATTGAATGAAAGAACAGAAGTAAAATTACGCTTTGAACTGCAGATGCTCAGTCTGAAGGTAAACACGGAATTGAAAGATAAACAGCACCTATATTTTAGATTTTGAAGTGACTTTTACGTGGATCATTAACTTGGAAGTCATCAAAGTATAAAAATAATGGAATAACAATTTTATTTAAAAGGTGTCTTTCAATTTTTTTCGTCCAACTTTGACCTTTAATAAAACTACTTATCACTTACCTTCCACAATAAAGTTTAGACATGTAATTCAAACTAGATAAAGTGTATCTGGTAGATTAAAAAAAGCATACAGTGATTTACTTATTAGTACAGTTTGCATATAAACAGAGCCCCTAACCTTAAGTATTTTTCTATGTAACTGTTTATTTTGCTTTTTCGTACTTATTATCATACTAATTGGATTGACATAACCTAATGATACAAGAATCTTGAACCACTTACATTCAGAATCAAAATCATTTAAACAGTCGGAAACTGTATTAAGTAAACTTGCATCTTTTTTTTTTTATCTATGTAACTACAGTTTTTAATTATTAAATAAAAAATTTTAATAAATAAAGAGATAATTTTTTTCATCTCTAAACTTACGGTGTACTTGGGCTCTACACAAATTTTAATCACTGTAAGATTTAGCAATTTGTGGAAGTAGGTAAACAGAGCTGGTTCTGGGCCAGGCCCGGCGTGAAACTGGGCCACCTCTACTATATAGGTACTAGGCCATCCCACCTATAGATACGAAGCTACCCCACGCGTATAGGTACTTGGCCACTCCCTGGACTCGCTCCAACCTAACCCATACAGGTAGTATGTTACCCACTCGCTAGCCTGTGCTCGTTCCCGCATGGCTAAAAACACAGGCTATTCGAAATGTAATATAAGAATTTTTTTAGGTTTCAAAATTATTTTGATTTCATTGTTATTTACGTTTTCTCTTTTTTTATTTTCATTTACTTTTTTTTATATAAGAAAAAAAAAAATCTTTCTCACTTGGATTTGAACCTTGGTCTCCAGGGGGATAGATAGGTAAGCTACTGACTGTGCTATAGAATAGTTAGAAGCTACTTGTACTAATACAGGTATATTTGGAAGATGGTACAGTACTCTCTTATCAACATAAGATGTAGATGTACTAAAGATTACTTTAAGATGACTTTAGGATTATCTGGCACTGTCTTCAAAATAACTTTAAGATAGCTAAGAACTAACTTTAAAGATAACTAAAAAATGATTGAAAAATGTTTTAAACATGCTTCTTACACTGGTAACACCCATAAGATGATTTCAAGAAGTTTCACGTTATTATGATGTTTAATTTGTGGCAAACTTGGTTAGAGCCCCAACCAAATAGGTACGCATAGGTAAAAAAAAGGTTTGTAACACTTTTAGAACAAACTTCTTATGTTGCGTGCTTGGGGGGCTGGAATTTAAAAATCGACAGATATTCATGAAATGAAAGTCGCTTACTAGAAGTATCTTCCTCTTTATTTATTTTATTTCGCCCCTTACCGCGTCACCCTCACCATCACCGTCTTCTGAGCACTTTCCCTCACTATGTCTTTTCTGAACGTGCTACGATAATCTCCTACATACCTCCTCTCATCACTACCCATTTTATCATGCCCAACCATTCCCCTCTACACTATACCATTAAAGCACACATACCAAGCAATTAATGTTTCATTGAATCATAACTTTTTTTCTCCACAATAATTTTCATTTAACTTTAAGATTTTTTCTTCTACAATTCTAAAAAAAAAGTGTGCAGTTGAGCTAGCAATTGTTTTTCTCATGGGAATGTACTGATGTACATGCTTTTACGCACATTTCATTCCCTCTTTCTAAATTTATTTGAAATCCAACTTGTGGGTCTATTTGAAAATTTGATAGTTTTATTTGGACGAAATGCTTTATACCTAAGAAACTAAGAGATTCCTACAAATCATATAAATGCCATTAAATGTTGTTTTTTCATAAGATTACATATAAAATATCGGTTTTTGTAATTGTAACATATATAAAATAATGTCACAGTTGAACTCAGCGCACAGTCTTGTACTGGCCAGCCTATATGTTATTTTTATTATATTGTGCCGTAGTTTATCGTTTTTTATCGTTAACTCATTCAATATTGAAGTATTTATTGGAACCACACCCAACTAACGTAGGTGTACTCTTTCCAACAACAATTGCACCATGTCCGTACGCAATATCGTTTCATAGAAGGTGAACTTATATTTATAATAGTATTATTTGCCATACAATTTTACAGGAGTATAACTTCGTACTTGTTTTCATATGAATATACCTATACATGCGTTTATACGAATACTTGACCCTCTTTTTCTTATTTTATTAAAAAAATTTGAAAAAAAAATTTCAAAAAAAAGAGATAATAAACAATTAAATTTGAAAATCAAAAGTGAAGAATAAAATTAAAATAAAAAAATTAATTAAAAAAAAAGAAGTAATTAAATATGAAATAATAACAAAAATAAAATGAAAAATAATGTTAAAAATGAATATAAAATGGAATCATATAAAGCTTATGAAATCAAAACAGACAATAAAAAAAAAATGAAATGATGAAAAAAAAAAAAAGTAAAATAAAAATAAAGGACATAAAATTGAAAAAAAAAAAAAAAAAATGATGAAAAACTAATAAAATGAGAATAAAAATGAAATAATCAAAAAAAAGTTTAAGCAAAAAAGTAATGAAACAAGATATAAAAAAAAAAAACTAAATCAAAAAAGATATGAAATACTTAAATGAAAAAAAAAAATTAAATAATTAGAAGAAAAAATTAACGAAAGAAAATTAAAAAAAAAAATTAATAAAGGAATAAAATAAAGAAAAATGAAAAAAAAGAGAATTAAAAGAAACAATCCAGGGGGTATAAATAGGTCATTGGACCCATGATATAAGTAAAGTTCTTCATTCGTACAAACAAACAACAAACGAAATTCTGCATTCATAAAGTTGACTGAAACAAAAACATAAAAAACAAATAAAAAAAAATTAAGAAATAAATAAAATTTGCTTAGTACTCACGATGGTTAATCTTTGGAAGAACGTCGTGCATAAAAACAGTACTTATGAACTTCAACTATCTTTAGTACTAAGCAAATTTTTTTTTTTTTTTTTTTATTCGTTTTTTAAGTTTTTGTTTTACTGAACTACATGAATGCAGTACTTGTTCTCATAAAGTTTCGTTCTTCCTATGGGTTTCATGACCCTCTAGTTACCTGAGAAATTGTGTTTTTCTGTTTTATGATGTTTTTACCGTAGGTCTCATCACCAATCTATACTCCATAACTCATTTCTTTTAATTTTTTTTATTTTTTCTGAATTTTCTTTATTTCAATTTTTTTATATTTTTATAAATTTGAATAGAACAAATATATAAAAACAAAATAAACAAGAATGATGAACAGCATAAGAATAAACAAAAAATCTGCCAACAGTTGAAATTGATCTTTAGATAGCAAAACAAAAAGAGCAGTGGCATAAGTCCTACCCGTCTTAGCTATTAGTAATTGGGTGAAAAAGATCTTGAAGGCGGATATGTTCATTGACAACCTGCGGAGCTTGTCCAAGACTTCATAACAATTATGATGAGAAAAAAAAGTAATTTAGGGGTTACAGATAAACTGCTATCCTTAAAAAATTGCTGAATATTTTTTTAAAATAAAGCTGGACTTAAAAATAAGAATTAACGTACGGGAAAAAAAAATGTTTTGAAATAAAATTCTGTGCATATAATAATGAGCACTTTATTTTGCGATTTAATTAAATCAGATTGATAAGACAACATTTATACAAGAGCGTAAGAGCAAGAGTCAGTTATATATATATATAGCATTTACTCAGTTGCAGTTAAAAGAGAAAATTTCGTGCCATCTCTTGCTTTGGCTGTGAGCTCAGATATATAGCTATAGTCAACGTTTCTACTTTTCTCCTCGTAGGCACATATTGAGTATAATCCGTCTATGTTTTTCCAAAATGTGCGCTTATATGCTCGTTTTCACGCGAATCCACTTCTCTTCTCGTAGGGGCATGATATTCGATACGAGTCGCGCATTCTCGTAAAATGTTTGCCAGGTTTGACGGCTCGCCACAGTGGGTCACTCTGATCAATGCCAAAAAGTCATATTACCCCGTAGCATTAGCGTTAACAATCAATTCTGATGATATGCAATCCATTAATTATAATTGCTTACGTTGAAGAAATAATGATATATTTGTTGAAAATTTTTCTGTTAAATTATTATCCAAGATTTATTCTCATCATCATCCTTGGTAGGAAGTTTTTAATACTTTACGTTGCTGATAAATTTCTCAATGGTCGACTTGTTACAACAATGTTAGCGGAGCTGTGCATGAGCTTTTATATCTTTACATGTGTTTTTTGACGTCTCCACTTATGGGACTGTATTGAACGTGTAGAATTAAGAAGTAGGCTGGTGTATTAGTGGCTAAATTAGCGTAAGATTTGAATTTCAAACGTTTCTTGACGCGAGAAATTTTTAACGATTCACATTGCTTGGAGCATTTAATCACAATCAAAGGCATGACTTTGATCAAATCATATATGTTTAGCTAAGGTACGGAATACTCACTATAATATAAATTCTATAAATAAACACATATATATTAAGGTTGAGATCACTATCAGGATAATATTGTGAATTTAAGTAGGGTTTCACATTTTTTTATGTTACAGTGATCGAAGTTACTAGCACAAGCACTTCTCTGTTTTTTTTGGTTCGTTAAAAAAGCCAGCATAATGTAACGTGGCTTTTTCAGTTAATAAGACGTTTTGACTGTCTAGATATGCTTTGGTGTGGTGGGAAAAAGTGAATATCCATAGAGTTACTGGAGTTAATTCAAGTACGGGAGCTCATAGATATCAATTTGTCTTTTTACAAATGATTGAGCAGATAAATTTTGTGAGAATCTGACATAACTACAGAAAGTGTAAGCCATTCTAGCTTTAGTATTCCTATTTTAAGCTCTTTCCAAGCGGCAGTTCATTAGCATTGGCAGCAGGATTAGCATCTTGACCAAATGCATTTAAATTATATCTCAATCTTGGAAGTATAAATTCGCGTTTGACATCGACTACAATCTTTCGATGATCTTTAGCAAAACCTAAAATCATGCTGAGAGAAATCAAGACATTTAAGAAACTATACCCCGTTAGACTAAAAGCATAAGTTCCCCTCCGACCTATATTCTGACTTAATACGTCTTGCATCACATTATTACACTTATTTATCTCAATAGCGTTCATTTCATACCTAACTTCTTCAAATAGATGGCAGATAGCGTTATTTACCAGCTCAGTATTTGTAGTTGCTGTATTTCTGTCAGCCTTAATTAATTTTCCATAAACGATTAACGAGCTGCGAGATGGTAGCAGACATAGGTCCTAATGTTGAATTGATTTATAGATTTCATCGCTGTTACCGTAAGGTGCAGATGCGTATGGCTGATGAGCATGAATCCTATAGTGTGCTATGGATTCATTAAAGGTGAGAGGAGACTGAATGCTTCAAATTTCTTTCATGTTTGACGCAACAAAACAAGAACATGGAAGTTAGTTTCCACCACGGCCTTTTATTTTTCATCCTAAGCTTTTTAGAAACTAAATGTTTTGACGTATCAGATGTTTTTGATGTGTTAACAGTTTGACTCTTCACTGTCAACTGACTGCTGTAGCACATGTTAAACTTCTTTTATAGCTTTTATTGTTGTATACGATCCTTATTATGATAAAGATTTTATATATAACCTCAGGTTATGACTTCTCCTTAAAAACTGACTAAATTACCGTCCTGATCAACAATGCGTAGTTGTATATAGTCAATAATGCATCTAACAAATGATAAATAAATAATTTTTGATGGTGCTTTGATGATTTTATAACCTGGTACAGCTGAAAAAAATTCGTAAATGGTAATAATTTCGTGAATTTCGTAAAAAATTTGTGAACGGTATGATTTTTTTCTCTGTTTCTATAGGCTTTAGTAGTAATAATACACTCAATTCTTAGTGCATTGACTTTAAGAATGGCTACATGTAAATCTGAGTTGTGGGTTGTATCTTTAGGAGCACTTTTAGTGAAACCTAAGAGATGGCCTATAGAACCTTTCAGTCTAAAATCAATAACATGACTACAAGTAATGACGCTACAAAGTGTATTGTTGTTAGGTTTGATATCAACAGTTATATTGTTGGACTGTAATTAGTCCACTAAAAATGATTTGATATCTCGAATTTCATAGCTGCCTGTTCAAAAAATGACCACTTAATTAGCCACGTAAAATTTATTATTACCCTCGTCAATATTTAAAACCGAATTAAATGTTGGGAATTGAACTAAGCCAAAAACGTAGTTATGCTTCAATGATAACTTGAATGGTGGAAAATATTGTGTTCCTAATACAGAAAAAGTTAGTTAGATTTAGTGTTAATCCTTCTCTACGACTGCTCAAAAGCGAATGAATGATTTTGCACTATAGCATAACTTTATATACTTTTTGAGGAAAATTTGAAGTACAATTGACCACAATTATAAAAATCAAAATCTTGATATTCGACATAGTTATACTTCCGGCGCAATGCCAATACTCGAGCTTCACCCAGGTGCGTAAATGCCCCTCCTCTTATCTCTTTAAGAACGAGTCGGCCTCAAAAATTCTCCGTTATTTTCCTTTTCTCTCTCCTCTTATACCCTTTTATCTTCTAGGGGAGTGGTCCTAACGGACCTGTTTCATGCGGGGAGGTTAGTTTTTAGTCGGTATGCACACCGGGTGAATCCGACACTACCACCAAAATAGCTGGGGTGTTTATGAAGATTTTCTCCTCCTCTCTCCTTTAAACAGAAGAAAAAAAAGGAAAATAGTTATACTTTTTTTTTTTTTTTTTTTTTTTTTTTTATATTGGGTTGCCGCGACAGCCTATTGGCCCAGTCGCCGGGGCCACCCACTCACCACCTATGTGTGGGGGTGTATTGCCACACCCATTAAATCTTCTCTTTTAATTGATACCATACATATCATACCATGGGCACAGTGGAAGTATCTCCGGTGTAACACACCTTGTCAGTTAAGCTGACACTCTCTGCACCGGGGGGAAGTGCATCGGGTCAACTCGCCACTGTGAAGCCTGGGTCCGAAGCATCGGATCCAGGCTAATTAGCATCCCTGGAGAAGCCCCATGTTTCAGGGGCCACTCCTCGCCGGTAAGGCCGGCGATCCCTGCCTGGCATCGGGCCCACTAATCTCTACCTATTAGGCCCTAACACTGTTTCGCATTCACCCAGGCCCGAAGACCTGTGGAGCAAGGAAAAAACCCTGGAATTACTCTGAAGGAAAAATTCCACGGAAAAACCCGCCCCAAAACAGCCGGGGATACATAGGAACTTTTTCCGGTGAAAACAGTTTTTGAAAAAATCTGCACTTACCGGGAATCGAACCCACGACCCCTAGAACAGCGTTGTATCAGTAGCAAGCACGCTTACCACTGAGCCTACGCCGCTCCTAAAAATAGTTATACTTAATATTGGTAACTTCCTAGTATAGCATAAATTTGATGGGTGGTTGTATCACTGCGTACTTCATACGCCACCTAGTGAGTTACAGAACCATCTTTATCATTAAGATTAACTATAGCAGTTTTACGATAACAAGGTCCATCAACTGGTAAGTCATTTCGCATGGGTACCCCACGAAAATCATGTTTTTTTTACTTTTTAGCATATTTTGATAAAGAAACTCTCGTCAAAGCTCCAGTGGGTGGTCTTACTACAAGTTTTTTTTTCAAAACTTTTTTTAGCAAACGACTTCAAGTAGACAACTAATTCAGTTTAAAATGGTTGAAGTTTTAGACCTTTTCTGAGTACAATAGCCTCTAAACTTTTACTATGTCTTTGGCTGTCTTGCAGTTGCTGTTTGGCAGCCTGACTTGCACTTATACTTGTCAATATTCCAGCTACACCATTACGTAGTGTACCGGTGGCACTCAAGCCAGTAAATAAAGGTATTAGAGGTAAGGAACCCACAGTTCCAGCAGAGAGAAGTAAGATACGTGATACTTTGACACTTTTTTACCACCCGCCTTATTAACTGCACAACGTGCGCTCTTTAAAACAGAGGTAATAAACTTGTGTATATGATTTCTATGTATTTTTTGCTATGCAACCTTAATAAATGTACTCAAAGCAGTGTATAGTTTCTTCTTACTTTTGATACCCATATCAAATTTACTTATAAGCTTCATGGTACTCGCATTAGCTAGAACAGGTGCTTTTTCTTATAAGCTGGATTTAAAATATGTGTATGATGATCATGTAAGCTCCAACATGTCATATGCTCAGTTTAAAGATCTCTGGGCAAACTGTTGGAATAATGATGAATATGGTTTTGTTGCAATCAATAAGAATAACAAAACAAACTGCGGTTAATATCGCAAAAGTTTTTGCAATTTTACTATGAAAATAGGTCACACATAAAGTATTATATTAAGTTGACTCTGAGACATTGCAGCATTATCATGTACAAAGGAGAAAAATATGCTTTTTATCAGCTGGTAAAGGCCAGAGAAGCCGTAAAGAAATCAGTTATTAAAATTTGGAAAAGACAAGGTTAAAAAAGTTCTCAATAAGACCTTTGAACCTATTACTAATCATTGAGAAATCATCACTAAAAGAAGGACAAAAAGAAATAATTCTATAATTCCTAATAAGCCACTACCTATGAAACAAATAATAAAAGAAAAATACAGCGATGATGATATGATGTTAGAGTCTGCTGCAACTTTATTGTTGGGAGGTAGTTATTGTTAGCGATGCGGTTCAATGCAGCAAAATCCATTTCAGTGAAACAGAAATAAAGAGGTATTAGTATATAACGTATAAGAGTAAAAAAATACTATTTTACCTCAAAGAATTCTTGCTTTTATGCCTTGAGTTGTTAGCTCCCAGAGAGTGAGTAAGCTTTCTAGCTCGTCAAGCGACAAAATGAGCTCTGCTGAAAGATCCAGTTCTATTTGTAGGTCTTTTCCCTTCTCCATTTCTTCTCCTACCACTTCCCCTTCCACTTTCTTATTATCTAGATCAACGAACATATATAGTAGCAGGAGATCGTTATCATCGATAGTGATGTAGCCCCATGGTAGTGTATTTGTACTATTCGGAAGTAACTGAGGTTTATCATCTTGTGAACTAAGAGCTATGTTTCTCTGTTGCTCTGTACGTACGATGTGTAGTATAGAGCGGATATTGTTTTGCTGACACATAACTAAGTACTTATTGAAAAGACAGTTCCAGTAGTCTTTGAAGCTAATTTTGATCTTCGCTACAGCTGTTTTGACACCTTTCGTTTTCTTAATCAGCTTGTGATTTTGCACGTAAATGCAATACATATTACTATGCAGCCCAATAAATTCCATCATAATGTTGCCACAATACTTATCCTTCGTCAACCCTATGATTTTTTTATTCACCACAGGCAGATCAAACTGATTGTTTGGTCTGTAATCTTATGTGTCAAATCTTTCGATATCATTTCTCATGATTCCGTAGACATTTTGACCAGAAATCCGATGCATCATGTCAGTGCTAGTATACAGCAATTCACAATTATTAAAACGGTGCTTTATGAACGAGTAATGAAAATCATGTATGAGCGTCTTTGATTTATCCTATGTACTCAAACCAACATATATTGGTTTTCTTACACTGATCTCTGTACGTCCAAGCTGTATAGGCATAATATTTTCTGCAAAAATGGAGTGACTGTGAAAGTTTCGTCGGGTCATAAGTGTTTCTGCACTGAAGCGTCCTTCCCAGTTATTAATGGACTCAACACCTACTCGCTTTCGCTCGTTCTCCATAGTCTTACCATACACAGCGTTGGTCATATGCTTAAAGAAGAGCTTTTCAAACTTGTGTTCACTCTGCTTCTTCTTCTCCATGCTCAGATCAAGGTATGGTTCGAGCCATGGACTTTCTCTAAAACGCACGACTCTACAAACTTTCTTGAGCACTAGAACATGTGCGAGAGCCTACTCTAATGCCTATAATGTACGACATATTGATCTTTATCATACAAAGTTGTCGTGAGCTTATGATCCTTAGAGCTAGGTGAAGCCATATGTTACGGACACAAAGGTTAATCCTTGTGTTCATTGTATGTATCTACTGAATTTTCCAGATCTACTTCCAGTACGTGGCCATATCCATCACCTGGTATATCAAGGAAGTTTGACTGCATGTCAACCAATTGCAAGTCTCCTTTTAGTAGGGGCTGTGTCATTGTCCATCCATACAAGTTGTTTGCATCAAAGTTCATGAGGTATTTCTCTTCGACTTCTAAACTATAATCCTTCATGTACTTATTGTTAGCTTTGATAGAGTGGTAACAGCACTGGCTTACGCCTCCTCTGATGCCTTTTTTCACAAACAAAAGCATATCTATGTCGGTAAGCAGCTGTAATTCAACTTGGGAAGCTTGAGCATAGCATCCCACATTAGACCGCACTTGATGTAATAATGTGCAAGATCTAACTCGTATGCTGCCGAGCATGGAGAGCGAAATCTCTCACAAACGTCTACCAAAAGCAAAACATCGGTCTTCAAGTACAGATCAGAGTACTCTCTGAACGTTTGAATTTTAAATGTTCTCCAAACATTCTGCGCATGCTCATAGTCTGCATCGGAAATTTTAGCATTGTTAAACTTGCTGTGAAATTCTACTGTAGTTGGCATTTTTTTTTCTCTCAGCTGCTCCAGATAACTCAGATAGCTAAAAGGAAATACACCCTTTTTCAGCAAGAGCTTTGTCTGCTCCTTACTATGTACACGTTGGAATTCACGGCAAGTAATGTCACACTTATCCAGATATGATGCCAATTTTTCTAAGGAGGAGGGCATGAGTCAAAACGAATCAATAAATTGTAAATGAATGTCACTGCCTTTTATGTGATTCGTGAATAAAATGTACTTCTTATTTTCAGCTCTAAAATTAACACATCCCGCAAAGTTCCAACTATTGGTCAATTTTTTTATGATATAGTGAGAGTCGTAGCCAGTGAGATTGTAAAATTTCTTTGGAATAAATCTTAAATTCTGATTATTGATGTTGCAACTTTTGTGTGTAGCACCTTTAAATTTTCCAGTCAAATGACAATGATCTTAGCTTGTCTGAACTCTTTCTCTAATTTTTGAGTTAAGATCGTGGATTTTGGATTCTCAAATAATTCTTGCAGAAATTTTGCAATAGCTTTTAGTTCTCGAGTGAACTACTCAGCTGAAGACTTCATATCATCTTCTCCTCAGTAACTCTTGTAAACTGTTCGGCTGCCGTCAAAGCTATATTTTATGTAATAACCTATACTATAGGCTTAATAATTCTGATATACTCGTACGTCGTTCTCCACAGGCTTAAGTAAACACTTGAAGTCCGCATAGGTAATGTAAGGGACTTTTTCGGCGAAATTAGACTTATAGAACTTGAGAATGTTGTTTCTTTCAGTTGGCAGATTTATCTGACACTTGTTTACACTAGCACAATTAAGTTCATTTCTTGAGCTTATTTTCACTGAAGAAAAAGTGTGAGCATCTGTCATAAACCCAACACTTTTTTTCTCTTTTAGATATCAGATCTGCCACTAGCCTTGACATATTTTCGATCCACACGTAACGGTTTTTTAATTCTGGAACATTTTCGTCTTATTCTTCTTATTCTTCATTCTCATCAATGTAAAAACTTTAAACAAGAAATAAAAATTAGATGAGTGTTTTTTTCAAAGATGTTATATGACAGGCTGAAACTGTATGTTTGTCACCATATTTCCGCAACATATACACATTTACAGAGATAGGATTTTGCTTGCCAAACTAGCTGACTTGCTTCAAAGAGGCTTGAAACTTTATCCCATTGAAGTTTAATTTTTTTTAATATGGTTTATGATGACTAAATCGATATAACATTTCATTTGCTAGATGTAAAGTTGAAAGCACCGCCCACATGAAACACTTTTCATCATTATTGTTCACGTTTACACAAGCCTTTTTTACTAGTATATCATTTAATAATTTAACATATGAACTTTCTTTCATTGCATTGAATTTGTTCATATCAACTATCACACTGATAATCTGCTGCAGGATCCATCCAGAATATCTCTCTTTAAATTATTTCATCTGGTAGATGATGGATTGCTTCTTGTTTAAATCAAACCAGTTTTTATCTATGTCTGTTGATCTTAAGACTTCAGCATTTTTTAGTGCTAAAATGCTTCTAATCAATAACTTGTGCATCAATTTTTTGGATTATGTACTCTATGGCAAGCTCAAGATTAATTTTAATAATATTGTGGTGTTCTAAAGCACTTTTAACTTTAAACACAATTGTTCAAAATATACGAGCCTGAGAAAATAAATACTTTATAACATCTTTAATAATAGACTTGAATTTATTACTATCGATACTTCACGTGTTACATGAGGCATCTTTCCTCAGCAACGGTTATCTGTACACTGAGTATACGTATCAATCGTCAACAAACATGTATCAATTACAAAACTCGGGAGCTTCTACGCATACTTAATGCCTTAGCATCTCAGCGTCACGCGCGTAATTCTAAATTTACTTATATTCTAACACGCTTCCTTACATCAAAAATTTTGTTATGTTGCAAATTTCAGTTAATCATTCTTTTATTTTTAATCGATCGTAAATCCTTTCTTAACTCAACAAATTGAATTCTTTCTAGTGCCTTAGTAAAAATGTCTGCTTCATTACGTTCTGAGTTAACGATAACTATATGAACTTTACCGTTCAAACAATTCTCGTTTACAAAGTAAAAATTTGTTTCGATGTATTTCAAGTTTTTCGTATAATTACTGAACTTAGCAATACTAATCGCGTCAGAAATATCTTAAAAAACATTTATTGGTTCATTAAAAATAATTAAGAAACCTTTTAATATTTCTCTTATCCATAAAATTTTGTTTATGATTTCAGAAAACGCCACATACTCAGCTGCAGTAGAAGATTTTGTTACACTTCCTTGTTTCTTGTATTTCCAATATATTACGTTATTAAGCAGCTATATAACGTAACCAGTAGTTGATTTTGTGTCAACTGCATCACCTGCCCAGTCTGCATCCACAAAACAAGTCAAGATATCTACTCTGAAATCTTATTTATACGTTAACTTTATATCTTTTGTTAAATAAAAATATTTTAACAAGTTTTTATATTTACTTGTACCTTATGAAAAATGTTTTGAAATTATAATTGCATATTTGTAATAAGTTTGATTTAAAAAGTTTTAAAATCTACTTAAACAGTTAACAGTATAGCTGATATCTGGTTTTGTTCATGAGCTTATATATGAAAGTGCCCCTGTCAAGTTTCTGTACTTTTTGAATTCAGATGCTGACTGTGCGGGCTCACATTAAAAGTTTTGCTTCATGAAAGTTTCATATAATTTTGCGTTTATTACATCATACTCTTCTGCTAACGATCTTATACATCGTTCCTGATCGACTGTCATTATACCGCTTTTACAATCCTAATCAATATTCATACCAAAATATATATTAACATTACCTATATCTTTCACCTTGAATTTCTTTGTAAATACCCTTTTAGTTTTATTCATTTTATTTTGACTTTTATTACCTGTAAATAAATCACCCACAAAGATTACTACATAAATTAAATTATATTCATCATGTATTAAATACAAACAATAATCATTCTCGCATCGTTTGAAATTTCAACTTTCAAAATATGTATCCAGACACTCATACCATGCTCTAGGGCTCTTTCTCAAACTACATGATGATATTCTAACGTGCATACTCTGCCTGTTTCATCATTATAACCTTTTGGTTGTTTAACGGACACTTTAGATTTTACATTTCAATTCAAAAAAGCTCATTCCACATCTGTTCGATTAATAATTAGATTATTTTGTAAACAATTAGCCAATAAAATTTGAAAAAATTATGTTTATGCTACAGGTGAAAATATGTCGTCAATTTTTTTTGTCAAAAACCTGTTACAACTTATTTAGCTTTATATTTATTATCTGATTTCTTGGTATACACCCATTTTAAATCAATAGTTTTCTTATCTTCTGGTCTGTCTACTAATCAATAGGTTTTATTTTTGATAATGCAATTCATTTCCTTGTCCACAGTTTCTTTCCAATTAACACACTCTTCATCGCTTGTTGCTTTATTATAATTTTTCGGAGTGCTTTTACTAATACAATTTACGTAAATACATGTTGCATAATTTTCTGGTTTATACATTTTTTCTTTTTTACGCTTTCTACTACACCTTCTTATTGCACGATTATTTTCATTTGTAGTTCTTTTAGTTATTACAGTTGTGTTATTTTTATCAAAAACTGAAGCATTACCACTACTATCATCATTATCATTTTCTTTACTGTTAAAATTTTAATTTTCTTTATCATTAAGAAGAACTAATTTTACATCCTCTTCTACACTATCAACATGTCTAGCAATTATGATTCTATTTAGTTTTTTCTGTATTTTTTTAACATAATAAACGTTTTTGATATGAACTTCTTTAACTTTATTATTTACTTTGAATAAAAGATTTATATTTCCTATTTTTGTAGCTTTCAAAGTTTTTTCATCGCCTATTTCAACATTGACTGGATTTTTTTGACTTATATATTCGGAAAAATAATTAAAGTTATTAATAATATGATCACTACACCAACTATCCAAAGTCCATTGAATCTCATTACTACAATTATTTGCTTTGCAATTGGCAAGACTTTAATTCTTATTAATACTAATATTGTCATCTAAAATTCTACAAAATAAGTCTTTGTTAGTACTTTGATTTTTACTCTCACTTCTACCATAATTGGCACTGTTATCTTGATAATGTTGTTGGTGCCAATGTTAATTTTGCCACTGTTGATATCCGCCACGACCACGCTATGCTCTGCTATGGTCTCTGTTACTGTTGTGAAAGTTTTGCTGCTGTTGGTTACCGAACTGACCTCATCCACCTCCTCTCTGTTGATTACTTTTTTCTCTGTTTACATTTGAAACACCTGTTTATCTTTTTTAAGATTTTCTCATTGTAGATCTGTTGAGTTCTTTCTTTTTCTTGTATGTTTTCTGTTTATCTATACTTGATCATCGCATTTACACTTCTCTTCACTAAACACGTGCCGAAATTCCTCTCTCATAAAAACTTTTTAATCCGTTTGCATTGCAATCAATGTTTTAGTAAAACACATGTGGAACATATCACTGTAAACTTTTTATACTGATCTTTTTTATACTTTACAAATTTTTTTATCCATTTTTAATTTTTCACTCTCACTTACAAGTGATTGTCATGTGTCTCCGAAGAGACGCATGAAAAATCAAAAACACGAATGAAACAGGCAACTTAAGCCACAGATTGCTACCATAATTAAAATAAATGAGCCTGAGAAAATAAACACTTTATAACATCTTCTATAATAGACTTGAATTTATTAATATTAATACTCCATGTATAACATGAAGCACCTCTTCTCAGCAACGGTTATCTATACACTAAATATGCGTAGCATCATCAAACATGTGTCAATCACAGAACTCGAGAGCTTCTACGCATGCTCAATGCCTTAGCATTCCAGTGTAGTGCGCGTAATTTTAACATTTCTTATTGTCTAACAACAATAAGAACTTTTGCATGATTTAAGAAAAAAGCTATACTTATGTGTCTACAATTAATTATCACAACAGTTGCTATACGATTTTTAAACGCTGATTGTAAATCGTTCCACTGCACACTGGGACTATCTACACTATTAAATGCATTAGGATCATCTGCACTGTTACTGTTTTTTACACTGTTTTGCCTATTAACGTCGTTTGATGCACTACGATCATCAGTGTTGTTCTGCACACTAGAATGATCTGCACTGTTTTTGGCACTATCACTATTTTGTTCACTACATCGCTGCTACTCTGAAACGTGCTACTGTAATCTTCCTTTGATCTTCCTAAGTAAACTGCTCAACTTGTCTTAAACGCAAAGCAAAAAAGCCCGGATAGGTTGCCAAGATTGGCAAGATTCTCAGGGCTTATTGCAGCAAATCTGTGATGTACTTAAAGTATTGTACAATCATTGCGCTCTTCGAAGTTGACTCTTTAAGCTCTGAGCTCTGAATATTTCTGATGTCTTTCTGGTGCAACTTATATACAATTTCTCCTCTGAAATTTTAATTTGGTTATAAAAACGGGAGGGAGAGAAGCTACAGAATAAATTATATTATTAAGATCCTCCTCATCATCATCATCATTATGATTTTCATTATTTTCAAAAAGACGACGTCTTACTTTATCTAAAGATGACGATAGAATGGGGATGGAGTGAATAGTTGTCTCCTCACGAGACAACATTGGTGGTGATATTGGTAGTAGTTATGACAATCCTCTTAGGAAAGGGATGTTAAAAATTTTCTCCTCCCATGATATAAACTCCCTCTTCCAGTCCTCCTCAACGTGGGGGAGAAGTTGGCTTCCCTCGGAAATGATTTCCACATTATTATCAGAGAAGTTATCTTTTCCTTTCATTACTTCTAAATAATTTAATTTTTCTTTAAAATCAAATAAATTAGAATTCATAACAAAAAAGTAGGATATACATACATGATTCTCATAAGCAAGCGTTAAGTGTTAAAACTCACGAGAATGACTAGCTCTTGACGAAGTAAAATAATAAATGATGATCCTAGCCAATTTTACGGACCTTTTATACACATCAAGAGGTGGTTGGAGACAACCAGAGAGAGTAGGAGACTACCAGACGATGGGGGTAGTCTTTTGGTGGGAAGAGGTGTAAGTAAGGAGTGGAAAGGATATAAGAAGCTTGAAAGAAGTAGAAGAGCTCAGTCAACAGCAGGTTAGCTGAGTGTTAAACCTACCCGTTCTAGTCCTTAGTTGTGTGCATAACGCGTAAGACAATGGCTGAACCCTCCATCGTTCTTGCCATTACCCTATGTAGGTGGTAGGGATAATGATTGGAGGGGGGGGTGTTGGGAAAGTGGGAAAAGAGTGTCTGTAAGAAGCTTGCTCAGTTGACAATGAGCAAGTTAAGAGATCAAACCTACAT
The DNA here is from genome assembly GCF_036245765.1 of Copidosoma floridanum. Classification (NCBI taxonomy): domain Eukaryota; kingdom Metazoa; phylum Arthropoda; class Insecta; order Hymenoptera; family Encyrtidae; genus Copidosoma; species Copidosoma floridanum. The sequence continues at coordinate 7,456,090 of NW_028321904.1, read as the reverse complement.
GATCTTGGACTATATCGTTGATATTCAGGGCTTTAGAAGGTCCACAAATATTTATATTCCGAAAAAGCTGGTTATTTTACCACTGGAGGCTGATGCTCGGTCAGAAATTTTTCACTTTAGCCCCCCATGTAAATGGTTAAATGTTTTACAGAAAAAACGCACTGTTGATAATTGGCTTGAAAAATACTTTCAAGGGATACCTTGGAACTTAGAAAGTACACCGTTATCTAGAAATACTTTTAATGTTCAGTATTTTTTTAAAGACTTTAATAACATTTACGTGAAGGGATTCAAAAAAAAGGTGGCTTAAAAAATACTGTCAGAGAAGTAAGTACTTCAAGCAACAATTTACAATATTTTAATTAAAATTAACTCTACTGTGCATCAGACACACCTGCAATTCTGCAATTCTGACTTGGGTTGTCCCACTATCTGTAAAATAAGTAAGAAGTATGAAGCATGCTTTGTTCATCAGTTATGCACAAAACCTGTTTGTGCTGTCAAAAATGCTTCTGCTCTAAGAGAATGGCTACTCACTTCAAGAGATACAAGGGATAAGACGTTTCACTCTGATGATGATTGTAAAATGAATATCATAAGATTTTATAATAAATATAAAAAAAGAAAAAAAAAAGATTAAAGAGGGAGAAAGCATATGGTTGTTCTTCACTGGTAAGGGTCGGGTGAAGCTCTTACGATTTTCTTTTTTTCCTTAATCGTTAAAGTATTTAACTTAAATATAAATACAATAAATGTATCTATGAATAAGGTAGTATATATTTAATGAGAGGCATAGGTCAGTTAAGGCGTTATAGGGTGGCGTACATCTGCAAAAAATTTCAAAGTTGTGTATTTGATTTCATGTAAATATAGCTAAAATAAAAAATTGACATTATGGTGTCATATCGACACCTGTCTACATTTTTATGCAGAATGGTAAGGCATTTTTTGGATTCTCCGTCTTCTTTTTTTTTGTTGAATACTTAAAATTAAAACAAAATGTGGGGATTGAAACAAATTTTTCATTAAAATTAATTTACAGAACTCCATATTAAATAATATTAAGTGAAAAAATTGTGTCTCATTTTTATACACTTTTACAACGAGTAAAACAAGAAGAAAAATTTTTTCTTATTTAATTTTTGAAACGCCTTATAATTGGGATTCTTTATTTTTCTTACACATGGATTTAAATCTTGAGCATCTATTCAAATGGCTTATAGTTTTTTTTTTTTTTCTTTTAGATCAGACTTACATGCTGCCTAGACTTGCCATTCTTCAGGTACCTGCAATCATATATGAAGATTTAGATATTTATTTGAAATATAATTCCAAACTTGCGAATATTCATAATAAATTGTAAAAAAAGTTTTGAAAATTAATACCTTTTCAGTAATAATCAAATGTGTCGTATAGGTACTTGTTTCAGTTGAAGCGAAAGTATAAAAATCTGTAATACTAATTTTAGCATTAGCAGATGTGATATTTACAGAACTGAAAATTAAATGAGCAGAACATAATTTTTTATCCTGCAAGGTACAAAGTAAGGTTTACGAAATAATAATCAAACAGGTGGAAATTTTTTTCTTATCGTGTAATAAAAAGATTGAAACATTTCAGGATGTCGGGAATAACATCGTAATACTCACAAACTAATGTAGGTTTTCTTATACTGATAACTTTATCATCATCACTACTATCTTAAAGTACGAGTTCAACCTCAAATTAAATATTAAGATTTTATGAAAATAGTTATAAATATTACATAGGAACAATAGTTATATTAACATTGCACTGAGATTGCTTGGTGAAACAAATGTGTCTGCTGCTGCCATACAGGCAGAGCTTTCTGTTGCACAGGAAGAGCTTGTATCTTCACAGAAAGAGATTGCTGCATAGAGAAAGCTTGTGTCTGCTGCTGCACAGGAAGAGCTTGTGTCAGCTGCTACACAGCAAAAGCTTGTACGACATGTACGATGACAAGAATGATCCCACGGTAACAACAATGAGGAGCAGATAAGGAGCAAGAACAAGTGGATAAAAAAGATAGTACTCACGCGTGTATACTTGTACGTAGCTGCATTCAGCACATATGTGTGCCACGATGATGATGATTCAGGCAACGATGACGAGACAGCAGGCATAGAGCATCAAGGCTGGGACAAAAATGTGCGTACCAGCACTCATAACTTTCACAGGTACAACAATACTCACGCGTGCGTGTGCACTTGTATGTAGCTAGGTCTGTACTATACATAAGTACCAGGATAATAGGGCACTACGAACAGCCCTCAATATTAATATCGGTATTTACCATCTCTTTAGTAGCACAGATGGTGACACTTCTATTTAAAACGTGCGTGCTCATTGATATCAGTGTTAAATCAACCAATTTAATATACTGACAACGAGATTTCTTTTAATTTACGATTCAAAATATTTGACTACGCTTTTTTTCGAGAGGTAAGACTTGATGGTCGTACCTCATGGATAAGAGAGTTTATTAATGGCTCTTACCAAGCTTGCCACAAAATAAGCATAATAACGTAAGGCTTCTTTTAATTATATTATAGGTGTAAACAGTATAAGAAGCATGTTTAAGTTATTTTGAGCCCCATTTCAGTAATCTTTAAAGCCATCTTTTTAGTTATCTTCAAGGCATCTTTAAGACATTGTTTGATAATCCGAAAGTCATCTTCAAATTATCTTTAAGACATCTACACTTTATGTCGGTAATACAGTGCGGTACCATCTTCCAAACATATCTGTATTAGTAAAGGTAGCTTCCAACTATCCAATAGCACCACCGGTAGCATACCTGTCTATCACTCTGGAGACCTAGGTTGAAATCAAAATAAGGGGAAAATTTTTCATTTTAAAATAAAAATAAAAGAAGAAGAACGAAAAAAACAATTAAATGAGAATAACTTGAAAATCTATAAAATTTCTAAAATTAGATTTCAAACAGCCCGTATTTGTAGCCACGCAGGAACAAGCACAGGTAAGAGAGGTGACCTAGCACCTGTATAGGTTAGGTTGGAGCGAGTCCAGGGGGTGGCCTAGCATCTATATAGGTGGAGTGGCCTAGTCCAGGTGCTGACCCAGAGTTGGCTCTGTTTACCTACTTATGTAGACGCTATCTTGTTAAAATTAAACTTAAAACTTTATGATTCAAAATTTTTAATGGATCAATAATAACATGTAAATTATTGTATACAATGTAAGTATTATAACTATTTGTAACTGTTTCGTAAAAAATTTTGTTACCAAGAAATATTTCTTTGGTAGGTAGATTTTTTGCCGTCCTTTAGTTTTAATTTTAACATATTGGGTGGCTGTAAACTTTAACTGTATACTCATGAAAATCAATTAAATATCTTTTGAAAGTTTTTGTAGTCCCTGTAGCAATCATTTTTAGCACAAAAAAATGTAAAATTGGTTTTTGGATTCTGTTACGTCCAAACTTCTAAGTGAAGGGCGGAACTCGTAGATTCGTTCTACAAACAGACCAATTCAATTTTTATTCGTCAGGAGCCAGCCGTCGGCCCAAAGGCCTTATTTGCTCTTACTTACAATATGCTTTTCTTTAAAATCGTTGACTCAGCGTTGTTGTGTTAGGTTTCAACGAATAGTAGGTGAAAACAATTGTTTTTACTCAAATTGTAGTAAATCAATATTTTTTTACAGTAGTTTTAGGTGAGTCATAGGTAACAGTTTTTCACATTACTGCGTATTTAATTAATTATCGCACTGCTGTAATATTTCATTTATTTGATTTCCCAATTCCTTGTTATAATTTGTAAGGTTTTTACAATCTTAAAGCACGGTTATAGTCCATTCTGTAAAAATGAGACGAACTTCACTTTGGTACTCGTAATAAATTCCGGGGTGGTTGGAAATTTTTCAATTTTCATAAAAAATGTTTTAAGAAAAGTGGTCTATTGATTATGCAAGAAGTTTATTTGCCGTGATGGATCCTATTATAAGTAGCTTTAGAATCATCTTGACTTGTTGTGGAGATTCCTGTAACAAGAGGAAAATCTTATTCGCAACAGCGCTTCACTTTATCTAAGTGTTTGATAATAATTTTTTTATTTTCTGCCTTTAGTGTTATGTTGTTATTATATTTATTTATATTGGTAATTGCAAAAATTCCATTGTAATATTCATCTTATTTTCCTTTACAAGGTCTTCTTATTGCGTAAACCTTCATAACAACTTTTAGATGTTGAGGTCTGGCATGTTTGTCATAGTTTTGTTTACTTTTATGTTTGCATTTTATCAGCTTATCATGAGCTTTTTTATGCATTTCTCTTAAGCAATGAATTAAATCAATGAGATAATTGTTATAGGATTACCTTCATACGGTGTGAATCCTGTAGCTATTTGCAATGATGTATTGTATTCATGTATAGCAAAAAGTAACAGTTCATCCCCATCTTGTTTGGTTGTAGTTTTAGTTCTTAGAAAGCTCACAAGCATGGCATGGCTACGTTCTAAAGAACCATTAGATTAGGGATGGTAAGGCGTAGTTATCTGAAGGTTAAAAGCGAATACTTGGGCTAAATTTGATAGGGTATGATTTTGAAAACTCCATCCATTATCACTGAAAACTATTTTAGGTTCTCTATACAAAGCTATGAAGTGTCTTGCTAGAGCGTTGGCGACTGTGATAGCTCGGATGTCAAGTATAGCTACTGCTACACAATATTTTAAAAATAAACATTGTATAGTTAATATATGTTTATTTCCAAATTTTCTTGTTGTTAGCGGTGCCACAGTATCGATGGCTGTTTTTGAGGAAACTTCAGCTGGAGTATTAGTTATTATCATAGGTTTTTTTTTGTATTTATCTGTGTTAATTTTTGTTCTTGGCAAATTTTGCATTTTCACACAAAATTTTTAATATCTTTTCTTATACCTTCCTAATAATACGATTTTCGTATCCTTCTATAAGTTTTCTCCATACTTCTATGCCCACCAAAGAGACTGTTGTGGCATTCAATTAATTTTTGCTGTCTCACTTCGTGTGATAAATAAGCGCATTCCTCGAAACATATAGTTATTTTAATATTTAAATAACTGAGTATTTCTTGAATTTCTTTAGGAAATAGTTCTCTAGGTAAGTTGTCAGTTATCTCACCCTTCCTATATATTCTTAATGTTTCTATATTCCTATTTTCTATTGCCTTGGCTAGACCTGCTAAGCACGAGTCAAGATCTTGAGGCAATACTTCATCTTTTTCTCTTTCTTTGATAACCAAACAGAATACTAATTTATTTTATTAAGTGGTTGTTATTACGTCACCTATTTACGGTTGCGTTTTATTTGATTCGTATTTTGAAATATAATTTAAATCTAATAATAATTTATTGTTTATAGAATTAAGTGTTAAGTCGGCTGAAATAAACGTTACAATGTTGTCTTTTGCATATGTTTAACATCCTCGTGTGCTTTATATTTTGATGTGATCTATTCCTGTTCTTATCAAAGGTCTAATTATAGTGCTTCTTTACGAGTGACTAGGTCATCGCACTCAGCATTCCATTGCTGTTCTAACATTTCAAATGCGGCAGTGGGTCGAGTAGATGGTGTCAAGTAACTCTGCTTTAGATCGTTATGTTGTTTTATAAATGTGTCTCGCTGGTTAGCACTTGAACAAGAAGGTGTATTGGATATACTACCATGCGTTTTTTTTTTTCTCTGGCTTCCTTACTGTCTTCTTGTTCAATAGTAGAAACATTAGTCTCTTTCCATACAGTATCGACATTGTCTTCTATTACCGTAGATGCAGCTTTGGAGCCTCTTAAAGATAATTTTGATCTTATCAGAAAGCTTCTCTCTTCTACGGAACTTTCAGAGTTATCGAAATAGTCTAGTAAAACATTAGATGAAGTTATTAAATTTCGAAAATTTGCTTCGCTTGACTCTGGATCGCTATTTTCAATTGTCCCCATTGTGTTTATTAGTTCTGGTGGTATATAAAAATCCTAATATAACAATGAGTCAGCAAGATTTGTATTTTGCAAACTATTAATTAACAGATATTTTTTATCATTATATTTATCGGGGCTGCCTTCTAAAGCGTCCTTATGTGTTGATTTGTGAGCAATCGATTGCAGTTTTGGATTTGGTTTTATTTTAGCAATCATTTTATCTTCTGATGTACTCAATTACTTCCTATCAAACTTAAGATGGCTCCAGTGGCCTCAATGTTAAAATTACAAATAACCCAACCGAGGTTAATAAAATTGAATTATGTTGTTTGAATTCCCATCTTTCTATTCGTATAAAAAAAAATTAAGGTTGACGATGAAAATTGTAAGAAATCATGCTTACAAAATCGTAGTTTTAAGACGGGTTGGATAGAAAGTGCAAGCTTACGCGATATACAACCTACTGCTGCACTTATATAAATAACCCGTAAGGTGTAAAGAACATACTATCTTGTATATATTATTACGCAGTTTTCGATGACATAAGAAAAGTGTCTTGTTATCAAACAAAATCTTTAAATAATCAGAGACTAAGTTCACAGTTGCGAGTGCAAGTCAGCTCTCAGCTGTCTGCATTCTGCAGAGTACATATATATAGGTATAACTACTCTTGAACTTAGGAGCGTACCGTAACAGTTCATCAATTAGGGCACCATGAAATTTTTTTGTTTTTTTATATTAACTCACTAAAGTGACAAATAAAATGTAGAATATGGCTTACAACAGTCTCTACGATAATTTTATACCATATTTTAAAGAAAATAATGATTAATTTTTAGTCTCCCCATTTTGATACGGCACTAGTCGCTGGAGCTACCTTAAAACCTACTGATTTTTGTGGTGAAGGTTCAATTTTTTTATTTGTAGAAGTCCTGGAAGTAAATAGTTCTGCTAAGAGGTTAAATATTTGTTCTGAGTCACTTGCTTAAGTAAGAATTTCTTGTTGTGACTCATTATCTGTAGCAGTTTAAATGTAGGATGAGTCTTACCTAATGTTCAAGAGGCTAGGAAGTAGAGATTTATCTTTTTGGGGTATCGGTGCTTGATGGTTTTCTTCATCGTCAGATGTATCTAGAATTTTTGTATCGTCAGAGTCTGAAGTGGCCGTAGGTCTGTCCAAAGAAGGTGAACCTCGTTTTTCTTGAATTCGGTGCTTAAGTAACCTTTGAGCTATTGATGCTTCGGTGAGATCTCCTTGTCCTTCTTTCATTCCTGGTGGTATATACTGAGAGGAGAATTTTTAAAGCCCTTTTTCCTTCTTCTTGTTACCTGTTTAGCTGCAGTAGTGGATTTAAGCTTATTTGAGCTTTGATTGTATATATCGCTGGCTCTTTTAGCACGTGCAATAGATGTTTTTGTTTTTTGGGGAATTTTTAAAATAGGTTTTAAAGGTAACATACAAGACAGTAATGTTTTATAATTACTAGATTCGCTGTCAGAGCTTCAGCTATTGGAGCAACTACTGCTTCTGTTGCTGCTAGATGTTGAAAATTTTCTTACTTTTTTACGCCCCCCCTTCAAATTTATGTAATCTTTTTCAGTATTATTCTTCATGAGAATCTGCGGGCTTACGTGATAAAGCATCAGCATTTGAATTCAAACGTCCGGGTTTGTACTTATAGGTGTAGTTATACCCATGGAGCTTCACTCTCCATCGATTAAGGCAACTCATGGGATCTTTTATTGATTTGATTTATGTCAAAGGTTAATGGTCTCCGTGAACTGTAAATTTTTGTCCGTATAAATAGTTTCAAAGTGTTATATGGCGGCAATTACTGCTAAACACTCTTTTTTAGTAGTGGAGTAATTTCTTTCGCATTTATTAAGAGTGCAAGACACGTACGCTACAGGATAGTCTTTTCCTGGTTCTCCTTGACTTAAAACAGCACCAAGAGCTTAATTGAATGCGTCGGTAGTCAGAATAAATGGATTGTCGAGATCGATTCATGCAAGCACCAGGGCTTCACACAGGGCTGATTTTAATTTCTCAAAGCTCTCTTCCTGAGTTTTAGTCCAATCGAATTTTTGACTTTTTCGTAATAATAGAATTAAAGGCTCTGCGATCTCAGCATAGTTTTTAATAAATTGTCTCTTATATCCTGCGAGTCCTAAAAATTCTCGAATTTTCGTACAATTTGTTGGTATAGGAAAATTTTCAACTGCTTTAAGTCTCTTGGGGTCAGGTTTCATTCCATAACCACCTATTTTATGTCCCAAGTATGTCACTTAAGGGGTTAGAAATTCACATTTATCTAGCTGTAATTTTAATCCAGCATCTTTTAGTCTATTAAATAATTTTCTTACTTTTATTTCGTGTTCTTTTAAAGTTTTGGCACATATTATAATATCATATAAAAATATAAATAGTTTCGTGCCTTGTAATCCCAATAATATGGAATTCATCAGTCTTTGAAATGTTGCCGGTGCGTTGCATAATCCAAATGGCATACCTGCATACTCATAGTGTCCGTATGAAGTACTAAAAGCTGTTTTGTAGCGATCCTCTGGAGATACTTTAATTTGATAAAATCCATTAGCTACATTAAATACCGAAAACAATTTAGATCCACCAATTTGTTCTAATATCTCTGTCATGTTGGGTAACGGATAAGCAACACGTATGTTTTTAGCATTAAATTTCCTAAAATCTATTACGAGACGAAGTCTCTTTTCTTCATTGGGTCCTGGCTTTTTGGGAACAATCCACAGAGGGCTATTGTATGGGCTTACAGAGCAGCTAATAGTTCCTTCTTGTAATAATTTGATCTGATCTCTAACTTTCTTGTGTACAGCAGGAGGGTATCTATATTGTTCAGTAAAGACAGGTTTATCGTCAGTTGTCAGTATATTATGTTGTACATACGATGTACATGGAGCATTACCTTTGATATAAAAAAGATGTGAGTACTCTTTTACTACTTGGCAAAGTTGTTTATAACTTGTTTTATCATGATGATGCCGGCAAAGTTTTTCTGTAATATATTTGATTCCTTTCTCTGTTGTTATATTGGGAACATTATCACTTAAATCTGAATCGAGTAAATTTTCTGAACCATCTAAATCAAAAGGTACGAGATGTTGAGGAGGGATTTCGATTTCTACTGGTTCTTCTCTGGTGTTTACAGCCATCGTATAACAGCGGCCTTAATTGTATGTTACTGCTGCCTCGCTTATGAATATTCCAGGAGTAGTTTTTACCAAGCGCAGATATGCTTGTCCATGGTTGTTAGTTTGCGTTACAGGAATTTCTATTGAAACTTTCATTTTGGCTGGTATGTTGTATACACGATTTTGACCAAAGGTTACTCCTGTAGTCTTAAAATATTGAGAAGTTGGCAGGGATCCCGAATTTTTTTTATTTATGCCAATATCATGTATAAATTGGTGAAAATTGTCTTGTTAACTTATATACTCTGTCGTTGTTTCGATCGATTCAAGTCCACGTCCTTCGTCACTTGTTGTTGCAATTATTCCTATAAATAAATGGGACGTATGTGCCTTCTTTTTAGTATCAAGGCTCTCATGTTATAACAAAGTCTGGCTCGTTCTTCAGCTAAAAGTAAATTTCTTATTATTCCTGTCTCACTGAATGGTATTTCTTGTGATAAAACGTGAAAAACATGATCCTCATCAAATATCTTTAATGTCACCGTTCCTAATGTAATGATATTTTGAGAAGTTAAATCAATAAGAGCAACTTTTGTACCCTTATTTATAATAACATTCGGTAGTAATGGAAATATTTTTACTGCATTGACGTCAGCTCCTGTATCTATGATAAATGTGTCCTCACTTTCGTTTTATTGTGAGATTTTCAGCCTTACTGTCAGTGCAGTGACAATGTTTCTTGCGATGGATACTCAGGCGATTGCCTTAATTAGTTCGTCAATTGACGCTAATTCAGGTCTTTGCTTGCCATTGCCTCGAAGTGACAAGCACCGTTCTCACTTTAAGAATGGTTTAGTTTAGGAGAACGTGGTCTGAAATGTTGTTAATTATCGAAAGAATTTGACCTTGAGCGAAAGTTAGTTTCGTTTTGTGATTCTCGTGTGTCTGAACGTTTTTGCAAGTACAGGGGTGATTTCCCATTGGAAAAGTAGAAGAACTTTCAAATACACACTACAGTAAGCTTGTGTGATAGGAGCAATTTAAATAGGCTAATAATTGATTTTGGTATTGTATTAGATGCGTGGGGCCAAAACTTCGATGATTTTTCCATGAATCGTTCCAAGGTTGATAAGACTGCGTTTCATTTGATTTTTGTATCAATTTTACAGATTAATCCGTAGAGTCGTTATTTCGATATTGAAGAACTGGGTGTGATACTGTTTTTTCATCTGAATTAAACGTAGTAGGAAAAATTTTTGTGTCATTAGGATTGTAATAATAAGGTATACTATCACGATTGTACATGTTGGGATCACCATATTCAATTTGTTGTATATTGTTTTAATTGGTCTGAAAATATGAAAACTGTTATTGTCTATTTTGTTGGTATACTGATAGATTTTGTCTTGCTGAAGGGTGTAACTGCTGAGCAAGATACATATGTGGGCTCTGATGGTACATGGTAGCGTGAGTATTGGTGTATAATATTTTTCCAACTTTTTCTGCTTCAAAAGCTACTCGTATAGCGCCAGCAAAGGTTTTTGGTATGTTTGACATCCTATTAGCCTTGAATTCATCGGGTAAGCCTTGCATAAATGCTTCACGACCAACCATTTCTAGATATAATTTTGAATTAGGCTGTTGATTTTCAGGAATACTGTTGAAAGCGGCATCTATTTTTGCTGCTCTAGCACCTTGGCAAATAAGTTGGGAGATTGTTTCGTGAAAATCGCGAACAGTCTCTCCCTGTTTCATCTGAGAATTATTGATGTTGGTGATGTATTGAGCGTAAGTTTTAGTAGGAGCAAAGGGTGCCTTTAAATGGCTTATAAGATCGTCTAATGTACTTATATTTAATTCGGCTGGACAACTTCTTGCTCTACCCCTTAGCCTGGAAATGAGTGTTCTTAAAAACATAGGTTCTTCCGCATTTGAAATAAGGGACCTACCGTTTTCAATATCTTGCGAGAAATCTGTGAGTGGTGTGTTTTGTCCACTATACATGGGTAGATGTAGGGCGGCTTGATTGATGCGTAAGGCTGAATTATTTAGAGCCACGTTACGTGATAATTCAAGGAATCCAAGTGATTTTTCAGTTTCTCGTGCCTTATAGTATTGTTCCAATAATTGTACTCTTGTAACTACATCAACTATATTGTTAATATTCTTCAGTGTATGACCCATAATGGAAAAATTTTGAAAATAGAAAAAAAAGAGGAAAATATATAAAGAAAAAATATGATAAACAAATTTGGGTTAGGTTGAAGCATACTTTAAGTAAAACGAAATGCTTAGTTCCCCACAAGGGATGCCAATTTGTTACGTCCAGACTTCTAAGTGAAGGGCGGAATTTGTAGATTTGTTCTACAAACACATAAATTTAATTCTCGTTCGTCAGGAATTAGCTGTCGACCTAAAGGCTTTATTTGCTCTTACTTACAGTATGCTTTTCTTTTAAATCGTTGACTCAGCATTGTGGTGTTAGGTTTCAACGAATGGTATGTGTAGAGAGGTGTTGGTATAATGTACGCCAAGCTGGCGTTGACCTACTGTTTGAATTTATCTGATATAATACCGTCGTAGCATATTTTATTCATCTCTTTATCTTACGTCCTTGTAAGGTCTTTGTCATCCATTACGTATTTAATTCTTCCTTGGTATATAATTTATTTATCAAAGTAAGATTTGTATTTCTATCAATCAAAATTTTGATCCTTAGAATACTTTATATAATTTTGTAATTGGAGTATTTTAATTAAGAAAAGAAATATAATCAACAACCAAGTTATGTTTTATCTGATGATTTATTAATTTAGTGATGCCGAAATTCATTAATTTTACAAATAATGTTAATTATAAAGGTTCAGATTTACGTTTGAAATGTTTTAACAGGTTTTCATTTTTCTTAAATTAATTTACTTCTATGATCTATTATCATATAATTTTGTTCTATGATCGTTGGTTAACCACTGCTTGCACGCACGCAGTCGGAAGATCTTACAAAGTTGACCACAACGATGATTTTAATCCTACACGAGAGTACTCGTGGCAACGGAAATAATTAGGCTGCTGTTTTTAACGTTGAAACTCAAGTCAACGATCCATTCTTTCTTGTTCCTCCTTAATTCACTATTAAGGTGAACTTACAGTGGCCTGGTTGGCTTGAGCTTTTCTCACACAGCTTAGTCCCTAAACAAAGTCTTAAATTTGCTTAAAATGCACGCTTTTGACCCGTAGCTTAATTACCGAACTAAGTCTTACATTCACTTAAACGAAACAAAACGTTAGACGAGTTAGATGCAACAGAACTCACTCTTCAACCTTTATAGTTACTTTGGAGCACTTGATGACAGAGAAAAGGCAATTATTGGTATGCGCAAGAAGTTTTTATACTTTTGCATTTAAAGAGGACACGTCAAATTGGGGATCTGAACGACCAATCAGAGCTGAATCCAATTACTTTCATTTACACAAGCATAAACGTGGTGCAACAACTATACCACCAACAATGGTAAAAATCGCTGATCTCTCGGATTTCTCGTTTCGTACAGTTGATATTGAAACTGTGCACGACATTCGCTGTCATTCATCCTCAGTAATAAATGTTAAAACTATTGATTGTTTTCATTTTAGCGGACATTTAGTGCAAATTGATTTTGTAAGATTAGCGCTGCATAAGATTATTTGGAGATTGCCAGCGTAGTTCAAGTTTTGCGACGCCAGTTCTTTAAAAAAAAAATAAGTTACAGGTCACGATATTGCAGAAGCAGCTATACAGCTCTATGTTTAGCAATTGCTGAGCATTCGTTTTTTATAAGTTTTTAACGGAGCTGTGTATTTTAAAATAATGAATATCAAGTATATGACATTGGATGTCACAATTCCAAATATCTTTATAATCTACCGTACAGTGTGGAAAAAGTGATTGCACACTAGATATACAATCTAGATATACATCTTTAACCTTAACTACAATACACAAAAAAAGTTTTGTCAGGACTTGTAAATTATAAATAGTAACAAAAAAAATTGTTGACAAATTATTACCAAATAGAAAATATGTGTATGCATGTAAAGCTTTTAACGTGCTTCAAATATTTTTGAAATTCTGAGACACCTTTCTCACAGACATAAGCTCTTTATCGTACGGTGCATGAATATCATACACAATTTTTTGAAGAAGTAGCCATGGTTGTTTACTATGAACAATGTTCATTTAAAGATTGAAAAATTTTTAATGTTATATCAAGTGCTCAAAGAGCAGACTAAACTGCGTATTTTACTTTATTTATAATAACATAATATACAGCAGATAAGTTTTGTTAAGTACTACTGCAGGAAGAGGTTGTAAAGTTGCATTGACACTCTTTAATCTTAGTCTCATTCTCTCAAGAGATGAATTGAAATTGTCAATAACCTAAAAACAAGTAAAAATAAAATAATAAGTACATATTTTTTCGACAGTTATGAAAATAAAGCATTAGTATGCCTTACTGCATACATACATTCTTGATTAAAAATTTTACCTTTGTTTGTAGAAAAAATGCTTTTTAATCATACTGCGCCGAAAGTAGGAATTTTTGCGGGACGAATTGATGAAAAACAGAACACGCACCACGTTCGGAGATTAAGAGATTTCCTAGATTTCACGTGGAATCTGTGACATTTTTAACTTTGCTCACTAGGTGCGTAATTTACTACAGCTTGTTACCGTCCAGCGTATTATTTTATCAATTATTTTTTATTACAATAATTTTGATGCTTAAAATTCAGTCATTTTACGTAAATTTAATTTTGAAATGTCACGCGCAGCTCTGATTTTAAAACTTTGCGCTGGATAGTACTACTTACCACCTGCTAGGTGGTCAATACTTGTTTCTCGCAAATATCACAAGTTAGAAAATTGCTTATAGCATATAAGAAGGGCTGCACGGCTTCTCGAAATTATCCTCTCGGAACCCTTGATCTAAGCCAAGCCTAGGTTCTCGCTTATTTAACGAGATCTATGCTACCACAGTGGCTAGAGCACTAACTAATTTCAATGAAATACTTATGTTTAATACTACGTTTAACTTAGTGTGTTGACTCTTAATCAACCCACTTTCACCATCATTGTCTACACTACGTTGCACTACTATCCAACTACTGTAAGAATTAGAAAAATAATTAAGGCTCTTTTACACATCTCATATAATGTACTGGCTACAAATTTATCTTGACCTCTGTAAATCACTTCCCGACCATCCACCAGCGACACTAGCTCCAGCCGCAGCATCAAAATCCAGCAGAAGCACTAACTCTCCACGCCTGTAGTCTCCAGCACAGGGTATTTACTGCTGCTCGATACTGACTGCCAAACTACCCATCAGCGACACCAGCTTTAGCGGTGGTATCGGAATCCAGCAGAAGCACTGTCTCACTACGCCTAGAGTCTCCAATCTAGGGTTTTCCCCATGAATTCATCGCTACAGCCAATTCAACTTCCTGGGAGAGGATTCTCGTCTACTCCAACTCTCTTTCGCAGTTCTAAGCCATCCACCCTAATAGGCCGCTTATAATAAGCTATTTCGATCTTGGAAAAACGCCATTTTTTACGTCACGTTCAAAAAATAGGGTTCAAAAGTTTACCAAATGCTAAAATCATATTGATGTCTTTCCAGTCTGTTATAACAGAAAATTTATTTACTCATGAAAATTTATTCATTTCTATACTTTATATGTATACGAGTGTTTAACTTTTTTGCTAAAAATTTGCATACATGAGAGATAATATATTATCACATATAAAAGATAACGGATGCAGAATTTGTCTATCTACTCATATCACATACATGCCCATAAACGAACTAAACGTTTTTATGTAATGTGCGCATCTTTACTCAAAAAAAATCATTATTGTTATTAGATGAAACAATTATCATAAACTTATATTATGTTAACTCTACAATCTTTGTAGTTCGTGATTATTTATTTTCGAAATTGTGATAACTGTAAATTCAAAGGCTTTTAAAAACTTGATACTTTTTTGGGTGACGAAAAACTTTTAACATCGCTAAATCAAGTTTGACAGTTGCCAAGTATTTTTTTTATCAAAACTTTAATTAATCTTTCAAAGAAATAACAACAAAACACAAAAAGTAAATAAAGAAATTAAGCATTGTCATGTTAAATGGTTCAAATGCAAATAATGTTAGAATAATTATAATAGTAATAGTAATAACAATAAAAATAATTAAAATAATTATAATAGTAATAATAATAATAAAACAGTATTCGTAATAATGATTTTAATTATAATTACTATCGTTATAGTATTTTCTATGATAATTTCTAAGATAACTATGAAAACTTAATGATATTTTCAGAGTCAACATCCTTGTGATGATTTCTAAAAAAGTTAAAGAAACTTGACCACTTATTATACAAATTATCATTTTTTTTAGAAAACAGCTTGTTAAAATCTGCTTCTAACTAAATAATACATGAAATTTATCTTTAATTTGTCGATCCAATTCAAAAGTAATAACTTACAAAATTGTTTCAAATAAATTAGGAAGTAAAGAAAAGTACTTAAAAGCTACAATTTCATAATATTACATAATATAAAAATTTTTAATAGCGTATACCCTATCTGTTTTTAATGGAGGAAACGTATCCATGTAGAGTTAGATACTCCTTTAATCACTTCTACTTTACTTTACTTTTTTGTTTCTTCTACACCATATAAAATTTTAAGCCTCTTTGTTGTTTTCAGCTCCCATTTATCTTTATCTTCTTACCAAGAGTTCGATCTGTTTTTTAACCTATTTAAGGCACTTTGCACTTCAGCTTTTATTTCAGTATCGTCTTCATCATCACATTTACCACTACCATTAACATATCTGATTTTTTTTTGTGACCGACCAATACCATGGCGTACATACTCTTTTAATAAATTAGTATACCTATTATACAACTTTTCCTCCGGCAAAGTGATTTTACCGGTCACAGATTTTTTCAATGGTAAATAAAGCCAAAGCTAGAATAAAAAAAATTTTTTCTTAATTATACAAATATACGTGCTAACACTTTCCGAATGAAAAAATTTTATTCCGGATCCTCATCGAAAACTCTATTGATTTCATTAGCAAGGCAAATAAATCTCTCTTTTGAAATTCTGTTAAGAATTTTACTATAAAATAAGATGTAAAAAACATCGTATGTTCACTAGTAAAGACTGAAAAGTTTAACACACTTTGCCTCCGGGTTTGCTTTCAATTCTGCGTCGACAAGAATACCAGCTAATCGATTCTTAAAGTATTGATTTAATCCTGTTTTGTTGTAAGCTTTCAAAACACTCTGTAAACAATAAAGGAAGAAGAAGACATTGTAAAATTGAGGATACGGATTTTTTTTTAATTACCTTACATTGTTTTTAAATTGATTAAATGGTTTTTTTTTCTTATGGATTAATCGTCGTTCTTGACATTATCACTATTATCACAATCATTATCTACTTGACTTGTCTTAAAAGAGAAAATAAAGAAAGTATAGCTTACAAATATACTTGCATACTGCAATGAAATTATATAAACATTATAGACTGATAAAAACTACTTTTGAGGAAACCCTATCCTTATTATATACAGCAAGCAAAGTTAAAGTACCAGATTATAATAATCATAGTCGATTGAATTAGAATCCTTTGCGATACATTTCAGTTTTTCAAAAAAAGTTAGTGAAGTCTTTTATGCACTTATATAAATTTCGTTTAAATTTGAGGGTTATTCGACTGATAGAATTTGTTTGTAATGCAAAAATTTCATAAAAACTCTCCCATCCCAAAAAATTTATTGTCATTTGACTGTTGCCCTTTTCTTCGTTTTGTAATTAGTTGTAATAAATCTTATAATTTATTGAAATAATTTTTCAACAAATCAATTGTACTGAATTAAAGACATAATAAAAATAACGCAACTTAACAAAATTACAATAATTTCAAATGATAATTTTGATATAATGCCTTTTTTTTAAAGAAAAAGATAAAATAAAAAATTAGTTGCATTGAAACTTGTACAACAAAAAATTTAAATAATAGTTGGCAAAAGACTGCAGGAAGTATAGTATGGCCTATCATTTTCTGTTTAATAAGTGTAGTGTGAAATTTGAGTAACCAAACATAAAAATATTTTTAAGTAAATTTATACTTAACACCCTGCAATGATGCTTTGATTGTGTTACAAAGTGCGTATCAGGTAACTTGTGTAATAATATTACACTGCATAAAAAAAAATGTAATTATTCATAGATTATTAAAATTTCACTATATTTAACAAACGTTTTCGTCCTCTTGTGTGATTTCTGACCACGTTTTAATGTATTTGTTATAAATTTTAAGAACTTCGTTCGAGGACTAACTTTAGGAATTAATTGATTGACATTATTTGGAATCAAATTTTAAAATGTATTGACTTCAATTTTTTGTTTTAAAATAAAAGATACTTTTATAAAATATTAATATTTAGTATACTTAATCTACGTTCATACAAATGCATAAAGTGGGTGGAATTAAAAGCATCTCAATATGTTGTATTCTACTTAATATTCTTACGTTCAAACCGTTCTACAAGATTTTTTAGGTTCCACCACTGAAGGATACGTGCTTCATCTATTCTTATTTTTAAACTAAATTTAACTTGTAATGTGTATCTTATTCGGCTGCTCAAAAAAAAGGTTTATACTGCACATAGAACTGCACGGTAGTGATGCGCCACCTAGCTTTCTCACTAGCTACGGTAGCTACCATGGTAAAAATACAAGTACATAGGAGGCACACTGACATACACACACATGTGTCGCACATTTCTTGATTTATCGACACTAATGCTTACTTAAATTTAAGAGTGTGAAATCATCGATCGAGGAGTGCAGTAATCTGTAACAGCACCATCTTCAGATAAAAAAGCTGCCTTGCCCGGTCGGTTCTTTTAAAGAAAGGAGATGATCTAGTGCAAAGTATAAATTGGCTATATAAAGCATGACACAAAACCCAAATGTCTTAACAGTGATCCTTGTATAATAGATTAACCCCAAGCTATGTAACCCAATAACCCAACGTGCATATCAGCAGTCTCATGAGTTTTAAAACTTATTAAAATACATTGAATAATAACGCGAGATCTAATTAGAACATAACCCCGGACGCTCACTGGTCGCTTTAGTTATTTGTAATAAATACAATAATAACGCAAGCGCCAAACACCAGACAACCCGAAACGTTTACTAGTCACTTTATTCATTAGTAAAATAAATTGAATAACGCAAACGCCAATCACCATACAACACAAGGCACTTGCTTTTCTCTTTATTCATATATAATAAATGTTATAATAACGCAATCACCAATCACCACACAACTTGGGGCGTTTACTTGACGCTTTGCTTATTAATCATAAATTTAATTAAAACGCAAGCACCAATCACCACACAACACGGGGTGCTTACTGGTCACTTTATTTATTAGTAAAATACATAAAACAACGCAAGCAACAATTACTGCATATTCCAGAACACTAACTGTAAACTTTATTTGTTAATGAAGCTTAGAATAATAACGCAAGCAACAATCACCACACAAGTGAGGGTATTTACTAATTGCTTTATTTATAAATGATCTATATAATTATATCGCAACTGCCAATCACTACGGAACCTACAATGCTTACTGGTCGCTCTATAAGTTAGTAAAAAATAACATAACGCAAGCGCTTATCACCACACAAAACAGGACACTTACTGGTCGCTTATTTCATTCATAGTAAATATAATAGTAACGCAAGCACTTATCACCACACAACCCGGGGCACTTACAGGTCACTTTATTTAATACTTTAATAAATAGAATAATATTTAGGCAAGCGCCGATCACCACACAACTTAGAGCGCTCACTAGTTGCTTTATTTATTTGTCACATAAGTAAAATATCGAAAACGCCAATCACCACACATCTGAGGATGCTTAGAAGTCGCTTTGTTTATATACAATAAATATAAAATTAATGCAAGCACCAACGAGGGCCCCAACTGGTTGCTTTTCTAATTAATCAAAAGCGTTAATTAATTACATAAGGGATTACTAAGCACCCCAAGGTGTGTGGTGATTGGCGCTTGCATTTCTTATTCTATGCTTTATTAATGAATAAAGTGACTAATAAGCGTTGCGGGTTGCATGGTGATTAGCGCTTGTCTTATTATTACATTTATCATAAATAATTAAGGCTACTAGTAAGTGCCCTGCGTAGTGTGGTACTTGACGCTTGTGTTATAACTTTATGCTTGAATATTTAAGCTACCAGTGAAAGTCCAGAGTTGTGTGGTGATCAGCGCTTGCGATATTTTCTCATTTTATTGATAAATAAAGAGACCAGGAAGCGCCCCAGATTGTGTGGTGACTGGCGCTTGCGTTATTATTGTATGCATTATTTGTAAATAAAGTGACCAGTCAGCGTTTTAGGTTGTGTTGTAATAAGTGCTTGCGTTATTTTATTCATCCTATTAACAAGTAAGGCAACCAGTCAGCACTATTAGTTGTGTGGTGATTGGCACTTGCATTATTTTACTTATGTATAAAGTGACCAGTAAATCTCCCAGGTTGTGGGGTGATTGGAGCTTACGTTAATTTCTTATTTAATATAACTAATCAAAGTGACCAGTAAGCGCCCAAGGTTGTGTGGTTTTTAGCGTTTGCGTTATTTTACTTAATTCACTGATAAATGAAGTGCCCAGTAAGCTGCTTGGGTTGTGTGATACTTGGTGCTTGTGATATTATTTAGTGCTTTACTAATGAATAAGGTGACCAGTGAGCGTCCCAGTTTGTGTGGTGATTGGCGCTTGCGTTTTTTATTAAATTTATTATCAATAATTAAACGAACCAGTAAGCATCCTGGGTTGTAAGGTGATTTGAGCTTATTTTATCATTTAATGTGCTTCATTAGTTATTAAAGCCCATGAGACTGCTGATGAGTGCATTGAGCTATTGGGTAAATAAGCTTGGGGTTAATTTATTATGTATGAAATGCTGTCGAGATATTTGAGATTTGCGTCATGCTCCATTTGGCCAATTCGAGTTTTGCGCTAGATCATTAGCCACTTTTGAGAGCACTGAGGGTGACACAATAGTACATAGCTTGCTATGAACCGCTAATTTTGTTTATTTTTTTCTGCAAGTTTGACGTATTCTGGATTTTTAAAATGAGAGTTTTTAGAGTTAAAAATTGCTGTTTCTTATAAAGGAAATTTGAGATAGGCTTAATTGCATTTTTGATGCACGGAATCATGTATTAGGTTGACTATTTCGAAAATGGATCTATTCAATACACTCAATACCACCGATTTAAAAGGACAAGTTCATATGTCTAGCGTACCGTGATTCTCAAATCAATATTTATTTTAAATAATAAAAGCTAGTTAGATTAACAATCTTTTTGTTAGGTCTACCATTAAATTAAGTTGTGCATTGCATCGCACAACTAAATTGTGGTTAGGTAAACCAAATTTTTTGTTCTGTCAGTAAGGCATTTTATCAATGGCACAGCACTAGTGCACTAAAAAATTTATTCTATCATTTCGTGTAAGCAAACAATGGTTGTGCTTCTAATCAGTGATACTTTGTTACCTAAAAGTTTACAAAGATGTTTGATAAAATTACAAAACAGTTAGGTAACTCGTCACTAGTCGTTGTATTGTGGAAAGTTAGTTAAATTCTCATTTGTCACTATAGAATAATTTTTCTATCACTATTAAAAAAGTTTTGAAACCTATTACTATTGTAACACCTCTTTTGAATTAAAATTTATAATTTTTCTCAATTTTTATAACTTCTATTAATTTCAATTAAATAACGAAATTGAGTAAAAAACTGATGACATGTAATTCATGATACGAATTTTAAAAATCTGCATTAAATTTAAACATGGTTTTGTAAATTTAAGTGTAATTTTTACGAATTTTTAGAATGTGTTATTAATTTCTAGATGGTTTTAAAAATTTAAATTAATTTGTAGCTCAGGTTTAAAGTTAATATTGATTTTAGTTAAGTAATGGTATTGAACGTCTAACTTGTATAAATATATTTGAAATTCCAAAATCATCAAATGTAAATTTTAAGTTGTGCCTCCAGAGAACTCTAGCGTGATATATATACATGGGTCATTGTGAGAAAACTTGGGTGATTGAAAACTTATTTTTACCCTAGATAAATTAAGTCTTTTTATCACTTTTTTTGCGCTATGATGATTTGTAAAGCGAAAACTAAAACAAAAAAGTAGTGGCTCCTCCTACATACGTAAGCATCTCTTAATACGTATAAATTGTTAAATATTTGGTGGTTATGGTACCAACAAAGTTTTTCAGAATTGACATAATTTTAATGTTTTTCCGAATGTTCTTCAAGTTTATTACGCTACTTCTTTGCTTCACCTCTATTTTTGGCTAATTGTAAATTTTTTTGTGTGAAACGTTTTTTTTATCTATTCTATTACTTAACCGCTTCACTTCTTTTACTTTTGCTTTAATTTAGTTATTAACTTCGATATTTCTTGATTTGACGAAACTTTGTATTTTTTTTTCTGTAATCTAGAGCCGTTCTAAAACTGTAAATCTGTAACCTATGCAAAAAAAACAAATCCTGTTTTAATAATCAACACTAAAATTCTTTTTTTTGGGTTACGATAATTACAGTTACGGTAATGCCAACTCTTTTTAAAAAATGGGTTTCTGGTAAGTCCTGTCGAGGGCTGAATGGTATGAGGGTGGTAAAAAATATCACAACGCTAGCTTCACCTTAGGGGACTGGGCGCAACTCTATTGTAATTAGCTTTGCTCACTTACATGGATCTCTGGGGGGGTCAACTGCCTATAAGATTTAAGAGTGTAAAATAAAAATAATAGTTCAAAAACTAAAAAACACGCTTTTAGCACGCATTACAAATTACAAAATAATTTGGACATTTAGTTTGATGACTCAAGAGTTTTCCCTTAGCCAAATCTTCATAAGATCGTAGGTAAATATAAAAAATTCCAGTTCATGACAAACGATAAATAATCACCTATGCGAAATGGTTATAAGTAGGTAACCATCTTTATTAAATATTTACTATGCTTTATTATGAAAGAAAGTGTGGAGCGTTTATGTAATCTTTACTTTTTTTGGACGAAACGCTAGACGCTTTCTTTCATAATAAATCATAGTAAATATTTAATAAAGATGATTACCTACTTATAACCATTTCGCATAGATAATTACTTATCGTTCATCGCCAACTAAAATTGACTATGTTAACCTGCGATCTAATGAAGATTTGGCAAAGGGAAAACTCGTGAGTCATCAAACTAAATGTCTGAATTATTTTGTAATTTTTAGTGCGTGCTAAAAGCGTATTTTTAAGTTTTTTAAGCTATTTTTTTTTACTCTATATTGTTATTAGTAGTCCGTTGAAGCAAGTGGTCATGCATGCAAGCAGCCGTTTGTCGTTGGCTGTATTGTGTACCGTTTTTATTATTTTATTCTTTCATCAATAATTTTTATTTACTTTTACAACGTGTGTTTACCTGTTTCCTTTGATCTACGAAATAAATGCCTCAATATATTAACACGGTAGCAGCTTGGTGGTTAAATTTGATATAAGTGTAAATTCAACTCTAAAAATCGAGAAAAAGTTATTGTACAAGTGTATCGTTAGTATTCACGTGTTCCGCTTAAGTTTTGAAATTGAGAAAATTATATGTGAGTGACCACAGATAAAATAAGTGTCAATCTAACACTAAGAAACTTAAAAAAAAGTTTGCTAAACGTAATCAAAGATGTACTAGTGGTAAAGGAGTATACGTGTTTACGAAGAAAAAGAAAAATCAAGAAATTAAGAAGAATCAAGAGAGGAAATGAAGAATTTCAAAATGGCAGAAATTTTGATACTCGTGTTTAGTGGCTAAGATTATGCACATAAGAAGAAAATAATCACGATGTTTTTAAAGTTAAGGAAATGTGCAATGGTGACGGAATAAAAAAAGTATTCACGAATGAATGACAAAGAAGACGAGTGGGCTGAGAATGACTTGAAGGCTATGAATTATATTTACAGTGCTATTTCGAATAAACAGCTGGAATTCGTCGGTAACTTGGACATGGCATTTAAGATTATAAAAAACTTTGGTACTATGTATTTAAAGGAATCAACAGCTTTGCAGATAATATGTCAGAATGAGCTAGAGAAAATCAGGTTGAAGGATTTGTAAGAGTTATAAGTTCTTATAACTGAATTTAAAAAAGCAGTGAACAAGTAATAAGCTGCAGGCGCTACAGTGTTAGGAGAGGAAAAGTTGAATTATTTGTTAAGAACATTTCCAGAATCGTATCATTATATTGTTTATTTCATTGACACGTTAAAACTGGAAGATTTAACAGCTAGTTATGTGACTGATAAAATTAAAATGTAAGAGATAACAAACAAAAATGAAAATGCTAATGCAAGTGTAAGATTAAATGCTTTCGTATCGAAATTGAAAGGTCATAAGAAACAAGGAAAAACATTGCTATTGCTGCGGTGAAACTGGGCACTTTATGAAAGATTGCCTGAATGAAAACAATGCTGGCTATGGAGGCCAAGCAGAGAGGGATGGACGTCAACAATTTCGTGGAGACAACATACAGCAAGAAGCATTAAGAGGCAGCAACAGAGGCAGAAGCTTGAGCAGACAACGAAGCAGAGGCTACGTGTCGCAACAAGAGACGTAGCAGCAAGGCAACAGCTCGTTCAGTATCTTTTCTGCAAAGATCGTCGAGTCTACTGCAATGCATAGCAAAAGGCAAGGTAAACGTATTGACTGGCTTTTAGATAGCAGTTGTATTGATCATATGAAAAATATAGATAGCATTTTCGTAAGCTTAATTGATGTAAGAAATCTAGTAAATGTAAATGTAGGTAAGGGTATAAGTTCAAAAGTTACATAAGTAAGACAAGTTTCAAGTCATTTTGAGGTTAATGATAGATTCATTAGAATTTAAATGACTTAATTATGTATACTATGTTGAGGAAATGAGAAAATTTATTTAGTTTATCAAAAGTTACGGATAAAAATAAAGTTGTAGCTCAAAATAGTATGGCAATAATTTATAACAGTGAGGGTGCGCTTTTAGCTATTGCGTATAAGACAAAAAAGTTGTACAGAATGCAAAGTGAAATTCAAAATAATCATAAGACTACCGTTAATACTATGAGTACCAAGGATAATGATAAAAGAACTTAATAAAGATTGGCATCGTGTTTTGAGACATGTAAATTTTTAATACTGAAATGTTTTATGTAAAAATGAACTAGTGGAAGAGCTACTAAAAGAAATTGAAAGTAATTATTTAAAGTGCACTATTTGTATGAAAATTTAAATGCACAAGTAACCATTTGAAAATAATAGACAAAATGCCAAAGAAATCTTAGAAATAGTACATACTGATCTTAATGGGCCTCATAGTACTACTGAATTCAATGGGAAAAAATATTTTTTAATTTTGATTGACGACTATAGTAAAACAGTCAGAGTATACCTAATTAAATCACAAGATTAAGTCTATGAGTGTTTCGTGTCATATATAAACAAAGTTAAAAATATTCCTAAAAAAAGAATTAAAAAATTAAAGTGTAATAACAGAAAGGAATGTACAAATGAAAAAATTTTGATTTAGTTAAAAAAAAGAAAATGAGTGAAAATGCATGTCCACTGTATGCGCACGAATTAAATGGTACTGCCGAAAGATATAATAGAAGTATTATGGAAATTGTTAGATGTTCGGTATCTGAACCTAGGATAGATCAAAGGTTTTGGCTGGAAGTTGTATGCACGACAGTATATTTAAAAAACAGGACCCTTGCAAATACTGCTGATTTTTAAACTCCTTTCAAGTTAATCTTTGATCGGAGACCGTACGTTAAATATTTAAAAATGTATGGAAGCAGGGTATTTGTACATGTGCGTAAACAGAGAAGGACATTAAAATGGGATGGAAAAGCAGATTTAGGAATCCTTATTGCATAAGAACATAGTATATAAAGTTTCGATAAACAATAGAATAATTGTAGCTAGACATGTTGATGTTATTAAAAAAGATAAATAATATATTGGGTTGAAGGATGATGATGATGACAAATTAAAAAATAAATATGAAATTGTAGATGATGAATTCGAGTCAAACGAAAAATTTGAAGATACTGAGTATAAAAGTGACAATGATATTACTAAGAGAAAAAATGAATGTCAAAATAAAAAAAAAGACAATGTTGAAAGTAGACCAAAAAGAATGTTAAGCGTCTAGAAAGATATGATGATAATTATAAGTGTAATACTATTTATGCTAATTTTTGTTGTATAAACAATTCTTAAAGTTTTAATGAAGCAATGAAAAAATCTGAATCTTATAATTGAAAAAATGTAATAAAAAAAGGAACTGATAGTGTTAATAAAGATAAGACGTGGATATTAAGAGACTAGCCAGATTAGAGGGTTTAAGATGTCAAATGCGCTTATTAAATGAAGGATGAAAATAAATTTGAAGCTTAGTTAGTAGTTAGAGGGTTTCACCGAATGGAAATTATTAAAGGTACTTATTCTTCTTTTGCTAAGATGTGAACTATGAAAATTCTTTCATCGTATGGTGGCAAAGGGGGCTTTGTTATTAAATAGATGGATGTTGAAACTGCGCTTTTAAATGGGAAAGTCAAATCAGAGGTATGTGTCAATCAACCTCAAGGTATTGACTGTAATTTTGATAAAGTATGTAAATTGCAATAAGCATCGTGTGGTTTAAGAGAAAACCCTAGAGCTTGAATAAAATGTTTTAATGAATTTATAAAAAACTTACGATTCAAGAATAGGAACGTAGACAATTGCTTCTATTTTATAAGCAATTAAAAAAATAAAGTATATATTATCTTATTTGTTGACCACCTATTGATTTGTTGTAAGAGTCGAAAAACTATTGATAAGATTAAGAATGAATCGTATAAAAGATTTGGCATAAACAATGAGAGAAAAAAAAAATTATTTAAGAATGAATATTAATTATGATATAGAGAAAAATGAAATGTTTTCGAGTTAAAAGAGTTACATTAAATCTTTGGCAAATAAGTACAAACTAGAAAAAGCTAAATTTTATGATACACAAATGGAACAAACGAAAGAAGTAAATTCTTCATTTAGGAAGTTCTGATTTAAAAAAAATATGTTACCCACTAGAAAACTGTATTTTAAAAAAAATGCAATACTTTTTAATAGCTAAAAATGTCAGTTAAGGCCAAAAAAAATAATAAAAATGGCAAAAACAGGTTTTTGCATGTAAATAAAAAACTAAAGACCGTACAAAAAAAAGTTTTACGTAAAAAAATGCACAATTTCAGACAAAATTAGATGCAACCTGCAGATTTTAATTAGTTAAGCCATTTTTTGAAATTAAAAACAAAAACCGTCATCTTTGGCCATTTTTTGGAAATTTCATAAATCTCTTTCTAATGAATATTAAGACCTGAAATTTAGAGAGAGGTGGATATCAGAGTTTCTTATATGCAGAAATATAAATAAACTATAATTTAATTACTATATGTGTTAATGAATACATTTTTTTTCTTTAAATTAGGCATCACGGAGTTTTGTCTTTTCATGGTTTGATAGGGCTACTGGTAATGACTGCCACGGTTTCTATTATTTTTTCCTACTTGAGTTTTAATAAATATGTGTTATCATATAAGGTGAATGTACCAAAGCTTGGCCACTAAAAAATTGGTACCAAAGACTGGCCACAATCACAATTTAACGATTCGTACAAATTTCTGCAGCTGTAAAAAATATTTTCATTAATATTAACGCTTAAAAATTATATACACTTCATATTAAAAGTTATCTCGATGATACTTTAACCAAGAAATTAGAAAAAAGTGTTTTTAGAAAGTGATTTTGGTCGGCTGGCCAGGCTTTGGGACATCTGTCAACGTAACCTCACTTTTAGTGTGTCCTAATAACTGGCCAATAGTAATTGCGTGCGATTCATACGACTGGCCAGTTATTGGGACTGGAAGTTTCGGCCACTGGGACAAATTTTTTCTACAGTGGCCAAGAATTAGGACATTCAACCTAGTCAAATAATAAATAAATACTTTTTTCCTGTGTTTGCAAAAAATTATTTCTTCTGCGTGCAGCATAGAATAGTGTCATAACTATTAAATAATACCCAGTAAAAATTGAAATTTTACTTTTTTTTAATATTTATGGAGTATTTTAGAAATTGGCCTACTAAGATGGCCAACGTTTGGTACATTTACTTTAATGTCGTACCATTAGACCTATTTTTCCAAAATTCAATGTTAGAAAGGAATAACACATACAAAAAAAAAGTCATCGCCCTTCAGATTTCATACTCATCAATATTTATATAAAGTAATAAATATATTCTTTTTTTTTTTTTTTTTTTCATATTATGGTGCTTTACGTCCAGCTCCTATAAAGGGCACTACACACGGCACTTAGCACTTTGGAGAAGGAAGGGAAGAGGAATGGGAGGCCTCCCATTACTGGGAGGGGGTAGGGGGAATTAGGGAATTATTGCTGCGAGAAGGTCGCCTAAACCCTTCTCGAGGAGCATTGCGTGGTGAAAAAGCACATGTGAAAAATCACAGAGGTACTTGCCCGAAAAAGTCGCACTATATGGCCAGAAATCGAACCACGGTCTCCCGCGTGCCAATCCACGACCTAGCTGACTGAGCCACCGCACACTTAAAATAAATATATTTTATGTTATTTGTACTCGTTGGTCATAAGTATGAGATCGATCTATTAAGCTTCTGGGCGTTGTGAAAAAAATTGAAAACTATTGTACGTATAGCTTAGAGATCGTTTACCGTGGATTAAAGGAGCTCATGTCCAGTTTGTATAAATAATAGCCGGTCAATGAACTAAAGACTGAGCTGCTTAAAATCTGTAAAATCATCCATCATATAGCAAAAGGTGCTAAATCAGTAACATATAGAAGGGAGCAGCGGAAAAGTGGTGGAGAAATGTCAGGGGGGCACTTAAAAATGTGTGGGGGGGTGGGGTGGGGGCTTGGAAGGACTTACAAAAAAAATTGTAAAGATTTTTAATAAGTCAAAATAACGGTGAAATAAACGAAGTTTTTCCTTATTAGTAAGGAAACCATGGAAACCGTAGGGAGTCATGAAGATCTTCAAAAATTGTGCAAGGGACTGTGGGGCTCCAGGGGTAGCTTATCGGGTCTTCAACTATTATCTTATTTGGTTCAAGTATCATCGACAGCAATCGAAATTTTTTTTATTCTGCAAGTGGGTTGTGGGGGGGGGGCTCTGGGTAAAGCGCAGAGTATATATATATACATGCAAAGGTTACTTATGCAGACACTTACGTGTACAGAAAAGTAATTTTAAAGACAAACAAGGAATCATGCGGACGTCTGCATGATTTAATCATGTAATTAACATATATGTTAGAAGCAGGTAAGATTAACATAATTTATTTTCCACACATACACACACGCACACACACACGAATACACACCCACACACACACATATATATATATATATATATATATCCATTTATAAATTACATACGAAAAATTTTTTTTTGTGGATTTGCTCGTGCTATGATATACACTCTTCATTTGAAAAGCTTATCTTAAATTTGTCACACTGATAAAATTTTGCATCTATGATGGTGTGTCTTAAAATATGTTACATAAAACAGATTGCTTATGATTTCATCAATCTGGATACTGGACGGTACTAAAGTTTGCTTTTTTGATGAAAGAAAAAATTTGCAAGAAAGTATAGAAATAGTAATGAACTACGGAATAGTTTTTTTGTTACTTTAAAATTTTATTCCAGACATTTTTTTCAATTTGAAATTTGTTTTCTGATTTAATTTGGATAAAAAATTTTTTTGGGTTTCTACATCTAGACAATGCAACATATGATTGCCCATGAGAAAATAATGGTTTTCTAAGGTATAGCCCTAAGGCATCAAAACTTTGACTTTGAGACTTATTGATAGTCATAGAAAAAGCTAAGGTATATGAAAATCGTTTCCTATACCATATAAATTGTAGTAAAAAAGAATCGTTTTTATTTAGTGTTATTCTTGAAATAAAGATATTATTTACTTTTTTTTCACCTGCGATTGTTTCAGCTACGATGTTGTATTTGAATAATTTTGTAATTCGTAATCTTGTACTATTGCAAAGTCTTTCAGATTTGTTTATGTTTCGTATTAACATAACAGTAGCGTTTATTTTTAAATTTTATTCGTGTAAAGACCTTTTTTTATACTATGTAAGTATTCTGTAGGGAAATCAATATAAATATTATTGTCTTATTTATTTACTCCTTTGTAAGTTACTTTATCAATACTTTAATACTTTTTTAATGTTCCTACGATATTATTTAAAAATTTTTTGTTTGAAAAATGTGTGTATTCATTGTCAGAAGTAAAGATAGCTTCACTTATAAAAAAATCATCATCATTATTATAAATTTTAGAACGAATATCATTTGTTTTCTATGTCTAAAGAATTCTTAAAGTTTTTTTTCTGCCTTCTCCTATATCCAGTTGCAATGAAGAATATTTTATATTAATCGAAGTATATTATTTTTTAAATAAAAAATGTTAAGCAAAGGCCGAAAATTGGAAAATTTTATGGTTCCTTGAACAATAGTAATTTTGCTTTCGTCTTTTACTACTGGGAGAATTCGATGAAAGTCTCCACCTTAAATTATTATTTTTCTTCCAAAAGGTTTATTACTACCAGATTATTCTTTGAAAGTTCTATTAACGATTTCTAACGCTTTTTTCAGTATTATAGAAGCTTCATCCTTAATGGTTACTTCTACATAACGTAATTTTTGTTTATTTGGCTCAAACTGGCAAAACGCCCTTTCTATTATGCTGAAGTCTAAAGGAAGTCTGAAATATCTGTGATTGGTTATTTCTTTTGGAAGCAGAATAGATGCATTAACTGTCCAAGCCATTGAAAGAATTTTTTTATCAATTGATGTAAAATAATAAATTTATGTTTTATGTAGAAAAGTATTTTAGATCCACCAGGACCATCAATGAAAAATATTTTTTTTTAATCTTATTACTTCTGGAAAAATAGAAGTAATAGTGATAATTTTATTGCACCGATCTATCTCCAACTTTAAATTTAAATTCCAAGTTCTGTGTAGATGTAAAAGGAAGAAGTTTTTTTCGTTGCAATTTGGGAGTCTTATTCACTGTCACATTCTTGTTTCGACATGTTGTATTTTTTTAAAACGAATTTAACAAAGTAAAAGTAAACAAAGGAAAAGAATATAGTGGGCCAAAATTTTAGTTATAAAAAACGAAAAGAAAACGAACAGTTTACTAACGGTACGGTTAAAACGAAATAAATTTGTAATTCTAAGAATATCGTAATTTTTTAATTTTAGAAGATATTTGAAATCTTTCAATACGTTGTTGTTTCAAATATATATAAAATAAGGCATTAGTAAGTAAAATAGAAATTGATTGTTAAAAATTCATGTAATTAATTATGAGCGATATACATTTATAAAAATTTCAGGTAAAAATTAATATAATTCGTGTTTTTTTCCATACTTTGTAAATTTATATGTGGAATTACGGAGAATGGTGCGCAGAGTGCTAACGAGGCAGAGATGGTTATAAGAGTTCAGAATGAGGTCTTTGAAACATCTATTGACACATATAGGACAGACAATTTATTCGAAAAAGGTAGCCACTAATAGAAATAATAAAGCTCCCAAAAAAAAAAATTTAAGGGCACATATCTCTTTCTGTATAAACTTTATCACTTTTACGTAAAATTAGCAGCTTGTTCTTTATATTTTCTTAAAAGCAGCCCAGTAATTATTTTCCAGCGTAGAACATATATTTCCAAGTATTTTCGAAAAATGCCGTAGTCCTTTTAATACCGTCAAATATACTTTAACATATTTTTTTTATACTAATGATTATTTTAATCATTTTTTAAGGCCTTGTAAGATATTACTGCAAAACTCATTCTAAAAAAATTAGACTTATAACACAATAAGGGTGGGGGCACACAGCGCGTGGAGCGCGCATGGGGGCAAAGCCCCACTTGTGTATCTATATACCAGTGGGGCTGAGGCTTCCCAGCTCGCTTGATGCACCAACCCTACACGATGATATGAAATTGTCTTATGACTTTTATATTTTTAAAATACGTTTTGATTTTATTTTTCACAAAGCCTTAAATAGTGATATAAATTATTGCTTATGAATAATTGTAAGTAAATATTAGAAAATTTTTATCTGTTTAGGTCTTGTCATTTCAATTTTGGTATTGTAAAATATGGCAAGCAGTGTGTTTTTTCAATCAATGCTGGCCAAAAATCAGCTCACAACAACAGAATTAAGCAACAATTAAAGGGTGTGCACTGCCCCCTATCTAGGAAATTTATTGCTTGATGCGTTTTTATCTACTAACAAAACTCATTGTTAGAATAAAATACGATGAAACATTTGCATTAGCATTAGCACTCCACGGAACAACCCCGATTTCATCAACTGAATTGTGATAAAACCTATACTCATTTATTGGCACCTACGATGTCAATCGTGTAAAACCTTGGAGGAGCCAGTAATTTTAATTTGCTTTAATTCCTAGACTTTCATGTATTTTTTCATTCCAAAACTAATAATTGACTAAGTATTAAGAGATATCTAAAAACGACTTGGTATGAGTATTTCTTGGGGGGCTGTGGAGGGAGAGGTAAAGAGGAAACGCGGGGGAGTAAGGGGCAGCTTACTAATATATAATTCTATCAAAAATGACGTAAAAACAAGCAAATAACTATGTAATTTGAGGAGAAGCTGAGGGGGTGCTGAGGGAGAGCGGGGGGAGCTGAGAGTTACTTTCGTCATAATTAATTCAGAAAAAACCATGAAAAACAAATAAGTAAAAATGTGGAAAGGATTTTAGAAGAAGAGATGGGTTGAAACGACACATGAAATGTCACCACATGAAGCTAATAGTTTAAATTATTGTTTCAAAAGCTTAATTGTGTTTGTCTATTTGATTATACCTTCTCCTCAATTCTGTCATTGTGTTAATAAAGTCCTCAGGTAATCAAGAATCTTATATTTGGGTAAAGTAGACATGGACCAGAAAGAGATTTAAAATGTAAAAGTTCAATCAAGTTAAACAAATAATTGACGTCAGAGATATATAGTTAGTAAAAGGAAGTGAATAGACAGAGGGAAACCTATGATCAGTGACTTAAAAAATAATAAAAATGAGGTATGGCTTGGGTAATTGATTACGTATATTTTCTAACATGAATGATAGTAAAACATTCTTTAAATTGGATGGAGATAAAGGGGGAGGGAGAGAAAAGTGAGGGGGCGCTGTGGGGGAGCTCACGGGGCGCGGGAGGGAGCGGGGAAAGCATACTTAAATACAATTTGTTAAGAAATGACGTAAAAACAAGCAAATCACTACAAGAATCGAGCGGGAGCTGTGGAGGGGGGGCGGGGTGGGCTGATACTCACTTTTGTGAATACAACTATACAATATAGGGAGATAAATATACAACTTTATGGTTCTTATTTTTTAGTCTTTCATTTTTTTTTTTTTTTTTTTTTTTTTTTTTTTTTTTTTTTTTTTTTTTTTATATGGACCAGAGAGAAAAAAAATGTTCATGGACACCCCAGCTAATCCGGTGGTAGTGTTGGCTTTACCCGGTATGCTCATCGACTAAAATCTAACCTCCCCACATGGGATCGATCCGTGAGGACCACTCCCCTAGAAGACAATAGGGCATAAGAGAAGAAAGAGAAAGGAAAATAACGGAGAATTTTAAAGGATAGCTCACTTTTAAAGGGATGAGAGGAGGGGCACTTGTGCATCCAGGCAAAGCTCGATTTCTTAAGTTTTCCTGCCACCTACTACTGTTAGCATAAACAACAATAGAATAACGCTCTTTCTGGGCTTATTTGTTTGAAATCTTATGTAGAATTCTTCTAGCTTCTTATCTCCATATCAGTTCATCGGTTAGATGACTGATGCAGACGTGCATAACGCTTCTAATTAAGTAGCTTATAAGTGATAAGTCATTAGAAAATGATACATGGTTAGAAAGAGTCGCGTTTAATAAGTTTTTCTGCTTTATTTGACTCCTATTAGAGAGGCTGCACATATTTATCATAGTCTGTCAAAGAACAAGGTCATTGCTGCAGTGACGTCTTTGCCACTGTTGTAACGGTAAGCTTATGTGCTTATCTAAAAGTTTTTGTCAGAGACATAATTCAGATATAGTTTATCCTTATAACTGGCAGTGTATATGTTATAATTTCTTAGCATACGTGATAAGCTTTCTTTTTCTCTGTTCAAACTAATTTACATTTTTGCATTCGTTTAGCTTCTACTAAAAGTTGTTTTGTATAATGTTTATTACAGCAAAAATAGTTTATTAAACAACTAGGACTTAAAAATTACCATAGTTATTCTTACGCAACTGAAAAGTTTAAGCTAGGGTCACATATTACGGTCATGTAGCTTTTCTTCGGACCACATAACCCCAACCTTACTTTTTTAGTTGGGTAAAAATTATCATGGTCTGATTGGTTAAAAATATAATTAGTAACTTGTAATGCATAAAAATTGTACTGAATCAATGGTTGATTAAAAATAATTATAATGATTCATATATTGTCACAATTTTACTGTAATGATTCTAGCAAAGGTTTCGTAAGATTGATTAAAAATCTGCAGCCGCTCTTGCATATACTCTGTATTTTCCCAACTGGTGAACTCCATCTTGAAATTTAATCCTGGCAGCAGTTAAGAGAATGTTTCATGATGAAAATTTACATAGGACATTCCACATTAAGTCAGTTAGTTAGAAGAAAACTTACGTTAAAACATATGCAGATCTATGGTCCTTTGTTATAAAACTATTACCATAATTAAAATATTTTGATTTATAAAAAAGCTGTTAGTAACAGTCATCAATTTATATTTTTTTTATCCTCACAATTTTTTTGAATGTTGATAAAAAAAGTCATAACGAGTACTATGATTTTGTCAATTTTTTTTAAGAAAAATTGTTAAGTTTAAAAGTTTTTGAGGTTATACTACCCCTTCAACTTGTATTTTAGGTCTTAAAATTGAAAATTTTTTTTTAATAGTATGACACGTTTCAAACAAATGCATCTTTCATTCTTCTGATTAGATGCCACTATACAGAGTAAGGAATTCATGAAATTTCAAATCTACAAATTCCCGTCATATTTTATATTTACTTAGTATTCGCTTCATGCAGAAATTTAAGGCCACATCACCTGCAGGGAAAAACATTTAGATACTAACTTACTAGAATAGACAGCTTTATCTGGATAATAATCTTTTATAAGTGTTTATTTCAACAATGATGTATCTTCAACAACCAAAGTAAGTTCTTCCAGCCCCAAGTAGCGTAATTAAAAAAAGCTGTTTTTTTATTTCAATGAAGAAAAGTAAGCTTCTCGTATGAGATGGATGTATTGTATAAATGAGCATAATTAATATAACTTTTCAAAGTGCTGACTTGAAAGTACTCCACGAAATAAATTGATATTCGAGAAAAACTGCAGTACTCACTCACAAAATACAAGTATGTGAGGAGAAAACAAATTATTTTATTAATGCACTGTTAAATAGGTATTTTTCAGCTCAAAAGTATGATTGTCACTTAAAAAAATGACATAAGTTAAGTAAAATACAATACTGTTAAAATAAATGCTTGTAACAGATCACTGTCTGCATAAGGCTTGGTATTTTTATTAATTAGTATTGACATTATATAACTTTCCCCTGAAGATGGCGCTACTTTAAATTAATGCACGGAGCAAATATTAAACTTTTAACTGTCACATCAGATGAAGTTAATTACTATACAAAAAACACATATCAAAATATGTTTTTAATAATTGATTACGGAGAACTCTATCTAATTGATAAAAATTCTAAAATTTCTTAACGTGGCCCAATACTATCGATTGTAAACAATTTATTTTTCTAAAACCATCTAACTATTTTAGGATTGATCGAAGGGTTTTCAAGTAAAGAAAGAAACGTGCAGAATAAAGAACTGGCCCTTCAAATGATTTAGGAGAATCTGAACCTGAATATACGTGATATAGAGAGGAACACTGATCTCTCATACAGTACTATCCAAAAGATTTTAAAGGAAAATGGTCTTCACGCATACCATTATAAGCGTGTACATAAACTTGAAAAATATGATTATGCAGCAAGGTGCCTTACTAGATTTGGAGATAAAAATCAAATTTCAATCTTACACATAATTATACTAGCGATGAAAGCTTTACTCTTGACCGGTAATACGATAATTCGTGTAAACTTTTGTAGTGATAGTTTTTTTTCCCTTACGAATTGCTTTATTCGCTATGCACCTGTCATTTGATTCTACTTGCCACTTTAACACGTTTTTTTATGTGAGTGTAAAAAAAACTGATGTTGACAGCGGCTGTTTCAACTATTTTGCTCCCTACGATTTAACACAGAAAATTAATGATAGTAAGGACAGCACCTTAGAAGCGCATAGTAAATAAATAACTTTTGCGTACTTGTTGCATAGTTTAAAATTCCTCTGACTGTCAAATTAACTCAATTCAAGTAAAATGCCAAGTCAAATCATTATCATTTGTTTATCATGTAAAATTTTGTAATATTATGTAGACTAGAATTCTGCCAAAAAATGCAGTGAAGAATTGCTGCTAATGCTGATTTCATGAAAAGAATCCTGTTCACTGATGAGTCGAATTTCGAGCGAGATAGAACGTTTAATATCCTCAATAATGACCATTGGTCAGATATTGATCCAAAGGTTATAGTTGCAAACAAGCACCAGCAATTCTCTACTAATAAGTGTGTTTGTCTGATTAATAATAGAGTGGTAAATTATATTTTTGCTAATTACGATATTGGTGTTAATTAGTAAAATACTAAGTTTAAATTTATAGATATTTTTTCAAGTTAATAATGGTCTTCCATACCATTGTAGATTGGAGCTGGACAATTTTCCCAGAGATGGAAAGATTGGAGCTGGACAATTTTCCTAGAGATCCTCCATTACATTACACTTTTCTTATTAGTGAGCAAGATATTTTACTTGACCGCTATTATCTGTAAATATACCACCTAGTAATGTAATTATGAGATGGCTGAAACTACTTATCAAAGTCCTGATTACCTATCCATCCCTTAATCCATCCTTACCATTTCTTTAGGTGAAGTCCATTGGCCCGCTTGGTCGCCAGACCTTAATCCCCTTGATTTTTTTTCATGGGGGGCTGTAAAAGATCAGATTTACGAAAAAGAAGTCCAAGACTAAAATCATCCAGAAGAACGCATAGCAGCTGCAATAAAAAATATTACTCCAGAAATGGTTCGTGCTGGACTCGTTAACTTTGAACGCCAGCTGCAATGTAACATTGAACATGAAGGGGATCATTTTGAACAGTTTATGTAAATAATGAATTTCGTGATTCAATTTTACCATACCATACAACGAAGGTTATTAAAAGAAGTATGATGAAAGCATATGTCGCGAAGTCAGTGTTGTGATTTATTGATACTTTTATATTAAAACAGTACTTTCGAAGTGTAAGGACGACTTTATAGCACGACTAATTACGCCAGTGTTAAAATAACGACTAATTTACGCAGAACTTAAGCCGTAGTTGTCCCATACTTAAGTGACACTCCAGCAGTACTTGGGCAGACTAAACTGTACTTTAGTGGTACTTCGTCAGACAAGGCCGTTATTTGGTGGCACTTTTGCGGTACTTTCGTGGTACTTCAGCGGTATATAGGTCATACTATAGCGGTACGGCAGCGGCACATCGGCGGTACTTCAGCGGTACTTTAGTGGTACCTCAGTGGTATCTTAGCTGTCATTGGGCTGACTGAGCCGTATTTTAACGGTACTTTAGCAGTACTTTGTCTGTACTCTATCGGTACCGTAGTGGTACATTAGCGGTACTTCAGTGATATCTTAGCCGTCATTGGGCTGACTGAGCCGTATTTTAACGGTACTTTCGCAGTACTTTGTCTGTAGTCCATCGGTACCGTAATGGTACATTAGCGGTACTTCAGCAGTGCTTTCATGGTACTTCAGAGGTAATTAGTTGTACTTCAGCGGTACTTTACCAGTACAGCAGCGATACTTCAGTGGCTCCTTTGTGGTACTTTACGGTACTTTAGTGGTACCATAGCTGTACTTTAGCTGACTTAGTCATGCTTTGACGGTACTTTAGCTGTACTCTAGCAGTACTTCAGAGTTACTTACTCTGTACTTCGGTGATATTCCTTAAAACTTACGCCATAATTAAGCAGTACTGTAGTAGTACTTTGGTGGTACTTCAGCGGTACCATAGCTGAACTTAAGCAGTACTTAACGATGATTTACTGGTATCTAAGTCGTACTTAATCTGACTCAGCTATACTTCACTAGCTCTTTTATGGTACTTTAGCTGTACTCTATCAGTACTTTGGTGGTGCTTTTGTGGTACTTGGGCTCTACTTAAACGGTACTTCAGCGGTACTTTAGCGACACGTTAGGCGTACTATAGTGGTACCGTAGTGGTCCGTAAGCAATACTTTTGCGGTACATAAGCCGTAATTGAGCTGACTTAGATGTAGTTAAACAGTACTTTGGTTGTACTTTAGCCGTACTTTGGTGGTACTTGTAATATTTTTAGGGGTATTTTATCGATACTCAGGCCGTACTGTAGCAGTAACGTAGTGGTGTTTCAGTGGTACTTAGGCTGTTCTTTAGCGATATTATAGTAGTTGTTTTGTAGTATTACTTCCATGGTACTTTTGCAGTACTTTAACGGTACCGTAGCGGTACTTTAGTGGTACTTTACGGTATCTGAGCAGTACCTTAGCCGTATTTGAGCTGACTTAGCCGTACTTTCATGGTAGTTCAGCCTTACTTTGGCTGTACTCTAGCGGTACTTCGAAGGTAGTTGAGCTATTCTTTGGCAGTATTTCAGCGGTACTTGAGGTGTACTTGAGCGGTACCGTAGTGGTACTTTGGTGGTACGTCAGCGGTACTTTAGCGGTACTACAGCAGTACCACAACGGTACGTTGTGGCACTTTAACAGTACCTTAGCCATATCTGAGCTGACTAAGCCGTAGTCTGACGGTGCTTCAGTGGTTCTTTGGCTGTACTCTAGCGGCACTTTAGCGATACTATAGCGGTACATCATCGGTACTTCAGTGGTTTTTAGCGGTACCTTGGCTGTACTCTATTGGTACTTTTTCGGTACTTCCACGATACTTGGGATGTACTTAAGTGATATTTCAGTGTTATTCCGGGGGTACTGCAGTGGTACTTTAGCGGTAATTCAAAAGTTCGTCAGCGTTACCTTGACCGTACTTGAGCTGACTTAGCCGTAGTTAAACGGTACTTTGGCTGTACTTTAGCAGCACTTCAGTGGTACTTGGGATGTTTTTCAGCGGTACTTGAGCGGTACTTAGGCCGTACTTTAGTGGTATCCTAGTGGTGTTTCAGTGGTACTTTGGCTGTTTTTTAGCAATGTCGTAGTAGCTCTTTGGTGGTTTTCCTACCGTACTTAAGCGGTACTTGAGTCTTACTTTAGCGGTACTCGGGCTGTACTTAAGCGGTATTAAAGCAGTACTTAGGTTTTATTTAAGTAGTTATTAGACACTACTTTACCCTCTTATAAGCGGTACTTAGGCAGTACCAAGGTTGGATTTAAGCCTTACTTGTGTACCATTTTATTGGTACTTCGCAGACTAAGCTGTTTTTTAGCAGTACTTAAGTGGTACTCGAGCTATACTTGAGCAGAACTTCAGATTCGTTTCTAAGGTATTAAGATGGTTTTTCAAGTTGGTATTTTACCGTTTCAAATCAGTTTTTCAGCTGTATTGAAGCACTACTTAGATTGTACTTTACGAGAACTTAAGGGTAGTTTGGTTATACTATAGAAATAATATTAAACAAGAATAACATCAATATTTTATAAAACAGAACTTCTAGACTAATAGTGAGCAGTAGAAGTAGTTTTGTGTGGTACATAGCGTTGCTGTTTGGTATTACAGTTGTTGGTATGCATGTTTTCAAAAATTTCAGATATGGTCAATATATGGTACAGAAATATTTTCTCATTTTTGGATTTCTAAATTCATTGCACATTTTAGTTAGAATAAGTCTGTATCGATTCAAGGTAGTTGCCACTTTTTTGAACCCCATCATAAATGTTATCTACAAATGAATGAGAATTTGTGTAGAGTCGTTACATTTAACGTATTAAAAATTAATGTATATGTTTGTAAAATTTTGTTGGATAACATATTTGTTCATAAGATAATTAACTTTTTATAAATACTGTTATACACTTTAGTTGGTAAAGCATCGAAACTTCCTTTTCCAGTCAGTGTCATGGTTTTTAACGCTTTATCTCCCACTACCATTTTTATAAGCCGTCTTACTCAATCTACCCTGTCATTTCCCTTTTTTTTAATATTCCACGGGAGTCTTTATTGATATTAATTTTGTAATCCGCACGTAGAAGCACCTAGAAAATTAAAAGATTAAAATATAAAACATACTTACAATTTTTTTGAATGAAGCACTAAAAATGTATAAAGTGACAAATGAAGAAGGAAGGGTAAGCGAGAACACATATTAAAAATATGGGCACGTCGAAGGTCTGGTTTCCAGTAGTAAAAAAATTGAGCATTTTGGTTAATGGTTTTTTTATCTTGTTCAAGTTTGCTTATCAGGCTCAGTACGTATACTATATAATGCTAACTCAATAGTAGATGTTGGTGCTCACTATTTTAAAAAAAATTGTAATGTAGAAACGTTAGTAACTAATTTATGTTTACCTTCTTTCTAGTCTGTCAACTGCTCTGTCATCTCCCTTAGGATTGTCCTTATCAGGTAAATCTTCATCTTAAGCTAAAGAATGTGAAGTTATAGTGTATTATTAATAATTACTTGCTACTAA
The DNA here is from genome assembly GCF_036245765.1 of Copidosoma floridanum. Lineage (NCBI taxonomy): Eukaryota > Metazoa > Arthropoda > Insecta > Hymenoptera > Encyrtidae > Copidosoma > Copidosoma floridanum. Next base: position 7,415,890 of record NW_028321904.1, on the reverse strand, counting down.
AAAAAGTAATTTAATTGAAAATAATTAAAGGGGACGTAATTTTTAGTTTATAAATTAATTTCTTTGCGTCGATTAGTGGTTAGTCGTTACACAACATGATGCAATAGCAGATGATGAGTAACGTAGATAATGACATAAAATTGGAAATGTAATGAAAATCACAATAAACTTAAAGGGTTAGAGCAAACATAGATTTACTAACAAATCTTCGAATGTATGGCATTATGAATAATAGTACCACTGAATAAGACTGCCAGACTTTCCAGAAAACGCTTATCTACGTATGAAATGAAGATCTAAGTGCTTGTCTAAGTATAAATTATATGGGTCATATAAAAACGGTGCATGAAAATTCACTAAGTATACTATCATCATCATATCTACAACATCGTATGCTCGCCACCCTCTTCTGCTAAGACCTCATAGACAACAATACATCATCTCACATATCCACCGTTTTGGAGTACAGTGAGAAACAAGTGTGTGGGTGTGTGAGTGTATACATGCATAAAAATTTCAGCCAGCTACATACACGTGGTTGTTGGAATAAAAAACACGTACGCCACTGAGGACAGCATCTAGTTAGCTGCTTTTACATCCCTATCTGCTGCAGCTCCAATGCTAAACACTCTAGATGAAGGTTATAAGCACTACGGCATACATATAAACATGCGACATTGCGTATCTTGTACCATGTAACAACCACAAGCATATATCAGTTTATGAGAGCTGGTGCATGCATACTCGTATCTGCATCTATAAGTGGGAAAAAAAAACTAAGTCAGTGTCACACAATCGAACACATTACGAGACCAAGGTAAATAAACACATTTACACACGCACACAAACTCATGCTAAAGAAGCTGATAGCAAAACCAAAAGAATTAGGAAACCTTGCGATTTCACGATGCATAAAACGGCAGTATCGACAGCTACAGAGTAGTTGTAGCAAACGTAGTGCTACGGTACGACAAACGTACATGTCAATTGCTGATAAATAAAACTGCATAGTAAATATTCTGCTTACCAACTTTCACTGCGTGGCAACGACGCTTCACGTGTTTAATGTCTACTACATTAAAAAATACGCAAAAAATCGCGTTAAAATCGGAAAACCTTATACAATATGCTCTATCTCGCTGTTAAAGTACTTGCTAATCATTCTGTACATGTAAATATATATATATGTATGTATGTATATATATACTAGTGGGGCTCTGCCCCCTGCGCGCTCCACGATAACCCCCCCTTTTATTGTGTTATAAGTGTAATTTTTCCAAATAAGGTTTGTATCAATTTTTCCTAAAGCCTTAAAAATGATAAAATTAATTGTTAGTATGAAAATAATATGTTAAAGTATATTTTACAGAATTCGGAAGACTATAGCATTTTTCGAAAATACTCAGAAATAAGTTTTCTACGCTGGGAAATAATTAGTGGTCTGCTTTTAAGGAAATAAGGAGAACAAGCTGCTTATTTCAAATAAAAGTGGTAAAGTTTATATAGACAGAGAGATGTGTTCTTGACTTTTTGTTGGTGAGCTTTATTATTTCTTCTAGTGGCTCCATTTTTTAAATGAGCTGTCTATCCTGTATGTGTCAATAGGTATTTGTGAGCTCTTATAACTATATATACCCCCTGCACGCTCTGCGCACCAACCCCCGTAATTGTAAATTAGATTTACAAGGTATGAAAAAAAACCCGAATTATATTTATTATTACTTATATTTTATACATGTAATAAATGTATATTGATCATAATAAATTACGTGAATTTTTAATAATCACTTTTTACTTTTCCTGACTAATGCCTAATTTGTATATATTTAAAACGACAACGTTTAGACAGATTTCTAATATCGTCAAATATTACAAAATGACGATATTGTTAGAATCACAAATTGATTTTGTTTCAACAGTATCGTTAATTCATTACTTTTTTTCTTTTAATTTTTTATAACTAAAATTTTGGCTCATTGGTATTGTTTTCTACGTTTACTTTTACTTCGTAAATTCAATTTAAAAAGTTACAAAATGTCAAAACGAAAATTTGACAGTAAATTACACTTACTTTTATATACTTTTATACTTTCTTGCAAATTTTCTCTTTAATTAAAAAAGCAAATTACAGTGCCGTCTAGTACCCAGATTTATGTAATCATAACCAATCTTTTTTTTGTAATATGTTTTTAGATAAACCATCGTGGATGTAAAATTTTATCAGTGTGACAAATGTAACTCAAAATTTTCAAATTAACAGTGTCTATCATCGCACGAAAAATTCACAATAAAAAATTTTTTGTATGTGATCTGTGTGACATTATGATATTAGACAAGAAAAACTATTTGAGTCACACAAAGGAATGCCAAAACATTGAAAAAAATTTGAAGTGTATCAAATGTTAAAAAAGTTTCAAAAGAAATTATCACTTACAGAGACATTCGAAAAGTTATGAAAAAAACGTTGAAAAGAATATTTGTCAAAATTGTGAAAAAGGGTACGTAAGAGCAGAGCACCTAAAAAGACATTTTAGAGTATGTTATCAAAATAAACATCGTAAGTGAGATAATTGTAGAAAAATTTTTTGTTATGGTCAAATAAAATTATATGTGAAAATTAGACCACTTGTAACAGTTAATATATAAGGCTTTACGATTATATTTACATTATATATGGAGAAGCTGGGGGGGAGCTGGGGGGAGTCAGGCGGGAGCTAAGGGGAGCGGGGGGGAGGTGGGGGAGCTAGCAAAAAAGTAGGATTACTCGAAAAGTGCAAGAAAATAAAAGAATAACTACCTACATTTTTTGGGGGTGGGGAACTGATGGAGAGCTGGGGGGAGCGTGGAGGGATAGGGGGAGTGGGGGAAAGCTAAATTTTGCTTTAACTCTTGCGATTATATAATATAGAAAAACATATACATAATTATAAATATAATTTTTTTAATAATTATTTTTTTGCAATATTAACGTTATACATAGCTTTGTTACGTGTATCTATATGAATGTATATATAATACATGTAATAAATGTATATGTATAGCTCTCTTAAAGCTATGTATACAAAGTGGTAAGAACCCGTCCATTGCATACATATATATACACTAGTGGGGCTAACGCCCCCCTGCGCGCTTCACACACCAACCCCCCACTAACAGATTGAGTAGACAATATAACTACATCACTTGTGTATTTAATAATGCAGGATGAAAATAAGTTCACAACAGTAGAATACATGACTCACAAAGGAGTTGATGAAACATATGATCAACTTAATGTTATTAAATGAACATTAATATGAATTTTCCAATAGTATCTCAAAATAATATTACGAAGGGTCTTCCACCACACAAATTAGAATTAAAAATAAATGCTTTTTACTGTGTGCAGTATTCTGAAACAGGGCCACCTGCTCGACAAAAAGGAGGTACTGCTGGATAACACGATTACAAAGCCTGTTGTGGGCTGCGAACTTTGTTAATTGTTTTCTGTAGTTTTAATGCATTTTTTATACTTAAAGTATAAATTTTCAGTGTTAAGAATTTGTATTTAACAGAAAACAATTTTTTGTTACATTTTTTACTTATTTTTATTTTAACTGTAAAATAATAATTGTTATTTGTTTGAAACAAATTCTTGACACTGAAAATTGATACTTTCAGTATCAATAATGCATTAAAACTATAAAAAACAATTAACAAAGTTGGCAGCCCATAATAGGCTATGTAATCGTGTTATTCAGCATCGCCTCCTTCTCGCCGTACAGGTGGCACTGTTTCAAATTACTGTACATAGCGAATAGTAGTGTTAATAAATTCCTTAAGTAAATCAGACGGTCTTTGAAAAGGCACAAGATTGAAAACAACAAAATTATTTAAGTATAATATATAAGCAGAAATAATTATGGGAGAAAAAAAAGCAAAGCTTACATTCCTAGAATATTATTGAATACTGGCACCTTATTATCATTACTTGTTGTCTTCTATAGAAAACAGTTTCTCTTTGTATTAGCATGTTTTGCATTAATTAACAAATCAGAAAAACAGAGTTTTGATTCTTAAGGATTGTATATTAAAAAACCTTTACTTTCTTACGAACAATTATACGTTGCTTCATTAAGATGTAATAATCCAAAAAAAATTTTTATTCAAGTTTTATCCGGCAATAAATTACAAATAAAAATTATTGTTTAGCTAAAAATTTTTCAGTTATTCAAAAATATGTCACATGAAAGAGACATATGTAAATTCATAAAATCCATAAAAAAAAAATATGTGAAAAATGTGGAAGGAATTTTAAAAAAAAAGATGGGTTAAAACAACACATAAAATGTCACAACATTAAGCTAACAGAGTAAATTATTGTTTTAAAAGCTTAATTGTGTTTGTTTATTTAATTATACCTCAACCTAAGTTTTGTCTTTTTGTTAATAAAGTCCTTAGGTAATCAAAAATTTTATATTTTAGTAAAGTAGACGTGGACCAGAAAGAGATTTAAAATGTTCAAGTTTAATCAAGTTAAACAAATAATTAACGTCAGAGACATATAGTGAGTAAAAGGGAGTGAATAGACAGAGGAAGACCTATAATCAGTGACCTAAAAAACTCTTAAAACGAGGTATGACTTGGGTACTTCATTGCGTATATTTTTTAACATTTATGATGGTAATACAGTTGATAAATAAGTATTTATGGTTCGGATTTGGAGGGGAAGGTGGAGGGAAAGTGAGAGGGAGCTAAGGGGGGAAGCGATGGGGAGCTCACCTAAATATCATCTAATTTAAAATGACGTTAAAACAAGCAAATAACTGCGTAAATCGAGGGGGCGCTAAGGGGAAGCTGAGGGGGAGCAGGGGGCTAAGACGTACTTTCGTCAATACAATTTTGTAATATAGAAACATATATATATATATATATATATATATATATATATATATATATATATATGGGACATTCTTTCTCAACTAAACACCCCATCCTCTCAAGAATTTGTTAGTCTCCAAAATATTGTCCAGTAGTGCAAATGAGAGCTTGGAACTTCTACTTTCGAATGCTGTCTTGCCAAATTCGTACAACTTTTTTTCAGACACATCAAACTTAAGGACTATGTACACCTAATGAAATGCACCACTTGGCTGACAACGTTGAAAATACCACCACCATTTTTGCATTTATGTAGTAAAAAAAGGCTAATTGGACAAAGCTCCGATACAAAAGTCTCGTTTTTTAGCCCAACAGTGACGAAAAAAAGTTTGCCTACAGCTTATTGTTCTACAACAGAAAAAAAGGCACTTTAAGGTAAGTTAGGGTTGGAATGGATAAGTTTGAAAAAGAATTTTTAAAGTTTGTAGTGATTGTACAATTCATAGATGTATTACAATGACTTGTCCACTCAAAACTTATTGACTTGCCTTAAATACAATAAGAAACTACAGTTTGCGTACCAGAACACGGACACCAAATCGTTATTCAATGGGGGTCGGAACGCAATAAAATGTTTGTCCACGTGAAATATGAAAAACGAAAAGCTTGGCTATTCAAAAGGTAACAACTTCTAACACAACTGTCGTAAGGATATATTTATTTTAGTCCTATACTTTGAAGAGTGACCATTGGTTAGCATTTTTTATCTAAAAAGTTACTAGTTTATACAGATTTTTGTTTAAACTGTAATCATGGCTCAAATATGCGCACAAAATTTATGCAGTAAAAACTTACTTGCGTTTGTCGATTTTTAGTGTGACTAAGGTACAAATCTAATTACCAATAGCTAGAGTACATGATGTTCACACGCTTAAGTGGCATATAAGCCTTTTTGTTTACCGGTGAAAGCTTACAGGACTAAAATTGAGTTGCAGACATAGGTTGGAATGAAAAATTTGACTCTAAATGATTGATTATTTTAATAAATGGATCAATATATTGATATGCGATAATGTATGAAATAAAGTCGACAACATTTAACCTAATTTCTCGTTTTCAGGCTTTTAATTTTAATAAGGCACGTAAGTATGAGAATCGGACTCGATCTAAGTAAGTTACAACAAAATTACCCATATGTATATAAGGCGTTTCACGCAAAACGTCACAGGCCCACCGTGCGAGCGATAAAATTCACAGTTTTCAGATAACTTTCTCGGCCTTTTTTTCATCCTAAAAAAAAGTTATAAAATAGCATTTTTGATGCATTTTTTAGTCAGCTTACTGATCGTGTGGTTAGTTTTCTGAAAAAATTTTGTTTTCACAAAAAAGAACGTAAAACATGCTATATCTCGAAAAAGGCATTTTAAAAATTTTTTTTGATAGACTAGATAGAAAGCTAATGTTTTTTCACTTGAAAAAAATCTTTTTTTATTGTGTGCTTGTACTAAAAAAATCGAATAAAACAATTCCAAAGAGTAGATGCGTGGCCGTCTGAATGCACACCAAAGGCCGGCGGTGGCGCCGCGCCACACTCCACTTAAGTTAACTAAAATTGTCAGTTTTGTAACGTTTAACTATTTATTTACCAATAGAGTATGCTTATACTTTATAATTTAATACATTACTATATCATTAAAATAGAATTTTTTACTTCTTATCTGATTTTTAGGTAGAATTAAAAGAACCGTCTCATTAAAAAGCGTATTCAAGTTTTAAATTCATTATAATTGTTTTTAATATTTTATGAAACTTGCTGCAGATAGCATATTCGCTTACATAATAAACTCACACTTAATTTGCATCACACAATTATTATAAAGAAAAAGATAAGCTTACACACATTAAGCATTGCTGTTATTTCTGTTAACCTCAACCATGATACAATTAGTATCTTTAATTTTTTTCTAATAACTGAATTTTAACAGCAGAAAACTTTTCCGACTGGGCAAAGAATAATTGCAAGGAAACAAACGTTCTTTATTTGAATAAAGAGTCGTATAAAAAATGTTAAATTAAACCCAAATCTTACTTTGATGTAACAAAATTCATACCAGATTTTTTGCAATTTCATGCCATCATTATAATTTATAATAAAAAATTAATTTGAAAAAAAACATCCATGAGCTCTGAGATTGGACTTTTTTCAAAAAAAAATAATAGGCCTTTGGCGTGCATTCAGACGGCCACGCATCTACTCTTTGGAATTGTTTTATTCGATTTTTTTAGTACTAGCACACAATGAAAAAAGATGTTTTTTAAGTGAAAAAACATTAGCTTTTTATCTAGTCTATCAAAAAAAATTTTTAAAATGCCTTTTTCGAGATATAGCATGTTTTACGTTCTTTTTTGTGAAAACAAAATTTTTTCAGAAAACTAACCACACGATCAGTAAGCTGACTAAAAAATGCATCAAAAATGCTATTTTATAACATTTTTTTAGGATGAAAAAAAGGCCGAGAAAGTTATCTGAAAACAGTGAATTTTATCGCTCGCACGGTGGGCCTGTGACGTTTTACGTGAAACGCCTTATAGACATATGGGTAATTCTGTTGTAACTTACTTAGATCGAGTCCGATTCTCATACTTACGTGCCTTATCAAAATCAAAAGCCTGAAAACGAGAAATTAGGTTAAATGTTGTCGACTTTATTTCATACATTATCGCATATCAATATATTAATCCATTTATTAAAATAATCAATCATTTAGAGTCAAATTTTTCATTCCAACCTATGTCTGCAACTCAATTTTAGTCCTGTAAGCTTTCACCGGTAAACAAAAAGGCTTATATGCCACTTGAGCGTGTAAACATCATGTACTCTAGCTATTGGTAATTAGATTTGTACCTTAGTCACACTAAAAATCGACAAACGCAAGTAAGTTTTTACTGCATACATTTTGTGCGCATATTTGAGCCATGATTACAGTTTAAACAAAAATCTGTATAAACTAGTAACTTTTTAGATAAAAAATGCTAACCAATGGTCACTCTTCAAAGTATAGGACTAAAATAAATATATCCTTACGACAGTTGTGTTAGAAGTTGTTACCTTTTGAATAGCCAAGCTTTTCGTTTTGCATATTTCACGTGGACAAACATTTCATTTCATTCCGACCCCCATTGAATAACCATTTAGTGTGCGTGTTCTGGTGCGCAAACGACAGTTTCTTATTGTATTTAAGGCAAGCCAATAAGTTATGGGGGGACAAGTCATTGTAATTCATCAATGAGTCGTACAAGCACTACAAACTTTAAAAATTCTTTTTCAAACTTTTCCATTCCGACCCTACCTCACCTCAAAGTGCTTTTTTTCCGTTTGAGAACAATTAATTGTAGGCAAACTTTTTTTTTGTCACTGTTGGGCTAAAAGACGAGACATATGTCTCAGGGCTTCGTTTCATTGGGCCTTTTTTACTATATAAATGCAAAAATAGTGGTGGTACTTCCAACGTTGGTAGCCAAGTGATGCACTCCATTAGGTGTCTTTATTTAGTATTGAATGAAAGCAAATATAGAGTCCTAATAATAAAAACAAGAATCTTCCTATTTTATGCTTGGAATGAGAAGTCGTAGAGATTTTATTAAAAACACTGAATTTTAGCGAAAATCACATTATTTGCGATGTTTACAATTTAATTAAAACAGTTGCAACTTGTAAATGAAGGCACAAAATCAAGCGAAATTTTTTTTTAATTAATAGGTCTTGATTTAAGCTTCCATTTCTGCTCAATAAAAACACTCAATTTGTCAAAGAAGTTTAGCTACACGTGCTTAAAACTGACACAATTTTTTGGAAATCGATGGAAACTGACTGTTAGAAAATTTTGTAAAACTTTTGACCAGCATATTTTATAGTTGCACCGCTTTAGATATTGGTTACTTGTGTTACGTACAGTAGAAATACCATAAAAAAAAATTTTTCTGACAAACTTCTTTTTTTTAAATTTTTGAGTCAATCTAAACAAGTAACGGCAGTAACTCTGCATGCTTTATGCACCAACCTCCTCCCAATTTGTGTCATGACTAATTCTTTTCAAAATGAGATTTGTATTTACATTCTTTAAAACTATCAGAAACTTAGGATTACTTGAAAAATGCAAAAGAAAAGAAATATCTTATTTGGTGCGGAGGTGGCGGGGAGCAAAAGGGAGGTAGAAAGGAGCTGGGGAGCAATAAATTCTTAGAACTATGTATATACTAGTGGAGTTGACGCCCCCCTGCGGGCTCAGCGCGCCAACCCCTTACTAACAGATTGAGTAGACGAAATAACAACATTGCTCATGTAATTATTGATGCAGACTGAGAATGAGTTTACAACAGCAGAATACGCAACTCTCAGAGGAATTCATAAAACAAATAATAATGGAAATATTGATTTTCCAATAGAATTTTTGAACAATATTAGAGAAGGTCTTCGACCACACAAATTAAAATTAAACTGAATGCTATAGTAATGTTAATAAAAAATTTTAGTATAAAAGACGGTCTTTGTAATGACACAAGATTATACATAACAAAATTATTTAAGTATAATATAAAAGCAGAAACAATAACGGGAGAAAAAAAGCAAAGTTTGTTTTTCTAGAATAACATTGAGTACTCGCACCTCATTATCATTGCCTTTTGTCTTACATAGAAAACAGTTTCCCTTCGTACCAGCATTCTCTATGGCTATCATCAAATCATAAGGACAGAGTTCTGATTTCTTAGGACTATAAATTAAAAAACATTTATTTTCTCACGGACAATTATACGTTGCTTTATTAAGATGTAAAAATCTAAAAAGAGTTCTTATTTAAATTAAATCCGAGAATAAATCAGAAATTGAAAATATTGTTTAGCAAAAAATTTTTCAGTCATTAAAAAATATGTAACTTCAAAGTTGGTCACATTTAAACAGACATAAGTTAAATAATTAAAACCATGAATAAAAATTATGAGGAAAATGTGAAAAGGGTTTTAAAAGAACAGATGGGCTTAAACTACACATGAAGTGTCACAATATTCAAGTGAAATAATTAATAATTGTTTAAAAAACTTAAGTATGTTCTTCTATTTTATTATACCTGCTTGGAATTCTGTCTTTTTGTAAATAAAGTCCTTAGTTAATCAAGAATTTTTAATTTGAGTAAAGTACACGTGGACCAGAAAGAGATTCCAAATGTACAAGGTCAATCAAGTGAAGCAAATAATGGTTCTTCAGAGGCATACAGAGAGTGAGGGGGAGAGAATAGACAGAGGGGGACCTATAATGAGTGACTTAAAAAACCCTAAAAAGAGGTATAACTTGGGTACTAAATATTATATATTTTTCAACATTTGAGATGGTAAAATACTCTATAAATAAGTATTTTTTGGGAAGTAAGGGAGAGCTGAGTGGGAGCTAAGAAGAAGCGGAGGGAGCGGGGAAGAGGTTACTTAACTATAATTTAATTAAAAATGGCTTAGAAACAAGCAAATAACTATGGGAATTAAGGGAAATCTAAAGGGCAGAGGGGGGATCAGGGGGGCTGTGGGGGGGACTAAGACTCACTTTCGTCAATACAACGATATAATATAGGGATAACATATATATGCACAGCGTAATCAGCAAGTACTTTGACAGCGAGATAGGGTGTGTTGTATAAATTATTTTATTTCTATCACTATTTGTTCCATATTTCTAAATGCAGTAGACGTTAGACGACAAACATTATAATTTAAGGGTTGTTTACATTTAAATATCTACGATAAAATAGTAGTCTTCGTCAGATAACTACTATCGTCTCTGGGGCTATTTTGTGGCCCAAAAGACCTATGAAGCAGGGCCCAAGGGACGTTAGGTAGCAGCGGAAAGATGGCACTTATGTAACGAATCTTTTTTTTTTTCTACTGGGGGCACACCAGCCTCTCAAGGACGCCTGAGATAGGAAAAAGCAATTTTCTTGCCATGGGCCCAAAGTGTGCCTGTCGCTGTATGCCCTTGGGTCATACCTTGCACCCTTGTGATCACTTTGGGCCCATAAGCAAAATAGAACATTACTTATCTAGGAAGGAAAAATGAAGAATGTCTCAGATTGCAGGCGATTGACGCCCAAGGCGAGGCCGAGGGTGATAGGAATGCAATTTAAGGGATTCTTTGTTTTCTTCCGTGGATTGTATTCCACGAAATAAAACTCTCTTCTCTCGGCGCAGGATTGATGAAAAATCAGATACAACCCATTAGAGGAAGCAAAGAATCCCTGAGATCGCATGCTCATTGCCCTTGGCTTCGCCTTGGGCGTCAATTGCCTGCAATCTGAGACATTTTTTATTTTTTTTCTCTAAGTGAGTAACATACTTTTTTCGCCTTCTGGGCATAAAGTTCTTCTCTTCCCTAGAGCCAAAAGTGATTTACTGGGAGCAGTGTGCCCACGGGCGGAAAGTCTACTTTGCGCCCTCGGTAAGAAAAACATTATACGTTACTTGGGACCAACGTACAAAAACTGCTCCCTTCGGGCGCTAATGTTTGTACTTTTAACTCTAGTAACGTAATGTACCATTTTTTTTTCAACCCTAAATAACTTAAATTTTATATTCTTCTACTAAATAGACAGATTATTTACTAATATGTATTTTTGTCAGAGAATATAAGAGGTTATCAGAAGGTAAGTAAAAACTTATTCAAAAACTTTTTTTATTTACAAACACATTAATAAAATAATAACAACAAACACGGTGAGGAGTGTCTTTACAACTTACCTACACATGGGACCATTTGTATGTTTAACGTTACTATCATGCGTATTACTTTTTCTGTCTTTTTTTGGATACCTATGCGTAATTTTTCACGTGCGTGAGCTTCGTTAGCTCTTTACTAAAAACAGGTTAACATGTAGTAGTTTAGGTGAATAAAATTAGAAGATCCCGAAAAACCTTTACTAATTTTATGGGTACCGTAACTTGATGTCAACATTGATTTAAAAAGAAATAGTTCATTGAAAATGAACTTATCAATAAAATGATTCGGTATTCGTTATTTTTTCTTTAATATGAACTGAATACATTATATTTTGCGAAAAGAGTGTTTCGTTTAATTTTCATGAAACCAAACTTATCTTTCATATTTTTTATAACAAAAGGAAAGTTTTATAAAATTTCCAATGAATCAAAATAAATACTAATTATAATATTTGACTCAATAAACCGGTAATGCAATGGTTTATTGTTGTATAAGTCAATAATATTTTATTTTAATTGAATTCACTACAGCAATGCAATTATATATTAAAATTTAGAAAATGTGATTTTCATTGAAAACGTCGATAAATTCCTATTGGAAATTTTAAAAATCAATGCAATTAAAAAAATCTATAGTAAAAGCTCAAAATACACTTTCATTTACGTTAACAATGTCATGAAATTTATTAAAAATATTATTTATATTTGATTTTTAATACATATTTTTAATTTATTTCTATACGCTTGATTACTTTTACAAATGTTTGTGATGTATAATGAAAGACATGTTATAAAATCAAGATATACGTAACTTAGGGTGCGTTTGGATGGAGTCTGAGAGTCTGCCATACTGGTATCAATGCTTATAATGTAAGCTTCAAAGCTTATAACAGTGAAAGAGAGGTTTATCATGTGACCACATCTAACCTCTCTCACTCTTATGATATTGAATGCCAGTCTGGCAAACTTCAAGACTCCATCTAAATGCACCCTTAATGTTAAAAAAAAATTCAAAATCGAAAGTATAGAAGTAAACAAAAAATTAAGAATGTTTTTAAATAAAAGCACAAACATACTGAAACTTTAGTGATTATTATTAATGACATTGATTTTTCTTTAAAAGCATTCAAACTTTAAGTTGCGTACATGACCATTTGAGAAAAAAATTAAAATGAGTTCTCATATACGTTTATAAATGCATTTTTAACATGTTTTTGAATTTTAAGTAACGTACATGAACTTACTAATGTGAGATATCTTATGGCAGGCAGTTAACAGCCGCGTGAAAAGGAATATCTAACGAAAAATCTAGTCCACTTCTCTGTTACAATTCATCCCGTCACTGGGCATTTTTCTCTCTCTCTCTCTCTCTTTCTCTAAATAGATATATACGTGGTAGACAGAACTTATATGGCTAAAAATACATAAATTCGGTCACTATAACTATTGACGTGTATATATGGGCTTTTTTATATTAAAGTGTACTATTGAGTACTAACCATATAATTATGTATATTAAGCAGTATAGAAGTGTATATATACATGTAACATATATTATCCATATAGCGTATACATATAATATTACATGAATCTGTGTTGCAGGAATTTTCAAATTTTTCTGATTCCGAGAATTGAACCCCTGGACTTCAGATTAGTCGTTAAAAACCTCATTCATTATGCTAGGGATCAGCCAGAGCTTATTTTTGTGCTTATTACTTGTGAATATCAATCGAGAAACTTCAGAATTAAAAGATTGATCGATAATTCAGCATTTTTTACATTATATGTAATTTAACCCACCGATTGCAAATAAAATAGTTACAATTATTTTGAAGTGGTCTAATCACGTTAAAATGATGTTTTAAAGTTCGTTTTGCTTATATCTTATAAGCAGTTTGAGATGCACAAAAAATAAAAAATACCAGCAAGTAGGAACAAAAACTTTTTATCAATAAGCAATTTTTTTTTGTTCGACATGCTCAAAATGTTGAGAAAAAAGATAAAAATGTATTTTGGTAGAGCCTGTAAGAGTAAGTGAAATAAAAATAAAAAGTACCATTTATCGTCTGCTGTCACGCTCTCTCTCTCTCTCTCTCTCTCTCTCTTTCTCTCTCTGTATTGTACTTATACAATACACTCATAGGCCATATTTATTGTTATTATCATTATTTTGAGCTTATAGAAAACGATGAATTAATTTAGCAATGAGTATTATTTTCTTATCATTTTTTAAAAGTTATTTCTAAGTGAAAAGAACTTTTTAAGAATATAAATTAATGGGTCATGGGACCCACGGTGAGAACAAAGTTATTTAAATATGAGATGAGTATGGACACAATTTCTCAGGTAACAAGGGAGTCGCCAGACCCACAGGAAGAACGAAGCTCTGTAAGCATTAGTACTGCATTAATGTTGTTTACTAAAACATAAACTTGAAAAACGAATAAAAAAAACAAAAACAATAGTTTAGTACTCACGATGGTTAAACGTCGTGAGAACGTCGTGCATAAATACAGTACTCACGAAGTTCAACCATCGTGAGTACTAAACTATTGTTTTTGTTTTTTTAATTTCCTGTATAATTTTTTCATTTGTTTTTCTTTTTTTTTTAATTTCTTGTTTTTTTTTTTTTTATTGCTTGTTTTGTTTTTTTTTTTTTCATTTCTTGTTTTATTTTTTTTCATATTTAATTTTATTACATTTTTTTTTTCATTGTTTTGTATTTTCTTTATTTAATTTCTGTTTTGTTTTCATATTTTTTTTTTTTTTTTTTGTTATTCCCATTTTTATTTTATTTCTTTTCATTGCATTGTATTTATTTACTTTTTTTGAAATTTTATTTCATTTTATTTTCATTTTTCATTTCATTAATTAAAAGAAAAACTTTTGTTTTCACTTATTTTTTTGCGATTTTATAGCCCATTATTATAATTTTTGTTTTATTTTTGTATAATTACTCAATGACATTGTGCTATTATTTGTTCATGAAATTCAAAATAAGTTTTCTTAAAAACCATGAAAATAATATGAAACTCGAAATATATTTATATTATGATTTTACATAATTTATTAATGATTGATTTAATAAATTACTTTATTTATGAAATTGTGTGATCCTGTAACATAATTTGTTTGTCAAATTCGAAATAAGCGCCTTTACAAACCATTGATACGTTCTTCAACTTTATTCCACATGTTTATCTTTTTTTTTATTTATTTTTTTTTTTATTATTTAGAAAATAAATACATAATTTATCATTAATTGAATGTATTATCAGTAAATGCAAATAAAAATGGAATATTATAGTTACGAGCCACACGATAAGTACAAGAAACCGAGTTTCTGAATCGGCAGCGCTCGTAGTTTTTTTATTTTTTTTTTAAGAATTGAAAAAAAAAAAAATTCAAAGTCAAAGAAAAATTATTGTTGGAAAATAAACTTAAAATTTGTTAAAAAGTTAATTGCTTGGAAGTGTGAGGGGGAATGGTGGGTGAAGGTGTGCAGAAGAGTAACACGGCATGGTTGGCAGATATACATTTATAGTGGGGAGAGGGGTAGTGTATAGAGAACAGTCGGTGAGGGGGATAGGGTAAGGTGGGAACCTTGAGAGGAAGAGTAAGCCTCTTTTTTTTCAAAAAAAAAAATCTGTCAGTTTAAAAATTCCAGCCCCCCGAGTAACGTGACATAGAGAACTTTGTTCTAGAAATTTTAACACAATTTAAAGTTTTTTCGGGATCTTATAACATATGAATGTACCTATGTGTAGGTAAGTAGTTGTGACACCCCTTACCGTGATTGTTGTTTTTTCTTGTTTTCTTATTTATGTGTTTATGAATTAAAAAATTTTGAGATAGTATTTTCCTTACTTTCTGCTAGCCTATTATATTCCCTGACAAAAATTTATATTTGTAAATCATCTGTCTTTTTAGTATAAGAATATAAAACTTAAGTTATTTAGGGTTAAAAAAATATGGTACTTCACGTTACTAGAATACAAAGTACAAACATGAGCGCCCGAAGGGAGTGGTTGTTGTACGTTGGTGCCCGAGTTGCGGATAACATTTTTCTTACCAAGGGCGCAAAGTAGCATTTCTGCCCATGGGCACACTGCACCTAGTAAATCACTCTAGGCTCTTACTACAGAAAAGTCCTTTGTGCCCAGAAGGCGCAAATAGTATATTACTTATCAAGGGAGGAAAAATAAACAATATCTCAGATTGCAGGCAATTGACGCCCAAGGCGAAGCAAAGGGCGAAAAGCATGCGATCTCAGGGATTTTTTGCTTCCTCCCAAGGGTTGTATCCAATTTTTTATTAATCCTGCGCTGAGAGAAGGGATTTTGGCTTCGTTTTGGGCGTCAATCGCCTGCAATCTGAGACATTCTACATTTTTTTTTCCTAAGTGAGTAATGTACTATTTGGCCTATGGGTCCAAAGTAATTACAGTTGTGCAAAGAGTGACCCCAGGGTGCACATTGACAGTTACACTTTGGGCCCATGGCAATAAAAATACTTCTTCCTATCTTAGACGTCTTTGAAAGGCTAGTGTGCTCTCGGATGAAAAAATAGGTAACGTTACATAAGTGCCATCTTTCCACGGCTACCTTTCGTCCGTCGGGCCCTGCTTCGCAGGTCTCGTGGGCTGCAATATAGCCCCAGAGACGACGGCACTTATCCAACGAAAACTACTATATTCCGACCTTGGGCGTTTTTAAGGGTCAGGTGCGCCCTTGGTAGGAAAAACAGGATTTGCCTTATAAGTGCTATTGATCCATGGCTACCTAACGACCCTCAGGCTCTGCTTTATAGGTCTCTCGGGCCGCAAAACAGCCCCGGAGACGATGGCACTTCAAGAGACAATATATAAAGAAGTGTGTCTAGAACCGAGTAAGCTCCTATTCACACGTAAGAAAAAGTTGAACTTCTTATTGCTTGCGTTTTTTTCTGAAAAATTAATATTATTATGATTTACAACTAAAGCAGAGTTAAAGTCCTCGTCAACGGCACTAGCTACCCTTAGTATTTATTATTCTATCATTATGAATAAAAAGAAGTTCGTTTAGTTATGACGAGCGCTAACATGCCTTAGATTAAATTATTTATTATTTTTCACTACTAAACTGTTAAGCTTCTCATCACTGCGCTAGTGCCCAAGAAATGAATTCAGTTACTCTTTAGAATCACAAAAAAGTTGAGCTTTTCGTCTTGGGTACTTACTTGCTCAAGTATTGATTAAAGGAAAAGAGTGTATTTAGTGATTATTAGCTCCTCTTACTTGCCTTCACATCAACAAAACTATTATTTGTTTTATTAGTATTTATTAAATTCAAAAGTATTTACTTATTTTAGATAAGTGCTTGCATACTTCAAAACATAATTAGTTTAACATCTATACCTGAGAAGCAGTTAAGCTTCTAATCACATACGCTTGTTTCCCGGAAAATTAATTCAACTTACATTTGTAAAGGATGGCTTATTTAAATTCCTTATCTGCAGCACTTGCTTGCCAAAATATAAATAAATTTTGTAGAAAATTAAGTTACTTATTATTCATAATTTAAACGTCGTCTACGAAACTTGCTCACCAAAACCACAATTTTTCAAATATGTAACGAAAAAAAAATTATTTAGTCATCCCTAACACTAATTTTTATGACAGTTAATTTAACACTTATTTACAAGTAACAAACAGTTATGATTTTTATGGCGTACGATTATCTCCTAAACAGTTAATTTAGTTATTATTTTAAATTTCAGGAGAGTTGAGCTCCTTTAAAGGTACATTAGTTTCAATGTTAAACTAAAAAACACTTATATTTTTAATGGCATGTACTTTTTTTCGAACAATTAATTGAGTTATTATGTATACCGAAAAAGAAAATTTAGCTCCTCAACAGGATCATTTGTTTGCCCAAGTATTAGTTTATTTATTATTTAAATCAAAAATATTAATTTACTCGGTAGTCCGCTTACTTGCCTAAAAATTAAATTAGTTATCATCAAAAAATTAACTCAGCTAACATTTGTAAGGAAAAGAAAGTTAAGCTTCTTATTAACGGTACTTACTAGCCCAAGCATAAATTAAAATTAGTTAAAATATTGTTTCTAACTTAAAAACAGTTAAGCTTCGCATCTCCTACATTTGTTTTTTTTAAGTTAGTTTATTTATTAATAGTATAAGTTACATTGGTGACTTTCGATACAGTTACCAAATTTTTGGCACACCAATGGTATCTTCCATTTCACCACTTTTCGCTGATCTAGGAATGGTTGACCCGGAAAATGACTTTCTTTCTAGTTTATAATACTTATAACGTCAAGCTAGTCTTTCGTTTTCATTATGCCAATGATATTTTATTTGTTATAAGCAAAAACTTTAGTAACCAAATCTTAAAAGTTTTTAATTTATATCATTTTTATTTACACTTTACACAATGTATAGAGATTGACTACAAAATTGTTGTCTTAGATTAAACAATCCTTAGACATTTTATACATTTTACTTTTGACTCGTTCGAAATACCTTCACTAAGAAAAGTGATGTTAGAAAAAGTGTCACAACATTAATAAGAATAACTGTATTTTATAGGAAAGCTGAGACATACTCGCCGTATTATAAAAATTACTATGCTACATTGTAGTGTGGTGTAAAACCAGATAATTGTAAAATTTGCTTTTCGTCATAGTAATTTTTACGTTGTTCAGAAAGAGTTTTTATATTTGTAAGTAGGAGAAGAAAAATATATGTATAGATACATATTGCCTAGAGAACATATGTATTAAACATAAGATATATATATATATATATATATATATATATATATATATTCGATAAAAATAGATTTTTTTCTTATTGTATATGGATACTGGTGAATTTGAAATATATTTTATTTTAAAAAATATCTGCAGCAACTGGGATTTGAACCTTCACCCATAAGCTTCCGAGTCAGGCTCCGCAACCACTAGACTACGGGACATGATATCCACACAAGCATAGATAAAGTACATGTGGAGACGTGGACTGTTTATCATACACACAATTAAGTTAAAAAATCAAAGGGTTTTTTGTGGACCCCGGTATTAAGAACGGATAGTTAGTAGATTCAAAACTAACTGTTGGCACTATCAATTTTTGACCCTGATAAATCAAATAATATGTTTCTCTTAATATCAGTAAATTACTTTCAAACTTAGTCATTTTAACTGTACTAAATATCAATGCAGGGAAATAAGAAATTTCACTATGTCACATAGCAAATTCTACTTTAGAATGTGAGCAAACATTGTACTGTCACAATTTTTACTATGTTAGACATAGTAATTTTTATTTTGCCGTAAAATAATTTTTGTAGGGCTACTGCATATTAATAATTATTTAAAATATAAGAAAAATTACTTTAAACGTCATAATTTTGCGTCATCAGGTGAGTATAGCTCAGCTTTCCTAGAAATCTAGTAATTTTTTGTACAGTTATAATACTTTTTTTAACACTACACTCAGAGAAAAAAACCATAATTTTTACCCTGATTGTCCTAAGAAAAATTACCGTGCAGGCGGTAATCGTGAGACAAAGCCACATTTTGGGACATTTTGACCTAACTTAGTGAATTTTTACCGTGCTTAACAGTAAAAACCGTCGGGTGCCCAACAAAATTTCCGTCCACAGCTCTTATATATTACTTTTATTTATAGATAGATTATTGCAATGTAGCATTATTTGTTTAACTCGTCCGTACTTAGCGATGAAATCATGAAATGATTTGAAAAAAATCACACACGTTTCTTATAGTGTCTTTGTAACAACAGTATGGATCCGATAATCAAAAACATTATCATTAATGTACGAATAATTCTAACCTAAAAATGTAAAACATGCATATTCTGTTACGAAAAGTCTGTTATTAATTTTCGAAATTTACATTTTTCTTCGTGCAACATTGTTTAATCAGATCTCAGGAAAAGAAGTACAAATTTTTAGGTCATTATATTAAACGAAAAATATTTAAGGAGCTAATTTGCTTAAGACGTAAACAATGGAGTCAGTGTATTTTACTGAACAGCTCCCTAACTGCTTTCGTTTAATATAATGACCTAAACATTTGTACACGTTTCCTAGATATCTGATTGAACAATGTTGTACGAAGAAATATGTTGCATGTTGCATGTATGTTGCATGTTTTAAGGTTAAAATGATTCTTGCACTAATGACAATGTTTTGGATTATCAAATTAATACTGTTGTTATATAGACACTATGAGGAACGTTGTAATTTTTTCAAATCATTTCATGATTTTATCTCCAAGTACGGACGAGTTGAACAAATAATGCTACACGGCAATAATCCATCTATATATATATTTATATATAAGAGCTGTGGAAAAAATTTTGTTGGTCACCCAACGATTTTTACTGTTTAGCACGGTAAACATTGAATAAGTTAGGTCAAAAAGTCCTGAGATGTTGCTTTGTTCCACGATTACCACCTGCACGGTTATTTTTGTAAGAACAATCACGGTAAAAATTACGGTTTTTTTTCGCTTAGTGTACTTTTTTCAGTGTACTTCCTAATAACGCACTTTAAATTATTTTTCAGACAATCCAATTGGTTAAAAAAGGATTAATGTACTTGATTTAACTGATGAGACGATTTTACTTGCTAGCAGAAGATATCACAGTGTAAATGATGCAAAGGTAAACAACTTTTTAACAAGTTACGACTGGCGTTTGCATTTTTTAAACGAAAATATAAGAAATATGTTAAAAAAGACAAAAATACATCAACTATAATAAGACCACCCCGAAAGTTTATCATACCTAAAAAATCAGTATACCATATACTGGTAACTATTTTAATAAAAGATCTATGATGTTAAGGTGGCTCTTCACAATTGTACTATCTGATTGCGTGACATCAGACCTTTAAACATCTGGTCATGACTATGCCATAGCACAAGTAACCTGTATCTCCTTATACATAATTACCTTTTCGATAGCCAATACCAAAATATTACCTGGTACACCCAAATTTTTTCGATATCATTCAGAAGATTTGAAGCTTATGATTTTTACTTTAAATTCCTAATTGTATGCAAAGAGTAAGGGTATATTTTGGAAAGTATCGTAAAATTCTTAATCAATATTGTATGGCCTTTTCTTAAGAGCCCAAGTTAATCAAAAATTTTTAAGAGTATTATTTCCGAAAAATTGCTTGGCAACACAGCTTCTAATTTTAACAAGTGATTCGGTTCATACTCAAGTATATTTCCTCCAAGTTTCGTTGATACTTAAGGTTATTTGGATTTCGTAATGAGCCGCACCTTAAGACCTCACGACATTGAAACACACCCTGTTATACACAATAAGCTAAAGGTATCATTCAATTGGAGTAAGCAAGCAGACAATCTCAAAGAGACCAACATTGTTTACAAATTCTACTGTAAGAACTGTTTAGCGTCTCATTTCAGTGAGACAAAGAGATCAACTGAAATGTGCGTTGATGCATAAATGCATAAATCAACACAAAAAGAACAGAAAGCCTGATTCTGTCGTTGATACACATAAAATTGCAGTTAAATATGAGTTTGATTGAGATAATAATAAAATACTTGATGCACAAGCTAACTATAACAAACGATCTACTTATGTAATGCTCTGTAAAAAATCGGACAGTAATAATGTCTACAAGAAACAAGATGTACTACACCTTAAAAAATCATATCTTTCGACATTCTGAACGTTTTGATATCGAGGGTAAAGCCCTCGACCATCTTCCTTTGTCACGCCAAATATAAACACTGCAAAGACTTATCATGACTCATCATGAAATGTAGTCTATAATTGAACCAAACGTTACTGTATTAAACAAAGAAATACTAATACTCTAGGTGTTATTATTTCTGAAGCCTCAACCCCAATGAAGTGCCGATCGCCTTACCTCTTCATTTAGTTATTAAAAATATTATTTAGTTGTCCCTAACAGTCATTTCCATAACGATTAATTTATTGATTATTTATAAGTAATAAACAGCTGGCTTTTTATGGCGTAGGTACACTTATATTCTACAAAATAAATTTAGTTACTATTTAAAGTTTAAAGACAGTTGAGCTCTTTATCTTTGGCGTTCGCTTGCTCTAGAGTTAGTTGTGATAAGAAAAACTTTTTTATTTGTCATAGGATTAACTGAAAAATAGTTAAGCTTCTTCTTGCCTGAGCTTTTTTCGAAAAAAATAGTTATTTTTTTTACTAATAAAAAAATGAGCTCCACGTCTATGGTGCTTGCTCGCTTAAGGATTCATTTTTATCCTATTAAGAGTGAAAAAAAAAAAAAATTTAGCCAGTATAAGCACTTCTTTGCCAAATAACTAAAATGATTATTTTTTGTAACTTATAAGCTATTAAGCTTCTCCTCACCTATCCTTGTTCCTCGCAGAAAAAGTAAGTTATTATTCATAAGTAAAGAAGAGTTGAGCTCCTCGTCTATGGCACTTACTTGCCCAAGAAAAAATTAAAATCAATAACTACTAAAAAAACAGGTAAGCTTTTACTTATCTGCACTTTTTTAGGAGAAATAAACGTTACTTAATATTCATA
This sequence comes from Copidosoma floridanum, assembly GCF_036245765.1. NCBI lineage: Eukaryota > Metazoa > Arthropoda > Insecta > Hymenoptera > Encyrtidae > Copidosoma > Copidosoma floridanum. The sequence continues at coordinate 7,393,679 of NW_028321904.1, read as the reverse complement.
ACTAAGAAAAAAGTAGAACTATCTAGCACTAACACTTGCTCCAACAAGCATTAATTTTTTAAAATATTTTTATTAAAAAAAAGTTTATTCAGTCATTCCAAGTGCTTGGTTTCCTAAGAGTTTTCATGATCATCTGTACTTAATAAGAAAATGAATAATTTAAGTTAGTCCTAAGGGGCTTGCGGTTTATAACACTTTTACTTACAAACCAAAAAAAAATTTCAAATTTCATTCCAATTTCTGAACTGTGTAAAAAAAATTGTTACAATTTGACAAATAACTTTTTTTTTTCTAAATCCAGTTCTTGATTATTTTAAATTAATTAAGGAGCATTTTTTATTTGTTGACAAGTGACCCTGAAATTTAAATTAAAGTTGAAATTGATCCTCTGCCCAAACTGAATCCAGACTTAATGCTTTATATAACATTACATGTTAAAAAATGCCCAAAGAAGTGCGTAGCGTACCTAAACGCTTTAGATAACTTAAAACCCAATGTAAAAATTCTAGTTTTTGCTGCTACAATGTATGGAAGAAAGTGCAATAAACAAGTCTGCTTATTATGCATTCCACTTCAGCTTAAGGATAAAACGATCCTTAATCTATGGCACTAAAAAATATTTTATTGCCGAATAGATAAAAACGGTTATTATCTCATGGACAGTCTCCTTTTTCCTACATTTAACTTACAATTCATTAAGTAACATCTATTGGTAATGATCAGACTTTTTCTTTCGGTTCGATGAAATTTATCTTCTAAATAATCTGAATTCACACTTTTTGTATGAGTTAGAAGTCACAAATTACATCTAAGGCCGCTATAAAGAAAAAAACATGAGCATTTTTTTCTGTTCAGGGAAGATCAATCGGTCGAAAATCTTAAGCTGTCTACATTCAAAATTGCCTTAAGGTAGTTCACTAAAAAAATTGATTTTTATGGAGACTTAATTTTTTTAGTACGTTATCATTAAGAATTCAATGGATATTGTAATATTTTTTTTTTCGTAGCAAGCGGAACTTATTTTCAAGATATTTAAGTTCAAAGTTGACACTTTTTACACACGAGTATACGGGAAACACACTTAAGAACTGATATTTCATCTAACTATATAAAAAGTATCTCTTCTAGAAATGTAAAAAACTAGTATGTGACAGTTTAGAAAACAAGAATTCAGATGTGATTTTGTTAAATACAGCAATCGATACTAGATTTAAGGATATTTTAATCCAAATCACGTAGTTTTTCGCTTCGTTATATGAGCCACACGACATAGAGGCTACAGTTGCTATAGAGCGTTATGCTGACAGATGCGTAGAACTCTGATTTTGTCATTCTGCGTAACAAATGAACAAAAAAAAACACAGAGGTTATCAACTCATTCTTGTACTGTTACATGATAGCATGATTTTTATGCCATTTCGTTGAGTGGAGTACCACTGGGCCGAGTGAACTACCTTAAAGATTTGTCCAGACAACCTGCTTATTCATTTTAATTTTAAACTTTATGCAGAATTTTAGTATTTGATTGCTATTAAATATAAAAAATAGTGTAACAATCTTAACAGCTCATCATCGCACGTAAGCTAAAGAAAAAAACAATGTTCAATTTATTCCAGAAAATAATACATTGATGCAGAATTGAGAAAAAGAAAGTTGATACGTTAGGTATGGTGCTGTTTCTTTTCCATAACACTCAGAATCCGTCAGGATAACTCCAGAAGTGGTCATTACTCGTCCACTGGTAACATCTTGCATCTCCAGGAGGTTCGTATACTGTCTCTCTCAGTTTGATAAAATGGATCCTCTGAATACATTAAATCCAGAAAAGTGGAAGCTTGAATTACATTTAAAGACTCAGTATCAGTAAAAAAATAAGCACTCCTACTTATCATGCCAAAAATTAACTAGTTGACAATCAAAAATAACAATACATCTAAAAAAGGCTCCATGATGTATCAAGCCTGCTTGATTGTTTAAAAATATTTGGAACTTAATGTTAAAAATTCATATTTAATAACTCGTTAACTTTAAAGCTACTGTCATAACTGAAGTAGCTTAATACTGTTAGCGTTTTTGCTCGAAAAAAAAAATTTCGAGCTCATTTTAGTGGAAAATACTTGGATAAAGTATTGTAAAGAAAAAAAAAATTTTATTATTTTATACAAATTTTTTCTCCTTTCATCTCTTAATTCTTCTTGATGACATCTTGCATCTCCGGGTATTTACAGCTCTCTCACTTGTTGGCTTTCAATTTACCCTTTGAAGTAAATGTTGCAAATTACATGGAAAATTATAATATAAACAAAGTTAATCCATCTGAACATAAAAGCATGACAAGAGGATGTTTATGGTATAAATAAGTTTTTTTAGTTGTATGATATTATATACGTTACTCCAATTAACCGTATCAAGCATCAAGTACGTTGGGCAACAGCTTTTTGACAAATGTAGGAAACTGATTGGTTATTTGGCTTATATTATTAAATAACAATAAGCACAACTTAAAAGATTTGGTTTTAATACCGTAATAACACTTTTTGACAATGTAAATCAATATGAAGCACGTTTTCTACTACTCTATTTTCCTGTCTGCTGACTTCCAAGATGATGCTAACTTTCGAGGAGCAAAGTTGATGTGTCATATATATATATGCAATACATCATTGTTTATTATTAAATTAATCAGAAATTTTGTCATCATGAAGATTAATAAGCATATTAGAAACGTATTTTAACATTGCAAGGCCCAAGATTATTAAAATATAAGATAAAAACTTATTTATCATGAAAAACATGAGATTATTAGTTATTATTCAAAAAACGTTTGTTCAAGCGTACAATAATCATCAAAAGCCCTAGTTAAAGTATTGTTTAATTGTCTTTTTTTTACTTATTTGCAATTTTCAATTTTGAGGGGGTGGGGTCCGAAATAACGACAGTTTACTTCAATTTTGCAGTAAAACTATGAATGTTCATTTCAGTGACGTGTATTTTGACGAGGATAGCTCAGCGCAGCAACTATTAATTATTTCGACAGCCAATCACGAAGCAGTGTAAGAAGAAAGTCAAGGTCAACTGCCTTATGATTGGCTGTCCAAATACTGAACAGTCGCTGCACTGAGCAATCGTTGTTGTCGAAATACACGTCGCTGAAATAAACTTTTATAGTTTTACTGCAAAATTAGAGTGAACTGTCGTTATTTCGGACCCCTCCCCCTTTTGAGGCTGATATTACGCCACAATCAGTTGTCTGCAGCAGCTGACATAAATACTGAATAAGTATGTAAATCCGTTAATATAAGGGTCACTGAATGTTCTCCACCCTCCTGTAGCAGTTATTCTGCTAGACTGTACCTTTTCACTGGATTTTTTGTACCTACCCATAAATTTTGTAGTGAAAAAGTTATGATATTGAACCCTTCTACCCAAACGCTGCTTTCTATTTAGTTGGACATAACTATTTATGCTTGCAAATAGACTGATTTTAAATGACTGTCGAGATCTTCGTCTTACCCGGAAAGAATTAACGATTCTTTAGGGTGCAGCAAAAGAATATGTTGGACATTATTTTGCTAAGCTTAGTACGTTATTGCCAGTAGAACAGCATTAATTTGAAGTGGTAAGCGACTAGTAGCGCCGCCCTGAGGGTTCGATTTGGAACTATATGTCTTCCCAAAGTATGCGTTCAAACCGTCATGGTAGTACTGATGAGTTTTTATTTTTAATCATATTTCAGTGGACTTCAAACACAAACATACTAATTTTACTTCTTTGAACGATTGTGCCTCGATAGTACAGTAAAAAATGTGGTTGGCGTTGGCCATATTTTCCCCTTCCACGTATTTGCGTGAACCTTCACCCACATAATCCATTAAATCGGTGAAGGAAATAGAAAAACTCATTTTCTACGTCGTTGCGACCGCGACGATTTGAACGCATACTTTGGGGAAACATATAGTTCCCAATCGAACCATCAGGGCAGCGCTACTAGTCGCTTAACACTTTGAATACCCTGTCTGCCAGGTTGTATTTAGATTGTTTGTTTAACATATGCACGAGAATCATTTCCGAAATTTTTCCAAACAAATTTGAAGCTTGCATCGTTGACTAAATTGCATATAATATTATGTTTAGTTCCTTATTGTGTAGATTAAAGATTGCTATACGCTTACATTGCAAACAAGCTCAATTAATCCTTTTTAAATGTCCAGCAAACATCCATGTATTAATTTGTAAATTACCATACGAAAAATTTTCATGCATGATTTTAAGGTCACTATAGCTCCCAACATGCAACTTGAAAAAAGTTGATTTATAATGCTTTTATTAACATAAGTTATTAAAACTTTGATAAATGACGTCATTTAAAAATGTGTTTTCTTCATCAAAGTACAGTTCTAGTAGAGTCACTATTATGTTATGATCGGAGTACTTGATTCCTGAGATTCCTCAGTTCTAAAGCAAAACAAATTCATTTAAGCATTGCTTAGTCATTATAAAATCAGAAAGAAAATAATTATCATTTATTAGTTTCAATAATAAAAAAGGATTAAAGTTGTCAAAAATGCAGTGAAACCGTTGTTCAGCATCTTAATTTTATTGTATTTGATAGGACTCAGTTCATCTCAACCACAATCTTTTTCTTTTAACCTTAACTTAAAACCTTCAAGACACTATTTTGAAAACCACTTTTATAAAAGGTTTTCTTTCTAATTTTACAATTAAACTTTTTGTAAAACTTGGTACAGTAGTACAATTACTTTGTAACAATCCTTTTAAAATCTGGAGTGATTCATAATACTTTAAGAAGATTCAACATTATTTTTTGCAAATTCAGAGAAAGTAGCTTTGCAATAATGAGTGTTTGTGGTAGCAGAATTTTAAATATTTTTAACAGTCAGAATTTTAAACAATTTTAGTCACACATTTTTTATTAATAATATTTCAACTTTAAAATAAAGCTTGTCAGGAGAACATTAATTACGGTTTGTTTTTTACTGATGTACAAATCTGTTATAGAAAATATTAAAAAATTAACACAGCTTTCTTACTCTATGAATAGTTTTTGTTAAAAGTTTAACTACTTTTTCTAAATTTTAAGATAATCGTTCAAGCTCCTTTAAGGAGGTTCAGTCGTTTTTGAGGAGATTTGTTTATACTTGCTGCAAAAAAAAGAATGTTGTACCTTAACATGCTGAAAGTACAAATGAATTTTTTCAAATATCTCATCAGCCGAATTTTCAAGACAAAATCTCCCAAAATTGCATAATTTAATATTGCTCTTGTGAGCGAGAGCGATTATTCAGCCTTTGCTATACAAATTTTAAGAATAGAAATTCATTCATAGTGAGAAAGAAGTTTAAGTAGATAGCTTAAGGATGTTCAGTCATCTTTGAGGAGATTTATTTACTCGCTGAAAAGAATAAATGTTGTACCTTAACATGCTAGAAGTACATATGAATTTTTTCAATATTTTTTATTAGCTAAAGTTTCAAGAAAAATATTCCCAAAATCGCATGATTTAATATTACTCTTACGGACGAGAGCAATTATTAAACCTTTGTTGCACAAATTTTGAGACTAGAGATTTATTCATGATGAGAAAAAAGTTTAAATGGATAGCTTAACATCTAAGAAAAATTCTCGTATAAAAAAATGTGCACCTTATCAGGCATATGAAAGAAATTTCTGTGCAAACGTAATCAAAGTCGTGAGCAGGTCTTATGCTCAGTGTATGGGAGAGATCCGAGCATCGTCTGCTGTCAGCTGGTCTTTTCACAAGGAGCGAGATGTCTTTACAAAATTGCTTCTAGAGTTTGTTAAACTGGAAATTATGATCTGAAACTTGGCTCAGCCTTTCTCAAGACTTCAAACTATAATGTTGTTTAAAAAAAGTTAGTTTTTCGAAAATTCAGAACACACTTTTGTTGACGAAGGTTGAGTCTCCTCATACTTTTTTTAGGTCAATTTTTATCATGCAAACAACATGTTTTCGAGTTTTATAATTGAACTATCGGAAACAAGCTGCTTTAAGGTAGGTACCGTAATTTGTTTATAACATTCAATGGTTTAACTTTCAACCACTCACGACTTGAGCGCAGTTAAATTAACCGTGATGCAGTAGGCGGACATTTTCATGCACGGTTAGTACAACTCACTCTAACACGGTGTCTTATGGGATCTCCTGCATACGAGGTAACCCCCTCCCCCCGGGAAAAACGACCGAACCTAAAACGCAAAACGTTTGTCTGAACAAAGTAACAATTTTTTATTTTTTTTTTTTTTTTTATAAGAACTATCATATAAGCTGATTATACGCAATAAAAGACACCTTATTGCCGAAAAACCTCTTTTCTTCGGATGAAACTTAACATAACGTTGTATACTTTAATGGTTAAAGCACATTAAATGTTATTTCCTTACTCTTTATATTCATTTTACCACGGAAACACTTAAACTCACTTCTTCGTTTTTTCTGTGTGAAAAATAAAAATCAATTAACTTAGTAGGTCAAATTTCTATTTACAGTTTTAATTATTAAAATTGAAGGACTACTTTGTTTTGCAAAAGAATTTTTTTTTCTTCTATACAAAAAAATTTGGTATTCATAAAAAAAAGACTCTAATATTTATATATTAGTTTTTATGGGTCATTATACGATAATGTAAAAGAAACTTACAAAAATTTTCAGACGACTTATAAAAGTGGTGATTAAAATTTTTTTTAGTAGTAAGAGAAGCAAGAAAAGGTTTTATATATGTAATAAGCTTTGATTTGTAGATGGTACCATCAATTTCCCTTTTTAACTAGCATGTATTAGTTACAGCTTATAGAACTACATGGGTGCTTCCTATATAGAGATGGTATATTTTTTGTTGTTACTCTACACGGATATCATAATTATCAGAGTAGTTAATATTATTTATTTCAATATAAAAACAAAATTTTTAGCTTTAGTTTGTTATTTACAACATTTTTTATTACAAACGTTGAGAACAGTCTTAGTAGACTATCTAATAGGCTTTGCTCTGAAATATACATACAATGCAAATTAAAATTCAGCATTTAAAGTAAACACAAAAACAAGCAATGGTAATAAAGTCTTTAGTAGTTTTTCATTATAAGATACTGTAAATATTGGTGCAAAAAAAAATGATACATCTTTATATAGATCAGTCTGCATGTATTATTATTTCTTATTTTTTTCATAATACTTATATCACATACATTCCTTGAAGGCTAGCTTATTGGTTTCAACAAATATAAATACCTTATCACAAGTTTATATTAAAAAACAAGCTTTTTATTAATCATGATGATTAAGGAGCCAGTGAAAGTAGTACATAGGTATCTAATCACAAGTTGTATTAACGAATATTTTTCATTTTTTTATTGTTAGCATAACAATATTAAATAACAACAAGCTTTTTATTTCCTTACCTTTTAACATATTAGGAGAGCTATGTTAACTACATGCAGATATTATTTGAAAACGTTAACTAGACGTTTTAATCATATTTAATGGTCCTTAAGAATGAGTATTAGTACAAAACTGTATTTGAAAGTTAAAACATAACCTTCACTAAAAAATTAAGAATATTAAGACCGTAAAATATTACCTCTCTTGCCATCACGGCATATCCCTATAGAGGAGGGAGTGCCTTTCAGTCTTTACCATGGTACTGCTAACAAATAGATTTTACTAATTAGTTTACTAAAAAAGTGCATTGTCGTTGCAAATCAGATTCTTGTTCCTAATACTTCTAGTTTCTAGAGTAATAAATTAATTTTTTAAAGAAAATAACAATGAACTACTTAAGTATTTGAAGAAACTTCATTATATTTCGTATGTTTTCACTGAATTATTTTAAAATTTCTAATTTTTATAAGTTTACGGGTATAGGATCAGTTTTGACTTAGGATTTCACTTGCTCTTACTGCGGCGACTCCTAGTTTCACATCGATCCTCTTTGAGAGATAAACAGAGAAAGAGATAGAGAAAGTTGGAAAGAGATAAACAGATAATGTGAGAGAGACACATGTGATCTTGTCGAAAGAAAAAAAGTCAAGTAAGGTAAGTTAATGAAAAAAAAGAAGAAAAAAAATTTTTATGCAAAACTTAGACAATAGTTTAAAGTGCACAAAGAGAATGAAGGTAGAATATGCACTTTGTATCATTTAAAAAATTTGAAAAAACCTTATAAATTATTTATTAGACTTTTAAAAGACTTATTTATTAATAACAGTAATAATATTAAAATATTTTGTAGATAAAAATTTTCTCTTTTCATAGAAATCTTATGCAAATAAAAATTTTAGGCAGCTCAAATGGAATAAAAGGCAAACTGAGTGAAAGAAGTGTGTAACCCTTATCCTCTCAAGTAGGTGTCTGAAAGCCTAAAAATTCATGACACATTTTGCGAAATTAAAACAGAAAATACTAATAAGCTGCGTTTAATATAAATCAATGCTGTATTTTTTTTCAAATTAACAATAAATGTTGATGTACCAATAGTAATCATCACAGCTTATATCATAGTATCTGGCAACACTTTTCAGTAGAGAGGACACGTAACTTTAACCCCTGAGGTCTTTATTGCCTGGAAATAAAAATTAACATTTTACCGTGTGGTAATGTTTAAGCGTTTTAATCTGTTCGATACTTTCAAATATATTTTTGTTGAAAAATTAATTATTTTCTATTACTACTGCATTGTTTTTTAGCGTATTTTGAAAAATTAGGTATAAATAATCAGAAAATTCTTTACAAATTTGGGTATCGTAAGAAAAAGTTGTATCTAAAGATCAGAAATGTTAGTTTTCATACTTCGGGCTATAAATTATGTTTTAAAACATAACTTTAATTTCTTTGTATTAAAAGTTGGTTACGGCTGTCACAATACTTTATTTTATAATAATTCTTAAATATCGTTTGAACAATAATATTATGCCAATTTCAATAGAAACATCAATATTATTTTTTACAGTACTCTCACTAAAACACGAATTTTTTACTTTCATTTCGAGATAAAAAAGCTACATTTTTATTGTGTATTGACTTGTATTTGCTTTTAGAACAATTGTTTAGGCACCAAAGACAGAAAATACGGCATTTCCTTCTAGGTGGCCACTCACATCCAGAAAATTATTCTTTCCAGAACCAGTAAGGTAAATGTACCAAACGTTGGCCATTTTAGTTGACCAATTTCTAAAGTACTCCATAAATATAAAAAAAAGTAAAATTTCAAGTCCTTATAGGTATTGTTTTAAAGTTATAACACTATTTTAAGCTGTACCAAAACAAAATAATTTTTTGCATACACAGAAAGATTGTGGCCAGTCTTTGGGACCAATGTTTTGGTGGCCAAGCATTGGTACATTTACCTTACACTTTTTTTTTTCCACCGTGAATACGATGTTTTTTCATGATTTTAGGGAGAAAAATGCCACGCAACCTCTCAGATAACAATTATATTTACTGCGAAATAGAAGAAGTATTTTGGCCTTCTCTGTAAGGACATTGCCTCCCGACCCAAAGGTGAGGGAGGCTACCATGCTAAAGATAGCACAACAGTTTTTCTAAGAGCAGTACATGCAATTTTTCCCCTAGAAGGGGTTGTAAGGGAGAATAAGATAAAAGTACTTCGACACAATCTACGGACTTGCTACTCACACCTAGGATTTAAGGGGGCTCCTTCACGAAAGTCCCCAAACAGAGATATATTATTTCTTGTAAATAAAAGTCTACTGAATTTAATAGTGGTCTAAATTATATTTCGAATGGGTCAAAATTTTGAGAAATCCGAGCTCAAAGTTGTAACTATTAGCACGTGTTCCTATGGGGCAGGGTGAGAAACAATTTGTTTTCGTTTATAATAAACCTAAATTAAATGTCCCAGCAGACTGAATATGTACGTTTTGTAGATGAAGTCTTCCTCTGTAATATGCTGTATTAAAAATTGTGGATAAAGGACCGTTTTAGCGAGATATTTGTGATGGAAATAAATAAATAGTGTCCGGGAGGTCAGGAGGTCACGTGGGTAGCAGACGTACTTGTTCATGACATGTACATACCATATACCTATATATTACGTCGCTATACTACACCAACACAGGTGGTCTGGTCTGGTGGTGTACCCTCGTATGCACTAGACTGGTCAAAACAATAATTAATTTTTCGTACAAAGTTAAACTACACACATAAATATCATTTTTCCCACTTCATACATTATTAAAAATATTATAATGATTTTCAGACACATTTGTTTATTGAAAAAAAAAACTTTACTTTTTGTTTGTCTTTGACCTCAGCAGTAGTCGTGGGAGCCCCCTTAATAGGCATCTTCTATGCAGGTTATACCAAAATTGTTTTTAAGTAAGCAGATGAGAGTACAAGTTATACCCTATCTGGGAGTTCTTATGCTGCTCTCTTGACAACAAAATCACAAAAAAAAATCACATATCGATTGAGAAAGGTAAATCATACACACTACCCGAAACAATAAAAGTATAGCATTGACTCTCAGTGGTTTTTGTTTCTTGTGTTTCGCATAGGTGGCAGTTATACACCTATTAAAAAAGACTGCATTCATCCCCTGTAACATAATAAATCATAGTTTCTATATGCATATTGTACGTAATTTCTGTTAATTTTTCGAAATATCAATGTTTGGACACTGATTTAGTAATTTTAGAGTAAGAACTGTTTCACTAAATTAAAATCAATTGTTTTCTTAGTATTCAATTAAATTTTTTTTTTCTGACATTCTAGTAATAACTGAGTACTACAGCACTGTTTATGTATTGTTTGTAAACCGAAGTCAAAAGTATGTAAGATTTTTTTTTCTTATAACTATATGCACGTACTTAACACAATTATTCGAAGAAACTAGATTTTAGATAGATATTGTCCATAAATATTTTGTTAACTGTTTGAAAATAAACATCATACATATAAAAACCAGAGGAGAATGAATAATGCTCTGTTAGCATAAAATCATACTATTCCAGCAGGAAATACAGCAATCACTTACATGATTTGTGGAACAATACTTGTAAAAACCTACTACCATGTATTGAAAGCGGTCTCAGATTTGGTAGTAAGGTGTTATTTTAAAGAGTATTTTAGTATTTAATAAATAAATAATAAAACAGCCATAATATTTAGGTAAAAAATGTATAGAAGTGCTGCCAGACTATGGCCTTTATGAGAGTGCCTGGTTTCATTAATTCTTTAACTATTTAAAAACAATTTTCCAAACTGATGAAGCATTTAAAGTCGTGTTTGCACCTGTCACATATGCTTAATTGAAAAACTGACTCTTAGTCTTGTATATAACAACTATTTTTTTATAACTAAAAATAGTGTTTTAAAAAACATTCTGTGTTGATTCAGACTCTGCTTGGGGAAGTAGTACATACAAGTTAATGAAGGTTAAATAAAAATATTACTCTATTTGCAAATAAAAAAAATTGAATGAGTGAGATGTGATTTAAATCTTATGATACATTCATAGAAGTTGGTATACAAAACCAAAAAGGAAAGAGGAAATAACGTAAGACTTTGCTCAAAAAACTGTAACGAAAAGTTAAAAAACCTAAGAACCAAATAACCAAATACTAATTTACTTTAAAAATTAACGATTATACAAATTAGATACATATGATGTAATACGAAAAAGATTATACTTTTAAAACATTTTTCAATGGACGATTAATGAAAATATTTATTCATATAGATAATTCCTTAATAAGACATCCAATATATTGAATACTAAAAAAAAGATAGTTAATAGCTAGTAAATGATGCTTGAAATCAAAAATAAGATATTAACTACAATGTGAGAAAAGTAAGAATTAAGTACAACCAGTTTATTCTCTCCTCACCTTGACGTACAAAAACGTAAATAACGTCACATGACCTATACTCACTCATACGAGTTACAAAGTTGACTGTTATGTATTTGGCTACGTAATATTAACGTTCGACAAAATGTACAGTTGGAGGATGGAGAGAAAAAGAGAAATGTCAAATTTACTTTCGTCACATATTTCTGAAGATCAAAATTTTAGAATCGTTAGTTTTACTCTTTCACAAACGTTATCTATATAAGTATGAATTTGATAACAATGAAGATGTTGTCATGGTGACAATGATTTTAAATAGAATAAATACTTATTCATTAATTTTTACCTATAATTTATTTATTACAACTATTACTAGTAAATTCAGTTATTACTTTATTACTGATAATTTATTAAATATATGAAAACATATTGCCTGCAAAGTAATACAATTGTGACTGTTGGATTTAGTATACGGTCAATAGCTTATAACATAAACGTTTGTATTAATGTTGACGTTATATAATACACGAATGTTACTCAAAAACTATTATAATTAGTTGAAATTTTTTTAAAGTAGCGAACTTAAATACAATGACCAAAGACATTTTGGAATGTACCTTGTTTGCGTTTAGGCCTAAAAATTTAACTTTTGCATCATACGTAAGAAAGCAGCTGTATTTCGTTAGTCAGACGACGTGTTCTGTGTAACCACTTTATTTAGTAATCAGGTCTCAGAGCTTACATCCATAACTTTAAACCAACGAAATTTTTTAGGATTTACATTTCTCCTAAAAAAAAGTGTTGCATTAATCCCTTTCAAAATTTTGTAGTTGTTTCAAATCTAATGAAAAAATGATAAACAAATCAGAATAAGAACTATTATTTTTTTAAGAAAGTTTTATGATTAAAGAAGTCCAACTTTTTAGCAATTGCTCACATCTTAACAGTGATAATTAAATAAAAATTTTTAAAGCTCTTATTTCGAAAGTACGTCAAAAATTGATTTACATTATACGTAAGTAGTAACTAAAAAATATACATTAGAAAGCTTTAAGCTAAGAATGTATCAGAAGTGTCTTAACCCTGCAGCTTTCTATTTAAATTTAACGTCTCCGAAAATATAACGTATTGCCGTGTAACACTGCTTCTTGACCTGAAACGAAAAGAAGCGCTGACGCAGCATTAGCAAATCTCAATCACATTCGTTACCGTTGTCCCTCTCACCTCTTAGGTTTCTGCTTCTAAAAAAGGGGGATTGGCGCGGGAGTTCTCCTGTTCTACGGGGAGAACTAATAATTAACGCACAAACAAATACCTTTCACTATTTCTTTTATTTAAAACACTTAACACTTATACACAGTCTCTCACTTCACAATACACACACTACTACACACTCTCTCTCTCTCTTTCAACTCTTATTTCTACCATTACACACGACAAAACGCGCGAACAATGGTGAATGGTGGCACTCCCAAGCATGCACCTCGCGGTCTCTTGTACACCTCGTCTCGTCAACCCAAACTCTCTCACTCTCTCTCTGGCACTGTCTACACCATTCTCTCTCTCTCTCTCTCTTGCTCTCTCTCTCTCTCTCTCTCTTTTACCCTTTTCTTCTTCTCTCAGTGGCCGTAGTTCTTGACCTGGACATCTCGTCATCCTGGGAGAACACAGCAGCTTCCTGACTCACACGCACACTCCTCTCTCTTCTCTCAACACTCTGAACCTTCTCGAAAACTCTCTCATTTCTCTCTCTCTCTCTCACTCTCTCTCTCCACTCTCGCCACGAAACCCCTCAAAATTACCGAAGCTCTTGCTGCTCGCTCTTAAGCGTGCAGCTCGATGCTCAACTCCTGACTTACTAACAATCTCTCGCTCAAGCAATGGCCGCCACCGCCACTGCTGCTACGTATCTCCTCTAGCAGTCACTCTCAACATAGCAGCTGCTATGTGTCCTGGTAGTCGCGTTCATATTTTTTTGTCCTTTCTCGCTGGTGCTGCTGCGCCTGTGCAACTCAAGTGTTTGTCCGTTGGCGTCCTCGTCTCCTCCTCTCAGCGTGTATACAGCTCCCGAAAAATGAACAGTTTGGAGAAGCGTCAAATTAATGCTCTTTGTATACACGTTGTATCAGCGAGAACATTTTGGAATATAGAGGCCATTTTGCCTTGTTACAGTTGATAATAAATATTTACTGGAATACATTTTTTGAACTCAAAGGAATCTTCTGGAAAGTTTGCGTAAAATTTTTATAAAAAATGTTAAATTGAGTAATGTGACAGCTAGTATTTTGATAAAAGCTAGTGCTACCGAAAATTAAAGCAACTAAGTGACTATCCACTGAATTTTATAAAACTCAGTAACCCTGCTGAATGAAAATTAATGTGACGAATTTTTTAATTTCCATGATTGTTCTACTTAATATAAGAAGATATGAAAAAGAGAATAAACACATAAGTATGAGTTTATGGCTAAATGAGAAATTTTTTTTATTATATAATTAGTATATTATTTGTGAAGGAAAAAAGTCAGATAATCTTTTGGCTTTTTATGTATTTTAAAGATTTTCTAAGTCGTAAAAATTAAGAAGCTTCTTGATTATATTAGAATATGAGACAGACGATGTATTTAATGATCAGCGGAAGGACCAAGGCGTTGAGTGTTAGCTTTGCGTCACTGTCATTGGTATTGGTCGACGTAAGAGTGAGGCTTTCCTGGTACTGCAGTCCAATAAAAACCAATAAAAACAGAAATTTTTTAAGACTGTAATGTGTGTTTGCACCCGTAATTTAATATAAAATCCATAGCAAATAAAAGAGTGTTTATGAGAAATACCTTACAATTAATCAATGTGATTTTATGATGATATACAAATATTGAAAAAATAAGAAATGTAGCTGTATACGTAACAAGAAACTTTTATAGAAGCTTATGGGAAATACATCAGCATTTATTAAATACTAATGGATCGTATTGGATTTTATTCAACTGGAAAACAAAGGACATAGAATTATTACTTTTATAATAGTCTACTGGAGAAGCCCAGTAAGAATTATATTTAGCTTTATTGGTCATAGTAGAATTTGGTTACGTCAATTAAATCATGTTTTCATTGGCTATTACGCTAATTTATTTCAAAAAATTTTCATAAGACAGTACTATCATTTTAACAAACTATCAAGAAATGAATTAATTATTTATTGGTGTCAACGGCAAATACTTAACAATTAATCAATGTGATTTTATGATGATAGGCAAATATTTAATAAATAAGAAATGTAACTGTATACACAACAAGTGACTTTTACGAGCTTTTACTGGAGTTTATGGGAAATATATTAGCATTTATCGAGAGTTACATAAGCCTGTACTATACAGTATCCTATAAGCTTTGTCTAGTAAATGAATGGTTGTGGAGATTACTGCATAACGGATTTTTATTCGACTTTGCACGTGTACCTAACAACTAAAACCCTTGCGTTTAAGTATATCTTCGTTTTAGAATTTACAAAGAAAATCTGATTACGGTACGATACTTTTGTTGAAATATTAATTTTTATTATTTATAACAGCGATTTAAAGCATTGATATTGTTGGTTTTTATTGAGAATCCCTGCCAAATTTCAATTGTAGTTATTTAGTACTACTAAATTAGTGTATGTGTCTTCTATTATGATTTTTTACAGGATTTGTACTACTACATGATCAGTTTCTAATGGATTCTTATCGTCATTTGTAGATATATCTGTAGCTCTCCTTTTGGCTGATCAGATTTATTAGAATTTATGAGAAAAACACGATTTCTGCGCGCAATTGTTCAGAATCTGTTAGAATCTCTTGGAACTTATTTTACTTAACAGCTATTTATATGATTATTCCTACAGGTTCTTATTGAGTAGTATACTATTGTATTGAAAACTGTATAAGATTTGATGTTAGGAAATAATCGTTTACTGAAGAAGATGGTTCATTAAACTAAACGTAAAATCGATCATGAAAAATAATTTATTTGAAACGTACTGCAATTTTATTTGCTATAAGCGCTAACTGTACGATATATAACAGACAAAAAATCCAACGTACAGATTATAAAAAGTGCGTACAATATTAAATACGTTAGTTACATGTGGTATGCAACAACTACCTAATGAGATTAATTAACTATATACGCTATAAAATGGTGATTCTTAAATTAAAATACAAATAACTGATGAAGATAATATAATTATGAGTCAAAACATTTCTAAATGATTATATAGAAATAAGAGTTGACTAATTCTTATAAAATCGAACTCATTCTAAATTCCACTTTGCAAATAACACGTTAACTATTCACCAAAAATAATGTTTGGGCTGTTTATGATAAGTTTATAAAAAATTCTTTTATCGTATTGAAAGCATACGTTACATGATGGTTTTACAGATGAGTCCCAACACATTTTTTTCATGTTTTTTTGGCAGCTTGAAACTTTTTATGTATAATGTAAGCTGCAAAAAGGAATTACGAATATTACACATTTGTTTATGTAGATATTTATTACTTAGCAAGCTCAAAAACAATAATCATTAAGAAACATTACGTGTAGGAGAATGAAAGCTTGTTATAGCATACATTCGTAATTGCAATTAACAAGTAACCTGAGGAAAAACAAAGTTTTGGATAATGGGATTGATGCCTAAAAGTTGAACACAATTTGTAACAAAATAAACTCATGTACACTGATAAACCAAAAGAGACTAATAAATTTTAATAGATTACGGCCATTGGCATTTGCACCCGTATTCGAATATGTAGAATTGTAAATATATGTTAACGTCAAAAGCATAGTTAAAAAATGCACGTTTCTTTTAAATTGTAATAAAAAAAAAAAAAAAAAAAGAAATTACCTGATATATTTGACACATCCAAGCACATCTGATAGAAAAAACATAAGCTAACGGCTTAAGACAATACTTTCCAGTAAAAATTTAATTGGTTATTAATAAGAAAAAGCTATAAAAATATCCGTTACCAAATAACTATAAATGCACATAAAAAATACGATGAGATTACTAAATGGAATTGTCACATGATACTCAAAAATAACAAAAAAAATAATAATTTATGTACACTGATAAATCAGGAGAAACAAATAAATTCTAATATGTTACTCAGGCTATTGTCGTTATAGGCTTAATATCGGTTTTTGCACCCGTAAATTTCCATTTAGTCATATAAACTTGCAGACGTTTGATAATATCGCAAGCATGGTTACGAATTGCTATTTGACTATAAAATACAATAAAAAAGTTATGAGAATCATTGGATACATCTTCCAATGGTTCAACGAAATTCTTTTCAGTAAAAATTTAAAGGATTCTTACTCATAAAAACGAATGAAAATTTTATCAACGAATAACTATAAGCACACATAAAATATATCATAGGATTACCTAATACGATTAGATTCAATGGTATTCCTATGAACTCCAATAAACTATTTATTTGGCTCTGAAAATACGATCTTAAAAACTATTAATTAAAAAAAAATTTTGGGCTTTTTACTATAAACTCGAATAAAATAAATTTGCCATAAAAGTGGCAAACAGAAAACATTAAAATTTTTATTAGGTCTTCATTTTGTGCAATCAAACTAACCGTTTTTTATAGATTTTTATTGGATTGCAGTGCAAGGGTAGCTTGCCCGTGAACTTGCAGACTTTTAGTGCCACCCATGACTATGATCTCGCAAGTTATAGATTTGCTCAGAAGCTCGAGCTTTTTTATCAATCGTTATGTAACGAACGATTGCTGTGAGCCTCATATTACGTGCCACGTGTGTGCGACCGTCAGGACCTTGCGACTTGACTAAGATAGTAGGGAGCAATGTAGAGTAAACTGTTAAAGCAAGCCAGTTGCAATAAATGCGGCATCCTTTGGCAAACGCCGCCAGCCAAGAAGATGCTGAAAAGTGCACAGATGTTGCAGCCTCATGCAGCATGAACTGGTGGTCACCGTTGCAAGTCTGACAACGCTTGCTTGACTTGCAGCTTACAAGCTTGTGCATATTCGAACAGTTTGTGCACAGGCCCTTAGCTTTCACGATTTTCTTTCTTTCTTCCGGACTTTTGACGTTGAATTTAACGCAGCGCATGATAAACTGCTCACCTTTGCATAGGCATCATTTCTCGCTTACGCTATTGTGCGCAAAGACAGAGCTGCTTCCGGAATATTGCGAGTCGACATCTCTGCAGTGGCACCGACAATCTCAAGCATTTAAATACATTGTTCATTGGAGAGTTCATTGCAGCAAAAAAGGAGGTTTGGTGGTAGCGCTCTGCGAGGACTTCTATTCTCGTGGAGCCCGTGCGTTAAGCTTCTGCATGATGAGCGCTACGACCAGATGGTCCTTGTGAGCAGTTGGACGGTCTAGCTGTTGTAGTATAGCTCAGGCATTGACAGTGCTACTAAGCAATGCCTTCAGCTCTTTTACGGAATCTGATGCAGTTCTCATAGAAAGTAAGTCCCTGTTACATGCTACGACGAAGTGCTGCTTGTTTGTGTAGTGGTCATCAAACATCTTCCATGCAGCTTCAAAGTTCGCATTGATCATTTGCACCGTAAGCAGTATTTCCACTGCTTCACCCTCGATATGTATCTTCAGGTGCTACAACTTCTTGACGTTGCTTAGCTAAAATTCACACACGACAATAACTCCAAACAAATCCTTGAATTTTAGCCAGTCTGAAAACTTGCCTGAAAAGACTGGTACAGTTGTTGGTGGGAGACTTCTTGGCGCAGCCAAGGGCACAATATTGTCACTTTCTAGTGGTGCAGGATGATTCTACAGCTCTTTCGAAAGAAGTGCAGATGAATCGAAACAGACCTCCTTCGTAGCACCATAGTAATAACCTCTAAAATAGGTTGTTTCTTTAGCATCGTCTTGAAGTTCTAGGATTTTATCATGATTTATTTGGAAGGTATCCCGATTTCCTCTGAACTGCTCTGAGCGTTCTTTAATTTTAGAACGTGTAAGTTTTTCGCGACCTAGCATTTTCAGAATCACGTATGCGTTGTTGATCCAACATAATCACTCACCTTGTTTTTTGAAAAGCTGTTTGAAGTCTGACAACATGACAAACCCAATACTGCCATGAAGTGCATGAGAAGCGAGCCGAAGTGCGTCGAAGCTAACGACCACCCGCCTTGACAATTTAGTGACAGAAGCCACCCACACTGCACTTGAGCTCGTGAAGTCTTTTACGGGCACACACACACAACACACCCAATACCAAATAGGTTACAGCCAAACTCGGCATCAGCACACGTTGCAAGTCCCGATCCTACACCAGTGGTTAAATGGCCCCTGGAACCACGATCTGCTACCAAAATGTTTGCACCAGAAAGCAATGCTGGAATGGCAATTGTTGTGAGTAGGAGTTGGGATCAGCAAGTTAAAATACCATCATGTTTCTTAAAAGCTATGTACAAATTTATTAACAAAAGATATCCAATAAATGCTCGCTGTGAAAAAAGCATTCTCAACAGTGGCCGTGAGCTGACTAAGTGTTGCGCAGAATAGTTAAATTTAAATGTCTCAAGCATTTCAGGTCCATACATTGAAATAATACAGTGGAAGAAGCAAGCAATGAAGAAAAGATAAACATAAGCTTAATACAGGCGAAAGTCTTTGGTCTGATTTTGCACGTAAGGAGATAGTAAAGATGAGAAAAATGTTTCCATTGTAAAAGAGAGAATGTTTATGTAAATGTAGCGCAATGGATATAACTTTTAAACTGAACATAAGTTATTTTGTTAAAATTGATTGTTCTTGTTTCTCCTAAAAAAAAAATTTCTAAGGCAAGAACTGCCTGTCTTTCGGTCTCATTTTAAAGGCTCCTTAATTTATCTTATAATTACCTACAGAACTAACAAAATAAGACTTTTAACTGAAAAAACTACTGTAGCAAATCCTGCCTTTTTCCATTTTTCTATACAAAAAGTATTTATTTCGATTACCTCAAATGCTTTGTTTTCATTTCTACAGTTTTCTACCCTAACCTAAGAAAACCTTATAATCTTTTAAAACAAGATATTTAACTGTAAAAACTTTTTCAATTTATTAAGTTAATATATTTTTTTTCACATAGTCATTTTTATGACAGTAATCTTAATGGTCTCATTCCTACAGCTTCTCAACCTTGGCTCAAGATATCCACTCACTTCCAAAACTGGGATTTGTAACAAACTGATAAAAATACGAGCAAAATGAAGTTATGTGAAGCTAATGGAAGTTGGCTATTACACTGTACTCCTGCCGATTTTCGTTGGCAGCCTGGAAGTACAGGTCGCAACTCTCACGTACGTCTGCTCCTCTCCTAGTCCCGATTATCGTTCTAAACCAAAAGGAGGCTTCCGACGAGCTTTTCCCCAGCCCGGGAATTTAGGGAAATAATGGATTAACAGCCAGACTCGGTTACCATATACAGTTATATTTTCACATGTATTTGATCGTCCTCATGTACAGAAGTGCCGTGCTACAGCAGCATCGCCGCGCTCGACGTGTTGCGAGTGCTGGCGTCCATATACATCGATACAGCTCCTTCCCCAGTCCTGTCGTTTACCCCTGTCTTCCGCGTCAGTACATTCTCGTGACCAAGTAGCAGGCTCGCCTCGTGCCCGTGTTTAAGACACGCTTACGGCCCGTTCCTTGTTATGCTCGACCCTAACCCACTGTTCTAAGGCGGGTACGCCCTATCGCGTCCTATCTATAAACCTCTCTCTTCACACACACACCCACGCGTCCATACACTTATTCCCCCGATAGCCAACTATTTGCCTCTGTCTCTCTCACACACTCACGTTTGACGACCGCACGAATATCACTCTCCCGTAACATACACCACGAAATAATCTATCTCTGTTTCTCCTTTCACACCACGTTACCTATCGATCGTACAATTATAGCTGTAGGCACCGTACCTTGGCTGAAAGTACGCACGTGAGAACGAGCCGCGTCCTGACAAGAGCTGGTTAATCCCTTTTTTTCTCGCTCTCTCGGGGGGCTCTAATCATCTCCTTTTCTCTTCTTTTATCTTCCCCTGACTTCGCTGCAGGTGTCACCTCTCGGCCTTCGTGACCGTGTCGCACCCTGGACTCGGCTGCTGGGCAGGCGGTTGAGCTCGGCGTGGCCCGCTGACTCGATGGCGTGCTCTCGTTCAGCCTCTGCTGCAGGTCCCGGTAACGGAAGGCAGTGTGGCATGGCAGCCGGTGGCACGGTAGCTAGGCAGTCGGTGTCACGGCCTGGGTCGATCTCCGGACGCTCTCTCGACAGCAATTTACTCCCCCTCTCTCTCTTTCTCTCACACCCCGATAACTCGCAAATTTTTCCGTACACACACACACTGTGCAAAAACTCGATATTTTCCTAACGTACCTCTCGGCGTAGTGGCCCACTGTGGAATGGCTCAAGCGCGCGCGCGGCAACATACTCCCTGTATCTATATCTCTCTCTCGGCGCTACCGCTGCAGCGCTCACAGCATATACGCGAGCATGCATTCTTGTTACAACCAGCCTTTTCTTGACATGGCAAGAGATGAAGACAATTTTTGCTTCGTGGCTTCTCGACCACTGCTCCTGTCCTTTCAGGGTTAAAGACTGCCCTCATCGACTCAAGTACTCTAGTAAAGGTTTGTCCTTCTCTAACCTATACTAGGATCTTTAAAATTATATGATGGCTTTTTTTCTGGGCACGTTTGTGACAAAGAGGGCTGTCTTTCCGCATGTCATTGCTAGATCTTTTCTTTTTGAAGTCACACCTTTGTGCACTTTTTCGGTCCTTAGGACTGTTCAAGGCCATCTGAGGAACTTCTGTTCTACTTCGTTCGTGCCATTTTCTTAAGAGCAGTGTTCAGAGAACTTTTCTGCACCTAACGACGAAAATTATCTTTTCTTTTTTTCGTGCATCGCATAAACTTGGTTGCTAAAAATAGTAATATTGCTCTCCTCACTCCCGTTACTGCCGGTACTCGAGACACTTGTTCGTTGTCTTTTACCTAAAAATGGCAATAGGACATCCAACAGTCCTGCTGGCCAGCAGTATCGTCTTTGTGCTCCTCAACCCAGAATTAGTAGGGGCTGTCACAGTCACCCAGGCTTCCACTGGATTGGAATTGCTGGCGGATTTCCTCTGAGAGATTAACCCTGAGGATGAGGATGTGTGTCATTTAAATCCACATGGAAAATGGAACATGTCCCACTGCTTCACAATTTTTCGGTCCCATGAGATATTGCTCACCACATTTAGCATGTTTAACTGTTGTATGCGAACGCCTCCTATGATAGCAGTAAATTCATCGGTTTACTGAACGTTGCTAGTAGATCGCAATCATTATATGATAACTGTAGCTTTTGACAAAGCTTTTTGGGTATGCTCGTGAAATCTTTTATCATGCCTCTTCTTCTTATTTTGTTTCTCGTTGTCCTCGTCAACGTCATTATCAGAGAGATTATTACCTTGTTATATCTTGGCATCCTTTGTAGATACGTCATCATGACTTTTTTTTTGCTGTCCATTCCTTAACTTATAAACAAAGTTTTTAGATTGTTGGTATTGATATTACTTTTCTTACTAATTCGTAACCGTAAATTTAAGCTGTCATTCATTTCTACGTCAAATCTAGTCATTATTCTGTCTGAGGTTTGCATGGACCATAGACTATCGTTTAAAAGTTTTGGATTTTCAAATTTTTTGAAAACAGGCATTTTTATTTTAGTGCATCACAGTTAGCGGAACATTTATTTTAATAATGTTTAACACGCCCTCATGAATGTACTTTACAAGTGTTGTATCAGATTTGCACAACAATGCCCTTTGTTGTTCATTATTAAATTTATCAAGAGTTTTTAAATCAGTGACGTGTTTTTAATCAATTGGGAAACGTAACTTTGATGCCATCACAGCAACATATTTGAAAATTCATGTATTGTGTTGCTTTTTTTTAATCTATTTTTTTAGCCTTTTAAGCATCAGATATTTGTCATCCAGAATAATACGGGTTCATAATCAACAATTGTTTGGTATGTTTCGCTTGAGATCCAAGAAAAGGTAATTAAATTGTTACAAAGTTATACCTTAATACGCTTCTTGAGAAAATCTGGGATTGTTTAGACAAACTTGTCTTGAAAAGTTATGTTTTTGCACTTGATCTTTAAAATTTCTAAAGATGCTAATGTATTTTGAGTTTAGTGATATATCGTGCTTACTCTTATTTTTAATGAATAAGTTTTATATAATAAAGACAATCCTCACATCGCCATAATGACAACCTTTGGTAATTAAGTCATTGTTACCTTAACTTCCATATGACTCGACCATAAAATCAATAATAGTAACCAGTTTTTGTCTATGATGATCCACCTAATTGCTTTTTTATGACCACCAATTATAGTATACAATAAGACCTTCAAAATCTTGATAGTAAGGTTATTGATAACCATGACAAAAAAGGAATTTACGTAAATTATAAGCTACTTAAGCAAGTATCACCCATATGACCAATATGTTACAAAAATTAACTGACAAATGTAATACGGTCTCATTGTGACCAGTCTAACCACTCAGTATACTTGGCCATGATTGTTTCCTTCGAGAATTTATACCATCACACTAAACTCTATAAAAAATCTTAGTGACCAGTGACAAAGACTGCTTTTGGTGCCACGAGGGCTTTTGTCGAAGTAGTGCCAAGGTTGCTCTTAATCAGCTTGTTTCATCGATCCTACCCCTTCTGATACTTGAAAACACAGATAGAATTTGGTCTATGGTAGCTTGTACGAATAGTCAGCTTAAATACATATCATAATGGTGGAAATGACTTTTTAAGAAGTTTTCCCCTTAACTGTACCAGTTTTGTTACTATAAATACATAAACAACTATTTTTAAAACAACTTTAACTTTATCTACGCGTCCATTGATATCCATGCTGTGAGGATGACTGACCGTTTCATAAAAGGGTGATTCTGTATGGGTAAAATTTTTTTATTCTGCTGCACTCTCCCTCTTAAATTTTTGCAATGCTCAACATGCAATGCTACAAAAAAACCTGCTGAAATAGGCTTAAACGCAAGTTTAAACCTATATGTGTCCTCCTTTTAGTCATCCAAGAAGTATTCGCGAACAAATATAGGGTTTGTCCTTAATCTTTTAAAAATATGAAGACGTGGAAGTGACGACAGTTAGAAAGTATGCAACTTTCATTCAGCTGCAATGTATTCATTGTCCCTCAGCTACAATATTTTTAATCTTTTTTACAATATATAAAAAAAATAGCGGTAAAAGTTTGTGATTGTCTCTCAGTAGTAATATTTAATGCCAACTGTTCTTGTCGAATTTCCCGTGCAATGACAAAAAAAATCGTTTTTCTGTGCATAACGTTCACTTTTATTATATATTAGCCAAATTTTGGCCAAAAGGGAGCAAGTATAGGAGTTAGTAAGAAAACGAACAAAACTTAAAAGAAAATCAGCCCTTATCCGACATTTTCAGCTCAATCATATTTTCTTGTTGATACGCTGCACTAACTTCACGTATAACATCTTGTTCAAAGTATCTTCTTTTTTCAATTGACTTGAAAGTTTAATACAGTGAATTTTTTGCATTTCTTTAAACTGTGTAACAGTGTATTTCTAAAGTTATATTGCATTATCTTTTTGCTAGCTACACCATTTTTTCTTAGATTGTTTTTTTTTTGCGTTTTATTTAAACTTACTTAAATTCTATAACAGTGTGTACTACTATTGCGTTGCATTAGTTTTTGGTAGCTACACCGTTTTTCTTAATTTTATACACGTGAATAAAAAAAATATAAAAGGAAGCATCCATAATCACTGTTTTGTTTGAAGTCATACGTTCTTGTGTGTGATACGCGACCATATTGTCGGGAAATGGGCGTGAAGTGTACTCCGAGAAGCGCCATAATGATGTGCTACCTGCATATTCTATAAATATATTGATAGGAGTATTGATGGAGCTTTTCATCTTTTACTTAGCAGGAGTGCACGCAGTCGCACTGTACTCTCTATATGTAACGCGTAATCTTATAGCCATCCAAGCAGTGGTAGAGTGCCTATCGCAAAATACAAGGAACAATAAAATGGTAAAAGAAATATACGAGTCATACGACTAAATTTGTAAGTGATATATTGGTCTTACAAAATTTTTATACTTACAAACTTTTGCAAGCTTAGAAAAGTAAACACAACACTTTTTTAGTTGCCAAAATGTGAATTTTCAAGATTCTCAGAATCTTTAAAACATTTACGGTTTGCTCAAAAGAAAACAGGAGGGCTCTTTGGACGATGCTATGCTTTAACTGTCAGAGATAAAACGTTCTTTTAAAAAGCAAAAAAATATTTTGGGGTGAATTCAAAGTTATATACGTTGTGACCATCAGTCACTCCTATTAAAAAAAAAGTTGGTTTTTTCTTTTTTTTTTTTTTTTTTGTTAAAAAATTGCTATCAAAATATTTTTAATAAATCCATTATAAGTGGTTAAAGCTACCATCGAAGAGTAAACCAATGTGCTAAATAGCGATAATGCGTATTGCAAAGGCTAAACTATCGGGAAAAAGACAACATTGTACCATGAAATCAATCAATGACCATACCCACGAATCTCCTACACCCAGCGTAAACAGCAAGCCACGGAAGAACCGAGGTTTGCTGTACGAGCAGGAAGTAGCAACGCTAGATTCAGCTCTGGATCGTCTGCCTGGAAGGTCAAATGTATCTTACTTCTTGGACTTTTGGACTACTCTCATGCTTTGCTACTGGCCTATAGCAACGTACTTGATGAAACATTATGTTTGAACCTTTTGCGTATGTCTTACACCAGCATTTTGATTTTGTTTTTAAATTATGATTAAAAAGCAAGTTATCCAATTATAACCATTATTTCATTATTATGATTCTATACTGTTGACTTAACAATCGTTTTGCATAATATGACGATAATTTAGTCCTTCTATTATATAACTATCTGCGAATAAGCATCTTACCTGGATATCGATATGATTTGAGATATCTGCTCTCTTAAATGCTGTAAAGTTCAGTATTTATATTAAATTATTTTTATATACATTTTTTAATGTAATTTATTTATTTTGGAAACACTTTATTGATATTATGTCATCAGTTATCCTGATACGATCACGGTAACCAAAAAAAGGCGATTTTCAGGTTTGTACGTACGGAATCCTATAACCCTTCGTAGGACCATTTGATCTACTCGTGATATTAAGTACTTACAAGCACCAAAACTTTTCATAATCTTCTACCAGGTCATTTTTACATGGGTTTTTAGGAGGGTGGGCCATTAAATTATTACAAGATATACTAACAAAGCAGAACGTTATAGTATACGTGCGAGCATGACCCCACGACCTCCCAATAGTCAACAAAGTGGCTCTCTTCGTGGCAATTACCCGCACATAAGCACAAGAGAACATTACATAAAAAAAAAACGTGTCTTTTTTTGTATTATTCATATAAACTTTAAAATAATACTTCATTTTTTAATCATAATGAAGCTTCTATTTAATGATACAAAAAAACAATAAAAACAAGTTTTAAAATGAAAAAGTATGGCTACAAAGGAGTTGAGATATAAAAGCATGATTTTGATGAATGTACAAAAAAAAACAACAAGTAGTTAGACTATATAAAACTAGTGGACAGTAGATGCTTGGGTATCCAAGTATAAAGTTAACCTTCTATGAAATTATATGGCAAACAATATAATTTTAAATATAACAATACCTTCTATAAAAGAATATTGTATACGAAGGTGATGCAATTGTCGTGGGAATGAGTATACCTACGTTAATTAAGTGTCATTTTAATTAATATGCGATAAGTTAATGATTATAGACAATATATTACGGCCCAATACAATAAAAATAATGTATAGGCTGGCCAGTCCAAGACTGTGCACTGTCATTTACATGATGTGTAGGAATCTCCTAATTTTTTGGATACAAAAGTTCACTTTTAGAAAAACCTATGAAATTTTCAAATAGACCCACAAGCTAAATTTTACATAAATTTAGAAAAAGGGGATGAGGTGTGCGTGAAAGCATATATATGAACACATCCGCATAAAAAAAATGACTAGCTTTACTGTACACATTAGCGTTCCTATCATTTCTCTGAACTTTCCCCCATAAACTATAAAAAGAACGTCCTCAAGTCAAAAAACCACTTAAATCACGAATAAAAAAGTCTTAAAAGAATAAAATACAACAAAAATTAATTATTGTATTTGTACAGTACGAAAAAGTTTTTTGTAATCCTAATAAAATTTTTAAAAATTTGAAGGAGTTGTATGAAAAATCATTTATTTATTGTTAAAGTAATAAATTAAATATGCAGGAATAAATATTCATTATTAAATTAGAAGGGTGCTCTGCTAAAAATATACTAATTGCCTAGTTTAAAAAAAAAATTATGTTGCTAACTATAATTTCTTCATTTTTCAAGCTTTGCATGAAGCTACAAACTTTTTGAAACACTCCAGGTAATTCTAATAAGAATTTTAAGGTTTTTTGAGGAGGTATATACGTAACGTTTACATCTGAAATTTTTGTAACCAAATGGTGAGTGACTGTGTCTACACCAATTTTAATTGTTTTCGGTGCAATGTAGTTGTAGAAATTTTGAAAATATTTTATTCTTTTATGTTCTGTTAAAAAAGCATGAAACATATTACTGTAATCTTCAGTTATACTTTTTACCTTATCAATTACAGTTTTGTTTACAAGGTTACTTAACTCTATTTCGATATGGTTATTCAATAATGGGATGACACTTTCAGATATAAACTTATTAAAAATAGTTATTATATCTTCAACAGTACTTCGAGATAAATTTGAGATATTATATAACATCAAACATAACTTTGAAATCTCAAGATCAATTTTCGCTCTCGAAGACATGTTTAAGAATTCTTTTTTTTTTTAGGAATAAGATTAGGAAATATGATTTAAAAAGTTCTCCTTTCTTCTAAAAATAATTACTAAATAATCTATACAATACTAAACTGTATATTTATTACAATTATGAGATTCAATTTTTTAGCACAAACATTTTTTTAATTTTTACATGGAATTTTTTTTTAATGACTAGTCAAAATTTTCAACTTACGGCTATGTGCTCGCAGATAGACCTCTAATTTAAAAATAAGTTATTTTGTAGGATTTTCAGAATTCTCTGGACATTTAACAGATTTTATCCTCTGAATAATCTTAGTCACGTTTGAAAACGGAGTTTCACAAGATAACTCATACACATAAAAATCTAAGAATTGAAAAATATTTTTATAATACCGAACACTCTTCGATTTAATTATTTTTAGTAGTTTGTAGAGGATGTCTACAGCGGTTATTATGGAACCTACAGAAAATCGACAGCGGTCATTTACCACGAGATACACTACTTCAGGTTGCGCTAAGGATCCAGCACAAAAAGTATAGGGCAAAATTTCGGGTTCAAACGATCTTTCATAAATATTGTTTAAATGAGCTTTGACGCTATTGAAGACAGCTTCTTCATTTTCCTCATTAAAATCCTAAAAAGATATAAATACATAATAAATCAATTGCGTAAACATTATAGTACGAAATGTTTCTTAAAAATGTTGAAAATTACGAGTTTGTGTATCAAAAAACAATCGAACTTTTCTTGTCGATTGACTTTTGCACCCTTTTTTAATTTTATGACGTTGCTTGGCAAAGGGCACAAGAGATGAAAAATGAAAAAAGCCAGAGTATCTATTAAAGAAAATCATAACTTGTAAATTAGTCCCATATGGCAGGTATTATATTGATTGTTTTTAGTGCCTACTGATAATAAAAACAAATTCACAAACCATTCTTAACTGTAAGATTATTTTCCAAAATCGATTTTATGGCACTGTTGTTTTCTTGATCATCTTTTGCAAGTGTTATAATTTTATTGGCTATGGTCTCCCAATTTTTAACCAATTTTTCTGCGGACGCACCATGCACAGCTTGAAAATCATTCAGTATCTGTTACACGAAGAAAATTTATAAATTAAATCTTGATTTTTTCTTAAAAAAAATTGATCTTTAAGCCAGCGAAAATAAACATACCAACGAATATCCAAGAGACAAGTTTAAGCATGGGTAAATGATTAATATTTTAGCAAGACTTGAGCTTTTATAAATAAATTTACGTTGCTCTAATGTAGCTTTCCATTTGAGAATCAAATCATCATCAATCTTGTCGGTGTCCCAAGTTCGTGAATCGATTAATGTCTTTTCCTCTATAAAAATTATTAAAAAGAGATTATTACATATTCAACAAAAAACCTTTGTTTAGTTTAATTTGAAAAAACCGAGTGTACCTTTTGTTTGATTTGTTTTTATAGTTCCACTGAAGGTTTCAGTTTCAATTGCATCAGCTCTAAGATGTTTATATGACCAAAACAAGCAACCTTTTGCTCCAACGTCTTTGCCACTTTCCCCATAAAATTCTTGAGGAAGACGGGTAGGGAACAGCTCGATTAGTTGCTTACGTGAAGAAACAAAAGTATCACGTTCCAAGCTAGAACATTTATCCAAAACGAATTTAAAGAAATACATTCGTTCAGCTTAAGGTTTGTAAAATTATCATTTACATAACTATAACACTGTACACCTTAACGTGATAATGATATACATATATTTAATATTTATGCTTACTTTTGACGACCATTAACAAATTTATCATCTATTATTAAGTCACTGACTTTATTTATAAATTTGTCGAATCGAGATCGAGTTCGAAAAAAAAAAAAAAAAAAAAAAAAAAATTATAACGACGCTCGTAAAAAAAAAAAAAAAAAAAAAAAAAAAAAAAAAAAAAAAGTTCAATATTCACGTTGACGAACATTTACGAACTTTGTCCCAAAGAATTGACTAAAAGACTGACATTTTTATCGTGCTGCAATTGCTCTGTATTAACTGGTTGAATTCCAATATTTGACAGTTGCCCCGAGTTATAGCCAAAAAAGAGATTGTGAATCGGTTTTGCTTTTTTATGAACAGGCTCACCTTCACACAAAAAACGTTTTTTTGTATTGACAGAATAATCAGCTGGTTGTTCAGTAATTTCAAAAGAACGAAGATTTTTATCGTAAAATTCTGGTGTATTACTAATATGGATTTTTTTTGATAGATGATCAATTGAGCCTGCAGCTTGCTGATGTTGAGCTAGAAATTATTGATAGAAAATGACGTGAATAATGATAATCATAATAAAGATTGAATTTTTAACCATACCAAATTAATTAGTAACAAAGCTTAGAATAAACATTTACCAAGAAAATCATCCACAATAGGAACAGGATTGGATCGGGTAATAGTATTTCTCACACCAAACTGATGATCATTCATAATGATGAGAGTTACTGATTGTTAGTAATATCAAAATACGAATCAGAAAACATTCTATAAAAGGATCGAATTTCCTAACCTAACTTACGGTTAGAAATGAAAAACAAATCTTACAGCATAGTATGTTATGTTATACTTGCATACAACATTCATGAAATTTGTTGAAGGAAAAAATTGACACTTACTTAATCTTCATATGGTTAAGGCTGATAATTGTTGTAACAGCATATGCTTGTGCAGCTGTTATTTTCGTACAGTATGATCCACACGCAAAATTAATATTTTATACACATGTAAGTTATACACTAATACGTTCAAACTACTTAATAAAAAATATTAACAAGATATATAGCGTGTAAATACTAAAAACAGCAGCAGCTAATACAAACGTATGCTTTGCACGTTGTGAGAAAAACAAAATGCGAACATATGCATATAAGGTAAAACAGCCATTACTGGGACACTTACAGAAACCTTACTACCAAGATCCTTATTATAATTGAAAAGTGCATGTTTTTGAAATAATTATTGTATGATAACGTTAGCCGAAGGTTATTTTTTTTAATAAAATAAACAATTTATTTAATAACTCTTCCCAAATAATTAAAAATAATGTTTATTTAGAGGAAGTCAATGGACCCGAAGTGGGACAAGATTTTTATGAGTTGTTCTTTAAGTGGGACAACATATGCTAATAGTGGGACGAATAACAATAACTCTTATTTTAAATAAATAACTGTATGAACAGAATTAAATGAAGATTTTTATAAAGAAAAAGTAAAAATATAGGTAAGGAAACATAAATTAAATAGACAAAATTAATTTATTCGTAGCAAAGTAGTCAATTAAATAGACGTAAAGCTTACATATTATAATGTATTGGATACACTTAACTCTTATTCAGACTTTTTAATGTTTTTATCACAGTACAATTATTAATACTTAGTTACGTCACTTATAGTTATTTAGAGAAGTTGAGTATTTTATTTCATTTTTTCTTGTTTGATTTTAATTTTCTTTTGAAGATTTTCAACTTCAATGTTTGTGAGTTCTTGATCGAGATCTTTCAACTCTTGTATTTTTTTTGTTACTTCCATGATAAGTGAGTTTTTATTATCAGCATTATTTTCATCTTTAATTTTCTTTTGAAGATAATGAACATTAGAGTTAATTTCATTTTTTTTTGCTTTAATTTGTTTCTTTTTTTCTTGATAAGATCGATTGATGAGTGCTTCTTTTTCTTTTTTTATTTTGTTTTCTTCTTTCTTTTTTTTATTCAGTAGTATCTCTTTTTCTCTTTCAACCTTTTCTATTTCCTTTTTGCTAAGGACTTTTAATACATGATCTACAGTGTTAACGACAACTTCTTGCTTTTTTGTTTTTTTTTTTAAATTCTGGTATTTTAAGCTTTGATTTTAACATTTCAAAATTATTTTTCACATCGTTGGGCTGTTGTCCTACAGTAAATTTATTGTATTACATACGTTGATATATTATTCAGTAGCTTAATCAGAATATACAAACCGATATTAATTGCAGAATTTTGAACTGTGAAACATTCATTCTCTTTTAATGAACTACCAGAAATACCAGTTGTACAAATTTCACTATTAATTTTTTAAATGGAATTTTCAACAGTTATAAAAGGTGGGTGGGTACTTTCTTTTTCAGATTCAGTAGATAACGTAGATAATTCAAGTGCATGATCTTACAAAATACAAAATTATAAGGTGAATACTGATATTTAAAAGTATTAAATTAAATTAGAAAAATCTGTACCTTGGAGACAAGACGTACTAGTAGAAGCAAAATTCTGACAGCCCCATGACTTATTTCTATCCTGAATATCTTGAAATGATAAATTACTGTTTTCAGGAGTTATTAGTTGTAAATTACTTGATACACTGTCTGGTGGTGAGTGTAATTTACCAGTTACGTTACATGATATGGACTGTATACAATTTTCATGTACAATTGTGTTCGACAAAGATAAGTCAGTGAGTTTGACAACAGATTCCTCATCATCAATCAAAGTAGAAATATTATCTACGATTTCTATAACTACTGGAGTATCAGGAAAAGTATGTTCCATTGTGGACTCATTCGTGATGAATTCTTCGATCGAGAAAACTGTCAGTTGTTGCTCCATGAACTCTTCATCTGGTGTATCAACTGACTCATCCATATTTGACGCTTGAACTACAAGAGCTAATTGCTCATTTGTTGGTGATTCTTCGATTGGAGAGGCTGTTAGTTCACTTATAAGCGATTCTTCAATTGGAGAAGCTGTTAGTTCACTGATGAGCGATTCTTCAATTGGGCCAGCTGCTGACTCACCTGTGAATGACTCATTAACTGGAAAATCTATTGACGCTTTCTCTTGAATCGGTGATTCTTGAGCTGTTTAAAAAAAATGCTGATCATATTTCTTATTTTAATATCAAAAAAGATAAAAAATTGTAATAATTACAATTTTTTTTAAATTTCTTCCAAGCTTCAAATAGTGCTTCATATTTAACATCTCCAGTCCAATTAACATCCGTCTCTTTTTCTCTGAACAAAGCCAGTACTTCATTTGACATAATATTTTCTTCAAAAAATAGTAAATTATCTTTTACTGATAATGTTGGTGTTACAGAGACTGGGTCACAAATCTGATTGTTTGTAATTTTTTTTTTTTTTTTATTAAGTACATTATAATTCACAGCCTCTGGGTTAAATGGTACTAATCCACATGCTTTAAAACCATTTATAAGACAAGGTGCATAATCATAAGAGTCCAATGCCAATTTTAAAATTTCAGAAAACATGCACTTTTTTATGTTGATAAGTTTATTATCAGCTCTGTATTGTTCATTGGCAATTTTATACTTTTCTTTTAAAACGTGAAACAATGAAACATCAAGAGGTTGACAAATGTGTGTGGAATTGGGATACAAACCAATTATTTCTATTTATTTTTCTTTGCAGAACTGTATGAGTGGCATTGTAAGATGAGAAGAATGATTGTCAACATAGAGAATAACAGGAAACGTATAGTTATTTTCAATAAACCAGTTATAAAACAGATGTTTAATATATTTAAAAAAACTCTCAGCTGTCATCCAGCCACTATCTGTATTTCCTACTGCCCAATCTTTTGGCATCTTTTCCAAGACTTCTTTTCTTGGAATTGTCTTAACGTCAAATAATACCATTGGTGGTAATAAGTAACCAGCTGCATTAGCAGTAAAAAGTACAGTAAGACAAGTTTTATCACCACTACTTACAATTTTATAAACCGATTTTGAACCTTTTTTTGCAAGAACGGTGTTTGTATTTGGAGGAACCATCATGAAAGCAGACTCATCAAGATTAAATACACGTGATGGATCTATATTAATAAGCTCTTTTTGTTCCAGATAATTTTGCAATTGATGAAACCAATCCTTCAGATCTTCTTCACACACTTGTGCTCTGGTAGTAGTTAAATTTTGGGCTGTTCTTATACTAAGATGTTTATGTCGTTTCATAAATAGTTTGTACCATTTTTCACCTGGACGATTGTCTTTAAATACATTCTTGGTTCCGATTTCAACCATGTATTTTTGTACTGTGTCTAGGAGTTCTTTTTTATTGACTGGAAAGCCATGTTCTGCTCTATATATAATCCAAGAGACGATCTCTTTTTCATTTTCAGTTGATAATACTGAATGAGCTCCTTTCCTGCTATCAATTGGTGTTTTACCTGTGATTTTTCTCCATAAAGTACTTTTAGGTACTCCAAAAGTTACAGCAGCATGACGTAGTGTATTCCCATTTCCAATAAAATCCAAAGCTTTTCTGATATTTTCAACGTCATGCACTTTTTCAACGTTTTTCTTTCTTATATTTTTAGATTTCTTATGAACAGTTGACTTATCTTTGATTTTCTTGTTGACAACTTCATTCTTATTAGTGTTTGATTTTTTTTTCTTTTCTTTCGACATTTTTGTTTCACTAAAACAATTTTAATTTAATTTGTAAAAAAAAATAAAAGAATAAGTCAATAAAAACATTATGTCTATGTGATATGTTTGGTGTTGTTTACCTTTTTAAAGTGAAGATAGGTTAAGATTTTTCAAACAGTATAACTTGATGGTTAAATGTCACCATTTATGTTTAAAATGTGGATAATTTATAACTTTCACAAAACTAAGACAACGTGTGTTGCCATAAACGCGTATTTTGTTTAAACTAGAATTTTTAACAAAGAATGAAACACAATGCAACCTCTTGTCCCACTACTAGCAAGGAATATAAGACGTGGTCTTATACTGAGACGTGCGTATTTCGTCTAGTCCCGCTTTAGGACTAGCATGAAAAATAAAGTCCAAATGTGAGACACATAATAATAAAATGAATATTTATTTTTATGTTATAAGAAGCTGAAAATTTACTTATAACAAACACACCAATCGTTGGGAAAAAGAATTTTTTGATTTCATTTATTATTTTTGTTACGGTACGTCAGACAAATTTACGTTTCAATACAGGTGACTTCATCCAAATGATACATTTACATTACAGTCTTGAAAGCCGAGATTAAACATTTTTTAGTTAAATCAAAACAAATTTAATAAAAAAACATTTTATACTACTATTCAAAGAAGAAGGTTAAGAATACTTAAGAATTTTTATATTGTAACATTAATTGCATTTAATTTATAAAAATATAATATTTCTATAACTGTCCCAGATTTGGCTATAATTTCTTAAGTGTCCCAGTAATGGCTGTTTTACCTTATGCATCATCAGTATAACGCTGCACGCCTGCACACTCTCCCTCTCTCTAAATTTCTATGTACTATATCTATATTTATCGTCCGGCCGTGAGCCTCTGGGATTGTCATCAGAGAGTCCAAGGCCTTGGGCTCACTCGCCCCCTCTCTTCGAGCTCTTACAGCTTGGCGCTGCGTCAAACTGTATAAACACAAGCATCGGGCTGTAACAGCCTTATGGTTAGTGCTTAAGAAGCTTGACGTTGTGTTGGACTCTAACTACACAATTGTTACACTCTCTCAACCCAAGATTGACCTCCGTGTACCCCCGCGATTTACCCCCGCGTATAACGTACCTACTTTAAAAATTTCCAAATGGCGAAAATTTGTTTTTTCAACCCTCAAGATTCTTTTTACGGCAGTCGTATGGAGAATATTGTTACTTATTATGTGGTGAAAGATAATGAAAGAACAGAATACTTAGACGCTTGCTCACTTGACCTTTATATTTGTATGACAGGTAAGTTTCCACTTAGGCCTTAAAACATTTATACCGCTAATGACTGTTTAGAATTATCAGGAAAAAACTTTGAAAATTTTAAAGAAAAAGTTGAGGGCCTAGTAAAATGCATAATTTTACTGTCACAAAATTTCTTTCTTCCTATACTTTCAACAAAAATGAATATTCTTTTACTTTCCTGATCGTGTCGCATGAGTATGGTAACATCTTCTCAGAAGGAATGTGTTTACGATTGAGTGTCAGATATGGCTATATTAGGTACATAGGTATAAGTGGTCGCGGTGGCGCAACGGTACAGTTGCAGTTCCGTCGATCTCCGAGGTCAAGCTGCATTCGGCGCGGTTAGTACTTGGATGGGTGACCGCCTGGTCACGATTCGAATCTCGCCGTTTCGCCTGTGCTCTTGATTCTCGAAGGTCGATTAACTGTTTCTCTGACTCTTCGTCTACGTGATCATAGGTGTGACTGAGTTGGTCCAGATGTTTGTGTATGTATATGTAAATAAACATCTGGTCATAACTCAGGTGCACCGGTGGCTAATTAACACTATGCTTGTGTAAAAAAATGCCATGTCTGAGCCTACGGGCGATGATGAATGAAAAAAAAAAAAAAAAAAAAAAAGGTACACAGGTATCCATTAAAATAAAAGAAAGCTCTTGAACTTGGGTATAAGTTATATTAAAAATAGAAATCATTTGGCAATATGAAGTTAGTAAGTGCGACCCTATTTTTCAAAGTGGTAGTTTATTTACAGAATGTATAGACATCTTTTTTTTTTAAATTAAGAAGCGAGTAAGTGACCCAGTATGCTTTAGACAGAAAAATATAAATGAGAATATAGAAATAATTATAAAAACAAAGAGGTCTTAGGTTGGATATCAGCAACATTAAAAAAAATCTTGGTCAGCTTTCTGTAGCAAAACTGTGTTTAAATTAGTTTTGGAAAAAATTTGGTCAAAGGGAAATTTACCTCAAACTTGTGTAGTTAATGATTAAAAAGAGTTACTGAAGGTATCATGCGATATTAAAAAGTATGTAAAAAAATGTTTATTAGCGAATGATAGCGTTATGTATCTAACGTGGTGATATAAGAGGAAGTGGTGCCTTCTTTCCCGTGTACGAACGTTACTGTAGCTACATGTACCACAGCACAAGCATGTTTAAAACTATTCTTACACTTGGAGAAGCTTGATAGAAGTGTTTTGTATGATGATACAGACTCATTAGTACTTACTAGTAATAATAAAAATGTCAATGAATATCAACCACCTACCGACTCGCTATAATGACAGTTAACAATAATTAGATGAATTGGAGGTGTAAGGTGAATCATTGAATATGGAGACCTTTGTTTCAAGAGGTCCTTAATTTTATGCATATTACATACGGGCAGCTACTAGTGAGTTTTATGATGTATGCAAAGTAAAGGGAATTACAGTAAATTATGAAAATTCATTAAAAATAAATTTCGATTCTATTGTAACTGTGGTCGAACGATGGCATAAAAATAATGTAGGATCAGATAACACAATAAGAATTAAACATGCAATGATAAGAAAGTATGATATACATAAAGTTATAACGCGTAATGAAGAAAAAACTTGTGCCATATTTTTTTTAAAGCGACAGTTTATCTCGGAAACCTTATAATATCCTTTTGGTTATAAAAAAATAAATAAAAATAAATAAGTTTTTTTGTTACTGATACAGTACGCGCAACTAAAAAAGTCTGTGCTGACGAAAAATTGTGATTGTCATTGTTACTGTTGTTATATGCTATTGCACTTGTTAATTATCCACCCTATAATTCCTCGCTTAAGGGATTAGCATGGCACTTCCTTTAACATACACTTATCACACTCAGAGCAGATGGATAAATTAAAGCGTATCGTAAAATATATTAAAATCTACTCAATCCTGATTTTATAAAGATTTCCTCTAAATATGTAAGAGTGTAAGGGTATATTAATAACTTGAACGTGATATAAAGGCCTTTAAAACCCGTTAAAAACTTAGAACTCCATGATTAGTTAATCACTGTACCTCTCATAAGCTATTCAACGCGCATATTTTTTTAAATATTAGAGCATTAGAACTTTGACATCAAATTAATGCAAATCGAAGTATAAGAAGTCTGTTTAATAAAATTCGACGTTTTGATGAAGAGCAGAGTAATAATAGTGCAGTTAACTAATGTTGCAACAGCCATTTGATCAAAAAAACATATGCCAACTGATGTAATGACGTATTTGAAATCAGATCATAAGAAAATGAAGTCTAAAAACTTTCGTTTTAATTTATAAGAAAATTACCATACTAAATTAATTCAATACTTGAATTTGTTTGTTACCGATTTTTGTACACTAGTCGAACATAGTGCTCTTCATCAGAATGTATATGTTTTGAAAAAATATGTAGATCTTCTAAATGTGCATTCCATTTTTTTTCCAGACGTTGCAAGGCTTATTGTAGCACTTATTATTTCATACTTTGATTAAATTAAAAAATTTAAAGCAGATATGTGCCTACCAACAATTGTATAAAAATTTTTACATCATAATAACACTTTTCAATATTATCTTTCATGTAAAAAATTTAGGCTCCTTGTTTTAATAAAAGGCACTTGGCTCTTTCCTTTTAATGTAGGAGTAATTTTATGTTTTTACTCTTTTCAAAAGAGAAATTCCAAGTTTCCTGTATTTAAAATAGAGATTCTGGCTTCATCCTATTTTGAAAAGAGTTATTTAATGTTTGTAACATTTTTAAAAGAGGAACTCCAAGTTTCCTGTTCTCAAGGTAGGGATTTTGGTTTTTTCCTTTTTTTATAAAAGTAATCCTACGGCTTCAATTTTTTCAAATCAGGTATTCCAAGTTTCTTTTTTTAAAAATACGGATTTTGGCTTTTTTCTATTTAAAAAAAGGAAGCTTACGTTTTTACCATTTTCAAAAGAAGAAATCCAAGTTTTCTTTTCTGAAAATAGGGATTTTAGTTCTTTTTCATTTTCAAAACAGAAAATTCTTAAAACTAATTTTCCTAAATAGTTATTTTGAGATCTTACTATTTTTGGAATAGTAGTCTTAAGATATTCTCCTTTCTACTCTCAACTCTCACTATTTAGACTTAGAAGTGTATCAATGATTATAAAAAATATTCAATGTATCTTTATTGTACTTTTTGAATAAGGTATTGCAAATTGACTTTGTAATTTATATTTAAGTTTTTTTTTAAGGGGGTTACCGATCTGAAACATTTTCTTTAATAAGATTGATGCTCATAAATATTAGGAATAACAAAATATGTAATTAAATAATTAATGTGCAAGTCTCGAAGAGATCGAGCTTAGTAAACAGTTTATGGCAATAAAATCATTAATCAACTGAGCTATTCAGGACTTGCACCTTTCAAAATCGAAAAAGGTACTTTAACGACTTTGTAAGTAATAAAAGTATATGTGTCGATCATTTTTGTAGCTGGAGACCAAATCAGGTAATGTTTTTCCGCTGCATGCTCGTTCCATTTACATGAGAGAGTAATTAAGAGAAGGAGAGAGAGGTGGTTGATGTTTAGGTAAAGACAAATGAGCTGCCGCACACACATCGAACTGACCCATGCGTAGAAGTATAACTATAAATAAAATACACACGTATATGTGTACGTATTAGCTATGTCATCCTACCGTCACAACCATTATTACCTAGTATTTAACGTGCAAGCTTTTCAAAATATAATAAGAGTTTTAAAATACGACAATGCATGGAGAGAGCTCTGATACTATGGTAGTATGCGTATCTATATACTACCGAAGTACAGTGCATCACATACTACAGTAGCACCCGTGGAACGCAACGGTAGTACTGGAAGTCTGCTACGGTAGTATAAGGACCTATATACATTTGTAGATCGTAAAACGCACTACTAAAGCTTCTGCTTTATTCTACAGTAGCGCCCTTGAGGCGCTGCATAAGTATCGAATCTCACGTACTAAGTTAGCTTGGAACTCATACCAAATTGGTGTGGCTATTGGTACGGTATATAGCAAACGTAGTATACGTCGTCTGTACTACGCCACTAAATCGTTGTTCAGCGGCATAACCCTTAAGACCGAATTGCAAATACAACATGTAGTTACATAAGTGCTGCTTTTTCAAGATCTTTATCCGTATTTTTATATCAGTTTTTTTCTTAAGAGACGTTGTAATGATAAATCTGTAAGCTTAAATATTTTGTTGGGAACAATAGTAAGTATGAGAAAAAATTCAGACCCTCGGCATGCTAAGATTATCTAAAAGAAAAAGCATGGTAAAACCGTATATTTTCACTTTTTGGGAAAAAAATATTAAAACTAATTAAAAAATAATTTGTTGTCTAGTATTATTTCTTTTACTATAAAAAATTCTTATAAGCCCCATATGAAAATGATAACTATGTTCATTAAAGTAACTCAAATTTTTTCTTTGCATTCTTTTAAATCAGAGAAATTTTGTAAGACACATTAACATTAACATTTCGATGGAATCGTGGTGATAGGTATCGGTATAAATATACGTAACAGTTCTTAAAGTTGACGTGCTAGGTTATTGTAACAAACTTACTAAATACCTTCATCCAAGATAAGATTCGTACTTCATAGTTTACTCAAGGAAAAAAAAATGTAACGATACGAGACTATTACTTTGAGTATAGGTTAATTTTGCTAAAAAAAAATATTTTTTGATACGTTCTATTGAACAAACCTCATCAGCATGGGCATTGTGTTAATGATCCAAAAGTTATAATAATAACTTGTAAGCCTACCAATAACGGTTTGCTCGTGGGCCATACCAATTCAGTATGAGTCCCGAGCTAACTTAGTGCGTGAGATTCACTACTTACGCAGCCCCTCAATATCTACAGTTGTATATAGGGTTTCATACTACCGTGGCAGACTCTCGATACTACCGTTGCGTTCCACGGGCGCTGCTGTAGTATGTGACGCACTGTACTCTGGTAGTATATAGGTACGCATACTACCATAGTATTAGAGCTCTCTCCGTGCTTATGAGGATCCGAAATTTGTGCAAGAACCCTATCAAGATGCAACTGCTAAGGATCATGGATATTTTGTGATTAATTGTAAGTAAGATACTTTGGACGAGTTAAGATTTCGTGCAAGTATCTTTCCTGACGAAAAGTATCAATACATTTACGTACTAAAATATGAAACGTGTGCATTAACGCATTTAGACTTTTAACAGATTATGTAGTTACCACTAAAACTTAGCTCTTAGTTTTCTTTTGACTATGAAAACACTAACATCGAAAAACGGGCATGTTCACCAAACTTCTCGTCACGTTGATGAGTTTTGTTAAGCTCCGTTCGAGGGAAAGTACATAGCAATTTAACAGCTCTTGCATATCTTGAAAAATAACAGAGATCTGCATTATTGAAAAAAAAAGACAAAAAATTAGTTGACTGCTTGTGCAAGTGCCTTTTACACGTTCTCTGAAAAACAGTATAACATTCTCAAAGTATTGTAAGATATCTAGTTGCTAAAAGTAGAGGTCAGTATTTATAGAAAAAACAAGAAAATTATAGTTTAAAAAAACAATGATTTTAACCGTTAATATTGCAACACATTGTAAGTAACATGTATTAACAATATTAAAAAAAATTTTAGAACAGAAAAACACAAAAAATGACCTTACTCTCTAAAGACCAGCTCGAAAGAATTAGAAGTGGAAGCACTACCATGGGCACGATTCCCAGTACTTTTACCTCTACAGCCACAAATAATTTTTTCACGCAACTTTTTTTAAATTCAAGTGATTTAAGAAAGAATGTGTCATAACGAGTTTACGGTACCTCTACCTAGCAATAGTAGTTTGATATATTTTCAAAATAACACTGCGATGAATTTTTCTACTCAGTTACCGAATGAAATTGAGCGAACCAGTAAACAGGAGGTTAAAATTTTTGAGATTCATGTACCATTCACTATTTCACATGTTTGATGAGAAACGACAGTGATAACCGAACCAGGTAAAGGAAAAAAGTGTCCTATATAGCATGGTACCTACAACTTCGTACATAGTTAATGCGAGGAAAAAAATAGAAATGGTTGAAATATTATCATAAATGTAAGAAATGTCAGCAGCTAATTTACGATAATTGAGGTGGATTTATATTTACTGATTTTCTAATATCAGGACTGCATAGTATAAGAACATGTGGAAAAACTCTGGCTGTATCAACTACATCGAAACGCAATATTGAGTTCGATGACAGGTTGACTAAGATTAAGCGTGACGGTACCGAGATAAGAGGGTATTATATTTTATTGTATCATGGTACACAACCAGCAAACTTATTAAAAGTGGTACTTAATCAACTTTTCATTCATTCATATATATGGGAATCAAGTATTGTTAGTAATACATTTGCACCCTGGCTGAAGATAGTAAATTTAGCGGCCCAGGAAATTCATCTTGGAAGCAGAGATGTAAAGAGGTTTACTCCGCCAGCCAACGTACCCCTCCTTAATAATAGATTTCGTATTATATAGATATAAGAAATTAATTTGGAAAATTACCATCATTCAAGTTTGAGACACCGACCGTGGTGTAACATTTTAGAAAAGTTCTCTTTCAAACGAGTCATTACAAAATGATTTTTTACAAGGGGCAGCATACACAGCACGGGGGAGGGAGAGGAGTCAGTATGTGTTTGCAGAATCATAAAGACGGAGAGGACATGGATTAGGTTTCTTTTCACTGGGCTATTTCAAAGTGCTATACCTTCCATATTCAGAGGGGCTTGTGCCGTTGGAAAAGAAGCTTTACAAGTGGAAGTGCATATAATTGACGATGTTGAAGAAAACAGTGTAACGTTTAAGGAGGCATGAAAAAATTGAATGAACGAATCTTGTACAAATTTAAAACGTCAAACTACAGAGAAAATTGTGAAGCTGATATAAAGATCGGGATATAATGCATTATTATATAGAAAATAGCACAGTTGTGGCGCAGGAGTGGTGGAGTAAACATCTTGTAAAAGCGTGAAAAAAAAAAAAAAACGAGAAAAAGTTGATCAAGACTAGCCAAGCGAAAAAAGGGTGTGCGTAAGAAAAATAAAAAAAAATTGTAAGAAGATAAAATCAAACGGAAAACTAAAAAAAAGAGTTATCCGCAAAAGAAAAAAGCAGTTAAAATTAAAACATGAAAACTATTAGATATTTTTAGATAATTATGTCTTTGCTACAAAGCTACGCAGACCCTTGACTGTAAAGCAAATTGGATTTATTATCTGTTTTCTTCATGCAGATGGTTTTAGAGAGCAGCTCATGAGTGCATTACAAATTTGTTCCATCGTTTAGTACGAGAGTACCATAGAATTTATTATCAGCTCTTAAAACGAGGATAACATCGACTTAGCCCATACGACGCTCAGAGTAAATGTCAAATTGACCCCTCATAACAAGGATGGGGATGTGCTCGTAGCTCTAGTGAAGAACCTTTTTTTACTTAATATTTAACTAGGTTGACGTATATTTTAATTAAAAACACATGACTCAGCTAAATAATGTTTACCCTTACAGAGCATACATTAAAACGCTTTTAAATTATGGTTGTGCAGCTTAATCATCATATTTGTCAACAAATCTTGGGAAAACAGATTTTGACGGTAAAATGGATGAATTACTTATCTCGAAAAAAAATTAAGGTTAGTATCAAGAAAATTCAAAAGATAGAAAGACCGTAGACTTAATGGATTATTTTTGCTGTGACGTATTCAATTAGAATAAATTATATTCCTTATAAAATGTATTATTTAATGGTGTCAAAACTCGTTTACGCCTAGTACGCTCAAAAGATACTTTTTGTCTACTGGATACTTCAGTAAAAAATTATTGTGTCAGCATTATTAAGGCTTTGCTTCTTGTTTGGCAAGTAAAAGTTGGCCTTACTGTTTTTATTACGCATGCAAAAACTCTGGCAAACACTTCAGAAAAATATCCAATCAATCGCATCGAAGTGAAATCTTTTATCCTACATAGCATTATAAACGATTACTATTTAGATAATAATATCCTTGGACAACTTCCAGAAAGAGTTATTTTAAGGTTTGTTGACAGCAAAACGGCGATTGAGTGATGAATCCATTAAACTTTTAAAATTATTCTATGAAACTTTTGATCATTATACGTTGACAGTTTGCAAGTCCCTAGTAAGACGGTATAACCGACTTTAACAGGAAGCACACCTATAATCGGGGAAGCATACCATACTTTATCTTTGGGTTCTGAAATTTGCTACATGAATGGAGAAAATAGTATTCATAGAA
The DNA here is from genome assembly GCF_036245765.1 of Copidosoma floridanum. NCBI lineage: Eukaryota > Metazoa > Arthropoda > Insecta > Hymenoptera > Encyrtidae > Copidosoma > Copidosoma floridanum. The sequence goes on along the minus strand of NW_028321904.1, from coordinate 7,349,822 downwards.
CAGACTATCCCATAGGGTAATTTGCCTGTTTACATTTGATCTTATATCCAATCTCTCGTCATAATTTACAGGTTATTGGAATTGAGTAAAAAATGGTATAGTACGAATAGAGGTACGCTTCAAGACAGCTCTTATAAAACTATAAATCTATAAATAGCATTTTATGTACTGAATCTGACCATAGATTGAAAATAGACTTAAATCTTCAAGTAGTTGTAGATTTTAATTTATAAAAATTCACACATTTGTTGCTATAGACTCGCAGCAACTGCGTAGAGCTCTGTGCCATATACCTGCAGAGGCAAACGGTGTATTTCTCGTAAACAGTTACCTTTTGTTTTGCCGTGCTCTCTTATAGTTAATACGGATGAGAGTTCTGAGCCAGATTTGCATTGGGTAGCTGTAAATGTTGTCATTAAAGGTCATGGAGTGTGCTTTTGACAGCTTTAGTGTACCCTCGTGGTACCACATCGTATCGATAAACTCAAAAAAATTGTGTTACTACCGTTAAAATATACAAAAGCTTTAAAATAATTATTGAAACGTTTGTGGCAATAATTGTATTGACTTTTTTATTTTCAGTGTGCAACAACTATTCTTTAGGCATATTCAATTTATTTTTTTCAGCGGATATTTTTATAAATGATAAAATAGCTGTTTTCTTATGAATGGTAACGCTAGACATAAGAAATCTAAAAATAATTGTATTGTAAGCAATATATTTACTCAAGCTAGTAAACCTAAGTATAATCGTAGAATAGTAAGTTTTTTGAATTTATGTGGGGGCTATTGAAAGCTTATCATGTGTGTTTCTTATACAAAATGTGTAATTAATCTATTGTTGTATTTAGTTAAAGCCCACCCACCATTCATTTTTTATAATTATTTTAAGATATACTTTCATGAGAAAAAAAACTTTAAACTATATTTTTAATTTACCAAATTATTAGACTACCTCAAAGACAGCAAAATGTTCTTGAGAAACGTAAGTGTTAGGTACAGTTCCTTAACTTTAACCAACATTTGAATTTAAGCTAATACATCTTCTCAATCTACGTAGACTCATGAATAATAAAATGTTTGCTCGAAATGTATAACTATTTTATCGCTCTTTAGTATCTATAACTCTGCTTCCTCTATACTGAGTTTGAGTGTATTTTCAAAATTATCAGCCAGTGGTCGGTATATTGTCGATCTATATGTGTCTCAATACTTATTTTGTACGTTTTTATGCAAATGATTTTTTGGCAAAGATAATAATATAAATTATCGTGAAAAAATAGGTTGCAATACTTATTTCATAACTCATAATTTTTAATAGTTTTTGACAACCATCCTGAGATATGTTGTTATAAAAAATTAAGTTTTGATACCTTTCCAAAGCGTTACAGTCTTGAATTGTTCCTGGTAAACGGTATGAAACATTGTGACAAAAAAAAAGATAAATATTTAAAGAACGATAACGTAATGGACTATGAGTAATGTCTGACTTTGTCAGATAAAGATATAAAGAAGAAAGTGGGTTGGAATTTTCGTTTCAATCAAACTCAAGTTCCAGAAGATGTATACATGCAAAGCTAAGGTGATATCTCCATATCGAGGACGACATTGCACCAACTTGAGATGCTACAGCACGTCAATGTGTTCAAAATGTGGGGTAATAGAAGAGTTTTCACATGCAGCCTACCACCTCACGAGAAAAGCTCAACAAATAGGAGTACTTGAGGATCACATGGGTATAGTGTCATTGGTCGAGCTGTTGCTGCGAAAGTGTTACATTGACGTAACGTATTATTCGAGTCTAGGCTTGTGTTTAGTCAATCAAATCTCATACTGAGCAAATTAATGAGATGCAAGGCTAGAGGATACTTGAATAACACGGTGGAGTATTTAAAAGGGGGTGCGAATGATTTTGAGTGAAGGGAATCAAGTTGCAATGACTTAAATGTGCAGTATCTCGACGCATTTACTCGTGGCGTGCCTAAGAGTTATCAATATTACCTGAAGTGGCGTATTAAAAATCTCCTGTTTGCGGTCTACAAACTACTAGCACCGTTTTAAGTTAAGGTATTACTCTAGAGTTCACGTAAAAAGGAAAATTATAGTTTAATTTGATACTGGTCTGGAATTAATACACCAGTATCATCGAGAGTAATAATGTTTGTTCTAGATTTTGAGGGCAGATCAATATACTTTTTCTTTTCTGTGGTTCCAGGGATGTAAATACTGTCGCAAGTTGTGGTGTGCACGTTTAACTTTATGCCCGAGTTGGGAAAAAAAGAAAAATTCAGAAAAAAGTCAATAAATCGTAAACACTTACTTTTATTGAAAAAAAAAGAAAAAAAAAAATACTCATACACGCGGCAAACCAGCACGAGATGTCCGAAACCAAAATTTAAATCACACTTGTGGAAGACCAAATCGCAGAGGTGAACTCTAGCTACCCAGTTGACCGTTCAAGGGTCAAAACAAACTTACCTCGCAGTAAATTAAGAGGTGTCAGTGGTTGACTTCAACTATTTAGTCTACCGTTCGAGAAGTACAAATTAATAGAGAGAGCGTTTTCAGAAGCTTCGGGCATTTGTGTAGGGAGTAGCAGACCTTGGTCACGCGCTGGCTCAAATAGGACGCAGGAAAACTTGCCTGGGAGAAATTTAAAAAAAACGATAATAGCCTAAGATTTCATTTACTAGAGCTGCTCTAGTTCAGCCACTTAGAAATTGGCACTTCCCACATTCAGCTCACTCTCATCCACGTGTCGAAAAACGGGAACACGGTTCACTTACTTGTGCCCTTTCTTTCTCGTTTCAATTAATTAACTACAGATTCTCATCCAGGCTCAATTTTAACGTTAAAATAAAATATAATAAATTTTTACTAATGCTTAAACACTACTCGTTTATGCAATTTTACTTGTTGCGAAAAAACGGTGAAAATCACTCAGTCCGTCGTTCCAGTTTTGATTAAAATATCGTTTAGTGCTTTAAAATATTAACAATAGTTTTAGAAGTAATAGCTTAAAGAGAAAAATAACTATAACAGTAGCTACGTATGCCATATCCATTAATAAGACAAGGTAATAGTTATGAAAGATCATTTACCAACAGCAGCGTCTGTGGTCAAAACACATATCTATGAGGTCCCTACGATCAGTAAACTTAGCATAGATAGCGTACTGTAACTAAGAGAAAAACGGTGTCACCAACACACTGTTACTGTAAATAATGAAAATATAAGGTAATGTGGACTTACTTATGTGACAACATCTCTGTCACCCTGACTTCAGAAGATCACAGATAATACATTTTTGTCAGTGTGACGAAATTTTTCTCGTAGCTGCAGTACACCATCCATGCCGAGTTTGTGGACCAAAAGGACCTCATAGTAGATATATAAATTTTATGCTTGTAGGTAAACTGGAAATTTCATTCGACCTATAGGTATACAAGGGAAGATTGATACGTCTTTATCATTGTATCAAGAGGCGCATATGTATACATGGCATCACTTTCTATACAAGCGCTCTATATTCTCCATACATGCCCTTTTTCTCAATATTCAATACACTAAAGATATATAATATTAGACTACATGATTCTTTTTTCATAAAATTTTCTTGAGGAATAAATAAGAATGAGAAAAGCATTCCCCTCTGGTGTGGATCGAGCACATGACCTCCTGTTTACTAGACAGTTGCTCTACCATTTAAGCAACCGAGGAGCCGTACATTCACTCTCACCGTAAGTTGAGATAAGTCTCTCATTCTTAATTTTCAGAGCTGTCTTTTACCAAAGCCTGATTAAGTAGTTATGTGACTCTAATGCTTGTCAGTAAATTAGAAATTCATACGACCAATAGTGTACAAGCGAATGTTGATACATAAAAATCATTGTATCTAGAGGTGCACATGCATAGATGGCGGCACTTACATTACAAGCACTCTATATCCTCTATACATGCCCTTTTCTCAATATCCAATATACTTAAGACTCATAACACTAAATCACATAGTTTCTTTTTCAAGAAAATTTTTTAAGAAATAAATGAGAATGAGAAAAATATCTTCCCCAGGTGCGGATCGAACACACAACCTCCTTTTTACTACACAGTTGCTCTACCACTTGAGCTACCAAGGAGCCGTAGATTTACCTGCACCGTCAATTGAGATAAGTCTTCATTCGTAATTTTTAAGCTGTCTTTCACCTAAACTCAATATAGTAGGTACATGCCTTCAATGATCATAGGTAAACTAGACATTTAATACTACCAATAGGCATACAAGTGAATGTAAGTACATCTTTATCATTGTACCAAAAGGAACTTATGTATAAATGGCGGCACTTCTTTTACAAGCACTCTATATCTTTTGTACATGCCCCTTTTCTTAACATTCAGTAAACTAAAGATTCATAATTCTAAATCACATAAAATTTTTTTAAATAAATTAGGAAAATAAATAAATGAAAATGAGAAATATATATTTCTGGGGTACGAATCAAACACACAACTTCCTGTTTACCAGACCATTACTCTACCACTTGAGTCACTGAGAAGGATATAGAGTGCTTGTTTTCAAAGTGCCACCATATACACGCCTCTTGATACAATGATAAAGATGTACGAATACTCAGTTGTATACCTATTGGTCATATTCAATTTGTAGTATACCTACAAGCATTAAAGTAATATACCTACTACATCAAGCTTAGGTAAAAGACAACTATCAGAGTAAAGAATAAGATTTTGTCTAGATTTACGGTGCAAGTGAATGTATGGCTTCTTGGTAGCTTGAATGGAAGAGCAACTGTCTAGTTAACGAGAGGTTGTGTGCTCGATTCGCACCAGTGGAGGAATGTTTTTTTTATTCTTATTTATTTCTCAAGAAAATTTTTTGAAAAATAAATTATGTAGTTTAATATTAAATATCTTTAGTATATTGGATATTAAGAGAAAGGGCATGTATGGAGAATATAGAGTGCTTGAATAAAAAGTGATGCCATCTATACATATGCACCTCTTAATACAATGATAAAAATGTATCAACCTTCTTTTGTATACCTATTGGTCGAATTAAATTTCTAGTTTACCAACAAGCATGAGGATCATATACCTTCTTTATCAAGGTACCATGAAAGACAGCTTCAAAAATTAAGAATGAGAATTTATCTAAACTTACGGTGCAAGTTAATGTACGGCTTCTCGGTATCTCAAGTGGTAGAGCAACTGTCTGGTACACAGGAGGTTATGTGTTTGATCCTTATCCAGAGAGAATATTTTAATCATTTCTATTTATTTCTTCAGAAAATTTCGTGAAAAAAAATTATGTGGCTTAGTTTTTAGTATTATAATACTGCAGTATATTGAACAGTCAAAAAAGGGGCATATATGGAAGATATAGAGTGCTTGTTTGAACGGTGCCGCTTTCTATACATATGCGCCATTTGTGTCAATGATAAATATATTCCATTATTTACTTGTATACCTTCTGGTCGTATTAAGTTTATATATATATCTATTGTAACAACACGTACAATTGTAGTGTGCGTGTCACGAGCTTTTAGTTATAAACTAACTTAGATTTACCGGTAGTGTAAGTTTATTATTATTACTAATTAGGCTATTACAAATGATTTATGAAATTATTAATGCGATACAAAAAGGGTTACTTGGTTAATCATGTGTCTGCAACCATAAACGTTAGAGATCGGATGATTCTCTTGAAGTAAATAAGGTTCCTTTGCTAAGTTTACCATAGTTAATACCCTTATTGGTTATGTAATGTTGCTTTACTTACAGTATAGCATATATGGGTTCTTTTTAAGTATAAGTAACAATTCTAGCATTCAATGATATTCTTGCTTGATTTAAATCTATATGTATTTAAGTTATTCTAGTATAGAGTAGTGTATTATTTAGTCTAAATCTATATGTATTTAAGTTATTCTAGCATTTAATATTTTATCTCCGTGCAGCTATTCCAAGTTAAACTTTTGCATCTATTGGTTCTTACAGTTATATTATTTTGATGCATTGTAAATTACTTCGTTTGCTTTTTATTTCCAGTCAGCATAGGCCAGTGTGCATGTAAATGAATTATAGTTGGTCATTGTGCTGCAGCTACAATCAATCTGTAGGTGACTTACTTGTTTTCGGATACCCGATGGCCCTTGTTTTACATACGTTTGAATGAATGAAAAAAATTCTGAAGGAATGAGCGAGAAAAAAAGTTATTAGTAATTGTAGTTGACCAACATTATAAAACTAATATGCTTATATCTACAATATAACGCAGTCCAACAAGTGTTATCAAACATGGGAACTTTACTTAAAGATAATGAGTCATCACTTCTGTCTTCGAAACAAACTTATAGAAAAAGTGAGTTTTGACGAGAAAGAAGTGAATTGTGAGCGGGAGAAAGGTTAGTTGTGACGAGGAAAAAGTGAATTGTGTTAAGAAAAAAATTTAAAAAAAAGATGTTGCAAATGTCAGGGACGATTTACTCGTGCTGGTGGGCTTTTTATGACGTAATTCGTTAGTGAAAGTATGTAATCCAAGAGTCAACTGTAGAAGGGTACGTTTTTTCAAAGTTATATTTGTTAGCTTAGTTTTTGTATTGTGTGCTTTTTAATAGTATTTGTATAAAGTTTTAATTGTGTTCTTATATGGGAGCTTCAAGTTTATATTTATAAGTATAATTTTAATATTGCGAGATTTTGTATGATGTGTGCAGTAGGTTTGTTGTTTGTCGTTTAATTTTTAATATTAATACATATGCTGAATTTAATGTGTGCTTTCGTTTAACATGTGTATCAAATTGGTTGTTGCGTGCTTATAGGTAAGCTTAAGATCTTATATATACTAGTATTTTGTGAGTTTTTCGTTCAATATATGTATTCAATATATTTAAAATAATTCTTTTTCCTAAATCCCCACCCACCAACCACTGCTTCTACCCTTATTTCGCTTTTAACTATCATATGCTTATCAAATGAGCAGATCAGAATTTCCCTTCCGAGAAAAAAAGTTTTTTTCTCATACCCCCACTGAAAATAAGACTTTCTTCCTTGATTTCGGGGAGCCAAATGCCACATTTCTCTCAGGTAAAAAATCGCATGCACTGCTTATAGAAAAAGTATTGTGCCATCCTCTGCGTGGTTCGGAGGCAATTTCCTTGCAGAGGATGCCAACATACTTTTCCTAATAAACAAGAAATGCAGTTCTTAGCTGAGAGGTTATATTGTACGTTTCTATCTCAAATTAGGGAAAATCGTCGTATTTTCAGCGGAAGAAGAGAAAAATTCGTATACAGGATTTGGGAACAAAGTACGGCATCATCCTCTGGGTTTTTGCCCCCCTTGCCTTCGGCTCAGAAGGCAATGACGCACCCAGAAGGGAATGCCGTACTTTACTCTCCTGGTGCGTAACATACTATTACTGACCTAACAGTGTTGGTAATCGCATTTAATTCACGCCCAAAATCAGGTACTATTATTTACAAAGTCTCAACAAAGGTTATTGGATATTTAGGTATCCACACTAGGCCATTTAATGTCTGCCTGAAATAGGACCTCTGGCCATGCTCCCAGCGCCTGCCGTATCACATATATCTATGAAAGAGTCTGAAAAAATAGTACCCTAATTTATAATACCAAATGACGTCGATCGTTTGACGTGTGTTGCTACAATACATTTTAAAATAAATCGTGAGTACTATCGTAGGGTGATGTTGGCAGTACAAATAATTAACTGATAACGTTTTTGATGATAAATGAAGATGATTATCAAGATCAGTTAATTTATGTTATCAGATGAGTGTCAAAAATATGTTTTTAAATATGTCCGTGATCACACCTCATTAAAACAGACCCTTATTTCAATCGGTTTAAAAATGTAAACTTATTCTACAATGCACGAGTTTACCACACTATTTTATCAGATTTCTAAATGAATTGTGTATAATATCGATGTCTCATACACAAGCATTTTTATGTAGACCACAGATTAAAGTAAAACTGGATAACATCGTAGAAATTGTAAGGCTCTCCTAGATATGAGCAGAATCAAGTACAATTAGTTGCTAATTTAATAGCGCAAAAAAATAGTGTGGGGGATCTTAATTTGGCAAAGGGATAATATCCAGTAGCCGTCAGGTCATCCTAAGTTATCATGGACCTCACGAAGCTTATTCCAGAAATAAAGGTTAGCAGCGTTCACAGGCCTACATGCAAAATGGTAATACTAGGGCTAACAGGTTCTGAAAGCATTCCGCGTGACGAGTCACAATTTGGACTACGTGCCCAGAGCTGAAAACTTGAAACGGCTGCTACTAGACCTGAGTGACCTGCTCATGTAAGGCTAAAATAAAGTGCTAGAAATTGCGAGGGAGCTTAGCTCCAGACGTAATCATTTCCAAGTAAAGTTATTTATACATGTAGATTCATAAGTCCAGCATTAAACGTTAATTGCGATGCGGCTGTTATTATATTGGCGAGGAAAAAAGACATTGTAAACACAATGCCAGCATCCTATGACGAAAATGTAGCAGAAAAAATAAGTCACTAGAAAGGCGTTGTGGTGGTGGGTGAGGGAAGAGTTGGAGTGACAAACGAGGGAATAGCAGAGATCGTCGTGTGGGGAGAGGTCAGAGGTTTTTCAGACGTCGATGAGATAAGTGCATTTGATGGTGTGGACGTTAAATTAATAATTTAATGAATGTTGACCTTTTTTAATATATGTTGTTTTCGTTTCTTTGTATTGCACTTTTCTGTCTGTTTACAAATGGTGCTGAAACCCTGAATATATCGTCAGAAAGAAAGAGAGTTTAAGGAAAGAAAAGACCACGAAATCATAATGGCTGGTGGAAAGAGGAACAACGAGGAAGAGATTCACCATCCAAATGCGGCCAAGAAGGTTCGCACCCAACTTAATTGGCAGGGCAACTCAATAAACTCCCAAGGCAACGAGGCATCTATCAGGAAGACTCTCACTGATAAGCCAGACGATCTCAGCGGTGGGCCTTCTCAGTGGTTTGAATGATTTGCGCAGGGTACTTCAACTCTGAGAAACGAACATCATGGAAACTCACCAGGTGACGAGGACATGTTAGCATGACTTGCCAGACTTTTCGAGTCAACGCTGCATACAGTGTAGGATTCATCACATTCTAAAAATGACACGCGATCACTATCTTGCTTAACTACTGCAAAATCATTCCCTAGCTTTATCAGGAATCTGCTAGATGGTAAAATTTCAAGTAGTATTTTAAAAAGACGAGTGAGGGTGGTGCGTACAGCAATCAAGAGAACGTGGTACGTTTGCTTACAGTGATGCAGGGTGACAAATGACTGGTCATTAACACGTTGTTGGCAACCCGTAAAGATGCCTTTGCGATCATCAACTTGCTATAATTCCATTAAAGAAGCACTTAAATGATAGCCCAGACGCTTGTGCCTGAGATAAATACCTGTTATCTTGGGTCACTGATCAAGCTACATTGAAACATTCCACGTTAACTTTGAAAAACGCTAAATATTTAAATTTTTTCATAAAGATTTTTGAACATATTTTAACTACTTTCATTCATTTATGATAAATCGATCATTCGTTAAAGAACCTTAAATCGAAGTATTTATTTATAAAATTTGTTTTTATTAAATAATTAATTGCATGGTTTACATTTTTTGAGTTTCTCATAAGTTCGCAGTGTGGTAATGTTATTTTTAATCAAACAACTATGATTTTTAACGTGCCAAAAACTCTTATGAAAAAGAAATACAGTACTCCATACTTCCACTTGTGCCAATAGAATTGACAATCGGTTAAAACTGTTATTGATTTTCGTAATATTTAGTAAAGGTGTTACTTATGCTTGCATGTGTATCTACGACAAAACGTTTACAAATATTTAACACTGTGATTATGGACTAGTGTCAATGGCAACCACAAAGCTGCATTATTAAATACCTCTGCACTTATTGTAACATCAATGAGGTCATTAAATTCCCTCTCATCAATCAGCTATCTATACATGTACATATTATTTACCTACTGTATTAGTTGGGTTTATACAAGCTAATATATAATGGTGTCATTTCCCAATAATAGTGTGTAGAGTCATTTTTTTTAGAAGCTCACGTGGTTAGAATTGATTTTTCAGGTCAAATAGATGTTCAATTAGAAGCGACTAAAAATACATTTCAATCAACCTCTAGTAAGATTTCAAAGCTGTAGCGTGCCTGTGTGTATGCAAAGTGTTGTCACATTATCATTGACGTTAGTTGGTAAGCAGTGAGAACTGTACATATGGGTACATCCATGCGCACGATAAAGTATTTGCTACTATTCTGTTGGTAATATTAAGGTTGGAATGGACAGGGTGTATATTGTCTGTTTCTCATGCTATAACTTTTTGAAGCCATTAGATAAAATAGCATAAACATAACAAAGATTAGGTTGAAACTAATTTAACAGCAATAATGCAACGGTATAACCTTAAGATCTACTAATAATCCTAATCGTTTATACAATTACATTGCAAATATGGTAATGATAGTTCTTGAAACGTGATAATTTTAATTTAGTGCTATTTTTTTCTAGATAAATAGACTCACAACTTAATACATTTTATCAGTATACTTCAGTGTTACAAGCATATAAAGTCGAGACAAGCCCAAATTTTAATATGAAAATTAGTAGTCTACGTGCTGTGTGTCTTACTTATTTTTACGTTCAATAAAAACATTTTTATTGCACTGTTTTTATAAAAAATTTGTGCTTAAATATTAATTAATTATAGTAAAAGACCAAATTGGTACGGAGTTTTCTACTCCAAAAAATAGAATTTTTATTTTTATTTGGTCTCTTGCCATTTATAAATACAAGCAAAATAGCTTTTATACGCAATTTTCACGGTGTTTGTGCATTCAGTTTTTCAACTGTTTTTCGCGTGATCTGTGAGTTAGATTGTATGTAGAAACTGTAGCATTATACATGACCCTTTCAGTTATAAGGTTCAACTAATTTTCTGTACGTCCACGCAAATGTTTAAACTGCATCATTTTTACAAATGAGAAAATATTCCAGATGGGCCCCGTGTCTAAGGTTTTTTCTCTAGTCATTTCTGATTACTGCTTTTTTATTTAGTACAATGGTGCTAAATTTTTAAGCTTTTCTTTTTAACACAAAAAATGGTTAATGTTCTCAATTCAGCTTTAGCTACTTTATTTACTCTTCTATGGAATCTTTCGCGCTAGTAGTTGCAGCTCATCCCAAATCTACTGTTCTTTGTAGACACCATTCTAAGCGGTAAGTATTGTTAAGTCAGTGGGATTGAGCGGCTTTGGCAAGTGAGGGGGAGTTGGGGTGATAACAGTCGTATTTAAGGAGGTCCGATCGACTAATGAGATTGAGAAACAGTAAGTATCCTGTAAAAGAGCCTCTAGGTATAGTGAAACAGTGCTTCTGCTAAATTCTGATACCACTGCTCAAATCTGTTAGTGGGTGGTTGAGCAGTGATTTTCAGCAGTCGAGAAGAACCCGTAATCAGTGTGCTTGTCTGTGTCTTTCTGTCGTTAGGACATAACGTCAACGAGTGTAGACAAGGGCTGGCGAAAGTGGATGTTGTAAGATAGTCGACATGCAGAGTAACGTGGTATTAAACATTGATGTTTTATTGAAATTAATTAGTGCTCTAGCAACTGCCGTAGTGAAGGTCTCATCCAGCCAGCGAGACCCTAGCATGGTCTTGAGATCCGATGACCTGTGTGGATGCATCTCAGTTTACACTTAGCTTGTATTGTATACTAGAAGCTACTTTTAGTTGCAATGTTTCACAAAAATCAGTAGTCACTACCTAGCAAGCGATAGGTGGTACTATCGAGAGCGAAGAATGAAATAGAAACTGCGTGCAATACTGAAACATCAATTTTATGTGAGATGAGTTAAATTATGCAATACAAATCACTTGAATAGTTGATAATTAATTAAACAATACCCCAGACGCTTACAGAACAAAAATTTTACTAGCGTATATCTCTTTTTTTTCTAAGTTTGTATGGGTGGTAGTTTATTTTATGTCAAGAGTACATTCTTCATGCAAACTCATGTGACAATTATAAATATTTTGCATGTTCGATTATAGTTAGTAATAAAAAAGTCATATAAGCTTGTTAAAAAAATTGCACAAGGGCCATGTTTGAAAACAAATTTTTCAACATTTTTATCATTTTCAATGTAATGTTGGATCTGCAAGTTTAAAAAAACAATTTCAAATGTGAGTTCTTATACCCTCAAATGAGGTTTATTTTATGTTGGTACTTTTATTATTAATAATTGTCACAATTATCATTAAATTTTAAGATGCTTTACAGTTTCAGCGATAGACAAAAACAGAGCACTTTAGCGGACATTCAGCATTTATTTCCCAGGAATTTGGAAGGTATTTGTCAGGCCCTTCCTGGACACTTAATAGCTTACTGGTTTGTCTTGGTAGACTGATTTTTTGTCTCTTGCTTCTTTTGGACGTATATTCATATTGTTCATGCTCACATGAATAATATGTGACACTTTAATTTGCGTAGCTGATCAGTTCTTAAAGTGTCAGCCAAGTGCTTTAAAAGTACCCATTAAGTACCCAGAAAAAACCTAGCAAGTGTTGATGAAGAAGCTCCTTAAGGTACCTAGAGGCTCTAGCACAGGGTACTTTCTGTTGCTCAATCTTGTCAGTCAATCTAACCTCCTCGAATACGACTGACATGACCTCCCCCTCCCCCTCAATGTTCAAAGCCACCCAGCCGCCCACTAAATAGATGGAACAGTACTTACCCCTTAGATTGGTGTCTACAAAGAACAGTAGATTTGGGTTGAACCGCAACTACTTACACCAAAGAGCCCGTAAAAAAGTAAATAAAGGAGCTGAAGTTGAAACTAAAACATTAACTAAGGTAAAGAGCCCAGTAGTGAAACAGAAATAAAAACAACACCAGTAGTTGGACAGTCCAATATTATTAACATTTCCGAATAGAAGACGTTTTCAAATAGAGAGAAAAAATTTATTTATAATCTATCAATGCCTAATAATGCCTCATAAAAAAATTTATCTTTAAAACTCTTTCTTGTTTTTACGTAGAAAAAATATGTTTTAAATACGAAGCATGTAAGATTGCTGTCCGAAAATAGATCCCTTTAATAACATAGGAGTGTTCCTATACTGAGTACTTGGACACGAAAAAAATCGCTGAAAATTATAATTTATAGTTGGGCATAGAACGTTTGAGTTATTTTCTAACTAAAGTTACCTTGCAAAATGTATATTACTATGACCTTTATTGAGCTTATCAGAGTTAAACACATAGAAAAATGTAAATAACTCTGTCCAAGAATAGCTTCCACTTGATAAAATAAGATTTTTCCTATACCTGGTACTTGTACAGTAAGAAACACTTGAAATTATTGATTATTACTGAATGTAACATGTTAATGTAACTGTTGAAAACTAAATTAAAGTTGTATGATGACTAGAAACTATACCATGTAGAAATTATACCACCTAGATTATAATCATTAAGTAGTTGAGAGATGTAAAAAAGCATTTTTAAATTAGGTACACCCTCACCGCCTTTTTATTTAATTAACATGGGATATCCAACTACTGGTCTCAAGTCTCATGTTGGTCCCAGTACCTGGACACTATTGTCCAGATACTAGGTCTTGATGATTTTTCTTCGATATTAATTTTTTCTTTGTTTATGAACCTGATATTTTTCTTTTTTTTTCTAATAAATAAAAAAAAATTTTATGTAATTAATGCAATATTTTTTTAAACATCATTTTTTGTTAGTTTTTTATAAATCAGCAAAGAAAATTTCGACTGTCAAAAGTCTCCAACTACTGGGTATTTTACCTTGTTTACGTGTTCAAAAAAGGGGCACAAAAATTCAGCGCCGTCTCATTACGTAAAAAGCATCATGCAGCTATAACTGGAGCTGAAACCTTAGCAAATATTCCAGTATCTGTTAGAATTATGCAATTGAATCGTCAATATGGACGTAAAATCTCACAACTGATATCTAAAGGGTCGTTGTTAATGCTACAATTCAACTCGTAACTTACAAAAAAAAACAGTTGAAAAATTGGAATTCATAAACACCGTCAAAATAGCTTATAAAAACTGTTCTGCTAACATCGTGTAAATGATAGGGGACTGGATAAAAATAAACATTTTATCATCTAGAATAAATAATTCTCGACCAAAAGGGTCTCTTACTGTAATAATTAATATTGTAGCACTAAATATTAATGTGTAACGGATGGTGCGGTTGCTTAGTCGGCTAGGTCATGGGTTGCCATGCGAATGACCACGTTTCGTAATTATCGAAAAAAAAAGAAAAAATATTTTAATATTAAAATTAAACAAAGTTTTCACTATCCAATGTGGGAGTGAGTAAGACACAGAGCACGTGGACAAAAAACTATCAATATATGTAAGTACAGATTACACAACGATATGTGTTTACTTCTACTAATTTTTATCCTAAAATTTGTGCTACCCTCAACTTATTACGCTCATGAAACTTCAGTCTACTGATTAAATGTATGAAGTTATGTGTTTATTTATCCAAACGAGATACTATTACTTAATTAAGATTATCTTGTTTGAGGAATTGTTATTATAATATTTGCAATGTAATTGTATAGACTGTTATGATTATTCGAAAGTTATAAGTTTATAGCGTTACACTATTGCTGTAATCTGATTTTGCACCTAATCCTTTTTATACTTATCCAATAACATCTCATGGCTTTAAAAAGTAATAGGATAAGGTGAAGAGAATATTTACCTTGTAACATCCAACCTTATAACATTACTAGCAGTATAGTAGCAGACGCTCTTGCATGCGTGTAAATACATCCATGTATAGAAATCTCACTGCTTACTGATTGAGCTCAATGACAATGTGATAACACCACGCGTACATGCAGGTACGCCATAGACTTTTGCAATTCTATTAAAAGTAGTTTGGAACGTATTTCTAATTGCCCCTTATTTAAAAGCTGTTTGCCTTAAAAAATCAACTCTAATGTGGTTTTGCTTCATAAATAGTCACTCTACACACTGTTCTCAAGCAATGCCACCGTTATATGTCAGCCTATATTTGACGTCCGAAAGTCGTATTACTAATCATCCATGTACTTTTTTTTTCTTGTAATTAAAGCTATGGTAATTTTAAATAGCCTCAGACACAAGAATAATGGTCTGGTGAATATCAAACATTTACTAGAGAAGATAATTAGTATGAAATTTCATCATGCAATCTCGTTTGGAATGTGTCTCGGTACCTAACAATACTTATTGACAGACTCCAAATGTCGTAAGGTATTGTTTGAAAAATTTTTTTTAAACAAATTAACCGAAGTTGTCTTTTTTGGTAAGTAACATATTTTAATCTTCCTTGGCTTACAACTAATAATTAATGTGATCTTGAAAGTTCAAAATAGGTGAAAGTGGCTATTCTCAGCTGATAAAAGCTGTATAAAAATATCACTGTTTGTATGAGAAAAGTTTTAAAAAATACTTTCGTACGTATTCAACAATGTCTTAAGAGTGTATTTTTTTGTTTTTTAATCCAAGTTTTTTTTTATCTTAAGGAGGCTTAACACACCTATCGAAGTACTTGTGAAATAGATGAAATTGAAATCCACGGTCAATGAGTATGTTTTTTACCTCTGTACAAAATTTCAGCATGGGTTGCTCCGGAAAATTTTTAGTAAAACACGTAACAAGTGTTTTATACATAGCCTTTTATGGGGATGGCACGTTTTTCAACGGAAATCTCATCATAACTCTCTCAAATTACTTACTACATGACCAAAAACTAGAGACATGTAGTTTAACTATCACTTTTTCAATTGAACATAAGAAATATGTAGACTGCTGCAGAGTTTATTGAGAGATTTGTTTCTGAAGTACACTAATAGACACGATTAGAAGAATGTTCGTTAAAATGTCGTCTGCAAAAAGACGTGCCAAGCAGAAATGCATTCAAAAATTTATTGTGAATTAATTGATATAGTACCATATTATTTAGAACATAAATAGTTATACGTGATCCGTAAACTTTTATTAAAAGTGTTTGTTAACTTATAATAGACATTTCGTGAACATTGTTTAGCAATTGATATTAACTATCATTATGTACATTAAAACGTTATATCTACGTAAACATTAACCATCACATGGAGCAGACGAAGCTTTTGTTGATTTTTGTTCTACTCTGAAGTGAAATTGATAATATATATAGCTCTGATCATGACTATACCTGTATATGTTGTTGACTATACATGATATGTTGAGCCTCCTTAAGAGAGTCGTTGCTTTGTGCAACAGTAAGATGCACTTTAGCACTTATTTACTTATATATTTGCTTCGTGCAATAGTTTAAAACAACGCCACCTGCAGGGAAAAAGTTTTCAGTGCGTGCTAACGAACAAGAATACACAGAACCTTATGGACAATGATCTGTTACAAGCGTTTATTTAAGCAGTAATGTATGTTTACGAACTAACGTAATTTGTTGTGTGTTGAGTAAACTTTTAAGCCGAAAAATACCTATTTAATAGAACCTTGATAAAAGAATTATTTTTTCTCTTTTCATAGGTGTATTTTACTATTCAATTGCGATTTTTTTTTAATATCAATTTATTTAGTAAAGTACTTTTAAGCCAGCACATTGAAAAGTATTATTAATAATGCTTACCCATACATTATGTCTACTTCATACTAAAATTTACTTTTTTTTCATAAATTAAAAAAAAAGTAGTATTTGCTATCAGCATGCTACTTAAGTCTAAAAAAACTGATTTTAGTTGTTAAATATTTATTATTGTTAGAAGGAATTGTTAAAATAAATTGTCTATCAAATGCTACGTACTCTTGTTAGTGAACATTAACATGTTTGACCCTGCAGGTGGCGTTGTTTCAAATTGCTGCACGAAGCGAATATGGTTATGCTTGCACTTGCGCGTTACAAGCAAGTTCTAGTAAGTAGCGATAATATTTAACTAATCATAATTAATGTTAAAAAACTGTGGTAGGATTATTATAACTATATTGGAATTATTTTGAAAACTTAAAGCTTTTTTTTTTCAACATAAGAATTCATTTGTACATTCACGCAGTAATGCACATCGGTAGGTAAACCATAGCAGTTCTGGCACCCCCTCAGCTCCCCCCCTGAGGTGGTGGTGGGGGGAGAGACTCTGGCTATAGTTGGGCTGTGGGTGGAGGAGAGGCGGTGGTGGAGGGAAAGGCTGATCGGGCGGTGGGAGGAGAGGTAGTGGGGGCGGTGGGTGGTGAGGACTACTCGGGCGGTAACGTCAGGGGAAGGGGTCTCTTCTGAATGCTGTGACGTTGGATGATACTGACGGCTCCCTTCCTTTTCGACCGCGAATCAAGCTCCGACGTCATCAGGATGGGTCCAAAAGGTGTAGGTGACAAGCCCAACGTACAGCACGAGAGGAAGATGATCAAGCATAAACGTGTATTTCTTATCAGCGGATGTTTTCTTTTATTGTCTTTTCCCACTCATTGCTTAGGAGTCTCAGCGTAATCAATGTTTTTTTTGTTCTTCTCAAGAGCGGGCGTATCAAGTTGTTGAAGAAAAAATTTCATTGGGAAAAGCGGATCGTGGATCCCGTTTAGCTGCGACCAACGTTGGCTTGCTCGACGCAGTACCTTGCCAAGTAATGAAGCTATTACTTCTTATCTACATCGATGTGCTAGCAGTGGCCAACGAATTTTCGCTTCTTATTTAGGCATATAATGTACTAGTGTAATATTTTTTTCTTAGCAAGAGTGGGCGCAACGAGTCATGCTAGGATACATGTATGTGTTAGCCGTGGCCGATAACTCTTCACTTCTTATTAAGGCGTATAATGTACCAGCGTCATATTTTTTTCCTCGAGAGCAGGAGGATCGAGTGATGCGAGTTGCCAGAGAGAACATGTATACCATTTCATAACCGAAAGCGTATCCCAACATTGCTTGGCTTACTCCTCTTTACCGGAGTACCTCGCCCACGAATAGTCAGTTAATACGATTAAGTAATTTCAATCGGCGCAGTAATAAGGAGGCGTGAGTGGAAAAAATTGACATAAATTCATGAAGAACTAATTTATTGCATAAGTATTGTGTATCAGGTGTACATTGAGTAAAAAATATCGTTTTGTCGTTGCTGCTCTTTAAAAATCCATTTTTTTAAAGCTGTAGCATTCTTCACAGCAATGAGCTGAATAAAATATGTAATTTTTACATTCGATATTATCCACACTAATTTTTTTTAAAGCTGGACATTGCCTAATGTCATAAATGTACCTATAAAAATAATTCTATTAAGCAAATATTTAGTAAAGCGTATAAATCATGCTGTGAGTAATGCACCTATTAAATAGCACATGGCATATCCATTCGATTCAAGACCTTTTACATAAATAACATCTTCTTCTTTAACAATGGCTTAAAAGGTTGTAGCTAGATCCTCGTATGAAACTTGTCCCGAGCTCCAGCGAAGACCGTGGTAATTAAACTCAAGCCATTGATTTTCACATTTGTTCTGAGGTAAGGGTTGTGCCCAAGAATATGGGAGCGTAAAGACAAAAACTGACAAAGTACCATTTTCTTGTAGAGGTATAATAGTGACCTCTTTAAAAATAAATTTGTCGTGCATGGTTTTAAAGCCTTGAACATCAACTACGTACTTCGTCATCTTAACATTGTGACGATTATTAGTTGACTAACCTCTCTATCAATGTCTCATCTCTTTATATCAAACTGCTAGTCACCACTAGTCATCACTCGTATCGCTTTCGCAGAGGCAAATTAGTATAAAAGAAAAGTTTAAGCAGCGTGTCATTCATTTGAGTACGTTAACGCGAGCTGCAAGTATAATGGAGCAAATCCGCGAGAATTTTTCTAATGTCAACGCCGTGGAGCGTTACATGATTTTCTGTGAAATAGCGTGAACAGAATATCAACGCTTGCTGCATAGTGATAATATGACCGAGATACGAGATTTTATTGATAACAGTGAAATGGTGCTTAAAAGTATTTCTGACTATAAGCTGTCTGTAAAATTGTGATCGCCAGTGGAAAATAATTTGTTGAATATTCAGTGTCTTTTATCAAAGTTTTTAGCAGCATTTTATAGAATTCTAGAAGTGCAAGGGTCAGGGCTCAATGACAAATTAGAAAATCAAGATGATTAGAATTTTGTGACATGGAAAGATCTTAATAGTGCTTTTAAAAATCGCACAAAAACGGCTGTTATAGTAAATAGTGGGCATTTAGATATAATACAATTTCTTGAGTCTGCGGAAAAAATATTCATTTTAAAAGTGCGAGAAATTCTTGACGAGCAAATGCTTTAAAAATCAATACAGTATTAGCAGCAGAGTTTATAAGCACGGTAAAGAATGATACAGAGACTGTTGAAGATAAATATTTTAATACTAAATCTAATTCCATTTTTGATACGACAAACCTATATGAATGGTTTAAAACGAATGTCCAGAAGCCTATTTCTACAGTTATAGAAGAATTTCAGGAGCGCGATTCTGGATGATCTTTACGCTCAATTTTAAATTTAGTAGTGAATGTAAATAAGTACAATGCAATGAGTGGTAGTTCTTACATAGAACTCCCTACTACTATCGAGAAAAAAAAAAGCTTGCGTAAATGTACAGAACGCAGATCAGCAAGGCTTTAAATGGGCCATTTTGTCAGCTTTACATCCAGTGAATAAAAATGCACAACGAGTGTCACATTATACTCAATACGAAAACAGTTATAGTTTTAAGGGAATCACCTTTTCAGTGCAGCCTGAGCAAGTTACAAAATTTGAAAAACAGAATGTGTCCATTAATGTATATTTTTTGGAGAAAAGTAAAAATAGCTATAAAACTTTACCCCTTCACTTAACAGCAGAAAATAAGGATGAACATATAAGTTTGCTGCTTATACAAAATTATTAATCTGATACGTATAGCGAGGAAAAATCAAAAAACAAAAAATATTGACGGAGAATGTGATGATTTCTTTAATGCTACGGCAATGGATGAAGATGAGGTAGAAAAACATACAAAAGGTTTTCTTAATCCTAAGGCAATGGACAAAGATAAGGTGAACGAAGATAGAGAAGAATATTTAGAAGAAATCCAAGATGGTGATAATAGTGCTGATAATAATATAAAATAGCACTGCGTACATATTAAAGACTTATCTAGGTTGGTAAGAAGTTCTTCAACAAACATTAACATAAAATATACATTTGCGATCGCTGTCCTTATAACTTTACAACTGATGGAATGTTGAAAACACGTACGGTGGAGTGCGTTAAAGTGAATAAGTTTAAAATAAGCTTGCCGAGGTATGATAATAAAATTTTAAAATTTGAAAATTACATGAATAAAAATCGTGTACCATTTATATTATACGCAGACTTTGAGTAATTATTAGGACCTGTGCATAATAGTGAGCGAGCAATACAACACCATGAAGCATTAAGTATTGGATATTATGTAAAGTGCAGTTTTGGTAACGCGAAAAAACGAACGTAAGTATTATGTAAAACAATATGATGTCAATTGTGCTTCAGTTATTGATTGATAATTTTTTTCAGATTTTACTAGAACTCATTACTGATATAGATATGTTTTAAGATCATTGAAAAAGGCATACGAGGTGCAATAAGCCAGTGCTGTCACAGACATGCAGAAGCTCATAATCACTATGTGGAAAATTATAAAAAAGATAAAACTGGATGATATACAGCATATTTTGACGTAAATAGTTTGTATGGTTAAGCAATGACTAAAAAACTTTCTTATAATGGATTTCAGTGGGTCGGAAATTTTGAACAACAGCCTTATGGTTTTCATAATATTGGAAATGGAAGTGCTTACAAATATATGTTAGAAGTGAATTTGGAGTATCCAGAGGAGCTCTACGATTTTCATAAAGATTAGCCATTTTGTTCCGAACACATTTTAGCATCAGGTTTAAAGCAGCATAAATTAATGACAACATCAAAAAACAAGCATAAATATATACTTCATTATAAAGCCCTCAAGCAAGCCACAAATCATGGATTACGACTGACAAAAATATATCGAGCCTTAAAATTCTGGCAAAGTGCAAGGCTTTAAGAGTATATTAATCTCAATAGCATTGAGAGGACAAAGGCTAAGTATAAGTTTAAAAAAATACTTTTCAAACTATTCAACAATGCTTTTTTTGAAAAAACGATGGAAAATGAGAGAAAACGTATCGATGTCGAACGTCTCAACCATTGGGATGGACGCTTTGGTGCGGCATTGTACATTACAAAGCCAAATTTTTACAGCTGTGATATTTTTGATGGGAATTCTGTATCCATACAGCTACAACGTGCAGAAGTGATGATGAAAAAGCCAATATGCATTGGGCTTAGTGTTTTAGATTTATCTAAGACACTTGCGTATCGTTTTCACTACGATTATATGCTCTTCAAACTCAAAAATGATTGTAAACTCTTATACACTAATACATGAGGTAACAAACCATGGTATTTATAAAATGATGTGATTGGATATCATTAAATTAGACACATCAGATTATCCAGAAAATAATATATTAATGATGCCGTTAAAAGATGAAAAAATCGTTGGGCTCATGACAGATGAGTGCAATGGAAATATTATATTAAAATTTGTTGGGCTCAAAAGTAAGATGTATAGTATTCTTCTTGAAAATAAAAATGTGATTAAAAAAGCAAAGGGTGTTAAGAACGTCGAAAAAGCAACTGTCGATTTTGACAACTGTACTGAATGCCTACGAGATCAAATTATAAACATTGATCGAGAGTAAATTAATATAAGATCACGTCATCATAAGCTCTACACTAAGAGGCCAAATAAAATTGCTCTCAGTTACCGAGATGATAAACGATATATTTTATTAAACACTACAGACACACTGCCTTCGGGCCATTATAGGATTAAAACAATAGAAGAACGAAGAGCTGGAGAACGTGGGAAGAATAGATGATATAATCTATTACATGTTTAGAGTTTTCATTTATCTTAATGAATCTTATGTAAGATATAACATTTGCATGTAAGGTAAAAAAAATTTCGTTTGCACACATAATTGATAACATTGAAATACCACAACGAGTTTTATACAAATTTTTTTACAACTTCTGAATTTTAATAATTTTTAAAGTACATATCACTTTAATTCTTTGTTATTATCAATACAACTGTTATGGGTATTTTCAAAGATCAATCACTTGACAAATATTTGATTTCCTCGTCGACGAAGAATTTTTTCAACAAGATAGTATCAGGATACTTGGTTTTCTGCAGTTCCTGCTAGTAGAAGCCTCCAGAAATTGGCTGATTTTGGCCATAATATTTTGAATGGTAAGCTGGTGGGTTGGTTAGAGTTACTCTTGCAAATACCTCAGTTGACCAGTTAGGTGTGTATCCTTTTGCAAAGACTTGCTTAGCATTACTTATTCGCACTTTTCTCCCACTTTAAATTTCGGTTGTTTTCTTATTCCCATTGTTCTTGATGAAATTTTTTTCGAAATTTCATTTTTAGTATCAGCTGACACATCCTTTAGTTTTATAGCTATTGTCCGATGTTTCCGATTACTATACGCCATCAGTAACTGAGGTTAGATGTCAATCCACTTATATCTGCCACACAAGCTGAAATTTTTCCACAAATGCTTTAGTGTACGATTGAATCGCTTACATATAGACGCTTTAAGGTTACTATAAGTCAAGTACAAGTTAATTTTGTTCTTTTGCATGAGACTTTGAAAATGCACATTGTAAAACTCTTTGCCATGATCTGTTTGCAAATAAGTTGGAACTCTTACCTCTGTTAATATCGACTTCATAGCTGCAGTCACATCTTCACCGGTCTTATTTTTTGCAGACACAGCTCATGCACACTTGGAGAATACATCAATAACTGTTAGCAAGTACCTATAACCTCTATTTTCATGAGCATAAGGTATCATCTCCACAAGGTCAGCTTGCCACGTTTTATCCAAGCCTCGAATATCAAATTTTCGGTGAAGGTAGTTGCATCTCACAGGTTTATGAAGCTCTTCTACTACTGCTTTCATCTCTTAGCTGTCTTCTGGACTTATACTAGATATATGTGCTACGATCTCCTTAACTGTATTTATTTCACGCTGAAAATTTAGTATTGTTTCTAAGAATACATCACTTTAATTGCTTAATAGTAGATCTATTTTTTCTTGTTTATCCAAAATAAAACTTTTTTCTTTCTGTAAAGTAGTAAGATTTACAGCATCGTGAGGTTGAATGGCTGGCGTAACATCACACAACCTTTTATTTTCCAAGTCAAATTAACCATCAATGGTGAGATTATATCCAATTTCTCGAGGACCTCGACTACCACCTTCTGACTTAGCTGATCCACGTCCGGAAATGTCGATGCTCATTTTGACACTAAAGTAGAATTGATAACGATGCTTAATATATGATATTAGCTTTACGAAACTCCTTAACAGTTGAATCCATTTTATTAGTGAGGCTAGGATTACTGGCTGATTTTTCTGCCACTAAGTAATCTTAGCCGATTGACCAGCTCTTTAGGGTCATCCCAGTAAACGTAGTCCATTTGCATGTTTAGCCTAGCAATTTGAAATGAAAGTATGAACCCACCTTTCTTCTTTATTTGAGAGAGATTTAATAATGGGGCAAAAACATTATTGAATTTATTGCTATTGTACGGACAAATCGTCTCATTTTTGTCAAATTTTCTTTTATGCGCTCTGGACGTTTCCAAGATTTGTTTGTATTCAACTGAATTATCTGATATCATGTGCTTTTTATCAGGATGCTTTTTTATACGTGTGATATATATGTAGGGAAACAGGTTAATAATGAGAGCCAGAGAAAGTAACTTATACAGGTGTATATTCTAAGGAAAAGCATTACAATGTAAAGATCAATAACAGCGACTGACTCGGTAGCACGCTCGGACAAGACTGCCTTTGATGATGAGCATCGCCCGCTTATACAGTTATCGTAAGCTTAAGGAGCTTGGTGTGTGTACACTTGTATTCGTTATTGCATACACACCACTATCCTCCGCCCTTTCAGATTTCAATTGACACTTTTGCTTATAACGCTCGGAGCAACGACGTTCGATATTTATAGCTTTACAGTCTTTTAGCTGATCGCGGTGTCGCTTACAAGATTTATTCGGTGCTATTTCAACTTGAAACGTTGAGAGCGATAATTTTCTAATAATCTTGCCTTCGATCTTTTTTTTGCTGTTTTTACTATAACTTTAAGCCAAAACAACATTGCCTACTGATAAAGACACGTCACGTGGTCCGCTGCTGTTCGCTATTGGAGCTTTTTTTTTGCTTACAACTTTATTTTCCACACTTGGACGCAACAAATCAAAAACGCGTGCAAAACTCTCGCTTATACATCAAATAGGCTGGACTCTTTCCCATCTCGCTGTGTTCTATGCTACGATAATCCGCGAGGAAAATGTTAACCGCATTATCTAACAACTTTCCCCCTTTCATGATTTTTGTAATTCTATCCTTAAAAATTCCAACGAAGTTCTCGGCGGCTTCGTTAGTAGCTGGGTGGTACGGCGAAGAATAAGTATGTTTCACACCTTATAGAGTTTAAAAAGAATTGAACTTTTCACTCGTAAATTGTGTACCGTTATCAGTCACTATATGTTTTACGATACCATGTCGAGCAAAAAGTTGTTTGAATACCGAAACAAGCTTATCCGCCGTGGTATTTGAATGAGCATCAACGACATCTGGCTACTTAGAGTGAGCATCGATAATGACCAAAAACATATGACCCATAAAAGGTCCCAAGAAATCACAATGGATTCTACTCCATGCTCTCTCCGGCCATGGCCAGGGTGTTAGCACAGAACGTGCGAGCTTTTTACGTTCTTTTAAACATACTTTGCACGATTGAACAAGCACTTCTACATCGTAATCTATACCCGGCCACCAAACATAGGATCTCACTAGCATTTTTATTTTTACTATACCAAGGTGCGATACATGGAGTTCATTTAAAATATCTGGCTGCAACGATTTCGGCACAACCAGCCTATGGGCCATAATAAACAACCGTCGTCAGTAGATAACTCAAAACGCTTGTCATAATTTTTTTTTTCTTCCGGCAGCAAATTGTCTATATTATTCGGACAACCTGTGGATACATATTATATAATATTATTTAATACACTATCTCTACGTACTTCTAAAGCCAACAATTGAAAAATATAAGATAGCGGAGAAAATTCGTAATCAAAAACTTGCGTATTGTCAGCAATAGGCAAACGCGAAAGCGCGGCACAGTTGCCATTTTGCTGAGTTTTAATGTACTCATTTTGTATGTGAAATTTTGTATTCAACCCCGACAAGAAATAAGCCCATCGCTACAACCTACTTGCAGCTGTGAGCGGAATACCTGATTTTGGACCCAATATGAACTGCAGCGGCTTATGGTCCGTTCTCAGCGTGATTTCTCTCCCAAAAATAAAATCTTAAAAATGCTTAAAACCGAAAACAATCGCGCCTGCTTCTTTGTCTATGATTGCCCTGTTTTCTTCCTTTTTAGGAATAATTTGGGACGCATACGCGATTGGACGCTCTGAGCCGTCTCCATATTTATGAGAGAGAACAGCCGAAAGACCGTAAGCCGATGCATCGCATGCCAACACCAACTCTTCTTTCGGATCATAATGAGCCAGAACTCGCGGCGATATAAGTTCGTTTTTCACCCACACGGAAGCTTTCTCACATTCCTTATTCCATTCGAACTTCTCCTGATTTGCAAAAATATATAATGGGTTAAGCGTTACCGCTCTGTTATTCAAAAATCTGGCGTAAAAGTTTACAAGTCCCAAAAAAGAAATAAGTTGCTTTTTGTTTTCTGGGCGCGGTGCTTCAACTATAGCTTTCACCTTAGAATACGCCTTGTGCAAACCAGCTTCATCGATAACAAAACCTAATGTTTCTATTTTCTTTTGCATAAATTAACATTTGCTTATGTTGACTCGTAGGCCGCATTTTTCAAGACGCTTACACACACTACGTAAATTTCTTGAATGCTCTGAGTCGTTATTTCCCATGACGTAAATATTATCTATATAAGAAATCACGTTCAGAATACCTCTCAAAACATTCTCCTTAATTCGTTGAAATTCGCCTGGGCACGTAGATAGCCCCTTAGGCATTTTTGTATATTTAAATAAACCTTTATGTGTATCTATAGTCAGATACTTTTGACTTTCCACCGATACCGGAATTTGCATAAAGACATGTGGCATGTCAAGTTCTGAAAATTTTTTACCTCCTTGCATTGCAGCAAAAACATCTTCGATTCGTGGCAACGGTTTTTTATTGATAATTATAGAAGGATTTAGAGTTAATTTCAAATCTCTGCAAATTCGTATCAAACCATCACCCTTGATGATTGGTACAATGGGTGTAGCCCATTTACTAACGTCAACTGGAGTTAAATGCCCTAAACCCAACAGCCTTTTTATTCCTTTTTCAATTAACTCTTTCATCGCATACGGCACATGCCTCGCTTTTAGTGCCACAGGCTTGGCGTTTTCTTTTAAGTATACTACTACTTTATCATTTTTAGTACCCCTTGTGACGGGCCAAACAATTGTTAAAACCACTCGTAATTTGATTATCAATCGAATCTAATTTAAAAATATTTTGCTTTGACTTAATACCTAAATTTAAAGGCCATAATCCGAAAACCACCAGCCACTGCCAGCCTAAAAGCGGGGGTCCCAAGCTGGGCAAAACATAACAATCCAGTTTATAATTCTTATCATTAAATTGTACATCTAACTTCTCCAACAAACCTAGCACTTTTGTTTCTCCATTATCGTAACAATACAAACTATCTTTCAAATTAATCAGTTTTTCTTCGCTAAACATTTACATTTAAGTTTTACTTGAAATTAAAGATCTATACGCTCCTGTATCAACCTGAAAATTTAATTTTTTTTTATTCACGCATACCTGTAACCATACAGACCCCGCTTAAATTTTATTTGACGCCCTAGCCGGTTTGATCGCAAGAACCTTGTCTACGTCCTACGCTGAACGCAATGAGAAAAAATCGGTGCTTGAGCTTACAGTTGGTTCCTCTTTCTGAGTATTCACCGACTCCGGTAAAAATTTAATCGCAGTTTTATTCTTCTTTCAGCAAACTAACTCCAAATGACCCTTAATGTGGCAAAAGTAACATTACTTGAAACGATGTTTACAGCTGGATGCCTTATGATTATTTTTCCTACAGCAACAACAAGTAATAAGGCTTTTATCCGGTTTCTTGAAATTTGATGACTGTTGTGATTGCGTCTTGGTGTTTGATTGCATGGCCTTAACTTCATTTTGACTGTGTTGCTGTTTGTTCGTTTTCAAAACGTAGACCTGTTTATGTGTTGAACCTTTATCCAATGTGTCTGACATACTTTTCGCGTTCGATACAGCGCTTTCTCTTGCCAACGATTCCTTGAGCGTGCTATTAAACGTTAAATTGGCTTTCTGAAATAAACAAACCTTCGAGTCATAATCTCGAAGACCGCATACAAATTGATCCCGCAAGGCCACTTCAACATCCTTAAAATTGCAACGAATAGCGAGCTTCTTTAACCTTGCGGCAAAAACTGCCACCGTTTCTGTTTGCTCTTGCCTCGCTTGATGAAACTTACAGCGTTCCATCACTTCCAACGGAGCTGGGTTTAAATGACCTGTCATTAATTTCATGAGATCACCATAAGATTTTGTAATTGGCTTAGCTGGCGTGCATAGATTTCTTATACGACCATACGCGTCTTCATTTAGTCTAGTCAACAGCGTTCCCGCTTGCTTTGCTTCTGCTATTTCTTTTGTAGCAAAATAAATTTTTAAGCGTTTGACAAAGGTATCCCAATGACCTTTATCTAAAGAGAACTCCAACTTAGTAGTTTCTCCCGACATACTGCTACTTTTGCTACTAACGCTGCTACTATCTGAGTTGTCCGATACCTCTTCGTGAACTTTGCTACTGTCCTTTTTCTCTTCTTGTTTCACTGGATTTCCTATTTTATCACCGCTGTTTTTTGTTGCCTTAACTTCCTTTTTAACTATAACGGTTAAAATCTTCCGGAGTTCCTCAAATTTTTGAGAGTCGCAACATTCCACGTTCAGATTACGCAACTCTTGTAACAATTGCTCCTTGTTTAATTCATACACCCAACTTATCATCACCACCGTACCCAGTCACTGCTGTCACTCATGTAGCCGAGTAATCGTTTTTAACCGAACCTAATATACAAATTTTGTGGATTCAAAATCCTCGTCGCTAGTGTAATATACATGTAGGGGGACAGGTGAATAAAGAGAGCCAGAGAAAGTAACTTATACGGGTATATATTCTAAGGAAAAGTATAACAATGTAAAGATCAATAACAGCGACTGACTCGGTAGCACGCTTGGACAAGACTGCCTTTGATGATGAGTATCGCCCGCTTATACAGTTATCGTAAGCTTTAGGAGCTTGGTGTATGTACACTTGTATTCGTAAGTGCGCACACACCACAGTAAGTAACTTCATTAATTCATCAGTCATTGTATATCTTAGATCCTTTTTTTAAATATAATTATTTTTGAATTATATAGGCGAATCACCAAGTATATGTCGTCCATTTTTTCCTTATTTATCCCATAAAGTTGATCCAGTTCTGACTTCTTTCTATCAAGTATTTGTAAGTATGGATTAATAGGTTCATTTTTATCGATGTCATGCGCTGAATCATCATCGTCACTTTTTTCAACAACGGTATCATAGTCTTTGTTAGTATCATTCGACGAAAAAGTATCTTCTTTATCATCACTGTTACCATTAGCTGATTTAAACATTGATGCATCGGTATTATTAATTTTTGACATAAAATGCTTGAAGCGTTTTTTAAGTAAAGTCTCAGAGCTAAGTGGCACGTTTTTGACTTTCTTTGTGTCATCGATAATTTTAAGAAGTGGATCAGTAATAGGCTTAAAAGTCCCTCCAATCTGCTTTTCAAATTTTTCTCTTCCTGACTTTAACAATCGATGCTTACATCGACCAGTTTCTCTAGCTTTTTCAACTTGCCGAAGAACGTCTTTTTGCTCACGAAAAGTGTCCATGTTGATCGCTTGATGGTTAACAAGAGACTAGTACGCACTTAATTAGCATGAGTAATATTTTTAGTAAAAAAATGAAATCCTCTCCTACATCTACCATTATCAACATCTCTTTCCTTGTCTATTACGGCAAATCCATGTTTTCCAACTTTCCAACAGTTTACACATAATTTTTTGAATTAATTGTATGTCATATCACTATTAACATGATTATTATAGATGTGCTTTAAATTCATGTCATCTTGTCGAAATATTACTAAAAGCATTAAATTATCTCTGACTAAGTGCTTTCAAACTTGAGCATAAGATTGGCATAGATAGAAGCAGTCAACGCTTTTGTGACGTCCCATGCAGAAAAAGGCTTTCACATCATCTTATTTTTCACAGGAATGTCGTCAAATATTATTATGGAGTTGGGTAGTGCCTTATCCGGAGATATGACTGATTCATGATTGCTGAATGAAAAATACTTCGAACAGTTGTTCTAGAAACTCATACTTTGGCTGATTCAGTGACTTTGAGTACAGATAAACACTCTCAAATCTCAATCCGTTCGGGTGAGTGATTAAAGCCAGCAAGCTGTTTGTTTTTCCACAGTTTGATGGACCACAAAGAACAGCTCTTATCGTATTGGGTAGCAAATTACCATGGCGTTGGATTTTCTTATCTTGCTTAACGATTCCATCGAAATTTATGACAGGAAGTTTTATATTCTGATCTACGAAGCTCATGTTAACTGTATGCTGACTCAACTGAGACTGAAACTTGATACTGTAAATGGTTTGCCTTTATATTTGGAAACTCATCTGTCATCGTATTTTCTAATCTTGCTTATCAGTTTGTTGAAATTTATGACAGGAAGTTAAATATTCTGTTTCCCGGAACTCGTGACGACTGCATGCTGAAATATGAAACTATAAATAGTGCAATACAGAAATTTTCGAGCTCATTCATCGTTAAGCACTTGGAAAGTAATGATCATTCAGCATCGCAAAGGGTGTGGAATTATAAATACACTTATTAATAAACTGCCTATAGAGCTGCACGTACCAGGATATCAATATTGTGGACCAGGCACTTGACTAGCCAAGAGATTAGCTTGTGGAGATCCAGGTATCAATCCATTGGATCAGGCGTACAAGCAACACGATATAGCCTATTCTCAGAATCGAAAAAACATAACAGCAAGAAACACCGCTTACAAAATTTCCGCTGAAAAGGTGTGGCAAAGATTCAAAGCCACATACGCTAGTTTAGGCAAAAAATCTGCTGCTTTTACTATTACCAGTGCCATGAAATTGAAATCCAAACTCAGCATGGGAGCATTCCCTAGAACAAACTCTAGTGAAGCAAGTAAAAACAAAATAAAGCCAAAGAAAACTACTTTGAGAAGCTTGATTCGAATTGCTTCAAAGTCCATGATTCCTAATCGTAGTGCTCGAAAAGCTATAAGTTCGGCGTTAAAGGGAGCGCAGGATGCTGTGAAAATAGCTGGTGGTAGGAAAAATATTGTAATGCCTCGACTATTGCCTATCATTGTAATTGACTGCTCTAAGCAGAATAAAGCTTCGAAAAGCGTGCCAGTGGACGAGTGCTTGGAATTTGAAGCACGAGAGAATTTCCCAGAAAATGTATGTGCTTACTGTCTTATTCTACACGATTGCATCATAGAGTACAATCCCATTAGTGGTGACGTGAGAAAACTTGTTGAAGGACGTATATAAAATTAAAAAAAAAAAAATACTAGCAGTGAAGTCAGTCTTTATCATGATGGAGTACATGGTGGACATGCAGGGCTTTAGGAAGCCTGACAACGATTGTGTGCTTAAAGAGTTGGTGATTCTTCCACTTCACATGGATGATGAGCCTCAAGTATTTCCCTTGAAGCTGCCATTTTCTTGGCGCAAACTAAATGATAAATACAAACGTGAAAATTTATGGCTTAAGCTATTCTATCATGGATTAAATTGGCAATCAGGTATTATCGACTATACAGAAATTGGTAATGTACTTCGGAAAAATCTCAAAGATGCTAAAAAGATTTTGATTGGAGAAGTGAAGAAAAAGTGGCTCGACAGGTTTAATTTTCAAGTTAATGATATGGTTGATTATCCAGAGTTTGAACTCCCAACATTAGCTACTGCATGTCCTCGGCATAATGGTGCGTATAGATCTATGCGTGCCACCCACACTGTCAAACTAATGAAAAAATTCTACTTTCATATGAAATGAGAAAATGTAACTGATTCTGATGAAAATGTATGATAAAAAACTCAATGAAACTGTTTTTTTTTTTTATTATGTGATAAAAAATGTATTGGATCATATTATTGTTGCTATTTATGTTGCCCTTCTCTCAAAACTAGCTTAAGATTAAAATAATAAGAACCGATGATTTATTCTGACAAAACACATACGTACTTGTGCAATGCCTACACTAACGTGTATATAAACTAATTTTTATGCAGAGTGCTGCTTAGTTTATCACACAGCATCAAACGCGATGGATACGCGTTTATATCGCAGTTAGTACGACGGCTTTTGAGCTGCAAAATAAAAATGGATTTTTGCGAGGATTATGTTATTAAGATTAGAGATTTTCTCGATGCTTCTCGACAGTTTTTATCAAAAGAAGTGACTGTGGTGTCGCTTATGAGACCAGCGATGAGTCATTGGATTGTGCGGCCCCCGTGTAATTTTTTCACCTTACCTATGGATGTGCGCCAAAACAACAACTTTCAGTCGAAGTGAGTGCATGGACTTCACTGGTTTGAGGGTGATTGTTCCATTAGAAAGTAACAGCAACATTTGTACACTGTAGCATAAAATGCAAATCAAATTTAAGTTTATAAAGATATTACAGCTACTTATTTAGAATCGACCATAGGGTGTATTAACTGTGATTGTTGTATTGTACTGTGATTAACGTTCAGCAGTATATGCTGAATGTTTTTTTGAAGCGCCTAATAGTTATAACAAGAAAATTTCTAAAACGCTTTCCAGTTGGGGTACAGTAAGTGGAATTAATACTGATGATTCTGATGATACTGGTAGTGACTCTGAAACTGATACTAATGTTGGTGTCAAAAACGATGACCGTGTTTAGGCAAAAAAAGAATAAAGTAAGCATAAAATTTAAGATAAAAAAATTAAAGTACATCTAGCCGTGTGGTAGTACGAAAAAATTAGCGTTGTCTTATAAGCTGATGAGAATTTGCGTAAAGCTTTAGTTATTCTATGAACATTGAGCAGTCAACGTCAACAACATGGGTCCGATCTTTAGCAAATTAAAATATGAGAGCCTCATTAAGGAGGAGGAGGAAGATAAAAATAGTTAAAATCTCTTAGTATAAAAAAGCACGTTGAGGCATCTCAACGAAAAGTGAAGGGAAATTATTTTTCCAAAAATACTTGCTCTTATCAAAATAAAGATATAAATGATGTATTGGAAAAAAAAGATCTAAAACCATTAAATTCTTGTGTATTTTTTTGAAGTTACCAAAAATATATTTGTATTAAATTTAAAGTTTTGTTGTTCTTAAAACCCATTTACATACTACCCTAACAATCTTAAACTTAAATTAAGAAGCTGGCTGCATTCCTTGGCAAAGTACTGCGTCGAGTAAGCCAACGTTGGTCACAATTAAAGGGGATACGCGATCCGCTTTTCCCAGTGAAATTCTTTCTCCAACAACTTGATATTCCCGCTCTTGAAAAGAATAAAAAAAAAACAACTATCACGCTGAGACTCCTAAAACAATGAGCGAAAGAATTAAATAAAATAAAAAACATCCACTGTTAAGAAATACACGTTCATGCTTGATCATCTCCTTCTCGCGCTGTACGTTGGGCTTGTCATCTACACCTTTTAGACCCATTCTGATGACGTCAGAGCTCGATTTGTGGTCGGAAGGAAATGGAGCCGTCAGAACCATCCAACGTCACATCATCTGGAAGACCGATTCCCCTGACGTTACCGCCCGAGTAGTCCTCACCACCCACCGCCCAAGCTCCCTAACTACGTTTCCTATACTGCCCGTGCCTCTCCTCCCACTGCCCGACCAGCCTCTTCCCCCACCACCGC
Source organism: Copidosoma floridanum (assembly GCF_036245765.1). Lineage (NCBI taxonomy): Eukaryota > Metazoa > Arthropoda > Insecta > Hymenoptera > Encyrtidae > Copidosoma > Copidosoma floridanum. The sequence goes on along the minus strand of NW_028321904.1, from coordinate 7,316,488 downwards.
CTCAGGGGGTGAGCTGGGGGGTGCCAGAACCACCATGGTTTACCTACTCTGGTTGAGTTTTAACCCTGCCAAAAGCCTTCTCTTGCTGCTTGAAAACTTGCCAACAGATGGCATGACAGCTAGGTGGCCGGTCTCACTATCGCCAAGGGGCGTAGACGATGGTTAGTGAAAGTGGGTCACAAGAGCATCGAGACACTGAGTTTTATGTGGTAGGAAGCTTTGCTGTTTTATTAACATCAATTAGTGCTCTAGCCACTGCCGTAGCGTAGGTCTCATCGATCGAGTGAGAACCTAGCTTTGGCTTAGTTGGGGTGAATCGGAAGGATGATTTCAAGAAATTGCACAGCCCTTTTTATATAGTATGAGCTACTGTCTTACTTGCACTGTTTACCAGAAACGAGTAGTTCCCACCTATCGAGCGGCAGACGGTACTATCAAACGCACAGTTGGGAGTCAGAGCTGCACCCTACATTCAAAAATTTAGTTTTTGTACAATAATTAAATTCAATGAATAGTAGTTATTTTAATAGTTAATAATTATTAAAATAATAGTCTGGATGGTGACACACTAAAAAAAACGTTCTTATAACATGTACACTAAAATCAACTTGTGTTTTAAACAATTAGATTGAAAAACAAAGTAACAGTGTCCGAAACTATTATTTTCAATTAATTAAACTATTACAGAAAATAATCTGGCCTACTGATTATTCCAATGAAAAACTTGAACAGCGTCTTGTGCTCCAAATGCATAATTTTTCACAAATCTTAAAAAAAGAGGTAAGTTCTCTTGCTTTTAATTTTTTTTTAATGTGAATAAAATTAACTTTGTTTTAATGTAGTATAGTTATAAAACATAAACTTGTTCATATTTTTAGACTAAATGTTACTAAAGTCATAAGTATTACTTTTTAAATGTTAAATAAAGGAACGATCTGTTATGGGTAAGGATTTAAAGCTAATGTCTTTTACAACTTAATCTTCGGTAGCTTTTTAAAAGTATATATGATTTGAGTTGTATCTTGGTGGTAACTGCATGTGTATTTATAAAACGAAAAAAAAGAGGATTTTCAGAAATCAAGTTCTTAAAGCTTAATTTCTGGTAACAAATTAATCTGTTAACAAAGTTATTTTAATGTAAAACCTAAAAATTTAAGAGCGCATAAATAAATAAGTAAACAGTGTACGATAAAAAGTCAATATTTGTCACATCCGCGTAACTTAGATGAATAACATAAAATCAATATTTTTGTAATTATTCTTTCCATCAGTTTAAACAACAGATTTGTTATCTTTATTGCCAAGTAGTTATTCAGAATTCTCTTCACTATAAAAAAGGGTATTTTTCTTGTTTCAATCAGTTTATCTAAGCTTTGTCTATCATTATGCTATCGTAAGTATTTTCAGAATTTTGGAATTTGTGAGCCTTATCGATGGAATATTTGGTAGAATTGGAATCTTATTTACAGAGTTGCTAGTTGGTAACAATAAAACATACTCTGTCTTATGCATACTTACAAACCATGAATGTTAAATATTTAAAAGTGTTATTTTGAAATGAAGCTAAATAAACCTACGATTTCTGTCATACTAGAGATCCTTTCATCAAAATCTCTTGTCGAATTACAACATTTTGTAAAAGATCTCTGACTTATTGAAAAATTATAACAGGTTGAAGTTTTATCTTAAGTTAATATTGTTTGGCTATGTTGTTGCTGTTGAGTATGAGTTGTAGTATACTCTCATACTTTATGGCACGTATTACAAAGTAGAGTGTTTCTACTGGAATACTTCATCAGTACTTAACTTTTTTTTTGTAATAGATTCGTATTGTAAGATACGTATAGCATGTCTAATATTTATAAAAAATAGGCTTATTCTGTAGGATAAAACTAATTTCTTTAAAATCTTTTTATCACGATTTGATGACATAATTTGATTGTGATTAATAAAAAAATAAAAATACATCCCCTTCAAAATAGCTTTTAACAAAACTAAAATGTTAGGTGAGTCTGATATGTTGAGCTTATATTTTGTGAGTAATTTCTGAAGATTTTATTCAGTGGCAATGAATAGTTTTTTCCTTATGAATCTGTAGCCTTGAAAGTTCTAAGATCATTATATAAAAAAGATAAAGCTTTTTAATTTTTTTTATTTTTGGTGCACCATGCAATTTGCATGAAAATCGTTGTATAATACTGTATGCTACTCGTTTTGTAACAAAATCTAACGAAAGATTATTGACTTTTGCCCTTACATTTTTCTATACTTTCGACAAACCAAGGCATTAATGTATTTGATGTGAAGTTTAAATGAAGTACCAATCAAAAGTCATTATTACTTAGTTTGATTTTGTTAAAGTACGAGTACTATAAACAGTATTGTACAACGAATGTCATACAAAATGTATGCTGCACCAAAAATTAAAAAAAATAAAAACTCAACCTTCTTTATATTTTAATTTCGGAAATTTTCGAGGCTACATGTTTATAAGGAAAAAAACTCTTCATTGCCACTATATCAATAGGATTTCAGAAATTCCTTTCAAAATATGAACTCAACACATTAACTTATTTAATATTCCAGTTTTGTTAAAAGCTAATTTGAAGAAGATGTCATAGCTTTTAAGGAAAATACCATTTCTAAATGTTAATAAAAATAATTTCATAACAATAGATATAGCTCATGTTAGAAAGTACTGTATAAAAACAAAGTCCCTACAACATAGCTACGGTGATCTACAACGGTCCAACTTATTTACTACGTAAAGTTGCTTATTGAATAATTCTTTAAATATATAAATGAGAGCAGAGGTTAATTTGTACAAACAGTGCAGAAATTCGCAAAATCAAAAAAATTGTCCTAAAAAATACGGTTTCAAGATTTCTATCCTAGACGATTTTTTAAGAATTCTTCTATTAAACTACTTTATTACATAATTCATAGTAATTTTAATGTAAGCTTACTACACATACGTATTTTTCGTAATTATACACATAAAAAGTCTCAAATTTGTCATGTACTTAACAAGCTTTTATCATTATGTCTATTTTATGTATTGATGAAATTTAAATATTTAAAATTGCAGCTAGTTAATACCTAGGAAATTTTTACAATAAAAAATTATTCATTACGAAAATATGTACAAAAATTAAAATTGTAAAAGTCATGTATAAGTTACTAAAACAATTGTTTTCATTAAATTATTTCTTATTTTACTACTGCTAAAGAAATGATGATTATTTTGTGATTAAGAACCACCCGAATAGCAAAATTGACCGGTGCTTAGGATTACAGCTTCTTATTAAGGGAATTACGAGTAGTAATTAAAGTTTCCTATTTTATCGATCTTGTTATGTTAATACTGTTGTATAACAAGATTTACTTTAAATAACTAAAAAAAGTGTACTAAAAAAAATTATATAATTTATTGTTGCACATCAATTTCTTTATGGCAAATTTTAATTTGAATACTGAAATTAATTCAGGTGTTTAAACTTAGGGCACATGAAATCAAGGGCTAGGGTTATAGGATATTGAAGTATTCTAGATATTTAAATTTTCATTCATATTTAAAATTTGCCGCAAAGTAGGTATCCTACCTTAACAATACCATGTCTTGTCTGTAGTTATTTTAATGGCCTAGTACATTTTACATACTTATAAGTAATTTTGACTTTGATTCGTTTCATACATTGTATTATTTGTATTATTGATCGTTTAGGGGATAATTTTACTATGATCGAGTCATATCCATCCTCCCTTCCTATTCTGAGGCATTGTTGCTTTTTCCTTTTAACTGTATATCTGCATGCCACGTTAAATGCCATATACCAGTGGCCAATTTATACGACAACCTAGTGACTAGGTAGTATTAAAAACACCACCTCATAATCTGTGAGGACATGACAGAGCCAAGTTTTAAACCTGACCCCTTCAGGTGGGAAGCAAGCGTTTTACCACCTTAGACACTGAGAACTCCCAACTCAGCACACTATCGACTGTGAAATTAGAAAGGCCATGTAGCCAATATCATACTGCAGCAGGAATACTTATTTTTCGGTATTTGAAAATTCGAGTACGCAAATGTAAAGTAAATAGTTGCGCGGTCACCGAGGATTCGTCTGCTTTTTCTAATTTACCTTGTTACACTTTCACGCAACTTAATTAAATGACAAAAGTCTTATCTTTCTCACGTTATTGACTTACAAGCCAAATATAGGGATAAAGGCTAGTGTTTTTAAATCTATACATGTAGACATAATGCTTATTTTGACGTAAAAACAAGAAAGCCCAATTCTTTATAAAATTTTTGTCAAATTAAAGCTTTCTAGTCTCCCAGAATATTGTAACCTGTTTTTATGTAAAATTAAAAAAAAATCAAATTGTTTAATCCATTTTAAAAAAAAAATTGGCAAACGAGGTAAAAAATGATTTTTTTTTTTAAAGCGTATCTTTGGGTGACGTGCCAGAACTTTTGGCTTACAATCATATTTTTATAAAAAAGCTAACATAAATTAACATATAAGTATATTTTTTTTTTTCTTTTAAAAAGAATTTTTTGCTGAAAAAAAAATTACACTTATTTTAAGTAAATTTAAAAGCTTTAACAGGCGTCTGATTCAGTTAAGCGGCCTACTAAAAAGGAAGTGCTCTGTTAAAATAAATTGATTTTAAAACATTAAGTTAAATTCTAAGGATTCAGGGTACAAAATGTCTCATACTGAAAAAAATTACCTTTATACGCTCTAACGTATTCTTAACATTATAAATTATAATTTCTTATAGCAAAAAAAAGTCTGTTACTGTCGATACGTATCATACAATTAAAAAAAACTAGATTTCATGGTTTTTATGATAAATTACTCTGAAGATATGACAAACTACATAGCACCTTTGAAAAGCTAAGGAAAAACTACAAAGGAATGGGTGATGTTTCACCATCATAGATGTATTTTCTTATCAACGATAAATTGTGTAATTCAAGGTTTGGATGAAAGTCTAAAATTCTAATGGGCCTCAGTGGACGTAAATAAAGCTTATTTACATGCGTAGCGTGCTGGTATCGCGCATTTTATTACTACGAAATACTGACAAAGTCATGCTTTCTTATTAGTAGATTAAGAAATAAGTATTGATCGAATTCAAATTGAAAAATTATGCTTGTACATCGAACATTATCCAAGAGATTAAGCTGGATCCAAAGTTAAAATATGTTTTGGGGCACCACTATGAGCCTAAAAATAAAAGCATCGCATCGCAGTTTCTATTGGTTCTAAGGAATTTTTTTTTTCAATTTATTGAAAAATAACTACAAGCAATGCAATAAGTAATACATAAGAAAAAATATTTCACACGGAGAAATGGTTCCTCGTTGGAAGTTTTGATTAAATAACTTTTTTTCTTTATTTCTAAAGAAATCAACATTTTTAAGAGATTTAATGTACCATTTGTACCTACTGATTCTGAAAATGCAGATTCCAATTCATCTTGGTTGACCAGTTGTACAAGGAATCAACACTTTTGATTAACAACTCTGTATAAGGCTGCCATTCAGAAAAATTACGATTGTACTCGCTGATGATTATTGATAACACTTTTATGTATAAAATATTTAATTTTTAACAAATTTTTAATAATTTTACATGTATTTTGACCAATGTTAGACACGACGAAACTTTTTTTTAGTTTTTTAGTTGAAAAAATAACAATTAAGCTTGAAATTTTTTTTTTTTTAATACCTTGTTTTCATGCAAAGCTATTTACAAATATTTTTACTACTAGACGTTTTATTCTTTCATTATTAGTTTTTAATGTTTTTTAAATAAGGCTACAAAAAGCCAGAATAAACTTTATTTTGCATTAAGCAACTCATGACATAAATTTTTCTTTATGTAGAGACATTTATGTATTGTTTTAACATTTTCTTGCTAATTTTAAGTTCAAATGAGCTTTTTACTAATGAATCACCATATTTAAATGCTTTGGCACCGTAGACCAGTATAATAAACTCGTTGATTCCAAGAAAACCTTTTCTTAAACCATTTTTAGTAAATAAAAAAAATTTATAAGTATAAATTGTACACGTAACTTTATTTCATAGGACATAATATGTATATTAATTGTATCAAATTATTAAACATGTAGAAAAGCAGATATAATACTTATGATGCTTGTAAACAAGCAATTCTTTTTTTGTAAATGAGTAATTTTCAACTTTTTTATTGTAACAAATTATTAAGAGTTTCTGAATTCCATTAATTTTGGGAGTGATTGCAGACTTTTTTTAACTTTATTCTGTTATTACAACAAAGTTTATGATGTACATTAAGAATTTCGAAAACAAAAGCACAAATAAAATAGAAATTTATTACAAGCAAATTTTTAATCTCACCTAGAATTCTTATATGAGTTCAAGTAATTTTTAGAACGAAGTTCTATATGTAGCGTGCTTGGGGGGCTGGATTTTGTAAACGACAGATTTCCCTGAAACAGAAGTGGCTTACTAGAAGTCTCTTTTTCCTAATTCATTTTATTCCCTTCCTGACCCCGTCACCCTCACTATGAGTCCCCTACGTACTTCCTCTCACCCTGTCTCTTCTAACCGTGCTGCGCTAGTCTCCTGCACTTTTCAAGGGATTTGAACTTTCGACCTCTTGCATACGAACCGAATATCTTATCTACTCTGCTACGAACGCTCCCAACACGAGGATTTTGGTTTCGTCTACTTATACTGTGGTTTGTAACTGAATTCTTGTTTGAATATTTATTTACTAATTATTGATTGATTTGGTTTGATAGTATGTTATAATAATTATCAAACTATTTATTCAATTGAATAAATTTTTTTTTTTAAATGAAAAAATTATTTTTCAAACTTAAATACAATGCTTTTTTAAGCAGCACCTTTTCTATACATAAATAACCATTTATTTAATTCTTATTAATTTGTAAGCTTTAAAAAAATCAATAAATAATTATTTTTACGATTTTTTCATTTTTTCCAAAGTTTTCCATCTTTTTTCAACAGTCTTACATTTTTCTCATCGTTAGTTCATCAATAGTTTATTCATGCAAGGTTTTATGAATACAGTTATCAAATTTTATTACGTTTTATTCTTATGTTATTTTTGTATTCGAGACTAAGGTAATTTTTTTGAGTTAAAAACGTTCACCTTAGTAAGCGGGGGCAAAGTTTAAAAAGGTAGGAGGAGTGCAAATATGTAGCAACGCTAGTAATTATCTTTTTCATTTTTATATACCTATATATGCGCTTCTACGAATACTTGACCCTTTTTTTCTTATTTTATTATATTAAACAACTACTGGATGAGTTTCAAAATTTTACAGGCTTATATAATAGTGATCCATGATACAAAATATTTGAAGCTCTTAACAAACCATTTCCTTATGAATGTCATTTAAAGTGATTCTTCCATAAAAGTAAATAAATAATTAAGGTTTTTTTTAATTAAACATATCAAAAACAGTACAGTTAAACGATCTGCAATTTTTTATGGGTATTTTTTATATTACAACGAATGCACGCTTCAACGTTATCTATCGAAAAATCTATGTGTGATGAACGTCCTGCAGGGACGTTCAATGTCATGAAATGATGTAGTACTATCCTATTAAAGATGAAAGCAAACAGTCTTGTACTGGTCAGCCTTTCAGTACGTCGTGCCATGGCTTTAATATGATTTATTCCTATCTACATCATTTATTTTTAATTGTTGTTTACTTATTTGATACAACAATATTTATTAAAGCCACACCCAGTTACAAATATCATAGTTCCAACAATAACTGCACCACTTGTGATAAATCGCATAGAGTTTTTTAAAATATCGTTGCACACAAGTTATTTTACTCAGTATTTTTATTCGTATATCGTTGGTCACAAACTGTAATAGAAGTATAACTTTATTTTCGGGTTCCCAAGGACCCACTATCCCCTGGATTAATTTATCCATTACTTACGGTGATACCAGCGTTTATAGTCAATTTATAGTAGAGATGTATCGATGCGTAATTGAAAACTCCCCCGGTATGTCTTCAATGGCACGTATAAATTGGCGTTAGAGTGGACCTGCTTACAGTTCGTTTTCTCCCAAAAACAGGAATTGCACCTCGTTTGACCGTGTAGGAGTATCCCAGCTTGGGCTACTACATGACAGTGATGTCAATCCAAAGCGCCAGCCAATATGTAGTGTGAGGTGTATAACACGCAACGGTTTCGTTACCGTACGTGCGTTCATTGTACAGATGCTACTATAACAGCGGGTTATTCGTAACAACAGTGGAGTGAACACATTGTATATGTTGTCTCACTCTCATTGGTAGTAGCAAGAGCAGCCGAAGTAATAGCAGTGGTGGCAATGGTAGCAACAAAAACAAGTGTTTACCGTAGCGATACACCTTATCAAAAAAATGCATGAACTTCGCGCGTCTTTCTCTCATTCTCTCTATTTCTCTCTTTCACGACTGAATCATACCTTGACGCTTGCAGCAACATCGTAAACTGTCTTTACAACTGCTTGCGATCGTTCACTGTCTGCGCAGTTGCGTACGACTACTTGCGAGTGCTAGTATAGCTTAGTATATGCTCTTAAATGCGCATAACTGCTCGCAAGTGCTCGCCCCTCGCAGCCTGCACAGCGTGACTACTTGCAAGCACTCACGTCGCTAGCGTATGCTCGCAAGCGCTCGCATCTTGCAGCCTGCAGTGCCTGACTACTATGTAAGTGCCAGCATATGCTGCCCCATGCTCAGAATATCCCCACTCTGCCGGCACAGTATGCATAATGTGAATAGCTTCTTGTGACTTGTGCAACCTAACATGCTCCCTACGTTTCCCTTGCGCCTCTGGCCTGAGCCCGCGTTTTTGCTCCAAACGCTCAAAACGCACCATCTGCGTGCTCATGACTAGGCAACCCAAAAAAGCAGCCTTAAGAGAGCCAGCTATGAATTATCTTATAATATAATAATATAAGGTATCTACCTTATTATCCATAGATAATTTAAGTCTATGCAGCGCTGCAAGTGCTCTTGGCCCAGGTTATTCAAAAAAATGAGAGGAGTGCCTGATTTAATTTTTATCTGGTATAAGTTAATTATTTACAGATAAAAGGGTAGATAATTTATATTATCATATTATAAAATAATTTATAGCTGGCTCTCTTATGGCTTTTTTTAGAAACCTGGTTATAAGCACGCAGTTGGTGCATTTTGAGCGCTTGGAGCAAAAACATGGGCTCAGGCTAGAGGCGCACGAGGAACGCAGGGGGCACGTTAGGCATCGCATATGTCACAAGAGGCTATACACATCATGTATACTATGCAGGCAGAGTGTAGACATTCTGAGCATGAGGCAGCACATGCTAGCGTTCACATAGTAGTCAGGTGATTCAGGCTACAAGATACGAGCACTTGCAAGCATATGTTAGCGACGCGAGCGCTTGCAAGTAGTCGCGCTGTGCAGGCTGCGAGATGCGAGCGCTTGCGAGCATACGCTAGCGACGCGAGTGCTTGCAAGTAGTCACGCTGTGCAGGCTGCGAGGGGCGAGCACATGCGAGCAGTTATGCGCATTTAAGAGCATATACTAAGCGATACTAGCACTCGCAAGTAGTCGTACGCAACTGTGCAGACAGTGAACGATCGCAAGCAGTTGTAAAGACAGTTTACGATGTTGCTGCAAGCGTCAAGGTATGATTCAGTCGTGAAAGAGAGAAATAGAGAGAATGAGAGAAAGACGCGCGAAGTTCATGCATTTTTTTGATAAAGTGTATCGCTACGGTAAACACTTGTTTTTGTTGCTACCATTGCCACCACTGCTATTACTTCGGCTGCTCTTGCTACTACCAATGAGAGTGAGACAACATATACAATGTGTTCACTCCACTGTTGTTACGAATAACTCGCTGTTATAGTAGCATCTGTACAATGAACGCACGTACAGTAACGAAGCCGTTGCGGGTTATACACCTCACACTACATATTGGCTGGTGCTTTGGATTGACATCACTGTCATGTAGTAGCCCAAGCTGGGATACTCCTACACAGTCAAACGACGTGCAATTTTAGTGAAAACGAACTGTGAGCAGGTCTATTCCAACGCTATTTTATGCGTGCCATTGAAAACATACCATGAGATTTTTCGAGAACGCATTGATACATTTACACTATAAATTGACTATAAGCGTTTCGGCTGTTTTTTATTCCAAAAATTTCAAAATTTTAATAATGCCATGGCCTTGTAGTCGTCTGTAGAGATGTATACATTGTAGATGGTCTAAACATTTTTTTTAGTTTTAAAAACGATTTTTAAAAGGGTTTCTTATTTTGTTTACTAGTTATACGTTGGAAGGACGCACTCAAGAAAAATAAAAATATCCTTAGCCTAAGCCACCGTTCAATAGCCAGGGAGTGAAATTGATTGAACGGTTACGAGAAACTCAGGTGGAGCAGCCACTTCTGGCGTTTTGTTTGCGGGGAAAGTACACTGTTCAGCTTCCCGCTGAGTGTGTCGTCGAGCTATGGTGAGCAAGCTCCGGCAATAGTACACTGTGTTTTAGTTGGGTGAGTGGATGGTATGGCGAATGATAGAAATTTTGTTAGGTTTGCTTACTGTCTATTTTTGAAAAGGTGAGAGGACGTACAAGGTGGGAAGTCGCGAATTCAATTTCTCTAGGTGCGGTTCCCAGGTACTTCGTCTCGTAGATATTCGTCTGGAGGCTTGCTGCTCGTGCACTGGGTAAACGTCCTTGAGGATCTACGTCTCGAGGTAAACGTCCTAGTGTAGAGGCCGCTGTTCCTGGGTTATCGTCTTGAGGTTCAACGTCTCGAGATACACGTCCAGGGGAGAGGTTTGTTCCGGAAAATTTTCACTCTCTCTCTGATATTTTGGCAGCAAGTGCTGGCTTTTATAGCCGAAAAATGCCAACAGCCCGTGGTGGTGCAACAAGATTCAGGTGGGGAGCGCTAATGAGCAGTCCTCCAGTCATGGGGCTCTTTACTTATTAGTCGTATGCGTTGGGCGTTGTCGCAGCAATTCGGGTGAAAAGTAGCTGCCCCCACATTGAATTTTCTTACACTGGAGTAAGGAAAGTGAATATTTAAACTGCTTATCGCTTTCGTCTCTCCTTACAAATTGGAATTTGTAGAATTTTTACTTATTTTGTATAATCACATGATTCGCGCACTTACGCTTGGTTTGCGTGCTGGTATTGTGATTCTATCGCAAATTTATACAGTTTTTGGTGTGAGTCATAACAATTGGTCAACTTTATTAAAAGTTGCCGCAGGCTATAATCGGTACATGCGCCAATTTTAAAGTTTTTGTATAAGGTTCGATGGTACATGTTTGCTACTCGTACAATCTACAGACCAGGAGGTCTGATCTTATTTGCTGTATTATGTGTGGAAGTTTTGTGCAGTTTAGGACAGAGTTGCTTTTGCATGGATAGCTTGTGTTATTTTGACAGCTGCTTAATTATTTAGTGATCAGCCACTGCTGCGGGCTACGGCGGGCTGTGTTATCAGCAGCCTAAGAAATTGAAAAAAGATAAAGAGCACTGTATGTGCATTTTCGACACTACACTAGGCCCTAGCTAAGATTACTAATTTTTTTAAGAACTAAAATTACCATTTTGGCAGTCCACTGTATCACTACTAACGTTTTTAAGGCCATAGCATTAATTTCATTTTGACATATTTAGTTAAAAAAAAGAGCCAAATCTTAAAACTGGAAATTGTAACTGCAAGAAAGGTTGCAACTGGAAGTTGCCACTGGAAAAAAAAAGAGTGGCAAGTTTCAGTTGCAACCTTTCTTTCAGTTGCAACTTTTAGTTTCAGGTCTTGGATTTTTTTTCAGCTAAATATTTCGAAACTTAATTAACGCTATGGCTTTAAAGTCATTAGTAGTTATACAGTAGACTGCCTAGAAGGTAATTTTAGTTGTAAGTAAATTAAGTTGAAGATGTCTCAAGTCCTTTAAAATTAAACTCGAAAAAGGCAAAGGAATTGATGAACTAAACAAAATGCAACGATAAACAATAAAAAATAGAAATGAAAAGAGAGGTAAAAAAATCGAAATAAAAAATCTAAAAGAAAAAAAAAAAAAAATAATAAATATAGAGTTATAAGAAAAATAAAGTGGAAAATAATATGAAAAATATTTAAAAAATGAAATAAAAAAAGGGAATGAAATGAAAAAGACATTAAAAAATGAAATAAAATAGGAAAAAAACGAAAACAAATATAAAATAAGAATAGAAGAAACAAAATTAAAAAAAAGAAGAAAAAGGAAGAAATAAAATGTAAGAAATAAAATGAACTTTTTTTAAATTCAAAGAGTAGAAAGTAATAAAAGAAAAATTTTTTAAAAAAGAAAAATGAAAAAAAAACCTAATAAAATGAGAAAAAATAGAATAAAAGGAGAAATGAAAAAGAAAAAAAAAATTAAGAAAAATAAGAAAAGAAATGAAATAAAGGAAATTTAAAAAAAAAAAAAAAAGTTGAAAAAACAAAGCAGAGAGTATAAATGGATCATGGGATCCACGGTAAGAACAAAAATCTTCAAACATGCGATGAAAGCCAAAAACTAATTAAGTATCAGATGTGTGTCGCAAAGCATCGTGAAATAATGAAACACAATTTTAGGTAACAAGGGGGTCACGAGACCCATAGAAAGAACAAAGCTCTATAAAAGTAAGTACTGTATTTTGGTAATCCAGTAAAACAATTACTTGAAAAATAAATAGATTAAAAAACATAAAAATTAGTTTAGTACTTTTAATGATTAAACTTCGTGAAAACGTCATAAATTCATACAGTACTTTCGAAGTTCAACCATGGTAAGTACTAAAATCATTTTTTTTTTTTGGATTCGTTTTTCAAGTTTCCGTTTTACTGAATTACATAAATGCAGTACATATTCTTCTAGAGCTTTGTTTTGTCTATGGATCTCGCAACACCCTTGTTACCTGAGAAATTGTGTTTTTATTTTATGCTGTTTTTCGACACACATCTTATGTTTAATTACTTTTTGGCACGCATCTCATGTTTAAAGAACTTTGTTCTCATGATGAGTTCTATGACCCATTTATACCCTCTGGTTTAAAAATTTTTTTTTTTTAATTTTCTTTATTTCATTTTTTTTATTTTTTATTTTTATGTAATCTTTTTTGTTTTTATTAATTTTTTTTTTTAATTTTTTCTTCATTCCATCGTATTTCATTTGTGAGCTATCAAAGCTTTGAGACTTACACATAACTTTTTTTTCACACAAGTAAAGTATTTTTCAGTTATTGTTGCAAAACTTAAGTTATGACAAGATATTTATACATAATAATAGCATGTCTCATTCAATCACACCGATTATTGCATTGGCAAAGCGTCAGAGAAGAACTTTAAGGAGTTTATTACAGTTAGCAGGGTGAAGCTAGTGAGTGGTGTGGAGAGAAAAAGCATGTGGCAGTACAAATAACTTTTTTGCATGATCGCGTATGCCCATATACATGCAATTCAACCTGTTTTTTTTTATTGCAAAAATATTTTATTGATTTATCTAAAAATTAACTATCAAATAAAATTTATGGTCACACAAAAAAAATTTTGCTGAATTTTTCGGACCGTCTACTTATGAGTTCTATTTTAACTTGACTGGTCTATAGATTTGCGTGTTAAATCAAAGTTTTTTTAAAGTTTGATATTTTAAAACCAGTGTTGTATAACGGTCTAAAATTTCACATATGACTTTCTAACATTGAAACAAATATTCTGTTAAAATTTCAAGAAGATCCTACAAAAAATGCTATGTGTGACTATCGTCCTTAATTCATCCTCAAAAATCAAAAGCACAGGAAAAATGGAAAGATTCGAACAGTCACCCATTTATGTACTATACCCACCAAATGCTACCAAGCCTCACAGTACGATGGAACTGCAACTCCACTGATACCTTACCGTGACTAGAGTGATTATAGTAATTACCCGATCGAAAATTCTATCTAGGCTGCCTAGTTGGCAAGGTAGGGCCTATCTATGATGCCACGGTAGGGCCTAGGTAGGCTTGTAACGGGGCATGAGGTTGGCGCTAGCTAGTTCCTAGCTAGGTTATCTATATTTAGATATATTATTTACTTTCTACTACTTACACTTACACCAAGGTATCATGTATGAGACTATAAGTCAATGATAGTACGTTTAATCTGGATATGTATATATATATATATATATATATATATCATTTGCACACCTTAGTTAATGCGTTCTGCTGTACTGCATTTTTTTAGTTCAGTACTCATATATCCTAAAATGGGTATTTATCAATACATGTAATGTAACCTCCTTGCATTATTTTCAGTTCAAAATAGCTCAAATACTTCGTTAAATAATCGTTGAAAAATGATGGAAAGAATTCCTTATGTTTCAACAAAAAAAAGGTCCGAAAGCATAAAATTTGAGATTGTTTTATTTTTATATATAACGGCAAGTTGCTGTCAGCAACACTCCAAAAGAGAAACATACATTTGAAGAAGATGTTTCGAGTAGTCTTACAACTGTTTTTTTATATTTGAAGGATTCGACCGGTGGGAAAGTATCCAGAGTAAATAAGACACAAACTCCTTAAACTAATTTAAAATTTTCAATTCTTATGTATAATGTTCATTATAATTTCAAATACAATGAGTACTAACCGTACATTTATCGTAAGGAAATTAATTTATATTTTTATACGGCGCTGAGCTGACTAATTTTTGATGACAAAAGTTTTTTTACGTGTATTTTATTACACTAAGTTATCTTTGCTCTGAAAAAATTATATCCTAATATTAAGAATCACATTACGAGGGTACCTATGTAGGGGCTACCTAATGCCCCGTTACACGGTGTAATCTAACACTGTACATTGGCCCCACTAAGATCTTGGTAGGTTAACTATGATGCCTAGGTAGAGGTTACCTATCGCCAACTTACGATTTCTCACCGGATATGTATAAAAAATACTATTAGAATGTTAAAGTTACCTTATAAAAATAAAACAACATGCAAATTGGGATACTTTCGTGCTTATTTAATTAGAAAACTCAACGAATTGTTTTTGAAGACTGTTATAATTTTTTTTTATTTACACAGCTCAGTATAAAATGCATGTTTTAAGTTTATATATTTATATAGCTTTGTATCTTACGTAACTACAAAACAAAAAAAGTTAATGCTTATATTCTGCAAATTCTGTAGATGATATTAGGGCAGTATTTTCATTATCACTATGAGTATTTATTTTTAAACAGACATCATCGTCATTGCATTTTAATGTTAAACTGTCTTTAAAAGGATAATTATTTATGTGCGACGTGTTGGTTACGTCATCTCTACATAAATCCGTCACATTTTTTTGGCAATTGTGTTGAATACTGTTGAATTTGTTGCTATCAGGACTACTGCTCTCAATATTTGGTGGAGTCCGATAATTTCCTCGTTGATTAACTACAGTAAGAGCAATCTGCTGTGGTAGACTAAGCATTAGGGATGCCGAAAAAGGTAGTTGTTCTTGCAAATGATGTAGAGCTTCCTCCTCACTCGTCCATCGGGCTATCTGTGGTTGAACTTGAATAAAGGAATCACTAAAAAATAACAAGAGTATCCGAACCTTACAACACTAAAAAACTAAATCTAGCATTTTTAACTTAGAATTTAAACTTATATTTAAAGTTTTTTCAAGTAAACTTTAATAAATATTTTCATTACAAATTTTTAAAAACAAGTAAGTTAAGTTTGTACAATCCTTAATACAGTAAATTAGAAAATGGCTTATTTTAAGCTAGTAAAATAATGTAAAAAAAAGGCTTAGTAATTTGAGTGCATTTACCTGGCTATAGTTTTATTAAGCATTTTTTTTCTATTTTCTTAATTGTCTACTTCACAACAGCAAAAAATATTTAAAAAAATTAGTTTTACTTGTCCTAATTAAGCTAAGTACTAACGGTTTAAATGTTACATAGAACTGAAATGCATTGTTTTTTTACCAAATAAATGTGGTTCCTTAGATCAAAGATAAATATACAGAGAAAAAGTCATGGATCTATAAGTTAAAATTTCTTTATCTTAAGTAAAGACATAACAAGTAAGACAGTTTTTTGTGTTTTATTATGAACACTTGTCATTTGCTCCTGTCAAACAGCTGTAAAAATGTTTTGTTCAGAAAGTTTAGATTATTTGAATTATTGATCAGCTGATTATTTCAAAAGTGCCTAAAGTACTCTAAATATTTAAATGGACATAAGGAAATCATGGGTGTCTGGATTAAAATACTTTAGTACAGAATGTAAGCTTAGTTTTATTAAATTATAACACAAAAGCCTAAAGTGTATTGTATAATAAAAAGTGACTACTTTGGCTCATAATAAGTTTGTGAGTTATGGCTTTTTAAAAAAGCTACAAGTTAAAATATAAACTCATTATACAATATGCCACAAAAAATCAAATAAAACTTATTTTGATATCTTACATATTTTGCATAAAGAAACAAAATTGTAGTTTACAGAATCAAAGTTGCCATCGATCATATTTTTTTAACAATGACACAAAGTGTTACTGACACTTTTCGCCTATCAAGCCTTAAGTACTTTTCTGCCCTAGGTTCCAAAGTGACTTACTATGCAAAAAGTGTACCCACTGGTATAAAATTTATGAAAATATTATTAAAATAAAGTCTGAATTCTTTTTTCTTGAGCAATGGATCCGAATAATAAGCTATTTCGCTCATTTAACTAACTTTAAAGATAATGAGTTATTACATCCGAATGTTTATTTTTAAGTTAGAAGTGTTCAACAAGTTTGTTTCAGATCAATTGAGCATGTATTTGAGTATAAAATCTGTGAAAGTTTTCTATCTTGTAAGTATGTTAGGATAAAAAAACGTGTTTGAATGTCAATGACAAGCGTTGGAAAGATGTTGGAAAGGTGTAGTTTATTTTCGCTTCTAATGACGTTGAGTTTTTGAAAGACGACAGTGACTTGGAGTGACATTTTTCAAGTTAACAATCAATTTTTAATTCATTTAATAATATTCTGAAGTTGTTTTTGTCTTTGCACAAAGCTGGTTTTTTCAGCTACATTTTCGTGCAGAACCTCAAGATTATATTGTAAGATCGAAAATGTGGGTAAGAGAAAACATACAGAAAAGAAGCAAACAGCTCTACAAAACGATTCAACAAAATAAAAGCAAAAAACACAGCCACAGTAACATTAGTGGCAGCAGCAGTAGTGGCGTCTGCATCAAGACGAGCAGGCATACTGTGGTCAGGACAGACGACTTAGACATTGCCGATGACCGTAACCTCGTTAATAGCTCTGATGACCATAACCCACAGCTAACGCAGATAACAAGCCACTGTCACCCCATTCCCTGGAACGACGAGCCAAAATTACTACAGCCGCTTCTAGTCCTGATCTTCACACGATCATACTACCATGTTGATGGCTCCTTATTTTCTCAGCTTCCTAGTCCTGCTAAGCGGCAGTGTGTTTGCGCACGCCATAACTTTGTCTTCTTAGTCCTTATAAGTGGCATCGCAGTGAGACAAAATAACTTTTTTGAGGACAAAAAACTTGCCCCAAGCATAATCAGTTAAAAAAAAAAATTTGTCAATACTTTTAAGAGTTAACACCACAAGGTGTCACTGTTTTATTTTTGATGTGAAATAACCTAAAAAATTGTAGATCAAAAGTGACGAGCAAACTAATCAATAGAATTATTCTTTTTTCAAACAAGTAGTGTAAAATAGTTTTGAAGGTCACGCACTAAAAATTTAAAGTCATAAATGAAAAGTGTAAGATGAATGTTCTAAAATAGTAGACATGAAACTAAAAATAAAATATTTTAATAGATTATAAAGTATATACATTTATAGTTAGGGTCGCTGATTACGAATCTGATGTCGAAACAAAAAAATACAAAACAGTTAATTCAAAATAATAGGCATAAAAATAATGGTTTATTTATACTACCTAAAACAATCCGTACAAGTGTTTTTGGAGTCTATGGTTCTGAATGATGCATAAAAACCAGACATGTGGCACTCAGGGACTGCCGTGGTAAAGCTATTGCGTAGCATTTTGCATCAACTTATGCAAGTATAACTACGTATTGACTTTTTGTTCGTGCAGTATTTTTCTTCTTTGATAGTAATTCTAGTTACACTTTTTCATCGTCATGACCGATAAAAAAAAATTTTCACAGCTCATGAAACAGTCAAAGATGGTTAATTTCAACCACCAGGGAAAATAATTGATTAATTTCTGACACGTCAATACTACAAAAATAAGAAAATCGCAAAATCTTATATCATTATGGTTTTATTGTAAAAAATATGATTGAATGTCTTAAATCTTTTCTTGTTTTCTTACTAGTAACATCCTAATTAAATAGTTACACAAATTGAAGATGTCATACTTGTATGTAGTTTAATAATGAAAAATAATAATAACAATAAATGAGGTTATTTTACTAAATATTGCTGCTGTTTATAACACTGACTATTTCTATGGTTAACCTCAAATTAACGTAAACTTACCTGTATATTTAGAAAAATAAAATCTTATGGTTTTAAATATACAGGTAAGAATACTAAAAATCTATTGATATTTACTTTTTTAAAGTTTACCTTATTTTTTCACGCATTCTCTTTTTACCTTGTATATTAGTAGACCATGCAATTCAACTTTTTTGAGCGGAGAAAAATTATTAACCCACAAGGACGTTTGGATAAAATAATTCTTACTCACTGCATTATGAAAACTAAAAGCAAATGAAAAAATTAATGTTCACAATAATATAAAAATATTCTTTTATTTATGATGTATAATATTTAAACAGAATATCATTCAACAATTGGTTTATTAAATAATTATCAGCGTAAATATTAATATTCCAATTGATCAGGTTATAGGATTACCTTATTAATCACGTTTGTTTTCTATTTATAAGGATTTTTATTTTCAAATCTCGCGCTACCCAATTTCAGTGCACTACCTACTTAGCAACGACTAGCATTAGTTTCAGTGACGGTAAGCTGAAACGATCACGTTTAGTTTTCTTCAGCAGTCGAAAACACTAATAATTGTGTTGCGCATAGATACACCTATATATATATTTATTTATACCTACATGTATACTGTTGGAGAGCACATACAAGTGGTGAGAGAGAGAGTGGCATTATAAAGATATGATAGATACCTACACACCTACATACTTTTTCACAAACAGCTGCTTACGTATTCATCCGATGTCTGAGTAGCTCGTCTCGATTCGTGCGAGCTTCGTACAGTCGTACCATATAAATACACATTAAGCGAACGCTCGGCCAAGCTTAATGGTAAGAGGAGTTGGGGGGGGGGGGGTGTTAAGTTCTTTTTTTGTTACGGAATTTCTTGATTCAGTCTTCACGCTCAAAGCCCACAATAAAAGCTATGCAATAGCTTAAAAAATTTTTTCAATGTTTAATTTATAATGGCAGATACTTTAATCAATAATTCTTATTTTTATATCTAACAGAATGTAAAGTGGTATTTAAGCTTGCTAGGGCGAGCAAGCATTGGCAGTTAAAAAGTTAATTGCTTCCTAGTCATGAAGTGTCCGATAAAAATCACCTGATAATTACCTGTTTTTTGGTATGGTATGAGCCTAATTTTTACTAAAATTTTAATTAATTATTATCTGATTTTTATCTAAGTATCACCTGGTACGTTTATCGTAAAGAGTTCATCATGAGATGAAAATTTTGTAAACAGTGCTTAATTATACTGTAAATATAAGGCGAGAAAAACTTGAAGCAACGCTTATTCAAAATTCACGCAATTTCAAAACATATTCTCTTGATTTTTACCTGATAATTAACTGATACATCAGGTAATAGTCGGTTGAAAATCAGATAGTATTCATGAGAAATTTGATGAATATTAGATAAATATTATGCTTATTTGTAAGGTAATTATCAGCTGCTTTCTCATCTGACGCTCATCAGTTGAAAGTATTATTGATTATAACAATGTGCCCTTAGAAGAGAAAGCATCAGCAATTACCAACTTAACTGCTTTTTAGTATTACTTGTTAAAGAAATGTTTTCTTAGGTAAGTGGGTATCGACGATTATGAACCAAATTTCTTGTTGAATTATTCAACGATAAAATGTGCCCTTAGGGGAGGAAGAATTGGCAATTGGAAACCCGATTTTCCTTCAATATATTTAGTTACAATAAATTATTCCCACCCGAGCAAGCATTGGTAATTAGTATTTTAATTATGTATGCCTATACTGAGCTAGTACAAATACTTGGATTCCTAATTGCTAATTTTTACTCTGGTAAGGGCATACTTTATTAATAAATAATATTTATTAACTGTTATTGATTAAATGGACTGCTCCATTGTTTAATGGCAACAAGTAACTTCAAAGTTATACGCATATACGTTAAACTTATGATATACTTTCCAGAAAGAAGTGAATGACATACCATAGGCTCATTCAAGTAGAAATAGCGCAATGGTAGCATTTTTATGTGTTTGTACCAGCGGTGCGAACGATATTTGTTTTCCTGATGACACGAAGTACAATTTGATAAGGCTGTTGAATATGTCACCGCCTAAATAAAGCACACCTGGCACAAAATAATTTGCGGGACCAAAGTGTGCCCACGGTGCAAAACTGTATTTTCCGCCCTATAAAGTCATACGTCGTTTTCAGTTTGTACATGCATATTAAAAACGCATCTGTCAGCCACGCAATTTATATTTTTTTGCCCATGGTGCAAAATACACGATGTATTTATTATTATTCTCCTAATCGTGATATAATGTAATATGTAACGTTTTTTTGGGCTAATGAGACATTGCTGTGGGTTCAATAAACACCCTGATTCTGCTTTATTTATACAAATGTATAAATTAGTGACTACGTTCTCTTTGATTAAGCCACCTCAGTGATCAAATGTCAGTGGCAGCAAAATATTAGATATTTTCATTAATATCAAAGACATGGAGAATGATGATGATAAATTGCAACAGTGGAATGCTTAAATCGATACCATTTTGGCCAAAGCATTAGACGCTGAGTTCAATAATGATGCTGCCATTCTTTTACAAAAACATGATTAGTTTAAATTTTCGACGTCAGATTACGTTCTTGCTTATGTTAGTGGATTTGTAGCTCAAAAAAGCACAAGGCTTGCAAACGTCAAAACGAAAAAAACTCGTTACGTTTGTAAAGATTGCACGGAGTCTCCTCTATTACACGGGTCAGAGAAAAGCACTGAGGCCTACAGATTAATTAAGATGAGGTCTAAAGAGTACTTAGTCAAAACATCAGTGCAATTATTTTCATTGATTAACCATCTCGAGCTTTCAGTGCTAAAGGTCGTCAATACCGATGCAGTTAACTCTGAAACAATCTATGATACTACTAAAGCTCTAGATAATCTTTTTTCTGTGCCATACGTTGGCTGTGAAAAGCATTTCATGTCGTTAATGATCAAAATAACAACACTTTATTTGCCCACTCAAATGTTTTTTGTAACAAAGCAAGCCAATTAAAATGATGAAATATAAAAAGAAGAAACAAGAGATAAGAGACAATTAGCAAAGCTAATAGCAAAGAAAATTAACTAGCCTTAGGGTAACAGGTAATAGAGGAAAGGTCCAGAGTTCTCTCATTGTATTTATCCCCTCACACAGCTGTTTACTCTCATCATAAGATCTTCACATCAAAAATGCTGTTGCAAATAGTGCTAACTCCTTAAGACTAAGTTTATCAAAGTATTCTGTGAAGGACGTGTCCTACGGCCCAATTAAAATGTATTAATTCACGCTATTACCTACAAGTTAACAAGCTTACCTTATTCAGCTAGCTGGGTCTTACAATAGCTGGCTCATGACTACTCGTCATCTTACCTTTAAGCTACTAAGATTTTTCAAAAGAAATTGTAAGTATATTATTCTCTTTCTGGAGGTCATACCATTAGAGAAACTAAGACTAAAATTGTTGAATCAGTAGCTCCAATACAGTTGCGTGACTTCTCATGGCAAAAATGGTCTGTCGATGACTCAAACATTTTGTGCACTATTCTAGAAAATTTTCAAGTTGATTGGTCCAAAGATCTCGTAAAAAGTAATAATAGTTTCAATACTTGCATAAGCTTTAAACTCTTGCAGTAATAAGT
The DNA here is from genome assembly GCF_036245765.1 of Copidosoma floridanum. Lineage (NCBI taxonomy): Eukaryota > Metazoa > Arthropoda > Insecta > Hymenoptera > Encyrtidae > Copidosoma > Copidosoma floridanum. Next base: position 7,294,264 of record NW_028321904.1, on the reverse strand, counting down.
TACAATTTTAGTCTTTTCATGGGAAACTCCCGAGTCATCAGTAAAGACAAAGCCTTTTTGCTTATGAGATAAAGAATCTTAATTCCTTTGGATGGATCTCTCTTGCCTTAATATCAAAAAAATCATGTTCTAGTACTGATGGTTCATGAAAATCTCATACCATCAACCACTGTTACAATCAGTGGTTGCAAATGAAACTAAGTTGTATAGTAGAATTCCCTTGTTAAATCAGATTCGTTTTTCTCAAAAAAAATTACTTGTTAAGTAATTTAAGTCTTGAGGTCCTTTGCTATGCTAACACGTTAAAGTTAGCTTACGCTACAGTCGTTTATGATCAAATTTTTACTAGTGTTAAGGCTTATGTTTCTCTTCAGACGGCTTAAACGAAGGAGATACCACAAAATTGTTAAGTTTGACAGGGTAAGAGCTTTTTTTGGCTCAGCTTTCGTCAATCGACTGATCAAGCACTGTAATTTTTGGGACCTGACATACTACAAAAACTTGTTCTTAGTTATTCTGTTCTCAAGGTACAGTTACTTAAGAATACATCGTCCGTAAGCCTCATAGCTTATTCTATAGATTTAAATATTTTTTTGATCATCTATGTCTGAGGACTTTTAAATAGGGTCATTTGCTTGTAATACCTGCTTATTCCAGTGGTTTTGGCTTTTAAATTTTGATTATCACACTAAAAAGGCAAGTTTTTCATCTGTAAATATTTCGTTTTTTCATGTGTAAAAAGATATTTAACTTTTAAGAAGTTATTCTTCCAGAATTTCACTGTTAATTTCCTGAGTTTTTCTGGTTTTCGTGATGTAAAAAAAAAAAAATTTTCTTGATTATTCCTGGATTTCACAATTTTCCTGGATCTTTAGAAATCCATGTAGACATGAATGTTCATATTGCACAGTAGAAAAATGAAAGTAGATCAAAAGTTTTATTTTTACATAACAGCATATTCATAGTAAAGATATGTTGAACTTCGTATGTGTATAACTTTGGATAACTTCGAAAAATCACTGTTATAGTTTATTGCATTTATCACGCTACTTTTAAGACCGTAGAAAAATCCCTAAAATAACACAAGCACAGTATATATATATATATATATATATATATATATATATATATATATTGCCTTGCCAAATTCAATTATCAGATTTTTTTTGTTTGGGAGTAAGTACCCTTGCTGTGGACTGTCATTTTCTTGGTGATATTTAAGTGAGTCAGAGTGGACAAACGTTTAAAATCCCTTACAATTTTAGCAGTAGGCTAGCACAGGTAAACAAACATGACGGCGGTGATAGAAAACTAAAAGTCTTCTTTTTGTAGGATTTTTACAGGGGGGGGGGTTAAGTTAAAGCACTGGGCCAAGAGATGAGAATATACATTGCTGATGCGATTAATCAACATACTGGTGAAATTTATTTTAATATTTATCATAATGAAGACTTATGAGTAATGGGACAACTTTAAAAGCAATTATTACATTGCGTAGGTTTCCCAATAAAAATATATAAGGCTAGTAGCAAGTTTATAGGATAAAAAAGTCGATGTTGTTCCGTAAAACCCGATTTTTGCATCGTAAGGTGAATAATGAATCATTAGAAGCAAATACTAATATATCATTAATTAATTGGACTAATACTTCAGCACCTTTAATTCAAAAAATCTGCAAAGATGTAAGCAGTCAGGTACTTTGCAATCCTTAGCGTGCGGAAATGTAAAATAACTGCGTCGAAATGCAACTAATAGTACGCAATGGGCATGAAACGCTAGCGTACACATATAAGCAAGCTTCGCAAGTCTACATGAGGACATGTAAGCGGCCAGCACAGACAATAATTCAAGATTGTTTCAATAGATCGTTCAACGTATTAGCAGCAAATCCACTGCTCAACCCTGGAGCAAACTTGGTACCCACAATAGTAGCAACGGGCTTTCAGGGAAAGTATAGGGGTCGTACACAGGAAATATAGAGATTTAGGGCTAAACGAAGAGGTAAATTCAGTACTTAACTATAACAGCTATCTTAGGAGCTGGGTATAGAGAACATAGTGCTGCAAACGAATGTCAGATGGCATGGATGGATGGAGATCCTACCAATCATCTCCCGGAAGTCTTGGTGACTGGTATACACTATTGGTACCCAACAGGGGTACCATAACATTTTATCATTATAAGTCAGGCAGACGACCATTTATAGCAACGAAGAAGTAAAAGTAAACTTAATCCCGTAGTGCCATTTTACTTTCTCAAGATACCCTACTATACACCAAGTATACTCTAAGTACATACTACAATCCATTCACGCAACCTAAGCATGATACCCTGACTGACTCAAGAAATACACACATTCGAAGCGCTAAATGTACTTTTTCACATACTGATGAATTCTACAACTATGTGGATACTGCCAACCAATAGTAACAGCCAATTTCACGAACAGATACATGGCCATCGCTCATGTAATTTCCCCATACATTTCTCCATACACAACTAGAAATTCACCGCAGAGCCTCGAGATTATTACTTCTTTGTCCCAAGTGGCCATTTAGAACAAGGTGAAGTAAGCTCGTAAAGACATTTCTCATTCTGAGACTAGGCACGGACAACAAGGGATGACAGTAGCAGGTGCGAGAATGTTAACACACCAACGCAAGTCACACATTTGGTTCAACAGGTGCACGCTAGATCCTTTGGTTCGGTGGAACATTGAATTTTAAGGACACTCTAAAGACGACCTCACGGATGTCTAAAAGCACTCATAGAAGTGTGTTACGACATACTATCTGTCACTAGAAGAACTGATTATAGCGTAATAGACAGTGTTTGACGTCAAATATAATTTGTTCCGAAAGGAAAAATACCACTGTCGCTTTGAAGGTAAATTTATCACTGCTTTCCAATTGCTGTATGGCATATGGGCAAATCCACCAAACCTTTAATTTCGAGATTTTTTTTTTTTAATTTTTTTTTTTCAAGGCACACTATTGGAATTTTGTATATATATGTATTTGTATACCTATTATTAGTAAAAAATTGTTGGTGTTCTTAGTTTTACCTCCAGGCCATTCAAATTGAAGACGTAATAATACATAACTCTCATACGCTAAGAATGAAAAAATTTTCTCGTCGTTTTAGCATTATTATTTTTTTGCTGATATTTAATAATATTTATTTGAGTTTAAAATAAGTTAGAAGTCATATCCTAGTACTAAAAAATTTTTTCCTGCGGTGTAAATTCATAAAAATAATGTTTAGTACCTTATTTAAAATGATTTTTTTTTATTGATTTAAATTTTTTTCCCCTTGTTTTTGTATGTCTATTTCTTTACTCCAATCTGTTTAAATTATAAAAAAAACATTATTTATTGATTAAATAAATAAAAAATACCTTAAATATTTATAAATTAATATTAAACCGATGACTTGTAAAAAATCTTTAATTGATTGACAAATATGATTAATTTCAAAATTTCCATTTCTCTTATAGTGATAATAATGAATAGACATTGCAAATATTGAATGTACTCAATAAGTCTAAATTATAAATGTTGTAATAAATAACAAAAATATGGTTTCATGTACACTTTTATTTATTTGTCTGAATTACATTTTTTGATCTTAACGCGCGGATTTTGACGACTTTACTAACTTCAACTTCGCTTTTGGTTTGTTTTTTTATTTTTTTTTTCATACTTGTAATCATAACAGAGTGAGGTTTTAAACTATAATGTTTACATGGTGGATTCTTAACACATTCTAAACATGATAAATAATTTAAAAATATCACATCTTCACTTTGTTCTGTCCATATTACTTGGTGAATTTTCATTGTATTTGGTGCCACTTGCAATTTGGTATTTTCCAATAATTTTTCAATATTTTTTATGTCATTTTCAGAAATTAAAAACATTTGGACCTTTGAGTCACTTTCTCGAACGACTTCAATCATATTACTGGCTGTCAAAACATCACGTCCAATTTTCGACGACTAAAAATTATTTTCCTGCTTTTGACCATTTTTTTATAATCTTCACTACTTGCTACTTTATAATCTACACTACTACATCTACATTCTACTTCAGCAGCAAGTAGAATTTTGAACTATTACAATCGGTTATTTTTTTCTAGAATTATATTATTTACAACAAAAAAATGAGCTGGGTCAGACAGTGCGCCAGGACTATAAATTTATGAGGAGTAAATATGAGTTTCCTTAACAAGTTAAAATTTTTTTTAATAAAAATATAATGATGGCCCATTTATATTTCAATTGAACATGATAAAATACAGTGGTAACAACTTATATTGACCTTTTTCACGTAAAATCTTCGATGTGCCATCAAAAAATATGTTATTTTAAAACTAGTTTCGTTTTTTCATTACAACTTCAAAGTGCTCGTATTCTTTATGAATGTAGGGCACATCATCGAGACAGGGCTTGAAATTTTTGTTTTTCCAAGTATTTAAAGATTGAATAAAAAATTTTTCCGTGATTGAAGGGCCGCGTCTTAAAAGTCCATAAGAAGAGACTGAAATGATTTTTTTAAAAAGTTGACTTCACTCAAAAAAATACGCATAATTTTTTTCTCATTGAGGGCACACTATTCAGCCTTTGATATGTTTTGTAGAAAGGTTCGAACGAGTAAAAGTCGGTATTTTAAGGCCAATATATTGCGGGCCACGCAAACAAAGTTGTTAAGAATACGAAATTTTTCTTGAGCTTCAATCGCTTATTTTGTGTTTTTGCATCTTAAATCGCTTATAGAAAAAGAAAAAAGTAATTTATGGCCTTGAATCTGTGCATACCCATTGTTCTTCAGGTGAGTAATCGTGAATAAAAACTTATTTGACTCGTTTATGAAATTAAATACGAAATTTTCAAGCTCAATCTCTGGATCACGAAGGTTAAAAGTTTGGTGGATTTGCCCATATACGACTTACACAGTTGGATAATTTAAAAGGCCAAAAAGTTTACAGACACTACCATAAAATATCATAAGCTACTTTTGAAGTTGATGTACCCTAGTTAATGAAATTAACGTTATTAGTTCTTCATCATTCATCACAACTTTCATGGTAATATTGTTTAAATGATGATTCAAGATATTTCTTATATAGTAATCTAACAATAGGATGTATCATTACAAAAATTAAAGCATGTCAGAAACTTTTTTCTTAAACTTTATGGCAAGTATATATATATATATATATATATATATATATATATATATACATATCAATCAAAAAGTACTTTAACAGCGAAATACAGCGTATTGAGTGCATTATCCCAAATCTATCGTTTTTTTTTGCATAATTTTTAATGCAGTAGTCAATAAACTACAATCATAACAATTTAGAGAATGTTTCTACCCTTTAGAACGCTATTTATAATGGCACGAGCAATCGTGAGGAGTGGCATTGCCACGCAGTAGAGAAGCCCAGTCAATTAGCAGACTAACTAGAACTTACTCTTGCACTGGTAGATGTGCGCACGCATGTTTTGTTATGCAGCGGAGCGTCTGCTAGAACTGCTATAAGGATGCAGTACCACAACACGAAATGAAACGTGCAAGATAAAGTCATACCCGTACGCTTATTAAGTCTATTCTACTGCAGCATGGACCAAATCTAGAGCATTTAGCTGCAAGTGTTTACTATGACATAACCAGGCGATTACAAAATTACTAATTGTCTTCTTTTAACATGCTTATTGGACATCTACAGAAAAGTTATTACATATCATGTCAAATTAAAAAACTTGAAAAAACTTTTTTTTTCTGCTACAAAAGCTTATGCGTTTTGCCCTGAAAATTTTCAACGAGGTGACAACTAGGGACTGGACGAACACTTGGCAAATACTTGCTGGGCAGTTTGCAAGTTTTTGCCAGGTAGTTGAAAGATATTTGCGGGGAACTAGGCGGATACTAATAAGGCATATGGCAGGCATTTAATGGGTACTTGGCTACCACTTAGCAGGCATACAAGACCCCAAAAGTACCCTGCAAATATCTGACAAGTGTCCATTAGGTGCCCACCAAGTGCCCACCAAGTGCCCGGAAAGTGCCTCTCAAGTACTAGCTGAATTTAAAATCATCAGGACAGAAACGTATCAGCTTCTGTAGCAGAAAATAAGTTTTCTGAAGTTTTTGAGTTTGACAAAATTCATAATAATTTTCTTGTAGATATCCAATAAGCATGTTAAAACAAGACAATTAGTAATCTTGTAATTGCTTGATTATGTCATAGTAAATATTTGCTGCTAAACGTCCTACAGTTAATCCATGCTGCAGCAGGATAGACTCGATTCATAAGCTCATGGATGTGACTTCCTCTTGCACGTTTCATTAGGTGACGTGGAACTGTACCCTTAGAGCAGTTCTAGCAGACACTCCGCTTATGACAAAACATGCGTGCATGACGTCTAGCAAAGCAAGAGTAAGAAGTAGTTAGTCTGCTTATAGAGTGAGCTTTTCTACTGCGTGGCAACGCCACTCCTTATAACTGCCCGCGCCATCATAAATAGCGTTCGAAAGGGGGTAAACATCCCCTAGATTGTAATTTTTGTAGTGTATAAACTAGTGCATTTAAAATTATGCAAAAAAAAGCGTTTGATCTGGAATAATGCACTCAATATGCTGTGTTTCGCTGTTAAAGTACTGTTTAATTGCCCGTATGAATATGAGCACTCTTTTGTGGAAAGTAATATATGCTGACATTGGTTGCTGTTATATATAAATAACATAGTGTAATCATGTAAAGGTCTGCACAGTATTTTTTTTATCTTTATAATTATCCCCTTTTTAAGAATAAAGACCTAGTAGTGGACCATCGCAAGATTTGGGACCAGTAGTGGACCACCTATAAAAAACTATAATTATGACTATGAATTTCCACTGTACAAAAAAAAAAAAAAAATACAATAATATTTTGTAAGGTCTAGAGTATATTATATTATATTTCCTTTATCGTCAACACTTACAATTACTTTATCAAAAAATAAATTGAAAAAAAAACTGTAAGTAGCAACAATGGACTATCTTCAATCTATAACATGGAGTCAAAGTCGTATTTTTTGATACCTTAGATTCAGTTAACTTAATACTGCCAAATACAATTTCTTATACGATTACTGAGCCCTTAAAGAACATATTTTCTAATAGTATTCAGTAAAATATTAATTACTTATTTAATTAATTAGGTAGTCCACTTCCCCTTCCACTTTCAAATCTGTACCCGAAAGTGGAGCCGCTTTAGGCATCTCGGATTGCTCGGGGAGCAGAAGTCGGCCTAATCTCAAACCGTGTTGTTCTGTTGATGGAATCTTTATTTCGTATTTTTATTGAATAACCGTCAGAAAGATATGAATTAAGTATTAACTGTGCTTAAAAATTTAGACGTACGTTGGTTATATATAAAGGACATTTTTTTTTGCTGTACTCTTTAACTTGTAAAGTCAGATGTAAGTATTCTAACCTCAAAGTGTGATCGTGCCTGCATTTATTTAGTGTGGCATCCGTACTTATTACTTATTCATTAAGCGTTAAAAAATGACAAAAATGATAAAAACAAGTGACAAGTCATCAAAGTCAAAATAAAAGAAGAGCCAAGTAAAGCCGAAGTCAAAGCCGAAGCCAAAAAATGCAAAGAAAAAAATCTCTAAAATTCAGCGCAGTTACACTGGAGAAATACTTCAACAAGCTCTGATTGCTCGGGGGGAGATAAAAAATTTTAAGCAAGTGTCCAAAGAATTCGATATCCCAAAAATAACGTTACTCAGAAAATTAAACTGAGACCCCTTTAAATGTTATCTAAGGTCTACCAACTGTGCGAAGATCTCAAGAAGAAGACAATTTTGTTAAATGGATTTCTTACTGTGCTGAAAGGGGATTTTCTTTTACAAAATCGTGTCTCCTGGACCATGTGCAAAAGTTCTCGGTTTCGGAAAAAAGGGAAAACCCATTCAAAGACAAACGTCCAGGAAAGTACCGGTACGATGCGGTATCAGTAAAGTATTTAACAATTATTAAAAAAACAATGATTATCAGTTTTCTGTAATATTATACGCAGATAGGCGTTCCTCTTACTTTTCTTTGCCTTAAGTCAAATTTTGCGAAAGACATGAAATAGATTAAATAAACTGTATCTCAACGCTACCCACTTGATTTAACTAGGGACGCTTCCCTCTTTCGTTTATTAAAGGATAAATATAAAAAATCTAGCACAATGTGAAGAATAAAGCAAAAAGTTGTATATTTGAAAAGAGAAATGTTTACTCAAGTTTTAAGACTAGCTATAGATTCTAACGATTTTACGGTGACAATACAATGTACAACATAGTCTCAAAGTCTGTGGCTTAAATCCATTGAATCCTAGTGCAGTTAACTTCAACTGCCTAAAAAAAAAGGAAAATAAAAAAAACTTCCACCCACAGGCAGCCTGCTCCATCGTTTACATTATTCATTGCTCCTCTTTCTAAAAACGAAGAATTACTTGAAAGCTTAGGAAAAAAACTTTTCAGATAATATTTTAGGACTTTTCGAACTAAATAAAACAAGTAGTAAGTCGATAGGTGAAGTTTCAAAGTTAGAATTGGTTCAGTTTTGGAAGAAATTGAATAGAAGTTGTGGGTAATAATTATTTTCATGTACACAAAATGTGTGTGTTTGTGTGTATATATATATATATATATATATATATATATATATATATATATATTATATATATATACATTTACCGTTTACATATAAATACACACACACACACACACACACACATATATATATATATATATATATATATATATATATATATATAAACGGCCCCCTGCGAGCTTTGCGTAACAACCCTCTAACTTTTGAATCGGTTAAGAACTTCACTTTTAAATAAATCATATCGTGAAGCTTAGGAGTAGCGGATAGTGGATGAGGATAGCTATGATAGAACTACGATAATAAAATCAACTTTTAAATCATCATATATATGAAACTGCTTCAAATTTTAAAATTAACAAAAAAAATTTCTTCTAGTAAAAAAGAATTTCCAAAATCATTTTGAAGAATTGAAGAAGGAGACATAGAAACATTTAACATTTCCAAATCCTGGATAACAGATGATGTCTGTACCAAAACAAAATATTTGGTAATTATCGCAACTGTATACTAACTTCACATAATAAATGAATTTTCTTCTATACAATAAAATTTTAAGTTCATTAAGTTAAGAAACTAAAACTTATTACATCATCAGTACTGCAACCTGCAAAGGTGTTGATAAATAAGATTATAATATTTCTATAAATTTTTCCATAGAAATGTTAAACAAAATTTGTAAAGGCTTGCCACCTGATGAACTTAAATTAAAAATAGGTATAATAGTAATGGTAATTTAAAATTTGGTAATTCGAAAGCAGTTCTAGCAGACACTCCGCTTATGACAAAACATGCGTGCGCACATCTACCAGTGCAAGAGTAAGTTGTAGTTAGTCTGCTTATAAAGTGAGCTTCTCTACTGCGTGGCAACGCCACTCCTTATAACTGCCCGCGCCATCAAAAATAGCACTCAAAAGGAGGTAAACATCCCCTAGATTGTAATGTTTGTAGTGTTTTGACGAGTGCATTTAAAATTATGAGAAAAATAGCGTTTGATATGGGATAATGCATTTAATATGCTGTATTTCGCTGTTAAATTACTGTTTGATTGCCCGTATAAATATGAACACTCTTTTGTGGAAAGTAATATATGCTGACATTGGTTGCTGTTATATATAAATAACATAGTGGAATCATGTAAAGGTCTGCACAGTATTTTTTTTATCTTTATAATTATCCCCTTTTTAAGAGAAAAGACCTAGTAGTGGACCATCGCAAGATTTTGGACCAGTGGACCACCTACAAAAAACTGTAATTATGACTATGAATTACAACTGTATAAAAAAAAAAAAAATACAATAATATTTCGTAACGTCTGGAGTATATTATATCATATTTTCTTCACCGTCAACACTTACAATGACTTTATTAGAAAATAAATTAAAAGAAAACTGTGAGTAGTAACAATGGACTATCGTCAATCGATAACATGGAGTCAAAGTCGTATTTTTTAATACCTTAGATTCAGTTAACTTAATACTGCCAGCTACAATTTCTTATACGATTACTGAGCCCTTAAAAAACATATTCTGTAATGGTATTAAGTAAAATATCAATTACTTATTTAATCAATTAGGTGGTCCACTTCCCCTTCCACTTTCAAATCTGTACCCAAAAGTGGAGCCGCTTTAGGCGTCTCGGATTGCTCGGGGAGCAGAAGTCGGCCTAATCTTGAACCGTGTTGTTTTTTTGATAAAATCTTTATGTCGTATTTTTATTGAATAACCGTCAGCAAGATATTAATAAGGTATTAACTGTGCTTACAAATTTTGACGTACGTTGGTTATATATAAGGTACAACTTTTGTTTTGCTGTACTCTTTAACTTGTAAAGTCAGAGGTAAGTATTCTAACCTTAAAGTGTGATTGTGCCTGCATTCATTTTGTGTGGCATTCGTTCTTATTACTTATCCATTAAGCGTTAAAAAATGACAAAAATGATGAAAACAAGTGACAAGTCATCATAGTCGAAATGAAAGAAAAGCCAAGCAAAGCCGAAGTCGAAGCCGAAGCCAAAAAATGCAAAGAAAAAAATCTCTAAAACTCAGCGCAGTTACACTGGAGAAATACTTCAACAAGCTCTGATTGCTCGGGGGGAAAAAAAAAATTTTAAGCAAGTGTCTAAAGAACTCGATATCCCAAAAATTACGTTACTTAGAAAATTAAACTATGAGACCCCTTTAAATGTTATAAAAGGTCTATTATCTGTGCTAAGATCATAAGAGAAAGAAGATTTTGTTTAATAGATTTTTACTGTACTGAAAGGGGATTTCCTCTTACAAAATCGTGTCTCCTGGACCATAAGCAAACGTTTTTGGTTTTGAAGGTAAGGGAAAACCCATTTAAGGACAACCGTCCAGGAAAGCACTGGTACGATGCCTTTACAACAAAAGGACGATTTTGTCAAATGAATTTTTACTGTGCTGAAAGGGGATTTCTTCTTATAAAATCGTGTCTCCTGGAACATGTGCAAAAGTTTTTGGTTTTGAAAAAAAGGGAAAACCCATTTAAGGACAACCGTCCAGGAAAGCACCGGTACAATACGATATCAGTGAAGTATTTTACAAATTTTTAAGAAACAATAATCATCATTTTGTTGTAACATTTGTGACGTAGCGAAGCGAAGGTGTGTACAAGCACGTCACAGAGCCCTTATCATCGCGAATAAACGGCGAGAGTCTCAAAGATAGCTCTCTCTTGCCCTCGTGTACGTGGCTTACTAAGTATAACACGCAGAATCGCGATACAAGGCCCGGAGGCCGTAATAATACAAACAATCTAAGAGCTCGTCTTGACTCTCCCACCCGTGGTCCTACAAAGGCACCTTAGTAATGTGTGCATGAGAAATATCATGAAAGTAGGCTGTATGTCCGTGAGCGATAGCTGTCAGTGTATTGGGAGATAGCTTGGTAGCGGTGGTCGACCGGTGAGGCCGTGTTGGGTGGTGTGTGTGGCAGACCGTAGAGAGTACGTTGCGCCTGCGCGGCGAGACAAGGATAGACACTTGGGCTCGCTGCGAGGCTGGTACTGGTGCTGCACGACGTGGCATCGTTAGACTCTCGCCTGCCGAGCCACTTAGTAGTCGCAACACTGCAAGCTAGTGCCAACACACAACCTCGACGACGTTAACCAGGTCGCCCAAGCTCTCCGCTGCCTGTGACGCACGCAGCATCTTCGGGAACAAGACGATTAGTCCGGCCAAAATATTGAACTGGTAGGTGACGCCAGGTTATCTTAGCGTTGTGCATACAGTGAGTGAAAGTGGTCCTCCCATAACTACCCATCCCTAAACGTTCAAATAGAGTCAACCCGAAGCACCCCTACGGAAGTTAGTAACGTATAGCAACACATAGACTAGTAAGCCACATCAGAGGGAGCGTCCTTGTGTTGTGCCAATCGAATCTTATATTTTAGTAACTAGGTGGATTTTAATAAACGCTCAGTTCACAACCAGACGCAAAGTGTTATTTCTGCTTGAAGGTGCGCCGTGCTAATTGTAGTGGCAGCAGACTAGTGCCGTTACATTGGTCATAAAAAGCTAGTCCACAATACTTGCTATATTGCACTACATGCTGCTGCAGTCAGCACTGTACACTGCCAGCTGAATCCCGGTCCCTTTCCCTAGTAGAATCTAAATATAATATTGTACTGACTGTTGCTATAACTTATCAGTTAAAAAGATTAAGGTCGAAACCACACACAGACACGCTAGTCGTAATCCCCGGCTACCGTATCACAAAATGGCGCTCGACACCGTTCTCTCCGCGTAAAGGGATTTAGCAGAGAGAAGCGGGAAGACTACTTTCACTGCACGTAGACGGCCATTGTTGGTACAAAACGCTGCTACTGTAGCACGTGTGTTTTCATTCACACATTTTTACATACACTCAGGAAACAATAAATATATAATTTATAAATATACACGTTTAATTTCACGTAACAGTAACAATTTTTTTTGTGGATGATTAAAATATTCATTTGAAAACAGATTAATTGTACCATAAATATATTTTGAGTACAGATATATATATAAATATGCATAATCGTTATCTATCACCACTACCAGCAAACCCTTACCGTCACCCGTAATTAAATAATAATAATAAAAGAAAAAAAAAAAAAAAAAAAATTTTTTTTTTTGTGTTGTCTCCTTCTCTCGTTCTCTCTGCTACAACGGGTGATATTTCCGTTATATAGTAATAGCCCACTCTCTCTTCTCTCTCTATTTTCTCTCTCCTACTCTATCTCGTTCTTCTTTTTTTTTTTTATTTGCTATACCTTACAGAATAAAATACCCTACAAGCACAGAACAATGGAATTCAACAACAGCGATTTTTATTTTAGTTTTAATAATATTTTTGAATTAGGAGACGAATTAGCGTCACTAGACCTGACAACAGGGGGGCAAGTAGTTAAACGAACAGTAAATGCATTATTGGAAGAAAACGTTAGAGAGTATCTAAAAAATCTTAACCTAGTGGATCTAGGACTGTCCTCAGATGTCAGGGATAGACTTATAAGATATTTCGAGAAACGTTATTACAACAGTCCGATGACTAGATGGTCTAACTTAGAGGATCAACTGTACCCTACAGGTAGGCTTGAATTACCTAGCCCACCCCTACCGCAAATAACTGACATAAATAGAAGAAGAGCGATTGTCCAATTAAATACGAATAATGAACGTGAAGAGATAAACACTTTAAATAGGGACACGAATACTTTTGAAGATGTAGTCAGACAACAAGTTGAAAGAAATTTACAGAACCGAATGTCACTAATGAGATTGTCTGAGAACCCACAAGATGAGCAAGTAGCGTCAAATGGAATGAATAACTCTAATAGTTCGTACAACAGAAACCAACAGGATTTGCTTACCGATGACATCCAGACTAGAAGGGCACACGTGGAACGACGTGGTCAGGTAGAATTAAGTCAGTTGTTGGAAGAGAGGAGAAGAAGGCAAACTGCCATCATAGGGGATGCAGGTATGGAGGGAAATGACGACTTGGAAGGACGTAGAGAGGATGTGTATACGGAAGAAATAGAAAGAGGGAATCGATTGAGAAGCGAGTTGGGCCCACAAGCCCAATCGACGATACATCAACTAAGAAGGACACAACAACAGTCACTTCGCCCAGATACACACCAAGATTTACACGAGGCTTCTAGAAGAGGGTACGGACGGAATCCAAGTCTGTTATTACCGTCAATAAACCTCGAGAATACCGATGAATCTAGGCAGTACGTGAATATAGACTACACTTCAGATAGAATACGACAACGTCCTCTCGCGCATGAGTTAGAAACGTCCAGGAATTACACAACAGATCACGGACAAAATCAGCAAATGTACAGACAGCCAAGTCTGTACCAAGTAGATAACTTGCATAATGAAACAAGCAGGCAACGGTGCAGTACAGATTTCAGACGTGAATTAAAAACAGTGGATATATTTCATAAATGGGGAATAGAATTCCGTAATATTAGTAGGGACGATCCAGAGGGGTTAATAGCAAAATTATGCGAATGTACGCTAACCTATAGGCTAACATTAGAGGACGTGGTACGTGCTTTACCTGCAGTATTGGATGCTGAGGCAAACCACTGGTTTCGTAGAGAGAAATTTTTGTGGCGGTCGATTTGGGAACTAGCGCATGCCTTTCGATTACAGTTCGGGGTTGGGGAGCTACAGGAGAGATTATTGAGAGAGATTGATAGGCGCACACAAGGGCCAAACGAAGAAGTAGCAGCCTACCTTTTAAAAATTTGAACTCTCTTGGATCAAGTCAGCCCCCCCCTTACCCTAGAGCAACAAGTAAACAGAGCGTATCGGAATCTACATCCTAGCTATCGAGGCAGAATCAACAGGGCCCATATTAGAAATTTCACAGATTTCTTAATTTTAGGTAAAGAAGTAGAGTTGATCAAAAGCCAAGATAAAGACTATAGACCCCCTCCCGGACCTTAAGAATCTCTCTTTCCCTTTACTGCATACCAGCCCCGCCGACAAGTAACAACCAGGAAAGTCGCAGCGGTAGATTTCATAATAAATAATAATAATGCACTAAGTGCTATCAAAAACGTAGAATCAATGACCAAAATTAGCACTAACGATCAATCAAATCAGGCATGCACACGAACAAACCCTACGGCAGAGCAGGGTCTCAACGGAAACACCTCCAGCAGCGATGGGCAAAGGAGCACGAAGTCAAGCGCATGCTTTATTTGCAAGCAAGGTGGACACTGGCGCAGGGATTGCCCGGAAGCCATCTACTGCTGGAAGTGTGGTAAGATTGGCAGCAAGAGAGTCAGATGTAGGAATTGTGATGCTCCTAGGCCGGAAAACCTGTAGGAGGGGATGCGTTAGGAGTCGGTGCTACCTCTCCGAACCGACAAAAGGCTCAAATACTATATAAAGCTAAGTTACCAATCGATGTTAAGTATCATGTAAATAGTTTAGTTAATAAGTTTTCGTTAGTATGCGCTAGATATACACCCATAATTGGAAAGTTATGGTGGCTCATCATGCAAATCCTCTGGGGGTATACGTTAGGCAACATAACGATAAAAGGATTCGTAGGGAGAGCATGTAGTGTCGTCCCCAAACGAATAATGGAAATTGACAAAACATGCACGAGTCTTGTTAATTTAGGTAAAAGTATTAGCACACATATAAAAAGAATGCATTCGACAGGCTTAGGAATATGTGGTGGCGTATTATCCCTGATATTGCGAAGCAGGCGTTTGGGGTGGCAGCTATTAGGAAATAGCGGCACAACGCCAAAGGATACGGGTAGGTTAAACGGTAACAAAATAAGTCCGTGGACACTTACAGGTGCTAATGGGATATTAGAAGTATTGTCATGAAACAGCGACTCAAGGCATTTTCTCACTGTATATATTAACGGGACACGGGTATCCGCGTTAATTGATAGTGGGGCGGCCCATTGTTACTTGGGTAACAATTTTTCAAAAAAATTGGAGAAATTTAATCCATGTCAGTCCACAATAACAGTAGCAAATGGTATGCCCATCTTGTTACAAGGTACGATTAAGGAAGACTTTAAAATAGGTCGTATAGAGGAATCAATCGAGTTTGGACTGGCAGATGGACTGAAGTACGAAGCAATTCTAGGTATTGACTTCCTACGCCAATTTAAATTTCTGATAGATTACAATACTGACTCATGGAGTCAGGATAAATTGACATGGGAAAAGTTCTATCTAATAGCAGAGGATTCTGCTTGTTGTTCAGCCACAGCAACGGTTGAAGGATTACATTCCCTGTCCCCTACAGAATTAGATGAGTTGACCCAAATTTTGGATGAACTGATACCACCACGTCCCAAAAAACTGGACGTTACGACTGTTGCAAAACATTGGATAGATGTACAAGGACAAGCACCAATCAAACAACGACCACGGAGATATGCACCTAAAGTGTTGCAAATAGCATATGACGAGATCGAAAGACTCAAACAAGAGAACATAATAAAGAAGTCTGAAAGTGCTTGGTGCAGCTGTCCACTATTGGCCCCCTAAGCTAACGGGAAATTCCGATTTTGCATCGACTACAGAAAGCTAAATGAGGTCACAAAAAAGAATGCATACCCGATGCGTTTGATAGACGGCATTCTAGATAAGCTCCGCAAAGCAAAATTTATCTCAAAAATAAACCTTAGCGAAGCGTACCATCAAATATTTTTGGAAGAGGGCAGCAAAGAGCTAACAGCCTTTGCAGTACCAGGTCGAGGTCTCTACCAGTACGCACGGATGCCTTATGGCCTCACGAATGCACCTGCCACTTTTCAAGCGATCATGGACAAAATCATCAAGCCAGAATGGGAGCCCTACGTTTATACATACATGGACGATATCATAGTCGTGACAGAAAACTTCCAGGATCATGAGAAATGGCTAAAAATTGTCTTGAACGCTTTACAAGATGCCAACTTACTAATAAATCGTGAAAAATCAGAATTTGGCTGTGCCGAAGTTAAATACTTGGGATACAAAGTGGATAAATATGGACTGAGGGTAGACCCAGACAAACTCAAACCAATTGTTGATTACCTAGCGCCAGTAAACTTAAAACAACTGAAGCGATTTATTGGTATGGTTGGTTGGTACTCGCGTTTTATTAAAGGACTTGCTGATCTTGACTCAGAAAGTCGATGGAGAGGAGCACCCTATTTGCTATGTAAGCAGGACTTTGAGTGAAGCCGAGCGAAATTATACGGTGACGGAGAAAGAATGTCTAGCAGTACTTTGGTCGGTAGATCGTCTTAGAGGGTATCTGCAAGGGGAAAGTTTTACGGTAATCACGGACCACAGTAGCCTATTATGGTTAAACAAGCTCAAGGATTCAGTGGGTAGGTTAGCTCGATGGAATACTGCACTGCAGGCATATAATGTGAAATTCATGCACAGGAAAGGGAAGTTACATCAGGTTCCAGACGCGTTGTCGCGAGCATATGAAGGCCAGGTAGCTACAATAGAGGAGATAACCTCAGCGACCCCTACAGACGATGACAGGTATAAAAGGCGAATAAAATCTGTAAAGCGAACTCCCCATAAATTTCCCAATTGGAAGATCTCCGAGGGTAAACTATGGTACCATAAACCGAATGCTCTTATAGACCTGGTAATGCCCGACCTCAAATCATGGAAGATAGTTCTCCCGAAAGAAGTAAGACGTAAAGTCCTACAGGAAGTCCATGCAGAGCCTCAAGCGGCACATTTTAGGGTTAATAATACCTACGCACGGTTGATCATGTACCATTACTGGCCAGGATGCTACCATGATGTCGCGGAATATGTTAGGGCGTGTCAGGAATGTCAGAAAAATAAGGTCTTGCAGCAAGCCCCGGCAGGACTGATGGGGGAACGGAATATCGAACATCCGTGGATGGTGGTGGCCGTGGATATATTAGGGCCAAAACCACCATCGAAGATTGGGAACCGATACGTCATAGTGTTCCAGGACCTCTTGACAAAATACGTGGAATTGCGACCTCTTCGCAAAGCAGACGGAAAGAATGTAAGGAAAGCGTTTGAGGAACTGATCTTGAATCGGTGGGGAACTCCCAAATACATACTAACAGACAACGGGACGGAATTTATTAACAAAGATATGAAGGAAATGTGCACTGACGCAAATATCAAACATACAACAATTCCACCATATCACGCGCAAGCTAATCCTGCCGAGAAAGTGATGCGAACGTTAAACACAATGATCATTTCATTCTTAGAAGAAGACCACCAGCTGTGGGACGTTCACCTACAAGAGTTTGCTTTTGCTATGAATACCATGAAAAAACGCGTCCACAAAAATGACTCCAGCCTTTTTTAATTTTGGTAGAAATCCATTGCCAATAACAAATTCCAACAAGCCAGGAAACGCAGATAAATTAGACATGAGGGACACGAAAAACTGGGAAGATCGAATGCAGAGGTTGACTCTCATAAGAGATTTAACTAAAAAGCATGTCGACGAGGCTAGGGCTCGCCAAAAGAAATATTACAATAAACACCGTAGGCCCGCACAATACCAGATAGGAGAATTGGTGTTACGAAGAAATCATGTTCTGTCTGCGGCAGGCCAAAAATTTTCAGCGAAATTATCCCCCAAATTTATAGGTCCATGCGCGATCGTTAAGGCATTGTTGGAAGTGGTTATGGAGGTTAGAGACATCAACACCGGGAAAACAGTCAAAGCACACGTGTCAGATCTAAAAAAAGTATACCCCACCCCTAACGACTACCTTAACCCCTACAGAGAATGCATCCGAGGAACACAAGGTCAGAATGGTCGTGGCTGATCCACCAGCGCCGGGATCCCAGGGTCCAAACCCTGTACGAAGAGCCAGGAGATGACGAGGAGGCCGAGCCTCATCCCTTTGCGCCCAGCAGAGGCTGGATTCCAGAGCCCTGGGAGACAACACCGCTCCCCGACCTGGACAAAGTCCGAGACAGGCAGCAACTGAGGTGAGAGAAGCGGCGACGCCAAGCAATATCCAACCCAATATCGCTAACCCAGCCGATTGGGATCGACGATTACGATCCCGGAGAATGGGCCATGAATCCAACCTAGCCTGATCAAGCGCCCTGTACTCCCCGCAACACCGTCGAGGAGCAGGCAGAGCCCGAACAGATACAAGTGGGAGGAGTGGAGGAGGCAGCCCCGAAGTTAATGGACACTGAAGACGTGGTGGGCAGACTGGCCGAAAAGCCTATCCATCCAGCCCCGATCCCGGCACTAATGGCCTTAAAAGTAACATGGCCGAGCGACACCGCGCATCCAATCCTGGGCAGCGCACAGAACCCACCCTCACTCCCAGAAGAGGAGGTATTACCTCCGGAACCAGCTCCGGAAACTGCTTGCTGGGGTCGCGGACAAGCTGGGCACCGGTTCGTACGATGTCGCTACACCCGAACGTGGAAATTTTGTTACCGGTGTGGACTCCAGAACGTAACAGTAGCACATTGTCCGTATTGCCACGAGGGCTGGCTGGAAGAAGGGCGACAATACTTGGCTGAGCTGGCAAACGGCCACCCCTACCGACCCCCTACCGCCCCCTAATATTTTTTTTTGTTGTTTTCTTTTCACACTTTTTTATTTTTTTTATTCTCTTTCCTTTACATTTCTCTTTCTTTTCTTTGCCCAATTTAAAATAAATTGCTTAAATAACTTTATTTTTTTTGTTAGTAAATTTTCGTTTTTTTTTAACTTTTGTAAATTCCCCTGAAGGGACTCAGTGATTATAGAGAAAATAAATCAGTATTTTTTTTATCTAATTGGAATAATTTATTTAACAACTATCAAAACCACATACATAACAATATACTATACTACAGTGGCCGACATGTATAGCGCTGGTAACCTGGTCGTACAAAATACGACGAAATTCGTGTAAAATTACGCGCCAAGGTATTGGCGAAATTTAGGCACGGGGAGGCTGGGCGATCAGGTAAGCAATACACATGTAATACACTATGGCACTAGTACCTGAGGAAGAAAGCAAAGTGGTCACAAGAATTATGGAATAAATTTTTTCATTTTAAATAAATTTTCAATAGTAAACGAATAACGTAACCCGTTGCTTCCACCTCACTCATATAATTATTTTTATTTAACTTCCATTATTATTAATATATACTTTATAGTTCTAACCGTTCAGTAAAAATAATTCTGTAAACGCCTGTACATTTCTCAGCAACGAATAATGTACAACCGTTTTTTTTTTTTTTTGTCTTTGTTTCTTTTGTAACGATTTTTTTTTTAAATTATTTTTTGTAATGATTTTTTTTGTAAATGTTTTGGCACACCACAAACTAGTAGGGACAATAGCAATAATAATACACTGAGTAAATGACATAACAACAGCGCGACATAACTACAAATACATAGAACAAGCTAACATAATGCCGACCAGTATATCCTGAAAAGATCAGGAAGAAGAAGACGGTACATGACACTACACGAACAACTACGCTTTACACACTCACATCACTGCACACTTTCGTCAAGTTTTTGATAGTTTCTATGATAGGACCTACACCTGCAGATTAACTTGAACTGCGCAAGGTGGAAGTAGGGTTTGTGAGGGGGGATTTGTGACGTGGCGAAGCGAAGGTGTGTATAAGCACGTCACAGAGCCCTTATCATCGCGAATAAACGGCGAGAGTCTCAAATATAGCTCTCTCTATCCCTCGTGTATGTGGCTTACTAAGTATAACACGTGGAATTTTGATACAAGGCCCGGAGGCCGTAATAATACAAACAATCTAAGAGTTCGGCTTGACTCTCCCTCCCGTGGTCCTACAGAGGCACCTTAGTAACGTGTACATGAGAAATATCATGAAAGTAGGCTGTATGTCCGTGAGCAATAGCTGTCAGTGTATTGGGAGATAGCTTGGTAGCGGTGGTCGACCGGTAAGGCCGTGTTGGGTGGTGTGTGTGGCAGACCGTAGAGAGTACGTTGCGCCTGCGCGGCGAGACAAGGATAGACGCTTGGGCTCGCTGCGAGGCTGGTACTGGTGCTGCACGACGTGGCATCGTTAGACTCTCGCCTGCCGAGCCACTTAGTAGTCGCAACACTGCAAGCTAGTGCCAACACACAACCTCGACGACGTTAACCAGATCGCCCAAGCTCTCCGCTGCCCGTGACGCACGCAGCATCGCCGGGAACAAGACGATTAGTCCAGCCGAAATATTGAACTGGTAGGTGACGCCAGGTTATCTTAGCGTTGTGCATGCAGTAAGTGAAAGTGGTCCTCCCATAACAACCCATCCCTAAACGTTTAAATAGAGTCAACCCGAAGCACCCCTACGGAAATTAGTAACGTATAGCAACACATAGACTAGTAAGCCCCATCAGAGGGAGCGTCCTCGTGGTGTGCCAATTGAATCTTATATTTTAGTAACTAGGTAGATTTTAATAAAGGCTCAGTTCACAACCAGACGCAAAGTGTTATTTCTGCTTGGAGGTGCGCCGTGCTAATTGTAGTGGCAGCAGACTAGTGCCGTTACATTGGTCATAAAAAGCTAGTCCACAATACTTGCTATATTGCACTACATGCTGCTGCAGTTGGCACTGTACACTGCCAGCTGAATCCTGGTCCCTTTTCCTTGTAGAATCTAAATATAATATTGTACTGAGTGTTGCTATTACTAATTAAAAAGATAAAGGTAAAAACCACACACAGACACGCTAGTCGTAATCCCCGGCTACCGTATCACACATTATACGCAGATAGGCGTTTCTCTCGCTTTTCTTTGTTTTAAGTCAAATTTTGCAAAAAAAATGAAATAGATTATATAAACTGTATCTCAACGCTACCCACTTGATTCAACTAGGGACGCTTCTCTTTTTTGTTCATTAAAGGATAAATATAAAAAATCTAGCACAATGTGAAGAATAAAGCAAAAAGTTGTATATTTGAAAAGAGAAATGTTCACTTAAGTTCTAAGACTAGCTCTAGATTCTAACGATTTCACGGTGACAATACAATAATCAACATAGTCTTAAAGTCTGTGGCTTAAATCTATTGAATCCTAATGTGGTTAACTTCAACTGCCTGAAAAAAAAGGAAAATAAAAAAAACACCACCCACAGGCAGCCTGCTCCATCGTTTACATTACCCATTCCTCCTCTTTCTAAAAACGAAGAATTACTTGAAAGCTTAGGAAGAAAACTTTTCAGATTATATTTTGGGACTTTTTAAACAAAATAAAACAAGTAGTCAGTCGAAAGGTGAAGTATCAAAGTTAGAATTGGTCCAGTTTTGGAAGAAATTGAAAAGAAATTGTGGGTAATAATTATTTTCGTGTACATAAAATGTGTGTGTTTATAAATATATATATATATATGTACCGTTTATATATAAATACACACACACACACATATATATATTTATATACTAGAAGGGCTCCGCCCCCTGCCTGCTCCGTGGGCCAACCCCCCCTTTTATTGTGTTATAAGAGTAATTTTTTTCAAATAAAGTTTGTATTAATATTTTTTAAGGCCTTAAAAAATGATAAAATTATTTGTTAGTATGAAAATAATGGGTTGAAGTATATTTTACAGGATTCGAAAGACTATGGCATTTTTCGTAAATACTCGGCGATAAATTTCCTACGCTGGGGTATGATTACTAGTCTGTTTTTAAAGAAATATAATGAACAAGCTGCTTACTTCAAATAAAAGTGGTAAAATTATAGAGACAGAGGGATGTGCCCTAAAATTTTTGTTGGTAAGCTTTATTATTTCTTCTAGTCGCTCCCTTTTTTAAATGAGCTGTCTATTCTGTATGTGTCAATAGATATTTCTTAGCTCTTATAACTTTATATTCTTTCTGAGCACTCTGCACACCAACCCCCGTAATTGCAAATTAGATTTACGAAGTATAAAAAAATACCCAAATTATAGTAATAGTTACTTAAAATTTATATATGTTATAAATGTATATTGATCATCATTAATAACATAAATTTTCAACTATCACTTTTTGTTTTCCCTTACTAATAACAGCTATTTCCTTGGGATTAGTAAAACACGATTTTCAAAACAATATAATTTTTGAAAAAGCATGTAACGTTATGGTGCCTTTTCAACTACGAAAATTTTTCGCATGGTTTATTATGTCTAAAAATTTTTTTGGTAATATTACTTGGAACAAATACAAAAAATTTTTTATTGAAAATTGTTAAAATGATCAAAATAAAGCTCTTTTACATTTAAACGAAACTTTTAATTCTGAAAATATGTCTTGTAAAGATTTCAGTTTACCAGAACCAACAGAAACGGTGAAAAAAAAAATATTGATACTGACAGTAATTAAAGAATATTTTGTAAACATAAATTCCATGAAATGTTTTTACAACTTAATTATGATCAATGTCGAATTTCGCAAGAAATAATGAAATTAAAAAAAAAAATTTTTTTCATCGATGGTCCTGGTGGATCTGGAAAAACTTTTCCATACAGAAGATTAATTTATTATTTCATATCAATTGAAAAAAAATTCTTACAATGGCTTGAACAGGTTTTGCTTATATTCTGCTTCCAAAGGGAATGACCACTTACAGAACTTTTAGACTTCCTTTGGAATTAAGCACTATAAAAAGTGCATTCTTCCAGTTTGAGCCAGATAAACAAGAATTACGTAATGTAACAGTAATTTGTTGGGATAAAGCTTCTATGGTATTAAAAAAAGCGTTAGAAATCGTTGATAGGACTTAAAAAGATTTATTTAGTGGTAATAAACCTTTTGGAAATAAAATAATAATATTAGGTAAAGACTTTCGTCAAATTCTCCCAGTAGTAAAAAACGAAAGCAAAATTACTATTGTTCAAAAAACCATAAAATTTTCCAATTTTTGGCCTTTATTTAATATTTTTTATTTAAAAAATAATATACGTTCAATTGATAAAAAATTGTCTTCATTGCTACTGGATATAGAAGCAGGCAAAATTAAAACTTTTATAATTTCTCAGATATTAAAAACAAATGATATATGTTCTTAAATTTTTAAAAATGATGATGATTTTTTTATAAGTAAAGCTATATTAACGTCTCACAATAAATAGACTTACTTTTTGAACAAAAAAATTTAAAATAATATGGTAGGAATATTAGTAACGTATTATAGTATTGATAAAGCAAAACACAAAGGAGTAGATAAATTAGACGATAATATTTATACTAATTTCTCTACAGAATATTTAAATAGTAGTAAAGAAAGTCTTTTTTCACACGAATTAGATTTAAAAATCAACGCTATTGTTATGTTAATATGAAACTTAAACATATCTGAAGGACTTTGCAGTGGTACAAGATTATGAATTACAAAATTATTTACATACAACATCGAAGCTGGAATAATCTCAGGTAAAAAAAAGGAAATAGAGCCTTTAGTCTAAGTACAACACTCAATACAAACAATTCTTCTTCACTACCATTTATATTGTACAGAAAACGATTTCCATTTATCTTAACTCTCCCTATGGCTATCAATAAATTTTAAGGTCAAAGTTTTGATGCCTTAGGGTTGTACTTTAGAAAACCATTATTTTCTAATGGGCAATTATATGTTGCACTGTCTAGATGTTGAAAACAAAAAAAAATTTTTATTTCAATTGAATCAGAAAACAAATTTGAAATTAAAAATATTGTTTGGAATAAAGTTTTAGAGTAACAAAAAAACTATTCTATAGTTCATTACTATTTTTATACTCTCTTGCAAATTACATCTTCCATTAAAAAAGCAAATTTCAGTACCGTCTAGTACCCAGATTTATGTAATCATAAACAATCTGTTTTTTGTTACATGTTTTCAGATACACCATCATGGATGCAAAATTTTATCAGTGTGATAAATGTGACTCAAAATTTTCAAATCAAGAGTGTCTATCATCGCACGAAAAAATTCACAAAAAAAAATTTTTTGCATGTGATCTGTGTAGCATTATAATATTAAACAAGAAAAACTATTTGCGTCACACAAAGGAATGCCAAAACATTGAAAAAATTTTTAAGAGTATTCAATGCGAAAAAAGTTTAAAAAGAAATCATCACTTACAGAGACATTTGAAAAGTCATGAAAAAAGCGTTCAAAAAAATATATGTCAAAATTGTGAAAAAGGTTATGTAGGGTTAACTTAATTTTTTATTTTCATTATAAAATCATTTTAACAAGCTCTAACACCTCAAAAGAATTTTGGTGCTCTCTTGAGATCCTAAACAACAATTTAAAATTTACTGAGTCAATATTTAGTATCAAACTGTCTTACAATCATGGTAACAAAATAAAGTGAATTTACGGGTGTACGGTGGATGGTGCGTTTACCCCGTAAAGCAGAGCACCTAAAAAGACATTTTAGAGTATGTAATCAAAAAAAACATCGTAAGTAAGATAATTGTAACCAAATTTGTTGTTATAGTCAAATAAAATTATATTTGAAAATTAGACCACTTGTAACGGTTAATATACAAGGCTTTACTAATATACTTACATTATATATGGAAAAAATGGGGAGGAGCATCGGGGGAGCTGCGG
The DNA here is from genome assembly GCF_036245765.1 of Copidosoma floridanum. NCBI lineage: Eukaryota > Metazoa > Arthropoda > Insecta > Hymenoptera > Encyrtidae > Copidosoma > Copidosoma floridanum. Next base: position 7,269,041 of record NW_028321904.1, on the reverse strand, counting down.
GAGGAGCTGAGGGGAAGTAGAGGGGAGGTGGGGGGGGTGGGGGGGGGAGCTATCAAAAAAGTAGGATTACTCGAAAAATGCAAGAAAATGAAAGAATAACTACCTTATTTGAGGGGGAGTTAGGGGGAGCGGGGGGGAGGTGGGGGGGAGTTGGGGGAGCAAAACCTCGCTCTCACTCTTACGACTATATAATATAGGAATATATATATATTTATATATATATATATATATATATATATATATATATATATATATATATATATATATATATATATATATATATATATTTATATATATATATATATATATATAAACGGCCCCTGCGTGCTTTGCGTAACAACCTCCTAACTTTTGAATCGGTTAAGAACTTCACTTTCAAATAAATTATATCGTGGAGCTTAGGAGTAGCTGATAGTGGATGAGGATGGCTATGATAGAACTATGATAATAAAAGAAACTATTTAATCATCATATCTATGAAACTGCTTCAAAATTTAAAATTTACAAAATAAAATTCCTTCTAGTAAAAAAGAATTTCCAAAATTATTGTTAAGAATTGGAGAAGGGGACATAGAAACATTTAACATTTTTAAATCCTGGATAACAGATGATGTCTGTACCAAAATATTTGGTAATTACAGTAACTGTTTTGGTAATAAAGTAATACTAACTTTGCATGATAAATGAATTTTCTTTTATACAATAAAATTTTAAGTTTATTAAGTTGAGAAACTAAAACTTATTACAGCATTGGTACTGCAACCTGCAAAGGTGTTGATAAATCAGATTATAATATTAATATAAATTTTTCCATAGAAATGTTAAACAATATTTGTGAAGGCCTGGCACCTGATAAACTTAAATTAAAAATAGGTATAATAGTAATGGTAATTCGAAATTTGAGTATATCAGACAGATTATTGACTGGTTCATGATTGCGAATAATTAAATTGTTGAAGTATAACGTAGAAGGCTAAATAGTTACGGGGAAAAAAAATGGTAAAAAAGTTTTTATTTCAAGAATTACATAAAACACTGGAAAAACATTATGATTACCTTTTATTTTATATAGAAAACAATCTCTATTAGTTGTAGCATTTGCTATGACTATAAACAAGTCTCAAGGTTAAAGTTTTAATAATATGGGATGGTACTAGAAAAAACCCTCGTTTTCTCATGGTTAATTGTACGTGGCTGTATTGAGAAGCAAAAATAATAAAGTAATTTTTATTTAACTTGATAGAGAAAACATTGAAGATATTGAAAATATAGTTTGGAAAAAGATTTTTAATTGCAAGTAATGATGTATCTAATATTAACAAGATCATTTAAATATTCTTGTATGTATAGACAAAATTAATTACTTTTAAAAAATGTATCCCATTAATGTGTATGGTGTTCAATTTCTACTGTACCAATTTCAACTAATTGAAAGCAGAAATGGAATAGACCTCAGTTCATGTTGTTTGATAGGGCTTTATCAGTTGACTCATGAAATGAGTCGTCTTAATGCGAATTTTCCATGGTTGGTGTTAATGATAAACTAAACGTTATTAAAATTTACGTATGAATTAGTATTATTAATTTATATACAAGATGATAGAATACATACACATAAAAATTTGACATATAGTTTATCATGAGTGCTAACAATGAAAAAGCGCAGCGCACCAAGAATCTTATGCTAACAAATAAATTGAAATACAATTGATATAAATTATTTTTTGGTTAGAGTTAGTTTTAAAAATAAAAGGGTCATTAACTATTTGTATGAATAAAGTTTATCTATTTGCCTCCTTGGCAGTAATGAAAAAAATATTTATTGTAAGAAAAAAACGTGTTCTTATTGGCTTGGAATGCCCCACACTGTTAACTATTTAATATAACAGGTAACTTTATAATTTAATGTGTATAATAATAATGACACATAACGCAACGATCCTCTATAAATCAATTGTGACTTTAAATGTCTTCTTGACGAGGAAATAAAACATGTCGATAAGACAGTTGTACGAGTCTGTATACACATCAAGGTCCAAGAATGACGGTATGCTCCCTGTCAGGTTCCACAAAAGCAGTGTGGGGGGTGGTGGGAGTGGTGGGAGGGTCACGAAAAGATGCGTGGGGGACTGTGGGGGGTTTTGGAAAAAACTGCAACGCATAAAAATGAGGGAGAAAATGACAGATTTTTATCTTATTTTGTAGTGGGTCAGTGGGGGGTGGTGTTGGGTAAATAGGGGTCTGTGGGGGGTTGTGTGGAATGTCCCACCGAGATAACTATATAATATCAATACTATATATATATATATATATATATATATATATATATATATATATATATACTAGTGGGGCTTCGGCCCCCCTGCGTACTCCGCGCGCCAACCCCCTACTGTTCTATTTTAAAAGGTGAGCCTTCAAATGTCATCTGTTAGTGGAAAGAGGTTGGTGCCCAGAATTTCGTGAGGAAGAAAAGTTTTTGATCTACATCGTTAAACATTAGTTGTATATTTATGAGTAAATTTCCACACCACCCAGAAGGTACTATTGTGGTACGTTGAGAGTTTTTTTTAGAACTCTCTATTATGTTTGGAGGAAAAAGGTATACATTTTTTTTTGTTGATTAAATTTTAAACAACGAAAAGTTTTAATTACTTGAATCACATGTAAATTATTTAAATTTTATATAACATATAATTTATGTTATTTTTGTGGCTATTATGCATTCTATATTTTATCAATTATTATGAGTGGTGAGAAAAATTTTTGATTTCCAGATTTAATGACAAATATAAAAATAATTTTTTTAACAGTATTTCATATTGTAAATTGGAAAAATTGTTTGTACTTTTTACTATTTAAATTAAATTTAAAAACGAACTACATATTTTTACAATTTTTTAAAATAAACAATATAAAAGTTAGCGTAAAAGAAGACGAAAATTGTTCATTCAGAACTTTTTCTTATTTTCTGTATAGTGACGAAGATTTCCACATGAGAGCTCGTTCTATAGTAATCAATAATGTCGTGAATAAATGGCAAAATTATGATGAATTTATAGTAGGAAACGATTATTATTAAAATGTCAAAAGTAGTGATAAATATATTAACATAATGTCAAAAATGGAACTGATGATACAAGTATTGAAATTAAAATCTTCTCCAAACCATTTAATGTTTACGTGATAATCAGTTTCTTGAACAACGATATTTAAACGTATGAAAGTTCAAATAGCAATCTTAAACTCAAAATTAATCTTAAATAAAAAATATAATAAAAAAATATTGCAATTGGTTGATTGAACATTGAAACTCTAAAAGATCATAAAAGAATTATTTTTAAGCTTGTATTAAATAAAGTAACTGGTTTGACATCGTTCAAAGACATTAGAACATATGGAGATATAACTCATGAAATTTTTAAAGATACTACAATTGCAATGGGTTTAATAGACAATGATAAAAAAATTGATGATAATTTAAAGAAGCAATGGCTGCTATGTTTCCATATCAATTAAGACAATTTTTTGCTTGGTTTTTAATTTTAGAAAACGTTCAAAGTGATCAAATATGGAATAAATACAAGGAATTTTTTACGAAGGGTTTGCTTAATAAAAAAGATAGTTTAGCTATTTGACGTATCAACCAAATTATAGAATCAGAAGATAAATCTTATAAATGCTTTAATTTATGTACACCAGAAAAAATGGAGAGTAAAATAGAAGATATAGATGATGAAATACGTTTCAGCAGAGGAATGTTTAACTCGATGTATAAAACTTTAAATAATAACCAGAAAAACATATTTCATATTATTTTCGAACAAAAAAATAACATTTTCTATATAGATGGTCCTGGAGGGTCAGGAAAAACTTATTTATACAAAACGTTAATGTATTTTTTTATTCCTCGAAATAAAAAAATCATGTCAATGGCAAGGACTGGCATAGCATCAATTTTGCTTCCAAAGGGGATGACCAGTATTAAAACGTTTGGATTTCCTTTAGATCTTAATAATATAGAGAGTGCATTTTTAAAATTGTAGTCAGATAGCCTATGCTTATTGAACCAGATGAAAATGCTGTAAACCTGGAGATAAGTATTTTAAATATAAGTATAAATATTAATATTTAAAAAGATATTATTTAGTCCACTTTAAAAATGGATTGTTCTTTCGATGATGCCAGTCAAAGTGTTTTAATGGGAGAAAATACTTCTGTAGAAATTAATGGAAAAATAACAAAAGTTGCAGTACTACAATATAATCAGAAGATTTATCAAGCGACACCAATGCACATAGTAATTTTTCTTTGGAATATCATGTAGGTATGAAATGAATTGCATAAGATTTAAGTTACAAGAGAAACAGTGCTTGTTTGTCGAAAAACTTGCCTAACAATTTTTGTTTTTTATTGTAGATCACTGTCACTCAACACCATCATCGATGAGTTCTGCTACGTCAAATCTACCTAGCTCATCGTACAATTTTAATTCAGGTTAAACTGACACTTCTCTGACGACAACGTCATTTCAAAGCTCTGTCTCAGTTTTGACTTCTTTACACCCATCAATGAGTCCTATGATGTTAAATCAACCCAGCCCGTCGTACAATTTTAACTCAGGCTTGACTGCTGCATCTCCAACAACAACCGAATCCCAAGGCTCTATCTTGGTGACGGCCAGCTCTCCTTGGTCGATAAGACCTGTGACGTTAAATTCACCCAGCCCGTCGAACAACTTTAACTCGTGCTTGACTTCTGCGTCTACAACAACAACTAAATGTCAAGGCTCTGTCTTGGTTACGGTCAGCTCTCCTTCGTCGATGAGTCGTATGATATTCAATTCACCCAGCCTGTCGAAAAATTTTAACTCGGGCTTGACTGCTGCGTCTCCAATAACGACCAAATCTCAAGGCTCTGTCTTAGTTACGGCCAGCTCTCCTTTGTCGATGAGTCTTGTGACGTTAAATCTGCCCCACCAGTCATACAACTTCAACTTGGTCTGGACTGCTTTGTTTCCAAAAGTAACGATTGTATCTTCAGACTCTGTCACAGATTTAGCTAGCTTGCCCTCGTCAGTGCGTCCTACAACATCGAGTATGATGAACTCTGCAGCCTACTTAACTTCATCAACAGTTATAGATCCCATTGATTTATTGACTAATACTAATATTAGTACAAGTAAGAGTACGAGTCTAATCAATGATTTAATACGCGCAATATGTGTTCTACACAATTTACTTATTAACTTTTATCATTCATCCGTTTCAGTCATGACGTCTAACGGTTTTGAAATATATCCACATTTGCAATCGGTTTTGCCAGTGCTATCATTTCATAGGAAACAAGAGGAAGTCATGAAGTTGTAGTTTCAGTGGTTGATTATATATTAAGGGTTTTACAAACTAAAGAGAATGAGAAAGTCTTAAAGAACGTCAAGTTTTGCGCAAGAAGAAAGAAAGAGAAAAAAATTGAAAAATTAATAAAAAAGAAAGCAGTTTAATAAAACATTTTACAGTCTAAAAAGAGTTTTCTTGCTCGAAAAAAAACTATTATCTAGAGAAACAAAGTTACTAGAAAGTCTCTAAAAAGTATATCAAATCAAGGTAACAAAATAGGACTGCTGAAAGAACTTGATTCTTTGAAAAAGGAATGTTAAGAAATTGAGCTGACTATGAAAGATTTAGAGCTTAATCTATTACAATCTTAAAATAAAATAAAGCAAGGAATATTATAAAATTATAAATATTGATTTAAATAAAAAGTATTTATTAAATTAACAATTGTAGAAGTTTTGTATTTTCCTCCTATTACTCTTAATTTTATTAATTTCATTTCATTACTTAGTTAATAAAAACAAAAATATTACTGTTGTTTTAGATACGTCCACTTCTGGTCCTCCAGTGGTCTACTGTACATGCCACTAAGACACCATAGGTCTACTACTAGGTCTATCTAACCGCTGATTATAGTTAACATTTTGACGTAAAATGAATGGTTATTGATATAATTTTTTTTTTATTTACCAATAAATAAGTGGACTACGTGAAAAAATCGAATTTTTCTTTATAATATAAAAATCAGGCCGTAAAATAAGTAATTTGCCTCTTCAGTTTTCAAAAGCGGTCAACTTCTGGATCTTTTACCTTAGTACAATTGTTTTCATAACTGCCTAAGTATATACTCATGCAAATTTTTTTTAATTTTATAGCCTTTTCTAAGTACCATGTTTAAAAGGCTCTGCAATGCTGTATCACTATCCATATACATGCTACCTTTATTGGCGTAGTAAAAAGTCTCTAAAAATTTTATTGTGATGTTAATCACTTACAAAGCAAAGCAGACCTTATATTTTATGTCTGTTAAACCATTGGATCACAGTTAGAAATATGCACATGATGGAATTAATTCTTAGAGGTGTAAGTCGAGTCTGTAAATGACTGGGACTGAAGCAAGATAATTCTTCATTACTAGCCACATCAATCTGTAAAAACTGTGGCCTTAGCAACTATACTACTATGGTCACCTGTTGCATATGTGTGTATGTGTGTGTGAGTGGTTATCTGTACTGCACAAAAATTTTTTATACGGATAGTTGATAAATAAAGAAGTGACCATTAAAAGTCCGTATAACCCTACTATATTATAAACATATAATTCAAAAACATGTTTTGTCAGCTAAAACTATTTTTATTAACCACTTTTACACATGGACGAACACTTATGTGTATGTACTATTGGGACCTCGACTCTTTCACGCTCTGCACACTAACTTCTTACTTCTCTTATTTTGAATGGACCCATTTTAATTTAATGTTTAAAATAGTAGCGTATATCACACTAAAACTTTTTGTATTTCTATATGCTTTGTAAGTCTATATAAATCTGTATTGACAGAATAAATTTTGTTTTGCTTGAAACAGTAAATACAATGCTTACAATAACCATAAGTTAACGTACGAGGTGTGATCAAAATATTAGGTGACTTTTTATTTTTATAAAAAAATATTTATTTATTCATTTAAAACTATGTTACCCTCTCCAAAATAATCCCCCTCAGACACAATGCACTTGTGCCAACGCTTTTTCCAGTCGTCAAAACACTTCTGAAATGCTATTTTGGGTATTGCTTTGAGCTTCTCCAGCAATGTAGCCTTAATCTCCTCAACCGTGGCAAATCTTCGTCCTTTCATGGGCTTTTTTAATTTTGTGAAGAGGAAAATGTCGATGGAGGCCAAGTCTGGTAAATATGGTGGCTGAGGTATGATGGAAGTACTGTTTTTGGACAATAAACTACTAACTAATAACGACTGGTGCACAGGTGCGTTATCATAATGTTTGCGGATACACGTCTTACACCCAAAACATCCGTAAAAATTGATTGGCATGAGCCAAACGATATGTCAAGATCATCAGTTATTTTTCTAATCGTAATTCGACAATCTTTTAGCACCATTTCTTTCACTTTCTGAACATTTTCGTAGGTGTTTGACGTGCTGGGTTGCCCAGAGCGAGGTTCATTATTCACATTTTCTCAGCCCTCTTGGAATAACTTATACCACTTATAAACATTTTTTTTGCCCATAGTCGACTTACCGTAGGCCACTGTTAAAATTTTATGAGTTTTTGAGCACTTAATACCATTTTTACACAAAAATTAATACAAACTCTTTGCTCCATTATTTTGAACAAAAAGAAATCGCCAAGTACGCAAACACGAGTCTAACCTTTAAATCTCTCACATAAAAACAACACATGCTATATAGTCAAAACTATAAACATATGATCGTGACTAGTGTACCAACATAATAAAAAAAATTTTTCAACTTAGAGTGTAAAGAGCGCAAGCAATTCAAAAAGTCACCTTACTTTTTGATCACACCTCGTATGTTTATTTTACTCACGATTTATTGAAGTGTTTTAGGTCCAACTCGAATATTTTAATAAGAACAATAAAATACTTGTTATTGAATCTAAAAATTCTGATACCATATTTGAATATGTAAAATTTGGAATATTGCTTAGCTTATATTTTAGGAAATTACAAATTCTTAGTTTTTAATTTTTTCAGAAAATGATAATATTATTGTGATGCATTTAGTTGCAGACAGATTTTTTTTTCTTTTGTGTAGAAAATACGTTTTTCAGTTTGTTTATTATAACATTTTCGTTATGAACAGAGAACGATTATAGCTATTCGCCATTGTATTTTTCTTTTGACTTAACCTTTTTAAATCATTGTTATTTTTATTTACTTTTATGTTTAATTTAAATTTTTCTTTTTTTTTCTTAAGACTGTAATATTATCATGAATGTTTTTAGTACTTATTACTTCTTACCTCTACAGCAGAATAGTCAATAAGGCAAACTTATTGTTTTTTATTGTGAATTGCTTGCCCAAGGTATACATTTTCTTTTTTTTTTTTATTCTTTGTAAGTGGAATACATATTTATTAGTTAGGTTCTGAATATTTGTTCGTAATTCATACAAAATGTTTACTGCTATTAAAAGAGCTTTTTCGTTTTTATGAAAGTTTTATAGTGATAATTATGTACTATCCTCTTGAAAGTTAATCGTTTTTTGAAAGCTGTTATATTAAAATCAATGTTCAACTTACTCTTTAGTTTCAACCTTTACAGTACGATGATGAATAGACAAAATTTTACCTTATTTTCTTTTATTTTTAACTGATTAAGATTCTATAACCGACCAGTGATGCCGGATAGTTACAAGTTTGCGTCTAAAGTATTTTCCAACAATTGATACATCGTTCTTTGTAAATTTGATTGTCAATAAACATCCCTGAAAATAAAGACGTTTTCTCTTAGTTCACTCTCCTAAAATTTGCTCCTACTCTGAAAAACTACATAGTTATCTCGAGAACGAGGCGACTGTAGTATAATTAACAAATCAAACGAACTTACCTGTAAGTGAAGTTCGATTGTAATTATACGAAGAGCCTCGTTCGAAGAGAGTACATTTCCACCCTTGATTGCAAAGGCAGTCAGATTCGAATTGCATTCGAGCCAACTTCCCACCCATAGTGTTGTAGCAAATTTTAAGGCTCTCATCTCTAAACTTATAAAGAGAGAACGCCTCACGTATAGACTAGAGGGGGCATACCTCCACCTTCCCTACCTTTTCTTTTTCTTTTAGCTCTAAAGTTGTGACCTCTGGCGGGCGAAAGAGTAACTGACATTGCTCCTTTCTTGCAACACATTTGCATTATTTTTAACAAAACTGAAAAAGTTATTGGATAACTAAATTAACTGTCAAAAGTCTGTATCATATAAAAATATCTACTTATGGCAATTACTTGTTTTAATCTATAAGAGGTTACGTAATTTTACCTTTGCAACGTTATTTTTAATTTTTTTCTCAATGAAGCACCAAACAAGAATATTTATACATACATAGAAAAATAGACAAAAGTACACTTTTAAAATGTAATATCAAAATAATTTACTGTTTGTTGATTAGAAAGATTCTTAACGTTCTTATGTATTTATGTATATTTACACTTTTCATGCTTTGACAACCAAATTTAAACTACTTTTACGTTTTTTCAAATAGTATGTATTTGTTTGAATAGTAAATGCATAAAGAAATCGATGCGTCTTCTTTACTTTAGTCATATGGGCTTAAAGTTGAATAAATATACACAAATAGCTTCAAACAAAAATTTGAAACGATCATGCCAATTGGTCACAAATGTGTAAATACCTAGTTTACTGTTTTAAGACACATTGAATCACCTACTTTCCTACTCTGAGCAAGTTATATGGTTATGAGATCATGTTTTTCTGAGCCAGCGTGTAAGAAGGGCAATACGGCAGTACAAAAATAATAATGATTAAGTTACTCAAACTAAAAGTAATTATAACGTTGTTTGTTGAACACGTAGTTTTACTCTCAGTTGTTTCCATGATTACTTGAGGGTCATTGCGGAAGGACACGATCAGTAAGAGTTATTATAGGAGTGAGAATAAGAACATACAAAATGTCAGATGTTAGAATATTAGCAAATTTGGAATTACGCATGTGACGCGACGCTGAAATGCTAGGCATTAAGCATGCGTAGAAGCTCTCGATTCGCGTGACTAATACATGTTTGAAGACGATCCGCATACTTAGTTGCTGAGGTAAAATGCTTTATATTGGATATGAAATGTTAATTGTAATAAATTCAAGTATTTTATAGAAGATATGTTTGGAGTATTTATTTTCCCAGGTTCATTTATTTTTAACATGGTAGCAGAGGTCCGTGGTTTGAGTTGCCGGTTTCGTTTTTTTCTGATATTTCACGTGTCTCTTTGGAGGCGTAAACGTGAAGTATAAAACGTGTGTAGTGATATGTTTCACAAGTGTTTCAGAACAAAATTTATCGAGATGCAAAAGGATTAACAAGTTTTATGAAAGAGGAAGTTTGGCGCTAGTTTAGTGGAAAGAAGAGTAAAGACAATTTTCGAGTAATCGTTAATAGAAAATATACAAGGAAGAGAGAAAACTTAACAGATGGACAATAGAAAAATCTTAAAAGAGATAAACGGTGCAAATTTTGAGTGAAAAAAAGTAGACAGAGACTACGTGAGAAGGAGTTGTTTTAAAATTTAAAAAGACGTGGTGTGAGCATTAAAAGTAGTCGAAATTGAAACGAAATAAGACAAGATGGCAGATGATATTAAATCCATTTTACCAATTTTTGATGTTAGTAATCATAGTTTGTAAAAAAACAAATATCGATGTATTTGAGGTTGAAAAAATGTGAAGATGTAAGTAATTAAGAAACAAGAAGTTAAAACAAAACAGAATCAGCTTGGAAACAAAAAGATTTGAAAGCGATGATTAAGATATATAGTGCATCAACTGTACGTCAATTTCAATTGATACATACGGAAAGAAACTTGTATAAGGTTATTCAAAAATTAAATAAGTTATATTTAAGAGAATCAACAGCATTGCAGATATGTATGAACAATGAATTTGATAAAATCAAGTTGAGTGATTTTGAGAAATCTAGTAATTTTTTTTAGTAAATTTGAAAAGATATAAATTGAATTAAAAAAATGATGGATCAATGGTTAATGGAAGAAAAAGGTTAACTTTATACTAAAAACGTTACCTTCCACATTAAAACGTATTGGTGATTTAACAGATATTTCAAAAGAAGAGGAACAGACAGTCGAATATGTTAAAAACAAAATTAAAGTGTACGAGATAAAAGATTAAACATACAAAAATAAACATAATAGTGGAAATTGAAGTGTGTTTAAAGTGGAAAAGAAAAAAATAAGAGCTGTTATTAGTATGGTAAACCAGGACATTTTTAAAGTCAATGTTATAATAACAGCTATAATTAACGATAAAACACATCGAGAGGATCGTGGACTGAAATTTGAAATGTAAACAGAGGAAAAACTAATCAACAGCGAGGAGGCAGACAAGGTCAGTTCGGCAACCAACAACAGCAAAACTTTCACAACAACAACAGAGGCCATGGCAGAGCACAGCGTGGTCGTGATGGATATTAACAGTGGCAACAACAATATTTGCAAGATAACAGTGCCAATTATGGTAGAAGCGATAGCGAAAATCAAAGTTCTAACAAATACTTATTTTGTACTACTTTAGATAAAAATGTAAGTATTAATAGGAATCTAAATCTTGCTAATTGCAAAGCTAATTATTGCAGTAATAAAATTGAATGGATCCTGGATAGTGGTTGTACTGATCATATTATTAATAATTTAAATTGTTTTCCCGAATATATAAATCTACTATATCCAATGAGTGTTAAAATAGGCAATGGAAAAACTTTGAAAAATATAAATAAAGGAAGTATGATTTTTTTTTTAAACTAAATGATAAGTTTAAGGAAGTCTATATTAAAAACCTTTACTGTATTGAAAAAATGCATAAAAATCAAATGAGTATTGATAAAATAACAATCATGATAAAATTACTTTGGAAAATAATACTGCAAAAGTATTAAATAAAAAAAATGAATTGCTTACAACAGCGTATAAAATAAATGATATGTACAAGGTTTCCAGCATAGTAAATATAAAAGTGGCATACGGTGTAACATGTGATATCAAAAAGAAAAATACTATAGAATTCCAGGCTATGTTAATTTTTATTATTTAAATATTTTGTGTAAAAAAAAGTTAATTTAAGGTCTGCTTGATAATTTAGAAAATAGTTAAAATGTGGCACTTGTATTTAAAGTAAAATTACAATAAAATTAGATCAGGAGAGATATATAGAATCTTTAGCAGGACAGTATGATACAACAAACACAAAATCACGTGATACGCCAATGGAGCAAAACTAAAAATGTGAGCCCGCACGGTCAGCATCTCAATTTAAAAACTACTGTAATTTAATAGGAGCACTTCTATTATAAGCTCAGAAACAAGACTAGATATCAGCTATAGCGTAAAGTATTTAAATAGATTCAAAAACTGTTTAAATTAAACTTATTACAAGTATGCAATAAGAATTTGAAAATATTTGTATTAAAAAAAAAATAATAATTTAACGTAGGAAAGAAATTTCAAAGTAGATATCTTGACTTGCTCTGTGGATGTAGACTGGGCAGGTGATGCATTTGATGGAAAATCAACTACTGGTTACGTTATAAAGCTGTTTAATAACGTAATATATTGGAAATACAAGAAACAAGGAAGTGTAACAAATTCTTCGACTGCACCTGAGTATGTGGCGTTGTCTGAAATCATAAACAAAATCTTATGAATAAGAGAAGTCTTATTTGGTTTCTTAATTATTTTTAGTGAACCAATAAATGTTTTTTAAGATATTTCTGACGCGATTAGTTTTGCTCAATTTGATGATTGTACGAAAAACTCGAAATATATCGAAACACATTTTCACTTTGTAAACGAGAATTGCTTAAACTGTATATTTAATATAGTTAAAGAAAATTTAGAAGATAATGAAGCAGATACTTTTACTAATGCGTTATGAAAAGTTAAATTTGTTAAGTAAAGAAAGGATTTAAGATTAATTTTAAATCGAAGCATGATCAATTAAAATTTGTAACATGCTACAATTTTAAATTTAAGAAGGCGTGTTAGAATATAAATAAGCTTGAAATTACGCGTGTGACGCTAGGCATTAAGCATGCGTAGGAACTCTCGACTCGCGTGGTTGATACATGTTTGACGACGATCGGTGCGTTCAGTGTACAGATAACCGTTGCTGAGGCAAGATGCCTTATGTTGGATATGAAATGTTAATTATAATAAATTCAAGTATGTTATAGAAGATACGTTTGAAGTACTTATTTTCCCAGGCTTGTTTACTTTTAATAGTTGGTTCTAGCAACGTTTCGTTGGTCTCAACGCCAACTTCATTAGGCTCAGTTTACTAAAAGAAGAAAAAAAAAATTTTAGTAAATTACATGGTAGGGCCACTGTTTACAAATATTTACATCAATTTAATAAATGATTATACGTTATTTGTCAAATATAAAATAGGAATACAAATAATATTTTGACAATTATATAGTTACTCACATTTATATCGTTGTGACAATCATTACAATCATTACAGACTGTTGGTTAAGTTTAACGAATAATATAAGTGGTAAATATGTGTGTATTTACGTACATGTATATTAACTATAAATGTATGCTTCTTACTTACATAGATAACGTATGTACAGATCTACAACGTAAAATTAAAAGAGATTACTCATTAAAATCTTTGTATATGTTGTTGAGAAATAAGGTGTCCTCTTTTTTTCATCCATTGTGTGTTAAGAAGAGTGTAAGTCTAACATTTATGATGTTAACTTTTTTTGTATGTTTGGTTTATGGTATGGAGTTTTGGTTAAAAAAAATTTTAATTTATAGTTGAATTTTTTCATGTGTAAAGTGGCAACAAGTTTGTCTTTCTGTGTACTTTTGTGATTATTAAGGCATTTCTTCAGTGCTCTCTTTGTCTCACCTACATATAATGCAGAGCAGGAATCGTAAGCGAAATGGTATACGACGTTGGGTTGATCAAGTTTTGCAGTTTTAACTTTTTAACACTTCCAAGAATTATAACACTGTCTAATTTATTTTGAGTAATTGGGTAAAATCATATATTTAATTTTTTTTAAGTTTTTAAAAAAAATTTTAAGAATAATGGGTTGTAAGGAATAGAAACTTTATTTTAGTACGTAGCTTGTCATTTGGTGGGTTGTTATCAGTATTAGTATTTTTCATTCAATAAAAACTTTTCTTGATGTATTTTTGTATAAAAAGTTTAGTATAGTCATCATTACGTAAGAGTCCCTTAGCCATATGGATATTCTTTCTGTGGTAGGATTTATCAGACAAAAGAATAGCTTGATCAACGAAACTGTATACCGCATTAACTTTTAAGGATCAGATGTGTTTGTAATTGAATATGTAATTTACCCCTATAATTCTAAATAAATAAGATAGTGTTATTGTTGGAAATGAGAGCGACCGACAGTAGGCCCGGCTTTTGTGTACATTGTGTACACTTGTAGTCTCTGTCGGCTCAACGCTCTGTGCGTGTGCGCTTGGTCGACTTGGCGCAATGCAAGTGTGTGTGTGCGTATTCACGCAGCGAGCTTTGTATACTGTAAGCACCAGATTATACTCAGCTCTCGTCGAGGATAGACTCTCTTAATTTACGTTGCCAAACTCTAGCATTCAAAGGTGTATACATCACCTTAAATTCTAGTGTAAATCTTCAGATTCACTCTCTCAATACAGTAGACAAAACTCAGTTGTGCAGTGCAGTGCACTTAGTGCTTTGTTTAAGTTGCTCACTGCATAATCTGCAGACCAGCTCAAATAGTTAATTTCATCGAACTACCAGTGATTATCAACAGCAAGACTCAGTGAAACTCTTGTGTATTTCTACAGACAGTAATTGTGTATTTCTACAGACATTAATTGTGCATTTCTACAGACAATCGTTTTTCGTTAATCAATATTTCAATCAGTTATATTATATCAGTGCTTTCATTTTCACATTTATTTCGTGTAATTTTCAAACTCTCTTGCGAGCTTAAGGCCAGTGCGTGTTTACGTATTGTGTTATTCAACTTGACTCTTTTCTTTCTACATTCTTCACTTTTATATATTTCAATAGTTCATTGCTTCAAGACTATAGACATTGTTTCTTTTCTTCTGTATTATTTTTACCTTTACTATTTTTGTGAATATTAACTGTGATTTTTCTTGGCCTTTGAGTGATATTAAACGTTGTTGTTTTTCATGCTGTTTAATTTTATTGTGTTTTATTGTGTCTTCCCAATCACCCTATCCGAGCCTAGTGTGTGCTAACGCACATGCCTTGAACATTTATCATTCTTGAGACAGATAAAACAGACAAGCTCAATTAAACCAACGTCGTACATCATCACGCTAGCGACTTTTGCTCTGCATCATAGGTAGGTAAATCAAAGAGAGCATTCAAGAAACCTTAATAAACATAAAAGTGCAAAGAAAGATAAACTTGCTGTCGTGTCACACATGAAAAAGTTCAACCATGGTTCTAATTTTTCTCAAACCAAAATTCTGTACCATTAACCAAATATACAAAAAAGATTTATACCAGAAATTTTACGCATACACTCTACTAAATACACAATGTATATAAAAAAGGACACCTTATTTTTCAATAACATATAGAAAAATTTTATAAGTAATCTCTTTTAAATCTCAGAGAAGATATGTACATACGTTATCTATATTCGTAAGAAGCGTACATTCACAGTTCTTATTTGTATACTTCAATATACACATGTTAAATACTTATATTATTCGCTTAAGTTGACCAACAGTCTGTAACGATCGACACAACGACATAGATGTGGGCAACTATTTAATTTTCAAAATATTAATTGTATTCCTATTTTATATGTGACTACTTACATATCATCATTTATTAAAGTATTGTAAATATTTTTAAGCAGTGGCCCTATAACGTAATTTACGAGAAATTTTGTGTTTTTCTGTTAATAAAATGAGGCTACTGAGGTTGGTGTTAAAAGTAAGAAAACGTTGCTTAAATAAACATCTGACATTTTTTAAGTTTTTATTGTCACTCCTTGATTAGCTTTTACTGATCATGTGCTTGTGCACTAACTCTCAAGAAATCATGAGAGTAACAATGATGATAACAATCATGATAATAGAGGTAATGATGGTAATGATTATAATAAGAAGAACTATAATAACAATGATAACGATGATGAATTCTTAATGATCCCTTTTAAAAAGATTTTTTATAGCTACACATACAGATTTTATTTTCCTCGTGGGATACAAGTTATTGCCAAAATGTACATTATTTTTTAATTACAGTAGACAAATAATGTACTTCTTGATATGAATATTGTCTGTTTTTTTCGCTTATTCTTCATCATTGACTTTTTGTAAAATTAAAAATTTTTGTTAAATTAAAATGAAGTTTTCTGTGACTTTTTAATTAATATCTATTTTATAAGTCAAAAATGTTTTAACATTAGGAAGTAAATACAACTTAAAAACTTTTCTAAAATTTCTTACTATTGTTTCCAAATATTTAGTTTGCTGAAGTAAACAAATTATTGTCTTTAAAAATTTGATTTAACTTTTTTTTTTGTGTGTGGTAAATATTTTTTAATGTTAAAATATTTACGAATTTTTTTTTATGATCAATCTATTAAAACGTTTTTCATTCTACTACGATTTACCTTCTGGTAAGTTTACTATATAAATATTGTGATAAAGCCTCGATCAACATCAGCTACTTTTGACAAATAAGGATTTATAGTAATTATAACTTGGCTTACATTACTTATCCGTAACTGGTAAAAATTACTTAAATCAACGGTAGAGGGGTGGTAAATTGGGTCCAGTGTGGTCTGAAAGAAGCGTGTGGGGAGGGGGGGAGGCAGCTGGTACGAATGTAATTAGTTCGAAAATCTTGTGAGAGAAAGCAAATAACTATATAAATTATGGGAAAGCTGAAGAATGCTTATGATGAGCGGGCAAAGTAGAGGGCTGGGACTTACTTTTTTTTATACTACTGCATAATAAATGTGGGTATACACACTGCAAATTTAAGTGAATCAAGTGGTTAAAAATAATATGCACGTCCAAGTGCATTGTTTTTAGCTGTTTTACGTGTGTAACCTAGAAATTCGCTTTAAACACATCATTTCTCCGAAAAGAAAAACAATAAGCTGCGTATCACAATTTTTTAGTTACCAATTTCTTTAAAAATGATGCAAAAAGGTGATCAGTTCGTTCTTTGAGTATATTTGCAGATAGTACGTATGAATATGATCGTTGTGATAATTTGTCTACATTGCATGGACTAAGGCGTTTAAGCGCAATAACAAATCTAACCTACAAATACTCTCACGTCTTTGTCGTGGTCTTGGCAGAATAAATATTGTTTTACATTTGTTATGAGTATTAAGGTGATTATGTTGTAAAAAGTGAGTTACAATATGAAAAAACTCATATGTTTTATCGCACTTTCTCATATGTCCGTACATTTTACTTATCGTGCGTAATCCCGATGAAGCTATATCACGGTCAAGATAGACATTCTTCCCGGTGAGAATGATGAGTGCAGTGCCCCAGGACTTGCTTTTTTTCGAGATTGTGCTACTGTCGAAAAGTAAGTTATCACAATGAACTGCAAAACATTGAAAAAGTCCTGTTTGACCAGGATGATCCAAATTATAGCACTGAATTAATGCTAGAAGAGATACAACCTATATGCCAAGTTGAAAATCCTCAAAAAAATTCAAACGCAGATCAGAATAAATTAAATGTGAATGTAGGTATGGTAAATGTAAAAAAAATGCTTTCAAGCCCTGTGTATGTTATTCATTTTCTGAAATTTTTTTTATACTATTTTTTTAAATCTTACAGGCAAGTGCTGAGTCTACTGATAAAGCCAGTCGTTCCAAAAAACAATACATCATTAAAAAAAAATTCAAACGATGAGTTTTTCCTATCTTTGATTTAAAAAATAAAATTGAAAAGAATGGCTTGGAGAATTCTCAGGAGGAAATCATCTGATTTCTTAGACAATATTTGTGGCAGAAAACAGATGATGAGCCATCTAAACAACAGTACAATGATTTAGGAAGCAAAAAGTAAATAAGTATCGTTTATTAAGAGGTGAAGAAAACGATAACGTGAGAGATTTCTTTGACATTTTTGTTTAAACATCTTAAAATAATTATTTTTTTATGCGTACTAATTTGCAGGGCACCGTCAGAAAATAGCTAAGTATTTGGCTTCCAATTCGTTGCCAAGTTATAAAAAAAACATTAAAAAAGCAACTAAATTCAAACCCAGAAGAAAGGAGTCAATCTCGAACAAAAACTATAATTGTTGATCAAAAGTAAGTAAAAGGTTGACTTATTATTATGAAACTACATAAGCCTAATATTCCTCAATATTATTATTACGTAATTGACAACAACTTACATTACTTTACAGAAACAACGTTGTTTCTATTATTCCCAACGAGGATTTGTAAAGTGGAGTTCAAGAGCTTAAAACATTCAAAGATGGAAAAAATATTTTTCACTTCAAAAGACTACTAGTCATTACCTAGGATTACAGAAGAAAAAGGATTGAAGGAAAAGCTGAAAATGCTGCTTTTATTGTGGAGAAGTTTCTAGCTCTTAAAAATTTAAAATGGTACGAAAAATACAAATAACTTCTTTTTTATATAAATGTATGTTTCATGTAAATCAACGTAAGGGTACTTTCTTTTCTTACAGATTCTCCAAGAAATTTTTATAATATTAAATATAACTAAAACTGATGAGTAGGATTGAAGTGAGGTATTTTTAAACGATCTTTGTCAATACTACAGTAGTAAGTTGTGAATAAACGATAACGCAGGAATGAGGAAATTGACAGCCGTCGAAGACATGTACTTAGATTTACTACCAAGTTGACTAAAAAAAATCTCTGCTGTACCCTATGTGAAAAATAATACCTGTAAATTCTTCTCAAGTTTTATACATCTTGAGAAATTTGTTAAAATTTTTATTTCATAATTTTCATCATTTTTTAGGTTTTGGATTTGTCAGATATTATGTTTTCCCCAGGACAGTCTCCTTCTAGAGCTATTATATTTGTTATAGAAGGCACTATAATTTAAACATTTGCTGTAGCAGATAAAAGTATTGTTATAGGAAATTCTTCTGTCAGCAAGATATTAATTGGACTATTATCTTCGTACTGTGCGTGGCACAGGAATTTTCCAAAAGCATTTAATAATTCTCTAAGATTCTTGTACATTAAAATTTTTTGGCATTAACTGAAAGAGGAGTATAGCTCTTGAGAGGTTTATGAGCAGTTGCGAGAACTTTCCGTAGTATCTTACAACAAGTGGTCAAAACAGAAACAAATCATAATGCTCTGTGAGTTCAATAATTGTTTAAATTAAAAAAAAGAAAAAAAAAATTTCTACAATTCTTAGTCAAGCAAAGCCTTAACACATATAAACTACATTAATTAGTGTAATTGATTTCTTAGTATATAAAATATACAGTTAAAAACACGTAAACTACGTAATAATCAAGGTTTTGATTAGCTATTGGGATATTAATTCATTTATTTATTTATAAGATGAACGAATTTATATGTACTTTCATTTTTCAATAAAAAATTTTTTTTTTCTTAGAAAAAATGACTTATTAGATTGACATTTGGTTACTTTTTGTATTCTGAAAATTATGAACTTTTCTAACAATTCTTATTTCTTTTACTTTAATTTTTTTTTGTACTTATTTATGTACGTGAACAAAACTAAAACTAAAATTACAAGGACAACAAACACTAAAATTTTATTTTTAAATTTTTTTTAGATTATTGCCCAGCATACCACTTTACTAAATTGTTTTAATGTTAAGACTTCTTTGAAATATAAAATAGTGATTTATTTATTTTATAAAGTAACGATTGATAGAACGTTTTAAAAAAAGAATAAATTTCTATTTTACACTTTAAAGCGCTGTCAACGCATAAAAAATTAATTGACACACTTTAAGCCCATTAATATGATATGCAAGTGAAGTACATACAAGAATTATTATATGTAATAATTGTAAAAATTCACCAGAATTATGCTTTTTAAGTGCATACTTCTAACACACATGGGTGTGTAAATTAACACACTTCGAATGCATTCATTCATTACACACGTAGAAACGTGTTACAAGCAAAGTATGCACTTAAGTGAATACAGTTAATGCACTTTGTGAATCTTAAGATAAATTATCTTGTATTGCACATTCACTTAGAAATAAATTTTTGAATAGTTTTTATTTTTTATAACAATAGTTATTTATAAATAATTAAAAAATTTGATTCTAATAATCGTACTCTAATTAAGGTAATGATTTTTTTCTTGATTGATATATATAAGAACTTATTTATTACTCAATTCAATGAAAAGAATATTTTATTTTGAAACATTGCTTTTCATGGACAATTATACGTATCTTTATCTAGATGGAAAATAGAAAAAAAAGTACTCGCAAATCCAACGTAAGACTCATTAAAAGAACACAAATGTTCTTTGATAAGAACTTTTAAAATAATAGGAGATATTATTTAAAAAAAGGTGTAAAACTAAAAGAAAAAAAAATTATAGCAATCATACGAATTATGACAACATATTTTAATATTAAAGTTGTCTTTGACATTATTTGCTAATTTTTAAGTCTGTTACAGTTTTGTTAAGAATCTTTAAAAATAATTTTTTTTTTCAACACCGCTAGTCATATTGTTTCATTATAGAACATAATTTTTTTTTATTTTTTTAGCAAAATCAATATATTGTCATGATAAATTTGCCCATGTATTAAAAAAGAATGATGAAAAAAAAACTAAGTTTGAAACGTTTTACCGAACATTTTATCTGATGAGCATTATAGGCATTCATAACAATGACCTTTACGAAACGATGGTTGTTTTTTTTGTACGTACACATAAGGAATAGCTTACAAAAGAAATAGCCTTAAGATAGACAGAATTAAAAAAAAAAAAAAAAAACAATAGTAAGCAAATACTTGGAAATAAAAATATTATTTTATTTCCAAACAAAATGACAATAAGTAAAAAAGATATTGTTCTAATCATTCGTGGTAATCTTTTTGTTCTTACAATCAGGAATCAGAGTTTTCTGTTTCTTTATGCTTTGTAAAGCTCGTGGTGACAACAACCACGGTTCTTATTATCTTTTCACTACTAAATTTTTGATAAATATGTATGATCATACTGTGTCCTAGAACTGCAACAAACTATTTTTAAACTAAACGTACAAAACAAATAATAACATGAGAAATTAAAGGAACTTTGGCTTTAATACCTATCAAAGTTTGTATGAAGAAGTTTATATATTAAAAAGAATAAATAATTATATACAGCTGTAGACAACAGTAGTTTTAAAGATGTGTTAGGAGACTGAGTTAAAAAACATACAGAACAATCTTGTTAAGCTTAAATAACGGATACCAACTTTTTGATTCTTGGTCTCAAATATTTTTATATCACTTTAAACATAATGCGCTGGATTTCTGTTAATAGTCAATTACTTTCTGAAAATGACTAAAGTATTTTTACCTTAGCTTGTTTTTCCAGTGTATTTTTTACTTATTACTAGTGTATCGGTTGATCTGTAGACAATGTTTTCAAATTATTTATCCATAAAGTTATTTTTTTTAGCTGTATAGAATCTAGGATAATAGAAGCGACAGTTGTGAACAATTGTGGCACATTTTCTTCGAAATAAATACAGAAACTTATACAAATCACTCGTTGCCTTAAGAAATGTCATAACTCTTACGTGTTTCATAACCGAACTTGTTTGAAGTATGGTCTCAACCAGATCATTATAGTGTCATTTGTAGGTCTTCTTGAATTTAGCTCATGATCTTTATTGGTTTTTTTTAATTGAATAAAGGTCTTTATTGACATGGTATGACTTAATTAACTCATTATATCTTTTAATTAAAATAATTTAAGATAATTAATTTTTTTAAATACAATTTAATTGGATTATCCTAACAAGGGTTGGTATTTCTTATATTACTGATAAATAACTTACATCTATCACTGATTGTTGTTACTGCTGCTTCGAAGTTTCCTTATGATTTGTGAGGTATTTGTCAGTAGTCTCTTGATTTACACAAATAAGTTCGTGTCCAGAAAGATATTGTTGTTTCTGCTTTCTCTGCTATCACTGAAACCACTTTTGGTGAACTTCCTTCACTGTACCTCGTTCCTTAGCATAGTTTTGGACTATTAATGTCCCACTGCACCCACAGTAGCAGTATGATCTGTAAGGGAGCCAAATGATTCTCTTGCTTCTTAAGCCATACGATAAAGTCCTTAGGAAGGGCCATAGAGCCTAAGATCCCCACCTTTCAACTCCACTAACCCAGGCAGTACAGCTATTTATTAAGAAGTTCAAATAATCAAAGTACAGCCGTTAATGTGTGCCAAAGACCTTGGCTACGTCAGAATAGAAGTGGCATTCCTCACCACACTTTCTAATCTTAGCTTAACTCGGAACTTCGGGATTTTTTATGGCATATCAGAGCTGTGCAGTGTGCTTTATTTACTGCAACGCTCACGTAGACATAAGTTTTATTTGTATACCTATTAAGTATCCAGTGTTTCCTAAAATTTTAAGAAAACGCAGCCAGTACATTGAGTGAAGCTACGGTTTAGAACGAAGTACTTTATGTCACTAGGTTGGAGGGCTGGAAATAAAATGACATCAGATTTTTATAAAACAGAAGTCACTTACTGAAAGTCTCTTCCTCCTAAAAAAATTTAATTGGCATAAATATGATTATGTAGATAATATAGAATAAGGTGCGTTATTCCGCATTAAATATTAGTATTTTATGCATTTGATGCATGAAATACCAATCAATTTTTTTTTAAACCTCAGCTTTTTTTTGCAATGTAATAATGCTAATACTTACTGTTTTGAAATAATTATGTAATAAACAAATGAATTATTAAAATAAGCATGTACAATAGAGTTGGAATACGTATTAATAGTTTTAAAAGGCACTTATTTCGAATTGGATAAACAAATTATGTTGAAATGTCACATAATAATAAACATATAATAGTTTATTAAACTAATAATAAATAAATTATGTAAGACCATTTGATATGTATCTGTTGAATTACATATCATTTTAATGGTTTTTAAGGTCGCTCATTTCAAATTTCATACGCAAATTGAGTCAAAATCTTAAATAATTCCATCATTAATTCAACAAATTAATCTATAAATGACGTAGGATTATTTCATGTGTATATATCAAGTTACATATGAGTTGAATGGTTTTTGAGGGTGCTTATTTCGAATTCCATAAGCAAATCGTACTGAAATGATAAAAAATTATGAAACTTATTTTTAAAAATAATTATTACATTGGAAAGGATCGACACACATATATATATATATATATATATATATATACATATACACACATATCTAGTTATATATAATTTGAATAGTGTTTGTGGGTGCTTACTTTGAATTTGATAAGCAAAAACGGCAAAATAGCATTAAACAATTACATAAACAATTTATTCACCTATGTTTATATATAACTCTATGTAAAATGTATTTTAAATAGTTTTTGAGTGCCCGCTTAAAGATTTTTTTGGCTTTCTTATGGTGGCACTGGCTGTCATCAACTGTGAACTACGGCCGGAACAGGCTTCTTAAGACATTCCTTCCCTATCTGACAGTCATCATTGTAAGGTGGAACGATTTTGAGTGCTACGCAGAAAGCACGTGTATTTCATTTTGAGGTTAATTTTCCTCGTGTTGTAATGTGTCAGTGACTTAAGTGTTAATATTTTGTGATACTAATTGTCTGTAGGTACAAAGTGCCTTTCAATGTTCAGTTTGCACGTGTAAGCAATAACTACATCAATAGTTTAAGTATCTGTTTGTTTTTTAAATTAGGTTGAAATAGGTTTAAGTCTTTTAAAATCAAAAATGGGAATGTCAAAACAATTGACAAAAATGCATACAGAAATTAAATGAAACAAATTTTAACAAAATGCAATGATAAACATTAGGAAATAAAAGTGAAAAAAAAGGAGAAAACCAAAATAAAAAAATTGAATGAAAAAAAAAAAGTTTAATATGAAATGATAAGGAAAATAAAATGAAAAATTACAATTAAAATAATTTAAAAATGTAATCAAAAAAAGAGAGTAAAATAAAAAAAGACTTAAGAAAAAAAATAAAATGAAAAAAAATATACAATAAAATAAAATGAAAAAAAGGAAATGAACCAAGCAAGAAATTAATAAAAATAAAGTAATGAAATAAGAAATAAAAAAATTTAAAAAAAGTAAAATGGAAAAAAAAATTAATTAAACAAAAAATCATTAAAAAAAAAAAAGTAAATAAAAAAAAAAATTGAGTACAAAACAAAATGTAATAAAGAAGATTGAAAAAAAAAAAAAAAATTAAAAGAAACAAACCAGAGAGTATAGATGCGTCATGGAACCCAAGGTAAGAACAAAGTTCTTTAAACATGAGATGAGTGCCAAAAAATAAGTAAGTCGAAAAGCATCATAAAATAAAGAGACACAATTTTTCAGGTAACAAGGAGGTTGTGAGACCCATTAGAAGAACAAAGCTCAATAAGAATAAGCACTGCACTTATGTAATTTAGTAGAGCAATAACTTGGAAAGTGAATAAAAAACAAATTAAAAAAAAATTAGTTTAGTACTCACGATGTTTAAACTTTGTAGGAGCATCGTGCATGAATACAGTATTCACGAAGTTAAACCATTGTGAGTACTTAACTAATTTTTCTTTTTCTAATGCTAGTGATCAATGTTAAATTCGTTTTATAGACGGCTCACAGATTCTTCATCGAGAAATTCTGTGTTTATGAATTAAGAAATCCTCGTTCAGGATTGTGTATTTTTAACTGTGTAAGCATTTTTTTGTTAAACTAAACAAAACTTTACATACTGTCAGTTATATATATATATATATATATATGTGTGTGTGTGTATATATATATATTATTTCCATTAATTATGTATGTTAACAAGTACAACAATAAACAATTACATATATATATATATTGTTCATTACATATATATATATATATATATATATATATATATATATATATATATATATGTATAGAAATTACACTTGATAACGATT
This sequence comes from Copidosoma floridanum, assembly GCF_036245765.1. Taxonomy (NCBI): domain Eukaryota; kingdom Metazoa; phylum Arthropoda; class Insecta; order Hymenoptera; family Encyrtidae; genus Copidosoma; species Copidosoma floridanum. The sequence goes on along the minus strand of NW_028321904.1, from coordinate 7,243,809 downwards.
ATGTGTTGCTAGTTTTAAGTAAGTGTACTTACACTTACATTTTTTTATTGATCATATTTGAAAAATGAATCTATAAATTTGTTTGTTTTTCTTTTAATAAATGATTTATCCATAACAACTAATTTACTATACAGTCAAGTATTATTTACCGTATGTACGCAGAATTTTCTGATAAAGAGCCCATAACAAAACATACGTAGGGGAAGGTAGGGGGTACCGAGCCAGGTGGTTAGAAGGTGCCACTGTTTCTTTTTATATTTAATTACATATGGATACTTACTAATTTTTTTATTGGCAGCAGTAAACATAAGATATTTGTAGGGCACAAACAAGTTTCAAAAAGTTACATAGTTTCTGAAAAATAAAATGAATAAATTTAGAGGTTAATGTTGTCATGCAGCATCATTTTTAAAACGTCTAAAAAAACATAAAGAAGCTCTTAAATTAATTTGAAAATACAGCAAATCAACAGTTTAAAGTCTTGGATTGCAACACGAATGAAAAAAATGTTCGTTAACTGCAATGAACCGTCACCGTCGTTAATTGAAAAAAAAAAAAAAAAATGTGCGGCATTTATCGCCACAGCTGGTGAGGCGGACACATTCCAGTCAACGACTCTGTTTATAGTGCGTACCTAACCTCTTTTACGTTGATACAATACACTTAACTAATTGAACGTGAATCATTGTAAGAAATTTTACTCATAGCACGAACAAGGGTAGGTGAAATCGTAGTCTTTTTTGGCAGCCCAATCGGCAGAGCAGTAATCTACAAATCGGAAGGTTTGTAGACTCAAATCTTTCTTTCAAGGGTGATTTTTTTAAACCATAATTATGATTTACGTCTTATTAATTACAAGTGTTTTTGTATTCTTATCTCTTTATCACTGATATTGATAAATTACACTCATAACTATTTGGAAAATCGGCTTGTAATAAGGTACTTCATGGAAAATTAAATCAAAAGAAGGAAAAAAATATCCCTGCCTAGATAAAAACGGGTGTATATACATGTTTAATACAAAAAAAAATTACATGATAAAACATTCGTTATTTGTCTAAAAAAAGTTCCAAAATTCCAAGCAAAGCCAAGGTTAGGAAGTTGTGATAGGGAGTGCCACGGCTACTTTGGTGTAGCTGAGGTAAACTGAGGCAAGCTGAGGTCTTTAGTACACATCAAAGATTATACTTTGATTACACAGGACCACAAAAAAAATAAATGGAAGGGTCCCTTTCAGCTACAATGCATTTCTTATGTATTTTGAGGCACTGACCTCATTCCCAATGTCTACATTGCTCTATCATATCACAATTCTTTTTTAGTAACGAAAAACGAGTCCATAAGCTGCAATGCTTTTATTTCAGTAATTAAAGTAGTCCCTATGTTAACAAGCGTAAAAAATTGTGATATGATAGAGCAATTTAGACAATGGGAGTGAAGTCAGCGCCTCAAAATACATAAGAAATGCATTGTTGCTGAAAGGGACCCTTCCACTTATTTTTTTTGTGGTCCTGTGTTATCCGACTTTCTTAACAAATATCTATACTGCCTGGGTAAGTGGAGTTGAGAAGTGGCAATCTGTGGATCTGGGGTCCTTTCTAGAAATTTTATCGTATGGCTTAGGAATTTTTAGAATCACATGGATTTCCTACAGCTCATACAGTTACTATGAATGCAGCCTCTTTGAAATGCACCCGAGTTGCCTCAGCCAACACGTTATGCCATACGTGCATAAAGTACTTGTGAGTCATAGGAGTCAACAGTTGACTTAAATCTTAGAAGACAGATGACAGACGTATAAAAAGCAACTTTTTCTTTTAATAGTATGTTTTTACAGCGTCAGAGCCAGTAAAAGAGACCTTTGGTGAAACGAGGTCAACTAATGAGCGATATTCTTGAAAATTACGTTAACAGTAAGGCAGTAGGCTTGCGCGATGATATCTTATGTAATGATTTCACGTTTTAGGAAATAATAATACAACAGAACAAATCGAATTTTCCAGACAGGTGCGTTTGAGATTTTAGATCAGTTACAATGCAAGCTTGCGTCACCAGTAGAAGAAATACCAAATACAAGTAAGGTCTGACTTATAAGTTTACAGATTTAGCAGGTAATCTTTTAAAAATTTTACCATTAATTTTAAATATAATGGAATTATTTGTTAATTATAGTTTTTAAATATGGTATAACATTATTATAGATAGACATTTCATATGCAAATAATCTATTTATTCATACATACAACACAATTTATGCATACATGTATGCATATATATAACGCACTATTTTAATCCAAATAAGTATTTTGACGACGAGGCTGACTTCATTATATGTCAACATATAATGAACGATGCAAATTGAAGCTTATGTAGCGTTATACTTTTGTAAGCTTATGTATATACACGTTACATCTTGTATATTTATTTAGCGAATAAATCTTTGTTTTACTGATAGTATGATTCGTGTATACCAACTAAGGATGTAACACTTCATTTCCATTTGGACATAAGTACCTATTAATGCACTATAATCCCGTAACTAGACTAAAATTCTTATCAATTTTATAAGTTGGCTTTGTAAAAATCAAGAAGTGAATAGAATCTCATTTGGACTCTTTTTGCAGAATATCAGCAGTAGCAGAAAAGTCACTTGTTTCCAGGTCAAATATGACATGTATGTATACCAGACTCATCTATATGAATCATGTTAGGAAGTTCGCTAGATTGAAGATGCTCTACGTCAGACTTATATATTATGGCCTTAAAAAATTTCTCCTTAGTTTTTTAGCTACAGCTTTCTTTTCTTTAAATAAAGACGTTTTTTTAAAGTCCTAAGTTAAAGATCTTCTGTCCCTCATTAAAAAAGAAAAATGTGTATTTTCATTAAAATTCATGTTTTCTTTAGAATATGAATGTCTTTTTTTATGACAATGGCAATGTACTTCTTTCAAACGTTTTTATTTATTTTAGTTGATCTTTTTTTTTTAATTCTGCCAGAAATTAAAATATCTGCAGTAAAAGAAAATCCACACATTCTATTTTTCAGAGCTTTGCTCACTAACATAGCATTAGTACTTTTATTGTAGTTACTGGATTCTCCAGCTGTAAATAAATCTGTTTTGCTTGCTAAGCAAAAAAATCAATTATCTAAATTATTACACAACGTATGACCTTAAAACCCATAATCAATTACTTTGTGTTAACAGTTATCTTGATAAAGACTATCATTGTACTATGGAATCACAGTATTAATAATAACTTAAGAAATGTTATAGAATATTTTCTATAAAAACAGCCATAGATTTCCGCGTATTCTAGAAAATACAGTCACTTCAACACTTTTTGCGTATATTTTATAGAGCTTTGTGATGTTTTATCGTAGTTTTTTTTTTTTTTTTTTTGTCAAATTCGTTGACCAGACTCTTGCTTTTGTCGTTTTTACTGCCTCATTCACAACTTCATAGTCATAAGAGTTTCTTACATCACGAATTAAACTGCTATTATTCTCTATAGTAAGAGTAACTGTTCCAGGCTCTATTTATTTGGTTGACACTTAAATTTTTAGCCTGCAGTCATGATCAGTTGATACATGACTCAAATTCCATATTTAACATTGACGATGAAATAAAACATAAGATTAAAATACAATTTAAGACTTTCTTTGACAAGAGACCTATCAATAGAAGTGTACCAAAAAGATTATCATTCGTTTGCCATGTACCTCCACTTGACTAATCCATGTTAAAAAATGCTGCTATTCGAACTGTATCGTAGTTGGAAAGATAATTACTATTATGCGTACATAAAAAAAGAGAACTGTACAAAAAAAGTCTACAAATTTAAAAGTATCTATTAAGTAAGTATTAAAGTATAATATGTTCTTTTGAAAAATTAACAAATAAAAATGTATATATTTGAAATTTAAAAGAAGTAGACAATAAATGAAAACTAGAACATAACTTGTAGATAAAAAATATCAGTTATAAACTAGGTACCAATTGTTTAAGTGAATGTAAGATCATGATTATAGGAGCTTCTGTATTCCTAAAATATTTGTAATATTAGGCTGCTTTTTGTCAACTGCTGCCGGTATTTAGCTTTTACATGCTGTGTCTTGTACAATGTTTTTAAAGTCTTCTTTGTATTTTTTAAATGGTTTTTTATTCATTAGTAAAGTATTGACCAAGGATAGTAATTTTTCTGGGTGGGTCTTATCTATCTATTATCATATTTTAAACAAAGAATGCATTTAAAACTATGTTAAAAGAAATCTGCGGAACTAAGAATATATATATATATATAATCCTATTGTGTTTGTATTAAAGTGAGACTTTTGCCTGAGAATTTTGCGTCTTTTGTCAGTCATTCCGTCATTTATTATTATTCATCACTAATGACATAATATAAATGAAACTGACACTAATCCATAACAAACTTGTGATACCGTTTAAAATTATAAAAGAACTAATTTACGACTTAAATATATTGGATTTTGTCTTTAGAGTTTAGGAATATACTATAGTGATACAAAACAACATTCTTTATTTGTTATAGATACAGATAAATTATACGCAAAATTAATTATTATTGACAAAGTTTACTAAATTTAATTTTGTTACCTGTTACATTTTTTACTTGCAAATTATTTTCTAAAATAACGGTTTGATGTATACTTCACTCCTATTTTTTTATAAGTTTTAATCTTTTCTTTAAAATTATGTTGTAGAAATCTGATGCTTCTTATTTACTCACATTTTAATATTCAATGTTTAAATTACGTAACCTATCTACCTTCCTCAAATTACTTATTAACGTCGCTACTGTTGATTTCGCATATTAAATTTTCAATTTTTATAATTATTTGAACAATCAGGTGTTACTTGAAACAGAATAGTTTCCTCATTCATATAATTTTACTATCCCTAATCAACATCAAAATTTTATTTTTTCTACGTGTATTCTAGATGTAAGATAAAGACTCGCGTGTCGTTGCAAGTTACTTTCTCAACGAAATTTCCAATATTTTTATTATTTTATCAGTAGGGTTAAGTAGATGAAAGTTCTGCTCTAGTATTTTTTCATTAAATACCTTTTATTCTTATCCTGTTCGTTAATAAGCTTCTTAAAGATCTTAATAAACAGTACAGTATTTTGATTTTTAAGAATTCTTAAGAACGTAGATCAAACACACATTTCTGTTGACTAGTTAATTGCTGTACCATTACGGTACTCAAAAGTCGTTCAATAATTGGTACCATAGATGGGTCCAGACAAATCTCATACTTAACAGAGCTGTTTTTCATCCAAGCTCTAGTGATGGAAAACAATATAGGGATGTTATTGCTTGACAATAATTTAAATGTAATGTCATAACTTAAGTGGAAATGCAAGCAGCTTTTGCTGAATTTAACAAAGTTCTTGATATATTTGTTGTCATATCATGAGACGGGTCTTGATGGAGCTACACAGGTATTTTTGAACCAATTACTCTGCCTATTTCTGTTCTTGTTGATAACAAGTCTTTTCAAAATTTGAATAAAAATTAAATAATTTTTTTTTTTTAAAGAAATTCTGAAGAAGTAAACAAAAGTAAGAAAAACATTGACCTCAGATAGACTTAAATCACGCAACTTTTTATTAACGAGATGGTTTCTCTATCACTGAGCTAACGAGGAGCCATGGATTCACTTGCAGCGTAGGCTCAGTTCAATCTTATTCTTGACAAAACTGTTGTTCACCAAAGCTCAATTAATGAAATAAAATAGTTTGATGGTGGTAAATGTTGAAAACAGCTCTATCAACAATAAGATACATCTAAGCCTAGAGTGCAAGTGAGCTTCCGGCTACATGGTAGCTCAGTAGTGTAAACAAACTATACTAAAACTACCCCTATTTGATGAAAATCCAGGACCAAAACAGTTTTTTTGATACAGGTTTTAAAATCAACAACAAACATAACCATTTTTGGATGAAAAATGTCAGCAATAGGTCCAAACAAATGGTGAAAATATCCAAAACAGGTTTTTTACTTTTGCTGAAAATGCTGTAGTCGGACACAAAAAGCGTTCTGTGTGAAAAAATGTGCGATCTCAAGACGAACAAAATCGCCAATTGCAATAAAGTACCGATTTTGCACTGTTTTTTGGTACTTTAGAACTGGCGTTATAATTATTATTTTGGCTTTAAACTTTGACAGAACATGGATTTTCTGATTCTTAATGACCATACAAAATATTTTATATAGAGAAAACATTCAGAAAAATGTCTTTTTGTGGTCTAACAACTTTTTTGAAGCCATTATTCGGCAGGACTTTTTTTTAGTTTATTTGATGGTCTCCAAAAAGTTTGCATTTGATAATTAAAATTTGAAGTCAAAATATTAATCAGAACGGCAGTAGTAGACTATAGGAAAAAAGGGCATAATTAACACTTTTTGGCCATTGGCGAAAAAAAAGGCAAGGCTAATTGAGGTCTACCAGGGCTTATTTTGTTGATTTTAAAATTGTACATCTTTTTAATGCGAATTGCTTTTTTTTGTGTAAGCAATTTTACACTTTTGTTTTTGTTGAATGTTAAAAGTCGTAAGATAGATATTTTAATGTAAAAATATAATTTTAAAGTAAATCAACATGTGAATTTCCTGTGTAATTCGCTCAACGAAAAAAAAAGACATTTGCAAGTCTTGAATAACTACTGCAAAAAGTTAAATTGTGAAGTGAAATAAATTACTTATCATGATGACCAAGAAATTATGATTAATTCAAATAAAAAAAGGTAGTACAGAAAGTGCCGTTGATCGAAAAGGAAGACTTCAACTTTACAACAATCCTTAACCGAAGTAAAATTAAAAGTCAAAGAAAAAAGCAAAATAAACTAATCTGGCACTCTTAAACGTTTGTTTAAATCAAGTTGACGATTCAATAACTTATACGACCTTGCCATCTCTTAAAGTACGAGTAAAATACTAAGCGGTACCAAGGCCTGGATAGAAGTGGGCGTACTTGGGCGATGTGGATTAAGAAGACTGCAATAAGCATTTGGTAAGTGAGCGTAAGACGACGTTGCTGACCCTTCTCTGGATTATGGGCCCACCATCCCAGAGATGCGTATAGGTTGGCTAGTATTCAGAAAGTGCTTTAATCACTAGCTTAAACGGAGCTTCGGCCTTAACGTTCTAAGGGAGAGCCAAGACTAGGGTAAACACACACCCACACACTAAATAGAAGCACATACATGCTGTACTTTAGATTTTAACACAAAAATTGAGGTTGCGCGTGTCAATGTAACCCCCCTCCAGGTAGTAAAGAAGCTAGCCACATAACACCCTGGTAGTAAAGAAGCTAGCCACATAACCACAAGTGCTTCATGCTTTCATCGAGATCATACTAAGGCCAACAAACTCACATACATATTTATTGTCACTAATAAGATGTGACTTGCGTGCTTCTAGAGTTGTAGTGAATTGAATGGTTACGTCTGTAAGGCTACGTTCCTAATCAACAACATTTTAATAAAGATTTTGACAAAAACTGTACTAATAACAATTGTAACAATGATTGTTCTGTTGGCAAAGAGCTGAGTATTTTCAGTTGACATAAGTTCTTTGTATCATTTTTTTCAAAGTTAATTTAATAAGTCTGATTCCATTTGAGTTGAAAAACACAGAATATCTTACTTACAATTTAAAACAAAGTAAATTATTATCCACACAAATATTTCTAGCAATAATACTGTAACATATTTTAAAACTTCTTTGATCTTCCTTAGCGATAAAAACTTATTTAGAAACTATGACCATTAGTCAGATTCAAAAAAAAATTTTCTTAAGCCAATGTTCACCCTAAAAATATTGCAAGATTGTTATGCTCTAATAATTCAATGTAAATTTAACATTGGGTATATAAAGCTACTACTAAAACGTCAGTTAGCACAGTGAACAAAGTTAGTAACGTGCAAATGAAGTAAAATCTTTAAGAGTTCAACATCAGACCAACGCAATGAGAAGCAAATAATGAGGACGAAGAACAAGCCACTAGAATCACACACTTGCGATCATCAACTGTATTCACTTATCATACATTTAGGGCTTTGTTTACAGTGAAGGCAGCAACCGAAAGCATCTGACAACAATACTTGCTAACAAGTGCTAACAGACAGCAAATGCAAACAATTATCAGCTACGTAGATATTGGTGGCTGTTCTATTGCCTCACATAGCCAGCTGATTGCTGCCGTTTGTTGGTTTTTTCTAAACATTTCCTTCTATTTTTTGAGCACTGGTAACACCATCTCTTTTTTAAAGTTATTCTTCTGTACGCGTTATGCATGACAGTAAATCAACGATTTCAGATTGGTGACATTGAGAAAAAGTGTGACGAAAGTGGATTTTGCATTTTACTCTCTTTCTACCCCACTTCTCTCTCTATACTTTTAGTGTTCTTTAAATCACATTACGTGCTTAAAATTTTGTTTCTTTTCTCTTTAACAAAAAAAAAAAAAAAAAAAAATCTAAAAAGATTTGAGCTCCCAGTCTTTTGCATGCATCATAAGCATTCTAAAGGGACATTTACTGGTATGTCATACTATCCTATTATAAAGAGCAGTACCATAGAACGGATTTTCTTGATTTTTTTAGATACAGTTATATTTTCGGTATTAATTATGAACTAGCAATAAGTGTGTGAGAGTATGTGACAAATATTAGCGTTTTTATTATTTATGTTGTGTTGTACAGTACGATATGGTTTCTATTCATTTATTTATTAAATATTAAAATATTTGTTGAAAGTACATCCAATTCATGTACATTTGCTTATTTTTATCATAATTGCACCACTTTTGTACTCAATATTGTTTTGTAGAGGGTATTTTTCTGCCAATAATGACATTGTTTGCTGTATAATTTTGTAGAAGTATAATTCCATACTCGGGTACCCAAGCACCTACTGTCTACTGATTTTTGTCATCATACCCGTACATTTTAGTAATTCAAGCTTACAACAAGAATCTCGTTAGGTGAGTTTTTGACATTTTTTCTAACGTTATAATAATTGTTCGTTTTCAAAACCACTATTGTTATCGTTTGCGTGTTTAACGGGCTGTACTATAATTGAAATATTTTCCAAAAATCTTACATTTTTGTAGCTTTTTACGCTATTATTGTTCAAAACCTTAAAAATGAGCAAACCTTAAAAAGTAAGACAATAAGACAGTGGTTACGACTGTAAAATTTTTTAGTGCTATTCTAAAAAGGCTTACTCAAATAAGAAAAAAAACTTAATTACAAAAACTGCCACTACTGTAAGAAAGCCTGAAACGATATTGCAACTGAACTGGGGAACAAAGTTGATGGTAAGTAATTTCTTATATATTGTCTTACATTTATAGAAAATCCAAATATTAATTTAAACTATAAATATAGTGCAACAAATTTTACGGAACATAATAAAATATGTTTAACTGAAACGTAAAATTGTTCTCGAAGAAAGTTTCCTACAGTGCATTCACTGTTACGATATGAACAATGAAAAAAATATATCCAGTGCAAAAATGTATAACAAACCTCTTAAAATTAAAAATGAAAATGAAAGTTATGTAGCTCGTAGCTAGAAAAAAAACAAAAAACCAGTAAGTTTTGAAATCAAAAATTGTTTTTTCTTTCTGTTTTCTCATTATTGGACGAGTTTCAAGGGTTTTAATGTTATTTCTCGTCTTTTCTCTATAACTTAGTTTGACTGCTTCCTGATTGTGGAACTAGCTGTAGAGATTTTCGTAACTTTTAGTTTCTTCTTCTCTTGCCTCAATATTTATTACAATGTTTTGTAGTTCATATAAATACTTAAATGTATGATCAACTATGTTTGTGTATATGTTTCTCTATTTTTTCGAGAATTAAATATATGCAAGATATAACTGAAGCTTTTTTGTGTTGAAAGGCATAAGTTCCTTATAACTAAAAAAGGTCAGGGAAAAAAATCAATTTTAATTATTTTATTGTGATTGTAATCATTTTCTTATTCTGGATCTGAAAAACCATGTAATCCAATCAACAAGAAGCTGCTCAATAGCCATAAGGACTCTAGAGTGCTTATTTATCAATGATGTCCTAAGGTATTTTCGAAAGTTGTTTAGTATTATTGGTCATGCTTTCTTCAACATAAGTAAATAAAATGAGATATTTGTTACAAATATCTATGAACTCCTCTTACGTTTGCTCTTTCGTCATCATCAGTGATGAATGAAGACAGAAAACATAGTATTTTGAAGCGTGGCTGTTTAAACAAGTTTGGTAATAACGAACTGATGTCTTGCAACACAAAATAGCTGCAATTATATTCTATAGATATTTCATTCCAAAAAAATAAAGAAACATGTATACACAAAGTATTAAGTAACCAGGTTCTTAAATATAAACAATTATTAATTATCTGACAAAAGGTTCTTTACGGGCATTAAGCAAGATGGCATTTGCTATTTACCTTTGAAGCAATGATAAGCAATAGTTAAAAAACGACCTCTCTTGATAATCTACACAGAATGCAGCTTTCGATGGAGAAGCATATCAACCTAGTTGTATCTACAGTATCGTTCTTTTCGCAGTAGCCCTGGTATGTCATTACTTTTCAACGTGCCAATGTCACCAACATTAAAGATTGCTCCGATTCCAGGACATTACAAACAGAAACACCAGCAATCGACGCGGACGCGATATGCGCTTTTTCTCTTTCTCTCTCTCTCCTGCTGCTGCTTATATGGCAAAAAGCTAACAAAATAAGAAGCACAATATTCGATGTTGCCATTTAGGGTCACTGTCTGGAAAAAATCACATTCACTTTAGTGTACATGTCAGACATTAACAGGCAGAAAATTATGATCATAAAAGTTTTCTTGATATGAAAACAAAGTGCTATACTTGCTTGTACGAGTGCAAGCCATGACCCCATGACCATATAGGTTTTAAACATAAGTATCGCTCTCCTTGGATAATCGCTGCATAAGTGAGAGACAACGTTATATTTAATTCTTTTTTTTTCTTGTATAACAAAAAATAATTGAAATCCTACAGTTCTATGACAAATAAAAAAAAACAGCATAAGTCTTGTACAAAAAAGTTAATCATTTTAAACGAAAAAGTTGTTCAATTTGTTTATACATAATATGAAAGGTAAAAAGGATTGCATATATATTAACGATATGAGAAACTGAAAAACATATTTTATCTTCTTTAAAAGTAGAAAGAAATTAAATTAAAATGTTGTTTTACGCAGGCAAAGAAAAGAACTAAAAGATGAGGATTTGAAAAAAAACTCACGACTAACATTACAGTAATGAATATTTGTTAACAGAATTTTAGTACATTTATGTTTATTGATCCTTTTGCTCAGAAAGTGCTTGTCATTCAGATACAATATTTTTTTTTTAGCAAAATTATTCAATAAATGGTTTTTAATGTCGTACGATAAACATATATAACATTTTTGGAATAAAAATATTACGTCATCACCCCGATTCTCTTAATGATAGATGTTTTAATATGTAACATACATTTTTAAGTAAAAAATTTGTTACATAATACACATATAACAAGCAAAAGATAATAAAAGACTTTCTGAAATTAAAATGTTTTTATTTATCTATTTGCTATGGGCCTAACTTCAGTGACACGAGCTGGTAGCAAACATTGTCCCTTAACGAGATGGTAAGAATGTACATTGCCTTATGGAAACATTTTTTTAAACAATTAAAAAAAACTATTCATAGAAAATTAACCAAATCAATTAGTAATCAAAATGCATATGAAGCTGGTCCATAGTAATGAATTTTATTCGGCGTTGTCACGTACACTGCATGATTTAATAAAATCAAAACATAGTTTGTGACTTTGTTAACGCAACATATATCAATGCATATACATGCTTGCCCTTACGTGACACATGAGAGATACAAGTTATTCTATAGAAGTACGTTATAAACATGTAAAAGTTAACCTTACTTCCCATAAATATTTGTGTTTATTCAACAACATATTACGACAAATAAACAGACACAGTCTGCAGTTCTATGTCTAAAGCTTTACAGAAGTGCAAGCATATACACGTATGTATGTTGTGTTTACACAGTTACACTTCCTGTTCTTATTTTTTTTCAATGCTGTAGGATACGTGACAACATCAAACAAACTTTATAACTGTACACCATTATAATATACACTTGAATCACTGACTTATTTTGTAAATTCAATCTCAATTATTTATTAATTAATTGATTAAAAGATTCTCTGATAAAACACCGTAATTACCTTCTGTTTGCCTGAATTAGATACCATGAGTATCCGTTTGCCCGATTGACCATTCAGCCAAGCGTCTAATCACTCAAGTGACCATTTGCCGAAGTTAACTTTTTTCTTAAATGAAATGCGAGAAGTTCTAAGCGAAATTAGATTTTTTTTTCATGGGCATGTGTATATCAAATTTTCAAAAGACAAAAGCCAGATTTACTGGGACTGTTACAAACTTTGAAAAGGGAAATGCAATGTCCAAGCAACAGCAGTAATAATGAAATAATACCTACTGAGGATGGTCATGTTTTCGTCACCAAAAAAGGCAGTGTAGAGTATTAGTTAATAATCTCCTATTACAAAAGGAAATATGTCCATACAAGATGGTTCGTAGAGCAGTCACTTCTATAGACACTATCTATGGCATCAATAATTGCTTGCCAGAGCTACTAATGTGTGACTTCAAGCTCACCATCTGAGCATGTTCCAGTTCGTACCAATTGCAGAATGCTTTTTCCACTTAAAAAAATAAGAAAAGCATTAAAAAATGTGGCTTGGAAACGAACAAAATTTATTAAGAATAAAACAAAATTACAAAAGTTACGAAATGCTTGACTTCTTAAAGATAAATCTGATGATCTTAAATGTAATGTCACTGACTGTACATTTAGAATGAATGTTAAACCAAATTATTCTATACAGTTCTACTTAAAAATTGACAGCCATTGGTAGCAAATGTCACTCGAGCGTATTCAGGTTAGCTGGCACTCCGGCAAAACTGCATTCGAGTAAAAAGTTTCTTGGGTGAATCGGCGATTAGAAAACTTATAACTCGAATAAGTACTTACTCGAGCAAATGGACTCTTTCAAGACTCAACTAAGGTGAATAAGTAGTCAGTAATCGTTAAGTGGCACCATGCATTGTAGTAATCTGAGTGAAAAAAAATTATGCTCTATTGGTTTCCTTAAGTTTTTTTCTGTGTCTAAATTTTTTGTTCTTTTAGTTTCATCCACAATTTATAAAAGCTAAGACCTGTTCAAAACTAAGAAAATAGAGTGATTAAGACTTTTGTATTACTTTATTGTTCATGAAATACTTTGATAGAAAATGACTCAATGTTAGGGATATGGAGTGTAGGAAAAAAAAATAAAGTTAAATTAACGTTTGGTTACTTTTACGTGTCCATGCAGCGCTTAATGTGAATACTTTTCTTTATATTCTTATACGTTTTGCACAAATGTATATTGCATAGCTATATTTTTAATATACATTGTAAAAGAGGTTGGTAAGTGGAGTATGTATATGGACGAGACTCTACAATCATACGTTTATGTCACTAAACTTTATTTTGACAAGGTACTACTTGATACGCACACACCATGCATTTTTAAACAAGTATAAAATTTACTGGGATCTATGAGTAGTTGTCACAGCACTTTGGTCCGTCACGACAAACCCTTATTACCTAGATAGAAGCTTTCCACAATGAGCAAAGACGAGGCATGTGGGGCAGGGAACATACCCCAACTACGGTTGGCTTCTCCTTTCAACCTTATGCGTGGAGAGAGAGAGAGAGCTCCCCTACTTTTTAGTTACTGAAAAGATTAAAATTTTTCTCTAGCTTAGAATGGATATTCTTTTTATAATCATGAATTTTTTAATAGAAAGAGTCTAAAATACATTTTAATTCTTTTGTTTTTAAATATAACATCAAAATAAAATGTGATTTCAAAAGATGTGGGGTGAATTCTAGGAAAGTAACAACAAGGTAAGTTTGTTTTCTAACTTATTTTAGAACTGAAAGCCTTTACAAGTGCAATTGTATGAAATGATGCAAAATTGTATATTAAATTGCATACATATTCTTTTGTTAAATATTCGCAGTTCATCCTATCTATGGACACAACTTTTTTATGCACATTCTCTAAATCTACATCTTGCATATCTTTTACAATTTCCTTTACATTATTAGGTCTATAGTTTTCAATTTGCACTTCATACACATGACAACCTTTTTCTAAAATATAATCTATAAATTTCTTCACAACAGCAGGCATCCAATCCGACAAATCACTCAATACACGTATATAACAATCAATACATTTAATAATAAAATTGATTGAATGTTAAAAAGTAACTTTTTTAGAAAAAAACTATGACAGTGTTGCTTCGTCCTTCTTCAAGCTTCATATCTTTATCGTTATAACTTACAGTAAACTTCAAGGACCAGTTAGAGCACAGAAACTTTGATGTCCTGCAAGTTGCTGTCGTCAGTGGTAAAATATCTCTCTATGTCTGTAAGCGCCAATTTGAATTTGTTTGAACCCAAAATTTTGAAAAAAATTCTTTCGAAGTCTGTGCCTAATAGACGAACTACAGGTTCCCCATCGTTGTCAAGTAATTTCTCATATTTCTGACCAACAAATGGCTTTCTTCCGAATCATTAATTTAGCCCATAAAGCTTGAAAAAAACCTGTGAAGGTGACTGCTGATACTGCTTTACGCTTAAGAGATCGATTGCTACGAAACCCCTAACCCTTTTTTCTGGAACTCCATTTTTCTGTTTCATTGTTAACAGTACGACGATCAGTTAGGGACTAACAAATAATCTGACTTTTTTATACTTGTCGTAGCTTGAAAAAGACGGGGTAAAAGACTTTTGGAGGTGGTAAGTCGCGTATAGCATACAAAGTTGCGTCGATAACATGTCCAAAACAACGTTATTTGAAACAAGTATGATCGTGTATCACGTGCAGATAAAAACACTGAGTTTGAAATTTTTCACGAACTATAAACATTCAGAGGAAGGATTGTAAGACGCTGACATTGCTTCTATTTAAAATTTATAATAATATAACATCAGTATCTGCCACTAGTTGCTTAAGAATACGCAGCCTGCAAGTTAAGAATATATTTATGGATACACTTATATCAAAGACATTTTTCTGCAACTTTTTCATTGACATTCAACCAGACAACCGCAACCACCCAACACCAAGCTTCTCAAACTTTTTTTGCTACACCTCAATGAAATAAAACGGCTGAAAATTTTGTCCTTCATTTTTAAATCAGCGAAAAAATTGTCGAGAAATTTTTGAAAACCCTAACCGTCGCTTATGCAAAACAAAAACATAACTGACCACATACGTTTGAAGATAAGCTTTGTAACTGTTTGACATTCCAACGCAGTTTCTTACAATTTTTACGAAATCGATTAATGTGCTGCGGTGCATAAGGTTGAATACCATAGCTATCAAAATACAAACCATTGGAGTGTGCATCAGCGTATATAGCAACAGAGATTTGCTAAAAGATTTTCTTCTTCAATGCGAGTGGAAATCAAGTTTAAAGTGTTTATAAGACAAAATGCATCGTGAAATATCACTAATCACATTTTTACCTTGACGCCATTGATAAGTAATTTTGTGATTGCATACATCAAAATAAAGATGACCAACCAAATCAATCTATTTCTTTGATGGTAGTAATGTACGTCGCTTGATGAGTCCCACTTTAACATCTAACACATCATTTATCTTTGTCGCCGTATCAACGTATCATAATGCATTCGTTAAGTGGGATAATTTTGCCGCAGGTCCGTTATTTAATAAGGTTTCAAAGTACGCTCTGTAATCGTACGCGTTGTTAGTAGGTGATACAGGTTTTTGATTAAAAAACACATTAACTTAGTTAAACGACGATTGCATAAAATTATTTATTTATCGGGCCCACTTTTGTAATTTTAGATGCTTGTGACGTGGCAAAATTTGCTTCTCAATTTTGTTTGACACGCCGCAGTCGACGCCCCTGCTGTGAAGTAAAATAATCATGCTGATGTATATCCGTAATCTTTTCCGTGTGCTCTGTTGTAGCGAATTTTTTCCAAGGAGAAGAAAGGACAAGACGTGAAGGGCTAATGGGTCAAGGTAGTATGAAGAGTGCGTATGGAGATTTTTGTAAGTGCCACGGTGGCGACACGAATGAGAGAGATCGGCAGATAAGGTAGGAGCAGGGTAGGTGGGTTAATAGATAGTTAGTTGACCTACCGAGCGACGAGGTGGGGACTGACGCGATTGATGAACTCAGTGGGTGTGAGACCACGAGTGCGAAGTTTAGGAGAGAGAACATGGTGCCAGAGAGCAGAGACTAAGCAAATATTAAGTACGATAGAGAGAGAGAGGGTGAGTGAGAGCGTGAGCGGGAAGAAAGACCCGGAAAAATGAGCCTGATCCCATCCCATCTGACCCTCAATGGCAGCCATCCTGCAGATGAGGCGTCTTCCCGTAACAACCCTAGCAAAGCCCGAGGAGAGAGGTGTACGGGACAGCAGGAGAGAGAGGCCCAGGTATCACGCAGCGTGGACTTCCCGGACTGCAACCCTCGACGCTCATGGTGGACTTCTCTTACAGTGAGGAAGTACGGGATACGCCATGGTACAGTGCGTAGGTTACGAGGAGAATGAGTGTAATCGTCGGCCACAGCGATAGACGCGAGAGCAGGAGCGGAAGGATCGGGGCATAGGGCAGTGATTTTTGCGTACCACGTTTGGGCCTCTGTCGAGACGTAAGGACGGACGCGTTGGGTAAAGTGTATGAAGGAAGGAAGGGTACTGAGATAGAGAGAGAGAGAGAGAGAGAGAGAGAGAAAGAGACAGAGAGGGAGGGTGTGCATGGGCGTGAGAATAAAAAAGAGGAGTACAGGACACGGGTACAGGCGGGGGCATAGACGGGAAGCAAACACTGGGGGCACCTCTTGGGGGACGTCGCCATGACCTTTACGGGCCGCGACGGTGACCCACTCCGTGGGCTAGAGATCTGCCAAGTGTGTGTGTGTGTGTGTGGGGGTGTGTGTGTGTATTTGTATGTACAGCCAGCCACGTTGAGTCGTGTGGAAAAGGAAGAGAGTGTAAGAGTGCGTATGTGTGGGTGTGCGTAAGCAATCATCGAGTCTCTCTGAGCGCACCACTGGCGTCATGGTTGCGATCGAGGGATTACGAAAGTGTAATTGGGACCAAAAAGAGGTGTTTTAGTTATTTTAATAAATACGTAAAGTGAAGTCAAAGTCATTCTATGTTGTTCATTTGACCCAGATGTGAATCTCTTTTTCAGATAGATCCAGTGAAGGGAGAGTCGAGAGCGTGAATCATCGAGTAGAGACATACAAGAGTGAATTATCATGGTATTTCCTCTCCAATGGTAAGTCACTGTGGGGATGAAGAATTACTCGTTATATGCTACTTCACTGTTTTCTTCTTCATTATTATTGACGGCCAACTTAACACAAACACTGAGCATTGTGTGTGTGAGATCAATATATTTGTCAGAATTACCTGATACGACAAATTCGATTGGTGAATCATTTGTTAGTGATGAAATCTGCTTGTATTAAATTCAGTGCATCCGTTGATAGCTGTTTAAGGCAGTGGAGTATCAAAGAAAAGAAGCTCAGACTTTAAGCACTCGCACGAGTGACTGTGTAAAAAAGGCTTTTTTATAAACTTAACTTTCAAAAATATCTGTTGCAGTTCTCTGTCTCGTCTTTTTTTTTTTAATTTGGTTGCTCTCTATTTCTTCTTTCTATCTTTCTTGCACGTTTTCTTAATTTGTTTCTATTTACTCTTACGCTGATTACGCTTTGACTTCACACTTATACGAAGTAGTTGCAACTAAAATAGTTTGTCAAGTCATCTAATTTTACATCCCAAATCTTCCATAAGCTTGTCCAATTTTTTCTCGGCTTTTCACTTCATCAATCACCAGACTCCATCACAAGAGGGCAAAATGTCTTTTTAAAATGTATATTTCTAGTGGTGACGTCAGACATAATGTTCATACCTGCATGAACAGCTTTTTTGCCAATAGCTTTAGCACCTTACGTAATGAGAGCTAAAACTTGTCGAAATACTTCTGCAAAAAATAATTCGATACCTCCGTATTCTTCTTGACAGAGGGCTCTAATGTAAATGTGTCTAACACCTCCTTCACCGTTTCTATGAACTGTGGTCTAACTTTCACCACAACCACTTTGTGCGATAAAGGTGTTCTCGTAGAAATCCATAATTTTATTTGGTTCGTTCAAAGTAAAGTGTTACCATTAGCATTCCAAAGTTATTGACATGGAGGCGCCAATCGGGTCCCTTATGTCGATTTCAGTGTTGTGAGTGAGTTCATTAATAATGGTATATGAGACAGTCCAATCCAAATTTGCCTTTACGCATCCTAAAAAGAAAATGAATTTTTTTTCAAGGCACACCTCTGAAATACAATTTTTCTTGTTCTATGTACCCTTAATAACACGAAAAAAATCGTGTTCTCAAACTTTAGGCTTTGTCACACGGTTTTTCATGGCACAGAAGATTAGAATAATTATTTGTTGGAAAACTTTGTGTGAACAAGGACATATACTGCTTTATTAAACCAGCTTCTCGTTTTCATTCTGTACAACATTAAGTGTCTTTTTTGTAAGAAATTTGTCTTTACTATAAGAAATTACTACGAAATTTTATGTTAATAGTTTATTATCTTACATCACCTGGAAGGATACCGTGTTAATCGCTTAGAAATATAGTTTCATTATTGAAAAAAATATTTTTGTCCAACAAAAGTGTCGACTTTAATTGTAGATAAATAAATGTTAAGCAAATTAGCGTATTTTACGATTTTTCAATAATTTTTAATTTTAAAAGAAAAACTCTTCTTTTGTTTTACATGTAGTTTGCTGTTATTATTTACGAATTGTTTATACACATACGGATAAATATATGTTTCAATAATTAAAAAGTACTCAAACTTTAACGTCTGTGAGTGGTAGGTAAGTAATGAATGACATGCATTAATGCACCAACGGTCATGCCTGCACAAAAAAAAAAAAAAATTGACTGTATGATATTTGAAATGCAATAATAATTTACAAATTTTTTTTTATTTAAATTTTTTCCAACAGGTGAATTCAAAAACTGTTCAGCAGTCGTAAAAAACGCTAATTTGTTTATAATATTTGCTAAGAGCATCGTATCAAAATTGAATTTTTTTTTAAATACGTAGAAAACTATTTCCTTATGTAAGAAATTAGTTGCATCTTACTATACCTAAAATTAACGAAGTTGTCAGCATTTGTTAACTTGCGAAATTTATTGTTGAAAAAAAGGATTCAAATTAAAAAAAAAGTTTTCTTTTAATAGCATAGACGTTCTTTATATTCTTGGTAAAATTCTGTAGGAATTTTGGGTCTTACTAATTCTTATGCTTTTAGTAAGCTAATAAATTTTCAAATGAACAACTTAATTGTGATGCCATTTATTATAATAAATAAAAAGCTTGCGCACGGTTACTTGTGCTTGTAATAGGTACTTGATACCAAATTTGCAATCATTTTCACCGATGAGTAAAAAGACTATAAATTCATAAAATTTATTTTTTTAAACAGGAAATTTTACGCCTACAGCAAC
Organism: Copidosoma floridanum; assembly: GCF_036245765.1. NCBI lineage: Eukaryota > Metazoa > Arthropoda > Insecta > Hymenoptera > Encyrtidae > Copidosoma > Copidosoma floridanum. The sequence continues at coordinate 7,224,085 of NW_028321904.1, read as the reverse complement.
TTAACATTGCTAAAAACAAATTTGAGAATAATTTAAATAACCTTAATCGATAGAAAATTCTATCACGAACAATTTTGATTTGGTACTTTTTTCAAATAGACCAACAGAAAAGAAGTTATGAGCCAAAATGTTTAAGTAATTGGATTAATTTTTACAATTTCTTAAATAACAATTGAAGTCAACGTTTTTATTAGACAAAAATATTTGTTTTTAATAATGAGACTATATTTGTAAGCGATTAAAACGGTTTCCTTCCAGGTGGCAGAAATTTTTTTATTCACCATTTTTTCGTGTTTCAACTACCGGACAAGGATATATGACTGTGATGTCTGATTAATGAGTTATTTATAATCTGTAGTTATTTAATTCAATATTTTTAATGTTATACATAATATTTAATGTAAGAAGATAAACTATAAACATAAAATTTCATAGTAATGTTTTTTTAACTCGGATACGATGAAAGTTATTTGTGTATTTTTTAGTTGAAAACTATATTATGAGCGTCACTTTCTTAATAATTGGGTACTGTTGTGGAATAAAGTCTAGTTAAATTATCAAGACAGATTTCATACAAAAAAGACACTTGATGTTGTACAGAATTAAAACGAGATGCTGGTTAAATAAAGCAGTACAAATCCTTGCTCACACAGAATTTTTCCAAAAAATACTTATAATAAAGTTCTGTGCCATGAGAAACCGTGCCACAAAGCTTAAAGTTCATGTACACGACTTTTTCCTTGGTATTTAGGGTACATAGAATAGAAAAATTTAATTCCAAAGGTGTGCCTTGAAAAAAAATTTTATTTTATTTTAGGACGCGTAAAGGAAAATTTGGATTGGATTGTCTTATATACACGAACAGTGAGAAAATTTCATTTTTGACACAACCGTACACGTTACTTTAAAGGTTCAATGACACCGCCTTCAACAAACGCGATTGAACGTCTTCTACAATGTATGGTTTATAGACGTTGCTGTAATTCATGAGCATTGACGGTAATGTATTAGCGATGTTTGCTGAATGAACGAATCGACTTCTACTATTTTCTAAGAAAAGATTTGTTGCACTTTCGAAGCCTAAGGTCTTAGGTAATTTCTTGGAAAGTACTAAGCGGTACATGAGTTCAGTGCACACGGTTTCGAAACAGATTAACTTAGCCACTACGTAATCGCCTTTTTTTAAACTGAAAACCACGTGATTATACGTGAAATTTAAACTATCGTTTCCTTGTATTATTTCTTTGATATTTGCGTATTGACCTGGTTGTATGTAATCTACATAAATCACAAGATGTTCTTTGTGTACATTATTATGTAACCATTGTATACATTTAATGGTGTTTTTTTTTCATTATTTATAATCGCATGTTGAAACGTCGATGGCGGTAAAATCTCTGTTATACCAACACATAATGGGCATTGCAAGCTTACTTGTTGAGGTAATCTTGTCACGGAGTGTGCAGTTGTATTATCATACTAGCAGTGCATGCTACTATTGCTAGGCAACACAACGTGGAACTCGTCCTCTATTTTTTTATAATATTTGAAAACTTACCCTTTACTTAGAAATTAAATTCTTAAATAAATCCCTTTCAGCTGACAAAAGATTATTTAGAACGTCCTTTAACTCAACATTTTAATATCTTGTTAACCTCAAAAAAGCTTTCGTAATTTTTCTTTTGCACTCTGCTTAACTCTGCCTCGTAAAAGAAACTGTCAATGTCTTCGTCAGCCAAATCTCTGAGAAAAAATATTGGAGGTTGTCACACGCGAGAGATCCATACAATTCTAAGCAGTTCTTAAGTCCAACTGCTTTTGTACTTTTCATGATTTTTATAAATATGTCTGTCATAACGTTGTTGTATATTTTTAGGTACTTGCGCAACATTGTGCCAAGTCACGTCAGCTGGTGCCATCTTTGTCAACAAATGCTTCGTGTGATTGTATGCCTCTATTATACTTGGAAGAATATTTACGAAACGTTAGTTACTTATGTGTGTAAATTATCGCCACATTATTTCTTTAACAGTTCTTATGAAACGTTAAAATAAGGCAGTTTTTGTCTGTTGGCTAGGTGCTACTTTATATTCAATTAGGTGGTTATATTTTTTCGAAAAACGAATTGCACTTCACGACCTACGAATTCTTTGCCTGTATCCGTTTCAAGACACATTGGTGTACAATTGTCACTTCTTGATAAAATATGTTAAAATACTTTGGGAATGTTTTTCGATGTTTTATTCTCGATAGGTACGACCTCAACGTGATTGCTAATGACATAGATGACAATGAGAACACAAGCGTAGCCATCATTGTAAGTATTTAAACTTTTAAGTCCATTGAATTAGCTTGCTATACGTCGTCAAGGTTAAGCACGTTATAGCCTCTTCTAAGAAAGCTATTTCTCATAGGTCCATGTAAATTATAGGTATCTTGACTCTCTAGCGAACTAATAACGTCCGATCGTAAAAATTTTTTACAGCACTCGCAAGTTTGTTACCACCAGCGTATGCAGTTTATCGCGCCCCTATGTTGTAAAGCTTGTGCAAAGTCTCATTCATTATAATTTTTCTCCGTTTTTTTTAGACTTAGATCTCATGGCTCTCTTAATGCGCAAAAAAAGCTTCTCAAACGTCATCTTATTACACATGCAACATGCTGTCAATAAAATGACTGTTTGCTTGTCTGGCAGTGTTTTTCTAGCAAGTATACGCAAAAAAGCAAATTCAGCCGACGCCTGATTGGCTTTTTGACATTTGCGCTTTTTCTCCATAGCGTAGGCAATATCATGCTGACGACATGCTTTGTCCAAGGGATTTATACCCACATTACCGTGCCTAATAATGCGCTTCGATAGCTTCGTTTCAGTAGCAAAACATTTTTATCTAGGTTCATGAATCTCAAACGGTATCAAGTCAATTAAAGTGTTGAGAGCACTTTTTTTTCCTTCTTCTCAAGTTTTACTTCTGTTTCTTCGCCCTAATTACATTTCTGCTTACTAGACGCTATGTGTGTACGTAACTCAACGTAACTTTTTAAACTTTTTCTGCATTTTTCAGTGACGTAGTTGATTCAGTAATACTTTCATCCAGAAAACTTACACTATTTGACGTAGATCTAGGATTCTTATTTGGCTATTTTGATTTATCGTTGTCGTCGTTGTTATCGTCAATTACTAACCTCTTAAAAATAGTTTTCTACAAACCTTAAATGGTAGGTTAGTTTGATGTGATGAGTTCATATTTCGTAAGGAATTTCTGAACCCTTACACACACTGGCAATGAAAAGTATTCTTCCTAATAAATCTGTAGCCTTAACAAGTTCTGAAATCAAGATATAAAAACGGTCAAGTTTTTTTCTGCGCAGCATACTTCTTGTATGACATTCGTAGTATAATACTGTTTAGTACTCGTACTTTAACAAAATCAATCTGAGTAATATTGACTTTTGCCTGGTATTTCATGGAAACCTCACATCAAATACATTCATGCCTTACTATGTAGAAAGTATATAAAAATGTTAGGGCAAAAGACAATATTACTTAATTTGATTTTTTTAAAGTACGAGAACTAAACAGTATTATACTACGAATGTCATACAAAATGTATGCTGCGCAAGAAAAAAACTTGACCGTTTTTATATCTTGATTTCAGAACTTGTTAAGGCTACAGATTCATTGGGGAGAATACTATTCGTTGCCAGTGTGTATAAAGGTTCAGAAATACCTTACGAAATATGAACTCAATACATCAAACTTACCTAACATTTCAGGTTTGTAAAAAACTATATTTAATGGGATATCGTAACTTTTCAGGAAAATACCATTTTTTTAAGTCGAATTTAAAATAATTAATAATACTAAATATTTCTCATTTCAGAAAGTACTGGGTGGAAACAAAACGGTAAAACACAGCTACGGTAATCTACAACAGTTCCACTAAGTTTCTACTAAAATTTACTCATTTAAAGATGTTTCAAGTATATTTGAATGCAGTTAGTTTGTACAATCAGTTTTTTGATGCACCAAATAAAATACATTGTCTGAAAAAATACAGTTTCAGGATTTTTATCTAAGATGCTCTTTTCTTTTTCTTTTTTTTATTAAACTACGTTATCATATTATTATAAGCAATTTTTCTTTAAGCTTACTACATAAATTTAATTACTTCTTCCAACAAATTTTTTAGATAAAATACTCAGCAATCAAAAATCCTTACTTGGTCATTTATTCAACTACCTTTAATAATTTTTTTTTTTTCATGTAATGATAAAATCCAAATATTCTAAATTACGGTTATTTAAAACCTAAGGTTTTCTCACAGTAAAAAGTTATTTATCACGAAAATAAGTACAAAAATCGTAAAAGTGGTATCTAAGTTACTAAAACAATTGTTTTTACTGAATCATTTCCTATTTGATTATTTACTATCCAAATCGCTAAATCAAGTAAGGCTTAAGTTTACAGCTTGTTATTAAGGGCACTTTGGAAAATTATTAGAGTTTCCCATCTAATCGATTAGATTATATTGATACTGTTACAGCTGTGTAACACAAATCGTTTTAAATAGCCAAAAAAAGTACACTAAAAAAACTATAAAATTTATTACTACAATTAATTTATTTCAAACTTTAATTAAGATACTGAAATAAATGTGTTCGCATTTAAGGCCCACGAAATTCAGGGTTAGGATAAATAGGGTTATAAGTACATAATTATAAGTACATTTTTATTCGTTTTCAAACTATCCCTCGGTAGGTGTCCTACCGTAACAACACCTGGTCATGTCAGTCGTTGTTTGAATGGCTGGGTATATTTTACATGCTTACAAGTGCGCACATATACATTTGACCTCAATTTGCCACATATATCTCATTATTTGTATTATGGAGCATTTAGGGGATGATTTTACTATGAGACAGTCATATCCACTACTTCCCTTTTCTGAGGCATCGTCGCGTCTTCCTATAAACTACATATCTGCATGCCACGGTGAAATGCTGTAAACTAGTAGCCTATTTATATAATATCCTAGTGATAAGTTCATATTAAAAACACCACCTAGTTACCCGGAAAGAAGAGACGGAACGGAGTCTCGAACCCAAGCTCTCCAGGCAGGAAGAAAGCACTCTACCACCTTAGCCACTGAGAACTCCCAACACTGCATGCTATCATCTACTATAAATTTGTGAAATTAGAAAATATCTGTAGCTAATAATAGCCACATGATGGCTCTGTTGGTAGCGTGTCTGCCTACATATCTTGATGGCCGGGGTTCAAATCCCACTCTGGACAAATATTTCATCAATGAATGAGGTTTTTTTCTTGATGGGATTTGTACTTCAATAAACCTACCAATCTATCAACCGTTTCCCCTTACTGTTATTAAACCCAACGTATGGCTTAATACACTTTATAGTGTCAAAATAGCCATGTCTAAGCCCTTTAGGGGCGATGATGAATATAAAAAAAGAAAAAAAAATTTTTAGCTAATATCACACTCTTGGCAGCTCTGCTTGATTTTAAGAACACACCTATTTCAACTATGCACAGGAAAAGTTTGGCTTGCAGCTGATGATAATACTTGGACGTTTCCGACACACTCTTGCAAAATGTTTGCTATAGGAAGTGCCACTGAAAACTGATCACGCCCCGCCAATGTGCGTTTTCTCCTGTCCCTCAAGGCATCGTTCACCATATCGTTAATGTTCGAATGTGTATGCGAACGCCACCTGTGATGACGGTATGTTTATTGCCCTACTTAAAGTTACCAGTAGCACGTAATCATCGTATAATAACTGCAGCTTTTTGACGAAGCTTTTTCAGACCCAGCAAAGCAGGTTCAGAAATTTCCTTCCTGTTGTACGATAATTCTCTTCTATACGATAAGTTTTTGCGTTCACGAGCATTCTGAGAATGCTGGCGTGTCTACGAAAGTCTTCTTTGTATGCTGCAGTTAGCAAAACGTTTCTTTTGAGAATGTTCACTGCAGACTCATAAATGTACTTTACTAGCGTCTTATCAGCTTTGCTCAAAAGCGCCCTCTGTTGTACAGTGTCAAGATATTAAGAGATCTTAAAATGGCGACTTGTTTTTGACAAAACGGGAAACGTGACTTTGATGCCCAACCGTGGACAACGATACAGTTAAAACTTGTTTCAGTGTGTCACTTCTTTGATCTGCCTTTTAGCCACGTATACGTACAGATACTTATCATTCTGAACAATAAAACTTCGAATTCGATGATTGTTTGGTGTATTTTGCTTGAGATCCAAGACAAGGATTTTCTGGACACATTGGTTTTGAAAGATGTTTTATTTGTGTGTGATCTCATGAATTTCTTAAGATGATAATATATTAAAAGTTGAGCGACAGATCACGTTGATCCATACCTTGATGAGATATATTTTTCGTGATAAAGCTTACACTCAAGTTAGTATGATGTCTACCTTTAGTACATCAGTCAACGATACTACCACTCCCAGATAATTCGCGCATCAAATCGTCAATAATAACCAGTTCTGATCTATGGTCACCCACCCAATCGCTATTTTGTGGTGATTTCTCGTGACACTCAATGTTACTTACTAGATTGTTGTTACCAGACTGCCACTTACAGTAACAAAAGATGACCCGCTCGAAACAAGTATCACTCATACGGTCAATGCGTTGTAAAAACCGTCTGACAAACACGGTGTTGCCACCACCTGTAGGTCCACTCAGTGTACAAGTCATTTCGTAAAATAAACTCTGCCAAATAGCTGATTAACCGCAGGGGCTTCTGCAGGCCACTTGCAGAACCACAAGCACTTTCAGAAAGCTAGCGCAAAGGAGGCTCGCACGGCTAATCTGCTCATTTCACTGGGTTCAATCGCCAATCAAGCGCTTTTTGCCACCTCTACCACCATGGCCGCTGCCACCACCATCACTCATTGATGGCTCACGTGAATAATCGGCTTGTAACGTCACGTCGGTTAAAGCACCTATTGTGCGTGATAAGGATGAAACTATGAAAGTTTTCTCCTCATCCGTGTCAGTTCTGAGGTTGACATCACACGAGTATCTGACATTTGGATAATTATTTTTTCTTGTAAGGTTAAAGATTCGTGATAAAGAATGTGCTGATGTCACAGATTTCTAAACATGTTTAAAGTTTTATTTAAAATTCGTCACAACGGTTTAAAGAATGCACTGACAGGAGTACAAATGATCAAACGCAATTTTTACTACGTAAAGGTAACTTTTTTCTCATAGTTTCGGGTTTATGGTGAAGAATGAGCTCGTGTTATCTCTTTGAGAATATTTATCGTATTTCATATAACATCCGTCGGAACGCCGACACAAGTCTCAGGTAATCAATAACATTTTTAACTAATACGAATAAGTAATGTATTGGTCCTTAAAAGGACCAATTTTACTTAATTGGATTAACTATATTTTATGACTTTGTATTCAGATAAGTATTTTGGGAGACGTTTTTTGAATTTCTTTTCCATATGATTTTTCTATAAGGGGCTTGGTAAAAATAATAGAGCTAACAGCTTTGTTGTACCTCAACCGAGTGAGTATTTTCCCTTCCTCTAATGTATTTTATCTCTTCTTCTGCGGTATTACTTTTTTAAAAATTGGAACAGAACAGACGGTGGCTCGGTCAGCTAGTTTATTCGATGGCGTGCGGGAGACTGTAAGTTCATTTCCCGGCCCATGTGACTCTTTCCAGGAAGTACCTCTGTAAATTTTCACATGTGCCTCTTATGACGCAATGCTTCTTAAGAAGGGATGGGCAACCTTCTTGCACCAAAATGGTTTACAACGTGAACCCGTCGATCCGGGATGATTTATCTAACTTCATCACCACACCAACGAAACTACAACTGTATCCAACATTATGAAAATGGAGCCAATCATGTAACATGTAACCATTTCTTGTAATATGTAACAAATATAATGTAACAGTGTGCCTCACTGTATCAAGGGTGACGGGTGCCGGTCCTCAGGGACCCCAAGTCCTTTTCAGGACTCAAGAGGATTGGCACCTCTAGCAACTGGTGGCGAGCTTGCTCGCTAATGCTGTGAGACGCAATGGTCTCCATGGTGGCTCCACCCTGAAGTAATGCTAACGCAGTTGCGGGGTGGATCAAAAGCCACGTGGCATGGAGTGGGGGGGTTTTTAGTGGGTATGGGTGGTCTAATAAAAAAATCCACCGAGTCCCACACTACCGCTGTCCCTGCGGTGTGCCTCAATGCATTTCCCCTCCCTCCACAAAAAAAAAACTACTACAACTACTACTACTACTACTACTACTACTACTACTACTACTACTACTACTACTACTACTACTACTACCACTACTACTACTACTACTACAGGCTTATGTGAACCCACGCTGCACTGGGTACTTCTTACCTATCAGCAAGGGAAAGCATTAAGCTAATAGTAGTGCTGGCTGAGTAGGCGGCCTACTATGAAGCGCTAGACAAGGTGCTGGTCCTCAGGGACCCCGAGTCCTTTTCAGAACTCGAGAGCATCAGCACCTCTAGCAAATGGTGGCGAGTTAGCTCGTTAATGCTTCGAGACGCGATGGTCTCCCTGGTGGCTCAACCCCGAAGGAATGCTAACGCGGTTCCGGGGTGGATCAAAAGCCACGCGGCATGGGGGGGGTTTTAGTGGGTATGGGTGGTCTAATAAAAAAAAATCCACCGAGTCCCACACTACCGCTGTCCCTGTGGTGTGCCTCAATGCATTTCCCCTCCCTCCACAAAAAAAAAAAAAAAAAACTACTACTACTACTACTCCCGGGTGGGGTTTTCGCTAGTTTCTCCATACCGGGCGCTTCCCCGGGTGGCGGATAGGGGCATCCTCTTGAAATAAGAGGTGACGATGGGCAGCTGGGGTGGCTCTCTATGGTGGTTGTCGGGGGCGTGGATCGGGGGGCGTGTGTGGCGCTGGCGTGTGTATCTGCGGCGATGTGGACGGGGGACTAGTGCCCCATGCCTCTATCGGTGTGGATGTATGGGCCGGCTCTACTTGTGCTCCGTGTTCTTCGCTTTTTGCTGCTTCCGTGGGTGGCACTCCATTGCTTGATGCGGGCCAACAAAAACTAGCACCCGTCGTGTATAGAAGTAAGCGGCGGTTAAAACATTCTTCTCAGATACATGCATCACACACTCTTACTAAACAAACACAGGGACACTTACGGATTTTTCTGGGTTGCGTGTGGCGGGTCCTTTTCCGAGCTTGCGTTGGGGGCCCGGCCACGGGTGAAGCCGGATGATGAGGCCCGGGTAAGTCTGGGTAACCACATCTGATATGGCTGTAAGCCTCATGAACAAAAAAGACGTGGTGGGCCGACTAATCTAGGCTTACTACCACTGAGGAGGCTATATGGCGGCACCTTAGTGCCTTACGCCAGCCCGTTTTGTTGGGTTGTCTGCGTGGTCTCGGGACTGTACGCCTGCCGCTCGTCTCCCTGGGATGACCGTTGTGTACCAACAAATACATACATTACACACGAACACCCTTCTTACACTTGTTACTCAACGCCAGGGCAGTCTCCGCGGGTGGGACTGAGGGAGAGTGGCGACTCCCGGCCGGCCCGAGCAAGTAGCATCTCTCTCTGGTAACAGAGAGGGCTGCTGCCCTGGTTTTAACCCTTTCCAAATGCTTATTTCTAGGAAAAAAAGGGTAGTGCTGGCCTTCGCGGGTCAGTACGAAACCAAAAAGATGCCAAAATGAAGAACGTCAATGTAAAACAGGTACCCCAGGCGGTAACCTCTCTGAGGGAATCCGCCGTCAGTTCCGATCCGGTGAAAGCCCGGGTGACTGACGCAGGCCCCACGGATTCTGGGGGGGGCCACAAAGACGTGTCTCATGGCCAACAGGGACTGCTAAATGTTCCATGGCCTTTTCTAACGGACAAAGGACGAAGAGGAAGCCTGTCGAGTATAGGCACTAACGACACCGAGGACAGCAACGTGTCAGTATTCAGCAACCAGACAAGGGAGGAGCTTGCCTCTTTTAAAGAAGATGGTGCTAAGCTAAGTGTTAAGCGACAGCAATGGGCTGATAGAGTTCAATCAGCAACGAAAGATATAACAGAGACGCTACAATTAATTAACGATAAGTACGGCAACACAGCGAACGCTGTTAAGAACGGGCTAAAAGCCGCGCTAGAACACCTCCAAGAGGCAGAGGTGCTAAGAAAAGGCTTTCTTTATGAAGAAGAAACGTACGTTAACGCTTGGAAGTCGTCATTTGAATCGCTGCAGTGGAGGGAAAAAAGGCGAGATAATTTTCGACGGCATGTTCAGAAAAAGACCTTGAACACTGCCCTGAAACAAATAGAACGTAGTAAAAGAAACAGGAGCCCATCGGACAGCCCTGAGAAACGCCAGCATATTATGTCTCTAAAAAAAAAGAAAACAGTTAGTGGCAAACAAGAAGAAATTCCCCTGAATGACAAAACAAACCAGAAGAAAAAAGTAGACGCCACAACAACAGTAGTAGTGAAGATGGCTAAAGGACAAACCTTTGCAACGGTGCTGAAGACGATGAAGGCGAATTTTGACCCCGATAAGACTGACGTGTCAATCCAAAGTGTTGTCACTACAAAAAAAGGAGACATACTTATTAAGGCCAAAGGTGTAGAGAATGCTACTGCATTCTCACAGCAAATTGAAAAGTCGGTAGCCGGACAAGGTACTGTCAAAATAAGCAGCAGAAAAGTGACTTTAGAGGTCCGAGACCTGGATGCCATTGTTGAGGAAGACGAGGTCAAAAAGGCTTTCGCTAAGACTTTTGGACTTAAGAGCCAGGAGCCAGAAGTTACTCTCTTAAAGCCAAATGCCAGAGGACAGAGGCTGGCTTTAATCAAGGTGGACGAAACAACTGCCAGACAAGTAGAAGAGGAAGGCAGGTTACGAGTTGGCTTCGTAAGCTGCCGAATACGAAGAAGAATTGAAGTAATGAGATGTTACAAATGCCTGGGATATGGACACGTCTCGGGCAACTGTGAGAACAAAAACAGATCCAAGCTGTGCTTTCGGTGTGGAAGCTCAAACCACCGGAAGAAAGAGTGTGCAGGCCCAGCACGGTGCTTCCTTTGCCCAACAACGGACAACAAGCACGAAGCAGGCAGCGGAAGCTGCCCTTTATTCAGAAGAGCCCTGAAAGAGGCCAGGGATAAGGCCCAAGCAGGATCAAAATAAGGCAGAAAGGCCTTAAGTTGAAAGACAGGCTTATGTGGACCCACGCTGCACTGGGTACTTCTTACCTATCAGCAAGGGAAAGCATTAAGCTAATAGTGGTGCTGGCTGAGTAGGCGGCCTTCTATGAAGCGCTAGACAAGGTGCTGGTCCTCAGGGACCCCGAGTCCTTTTCAGGACTCGAGAGCATCAGCACCTCTAGCAAATGGTGGCGAGTTAGCTCGTTAATGCTGTGAGACGCGATGGTCTCCCTGGTGGCTCCACCCCGAAGTAATGCTAACGCGGTTCCGGGGTGGATCAAAAGCCACGCGGCATGGGGGGGGTTTAAGTGGGTATGGGTGGTCTAATAAAAAAAATCCACCAAGTCCCACACTACCGCTGTCCCTGCGGTGTGCCTCAATGCATTTCCCCTCCCTCCACAAAAAAAAAAAAAAAAAAAAAAACTACTACTACTACTACTACTACTACTACTACTACTACTACTACTTCTACTACTACTACTACTACTACTACTACAACTACTACTACTACTACTTCCAGGTGGGGTTTTCGCTAGTTTTTCCATACCGGGCGCTTTCCCAGGTGGCGGATAGGGGCATCCTCTTAAAATAAAAGGTGACGATGGGCAGCTGGAGTGGCTCTCTGTGGTGGTGGTCGGGGGCGTGGATCGGGGGGCGTGTGTGGCGTTGGCACATGTATCTGCGGCGATGTGGACGGGGGACTAGTGCCCCATGCCTCCATCGGTGTGGATGCATGGGCCGGCTCTGCTTATGCTCCTTGTTTTTCACTTTTTGCTGCTTCCGTGGGTGGCACTCCATTGTTTGATGCGGGCCAACAAAAACTAGCACCCGTCGTGTATAGAAGTAAGCGGCGGCTGAAACATTCTTCTTAGATACATGCATCACACACTCTTACTAAACAAACACAGGGACACTTACGGATTGTTCCGGGTTGCGTGTGGCGGGTCCTTTTCCGGGCTTGCGTTAAAGGCCCAACGATGAGTGAAGCCGGATGATGAGGCTCAAGTAAGTCTGGGTAACCACATCTGATATGGCTGTACGCCTCATGAACAAAAAAGACGTGGTGGGCCGACTAATCTAGGCTTACTACCACTGAGGAGGATATATGGTGGCACCTAAGTGCCTTACGCCAGCCCATTTTCTTGGATTGTCTGCGCGGTCTTGGGACTGTACACCTGCCGCTCGTCTCGCTGGGATGACCGTTGTGTACCAACAAATACATACATTACACACGAACACCATTCTTACACTTGTTACTTAACGCCAGGGCAGTCTCCGTGGGTGGGACTGAGGGAGAGTGGCGACTCCCGGCCGGCCCGAGCAAGTAGCGGTCTTCTCTGGTGACAGAGAGGGCTGCTGCCCTGGTTCTAACCCTTTCCAAATACTTATTTCTAGAAAAAAAGGTAGTGCTGGCCTTTGTGGGTCAGTACGACACTAAAAAGTTGCCTCAATGAAAAACGTCAATGCAAAACAAGTACCCCAGTCGGTAACCTCTCTGAGGAAATCCGCCGGCAGTTCCGATCCGGTGAAAGCCCGGGTGACTGACGCAGGCCCCATGGATTTTGGGGGGGGGGGCCACAAAGACGTGTCTCATGGCCAACAGGGACTGCTGAATGTTCCATGGCCTTTTCTAACTGACAAAGGGCGAAGAGGAAGCCTGTCGAGTATAGGCACTAATGACACCGAAAACAGCAACGTGTCAGTATTCAGCAACCAGACAAGGGAGGAGCTTGCCTCTTTTGAAGAAGATGGTGCTTAGCTTAGAGTTAAGTGACAGCAATTGGCTGATAAAGTCCAATCAGCAACGAAAGATATAACAGAGACGCTAGAATTAATATACGATAAGTACGGCAACACAGTGAACGCTGTTAAAAATCGGCTAAAAGCCGCGCTAGAACACCTTTAAGAGGCAGAGGTGCTAAGAAAAGGCTTTCTTTACGAAGAAGAAAGGTACTTCAACGCTTAAAAGTCGTCATTTGAATCCCTGCAGTGGAGGGAACAAAGGTGAGATAATTTTCGACGGCATGTTCAGAAAAAAACCTTGAACACTGCCCTAAAGGAAATAGAACGAAGTTAGAGAAATAGGAGCCTATCGGACAGCCCTAAAAAATGCAAGCATACTATGTCTTAATAGAAAAAGAAAGCTGTTAGTGGCAAACAAGAAGAAATTCCCCTGAATGACAAAACAAGCCAGAAGAAAAAAATAGACGCCACAACAACAGTAGTAGTGAAGATGGCTGGAGGACAGACCTTTGCAACGGTGCTGAAGACGATGAAGACGAATTTTGACCCTGATAAGACTGACATGTCAATCCAAAGAGTTGTCACTACAAAAAAAGGAGACATAGTTATTAAGGCCAAAGGTGAAGAGAATGCCAGTGCATTCTCACAGCAAATTGAAAAGTAGGTAGCCGGACAAGGTACTGTCAAAATACGCAGCAGAAAAGTGACTTTAGAGGTCCGAGACCTAGATGCCATTGTTCAGGAAGACGAGGTCAAAAAGGCTTTCGCTAGGACTTTTGGACTTGAGAGCCAGGAGCCAGAAGTAACTCTCTTAAAGCCAAATGCCAGAGGACAGAGACTTGCTTTAATCAAGGTGGATGAAACAACCGCAAGACAAGTAGAAGAGGAAGGCAGGTTACGAGTTGGCTTTGTAAGCTGCCGAATTTGAAGAAGAATCGAAGTAACAAGATGTTACAAATGCCTGGGATATGGACACGTCTTGGGCAACTGTAAGGAAGAAATTAGATCTAAGCTTTGCTTCCGGTGTGGAAGCACAAACCACCGGAAGAAAGAGTGCCTAGGTCCAGCACGGTGCTTCCTTTGCCTAACAACGGACAACAAGCACGAAGCAGGCAGCGGAAGCTGCCTTCTATTTAGAAGAGCCCTAAAAGAGGCCAGGGATAAGGCCCAAGCAGGATCAAAATAAGGCAGTAAGGCCTTAAGTTGAAAGACAGGCTTATGTGGACCCACGCTGCACTTGGTACTTTTTACCTATTAGCAAGGGAAAGCATTAAGGTTATAGTGGTGCTGGCTAAGTAGGCGGCCTACTATGAAGCGCTAGACAAGGTGCTGGTACTCAGGGACCCTGAGTCCTTTTCAGGACTCGAGAGCATCAGCACCTCTAGCAAATGGTGGCGAGCTAGCTCGTTTATGCTGTGAGACGCGATGGTCTCTCTGGTGGCTCCACCCTGAAGTAATGCTTACGCGGTTCCGGGGTGGATTAAAAGCCACGCGGCAAGGGGGGTTTTAGTGCGTATGGGTGGTCTACAAAAAATATCCACCGAGTCCCACACTACTGATGTCCCTACGGTGTGCCTCAATGCATTTCCTCTTCCTCCACAAAAAAAAAAAAAAAAAAAAAAAAAAAAAAAAAAAAAAAAAAAAAAAAAACTACTACTACTACTACTACTACTACTACTACTACTACTTCTACTACTACTACTACTACTACTACTACTACTACTACTACTACTACTACTACTACTACTACTACTACTACTGAAGAATGGGCTGGTAAATCAAGAAAAATAGGAAAAAGTTACATAAAAAGTTTGCAACCTAAGATAGAGTAACACAAAATATTGATAAATTTTCTAGATGATATGATTTCTAAATAAAAACTGATACATTATTTTTTTCACCCTTAATTATGAATAAAAAAAATAACGACAGCGTAGTTATAAGAATGGTCTGTGTCTGTCCGTTTTTTAAAACGATTGTGAGTAAGGTATGACGATATATTTGTGATATTAAAATGCAAGTAAAATATGTACAAGTTGTATGAATGAACTCACAAGAAAGAAGTAGGCATTATCAATTAAATATAAGTTGCCATATACTTTTTATAATAAAATTTTTAATTACTTTTCAAATGTCCTGGTATAACTTCCTTAATTTTAAGTGGTAGGTATGACAGGACAATAGCTCGCATCGATGTCCAATTGTTTCCTCCGTTTTCGAAAAAGTATTCTAAACTTGGACAAGCTATTGCAGATTTAAAAAAAGAAATGTTTTTATAAATTTGCTAAGTCTTTAACCCCTGTGTGCGTATGTTTTGGGAAGTTTTTGTAAGTAAAAAGCAATCAATAATGTTAATGCAGAAAGGCACTAATTAACAGACAAGCTTCGATCAGGTGAATACATCTTACCTGAAATTCTGCTCATACTTTATTTCTTGTCCTTCTATCTTTGTCTTGTACTTATTATAATTTGAAAAGATTATTGCATATTTATTTTGTTCGTTTATGTTTTTAGTTGTAACCATGGCAAAAATAAAAAAAGACTTGATTCATTCAACTATAGCAAAAAAATAACGCACAAAAAAATTGAAAATAAAACCAATGTA
Source organism: Copidosoma floridanum (assembly GCF_036245765.1). Taxonomy (NCBI): domain Eukaryota; kingdom Metazoa; phylum Arthropoda; class Insecta; order Hymenoptera; family Encyrtidae; genus Copidosoma; species Copidosoma floridanum. Next base: position 7,208,511 of record NW_028321904.1, on the reverse strand, counting down.
AACCATTAAAATCTGTGAGAAATGAGCAAACACAGAATATTGAGTTTATAAAAGAAACAATGGATGCAGTAAGATGTGGCCAATCAATAAGAAAGGCAGCTAATAACTTAGGTGTGCCAAAAAGTACACACCACACGCAGATGAAAAAATGGCATTATCGCATGAGATCGTCAATGCGATGAGCCTGTGTGGCACGTCATGCGCTTTTACTGTAGCTGCTTCGAGCCAACCGCAGGCTGCTATGTAGCCATGGTGTTGCAAGTGTCTATGCCGTAATGTCATCATGAAACATGAGCCTAGGACCAGAAATTTATAGTTTTAAAGCAGAGAGTTGACACCTTTAACACATTGACTACACCTATAGGCAAAACGCAAAGCAGTGATGGGGTTTTGCTCATTGCCGTCTTACGTATGCTTCTCCCACTTTTTTTCTACACTATATGCTCTCTCTACAGCGTGTACGCACTCGTTGCCTGCGAAGCTTATATATACCTATATGTGTATGTTTAAATGTGTGTGTATATGAACACTGCAGCTGATAGTCTTGTGATATATAGAAAATATATTTATTGTAAGCATGATTTATATATGGACCTTATTTGACAGAAGACTATCACATCAGCTCATCAGATGCAGTGTATTTACACACATGCATATTTAAACATACATATATATAGGTATTTCTAAGCTGCGCAGGCAACGAGTGCGTGCATGCTGCAGAGAGAGCATATAGTGTAGCAAACGCAAGATGGCAATGGATAAAACTCCATTGCCACTTCGCGTTTAGCCTATAGCTACAGTCAATGCGTTGAAGGTGTTGACTCTCTGCTTTAGAAGCATAAATTTCTGGAGTTAGGATCATGTCTTCTGATAACATTATGACATAGACACTAGTGATGCCATAGATACATAGCAGCTTGCGCTTAGCTCGTAGCAGCTACACTAAAAGCGTATGCGTATCGTACATTCTCATCGCATTGATGCTCTCATGTCATAATGCCATTTTTTTCCTCTGCATGCATACAAAATTTAAATGTCCAACACCACTGCAAAGCAAAAAAAGAGTTTAAACTGAACCCACCGAAGCTGAGGAAACTGAAATTGTTTATTAAATCATGTCTTAGGCAGAAGTTATGTTTTTAATTACAAAAAACCAGTAAATTGACCACGTGCCACAGTTCATTACTTTAACTAAAAGAAAAAGTCCATTTAAAGATAACAAATCAGGTCTAATATGGTACTCCAATTTTTTTAAGTGACACTAAAATTTGAGTATTAGGATATCACAGAACTTTACCACCAGTAAAGCTACACTGGGTGAAACTAATATAAGACAGGGGCTCTTTTCATTTAAAAGTTACTTAAAAAAAGAATTTGTTAGATTTAGACCTTCAATTTAATTTTCATTTGAACGAAAGTGCCTTCATGCTAGTTCCGAAAGACAACACAGTCATAACAAAGAAAGGAGACAAGTCTGTGTACCAGATTGTTGGAAAAAATGAAAAAAGCTGTCTAACAGTTTTATTCGTTGTGAGTGCCTCTAAATTTTGTTGCACTCCCTATGATACTGTTTGACTTGAAAAATGCGCCTAAAAAGGAAGTTCTACAAAAAATTTCAAAAGGATGGGGAGTAGGAAGCACGGATGGTGGCTAGATGACAGATAATAGTTCTTACTAGTACATTGTTAGTGTTTTTTACAAGTGGCTACTTGATAGCGGGATTGACAGTCCTGTTAATATGTACGTTCAGTATCACTCGTTACATGTATCATTACCTTTGTTAAATTTTTTCAAAGAAAAAAAATTGTATCAATAAAATTACTTCCAAATCCAATGCACCTATTGCAACCTTGGAAAGTCTCTGTTTTTCATAATCTCAAAACATAACTACAAGAAAGTACTTGCGCAATGGAGAATCAATAATAATGTGATTGATTTAAAAAAATCTATGTTCGCTCCAGTTCTAGATTTGGCTTTCAAGATTTAGATCGTTCTGAAACTATTAAAAATTGTTTCAGGACATGTGATTTATATTTCTTTAATCCTGATGCTGTCAATTATAATTTTCTAAATAAAGAGAACAAAACACGAAAATTAGAGAAATTAGCCCAGGATAACAAACAAAACTTCAGTTCTGAGAGTAACAATAATGCTAGTGTGCTAAGTATTTTTTTAACAAAAATAATTAATTCAGAAACACTGGAGTACTTTAAAAATTAAGAGTTTGACGATAAGTGAAATGGAGATGTCGATCAAACAGAATTTTGTTTTCCTTGGAAAAAAATGAAAAAAATCGCAAAACATGGTTTATATTCACATTTATAAAAATTCAATTCGCATGATTTCTTAAAATATTTTCTAAAAAAAAATTTGTATGTCCTTTTTTGGTAAATTTAAAATTATTCACAATTATATTGACACTGTATCCCAATTAATTTACACTATACATAACGTTTTCGTTGAAAATAAACTATTAATGTTCCAAAATTTTTTTACATTAAATGAAATATAATTCACAAGGAGTATTTTTGTCTTTAATCCTTTTTTACTAATTAACAGATGAAACTCAAGAAACACAAGTCACTGAATACTGTCATGATAACAGTAGCAGAAATTTTAATTCTAGCGTTGGTAACAATAGTACCAAAAATTATTGATGTTGACAAAGTTTCAGAAAAATTCGAAAACGTTTATGATAAGTAAATTATAAGCTTAGGAAATCCACTCAAAGATTCCAATGATGATTTATCTTAAATAAATGATCCTGCAAATCCTATCAATGACTTGACTATTTCTACGAACTTGATTGGTAGTACTTAGAACAGTTGTAATATTTCTATTCATATTTTATGAAGCTGTTATATCCAAGACGTACGTTTGATAGCTGACTGTAATGATTATGATCAAATAACTGAAGTCAAAATTTTTGATGAAAATGATTAACTGCAACTTGTACCTGTTTTAGATTGTAGTTCTGTTAATCAAAACGCACTAGTCACAATAAATTCTACTTTAAATCTAAACAATGCAAGTACTAGTAATGTAGCAATAGCAGATCTTAAATCTGCGTCATCGAGTGTAAGCAACAACATTGAGCTATCACTTTCATGTAGCTCTATGGGTGCACTAAAGTCACTTAAAATTTTTTTAGATGTATAAGGCGAAAAATTACATTCAAACTAACTATTTTTTCAAATGATTCTGACAACTCTCCAAACAATCACAGTGACATATTTTGCGAAAAAAGTACTGAATTAATAGTTGTAAATGTTCATAAGCATGAAGAGTCAAACTCTTCAGGTAACTTGTAATTTTTGATCTCAGTTTTTTTTTCTTTTAATTTTAGTTTTTATAAGTTTGAGGATCATAAATTATTTTTTTTTTTTTAAGATTACAATCAAACCTAAGATATTCTAAAAACTTTGTTTATTCTTCCAAATACCAATATACCTTTAAATAAAAAAAAATAATAATAAGCCTGTGGCTATTGTCGAAGAATTGTTAAAAAAGAGAGATTTCCAAAGTAGACATACTCTTTTTTAACTGTTGAAGGAGTTTTCTGTGCATTTTTCTTGTCTGTTTCTGTTTTTCAATTCTTTTTCAACATCTTAATTGTTGCATTTAATTCTCTTTTATCCTGCATGATCTTTTTTCTTTTTTTCTAGAATCGTTTAGTGACTGTTCTTTGTCTCTTGCTCTTTTTTTGTTTTTTTCTCGATGTTGTTTATGAAGAAGTAATTGTTCTTTTAGTTTTTTTTTTCCTTTTTTTTATTATTATATTTGGAAAATTCTTCTACAATAGCCACAGGCTTACTTTTTTTTTTTTTTTTTTTATATTCAAAGTAATATTGGTATTTGAAAGAGTGAACAAAAGTTTCAGGATATCTTAGGTTTAATCGTTATCTTGAAAAAAAAAAAAAAAAAAAAAATTTATGATCCTCAAACTTATGAAAACTAAAATTAAAAGAAAAATTTAGGTTTTAATAAGTTTGAGGATCATAAATTTTTTTTTTTTTTTTTTTAAGATAACGATCAAATTTAAAATATTCTAAAAATTTTGTTAACTCTTCCAAATACCAATATTCTTTTAAATAAAAAAGAAATAATCCTGTGCCTATTGCAGAAGAATTGTTAAAATATAATCATAAAAAAAAAAAAAAAAAACTAAAAGAACAAGAACTTTTTAATAAACAACACCGAGAAAAAAACAAAAACAGCGAGAGACAAAGAGCAGTCACTAAACGATTCCAGATGAAAAGAAAAAAAATCATGCAGGAGAAAAGAGAATTAAATGCAACAATTAAAATGTTGAAAAAGAATTAAAAAATAGAAACAGACAAGAAAAACGCACAGAAAACTCCTTCAACGGTCAAAAGAGAGTATGTCTACTTTGGAAATCTTAAAAAAAGAAGTGACTAAGTATAAGGTAAATTCATTACAAAGCAAAATTAAAATTAAAAAAATTGAAGATGCTTTTTTCATCTATAATTATGACCTATCTTTTAAAGTATTTGCAATGTAATTATAATTATCATAGAATATATAATATGTATTTACAGACGAAAAATAGTTTGATAATCGCAATATGTTTGAAATTATCTTGTCAAGCTTCATCAGCCAGCACGTCCATATTAACCCATCCCATCGAAAAACAAGTGTCCCACTTAAGATGCCTTATATACACAGTTAAAATATTTGTGAGATTTATATAACAATTAAAATAAGTAATTTTTTCATTTCTTAATAATCTCAAACACCTGTATTTAAACAAACAGCTTAACTTGTTGTATATAATAAATTCTTCAAAGTCAGAATCTTAGGATAAAAATCATTTCATTAAAATGTGTCCCAGAAAACCTACTTTTATCTAACTACTACTACTACTACTACTACTACTACTACTACTACTACTACTACTACTACTACTACTACTACTACTCCCGGGTGGGGTTTTTGCTAGTTTCTCCATACCGGGCGCTTCCCCGGGTGGCGGATAGGGGCATCCTCTTGAAATAAGGGGTGACGATGGGCAGCTGAGGTGGCTCTCTATGGTGGTGGTCGGGGGCGTGGATCGGGGGGCGTGTGTGGCGCTGGCGTGTGTATCTGCGGCGGTGTGGGCGGGGGACTAGTGCCCCATGCCTCCATCGGTGTGGATGTATGGGCCGGCTCTGCTTGTGCTCCTTGTTCTTTGCTTTTTGCTGCTTCCGTGGGTGGCACTCCATTGCTTGATGCGGGCCAACAAAAACTAGCACCCGTCGTGTATAGAAGTAAGCGGCGGTTAAAACATTCTTCTCAGATACATGCATCACACACTCTTACTAAACAAACACAGGGACACTTACGGATTGTTCTGGGTTGCGTGTGGCGGGTCCTTTTCCGGGCTTGCGTTGGGGGCCCGGCCGCGGGTGAAGCCGGATGATGAGGCCCGGGTAAGTCTGGGTAACCACATCTGATATGGCTGTACGCCTCATGAACAAAAAAGACGTGGTGGGCCGACTAATCTAGGCTTACTACCACTGAGGAGGCTATATGGCGGCACCTTAGTGCCTTACGCCAGCCCGTTTTGTTGGGTTGTCTGCGTGGTCTCGGGACTGTACGCCTGCCGCTCGTCTCCCTGGGATGACCGTTGTGCACCAACAAATACATACATTACACACGAACACCCTTCTTACACTTGTTACTCAACGCCAGGGCAGTCTCCGCGGGTGGGACTGAGGGAGAGTGGCCACTCCCGGCCGGCCCGAGCAAGTAGCATCTCTCTCTGGTAACAGAGAGGGCTGCTGCCCTGGTTTTAACCCTTTCCAAATGCTTATTTCTAGGAAAAAAAGGGTAGTGCTGGCCTTCGCGGGTCAGTACGAAACTAAAAAGATGCCAAAATGAAGAACGTCAATGTAAAACAGGTACCCCAGGCGGTAACCTCTCTGAGGGAATCCGCCGTCAGTTCCGATCCGGTGAAAGCCCGGGTGACTGACGCAGGCCCCACGGATTCTGGGGGGGGCCACAAAGACGTGTCTCATGGCCAACAGGGACTGCTAAATGTTCCATGGCCTTTCTTTTCAGACAAAGGACGACGAGGAAGCCTGTCGAGTATAGGCACTAACGACACCGAGGTTAGCAAGGTGTCGGTATTTAGCAACCAGACCCAGGAAGAGCTTGCCTCTCTAGAAGAAAGTGCCACTAGGCTCGGAAAAAAGCGACAGCAAGTTGCTGATAAAGTCCAATCAGCAACGAATGACATTACAGAGACGCTAAAACTGATTAATGATAAGTACGGCAACACAGCGAACGCTGTTAAAAATGGGCTCAAAGCGGCGCTTAAGCATCTTCAAGAGGCAGAGGTGCTAAGAGAACGCTGTCTTACTGAAGAAGATTTGTACATGAACGCTTGGAAGTCGTCATTTGAATCCCTGCAGTTGAGGGAAAAAAGGCGAGATAATTTCCGTCGGCATGTACAGAAACGAACCCTGAACACTGCCTTAAAGGAAATAGAACGAAGTAAGAGAAACAGGAGCCCATCGGACAGCCCTGAAAAACGCCAGCATACTATGTCTTTAAAGAAAAAGAAGACAGGTAGTGGCAAACAAGAGGAAATTCCCCTGAATGACAAAACAAGCCAGAAGAAAAAAGTGGACCCCACAACAACAGTAGTAGTAAAGATGGCTGAAGGGCAGACCTTTGCAACGGTGCTGAAGACTATGAAGGCGAACTTTGACCCCGATAAGGCTAAAGTGGCAGTCCAAAGTGTTGTCACTACAAAAAAAGGAGACATACTTATTAAAGCCAAAGGTGTAGAGAATGCTACTGCATTCTCACAGCAAATTGAAAAGTCGGTAGCCGGACAGGGTACCGTGAAAATGAGCGACAGAAAAGTGACATTAGAGGTCCGAGACCTGGATGCTATTGTAGAGGAAGATGAGGTCAAAGAGGCTTTCGCTAGGACTTTTGGACATCAGAGCCAGGAGCTAGAAGTTGCTCTCTTAAAGCCAAATGCCAGAGGACAGAGGCTGGCTTTAATCAAGGTGGACGAAACAACTGCCAGACAAGTAGAAAAGGAAGGCAGGTTACGAGTTGGCTTTGTAAGCTGCCGAATTCGAAGAAGAATCGAAGTAACAAGATGTTTTAAATGCCTGGGATATGGACACGTCTCGGGCAACTGTAGGGAAGAAAACAGATCCAAGCTTTGCTTCCGGTGTGGAAGCTCAAACCACCGGAAGAAAGAGTGCCTAGGTCCAGCACGGTGCTTCCTTTGCCCAACAACGGACAACAAGCACGAAGCAGGCAGCGGAAGCTGCCCTTTATTTAGAAGAGCCCTGAAAGAGGCCAGGGATAAGGCCCAAGCAGGGTCAAAATAAGGCAGAAAGGCCTTCAGTGGAATGACAGGCTTATGTGGACCCACGCTGCGCTGGGTACTTTTTACCTATCAGCAAGGGAAAACATTAAGCTTATAGTGGTGCTGGCTGAGTAGGCGGCCTACTATGAAGCGCTAGACAGGGTGCTGGTCCTCAGGGACCCCGAGTCCTTTTCAGGACTCGAGAGCATCAGCACCTCTAGCAAATGGTGGCGAGTTAGCTCGTTAATGCTGTGAGACGCGATGGTCTCCCTGGTGGCTCCACCCCGAAGTAATGCTAACGCGGTTCCGGGGTGGATCAAAAGCCACGCGGCATGGGGGGGGTTTTAGTGGGTATGGGTGGTCTAATAAAAAAAATCCACCGAGTCCCACACTACCGCTGTCCCTGCGGTGTGCCTCAATGCATTTCCCCTCCCTCCACAAAAAAAAAAAAAAAAAAAAAAAAAAAAAAAAAAAAACTACTACTACTACTACTACTACTACTACTACTACTACTCCCGGGTAGGGTTTTCGCTAGTTTCTTCATACCGTGCGCTTCCCCGGGTGGCGGATAGGAGCATCCTCTTAAAATAAGAGGTGACGATGGGTGACTGGGGTGGCTCTCTGTGGTGGTTGTCGGGGGCGTGGATCAGGGGGCGTGTGTGGCGTTGGCGTGTGTATCTGCGGCGATGTGGACGGGGGACTAGTGCCCCATGCCTCCATCGGTGTAAATGCATGGGCCGACTCTATTTGTGCTTCTTGTTCTTCGCTTTTTGCTGCTTCCGCGGGTGGCACTCCATTGCTTGATGCGGGCCAACAAAAACTAGCACCCATCGTGTATAGAAGTAAGCGGCGGTTATAACATTCTTCTCAGATACATACATCACACACTCTTACTAAACAAACACAGGGACACTTACGGATTGTTCTGGGCTGCGTGTGGCGGGTCCTTTTCCGGGCTTGCGTTGAGGGCCCGGCGACGGGTGAAGCCGTATGATGAGGCCCGGGTAAGTCTGGGTAACCACATCTGATATGGCTGTACGCCTCATGAACAAAAAAGACGTGGTGGGCCGACTAATCTAGGCTTACTACCACTAAGAAGGCTATATGGTGGCACCTTAGTGCCTTACGCCAGCCCGGTTTGTTGGGTTGTCTGCGCAGTCTCGGGACTGTACACCTGCCGCTCGTCTCGCTGAGATGACCGTTGTGTACCAACAAATACATACATTACACACGAACACCCTTCTCACACTTGTTACTCAACGCCAGGGCAGTCTCTGCGGGTGGGACTGAGGAAGAGTGGCGACTCCCGGCCGGCCCGAGCAAGTAGCGGTCTTCTCTGGTGACAAAGAGGGCTGCTGCCCTGGTTTTAAACCTTTCCAAATACTTATTTCTAGGAAAAAGGGTAGTGCTGGCCTTTGCGGGTCAGTACGACACTAAAAAGATGCCAAAATGAAAAACGTCGATGTAAAACAGGTACCCCAGGTGGTAACCTCTCTGAGGGAATCTGCCATCAGTTCCAATCCGGTGAAAGCCCGGGTGACTGACGCAGGCCCAACGGATCCTGGAGGGGGCCACAAAGACGTGTCTCATGGCCGACAGGGACTGCTTAATGTTCCATGGCCTTTTCTAACGTACAAAGGACGAAGAGGAAGCCTGTCGAGTATAGGCACTAACGACACCGAGGACAGCAACGTGTCAGTATTCAGCAACCAGACAAGAGAGGAGCTTGCCTCTTTTGAAGAAGATAGTGCTAAACTTAGAGTTAAGTGACAGCAATTGTCTGATAAAGTCCAATCAGCAACGAAAGATATAACAGAGACGCTACAATTAATTAACGATAAGTACGGCAACACAGCGAACGCTGTTAAGAATGGGCTAAAAGCCGCGCTAGAACTCCTTCAAGAGGCAGAGGTGCTCAGAAAAAGCTTTCTTTATGAAGAAGAAAGGTACGTAAGCGCTTGAAAGTCGTCATTGGAATCCCTGCAGTATAGGGAACAAAGGCGAGATAATTTTCGACGGCATGTTCAGAAGAAGACCTTAAACACTGCCCTAAAACAAATAGAACGTAGTAAAAGAAACAGGAGCCCATCGGACAGCCCTGAGAAACGCCAGCATATTATGTCTTAAAAAAAAAAGAAAACAGTTAGTGGCAAACAAGAAGAAATTCCCCTGAATAACAAAACAAGCCAGAAGAAAAAAGTAGACGCCACAACAGCAGTAGTAGTGAAGATGGCTGAAGGACAGACCTTTGCAACGGTGCTGAAGACAATGAAGGCGAATTTTGATCCCGATAAGACTGACGTGTCAATCTAAAGTGTTGTCACTACAAAAAAAGGAGACATACTTATTAAGGCCAAAGGTGAAGAGAATGCCAGTGCATTCTCACAGCAAATTGAAAAGTAGGTAGCCGGACAAGGTACTGTCAAAATAAGCAGCAGAAAAGTGACTTTAGAGGTCCGAGACCTGAATGCCATTGTTGAGGAAGACGAGGTCATAAAGGCTTTCGCTAGGACTTTTGGACTTAAGAGCCAGAAGCCAGAAGTAACTCTCTTAAAGCCAAATGCCAGAGGACAGAGACTTGCTTTAATCAAGGTGGATGAAACAACCGCAAGACAAGTAGAAGAGGAAGGCAGGTTACAAGTTGGCTTTGTAAGCTGCCGAATTTGAAGAAGAATCAAAGTAACAAGATGTTACAAATGCCTGGGATATGGACACGTCTCGGGCAACTGTAAGGATTAAATCAGATCCAAGCTTTGTTTCCGGTGTGGAAGCACAAACCACCGGAAGTAAGAGTGCCTAGGTCCAGCACGGTGCTTCCTTTGCCTAACAACGGACAACAAGCACGAAGCAGGCAGCGGAAGCTGCCTTCTATTTAGAAGAGCCCTAAAAGAGGCCAGGGATAAGGCCCAAGCAGGATCAAAATAAGGCAGTAAGGCCTTAAGTTGAAAGACAGGCTTATGTGGATCCACGCTGCACTTGGTACTTTTTACCTATCAGCAAGGGAAAGCATTAAGGTTATAGTGGTGCTGGCTAAGTAGGCGGCCTACTATGAAGCGCTAGACAAGGTGCTGGTACTCAGGGACCCTGAGTCCTTTTCAGGACTCGAGAGCATCAGCACCTCTAGCAAATGGTGGCGAGCTAGCTCGTTTATGCTGTGAGACGTGATGGTCTCTCTGGTGGCTCCACCCTGAAGTAATGCTTACGCGGTTCCGGGGTGGATTAAAAGCCTCGCGGCAAGAGAGGGGTTTTAGTGGGTATGGGTGATCTAATAAAAAAAATCCACCAAGTCTCACACTACCTCTGTCCCTGCGGTGTGCCTCAATGCATTTCCCCTTCCTCTACAAAAAAAAAAAAAAAAAAACCGTTGTGGGCTTACTTACTGGCAGGGGTTTTGCTAGTTTTTTTATACCGGGCGATTTCTTGGGTAGTGGATAGGAGCATTCTCTTATGATCTTAGGGGATGACGAGTAGATAGGACGATTATTTGCGATGCCGAAGGGAGGGTGTGGATTCGTTGGCGTGGGTGGCGTTGACGTGTGTTTGTCTGTATTTTTGTGGACGTGAGCCATGAACTCCATGTCTTTATTAATAAGAATGCGTGAACCAGCGCTGCTTGTGGTTTTTGCTTTCTGCTGCCTCCACTTGCTATAGGTAACGCCTTAATGCTTGATGTAGGCCAGCCAAAACTAGCACCCTGTCGTATTGGGATGTAATATGGGACACTGGAGGGGATAAGAAGTTCAACATGGGGTGAAAGAGTCAACACAAATGCATGCGCAGCATAGGACTCGGAGGCTATTTTTCCTCCGTATTTCGATTTTTGATGACAATGAGGCCCGTGCGTTTTTTTAAACTATTTGTACATTAGGATGCAGCACCTGGTGCACTTGTTTTATACTCTAGAGCTATGTAACTCACGAAAATCCAAATTAAAATACGCAGCTGCTGATAGAGTGATGTACCTATACATATATATATATATATATATATATATATATATATATATATATATATATATATATATATACATACGAGCACTGCTGTAGATATATGTATACGCGGGAAAGCTTTCAGCAGCTGCGTATTTTAATTTGGATTTTCGTAAGTTTCGTAGCTCTAGAGTATAAAGAAAGTGCACCGGGAGCTGCTTCCTGATGTAAATATAGTTTAGAAAAACGCACGGGCCTCATTGTCATCAAAAATTTAAATACGGAGGAAAAATAGCCTTCGAGTCCTATGCTGCGCATGCATTTGTGTTGACTCTTCCACCCCATGTTGAATTTCTTATCCCCTCCAGTGGCCCATATTTTATCCCAATATAGAAGTGAGTGGTGGTTATGACATTTTTTTTAAAGACATGCATCACACTCTCACTAAACAAATACAGGTAAGCTCACTAGTTGTTTTGGTTAGCGTGTGGCGAGGTCTCTCTTTGGCTGGCGTAAGAAGCCTGATGGATGGTGAAGCCATACGATGAGTCCTAAGTAAGGCTGGGGAACTGTACTGATACGGCTGCACGCCTCATGAACAAATAACATTGACGTGTTGGGCTGACTAATCTGGGCTAACTACCACTAAAGAGGCTACATGGTGGTACTTCAAGTGCCTTTATACGCCAGCTTGTTTTGTCGAGTTGTCTGTGCCAGTTGTGGGATTATATGTCTACCACCCATCTCGCTCGGATGACTGTAGCGTACCAATGTAACCATACACTAAACACAGTCACTACTTTCACACTTCCTACATAACGGTAGGTCAGTCTCCGTGGGTGGGAATGAGGGAGAAAGGCGACTCAAGGCCGGCCTGAGCAAGTAGTTTCTATTTCCGGCAAGGAACTGGGCAGCTACGCTGGTTTACACCCTTTTCAGATACTTATTTACAGAAAAAAGGGGGGTCTTGACTTTCGCTGGTCAACACGATCTCAAGAAAAAAAAAAAAATACAGAACGTTTATGTTAAAACGTTTATGTTGAAACGTTTATGTTGAACTTGTACCACAGGTGGTGACCTCATTGAGGAAATCTGTTGGCAGTTCCGATCCAGTGCAAGCACGGATAATTGCCACTGGCCCCACAGATTCTGTGGTGGGGGGGGGGGGGCAATAAGACGTGTCTCACAGCTAACAGGGACTGTTTAATATTTCATGGCTTTTTTACAGATGCAAAGCGAAGATAAAGCCCTTGAAGCATGGGCAGTGACGTCAGTGAGGGTAGTAACGTGACGGTTTTTAGCAACTAGACTCAAGATAAAATTGAATCGATGGGAAGAAACGGTTCTCAGCTTAAAGTGAAGTGACAACGGGAGATTTAGCAAGTTCTTTCGGCAACAAAAGTGGTTTAAGGGATGCTTAAAGCAATTAATGATAAGTACGAAAACACAGCAAGCGCTGTAAAAAATAGTGTCAAAGCTGCAGTTAAACACTTTGTAGTAGCAGTGATGATGAAAAAAGGCGTACTTAAAAAAAAAAATGTTCATAAGCAGTTGGAAGTTGGAAGATCTGCTTCAAATCTCTGAAGATAAGGCAACAAAGGCGATATACTTTTTGACAACATGTTAAAAAACAAACGCTAAACACTGCCCTTAAAGAGATGGAGTGAGTTAAAAGAAACAGAAGCCCATCATACAGCCCTGGAAAACGCCAACAAGCCATGTTAAAAAAAAAAAAAAAACAGGCAGAGGTCAATCCAAAGAAAATCTCCTGATCGACAACAAAGGCGAAAAAAGGAGAGTGGATCCAATGACAACAGTACTGGTGAAGATGGCTGAAGGGCAGACCTTTGCTAAGGTGCTGAAGACAATGAAGGTAAACTAAGACCCTGACAAGGCCAATGCTGCAGTTAAAAGTGATGGCAACACAAGGAAAGGAGACATACTTGTAAAAGCCAAAAGTATAGAGGATGTGGTCGCATTCTTAAAGCAAATTAAAAAATCGGTAGCTGGACAGGGAACTGTCAAAGTAAGAACTAAAAAAGTGACACTAGAGGTTTGAGACATGGACGCTATTGTCGAGGAAGACAAGGTTCAAGAGGCTTTTGTCAAGACTTTTTAATTGAATAGCCAGGAGCCTTGAGTAGCTCTCTTAAAACCAAATATCAGAGGACAGAGGCTGTTGTTTATAATGGTAGACTAAGCCATTGCTAGACAAGCTGAGAGTAAAGGCAGGTTAAGAGTCGGCTCCGTAAGCTACCAAATCTGACGAAGAATCGATGTCACAAAATGTTACCAATGCCTGGGATATGGAAATGTCTCAGGCAGCTGTAAAGAAGAAAACAGGTCTTAGTTTTGCTTCCAGTGTGAAAGCTGCAACCACCGAAAGAAGAAGTGTTCAGGCCCAGCATAATGTTTTCTCTGTCCAATGACGGACAACAAGCAAGAAACCGGCAGTAGTAGCTGCTCTTTACTTAAAAGAGCGCTAGAAGAGGCCCATAAAAAGGCTTAAACAAAACGTAAATGTTGCAAGAAGGCTTTAAGTTGCAGGGTAGGCTAGAGTGGACTTACGCTGTGCTGCGTACTTTTACCTATGAGCAAGGGAAAGCATCAAGCTTATAATGGTGCTTGCTAAATTAGCAGCCCTTTATGGAGCGCTAGACAGGGTGCTGGTCCTCAGTGATCCCGAGTCCTTTTCACCTGGTACCTCTAGCAAATGGTGGCGAGTTATCTTGTTAGTGCTGTGAAATGCAATAGTCTCCCTGGTGGCTCCACCCTGAAGTAATGCTAATGTGGTTTTGGGGTGGACCTAAAGCCTCGTGGCCTGGAGGGTAGTTTTTGTGGGTATGGGTGATCTAATAAAAAAAATCCGCTAAGTCCCACACTACCACTGTTCCTGTGGTACGCCTCAATTCATTTCCCCTCCCTCTTCAAAAAAAAAAAAAAAAAAAAAAAAAAAACTACTACTACTTACTACTACTTCAACTTCTTCTTATACTATCCGCTTCTTTTCCATTTGCTTCTTCCATATCCTAATGTCTTTTATTATTACCTTTAATACCTTCGTGTATCAGTCAATTTAAGCCACTTGTTGATGGATGGAGATTTTTTTTGCTAAGTAAAAATGTAGAAATTATATCTAATAAATAAAAATAGTCATATAGTCTGCTTGTCACACATAGTGGTTGGTGTACATCCCATAGTTGTATCAGTATTTAAAAAACATTCGACGCTGAGTATATTACTATGCATTTGCCTTATCATTAGATATAACAAATTTTTTGATGGTTGAAAGTAAACAAAAAACAATAGTTTTTAAGGTGTACTTACAGCAACAGTGCACGATATTTTTTGCCAATGGATGATGACGATCAACAAATTCTTGATACCTTTAGCAACAGTTTTGTGAATGACTGTTTTATTAAAAAGCCTACGCTTGATCATATTACTTATGGTCTTCTTAAACAATATAAAACAAGAAAATACAATTTTTTACTAATATATTGATCGATAACAATTGAAAATTACTATACCAGGTGCTACCATTCATAGTACGAATGTGAGGTTCATGAGCAAGTTTAACGCGTAGCAAACATCTAAGCACACCTATCAAATGAGTTTTCGTAATAGGTTCCGTTGTTCATATTAAAACGATACTGAGGACTAGACGTAGTTCTTGTGCTATTAATATAAAGTTTTTTGCCAGAAATTGTAATTGGCCAATTTTTGTACCCCATGACTCAGAAGACATCTTATTTTAATAATCATCAAGGTGTAGAATACTTCATTTTTAAGATAATAAAAAAATTATTGTCCTATTTTACATAATAAGCAGCCGTCTTCATATTTTTAAGGAATGTGCTAATTATTTTGTATAGAGTATCTATCACCTTGATTTCTCAAGAGTTTGAGAAAAACAGTTACAAAACAATTGATAAATTTTATTACATAGTCGGCATTCAGCCTCTTACTTTCAGGAATGTGCTGACTTTGTTTTTTAAAGGTGTTGCTGTGCTATACCAGCATTGGCTTGATGAAACAATTCAATTGTTTGCGTGATCATTTAGCGAAACCAAAAGGAAGTGAGTTTTTCATTGTACTCTTAGTAAGAGCCTAACCTAGTGTCTCCACGCAACGCTGAATGGTAACGCCACGAGTCCCAACAGTGAAGGGACTTGCAAAGGCAGTGAAACTAGGATTAGCTTAACCTAGTTCAAAGTGATGTTGCAAGAATTGATTGACTAAAGGTAAAGTGAAGTGGTTAGCCCTGAACGAGCTGGTTTGGGAGCAAGCGTCCTCGTTTCAGAATTCTCAGAGGGCAGTCATCAAAAATGAAGGCATGAGTGTGGTAAGCCCAAGTGACCCCAAGCCAGGGAAAATGAGCGCCGTTTTCTCTCAATAACGGTAATCAAATCTCATGCTTCAACGACTTCAGCTAAGGCATGAGCGGGAGAATGTTGCTTAAAAGGAGACCCGGGACTTGACTTTACCGCCTGGTCGAGAGGTGAAGGATCTGTAAACTTCTCAGAAATCTAAGCTGCTCAAATGGTGAGAGATTGAATGACCCGCTGGGAGCCTGGGTCGTTCGTTCAAGAAAATAATTCTCATATAAATATATACAAATCTAAGTATCTATCCATGGATCCCAAGGTATCCAGATGGAGTAAGAAATAAATGAGCACAAAAAGAAAAAGAATAGAAACAGCAAAAGAAGGGCAAAGTGGAGAAAAAGGAGGAGGAATAGAGAAAAGGAAGAGATCTGTTGAAAGCCCTGAGCCCCAAGGAAACGCCGTCCCTTCCAAAGGGCGTAATTTTAAAAACAAAGCGGAGTTGGTAAACAACCCCTTGATGCCTCGTGAAACTTTCCGAACGACATGCGTCACTCGAAGCATCCGTCCGAAGCATCTACTCAAAACCTCAAAAGCTTGATGCCTATTAAAAGCGATCGGTTGTTGTTCCGGACCATGGACGCGCTCCATACTACCCATCCCCAGGAGGTCAAATTTCTATAACTAAATGTTAATAGATCGAACAAGGTGACTGGAGAAGTGTACCAGCTGATCTCTGAGAAGAGGTTGAATATACTTCTTCTCCAAGAACCGGCCAAAAGGAAGGTGGGCAATTCCTGGACGTGCACCGGCCTGGGCACGAATACGATCATGGCCACCCACTCCAAGGAGCCCTGGACAGCAATCGTTGTCACTAACCCAAATTTCAGCGCTCTGTTTATTCCACAGCTAAGTAACCAATGTTGCGTGGTTGCGGAAATCACAGCTCCTGGGCTCTCGTTTTATGTTATCAGTTGCTATTTTAAATACAGTAATGACAGGGAGTCGCACCTCGCCCATTTGGACATGGTGCTTCAAAAACTAAAGGGAAAGCGTGTGATAATAAGTGCTGATACGAATGCTGAGTTATCACTCTGGAGCCCAAGGGGCTCCAACGAGAGCGGTGAAGCCTTCAAGAATCTAATAGCAAGGCATTGCAACCTTGCAATGACCTTGCAACTTAGAACAGGATCACGAATACACTAACATATGAGTCAAGGGGACGAAAATCTTGGATTGATGTCACCATAGTGAGCTCGTTGGTGAACAATAGGATTCTGAACTGGAGAGTGCAGGTACCATCAACAACCGGTGAGCACAAATCAATTTCGTTTAGTTTCAAGGCCCATCGAGAAAAAGAAGAGAATCCCTCTGCTGGAACAAGGTTTGACCTGAGGAAAGCAGACTGGGAGAAGTTTGAAAGAGAATTAATAAGACTCTCAGAGGAAAGACTCGATGACTTGGAACTGGACAATAAAAAAGAAATAGATATATACACCCAAGAAACGGGAAAAACTATAATTGATGCGTGCAAACATGCTATGCCCAAAAAAGGTCGCCAGGGGAACCGTAGTCCATGGTGGAATGAAGAACTAGCAGTGACAAAAAAGAAGCTAAATAAAGTATATAGAATGCTCAAACGATATCAAGAAGATGTTTTGGTAGATGAGTACAGAGCCCTGCGAAGAAATTACAAAAAAATGATTTGAAAAGCAAAAACTGAAAGCTGGAGAGACTTTGTTAGTAAAGTAGGGAATGAACATGCCTTTGGCCACGTCTATAAATACATGGCAAACAAGAAAATTCCCCGCACTGCCTTCAGTGCTCTTCGAACTGAAGACAACTATACACTGTCAATGAAAGAAATGGCTGAAACTCTGCTAGCGATTCATGTGCCAGATGACGTCAAATCTGGCGACTACCTGGAGCTGAGTCGCATGAGGGAGGAAGCGGGGACTCTTCCAGAAACGGAGAATGGTCCTGTTTTGACTGCTCAAGAGCTTAGACTTGCTGCAAAAGGTATAAAGAATGGTAAGGCACCAGGAGCTGATCGGGTGGAAGTTCAAGTTATCAAACGAGCAACGAGACTCCTCCCAGATCGGCTCCTGAGATTAATGAACGCCTGCTTAAAAAAGCGTCACTTTCCACAAGAATGGAAGAAGGGTCTGCTCACGGTCCTATTGAAAAGTTTCGACAAGGACCTTGCAGACCGTAGTTCATACCACCTAATAAATCTTATCTCCGTGAACGGCAAAATCTTGGAAAAGCTCATAGTCAATCGACTGAACAGCGAAACACTAAGCTCCAGGGGCATTTCATCTCACCAATACGATTTTAGGCCCCGAATGTTGACCAAGGACGCCATTGTGGAACTGAGACGAATAGTGGATAGGTCGACGTGTCAATACACATTCGGGGTCCTTTTCGACATAGAAGGCGCATTCGATAACGTGCAGCACTCTACGGTCCATTCAACTCTGAAGGAAAGGGAGTGCCATAGGAACATCAACCAGCTTATAAGAAGCTCTTTTGAAAACAGGCAAGTCTCCCTCGAGTAGGCGGACCGGTCTGCCTCTAAAGTCGCACCAAAAGGGTGTCCGCAGGGCTCAGTGCTTGGTCCTTGCTGTTGGAATCTCACATTTAACCCACTGCAGGTAAGACTGGAGACCAGACCGGACGTTGAGTTCCTGGCATACGCTGACAACCTCATCACAGTTGTGAAGGGTAACTCTTGAAAAGAAGTCGAAGTGAAAAATCAGAAAGTCGTCAATGAGGTCATAAAGTGGAGTGAAAGCGTAAAACTTGAAATTTCAAAGAAAAAGACCGAAGGCATATACCTCAAAATCAACAAATTTGAAAACAATGAACCCAAGGTAAAACGAAGGCCTAATAGGCCAAGGAGATCAAGGGAAAAAAAGCAGCTCCGATTCTACGGACGCCGATAATTAAGATCAAAGGCAAAAGTCTGAAAGTAAAGAAAACTGTCAGGTACCTGGACATCATGATTAAGCAGGGTATGAACTTCGGTAATAACTGCAAATACCTCAGAGACAAAGTGACACCGCTTTTCCATAAGCTCAGGAGACTAGCTAACAGCACTTGGGGAATGAAATTTCCTACGTACATGCGAATACACCATGCAGTGTTGACTCCCACGGTCGCTAACGTGGCCGTGGCATGGGTGGACAAGTGCACAGTGCATGTTATTCGAATGTTGTCAAGCGTGCAGCACACGACTATGGTAGCAGCTACCCAAGCGTACAAAACCGTCTCGACAGACGCGTTATGTGTACTTGCGGGCACACTTCCAGTCGATCTTCTTCTAGAAAGCAGAATCGCCCTGTACAACTTAAGGAAAGGAAAACTAATTTCCTTTGGAAACCTTAGAGAAGTCAGGGCAGAAGAAGTCAGTGAAAAGCAGATTAAGGAAGAAGCCCTGAATGCATGGCAAAAAAGATGGGACAGCTCAAAGAATGGACGAGTAACATATTCGTTTATCAAAAACGTTAAAGACCGACTTGACACGAAGTGGATGGAGTTGAATCACGAAAACGTTCAGGTGCTCACTGGCCATGGAAATTTCAAAGCAAACCTGTACCGGTTTAGCTGAACAGACAGTGATGCCTGCGTTTGTGGGGAAAAGGATACTTCTGCTCCAGAACGCATGAAAATCAAAATCAATTTATGCGAAAGGTAAGACTCGATAAGAGGCCAGAGAACAACGAATACTTCATGTCAAGTCAAGAAATCTTTGCCGCTTTTTCGGAGCTTTGCAAATCTTTTATGAAGAATGCGAGCCCTGCGTGAGTGGAGAGACAAAAGTAATTAAAACGAAACTATTGAAAGACGAGTATGAGAGATCAAATGAGAATTGGCCTTAGGGATTTGCGCCCCTACTTATTCATAGCAGACGACGCGGTTCCGGGTGGGAGCCAACGGACACGCCGCCTCAAGGTGTCCCCGTGGATGCGGCCATCGTCAAAGCTGTCTGCGAACGGTTAGATCTGGAATGACTAATTAAGAGTCGAGGCAGCTGATGACCGTAACGAAAGTGTTTGTCCCGGACTCCAGTTGTATTGATCATAGAGACTCAATAAGATTTACCTTCGGGTCTCCTTGGAGATGTAGCTGGTACGACCAACGGGCGTCTAGATTTTTCCAAAGTCAGACCCAAGGCGGACCTTGTGAGATCGTGGATGGGTAGTTTTTCAGATTCTCTGAGTATCTTTCAGGAAGCCGCGAGCCCCGATTAAAGGCAAACGCCTGGAGAAAGGGAGCAGTGCCAGCCGAATATTCGGAGAACATCGCTGTGCACTACTTCGTGAGTCACTAATCCTTCTTTCTGTTCGCGCGATCTTCCTCTGATGTTATATCCTTAGCATCCTATATGGCTGTGTATAATCATGTCCATTCCAAGCGTTCTTGCACATGTCTCATTTTTGTATGTAATGGAGGAGAAGGGGTATCGTAGAAACATTTTGAAAAATTGTGTAGAAACCATACACTGAGAGGAAATAATTTACGAACTTAAAGAAGGAGGAGTCAATTATTAAAATACTTCCAACTGAGACCATGAAGCTCTTTGAGGGTACGGGTGTGAGTGATCAACAAGCTTTCAAAGCAACACAAGATGCCTATGTACCATCAGGGGCCATCCATAAACTACGTAACGCCATTTAGGGGGGGTTGGGGTTTGACAAATCGCGACATTAAGTTATGTGGGGGGAGGGGGGGGTTTCATTTAAAGTAACGTAAGTTTATTTATGTCACGAAAATTTAAAAAAATTAAATGCACTATTATATTTTTTCAAATAGAGCGCGTAATTGGAAGTTTCTCAGTCGTGCCACGCTAGGCGCTGTATTGTACGTATGTACTAGTGACACTACTACCCACTCGTATTATACGTTGATCACGCAGCAGGGTTTTGTTTTTCTTGTTGACAAGTTGCGACAAAAAAATCATACGATTTTTTTTTTTTTTTTTCAGGTAGGACATGCGATTCATGTGGAGTACATTTTGCTTCAAAAAAACAAAAAAACTTGCACACCAAAGAAATTCATGGAAAAGTCAATAAGCAAAAGGTACGTGCAAAAAAAATTTTAGCGAAAAGAGAAACAGAATTACTTTGTGAAGTTGATTCTTTTGAGCCAATGATAGAGTGGCTCCAAGAAGAAGACGTAGAAATTAAATATTCTGATCTCACAATTAATAATTATACAGACGATATAGCTTCCTTTGCTATAATCAGTGATACACATGAGTGGCTTGTAGCACCTTTTGAAAGTACATGTGATGTAGAGTTAAAATAAAAGTTTTGTTTAATAATAATTTATTTAATAACTAAATTTTTATTTTTATTTAAAAAAAAAAATTTTTTTTAATAGAAAAAGTTACGTAACAGTTACTGGGCGAGGGGGGTCAGGCAAAACGTTACGGTAAGTTACTTTGGGAAGAGGGGGGGTCAAAAAAGGCTAATGACATCGTTACATAGTTTATGGATGGCCCCTCATCAGTTCATGAAACTTTTTTTTTACGAAATTTACGATGACTACGTGAATACATACTCACCTGGTCACAGGTGGTTAATATGTTTATAAAAATGATTTAATACAAGGATAGTTATCGTTATAACCAGGGGTATGTCATATTGTTTATAGATTTGCAAAAAATGTGGCCTAGAGAGCTAATTCACGATAATTTGACGCGGAACACGTGCAACGATTATGCTGTGGCTGGATCCCACAATTGCCCATGTTTGCTTTTGTTTATTTTGAGAAAAATTGCTGGACAAACATTAATTTTGTACCATTAAAATATTAAAAAAGTATTATTGGTCGTAGATAAGAGCTGTAGTACAAATGTAGAATATAGTAAACGTTTTAGCGTCAAAAGAAGAATTCATACGGCAAGTCACGAGATACACGATCAAATTAATTTACTTTGTAGCGCACACACTTGGATAATAAGCAGTAATAATTATAAAATTATGCACACTGTGCTACATGAAATTTTTCTACCCCTAACAAAATTTCTGCGCGACATCGTGCAAGGTATTCTACATGATATAAGATTTCCTACACGATATCTGACAAGATATCCTACACGAAATCTTATAGGATATCGTGTAAGACTTCTTGCACGATGGTCTACATGATATCCTACACAATATTAAGCAAGATTTTCGGCAACTCAAAAATAAAAAAGTATAAATTGTAACCTATGTAATTTTGAATTTTTGCTGCGTAAAAGCTGTTAGAAAAGCTAATAGAAGTAGTAAAAAAAAAAGCATCTCTTTGCTCCAGTTAGGGGACATGAATCTGTTCTGGAGGACTCGTAGTCGAGTATCTTACCCACTTAGCCAGAGTGGATTAGACACTTGGGAAATAATTTACGTCCTTATGAGGTACATCTGAAACTTATGTTTATTATTTTATCATTTCGTAAATAATATTTACCACCTCGGTTACCTCTAATTGATAATGAACATCTTATAAATGTACATTTTATATTGTTTCGTATCTCTTAACATGTTCGTCAACAAAAAATCTTGTAATTGATTTTACAACTAGTTTTCGTTCACGGATTAACCTTTTACGTTACATATACTTTTGAATCCAAGGGAAAATTAGTCAATGTTTAAAAGTGTAATAAATTTACTGTAATTGTCACAACAAAGTTATAGATAACTTCTTTAATATTTTAATCTGAGTATCAAATACCAGCAGGAAAAAGAACTTTTCAGTTAATTATACAGTACTCAGATAAATTATATTATTTCTTACAACATAAAATTATACATAAAGTAAAGTATTCTTAAAAACTATTAAATTTGAACAAAAATTGGGAAAACTTCTTTTTAACTAGAATTAGAGACTGTAACAAAGCAATATTCTGAAGACATAATAACATTATCAAATGTTATTTACTATAGTTTTGTTTAATTTATTTAAAATTTGTTCTAAAAATTGTTTCATACTTAAGAAAGTTGATATCTTTGTAACTGTTCTGAAAGCATGTCAAAATAATTTCAAAAGAACATGAAAACTTTATCAAATGTTGTTTTATAGAAAACTTAATTTATGTAATCTCATTTTTTATAAATTTAATCACAATAATTCTGTTTACATGGTTTAGTAGAAATTAATTATGAAAATTGTAAAGAAAGATCGTATTCATTTTGTTTTATATTTTTCATAATATAGATTAAGTTTTAACAGCCTAACAAAAAGTTTTTTAAACAATTTTTATAAAAGTTTATTTAGTGCTTTGGTTATTCTGCACTACAAAAACAAATAATTCACAGCTTGAGTAGTAAAGATTAAATTTCAATACGTTTAAATAATGTGTGTCAAACAAAAGTATTAATTTTACCTATAATATGATACTATTGAATATAAAAGTTAAATAATCAACCTCAAAGAGTTAAAAAATATAATGAGTATATGGAACTTTCTTTACTAACGCTATAAGATCATAAGTCTAGCACCGTCGCGTGAGCTAGACAATTAATTTTAGACCCAGATTTATCGGGCTTTAGACACAAATATTTCCACTATTTTTTTTTTCTAATTAACTGACTTATTTAATTGTTAGTTCCTATTTCGTGGAATATTTTATACATCTATAATAGATTGAAAATTTTTGTTTAATGTATGATGGCTTAAAAAGGTGTACATGAGGTCAAAATACAATTTCTCTGCTTTTTTAAAGGAAAACTCGTAAATGTGAGATTATATAAAATGAAACAGGAATACCGTTTTCTTTAAAAATCTAAAAATATATGTGGTAAGATATTTTGATTTTTATTCTTATTACAAGCAGTATTAACAACATTTTTAGGGCAAAATAGTGATGTGCAATCTATCTTCAGTAAATATGTTATACATCACACAAGTTTTACCACTTGTGGTTCCTACGAATATTCACCGTTTTTATTAATGAAATCAATTTTTATGATTATACATATAGGTATATTTAAGGAGAGTAGTAAAGCAGGTACCTATAATGTTTTTAGTAAAGACAATCTAAAAATTTAAGCCTGAAAACAAAAACATAGTATATGATCGATGCTTCTTGAAAATTGTTATTGTCGCTGTCATGAGTCTTGTATCTTTATGAACAGTACTTTTAAAATTTGTAAATATGTGTATGAATATGTATGTATTTACTTTGTTCACTAGTATTAAAAAGATCTTAATCCCATTACATTTCAGCTCACTAAAGTGAGACAACTTACACAATTTTTAAATAATATTAATGATTGAGAAGCATTACTTGTTGACGGTTTTTCAACTGTTAAAATAAGTTTTGTATTTTTAAAAGTATAAAACTAAATAAACTTTACATAAATATTTTTTGTAACTTTTTTGTTTTACTATTTTAATTCAACATGCATTAATGAGAATGCAAAGTAAGCCCTGTATGAAATTTTTTTACCATAATTCAGAATTTCTTTCTTCAACAAAACAATGGAAAAAAAAGTTATTATTATTAAAACTATAAAATATACAATAAATTAAACAAATCAACGTAAAATAACATTTGATGATGTTATTATGTCTTTGAGATAATGCTCTTTTACAGTCTCTAATTTGAGTTGAGAAAAATTTTTTCTAATTTTTGTTTAAATCTAATAGTTTTTAAAAAAACTTTATTTTATGTATGAACTTATGTTGTAAGAATTTATGTTATTTATCTCAGTACTATATAAATAAATAAAAAGTATTACTTTTGCTGCTGTATTCTAAGCCCAGATAAATGTGTTGAAGAGGAAAAGGTTATTTACAACTTTGATGTGATAATAAAAATATATTCATTAGACGCTAGCGGGAATTTACAATCGTAACAGAATGGAAGAAAAAGTAAACATGTGTGATAATAGGCCGTGACCCGTAAGAAAACGTAAAAAAAAGTAAGGAACTATTATTCTCATGGGATTAAGACGTTTTTATATTTTATTATGTTGTGTTACGTTTTCTTGCATTTTCGTTACGTTTCGATATGATTTACTACGAACTATTACTTTAATATTACGGTGTTTGTTGAACGTGCCGTACTGCTCCCAATTGTTTTCATGATTTCTTGAGGTTTAGTGCATAAGCACACGATCAGTAAGAGCTAATTTAGGAGTAAGAATAAAAACTCCAAGGTCAGGTGTCAGTTTGAGCAACGTTTCGTTGGTCTTAACGCCAACCTCATCAGACTCAGTAACACCTGACTTTGGAGTTTTTATTCTCACTCCTGAATTAGCTCTTACTGATCGTGTGCTTATGCACTAAACCTCAAGAAATCATATTACATTAATAATTTTTCATAATAATCACTCAACTTTTTTTCGTTAAATTAATTTTTATTCAAAAAAGTAAGAAAGTGTGTCTGAAAGTTATTAATTATAAAAAAATGAAAAACAGTGTAATAAACTGCCAAAAACTGTAAGCTTTTATGGAATATAGCACATAACGACATTTTCTTACGTTTTAAAAGAGTTTATCACAGTTGCTTTTTCGCAAGATGCGAGTGCCTTTTTAAAATCATAATTGTAAACGTTACAAGTCGTGAGGTAATATATTAAGCTGTAGTTGACTGTAAGTAAATGTAACAAAACGTAACAAACTGTAAATGTGGTACAGAATCTAACTAAACCTTACATTAAATCACAGAAAGTTACGGTTTGTTAAGTTTTCTAACATTCTCTTTTTCCGTTGGCGCACTTTTAAATATCAACTAATTTTCCCTTGGAATGAAAAGTATATCTAAAGTATAAGTAAAATTCATTAATAATAGTTTTCATTAATGAAATCAATTTTTATGATTATACATATAGGAATATTTAAGAAGAGTAGTAAAGCAGGTACCTATAATGTTTTTAGTAAAGACAAAAAAACAAAAACACAGTATTTGATCGATGCTTCTTGAAAATTATTATTGTCGCTGTCATAAGTCTTGTATCTTTATGAACAGTACTTTTAAAGTTTTTAAATATGTGTATGAATGTGTATGTATTTACTTTGTTCAGTAGTATTAAAAAGATCTCAATCTCATTACATTTCAGCTTACTAAAGTGAGACAACTTACATAATTTTTAAATAATATAAATGATTGAGAAGCATTACTTGTTGACGGTTTTTCAACTGTTAAAATAAGTTCTGTGTTTTTTAAAAGTATAGAACTATATAATCTTTACATAAATATTTTTAAAACCTTTCACGTTTACGTTTACGTATTTTTACGTTTTCTTATATTTTCGTAACGTTTTGATATGATTTACCACACTCTATTACACTAATAATTTTTTATAATAATTGCCTTATTTTTTTTCTTAAAGTAATTATTATTTAGAAATTAAAGAAAATGTGTCCAAAAATTATTAATTTCAACAAAATATGAAACAGTGTTATAAACTGCTAAAAACTGTAAGCTGTTATAAAATATTATACACGACAACATTTCTATACGTTTTAATATGGTTAATTACAGTTGCTTTTTCACGAGATTCCAGTGCCTTTTCAGAATCATAATTGTAAACGTAACGAGTCGTAAGGTAATAGATTGAGTTGTAATCGACTGTAAGTAAATGTAACAAAACGTAACAAACTGTAACTGCGGTACAAAATCCAACTAAACCTTACATTGCATCACAGAAAGTTACGGTTTGTTAAGTTTTCTAATATTATTTTTTTCCGTTGGGGCACTTTTAAATATGGATTAATTTTTCCTTGGAATGAAAAGTACATGTAACGTATAAGTAAAATCCGTGAACGAAAAGTAGTTATAAAATTAATTACTAGATTTATTGTTGACAAACGTGTTAAGAGTCACAAAACAATCTAAAATATACATTTATTAGATGTTAATTATAAATTAGGTAACCAAGGTGGTAAATATTATTCACGAAATACTTGATGAAATAATAAACATAAGTTTTAGATGTACCTCATAAGGACGTAAATTCTTTTCCGAGTGTCTGGACAGAATGAGAAATGTTAGTAACAAATGTTTGCTTAGTAATATTACATTACACAACTTTTTTATCAACTTAAATAAGAATTATGTACCTTTCACTATCAGGTGTCACACCCCTAGGATTAGAACTTCTATCGGGATCTGCTGTCTCGTAAATTCCTTCGTCATCTGGCAATTGACTAGAGTGCTCTTGGGGACCAAAAGGAATCCGAGCAGTAGGTTGTCGGTATCTACCATAAACAAATCTGGAGTCATCATCTCGGTTGTGACTGCATCTCCGACTTCTGTACAGTAATAAGTTATTAGAAAAAATATATTGTTACCATATAAAGGAATGTATAATACAGAAAAACGCACTATTACTTCAATACCTAAAGAATTACAATATTCCTTACATGTTATTTACCATTACAGAAAGAGCCTATCATGACAGTAATCTTTTTAATCCACAATTCTTAACGATTGTAACAATTTGTTTAAACAAGTAACAACGTTCTGCATACGTTTTGACTAGTAGTTTATTTTAATATTGTTAGTTTTTTTTGGTTCCAGGGTGTCGGAAATCGATAAAAAGTAAGTAATACAAAATTAAAGGTATATCAGTGTAGGGGACCAAGAGATGGCAGTTCACTAATAAAGGGAGTAATTAGTTTCAAAAGAGCGTGTAGGTAACTTAAAATTTATTCCAAATTGGTGAGTCATCATTTGATGGTCTAAAAAAGTTGTGTTAAATATTGACATATTGAACCACATTATACAGTTTTTCAAATAGAGCGGGTGATATATAGTCCCTTACAAAGTTTAGCCTAATTGCCTTAATGTTTTTAATATTTTAATCACATAAAGTTTTGATTAAGCCGTATTTAGTTTGTGATAATTGAAAGCACACTGAAAATTTCTTAGTCAATTGACGGTAAATTTTTTTGCTTTTGTCGCAAACTTTGCACAAAGAGTATGTTTTTGCCACATGATAAAGATAACAAGACACACATAATTTACATAACATATTAAAAGTTTAATTATAATATTTATTAATCATTGAAAATAAAAAAAGGAAATTTCAAAAAATAGAATGTTACACATGCTTTTTTGAATAGTTAAATGATACTTATCCTCCTAAATTTTTCCGTATTTTTTAATTATAAAATTCTTATTACACATTTAGTATGTTTTTGATTTGATTTTAACTCTAGTATTGAATGAACAAACCATAATTAAGCATTTTATTTTAAAGATATATATTTATAGGAAATAGACGATACTAAATCAATACAAATAACTTATGCTTCCTATTTTAAAGTATCAATATTTATTATCAGAATATTCATACGTTTGATACAAGAGCAGTTGACAGACTGTGTACAAATTCATTAAAATATTGTTCATCACGCATTCGCGTTGCTAGGCAATTTACACATTCTACCGCGATGTTCGAATATATGAATCGCCACATATTTTACTTGATACTTATTTTCATATCAAGACCACTGTAGACAAGAAATAAAGAAAAGGAAATAATTTCCTGTTCATTTACGCAGAGCAAATTGTGATTATTTTTTTTAACTTTTCTACAAATATTTTATGATCTTATTTTACAAAGAGAAAGTGTTTATTTGTACGTTCGAAAAAATAACTAAGACTACTGAATCAATCGACCCTAGTCTTGATGGAAGGTTAATCACAAGTTTTAATATGCCAAAGGCTCTTTGAGTAACCTACAAATTTATTAAAACATTTTTATGCTACTTACTGCAAAACAGCTTGGCAATGCCAATGGTGTTTTTTGTCTCAAAAGCTAGATGACGAACGGTTAAAGTTTTCAATGTTATTTAACGTCAAATGAGCCACACCAACGAAAAATTTTCTAACCTTACGTTTGATAGCAAAAGTTAACTGACTGTCTACTGCCATGCATTACATTTATATTAGTATAGGTGAGATGCTAGTTGGATGTATGGTAGTATTACACCTTACTTAATTTTAATAACTTTCTCAAGTGTAATAATAAATCTTACGTATTTATAATTAAATAATATAAAAATAATGAGCTCAATTGTCTGTTACCAAAAATTTGAAAAATATCTAATTCAGTTTTTTTTTCCATGGCAAAAGATTAATTAAAATATTAACACTTTTCAGTAAAATATTTTCTAGCATAAAAGCATCGAACCTTACAAGGACGGCTTTATTTAAGTTAATTGTAGTACTGTTTTTTATGGTAATTTATAGAGTTGGTACTTCTTACACGACATTTGTATGCTTTATCGACGTCACATTATTTTATTAACTGATCACTTCAAAATAATGTGAAGTCGATAAAGTATACAAATTTCGTGTAAGAAGTACCAACTCTATAAGTTACAATATATGTATATATATGCTAAGTGACCATAGTAGTGCCCTTATTAAAGGAGCCGGACGTAGAGCACTATAATATAAAGAAATAAAAAAATATGTGTGTATATATGTATATATATATATATATATATATATATATATATATATATATATATATATAAGGAATATGTACTGTTCACCTAAAGAGCTTCGTGACCTTAATTTTTTTGTTCGTCTACTGATTTATTTTTCCCAAAAAATTCTTTTTTTTTCTTAATCTACTTCAAAATCCTGTAACAAGTACCAGTTTCGTAAACAAACACATGAAAATAAAATTGTATCTAATTGAAATAAAAGCGTTCTAATAAGATCTCATTCCTTTAGACTGAGAAATTTGGTACTGAGCTCCAGCATGGGCAGTGCCACCATCATAACTAATAATACATAGCAATAAAATAATTTGTTGGGTGCATACAGTTGAAGTGCCAAATCTCGAGAAAATTAGTGACTTAATTTCCTCAGAAAACATTTAAAATTTAATGTTATTTATGGATTAATTAAAAATCATAACCCAGAACCAGTCGACATTACCAAATAATCACTTTACACATTTGCTGTTGGTAATCTCAGTTACTATATAAGCTCACGGAAACGCACTTTTCTTACTTGAAATGTTATTTGTTCTACGATCGAAATATAATGTTAATTTCGTAAAAGTCATGTTGTATCTAGACTTATTTGTTGACGTTATACAGAAAGGTGACATTTTCAAAAACTGCTGTGTTCAACCGTAAAACAGTTACTATTCGCTCCGAGCCGATACAGAGGTTGCGCCCCCTCTAGCCAAAATCAGGCAAAATTTCTTGCATGTAAAAAAACGGTTTAGAACATATATACATGCGTAAAGCTGCTTGTGATTGGCTGAATAAGACAGCAGGAGAGGATCGTCGTTCTCTCTCTAGCCTGCCAAGTGCCAATCACAAGCAGCTGTACGCATGTATATATGCTCTAAGCCGTTTGTTTACATGCAAGAAATTTTGCTTGATTTTGGCTAGAGGCGGCGCAACCTTTGCATCAGCTCGGAGCGAATATGAGCTGGGAAACATTTGCTATATAAAAATGTCAAAGTTGGTCCAATGTACATTATTACCTATTTTGTTTCGTACTTTCGAATCAAATTATTTCTTACGGCTTTCATGATTCATTAATCAAATAATTATTCTAGCACAATTATGAGTAAAAAAGCTTATGTGCGAAACCTTTAAAAAAAAAGGAAACTCAATTTATCACTCTTAAGCAAAATTTAATCTCACTGTAAACTAGACTCCTTACGTAATGAGACTTCTTTTTGCAACATTCATATTGCACACTTTTTTTATTTATTCAAGTAAAAAAGAAAAAAAAAGTAACCTGGCCAAGATTCTTACCACTTAATAATGTGGAAAATGTATCGTTTTATCTTTTTTTAGGAGTCTGTCCGAAAAAATGGCGTGCAGAATCCGTTGGATCAAAGCAAATACCTCAGCATCCACAGCAAATCATCTTTTGGTATCTGATTTTTCATGCTTCATTACTTAGTACACATATAAAAGTTACTCCATAATTTTCTCCTCACATGGTTAACTCATTATTAGAAAAAAAAACGTAAAGCATCTTGCATTAATTTATGTGTAATTGAACATTATTAACATTTCTATTAAATTTGTATGGTTTGCGATACTTTGCATTAACGTATATTGTACTCGAAATGTCAGCATACATATTTCAAGATTCAGTAGTTGATTACTAAAAAGCATGATAATAAACATATCCTACTCTGTTGATAAACTAGTCGAAAGCGACTTTGAATTATGTAATTCCTTAAAAAGAACATGGGAGAACATCTTATGTCTTATTATTTCCAATAAAAAGGAGAAGCACACAGTTTTATAAAATACTTTATATCTTTTTCTACGCATAAGGTTCAATTTTTATGGTAACATGTTGTGATCTTATTGCGTTTCTTAAGACTAGCATGGCAACTTAAATTACTGGTTTGACGTCAAAAATAATATATAACACAGAAGAATATTAAATCTTAACATGAACAAGATTCTGTTATTTTCGAAAATTCATAAGGGTTTTGTAAACATATTTTAAATTTCAACCCAAAAAAGAGCAAACTTTCAAAATACTATTTCATATAGAAAGTAGGGGTATAAACTTTTAGAATAGATTGTTATATAAGATAAAGTACTCTAATTTAATAACTCTTTTTAGAGTGTACAGTTTTTATACAAAATAAGAGCTCGTACAAAGGTACATCATTGTTGCTGACGATTGGCACATAGAGTACGAATCCCTGTAAGTTATAAGATCTTTAGTGAAAT
Organism: Copidosoma floridanum; assembly: GCF_036245765.1. Classification (NCBI taxonomy): domain Eukaryota; kingdom Metazoa; phylum Arthropoda; class Insecta; order Hymenoptera; family Encyrtidae; genus Copidosoma; species Copidosoma floridanum. The sequence goes on along the minus strand of NW_028321904.1, from coordinate 7,177,258 downwards.
GTTATTTGTGCAGACTCAGCGTGCTTTTAAGATACATATACAGAATGTTTAAGACGAACTGTCTGCATAAACATGCATAAACTGTCTGCACTTAAGAAAAAACTATGCGCAAATAATGAATACACGTTCTGAACAGCAGTTTTGTAAATAATGAGCAGTAAGTACCTAAAAATTTAGTTTTTAATATCAGAAATACCAGAAATTTCAGAAAAAAACTTGTTTTACAGAGGGCTAAGAGGAAGGACAGAAATTGCCCTGCATATACAGATAAAAATACTATTATTAAGTTTTAACATAAAAGGTAAGTGTTTTCAGTTTGCAGTATCTTAAACTATTTTTACTGTTGACAATTTTTAAAAATTAAAAAAAACAACAAAGTTAAATAGGAAACATAATAATACATGCCTAAAAACTTGACAAAACACATAAAATTGTACTTTTTTGTATTTTTGTTTTTCTTTAGTATCTTGTCTATTAGAGAGGCCCATCACCATTTTAAAAGCAGAGATTACACTCTGGTTAAAATCCATGGCTGATTTGTATGTCTATAGCCAAGTCACTTTCAAAAGAAAGCAAGGTTAAAAAAAGTTTTCCTTATAAATCTGCTTGTACGATTGTTTCTCTTATGAACAATACACAACACACTACATTTAGCACTAACGGTATTCTTACTATAAAATGACTCTACATTTCACAGAAATCTTTGAGTGTAGCTCTATTTGATCTTGCACCTATGTAATGAGCTACTGGATTAAAGAAACATGCTTTTTTCGAAAAATAAGATTAAAAAAATAAAGATTTTTTTAATGAATAAAAGATTTTGACATACGATAGCAGTATGTAAGCTTCGGTAGTCTTATGCCAGCTCTAGCTCCTCCCTAGAATGATTGTAAGAGTACAGGCTAAAGTCTAATGCTCAATCGGTGGTAGGTTGAGTATAGGTGGCGAATGTAGGAGTTTAGCTGCTAAATTACTTCTTGGTAGGGAAACTGTTGTATAATGAGGCTGGTGGAAAGAGTGGCTTGGGCAGTAGGGTGTAAGAATTGCTCAGTCAGTGACTTTAAGGAGCCTTGTGCTCCAGATGCTGGTAGCTGTAATGTCTAATGGATTTAAGAGACGAATTTCTTTTTATTAAAGCCGTCAGTCAAGCTCTACCATTATGATGGCCTTAGATACGTGGGTTACTAGCAACCCTTACGTGTTACAAGAAGAAGTTTATCAGGCATGAATGAAAATCTCTTAGTGGTAAATAATTTTTTTTCTTTCATCAATTAGGCATTTTATACACTAGCAAAATATTTTTTTTCTTTTCAAGAGTGGGGGATTAAGTTGTTATAATAAAAATTTATAGTCTTTCATTACGGAAAGTAGATCTCATATTTCTTTAACTGATCATTGCTGACTCACCCATTTTGACGCAGTTCCTTCTGGAAGACTATGTCCTAGAGTTCACGCGGAGAATTTGCTTGTTAATAACTTCAAAGAGGTTAAAAGGCTACGACTATGTCACAAGTAATGGTGGATGCCCTAAAGATTATATCAACGTTGAAAAGGAGAAAAGCTTAACAGCTTGTATTGCTTCGGCAAACTAACTTTCGTCTCAAATCTTAAGATTGTACACGCAAAGAATCAGTACAAGGTGTCCAAAGTAACAAGAAACCGCACCTTTGAAGACTGTATGATAGCAAAGACAGACTCTAACTACCCAATCAACTGTTAGAGAGTAAAACTAATAACTGTGAGCTCGCCTTGTGGATGACTATAAGGTAGCACAGATGAACTTTAAATATCTAATTAACTATTCAAAGCTTGACTATTAACTGTTTTTTTGGGACACGTAAGACCTCTTACTATGATGTGTGTGGACCTTGGTCACGCTCTTGCTTCAAGACGACGCAGAAAAGCTTGTCAAGGGAAATTCTTGAGGAAAGACAATAGCCAAAAACCTAATTAGCTATAGCTGTTCTAGTTTAGCCACTCAGAAATAAGCGCTTTCTACATGAGGCTTGCTCTCCTACATGTGTCAAGAGAAGGAAAAATGATTTTGTTCCTCATTCCCTTTCTTTCTCTTTTACACACAAATTTTAGGGATTCTTTCTTGTCACTTATATTAGAAGTTTTACTTATTTTGTCATGACAATATTAGAATGAAATATTACTAATCCTTACGAGTGCTAGGCACTCTTGGTTCATTTAATTAATCTTATAGCAAGAACAATGATAAATAGAGCTTAACATTTCAACAAAATGCTAAGGTTAATAAACGGTTGATGTAATAACTAAACAAAACTCTCAGTGGTCATGTTATGATACTTGTTGTTGTAATATTAGTGTTGGATCATAAGTAAATGTATATGAGATGTGTAAGTAGTGACTTCTGTTATGCAGAATGGGCACTGTGAGTGCAATGATGTGTGTGTGCTCTGTATATTTCACAGTGAAGTTACTGGAAAAGAGACAGAAAGAAGATGGCTGTTGCCATGCATGCACGCTCTCGTAGAGTCTCTCTCAGTATAAAGAGAGGAGATCTTGTAATCTTAATGAATCTTTATTTCTATTGTTAAATATATTATCTTAAGTATAAATATGTGTAATATTATTGATCCACTACCTCATAGCATATTTATTTACCATGGTAGCCGAGTTCGTGGTTATTAGCAGTATTTTTTGATTTTTACGTGTTGCTTCGGCGGCTCATGACAATCAATGACTATGGATTCAAGTAAAAGTGTCAATCCAACACTTCTTAAAATTTGAAGATAGCGTAAGTCCAATACTAATTAAGAATTTAAGAAAAAGTTTCGGTAAAATAAAAGAAAATTACTCATTGTAAAGAAGATTCTAAAAGACTCAAACAAAGAAGAAGAAAGCAAAATGGTAGGAGAAGTAAAAATTCCGGTGTTTGATGAAAAAAACTATGAGTGTGGAGAATGGAGAATTACAATGATTTTCAAACTAAAAAAATGTGACGTAGTAGCAAAGAGAGCCATGATAAGGACGGATAAAGAAGAAGAGTGGATCGAAAAGTACTTAAACGAGATCAATGTAATTTGTAGTGGAATTTTAAATGATCAGTTATAGTTCATGAAGGACAAAGAAGCACCGTACGAAATTATGAAAAAGTTTAATGAAATGTATATAAAGAAATCAACTGCACTGCAAATTGGTTTAAATGACAAGTTAGAAAAATTAGAGTTAGAAGACTTTGAAAACTCAAGTGCATTTTTCACTGAATTTAAAGTACTGAATAATATATTAAAAAGTGCTGGTGCAAATGTGACTGAAAAAAAATAATTAAACCACTTGATAAAAATGCTTCCAAGTTCGTTAAGTTATATTGGTGATTTAATCAATGCGTTAATAGAATCTGACCAAACAGTTTATTATGTGAAAAGTAAAATAAAAATGTTTGAATCAAAAGAAAAGAAAGATAAAAGCAAAAACAGTTCAAGTGCATTTAAAACTAAAAGGAAAAAAGATTGAGCATGTTTCAAGTGCAAAAAGTATGGACACTTTAAGGCATAATGTACTAAAACGAGACAGAGCGATAATTCATGAGAGCAAGGTGATGCGCAGCAGCAACGAGGCGGGCGCCAACAACAACAGCAGTGGCAACATTGAAGAGACACAGACAGTGGCCGAGGCCAAGGTCGTGGAACTGATAGAGGCTCTAATCAACATCATCGAGGAGGTGGTTGGCAGCAGAGTAATCAAAGGCATTAAAACGAAGACGGTTATGTGAGTAGTTTTAATGCAGAATTTGAGGAAAGACCTAATGAGTTGCGTGTTGAAGTAAACAGCTGTGCTAGTAAGGTTAAAGGTCACTTGATAGCAGTTGCTCCTATCATATTATGAATGATGATAGATATTTTTATGAATCTATTGATTTAAAAGAGCCTATCAGTGTAAAAGTAGGTGATTGTCGTTCTTCAAAAGCAACAAAAGTTTGAAATATTACACACAAGCTTAATGTGTATGGTCAAAATAAACTGAATATAATGAAAAACGTCTTCTTTGTTAAAGTTACAGATAGAAATCAAACAAGTTACGGTAAAGTAACAAAAACGAATAAGATTGTGTCAATAGGAAATATTTAAAAAATTCTTGATCATAATAAAAAATTGATTGCGTTGGCTATTTAAAATAATGATATTTATCATATGAAAAATAAAATTATGTATATCGAGTCAAATACAGTTACAAAAAATAAGGTAACAGAAAAAAAAAATTGCATGAAACATTTGGTCATGTAAGCTTTTATCATTTAAAAACAATGAGTGATAAACAAATGCAGGATGGCTTACCTCAAAAATTAGAAACTGATTATTTAAAATGTAGAATTTGTTTGGAAAATAAAATTCATAATTTACCATTTAATAATGACGGATAAAGGGCAAGAGAGAGATATTATATAAATTATAAATACCAATTTAAGGTGGCTCCTCACTATAAATCCCACAAAAAGAGTAAGCATACTTTAACACAGCTTTTCATTGGCTGTGGAGGTTCTTGACTAAAAATGGATAGGTACCTATAGTCCCTTCAAAAAAAGTTTAGTCACATTTACACCGTTGACCTATAAGTATCGTACAATGCAGTGACCCGAGCAGACGTATGTATACAAATCTGACAACATAACCCTTGTATGTAAATAATAATAAGCTGACGATAAGTACCTAATAATAAGCCACGGGTGACCAAAGACAAAAAAACTTTATCGTGATATATTCTATTAATTTTATCTATTAGTCAAAAAAGTACATAAGTCAGCCCCGCATTAAATTATTTTCTTAGTTCAGCGTCTCATTTATTTTTATTATAATTACGATTCCCCACAACTCCTATTCATTTTACGTACAACTTTCTGACCAATTCAAACTACGCGGGCTACCGCTCTTTGGTGTAGCAGACGCCCCACACTTTTCATCTGTTCCGTGACTTGCACAGTTATCTACTATTTTCACAAAATATCCTATAAAACCCATGGTAATGTCCAAGTACCTGAATGTCGTTGGAAAGATTCTGATTTCTTCTATCTGCTACATAGTTTTCTATTAAGAACTACTACAGTATCTTTGCTGAGATATCATACAACCTGCGCCACCAATTTGACGACCCTCCATAAGAGGCTACGTTACAGAGTCTATTTTCCAGTTAGTTTTTTTCAACAATTTTAGTGGTGACGAGGTCTAAAATTTTGGGAAAAGACTCCTTGCACCTTCAAGAATCATCCTTTAAAATATCATTTAATACTTCAGTGTTTTGATTTAGTGAGGAGCCACCTTGAATGGACATAAAAGTACTACTGGTTTGAATGGCGAGAAATATTCTCTGAGTTTTATCGATGATAACAGGAAAGTAGCTAAAGCTTAGTGTTTCAAATCAAAAGATTAAGTATATAATTGTTTTGTTGAATATGTAAGTTTAATCGAAAGTAAGACAGAAAAAAAATGGAAAGACTGAAATGTGATAATGGAAAGGAATATGTAAATAAGGATATTTATAATTTTGGTGTATTTATTAAACAGTGTCCACCCTACGTGTATAAATCAAATGGAACGGCAGAAAAATGTAATAGGAATATTATGGATATGTCTAGATGTTTATTAAAAGAAACAAGAGTTCATACTAGGTTTTGGCCAGAAATAGTTAAAACAGCAGCTTATTTAAAAAAAAAAAAATTACTAATATTGACGAACAAGATAAAACACTTTTTGACATTATGTTTTGGAAAGAGCCTAGTATAGACAATTCAAAAGTTCATGGAAGGAGGGGTTTCTGTGAGAATACCAGACGACAAAAGAAATTCAAAATGGGACAAAAAAGCAGACTTGGGAATTTAGTTAGGTTATAAAAATTTTGGTCATAGAGTTCTGATAAATATTATTAAAATAGTAGTAGCTAGACATGTTGATATAATTAAAGACGGTACAGATGGTATTGGTTTAAAATCAGAAAATGACACGGTAAAAGTTAGTTTAAATCAGAGTAAAGATGGCGATCTAAATACAAACGGCAATGTAGTCCGATCGGTAGATAATTTAATAACGAAAAAAATATCTTTGGCTATTTTTGCAATCTGACAGCCACAAAAAAAGTTATATGAGAAAAACTAAGAAAAAAAATGGTAAATTTTTACTAATTGTTTAATAACAATTGAAGCCCGTGGTTTGGTTGGACAAAACTATTTTTCCATGTTTACAGACCATAATACGAAGCGATCTGCAAAGTTTGGACGCTATCTCCGATTTGTTCCTTATTGGCTATTTTTTGATGCTTCAGCTACCAGACTAATGATGAAAATACAAATTTTAATTTAAGATGGTTAACTAGGGGAAGAAAAGAGCCTGATAGGTACAGAGATGAAAATTTTGTGTATATTAATATTCTTTATGTAAATTATACGAATGCTAAGACATCTGTTTTCTATAATGATGCTATGAATAGTAACGAGTCTGAGAATTAGAAAAAGACAATAGATGAAGAAATAGATTGCTTAAACAATAATAAGACTTGGATTTCTGTAAATAAACAAAATGTTAAAAAAATTCGGGTTTAAAATGGGCTTATACTAAAAAAGCTGATGATATTTTTAAGGCCAGGTTAGTTGCTAGAGTTTATCAGCAAAATAATTTAATTGATGATATTTATTCACCAGTTGCAAGAATGCAAATTTTAAAAATGTTACTTTCTAATTGTTGTCAAAATAATTTAATTATTCAACAAATGGATGTCAAAACAGCGTTTTTAAATAAAAAAGTAAAGTCTGAAGTATATATAAAACATTTACAAGCCCAAGAGCTTGGTATGTGTTTTTATACTTACTTGAAAAATTTAATTTTTAAATGAAGTGAGAACGATTGTTGTTAGTAAATCTTGAATAATAAGATTTATAGTGTATATTGAATACTTTTTGTGGATCACTTACTAATTCACTGTAAAAATAAAGAAGAATTAAATTTTAACAAAAAATTATTATGTTAACAGTTTTAAATTAAAGATTTAGGTAAAATAAGTACTTATTTAGGTACAAGCATCAATAATGACTATAAAAATGGAAGAATGACAGTTGATTAGAAAAACTATGTTGAAACATTAGCGATGAAATATGATATTGAAAATTCAAAATTGTATGAGGTTCCTATGAAACAAAATTTAAAATTAGAAGCAGTGCAATCAATGTGTAATGAAATTAAGTTTAGAAACTTAATGAAAGCTCATTTGTGTGTCAGTACAGGAACTCGACCTGACATTAGCTTCATTGTAAGTTATTTAAGTAGATTTCGAAACAGTTATGATAAAACACATTTTAAATATGCTTTGAGAATTTTAAAATAATTATTTTTAATAAAGGATTTACAGCTAACTTATGAGAAGAGTAGTAGTTATAATTTTATTGATTGGTTTACCTATGCTGATTGGGCTGATTGGACATAATTGATAGGAAATCAATGACAGGCTATGTAATAAGAATGTATAAAACTGCAATTTATTGAAAATCCAGATAGCAGAATTGTGTTACGAAATTATCAACATAAGCTGAGTGTGCAGTGTTGTCTGAGTGTGTGAGTAAATTAAAAGCTATAAAAGATTTATTGCTCGATTTGAAAATTGAAGTTTGCAATAAAATTAAATTGCATGAAGATAAGTCTAGTGCGATAATAATGTATAAATTTAGAAAGTTTACTAAAAAATCGAAAAACATTGAAATTTATTATCACTTTGTAAGCGAGAGTTGTGCGAAACACGGAATTGATGTTGTAAAAGTTGATTGGAATAAAAATGTAGCAGATATTTTTACTGAAGCTTTACGCAGAAATAAGTTCAAAAGACTAAGAAATATGTTAAATGTAAAGTAGTTATAAATACTCAAATTAAGACTGTAATATAAATTTAAGGAGGTGAGGTGCGTTGGATTATACGTAAATTTATATAAAATGTGTAAGTAGTGACATCAGTTATGCAACATGGGCACTGTGAATGCAATAATGTGTATGTGTGATCTGTATATTACACAGTAAAGTTACTTAAAAGAAGACAGAAAGAACATGGCCATTGCCGCGCACGCACGCTCTCATAAAGTATCTCTCACTATAAAGAGAGGAGATCTTGTAATCCTAATAAGTCTTAATTTCTAATGTTAAATATATTATCTTAAGTATTAATATGTGTAGTATTATTGATCTTTTACCTCATAGCATATTTATTTAACAATTAGTCTCAGTTATAATCATAACAATAATTATAATAATAATGATAGTAATAATAATTATAATACAAATGATAACGATAATAATAATCATAATAAGAGTAATTATAATGATAATAATAATAATAATAATAATCGTATTAAGAGTAGCTGTAATAATTAAAGTAATACTAATAATACTTTGCTGGTCACGAGTTAACATTATAAGATTTACGTGTAGTTTTGACTGATCATACTGTTACAAAAATAATTCAAGAAGCATGGTCAAACGTTGGTCGATTTTATTTTTTACTGGTAGCCGTCAGAGAAGAAGTCAGTTTATCGCACCCTGGGGACTTAAAAATTCTGTTACCTATGTAGAAGGCAGCAGTACAGACTCTCCGTCTCAATAACACTGAGCTAGGAAAAGGAGGAATGGAAATAGCTGGCCTTCTTGTTTTTCGTTGTACATTGCAAAAGTCGTAAAATTATAAATGGTCAAAATATAAGGCTATTGTGAAAGGTATGTGAAATCAGTACAGTAATGAAAAGTGCAGTAACAGGGTAGATCATGCATCTGCAAAATTAAAAAGTTAAGGTAGCTCCCTTGCGAAAACCACGAAATGAAATATAATTTATTCAATAGATTTTGATCTACTGAATCCAACGGTCTCCTTGTTTATACGCCTAGTGGAGTAAAATCTCGAGATATTTCAGCTCAAATTTGAACTATTTAACACCAGCTCAAATGGCAGAACACCAAAAAATCAGCTTTACAGTCATTTCTCAACTCACGATAAAAAACCTGAGCAGACCAGTCATGATGTACTTGTATGAAAATCTCTATTTTTCTCAATGCTGTCATGTAAAATGCTAGTAATGGAACATTTTCCAAAAATATTTGCCAAGAAAGACGTGAAAATCAGCTTGATGGTTATAAATGACAGACGGTAGCAGAATACCAACACTGAACTACGTATATGGGTGATTCTACCGTAAGTTGCTCAGATTGAGTCAGGTACTCGCACTCGCATGCCATAATGAAATCCAAGACTTAAAAACCATTTAATTGTGTTAAATGGTGTCAACTTCACTTGACATATTGTCTAATACCGATGTATTAATTTCTTCATTGAGATAATCAATGATTTAGAGTCGAATTTTCCATTTCAACCCATGTCTACGACTCAAATTCACTCATAAAAACTTTCACTGGTAAAAAAAAGGCTTATCTGCCACTTGGTTGTGTAAGCATTATAGACTTTACCTATTGGGGATAGGATTTGTACCTTAGCCCCACCAAAAATTGACAAAGATAAGCGAATTTTCACTGCATACATTTCGTGCGCATATTGACACCATAATAACCATTTTAACAAAAATCAGTTCAAACTGGTAACTTTTTGGATTAGAAATGCTAACCAATGGTCACTTTTTAAAGTATAGGACTAAAGTGAAAAAATCTTTAAAACAGTAGTACCAGAAGTTACTACGTCTTGAATATCCAAGCTCTTCTATTTGCGTATTTCATGCGTACAAACATTTTATTCCATTTTGACCCCCTATGGAACAACCACTTGGTGTACGTGTGCAGGTACACAAACTACAGGTTTTTTATTGCATTTGAGACTAGTTAATAAAGTATGGGTGGACAAGTCATTGTTATACGTCTATGAGTCAAAATGTCAATGTTTTCCAAATTATCACGGAAAAATTTTTAAGACATGAGAAAAAAGTTATTCGTAATTGTAGCAAAGATAGTTCACTAACATCACAATAGTATATAAATGGGATATATTAACAAACAAAATTGAAATATCACATATAGTTTCAGTAGCTTAAAACAGAATAATAAGTCTTAATAGTCTTGGCATATATTAATTATACATTAATTTTTCGTGTGTACCATAACTACTTTTTTTTAGAAGAGAGATATTATTGGAAATAAAATTTTTCTCAATGTTTAGTGAAATGCCCGAGCATGCTGTTGTATAATTTTCAACTATTTTTTTATCCTTAGTAAGGCATAATTGATACGGTCTGCTAAAGTACGAGCCCATTTTTTATTTTAACTGCTTAACCATATAGTATTATAACTAAAGCTGTACACAAATTTTCGTCGGTTAACAAGAAGGCGTTAATTTCTTATAATATAATACTTCCCCGTAAGATGTACATTAATTTATCTAGTGAATATGTTTAAAACAAATTTTCATCTGGGCTACGTACGCCCCACTCGGTGGCCAAGTATGCCTGCTAGGTGGGCAGACCAAGTCATGTTTTTACCTTTTATGTAACTCACAAGGAACCAATTATGCAATGGCAAGGTACATTGTCACAAATCTATTGTCAAGTAGAAGTGATCAGTCTATCTATTCGAATGTTTTAATTATTCAAAAACTACAGAAAACCAAGTATCCTGGTATTTATATTGTGAAGTAGACTCTTTATGGGCAAGAATACTAAATATTTGTTAAGTGGCTGGGGTTTGCTATCACTCATATCAGTTTATTTATTAATAACAATGAATTTTTTATAATATGTTGTATTAAATTATAAGGATTCAGAAAATATAAAAAAGTTGTACACAAACTTGTTATAGTTTCACAAAAATAATTCTTTCTTGTATTTGTGTAACCAAAAATTCATAGATTGCAAAAATTCCCACCATTACCATTACTGAAAACTAACAAATTTTCTCCTAATGAATTATTACGTTAACTCTTAAATGATATTTTATCATTCACACAACACTAAGATGTTTCATTTGGTTAAAATATTTAGAAGTGGTCTTCAAGATCAGTGATAGCTGTAAAACCAATTTAGTGTTAGATGTACTCAGCTCTATCAGCATATGACTTCCAGTTTATCGCCCCTTGACCATTAGTAAAAATCTTTTATGGGCCAAATAATTAGTTGGTGCTAACTCAGCAGCTTTAATGTTGTAACACCTGTTATTTTGTGAGTTCACTTTTGACCTAAATTGCTTGGCACTTAGAGACAAAGAATTCGATAATCTTAGGTGCTCACTATAGCTTTGACTAAGCTCTGCTGATAGATTGAATTGGCTTAAGACGGCGTATCTTTAATATTTAATAAAAAAATCGCTTTCGATAACGTCATTTAACATTAGTTTTCTCTTCATGAATATTTATAGTTCAATTACGTTACGACGTTACTCTTAAAATCCCTTAATCCTCATGACATTCTCGTTTTCCACGAAAATACTTTATATCTCTCTTCTTATCTCAACAAATTTTCTGATTTTATGTCTACAGAAAAAGCCCTCGACGGACTTTACATGTATAGAATAAAAAATTCAAATAAGGATATTCAAAAAAATATGGACGCAGTGACTCATTCATCGTGTGGAAACCTTATGCTTAGAAACGACTTTAAAATACATAGTCTTTTGGGCAAAATACAAATTAATCTGAATGAGATTTGCCTACTATGCAAAAAAAATGTCAGCCTACTGAAGTATCACTGGCATTATGAGCTTTGCCTTGAGATAGGCTTTGTAACTAATATTAAAGCCCTTAGTTAATTAACTATAAAAGAAAGAGTGAGGATAAGAGGGGGGAAATTAACTCATAAGTTATTATAATTAATCTTATTATCCTTCCTTTTTGCACAGTCCCAAACACATGTAATAATTTTTTTGATTAATAATCACTTAGTTTAGTATATAATATAATGCTATTTTCTTTACAGTAATAATTTAATGCCAAGAAAAAGAAAACTTACATGATTATTATAATACTAAAACTTGACGAAAACTTAGTACAAGGTGCATTTAGTCATGTAGTATTTTAGTCACTAGCCTACTGTTGCTCATTGAATGCAGTACTTAATTATATAAGTAACTTGTTAGAGAGCGAATAACTGTTTTTGGTTACGTCCTTTGTCTCTTAGTACAATTAATTCGTGTCCAAACGCAATAGAAGTAAACAAATTTAGAATAAGCCAAAGAGAGTTAAAGTCATTTAAACCATGAAGCTAGTTTACCCAAAGATGCTAAAAAACAAAAAAGTACGTACGTTTATGCACATGTTGATGAAACATTTTTTTTTTCTCGGAAAAAAATGAATTGTTAAACTGTCTACTGATTCCATGGCCTGTAAAAAGGCATGAGACTACGTTCGAAAACCTTCAGTTTTTAAATAAAGGCAGCGTTAATTGATAATCATAGTTATAACCCCATCAAAATTATATTTTTTTAAATTATCTTATGATTACGAAATAACACAATGGCTTTGAAAACAAGCAATCTTAGCCATCTAAACATCAGATATGATATATTTAAAAGTCACATACATTTATTCATTACCATCAGATTGTAAGAAAAAGTTTGAGTTACATGTTTTTTTTTTTAATAATGCTGTATTTCAGTATAAGTATAAAAAGTATCAGATAGATAAAAACTAATATCTCGGAAAAAAATTCTTCACAAAACATATAGCACTGGCTTATTTAATATTGTAAGCCTTTGTAAATCAATATTCACACATTTATATCCATAATAAGTTGTTGTCAAGTCAAAAAAAATTGTAATAATAAACTTAAGTATAAATTACACCATTCTGATACATAAAACTTAATTTTGTTTTTCATCATGGCATTTCAAGTAAAAGGTTGAAGTAGTAAGATAATAAATGGTGTCTAATTCATCAAGCTTAAAGCAATGACTTCAAAGGTTTTCAAATACTTCCGTTAATAGTAGCATCCTCTTGTGCCCGGAGGAGTACTTCATTTGGATGATCACATGCTTCGAAATTTAATTTAAAATTATTAATGAACGTGCATGTTAAAATCATTTGTAGTCTATTGCAACAAATTTTAAAATAAAAAACTTTTCTCTCACTTAGATTGGAACCTCGATCTCTAGAGTGATGAAAAAGTATGTGATTTTTTTTATTCATCGAACGTTTATTTATTATATTATTTTAAAATAGCATGTACTCACAAGCGTTGAGGAACGTATAAAATATCGCTTTAGAGTATAACAATAGTGAGGCGCCTTTAGAGCTATACATAAGCTGTCTTAAGGTGTAGAATTTAGCCTTAGTTGATAATTCTACAGATATGTTATGAGTGATTACTATTTAAGTGCAATGTTCTAGTACATTAAAAGTAGTTTGCGTTAGATAAAAGAAAAATAATTGGAAAAGTTCTTATTCTGATAACTATGGTTTTGGGTAAGGTAGTACGAAAAAGCAAAAGTGAGTACGTTAAAATATGCTATTAGTTGTAAGCTTAGTACTGCTTTCAAATTTTGTGGTATGATAGGATACTGTGTGTACCAGTTGTACCTATGATATTTTTTTTATGCATTTAAATATCCATAAGCATATTTACAGAAATTATAAAAGACATAAAATGTTTTTATATAAGTACAGCTATTCTAACAAATAATTGCTCAAATTCTGAGTCTAGTAGATTTTTTTTTTATAAACATATTTACATGTTATTTACAATTAATTTAATGTTATTCGTATGTGTGGTAGCTCAAGTAGATTAGTTTGCAAATGCTTAGTCTAAGGTTCTTCTTTTTTTTTTTTTTTTTCTTCTAAACATATTTACACATGGTTTCTGATATACTATGTATTATTTTTAATATGTCAAATATGATTTGTAAATATTCTGACTCTAGTAAAATGGTCACGCAGGTGCTTTGTCTAAGGGGTGTAAAAAAAAGGTTTTTATTTTTTATTTTTATTTAATAAATAAATTCACAAGTATAAAACAAAATGTAAACTAACTTTTATCTATACAATCATTCGAACAAGTGTAGAAGCATATGCTTAGCATAAAATTTTAATTTAATTTAATTTTTTTTGTTCTGGCATATATATTTATTACATATAATTACAAGGAGCTTCAGAATTACAAATTTACTTCAAGACTTACATGCTGTTTATATATTACATGAACAGTCGTGATTCTACGTTAAATAGCGGAAACTGTCAGGCAGCGCTGGGCCTGAGAGCGAGCAAGCAAGCCATGAGATAATACTTAATATTATTTTTTTATTTATTTCTATTTCTCCTCTTAAAAAGATATTGCAAGGCCCTCCTTTGTAGCTCAGCCATGTCCATATCCCGATTGCAAAGCCATCAATATTTGTCAAAGCTTAACCTTGAGACGTCATAGTACTTTCTTCTTGGGCTAATTTTAGAGATAAGTTGGAAAATTTCCAGTGCCTATGCTAAAAAGTGTGCCGATGTTTTGGTGCTGATTTAAGCGCCAATCTATCGTGGCCAGCAGATAAACTAGCATACGTTTTCTATTGGGTGGTGGCTCGAATACTCAGCCTGTAGGAGAGCTAAGGGGAGATAAGTAAGTAAGACCTAAGAAGTTCAAATGTGTGCATCAGTGATAGAGATGGCAAGGTAAATGCATACAACTGACTACATATCTATAGCTATAGTTGTATACTTATACGTACAAAGAAGAGCTGCGCGTATTCCTTTTCTCGCTTTTCCTCCGTAAAAGAAAGATAAGATTTTTTAATGCAGTTGATTATTCATTCAACTGTAAAAACAAAAACATAATTAACAAGTTATTCAAATTTTTCCTTTCATTTTTCCAAAAATAATGAGCTCAGCACTATTAACTAACCATTTTGCTTCAGTAATAAACAAGTGCCTTTATCCTAATGACCCAGTGCTCTCAACTATTTTTCACTTTAATGACAAGTAAAATTTTTTAGTGGTAAGTAAACGCATTGACCACAACGACACAATACACTTAAGGTTTTTTTAAATCGAACTTCTTTGAGTAACGTGCTTGGGGCGCTGGAATTTAAAAAACGACAGACTTCCATAAAACGGAAGTGGCTTACTAGAAGTCTCTTCCTCCTAAAAAAAACATTTTTTTTTTTAATCATGAATTCAAAAAAACAAAAAATTTAAATAACACAAATATGGTTATGTAGATTCAATCAAATAAGGCGCATCATTACGTATTAAATATTCGTATTTAATAAATGAAACACCAGCCGATTTTTTTTGAACCTAATGTTTTTTGGCATAAAAATAATGCTTATAATTACTGTTGTAAATAAATTATCTGATAAATAAGAAAATTATTAAAATAAACATATACAATAAGGTTGCAGAGCGTATCGAAGGTTTTAAGGGCACGTATTTCAAATTCCGCAAACAAATTATGTTACAATGTCACATGATTATATAAATATGGTAGTTTATTAAATCAATCATAAATAAATTATGTAAGACCATTTTATATGTATATTTAAAGTTACGTATCATTATAATGGTTTTTAAGGGTGCTTATTTTAAATTTGATTAACAAATAATGGTAGAAAGTCATTAACTAATTATATAAAAAAAAACAAAAATTACATTATTAGGCTTTGCAATTGCAAAAAAAAGTAAGAAAAAAAGTAATTTAACAAAAATTTATGTACGAAAATTGAATAAAAAAAGTTGAAAAAAAAATGCAATGACAAACAATTAAAAGTAAAAATAAGAAAAAAGGTATAAAATCAAAATAAAAAGATTTAATAAAAAAAAAAAAAATATGTATATATAAATATAAAATTACAAGAAAAATAGAATAAAAATAACAATTACAAAATTAAATTGAAAGAAGGGAACAAAATAAGTAAAGAAATTGAAAAATATAACAAAATCAAAAAAAAATAGAAAAGGCAATAAAATAAAAATACAGAAATTAAAATTTAAAAAAATAAAAAAAACAAAATGCATTGAAAAAAAAATTGAGAAAAAGAAGTACTCAAATAAAATATACAAAAAAAAAATAATAGAATCATAATAGGCATAAAAAATTACAATGGAAAGAAAAAAAAAAACAAAAGAAAAAAAAGGAGTGGAAAAAAAGATTAAATAAAAAAAAAAATAAATAAAAAAAAAATAATAAAGAAAATTGAAAATAATATAGAAAAAAAGAATTTTAAGAAATTCAATAAAAAAAGCAAAACTAAGCACTCCGGGAGTGCAGGCAGAAGTAAAAACTTGAACTTATTTGGGATTAGTTGTCGCCTTAGAGCTTCTCCCAATGCTCAAGGATATCGGAGGTGCGAAGCAGGTCATGGAATGAATGAGCGAACGGGTTAAGAGTAATTTAACTTTATTTATTATACAACAAGAAGAGACTGCACTTTGTTAAACTGTTCGTTGCTCGTGGACAAGGAGCGTGCCGTCGTCGTTGCTGGTCGAGTGTCGTGTCGTGGCAGCGTTTGCTACCTTACGGTAGGCGCTGTCTTGAGTCGAGAGAGAGGAGGTGGCGCGCGCAGCTAGTCCGTGCGCGGGATAAGCTGTTGCTTCCGCTGAGAAGCTTGATTTGAGCTTTGGCCAGTGGATGGCGCCACACTTATGGCGCGTTGGGCACTTTCTTGGGTGAGAATTTTTAGGTGTGCTCGCGACATGAGAAATTGTACATAAAAAATCAAGTTTATTAAAGCAATGTGGGCACTTTTTTAATGGACATGAAGTATAATAATATTGAAACTATATTTGAAGGAAGTGGTTTTATTTAAATAAGTAAATATTAGTAAACAGTCAATACAAAATCTATCAATTTTTTTAACACAATACCATAGCAGCAACACAAGTCAAATGAAATATTTAAATAAATAAATTTCCCGTTTAATATTCATTTATAAAATAAATATAAAAAACTCTCAATCTCGTCTGTCGCGAGGGCACGAACGAATGTCTATGCAAAGACTGCGTATCAGCATAACTCTGAGTATTATTCCACGCTCACAGTTCATGCTTGATCGCACATAGCGCCGCTGACTGGATCCCACCGAGAACTACTTTGCGCGAGAATTTGAATTCAAAATCGTATGATTTTTTTAACAGACAGTAGGCGCGGAAATTAAAATTCGAAAGAATTCTTGGGATACTATTTATGTATGTAATCATACAACATTATCCAATATTTTTAGGCATTAATTAGCCAATACATACAAATATTTCTTTCGAATTTGAATTTCTGCGCCTACTGTCCGCTGAAAAAATCATACGATTTTGAATTTGAATTCTCGCGCCCAGTAGTTCGTGGTGAGATCCAGGCAGAGGTTCTATGTACGATCAAGCATGAACTGTGAGCGTGGAATAATGCTCAGACCAACGATGCTGCGTATAGCATGCAGCGCTCTCGCATACCTATACACTCTGAGTATACGTATGTAATCTCGTCTGTCGCGAGAGCACGAACGAATGCCCATGGAAAGAGCGCATATAGTATAAAACTTTTTTTTAGTTTTTACAATATTCGTATGCAAACCAAGATAACCACTTGGTATTACGAAAATTTTTCTTAAAAGCATTAGAAAGTCCTGATCTATTTCTTCTATTCATCTATACGTTTTGTAAAAGCTTTTTTATAACGGTTTGGAGTAACTTACTAAGAAAATTCTGTTTTATTTACGGCTAAAAAATCATATGAGATAGTAGCTTAAAGGTTTTCTTACGATAAATATAAATTATAAATATTGGTCAAACGTTTTTATTTTTTTGTGAGCTCTTTATTTAGGAACTTCAGAGAGGCTTCTATGCCCAAAACATGAGTAACAGGGAGTTATTTCAGCCAACTTATTATTTTATTTAACGTTTACAATGACACGGTAATTTTCAATTAGTAAGAAATAAAACATTTTTTACACTTCATAAAAAAAGTACCCAACCTTTTAAGATTAACACAAACTCATACAACGCAATTATTTGTTGCGCAGGCTACCTTTTAATTTCTTTGTTAAAACTTGCAGATGTATGTAAAACTTAAAAGATCCGTTCATGAGCGCCAATTAAAAGAAAAAGTCATTTGCTTAATACCACTTAAACTGGAGGAGTATAGTTTAAGAATGGTATATCGCATGATATACAACTTTTTTTATCTTCAGAACATTGAAAACGTTTGATTAGTATTTCTTAGAAAATTCTGTAGAAGAAATTTCTGGTTTCTGTGCACAAAAAATGTAAATTGTTTTTGTGTTGGACATAAAATAAGTACAGGATTTTTTTATTGTTTTTATTATTATAATGATAATAATAGTAATTGTTACTACTATTTTTATAAGCTATTATAAATTTTAATTATTTATTGCGTAAAATTAGATACAAACGAGAGGATGTGCTGATGTGTGTGATAAGGGTCATGAACTAACACTTCTGTAAAAACTTTGTTCACTGTACGTTATTTATTATTTTTGCAAGTATGTGGATCTGCATGTGTCATCGAAAATTGCATTATCATTTTTAATTAGAGTCGTAAGATAGTTGTTTAATAAAATAATTGTAATGCTTTTAGGAAATAATTTCACTTACAAATAAAAACGTCAATTCACAATAACGTGAAAAAAGTTTGCAGTTTTTCCTGATTTGTTGGATTACTTTGTAAGTACTTTTTATTATGTTGTTTGTCTGACAGTAATTTTGTGAGTAAATTTACCTAGTACTTAACAAATATTGAAAAAAAAAAAAAACCGCTCGCGTATTGAGGCCACATTGAATGAGACGGTCTCGAGCCGGGAAAAACTACGAAGAGAGCATGCATTTTTTCATTATTACCTATTCAAGGTGTTACTACAAATAAATCTGTAATGACCTTTCTTCTTAATAATTACTTTTTTATGAAATGTAGTTGAAAAAAGTGTGTTTGGACTTCGATGACTGAAATAAACAAGCACGTTTTAAAACAAGTGATGCAACCTTTTTTAACGATGAACCCCTAGTTAAAATGTGGTTACACAAATGATTTTTCTTCATAATTGGCGCTAATAGACGAATTTTTTAGTTTTACAAATAGCTGCAAGTTTTTACAAGTTAATTAAAAGGTACCATGCGCATCAAATAAACGCGTTGTGTGAGTTTGTGTGGATCTCCAGAGGTCGTGTACTTTTTTTTGTGAGGTGAAAGAAACGATTTTTTTCTCAATAAAGAAGGAATAGAGTGTCATTGAACATATTGAATGAAAAAAAATCAAGTTCCCTTAGATTACTCACAGTTCCTCATGTTTTAGCCACCACAGCCTTTCTGGAGGTCCAAAATAAAATTTTAAGAAAAAACAAAAACGTTTGATGCAGAACTATAGGTTATATTTATCGTAAAATAACTTTTTAATTAATGCCTTAAATGATTTTCTTAGCCATGAATGAAACCGACCTTCTTAAGTAAGTTACCTAAAATGCGTTGTAAAAGTGCTTTTACAAAATATTTATATGAATATAAAATATAGGTAAGGGCTTATTAATGCTTTCAAAATAAATTTTATTAGTTTACAGTGGTTTTGTTGGTTTGTATACTTATATTTTAAAAATTAAAAAAAATCGTTGTGGTCCCTGGTCAAACATAATACATCAGTCATCATAAAAAGTGTGAAATATCAATTGGAATGTTATACTTGATGGAAAAAAAAGTCTTGCTCCGAGGGAGATTCAAACCTGGTGCCGCAAAACAAAAGCCTGAATGTGAGCACTAGCCACTTGTGTTCATCGTATAGTTTCAACGCTTAAAATTTAATTCATGTATAAATGGTTAACAAATATAAATCATTTTAACAATAAAAAGGACTTTAGCGCACTGGGACGTTTGGGTAAAATCGTTTGTATATTGTTGAATAATATTACTCAATTTAAAAAAAATTAAGCATACTGTGTCTTTGTGGTTGATGTGCTCATTTTTATTTATTAGTTTTACTTGTTATAAAAGTGAAAAATAATTGAGAGCACTGGGTCATTAGGGTCGAGGCACTCGTTTATTACTAAAGAAAAGTAGTGAGTTAATTGTGATGATCTCGTTATTTTTGAGAAAATGAAAGAAAAAATTTTAACGATTTGTTAATTATGTTTTTGTTCCCACAGCTAAATAAATAATTAACTGCATTAAGAAATCTTATTTTGCTTTTAGAAAGAAAAAGCAAGAAAAGTAATAAGCGTAGCTCTTCTTCGTACGTATGAGTATACAAATATAGCTTTAGATATGTAGCCAGTTGCATGCATTAACTTTCCCTTCTGTATCACTGATGCACACATTTGAACTTTTCAAGTCTCACTCACCCATCTCCCTTATCTCTCTCGCGAGCTAAGCCTTTGAGCCGCCAGCCAATAGAAAACGTGTACATAGTTTCTCTTCTGGCCACCATAAATTGGCGCTTAAATCAGCGCCAAAACATTTCTACACTCTTAAGGTGGCTCCAGCGCCTAGTGCCGTATCAAAATGGGAAGACTAAAAATTAATTATCATTTTCTTTAAAATATGGTATAAAATTATCGTAGAGACTGTTGTGAGCCATATTCTACATTTTATCTGTTACTTTAGTGAGTTAATATAAAAAACCAAAAAAGTTTTATGGTGCCCTAATTGATGAACTGTTACGGTACGCTCCTAAGTTCAAGAGTAGCAGGGGTGTCACAACCTAAATTTTCATGGTATGGAATGGGCTTCAACATAAGTATGGGGCGGAGAGGGGGGGGAATTTTTATCAATTTCAGTATAATCCACTGTATAATCAAAATATTTAAGTGCAAGTGTATCAATCCAAGTTCTTAAACCCACATAACCAAAAAGCCTAGTTATACTTGAAAAATTGCTTGTTAATAAAGGTTAGTACAAAGTATAAAGTAATATTTTTACAAAAAATCACTTTGGTAAAAATTTAATTATTTAAATATGGCCTTCAATGATATAAATATGGATTTATATTTATTTAACTAAAGAGTAACACGCATTTCTTGCTGTTACTTATGTTCACTATTTACTAGATTTAAAATGTATTTCGCGCGGACAGGTACACACTGGCAGCGTTTGCTGTAAATGCGATATTCAATACGATATTCGATATTTCGATTACAAAATTTCAACACTCGATTCCATTATAGTAGTCATGCTTACACTGCAAACAGACCTTAATATAAAATCTAACCCCAACATACTATTACCAGTATTTTTTTTACATGGAGCTAACATTCTCTTTTTAATACTTTGGCACTTCTCATTTTATACTAAAATCTATAAATAAAAATGAGAAAAATTTTTGTTCCACTCAGTTCCCATAGCAAAGAGAGTGATTCTTTAAGTAACGAGCTAAATAAATCAAACAGTATGCTGCATCAAAGTAAGCTTTTTGATGATAAGGTCTCTAAAAGTAATCAAGATAAGTTGAGCAGTGATTATTATTCTCCAGGTAAATTTAAATTTGTTACTTAACAAAAAAAAAGCTTATTGCTTATTATTATCATTATTAAAATTTGATGCAATTTAGAATTAACACCATCGTCATTCCCTAACTAGAAAAAAACACGTAAGTGGCTAGATTCTAATGCTTTTGGCAAAGCAATTTGTACCACTTGTACATATGCCGTCAATAACAAATTGATAATTGGGCAGAATAAGAATACTAATATCTCAAAAAAAACATTTGTTGATGAAGGTTTCAGTTGCTGAAAAAATGCAATTTCGTCATTCAAAAGCCATGAGAATAGTGAATTGCACATGCAGGCAGTACATGTGACTATTTCAAATCAAAAGAAACAGAGTATCATGGATCATCTCAGTACAGCAAAAAAAATGAAAATGGTTGACGCTCGACTAGCTCTGAATAAAATTTTCACGACTGTTTTGATGTTAGCAAAACAGGGTCTTGCTCTAAGAGGGCATGATGACGATAGATCGAATTTGATCCAGTGTTTGAAAATGAGGGCTGAGGATGTACCTCAATTGAAATCATGGCTAAATCATAATGGAGATAAATATCTCCATCACTCTATTATTAATGAGATGTTACACATATTTTCTGAAGCGATAATGCATCGAATAATTAGTGAAATCAAGTCAAATCAGTATTACTCAACTATAGTGGATGAGACATCTGATTTTGCTCAGCTAGAACAAATCTCAATTTGTATTAGGTCAGTTTCTGAAGATTTAGCCGTGAAAGAATATTTCATGACGTTTTGTGATACAGGTGACACAAAAGCTTAAACACTGCTTGGAATTATAACCTAATATTTCTCTTGAATAGGCCTTGACATACATAACTTAAGAGGTCAATGCTACGATGGGGCTAGCAACGTCTCTGGGAGAATAACTGGCCTTTAATCTAGAATCCGAGAAATTAAACCACGTGCTCTGTATGTGCATTGCTTGGCTCATACCTTAAACTTAGTTGTACAGGATGCTCGTGAAGATATACCTTACGTAAGAAGCTTTATTGGAAAAGTAAAAGGTATCAGTAACTTTATACGAGACTCTCCAAAGAGATTACACGAGTTTAAAATATGTCAACAATTTTAATCTGGTGAACATCATACTGTGCTATCCCCATACTGTCCTCCAAGGTATATCAAGTCAAAATAAAGAAATCCAAATTTTTTTTATTAATCTTAGTGCGATTTTTATATTTTTTATTAAAATTAAATGGTAGTTTTCGGGACCGCCCTGGAGAGATGCACATTGGTGATGAAAACTACCATTACACTAAAAAGTACTAATTTTAAAATTTTGAAAATAACGACAGTGACGATTAATTATATTTAATTAAATGGTCTTGTGGCATACTGTCTAAAATTTGTTTATTTTTTAACAAGATGTGTACAACGTTCTAATTGTATATTGACAACCCTTTTTAAGTAAAATAAACTGTAATATTCGATATAGCTTACTTTTTACTTAAAAAGAGTTATTAATATATGACATAAAAGTTGTACACATTTTGTTGAAAAATAAAAAAATTCTTGACAGTATGACATCAAATTATCTGATTCAATATATTGTATAAACTTTAATCTGTTTTATACTTATACAAACAATTGCATCATTGATTGAAGAAATTGTCACTATAATCATAATTACTCCTTTTTAATTGCAAAAAATGTATATCTTTAAAAAAAAATTAATTATAATTATTAAAAAAGCGATAAATTTTTTCAGATGGGTGGTACGAATAAAGTCTTCAAAATCCCTTTACCTTTTCAGGATAATTACAAGGCTACAATTGAGTTTTTTGATTCAGTTAATTCTAATAGACTTGCAGATTCTAAACAAGCTCTTGAAGCTGCAGGATATTAACAAAATATGCTGTCATTTAATTTTTATTTTTATTTGACTGCAATAATTAAAATATTTTCACCAATTGAAACTTTAAATTTCCAACTTCAAAAATCTAAATTGTGTATGAATCCCATGAGAAGGTTCAAATATTAACTGACGTTTTAAAAGAAATGAGGAATTCTAAATTCGATAAGATTTGGCTAAGAGTCACTGAGGGCATTCAAGTTTTGAAAATCGGTGAGCCAACAGTCCCTAACAGAAGAAAAGTTCCTAAGAGATACGATTCCATCAGTGAGTCTCACGTTTTTCAAACTCCAAAAGATTATTATCGGAAGCAATTTTATGAGATAGTCGATCAAACACTTATGTCATTAAACGAAAGATTTAATGCAGATACGCTAAAAATTTTGAGTAGATTTGAGAATTTCATTATTGGCAAAAGTAATGTGTCTATAGATGAAATTACAAATTTTTATAATTTTTCTACAAAAAGCAATAGCATTACAAACGATATAGATCCAGAAAAGCTTAATAAACAAAGAGATATTTTTTTTGACCTAGTAAAGAGGGAAAAAATTTCTATAACATCTTTAAAAGACGTCATAGCATACTTAAAAGATAACAAGGCCCTAAGAGGCATTTTTGATGAATACTGTAAGCTTGTGAGACTTCTTCTCACTGTTCCAGGATCATCTTGTGTTAATGAAAGATCATTCTCTGCTTTACGTCGTCTAAAAAACTATTTACGGAGTACAATGTTAGAAATGAGACTAAATGATGTTGCTATAATCCACACACACCAAGACCAAATTGAAGAACTTGATGTTGAGGCATTGATGAATGTTTTCATCAATCGTTGTAGTAGGAGACAATCTGTTTTTTAAATGTAATGATAATTATAAACATCTTTATTAAAATATTTTATCACACTTATTTTAAATTATTTGTGTATTTGATGATCCTTAAGATTTTAATTTTAAATGAAGTGCTGTAAGTATTTTACTTGATTTTCTTCGAAAATTACGAGTTTTCTCATTTTGTTTGCTTTTATACACCATTAAAGCCATCCGATTTTTATTCACTGACGTCCTCAGATTTTATGCGAGAATTCACGCAAAAATTTGAGATACTTTCATAGGTATGGAATTCCATACCATCACATCACCATGGTATGGAGCGTTCCATACCATCCATAGTGGAATCGCTGCCCCTGATTAGAGTAGTTCTTAGAGTAGTTCTACCTATATATATATGTACTCTGCAGAATGCAGACAGCTGAGAGCTGACTTGCACTTGCAACTGTATACTTAGTCTCCAATTATTTAAAGATTTCGTTCGATAACAAGACACTTTTCTCATGTCATCGAAAACTGCGTAATAATATATACAAGATAGTATGTTTTTTACACCTTACTGGTTATTTATATAAGTGCAGCAGTAGGTTGTATATTGCGTAAGCTTGCATTTCCTATCGAACCCATCTTAAAACTACGATTTTGTAAGCATGATTTCTTACAATTTTCATCGTCAACCTTAATTTTTTTTTATACGAATAGAAAGATAGGAATTCAAAGAGTATAATTCAATTTTATTAACCTCGGTTGGGTTATTTATAATTTGAACATTAAGGCCACTGGAGCCACCTTAAGAACAGGCACTGGCAATCTCTCTACTTATTTTTGCTGATTTGGGAGAACTTTATAGTATGCATGCTATCCCTGTTAGCAGGAATCTTTTTATTTTCTTGGTGTCTAGACCAGTGCAAGATAATGAAAAAGATGTCTGAGTTTTAGTTCAGACCTTGTTTATCAAGAATCAAAATCGCTTTAGGTGGTAGTGTGCCCACTTTTTCCCTATTTTTAATTTTTCCACGTTGGGATTTATGAGCTCACTTAAGACTTAAAATTTTTTTATGTTATTTGCTTTAGCAAAGTATTCTCTTGTAGTCCTTACTATAAAATTGTTAATTTGCAGTATGTTTGACACTTTATAGAGTATTCTATTGTAAGTTGATCTTCTTTAGTCCAAGTTAATGATCTTTATATTTTTAGGCAGGCTCTCAGGCAGGATCTTTCAAAGATATGAGCTTCTTTCATGGTAAAAGCACGTTGGTTTATCCACATAAGGTCCACATATGTGATAATGGATCGAACGAGCAGGCAACACGCGATAATTTCAAAACGTGCCTCCAAGTGCCTCTTGTAAAAAGTTTGCTTAGGCTTGCGAATGTGCACCGCGCTATTCTAGTTGGATAATGGTTTGCTGGTTCATGCAAAAGAGTCGACCGATTTGAATACCTAAGTATTTCACGCTATTATTGTGAGGTACTATTGTTTCATCTCTGTGTTTGGTTGTAGCTTGATTTGGAATCCCCGTCAATTTTCCATTTCTGCTTTGCTTAGTGTGCTGTTGTCAAGTCTTATTAAGATGGACTTGCACGTTGGGCCCCTTAATTTTAACATTCATTAGTTGTGTTACCTGTTTCTTTTGTTTACAAGAGATTCAAGATCCATTGGGGCAAAAGTGAGGTTTTTTTGCGGGCAGCAGAGTATGGGACTATTTGTGAAGAAGGTAATATGACTCTTACCCCCTTTGTTAAGATTAGAGAGCGTAGAAAGATCACTGACGTAGAGATTGAACAGGATGAGTGCGTTAACAGTCCTCTGCTGAAGGCCCTCATGGAGTGAGAACTCATCAAAGGTTGCTCTGGTTTAGTTGACTACGAAGCGTCTGTTATCAAGCATTTTTAGAAGAAAGTTGATGATATTGAGTGAGAAGTGTTTTCTCACCAGTTTAAAAAATAACCTTATTACCCAGATAGAATTGAATCCTTTTTTAAAGTTAATAAAACAGATAGCAACCATTTTATTTTGATAAAGGTGTGCGTGTATTTCATGCCAGACATTGTGGATTGCATGTCAAGTCGATAGCTTGTGCTAAAAACAAAGCTGGTCAGGTGGCATTAGGTTATTGGCGAAATAATGAGCAGTGATTTGATTGTTGATTGTGGCTTTAAAAATTTTGCTTCTATTGGATAGTATGCTCATTGATTGGTAGCTCTCAAGTTTAGAGAAGTTTTTGTTTTTTTTAAGTAATCGGTATAATATTTGCTACCTGCCAACAAGGGGGTAGTGAGAGTTATTAATAAAATTGTTGAACAGGATAGTATGGTTACTAATTAATTTAATCGTTAAATTTTTAAAAATAGTATTTGAGGTACCGTCCATGGTGGCAGAGGTCTTGTTGTAAGTTGATTTTAATAGGCCGGAGACCTCTGGGACATCTACTAAAATCTTGTTAGAGTGAGCCCTGTGTTGGGTGAGTAGATCGGTTGTTATCGCTAAAAGTGACGGATCTTAAATTGACTAATACCCGCTGATCGTTTGCTTCTTTGATTTATACGTTATTTTAAACTATTAAACAAGTGAGTGAGTCGTTACTATCTGCATGCTTAGAATTACTTATTAATCGATAGTCAGCAGTTAGAGTGTTTAATTTATTTTTAGTTCAGTAACGGATATTTGTTGTTGATCAATTTGCTTGTTTTTTATATTCATTTTTGCATTCTTTTAAAACTTATCATTGTTAATATCAATTTGGATAAGGATAATGAGGTTTGAACTATTGCTTAGGAATTTTTCGTTTACATTGTGAAAAAAATCCAGCTTTTTGTTATCCAGGTCTTTAGTTTTTTGCGCCAAAAATTTATTACATGATATTAGAACAAGTTTTTTGATTTCAAAAATTATGTTGTTTATGCTTTTCTTTGTTTTGGTGATTTTTAAACTTATGGGACGATAATTTGCATTTTTAGATCTGGCAAGTAAATTAAGATGGGTAAATAGAGCTACCTTGATTTTTCTCAGTTTCTTAATATCAGGAGTGATATTTTCATCGAAGCTATTGGCATGTTTAAACGGCGGTACAGCTGTATCAATATCTTTCGTGATATATTGGCTTAGTAAATCTAGAAAATTTTCAATTTTATGATTTGACAGGTTTCTGTTATCCAGGATGTAAATGTCAAAGCTTTTGATCACCTGCTGAAATTTGGACCGTTTCGTGTGTTTAAGGTTTTTTGTGAAATTTACTAGGTTATAGAAAGTAATAGAGTGTACCTGAAGGTCAAATGAGATGTTAATGTCAAGCGCGACGTGGTCACTCCAACAGTCTAGCACTCTATTTATAGAGATTCTGGAGTTAGCTAAGCGTATGTCTTAGTATGACTGGCTGCTGCAAAAGGTAGGGTTTAGAGGGGGGGGGGGGTGTAAAAAGGAAAAGAGATTAATTTTTGTTGGATTCACTTAACAATGAAGCCCCCTCTAGAGTCTTTTTATGAATCATCAAATTCGGTGTGCCTAGCGTTGAGGTCTTCTGCTAGTATAAAAAAATCATTCAGATCAAACGAACTGCTTTCTTTGAAGACGTGATTCAATTCTCTTAAGAACAACATATTGTTATGGCCATGAGCATAAGCACTAATGAAAATTAAATTGTGTTGCACGTTAAGCGGGATTTCAATAGCACATGTTTTAAGTAATCATGCATGTTGCAGGTCGGTGAAGTATATCGTACTAAATTTGATAGATCTCGTAACTCGGACACCAGTGCCATTACCTCAGGTAGAGTTATGTCTGTCATGCCTGACATGATCGTTATCTTTAAACGACAGCTGATACTTATTGCTTAATTGAGTTTCACTTATTAATAAAACGTCTGGCTTATGTATATTTAGAAAAATATTTAGATTATTTCATTAAACATTGGTTACAAGAGAGTTTACATTCACTGCTATAATACTTTCACATCGGAACGCCATTGCAAATTCAGTTTCTGATAAGAAAATTTAATCCTATTAGAGTTAATTTCAATCTTTTGTTAAAAAAAAGGATTATTGATATTTATTTGCTCAGATTGGCTTTGAAATGCAGAATAATTTCTCTTTTGCAATCTGATGTTAAAGCTTTTAAGTTCAGAAATATCGCACTATTCAGCTTCATGACTTACTTGACTAGAAGGCTTTCGAGAGATGAATTCCAGGTTGACTGCTGTGTTGTGTAGGCTATGAAGATATCTGACGGCCAGAGCAGCTTTGTCCCTGAGAGAGGCACCAGCTTTATGTCTTCTTGCCTTCTTCCTTTCTTGCAGCTGACTTCCGGGCCTCTATCTCCACCTGAGCCACTTTAAGGGAGGGGCAGCCTCTCTAGTTGACTGGATGGTCCTGCTCACAGTTAATGCACTTCGCTTTGTTGTTATGGTTTAGGGCGTCTTAATAGGTAAGGCACCCGCCCAGCTCGTGGTTGTCCAGGCACTTGACACACCTGAACGCAAAGTTGCAGTTTTTACTGGCGCATCCAACTCATTGGCACTTTTTACTCTGGTACACTTTATTCTTACGGTAAGGTTGCCACTTTATATTTTGGTGGAGCAACTATTTACGCGAGGAAAGACACTTTGGATTACGATCGCTGCTGAGGTACATTAGTAGAATATTATTTGACGAGTTGATTTGTGTAGTAGAGATTTTTTTTACTTTGCTCACAGTAGCTGCGCTACTTGCTAAGTTTTGTAACTCTTACTCAATGTCGTCAAGCGAGAACGAGTTATTGAGCCCTTTTAGCACTAAACACTTCAATTTTCAATCATTTGGTGTAAAAGTAAAGTATTGTATGTTGTGCTACCTGAGAGACCTTTTAATATTCTTAAATGTCTCGTGGTCTTCACTCACAATATTTTGAGCTTTGTTGCCTGTTGACTTGATAACAAACTTTTTTTAAAAGCAGTTAATACTAAGAAGATCTATCAGCGTTTTTATAAAGTCAGTGAGCACGTGAATTGGTGGCAATCGATCAAGTTTTTTTTTCTCAACGTTGCGCTTTACCAGGACGGTTAGAACTTCTGGCTTGAGTGGCGGAAGGGTAAGGGGGAGATTGTCGTTGTTGATCCGAGAAAATGTCGTTTACGGGGGGGGGGGTAGCACCCTCGTGACTGGCTCTTGAAGGTTGGCTTGGTCTTCGAGCACTTGGAATCTGTTGTTAAGCTCAGTGTGCATGCTCACAAAATGGCTGCCAAGTGTTGGATTTTTGTTTAGCTTTTTTTTTGTAGGAGTCTGCCAGCTCTTGCTATCACTCAACTAAGAGTCTAAAAGACTATTGTCTGGAGGCTGTTCAAAAGAAGCTGATTCCTTTCTTTCAGCTAGTTCCTTGGAGCTAAGGCTTAGGTCAGGCGATAAAAGATTTGGTTTTTTTGCGCGTACTGTAATATTGTTTGTAGTGGGTTTAGATCGGATGCCACTAGAATTTTTCCCCTTGTTTACCAGTTTTATCAGCTCCTTGTCATACCTAATAGTAAGCGGTATTGTGGCTATTGATAATATGGCGTCACTTTTTGACTTCTTGAAAGCAGATTTGAGCAAGAGCGCTAGATCTTGAGGGCTTAAAGATATCTTTTCGCACTTAAGAGAGTTTTGACTAATATCGCTGGGTGTTCCAATACCCCGTGTACTCAATATTTTAGATGTAGGGAGTCACTGTAATTTAATTTGAGGGAAGTACAACCCATTTGAAAATCATAGAGAGAGAATGAGATCATACAGACTTTTGCAGGGGTGAAGAAAGTGTTTTCAAGTGCTTACATCTAAAATATCAATAAAGAGCTTTGCACCGCTGCACGTATTCAGCTGCAAACGGATCCAAGATCGAGTTTTTATTGTCTGTTTTGGTTGAGTGTTCGCGGTGGGCTCCGTCAGGCTGCGTATACACAGAATCTTAAACTTCCAGGATCAGCTTTGAGCCCATGTAAGTGCCAGTGAGAAGCAAGAACATCTTATTCTCTTTCTCGCACTTACACGGGCAAATGGGCTGGTCCTGGAATTTCAATAATAAGTATCATAATCAGTATCATTTGATTAACTGTCTGAGCTCATGTTAAAAACTAATATTGTTAAGACACATTCATAAAGCGCTAATAATGCGCACGAGCTTATATAATGCAACACAAGAATTAGTCTGATAAGCAGAGGCGCAGGGTTATGCTAAATAATTGATGCACTATTCCAAGTCACTGCTATTTTTTATTGCTAGATTACGAAATTTCCTCGTGCACCGGTGCTGATTTCTTCGCGTACGACTTTAAACAGGACGCGAGCGGCCTTCCATGCGAACTCTATAGATGCATGCGAAGTCGATTTTCGCACACACTGTTTCAAAAAAATATTCTAGTTCGCTTATTGACTGAAAGATAAAGTTTATATATTTTGAGAAAATTATGTCATAAATATAAAATAAAATGATTAAACCCTAAAAGCAAATCTTACTGTTTCACAATCAGTGAAAATCTATCTTTAAAATAAAAGAAAGTGGTGGGAGCCTTACCCCACTCTCACCAGTGAAGAACGGAGATACATTATTTTCTCTTACAAACTCTCTTTTCTAATTCATTATAAAATTCTTACAAATCATCATCAGCGTCAAGTATATCATCATTTATTGTATTCACTGTATCTCTTGAAGTGAGCAACCAGTCACTTAAAGAAAAAGCATTTTTAAAGCACAATTAGGTTTGACATATAAATAATGTCTAAAACAAGCTTTGTATTAGGTATTAGTCTTGCTGATAACTGTAAATCCTAACCTCTTGGCATTGCAAATAGTTTTAGCGTCCCTTCGAAAAAATTTAAAGATAAAAATTTCTCATTAGAAAGACATACTCCCGAAATCCCAAGGTATCCCAAAGAACTTTTGCTCAAGCCATGCACTGATAGTACGTTCTTTTCATAAAAGCTTAGACTATTTACATAAAGCATCAAAATAGAATATTTCTGGTTTAAAATTATTCTTAAGAGGAAAAAAAACAAGCTCTTTTGGACTGAAAATATTTGAGGATTTTCTAAACTCCTGAACAACAACAACATACCTTATGATGATCAAGATCTGATCCCTACGGCTTTTCCAAGCTTGTTTTATATTTATTTTAAATCTCCTCTACTAGATTCCCTTACTACCTACTCGACTTTTTCCCCCTACCTTTCTTTATTATTATGTACTCTTTGTTTCACTCCTTATCCCATTTTTTATTCCAACTATTTGATCTTCATTGCCACTCTCTTACCTCCACTACGTCTTCCACCCTTCTACCCCCACTTTTGTTCAACAATCTCTTATTTCCATTTCTTTCCTTATTATTCTACTCCCACACTCGTCATTCCCATTACTTCTTAATATAAAACAATGATAAGAAACCTGGTAAGCTCAGTTGTTGCTTTACGTGTGCTCCTGACAGACGTTGGATCAGTACGTCAGATCTTTCAGCTGGCTCGCTGTTGACATAGCTTTACATACATCTACGCATTGTCGATCAGACCGATAATTTGGTCAATTTTTGTGGAGAAGTCATAACCATAAGGTAACATAATGACGATTATGTTACCCTTATTATAATGACGATTGCATACAACACTTAAGGCTATGTAAATAGTTCAACATGCACTCATGCAGTCAGCTTACAAAGAACAGTCAAACTGTCAACACGTCAAAGACAACTAGTAAATCCAAACATTTAGTTTCTAAAAAGTTTAGGACTAGAAATAAAAGGTCATGAGGGAAGCTAACTTGCATATGAAGTGTTGAGTCTTCTTTCACCTTCGATATTACTATAACGTACTGTAAGATTTATGCTTATCAGCCATACGCATACGCAATTTACGGTTACAGCGACAAAGTCCGTACATCTATTCAATATTAGGACCTATGTTTACTACCATACCGCAGCTTGTTGCATATTTGCGGAAAATCAGTTAAAGTAGATGGATGTACAGTAACTACAAATCTTTAGTTGGAGAATAACACCATCTGCCACCTGTTTGAAAAAATTAAATAAGAGGTAAAAGCTTTTGAGACAGATAAGTGTTAAAATGTAAGTCTAACAACCCTCGTAAAAAAATGGTTAACACTCAATCCAGATCAAGATGTATTGAGTCAGAATGTATGTTGGAAGAGAACGTATGCTTTAAGTGTAACAAGAGGTAGCTGCTTTGATGTCCTGATTCACCTCAGCCGGATTTCAGATTTTACTGAATATTATTAAAAAGTAGTTGTCAAAGTAAAACATAAGCTCACACTTACAAAGTCAAGAAATGATTTATGTGCAGTTGTTCAAGGTGGTATTCCTGCTACGAATACTAATGAGCCACCGACTTGGAAAGAAGCCTAAATAGTTATACTGAAGCTTAAATGGCTGATGCCATACGTAGTTGTGTCAGCCTTATAAGATTCGTCTACTTATTCTTTGCAAAAAGACAAATTTATACTGATGAGTTTCCATACATGGGAGCTCTATAAATATCTACTCTTACCTACAACATTAAAGCATATCCAGAAATTTAAGACGTTTAATCAGTTAATAAATCCAGGTAATGTTATACTGGCTTTTCAAATAAACCGAAGGAATCAGAGATGCTAGTGCTAGTAAGTTTGATCACTGTAACATAAGGTATATAAGACTGTATTTAAATTCATGAGATGATCCTTGTAGTGATCTCAATCTCGATATCACAAACAATTAGTATGCGCTGTAGTATGAAATTTATGCTTATTTTAAAAATTCATATGATAATAAACACCCCCCACCTATGCTAAGCAGATATGATTTTCTGAACGTTATGCCATTAACTGTGATAGATTTCTCCAAGCAAAATGAGTTATTGAAAAACGCTCCAGTAAAAGTACATTTAGGCCATATATCTCATGGTGATTTTCCCGCAAATACATAAGCCTTTTGCTTGATTCGAAGTGATGGTATTGTTAAATACTGTCAAATGAGCAGAGGTGTTTCGAAACTCACGTAAAGCTATGAAAGACATGCGGATGGCTCTACCAACATTATGCGTCTTCCAAGTATCATGAAGAAAGGTTAAAGCAGCAGCCTTATTAAAGAAGAAGAAGAGAACAAGCAAAAACAAAAAGAGTGTGATAAAAAATGTGGGGAAAACTCAAGTGGAAAGAAAAAAAAAGTCTGTAAAAAAACAATCTATTGAAATAGATAAGAAAAAATAGCGTATCTTTCAATTATTATGTTGCATGAGCCAACTAAAAGCAAATTCATCAGTGACGTACAGTGTCAAAGACTTTCTCCCAAGGATGATAATGAGAAAAACCTTCGATGAAGAATTTGACAAACAAGTTTTTAATTAATTATTTATCGTTTAATAGTAGGGGGTACAGCTGTAGAGGCTAATGTACAACTCTACTAATATCATACATCTAGAAAATGTCGTGAAATAAGGTCAGAGCGCAAAGAAAAAAGAATTCGATGGAAAATACAAAGAGTCTAAAAAGTTTATTGATACGTCTGCCAAGTGAACTGAAAAAAAAAAAAAGAAATGAGTAAGAAGTCATAAGAAATAGTTATCTGTTAGGGAAGAAATGTATCCAAAAATAAGATAGTGAGAAAGTTATAAGCAATCAGTTGATTACATAGTAAATATGCAAGGCTTCAAGCAGCCTGTCAACGATTTGGTTCTTAAGGAGTTAGCTATACTAGCACTTTATTTAAATAGTGTACATTTATAGTTTTTTTCTTAAAATTGACGTTTCTATAGCAACCACTCTTAGACAAGTACAGAAGAGAAAACCCATGGTAGAAGCGCTGTTTCGATAGTATATCGTAGTAGTCGGAAAATTTTTCGTAGAATACTATAAAAAAAATTCTTTGAGAATACCTACGCAATGCAAGAAAAGTGTATGCTGTCTTCTGACGTATTAAACTGATCACTGTTTGCCCCTCATCATAATATGACGTACAAAGCTAGTTAGCAAATCATAATGTTTGACTGTACAAAAAGTTTCTTCTAGATTCCCCTGAGTCCATTGAATAAATACAACCATTGTTAAAAGTGTTTATATATTCTATTTAATATCTTTTCATTTACAAACTCTATGTAGCAGTCAATAGGATAACTTAAATGTTTTTTGGCAACGCTTGCTTTGGAGAGGTAAGATTCAATGGTTATATTTCACAGATAAGATCATTTAGTTAGGGCTCTTGTGAAGAATGCCACTGAATCAACGTAAAAAATTTCATTATATAACCTTACAGAAATAAATACACTTATTTTAAAGTAATTTTCTAATTACTTTTAAGTTATCTTCAAGACAGTATCAGGTAATTTTGAAGTCATTTTCAAGTTATCTTTAAGACATTTACACCTCATGTCAATAAGACAGGGCGGTACTGTGCTACTATCATCCAAACATATCTGTATTAGTACAGGTTTCTTCTAACTCTCCGATAGTAAATTCAGTAGCATACCTGTCTGTTACCCTAGATACCAAGGTTTAAATCCAAATGAGAGCAAAAAACTTTTATTTTAGTATTTATTTTTCTTAATATCTTAATAAAATAAAAATAATCATACATAACATTCTGACATGTGTGCTTATTTAGATCTAAAGACATTATTGGTAAAAACATATTTCAAAGCACCCACTCATTCTGATGGTCCGAATGAAGGTAAAGATACTGTGGCAGTAATAGGTACAAGAGTAGGGTGGTAACGGAAACCATGGGTGCTACTAGCACAAGAGTGGGACGAGCACATGGGAAGATACGGCGGTCGTAGGCACAGCCTGTGTTCGTGGCTATGTGGAGGAAGGATTTGAAGCAAGCATGGTGTAAGAGATACAAGAAATCCCATGTTGGCATAACTTATGTTAAATATAAAAGGTATTTCATTGACATTCCAGCAGATGGTGAATAAGAGCCAAATAGTATAAGTAGTTATACTACTAGTGTTCGTATAGAACACCACCATATATATTATACTATTAGTGTTAGCAAACACCATCATATATAGTTGTACTACTAGAGTTGGCAAACATCACGACGTATAGTTATACTGCTACATCTGCTCAGCATTTGTTTTCCATGCGACAACTGGTACAAGAAAGAGGAAGTAACAAAATTT
This sequence comes from Copidosoma floridanum, assembly GCF_036245765.1. NCBI lineage: Eukaryota > Metazoa > Arthropoda > Insecta > Hymenoptera > Encyrtidae > Copidosoma > Copidosoma floridanum. The sequence continues at coordinate 7,142,067 of NW_028321904.1, read as the reverse complement.
GTTCACGAAAATTTACTGTAGGCGATGAAGGCCAAGGGACCACCTGTATATGTTACAATGGAAGCAAGGCCAAGGGGTGGCCTAGTAAATGTATGGGTAGGTTATTGGTTATATTTAAAATGCACTACAGCATAGGTCTTCAGCTAGGCCATCTTGGAGCTGGGCCACCTTGGAACGATGACACCACGGAGCTGGGCCATATTCTAGTCCCTGCTGTTAACTTACTACTATTACTACTATTACTATTTGTATACGCATAATAGGATTTGACTGAAAAAACGATCGTTTGATGAGAGTTTGCTGGTTTTTAGAACGAAGTTCTTTACGTCGCGTACCCAGGGAGCTGGAATTTTAAAACCAATAGATTTAATGAAACGGAAGTGGCTTACCAAAAGTGTCTTCCTCTCAAGCTTCCCCCTTTAACCCGTCCCCCTCACCTACAGTTCCCTACACACTTCCCCTTACCCTTAAATATACCTATATCTTCCAACTGTGCCGCCATACTCTCCTGCACACCTTTGTCCACCATTATCCTTCACACTCCCAAGCACACCACTCTGCTACGAGCGCTGCCGACAATAGAAACTCGGTTTCTTATACTTATCGTGTGGTTCGTAACTATAATATTCCATTTTCATATGCATCCACTGATCATACATTTAATTAATGATAAATTATGTATTTGTTTTCTAAATAATACATCTAAAAAACAAAAATTTAATTAGCCTAAATATCGTTATGTAGAGTAAATTAAAAAAGGTGCGTTATAATGCATTAAGTATTTGTATTTCATGCATTTGATGCGTAAAATACCGACCGATTTTTTTTTCAACCTAACGTTTTTTTGGCATTACAGTAATGCTAATAATGACTATTATAATAAATATAAAAATAAAATGAGATGAAATTAAAAAAAAAAAAAATACAATGAATTGAAAAAAAAAGATTAAATAGAAAATAAAAAAGAAAACAAAATAAAGGAAATACAAAAAATGAAAAAAAAGTAAAAAAAAAAAACAGTAAAACGAAACATAACAAAATAATTAACGAAATAAAAAAAAAAAAAAAAACAAAAAAAAAGAGTAAATAAAACAAGAAAAAAAAAAAAAATAAATAAAAAAGTAATAAAACAAAATATGAAAAAAATAATAAAATAAAATTTAAAAAAAAATAAAACAAGGAATTAAAACAAATAAAATAAGAAATTGAAACAAATTAAACAAGAAAAAAAAACACAATAAAACAAACACACGAAAGAGAAGTACTCACGATAGTTAAACTTCGTGAGTAATGTATTTATGCGTGACGTACTCGCAAAGTTTAACTATTGTGAGTACTGAACTAAAACTTCTTACTTTTTTTATTCGTTTTCCAAGTTTTTGTTTCAGTGAAGTACATGAATGCAGTACTTATTTTTATAGAGCTTCGTTCTTTCTATGGGTCTGGTGACACCCTTGTTACCTGAGAAATTGTGTATTTTTAATACTCATGTCATGTTTAAAGAACTTTGTTCTTACCGTGGGTCCCCTAACCCATTTATACCCCCAGGTTTGTTTCTTTCAATTTGTTTTTTTTTTCTTGTTTTATTTGTTTTAATTTATTGTTTTATTTTTTTGTATATTTCATTTCATTATTTTTGTCATATTTCATTTCATTACTTTTTTTTTATTTATGTATTTTTTTTCATTTCTTGTTTTATTCATTTATTTCTTAAAGTTTTTTAAATAACACTACATAACCATATGGGAACATTCTCCTTCTTAGCAACAAGCGTTAGTATTTCATTCGTGCTTTTTAACAAAAAACTATGTTATGCTCTATAATGATAGCATTAGCAAAATTTTCGTTGAGTTTCTCCATCATGCTTACATTTTGCATTAACGTAAGCAAGTTATTGTCTGTTATTTTATATGTCTTTTTAGTTTTGGAAACAAGAAAGCTTACATGTGGCCAAGTACAGTAAATATGGTGGCTGAGGCATAACTATTATGTTTTTTGGTGAAAAAGTCTCTTACAAGCAAAGATGAGTGAGCAGGGGCATTATCATAATACAAAAGCCGTTATAAAGTTTTATCAATCGTATGACCATATGGTTAGAGCACTAATGCAGTACTCCACGGGAATTGAAACAAAAAGTAAGAATATCTTCAAAGTTTAATGAAATCTGGCTTGCTCTTCTTGGCCATGACTCATCTGGGCTCTTTTATTGCATTTTATGCCCTAAAAATTCTAAAAAGCTCTATTGTACAAGCCAACAGATCGATTTGATAGCTCTCCACAGCAATTTTTTTACGGATTGAGCTTTTCCATCTGTTGTTGACTTACATGAGCATTCGGAAAAAAAATCCTCATTGGTATTTTTCTGGTCATCTTGAAAGAGTTTGTTCCGCTTGTAAGAATATTTTTTACTTAAGGAAGTTACAAGTGTTTTGGAGACCTTTATTTTATTTTTCACACAAAATTCGATGTAAATTCTTTCATCCATTCTTATTAATAGCTTAAATGTGCACTAAGCACGCAAAAAACTTCTAAGCGTTATACCTACCGCAAATAAAAGAAAACAACAAAAAATTACTAAATTAGTGTACGTTACCCACAAAGTTTAAAAAGTCACCTTAAGTTTTCAAGTCCTTATTTACATTACTCATTGTACAATTTATACACTTTACTAAATATTTGCGTAATGTTTTTACTTTTAATAGTTATGATAAAATTATTTAAAGAAATGCTAATGTTAAAAAAAAGTAGTTTAAGTGATATTGAATACACATGCTATTAATTGAATTCAGACAATTTTACTGTTAAGGATTCTATACCTTTTAGAAAATAAATTTTGAAAGGGTAACAACGACAAAACGACATTTGTTCCTTGGTGTAGATATGATACATATTACTTACGGAATCAATTAGTTCCTAACAAATTCATATTAATTTTTGACTTTACACCTCCTTACTACTGCACTTACCAAAACTACTGTATCGTACTAGCCAATACTATTTGTTAGCGAGGTACTGCGTTAAAAATGAGTAATCAAAGGTACGGGCACGCTTTTGATAGTAAAATATTTCACATGTTTCTTGAGAACTTGAAACTCTTAAAACTAAGAATACACATAGGTAGAATCCAGATTTTTCTGAAATAAAAAATTTGATCGTGAGTTTGTTATTGCAAAAAACACCAATTTTTTGTATCTCGGCTTTAAAACAAGTTGGAGCATGCTTTTTTTTAAATTTATGTTTTTCTATGACAAATCCAATGACGTTAATTAGAAAAAAAAGTATGCTATAATGACTAAGATATTTGCAGTTGTTTCAGTTATAAAATACAATTTTGGCTGACAAAACGTCAAAACTCATAAAAATCTTTTTTTTTTAATTTGTTATCATTCTAACATTTAATATAATATTTTTAGCTAAGCAAAATGTTGATAAACTGACCGTTCAGTTTGTAATATCACTTTAAAATTTTACTTTTACAACAGTTATTTTGCAATTTTACAAATAGCTATTTGCTATGCAACTTAATACCTATACTTTTTTTTGTTATCTTTAAATCAACATGAGGGTCTTTTTTACGGCGAACTGAAGTTTTTGAGCATAAAAAATTTTGCTTCGCACTTTTTTAATATTAACGTGTCATTCATAATCAATAATAGATTTGAAAAAAAGTCTGCTACATAGGAAATTTGATGACGAAGAGATTAATGCTTAAGAAAGTTTTTTAAGAGCAATAGTAGTGGAGCTATAACGAAAAAACCTAATCAAAAATCGGAATTCCTTCATAAATTGCTGAGTAAATAAATGAAGCCAACGTTTGATTTAGATATAAATATTTTACCTGTGTTCCTGGAAAAATTTTAAAAGGAAATGACTAACTTTTTCTCTATTGGAAAACATAAGATTAAAAAATCCTTCCGGCCATAAACTATTATCCATGGCGATAATGAGGTATTCCTGCCAACTTTAAGGGCAAAAAACGTTAGTTAATGGCAGAGAGAGAGAGAAACCACTAATGGAGCTAAAAGATATTGAAAAAAAACCTGTGGAGATATTATATACTTCTATCAAGATGTGCTCCAGGCTGAGAAGCTCGTTTTAACATTGCAAAAGTTAGTTTAAGAAAAATTAAAGGCTTTCACTTTTTTCGGTTTTCAAAAGATTAGCTCTCATCTGAAGTGCTTATCAAAGATTATCTCTTATCCGAAGAGTTTATTACTGCTTTGACTGAACTTTTCTTAAAGTCATAAGCGTTAGTTAATTTATCAAGAATTTCTAATAAATTGTAAACATCATTGTTAACATCAAGTGCCATTTTACGAGAAGATAATCAGAATTCTAGAATGAGCAAAAACAGAAGCAAAAAAAGTTTTACTGACCGTAGAGCATTGAACTAACTGTTGAACCAGGCTCGAATAGCTGATGATAAACAATACCTTTCTAGTCTTACCAAACACTCAACATTACGTTTCTTGGTATCAATACAGGCTTTGCAATCACCTGTGAAGCTTCTCTGGGCTTTAACCAGGATTTTTGTCAAACAGGAATGTTGTTGGTAATGCATTTTTTATTACTTGTTATTATACTTTAGCCTACCTCGACTATTTTGAGAATCTTACAAACTTATTTCATGGTTGGCCAACCAGGGGGATGTTCATCTCTAACATCGAAATTACCAGAACAAAAACGAGCAAACCAATTTTGACGCAGGCAATTTTTTTAACTGATGGCCATAAACACTAAGCAATGTTTTATAAGCCTGTGCTGCATTTTTTCTTTCAGGATGGAAAAAGCCAAGTACGACAAAAATGACCTCCTGTTCTCCCTTTTTAAGTGCAACTACTTTTGCCTCATTCCAAAAATGGTGATACTTTTATAACTACAGTTTTGTATGGACTGTTACCTCTTAGATAAACTACAGGATGGCTTTATTGTTAAGGTATTAGTAGTAATATACAACTTTATCGCAATCTTTTGAGAAAACCAAAGTTACTTTTGTTACATCTGACCTTTATGAATGAAGGTCAGATCTCGTAAATTCGTTTTACAAACAAATAAATTTATTTTTTTTTGTCAGAAATAAGCCGTTGGCTTAAAAAACTTATCTGCTTTTACTTACGGTATACTAATCTTTTAAATCGTTGAGTCAGCGTTGTGGTGTTAGGTTTCACCGAGCGATTTGTATGGAGTGGTATACGCCAAGGTGGCGTTGACCTACTGCTTAAGTTTATGTCTTATGTCATACGGTAATAGCTTATCTTATTTGTTTTTTTATCTTACGTCCTTGTAAAGGTCCTTGTCATACGTTGCTTATTTAATTTGTCCTTGATATTTAACTCTGTTAAACTTATCATAACTTCTTTCTATAAGTCTAGAAATTCTTCCAAATTAGTTACAGAACTTATCTTAGTTACAAATACTGCTCATCGTTAAAGACATAATTTGGCAAATAACGTATTGTATCATTCGCACTTTTCGGAAAACAAATTTCGTGTTTTAGGAATCACTTTTTCTGTGCAATCGCATAGAGTTCATAGACAGATGAGATTTTTTGAAGAAAAATTCCATCCCCTTTTATTTTTCAACATAATCAATGTTGTATCAGAACCACTATTTTAACCTCTGATTGACAATAAACATTCACAGCAGTGTATCATACTTACAATGTAATAGACTAGTTATCACACTACGTAACATACTGTTTGATTAAAATATTTATTCCTTAATATTTAAGTTGCTTCTAGAAAAGAGCAGTTTGCGGATGCTTAAGACACACTGATGCATAAAAAGGTTCAGTCGTTTTTGAGGAGATTTATTCACTTGCTTAAAAAAATCAATGTTGTACTTTAACATGCTGGAAGTACATATAAACTTTTTCAATATTTTTTATCAGCGGAATTTTTAAGAAAAAAAATCCCAAAATCGCATGATTAAATATTATTCATACGGACGAGAGCAATTATTTAACCTTTGTTGCACAAGTTTTGAGGCTAAAGATTTATTTACGATGAGAAAAAAGTTCAAATATATGGCTTAATTTCTAAGGAAGATTCTCGTATCAAAAAATATTCACCTGATCAGGGATTTGAAAGAAATATCTGTGAAAACGTTAGCAAAGTCGCGAGCAGGTCTTATGCTATAAGTGTATAGGAGAGAAACAAGCATCGTCTGCTGTTAGTCGGTCTATTTACACGGAGCGAGACGTCTTTACAAAATTGCTTTTGGAATTTGTTAAACTATAAATCATGATCTGAAACTTGGCCCAACTTTTCTTAAGATTTCCAACTATAATGCTGTGCAAAAAAAAGTTTGCTCTTCAAAAATTTATAACATACTTTTGTTGACAAAAGTTGAGTCTCATCTTACTTTTTTTAGGTTATTTTTTATTATGCAAACAACAATATTTTTTCAAGTTTTTTTAAACGAACTATCAGAAACAAGCTGCTTTAAAGTATGTACCGCAATGTGTTCATAACACTTAATCGTTTAACTTTTGAGCACTGACGAGTTGAACATAGTTTAATTAACCGTGATGCAGTAGGTGGACGTTTTCATGTACAGTTAGTACAACTCACTTTAACACTGTGACTTACGAGAGCTCCCGCACACCCGCTCACCACCCCCCTCCCAGGAAAAATGACCGAATCTCCTTAACTTATTACACAGAAACTTTTTTCATTGCGGAGAAATTATAGATTAATGTTGGACTTTTATTCAACTTATTCTACGTAAAATTAGAAAAAATACCTCAAGATGGTCCTGGGAAATACTGTAAGACAGTGAATAAGTAATGTATCTACTTTTAATAATATCACGTAAAAAATTATGTAAAGGCTAAAGGCTGGTTACTGTGATGAATCTGCACTGCAGTCTGAGAATGGCTTCGTCTTTGGTACCGTTTGACAAGGGATCAAAGAAAAATCTTAAAGCAAAATTTTTAGTTTTCTACTAAATGCGCATACGCAGTAAAGTCAAAAATGTATCTTTTATCATTTACTAGCCACCCCTCATCTCGGCTTCGTCCAAGACTTACTAAATGGAGCACTGCAGTGTGTTGACACCTAATCTAAAACATTTTCAGTAAAAAATTTTTATATATTCCTGACACTTCTCAGAAAAAGCAAACTAAATATTTAAAACATTTCTATTAAGAATCCATGCAGTTTATTCAGTCCAATGAAAAGTTGTAAGAAATGAAAAAAATATAATTATGCTAAAAAGTACCAGGCATTGCTTATGCCATGAAATAGTTGCTGGCACTGAGGGGCCGTTGGTTTTCACTTTCTCACGTTATAATAAAAGAAAAAGACTAGTTGATAAGACTTTAGAGACTTAACACTGACAAAAATGTAATTCAAAAATTCTTTTTTACGATCTTACAACTTTGTTACCAAAACAACATAGTCCTAGAGCGTAACGTCTCTTTTTTTTATCGTCACAATAAATACAAATAGATAGTATTCTACCTATTTTTAAATCTGAAAAATTTAAGTAATTACTAAAAGAGTTTTGATGGAAAGCTGATCTCTTAAGTAATAGATTATTTATCTATCAATTTTGACGATGCTGCTTAAATATCGATGAATATTCTGCACCAGTTTTTTGACACATAAATTGATAAAAGCTGTCCTGAACCCATCTTGAAAGTGTTAAGAATAAGTATGCAAAGTTTTAGCAAGATTGGTTAAGTTGTTTTTGTGGTTAGCAATTACAACGGTTGTTGGGACTTTGCTTTACATATTAGTAAGATAAAACGGTTTTTCCACATTATATACGCTCAGGGACAATCAAAATTTAATGAAACGTGTTAGTACTCAACACCGACCACGTGCTGATCTACCTATTACATGGTACTGAAGCCTGCTTTGAACTTTTACGTATTGAAGTAACTTCATAAAATTAATTGCAGGAGCGGCTCAGTCAATGTAAAGTAAAATTAAAAACATAATCACTTGCCCTCTAATAAGTTAGAGCTGTTTTGTGACTATTTTTGATAAATAACATAAAAACATTTTTTTTAAAGGAATAAATAATTTTTACAGACTATAACACACAAGGAGTTGCAATTCAACTTCCGTTAAAATTTGCGATCAATTAATCTAGTAGATTTTAAGATTTTTGCAAATATACAAGCAAACGCTGTCTCTTCATATAATAGCAAAAATTTTTTTATGCATTAGTTTGTACTGTAAAAATTTTAGAAATTCGAAGAAGTAGCTTTTTACGCATTCAAGAACAACAGAATTTATTAATAATGTAACCTGAAAAATGATGTCCAAAAAAATTTTTTAACTCCATAATCGATTCTCATCATGTTTAACAAAAAAATACCAGTTTCGGTTAGGTATTTTAATATGTATTCTGAATTTTTTTAGCATCCACTAGTTAATTTGTGACATTTTTGGTGTCACATACCAAAAGTAACAAGAAACTCTTTTTTTTTAAGTTACTTGCTGTTTCTTATAGCCAATATATATATATCGGTTCTTATTGTTAAAAGCTTATTTACACTTGTTTTTTGGTGTTTTTTAAGATTCCGTAGTTGTTTTCACCATATTTTAGGTAGCACATACTAAAAACTTTAAAAAAGCACTTTTTTAAGGTTATGTGTGGTTTTAAATTAGTGACATGCATTTTTTACATGTTTAAGTGGCCTTTTTCAATTTTTTTTATACTACTTATGATTATGCTGTAAGATCCTGAGCTAAAAATCACCTAAAGTTGACCAATAACCTCTTTTCAGGTTAGATACGGTTTTTCCTAAACTATTTTGCTTTTAAACAATTCGTAATAGCTTTGTTCGATACGATTTTTTAAGTACTTTATAATTCCTATTCCGTTTTGGTAACGGTAGTTTTAATTGGATTTGCATTTAGAAAAGTAGACAAAATAATATATATAAAAAAAAAAATGAAACTAGCTAAACCTTTTTTCCCTAAATAACCAAAACGAATAACTCTAAATTCCGTGAGGTAAGAACTGATGGTTTATTTAATCATGAAAAACATTTTTAATTTATATCAAATCGACTTTAAAGCTGTGCAATGAGTTTCTTTATATAATGTACTGTTAACTAACGTGAAGTTTCTCGTGCTACAAATATTTCTACGTATTACAAATCTAGCAGCAAGCTCTAACGCCATATTAGCTTTTTTTTTGCGGACTAACATACTTATGATAGATATTAATAACTCAGCGGCTTACATGACATATATCTACTTAACGTCAAGCTGGCCACAGATAGTGCAACGGGCCAATGGGCTCTCCATTTTTAACGATTAAGGAGCTTATATTCAGAAAACAAAATTACTATCATACATAATAGATATAGAACTTTTTTTCAATTACTTTATCTAATCATTTTTAACCACAACTTGAACATTGCTTTTATGCTGATAAACGTTTCACACGTGCAAACTATAATCCAGATTGTTATAACAGTTATAATTAAAATATGTACTTATGATTAACAGCGATGTTTCAATACTTATTTAGGGTAAAATTTAATGCCTTTAGATAAAAATATCTAGTAAAGAAACAGTGTCCACGCATTCGACCAGTCCAATAAGGAATGTATGGTAAAAGCTAGATCCAGAGGGCCTCAGGGCCACTTGGTCCGGATTTAGGGATAAACTAGTGTATTCGTGTGAGTGTGTATTATTGTGTGTAGGGCGACACTGTCAATAAACTTAACAATCTACGTTATTGACGAATAGTATACATTGTATGAACAACTTACATGGATACCCTTATATACTTACAATTCAAGACCGTGTGGCCCTGGTGCTCTCTGAGCTAAGCTTCCACCATACATCCCTTATTTCTCCTGAATTCAATGCATTACTTCTAGCATGGTGTCTGTTAAGGTGTATGGTTAATTGACTGACAAACTATTTCTTAGATTGAATAGTATTATCAAGTTTGAAATGTAGTAACATCTTATCACTTGCTCATTTGTCATAATTAAAAATAATTAACTCACAGAACGTACTCATGTAGGTGCTAGAATAGCACGTTGATCTGACAGTTAATTTGTTTCCTACAACATATACATTATAACTGAATTATGAAATATAAAATAGTATTAAAACATTTTCTTAAAAACTGTATAAAAACAGCAGTAAGAAAATCTTTTTAACACACAGTCATCAACACACCACGTGAAATTATAAACAATAAGCAAATAAATTAATTGTCTGATCAACGTGCTATCCAAGCACCTACACGGTGCTTGTTATCCTGAATAGGTCATCTGTGGAATGGCTAAATGTTTATTTATAAAAATTTCTCTTTATAAATAGTCATGATTTATCAACCTTGTGGTCTTTTATGAGTAAATTATATTTACTTAGTATTATCAAGTGTTTAAAGTACTTCTGCTGCTTATTTAATAAAAAAATTTTTTATATAGTAGCAGTCTTTTAAGTAAATTTAAAGTAACACTTGTTTTTCCTAACAATACGGCAAATACTCATACATTATTAAACTACTGTTTCAAGATCTTACTAACTGCTTCAAATTCATGCAAACAGTATGTACATAATTTTCTGCATCTTATTAGGACATTACACATTTTTTTGTCTATTATGCCACAGAAGTTACTTTTTAATTCTATTTAATTAAAATTTTTACGTAAAGTATAACTTTATTTTTACGTATAACTTTAGAGATTACAAGGGTTCTCGGTCGTTTAAATAGCCACATTAAAGAAATTTTGTAACGTTTTAATAACTTTATGTCTTTTGTTCGTAATAACTACTTTTTTTCTACTTGCCTACATTATTTTTATAAACATAAGATTTATATTTAAAAATAATTTTTTTGCAATTTAAATTATATTTTAGAGGTTATGTAAGGATTTGTTATCATGGCGTAAAACAAATGATCTCACTTCAGAAATCACATTTGTTTTTTTCAAATAGAGTTAAAAGTAATAAAGGTAATATTACTCAAAGTACAATCAGAATATAATTGTATATTATACTTACCTGGTGAGCATCATTGGTATATTTGTGTAAGTTTTTTACGAATCGAATAGATTTGGACCTTCGACTCTCTGATTTGGCTGAAAATTTTTTTCCAGTTTTTATATTAAAAAATAAGAGATATGTGTCCGAAGAATCTTTTTTCATGCCTATTTTCGATTTTATAAGTTATAATGAATTTCATAATAGTGGTTAGAGACTTACTTAAAACAATGTATAGCTCCAAATCCTTAAAAGCAACAAAATTTTTACCCATGACACTTTTGTAGCTAAAGAGTTGAACTTTAAGAAAGAAGATAAAAAAAAAAAAAAAATTATCAATAAATTAATATTGTTTTTAAAAATTTTAATGTTTTAATCGATTTTTAACAATTGTCCCCAAAATAAATCAAGGTTTTATTATTACCGTCGTATTCTGCGTCGAATTTGACATAAAAGTCATGTTTTAAAAATATGGAGACTTTGCAACTATTATTATTAAAACATTACTTTATGTAGCGTATAATCGTAAAAATAACTGTTTTATAAGTATAAAATGACTAGCGATCCCCCCTATTTAAGCTATTTAAAAATTTGAAGGATTCAAGAGATTACTATGAGGGTTATAGGAAAAAGCTGATCTCTCACTTAATAAATTTTTTTCTCATTTTCTTGACGCCTAAAATTGTATTCATAACATGCATTTAAAGTTTTCCTTCTAATTTGACTTCTTGTGACTTTTGGCATAGTTGAGACTCTTGTGAGCCCTAAAGGCTATTTTTATCAACTTTATTAGGTCGTAATATATTTTTTGGCAAGGTAGTTTAATGTCCGATGAACTCGAAAAGGACCGGTGAGCTTCTTAAGTAAAGTCTTTCTTGACAGAAGTTTCCAGCAAACGTGACTGCCTGGATACCTAAGGGCTTAAAGCTTTAGAGCTAGTTGTAGAGCTCTTTCCCAACGTCTCCTGGTATAATCTCGAAGACGGTGTCTGAAGCACCTTTTTTTTCAGACTTACTCGTTTTGGTGATCGAAGGTGGAAAGGTTAGTTCGTGATGCTTGCCCAATGGTAACTGTCCCGTTTATTATTTCTTCTTCCTAGCTGTTAGTTTTCCCAGCGCAGATCTCGGAGAGGATTGGTAATTCCTGGTTAAATGCTTAAAGTTAAGAGGGTAATATAAGGTCGTCACCAGGGTTCCCAGCCTTGCTACGAACAACTCTCCTCGTGACGTCTGCCAGTGAATGACTGACTTGGTTTAATAGTAGCTGGCTTCACGTAGTCTTCAAGTTGACGGATCATCTACGGAAATCGCAGTAAAAATGTATTTGTTCGCAAGGTAATTTAAGCTAAGGTGGTCCTAAAAGAAATGATGAGATTAATGGTTGAGTAGGGAACGTAAACACTTATAATGGCCCTGAAAAGGGCCAGTGGTGAAACTTGTAGCTATTCCTTATTATTATTCTTGATGATGAAGAGATAGCTGTTGGTATGTTGGCGCTTATCCTTCCAGTCTCTGTGTACGGAGACCGTACAGAAAGGGAAGTACGCTGCCAACCAAAGAATATCTCGTCTTCAGGTTGTTCCCCAGATAACCAACCATTTATTGGTAGTCAGGAAAGAGGGCCTGGAGAATATCTCCTCTGTAGATATGCCGTTGGGACGACCACTAAAGAGACCGGGCTTCTGGTACTCTTCAGGGCTGTTTTCCCTAGCTCGCATATGAAGTACAAAATTCTCTGATGGCACCATGTCAGATGGTTGAACGGCCACTAAGCTCTGAAGTGCTGGAGCAGGTTGTGCTCTGGCTAGAAAGGTTTCCTGGTATTGCACTAGAGACGTTGACGTTCCAAATGCGTGTTTTTCTGACGCTCGTTTATTTTGGGGATCCGGGGTAATAACCGATTCATTTCGCTTGCCCTTAAAAGAAGAGTGTCATCGGTAGCCAGGATTCCCAGCTAGACGACAGACTCTATGATAGATAACAGAAAAAACTATGCGAAAACAATTTCGGAATCAGGAAGAATCAGTCTGCAAAATTTCAGCGAAATCGGTTTGGTAGCTCTCACAGTAAGCGATTAGAATGGTTTAAAAAAATTAAATGTAAAATTTGTAGATAACTGAAGGATCTACAACTTTTGTATAGACTATTTTTCAGTATAACATCAAAATTTTGTATTATTATGCAAAAAAACGAGAGGCCACCATTTTATCATTGATTAAGAGTAACTTCTCACTTGTTAGACGTTGATGAGCAATAATAACTAAAGTAATTATATTTCATTGAATTCATAAAAATGTGTAATGAAAAACCAAGCAAACAATATGATTGCTTGATATTTATGTAGAAATGTAATAAAATTTTCATGTACAAGTAAGACTCTTTTTACACCCTCGTAAAAAAATTATGTCACTTGAAAATTTTTACAATATTTGTTTTTTCGTGCAAAGAAAACAGTCTCGCTTCTAATTCTTGACGAGAAAGTGAAACCATGCTATGATATTTTAGCGTTTCCTTAACTATTGTTGCTTTAAAAAATCTCTCTGACACTAATTTTCTTTCTTTTTCGTTATCATTATTTAAAGAAAAAGTAATATTTAAAGTGATTTTGTGGCCCAATCAAAAAGTTCTCGTTGCGTTCGAATGGGATTGTTAATTCTCTAAAGACTTACTCTGGCAGCTAGTCATTTTACAATCCCGCCTATTCCGTCACATAGCTCCTTTCCATGTGAAGTAGAGATAAAATGCCACTTTGCTGCTATTTTGAAGTCTTCAAAGTGATGAGTGAGATTAATGGAGTTCTTTTAATCTTTATACTGTCTACTTGCATTGTCAGACATGTATATTATTTTATGAACACACGGTAAATTTTTCTTAATAAATTCAATTAACTGCTTTACATTTAGATGTACGGCAATAGTGCCGTGATGTACGCATTCAAAAATACAAACAAAACTTTAATTCATCCAAGTCATTCCTATAATGAATAAAAAATGAGTGTACGGTTGCCTGATCGTTATTGCAATGTATACCCTGAACCGAATTTTGAATAAAGCATAATTTTCTGAGAAGTTGCAATTAACGATACTCTTGCTTCCTCTCAGTTTATTTTTTATCTTATAAAAAAGATCCCTTTATTTGTTAATCAAAAATGAACGAAACGACAGTTTTTGCATACCTTTACTTCATTTGTATAAAAATTTATCAACTTGAGATATTAGGGTCTGCTATGATGTTCTTTCAACCATAACCTATTGTTTGTAGGTGACAGTTTCAATACATTTTTCTTTAAAGATTTCCTCCAGTTGCTCAACAACATTCGTCACGCCTGGGCACTTCTTACAAGAATTTAAATAACAATTAGTCGTTTTGTTTTCGCATACCATACTATCCAAACAATCCTTATAACTGATCAAATGCAGCTCAGAACGGGTAGTAAGTAATTTAAAATTGGCACCACTCACTAATAAACTAACATTTTCGTGTATAGGACATCACAAACAGAGTAAGTACCAGAAGCACCTGCCAAAACACAATATTTTGGCCTCAAGCTAGCAAACTTTGAGAAACTATATTTTATAGTTGGATACGTACTAGTCAAAATTTTATACAATTCTTTTAAATTATTTAATACAAGTCTCTTTCAAATAGGTACCAATTTTCCGTCTACTTTTATCAAAACGTAATTTTTTTCCGGGCATATATTTAGTGTACTTCTTACACTGGTACAAGCTATCAATTGTATCGATAACTTTACAATCTAGAGCTGGATGCTGTTTTGGGTGTGGATCTCCAATTAATCTCTCATCTCAAGCAAGATTTTTTGCTATGCCTATCATATAACAAGTTGCGGAAGGAAATGTGTTCTTAATTTTTTTATAAGACCACGATTGAAAAATAGTTTAAATTTTGATTTTATGAACACAGTTGGCCCAAGTATTAAAACTTTCTTGCAAAGCACTTATTATCGAGGACTCGTCGTCATCTGCTTCAAGATCATCTGGATCATCTTGGCTCAAATGAAAAATTTTTTTATTAATTACGGACGATATTTCAGCGATAGTC
The DNA here is from genome assembly GCF_036245765.1 of Copidosoma floridanum. Classification (NCBI taxonomy): domain Eukaryota; kingdom Metazoa; phylum Arthropoda; class Insecta; order Hymenoptera; family Encyrtidae; genus Copidosoma; species Copidosoma floridanum. The sequence goes on along the minus strand of NW_028321904.1, from coordinate 7,127,042 downwards.
CAATTTCAAAGGCTGGTTTTCATTTACTGTCCTCAAATCAGATGTGTTTGTTGTTGGATGTTTAACATTAAAAGGATTAATATATCTTTCTGATCGATAACTAGTATTTTGCATTTTACGCTACACTATCTGTAGCATTGATATAAAGTAAAAATTATTTAACTTTAAATTACAACGAGTGAAAATATATTTCGGTAGCGGACCAAAATAAATGGGCTGCTGTTCCAAAAGCCAACAAACTTGTAGTATGGAAAATGTACGTGGAAAACACTTTGAATCATAGATCGTACTGTAGGCAGGCTTCCCCGTAAAATTTTAAAACTCCAAAAAATTAAAGAGATGAAAAATCTATTTTTTATATAGAAGCAGACAATTAATAAAATAATAAAAAACAAAGTAGCAATAAAAATCTGAAGAACAAAAAACTGTTCAGGTGTTGATGTTACGTCGAGCATTGTTATTATTATTTTTTTGTCTAGTGTTGTTACTCTTTTTTTTTTCTTTAATGAAAATACGTTGTTTATCATTTAGAAGATAAGATTGAAAAACAAATCACTTATAATAAAATTTTAATATAAATTTACACTAAATCTCACTGATATGTACAGCAAAGTCACTAAGACCGTTGTAATTGCTAACCACGAAAATCACTGAACTGATTTTTCTGAAATTTTGCATACCGATTCTTGACACTTTCTAGATGGTTGTAGTACAGTTTTGATCTGGAAAAACTTAATAACCATAGCAATAGATGAGCTTGAAGTTTTGCAAGAATACGCCAGGTTCTAAAGTTAGTTCAGTAGAATCCACTAGGTGGCGTTAACATAAAATCAAAGCTACCTGCAACAGAATTAAACAAATGTGGTTATAATATGTTCGAGCGTCTCGCAATTTTCTGCCGTCGTCTACTGGCAAGTCATCAAACTGTATCGATAATGTAGGTGATAGTCGTGCAGCTGGGTATCCCAGTTACCGATGACGCTCTTCTCAAACGGGCAAATGACCAAGATCTACTTTCACCCTGAACCTCCAGAGTTAATGAGTGCAACTAATGGAACAATTTGTTCCAATCGATAACGTCTCCAGTGGAATAGCAGGAGACGTGCTTAGCCAGATCACAACCTGCTCCAACACTTCAGAGTTGTGTAGCCGTTCCACCATCCAGCCTGGTGCCGTCAGAGAATTTTTCACTACAAACGTAAGCCAGGGAAGATAGCATTAAAGAGTATGGGTAGCCACAACGGTTAACTTCTTAGTAATCATTCCCACGGCATACCTACAGAAAAGGTATTCTCCAGGCCCACTTTCTCGACTGACGACGTTGAGCGGTTGGTTATCCGGTGAACAACCTGAAGACGAAATATTCTTTCGTCAGCGGCGTATCTTTCTCACGTATGGTCTCCGTATACAGACACTTTAAGGGTAAGAGTCAAGCTACCCACAGCTAACTCTTTATCATCAAGAATAATAATAAGGAATAACTGGAAATATCTCCACTGCCCCTTTTCAGGGCCAATATAAGCATTTACGTTCCCTACTTTACAATAAATCTCATCGCTTTTTTTTAAGGCCACCTAAGCTTAAGCTACCTTGCCAACAAATATTTTTTTACTACCGTTTCCGGAAACGTAATTCGTCGACTAATAGACTATGTAGAGCCGGCCACTGTTAAACAAATTTAGTCATTCAGTGGAAAACGTCACGAGCAGAGATGTTCGTCACAAGGCTAGGAACTCCAGTGACGTCCCTATATTACCCTCTCAACTCTAAGCTAATTTAACTAGGAATCACTAATCCTCTTCAAGGTCTGCGCTGGAAAAACCTAACAGCTGGAAAAGAAAAAAAAAATAGAGCGAACGGGACAGTCATAAAATCAGCCGTAAATTAAGCCACACATTGAGCCAATATGAGCCTTACTTTGAGCCTTACTCTGTGCTAGACTTTAAGTCATACATTTAGCCATACTTTAAGCCATACTCCAAGCCTTACGTGTAGCCGCATATCGTGCTGTACTTGGAGCTATACTTTTAGCCATAAATTTAGCCGTACATTTAGCCAGACATTGAGTCGGACTTTGAGTCATACTTTACACCATACTCTGAGCCATACTTTGAACCATACTTTCAGAACATACATTTCGCCAGAAATCGTGCCATACTTGGAGCTATTGTTTTAGCCATACTCTTACATCCATAGTTTGAGCCATACTTTTTAAGCCATACTCTTAGCAATACTTTGAGCTGCACTTTAAGCCATGCATCGTGCCATACCGGAGCAGTACTGTTAGTTATACTTTTAGCTATAATTTTATAATCATAGTTTGAACCATACTTTAAGCCATACTCTTAGCCCTTTATTTAGCCGTACTTCGTGCCATACTTTTACTCAAATAAGTACATAGACAATTGCAGGTAGCTTTAAGTCATAACACTTACTATTAAGTGAATAAATCGATCGTGGTATTTATAACAAATTTAGTAGATTGGTATCTGTAGATTTTTTAAAATAATATAACAATATGAAAATATGTATATAGAGACAGTATAAATAAAAGGATACTATTAAAAACTTTGCATTTAGATTCAAGTCTAGTTTCAGTCTCAACTTGGTCCGCTGCTTGTGACACAGGCAGGTGGGCAGAGTGCACCTTACTAATTGATACTGTACTGCCACACGAGAGAAGACATATATACATATTCAAAATTACCATTTGACTTTGTACCCCCCCCCCCATCTACTATGTTAATATTTTCGGAGCAATTGTCGGCCATCAAAATTGTTAACCTTTAAAATTTGTAAATTTTTTTAAACTGTCATTTGGCAGTTACAAGATATCAGTAAAAAAAAAAAAAAGACTAAGTATAAAGTTAGAGGTTTGACAAAACTGGTTTTGTCAGACTGTAATTCTTGCGGAAAAATACACTATCCTAGATTCCCTAGTTGGACTCTTTGACTTTAGACCACAAGTCAATCTTATCAAAGATACTAGCTAAGCACAGCTAAAAATCTGAAGCAACAGGATTTATCTAACAGTGATCTGGGTAAAATTACATGTTGTCAGAGATCCCTGCACTTAAAACTTTGACAGTGGGCCTTGAGCTTTGCTTGTAGAACATATTTTATATGACAACTTTTCCTGCGAAGAAGAAAAAGTATAAAAAAAGTTATGAAACGTTGCTGCTCAGAAAAATTTGACGCTGCTGTTTGAGACAAACTTACCAGAGATATCAGCTGTAGCTCTGCAAAAACTTTGCACGAACTAGAATTGCCTCACCGTCACTGAAGATTCCCGCACAGAAAACTTGGACTTAAAACCACGCATCGGAGATATCAGGTAGATACTGCTGGAAATCTACACAAAGTAACTTTATTTAGCAGTGATTAACTTCAAGTTAGACATTACCACATATTTCTTTACATCTAACTTTGACGATGGGCCTCGAGTGACGCTCATTAAGTATATAAGCTAGAGATGGCCGAATTCAACAGAAACTGGTTGAATTAGACAGTTATCATCGCAAAGTAATACGTTATCGAAGATCTGTGCGTAGGATACTTTGACTATAGGCCTTGAGCTAAGCTTCTTGAAGATATCAGCTGCTGCAAATCTTATTAGACAGTTTTCGTGCGAAGAAAAAGTTTTTCAAACGATTTCTGTTGTGTCAACTTTGACGTCACGCCAGATGTTAAGTCCATAGTAGATATCGATGAGCACTGCTGAAAGTCTGGACGCAATACAGTTTTCTAACTGTGTTTCCCCAAGGAAGCACGAAATCAAAGAACCCCGCACAGGAATCTCGACGATGAGCCTTAAGTGGAGCTTACGGAAGATATGAGCTAGACACTGCTGGTAATCTTATCAGACAGCGTTTCTCGCAAAAAAAACACGCTATTGAAGATCCCCGCACGAGAAATTGTAACTTTAAACAACCAGTAGATTTTATCAAAGACATTAGCTTGGCACTGCTAAAAATCTAGAAAACCTTGTTTTATTTGACAACGTTATATCACAGTAACGAGTTTTCGAAAATCTTTGCGCGGAAAACTTTGACAATGGGCCTCCAGTGAAGCTCATTAACCATATTAGCTGAGCCGAGCTAAAAATTTTATTTGACAGTGTTTCTTACAAAGATGTACGCTATGAAAGATCTCCACGTAAAAATCTTTGACTTACAAACGCATGAGTATAATCGAGGTACTGCTGAAAATCAGTAAAAAATGTTTTTTTTTGGACTGTTACTCTTGCAAAAAAATACGCTATCGAAGATCCTCACGTGAAAATCTGCAACCTTTGACCGCAAGTCGAGCTTATTAGAGATATTAGCTAGGCACAAGTAAAATTTGAACCAACAGATCTTATCTGACAGAGATTATAATAAAGCAACACATTTTCAAGAATCTCTGCACAAAAACTGTGACAATAGGCCTTGAACTTTGCTTAAAGATCTAATTTTATATGACAACTTTTTCTGCAAAAAAGAAAAACTATAAACAAAGTTATGAAACTTTGCTGCACAGGAAACTTTAACGTTAATCTTTTAGACGAATTTATCACAGATATCAGCTGTAGCTTTGCTAAATCTTTGCATAAATTAGAGTTACCTCACCCTTATTAAAGATTCCCGCACGGGAAACTTTGACTTGAAATCACAAGTTGATCTTACGGAAATATCGTATCTGGTTTTTTTTGACAGGGTTTATCGCAAAAGAGTGCCACGATAGTCTTGTTTTAAAGAAAGATGCACATATCAAAAAAACGGTTTTTCCGGCTTTTGACCTCCGGCTTTTGTTTTTTGTTTTTTTACATATGACACAGGTTATAAAGCTTTTAGTGTTTCTGAATATATTTGATACTCGTGCCTTACAATTAAACTATTAAAATTGACGTTTAAAAATTACTTTTAATATAGTTTAACTTATACAGTTTATGAGTTCTTCTTAAATTTTTCTTACAGCACCAGACATTTCAATTGTTTTTTTATATTTAATTCAATTATGAATAAAATAACTTCATTACGAAACAGTTTGACGATGAGCCTTGAGTAAAGCTTATCAAAGATGTCAGCTAGGCACTACTAACAATTATATTAGATAGCGTTTCTCGCTAAAAAACATGCTTTAAAAGATCTCCGTATGGAAAATTGTGACGAAAGGCATTTTGTGAAGTGACACGTAGAAAACTTGAGGATATTGTTGGTTGATCTTGGATAACTAATAAAATCAGTGACATGTGCATACACTTTGGGCTCACAATCTAGTCATACAGTAGTATACTGCCTATTACATTTGGAAAACAAGACTAAGGAGCCAATGGTACCATGACTAGCAGGTGAAATAAAGCTGCTACTCAGAGTTACTGAATAATAATGCCTTACACAATTGACCAGCTAACATAAGTATGGTACTTAAGAAATAGAATTAAATTATAAGCTACTTAAATAAACTAAAATCAATTATTGGGTTTCAGAATTTGACATTAAGTATTATTATATTATAATTCATTAGTTGTAATACTTATGAAGCTCAACAAAGTCCCTATAATTTAAAAATAACATGTTTTCATTATTCTTTAAAAAAAAAGTTGAAAGGACGAAAGCATCACGTATTGCAAGAGATAGTTATTTATTGTGGAAAAACTTGATCTTGTGTTGGGGAATCAGCAATCATTGCCACAGAAAAAGGATCAGGATAATGCAGGAACTACTAAAAGTAGTTTTTGGAAACTGCACGAAAAAGTGGTGGTGGAGTCGAGATCCAAGCTCACTGTACGTGTAAGCAATAGTGGAAATAAAATAGTTAGAGGACTTTCAATGTAAAATCTTTTCTTCATCAGCAAATGACTAACCGTATCAATTAAAGCATAGATGCTGGTAATCATAATGTTGTTAAATAATGGACATGTCATTGCAAAGTAGGCTTAGCTTATCTTTTTGAATAAGGATAATTGTGACAACCTATATCAATAAACCTGATTAAGTACTTTTTCAGTTATCTATAGTTGCAAAATTATGAAGCCAATTATTTATCGGTTAATTACGATGAGCACTTTCTCACACTAGAGGCTATTTTTATAACCTCGATATACATCTTCTATACAAGACAATAATGCCAATGAGCTACGCTACTGCGAGCTAAACTACAATAATCTTATATCACATCCATTGATAATTAATAATGGAAGATAAACTCTACATAACTTTTTCCAATCATATCTTTGTTTATCGAGTGAGCTATATTTATTGGCTGTGGTAAACTGCGCCACCTATCAAACTAACCTTTTCCAAAATCAGCTACTCAAATAATTGTTGTGTCTATAACTGTCTGCGTTATCCTGATCCTTTTTCTGTGGCAATGATTGCTGATTCCCCAACACAAGATCAAGTTTTTCCACAATAAATACCTATCTCTTGCAACACGTGATGCTTTCGTCCTTACAACTTTTTTTTTAAAGAATAATGAAAACATGTTATTTTTAAATTATAGGGACTTTGTTAAGCTTCATAACTATTACAACTATTGTAATCTGATGAATTAAAATATAATAATACTTTATGTCAAATTCTGAAACCCAATAATTAATTTTAGTTTGTTTAAGTAGCTTATAATTTAATTCTATTTCTTAAGTACCATACTTATGTTACCTTGTCAATTGTGTAAGGCATTATGATTCAGTAACTCTGAGTAGCAGCTTCATTTTACCTGCTAGTCATGGTGCCATTGGCCCCTTAGTCTTGCTTTCCAAATGTTATAGGCAGGATACTACTGTATGACTAGATTGTGAGCCCAAAGTGTATGCACATGTCACTGATTTTATTAGTTATCCAAGATCAACCAACAATATCCCCAAGTTTTCTACGTGTCACTTCACAAAATGCCTTTTGTCACAATTTTCCATAAGGAGATCTTTTATAGCATGATTTTTAGCGAGAAACGCTATCTAATATAATTGTCACTAGTACCTAGCTGACATCTTTGATAAGCTTTACTCAAGGCTCATCGTCAAACTGTTTCGTAATGAAGTTATTTTATTTATAATTGAATTAAATATAAAAAAACAATTGAAATGTCTGGTGCTGTAAGAAAAATTTAAGAAGAACTCGTAAACTGTATGAGTTAAACTATATTAAAAGTAATTTTTGAACGTCATTTTTAATAGTTGAATTGTAAGGCACGAGTATCAAATATATTCAGAAACACTAAAAGCTTTATAACCTGTGTCATATGTAAGAAAACAAAAAACGAAAGCCAGACGTCAAAAGCCAGAAAAACCGTTCTTTTGATATCTGTATCTTTCTTTAAAACTAGACTATCGTGGCACTCTTTTGCGATAAACCCTGTCAAAAAAAACCAGATACGATATTTCCGTAAGATCAACTTGTGATTTTAAATCAAAGTTTCCCGTGCGGGAATCTTTAATAAGGGTGAGGTAACTCTAATTTATGCAAAGTTTTAGCAAAGCTACAGCTGATATCTCTAATAAATTTGTCTTAAAGATTAACGTCAAAGTTCCCTGTGCAGCAACGTTTCGTATTTTTGTTCATAGTTTTTCTTCTTTGCAGAAAAAGTTGTCATATAAAATTAGATCTTTAAGCAAAGTTTGAGGCCTATTTCACAGTTTTTTGTGCAGAGATTCTTGAAAATGTGTTGCTTTATTATAATCTCTGTCAGATAAGATCTGTTGGTTCAAATTTTACTTGTGCCTAGCTAATATCTCTAATAAGCTCGACTTGCGGTCAAAGGTTGCAGATTTTCACGTGAGGATCTTCGATAGCGTATTTTTTCGCAAGAGTAACAGTCCAAAAAAAAACATTTTTTACTGATTTTCAGCAGTACCTCAACTAAACTCATGCGTTTGTAAGTCAAAGATTTTTACGTGGAGATCTTTCATAGCGTACATCTTTGTAAGAAACACTGTCAAACAAAATTTTTAGCTCGGCTCAGCTGATATGGTTAATGAGCTTCACTGAAGGCCCATTGTCAAAGTTTTCCGGGCAAAGATTTTCGAAAACTCGTTACTGTGATATAACGTTGTCAAATAAAACAAGGTTTTCTAGATTTTTAGCAGTGCCAAGCTAATGTCTTTGATAAAATCTACTCGTTGTTTAAAGTTACAATTTCTCGTGCGGGGATCTTCAATAGCGTGTTTTTTTTGCGAGAAACGCTGTCTGACAAGATTACCAGCAGTGTCTAGCTCACATCTTCCGTAAGCTCCACTTAAGGCTCATCGTCGAGATTCCTGTGCAGGGTTCTTTGATTTCGTGCTTTCTTGGGAGAAACACAGTTAGAAAACTGTATTGCGTCCAGACTTTCAGCAGTGCTCATCGATATCTACTATGGACTTAACATCTGGCGTGACGTCAAAGTTGACACAACAGAAATCGTTTGAGAAACTTTTTCTTCGCACGAAAACTGTCTAATAAGATTTGCAGCAGCTGATATCTTCAAGAAGCTTAGCTCAAGGCCTATAGTCAAAGTATCCTACGCACAGATCTTCGATAACGTGTTACTATGCAATGATAACTGTCTAATTCAACCAGTTTCTGTGGAATTTGGCCATCTCTAGCTTATATACTAAATGAGCGTCACTCGAGGCCCATCGTCAAAGTTAGATGGAAAGAAATATGTAGTAACGTCTTACTTGAAGTTAATCACTGCTAAACAAAGTTACTTTGTGTAGATTTCCAGCAGTATCTACCTGATATCTCCGATGCGTGGTTTGAAGTCCAAGTTTTCTGTGCGGGAATCTTCAGTGACGGTGAAGCAATTCTAGTTCATGCAAAGTTTTTGCAGAGCTACAGCTGATATCTCTGATAAGTTTGTCTCAAACAGCAGCGTCAAATTTTTCTGAGCAGCAACGTTTCATAACTTTTTTTATACTTTTTCTTCTTCGCAGGAAAAGTTGTCATATGAAATATGTTCTACAAGCAAAGCTCAAGGCCCACTGTCAAAGTTTTAAGTGCAGGGATCTCTGACAACATGTAATTTTACCCAGATCACTGTTAGATAAAACCTGTTGCTTCAGATTTTTAGCTGTGCTTAGCTAGTATCTTTGATAAGATTGACTTGTGGTCTAAAGTCAAAGAGTCCAACTAGGGAATCTTTGATAGTGTATTTTTTCGCAAGAAATACAGTTTGACAAAACCAGTTTTGTCAAACCTCCAACTTTATACTTAGTCTTTTTTTTTTTTTACTGATATCATGTAACTGCCAAATGACAGTTTAAAAAAATTTTCAAATTTTAAAGGTTAACAATTTTGATGGCCGACAATTGCCCCGAAAATATTAACATAGTGGATGGGGGGGGGTACAAAGTCAAATGATAATTTTGTATATGTATATATGTCTTCTCTCGTGTGGCAGTACAGTATCAATTAGTAAGGTGCACTCTGCCCACCTGCCTGTGTCACAAGCAGCGGACCAAGTTGAGACTGAAACTAGACTTGAATCTAAATGCAAAGTTTTTAATAGTATCCTTCTATTTATACTGTCTCTATATACATATTTTTATATTGTTATATTATTTAAAAAAATTTACAGATACCAATCTACTAAATTTGTTATAAATACCACGATTGATTTATTCACTTAATAGTAAGTGTTATGACTTAAAGCTACCTGCAATTGTCTATGTACTTATTTGAGTAAAATTATGGCACGAAGTACTGCTAAATAAAGGGCTAAGAGTATGGCTTAAAGTATGGTTCAAACTATGATTATAAAATTATAGCTAAAAGTATAACTAACAGTACTGCTCCGGTATGGCACGATGCATGGCTTAAAGTGTAGCTCAAAGTATTGCTAAAAGTATGGCTTAAAAAGTATGGCTCAAACTATGGATATAAGAGTATGGCTAAAACAATAGCTCCAACAATGGCACGATTTCTGGCGAAATGTATGTTTTGAAAGTATGGTTCAAAGTATGGCTCAGAATATGGTGCAAAGTATGACTCAAAGTCGGACTCAATGTCTGGCTAAATGTACGGCTAAATGTATGGCTAAAAGTATAGCTCCAAGTACAGCACGATATGTGGCTACACGTAAGGCTTAAAGTATGGCTCAAAGTATGGCTAAATGTCTGACTTAAAGTCTAGCACAGAGTAAGGCTCAAAGTAAGGCTCATATCGGCTTAATGTGTGGCTCAATTTACGGCTGATTTTATGGCTAACAGTATGGCTAATAGTCTGGCTACATTACTGGCATATTATCCGGCCTAATGTCTTGACTAATACAGTTAACATACAGATTTGTACGAGGTTTCCTGTAATTTTAATTTACACGATGAATTTAACAAATAATTTTGTTTATTAAATGGTTAAAAATATATCATCAAACAGTTTTCTGAACCTCGGACTTTAAACTTTGTCATTTTTTATTGTACAGGTTACGAACACACTAAAATTGTACCTTATGGTGATATACTTATATTTCGTAGCCAAGAAAAACTATCTGTGCTAATTCACACAATTTTTTGGTACTTAAAAATGAGTATTGAAAATGTTAAGCAATATTTTTACCTGGTACGCGAATGATAAGAGTTGGTCACGTAAGTATGCCCACATGAATTTGAGTGATTCCGACGTAACCGACTTAGACGATGCCTTAAGAACGCTTAGGTACTTATACATAAATAAAATTAAGCAATAAAATAGTCCGTATCTATGTTAATGATGACGCTTTTTCTCCTTAAATAATTAGAGCCAGAACTCAAAGCCGTTTTCACCCTGTGTCGCCCTTGAATTTTATTACTTTTTGGCCCATACATCATGGACACTGCCATTGCATATTTCAACTGCAAGTACACGATAAAACTTGGGGACTGGTTGATCTTTAGATTCATTAAAAAAGTAGTGTTTCAGTCATCACACCTCAAAAATAAAGGATTAATGGTACTGCATATGATTCGGGTGGTTAACTGAAGTTTTCTAAAAATCAATTCGCAGTGCTCGTTTTGATAAGAGACTGGCTTAAAGTACTGCTCAAGCTATGGTTTGAAGTATAGCTCAAAGTATGGCTTAATGTCTGGCTGAATGTATGGCTCAAAGTCTAGCTAAATGTATCGGTAAATGTATGGCTTGGAGTATGGGTTAATGGATGGCTCAAAGTACAACTTAAAGTATGGCTCAAACTGTAGCTATATAAGTATGCCTAAGAGTACGGCTAAAAGTACAGTTCCAAAGTGGTGCGATGTCTAGCTAAGTGCATAACTTTAAGTATAGCTCAAAGATTATGACTTGAAGTTTGGCTCAAACTTGGTCTATACAAGTATGGCTTAAAGAATAACTCCATGTATGGCACGATGTATGTCTAAGCGTATGGCTTAAAATATCATACACAATTTTGATAGCAACTTGTACTAACTGTGAAATTCGTAATTTCAGCAGCTTTGACCATTAATTACTATTAAATTATTGCAGGATGACTGTGCTCATGTGAGTCAAGGGTAAGTAGGTTGAGCTTTGGTTGGCCATTTGGATCCCCAACTTGACGCATCCTCCTTGAACGTTAGAGAAATAAGACTCCTTGCACACAACGGTATTTACCCTTTCGTTCTTATAAAGTGCTCAAATGTAATTATAAAGGTTGGAGAGTGAGTGGAGAAGAGTGGTGAGTTTCTGTTGCATCTTCTAAGCAGATGTGAGACTTAGTTTAGAGATTAAGCTACTTGTTGAAAGCGTGCATTTCAAGCAAATGTAACACTAAGTTCGGTGACTAAGCTGTGTGAGAAAATCTCAAACGAACCAGACCACTGTCAACTCACCTAAAAAAGGAATCATGGAGGAACAAGAAAGAAAGGACCGTCGACTTGGGTTCTGACGTAAAAAGCAGAAGCCTAATTATTGTCATCGCCACGAGTGCTCACATACACATGTATGATTAGAATTATCGTTCTGGTCAACCTTCTAAAATCTTGTGAGTGCGTGCGCACAAGCAGCGGCTAACCAACTATCATAGAAGTAAGTTTAGTTGAGGAAACTATAAATTTTATAAACAATGTGAATGCTAATCTGAAACTATATTATTTATACAATTTGTAAAATTAACTACCTTCGGGTTTTATAAATTGATAAAGTTATCAGATACAACATAACTTTATTGTGAATTTAATTTACTTACTTAGTTTAAAAATATTCTGATTTGTAAATTGTATTAATTATTCCAAAATTTACAATCCCAATTAATAGAAACATATTTCTTACTTGATTACTAAGTTAAATATCAAGAAAATGTTAACTAAACAACGTATGACAAAGACCTTTACAAAGATGTGAGATAAAAACAAGTAAGATACGCTTTTACCGTTTGACATAAGACGTAAACTCAAACAGTTGGTCAACGCCAGCTAAGCGAACACCACTCCATACATAGTGCTTGATAAAACCTAACACCACAATGTTGAGTAAACGATTTCAAAGAAAACTTTACTGTTAGTAAAAGCAAATAAGGCCTTTGGGCCTACGGCTGCGTCCTGACGAACAAAAATTTATTCTATTTGTTTGTAATGGGAATCAAAAAATAAGGCCCTTTACTTATAGAAGTTTGGACGTACCACTTAATATATTATCGTCTTTATAGTTGCCGATAATTCTTTAATAACTTATTTTTCAGGCTGTGTATACGGGCTTGTTGAAAATTCGAACATACATGTGATTTACATATAAATTTTGCTTATTTTATGAAATTTGTCTTCTGGGAATTGTTTTTTTTTTTTTTTTTTATCACCTAGGGTGAACTTTATGAACTCAGTAACAAAAAAAAGAGTTGTTTTTTTTACTTGTTTTGCTTTCACATTTATATACAACTTTTTTAAAGTTATAAGAGATTCTAGCTGCGTAGGGAAAGGTTATAGTAAACGAAGATCTCATTCCAGCTGTTAAAGGTGTTTAAGCGTATGCGTTCGCAGCCACAATTGTATAATATACTATTGTTTTAATAGTTTAAGAGTATATACTCTGTTATCACATTCTGTGCAGAGTAGTATGTCATAAAATTGTACGTAGTTTCTTTCAACACATGTAAGAAAATAATTTAATTATTTGCTCTGTACTTGCACTCCTTAGCCTAAACCATAGTTTGCCACATAAAGTTAGTGTAGTGATTGTAAGAAATAAAAAGTCGTATAAAATAAGGTGTCGATGCTTTTTTGTTGCTGGTACTCTTCGAAAGTGGAAGCATTAGCTATTTATTTAGCTATAAATATTTCAATACATGTATCGTTATCATTTCTGTTACTTGGATTTAGAATCCCATAAACTGATATTTAAGAAGCATCTTGCACTGAAGTCAAACTGCAATGAAGATATTAAAAAGGTACAGTTCATAAAATGTATGAGTTTTTGCCCATTTCTCAATTATTTCACCTTCAAAAGAAAGTTAAAGTTGTGTAAATCTCAAATCTTGACCAAACACTAGATTGTTTAACTGTACATATTAATGGTACAATTCTTTAATACAGCTATTACAACGAAAATAATAAACATCACGTTACTTATCTTTTGAAGCACAAATTTATACATTTTATTAACTGCATTTTTGTAATGTCTCTACTTTTGTTTAGTATAAGTAAAAGATGCTTGTTCAACATCAATTAATGAGGATCTTTAACCAAATAATAGGAATTAGTAAGTTAATAGCATTGAAATGTTAATACCAGACTACTACTCTGACTTTACGTGCCATACTATGGTTAAGGATGAGGACTGCAATTACAGAGAAAAAAATTTAGTTGTATTAAAACTCTGCTTCACGATACCACACAAAAGTATGAGCTTTACTTTCTACACATACTCGCCTTTTCCATACGGTCAGATATTTGTTACGATTAGTTCTATCATGTTATTAAATTTAATAAAAGAATTTAATTTTACCATATCCACCTCATACTCGTTTACATTTTATACTGACACCTATGTTTGCCCTTCCGGCTGATGGTGGCGCCAGCGCTGATGCTACTAAGAAGAACATGAAGCACTACGTACAGTTATAGTCGAACCTATATGTCGAGTGCCGACTGTCGACAGTGCTGACTGCTGTTCTGCACTACACGCATACACACACATATATACACTTTCTCTCTCTCTCTCTCTCTCTCTCTATCATTCTGCAGTCAGCTGCTTCTGCTCTGCGCTGATATATATATACACGCCATGCTCCCCATTCTCCATAGTTTTCACTTAGCTAGCAGGCGTCGTGCACAGCATGTGTGTGTGTGTGTGTGTGTGCGCATGTATATTTAGCTGCCTGTAGGCGAATATGATATAGTATCTACATCTTTTGGTTGACAGCAGCGTAAACTCAGCACTTGTCAGTCGAAAGAGAGAGAGAGAGAACGGTATTAGTATATGTATATAGGCTTGACAGAAAAAGCGTTTGGCTTCGAAAATTTTCACATAATCAATCCATTTAGTCTTAAACCACTATAAGTGTATGTTTTGGAGAGTTTTTTTGAGTAACTCTTACGAGTTACTCTTATGTCACTTACTAACAGACAAGTTTTGATCAGGTATATAAATCTAACCTTAAATTTTGTTTATATTTTGTTTTACAATCATTGAACTTACATCTTATGAAGACTATTGCACATTTATTTTGCTTGCTGATTTTATTAGTTGTAACTAAGGCTAAAATTAAAAATAAAACTGGATCTGAACAAATAAAAACAAAAGAAAGAAAAAAAAAATGGAAAAAATTCAACGCAAACCATTGGAATATGTGAGAAATAAGCAAACACAAAATATTGAAGCTATAAAAGAAGCAATGAATGCAGTTAAATGTGTTCAATCGATGAGAGAGGCAGCTAATAAGCTTGGCATGTCAAAAAGTACACTCCATACAAAATTCAAGTGTCTTACACTACTGCACTGTAAAAAAGGAGTTTCAACTGTACTCACCAATGCTAAGGAAGCTGAAATCGTTTATTAGATCATGTCTTGAGCAGAAATTGGGTTTCTAAAAAAAAAATTCTAGTTACCTGACCACGTGCAACAGTTTGTGACAAAAACTAAAAGAAAAAGTCTATTCAAAGACAATAGACCAAATTGAATATGGTACTCTAATTTTTTTAACAAACAACAAAATCTTAAGAATTACAACATCACAGAACTTTACCACCAGTAGAGATACACTGGATAAAACAGATATAATACAGTGATTTTGCTCAATTAAAAGTTACTTAAAAAAAAGAATTTGAGACCTATCAAAAATCAGATCGAACATCTAACATTGATTGATAATTTTTGGGATTTGAAATATATAAACAATTAAATCTAATATTGCTACGCATGCAATTACTTTGAGTAGACTTAAAATTAAATGTAATATGTATTGTAATAATAATGTAACACTGCTTCTTGACCTGAAAGCAAAAAAAGCGCCGTCACAGCGTTGCCAACTCACGATCACGTACGTCATCTTTGTCCCTCTTACCTCTTGGGTTTCTGCTCTTAAAAAAAGGAGATTTGCGTGGGAGTTCTCCCATTCTACGGCAAGAACTATTAAATTTACAAAAAAGAATAACTTTAACTACTTTTTTATTCAATCACTAAAACACTAATACACAGTATCTCTCTTCGCAATATACAACACAACGCCTGACCTTGTTCTCTGGACTGCGCTGCAGCGACTCCGCCTCACACCCGGCAACAACCCAGCTTTAGCTCGTCCTAGATCCACGCTAACGTACACACACTTACACTTCGTCCACAATCCCACACACTACTATATCCTCTCTCTCTCTGTTCTCCCTCTCTTGTCTAATATAAGATGCTACTCTCTCTCTCTTTTTCTTCCTCTCTCTCTGTTTCTCTTTTTATCTCTCAGCTTGGCTCTCTAGCTTTACACATGACAAAACACGTGAACAATGGCGACACTCCCAAGATGCACCTCGTGGTCTCTCGTTCACTTCGTCTCGTCAACCCACACACTACTTCTCTCTCTCTCTCTTTCTCTCTCTCCATATCTCTCTCTCTCACACTGTCTATGCTACACTTTCTCTCTCTAGCCTCACCTCCTGGTCAAATGTCCGCGAGTCTAACCCAGCGCGATATCGTTCGGGGTCCCCGAGCAGGCCATTCGTCCTACGGCTCCACTCTTTCTCTTCTTTCTCTCTCTTACCCTCTTCTTCTTGTCTTAGTGGCTTTCGTAGTTCTCAACTTGGGGACTTCGTTGACCTGGGAGAACACAGCAGCTGCTAGACTTCCGCTCACACACCTCTCTTCTCTCAACACTCTAGACACCTTCTTGAAAACTCTCTCAACTCTTGCCACGAAGACCCGCAAAATCACTGAAAGCTCTTGCTGCTCGCACTTAAGCGTAAAGCTCGAGGCTTGACTCCCAACTGACTCACGATCTTTCGCTCAAACAATGGCCGCTACCACTGCTGCTGCCACGTATTTCCTTTCGCAGTCACTCTTAATACAGCAGCTGCTGTGTCTCGGTAGTCGAGTTTGCATTTTCCTTGTCCTTTTCCACTAGCACTGCTGTGTCTCTGCATCTCAACTGGTTGTCCGTTGGCGCCCTCTGCTACTCCTCTCAGTGTATATACAGCTCCCAAAAAACAAAAAAATTCGGAGAAGATTAAACTTTCTGTTCTTTGTATATACGTTGTATCAGCGAGAGAATTTTGGAACACGAAGGCTATTTTGCCTTGTTATAGTATCTAAGAATAAAGATTAAAGGTTTAAGGTAATTCTAGTTGGTAACCTGACACGTTTTATTTTATTGTGGTATAAATTATTTATCTTTTGTGGTCGACAGGTAACTAATAGTCACGATAATCCTAGTAACTTTATTCTTTAAAATAATTATTGCATACCATACATTACAAAAGTTCGTATACCTTAGCTTGACGTATGTAAGAAATTTCACACTAACTTTTATTTACGTGTAACTAAAAAATTTTAATCCCTGCAGGTGTCTTGGGACTTCAAAAAAGACAAAAAGTTCTGCTGTGCACACATGCTTCAAAGGCAACTTACGTACGCCTATCAACCTAGGCAGTGAGACAGCTAGCCATCCTCTTTCTACGCTAGGCAGAGCACTGCCACTGTAGTACAGTAGCCATACTATACACACAATACAGAAGATGTCCACGTACCTAGTGCATGGTGAGGTCTGGTTACATCTTGAGGGGAAGATGATAGTAAAAATCTAATTTTCTAGAGTTGCTCTAGCTTACCAACTCAAAAATTCTCAATTTTCACATCTGGATTGCCCCCTTACATGCGTTATTGAAAAATAAGATAATTATGTTACTCGTATCGTTTGTTTGTATGTTCAGGGTTGAAACCATCATTTGTTTGGCCGTGTATGTAAGAATAGATGAAAGAAAGAACGTGAAAGAGGAAGAGAGATTATAAGATGAGAGTAACGACAACTGAGTCGAAGACAAGAAAGAGTGAGTAAGAAAGAGAGACAGTAACTTTTTTAAGTAGATCAGAGAGAGTTCGCGAGTATAAAAAGCAAGAGCAACCAGGGCAGAGTAGACAGAGAGAAAGATAGAGGATCAGTAGAGTATAGTTGCGTGCGATTGTAAACAGAGTGTAAGGATGTATACCATTATGAGACCAGAACAATCAGAAGCCTCTTATAGTCCAGGATGAGCAAGATGTAGTGGATCTGTTCTCTTGACTCGCTTGATGTGGGGTGAAGTCATGACAGTGGAGTCCAAGTGACAATGTCAAGCGTTGTGTAATGTATAGTGCATAGAGATACTGTGTACTAGTATTAAAGACTTGAATGTATACAGAGATAAAGGTATTTGCTGCTTTTAAGTTTATAGCTGTCTTTATAGAATGGAAGAACTACTGAGCGAGTCCTTTTTATTCAAGAAACGAGGCCCAAGATTTATAAAGGACAAAAGTGATGTATGAAAACGATATTTGTTGACGCTTCGTTGGCGCATCTTTTCATTTCTAGGTACAGAAACAGCGCTACAACTTTTTGTCCTGCTTTAATTAAGAAAAGTAGCTTTTTTTTTTCCTTTACAGATAAAGAAAAGTAGCAAAACTAATAAGGCTACAAAATTAGGCTATTGTAGGTGGCTTACTAAACCGGTATTATGATAAAGAGGGTAACTTGGTAAATTATCTGTAAAAATGAATGGTTAAAATTGTATAAAAAGTTAACAATATTCCTCTGATTAGCTTACCGTAGGTTATACCTTTATATATACAGCTATTGCCTACCACCGGTCTGATAGATTAAGTATCTAGATGTTTATTTTTACTACTACACTACAGTTTTATTTTATGTAAAACTTTTCATTTTTATTCTAAATTCTTCTTAAATTAAAGCTAATTTTTCAGTGTGAATATTTTAAGCTTAACTTTTGCGTCTGTTAGTTTCTGAATTTTAAAGTGTATTTGATTAACATTTTTAAGAAAGAATATTGCATTAGTTTTTCATTTTTAGTTAGCATCGGCCAGCGTGCATGCTCACAAGTCATGTTTGGTCTTAGTATAGCAGCTACGATGTGAAGACATAGATGGTTCATTTTCTATTTGATGCACATTAGTCACTACTTTCAAAGTTTTCTTAATAAGAATGGAAAAATTCTAAAAAAAATTAGGAAATAAATTATAAGTAGCAAAATTAACAATAGCTAACCAACATAACACTATCATTTAAATGAATTAAAACTCTCTAAAAACACTTTAAAAGTTTCTTTTATTTAAAATTAAGCTTATTGTAAAAGACTAACTGAATTAGAAAAAAATCTTCACAACAACCTTCTTTTACGTACAATAGTATGTATCTATGCGTGCGTACACCCCCACTGGCCTGGGTCTCAAAGGTAAGGGAATATAGTAGAAAAGTTATAAGGAAGGGAGAGCGAGGCAAAAGAGTGAAGGAAGATTAGCTAGAGATTTTAGAGCGAAAGGATCAGGCCCACGAGACTAGAATAGACGCACAACGTTCTGTGTATACAAAGAGTAGAAATATAGTATAAGTAAACCACAAGTCGCACTTTTATTTACTCCCACACCAAGAAACTCACGTAACAGTTGGTGCCAAAAGTGGTGTATAGACAAAATTTCTAATGATCTGTCTAGTATGCAGAAATCACTTAGTCTTGCAGAACAAAAAAAAAATTATTATTCTTATTAATCAACATGATGAAATAAGGAAGAAAAATATCGCTTATTGCAAGGTGAGAGAAAAGTGTTCAAAGTGCAAGATGGCCAATTCAGTGGTTCAAACATCACAAAAGTGCAAGATGGCCAATTCAGTGGTTCAAACATCACCATAGACAAAATCTAGAGAAAGTCGAGGAAAAGAACGAGAAATATTTGACAAAATTTATCAATACTGCTACCAGACCAGTACAAAAATAATAGAAGAAACTGCATATTAAGCTAGCGGATCAATTTACCAGAATACTAGCGGCAACTCCATTACGGCATCCAGAAGGATATGGAAAAAAAGAGCACACGATATGCCAAGCCTGGACAGCAGCCACAGATAAGCCACAGGATACATCACTTAGAAGTAAGAAACAACGAGAAAAAGCGAAGGCAGGTCAACTCACTGGAGGATCAAAGGCCAACTCATGGATAAATACAGGATTGTTATTATACTAATCATCGCGACAGAAATCTGTAAGGTAAATTTTTGTTGTTTTTTATATACTATACTCATAACCCTCAAGGTGAATACGTGCGAAAAAAGATAATTTTTTTTTATCGATATTATTACAACATCAGAGCATGCAAGGACATTGGTCGTAACATATAATTGCATGCACAAACATATACCTGATATACAAGTGATAAGCACCTGATACAACAATTTTTTAAAATTAATTAATCAATTAAAGGAGTAATTAACTGAAAGCCAAAACGGGAAGAAGGCTATTGACTAACGTTAATTAGGAGTGTGCATATCTATCGAGCGAACCTAAAATACACAATATTGAAAGCGTCTTACGATTAAACAAAAAAATATATGAACAAACAAGACAATCTACACACAAAAAAACTAGAAGTTAACATAATGACTTACGTAGAAGCAAACGATATAATGGTAGGAGGAGTACAGGAAGTTGAAAAGGGCACAGAAGTACATGAAATGTGGCCGAATAACACAGATGACGAAGGCGTGCAAAGTAACGTAGAAGATGACCCAGAAGCATGGGAATAGTGGCAGGAAGTCAGCAAGAAACAGAAACTTTTTACGATGAAAATGATAAGAAAATTAATGCCAAACATAAGACGTCGGCAGTTATCTCATAGACAAAACATAAGCGATAACAAAGCTGATGTGCCACCTCGTACAAAGACACATAGACCTCCCTTATATAGAAAATGAACTTCTCACGCTAAGCATGAAAACACTACGACTAACATGAATCAACCATTTACTAATCAACCTTGTGACAAAGTGCAGACCTACACGATATTATAAGAGTAGCAGTTATACAGGTTGCACAACACTATATAAATTAAACAGCACCTCCATTTACACAAACAAGACATCCACCGTTACGAAAGAATTGTGGAAAAACTATACTGCAACCAACACAAACGCGAATCCCAGTAGTTTGAGCCGAACAAGTAATCGGGAACAATAGCGTTACTCGTGATACAAGCCACGACAATGATGACTGGTATGGCACAACCTTACCCTGCAGAAGAGTTCAGGTTGGATTGGAAAATTAAAAATTACTTAAATTCCCAAGAACAGCTTACAGTAACCCCACATTACACGGGAAGTTTTGATAACGAGCGCCCAGCTTAGAACACGTTGTCATCACTAAGTTACTTAGGGACAAACGTGCCAATAATTGACAGCAATCCCGTTAAGTTATCTTTATTTGAACTAATGTAAAAATAGTTTCATGGACTGTAGGCCCTTTGTACCAAAGGTTTATTATAGGTTTACTATTAAATAAATTTAAAAACAAGGTTGTCGAATTTATACACGCCTAGCACAGTTTCCTCCGCAGACGAATTTTTAGAAGAACTAAAAAATAGATACAGCAGCATCGATAGCGTCAATATCGTATTAAAAAAATTAGAAGTAAACAAATTATACAGATTTAAATTAGTAGAAGAATACAGCAGCCGTGTGCAGAAAACGTACGATAGAATAATAACCTTATACGACTTGGACACGACACTACTTCCTAGTCGACTACAGGTGTTGAAAGAGAGCACTAAGAAAGAAGTAATAAAACAATACATGTGCGGGATACAAGCGCCTCATTACTACAAAGTAACATGTCTTAATCCAAAAACATTGAGCGAAGCTATTCTAGCCACTTTAAAAATGGAAAGCGATCCTAGCCTATGCAAAAAAATACCAGCACAAATTGAGGCTCAAGTATGCCTAGCAAGAACAGAGTCCAGAGATACAAATGAACATGTGCGCAACCACGAGCAGGTAGAAGTACGTGATACAACAGATAAAAAAAGAACAATCAGGGATTTCTAATTTTGCTCGTATTGCAATAAATACAGGGAACATGCTACAAAATTAGCGACGGGTGTGCGCAATACAATAACGATAACCTAAATTAGACACAAGGAAATTTAAACTACTTAAATAAAAATAATTACATCCTGCATACGAATTATCCAAACTACATCAACGATTATAGAAGGAACCCCTGTAATAACGCGAGTAGCAACACATATTATAACTACAACAGAAATGCTGGTTATTCAGAAAGTAACAATAATGGTTATAACAACTGTATCAGTAATTACAATAATCATAGAAATAATCAAAACTATAATAGAAATTATAAGAGGGGCTACAACTATCACGACAGAGGACTTTCGAAAAAATAAGACCATGCACCTGAGCAAGAAAAAAATAGTTGAGGTACAGAGCATTTGAACTCGCAGGATGCTAGTTGAGCTTCCAAAGCACCAAGTGGGCCTTGAGAACATAAAGAGAAATAGAGCGTTACAATAAGACAGAGGCAGCCAAAGAAGAGAAGAAGCCAATAAAGTAAAAAAAAAATATGAATTTGAGGTGAATTTAGTGAAAAATCATACAAGAATCAGTATACGAACAGAAAAGAAATTATAGTACCACTAGAAACAGACTTCAAGCAGGCTTCTCAAATGGCTGAAAATCTTCACGGAAAAAAAAGATGTTAAATAGTTATGACTAGAAGCCCTCTAACTGACAAAAAAAACATTAACAATAAAAACAACTTACCTCCCTGCAAGGTAAATATATCGATTTTTGGAAGCACACCATGATTAGTAATATTAAGCAGCAATTAGCTGCTGTTACATAGCGAAAAGTTTTACGCAGATACTGGTGCCGAAGTGTCAGTTATTAAGGAATGCTGTCACACTACAGACACGCGAATAGAGAGCAGCGGAAAAAATCTAATAATTGGTGTCACACATGAAGCACGCTGCACGTTAGAAATGACTAAAATACCTCTTAACAGTATCATAATTACTCTGTATGTAGTCTCAAACACCTTTCTGATGGATAAAGGAGGTATTATTGGCTAGGACACTTTTACATAATAGACTTATAAGTGCCAAAGAAAATTATTTAAAATAAAAAGGCATCAGAATCTCACTATTGGAACCAGATTATTTTTAAATTCCCACAAAGTCAAGGGAAATGATATTGAAGCGCATAAAAGATGAAAGCAGCTACATACAAATTGGCTGGGTCCTTCTACAAAATATAAAAGAGGAAATGTTATTCAGTTATTTTATAGGAGAAAATAAAAATTGTTAAATATATGTGGCGATAATGAATATAACAAATAAACAAATTCAGGTATCAATACCAAAAGTAAATATTTTTAAATGCGAAATCAGACAAGGGGCAAAACCATTTGGCATCGCTGACAACGATGTTGAATGTTTAAAGGGAGCCAGGATTGACCTGTTCAATATTAAAAACTCAGACGGAAATATAAAAGCCGATGAAGATACAAAAAAAGGAAGAGAATTAAGTAGTTAACATAGGGACAATTTTATTATCAATACTTAAAACCCTGGAGATAATAAAAAAATTGGATATAGCGGCATGAGTAAACAAAATAATAGTATCGTCCACCAAACGATAAAAAATGCTAGAGGGTTACAATAGACTTTCGGCTATTAAACAAGATAACAGTTGGTATGCGCCATCCGTTGCCATTCTAGAATAAAATTTAAGAAACCTTAGCAGCTGTGATATATAATAGTGGTTAATTTTAAAAGCGGGTCTTTTCAAGTGGAAGTTTACAAGAAGGATGCTCATAAGACAGCGTTCTCAGAATTGATGGACAGTAATAAAATGAGCGAATGCTGATGGAATGCATGGACTCCTCAAGCACATTTATGCAAATGATAACACTGGCTCTAGCGGGCTAACAAAAACGTGAGATAGAAGTATACATAGACGACATCATGGTATTTACAGAAAATTTGAAGCGACACAGGGTAATGTTCGAAAGGCTCTTAAAACGGTAAGCCGACGCAAACCTTATTCTACAACCTAAAAAATGCCATTTTTGTAAAAAGGAAGCTAAAGTGCTTAGACATATTATAGGCAACATTAAAATCAAAATAAATCCAGAAAAAATAAAAGCAGTAAAAAATTTTCCTAAACCAACAATTTTGAGGACATTAATATAATTTCTCGAGTAAACAAGGTACTATTGATGCCATAATAGCTCAGCTGCTCTCAGAAGTATCTACAAAAACAGCCAAATTTAAATAGGAGGAAGAACAAGAACAAGCGTTCATGAAAATCAAAGATACTCTGTGCAGCGAATTAGTACTTAAAGCTCCAGATATAAACGAAACCTTCATTGTAACAACCGCCGCTTTCGACTACGCCATCGAAGCAATTTAAAGCCTAGGAGAGATAGATTAAGATCACCTTTGTAAATACGAGTCAAGATGTTGAGATGACAGCGAATTATGATATCCAACGTACGATAAAAAATTGTTAGCAATAGTGCATGCCACAAAGCAATTCATACTATATTTGTTTCACGTATATTTACAGTCATAACAGACCACGAGCTGCTTATACACTTCCACACATCAAAGAAACAAGATTAAAGATTGACAAGACTGAAAGCGGAACTCTAGGTCAATGAATTCAATGTTGTCTATATACCTAGACAGAAAAATAGAACACTGGATGCTCTTTTTCGCAATCCAGTACTAAAAGAAGAAGAGGACATTTCAGAACTACCCTGCCAGTAGCTGTATGAGCTTGCAGAAAAACAGAAACGGGAAAATCAGAAAGACGTTAACGAGCCATCTACATGCATTCAAAAGATATGTACAAAGAGACAGAGAAACTTGATACGAAACAATCAGAAAGACATAGTAGGAACATCTGACTCAGATTAGTCATATGAAAAAGTAATTGAAAAGAAACTCAGGAAACTAAGAAAAAGTGAGCACTAATCAGGCACCAGCAGCTACAGTGAAAAAAATGCAGGAGTACAATAAGAGATAACGGAAAGAACAAAAGATACCATTGTAGCGGTAAACATCGAACAGGCGATTTTGTCCCAAGGGTCATTGGACAATAAGATAGCACGCATGCACAAAAAGACAAACATGGAAAAAGAAATAGAAGCAGTGAGTACGCTGTTTATTGTTGAGGGTATAGCTAAGAAAATACAACACAAAATTTCTAACGTCAATTGGATACACTGTATAGAAAAATCCCAGATTTTTCTGACACCGTTGAGCAACCGCGAAACTCACAGAAAATTATTATAGTGCATTGTGATACACTGACAGCAACGCACATAAATTCCGAGCCAGAAAATCATTCTGAATACTAATAGCATGGCAGAGCAAGGCTGCGACAAAAGCAGAAAAAGAGAAAGAGTGGGAAGCTAGAGAGGCATTAGAAGAAACAGTAGTAGCAAAAACACCTAATAGTGTAGAAAAAAAAGACAAAAGAAAAACGAAAAATAACGGGGGAGTACATCAATGAAGAGAGAGTAAGGCCAAAGACAGACTGTAGATAGACAAGTGGGGAACAAAAATAACCAAGCCAAGCTGAGCAGCACCAAACGGGTACACAATTAAACGACCACCAGACACACAAGAACCTGATGGCGTGAACAATAATTATAATAATAACGAGCGCCCAATTACAAATTCAAAATCTGTATTTAATAAATTAATCAATCGATTTTGACCAAAGGTCTTAGTTGATGTTGAAAAAAAAAAGATTATGGGAAAGCGATGATACACTGATAGTGATAAACGATGAAGAAGATGCAAATAAATTTTTGAAAGAGGAAAACAAAAACATCTGCAGCAAGGGGAGGAAAATTTTTAATTAGACGGGTACAGTGGAAAAGTATTAAGTATGTAGGACACGACTACTACATGACATACCTCAACGAGCCCCACAAGACAACTTAGACCCCATTCCATTTAAAAAAATGAAAAAAGTTGAGGATCACCTGTTCAGATATATTAACGAATAAGCGTTTTTTATTATAACCAACGAAATTCTTGGTACAGAGACCATTGACGCGCTGTACGAGAGGGGATTCATAAGCCCAGTAGTCATGAATAATGAGATAAATGTAGTCAGTGACGTTGTGTTGTCTAAAATAAGAAAAGTATGCGTTATTTGGATGCACACGAAAACTCACTTCGAAGATTTAGCACTAAGATCCGATGTAAAGAAATGTAAGACGGCCCTAAGATCACTGGTAATGGTAAACAAGTTAAGACAATAGGATTAGTAAGGGATTTAGCAGTACTAAATCTCAAGCAATGAAAACATGTACTCTACCAATTTGAGAAGATTCTTAAAGGCATAAAAGTAAGTGCTACGTTATACACAAATACATTGGTAGTGCCACCAGTAGATCAAAGATATACATTAAAAAAAAAATGCCAAGAATTAGCAGAAAAATATCACCACAACATTAACAAATCATGAAGCAAAATAACAAAAAATTTTTATTGGTAAAATGTGGGTCTGGACGCAAGGCAGTGCATACTTGGCTACTCATTATGACCAACGAAAAAGCTAGTACGAGTGAAAACGTAACAGGCCATGTTAATCACCAACACTCTGAGCATACTACTTGAAAAGAAATCGGTAGACTTCTATGGGCCAATAAACAGACAATCAGTGCACAACAATACACACATTTTACCAGTAGAGGATTGGCTAACCAAATACATAGTGCTGGCACCGGTTTGAAAATCTACGGTGGAGAAGACAGTAAGGACTCTAACGGAAAATATATGTCATACACGGAGACCCAGAAAAATTGTTATCTGACACGAGAAACACTTGATGAATATAACCATGGTGGAAGTTACCATACTATTTGAAATTGACAAAATTAGAAGCACAGCTTACCACCCCCAAATCAACGGTGTAATCGAGCGCATGCAGCACGTTCTGAAAAACTATTTAGGAGCATACGTCAGCCAGACTGAAAAATAGGACAAAGTATTACTGCTCTGCACACAAGCATACAACACGTCAGAATACGCAAGCACAGGATCACTCCCCATACGAGCTTGTATTTGGCCGACGTGCAAAACTTCCATCAAACTTCAAACAGCTGGAAAAGGACAGATAAACTGACATCTTCTAAAGCAAATAACAGAGAATTTCACCTATCTGAGAACGCTGGCAGTAATAAAATAGACACGAGAAAAGTTAAGATTAAAATGCTATAAGGATAAAAAGCTCAATGCTTGTGGCCATCAGACGAGCCACAAGAGAGCAACAAATTATACGAAAAAAAAGTATAATGACTGAAAACTGTGTAATCAACAGACATTTAGATAATCATGCCACCCTCTTCCAAAGTAACAATATTAATAAAATACATACAAAAAATTTTTGTCTTCTTTTCGTGGCTCTCGGATAAAACATTGACAAAAGCAGATAAACAAACGATAACGCCAAGGGCAAAAAAAAAAACTAAGAGACATGTATGCACAGTAATAAAGGTGAGGAGTTATAATAAAAACATATGAACCATATGGAAAAAAAACATCAAGCATACAAGACGAGGGCGTGATATTTTCTTACGAAAAATGGGATGACAAATACAAACAGTGAGAATAATAACAAGAATAATAATAGTAACAATAATTATAACGATAATAAGAAAGTAATGAACAAGTAGCGTTACCAAGACAAAATCGAGGTGCTTCAATCAACCAAAAATTATAAACCAAGAATAAATATAAGGAAAATTAGGCTGTTAGCATAGATTATGCAGGGTCAAACGGAAAAACAAAAAAAATCAAAAGATAGAGAGAAGTCCGGAAATAAAATCGATCAGATCTTAGGTAACGCAAATTTCCTGTTTATTATCAGCTAATACCATGATCCCCTGTAGCAATCACATCTGCGGTATTTTAAAACCACCCCCTTCTCCCTCAAAGATAACCTTAGAGCACCCCACTATTCCCAACAATTCTACAAAGATCTTTTTCTGGGCACGGACCTGGAGCAAATGAAAGTAATTCTCGTAACCTGACGGAGGACCATAGACTGCGCAATGAACTCCGTTAGCTGACACTAGTATCTGGGAGAAGACAAAACAAGCAACGCATTGAAGTCCACAAAAATAAAAAACAAATTTAACGGACTACCTAGACGCTAGGGTAACGTTAGAGTAATAAGCAGCAACGCTGCAGAATACAACACCAACGACTCCAGCTAAAATGAATCCGCCCAGCAACTCAGGGCACGGGACACACTAAAGACCCAGGGAAATTACGGTGGCAGCAAACCATCAGGATAATGCAGGAAAAAAAGATAGGAAAGCTGGTTAAGTAGTAACATACCTGGGCAAACATAGTGGCTACGCGAAATAAAGCGTAAAAATCGATGAAGAGCCGCAATACAAGCTAGCAAAGAGGGAGAGAAGAAAGTGAAAAACAATAATTGCAGTAAGTGGGTGTCAGCACTGTCAGATCATCGACATTAATAAGGCTCCATTGAAATTTTATTTTCATGCATGACACACAAAAATGAAAGGAAAGAAACGAAAAAATCTTACAAACACGAAATCAGACCAAACCAATGTAAGCCAATTCAGCCCCCAGCACAATATTGAAAACCTTTGTGGACTCACCTCTTTTAGAACGTAGTAGAAATTAAATATTTATTAAAATTAAATACTCTTTTTTAATTTCAAAAAATTTACTTATTTTATTACCAAACAGAATAAGAAAATACAATAGAAAAAACCACATACTAGAAAAAAATAACAAATAAGAAAAAAAACTGAGAAAAAACAATAACTACAAAGTAAGAAGAAAAGAAACAAATTTGGAAAAAAAACAAATAGGAAAAAAACAATAACGACCATGTAAGAAAAAAAAATAAGTTCCCAGCAACAAGGAAGCGCAGCCACAGTAAGAAAGCGAGAAATAGATATATGTATACTGCAAATCGTATGTCGCAAAATAAGATAGAAAAAATACATCTGTTAACAGAGTGCCATTTTCGCAGCTAAAAATAAGCACACAGTTTTTAAATAGTATAATGCATTGGGTCGCATCATATTTAAGTAAACCACCTTCCAGATACATATATATGCATAAGCGTAGATACAGAACAAGATAAACGTAGTTTAGAACGTACATGAAAAAGACACATAGCCATACGGCCAACCACTCTCTTTTCTCGCCCCTCACTCTCGCTACTGTGGATCTTAAAAAATTTATAAAACAAAAAATGTACCCTCGTAAAAAAAGTAGAATATACAAAATAAGAAAACATCAAGGTGACGCGTATCACCAAACAAGTGAATACGAGGTAGTGCAAATAGAAGGAGAGCTGTCAGACTGGACAAATTACGCGTAAATGGTGGCGGATTGCTTAGTTTCAAAAATGGGGAGGCCCTAATATTATTAAAATTTTTGAAAATAATTACAGGCACACGAAGCAGAAACAAAACCACAAAAGTGTGATTAACGACACCTCAACTAAAAGTTATTAAAGTTTGAAGTGATCATCTACAGAAAAGGTAGATAGGCATCAAAAGCAATTAAAGAAACAAATTTTAAAAAAAATTGTTTTGAAAATTTCTTGTTTTATAGAAATAAAAAGAAATATAGCTGTAATAATAATGCCTGTGATAAAATTAGCAATCAATTCTCATAACAGTACTAATAATACTAATAATCAGTTGAAGCACTACGTCCTCGATCCTTAACATTTAACATTTTTTGACAATAATTATAAAACACTTATGAGTCATAATTGCCAATACTGTTACCACCATAATAAAATAAATACGCAAAAAGTGAACAAAATTATAAATGTTTTGTAGTAAAAGTGTTTAAATATAGTAGCAAATGTATTTTGATCACTGAAATTTTTCTGGAGCACTATGTATCGTAAAAAATTGGTAGTTTATAATTAGTGAAATAAGATAAAAAAAAAAAAAAATTGTGTATAATAAGATTAACAATGGAAGTAGCTATATTTCAAATAATATTTATAGCATGACTAGCAATAAAAATATGACAATACTTATAACAATACTATCAACAAGTAAAGCCGTAAATTCTTTACCCTCGACATCCCTGACCAAAAATGACAAATAGTATAAAATCAACAACTTGATTAGTATGTAGCGATTAGTTACTACTTAATGTGAAAGAACTTGTTTTCACAAACCATAGAATAACACCTATACGTAAGTATATGCATAAGAAAACGAATAAAAAAAATTTTTTATAAATAACTATGTAACATAAGTATCAAAGTAAATTTGAAAACAACTTTTTTTCTGTATAAGGAAAGTGCGAAAACATATACAAACGTGTATGCACATGAGATATAGTAGACTAAATTAGTAGGAGAAACAAGAACATGGTGCTTGAAACCATTTTTCTTCCCCTAACTGGAAGTGATATACAACACAAATAATGAAACACGAATACTATTATATCACAAACATACAAATAAAGCAAAAAATCTTCAACAAGGACGTTGACGTCATGGCCTCGTACGAGTTACGTACAATAGTATATAGCTTTGCGTGTGTGCGCCCCTGCTGGCCTGGGCTTAAAAAGTAGGAAAATAGAGGAGAGAAGTAATAAGAAAGGAAAAGCGAAGCAAAGGAGTAAAAAGGGAAATCAGCCAGAGACTCGAGAACAAAAGGGCCAGGCCTGCGAGACTTAATACACGCACAACTTCCCCTTAATACAAAGAGTCCTAATAAAGTATAAGTTAACCACAAGTTACGCTTTTATTCATTCCTGCAATAAAAACTTACATAACAGTTAAAAACAGTTATGTTTATTAAAATTTATTCAATGATCTGAAAACCCGTATCAAGTTGTAGTGTAGAATAACTTTTTTCTCGAAAATACGTCTAGTAAAAATAATTCATATGCTCTTTGAATGAATGTGAGAAATTCATAAGATTTTTATATTATTGTATCAATACGAATGTTGAAGTAACAGAAGAAGTCGAGAGTGACACCCAGATCAGATAGCAGTCTAACTTTTAAAATGGGAGTAACAAAGACGTTGTAATTCAGTAGTGTAATGAATCTAGACTTAGTAATTAAGTGGATTCCACACTTCTCTCCATTATTTGTAAGACCACTATAAAAATACCAGAGAACCATAACATCGAGATTATATTACAGATTATAGATGCCTGTCGTTATGTTAATTTTACAGTAAAGCATAGTATTAATCTTATTAACTAAATAGGGTGGAGTAAGGATTGCTACTGGAAGATAGTTCATGGGCAGTGGAAATAATAATGCATCAGGGTAGAGAGGCAATAGACTTTTTCAAACTAGATCCAGATATTACGACCGTTAATGTTCTGATAGTTAGGAAAGAGACTAACCATCAAAGAATGGTGCAGTTGAGACCAAGTTTAGAGATCTTAATTATAATAATACTCTGAGGGAAACTGTAAGGCTGAGCAGAAGTAATAAAGTGACTGAATGTAAAAAAATTGGTGATAATATTCTTATACTTATGATGAATTTCCGTCATTCATTCCACATTTATCAATATTATTTATAAAAATATAATAACGTTTTAAATAACAAGATAATAGGTAACCATACTTTACCTGTAAGAAACCGTCAAATGTGGGAATAATAAAAAACACATTATATATGAATAGCAACTAACTAATACAAAATTTATGAAAATGAGTTTGATATCTTCTTAAAGATTTGAAAGTAGGTTTATAAATATTTTATATTTTCGTACCCTTGCGAAGATTCACTACCAACTGAAGAATCTATTCTGTAGTGGCGGTCTGTTTCATTTTCAGATGTTCTTATTTCGTCTGAGTCTATAGGACTTATGTGCCTGGTCGAATGATGTTCTAGTTGGCGTATAATATCTTCAAGAGTTCGAATGCGTATTGTACCACAAGTAGGAGGAATATTTTCATCATACTCTTCGTCATCTTGTAAATGTTCTAAATTATCTTGACTGCCCAAATTTTTTCTATAGGAACTATCGATAAATCTTCGATCATTTACAGAACTGCGCACTTCATCTTGATCTGAAAGATGACTACCACCAGTTGTACTAGCTAAATGAGCACTTCTTATCGCTTCTAAGATATCATCATGGTAGCCATTCAAGCTATTTAACGTGCGTTCAACGTCTGTTAGTACTTTATTTCCAGACGTTCCTATGAAGAAGACATATTTTTTTTTAATAATTTTACAATAACTTTTTTTGATAATTTCAGTCACATGGCAAAAAGCACTTTGTTGGCATTTAGAATGAAAAGTAAACAAAAGTTAGCAATTTATAAGTGACTCAAAAGTTTTTAATAATATTTCTCTAGACTTAAAATAATCCTAATTTAAGTTATGAAAGCATGTTACTGTAGCAATTTAACTATATCAGCTCACATCGCTATTGATGTATTCTGATAAATCTCATGATATTGACCTCTAGTGCAATTCTAAAACAGCGCCCCCACCCATCATCTCGAGAATGATTGGTTTTGACTTATCAAGTGTAATACCAGGTTTATTCAGGTGTGTAAGCCCTAACTATATATACATATTAATATCCTACGTTGTACTTTCTTTTTTTATGTAACACTAATCGTTGTCGGGTTGTTCGATAAAAGCACTGCTTTGGAGATGTGCCACAAGCAAATAAAGAAAGCATGAGAGAATCTAAGGTTTGTGTCGTAAAAATTGCTTATAAGTAAGGAAATTCAACTATACATATGCGTTTATATGTATATACATATTCATGTAATTATACACATACATATAAATATTCTTTTGTTTCAAAATACATAAAGATGCTTAAACATTAGCACAAATCAGAATTTTTTTTAGTACGAACTCAAACCTTGAAATATTCAGAGTGCGTAGTGAACTATCATAAAGGGCATCGTTTTTAAAAATTGTAGCTATAATATAGTAACACACCATAATCATCATGAAAGAAAGAAATCACTAAATTTTTACGACAAATTTGTCTTTTGAACCAAAGGCTACCGTAAAAAACATACTGATGATAGAAGAAGCTTTTTCTTTAACTGTACATACATCAGCAGTAAGTACAGTTTTTTAACATGGAATACAATCAAACATTTTTACACTCACAGTTAGAAAAAAGGAGAACTTTCGCAGAAAATATAAAATAAAACAGTTTCCCTTTGCTATCCATATATGTTTCTCTTCCTAAGCCTTTTTAATTTTTCAAATTTCAAAATATGTACAGAACTAATTAGAACTTTTGTTATTAGGAAGTTGGACCTTTTTCCATTTACATGTAACTAAAAGAATAATACTTCACTTTTACATAAATGCATACGGTAGAGAGATATGAAATACAATGTCCATTCTTACAGTTCAGCAATCGTACAAAGTAACGTTATTGCAGTCATTGAATACCATAACAACTTTTTTTGCATAATTAGAAAAAAATATTATAAAGGATTATTCATCAATTCTATGTATGTTTGTATGGTTCTAAAAATAAATGAGAGCTTAAGAGAAAAATAAGTCAATTAGTAAAATCAAACATTAAAAATGTCAATCACCGGTCAATTTTGTCTTTCATTTTGCATCACTGTTCACCCCAGTATGAAAGTTAACATTTTTCAAGCAATTAAAATATTATAATACCTTTTGTTTTGACACAGTTTTTTTGGAGGGCTTTTACTTACATAAATGTAGATTCTCGTAAGACATGCATGGCCTTATGGAAATAAAAATGCTTCCTTTTTTAATCAAACTTACACTTAACTTTTACTTTACTTTACTTATGCAAATAATATAAAAATATTTTTATCAAACTTCTTAAAAAAAAAGGATCAACAGAGACATTGTGGTAAATGAGTCTTAGTACAAAAACTTCTTAAGAAAGATCGTCTACTTCTAAATATTATAAAGTAAAAAAAATACAGACATATAGAATTTTAAACAAGTACTGCACGTCAAATAGAATAAACGTGATATAAATTCTAAAAATTAAATTATGAAATGAAAACCAAAGTCTCCTAATATTTCTATATTATAGAATTTTGAGAAATAGTAAAAAACTCTACATAAGAGTATAATCAGTACTACTTCTCTTATTGAGAATTTTATAATCTTGACAAAATACTTGCTATTAGCGGTAACAAAATACTTCTCTTATAACCTTTGTAGCTTTCACTTTAGGTTTGTAATATTCAGTCTCTAAAATTTAACAATTTTTTTTTAATTAAAAATAAAAATTTTTTTAACACGTCATGACGATTAATTAGGCTTGATACAAATTCTTTAACTTGACATTAGGCTTGTAAATATAAACCCTATATGCACACATACATGGGTCATTCTACTAAACACAGGGTATTTCACGTCTCAGTTAATTGTTATGTTGTGTAAATAGATATCGCTCTAGAAACATTGAAATATTCAAAAATTGCACACACCTAAGGGTAGAATAAAATTTAGATCATAAAGAAGCATTGCTTTAGTTTAAGGATGCAAATAAAAGGGCAAATTAGCGTTTGGGATTTGCGTCTATTTCAAAAATTTGCATTTTTGACATCGTGTAGAAGCACAATGAAGATTTTTTTTTTTTTAGGAACATGATCCGAAAATGATTCATGCAAACCACATTTTAACGCATGTCAGTTGATCAAAAAAATTGTGTCGAAGGCTAAAATGTTGTTAACTTTGCGGAATGGATATCCGATAAATTTAGCATTTCATCGAAAAATGTGCGAACTAATACATAAAATTTAAAGTAAGCGTTCAAACTTCAACATATTACATTATAAATAGGTAAAAAATAGTACATGTAGTGTTATAGGCTCGCAAATTTGAAATTTCTCTCTTCCCAAAATGACAACTAAGAACCCATACCGCTAAGGAATGTCATATAACTTTGCCAGAAGTGAGATCATTGACTGAAAAGGTAGTAGGGTAAAATATATCTACTTTTCCCACGACATAGATGTAGCAAAAAAGCTTAGCTTTCATTTGATGAGTTATAACATTGTTTTGTGAGAGCATTTATATGAGCCCGTCACGCTCCTTTTTCAAAAGGCTCTAACGATAAACAATGTTGTGTATGTTTTCAAGCATTCAGTTATTGACTCAGAAGATGGTGAATTAAAATAAAATGATTTTGTGCCTAATTTAAGTGCAAACGTAAAATTAACTTTGTATTCAGTGCATCACAATATCGATTTTTTAATGAATTCATGAAAGCTCGTAATGCTCCTTTTTTTAGAAAGTGCCCGTAACAGTTAATGTTTTTGTTTAATGTTGGATGAGTGACTGAGTAAGTAGATTATTTAAATGTTAATTAATTACAAAATTAGTGAGTACACAATATCAGCGTAGAAAAAAACTATTGATCACGGGACTCATGGAAGAAGTGAAGCTTTAATGAAGTTTTTGAAGAAGGAACTTCTGCTTTAGTTGTATAATTTTTTGGTAGTTGTTCGTTAAAATTATTTTTCTTTTAACAACAAAACTCAATAATGCTTATTTATCATTACATTTTGTTATTAAAACTGAAGACTTATTTTGGCTTACCATAGTAGTAACTATTGGCTTGTGGTTCGAAAAACAGCAAATATTAATCAATAACTTGACTTTACTCACATAACGAGTAAAGACAGCTTCAATGATTGTTTTATATTCAACAGTCGATTGCAATTTAATATAAATAACATTTAAATTGGATTTTCTTTTTAAAAATTAAATGATGCTACAGCAGCTTCGAAAAAAAAGTTTACATTAAAACTTTAACTTATTTCTATATCAATCTTATTATAATCTCTTACAAGTATTGTAGATCCCTCCTATGTATACAATAGTACTTGTTCGTGAATAAATTTAATCATTTTTTAACAAAAGTATTAGGTGATACATAAATAGCTACAATAATAATCTCTTTGTCTCTTTGCACAAGGCATTTACATTGACTAATTTCTCTTATTAGACTCTCATAAGCATTAGCACTTGTGTCTGGTATGCATAAATCTTACTATGAATAAAACTATTCAAATTTTCGTGCCATTTGGTAACTCATCGCACAGTTACATCTTTTTTTTTAGTTTTAATTTAAAAATTTTTACTTAACTCATTTTACGTTAGAGATTCTTAAATTCCATTTTACTTAAAAATTTTTGCACCAGTTTATTGATGTCACTCAATTTATAGCAAATTTTTGTTATGTTTTATATTAATTACGTATTATCATATATCAATGATTCAAAATCAAGTAATTTTAGTTATCCTAAGAAAAAAATGTTGGTACATTATCCCAGATTTAAATCTGGGACCTCCGCGTGTCAATCAGACATCTAGTTCCCTGCAGTATAGAGCTACTCTGATCTCGTTTCATAAATACAGTACATATACCCATAGAGATATTAGAATATTTCTGTATCTTACACCTCTACGGTTTTATAATTCTAATATTTCTATGACATATAGGCTTCAAGCATAAAAACCCCGAGTTCCAACTTTGCCTAAATAAGTTGTGAAAGAGATGTATATCCCTTCATTGCTTTCACCTGTAAGCTATATAGCCTGAGTTAGTTCTACTGAGTGTGCTCTATCTCTCTCACAAAATCTTGTCTAGCCATAAGTTAGTGCTGCTGTCTATGTACACAAAGCCTATACCGCAGCCACTTTACATATATGTATAGTTTACAGAAAGAGAGAAAGAGAAATAACGAGAAAGAGCGTGCGCTTTCTACTGCATACACGTATCATACGCTACACTTTACTATTCACTATCGAGAGAGCATGTGGTGGTGGAGAGACAAACAGGAACGAAATGAAAAAGAAGCCTCTTTTTCCTACTTTTGTCTAGCAAGGGCCCTACATAAGAAACTTCACTTTAACAAAGAAAAATTAATTTCACAACTTGACGTATACTTTATTAATATCTAAGCACACTTCGTCTCATAAGAGTCCCGTTTGGTTATAAGCACCGAACAGACACTATAGAAACTATGATTGATTATATTTGTAGAAACTGCTCTAATAAAAATCTATCTTGACAGCCACTTAGATGTTCTCGGATATATCTGTATGATGATGTAACTCTCAATTACATGAGAAATCAGTGCTGGGGGATCTTCGATTGGTAAATTAGAGAGCAATTGTGGAGGCATCAACAGTTTACACTAAGGTTGAGCTGTTTTCTAGCATATTGTTATCAGTACTTGATAGTCATTCTCCATTTCATGGTTTCAGGGCTTAGAGTAAGAGTACTTTTACTATGTATAAATGTACAAAGTTTCTCAATCATCAATGATATGAGGCATGGAGTGCTTACTGATGAAACCATGACCAGGCTGTAGCCTCTAAGTACAAATGTCCGCGAATTCTGGTAACGTTTTCTATACGCAATGCTAAATATACTTATTACCATGAGAGACTACTGAACTGTGAGTATTGAGACTTAAGCACTTATCGGTAACCTTAAGACTTTCTCGAAAAAAATTAACATCTTAAATTCTGGTTTTCCCAACTACCTTAAATAAGCATTTTCTTGGTACAGATGACTCCGCACAGCTGCGTGATATGCAACTTTCTGCGCATATTTCACCTGATGACCAATTTTATTTTGGGCTTATCAGCATTCCTAAACTTAGAGAGCTTCTTCTCACTCTAAAGTTGTGAATCCTGATGGTCTGTATCAACGTTTTACCAAACAGTGCATGCTTGTTATTTGGTTTGTACTCATTAATATATTTAATGCGTCATTAGAGACTAGCGTGCTTTCTGATTGCTGGATACTAGTTAGTAATAGTACGATAAACAACCAGAAAAAGATTAAAATGGCGTAGTTCGGAGCTTGTAGGAACCTCCATTCAGTGGATGGGTTGTCCGTTTAGCCTGTGCTTTACGTAAATGGCAATTCGATTGATTTTTTCCCGGAGCTAGTCATACTACGCGTCACTCTTTATAAGGGTCTATGTTTTAGAAAACAGTGCATGTCTATTTTAGCAAAGTGCTTTGGTGCTTTGTCTCAACTAAGGAGATGCGGTAACTTCTTGCCCAGAGACACAAGGTTGCTCATAGTAAAGTTTCAAGTTTTTCCACGTATGGAGTATTGTGCTACCCTTTTTTCGGATAGTTGCATGAGGTGAAACTCAAGCTTAGACAGTGTAGAAAAACAGCGTTACGTTTTATTAAGGGTACTCAGAAGCGGGATCACATATTACTAATTCACAAGAAATGTTATATTTTTAAATTTAAAAACACAATAAATTACATCATAATGTATCTGCTTGCCTTAGACGTCCATATGACTACTCCTGCATAAGAGGGCTGTATTGTCTCATTTTAGCAGCTGTCTACTGGATAACAGTAAGTCCAAAGACCCTTGTCTCAAAGATTCCTTACAGTAATGCTGTGATATTATATTACAGTAATCAAACTGTATGATTATTTAATTTACTCATTATGTCATAAGGCAAAATGGCTTTCATGTTCCAAAATGCTCTCGCTGATGTAACGTATATACAAGGAGCAGAAAGTCAACGCTTCCCAAATTTGATTGTTTTCCGGGAGCTGTATATACGCTGAGAGGAAGAGCAGAGGGCGCCAATGGACAAGCAGTTGAGATGCAGAGACACAGCAGCGCTAGCAGAAAAGGACAAGGAAAATGCGAACGCGACTACAGAGCCACAGCAGCTGCTCTGTTGAAAGTGACTGCGAGAGGAGATAAGTGGCAGCAGCAGTGACAGCCGATGTTGCTCGAGCGAGAGATCGTGAGTCAGTCGGGAGTCGAGCCTCGAGCTGTACGCTTAAGTTTTATCAGTGAGAGCCCTCGGTGATATTGCGGGTTTTCGTGGTGAAAGTTGAAAGAGAGAGTGAGAGAAAGAGAGAGAGATAGAGAGTTGAGAGAGTCTTCGAGGAGATACGTAGATTGTTGAGAGAAGAGAGGAGTGTGAGTGGAAATAAGGCTAGAAAGAAAGAGTGCAGCGTAGACAGTGCAAGAGAGAGAGAGAGAGAGAGAGAGAGAAGTAGTGAGTGGGTTGACAAGACGAGGTGAACGAGAGATTACGAGGTGCATGCTTGGAGGTGCCACCAATGTTCGCGTATTTTGTCGTGTGTTAAGGTAGAGAGCCAAGCTGAGAGAGAGAGAGAGAAAAAGAGTAGCATCTTTGAGCAGACAAGAAAGAGAAAGAGAGAGAATGTAGTTGTGTGTGGGATTGTAGACAGAGTGTAAGTGTGTGTATGTTAGCGTCGGGATAGGATGAGTAAAAGCCCCTCCTAGTGCAGGAGATGATGGACATGTGCTTGCAGCTTACGTGGTACGAGGCAGAGCTGCTGCAGCGCAGTCCAAAGGACGATGTAAAGCGTTGTGTAAAATATAATGTTAAGAGATACTGTGTATTAGTGTGAATGATTAAATGAAGAGCAGTTAAAGATATTTGCTTGTATGTTATTTAATAGTTCTTCCCATGAAACAGGAGAACTCCCGTGCCAATCCATCTTTTTCAGGAAAAAAAATTAAAGAGGTGAGAGGGACAAACGTGACGAACGTAATCAAGATTTGTTTATGCTGCGTTGGCACCAGGTTTTAGTTTTAGGTAAAGAAACAGGGTTACAATTATCATGGCTCTGAATATTGTAGTATTTTATATCACTAAACTATTACTATTACTTTTTATTGTTAAAGCTATGACTTTTTTTAAAATTTTTATTTTCTTGTTATGGTTTAACTACTTGATGTTTGTGTATTCTATTAACTAGTATATACGGCTAGTTTGCTAAGTATGATTCTTGTAAGTGAAATGCGATGAAAGAATATTGTGTAAAGTGTAGGCTATGAGGTACCTCGAGTCCTCAGCCTTAATAAACATTTTTATTCTATCTCTTACCAACATGAACTTATCCAACAGGAACATGATTAATAATTAAACCACTTGACTGAGTCGGTAGGTTGACTTGTAACGATTAACCCTGTTTCATAGGGCCATACTTTTATGGCTTATATTATTGTATGAGTAAGTGTTGTTTTATTTTATGTATGCATTAGTGTTATGTCATACAAAAACGAATAAAAATGACATTCTTAATATAATTCATAAGATTTATTAAATTGACATTTAAAAACAAACAAAATATGTACGTAAAGAAAGTACCTGAACACCAGAAATCAGTTAAATTATCTATTTTAATTGTACAAGCTTAGAATATACAGGAAAAGTTGATCGATATCACAAATGCTAAATAGGTTGAAAAAAAAGAAATTATTAAAATAAGTGAATATACAATACATTCCGCATCATGAGATGCAGAATATGATAATATAAACTGTAATAAAGAACAAACTTCTGTGGAAAACTATAAAATAAAGTGCACTTAATATCAATCAAGTTAAAGTTATATGTTTACTAGAAGAAGATAACGATGAAAATTTAGTATTTAAGTCAAGATAAAGAAATTAAAAATTTAAGTAATCCAAGCATTATGTTACAAAACATGATTTTTCTTCAAAAATGAAAAGATATGTAAATTATTATTATTTTATATTAATTTTCTTGTTAACTAAGATATTTTCGTAACACGCTACAACAGGTATATCTATTAAGCTTATTGACATTTCATACATTATGTGATTTATTTTTTTCTGTTAGTGCTTTAGTTCTGAAATAACAATTACTTCTGAATTAAATGAGAATAGTGCAAAGGTCAATTCATTGCAAAAAGCTTCTTTTTTCTTTTCGACCAGCTACTCATCTACAAAAAGTATTTAATGGATTTCGATAAAATGTTCTTTTGTTGTGTCAAACGCCAGAGGGAAAAAGCTTGTTTAATCTTTTTCTTTTTCAGGTAATGGGAATAAAATGACAAGGAGAAAGTGGCAGCAACGAGGTATTTACTATGCCCTTCTACAGTGCACATATACACACAATTATTATATGCAATTATACATACGTACATACATGCTGTCTATATTAATGTACATATAGAGCACGTATACATGTTCTATTTATACGTATACTATTTTATAAACTTACCATGGAGTGTGTAAATAAGTTAACTATGAACTTTTTGTATGCATAAACCTGATATATGTGCATCCTGCATAGTGTTAAAAAATATATAACAACGTGTAGGTAAAACTTAATTTTGAAGTATGTATAAGGTTGGCATGATGCTGAGCAGTGGGGTGTCTTCATAAAAAATAATATAGGTCAGAATAAAAGAATTAGCGTCTGCCTACATTTATCACGGTATGCACATACATTTTACCAGCAAGTAATGTCTACTAATATGTATATATATGTTTTATCATAGTTTGCTGATAAGATAAATTTTATCACACTACAGACGTGCATAAACCCTAACAAAATAAGGTTACATTTCGTCTTTTTCCTTATTTTGGCTTAAATAACATTTTGTTTGAACGTTACATCACCCCATTTTAGCCCCCCTCCTTAACCACAAAAGGCCACCTCATATCCCTTTTTTTAGTTTTGAAAATAAGTTTTATGAAGACCTTAAAGGCTTTTATAGCTAACCACATACCCCTGTCACCCCCGAGCAGAATTTTTCTTGACCCTCCACTATCTCCTACAGCCTTCTTTACCATTTTTATGAAATCTTACTGATATCTTACAAATCATCACGGACTTCGACACCAACCAACTCACGTACATGGGTCATTCTAACAACTTTTCAAAAAATCGTGCACAGTCAATTCAATATAATATGATACTGGCCAAGATTTGAGCCCTAAAAATATGTAGAAAGCATAGATATCGCTTTTGAAAGTCTTAAAAATGGTCCTCATTGCTGTTTTTTTTATTATTTTAGAATGCTGTGAGAAGTCAAGCGATGAGCCTACAACTTCAAGCTTATGCTTATATTTTTTGTCTTAATCGAAGCTTTGCAGCTGGCCTTTTATGTTAACGAAATCACGGTATAGAAGTGACGACTGATAAATGGTTATTTCTGCAAAAGCCAAGGAATCAAGGTAAAATGTGTTGTTGTTAAAGTCAACTACACAGAAACAAGCTATAATATTACTATACTTACAATTTATATAGTCATACATATTACTTATACTATTACACTTACAATTAACAAACCTGCCTGTTGAAAGGCAGGTTTGTTAACCAGTGAAATTAAGTTGGGTTCAGTTACTGATTGGAATAATGAAAGAAAAAAAAGAGAAAATATGTTTTTTTCGATTTGTTGAATAATCTCAGAATCTCCAAAATTTGTACAGTGACTGTTTACGATTATTACTGAGTTAAAAAATGCATTGTAACACAATATTACATCCTTATTTTTATATCTCTTTAACTTGAATCATTAGTAGTTGACTGGAACGAATGTCTTCTAATGATACCTTAATTAATATAACTTAACTGTTTTATCGAAAAATCTTTTATAATTAATCTCAAATCTTTCAAAATAAATCTGTGGAACTCGCATTTACCTGAAAAAAAAAAGATTACTTTGAAATAAGCGTAAACAAAAGTCCTAATTGACATGTCAAACATAGTGCAAAGAAATAAAAAGAAAACAAAAATACTAAAGGTAAGTTATGATATATTAAACGATTTACTTTCTCTGTCCCTCTCTCTTTCTTTCTCTCTTTGTAAAATATCTTCTTCTTTTCTCTCTATATAAATAATTAAGTAAGTTAATGTAAGGAAATTTTAGACTAGAAGTCGACCAACTTCTGGTATTTGTCAAAAGAAATAACGTGAAATAACTGATTTTAATGCTTTATTTAGCATCATTTTTGTGTGCGTACTAGGCGCTCCTTTTTAAAACTGTTGCTGCTTTCAGCGAAAATTTTTACACAAATAGCAGGTTAACAAGAGTAAGTAGTTCTATGATAGTAAGAAAAAAGTTTCAGAAAATTATTTTTACAGTTAAAGTGAAGAAAGATTTTCTGCTTCGTAATAACTTCTTCTTAAACCTATCACAGTCTCCGACTAGGAATATGCTTCGTGATTCAGGTTCTTGATATAATATATATAACATAAATATGACCTTAAGTGAAGATACAAATATAATGCGGATAATGCAATGAAGATTAAAAAATATGTCATAACAAGACTTAGGGCTCGGACACATGGAACCGCACAAAGCGAAAAGCGTATCACGTATCCCGTAAAATTATAGGATCAGGGAAAGTAAGGTAAGGTACACTTTACGCGAAAAAGTTTGTCATCGCGCACATGGGAGTGAAAAATATGCGCGTAAGTGTTTTTAAACCAATCACAGCGAGTATTTCGTTGGCTTT
The DNA here is from genome assembly GCF_036245765.1 of Copidosoma floridanum. Classification (NCBI taxonomy): domain Eukaryota; kingdom Metazoa; phylum Arthropoda; class Insecta; order Hymenoptera; family Encyrtidae; genus Copidosoma; species Copidosoma floridanum. The sequence continues at coordinate 7,084,370 of NW_028321904.1, read as the reverse complement.
GCACATGCTTTCTCGTTTGCACTAACGACAAAAATAAAGTTACGCCCGCATTTTCGTACCCATGTACGCGATGACAAATAGCAGCTTATGTCAAAAACAAAAATTACAGTATTAATTGTATAATTAATCGAATTTCTGACATGGATGAAAAATGAATCGTAAGAACTTCAAGCAAATTGTGGAAAGTCTATACGACCTACGCAATGACCCAATGTCGCAAAGAAAAAGTCAAAAGTGTAATGATTAAGCTGTATGAAATGTATTAACGGCTCTCAAATAAAAAGAAAAAAATAAGTATATACTTAAAAACTTTTTTTTTGACATGTACGCAGGTTAGAATTCACTTGCATTGAGAACTTCGAAAGCTTTTTTTGTTGACAAGACAGCAGATTGTTCAACTCCCCTCTACTTCACACTTACGGGATACGCGAGGCTTTTACGCCTTTTCTATGTGACCTTAAAGTGGCGTGTACCTAACCTTCCTTATTTTTACGCGATACGCGATATGCTTCACGCTTTACGCGGTTCCATGTGCCCGAGCCCTTAGCTATAAGAAAATTCATTATCCTAGGGATTGATAATTAGCGGGAGTTTTAAAACAAATGTAAATCTTATAATAAACGTATAAGTATATAGGTGAATTGTTAAATTCCAATGGTAGTTAGTATTAATATTATGTTTTTCCTCTCACACTTGCTAATATTGTATTGCTTCAAGTACATTTTTAATCAGTTTCTATTTAAATATACTACCAGACCTTATCTATTGTTAGTTTGAATTTTCGTGGTAGTAAGATAAAGTAATGCACCATAATAATAATAATGAAACGTATGTCATGGAAAAACATCTTATGCAAGGGCTTATAATCCTTACATCTGAATCGTCTAATTAAAGCTACCAACGTAACTGCTCTTCTGAAAAGTGTAAAAAGCCCATGACAACTCATGTTCATCACTTTTTCCTTAAGCAACGAGTCTGATCTTTTGGCAAAAGAGCTATACTCTCCAAAACGCTGTTGTATATTTATCTGACATTCCAATTATTGGCAGAACTACATCTGTATATTTAGTTTTGGCTAATCTCTCGTGTTACTTGGGTAAAAAGCAGATTTTTGGGAAAGTGAAAGTAGGAGCTATTCTCTAGGTTAGCTGGTGAGCCATCAAACCTTTAGGGTAGTTTGAACTCAAGCACTCCTCAGACATTGGCAAATTATTGCTTCCAAAAATAGTACAAGAGATTGAATGTTTGTACATAACATTATGAGTAATTTTGGGAAGCTGTAAACTATGGTTTAAGGGCACTGCAAAGTTAACTCTATTCCTACCACTGAGATACCTATCAATACTTGTTGGAGGCAGTAAACGTCAATCTTCGTACCTCCAAACCTTAATGGTCTCCATTTACCTTTAATATATCCTAGAAATACTAACACACATGAACATATTATGTCACGTGATATATTAACGCACAATAAAAGAATACAAAAAAATAAAAATTCATTCTTTATAGCTAAAGATTTCGCATAACTCTTATGCTATTATTATGCTAGAAAAAACTGATAATATTTTATACATAAATGAAGAAAAAGTAGAATGTAAAATAATAAAACTGCAGGATCAAGTTCATTAATTTATTTTTGAAAAAAAAGTACTAGAGTAAGCCAAATACTGTACAGCAAGAAATACAAATTTTTTTAAATTACTTAAAAAACAATGTAAAAATAATTTCTTTATGTTTATTAAGGATTTAAACCACAGTGTTAAAAAAAAAATTTATATTTTAACGTTTCGTAAAAACTATTAGATTTTCTATGAATCACATTTTAGTTTGATTAAATTTTTAGAACAAATTTTACAAACATTTTGAGTAAAATTAATGTATATTATAACGGACATGGCTTGGTTCAGTTAAGCTCGAGTCCGTGTGTTGGCACACAGGCATATAACTGACAACATAAGAGCAACATAAGCAACTAATACAGCCACTCTTAGTGGCGGTCGTGGCAGAGCGGCCAGCATAAAGTTTCGCGAATCCTTAGTTGATCAGGTTCAAGCCCGTGCTCTGCCTTTTAGACACTTTAATTCATTAATTTAATTAATCAGAATCACCAGTCACCCATCTACACGAGAATCTTTGAAGCTTGTACCGTAACAAGCGTAATTTGGTGTCAGAAGTGTTATGTAGATTGGGATATCGCCTAAGGCGGTCGAGTAGGTAATTTGCGCAAAAAAATTAGCTTGGATGTGCTCCAGATATATCTATCACTAATTTAAAATAAATTGGCATTCCCTTGGTGGCCGGTAAAAACTGTGTCTCCTGGTCAGTCAGTACACTAATGATGCTACTTTGTCACAAAACAGTATTCAGGTGAGAAGATAGGACGAAAACGATGCTACAATGGATACAACCTGTCAAAAGATATCAAAAAACATGCGAAAATAGACTAATAAGCAGTTGTCGAATTTAGCGAAACAATTACCAGCAGACGGTAGTAAGAGGTGTCATCGGTGACAATGCCACATCAACTGGGGAGATGTTACGGACGTGGCTTTATTTCGTAAAGCCAGCGCCCGTGCACTGGCACACTGGTGTACAACTGACGACACAATAGTGCCTCTTAATAGTGCAATTATTACAGCCACTCTTGGTGGTAATCGTGGCTGGTTGGTCAGTGTAAAGTTTCGCAAATCTTTAGTTGATGATTTTTGAGCCCCTATTTACTACAATATTTCGGACACCTTAATCTATTTATTTAATAAATCGAAACTGCCTGCATCCCACCTATGCCAGAATCTCAAAAATTTATTCCGTAACAATATTTACTTATATGTATATAGCCTTACCCCCAATGCACTCTGCACGTGAACCCCCATTTTCAAATATCAGTTAGATACTTCATTCTTTTAGTTTACGTTTTAAAGGAAACTAAATACAAAAATCGTGCACGTTCACATATAAATAAAATTTTACAATGAGAAGACAAATCACGTGAAAACTTTAATGTACCTACACCAACAAAGTTTGGTACAAAAGAAAACAGTTGCATAGAAAAAATAAAAATATGTAACAAAAGTTCCTGTTAGTAATTTAATGGTTGTTCATCGTAATAAGTAGTTCTTAAGAAAATATAACTGTCACATAAATGTAAAATTTTGTGCTTTTATCCAAAGAACTAAATACATTTTAGATTACATTCACAAAGGTAGTAAGGCTTTTCTGTAAATTATAAAAAGACAGTAAGTCTTACAATCTTAAAATAAAAGATGGAACAAATCAATACGTTGATAGACCATTCTCAAGTCTCGTGGAAACAGCATGTAAACTTTAAGAATTCTCTTTTTGTGGTAAAAGTCATTTATCATTTTGTTTGTCAGTTCATGTACAAAATAAATAAAAAACAGTTTTTTAAGAAAATAAGGTAGAGAAATCTATTGATATTTAGGAAGCTCCTTTGATGGCATGGTTTAATTTATGCTAAATAAATAATTTCGTAAAATGTATAAGGTACGTTAATATTTCAGATTGTTACATATTCAATAATAAAGTCAAAAAACGGAAAAGGCGAAAATATTTACAAAAAATTATTACCGTCAGTAGAATAGATGTTACTTCTCTAAAAGACCGGAAGAGGCTTAACATAAAATTAACACACAACAAAAATAAATGTAAAATATTTTCGAACTTGGAAACTTATAATAATATTGTTTGATATACTTTTAAAAAAACAGCTATTACTTTGAAATTAGTTGAAAATGCCTCATAAGTTCACAGTTTTTTTAAAAAAAGCTGGTAATGTGATGGGACTATCTCAATTACGTAAATTTTTTGCCAAGTTCATTACATCTAAAAATTTTCCAAAAAATATAATTAGGCTAAAATATAGAAAATTTTTAGTTGAATATTGTAGAAATAACGAAAATTACAGTTCTTTTGCATTGAAACAAGATTATGGGTTCTAGTTAGAAATCTTGCATGGATTTTGGTTTACCAGAACCAACTACACATACACAAAAACTTCCGTTAACGGCTCGATTAAAAATAAAATTTACACAGAAAAATTTTGTACAATGTTTTAACAGTTAAAAAATAATTAAAAACTTATTTTTAAACAAGTTACTAATTTTAATAAAAATGAAACTCCATTTTATTGACAGTCTTGGCGGTTCTGGTAAAACTTTTTGATACAAAACTTGCAAAAGACATTTTATTTTAATAAACACAGAAATTTTATCTGTTGCTTGGACAGGTATAGTTTCAATGTTATTATCAGGAAGAATGATAAGCTATTCTAGATAACAATTAGATTGAAAGTGCTCTTTTAGCATTAAAATTTGTTCAAAAAAAATAACGTAAAGTTGATGTCATACTTTGAGACGAAGCTTCTATGATACAAGAAAAAAACCAGGTGTGGATCTCGGGACCCCTGGCAGAAGTGAAACTTCTAACTCAAACATTATTAAGCTTGGTATAACTGAAACTGAAAAAACTAGATCACACCTGATTTTAATAAGTCTTTAAGAATCCGATATCGAAATAGTAAAAATTGTATTATTGCGTATTTGAGCACGTATGTGCATAAAATACATATACTTATGTTACATGTGATTCGCAAATTCTAAGTACTTTTATGTTTGATATTATATATGTATTAATATATATACGAATAGTTGGTTATGTAATGCAGAACAAAACAAAAACTTTCCCCAGAACGCTCCGAAAAAGGTATTTTTGTCCAGTTACGTGGGACAAAACTTCCTTTCATTCAAAATTACTATTAATGCATGTAATGTGACATCATATATGGACATCAATTTTTGTTTAAATTATTGTATTAAACAAATAAAAATTTTTTTCTAATTTGGGATACCATAAAAGTCATATAATTAACTCTATCTGGTCGAGATTAAGAAAAACAATGTAAATGTAGCTATTTTCTTGTTTTACGAGGTATGATCGTCGTATTATACATATTTAATACTTTATCCACGTTTTTTTACACACAAGTTTACGTAAAAACATGTATGTAATGACTGGGACGTGCAACACGTACATACAAAGTACGTACGTATACTTTGCCTCTAGTGCAGGTACAGCTGTTGTTTCTGTCTTCTTTTCTTTTTTCTCCATACCTATACCTTAGCTTCAGCAAGTGCATTGGTTTGGTGTTAACTTCGAAACATACATTCTAATATAGCCATAATGTATATATTTATATTGGTAATTCTGTCGTTACTTGCTCAGATCGACTTAAAAAATGGTTCAAACAAAAAGTTGGCTAAAAAAAGATTTTTTTATAGTATTTCTACTATATACAACATCAGTAACAAATATTTCAAGGGATGCAACTACAAGATTAACTAGTTAAAAGCTGTACGAAATTTTATAAAAATTAGTTTTCATCGATTTTTAGAACGAAGTTCTTTATGTCGCGTTACTCGGGGGGCTGGAATTTTAAAACCGACAGATTTTTTTTTTTTGGAAACGAAAGTGGTTTCACCCAAAGTCTCTGCCTTTCAAGTTTCCCCCCTTACCCCGTTCCCCTCACCTACTGTTCTCCATACACTCCCCCTCTTCCCACTATATATGTATATCTGCCAACCGGGCCGTGTTACTCTTCTGCACACCTTTACCAACCATTCCCTTTTCACACTCCCAAGCAATTAATTTTCAAACCAATTACAATTTTATTTACCCAGAATAACTTTTATTTTACTTTGAATTTTTTTCTTTTACAATTCTAAAAAAAAAAAAAAAAAAAAAAAAAAAAAACATTTTCCAATATAGAGATTTGAACCCTCGACCTCCTGCATATAAGTCCAGTACTTTACCCACTCTGCTACGAGCGCTGCCGACTATAGAAACTCGGTTTCTTGTACTTATCGTGCGGTTCGTAACTATAATATTCCATTTTTATATGCATTTACTGATACTACATTTATTTCAGGATAAATTGTGTATTTGTGTAAAAAAAAAAAAAAAAAAAAAAAAAAAAAAAAATTTAATTAGCATAAATATGGGTATGTAGATTAAACATAGCAAGGCGCGTTATTACGCATTAAATATTTGTATTTTATGCATTTGATGCATAAAATACCGACCGATTTTTATTCCACCTGAGGTTTTTGTTGGCATTACAGTAATGCTAATAATTACTGTTATAAATAAATTATTTTATAAATAAATTATTATAATAAACATATACGATAGAGTTGCACAACGTATCAATGGTTTTTAAGATTTTGAATTCGACTAACTAATTATGTTACAATATCACATAATTATATAAATTAAAAAAAAAAAAAAAAAAGGGAATGAAAAAAAAAGAATGAATATAAAAATAAGAAAGAAATTAAATAAAGGAAATACAAAAAAATGAAAAAAAATGTAATAAAATGAAATATGAAAAAAAATTAAACAAGAAATAAAGAGAAAAAAAAAAAAATAAAAAAAAGAACAACAAACCAGGGGGGATAAATGGACCATGAGACCCACGGTAAGAACGAAGTTCTTTAAACATGAGATGAGTATAGACACAATTTCTCAGGTAATAAGGGGGTTGCCAGACCCACAGGAAGAACGAAGCTCTGTAAACGTTAGTACTGCATTCATGTTGTTTACTAAAACAAACACTTGAAAAACGAATAAAAAAGAATAAAAAAATAAAATAGTTTACTACTCACGATGGTTGAACTTCGTGAGAACGTCGTGCATAAATACAGTACTCACGAAGCTCAACCATCGTGAGTAGTAAACTATTTTATTTTTTTATTTTTTTTAATTCGTTTTTCAAGTGTTTGTTTTAGTAAACAACATGAATGCAGTACTAACGATTACAGAGCTTCGTTCTTCCTGTTGGTCTGGCGACCCCCTTGTTACCTGAAAAATTGTGTCTATACTCATCTCATGTTTAAAGAACTTCGTTCTTACCGTGGGTCCCATGACCCATTTATCCCCCCTGGTTTGTTGTTTTTTTTTTATTTTTTTTTTTTTCTCTTTATTTATTGTCTTATTTTTTTTCATATTTCATTTTATTACATTTTTTTTCATTTTTTAAATAATTGTATCTCTTTCTAACACATGTAGCTAAACAGTTCAGTAATTTTTCTAAGCTTAAATTAAAGCTGGGGTCAAGACCTATTAATTGAAAAAAAAATTTTTTTGATTTTGTGTCTCCATTCAAAAGTTACAGCTGTTTCAATAAGAGCGTAAATATCGCTAGTAATGTGATTTTGGCTAAAATTCAGTATTTTTTATAACATCACTGTAATTGTTCATTTGGGGCATTAAATCTCAATATTTGTGTATTAATAATTACAACTCTGTTTTTGTTTTTGTTTAAGCCCAGATAAAGCCAACTAATGGAGTGCACCACTTGGTTACCAACGTTGAAAGTAGCACCACCGTTTTTGCATTTATGTAGCAAAAAGAGGCTAATTGGACGAAAACTCAAGACACGTGTCTTGTCTTTTACCCCAACAGTGATAAAAAAAAGTTTAGCTGGTATTGATTGCTCTAAAATGAAAAAAATGGCTATTTGAGGTGAGGTAGGGTCGGAATGGAGAAGTTCGTAATGGAATTTTCAATGTTGGTAGTGCTCGTACGACTCATACACGTATTACCATGACTTGTCCACCCATACTTTATTTACTAGCCTTAAATGCAATAAAAAAACTGTAGTTCATGTACCTACACACGTACACCAAGTAGTTATTCCATGAGAAGTCGGAATTTAATAAAATGTTTGGACGCACGAAATACGCAAATAGAAGAGCTTAGCTTTTCGAGACGCAACAACTTCTGGTACAACTGTCATGAGGATTTGTTAATTTTAGTCCTGTACTTTAAAAAATAATCATTAGTTAGCATTACCAATAAAAAAAGTTACCAGCTTAAACTAATTTTTGTTAAAACAGTTAGCATAGTGTAAAAATGCGGACAAAATGTATGCAATGAAAAAAAACTCGTTTGTCTTTGTCAAATTTTGGTAGAATTAAGGTACAAATCCTATCCCCAATAGCTAAAGTATATAATGCTTACACACATAAGTTGCAAATAAGTCTTATTTTTTACCGTTCAAAGTTTTTATTAGTAAAATTGAGTTGTGGACATGGGTCGGAATGGAAAATTCAACTCTAAATGGTTGATTATCCCATTAAAGGAATTGATATATCGGTATTAGATAATATGTCAAGTAAAATTTAAAATATTTAACACAATTTAACGTTTTCAAAGTCTTGGATTTTATAATGGCATGCGAGTGCGAGTACCTGACTTAATCTGAACAAGTTACGGCAGAATCACATATATATATATATATAAATATCTTCCTATATTATATAGTTAACTCAGTGAGGTATTCCACACAAACCCCCCACCGACCCCCCACCACCCCCCATTTGCCCCACACCGCCCCCCACCAACCCCCCACAAAATAAGGTAAAAATCCGTTATTTCCTTGTTCATTTTGACATATCGTAGTTTTTCTTAAAACTCCACACAGCCCCCCACCGACCCCCACAGCCCCCCATCAACCCCCCGCACAATTTTTCATGGCCCCCCACCGCTCCCCCACTGACCCCCCACAAAATATTATATCAATAGTATAGAAGTATAGTATAAGTCTATATTAAAGCCAGGGGGTTCAACCACGCATGGCTTCATGGAATAATAACAATGTATGTTTTAATATTCAATCAATTAGTTACAGATTACTGCACGATACTATTATCAGCTAAACTTAAATACAATTAATTGTATTTTGATTTACTAGATACCTGGGTTTCTTTGTAAGCATAAAGTTTTTGGTGAACTGACTTTTTTTGTTAGCATTTTGTAACGTTGCATTTTGCCAGCCCTGTCAATGTGTTGAAGTCTATTACCACATTCCTAACAAATCACATGGAAATATTGTATCGTATTTTTCCTCAAAACATCCTACATTCCCCCACCTACCCCCTATGGCCCTCCCACTGACCCCCACGAATTTTTTCATGGCCCCCACCACCTTCCTACACCACTTTTTTGAAACCTGACCGTATTCATACCGTCTTTACCTATCTTTAGACAAAACTGTCTTATTGCCATGATTTATTTCATCGTCAAGAAGAAATTCGAAGTCGTAAATTGATTCATAGTGGGTTGTTGCGCAAAACATTATTATTTATACAACTAAGTACGTTTAAAAACCAATTTATATGGAGCTAACAATATTTTAAAACCAAATAATATATACACATATATTGGTGCGCAAAATTATAATATCATCATTACTTATATGGTCCTTTATTACACAATACTTTTTTTTACGTACATAAACTTAAGTTAAATTTAGAGTATCATTAATATAAAAAATGAAAGTTTCACATCACTTTACGAGTCATCTTATAAAGCGTGATGAAATCACGAAGACTTACGTCCATTTCTATTTTGTTTTAAATTAATGCTGAAATTGGTACAATAGATGAACACGATATACATTCATGATAATAAATAATACATTATTGATTAATAAATTTTACCTATACATAAGAGAATAATAATTAAATTATGTTATAAATATTAGATACATTATTATATTTAAAAATTTCTTTCCAAACTATATTTTCAATCTCTAAACTGTTTTCTCTATCGACTTAAACAAAAATTTCATTTTTATTTTTGCATCTTAATAAAGCCACGTATAATTGATCATGAGAAAATAAAGATTTTTTTAAGTATAATCCCACATTATCAAAACTTTAACCTTGAGACTTATTTATCGTCATAGCAAATGCTACAACTAATGGAAATTATTTTCTATATAAAATAAAAGGTAGTGATGAAGTATTTTCAGTATTTAATGTTATTCTTGGAATGAAAACTTTATTACCAATTTTTTCTCCCGTTACTATTTCACCTTCTACGTTATCCTTCAGTAATTTAGTAATTCGCAATTGTGTACCGTTACATAATCCGTCTGATATACTCAAATTTCGAATAAACATTACTATTGTACCTATTTTTAATTCAAGTTTATGAGGTGGCAAGCCTTCACGAATGTTGTTTTACATTTCTACGGGAAAATTCATATAAATATTATCATCTGATTTATCAATACCTTTATATCTTGCAGTATCAATGCTGTAATAAGTTTTAGTTTCCCCATGTAATTTACTTTAAATTTTATCGTTTCAAAGCAAAGGATATTTACTATGTAAAGTTAGTATGACGTTATTTTTAAAACAGTTGCTGTAATTACCAAATTTGTTGGTACAGACATCATCTGTTATCCAGGATGTAGGAATATTAAATGTTTCTATGTCCCCTTCTTTAATTTTTTACAATAATTTCGAAAATTCGTTATTACTAGAACGAATGTTATTTTTTAATCCTAAAATTTTGAAAAAGTTCCATGAAAATGATGATTTAATAGTTTCTTCTATTATTATAGTTCTATTTCCGTTCTTTATAACTAGAAGGATTTGTCGAAAATCTCCTCCTAATTCTATTAATTTATCACCAAAGCAAAGTTTTGTATTACACAAGTCTCTCGACGTTCTATCAACTATTTTTAAAGCTTTTTTCGGAATCATAGAAGCCTTGTCCCAGACTATTAAATCAACTTTCCTTAATTTTTTTTCAGTTTCAAATTCTGAAAATCCACTTTTAATATTATCTAAGTCTAGAGGTAAACGAAAAGTTCTATGACTGGTCATACCTTCTGGTAGCAATACAGATACAATTCCTGTCCAAGCCATTGACAAAATATTTTTACCTCTAGAAATAAGGTAATAAATGAGTGTCTTATATACGTAGGTTTTTCTGGATCCACCAGGACCATCTATGAAACATACTTTTTCATCTTGTTCACAAATAGTTTTAAAAATTTTTCTTTGATCTTTATTTAAATTTGTGTGCATTACATCGAACATTTTTTCACTGAAAGATATTTTTTTAATATTGCAATTATTTATATAGTTTCTAATAGTTAGTGTCGGTAAACTAAAAGACTCACATGATTTACCTTTCGATACCAAAATTTGATTAATATGTAGAAGAGCACAATTATTATTATCATTATCAAAGTCTTCCGTAAAATATTTTTTATATTCATTTCATATTTTATCTCCTTTAATGTTTTCTGAAATTAAAAACCTAGCGAAAAATTGTCTTAACTGGTATAAAAACATAATTGTTATGGCTTCTTTAAAAATTTTGTCGATTTCAGAATCATGTTCTATTAAACCCATTGCAATTGCAGTATTCCTGAAATTTATATATGTTTTTCTATTATGTTTTTTAACATCTTCAAACGATGTAGCTCCATGATCTTTTGGAGATACAATGTTTAATGTACCTATAGCAATATTTTTCAGTGTATCTTTTCTTTTTTTTCAAATTTTAAGTTTATTGTCAAAATGTTATGTTCTGGAATGTTAACATATTTTAGTTATTTTGCAAAATCATCTACTTTATTTAATGTAAACTAAGCTGTAAAGGGTGTTTGATAATTTTTTTATTACATTTTTGATATTATATTCTTTAAATATGAGTTTTTGTTTATTTTCAAGATAAACAGCTAGATTTACAACTGTATGACTTCTACCACAAATTGGATATTCTTGAAGTCTCCAAGCTGCTTACATTGGACTTACATTTCTAGCATCTACATAACTACTAATTTCATCTACTATTTCTTCATTTAGTTCGTTCGATTTTCCTATTTTAATGTATGCTTAATATCATTAATTAACATGAATAGAATATTGGATTTTATTAAAAATTTACGTGTTTTTTTATTCCAGATAATAACTTTAAAGTTTTAAAATAACTTGATGTATCAGGAATCACAAACTCCCGCTAAAAAATTGACGTGGTGACATTAAATTTATCGTATTCCAATATATATCATTTTCCAACAATTACTTTACTGTGTAACTAAAAAAGTTAAGAATAAATAAGAATAAATACACAAAAATTGTAAAAATGTATTTCTTATAAAATATTCGGAAGTCGGGGGGTTGGCGCGCAGTGCACGCAGGGGGGCGTTAGCCCCACTAGTATATATATGTGTGTGTGTGTGTGTGTGCGTATGTACATACATGTATAGGTATAATGCCAGTGTGAGGAGAAGAGAGCAAGTGGCGTACATGCAAGAGAAAAAGAGATAAAACAGTGGACAGTAGAGTGGCACGCGGTGCGAAAGAGGAAGACGGAGCACGAGGGAGTAGGTAAGAGAGGAGATTGAGAATTGGGCTTGGGCTGCAGGGTAGATGGCTACATTTTTTCACAACGCATTTTTTCTCACGCCACTGTTCACGGCCCATCATAAGAGGTCTTACTTCAGAAAGTATTAAAAACAGTTGGTAGAACTCTAAGAGATATATGTCATACAAACACACTGTGGAAATAAATTAATTATTTTAGGAGGTAATTTTCGTTTAAATCTACTTGTAGGTTAACATGATTATAAAGTTAACATGATTAAAGAGACTTTAAAAATCTTAAAAATATGGTATCCATGTTAAATCTCACATTTAAAAACAAATATCAGACTAATAGAAAAAAAATTTTATAATTTTTATTGGATATTGGTAATGAAAAAATTGATTGTTTCAAAATGCCTGAACAATGGAAAACAAACAATGTGTTTTCGAAAACTTTTAGTAATGTTATTAGTTCTTCACTAAATAATGAAATTTTAATGTCCCGTAAAAAATACACATACTTTTTTAACAATAAGATTTCAGAAAACATGTAAGGAAAAACAACAACTTATAATAACATGGGCCATGCTACTCATAAAGGAATTGATAAAACAGACGATAATATGTACAGAAACATTCCAATAAAACTTCTGAATCATATTTGAGAAGGATTTCCACTATATAAATTAAATTTAAAAACTAATGCTATAGTTATGTCAATAAGGAATTTAGATATTTTTGAAGGCTTTTGTAATGGTACAAGTTTAAAAATAACAGAATTATTTAAATATGATATGGAAGCAGAAATAATTACAGGTGGTAAAAAATGATGTAACCTTTTTATATTAAAAATAACATTAAGTATAAGTAGTTGACCATCATTTTTATTTTTTTTGTATAGAAAATAATTTTCCTTTGTTCTCATTTTTCCGATCATAATTAACAAATTTTGAGGTCAAAGTTGTGATTCTATAGGGTTATATTTCGGACAACCTTTTTCTTTATGGACAGTTATTTATTGCCCTTTTAAGAAGTAAAAATTCAATTCAGAATTTTATTTAAATTGAAGCAATGAAAAATTTCATTTGAAAACAAATTTGAAGTATAAAATGTTATTTTGTTTGGAATTTTTCAATAATCCCACAAAATTTAGATACTTATCACTTATTTAGACTATCTACTTTAAAAAATGGTTAAAAAAACTGGATGAGTAGAAAAATTTTAATTTATTTACGAATGTTTTACATTTTGATAATGTTCACTGTTATTCAGTAGTTAGAAAATTTTGTAAATCTTGTTTTAAAACATAAAAAATTCAAAAAATAACATCATCATTGGTTTTTTCATACAACTAAAATTTTTTTTACGTTCCTTGCAAAAGAAGTAAAAGTTTATGCGAAAAATTACTATGAATTGATAAAATTGATTGAAAAATGAAATTTTGTACATGTATTAGGTCATACAATACACTAAAAATGGAAATATATCGTTAAATTTACACAATTATTTAACCACAACTTGTATTAAGAATGAATGTTTCAGTTTCAAAGAGTTGTCCATCTGCGATGTATGCAAAACAAAATTTTTGAACCCTGAAAAATTAGTTCAACATTTAAAGACTCATTGAAAATTATTATACTTATGATACTTGTAAAGTCGTATTCACTTTAAAAACAAAATCTTGTTAGACAGTAAAAGACGTATAATTAAGAATAAACAATTACATGCATATATTGTTATAAGAAATTCAAGTGATCAAGACATTTAAATAGACTTATAAAAATTCACAGTAAATGGAAAATAAAACAAATTTGTGAAGGATAAGGGAAAGGATTTTCGAGGTTAGAAAATTTAAAAAGACATTAAAATTCCTGATTCATAAATTCATAGTGTTCATTTTTCCGGAATAAATGATTATTTTGGTACACGAATAATTTATTTTTCTTTATTATAACAGGACATTATTCTAAAAAATTTTACGATTATACAAGGTTAAGACTTCTTAAAAATATTTCAAAGTCTTATGTACAACACTTAAACTAATTGTCGCAATCAAATCAAGTACAAAACAAAATGAAATTATTTCTTAAACTATTATGCCCTTAACACCCATGTGGACATCTGGACCCGTGGTGGTGTAACCACACATGCAATTCACCTTTACAGAATTAAATTGACCCCAAGATAACCGAATTAGCTTCAGGGGAAATCCTTGATCCTTAAATGGTTTAAATTGCGAGGGATGGGTCGGGGATGGAGGGGGATTGGAGGAGATGCGTGTGGAATAGAGGAGGTTAGAGACTGAATCCTCGATGGAAAAGCTTAAAAAGGCGTAAGTAAGGGCCTACGTTGGCGGCTAACTTACCCAACCTTTGGCCTACCTTGGCGAAAATGGTACTTTAACATTTGACATTTAACTATAACTGTGGTTAATATGGGAAATGGATGTATTAAGGAAAACAAATACAATGTAATAAAAGTAATCTAAAATACTTTGTTTTTTTCAACTCAAGTAGTGTAACATCACAGACTTTTGTAATAAAAAAGAAACTTGTATAAAATACAATACATAAAGAAATTGTAAGAAATCATTTTTTTTCAAACACTATAATCATTTTTATTTACTTAAATAAGAGCAAGTCTTCTAGATTTTGATCAATGTCATGGTATGGTTCCTAGATGATGAACTGCACTTTAATTAATTTGTAGTTCTTGAGTAAGCAGATTATTTTTCTCACTTTTCTTAATACCATTTTCAGGAGTGTCATATTGCTCAGTAGTCTTTTCGTTCTCATTAATTCTTGGCTTTTTCAAAAAATTTTATTTTTTCATTAGTTGGTTGTTAAGTATTAGGAGAATTTTATTTTCTAACTTATTTTCAATAATTCATCACCCCAATTGACCATTATACGTTTTTATAAACATACTGCTCTAAAATCTTCGTTAGCAGTTGCTTAATATCAGGAAAGGTTAAATGGAAGATCGAAACTTTGGCCCAAGGCAGCACCACGCTTGCGCTGCGGAAATAACACAGGTTGGCCCTATCTTAGCAGCCAACGTTGAGCCTACCAATCTAAAGAGGTATCCCAGTTAACTTTTCGATTGGATTGCCTTGAAATAACTAGTATATATATTAAAACATAAGTTATTTTAATATTATAAACACACGTGCACGTGGGTGATTTTGACTATGACTTTATCGAAACCTTAAAAATGCAGCCCAAAATAAGTGTTATTTAATAGAAGATTTTATCAATAGTTACGAGAACTTTGATATAAATAACTAAAATATCTTAAAAAGCAGATGAGAAATTCAAAAAAGGTCTCACTAGACTTAATAAAAAAAGAACATGTGACCACTCTAGAGAAAACATCACTCTTATGAAATAAATTATCCATCGAAAAGAACCTAAAATCTAAAAATAAAACATGGCACAAACAAATATAAAAAGTTATAGAGTCAATGGATTGTCAGTGTTAAGTAAACAACGCAATCATAACAGTTCATACCTTTTTTATCAATTTTAAAGTATACAAAAGTTAGTAAAACTTATGTTGTAAGTACCAATTATTCTAAATAATAAGAAACCAGGAAGAAAAAATATTGAGTAGTGTTTCGAAGACAAAACCAAAAAATACTCACGACGATGAGTAAACTGTACTATTGTTCTTTTTAATTTTCACGTAGATAGAAGTTTAAATAATACTTTCTGTATTAAATCTTGTACATAACATGCTACAATGACAAGACACGCAATAAACAGGCTGATGTAGTTTCGCAGCTGTTGTAGTCAAGCAGCTGGAAAAACGGTGGATCTTAAGGGCATTACGAGTTAGAGCAACTACATTGGCAAATTCTAACATCCAAAAGTAGCATCAGAGACAAGATATTTATACACAGTCTTATAAGCAATCTTGAGAACTTGTGTGTCACAGGTAAGGAGCATTAAAATCCTGACGCCACATGGTGAGAAGAAAAAAATTATTTGGCTCAAAAACTAGCTTACACTACATTTTCAAGGAAATATTATTAGGTTTTTTTCTATACTAAGTAAAGGCTAAGCTTTAACGTATCATTGCAACTTTTTAATCAAAAACAATGTTATAACCTTATAAATATCACAATTCAGCTAAAATTTTCAGAAAAAATTTTTTTTTTTTTAATTATTATCGAAATTCACAAAAATGTCACTCATAGCTTCGTATCCGATGAATAGGTTATGCTGAAACCTATGTAAATATTAAAGTAACGGAAAAGGTGTCGTTATTTGTGAGAAAAAAAAATTTATTATTCAAAAGATTTTTTTTTTTTTTTTTTCTTTAAGTCCTGATGTAAAATGAGTGAAAAATATTTAAAAATTTGATCTCTACTTTTATATTCCAAACGACTAGAAATCACTAGAAAGGAATAAATAACTAGTCTATGTGAGACCTTTTTTCAAAAATTCTTGAGTGAGATCTCAGCTGATATTTGAAGGTAGGGTATTATACTGAAGAACCTCAGAAATGCAGTAAGAAAGTTTTCAGGAAAGTTAGAGCTGAAAACAGTAGAATGAGCAATAGAAAATCAACTAAATTTAATATGATGTATAACAATATGTTTTTAACTCAGCTTTCAAAAACTTTACTTAGATAAAAAGAAAAAAAACCAGAAAAGAAACTGACATAAAATTCTTTGATACTTTCGATAGCTAAATCTAATGTAATGACTTTTTTTTAATTAACTACTGTAATTACTGCCTCAGATGTTTTTTAAAATTAATTAAAAAAAATCTATTTTAACTTTACTGCACTTGTAAATGTTGCTCATATTTTTACTTGATATTCAGTAAAGACTAGTATGTATAAAACTCATATCATCATTAAACAAAAGATCAAGTATTGCTGTTATAAAAATTATACTATCCATCTTTTACTCACCTCCTAAACCACAAAAAATTGTACTAGGAACATTAATACCGTTTTTAAAAAAAGAAGACTTCTTACATCATACAAAATTTATTATTATTAGTATTTAATTGCAAGAAAAAAATGAACTATGAATTTGCAAAAAGCAGGCATTTAAAACAGTTTATAATAATAGCTACAAAATACAATAATATTTTTTTTGATCCGATCTTTTGAGTTTGATATTGCAAACTATTAAAAACAAACTAGGAAATTCGCAATCGTTGACTTAAAAGACAAATATGTATACAAATATTTTTATCATGATTTTTCTGAGATAACAATTTAGCTGACAATTTTTTGTCAGCTCATTTGTAACTATTATCTTAAATTCTGAAAATCTAAAAGAAACGTTGTATTTACTAATTAAAAAACACAGTGTAAGCTAAAATAAAAGTGTAATATAAAGCTTATTTGTTCTTGATTATCATTTAATCAATAAAACTTTAATTAAAAAATTCTTGAGTTTTTTGGAGGTGCTTATTACAAATCTGATGTTTGTAGTAAAAATAAAAGGTAGCAAATTTAACAAAAGTACTTAGCAATAGTAGCAAAGAAAAGCACTTATTTGGCTCAGAAATCTGCCTACACTACAATTTTCAAGAAATCAATAAAAAAATTTTTTTAAATACCAAGTGATAACCAAGCTTTAACGAATCACTGCCGCTATTTGATCAAAAACGATATCATAACTTCGAAAAATATCACAATCTAGCTAAAAGTTGTAGAAAAAAACTTTTTTTTTACAAAAATTTGTAATCAGAGGTTGTTAGAGCTGCTTATTTTGAATCTGATATTCATTCTAAGAATAGAAGATGTTGGATCTAAAATAACCGACGAAAATCTTAAATTTTTGATAAAATTGTAGATTTCAGTGCTTGTTAGATAGCTGATTACGAATCTTTTGTTTATTCTTCACTATTTGCATTATCAGATACTAAGTGATAGCTGCAAAAACCTACACATATACTAAACGTGGAATCTACGTTAATTTTACGTGGAGCTCCCAAGAGAACTTCTATACAGAAATTTGTAGCATAGTTAACATTCAGCATATAAAAGCAAAGGAAGTATATTTAAAAGTGGTCGCGGTAGAGCAACGGTAGAGTTAGAGTTCCGTTGATCTCTAAGGTTAGGCTGCATTCAATGTGGTTAGTACTTGGATGGGTGACTGGCTGGTAACCATTTAGGTCTCGCCGTTTCACCTGGGCTCTTGATTCTTAAGGGTTGATAAACTGTTTCTCTTTTGCTTCGAGAACATGATAATACGTGTAACTATAAGTTGATCCAGATGTTTATATGCGTATAAACATCTGGTCATAGCTCAGGTACACTGATTTCTGAAAAACACTATTTTTCTGTAAAAAAAGCCATATCTGAACCTATGGGCGATGATGAACAAAAAAATAAATAAATGTATTTTTAAAAACAAATAGTAAAAAACTTATAAAGAACAAATTTTTTTCAAAGTGCTATTTATATTGACTGTTACTTCAATTAAATTTCTCAAGAATATATAACAAAATATCCTTTCAGCATACTCGCCAGATGCATGTCATGCACCGCCACTCTTGGTGTCAAAATTATGCAACCGTGGTTACCCACGTTATACGTCACCAGCATACACCGATGCAGACTTTTAGTAATATAATCAATTAATAAGCAAAAAATTAGTATATTTATTTATGTGATAATGGATGTTATCATAAAAAAGGGCCTAGGAATGTCACACACTTTATTTGTTTTACTTCTGAAGCCTTAAAAAAAGGTAAACAGTTGGTTGAAAGTAGTCATGGGTACAATGTTACAGAAATCAAAGTGATGAAGTTAGCAATTTAACAAGTGCCATTGTAATAAGGCAGACCTTGGTACTTCAGCTCTCTAGAAAGTTAACCTGCATGTACGTTTTATTCAGATTATTTTTATAATTCTCTAAGTTGCAATGCACATGAAAATAACCTTTATTTACAGTTGGATAATCAATGAAATTTATGTAATTATATTCTATCTGTCTTTGCACTTCTGTTACCCTGAAAAACACAGCACTTTCTTACACCCCCGTATTACGTAGACGTTTTAATACTATAAATCACAATGATCATGTCCTATTTCTCGTATTCATCTTTCTTTTTGACATCTGCTTTTGAGAGTGTGCTCTGGATCAAAAACTAACGAGGCTTCATTAATATATTGTTACATTTTATAACCGTTCTTGGCACCACATAGTTCATTTTTTTACGTTTGTGTAACTGGAATTTCATAATATTGATACTATTTATATACGTAATGATAACATCTGTAAATTCGACGAAATACTGTTATTCTTTTCTTATATAAGCAAAAATGACAGTAATTTTGTACTCCAGGTTTCCTGTAATTACCACTACGCACGCTGGCGTTGACTTATCCATCCCCTTCCATTACTTGCCCTGGCCAATCATAAAATTTATTTGTTTATTGTTAGGCGTTTTCTGGCGTGAGGGTGAAGTGCAGACAGTAGCAACTTATGCAAAATTCAGTCATATTTACACCCGTACTCTTATACTTATACGTTTCAAGCAATTGTGCTTGTTGATTTTTATAGTACAAAAAATTAAATTGTTTCTTTATTACCACTGTCATTTTACTACAAATCTGCCAGAAAAATATCCTTACAAAACTTTCTGCCAAACCATAAAAATTTTTTTAAAGAAAAAAGACTTTTCACATCATAGAAAATTGTCTTATTATTCGTATTTATTTGCAAGCAATAATTCAAAAAACACTGTGAATTTGCAAAAAGCAAGTATATTAAACAGTGAACAATAACATTTACAAAAGACGAAAATATTTCTTTTGGTCTTTTTTTTTAAGTATGATATTACAAACTTGTAAAAATAAGCTAGGAAATTCCCAATCGTTGACTTAAAAGACAAATATGTATACAACTATATTTATCATGATTTTGCTGAGATAACAATTAAGCTGACAATATTTTGTTAGCTCATTTGTAACTATCATTTTTAATTCTGAAAATCAAAAAATAAGTTTGTATTTACTAATTGCAAAAACAGTATGAGCCGAAATAGTAGTGTAATATAATACTTATTCGTCTTGACCATCATTTGATCAATAAAATTTTAACTAAAAAATTAACTAGAAGTTTTTTAAGTTGCTTTTATGAGTTCGATGTTTGTTGTAAAAATTAATAGTAGTGGATCTAAAGTGGCCAACAAAAAATATTTATTCTAAAATTTTCTGAAGAAAAGTGAAAAAAAGTACTTATTTGGCTTGAAAATCTGCCTACACTACAATTTTCAAGGAAACATCACAACATTTTTTTCCCAACTACAAGGAAAAGCCAAGCTTCAACTCATCACTGCAACTTTCTGATCAAAAGAATACCATAACCTCAAAAAATATCGCATTACAGTTAAAATATTCAGAAATAATTTTTTTTCACAAAAATTTTTATTTAAAGTTTATTGAAGTTGCTTATTACGAATTTCGTAAAAATAAAAAGAAACAGTTCTGAAATCACTGACAAAAGATATTTTCTCAAATTTTTTGAAAAAATATGAAACAAAGCACTTATTTATCTCTTATAACGCACTTAAACACCTTCAATCACATACAACGCCTAAATCGGCAGAACTCTGCAACTCAATACTTTCTTCTACACCTTGGCTTGGCTCAGCTCCACTTTCCCGATGTTACTCTTCACTCAGAGGAGGACCCACCGCCAACTGTCCATTGGGAGGTGGACAGTTCCCGAGAGAAATGACCAGGATACAGAAGTTCACAGTCATACAAAAAAATATACTAACATGAATTTCACCTTTTATAATATTTTTTTCTTATTTACAACAGATAAACATTTCTAAAAGATCATCGCTATCTCCGGTGCTAACTCGCGATCCGCAGTACACGCACACTTTTACTCACATACCTTGCATTCAAACACTTACCTACCCGTACATGCACATGCACACACCCAAAGTTCCCACGATCGATTTAGAGAATGGCTCACTCCGAGGTTACGACAATTTGGTTCGATCACGAGAGCGCTTGGCTACAACGTTACACCTTCGAATACGAGCTACCTCACGCATCAACTTGACGATGAGAACACACACGCACTACACGTTCTATCGCTGTCCGCAGGGTGTCCTACCGGCGGTCTCACCAGCTTGTCTGCCAAGTCTCAGACGACTTGGCGAACGTGCACACGTACACTCTTCCTACTAGGTCCTATTGCAGTAGACAGACAGCCTTTTACCGACTTCCAAGGCTTAGGTGACTCTGAATACGCACGCTCTTTCCTTGTCCTATTGCCAAAGGCAGGCGACCCCTCGTCGACTACCGAGGCTAAGAAGACTCTAGATACACAGGCTCTTTTCTCACTCTGTTGCCACGGGCCAGTGGCCTCTCACCAACTTCCAAGCTCAGACGGCTCCTCGAATACGCACATACGCACACTCACACACTTTTGATACCTCTTTAACGCGCAGTGCTAGTTTTCTGTCATCCCGAATGCATCAACTCACCCACAATAAAAGCGATTACGCCTACCAAGCTCTCTTCCCCAACCCGAACGTCTGCCACTCAAACAACCTGATTTTGCTCTCACGTATGCATTTCTCCCTCTTCTCCATTATTCTTACTCCCTCTCGCTTTCTCACTCTCTCAGAAGCCTCGACCCCTCGCGTTCACCTCTTTATCTTCTCCTCAACCACGAAGAAAACCACAGTACCGTCAACCACACACACTCATCCACACGCCCGCTCTTTACCCTAACCCTTGACACATGATACACCCGCACAACCTCACCTCGGTGACACATACTATACCCCTCTCCTTTATTTCTCCACTAGCTGCTAACCTTACCACGCACTACGCAAAATACCTCCAGACTGCCATCTCCAGGGCAGATTTCGGCGTCGTGTCCTCGAGATGTCGCACACTGCCAACCAGCCTCTCGTAATTGCGTAGTCTTTAGCCATGCTGCAGATGATGCCTACGTTGGACGATGTCTTGATGGCGCATGCGCTTTACATGCTTCCCTCTCCAAAGCCCATCAAAGAGTCCTCTCAGTCTCACTGCTCGCGTCCCACTGCTTTAAAATCTCTTCTATCTCTTTCTTTCCTCTTCTTCTCTCATACGACCTAGCTCGCACATGTCTCGTTTTCCCCTTAACTACTTGTATATACGCACACTCTCTACATTCCCGGGGCATTACAGTTTTACAAAAAAAACAGTAAAAATACAATCAATAATTATAATAATCACTACAAATCGACAATCCATCTATTTTCTCACCAACCTACAGATTCACACTAAAATGTACACGTGTAGATGTACCTGCGCACACAGTACTAACGTAAACATTACTTATAGTCCTTTAAATACACATTTTTTCTTATTTTTCTCGCTTTTCCCGCTCGCACGTCTCTTTACTCGTCTCACTGGCTGTAATTGTCCGTTGTCTTCTCCTCTTTTCTCGCATAAAATAACGAAAAACAAACACACGTACACAGGGCAATAAAACGGGCCTAAGACGTCAAATTTTACATCAAGTCGAGTTTTAGTGTTTTTCGGCTCAAAATGAAATGATTTTCTGGCGTAGAAGTTGAGCGCAGACAGTAGCACCTTATATTATTATATACAATATTCAGTCAAATTAACACCCGTAATCTTATACTGACAGGTTTTAAGCAATTGTGCTGAGTGATTTTTGAGTATTAATAGTTATGTAATTTCTTCAATACTACTGTCACTTTGTTATATAGCTGCCAGAAAATATCCTCACAAAATTGCTACTATCTTGTTTCTGAATTCGTTGACCTGCAAAGAGGAAGTAAACTGGGAAAAGTATAAAGATTATGCACCAGCCACAGCAAGACTTTTTACAGAAACATGCCCTTGTTATAATATGCCCCCATCTCTACATAAAATAATTACAAAATAATTAAACATTTTACCGTAACTATTAGATATTATTCTGAAGAACCTTAGGAATGCTGTAAAGAAGTACTCGGAAAAGTTAGAACTGGAAACAGTAAAATAATAAATAAGAAATCAACTAATTAGGATAATATACATTAAAATATGTTTTCAACTGATTCTCTTATAACTTCTCTAAGAATAAAAGAGAAAATATCAGAAGAGAAAGTAATGGAAGATGCTTTGATACTTTTGGAAAGGTGAATCCAATGTAATGACTTATTTTTTATTAAAGTACTATTATGATTTCATCAGTGGATCTGATGATAATATTTTTCCATTTTTCACTCATCATCTAAACCACAGAAAATTATATTAAGAACATTATTATTTATTCTAAAGAAAAAAGGCTTTTCACATAAACGAAAATTTACTAGCTATTCTTATTTATTTGTAAAAAAATAATTCAAAATTTACGCTGAATGTTCAAAAATCAGGCATTTAAAACAGTTTATAATAATATTTAAAAAATACAATAAAATTTCTTATGGTCTCTTTTTTTGTGTATAATATTGCAAACTATTAAAAACAAGCTAGAAAATTGGCAATCATTCACTTAAAAGATAAACATGTGTATAAATTTATTTATTAGAATTCGACGAGATTTCAATCCATCTTATAATTTTTTGTCAGTTTATCTGTAACCACCACTTTTTATTCTTGAAATCTAACAATAAATTTGTATTTATTGATTTAAGAACACAGTGTTCACGAAAAAAAAAGTGTAATATAATGCATGTTTGTTCTTGGCCATTATTTATAAATAAAATTTTAACTAGAAAATTCATCAAAATTCACGAAATCAGCTGCCCAAGAAAATCTTGAACATATAATTTTTCAAAGCAAATAAAGTTTTTTGAATCTTCAAATAACATTCTGGATACGCTGTACTAAATTTTTAAAAACAAACATTAGATTCGTAATCAGGGACTTGAAACAATCCTACATAAAAGTATTATAAGAATACAATTTGATTTTAATTTCTTATATTATTATTTTGTATTAAATATGATAAACTTGATAAAAGTGTCTCTTGTATTCAGTGACCAAGAAAATCCTTCAGAACGTTATTTTATCTAATAAATTTAGGTTTTTTGTTGTTTTAGCCTTTTTGGTCTGACAGGCAATATCAATTTCAGAGATTAAGCATAAGATTACTAAAATTTAGTCAAAAAAATTAATTCATAATAATTTTTGTGGATTTACAATGAAACTTTGTTTCTTGAGGCAACATTTTGTATTTATTGTTCGAAATTTGATAAAATAAATATGTGACTTGTCATCAGTAATCCAAAAAAATATCAAATACATATTACTGTTGGAAAAAATCAATATGTTTGTTTTTTTATTCATCATTTATTATATACATAAGAAAACAGTTGGTTGATACTTAGTAACTTTGAATACTCCTGCGTACCAGGTTTTTTTCAATGAGAAAAAAAAATTTTTTATTTTTTGGCTTCTATTCTGTAATTTTGATTTCAAACTAAAGAATAGTAACCTTGGGCTTGTACTGAGTAGTTCAAAAAGCTCTGGAAGGCATATTTCCGCAGAAAAAACAAGTATTTTTACTCTCTTAGGCACTTTATTGTATCCATCATTTATTACTTCCAAACATGAACACTAGATTTGTTATCACCTACCCTAGAAACCCTTAAATAACAGATTTTTGTAACAATTATATCAAACACTTGGTCTTGCAGCCATCACTTCAATCTGCTAATTCAACAAGTAAAGAATAAATAAAAGATTTGTAATCAGCTATCAAACAAGCACTTAAATTTTGAATTTTATCAAAAAATGAAGATTTTTGTCGGCCATGTGAGATCCATCATCTTCCATTTTTAGAACAAACATCAGATTCGTAATAATTAATCCCAACAACCTCTGAATACAAATTTTTGTAAAAAAAAAACTTTTTCTACAATTTTTAGCTAAATGACGATGTTATTTGAGGTTATCATACTATTTTTTATCACAAAGTTGCAGTATTACTTTAAAGCTTGGCTTTTCCTTGGTTTAAAAAAAAAGTTTGGTGATGATTCCTTGAAAATTGTAGCGTAGGCAGATTTTTGAGCAAAAAAAGTAATTTTTTCATACTTTTTAAAAAAATTTTAAAATAAATGTTTCTTGCTCGCCATTTTAAATAAAAGATTTTTTAATTTTACAACAATCAAAAGACTCGTAATAACCAATTTTAAAAACCTCTAAGTATAAATTGTTGTAAAAAAAAATTTTTCTGAAAATTTCAACTGAATCGCGATATTTTTTGAGGTTATAATATTGTTTTTGATCAAAAAGTTGCAGTGATATGTTCAAGCTTGGCCTTTCCTTAGTACTACTGAAAAGTATTCTTGACATTTTCTTGAAAGTTGTAGTGTAGATTTGTTAGCCAAATACGTGCTTTTTTCTCACTGTGCACTGTTCCCAACACTCACTCTGAGATGCCTCGTAATACGTATTACGGGCAGTACGAATGTACCTGTGTACCTCCAAGTACTTATTGTCACTATACCTCCTTAAAAGTTAATTCTAGAAAGACTTACACAAATGAATATGTTTTTTTACGCCCTCATTTCCCACGATTAAATATACATAAAATATAATAACTAATTGTTGGTTTACAATTAAATGTACCCTATAACATTTTATTAAAATTAC
Organism: Copidosoma floridanum; assembly: GCF_036245765.1. Taxonomy (NCBI): domain Eukaryota; kingdom Metazoa; phylum Arthropoda; class Insecta; order Hymenoptera; family Encyrtidae; genus Copidosoma; species Copidosoma floridanum. The sequence goes on along the minus strand of NW_028321904.1, from coordinate 7,058,595 downwards.
AATGTCTTTTATAAGTTGTACAATTTGTATAGTTATATGAAAAATAATAAATGAAACTGAACTTTGACACTTATGATTTATAAATGAAAAAAAGACTTCTACAGCATATCTTATCAACTGGTACGCTGATTTTGTTTTCAATGAAAAATCATAAATTTGTTCTAATTTTTGTAAAAAAAGTAAGAAAAAAAATTTTTAAACTAAATAGTTACAACCGCTCTTTTCAAATTGTACATGCTTGTGTTGGTTCTGTTTAACTTGGTTTGTAACTGTTGATTTATTTATTTATATATTCTTTATTCGGTACCCCTACATTCAGAGGAAGCCTATTAAAGAAACAGGAAACTAAGTGTTCTAGGATTCGCCACAGTGATCGCAGGGGTCATCCATAAACGGTGTTTTTTCCCTCAAATTGGCGGGTTGCGTGATTCGAAGAGGAGTTTGGATATATGGATAAGAGTGACCTTTGCTCCTTCTTGGATAAGAATTGTGATGTGTTTGTTTGTTGTTTAATTTTTTTTTTTTTTTTTTTTTTTTTTTCTTGTCAAGTTAGTTGCTATAAGAATATTTGAACATTTAAAATACTTTCTCAGACAATTCATGGGCTTACTCTCTCTGAAAGTCTGGCAAGATACTCTGTCACATTTTAAAAAAACTATTAACCTAATTTGAAGTATTCTTAAAAATAAAGAATGTTATTTTTAGTTGTCTGGTTTATTTAATCTGTAATATTTTGGTGCAAAAACCCCGGAGTATAAAAGACCAAAATTTTAAAAAATGAAGATCAAAGAGTAATTTGTTCAAAAATCCTGACAAATAACGACTCTTCTGCTACAAGCGATGCATCAAATCTCGTCAAAGATAAACTTTCATTTTTCAAGCTGTTTGTTAATGTTCCAGTATGGCTCCCAATCCTTCAGCAGACGAGCACCTTGACGTCTATTGGCTAAGTCTATACTGGCCGTTCCCAAGCTTTCACCAGCTTTGGTAAGGACTTCTGCACTTTTTTGGGTGCCTTGGCCCAGTCTCAAGCCAATGCTCATGAGCTTCCGCTGGTTCAAGCTCTTGAGTGCTCTTGGAAGCCTCAATGACCCTCCACTCAGTCTCCAGACGTCCCCGAGCTTTGGCCATTCAAGGACCCTTAGCTCAGTCTTCTAAGGACGTCTCTGAGCTTTCAATGGCTCTAGCTCCTACACGCTGTCAGGTGTCTCAAACACTTCTGGCTTAATTTTTAGCATCAGCCGCAGAGGATGTAGACATTCTGACACTTTTCCTAGCTTGTGTGCACTTTCAGGCCCATCGCCGACCGTCTACTCAGTCTCCAGTGGACATCCACGAGTTTCCATTGTCCCCGGCTCCTGTGGACTCTTGGGCATCTCGGCAGTCCTTGCCCAAGTCTCAAGTCAACGCTGCTGAATCTCCACCAGCCTAAACTTTTGCGTGCTCTTGAGTGCCTCAACGATCCACCACTTGGTCTCCTGTAGATATCTCTAAGCTTCTGTCAGCCCCGTCTCCTGCGTGATCTCAGGTACTTCAAGATGTTTTGGCCTAATTTTCATCTTTGGCCTCAGAGAAAAAAGATGACCTGCCACTTTTCCTGACTCTTGCGCGCTCTCAGGCATATTATCGTAAACATCTTATCCATTAAAGTATTAACAAGTCAAGTGATGATATTAATCATCAACTGGGACAAAGCACAGCACACAATCAGAACTCGAATAAGAATTCAACCCTATTTAACAATGTCTTATCAATTAATTAGTTTTATCTTTAAATATATATCTTTTTTTGTAATTAATCATTCAAATCAAGATAATAAATATTCTAGACTTATGAATAGAATTTATTTATCAAAGCATATACCTTCCGTTTCAAAAAATACACTGGATTGGTTAAGTTTCAAGCGAAGTTACAACATCTCTACTAAGTGAAGAGAATATAGTGATAGAGAAAGTATTGCGCGCTTGTTCGATGCTTTAAGGGAAAAAGCTTTGGATACAACAAAACCCTTTTTTTGCCGCAGAAAAAAAGTTTAAAATATAATGGAACACTAAATTTGGAATCATACAATGGGTCATTAATCGAATTTCCAACTACATTCCGAAATTCTGTCACAGCTTTAAAATATTTAAAAAATAAAGGTTATTTACTCAGTTCAGAAATAATGAGAAATATCATGAGCAAACTACCTCACTTGATGATTAGCAATTACATAAGACTCGCAACCTTTGAGACCCAAGAAACAACATATCTAGATAAATTATCTGAAATTTCGTTTCAAGAAGCTTAAGTGATGCTTTCAGCTAGAGTAATATCTTTTTCTTTGAGTGAGACAGTTAGTAAAAAATTAGATTGTAATACAAGAAGTTAAAACAGTTCTGAAAAATTTTTGTACAAACACTTCGAAATTCAGTAGACTGTAAGATTTTTTTAAGTAAAGATGCGTTCAGCTGGAAGTATTAACGCAAAGAGACAGGCTAAGAGCAGATAGCGTGACAACGAGCGAGTTCGTGGCTCTGCCTCTTGAGCCGACGAAAAGTGCGTGGGAGGGAGGATATTACGAATTACATACATAGATAAAAATAAATTACTTAATTCATGATTCCTAATAACCCGCTTGACAGCAAGAAATTTAACAATAATGGCTTAAGTCTCACCATAGTGAAAATTATTTTTTGCCCTTTCTATTTTGATAACGTTGCGAAAATTGTATTACAAAAGATTTTGATATGAATTATAGCAGTCATACGCTTCTTCGTATAAGTCATATTTCCAAAGCAGACAATAAACCGTGTCACGTATTTCATATATTCATACCCAAAATACATGATTTGTTGCAAAAAAACACTGTAAAAACGTGTTTCTATAGATATCTTTCGTTGTATAAAGGTTATTCAACGAATGAGTATCCTATAATTATTTTGAAAGTTTTATATTAACAGAATATTAAAAGTTTGATCATAAACAGTGCTGAAGCTTCGTGCAAAAATATTTTTATAAAAATCTGGAATCGTTATGTTGTTTTGTAAGGAAATAATATAGTATATTCACGGCATAAACTAGCATTGTATTTATTCAACTTTAAAAAAGAGTGGCTATGACAGAACTTTTTGTTTAGCTTTAGAGTAAACTTAGAAAATAATTAATTTAAAAGAATCAGAATAAAGAGAATAAACAAAATGAATTTAATTACATGAATAATATTTCTTTAATTTTGTAAAAATATGTAAAACTATAAGACAAGACTTTTGGGGGTCTTTTAATGTAAAAATTTTCCAAAAAAACAACTTTATGGTTTACACAAGAGATTTATGTTCAGTACTTCTCGTGTTCAGATAAAATTATTGAGGCCTATGCCTCAATCATGACAAAATTTTTTATTAACCATTTCGTTGGTCTCATTTTTGTACTTCAGAGTCAAATTCTTATGCTTTTAAAATAATTTTATTTAAAAAATTGTAGTTATAGCTATAAAGTTAGGTTTTAAAGGTTCGACATTGAAATAAACGAACCTATACCAACAAAAAAGTTTTAAAAAATATTGTTGAATACATTTTATCTAGAGATTTTAACGTAATAATTTTTTACTCTTTAACTATACTATTTTTACGTTTCAATCAATCAGGAATTATAAGCCGAGAGAAAATAAGAACAAAATTTTTTAAACCAGTAATGACTGTAAATACAAAAAATGCCTTTCTTTCACTAATGATTTGACAGAGATGTTTTTTATTTACGTGAGTCTAAATGTCTTCCATGACAACTTACAAATCTAAAGTTGAAGATGAATAGCTGAACTCAATTAAACTAACCTTTTTATTTAAATAAAAAGTATAAGTAAAAGTATAAGTTGTATAATGGTTATTCAACAAATGAGTATCCTATAATTATTTTAAAAGTTCTATATTAACAGAATATTAAAAGTTTAATCATAAACAGTGCTGAAGCTTCGTGCGTAAATATTTTTATAAAAATCTGGAATCGTTATGTTGTTTTGTGAGAAAATAATATAGTATATTCACGGCATAAACTAGCATTGTATTTATTCAACTTTAAAAAAGTGTGGCTATGACAGAACTTTCTGTTTAGCTTTAGAGTAAACTTAGAAAATAATTAATTTAAAAGAATCAGAATAAAGAGAATAAACAAAATAAATTTAATTACATGAATAATATTTCTTTAATTTTGTAAAAATGTGTAAAACTATAAGACAAGACTTTTGGGGGTCTTTTAATGTAAAAATTTTCCAAAAAAACAACTTTATGGTTTATACAAGAGATTTATGTTCAATACTTCTCGTGTTCAGATAAAATTATTGAGGCCTATGCCTCAATCATGACAAAATTTTTTATTAACCTTTTCGTTGGTCTCATTTTTGTACTTCAGAGTCAAATTCTTATGCTTTTAAAATAATTTTATTTAAAAAATTGTAGTTATAGCTATAAAGTTAGGTTTTAAAGGTTCGACATTGAAATAAACGAACCTATACCAACAAAAAAGTTTTAAAAAATATTGTTGAATACATTTTATCTAGAGATTTTAACGTGATAATTTTTTACTCTTTAACTATACTATTTTTACGTTTCAATCAATCAGGAATTATAAGCCGAGAGAAAATAAGAACAAAATTTTTTAAACCAGTAATGACTGTAAATACAAAAAATGCCTTTCTTTCACTAATGATTTGACAGAGATTTTTTTTATTTACGTGAGTCTAAATGTCTTCCATGACAACTTACAAATCTAAAGTTGAAGATGAATAGCTGAACTCAATTAAACTAACCTTTTTATTAAAATAAAAATTATAAGTAAAAGTATAAGTTGTATAATGGTTATTCAACAAATGAGTATCCTATAATTATTTTGGAAGTTCTATATTAACAAAATATTAAAAGTTTAATCATAAACAGTGCTGAAGCTTCGTGCAAAAATATTTTAATAAAAATCTGGAATCGTTATGTTGTTTTGTAAGGAAATAATATAGTATATTCACGGCATAAACTAGCATTGTATTTATTCAACTTTAAAAGAGTGTGGCTATGACAGAACTTTTTGTTTAGCTTTAGAGTAAACTTAGAAAATAATTAATTTAAAAGAATTAGAATAAAGAGAATAAACAAAATGAATTTAATTACATGAATAATATTTCTTTAATTTTGTAAAAATATGTAAAACTATAAGACAAGACTTTTGGGGGTCTTTTAATGTAAAAATTTTCCAAAAAAACAACTTTATGGTTTATACAAGAGATTTATGTTCAGTACTTCTCGTGTTCAGATAAAATTATTGAGGCCTATGCCTCAATCATGACAAAATTTTTTATTAATCTTTTCGTTGGTCTCATTTTTGTACTTCAGAGTCAAATTCTTATGCTTTTAAAATAATTTTATTTAAAAAATTGTAGTTATAGCTATAAAGTTAGGTTTTAAAGGTTCGACATTGAAATAAACGAACCTATACCAACAAAAAAGTTTTAAAAAATATTGTTGAATACATTTTATCTAGAGATTTTAACGTAATAATTTTTTACTCTTTAACTATACTATTTTTACGTTTCAATCAATCAGGAATTATAAGCCGAGAGAAAATAAGAACAAAATTTTTTAAACCAGTAATGACTGTAAATACAAAAAATGCCTTTCTTTCACTAATGATTTGACAGAGATGTTTTTTATTTACGTGAGTTTAAATGTCTTTCATGACAACTTACAAATCTAAAGTTGAAGATGAATAGCTGAACTCAATTAAACTAACCTTTTTATTTAAATAAAAAGTATAAGTTAGTTTTGACTTTACATGGTTAATACGTATGCTGTCGACATCCACTATGTAACGATTTTGTAAGCTTATTTATTGTAGTTTGACTAATTATTACTTAACCATATAATGTTGTTATATGAGTTTAATAAGACAATTAATAAGCAAATTAGGAAAAAACAGCGTATATCAATAATACATCAACGTTGGTTCTAATAAATGCTAAGAAATTATATACAAAATAGTAAAAATAGTATTATTTTGAATTTTAGCACTTAAATTAAATAGAATTGTCTAATAGTCCATACTTGTTGAAATAATGCAAGAAACAATAAAGTTTTGTGTTAATATTTGAAAAAAATAGAAAGGTAATCAACCTGTTACATAGAATGAAATAAGGGTTGTACAGCTAAGATGTTTTGCAAGAGATTAGTTGTGTTTAGTACAAGAAAATAATGTTTGGTAACGCGTATCTGTTTATATATCATTACTTTTCTTATATTGCATTAAATATCTCTAATGTTATAGATTAAGAACGTATTTACAAAGTTTTTGTTGATCGTACCTTAATTTTTTTTTTCAAGTTTTATTTGTAGTTTCAATTTTGGTGTTTTTTAATAAGTCTAGTAGTGGATTTTGTTTTCAAGAGTGCGGGCAACGCTACTCACAAATAGTAGCTGGGTCTTACTGATATAAGTAAGCAGACAAAAGTAACAGAATCATTTGTATACTTATAAATTCTGGCTAAGAGTGCATTTACATTACCCACTAAGCCTTATTTAAAAGGTAGTGATACGAGCACTTCTAGCTCTAAAATTGTACTGATAAAAGTATTTTTAACATATCAATAAAGCTTTTTGTAAACATAGAATAAAATAAAATGTCAGTATAATTTTAGTATTGCTTATATTATTAGAATCCTTGAAACTCTTTCGTCTGCCCAAGTTTCCTATTAAATATACATATGCCTGCCTACACACTCTGCGCACCTACCACTCTTAACTAAACTATATTTTTCGGTGAAAGTAGCGTGATAATCATGAGTTTAAAAATGAAAATAACGTTAAATCCATTATAACACAAAAGTAGTTTTATAATACTAATCGATTAAAACTAATTCTTACATTAGTAACTCTTTTTATGAACGATTTTGTAATATCTTCTCTTGAAATATGAGTGTGGCAGATGCAGAGTCTTATTTAGGTTAATCTAGGGATGGAGAGCACAAAAAATGTGAGGGAAGCGAGAGGAGTATAAATAAATAAATAGAATTTACATTTACTAAGGGGGCAAGGGTGGAGCATGAAAAGTTTGAGAGGGGCCGTGGGGCAGCAAAGGAAGTGAGAAGGGGCTAATGAAACTGATTAATACAGGAAGATGTATACATAGATGTGTTAATCTCAATTCCAGCTTTTCATCAAAATCTGATATTCGTGAGATATCAATTTACTATTAGAATTTTGTTGACTTGAATGTTTCCTTACATGTGACTGCAGATATAGACAACAATGTTTTGGATATTATGTAAAGTAGAGTTAAGATATTTCTTTAAATGAAATGTCTTAAAAACATAGGTATGCTGGTACTGTTTTTAATATTTGTCATTAATCTTTTACTTCTTATACTAGAGCTAGTACGTATTAGCCTAATCTTTTAATTTGATCGAAGGATCTTTGGCCATTGCTAACACAACTTATGTACTTATGTTGCAAATTTGCAAAACCCAATGTACTGTTCATAATGTGAGAAGAGAAATAAATTTTCTAATGTTTTTGGCCATCTTTTGAACAAATTTGTTTTTGTTATCTCCAAAAAAGCTGACACAACTTGTTTGTGACTGAGATTCACGAAATTCAACGTACCAAAGATTAAGTAAGACAATAGTTGGTTCATGCATGGAATAATTGCTTTGTTATTTGCAAATTGCATTTTTAAATGCATTTTATTTATTGTCATTTAAAAAATACTACAAAATATTTTGTATTTGTACTTATTTCTTACTAAACGTTAAACCAAAGTGTTTGAAAGTTTATAATATGACAAAAAACATTTTTTTTGTATTATCAGCTTTTTTGCGTAATCGTCCAATGAGAAAACCCTAGTACTGATACAATTGAAAATTTCTTGTGAATACGCTCTAATATACCAACCCATATGTAAGAATCTTAATGTCATTGAAAAAAGCTATAAAATATGAAAAATGTTGTTGGTTAAAAACATTATTTCGAATGGAACATATAAAATCCTACCTTAAACAAAAACTTTTATTTTATAACATACCTAAACGTAAGGAGTTTGTTAGCAGTTGTGAATTTTTTTTTTATACTAAAATATTTTTATACAGTGTATGATAAGTTATGAACTTAGATAAATTTATGTTGGTTTACTTCATGGCCATATATTTAACAAATTTAAAAGTTACTTCTATTATTAACAAAGTGAAAAGCTATTTGTTGATTGTTTGGAATGGGTATTTGGTAGAGTATAATTATATATATATTAGGAAATAAGCTCATTATTCAATATTCATTGCCACCTTAAACACTAAAGAGTAACCGCTTACGGCAAGAGCTAGAGCTTGACTGACTGTATCGCTGGTGCTGGACGTCTAATTCGTGGTTGTCATTTACAAGTGTATTTGTGCTCAGACTAGACGAAGACTGTACTGATTAACTTACATCGCAATATTAATAGTAAGAGTAAAATGTATAGTATGTAAATTTAAGCGTGCCTACATACAGTTTCATATAAGCCAAAGCATTGCAACTGTTTTTTTTTCTTTTTTTGTTACTAAGATCTTGCGTTATGAATAACACACAACTGCGTCTATGTCTTTATATTTATCATTTATCCTGGTATTTCTAAAAAATTATCAGTCACAATTATCTTATATTTAATAAAGTGTTTTACTGTGTGCTCTTTAATAGTCAAAAAAGTCAGCAAGGTAATATGCTGTAACTAAATAACTTTAAGTATACATCTGATACAGTGAGCAAAAAACCAATTACAAAAGTAACATTTCCAAGTAGTAGTAAAGAGGTTTTAAGATTATTCAGCGTTCCTTATTAATAAAAAACTAAATAAAAAATAGTACAATGCAATAACTTTGGTAGATATTTTTTATAAACTTTGTATTCTCACTGTTAGAATGCAATGATATGGTTTTGAGAGAATTAAAAAAAAATTTTATTTCTGGCATTAATGAGACAAAAAAATTTTGATCTATACGCTTAAGCATTGAATACTTGTCATTCAAAATATTTTTAATAAGTTAATAGAAAAATGTTATCATTTTGTATTTTTTTTTCATACGACATAATAATATCAAAGACTGTTCTAGTTGTCCACTGAAAACGTGTACTTTTACCATGAGTATTGAAAAACTTATTAAAAAGCAGGGTGGTAATAAATTGTAGTCGAAAAATTTAGTATACAAAAATTTTTTTGAGATGTATGCTCAGTACAAAGGTACATCAGATACTGGTTGCCGCAGCCACAGAGTTAACGCAGCAACTGGTGACGCAAAGCAACGCTGCCTATAACAAGTACAAACAGAGCGAGCACGGGATTTAAATATCATGACCCCAATAAGTAGACAACGTTTTTTTCTGTTGTTATAATTTTTTTTCATGAATAAGTTTACGTATTTTAATTCTGTGGAACTTTGTTTTCAACAGTTGCACTTTACTTATACAATCATTCCAAATCAACTTTTTATCTCTAACAAGTTATCCTAAGTAACATGCTCTTTTTTGTTTACATGGGTTTTTTAATTTTGTTTTTTTTCCATCTCATCGAACTTTTTCCTGTGTTAACTATTTATTCTTCGTTTGCTTAGTCTATACTTCTTTTTTTCACTTAATTTTTCACGTCTTTCGTGGCTCCTCTCATAGCTTTTTTGTTTGTGTTCATATACTTGATTTGTCTTTCACCTATTGATCTTAAACTTGTCAATTAGCTACTCTAGATGTGGCTTACGCTTTCTATTTCCCACTTGGTGTAGTCTTATCCTTGTACCTTATAAGTACAATGTTATTGAGTACTACTTTCTAAGCTTTAACTCCAAACTGTATTTTTGTTGTAATTTTTTCTTTTACTCCCCTTAAGAAAGCAATTTTTTTTTGCTATTACTTTATTTAAATGTATTTTTATGCCTTCAACACTAGATTAAACCTCCTCCTTACTGGCTTTTTCGAGGTACAAATATATGTATGTGTGTACACCTCTGCTACTAACGATTTTCTTAACATATGATGAAATATAGAAATCCAACCATACACTTAACGACTTGAAAAATCAAAAAGTTCTCATAATAACACAAGTTTATTCGTTGGACTTAAATTATACATTTAAAATATGTAGTTATTTTCTTCGATCAATTTTAAATCATTTTCCTCATCTGAAATACGTAACATAACTAATTTATGGATAAATTTACAAAAAACAAAAAAAGAAAATACGAAAAACTCAATCAAAAAACAGATTATTTATGCATAAAACTACTGTGTTACCATTATTTTATTGTACTTTCAAATATTCTCAACTTGACACGTTTTTAAAATTAAAACTAAGAATTTTCTGCTAGAACTCATTTTAAACTATGCAAACTTATCAAACTACAGTTTTTTGAAGCTAAGGTTGTGTCAAATGATAAATTTTTAGTTCACTGTCTGTTTTCTTCACGTATGTACCAATAAAAGACTTAAAGCACTGGTACAATCTAAAATTTACTGTTAATACATTTCAATATAGCAACTCTCACTTTAAAATCCTTATATTTACATTTTTTCTTAACAATAAGATGTATTGCTTAATTAGAACGTTATAAAAAAAAAACATACAACATCATACATTTTAAGATATTATTTATGATGATGTAATTCAGTAAAACATTTTAGTGAAATATAACTGATAAAAGTTTGAGGTTTTTTAAAACGTGTTAGAGCAGAGGCACGTACAGCGCCAGTCAGGTGTGCGTCCGGTTTTGATTTGATCATAGTCAAGTGCACACGTAACATTTAGCTCTCCTTGTATTTTATAAAGTCTGTGCATAAAATAAGTTAGTTATAGTCAGTCGTCAGTAAATTTTTGTCAAGTCAGGTAAATAAATCTTTCGTAAATTAAATTTATAAAGTCGTCTCCTCATTTTCCTCACCCAAAACCCTTCAGGTTACGGGCCCCAGCACGCTTCACCATGCTCTTTCTGTTTTGTGCGTTTTATTTTTTCGTGTCTCCGAGAGGAAAATGGTGAACAGAAAACCAGCTCTGGTGAAGAAAAAGAGCGAGAAGATTCCGTCTTCACTCGAGGAGAAGCTCACGGTGACCGGGACTGAGGATGAGGCCGCGGCGATGGTGTTACCACCAGGATCTCCCGAGGCCACAAGCACAGCTCGGCTTGAGGTGCAAAATGTCGGTAAGTGATAGCAATATCATTAAGTATTTTGTATCGAATCTCGGAGACAGTGCTACGGTGAGAGGCAGTCAAAAATAAGATAAGGTCAGCGAGTTCTTAGAAGAACTCGGGAAAAATAAGACGTTATGACAAAGGCGCCGCGGGCACGTGCTCGGTTGTTTTTGAATGTGCGGGAAAAAGAAAGGGGGAGGTAACGAGCAGAGAGAAAGCGTTCGGTCTCTGTCTTACTAACAAGAGACCACATGGCCCCTCTCGCGAGCATTGTATAGCGATCCGTGATTTCCAACCATAAATAATTCTCTCTCTCGGTTTCCGGCGGAGTAACCGTGTGCGTGCTCGGTCAGTGTTTTTGCTTTGGCTTAAACGAAGGCAGTAAGGGTGATACATTAACACTCTGGGATTGATACAACAAAGGCAGATATCTCATGTTTATTAAGAATGAGAGATAATCCGTTAAATATTCTTCGTATAAAAGGCAGCAAATTTCTTTTAAATAAGCGGACTTTCGATGCTCTGTCAAGAGCTTGTCATGGCATTTGTCTGCGCGTAGGGCAAAATGTACGAGATTCGGAAGTCGTGTTATCGGCGGACGAAAGCTGCATCAGGGCCCGTGTCGGAAGTAATATTGTAAACATCGAAGGTGTGTAATATACACTCTTAAATTTTTCGCTGCGACCTGCACAGTCACGTGAGGCTTGTGTTCGGCTACGCAGGACTGTGTAGGTGCCCAGCACACAATTGTGCTTTGTGTTCGAGCACGTTTGTGTGCACTGGGCCAAGAGACTAGGAACGACTTGAGTTCGGTTGATCTAGGTTAACTCTCTAAAGATTCCTGATATTTGTTATGTTTTAGAATTTCTGATTGAAAACGACATTTTGTACTAGCTGAATTTTCTCGACCTTAAGGGTGGAAAACTAACTCTACTAGGAGATCTTTTTAAGGAAGATTTCGAAAATGGAAATTCTGCTCAAAATGAACCCGGGTTATTTATAAAGTCGGTCGATGTGAACAAGACAGTTGATGAGATTAAGTCGGTTTATAAGACGTCTAATACTGATGTTTTAAATGCCATCGGTAATGGCAGAAAACGTGACGAGAAATTTAAATTAGACAGAAAGGCAGGCATTGAGAATACGTCGGAAAAACGAGCAGAAACCGATTTCAAAGTAAGCACAGGCGAAACTCCGTGAATAAGTTTGAAGAAAATAGAAACAGTGCCAAACGAATGTAAATGGTCAAATTCAGTACTTAAACGGCAGTCGACGTCAGATGAAAAAAAATTCTCAAAAATTGTAGAAAACAGTCCAACACTAAGGCTGGAAAACCTGATGGCCGAATTTGACCGTATGTTGAAAAGGCAGGAGGAAGAAAATAGGAAGACGGCAGAGGAAAGGAGAAAAGGTGGTAGAGGAAAGGAGTCAGGCTAAAGAGGAAGAGTAGAAAGCAGAGTGGGCAAAGGAGGAGTTCTACTCGGTCCTGGAAAACTTTGATTAAAGGCTGAATAGGTGGAATAAAAGGCTGGTGAGACTCAAGGCACTGGCCAACCCCGGATCTCCCTCACACTCCACGCCAAGATCTGGAAGAAACCAGGTTAGCATAAAAGAAAAACAAAGGCAGATAGCATATCCAAAAGTAGTGCAGAACTTATTGCTACAACCATTTCAAACTCAACAAATACTAGACTTGGGCGTGAATCTCTAAATTTCTTTAATTATAGTCTTACTAAGGAGGGTAAATTTAAAGTCTTTTACGATGAATTTAAGTCAGAACTCCGGTCAAAAGGACTACTGCATGTTATTGATCCTCTGATTACAAACTGGGAGTCAATAAGTGAAGACGCGGTTCGTGATGATAAGGTAAAAGTCCGAGTCCTACTATTAAACAGAGAAGCTGAGAGATATCATCTCAGAATATTGCGATTGCCAGACCCGATTGAAATTTTAGAATGTCTAAAAAATTTGAGAAGGGGAGAAACACCTATCACTACGGCCGCAATGCAGAGAAAATTGCTCGAAATCAAATTTAATATAAGAACAAGATCGGTGTCTAAATTTATTGAAAGGTTTAAAGAATTGGTGGAAAACTATGAGGTTATAAGTACGTCTGGTTTCTTTTCTAAAGAAGAAAAGAGAAATGCTTTGTATACCGCTGTGGTTAGAGTGGTACCTAGCGTGCAGGTGACAAATATCACCCTTAAAATGCAAAGCAAAGATGAAAAGGGTATAACGTACCAAAATCTTATGTCGTATATGTTAATGGTTGAATCTGAAGGCCTGGCAGAAGCAACTGGAGGCCAACCCAATAGGGTGGCGTTGGCAGCATCTTGGCCCCAGGATCGCCTTCGGTGTTTCAACTGTGATGACTAGGATCATATAGCCGACCAATGCCCGAAGGCTGGAGCCGGGCTCAAAAAGTGCTACACCTGTGGCACTTTTGTAAACGACATACCAGCTCACAAGAAGTGCAGCCCAAGATGTGGCAAGCAATTTAAGTCAGGCTCATGGGATTTTAAAAGGCAGAGGCAAGGAAGCCGAGGGAATCGAGGTGGCCAGGGCCACTCAAATTCCCGTGTTTTCGGGCAGAAAAGAGACTCTAGCAGAGTCAGAGATGAAAGAGACTTCAAAAGACAGAAACTTTCTGACCAGAACCGAAATACTAAGCGAAAACAAAACGCGTCAGTTTCAAATAAAGGTGAGTCTATGACGTTGATCGAGCCTCTTAAAACTCTGTTTCCGAACTCTGCAGATTGGATAGATAATTTAGAATCAGATGAGACTGATAAAATTAGATTCATCGCTGATGCGGGAGCAACCGACCATTTTACTAAGTCGGAAAAATTATTTGAAAATCTTGACAGAAGAAAAGTTGGAAAAATTAAATGTGCAAATCAAGACTCATCTGCAGATTTTAAAACGGAGGGAGTGGAAAGAATGTTACTTAAAAATAGTAACAACGAGGTTGAGTTGAACGGAATAGTTTGTGCTCGGGACTTGGTCGGGAATTTACTCTCTTTACGTAAATTAGCTGGTATAGGTCGGTCCATCTATTTAGATTATAAAGAGATTAGCATCTTCGACCCTGAAACAGAAAATGTCTGAATATCAGGAATATATTAAAAACCGCACTGGACAGTCGAATGTATAATCGACTTACGTGTTGAATCAACAAAGAAAACAAAGAGAATAATCTGAAAGGCAGGATGATTTAAAGGAGACAAAATTGGCAGAAAATTTACCTTACCGAGAGGCTGTGGGGTGTCTATTATACGTCGCTAACACTGTACGTCCAGATATCAGCTGTGCTGTAAATGTACTCAGTCGACATCAGATAAATCCAACTGATAACGATTAGAACATGGTCAAAAGAGTGTTCCAGTACTTAGCAGGTACTAAATCTCTCGGACTAAGGTTCTTAGGAATGCAGGACAACTTAGAAGCATTTTCGGATGCCAGTTTTGGTGATTTCAAGGGCTCTCTGACTATGAGCGGGTATATCATCAAACTGTTCGGAAATTCTGTAGCCTAGAGAACTCACAAGCAGACTTACGTAGCATTGTCAACATGTCAGGCTGAATACGTGGCACTAAGTAAAGCATGTAGAGAATTGATGGCAGTAGACAATTCTCTCAAAATCCTCCTAAACAAGACTTATTGTCCAGTTGATCTTTGGTGCGATAATGAGGCAGCGAAATTAAATTCAAAAATAAGTGGAAGCGGGAAATTGAGACATAAGACAGATATTCACGAACATTATGTCAAAGAATGTGTGACTTATGGCAGAGTAAATGTAAGGTGGTTAAGTACCAAAGAACAAACAGCTGACATTTTTACAAAACCCTTGCCTATCGAGCTCCACGAAAAATTTAGAAATTATATCTTTAATGAAGCTTGTAACTAAAATAAATGATTAATATGACACACTCTGTTTCAAACAAGAAGTTAGGTGCTTATCGGACGACAGTGATCCCTGGCCTGTTTGACCCTTGTTACCAGCGCCATGAAAAATCGATATTAAAATATTAATACTGTGTGACTTAAATTTATATCTACTGTTATAATTTTAGAACTCTTTAGCTATCTTAAGTCAGAAGGGAGTGGTAAAGTGCACGACTGTATCAATAGGCTGTAAGCATGTGCGTCTGCGCAAGCGTATGTGTGTTTGTGTTAGAGAAGAGGCACGTACAGTGCCAGTCAGATGTGCGTCCGGTTCTGATTTGACCGTAGTCAAGTGAACACGTAACATTTAGCTCTCCTTGTATTTTATAAAGTCTGTGCATGAAATAAGACAGTTATAGTTAGTAATCAGTTAGTTTTTGTCAAGTTAGTTGAATAAATCTTTCGTAAATTAAATTTACAAAGTCGTCTCCTCATTTTCCTCACCCAAAACCCTTCAAATAATTAAAATGCTGTCTTTAAAAAAAAATATTTAAAAATTTCAGGTCTATAAATTAAGTTATAAAGTAGCAAAAAAACCAGCTAACAATGTGCAGCTAACTTTCATTAATCACTGTGTATTCTTACGGTTTAGTTGAAGTACAATATCATACTTCCTAACTTTTAACTACTGGCTTAAAACAGATATTAGTAGGAAGATTGCTGACTGTGATGCTACGAAGCGTGCCCACTTTTTTCACTGGTTCGAGCACGCCATTACAGCCAAGTGCCGAACCAGGCGCATTTTTTTTTCATTTGAGAGGCATGGTAGGAGTAGGCACCTGAGAGGAGAGTTTTTCGTTTAATTTTTTTGGTGTGCTATGCCCATTGTTTGTTCAACCGTCCAGAAATTTCACCACCTCATCTTCAGATTTGTGCGTTAATTTCATTGTAAGTACTCATTACGAGCATTATATGTTTTATGTTCAAGTATTAGTGTGTCGCGTGTTACACTCGATTCGATAAATTGTAACAACATTTGCAGGCATTCAATCACGAGAATTTTGGTGTCTCTTTGAAGTTCGTGATCAAGACGCGTTAAGCAAGTAAATCATGCGAAACGAAGCTATTGTCATAAGCGCATTAAACTTCATTTTAAGTGTGAGAGCCATTTGCGATTGTAAACGTATGAATAATGTTTATCCCAGCTAATTTTGCGCAGCAATTAACTAGAGCAATAAACTTTACAGTCTGC
The DNA here is from genome assembly GCF_036245765.1 of Copidosoma floridanum. Taxonomy (NCBI): domain Eukaryota; kingdom Metazoa; phylum Arthropoda; class Insecta; order Hymenoptera; family Encyrtidae; genus Copidosoma; species Copidosoma floridanum. The sequence continues at coordinate 7,042,297 of NW_028321904.1, read as the reverse complement.
GATTGGAATTTAAATCTTGCTATGACGTTAGATACAATTAAATTAGATTCGTAGCAAAGCGTTTTGTTTGTCAACGTGGTGTGTGCGGTAATGACGTCATATATAACTATAGATTTTTTTTTATTCATCATCGCCCGTAGGCTCAGACATGAAACTTTTTTACACTAGCGCAGTGTTAATTAGTCATCGGTGCACCTGAGTTACGACCAGATGTTTATATACGTATATAAACATCTCGACCAACTCAGTCATAACTATAATCACGTAGATAAAGCGTCAGAGAAACAGTTAACCGACTTCCGAGAATCAAGAGCATAGGCGAAAGGGTGAGACCCGATTGGTGACCAGACGATCACCTATCTAAGTACTAACCACGCCAAATGCACCTTAACCTCGGAGATCTACGGAACTATAACTCTACTATTACGCCACCGCGACCACATATATAACTATAGATTAAGACACACGAGTCTTTGTTTACCCAACGTGGAAGCACAAACAAGTCCGTGAAAGCTTTGTTAAAATACTTGCATGTGCATTGGCGTGCGTTTTCATGCAATCACCACCATTAACTTTCTTTCTATACGTATGAGATAAGTAACCTGGGCATAAACTAATACACGTGTTCAGTATTCGAGGGTATATCAGTCACTTTGACAAACAAGCCTATCAGAGTCAATTACGCAAATTACGTAGTTGTTAGCGTACAACAATATATGCAACTGAATACAGAACTGCGCGTATACAGCTAAAATCCATGGTATTTATTGTTGAGCTGTTAAATTCAATGTGTTAATAAGTAATAAACACAATGTGTTATAATGTATATGACATGTCTTAATTGCATACATCCTTAACTGTTGATACATTTTTTATATGATTTTGATCAAAATAATGCATTGTTTGTATCATTGATCTTTTATCAAATTTTCATCATTTATCAAAAAATAAAATGGGTTTTTTCACATATCTTTCCCTTCAAATACGTTGTATTTCTTTGTTGATTCCTATTATATAACGTAATATTTATTGAAACTTGTAGTATAATTTTAGAATATTAACATTTAGAGAAATTGGATTTTACTTAAAAATATTAACAAAATAATATATTAGATAAGATGTTTATATAAAGCGAGTATTTATTTCGTACGAACTACTCGCAGATAATGCTTAGACAATATAACACTTTTTACAATGAAATCATCGGGTGAGTGAAAGAAACAATCTTTTCGGAGTAGAAGTAAAAAAAAAACCTTTTTAGATTCTCGGACAGAAAAAAGTATTCTTAAAAAAAAAAAAAAAAAAAAAGGCTTTCTATACAGCGGTACACTGACGTGTATTAAACTGGCGTCATTTGGTACAATTAAGCCTAACGAAGCGTTGCTCAACATTATTGACCGATATTTTTGAGTTTTTTTGCTCCTTACCCAGCTCTTGGTTAGTCATGTACCTCTGTATAAATCCACACACTCTGTGAAGCACGACTGACGAGATTAACTACTGAAACACGAGTTCATAACATTATCGTCAATCGCTAGATATCACGGGGTGCTTATTAGCCAATGAGTAAATTAATTAAGCATAAGTTGTTAACAGAAGAGCAAATTACAAGTATCATGGACCACTTTCTGACCTATAATTGTGGTGGCCAGTAAGTACCCTATGTTAATTGGTGATAAGCGCTTCTGTTATCAATTAATGCTTTATTAGTCATTAAGATGCTCAGTAAGCGCCCCATCATAACTAATGATTTACGATAGTGTTATGATTTAATACTTTACTTATTAACATGTATGTATTCATAAATGTAGTACCAACTTTAAATAAAAGAAATAAAAATTAAAGGCTCTTTTTTATATTTAGTTTAAATAGGCTCTTTTGTGCCTATTACTCTGAGAAGACTCTTTATTGTGCTAACCTGATAAAGTATTTAGAGTCAGGAACTATAAGAAATGAAAAATTTTTTTCAATACAAGTTGATGTATTAATAAAAATCGAGCCTGGGTCTATTTCTGCTAGCAAAAGCTTTGATTAAGAGTTAAGGGGGATATTTCATTTTCTTCAGAAATTTCTGAATGAATTTTTTATAGGTATGTTTTAGTATCATAAATAACATATAAATGTTTCAAAATGCCTAGCGTTACCGTTTTCAAAAAATAAAATGGTGAAGTTGGCCACTTATACACATGCTCTTACAAAAGACTTGTCGAATAATTTACATTTTCACTCAACTATCGATATTTTTTTAAGGATCTTTCAAAAACGAATATATTAAGGTTCATCAAAGTTAGAATAAGCATATAAGAATTGGGAAATCCTAGCTTCACCATTTTTAAGATGTAACAGTTTAAAGTCCAACTACAATGTTGATACAATACCTATGTAGTGGTACAATCTGAGACTACAGTTAGGTTAATTTGTTGCTTTAATGTTTATGTTTGCTTTCCTGAGAGTTTTTCTGTTAAAAACATCTAATTTTTGAATAATTATCATGTTTTTTTAAAAGTATCGTAATGAAGAGATTCTTAATACGAAAATTCAATTCTAAAAATGACTGCGCCATGACAACCCCCTTAAAATAGTATCACTATATACATTTGCAGTGCAGTAGGTAAGCCATGGCGGTTCTAAAACCCCCCCAGCTCCCCCTGAGGTAGTGTTGGGGGGAGAGGCTCTAGCAATAGCTGTGGGTGGAGAAGAGGCAGTGGAGCAAAGCCAGTGGTGGAGAGAGAGGCTGATCGGGCGGTCAAGGAGAGGCGGTGGTGGAGAAGAGGCTGATCGGGCGGTGGGAGGAGGAGCACGGGAGGTAAAGAGCGTAGGGGCGGAAGGTGGTGCGGACTACTCAGATGGTAACTTCAGGGAAAGGAGGCCACTTCCGGATGCTGTGACATTGGATAGAACTGACGGCTCCCTTCCTTTCAAACCGCCAATCGAGCTCCGACGTCATGGGTCCGAAAGTTGTAGGTGACAAGACCAACGTACAGCGCGAGAAGAAGATGATCAAGCACGAACGTGTATTTCTTATTATCGGATTTTATTTTTTCCTTCCGCTCTTTGTTTTAGGAGTCTCAGCATTATCGTTGTTTTTTTTTTTTGTTTTTCTCAAGAGCGGGCGTATCGAGTTGTTGGAGAGAAAATTTCGTTGGAAAAAGCGGGGCGCGTATCCCATTGAGCTGCGACCAACGAAGGGTGTGATCCCATGTGTTGCACACACACACACAAGCACGCACACGCACACACATACATGAGCATGCGTGTACCACCAGTCGTAGGTGATGAGTTTTTCTCTCATAATTTGGGGGTTTAATACACCAGCATCCCTTTTCTTCTACAAAGCTTGTATACTTATCGAGTTGTTAAAGAAAAAATATATACTGTTTTAATACCAAAAGCAAATTGCGCATTACTTTGAACAGCCGCAAAACTGGCCCGCTGATTTTTGGCACAGTACTTTGCCAATAAATACATCTATCATTTTTTATCTATGTGCATGCATGCATGCATTAGCCGTGACTAATTATTCACTGCTCCTTATTCAGGCAAATAATGTACCAGCAGAAAATTTTTTTTTCTTAGCAAGAGCAGGTGCATCGAGTGATACAAGGCCCACATACACGCAATAATTTTCATATATTGGAAGGTTGTAAGTTCGAGTGATACGAGGGGTAATATTTTCATAACAAGTTTAAGCAAGCACTTGCTTAACATTGAAAAAATCTCTGTAAAATGTAGTTTTGTATGTGTGCGTGTGTACGCGTGCGCACATTAATTTATTAGTTGTTTTTTTAAAGGTATTGAATTTTTTAAATAAACTCAGACACTTTCGTTTAAGTTGAACTTCGATCAAAATGTATGTATTTGATGGTGTGTACGATGTCTTGATAAAAATATGTGAAAGAGGAAAAATTTTTCGCGTCTTTGACAAGAGATGTTTGCTTAAAATATAATTTACCAGCTGCTCACTACATATCGTAAGTAAAAAAGCTTTTATAATTAACAGTAAAGACTTGTACAATGTACATGAGGCGCTAGAGTTTAAAGTCAAGTAGTTACAGTACCACAAGTACAAGTCAGTTAGGACAAAGTGGACTTTGCAAGTAGAAGCAGTAGTGATAATTATACATATGCAGATCTCTACGTGGCTTTGTCCCTAGCTTTCTTGGATAAGAGAATGGAGATTAAAGATCAGCACTCATCAAAATTTTTTTGTGATTATTTTATTAATACACATAAAATAATACCACTCCCCTCATCTAAGAGTGAAAAAAAATGGTTGACCGTTATCATCAACTCTATTTAATTTCATTAGAATTAGTTCTCCCAACCAATTCTCTCCAATTTGCATCGCGTTCAGCTGCTGCTGCTTCTGTGGCTTAGGTTGCTGTTTATACTGCGGTTGTAAAAAAAAAAAAAATATCATGAATCCTTTTTATTGAAAATTTTAATTAAAAAAACAATATACCTGCTACTGCTGCTGCTGCTGCTGCTGCTTTCGTCCCTGCTGTTTCAGTTCCAGACCCTGCTGTAGAATAAAAAAAAAAGTTCAACAAAATGGTTTTCTTATAGTATGAAAAATCATTATCATGGATATTGCATCTTTTCATTTTACTTACAGGTATTCCGTTAACAGCATCCTTATTAGAATTCATTTTTTAGGTGAAGAAAAGAGCTTTACTGGTGTCGTTGTCGAAAGTTTCAGAAACAACAATTCCAAAAAAGTCAAAAAAACACATTAATAGCGCATAACAATTACAGGAAAAATAATCTTGTCAGTCAATATAAGAAACAGTATACTACAAAATCATTTATAACGATTGACTATTTTAAAACGATTTTTTGTTTAAAGTGTTCGAAAGATAGTATACATAAGATCGATTAATACAAAAAGTAAATTTGCATATTACTTAGATTTTTTACATCTAACACTTTGTAAAATTTTCAAATTTACTGTTTTGCAGTCAAGAACAATTTTTACTATTTCTATATCTATTTTTATATTAATTTTAGCATTAAAGAATCTCTGCATTGCATATTAGAGTAAAAATGTATTCTACAAAAAATTGTATTTTGTTCTAATCTATAACTGCGTCTCAGATCGTTAGCGTATAAAATATACGTGCAAGAAGTTGAGTACTATACCTAAGTTAGTTAAAAAACTTGTTTACGCACACACATACATCGTGTGACCAACTTAAATCACCCTTATACTAGCTTTAAAAGTTTTATTATTCTATCAAAATAGATGATTTATAAGTGATTACACTTTCTAGGACAAAAAATATAATGCTCTGAGAAAAAATATTTAAGGCACTCCCTTTGATTGGTCATGACTAAAAAAGATAATTTAGAAAATAAAATAACGAATAGTAACATAACAATGTGATGATAGTTAAAACATAATCACACTCATTTATCACTACCGCTGTTGTGATCACTATTGCTGTTTGGTACTACTGTTACAACACTCTAACAATTAATTTTTTCGCACTAAAAAAAATTTAGCTATGTTATTAAAAAGTAAAGATTAACTGTGAATGTGACGATAGTTAAAAAATAATTAGACTTCTTTATCACTACCGCTGTTGTGATCACTATTGCTGTTCACTTCTACTGTTGCAACACTCTAAGAATTAATTTTTTCGTACTATAAAAAATTAAGCTATGTTGCTATGTACCGCTGTTATGAAGTATGGGCACTTTTCTGAAATACTGCGCTTCGACCGGTCATGTGGGGCCTTTTATAACATCGTACTACTCCTTAACTTTTTCTCTTTAACGGCTAAAAAGTGGCGTTCCAACCTGGACACAAAAGTCCATTGTAATTGAACACATGTGCACGTAATTGTTTGAGGGATTTTTATTTTTTACAATTCTTATTTATGGGAAGATGGAAACCATTGTTAAACCGCTAAAAGAGGGTTAGTCATTTATGTTATTGAAAAAGAAAGCTGTTACTTGAAAGAAGGGTAGACCTAGTCCTTACCAACTGAGTCAACGATGTATGTTGTTCTTTATCGTTTAAAAATATATATCACATCTTCTTCTTCTTCGATTTTTAAAAGAATAGTGAACAGTGACAGGAAACAACTTTATTACTCTACGCTTGTATATACGATTTCATTCGTGGGATTTTGGAATGCTAGTTCATGGCCTGTCGACAAGATTTAATGCGAAAGTTTTAAATGACTGTTACACATTATTTTGCAGTAAAAACTATCGTTTAGGAAAAAGTGTGAACTTGATCCAGAATTAATGAGTCAGTGAATTATATTATTCTTTATAATTTAACATTTAACTGTTGCAAAAAAGGTTTGTACCAACATTACGTATTAATTAACATTAAAAAAAATCATGTTGAACGTAATTGCCAGTAGTTATACATAATATACTTTGATTAAAGTAAAGACAAGAATATTTTGTAGAGTTTAATTTAATCAGTATACAGTCTGAGTGTAAATCAAACTATACGGATAGGAAATATACATCAATACAGTTATCTCACTCCCAGTAATAGTTAGAATTATACAAATTGTTTTAAAGTGGACAAGGTACTGTTTTAAAGATAAGTAAGCCAGTGTTCAAAGCTTTACCTGCGTTGCTTATTTATGAGAGCAAGCAGACGCAGAGCTATAAAAATATTTTTTCTAGAAAACCCATTTTTGTCGAGAAAGCCATTTTTGTCGTATGAAAAACATAAGTGTGTAGAGGAAAAAGGGATGATAGTAAATGTACTAATAAATTTCCTACCTCTACAGATCCTTTTATATTTTTGGCAGAATCTGTTGTCATAGGAATAAAAAGAATAATTTTTAACATAGCTGTTAAGACACAAAATATGCTGATGGTTTTTCTCTTATTGTTTCTAACAGCTGATTGAGGTTGGAATAGTTTAAAAATCCTAAACAAAGAGGTCAACTTGTATTTTACAATTGACTGAGAAGACGTATGTATAGCCCTAACACGCTTATCTCTACAAGTTATATATATAATATTCCCAATGGAGTACGTATATTCTAATCTATACAAACATGCGTGTATATAAAATCCTTAATCGTCGTTACAGCACTTGTGATTCGCTGAGTGAACATGCATTATACAGTGAGACACTCCATCTACATTAACAGTAATATCCACACATAATTCTATTGACCACCTGAGGTGTAAAAAATAAAAATAAAAATATCTATATTTTGTATGTAGCTCTAACGACTCAACTTCAAACCGATTATTGATGCTAATACCTCAAAGTAACATGCTTATTACAAATTTTCCTTTTTCTCACATTTTTATCTATTTATTTGAACTGTGAATACGTATGATTAATTATCAAAACAACGTGAAATAAGTACAGTTAAGGAAATTATGGCACAAATATCTAATTTAACTCCAGAAGACATTTGAGAGGGATGGAAGGAGTAGTGGAAGAGCTTTATAAGCGTGCGAGACGCAATTATCTCCTCCGAAAGTTTGATGTCCGGGGTTTAAAAGAAATATGACAAGCTGATCTTGTGGAGATGATACCTTATGCTCGTAAAATTGGTTTGGCTCACAGTCATAATTCGTCAAAGTGCCGAGAATATATTTACTAAATTATGGCACATGATAAACCCATTTATATGGTTCAACAATTATCACTTTTGATGACCGTCAAAATTTAGCCCTTCATAATCATACCATAACATCACTGATGAATATACCAATGACTATACGTGTAGAGGAACAAGTAATTGTCAAAAAAATACATCAAGAAACTAGTTAGACTGTCAGAGGCTGTAGAAAGATTTATGATTGCACCCTTTGCGCTGTAAAGGTTATAAAATGTATAGCTTTGTAGAGTAAGGAGTGGCATCTTTAGCGCACTGTATATATCTTGACACTGTTTGTCTCGTACGCTCGAGCATTCATTTTACGCGTCATAGAAGAACGACGCTCAGTTTTGTGTATGTATGTGTCGCACTTGCGTCTCATGTGCTATACAGAAACAGCACCTTAAGAATATTGTTCACTCTACAAATAACTCCTTTATACGCTTGCATGTATAAGACATTACAGTGGCATTTAAAATAAATACGACACAAATGAGCAATACGTAGTAAAGAGAATAATTTATACTCCTCTAGTTTTCCTTTGCGAGTACAATTTGTATTTGAAATGACTTCAGACGTATAGGATTCCAGCTAAAGCAGACTTTTACAGCTGCCTTAGCGAAGATTACGCTTAAGTTCAGAAAGTATTGGATTTTTAACATATGGACTCTAGGAGACTATTCTGATGTCTATAGAAAGACTTCTCTTCTTCTGTACGCATGTGTCGTATTTGCGTGTATCGTGCTATAACATAAACAGCAATTCACGAATCTATTGGAATATTATATAGTTTCTGCTATATAGACGTATAGACTTTTTGCTCATGTAGATTTAGGATAGTTAAATTTAATTTATTGTTATTATTATAAAGCTATGTAGCCCTTGTTAGCTTGACCTACTACACGTAAAACGATTCTTGAAATAAGAAAATATTTTTAAGACAGGTTAGGAGAAAGCAAGAAACAAAAATAGGAAAAACATATGGCTTTTCCACCAGTACTCGAGAGAGAACAAGAAGAAAACAAGGGGGCTAGCTTTCTCACCGACATCAACTAATTATGTGTATGAATATTTTAAGCTTTCTCTTCTTCTTCACTAACAATCAGCTACAATTATATAGACGAATATATGTGTATATAAGTATCCTTGTTAGTATCAGTAAGCTATGTGCACGTATTCACAATCTCCTTTTCCATCAATTGAAACCCATATAGTAAATTATAGTTTTAATTTTTTCTGTATTTTGCATACAGGAAAACTATGAAATACAGATTTCTGAATACTCTTTATGCCAGGCCCTCTAAGCAGTCTCTTAAATATAAGAACTTATTTAAATTGTTGATGTCAGTACGCGAATCTATCATCGACAAATAGGTGTTTTTAAGCGAAAGCCATGTATCGTGATAACCATTAAACCGAGGGAGATTTGCAACCAGTAGCTAAAGAAAGCGTTGTTTTTTAACGATTGTTGAATGCCTGAAGGCAACACGAGGATATGTAGAGAACTTAGGCTAGTGACAAACACTGATCAATGAGGCACGAAATATCTAACTACCGTGCACTATTAGATCCTCGTGTTGTCTTTCTCTTTTGTTTTTCTGAGCATCCCGAACTTAAGGTAGCATACGAAAGGGTAGTGAATGAGTATATTTAGTTAGGTCACATGTCATTGGTGCGTGACGAGTCTTCGAGTGGCTATTACATGCCTCATCACCCAATAATAAAAGAGTCAAGCAGCACCACGAAGGTGCGCGTCGTCTTCGATGCATCCACTAAGGCCAGTACGGACTTCTCCCCAGTCTAAACTGTTTGATCATCTTTTGCGCTTTCACACCTATCAATATGTCATCACGGCCGACATTGCACAGATGTACCGGCAAATACTCGTTCAACCCGATCACAGACGGTTTCAACGTATTTTGTGGTATCACCAAGGCAAAGTGAGAAATTTCGAGCTTAATACGATTCTTTTCGGCGTGTCTTCTGCTCCTTATCTCGCTATACCCACAGTTAATCAATTTTTAAACTAAAAAATGATTGCAAACTGTTCTTTACTGATACAGATAGCTTACTATATGAAATTAAGAACCATGATATTTATGAAATTATGAAAACTGACATTCAGGAATTCGATACATCTAACTATCCAAAAGATAATAAGTATAAATTGCCACTTGAAAATAAGAAAATCGTAGGACTTATGAAGGATGAGTGTAATAGTAATATTACAACGAAATTCATGGGTCTTAAAAGTAAAATGTACAGCATTCTTGTTCAGAATCAAGACATAATAAAAAAGTTAAGGGTGTCAAGACCAATGTTTTTAAAGCCACTTTTAATTTTCATGATTATATTGATTGCCTACGTGATTAAAACATAAATATAAATCAAGAGCAAATTAATATTAGATCTCGTCTGCACAAGATTTATACTGGAAAACAAAAAAAAATAGCTCTTAGCTCTTGTGATGATAAGTGATGTATTTTCCCTAATATCACTGACATATTACCCTGGGGGCATCATAAAGTAAATCAAAAATGGTGAGATTGAGATGTAGAAGAGAAAGCTAAGGAAGATAGGAAAAACATAACAAGTCCAAGAAATGAGAGTCATGCTAATATGTCACTAAGTGACCATAAAATAATAAATAGAGAATCAAGATTTACAACGGATGAAGGCAAAGAAAAAAAAATGAAGAGGACAGACGGAAAACAGCTTGTATAGGAGAGAGAATTCGAGAATGGATTAACATGACGACATCACGGAAAGAAATAGAGGAATCTTCACATCCAGAGCAACTGAAAAATAATTGTATCATTGATCAAATGCAAAACAATGAGTGAAAAATAATAACTTTTAGTTTTCATGATAGCGAGCAATGTAATGTTACCTCTATGCTTGACTCATCGTCCAGCGAGAATAATGAAATAAATAAAGAATGTAACATAGAAGAACAAAAGGGTGACGACAATGAGCTCAAAGTTGCTTGTCAAAAACAAACGAGTGGGGGGGATTACTATAGTAGAGCTCCCTTATGTGATAGTAGAAACCTTGTATAAAAAACCGCAACAACAACGGCAGGCCAGTTTGATCAGAGTTGCAAAACAGCGACGTCAAGTCATCGATCGTTTAGTATTTGGAGCAAAGAGTATCATCCAACAACAACCTTACAAGAGAACATGTGTAAAGACGGACAATTTTGAAGAACTCCCGTTAGGAAAAAGGGTTAAAAACAATTAAGAGGTAAATATAAATTTGTTTTCTTCATAACCATATTTTTTCTTACCCATTTTTCTTTTTTTCATAAATATTAAAATTAGTAAAAATTTTGTGCTTCTTCGTTAAAGATGTTTAATCTAGCAGCTTTAAATAAAGTCACTTCTGAAGGCTTTCTCCCGTGCAAGAAAATCACCGAAATGATAGTAAACCACAGCTACATGGTTACAAAATTAAAGACAGTTAATACTGAATACGGAATAAAAGCAGTTGTAAAACTCAATGATGAGTTTCAAATATTTTTACCCTGTGCAGTGTCAACGAATATAGTTGATAATAAAGTGCTATATAATAATTTATTCGATTCCATACAGAAAATGGAGCTCTTTATAACTTATAATGGTTTTCATATTCAATTTTCAAGTGAATAGGTTAAATAGTTTCTGTGGAAATAACAAAAAAAAGAAAACATGTGTTGCATTATTTCCTATTAAAAAAATTTTTTTAAAAATTAGTTTCTTTACAATTCAAATATATTTATTTACTTTATTTTTTCCATGCATTTGTTATATTTCTTCTATACATCATATTTTTTTTTTTTTTAATTACAATTGATCTTTTGAAATCTAACTGTTGTGTGTACTGTCAAAACCCAACCATTTAACGAAAATTTGATTTTTTCATCGGCGTAAAATTTTCTCAACAAGGTAACTATTAGGATACTTGGTTTTCTGCAGTTCTTGATCGTAAAAGCCACCAGAGATTAGCTGGTGCTAATAATCCTGAATGGCTTTGTTAGTGCCACTCAGGTATCAGTAAAAATTTCTGTTTACCAATTAGGCGTATAACCTTTTTCGAAGACTTGTTCAGTATTACTCATACGTACTTTACCACCAACTTTCAATGTTGATTTTGTTCCTTTTTTCGAATATTCAAATTTTTGTAAAATATTTTTTCATTAGCAACTGAAACATCTTTTGGCTTCACACCAATTGTTCTGTGTTTTCGATTATTGTAAGAAGTTATCAGCTGTTGTAAAATATTAATCCACTTGTAATTACCTCTTACACTAAACTTTTTCCACATAGCATGCTTTAGGGTACGATTAAATTGTTCACATATAGACGCCTTAAGATTACTGTACGTAGAGTGTAAGTTAATTGGGTAATTTTTCATGAGACCTTGAAAATTAGCGTTGTAAAACTCTTTACCACGATCGGTTTGCAAATTAGTTTGAGCTCTTCCTTCCGTTAATATATTTTTCATAGCTGCAGTCACATCTATACCAGTTTTGTTTTTTGTATACTTCAGCAGAGCTTTCCTCGTGTAAGATCTATCACTTGCTCTTTCGCAGACAGATACACTTTTTTATACTCGTACCCTTGCAATTGAGCTATGATAACAGGTCACTTTTATGTATACAAGACATTGACTAAGCTCTTATCGCTCCGTCTGTCACATCTCATGCTACTGAAAGAGAGACTCCCTTCTCTAAATAGGCAATCGCATAATACAGTATTAACACCTTATAAATATGCGCACTAACAAGTAAATATTTTTACGCATCAAAACACGTACCCGCTTTTTATTTCAGCATAGGCATGTTTAAAAATGAATTCTACACCATGCTTTTGCTCTCTCATTATTGAGACGTATTGAATATCACCTGATATTGTAATTTTGTGAGCAAGTCTACTAGCTCAAAATTTTTGATAGCAAAAAGATCTGCTGGAAAAGGCTGCAGTCGTTGAGATGTTTCCAAGCGAGGGAGCAGTTTTCCCCAACGATACTCATACACCCGTTATCGAGAGTGCAACAGTGCCAATAGAAAACCCCAGATTTGACTCATTGTTAACGTTAAGATCTCGTCAACGATTTCCATTCAAGTGTGTGAGAGAAAACGTGATTGTAGAAATTTTATTGTGGAAAAATCACTATAGATTTTTTCAGTTGTGGGACATTGCATTGGATCAAGTCAATCGTGTGTATCCGGAACTGATTACAGAGAGAAATACATGAAGGACATATCGCTCATCCTATACGGCTAAAAGCAATGTGAACCCATTGCACATGATTTTATATTTTAAAAAGGACACTTATACTCTTTTACGCTGCTGTAAAATTTCAAGGTACAGCGTAGAGGACAGAAGAAAATTTATTTTCTGAAACGGTAGGTTATTCAAACACATTAAAAAAATCTTACTAATATATAAAGCAAAGTCGCTAAAACCGTTGTAATCGCTAACCGCGAAAACTACTGAACCGATTTTGCTGAAATTTTTCACACTGATTCATGATACTCTCTAGATGGTTTTAGTAAAGTTTTTATCATAAAAAATTTAATAACAATAGCAATAAATGAGCTCAAAGTTTTGCAAAAATACGCCAGCTTTTCACTTTAGTTCAGTGAAATCCGCTAGGTGGCGTCGACATAAAATCGAGGCTACCTGCAACAAAATTAAAAAAGTGTGGTTATAATAAGCCGGAGCGTCTCTATATCCATGCAGACGTACTCAGACAGTTCAACGAACTGTATAGGGCATGCTGATGAAAGTCTTGCAGCTGGGTATCCCAGTTACAGACGACACTCTTCTGTTAGGGGGAAGGGACCTGGGTGTCCATTCACCCTGAATCTCGACGAGTGCGATCAAAAAAAAAATTAATTTTAACCGACGACGTCTCTGGCATAATACCAGGAGACCTAACTAGCCAGAGAACGATCTGCACCAAGCACCAACTCTTCAGAGTTGTGTGGCAGTCCCACCATCCCACCTGATGCAGTAAGAGCATTTTTGACTACAAATGTAAGCCAGGGAAAAACAGCTCTAAGGGGCATGGGCAGCCACAACGGATACCTTCTTGGTCGTCGCGTCCCCAACGCGCTTACCCACATGTTCCCGTCTAACGATGAGCGGTTGGTTATGCGGGGAACGACCCGAAGACGAGATATTCTTTGGTCAGCGGCGTACCTCCCTCTATCACATTCTCCGTACATCGAGACTCCCTGGGTAAGAATCAAGCAACCCGTAGCCAGCTCTTTATTATCAGGAATAATAATAAAGAATAGCCTGGAAGTTTCACCACTGGCGCTTTTTAGGGCCATTATAAGTATTTACGTTCCCTCCTTAACCATCAATTTCATCGGTTCTTTTTAGGATCCACCTAAGTGTAAACTACCTTGCCAACAAATACATTTTTACTACTATTTCCGGAAGTGATTCGTCGACTAAAAGACCATATTAACTAAAGACGGGCACTATTGAACAAAGTCAGTCATTTACTGTCAGACGTCACAAGCGGAGTTGTTCGCCGCAAAGCTGGGAACCCCAGTGACCGTCGACCCTATATTACCCTCTTGACTCTAAGCATTCAACCAAAAATCACTGATCCTCTCCAAGGTCTGCGCCGGGAAAACCTACAACAGCTATCAAGGAAAAAAAACTTGAGCCAACGGGACAGCCTCCACTAGACGAGTATCACTAACCAATCTCCCCGTCTAAGATCACCAAAACAACTGAATCTGCAAATAAAAAAGGTGCTTTAGACACCAACGTCTTCGACGTTATACCGGGAGACGTTGGAAAAGAGCACTACAACTAGCCCCAAAGCTTCGGTCTTTGTAATTTTTCTCCCGAAGAAAGAGTTAACTTAAGAAGCTTACCAGTCTTTTTTAGGGCCATCGGACGTTGAACTACCTTGCCAACAAATGTATTAAAATTAACAAAGTTTACTGAAAATAGCCTTTAGGGGTCATAAAAGTCGTAAGCATACCAATAGTCGCAAAAGGGTACATTGGAAAGAAAACCTCAAATGTATCTAATGAATACAATTTGAGGCGTCAAGAAACTGACGCAGAAAATTTATCGAGATTGAAACAGCAGCGTCAAAATCGACAACTAAAGAGTCCATTACGTGAGAGATCAGCTTTTCATTGTACCCTCACAGCAATCTCTGAAATCTTCAAAGATCCTACTTCAGATTTTTTAATGAGTAGAAAATGTATTTGTGTTTTTGTGGGAATAAAAATGTATGGTTTAAGGTCCAGGACTTTGTTGCTCTGGTAATAAAGTTGTGAGATATGAGGAAAAAAATTTTTTTAATATATATTTTTTGGGGGTTCAAAATCTTAACAGCTTTAAAAAATAGCCCTTTTCGTGAATTACACGGGAGAAACTGTAAATCAACGGCTTCTTATGGCCACCGATTATTTTATGGCATAAAGAACGCACGGTACTTTTCAGCATAATTATTTTTTTGAATTTTTACACCTTATTGTTTGACCAAATAAACTATATGGATTCCCAAAAATTATGTTTTCATAAGAAGATTTTTGTTCTAAGATGTATCACGAATATATGTAAAATTTCTAACTAAAAATGTTTCACATTACATGTAAACAGACTACAGTGTTTTATTTAGCAAGTCTCGGGCGAAGCCGAGACAGGGGGCTGCTAGTATAATAATATTGCATGTGCTGTCACATCTGCTGTCATAATATTTATCTTAGTGTGTAATAAACTTATAGTGTGGTAAAAAAAAGGGTATTGAGTAGTAGTGCATGATAGTTTATTTCACCACTATACATAAGATTTTCTCTGACATTTTTTATTACTCTAATCTTTGCTTTTAATTACCATAGCTAAATTCTTATGGTATAGAAAAATTAATTGTTAGAGTGTTGTAACAGTAGTAGTAAACAGCAATAGTGATCACAACAGCAGTAGCAATAAACAAGTGTGATTATTTTTTAACCATCATGACATTCACAGTTAATCTTTGCTTTTGATTAGCATAGCTAAATTTTTCATAGGACGAAAAAATTAATTGTTAGAGTGTTAAAACAGTAGAAGTAAGAAGCAATAGTAATCACAACAGCGGTAGTGATAAATAAATGTCATTATTTCTTAACTATAATCACATTGTTGTGTTACTATTAGTTTATGAATTTTTTAAATTATCTTTTTAAGTCATGACCAATCTAAGGGAGTGCCTTAAATATTTTTTCTCAGAGCATTATATTTTTTGTCCTAGAAAGTGTAATCAATTATAAATCATATATTTTTGATACAATAACAAAACTTTTAAAGCTAGTATAAGGGTGATTTAAGTTGGTCGCACGATGTATGTGTGTGCGTAAACAAGTTTTTCAACTAACTTAAGTATAGTACTCAACTTCTTGCACGTATATTTTATATGCTAACGATCTGAGACGCAGTTATAGATTAGAATAAAATACAATTTTTTGTAGAATACATTTTTACTCTAATATGCAATGCAGAGATTCTTTAATGCTAAAATTAATACAAAAATAGATATAGAATTAGTAAAAATTGTTTTTGACTACAAAAGAATAAATTTAAAGATCTTACAAAGTGTTAGATGTAAAAGTTCTAAGTAATTTGAAAATGTAATAATCAATCAATTATATGTATACTATAGATTGAACACTTTAAACAAAAAATCGTTTTAAAATAGTCAATCAATATAAATTGTTTTGTAGTATGCTGTTCCTTACATTGACTGATAAAATCAATCTTACTGTAATTGTTATGCGCGATTTATGTGTTTTTTTGACTTTTTTATAGAATTGTTGTTTCTGAAACTTTCGACAACGACACCAGTCAAGCTCTTTTCTTCACCCAAAAAATGGATTCTAATAAGGATGCTGTTAACAGAATACCTTTAAGTGAAATAAAAAGACGCAATATTCGTGATAATAATTTTTTAAATTATAAGAAAATCATTTTGTTCAACTTCTTTTATTATTCTATAGCAGGTCTGGAACTGGAACAGCAGGGACAAAAGCAGCAGCAGCAGCAGTAGCAGTAGCAGGTATATTGTTTTTTTAACTAAAATTTTCAATAAAAAGAATGAGGATTCAAGATATTTTTTTTTTTTTACAACCGCAGTATAAACAGCAACTTTAGCCACAGAAGCAGCAGCAGCCAAACGCGATGCAAATTAGAGAGAATTGGTTGGGAGAACTAATTCAAATGAAATTAAATAGAGTTGGTGATGACGGTCAACCATTTTTTTTCACTCTTAGATGAGGGGAGTGGTATTATTTTATGTGTATTAATAAAATAATCACAAAAAAATTTTGATGAGTGCTGATTTTTAATCTCCATCCTCTTATCCAAGAAAGCCAGGGACAAAGCCACGTAGAGATTTGCATATGTATGATTATCACTTCTGCTTCTACTTGCAAAGTCCACTTTGTCCTAACTAACTTGTACTTGTGTTACTGTAACTACTTGACTTTAAACCCTAGCGCCTCATGTACGTTGTACAAGTCTTTACTGTCAATTATATAAGCTTTTTCACTTACGTTATCTAGTAAGCAGCTGGTAAATTATATTTTAAGCAAACATCTCTCGTCAAAAACGCAAAAAATTTTTCCTCTTTCACATATTTTTATCAAGACATCGTACACACCATCAAACACGTACATTTTGATCGAAGCTCAAGTCAAACGGAAGTGTCTGAGTTTATTTGAGAAATTCAATACCTTTCGGAAAATAACCAAAAAATTGATACGTGCACGCGTACACAGGCACACGTACAAAACTACATTTAACAAAGATTTTTTTAATGTTGAGCAAGGGCTTGCTTAAACTTGTTATAAAAATATTACCCCTCTTATCACTCGAACTTACAACCTTCCAATATACGAAAATTATTGCGTGTATGTGGGCGTCGTATCACTCGATGCACCTGCTTTTGCTAAGAAATAAAATATTTTGCTTGTTAATTATTTGCCTCAGTAAAAAGCGGTGAATAATCAGTCACGGCTAATGCATGTTTGCATGCACATAGTTAAGAAATGACAGATGTATTCATTGGCAAAGTTCTGTGCAAAAAATGAGTGGGCCAGTTTTAGGCAGTTCAAAGAAATACACAATCTGCTTTTGGTATTAAAACAGTATATATTCTTTTTTTAACAACTTGATAAGTACACAAGCTCTTGAGAAGAAAAGGGATGCTGGTGTATTATACCCCCAAATTATGAGAGAAAAAGTCATTAGCTACGACTGATTGTGCACGCACGCCCATGCATGTGTATGCGTGTGCGTGCGTGTGTTTGTGTGTGTGCAACACATGGGATTACCCCCTTCATTGGTCACATCTAAATGGGATACGCGATCCGCTTTTCCCAATGAAATTTTCATTCCAACAACTCGATACGCCCGCTTTTGAGAAGAACAAAAAAAAACAACGATTACGCTGAGAATTCTAAAACAAGGAGCGAAAGAAAAAAATAAAATCCACTAATAAGAAATACACGTTCGTGCTTCATCTTCATCATCTTCCTCTCACACTGTACGTTGGGCTTGTCACCTACACCTTTCAGACCCATGACATCGGAGCTCGATTCGCGGTCAGAAAAGAAGGGAGCCGTCAGTACCATTCAAAGTCACAGCATCCGGAAGAGGCCCCCTTCCCCTGACGTTACCATTCGAGTCGTCCGCACCACTCACAGCCTCTACTACCTATACCGCTCGTTCTCCTTCTTCCACTGCCCGATCAGCCTCTCCCCCACCACCACCTCTCGTCTACCGCCCGATCAGCCTCTCCCCTTACCACTGCCTCTTCTTCGCCCACAGCTATAGCTAGAGCCTCTTCCCCCACCACTACCTTAGGGGGGTAGCTGAGGGGGGGCTAGAACCACCATGGTTTACCTACTTAGTGCAAAATTTTTAAAAAGTCCCCTGTTTTTGTAAAAATCAATAAACAATTTCGCTAGTTTTTCAATTTTTTCTTAAAATCGTGAAGTTTTTAAACTATTTTTATGTATTTACGTACCTACTTCTTTATGATAAATAAGTTAAGCTATGTAATACTATGAATCTGACGACAGCAGGATATTGCAATATTGAAGTATGACTCTAACGGCAATGCTGTCCAATGGTCTTTATTTATTTATTAAAGCAACGTTTCGGCCACTTTAAAATAAGGCCCTTTTTAAGCACTATAAATTTCATACAAATCATGATAAAATTAATAAAAAGGTAAGCAATTATACAATCGCTCGTAGTTTAAAACACTAAAACTTACAATTATATCACAGTTTACAGGCTTTACGTGATCGCTTACATTTCTCGAGATCTTACTTAATAAACTGTAGCCTGTAAGCGACTCAAACATACTAACGAAAATTAATTTCTATACCGCGGACAGGTATCTATGAGGCAGGACCAATACCAATACATACATGTGCAAGACTTGAAATGGTTAATGTAAGTATTAGAGAAGGCGTGACCTATATGAAATAATGTTTTTAAATAAAATTTATTAAGATATTATGCTGTTGTCTGCGACTAGTGTTAATTACTTTTGATGAATTCTGTAAAAATTGGTAATAAATTTTGTGTATTAAATTGTCTATTCAAGTTATGGATATTACTACTTATGTGTATCATTTCTGATACCTCACGCCTACTCCTTACATTTTCAACATCTAGAATCTGTACATTACTATATTCAAAATCTATATTGTGTCCTGAATCTTTCACATGGTAATACAATGCAGATCTGTCATCTTTTTTCTTAACATCTCTCATGCGTTCACCAAATCGTGTTTGCAGAGTTCTACTTGATTGACCTATATAATACCGATGACAATCTAGACAATTAATTTTATACACTATATTTGGTTTGTAACGCGGTTCTATTTTGTCTTTACCTAATTGATTATTTATGTTAATCTTATTAACGTTTTTAAAAATGACGTTAATATTGTACTTTTTTGGAAACTTCTTTATCTCATATTCATAGTCTTTTGAAAACGGTAAGACAATATAGTCATTATATGGGGTTATACTATGATTTTTATAACTATTTTTTTTATTTAATATGTTTAGTCTTTTTTTAATGTATGTATCAATCAATTTTAATGGATAGTTATTTGCTTTTAATAATTTTTTAATTATCTCAAAATTTTCTTTATGGAACTTATTATTAGACAGTTTAATATTTTTATCTACTGAATTATCAACTATTCGAATTTTTTGTTGTAAGGGGTTGTGTGATTCAAAATTAAGATATTGTCCTGAATGACTTGGTTTTCTATACCAGTTAGTTATGATGTCTAAAAAGTTTATTATTATAAGTGTTGGATTTTCCAAAGACAATGGTATATATGGATCAAAACTGTTGAACGTTTGTAGTATTGTATCTATATTATCCTCTAGAGAACATAAAAGTAAGTCGTCTACATATTTTACGTAAAATTGTAGTTTTAAGCGTTATTTATTTAAACAATACTGTTCTAAGTCATTCATTACCAATTCAGAAAGTATGGGGCTAAGAGGATTACCCATTGCACAGCCAAACTTTTGTTTGAAACATGATCTGTTGAAAACAAAATAATTATTTTGTAAAATAAATTTTATAATATCTATAAATTCTGTACATAATAAATTTATATGTATGCCATAATGTTGCCATCTCTTAGTTAGGGCTGAAACTATAAGGGGGATATGTATATTATTAAAAAGGGCTGTAACATCTAAACTAAACAATTTGTAATTTGATGGGATTTTTTGGTTTTTCAGTCTAAGACTTTTGACAAAGTATAAGTAGGAGTGCTTATTGCAGAAATAATAATTCTAAATGGGTAGTCAATTTTATGCAGTTTTGTAAGCCCATAACAGGATGCAAGAACGCATTTATTTAATACAGTATCGAATTTTTAATTGTAATAATTATCTTCTTTAAAAATATTGTCAATATTATTTAATTTTTTAATTACTTTATTAGTAGCATTTTCTGATTGTTTTAAAATTTAATCTGGCTCTTTATCTATTTTTTTATACATTTTCGTATCATTTAGACAATTTTCTACTTTATTGGTGTAATCAATCTTATCACTGACAATTTTACCTCCCCCTTTATCAGCGTACGACACGACAATATTAGGTGTATTTTAAAAAAATTTATTTGTCTTTGTTATATTATTCTGAATATTTATATTTTTGAAATTATTAGGTTTGTTTTTTATCCTTTTATTAACCTTTTTAATTGTATGAGGTATTTTTAATTTGATTTACAATTTACAATTTACTTTGGAAAATCCAACACTTAGAAAAATAAACTTTTTAGACATTACTATTTACTTCAATTCTGACAAAATCATAACTAACTGGTATAGAAAACCAAGTCATTCAGGACAATATCTTAATTTTGAATCACACAACCCCTTACAACAAAAAATTCGAATAGTTGATAATTCAGTAGATAAAAATATTAAACTGTCTAATAATAAGTTCCATAAAGAAAATTTTGAGATAATTAAAAAATTATTAAAAGCAAATAACTATCCATTAAAATTGATTGATACATACATTAAAAAAAGACTAAACATATTAAATAAAAAAAATAGTTATAAAAATCATAGTATAACCCCATATAATGACTATATTGTCTTACCGTTTTCAAAAGACTATGAATATGAGATAAAGAAGTTTCCAAAAAAGTACAATATTAACGTCATTTTTAAAAACGTTAATAAGATTAACATAAATAATCAATTAGGTAAAGACAAAATAGAACCGCGTTACAAACCAAATATAGTGTATAAAATTAATTGTCTAGATTGTCATCGGTATTATATAGGTCAATCAAGTAGAACTCTGCAAACACGATTTGGTGAACGCATGAGAGATGTTAAGAAAAAAGATGACAGATCTGCATTGTATTACCATGTGAAAGATTCAGGACACAATATAGATTTTGAATATAGTAATGTACAGATTCTAGATGTTGAAAATGTAAGGAGTAGGCGTGAGGTATCAGAAATGATACACATAAGTAGTAATATCCATAACTTGAATAGACAATTTAATACACAAAATTTATTACCAATTTTTACAGAATTCATCAAAAGTAATTAACACTAGTCGCAGACAACAGCATAATATCTTAATAAATTTTATTTAAAAACATTATTTCATATAGGTCACGCCTTCTCTAATACTTACATTAACCATTTCAAGTCTTGCACATGTATGTATTGGTATTGGTCCTGCCTCATAGATACCTGTCCGCGGTATAGAAATTAATTTTCGTTAGTATGTTCGTACCCCATTACTTAATAAATTGATCCTAAGCTATTCAACACAATAATTCAACGCGCCTCGAAACAGTTTTACAAGCTTTAATAATAAATAAAATACATCACACGATGACGCAAGCACCGATCCCCACACAACCGCTTACTGGCCACTTTGTTTATTAATTGAATAAGTATAATAACACAAGCGCCAATCACCACACAACCCAGTGCGCTTACTGATCACTTTATCAATTAATATGAAAAATAAAATAACAAAAGCGCCCATCCCTTCACAACCCAGGGCTCTTGCAGGCCACTTTGGGGATTGGCACCTTTGTTATTTTATGTATTTTATCAATAAACAAACAACCCAGGGCACTTATGGGCCGCTTTGTTTATTAATTGAATAAAGAACATACCAAAACCAACAATTACCACATAAGCTAGTGCGCTTACTGACCGCTTTAATAATTAATATAATAAATAAAAAAAAGAAGCGCTAATTACCACACAACCCAGGGCACTTACTGGCCGCTTTGTTTATTAATTAAATGAATAAAATAACACAAGTGCCAATCACATCCCAACCCGGTGAGCTAACTAATCGCTTTATTAATTTATATCATAAAAAAAATTAGGAAAAGCGCCAAACACCACACAACCTGGGGGGCTTACTGGCTGCTTTGTTTATTAATTGGATGAATAAAATAACAGAATTGCCGATTCCCACACAACCCTAGGGGCTTACTGACCGCTTTGTTTATTAATTAAATTAATAAACTAACAGAAGCGCCAATTTTCAAACAACCCGGGATGCTTACTAACCACTTTGTTTATTATTTAAATAAATAAAATAACAAAAGCACCAATCACCACACAACCCAGTGCGCTTACTAATTACTTTATTTATAAATATAATCAATAAAATAACACAAGCGCCAATCCCCAAATAACCCGTGGTGCTTTCTGGTCACTTCAATTATCAATAAAATAAATAAAATAACAGAGCCCCTATCCCCACACAACCTAGGGTGCTTACGGGCCGCTTTGTTTCTTGATTGAATACATAAAATGAAACAATCGCCAATTACCACACACACCGGGAGACTTTCTGGTCACTTTAATTGTTCATAAAATAAATAAAAGAACAGAAGTGCTAATCCCAACATAACCCATGGCACTTACTGGCCACTTTGTTTATTAATTAAATAACTGAAATAATACAAGCATGAATTCCAACACAACCCAGGACGCTTTCTAGTCGCTTATATTATTGATAACATTAATAAAATAGAGCAAGTGCCAAATACCACAAGACCTCGGGCGCTAGCTAATGATTTAAAAAATTTCTAATATTTTTCAAAATAATAACACAAGTGCCTATTGCCTAACAATAAAGAAAACTCTCTAGTTGCGCTTGACATTTTTATCATTTGATGTTTTCTTCAAAAAAATATGGCAACCAAAAAGAGCCCTGGGTTGTGTGGTGATTGGCACTTGTGTTATTCTATTCATTCAGTTAATAAACAAAGTGGCAAGTAAGCACCCAGGGTTGTGTAGCGATTGGCACTTGCTCTACTTTATTTATTTTATTATTAATTAAAGCGACCAGTAATCACCCCAGGTTGTGTTGGGATCAGTGCTTGCTCTACTTCATGCATTTTATTAATAATCAAAGTGACTAAAAAGCACCCCGGGTTGTGTGGAGATTGGTGCTTGTGTTATTTTATTTATACAATTAATAAACAAAGCGGCCAGTAAGCGCTCTTAATTATGTGGAAATTGCGCTTGTTTTAGTTTGATTATTTAGTTGATGAAAATAGTGGCCAAAAAGTGCTATGGGTTGTGTGCTGATTTGGTCTTCTGTTATTTCATTTATTATATTAATTAACTAAGCCACCAAAAAGAGCCCTGGGTTGTGTGGTGATTGATTTTTATATTAGTTTATTATTATGATTAATTAACAAAACGGCCAGTAAGTGCTTCAGGTTGTGTGAGGATTGGTGCTTGTCATATATTATTTATATGATAAATAAACAATGCGATCAGTAAGCACTTTGGGTTGTGTTGGCATTGGCGCTTTCTCTACTTTGTTTATTTTATTAATAATCAAAGTGACCAGAAAGCGCTACAGGTTGTGTGAAGATTTGCCATACTGTTATTTTATTTATTAAATTGATAAACGAAGTTGATAGTAAGCGCACTAGATTGCGTGGTGATTAAAGCTTGCGTTATTTTATTTATTGAATTAATAAACAAAGTGACCAGTAAGCGCCTTGAGTTGTGTGAAGAATCGCTCTTGCTCTACTTTAATTATTTTATTAATAATTGAAGCAAAATAAAAGCACCATGGGTTGAGTAGGGATTGATGCTTCCCCTTGTTTATGTATTTTATTAATAATTGAAGTGACTAGAAAGCACCCCAGGTTGTGTAAGGATAGGTGCTTGCTCTACTTTATTTTTTTTATTGGTAATTAAAGTAACCAGTTAGCGCACAGAGTTGTGTGGTGGTTGGCGCTTGTGTTATTTCATTTATTCAATTAATAAACAAAGCAGCCAGTAAGCGCCTAAGGTTGTAAGGCTTGAAACTTGTGTTCTTTAATTCATTACTTCTAATAATAGAGCGATATTTAGTTTATTAATAATTAAAGCGATCAGGCAGGACCCTGGGTTGTGTAGGGATTAGTGCTTGCTCTACTTTAAAACATTTATTAATGATAACAGTGACCAGAATGCGCATCAGGTTGTGTATGGATTGGTGATTGCTCTACATTATGTATTTTATTAATAACTGAAGCGACCAGTAAACACCCCAAGTTTTGTAGGGATTCGTGCTTGCTCTACTTTATGTATTTTATTAATAAGTGAGGCTAACAGAAAGCTCTCTGGGTTGTGTGGTCATTGGTGCTTGTGATATTTTATTTATTTAATTAATAAACAAAGAGGCCAGTAAGTGCTCTGGGTTGTGTGGTAATTGGTGCTTGTGTTATTTTATTTGCTTAATTATTAAGCAAAGTGGCTAGTTAGCTCTTCGGGTTGCGGATGAATGGTGCTTGATATATTTTATTTTTTTAATGAATAAACAAAGCGGCAAGTTAGGGATTTGGGTGTTGTGGTAAAAAGTACTCCTGTTATTTAATTTATGATATTAATTAACAAAGCAACGAAAAAGTGCTTCAAATTGCGTGGTGATTGGCACTTGTGTTATTTAATTTATTTAATTAATAAACAATGTCGCCAGTTGGCACTGTGTGTTGTGTGTCAACTGGCACTTGTATTTTTTTATTTATTATATTGATTAACAAAGCAACCGATAAGTTTCCTGGGTTGTGGGGTGATTGCCACTTGTGTTATTTTATTTGTTTAATTTATAAAAAAAACGACCAGTAAGCACTCTAGGTTGTCTAGGGTATGGCAATTCTGTTATTTTATTTATTTATTTATCAAACAATGGGGCCCGTTAGCAATTCAGGTTGTGTGGTAATAAGCGCTTTTGTTATTTTATTTATTACAATAATAAATAAAGCAACTAACAAGTGCCTAGAGTTGTGTGGTGATTTGCGCTTATGTCATTTTATTTCTTTGATTAATAAACAGAACAACCAGAAAGTGCTTAGGGTTGTGGGGGAATTGGCGATTCTGTTATTTCATTAATTTAATTAAAGAATAAATTGGCTTGTAAGCGCCTACGGTTGTGTGGTAATTGGCGCTCATGTTATTTTGATCATTACATTAATAAACACGGCAACCAACAAAAGCCCCGGGTTGTGTGGTATTTGGTGCCTTTGATGTTATATTTATTAGTATACTAATAAACAAAGCAACCCCTAAATGCCCTGGGTTGTGTGTTGATTGGCGCTTGTGTTTTTTTATTTATTAAATTAATAAACAAAGTGGCCATTGAGCGCCCTTGGTTGTGTGGTGGTTCACGTTTGTGTTATTTTATTTATGAAATTAATAAACAAAGTGGCCTTTAAGTGCCTTAGGTTATGTGGAGATTGACAATTTTTGTAATTTTATTTATTTAAGCTCACTAGGTTGTGTGGTGATTGGCAATTGTTTTATTTAATTTATACAATTAATTAACGAAGCGGCCTGTAAGTGCCTCGGGTTATTGGTAAGCGACCAGTAAGCACTTAGGTTTGTGTAGGAATTGGCAATTCTGTTATTTTTTTTATTTAATTAAAAAACACAGCGGCTAGTAAGCACCTAGGGTTGTGTAGAGATTGGCACGTGCTCTAGTTTATGTATTTTAGTGTAAAGCAAAGTAACCAGTTAGCGTTCTGGGTTGTGTGGAGATTAGCACTAGCTCTACTTTATTTATTTTATCAATAATTAAAGTGATTAGTGAGCTCCCTGGGTAGTAAAGAAATTAGTGCTTGCTCGACGTCATAAATTTTATTGATTTTTCAAGTGACCAGAAAGCGCTTTAGGTTGTGTGGTGATTGATGCTTGTGTTATTTTATTCACTTAATCAATGAACAAAGCAGCCAGTAAGCATCTTGACTTATGTAAAGATTGGCAATTCTGTTATTTTATTTATTTAAGCAATAAACTACGTGGCCAGTTAGCACCTCAGGTTGTGTGGCCATTGGATTTTATGTTATTTCATTAATTATAATAATTAACAATACAACTAACATGTGCCTGAGGTTGTATGGTAAATAGCGCTAATGTTATTTCATTTAGTTAATTAATAAACAAAGCAACCAGAAAGTTCCAGGAGTTGTGGGAAGTTTGGCGATTTTGTTATTTTATTTATTTAATTTAAAAAGAAAGTAGCTAGTAAGCCCCCAAGGTTGTGTAGGAATTGCCGCGTATTCTAGTTTATGTATTTTATTAATAGTTTAAATGATTAGTTAGCTCCCTGGGATGTGTGATAATTGAAACTTGCTCTACCTTATTTATTTTATTGATAATTAAAGCTACTAGTGAGCTTCCTGTGTTGTGTGAGAATAAGTACTTGCTCTAGTTTATGTATTATATTAGTAATTAAAATGACCCGAATGCGCTCTGGGATATGTAGTGATTGGTGGTTGAATTATTTTATTTATTTAATTAATAAGCAAAACAGTTAGTTAGTGCTCCGGGTTGTGTGGTACTTAGAGGTTATCTTATTTTTATTATTATAATAATAAACAAAGCAACCAACAAGTGCCACGGGTTGTGTGGTGATTGGCGCTGGTGTGTTAATTCGTATATTATATTGAATAAGAAAACGATTTGTAAGCGCACGAGTAAGTGCCTCGGGATATGTAGAAATTAACGATTTTGTTATTTCATTTCTTTAATTAATAAAGAAAGCGGCTAGTAAGCACCCTGGGTTGTGTGGTGATTGGTGCTCATATTATTTTAATCATTATATTAATAAACAAAGCAAACAAATAAGTCCCCTTGGTTGTGTGGTGATTAACGCTTGTGTTCTTTTATTTATTAAATAATAAAGAAAGTGGCCTTTAAGTGCCTTAGGTTTTGTGGAGATAGACAATTTTGTGATTTTATTTATCTAATTAATAAACAAAGTAGCAAGAAAGTGCTCCAGGTTGTGTTATTATTGGCGCTTTTGTTATTTCCTTTATTATGTCAATAAATCAATTAATCAGTTAGTGCACTGAGTTGTGAAGAAATTGGCACTCTTTTTATTATATTTATTGAATAAATAAACAAAGCAATCAGTTAGCGCCCTGGGTTGTTTCAGGATTGTCGCTTCTGTTATTTAATTTATTTAATCATTTAACAAAGTGGCCAGTTATTTCCCTGGGTTGCGTAGGAATTGGTGCTTGCTCTACTTGATGTATTATATTGATAATTAAAGTGACCAGAAAGAGCTCTGCATTGTGTAGCGATAAGTGCTTATAATATTTTATTCGTTTAATTAATAAACAAAGTGGTTAGTAAGAGCCTTTAATTATGTAAGGATTAACAATTTTGTTATTTTATTTATTTCAGCAATAAACTAAGCGGCCAGTAAGCACTTTAGGTTATGTGGTGATTGGCGCTTATTTTATTTTATTTATTAAATTAATTATAAAGAAAACAACAAGTGCCCTGGGTACGTCATGTGGTGACTCGCGCTTACGTTATTTCATTTATTTGATTAATAAACAGAACAACCAGAAAGTGCCTATGGTTGTAGGAGGATTAGCAATTTTGTTATTTTATTAATTTAATTGAGAATCAAAGCGGCTTGTTAGTGCCTAGGGTTAATTGTTAATTGGCACTTACGTTATTTTGATTATCATAATAATAATTAAAGCAACTAACAAGTGCCCCAGGTTGTGTGGTAATTGGTACCTTTGTTGTTTTAGTTATCATAATAATTAGCAAACAAAAAAATAATGCTTCGTGTGGTGTCGTGATTGGCACTTGTTTTATTTTAATTATACAATTAATTAACAAAGCAGCCAGTTTGTACCTCAGGTGGTGTGTCAATTGGCGCTCGTGTTCTTTTATTTATATATTTAATGAACAAAGTGGCCAAGATGTGCTTTAAGTTGTGTGGCAAAAAGTGCTTGATTTATTTTTTTTTTTAATGAATATACAAAGTGGCTAGTAAGCACTCCAGGTTGTGTGGTAATTGGCAGTTATGATATTTTTTTTATTACATTGAAAAAGCAAGCAACCAACAAGTGCCCTGGGTTGTGTGGTGATTGGTGCTGGTGTTAGTTTATTTATCATATCAAATAAGAGAACGATTTGTAAACGCACTAGTAAACGCCTATAGATACGTAGGAATTTAACGATTCTGTTATTTATTTTATTTGATTAATAAACGAAGCGGCAAGTAAGCAACCCGGGTTGTGACGTAATTGGCGCTTATGTTATTTTGATCATTATTTTGATAAACAAAGCAATCACTAAGTGCCTTGGATTGTGTGGTGATTAAAGCTTGATATTTTAATTATTAAAATAATAAACATAGTGGCCAGTAAGAACCTACAATTATGTAAAAATTGGCAATTTTGATAGTTTATTTATTTACGCAATAAACTAAGCGGCCAGTAAGCACTTTAGGTTGTGTGGTGACTAGCGCTTGTTCTATTTTATTTATTATATTAATTATCAAGCAAACGGCAAGTGCCCTAGGTCGTGTAGTGATTCGCGTTTATGTTATTTTATTTATTTAATTTATAAACAAAACGACCAGTAAGCACTCAACGTTGTGTAGGGATTGGCAATTCCGTCACTTTATCTATTTAACTTATAAACAACGTGGCCCGTTAGCAATTCAGGTTGTCTGGTGATTGGCAGTTATGTTATTCTAATTATTATATTAATAAACAAATCAATTAACAAGTGCCCTGGGTTGTGTGGTGATTGGCGCTGGTGTTATTTTATTTACTATATTGAATAAGAGAACGATTTGTGGACGCACCAGTAAATGCCTATGAATATGTGGAAATTAAACGATTTTGTTATTAAATTCATTTGATTAATAAACAAAGTGGCAAGTAAGCACCCCAGGTTGTTAAGTGATTAAAGCTTATGTTATTTTAATTCTTATGTTAATAAATAAAACAACCACCAAGTGCCCCGGGCTATGTGCTGATTAACGCTGGTAATATTTTATTTATTATATTAGTAAACAAAGTGGCTAGTTAGAGCCTTAAATTATGTGAGGATTGGCAATTTTGTTAGTTTATTTATTTACGGTATAAACTAAGCGGCCAGTAAGCAATTTAGGTTGTGTGGATACTGGCGCTTGTTTTATTTTATTTATTATATTTATTATAAAGCAAACAACAAGTGCCCTGGGTCGTGTAGTAATTTGATATTATGTTTATTTATTTATTTAATTTATGAACAAATTGACTAGTGAGCACTCTAGGTTGTGTAAAAATTAGAATTTCCGTTATTTTGTTTATTCAACTAAAACAAAGTGGCCCGTTAGCAATTTAGGTTGTGTGGTGATTGGCGATTCTGTTATTTTTATTATTATATCAATAAACAAAGCAACCAACAAGTGCTCTTGGTTGTGTGGTGATTGGCGCTGGTGTTAAATCATTTAGTATATTAAATAAGAGAACAATTTGTAAGCGCTTCAGTAAGTGCTTCGGGATATGTGGGAATTAACGATTTTGTTATTTCATTTTTTTAATTAATAAACAAAGCAGCTAGTGAGCTTTCAGGGTTGAGCGGTGATTGGCACTTATGTTATTTTAACCATTATATTAATAAACAAAGCAACAAATAAGTCCTCTGGGTTGTGTGGTAATTAATGCTTGTGTTATTTTAATTATTAAATTAATAAACAAAGTGGCCTTTAACTGTCTTGGGTTATGTGGAGATTGAAAATTTTGTTATTTAATTTATCTTATTACTAAACAAAATAGCTTGAAAGCGCTCCAGGTCGAGTGGTTATTGGCGCTTTTGTTATTTTATTTATTATTTCAATAAATAAATTAATCAGTTAGCGCAATGTGATGATTGGAAATTGGCGCTCTTTTTATTATATTTATTAAATTATTAAACAAAGCAATTTATTAGCACTCTGGGTTGTTTGGGGATCGTCACTTCTGTTATTTAATTTATTTAATCATTAAACAAAGTGGCCGGTTATCTCCCTGGGTTGCGTAGGAATTGGTGCTTGCTTTACTTGATGTATTATATTGATAAATAAAGCAAATAGAAAGTGCTCCAAATTGTGTAGTGAGTGGTGCTTATGTTATTTTATTTGTTGAATGAATGAACAAAGTGGCCAGTAAGAGCCTTTAATTATGTAAGGATGGGCAATTTTGTTATTTGATTCATTTTAGCAATAAACTAAGCGGCCAGTAACCAATTTAGGTTATGTGGTAATTGGCGCTTATTCTATTTTATTTATCATGATAATTATTAAGCAAACAACAAGTGCCTTGGGTTGTGTGGTGACTCGCGTTTATGTTATTTTAGTTATTGAATTAATAAACAGATTAACCTAAAAGTGCCTATGGTTCAAGGGGGATTGGCAATTCTGTTATTTTAATAATTTAATTGCGAAACAAAGTGGCTTGTTAGTGCCTAGGGTTGTGTGATAATTGGCACTTTTGTTATTTTGATTATTATATTAATAATCAAAGCAACCAAAAAGTGCCCCAGGTTGTGTGGTGATTTGTGCCTTTGTTGTTTCAGTTATCATATTAATTGGCAAGCAACAAAATAATGCTTCGCTTGGTGTTGTGATTGGCACTTGTGTTATTTTAATTGTACAATTAATGAACAAAGTGGCCAGTTTGCACCTCAGGTAGTGTGTGAATTGGCGCTTGGTTTTTTTTATTTATATAATTATTAAACAAAGAGGCCAGTATGTGCTTAAAGTTGTGCTAGGAGTAAGGATTGATTCATTTTACTTATTAAATTGATAAACAATGCAGCTAGTAATTATCCCTGGTTGTGTGGTAATTGGCGTTCGTGTTATTTAATTTATTACATTTAATAAAAGAACGGATTAAAAGCACACTAGTAAGTGCCTCGGGATATGTGGGGATTAACTATTTTGTTATTTAATTTATTAAACTAAGAAAAACAAAGTGGATAGAAAGCACCCTTGTTTGTGTCGTCATTGGCACTTATGTTTTTTTTTTTAACATTGTAATAATAACCAAAGCAACCAACAAGTCCCTGGGTTGAGTGGTAATTAACACTTGTGTTATTTTATTTATTAAATTAATAAACAAAGGTGCGTGTAAGTGCCTTGGGTTATGTGAAAATCGACAATTTTTCTCATTTTTTATTTAATTAATAAACAAAGAGGCCAGTAAGTGCTCGAGGTTGAGTGGTGACTGGCGCTTTTGTAATTTTATTATTTATTTTAATAGATAAATTAATCAGTTAGCGCACTAGGTTGTGTGTAAATTGGCGCTATTTACTTTGTTTAATAATTAGATGAATGAAATATCGAAAGCAATGATTTACTAACAACCCAGGCCGCTAGCTGATTGCTTTGTGTATTAATTTGAATATATAATGTAAACAGTTATCGCCCTGGGTTGCATGAGGATGGGTGATTTTTCTTCTTAAATTATTATATTTATAATCAAAGCCACTATAAAGGGCTCTGGGTTGTGTAGTGATTGGTGCTTATGTTATTTTTTTAATCTATTAATAAACAAAGTAGCTAGTAAGAGCATTAAATTATGTAAGGATTGGCAATTTTGCTAGTTTATTTATTTACGTAATCAACTAAGCGGCTAGTAGGCACTTTGGGTTGTGTGATGACTTGCACTTGTTCTATTTCATTTATTATAATAATTATCAAGCAAACAACAAGTGCCCTGGGTCGTGTGGTGATTTGCACCTATGTTATTTTATTTATATAATTTATAAACAAAGTGACCAGTAAGCACTCTAGGTTGTGTAGGGATTGGCAATTCTGTTATTTGATCTATTTAACTAATGAACAAGGTGGCCCGTTAGCAATTCAGGTTGCGTATTGATTGGCAGTTACGTTATTTTTATTATTATATTGATAAACAAAGCAATGAACAAGTGCCATGGGTTGTGTGATGATGGGTGCAGGTGTTAATTTATTTATTATATTAAATAACAAAACGATTTGTAAATGCACCAGTAAATGCTTATTGATATGTAGGAATGTAACGATTTGGTTATAAAATTTATTGGATCAATAAACAAAGCAGCAAGTAAGCACCCTGGGTTGTCAGGTAATTGGCACTTATGTTATTTTGATCATTATAATAATAAACAAAGCAATCACAAAGATCCCTGGATTGTGTGGTGCTTAAAGCTTGTGTTATTTTATTTATTAAATTTATTAACAAAGTGGCTAGTAAGAGCCTTAAATTATATAAGGATTGACAATTTTGTTAGTTTATTTATTTACGCAATTAACGAAGCGGCCATTAAGCACTTCAGGTTGTGTGGTAACTGGTGCTTGTTTGATTTTATTTTTTATATTATTTATCAAGCAATCAACAAGTACCCTGGGTTCTGTGGTGATTCGCGATTATGTTATTTTATTCATTTAATTTATAAACAAAATGTTTAGTAAGCACTCTAGGATGTGTAGGGATTGGAAATTTTGTTATTTTGTTTAGTAAACTCATAAACAGAGTGGCCCGCTAGCAATTTAGTTTGTGTGATAATTGGCAGTTATGTTAATTTTATTATTATTTTTAGAAACAAAGCAACCAACAAGTGCCCCGGGTTGTTTGAAGATTGGCGCTGGTGTTATTCTATTTATTGTATTGAATTAGAGAACCATTCGTTAGGGCACCAGTGAGCACCTCGCGATATGTGGGGATTAACGATTTTGTTATTTCATTTCTTTAATGAATAAACGAAGCGGCCAGTAAGCCCCCTGGATTGAGTGGTAATTGGCGCTTATGTTATTTTAATCATTATATTAATAAACAAAGCAACAAATTAGTCCCTTGGGTTGTGTGGTCATTAACACTTGTGTTATTTTATTTATCAAATTAATAAACAAAGGTGCGTGTAAGTGCCTTGGTTTATGTGGAGATCGACAATTTTTCTTATTTTTTATTGAATTAAAAAACAAAGAGGTTAGTAAGTGCTCCAGGTTAAGTGGTGACTGGCGCTTTTGTTATTTTATTTATTATTTAAATAGATAAATTAATCAGTTATCGCACAGGGTTGTGTGTAAATTGGCGCTCTTTGCATTATATTTTTAAATTAATAAATAAAGCAATCAGTTAGCAGCCTGGGTTGTTTGTAAATCATTGCTTCTGATATTTAATTCATCTAATTATCAAACAAAGTAAACAGTTATCGCCCTGGGTTGCAGGGGGATTGGTAAATTTTCTTCCTAATTTATTATATTTATAATTAAAGCCACAACAGAGAGCTCTAAGTTGTGTAGTGATTGGTGCTTGCGTTATTTTTTCTAATTCATTAATAAACAAAGAAGCTAGTAAAAGCATTAAATTATGTAAGGATTGGCAATTTTGCTAGTTTATTCATTTACGCAATCAACTAAGCGGCCAGTAAGCACTTTAGGTTGTGTGATGACTAGCACTTGTTCTATTTTATTTATTATAATGATTATCAAGCAAACAACAAATGCCCTGGGTCGTGTGGTGCTTTGCGCTTATGTAATTTTATTCATTTAATTTATAAACAAAACGACCAGTAAGCACTCGAGGTTTTGTAGGGATTGGCAATTCTGTTATTTGATCTATTTAACTAATGAACAAGGTGGCCCGTTAGCAATTCAGGTTGTGTATTGATTTGCAGTTATGTTATTCTTTCATTATATTGATAAACAAAGCAATGAACAAGTGCCTTGGGTTGTGTGATGATTGGTGCAGGTGTTTATTTATTTATTATAATAAATAACAAAACGATTCGTAAATGCACCAGTAAATGCCTATGGATACGTAGGAACTTAACGATTTTGTTATAAAATTTATTGGATTAATAAACGAAGCAGCAAGTTAGCACCCTGGGTTGTGAGGTAATTGGCGCTTATGTTATTTTGATCATTATAATAATAAACAAAGCAATCACAAAGTGCCCTGGATTGTGTGGTGCTAAACGCTTGTGTTATTTTATTTAATTAATTATTAACGAAGCGGCTGGCAAGTGCCTAGGGTTGTATGGTAATAGGCACTTATGTTATTTCAAATATTATATTAATAATCAAAGCAACCAACAAGTGCCCCAGGTTGCGTGGCGATTGGTGCCTTTGTTGTTTCATTTATCATATTAATTGTTAAGCAACAAACAAATGCTCCGTATGGTTTTGTAAATTGCACTTGTTTTATTTTATTTATACAAATTTACAACAAAGCGGACTGTTAGCAACTCACGTGGTGTGTCAATTGGTGCTCGTGTTCTTTTATTTATATAATTATCAAGCAAAGTGGCCAATATGTGCTTCAAGTTGTGTAGAAATAGTTACTTGATTTACTGTATTTATTTAATAAATAAACAAAGCGGCTAGTAAGCACCCCGGGATGCGTGGTAATTAGCTGTTATGTTATTTTTTTATAATATTGAAAAACGAAGCAACCAACAAGTGCCCTGGGTTGTGTGGTGATTGGCGCTGGTGTTGTTATATTTATTCAATTTATAAACAAACGACTAGTAAGCACTCTAGGTTTCGTAGGGATTCGGAATTCTGTTATTTTATTTATTTCACTCATAAACAAAGCGATCCGTTAGCAGTTTAGGTTGTTTGGTAATTTGCGCTTATGTTATTTTGATTATTATATTAATAATCAAAGCAACCAGTGAATGCATCAGGTTGTGTGGTGATTGGTGCCTTTTTTGTTTTATTTATTATAATTATTGGCAAGCAACCAAAAAATGCTTTACGTGGTGTTGGGATAGGCACTCGTTTTATTTTATTCAAACAAATAATTAACAAAGTGGCCAGTTAGCACCCAAGGTAGCGCGTCAATTGGCACTCGTGTTTTATTATTTATATAATTATCAAACAAAGCGGCTAGGATGTGCTTTTAGTTGTGTGGGACTTAGTGCTTGTTTTATTTTACTTATTTAATTATTAAACAATACGGCTCGTAAGCACCCTGGGTTGTGTGGTAATTGGCGGTTATGTTATTTTTATTATTATATTAATAAACAAAGCAATCAACAAGGGCTTAGGGTTGTGTGGTATTTCGTGTTGGTGTTATTCTATTTATTATATTAAATAAAAGAACGAATTGTAAGCGCACCAGTAAGTGCCTCGGGATATGTGGGGATCAACGATTTTGTTATTTAATTTATCTAATAAATAAGCAAAGTGGCTAGTAAGCACCCTGGGTTGTGTGGCAATTGTTGCTTATGTTCTCTTGATCATTATATGAACAAACAAAGTAACCAACAAGTCCCCAGGTTGTGTGCTATCTAACGCTTGTGTTATTTTATTTATTGAATTAATAAACAAAGTGGCCTGTTAGTGCCTTGGGTTATGTGAAAATTGACAATTTTTTTTTTTTTTTAAATTTAAATAATAAACAAAGAGGCCAGTAAGTGCTCTATGTTGTGTGGTGATTGGTGCTTTTGTTATTGCATTCATTGTTTTAATAAATAAATTAATTAGTTAGCGCACTGGGTTGTGTGAAAATCGGCGTTTCTTTAATTATTTTTATCAAATTATAAACAAAGCAATCGCGATCAGTTAGCGGCCTGGGTTGTTTTCAGATCGTCGCTTTAAATATTTAATTTATTTAATTATTAAACAAAGGAGACAGTTAATTCCTGGGTTGCGTGGGGATAAGTGATTTCTCTACTTGATGTATTATATTGATAATTAAAGCGACTAGAAAGGGTTCCGGGTTGTGTAGTGATTGGTGCTTGTGTAATTTTTTTTTAACTATCAATAAACAAAGTGGCCAGTAAGAGCCTTAAATTTTGTAAGCATTAGCAATTTTTCTATTTTATCTATTTAAGCAATCGACAAAGTGGCCAATAAGCACACCCCGTTGTGTGGCAATTTTCACTTGTGTTTTTTAATCATTATATGAATTAACAAAGCAACCAACAAGTTTTCTAGGTTGTATGGTGGTTGGTGCTTAAGTTCTTTTATTTATTTTAGCAATAAACAAAGTGACCAGTAAGCTCCCTGGGTTGTGTAGTGATTAGCGCTTGTGTTATTTTATTAATTGTATTTATTAACAATGCTAGTAATGAGTGCTCTAGGTTGTGTGGTAATTAGCGTTTATATTTTTTCATTTAGTTAATTATTAAACAAAGTAACCAGAAAGTGCCTGGGGATGTGGAGAGATTGTCTATTCTGTTATTTTATTTATATGATTAAAAAACAAAGCAGCTAGTAAGCGCCTTGGGTTGTATAGGGATGGGCACGTCCTCTAGTTTATGTATTTTATTGGAAGTTAAAGTGACCAGTTAGCGCACTGGTTTGTGTGGAGATGAGCACTTGCTCTACTTTTTTCATTTTATCAATAATTAAAGCGACTAGTAAGCTCCCTGGGTTGTGTAGGAATTGGTGCTTGCTCTTTTTTATTTGTTTTATTGATAATTCAAGTGACCAGAGAGGGCTTTGGGTTGTATGGGGTTCGGCAATACTAATATTTTATTTATTTAGTTATTAACCCAAGTGTCCAGTAAGAACCCTGGGTTTTATGGTGATTGGCTCTTGTGTTTTTTTATATATTATATAAATTAACAGAGCAACAAAAAAATTTTCCAGGTTGTGTGGTGATTGGTACTTATAATTTTTTATTTATGTAATTAATAAACAACGTGACCAGTTAGCACTCTGGGCGGCGTATGGATTGCTTATTCTATTTGTTTTATTTATTCAATTAATAAACGAAGCGGCCAGTAAGCGCCGTTATTGTTTTGGGATTGGCGCTTATGTTATTTTATTTATTATAATAAATAATAAAGCGATTAGTTAGCAATCTCGGTTGTGCGTCGATTGGCGCTTTTGTTATTTTATTTATTTTATTAGTCATCAGAGCCGCCAGTTAGCGCTCTAGGTTTTGTGGTTATTGGCGCTTTCGTTATTTTATTTATTATAATAATTAACAAAGCAACTAAAAAGTGTCTTGGGTTGTGTGATGATTGGCGCTCATGATATTTAATTTATTTAATTAATAGACAAAGTGGCCAGTAAGCTTCTTTGGTTGTGTGGAGATTGGCGCTTGTGTTATTTAGTTTATTTGATTAATAATTAAAGCAATCAGTACGCACTCTGGGTTATGTAGGGATTGGCGCTCGCTTTATTTTGTTAATTTTATTGATAATTCAAATGACGAGAAAGCGCTGTGGGTTGTGTGGTGATTTGCACTTGTATTATTTTATTGATATAATTAAAAAACAAAGTGGCCAGTTCGTGTTTTGGGTTATCTGGGGACTAGCGATTATGTCATTTTATTCATTTAATTAACAACAAAGCGGCCAGTTAGCACCCCGGGTTGCGTGTTGATTAGCTATTTTGATATTTTATTCATTTAATTTATAAGCAAAGTGGCTACTAATAGTCTCGGGTTGTGTAGAAATTGTCAGATGTGTTATTTTATTTATTATATAAATTAACAAAACGATTAGTTAGCAAACTGGGTTGTGCGGTGATTGGCGCTTCTGTTACTCTATTTATTTTGTTTTTGATTAAAGCGGATAGTAAGCGCTTTCGGTTGTGTGGTAATTGGCACTTTTGTTATTTTATTTATTTGATTAATTAACGAAGCAACCAACAAGTGCCACGGGTTGTGTAGTGATTAACGCTTGTGTTATTCTATTTATTTAGTTAATAAATAAAGTGGTTAGTAAGTGCTTCAGGTTGTGTAGAAATTGGCGCTTGTGTTATTTTATTTATTATTTTAGTTAATAAATTATTTAATTAGCGCCCTGGGTTAAGTGGGGATTGGCGATTTTGTCATTATGTTTATTTTATTAAAGATAAAAGTGGCCAGTTTGCACTCTGGGTTGTGTGGTGATTGGCGCTTTTTTAATTATATATATTAAATTGATAACCTAAGCGATCAGTAAGCGTCTTGAGTTGTGTAGGATGTGGTGCTTGATCTTCTTTATTTATTTTATTGATCATTCAAGTGACCAGAAAGCGCTTTGGGTTGTGTGGGGTTTGGCAATACTGTTATTTTATTCATTAAATTAATAATTAAACTGTCCAGTAAGTTTCCAATGTTGAGTGGTGATTGGCACTTGTGTTATTTTATCAATTGAATTAATTAACAAAGTGGCCACTAAGTGTTTTGAGTTATATAGGGATTTGCGATTATGTGATCTCATTTATTTAATTATTAACCGAAGGTGACAGTAAGCAGCTTAGGTTTTGTGGTTATTGGCGCTTATGTTTTTTTATTTATCTAATTAATAAACAACGTGACCAGTGAACACTCTGGGTGGTGTAGGGATTGGCAATTCAAGTTTTTTGTTTATTTAATTAATCAACAAAGCGGTTAGTAAGTGCCACGAATTGTGTAGGGATTGTTGTTTGTGTTATTTTATTCATTATGATAATAAATCAAGCGATCAGATGGCAATCTAGGTTCTGTGGTAATTGGCGCTTCTGTTTTTTATCTATTTTATAACTAATCAGAGCGGCTAGTAAGCGCTCTAGGTTGTGTCGTAATTGCCGCTTTTGTTATTTTATTTATTATTAGAATTAATAAAGCAACCAATAAGTGCCCCAGGTTGTGTGGTGATTGGCGCTTGTGTTATTTTATTTATTTAATTAATAAACAAAGTGGCCGGCAAGAATCTGGGCTTCTGTGCAGACTGGGGCTTGTATTTCTAATTATTTTATTAATAATGAAAGCGGGCCAGTAAGCACCTTGGGTTGTGTAGGGCTTGGCACTTGTGATATTTCATTTATTATTTTAATTTAAAATTAATCAGTTAGCGCACTGGGTTGCGTGGGGTTGGTGCTTTTGTTATTTTGTTTATTCTATTAATAATTAAGTGTTTGGTTAGCGATCTGTATTGTGTGGTGATTGGTGCTTGCTCTACTTTATGTATTATATTAATAATTGAAGCGACCAGAAAGAGCATCAGGTTTTGTGGGGATTACTGCTTGTGTTGTTATACTCACTCAATTAATAAATAAAGAGACTAGTAAGGGCCTTGGTTTACGTAAGGATTAGCAATTTTGTTCTTATATTAATTTAAGCAATAAACAATGCGGCCAGTAAGCACCTCGGGTTGTGTGGTGATTGGCTCTTGTATTATTCTATTAATCATATTTATTAACAATACAACAAACAAGTGCCCTGGGTTGTGTGGTAAATGGGGCTTATGTTTTTCTTTTTGGTTAATCACTGAACAAAGTTAACAGAAAAAGCCTGGGGTTGTCAAAGGATTGGCGATTTTGTTGTTCGAGTTATTTGATTAAAAAACAAACCGGCTCGTAAGTGCCTTGGGTTGGGTAGAGATTGGCAAGTGCTCTAGTTCATGTATTTCATCGATAATGAAAATGACCAGTTAGTGCTCGGGGTTGTGTGAAGATTAGCACTAGCTGTACTTTATTTATTTTATCAATAATTAAAGCGACAAGTATGCTTTCTGGGTTGTGTAGGAATTGGTGATTGCTCTGGTTCATGTCTTTCATTAATAATTAAAGCGACCTGAAAGCGCACCGGGTTGTGGGGTAATTTGTGCTGATGTTAATTTGTTTATATAATTAATAATCAAAGCGGCCAGTAAGTGCTTTGGTTTGTGTGAAAATTAGTTCTGGTGTTATTTAATTTATTTAATCAATAAACAAAGCGATCAGTAAGCACTCTGGTTTGTGTAGGGATTGGTACTTGCTTTACTTTATTTATTTTATTGATAATTTAAGTGACCAGAAAGTGCTTTTGGTTGTTGGGTGTTTCGTAATACTGTTATTTTATTTATTTAATTAATAAACAAACTGGCAAGCAAGCGCTCTGGGTTGCGTACGGATTGGCTTTTGTGTTTTTTTATTGGTTATATTAATTATCGAAGCAACCAACAAATTTTTCAGGTTGTGTGGTGATTGGAACTTATGTTATTTTATTTATTTAATGGATTAACAAAGTGACCAGTAAGCACTCTGGATTGCGTAAGGATTGGCAATTCTGGTATTTTATTTATTTAATTAATGAACGAATCGGCCAGTAAGCACCTTGAGTTGTGTAGGGATTGGTAGTTGAGTTATTTTACTTATTGTAATAGTCGATAAAGCAATCAGTTAGAAAACTCGGTTGTGCGGTGATTGGCGCTTTTGTTATTTTATTTATTTTAGTAACTAACCAAGCCACCAACAAGTGCTCCGGGTCATGTGGTGATTGTCGCTTCAATTGTTTCAATTATTTAATCAATATTTAAAGCAGCCAGTAAGCACCTCGGGTTGTGTGGCGATTGGCTTTTGGGTTATTTCATTATTTATATTAATTAACATTACAACTAACAAGTGCCCTGGGTTGTGTGGTGAATGGCACTTATGTTTTTCTATTAATTTAATTTATTAACAAAGCAACCAGAAAAAGCCTGGGGTTGTGGGGGATTGGTGATTCTGTTATATGAATTATTTGAATAAAAAACAAAGCGGCCAGTCAGTGCTTTAGTTTGTGTGAGAATTAGTTTTTGTGTTATTTAATTAAGTTTTATTTATATAATTAATAAACAAAGTGGCCGGTAAGTGCTTAAGTTTGTGTGGGGATAAGTCCTTGTATTATTTTATTTATTTTATTAATAAAAAAAAGCGATCAGTAAGCACTCTGGGTTGTGTAGAGATTGGTGCTTGCTTTTCTTCATTTATTTTATGATAATTCAAGTGACTAGAAAGCGCTTTGGGTTGTTTGAAGTTTTGCCATACTCTTATTTTATTTAATAAATTAATAAACAAACTGTTAAGTGAGCGCCCTTTGTTGCGTGGGGATTGGTTTTTGTGTTGTTTTATTTATTATATTAATTAACAGAGCAACCAACAAGTTTTTCAGGTTGTGTGGTGATAAGCGCTTATGTTATTTTATTTATTTGATGGATAAACAAAGTGACCAGTAAGCACTCTGGATTGCGTAGGGATTAGCAATTCCGTTATTTTATTTATTTAATTAATAAACAAAGCGGCCAGTAAGCACCTTGAGTTGTGTAGTGATTGGCCGTTAAGTTATTTTTTTTTTCATAATAATTAACAAAGCAACCAAAAAGTAGCCCGGGTTGTGTGATAATTTTCACTTGCTTTACTTTATTCATTTTATTGATAATTGAAGTGACCAAAAAGCTCTTTAGATTTTGTGGGGTTTTACAATACTGTTATTTTATTTCTTAAATTAAAAAAAAAAGTGGCCAGTGAGCAACCTGGGTTGTGTGGTAATTTGTGCTTGCGTTATTTTTATTATTATATTGAATAATGAAGCGATTAGTAAGTGCACCGAGTTGAGTGGTGATTGGCACTTGTATTATTATATTGATTCAATTAAATAACAAAGCGGCCTGTTTGTGTCTCGGATTATGTGAGGACTGGCAATTATGTCATTTTATTCATTTCATCAATATACAAAGTAGCCAGTAAGCACCCTTGGTTGTATAGTAATTGGCTATAGTGTTTTATTATTTATTATATTTATTTACAAAGCAACCAACAACTTTACGAGGTTGTGTGGTATTTATGTCTTATAGTATTTTATTTATCTAATTAGTAAAGAAACGTGACCAGTAAGCCTTTGGATTGCGTGGGGATTAGCAATTCTGTTATTTTATTTATTTAATTGATAATCAAAGTGGCCAGTTAGTGCCTTGGGTTGTGAAGGGATTGGCAGTTGTGTCATTTTATTTATTATAATAATTAATAAAGCGATCAGTTAGCAAACTGGGTTGTGCGGTAATTGGTGCTTTTGTTATTTCATTAATTTTGTTATTAATGATTTTGGCCAGTAAGCGCTTAAGGTTGCGTGGTGATTGGCGTTTTTGTTATTTTATTTATTATAATAATTAACAAAGCAACCAATAACTGCCCTGCGTAGTGTAATGATTGGCGCTTGTGTTATTTTATTTACTTTATCAATGAACAAAGCGGCCAGAAAGCTTTTTGGGTTATTTAAGGATCGGCAATTCCGTTATTTTATTTTTTTAAGCAGTAAACAATGTGGCCAGTAAGCACTTCGGGTTTTGCGGCGATTGGCTCTTGTGTTATTGTATTATTTATATTAATTAACAATACACATAACAACTGCCCTGGGATGTATGGAAAATGTCGCTTATGTTTTTCTATTTAGTTAATTAACAAACGAAGCAACCAGAGAAAGCCTGGGGTTGTGGGATAATTAGTAATTCTGTTATGTGAGTTATTTGATTAAAAAACAAAGTGCTTCGTAAGCGCCTAGTCTTGTATAGGGATTGGCAAGTGCACTAGTTTAAGTATTTTATCGATAATAAAAGTGACTAGTTATTGCTCTGGGTCGTGAGGGGATTAGCACTTGCTCTACTTTATTTATTTTATCAATAATTTAAGTGACTAGTAAGCTTCCTTGGTTGTGTATGAATTGGTGCTTGCTCTTCTTCATTCGTTTGATTGTTAATTTAAGTGACCAGAGAGCGCTTTGGGTTGTATGGGGTTTGGCAATACTAATATTTTATTTATAAAATTAATGAACAAAGTGTCCAGTAAGTGCCTTTGGTTGTGTGAGGATTAGTTCTTGTGTTATTCAACTTATGTGTTTAATGAACAAAGCAATCAGTACGCACTCTGGGTTGTGTAGGGATTAGCGCTTGCTCTACTATTTTTATTTTATTGATAATTCAAGTGACCAGAGAGTGATTTGGGTTTTGTGGGGTTTAGCAATACTATTTTTTTATTTATTTTGTTAATAAACAAAGTGGCCAGTAAGTGCCCCTGGTTGTGTGGTGATTCGTGCTTGTGTTATTTGTATTATTATATTGAATAATGAAGCAATAAGTAAGCGCACTGAGTTGTGTGGTGATTGGCACTTGTAATAGTTTATTGATTAAATTAAGAATCAAAGCGGCCAGTTTGTGTCTCGGGTTATCTAGGGACTGGCAATAATGTCATTTTATTCATTCAATTAATTTACAAAGTGGCCAGTAAGCACCCCGGGTCGTGTGGTGACTGTTTCTTGTGTTTTTTTATTTATCACTATAATTAACAA
Organism: Copidosoma floridanum; assembly: GCF_036245765.1. Lineage (NCBI taxonomy): Eukaryota > Metazoa > Arthropoda > Insecta > Hymenoptera > Encyrtidae > Copidosoma > Copidosoma floridanum. The sequence continues at coordinate 6,998,918 of NW_028321904.1, read as the reverse complement.
AGCAACCAACAGTTTTTTTAGGTTGTGTGGTGACTTGCACTGATGTTACTTTATTTATCTAATTAATAAACAAAGTGGATAGTAAGCCATCTGGATTGCGTAAGGATTGGCAATTCTGTTATTTTATTTATTTTATTCATTAACAAAGCGGCCAGTAAATGCCTTGGGTTGTGTAGGGTTTGGCAGTTGTGTTATTTTATTTATTTTAATAATTAATTAAGCAATTAGTTAGCAAATTAAGTTGTGTGGTGATTTGCGCTTTTGTTTTCTTATTCATTTAAATCATAGTCAAAGCGGCTGGTAAGCTTCTTGGGTTTTATGGAGATTGGCGCTATTATTATTTTTATTATTTAATTAATAATTAAAGGGACCAGTAAGCGTTCCAGGTTATGTTGGGATTGGTGCTTGTGTTATTGTTATTATTATTTTAATAATAAATTGATTAATTAGCGCATTTTATTTTGTATATTTTAATAATGATTAAAGTGTCCAGTTAGCTCTCTGGGTTGTGTGGTGATTGGCGCATTTTTTATTATATTTATTAAATTAATAAACAAAGCGATCAGTAAGTACCCTGGGTTGTTTGGGGATTGTTGCTTTTGTTATTTTATTTATTTAATTATTAAACAAAGTGGCCAGTAAGCGCCCTGGGTTGTATAGGGATTGGTGCTTGCTCTACTTTATGTATTATATTAATAATCGAAGCGACCAGAAAGAGCTCTAGGTTGTGTGGTGATTGGTGCTTGTGTTATTTCATCTACATAATCAATAAACAAAGTGGCCAGTAAGCGCCTCGGGATGTGTGCTGATTGGCGTTTCTTTGATTTTATTCATTTAATTCATACAGAATACGGCCAGTAAGTGCTTTACGTTGTGTGGGATGGACGCTTTTCCTACTTTGTTTATTTTGTGTACAATTTAAGCGACCAGTTAGCACCCCGGGTTGTGTAGGGATTGGTTTTTGCTCAACTTTATGTATTTTTTCAATAAACAGTGCGATTAGAAAGCGCTCTGGGTTGTGTGGTGATAGTCTCTTGTGTTATTTAACTTATTTAATTAATAAACAAAGCAGCCACTTAGCGCTTCGGTTTATGTGGGGATTGGTGCTTGCTCTACTTTATGTATGTTATTAACAATCAAAGCGACCAGTTAGTGTTTCAGGCTGTATGGTTATTAGCGCTTGTTTTTTTTTATTCATTTAATTAATAAACAAAGCGGCCAGTAAGCTCTTTAGGTTTTGTGGGGATTTGCGCTTGCTTCATTGTTTAATGTGTTCTTTTATGTATTAAAGCTTGTGATACTGCTTCGAGGCGCATTTGATTATTGGGTTTAATGGCTTAGGATTTGTTTGGTAAAACACTTTATTAGATCTTGTACAAGAGGGTTAGTTACAGCGTGAGAGGCGTCGTGAGTGTGAGCGGGACAATCGTCCGATCGTCTCGGAGAGCAGTGCTCAAGTGCCCGAACGCAGAGGCGGCTCCCGGCAAGGCGGAAGCCCGTGAGCATGGCGGAAGTGCACGCAGCGCCTCGCTCGGCTGTCGCGCTCGGGCGCGAAACCAAACAATCCGCCCGCCTCGATCCTGGATCGAAGAACTACGTGCCGCCCGCCAAACCGGGGTCGGTTGGGGAGTCTTCTGGAGTCGGCGGAGCCGCGGGAGGCGCTGACACAGGCAGCAAGACCATCTTGGTGATGGATCGCTCGTACACGCCAGTCGCCGTCTTGAGGGTAGCAGCGCGGACGAAGCCGTCGGCTCCCGGGTGGACGCTGATGACACGGCCGATCGGCCATCGGCCGCTGGACTGCAGAAGTGTAGCGTTGAGGAGGACGACCACATCGCCGACGATGAAGTTCCGGCGAGGAGTAGTCCATTTTGACCGCTGTTGGAGTGTGTTGAGGTATTCTCGGCTCCAGCGGGACCAAAACTGGGCGCGGACCCCCCGAACGAGCTCCCAGTGGGCGAGCGCATCCAAGCTCTCCGCAGGGGGGCCGGGCAGAACGATGGAGTTAAGAGGGCCACCGACGAGGAAGTGCCCTGGGGTGAGAATATCGAGGTTTCCAGTGTCTCCAGATAGCGGTGTCAGTGGTCGGCTATTTAAGACCATCTCGATGCCAACGAGCACCGTGGAAAATTCCTCGTAGGTGAGATGGCGTGACCCCATGACGCGCTGGAGGTGACTTTTGGTTGACTTGACGGCGGCCTCCCACAAGCCACCGAAGTGAGGAGCACCCGGTAGAATGAACTTCCAAGCAATTCCTTGATCGGCGAGAGAGCCCGCGACCAATCCCCAGTCCAGCTCGGCTGTCAGCAAGGCATCGCGCAGCTCAACATCAGCGCGGCGGAAGCAAGTCGCGTTGTCGCTCCATATCTCGCCGGGCCGACCGCGGCGTCCAGCGAATCGGTGGAGGGCGCCCAAGAAGGACGCAGCTGAGAGATCGCCGACCAGCTCCAGGTGCAGGGCCTTGGTGCCGAGGCACACAAAAACGGCGATGTAGCCTTTCGTGGTCCGGACTCCTCGTCCTCTGGCGGAGAGTACATGGAAAGGGCCGGCGTAGTCCACTCCGGTGCAGGCAAAGGCATGAGAAGGGGAGACTCGAGACGACGGCAGTGGGGCCATGAGTTGAGTCGCCGGTCGCGCTCGCAGCCGGATGCAGACGACGCCCCTGCGGAGGTGAGCCTTGATCCGCTGGGGCCCACCGAGGAGCCAAGCGCGCTTACAGACGTAGGCACTGGTGACACGGTATCCACCGTGCAGCGCCCGAGAGTGCGCCCAGGCGATGACCATGGAAGCGAGGGAAGAGGCGCCGCTGAGGATTGGCGGGTGCCGCTCCTCGTAGGTCAGCGGCGAATGCTCGAGCCGCCCGCCGACGCGCAGAATCCCGTCGTCATCGAGGAAGGCTGCTAACGGTACCAAGGGGTTCGTCTTCCGCAGACGTTCGCCCCGTCGAAGACACTGGAGGTCGGCCGAGAATGATCTCTCCTGGCTGAGGCGCACACACGCGAGAAAAGCGTCGTGGAGTTCGGTCAGCGTAAGAGTTGAAGCGACCGAAAGCACGGGGCCCCTGCCCAAGCGGCTCCGGACGAATCGACGAATGCGTACGAGGAAGCTTAGTAGCATGCGTAAGTTGGAGAATTGCTCGAGGTAGCTAGCGTCGAGCTGCTGCACTACGCAGCAGATGGATGAATGCTGGTTCGGTGCGGGGAGCGGGTCTAGGGGCCACGAATCGACGTCCACGGCGAGCCAAGCGGGGCCCTCCCACCAAGTGCGCTGCGAGCGAAGGCCGGTCATGTCGGCACCTCTGGTCGCGAGGTCGGCTGGATTTGACTCGGTGGGCACGTATCGCCAGACGCTCGAAGGCAGGATTTCCTGGATTTGGGCGACATAGTTGTCGATCAGCACGTTGTTGGTTGGCCTGTCTGAACGCAGCCAGTGCAGAATGATCTGTGAGTCGCACCATGCGTGACAGCGGTCGACAGGTACGCGTAGCTCGTCGGCAGCGGCCCGCAGGAGCTTGGCGGCAATCAGTGCGGCGCTGAGCTCGAGGCGCGGAATCGTCATGCGCGCGGATGTCTCTGGCGCCGGCTTGAGCGAGCGAATCGGCGAGAGCTTCGTCCGAGCCAGAAGAATGTGGCAGAGCGCTGGCCCAGCCCCGGGCGCGAGGCGAGAGTAGATGACAGCTGCCATCGCGCGGCTACTGGAGTCCGAAAAGCCGTGCAGGTGAAGCTCGGAAGAAGGCCCGACTCCGATCCAGCGCGGTAAGGTGAAGGTGGAGATGGCCTGGAGCTCGGCGGTAAATTCTGCCCATCGGCGAGTCATTGAGATCGGCGCAGGCTCGTCCCAGCCCAGTCTGGCGCGCCAGAGATCCTGGAGCAAGAGCTTGGCATTCAACACGCGAGCATCGTCCGCTTTGTGCTCTGCGGCTGGAGTGGTGGAGGCGTCAACTGAAAGCAGTCCGACGGTGGATCCCACTTGACCCCGAGCTCGCTGACGAGGCCTTCAGCGCTGAGCTGCTCCCAGGTCGGACGTAAGCGGACGTCCTCAGGCAGATCGTCGAGCAGCTCGCGGACATGGGCCACCCACTTCCGCAGGGGAAAGCCGCCGGCCTTCATGAGCCCGCTCAGCTGGTCGTGGAGGCGCCGAGCCGCGGTGACGTCGTCGGCCCCGGAGAGAAAGTCGTCGGCGTAGCGGTCACACAGGGCGGCTGACACAGCTTCGGGCCAGTTGTGGCCTTCGTCCTGGCATAGCTGTTGGAGGGTACGCAGCGACAGGTAAGGCGAGCATGATTCGCCGTAAGTCACAGTGAGCAGCTGGTAGTGGGTTGGAGGCTGGCTGGGATCGGCAGCCCAGACGATCCGCTGCAGGTCGACGTCACGGTAGTCGATCCAAATCTGCTGGAACATCATGCGGATGTCGCTGCAGAAGGCGATGCGGTGCCGCCGCCAGCGCATGAGCACCGATGGGAGCGCGGCTTGGAGTCTGGGTCCAGCGTGGAGGACGTCGTTCAAGCTGTGGCCACTGGAAGTCGGGTTGGACGCGTTGAAGACTACTTGGAGCTTGCGCCCGCGATCAGCATGCTGCCAGATGCCATGATGATGGATGTAGTTGACGGGCCCAGCTGTAGCTGCAAGCTCAGCGCTGGTGAGCGGGCGCATGTGGCCCATCGCGAGATAGTCAGCCATGAATCGACTATACTCCACAGCCATGTCGGGGCTTCGCCGAAGCTGGCGTTGCAGGGCTGCCAAGGAGGCCTTGGCGCTCTGAAGACTGTCGCCAAGAAGAAGCGAACCGCTGCCCTTCAGCGGGAGGCGCACGATGTACCGTCCGTCCGCGGCGCGTCGGTGGTCTGCGAACGCACGCTCGCACTCGATGTCCTCATCTGAGCGGCGGTGAGCCTGAGGAAGATCCTCCATCTCCCAGAACCGCTGTAGCAGAGCGGTAAGCTCGTTGTGCCAAGGCGGAGCCACGTCGGATTGGGCGGCTGCACAGACGGCCAACGTACCTGGAGCGAGCCCGACGGCACGGCCTGCCAATACCCAGCCGAAGACTGTGCGCTGCCCGACGATTTCTCCTCGTTCAGTGTAGCCGGGTCGTAGCAGCAAGTGGTAGTAGTCGGCGCCGATGAGGAGGTCAACGCGTTGTGGCGTGCCAAACGAAGGATCGGCGAGGCCCTCGCAGTCAGCCCACTGCCGGATTGCCTCCGGGTGCAGCGGGGTGGAGGGGGATACCAGGCCGAGCCTGGGCAAACACAGCGCTGTCAGCGCGACCGGTGGTGCGTGCGGGCCCTGGAAGCTCGAGGCGGAGATGGGCCCGGACTCTGGACCGGACGGCGGACTCGCCACCGACGCCGGAGATGCTGGCTTCGATGGTTTCTAGTCGTGCGCCGACCAGGCGCGAGAGTCGCAGAGATGACGGTGACCTCGGAGCACGCGTCGATCAGCGCTCGGGCCGGAACTCGACGACCAGGAGGACCGCTCAGATGGACGAGGGCGGTCGGAAGCACGGCTAGTCACGCTTGAGGTGACGCGTCAGTCGAGTGCTCTCCCGATGAAGAGGTGGGCGGGTCCGTGCGGGGCTGCTTTGATGATGTAGAGCCGTCGGGCTGCCCCGAGTGGCGGCGACGGGCACCGTCGTGCAGTGAGCTGTGATACTGCTCTCGGCAATATTGGCAAGCCGACCGGGAGGGGCAGTACTTCACAGCGTGCCCGGGTCGGAGGCAATTGAAGCACAGCCGTGCCTGGTAGACGAGGAGCTCCCTCCGTGCGCGTACATCAAGCCCCTGGAACTGCGCACAACGCCCGGGATAATGGCCCTCGTGGCATGCCGGGCACGACGGCGTATCGTTGCTCGTGGCGAGGGCGTGGTAATTGCGTCCTGATGTCGAGAGGTTCGAGCGTGCGGCTGTCCCGCTGAAGGGACGTGCGGGCTGCGAGGCTTTGACAGAGCTGGCGGCGCGGCAACGGCGCCGAAGAAAGTCGGTCAAGGTGGCGAATGTGGCGACGTCAACCTCGGAGCCAGAAACGGTACTCTCCAACCGTTGGAGCTCCTCCTCCTATGTACGCCTCGTCGCTGGATCCATGCAAGTCATTCCACACGAGACAAACCAATCGTCCCAGCCGGCTACGGGATGACCTAAGGCGCGAAGCTGGTCGCGATGTTTTTCCAGGGTGTCCAAGAGGCTCTGCAACCCACGGGCGGACTCGTCTCTGAGTGGCTTGATGTTCCGCAGGGCTGTGACATGGTCGTGGACGAGAAGGCGGCTGTGCTCGTAGCGCGCTTCAAGCAGAGCCCATGCCGTAGAGTAATTGGCCTCGGCTACCTGGACCGTATCGAGGGCCGTCTTAGCGTCTCCCTGAGCGAGCGACTTCAAATAGAACAGGCGCTCGACGTTGGTGAGTTGGCAGTCCTCGTGGATCAGCGCTCGGAAGAGATCACGGAAGCTCTCCCAGTCTTCTCGTCTCCCGGAGAAGTTCGGAATGCTGATTCTTGGCAAGCGAGGCCCACGGCCCGAAGCCGGGTTCCCTGGGCCCGGAAATGGCCCGGGAGGGACAGGTGCCGGCGCCAGGGAGTCTCTCGCGTCGTAGAGGCAAGACCGTGCGTCGAGGTAGTGCGCTTCCACGTCAGTGTACAGCTGGACCAACCGAGACGCCTTTTTCGGTGGCGGAGCTTCGATGAGCTTGAGATGGTTGGATTGAAAATCGCCCCAATATCCGCCGAGCAACTCTAACCTCGCTTCTACCATGCCCGAGCTCCAGCGGGCTGGCTCCATCTCATGAATGGTGCGGGCCAGGTGGCCAACAACCTCGGCTAGAGCCGACTGAGCACCGAACAGCGCGGTCCAGCCTTCGTCCATTCTGAAACATTAGTATTCGACGCTTGAGCGGAATATGCCACCGAGCCACAGCTGGCGGTGTTAGGGGGGTCGACAATTCGAGTCGAATCAGCAGGCGACGCGCTTGAGCGGACAAGATGGCCGCCACGGCCGACAAGGAGGCCGTCGGCGGATCACCGCAACAATGGCGGCTTGATGAAGCCGGGCCACGTTTATACACTCGTTAACTTTGGCCGTCAGCGACACAGCCTGCTTGCCGCCGTGGCTGGGCCAAATGACTGGACCGCGAGCTCTGTCAGCCGCGCGGCAGTCCCTCACAACATTTCACGCGTGCAGGGCGACACGGCTTCGACATTGCCGTGGCCGAATGACTGGTGCCGGGCCACGGGCACTATGGCGACCGCGGCGGCCATGTTCGCGCTTTGTTTGTCACTTATACTTACATTGCTTCAAATAATGTGGAACCACCGGCTGTCCTCTGGGCTGCTGGTCGCTGGTTATCTCCGCGGAATCCGGCTCGAAGGACCAATGTTTGGTAAAACACTTTATTAGATCTTGTACAAGAGGGTTAGTTACAGCGTGAGAGGCGTCGTGAGTGTGAGCGGGACAATCGTCCGATCGTCTCGGAGAGCAGTGCTCAAGTGCCCGAACGCAGAGGCGGCTCCCGGCAAGGCGGAAGCCCGTGAGCATGGCGGAAGTGCACGCAGCGCCTCGCTCGGCTGTCGCGCTCGGGCGCGAAACCAAACAGGATTAATTTTTCAAGTTATGGTATATGAAATACTCTCGAGTTATCTGGGGTTTTGCGTCTTGATTTATATAGTCAATTTGAATTCTTCCCAAATTTGACAGTCACTTTTGAGAGCGTGGTTGTAGACGCATACACTTACTATGCTTTTAAAATACAAATACAAACATATTCCAAAAAGTTTGGTTTTTCACAACCCGAAAACATGTAAAAGTCAGGCATTCATGTTTCACCTGCTAACAGAGAAAGCATGATAAGGAAACATAAATTTCAGCTATTACTGCGGCGCACTTTAATAAAAAATCTAATTTTTTTCGAAAGATGTAATAAAAAAAAAATAGAGTTCTTTACTTTAGAAAAAAGAGCTGTGTTTGAATTGGATAAAATGTAAAGTTGTTTGTCATTGATTTCTATAATCTGTTACTACTTATTCAATTAAAGTTAAAAAAAAAATACCTTGTCTTTTTACTTAGTGGAACCACTTTGAGATTTATTTACAACTTTTTTATTCTTACAATTCATGCGATCTATAGATTACCAAAGCTATTTTTTTAATAGATTACAAAAAAAAAATTTAATCTGAACCCGTAGAACAGCAGTACGTTTCACATATTTTAAAATTATCTTTGCGATTCTTTGTTAATGCTAACTTAACGAGATTCTATCTAACTTTGTAAAAACTGTTAAAAATATACGGATAGTGCTTGATTGACCTCCAAAAAGTACTATAACAGCACTTTAAATCGTAAAATTGCATGAAGGGTTGAAAGTCTCTCGTGAAAAAAGCTTTGACTCTCACGAAAGGAATGTAGAATCATGAAGCGAACGAGTATGAAAAGTGGCTTAAATTTTTGTTGTTCTCCCACTGTCCCTTATTATTCGTCAAATCCTAAACATTCGGTCGGTTGTCGATCTGTTACATCTAAATCTATATTAAAAGACTTCTACAGAGTAAGCAGGTTTCTTAAGGTAGTTAACTCAAAAAATTGATTTTCATCTAGACTTGATTTTTTTTAGTACGTTATCATTAAGAATTCAACGGATAGTGTAATATTTTTTTTTAGGCAGCAAGTGGTACTTATTTTCAAGATATTCAGATTCAAATTTGATACTTTCTACACATGAGTATACGGAAAAACTTTTAGGAAATGATATTTCATCTAACTATATAAAAAGTATCTCTTCTAGAAATTAAAAAAAATAGTATGTAACAGTTTAGAAAACAAGAATTAAGATATGATTTTAATAAATACAGCAATCGGTACTAGATTTAGAAATATTTTAACCTAAATCACGTATTGTTTTGCTTCGTTATATGAGCCACGCGAGAGAGAGAGAGACTGCAGTTGCTATGGAGCGTTATGCTGACAGATGCGTAGAACTCTGATTTTGTCATTCTGTGCAACAAGTGAACAAAAAAAGAGCACAGAGGTTATCAACTTTCTTGTACGGTTACGAGACAGCATGATCTTTATGCCATTTTGTTGAGTGGAGTACCACTGGGCCGATTGAACTACCTTAACTGGTCACTCAGTACAGTGTCTTCTACAAAAGGTGTTAGTCTGTCCAGAAAGATATCAGAAAGTACCTTACAGTTAATTGAAAGAAGTAAAATACCCCTACAGTTAGTAATTAAAAATACGTCCCTTTTCTAAAAAATCAGTATTCTGCCTGAATCAGTTGATTTCCTGGGCATTCTCGTTGACCCCATTGAATTTGCTTTATTAAGTCATAAATTTGCATACGTAACCATCTTTCCTCACTATTTAGTAATTTTCCAGATTTATTGACTATTCCAGATACCTCGTTTTTAATTTTACAATATGCTTTCTCTACCTTATCAAGCCTCAAGTTTATAGTATGACAAGAAGTTATAGGTTTATACCTTTAGTCGTTGAACAGTGAATAAAGAGGGATCTTCAACTTTTGTTTTTTACACATATGACTGGTTTTTCTTGAGTAATCATTCTTGTTGTCTGTTAGGAAAGTTACTTTTGCGATGCAGCAAAGGTTTTTTTTTTTCACTATTAAAAAAAATAAATTAACGGACTTGAATTTGAAAAAACTTTGTTTTTAACAGCTGTACTTCACCCATCCAGTCATTTTAAATATTTTTTGACCTTTAATAAGCATGACTTCAGTGACATGTTTTTTCTTTTAATTTCTGCGTTTTCCAGTTTCTAATTTATTAACTCATCGAACCTTTTCATACGTCAACTTTTTTTTTGTTAAATTAGTTTTGTCGTTTTTTTTTTTTTGTTCAAATTATGTTTTTTTTTGCTGCTTTTTGGTTTGTTTTATTATTTTTAATTTTTTTGTTATACATTTTCTTCGACGGACCATCTGGTTTCACTAAAACTCAGATACCTTTTCTTACATGAAAGTCTAGCTTAACATCTTTGTCCTTCGATTGCTTCTTGTTATGAAAATAATTTTTTTTTTTCTTCTATTTCCTACAATCCGACCGCAGAAGGTGCTTTTTTATGCCTTTTCTATCATCAAACATACTTCTTACTTGATGTCACTGTTTTTTTTTTAAGTATTCGTTATGCCTTCAAAAATAATTCGACCGTTTAGCTTACTCAACTTCTTTTATCTGCAACGACTCGTATATGTATACTCTTCTACTACTGTGGAAGTATTTAGTAACGGATGAAGTAAAAGTAGTTAACTAAATTTTTAACGGCTTAAAAAATGGACGAATTTTAACTATAGATGAAGAAGTTTTTTCGGATTAAACAAGCTTTTTTTTAATTTATGACTATTTTTTCACATACTCTTCTACCAAAATTGCGCTAGAATAGCTAATCTAACTAATTTAGGTAAAGGTTCATGAAAAGCAGTGTATTAGGAACTTAAAAAAAAACATACGATATTAAACATAGTATTATATTATTTTTTGATTCCTTACAGTCAAAATTTTATGAATATTCTTGTAGTAATGTTTTTTTTATACGACACCTATTAAATGTCTAAAGGGTTTAACGATACTTTCAATTCTAACAGAATTATCATTATCTCCAAATCAGACTTAAAATGAGATATAATGAGTAAAAATTAGTATGTTAACTTGAGTTATGGAAAAATCTCTAACTATTGTTTAACTCTCCTAAGCTACTAAAAGAAAATCAATACAAACAAGGCTTACTCCTTTTTTTCTATTCACAGACAGAACTTATTTTTTATCATCTAGAGATTTTTTCTTAGATCTTAGTCTTTTTAAACGTAAGCCTCCAGCGAAATACCTCAGTTAACCACTTTTTTCATAAATAAGTATTTATACGCTGAGCAAACAAAAACTCTCACAAACTAACACTTTACTAGAGACTATTAGTTCCGTACTCAATACTACACTTTTGTTTTTCTTCTCCATCTCAGCCAGCTACTTAACAATTATTATACATACTGTTTAGCCTTCCTATTTTACCTAGTTGCCTGCCAATAAATGAAGAAAAGGGATATGTTGTAAAATAAAGTTTAAAACTTTGTTTTCATTAGTTTGCACAGCCTAAAATAAGTATAAATAAAAACACTTTTTGATATCTGAAGAACAATACACAAAATAGTATATTAAAGAATGCAATCAGTCAATAACAAAGCAATTATTTCGTGCATGAATTACTTTTTGTCTTACCAAATGTTCAGTACGTTGATTTTTGTTACTCTTAGTGATAAATTACTTTTACAGCTTTTTTGCAAGCTTACTAATATAAAAATTGTTTAAAATGTAAGTCATAATTGGTTAAAATGTGTTCCTCTTTTTACATTACAACCGCTAAATTTGGTTTTATTAATTTTCGATATAGGTTATGGTAGCTTTTTCGTAGCCTATAAGCCGTTTCAATATTTATAAGTGTTAAAAATGTATCAGTCATTTAACTTTTTAATCTTTGCTACAGTAACAACTTGTGAATCATTCTGATGATGAAGCATATGGTTAGATATTTCTTAATTTATTCAATGATAAGATCCTCTTTGTAGTTGTGACAGTATTCACACGAACAAGTAGTTGCAGGCAGTAAAAAATATTCTGCAGGAAAATAAGGAAACTGTAAAAACAAGTTGTAGTAATAAGAAAGTTGTGAATACTTTAGGATTATAAAACAGATAGTAAAACTTTTTAAACAGTCAGATTTGGATTATAGCATAAAAAATACTTCAAAAAATGGAGTAAGCGTAAGGAACTTATAAATCACATCACTTAGAAGTTATGGTTTCGAATCAGAGAAGGTGAAGCCATGTTAAAAAAAGTTGATTTTTAAGTTAAAGGACTAAATCTAGAAAAAAAAAGTAAAAAATTACAAGCCAATAAGTAAACAAAGACGCTTAAAAAAATATTAACGATTAAGCTAAAAGAAAAGCGGTTGGACTTCGCAAAACAAGGAAACAGAATTTGTGCAGAGAAAATATTAGACATTAAAACAAGACAACAGGCGCTGAAAAAGTTATGGACAACAGTAAAGTTAACATAGTTGATAGAGATAAGAAATTTTGTCAAAGAAATTTGATATAAAAAATGGTGTTCCTAGTAACGTTGTACTTAATCATTTAAGGTACGTAAATTAAATAACATAGTCACAAAAAAAAACATTACTGTAACACAAAAGCAACACTTTAAACGGAGAACAATAAAAGTTACATTCAAGTACTTGCTAAATAATGGTGTCGCCGTATTGATGTTAATATTTTTTGTTATTTGAAAACTTGAATTATGTTCAGTTTTACTTAAGTTGTCAAATCTTTTTGACAAAGTTGATTACCTGAAACATCTATGTTGTTACTAGAACGCTATTTTTTACTTGTTGGTTTTTTTTGATATATTATTTTTCTGTACTTATTCATCGCATTTTCTACGTAAAATACTTTTTGTCATTTGCTTGGTCTTGCATTTTTTATTTAAGCTTGTATATTTATGTCACGTATAGCTTTTTTTCTTCTTGATTTGTGTTTTTAAGATACTAATTTTTTCTAGATATTTTGTCCTTATAATTTGTTAACCAAGTTTTCTTACAAAACTAGTATTTTCTTTAATTTTAGACCCTAACCAATTTTTGTAGTTCTACTACGTATATAATGATTTTTTTATTGGTAGCTACCCTTTGTGGCTATCTGCTACTTTTTAAGTATCTTTTAAGCCTTTAAAAATAGTTTCATTATCTCGCAGAACATCGACTACTGTATGCAATCACTTATACGTGTGTACACTATTTAAACATATTTTAACTTTTTTAATTTACTACACCTTCAATATACTTAAGTCTTTCAACATCAGACCTAGAAAAAAAATTTAATTTCATGTTCAACGACCAAATATATTGTTAAGATAATGGTGATTATGGCTTAGAGCACATAGAAAATTTAAGTAGAAAATAAGTTTTTTGTATAAGTTATTCTGTGGATAGCCACGACAAGAAGCAGCACATTATGCCCCAGTCACAGAAGTGCGTGTTTCTGCCGCTCCGAGGAAAATGGTTGAAGATAGCTGACTTCCTTGTAATCTCGAACACCTTGCCATGATCGCATTTGTTAAGGAGTCTCTACTCGTAGAGCTCCACCAGTCCATGGTGTAAAGCGTTCATGACTCGCTGTCTACCCCCTGGGGGCAGCATCTCACCCTGCTCGCCGCACTCCAAGCCAAGTGCTTCTGTGTCAGTGCACCATTTTCAGCGTATGTCGATCCTTCTTCTAAGACTGATTGTTTCTTTGCGAATTTTAGCCCAGAAGGAGGTCCTGGCGCCAGATGTTAGTAGATCCATGTCACCAGAGAGATAACGCGCGATGTCGGTGTTGTTTGCGTGTGTTCTCAGCCTTTCTAATGCAATCTTCTTTAGGAGTATTTCTGCCAGCAATCTTACTGCTAGATCCCTCACATTAAGGAGCCTGTAGCTGTGAAACACAGTGAGTACATCGTACACATCGGCCAGCGGAAGAAGCCTACCTTCACCCTGGGGCAGATATACGAACTCCACGCGCGCTCACTTAGGGAGGCTCTGCCACTCCTTTGCTAACTTCCTGATCTTCTTTCCGGCTGTGGACAGGTATTTCTTCTTAATTATGCCTTCCTCATCATAAACTCCATGCGTGGCAGAAGGGAGCAGCCAGCCGCATCGAGCTTCTGCCATGGTGCCAGCAGGGAGTCACCGACTTGTCTTGCACTCTCCAGAAGGTCCCATAATGTAGATATTGATGTCTGCTGGACTTGGTAGCCCGTTGGTGCAACAAAATGCTTGTTAATCTATGTCCCATCAAAAGTGGGCATCGTGCTCCCTGTATTGTGAATTCTGTGGGTCGGACTTTGCTCTCTCTCCCACTGACGATGTATAGCGTCGCGCATTAAGCTGAGTTAAAAGTGTTGCCAATCGCTCGTGGGCTCATCACGATCACCTCCAAGAGGCGTTTGATGCCCTTGAAAAAGCTTGCCAGGAGCGTGCACTCATCAGCGTAGAAGAGGTTGTTAACGCGGCGGCCTCTAAATGCACAGCCCTCGTCAACGCTGGCAACACTACGCACGATCATCGCGATGATCAGGTTGAAGATGTCAGGGGTAAGAGAACATCCCTATCTGACGCTTGAATCAACGCATATTGGTGTCATAGTGCCACCAGCCACTTTCACTCTAGTTGACATACAGAGTACAGTGAGTTTATAACGCTCCTGATCCTGCTTGGCAGCCCATAACGGTCCTGCTCGGTCCCTAACGCTCCCAACCGCCTCCTGCAGCATAAAGTTGCGCTCGAAGCAACCCTCGTTGTTCAAGAATCCCTTCTGCAAGTCACTAAACCTGTGGTTGGCCTTCCCCTACTTCTTCAGTCTGTTGGAGAGTATCGTGGCAAACAGCTTTGGGATCGTGTCACCTAGAGAAATAGGCTGCTAATTTCTAATTTCTGTGGTGTCGCTCTTTTTGTGCAACAGGATGGTGTTTGTTGCTCCCCACGACGAGGGAACAGCCTCAAGCCTTCACATTTCATTAATCAAGGCCGTGAAGACTCGTGTGCCAGGATCAGCACCCCACAGGTCAGAGTATTTGATTCCATCAGGGCTAGGTGGTGTGTCCGCCCGCCGCCCAAGGCATTCAACCACCTCCTTCTTCGCAAACGGTGCGCACCCGCACTCGTCACTCTCTGATAGTGGGCTAGCCTCGGCAAACACCCGTGGACACTTCTCATCTCCATCTATGCGCGCTGCCATTTGGCTAAAGTGGTTTTATATCGTTTACAGATCGATAGTTCACCTGTTGTCGTCACTCGCCATGATCCTCTGTACTGATGTTTTGCGCTTCTTTCTTCTAGAGACTCTGTATGTTCTTTAACGCACGTGTGCGATCGTTTTTGTTACGAGAAGCATTTTTCACCACCACCGGTCTATTATTTATGTCACCACTGGCACCAGCCCTTCGTGGCATGAGTGCCTTAGGCCTCTCCAGATCACGAAAATCACCCTTATCTTACATTGCTACGTCTTTCTGCGTCGACTGCTCTCACCCGTATGCTCCGGACCGCGGTAACGTACTCCATGCAGTGCTCGGAGACAATTTTGCGCGTGTGTCGTTTATTTTCTGAAGCCACAGAGCCACAGTTTCAGCATCTGAATCCAAAGGGTATGTCCTTGTGGTGCTACTTTGCATGCCAGATAAAGTTCTCTATTTTTTTGGCACCTTCATAGATACAGTATATACATAACGAACACTTTAATATTTCATTCTCTCTGATGGGTAGAAGAATTGCAAGTACGTTATTCTCGCGTATAACTTTTGTGGCAGGCTCATTATCTGCAGCCACTCGGTAACTTGGGGACAAAAGATTAAACAAACAAACAAGCTTATGCGTTTCACGTCCGTCACGTCCAAAGGCTTGTGCGATAAGAACAGAGAATACATTTACTTCCAATAGTGGACTTCCTATTTTTATCCAGTACAGTTGTTCTTGTGGGTGTTGTTTCAGTGTTTTGAGCATAATCGTACATATATCTATATATATTTTCTTTACAGTCTTTTGCTATTTATTATTATCACTATTTCCGTTTTGCTTTAATCTTCTTTTTTTTTTTTTTTTTTTTTTGTAAAATATACAATAAATGTAAGTAGATTGTATAACATATGAATAACAGTAGCTTAATATGAGCTTAAAATATCTTCAAATATTAGGCAAGGCCTTATCACATTTATCGCACCGGGTCTGACTGTTTATTATTTTGTTCGTATTATTTTTATCACGTAACCTCACGTAGCTATTTGTCGATTTAATAGTGAGCATAGAGAATATCATCGAAAGGTACACAATCGATCGTTCAGAGAACACTCGAGGGCACAGAAGCTCGGCGTCACGCCTGGTATTGCCACACTCCAGATACATGCTGGACGTAAATGTCTCGGGACCATCCAATGGTGTTGCTCACCATAAAGGACTGCATCATGCCCACTACCCAGCAAGGCAAAGACCCTCTCGTTGTGGCCTCCCTACGCACGAAGCGCCCCCACGATGAATGCCTCTACCTCGATGCGGTAGCCCTGCCCAGAATGCTCGTTCACAATAGGCTGGTAATTATTAAGTTTCTCTTGGCAAGCCTGACCACGGGCCTTCCTTTTATTTATGAAGGGGACACACACGTCAATGATAATGGCCCGGCGAGAGGCCTCGTCATGGACGACGATGTCGGGGTGGAGTGCTGCCGCTCGCCCGGGTTCTGTTGGTGGTAAGGGTTCTGATGCATCTTGCGGCCGTCACGAGACGGTCCTGTAAGTTGTTGTGTCAGCGCTGCTAGTGGCACATCACGTGTTGCAGGGTTACGGCGCCAGCCCCGTATCTTTTGCACCTCCTGCCCAATTCCGGGATCCTCTGGATAGTGGTGTTGAGTGGCAGGACGTTGAGGCGAGTGCGATGTATAAGCCGTCAGTCGCAGAAGCAGGTGTTTTAGCTGGTGCTCAGGAAGTGGTTTGACACGATGCTCCTGCTTGTTAACTCCAGCACTTTGCCTTGATCCTTCTTGGCCATCAAAGAACCCGTGTAGTGCTCCCTGAGCCTCGACCGCAAGGCATAGACGACGGTGGTCCTATTCATTGGTAGCAGTGGCTCAGCCCGCTCCTCGATGACCAGGACCAGTATCACCTTCTTCGGGTACCAATGCCAACGCAGCATGAGCTTGGACCACATCCTGCCTGTGGCTAGCCTCACCCTGGCCCAGAAAGAGGTCCTGGTGGCGGATGGCTGCTTGTCAAGATGCCCAGCCGTCTAGAGGCGGTCTCCTTCAGCAGCTCCGTGGCCAGCTTGCTTATATTGGGGTCCTTGGCGTACAGGAGCCGATTGCTATGCGCCACTACGAGCTAGTGGGAGGAGCCTACTGCTGCCCTGCTTCTACGGGATGTGACCAGCTCAGTGATCATCTGCCAAGAGAGGTTCATCCAGGTCTTGGCCAGTCCTCGTATCTCCTTGTCGACCACCCGTCGATACTCCTTCTCGACCGATGCCCCTTGCATGGTAAGGTTGAGGCACGGGAGAAGAAAGGTCTCCACTGCGTATAACTTCTGCCAAGGCACTAGCTGGGACTCGCCAATTTTTTTGGCGTCGCTAATAAGGTCCCTTATGCTGGAAACTGGGTCATGGCTCACCTGGTAGCCGGTGGGTACGCCCAGATGGTTTTAGGCCTCTGTGAAGTCAAACGCAGGCAAACGGGCACCCTGCAACTCGAAGACGCTCGGTTAAACGCCCCTGTTTCCTCTGCCAACCACATACAGCGTGGCACACTTCCTGATACTGAAGGCGATTCCGATTGCCATCACACCTCCTCCGCCACCCTCAGCAGCCTTTTCATCCCTGCCAGCAAGCCTGCAATCAGGACCTCATCGTCCACGTAAAATAGGCTGCTATATCATCCTGCTTTTATCGTGTAGCCCTTATCCATCACCACCACACTCTGGAGCAGCACCTCCAGGGTCAAGTTAAATAAGTCTGGGCTCAGCGGACAGCCCTGTCGCACGCCAGCCTCGATGTTTATAGAGGCGGTTGTGCTGCCTGCCACCCATACGGTAGTAGACAGGCTCGCGCATAAAGATCTTATGATGCGCATCACCTTAACTTTAAGGCCATGTCCCTCCAGCGTGTGGAAGATGGACGAATAAGGAACAGAGTTAAAGGCACTGGCAAGGTCTAGCCATGCTACCACCATTTTCCCTCCACTGGCCTTGACGTCCCACATCAACTCTCCCAGTACAAAATTTTGCTCGAAGCACCCCTCCAAACTCAGAAAGCCTTTCTGTGACTCGCTGAACCGAGCATTGGTAGTGACCCACCTTATCACCCTTTCGAACAGCAGGGCCACAAATAGCTTAGGCGTCGTATTGCGCAGGAAGATTGGGTGCCAATTTCGCAGGTCACCCCTGTCACCCTTCTTGTACAGAAGGATGGTATTTGACCGGCCTCATGTACCTGGACCCTCCCCGATTCGCCACACCACGTCGTACAGAGCTGCCAGGACGTGCACCCCCAGATAGGCCCTCCTTAAGTTGTCATAGGTGATGCCATCCAGACCCAGGACAGTGTTTGTGCGACACTTCAGGTAGCCGAACACCTGCTCTGCCGTGAATGGTGCACACAGCGCATTGTTAGAGGGAGCACGCTTGCCCACTTCTTTCCACCGTCTCTGCATGCCACCTGCTGCCGAAAGTAGTCCTTACCGCCTGATGGTTACTCTCGCATTTGTTCTTGGTGGGCGGAAGAATGTATTGCACGGCCCTCTTTCGGTTGTTTTAAAAAAGTGGTAATCCATGGTGTTCTGCTAGGGGTTAATGTTTAAAAATAATGAAGATTTAGAAAAAATGCCTGTGGATGATAAAAATAAAGTTTTGTTTGTGAAGAAGGAAAAGAGAGTAAGCTTTACAAGTTTAAATTTTCTTATATTTAGCTTTGGGAAGGTCTATTGGTTTTTTTATAAAGGAAGTCAACAAACTTATTAATACTGGTAAATACACATAAAAGCTACTAAAATTCTAGTTTTAAGTCCAATATTGAGATAAAGTTAGCTCGGTTAGATTTTCAAATACGAATGAGTCTTTTAAGCCTGAAAAAAGCAGAGCATACAAAAAGTATTACTATGAGTTCTTAATTTTTACAGTTAATAACTAGAAAGTAATAGAATACTCTGGAAAATATATTTTTTACTATAAAAAAAAATTAACAACACAGACGCTTTCTTCTAGATTTAAGCCAGTTCTAATTTGTCACTCATAGAACTTGAGCAAAAGCCTAGTAAGTATTATAATTAAGAATCAAAAATATGCTATACAAATCAAATAACCATAAAATTTTGAATCAAAATTTTTAGGAAATTTTCAGAAGTATACAAAATATCTGATTTTACCATAAACATGAAAGTAATAAATTTTTTGATTCGGAAAAATCTGTGCCACTTGTAGACAGTTGAAAGGTATGTTTTTGAACATAGAATCAATCTCGCCATTTACAAAGTTATAAATTTGAATAGAAGGCCTAGTTGATTGCATCATTAAAAACTTTTGTTTTTCTCTAACTTTCGAGTCAAACTAGAGTTAAGGACTTGACCACTTATTATTAAATATTATTAGTGGAGAATTTAAATTTAATTCATTTAACATTCTTATTAGAAGCAAGTAA
This sequence comes from Copidosoma floridanum, assembly GCF_036245765.1. Classification (NCBI taxonomy): domain Eukaryota; kingdom Metazoa; phylum Arthropoda; class Insecta; order Hymenoptera; family Encyrtidae; genus Copidosoma; species Copidosoma floridanum. The sequence continues at coordinate 6,979,720 of NW_028321904.1, read as the reverse complement.
TTTTGATCATTTACTTAAAGTGGCTTGGACAATTTTTATTAGATAGATGCAAATTTCTAAGATTTTGTAATTATGTGAAAAAATGTGCCTTACCTATTTGTAATAACAAAATATTAGAGTCAACCACTTTATTTTTCAGAAAGTTGTTACTAAAAACTCCTCAATTTAAAACGCAGTTTCATAGGAATCATCACTAAAATGACTTTAACTCTAAAATCAAATAAGATAACTTTAGGAATAAAAATGGTATTCGTACTTTCTTATAAGGAATGTCTTAGAAATGTGAAAATTAATTAATAACCATTAAGAGTTTAAGAGAATTTCAAGAAAAGTGAGTTATTGTCTTCTGTGCGTGTGCACCTTAAAATAATGGGTTCTTTTTGTTCTTGTGAACAATATCTTATAAATTTTGAAGCCAATATAACTCTTGAACTAAAATATGCTATTCAGATATTTAAGTATCATCACACTAAAACAATAATATTTTCCATAATACATAACTTTAAAACGTCCCTCACTTAGTACTGCACTAAATTTTTAAGCCAGTTCAATAAATTATTTTTGACATACCATTTAAAAAAAATGCTGATTCTCTAACATTCATGTCAGTTTTGCAAGCGTTACAATAATGCATGGTAAAACAAGTTTCAGTTATAATCATTTGTTCTTAAATTTTTTTTGATGTGAAAACATTTTATACACGGCTTGGACTTCTGCTTGGGCAGTCAAATTTTCAAAGTGGAACGCTTTTTTTGTTACGCCTATGTAGATATACTAATACTGTTTTTTCTCTCTCTCTCTCTCTCTCTCTCTCTCTCTCTCTCTCTCTACTTAGGAGCACTGAGTTTACGCTGCTGCCAGCCAAAATACATAGATATACTATATCACATTCGTCTACAAGCAGTTAAGTATGCATGCGCACGTGCACACATGCACATGCTGTGTACGGCTGCTGGCCAATAAGTGGCCAGTGCTGCGTGTTTACACTGCTGCCTGCAAGAATATTGGTCTGTTTAATTCAGGGGTAAGGCTAGTGGTCTACAAGCCACAGGAAAAAACTGAGAGAGATGACAGTTGCCGTCCATCCGTGCGTGTGTATTAGTTTGCATCCGTCGGTTACAATTAACGCGAATGAATATAACCTTAATTTTAAAGCACGTTGCTGTTTCTATTTTAATAAATACTCAAACCAATGAGATCATTTGCTTTTTGCGGTTTAATTTGCTACCATATTTAGATATTTGTTATACTTCATTGCAAGAAAATTACTATTTCTTGCCTAGGATTGTTACTAGCGATTTTATTTTAATTTTAATAAGGAAAATTCGCAGCTTTCAACAACCTTTCTTTCAGATTTTTTACGTTTACAGATTATTAATAATCGATATTCATTTACCAGCATAGGTGGTACGACTATACATGGAATTTTTTCCAGATTTATAAATAAAATTGCATCTACAACATTTATTTATTAGTATACCTGCCACAAGCTAATTTGTTACTATGGTACAGAGCGATGAACAACACAGTTTGCAATGAATAACCATGTAAATATTTGGTAGTTTAATTTATTTGGTACTTTTTCTGCGTTATCAAATATTTTTTATTAATAAAAAATATGTTATGCAATTTCGCATTTCTTATTGACTGAGGACAAAACTACTATTTGTAAGGTCGACTTTTTCAAAATTTCAAGAAATTAAATTTTCTCGTGTTGCATGTTTCGTAACGCAATAAAGAACAGTAACACACATCCATATCTATGTTTTCACATCTTGCCTGGGTCGAATGCAACACCGTGTGTGTTTCCTCTGCACTCCGTGTCTTATAACAGTGGCACCGTAAATGTATTTTCTTGGTATAAATAAAGTGCTTATCGTCGTATGTGTGTGTTAGTTTAATATAATTACGTACGCAAGCACTCACTCACGCATACTCATACACACACATAAACACACACGCATACACACGCGCGCACGCACGCACACACACACACACACACTCACAAGTAAAAGAATTATGCTCGAAAATTAAGTAGAGGGTTACAGTATAAATCATTGAACGGCATAACGCTGGGCACTAATTGTAATATATTACACCAAAAACTTAACTAATAAAATTGTGTTTATTTTACTTAAGTAAGTAATTCAAATTTTGTTTAGCCTTATAAAATCAACAATGCCCAAGCAATACATCTATTTGTAATTTGAGGCAAAACGTTATACTATTATCACTAATAACGATATGTATAGATTACAAATGCCAATAAATTTAACCTAATAGTAATGATAATGACTGTATTTAACATAAAACTGACAAAATCATTGCCTACGCAACATACCCTATGGTCACGCAATTTCGGTATCTTACTGTTTTGAATGTATTTTAACTTTGTTAAGAGTATCAAATCTCAAATAAATTTTAAAAATTTATTAACACCGCTTATTAACATTACAGTTGTTATAACTTAACTGCTGTTTTCAAAGATATAAAAAAAACAGAAGCAAAATCGTATGAATTACGATGCTGTGTGTGCATTGAATTAAGCTCGCATTTGAAATTATTCTGACTGTATGATCAAACAACTATTATTGTTAAAGTAAAAACTTAGGTGAGGACAAAAGCAAAAAATAGTATGAGTAATAAGAAATTCGTACGCAGGGGAAATATTATCTATAAGTATTAAAAATATTTTCGAAAAGTAGTCTGAAGACAGCTTTAAACTTCATTTTTTTTATTGTTAATGAATTAACCTAAATTTTTTTTTACATTCTTTATCTTAAAACATAAGATTTCTTTATATCCATCATAGTAATAATAAAATAACTTTCTAATGTAAGATTACGCTAATCATCAAACCACACTTAACATAAAGTAGCAAAGTCATAGTTACTACATTCTTCTGAAATTTAAACTGAGACTTAATAATTAACAAAATATTTAAGTTTGTTTTAGTACTTTATGTTCGCTGACTATAAAACTATTTTGCTTGTAAGTTAAAAATATAATAGTTATTAAATCCTAATAAGCAATTGGTTACTAATAACCTTTATTATTTTTAAGAAGACATCCGTTAGTATAAGCTGTAAAGGAATGCAGTACATATAAATGTATAATTGTGTAATAAAATTATTTTACAATAATCACTAATTTTTCAATTACTTTTTTTTCTTTAACATATAGGAATAAATCTGTACATGAACGTACAGAACTCATAAATACTTTTATAAAGAAAAATTATGTTTTATACCATGATTAATACTTTATAGGCTTAGATGCAGTAAATTAATGTTCATCTAAAAATCTATATTTTCGTTATACATGAAACTAAATTATATATTTTCAAGAATTAAGAGTAATTTTTTCATCTTCACTTTTGTTAGAACGTACATGTGCTTTATAACTTAAACATATGTCAGATGGCACAAGCAGATATATTATTTTCCCTACAATCCTTGCACAGATTTTCAACAGCCCCCAGCTTAGCTCACCCCCACCGTCCCACAGTGGTTAAAAAAGCATGAATAGTGGCCAAAATTCTTGCTTTCCACAAATTTTCACTCTATTTTTCTGATTTCGGTCTTGATTTGTTCGTCATATAAATCTGTCCACAAACTTAATCCCGCACTTTTATTTACCGAAACACTCCTTTTTTTAGTCTATATGTAGCACAAAACTGTTACTAGCGTACACGTTCCTTTGCCTGTCAATGTAACGTACCTAGTCACAATGTAAATAGTAAAATAATAAGTTGATAAAAAAGATTTTCATACCCTTAGTGTATATTGAGTAAAAGATCTAATAAATACTTAACAAAAAAAAAATTGGAAAAGTGGGGTAATTGTTAAAAGTCTTAAATTAGATATGCCGCATCAAAGTGTTGCCTTAGAACTAATACTAAAGAGATGAACATACTCAATAATTGTTTATATTTTAAAGCAATTTTGTTATGTAGAAACATCATGACTGACCAGAGACTTGAGTTGAGATGAATTTTTTTTTTTGTTTTATATTCATCATCGCGCCCTAACAGGCTCAGACATGGCTATTTTGACACTATAAAATGTATTTAGCCATACGTTGGTTAATTAGCAGTTGGTGTAAAACGGTAGGAAAATCGGTAGGTTATAATGAAGCTCAAATTCCTTTAAGTTGTATTTGAGTTGTTACAAAAAATGCGTAATTTATTTCGTATGCTTATGCCAAATAATTAATAACGCTTTTTTTATTGCTGAGTATAACCTTAGAAAATAAAAAAAATGTTCTTTTTTGGGTCATAATAAAGTTTTTGTATCTTAAAATGATACTTGTTTATAAGAAAAAAAATATTTCAGCTGTCACAGAAGCGTAGGTGTTAAAGAAAAAATTCATAAAAGGTGATTGTCCATTTAAAATCATGTATAACTATTAGTTAGTGTGAATACTTGATCTCTTGCAGATGTCAATGTTTTTAATTACTACATAAAGCTCATACATTACGTTTGGACTAAAATGAAGAGTTCTGTAATAATTAGTAATGAAACGATTTCAAAGTTCATGTGTCTGTTTTTTAAACTTTGTTATCAGTATTTTTAAACATTTTGCTTTTAAAAATTATTATGTCAGCAGTTGCAGAAGTGGTCTATTACTCACATCTGGTTAACAGAAAGACAACTCAAGTGATTCATTGTGAAGAAGCTATTTCAATACTAGTTTAATTAATAAAGGCGTTCCAAAAGTAGTCAGAAAACATCAAAGCTTAGAAAGGGATCATTTTATACGTTCCTTAAATCAACAAAATTGAAAACCACTTCTTATTAAATTGATAATGTTGTTTTCTTTCACTGTAGTATCTATTGTCATTTAATGTATTTTAATGTCTTAATGATAGTCTTTGAAATGAATGTTAGATTAGTATCAGGATAGTATACACTACAGTAGTTGGAACTGCTAACATGATGATTTTTGGAAGTCAAATCTTTAAAGTAGAGTAGTTAAAACGCTTTTAATAAATTTAGAACAAAAACACCACTTATGGGATAGAATTCATTTATATTATATTCATTCAGTGTGTATATATATATATATATATATATATATATATATATATATATACTGGAAGGGCTTTGCCCCTCTGTGCGCCCATCCCCCATTTCCAGTTTAAAATGAATTAGTAAAATGAAAAAGGTTCTCATTCCTCGCTTTTTTCATACAATCTTTCATAGAAAAGTAACCTTATCCAAAATATGAGCACATTAAATTTTAAGATAAAATGCTTAAATATGATAATTATTATAATGTAGAAGTTAGTTAGATAATCAAAAATACAAAAAATTAGCTGTACGTTTGACAAATGACCAACTTATTATAAGCTGGTCTTTGCGCCCTATTTGTGTTCTTACTATTAACGGAGATTTGTATAAAGTAACTTAAAAATTTTTCATTAAGTTCTTTTCCGTGAACTTTATTAGAAAACTTTCTTTAAAAAAGATGGTTATTCTGAATATGAAAGAAAAGGCAATACAAAAGATAATCATAATTATAAAATCAAAGACAGTAACATGAGAATTCCTGTTTATAATTTAAGGATGATCAAGAGGATCATTTTGCGGGGGAAGTGGTAAGGGGGACCTGTACTGTAACATAGGGAAAATGTAGAGACGCCAACTTCTAAAATATAAATTTAAATGCGAAGTAATTATTCTTTAGTGCATATAGTACAGGTTATAGTATCTAATATTGTTTAAAAACATTACTAAATGATGTTGACAATTTTCGTAAAGAATATAAAATACATTCATTTAGTCAATTTATTTAGGAATTGGAGCATGGAAACGTGGCAACAGCGCTCATTACTCAATTTTTCCACTTCGAAGTTGCAACCCTGAGTTATAATACCTGTCATGCGAGTTGTCTTATTTTTTGTTTTTTCATACGCATATCATTTTGCAAAAGATAAAAAAACCAAATATTAAACTTTATATACAATTTTTAATTAATAAACGTTTGAATGGAGCTTTCTTGCTGTCAGAGGAGGCTTTGTTTACTTTGCAGAAGTCGCACTGTCGCACGTAGCAGACAAGGTTAGATGACATTCATCCGGCGCATGTACTGTAAAGTGTATACATATATATAATCATATGTTGCCAGTGTTTTCACGTAAAGTTCACAATGATCTCGTGAACTCAGAAAGTATGAGCTTCTTTATTAAAATTCTTTATACAATAGGCCATAACATGTGTGTTTTAAGATGACAAATTGATCCCTTATTATTAGACTTTATCAATATAATTTTTTTGAACTAATCTTTGCATTTTTTAACCTGTAAAAACTGTTTTTGTGAAAACAGAATACGTGTTAACTATTAAAGCATTGGTTAACTTACCTTCCCCCAGATCCAATCTTGCAGTATTTTTTAATACAAAAATGAACTATATAAAATATTGAGAAAATTCAGGAACGTTCTTAGTGAAGTTAACTATAAGGGTATTAATTTTGAGTAAGTTCTCTGTATTTTTGTATACCTTGTTAAAAGTGGCCTTTGAGGGTGGGCGACTTTGAACAAGGGGGGTGTAGTTGGAAGAGATTGGAGTTACTCTCAAGTGTCTCAAGCCTTCCCTTTAAGTTAAATAACGATGGTGGTACTAGGTCCGATGTTAGCGTGTAGTGGCTCCGTTTGATTCTTCGGAATCCGACTCATAGGAGAGATCTGGCGTTTGAGCAGTGATGCGTAGAGGCCTTGATGGGTTGGTCGCCAGGTTGACCAATGGGTGTTACAATCGTCGATTTGTTGGCCCGGGGTCAACTGTCTCCACTCCTAAGTTACAGGGAGGGAGGTCATGAGCACCCAGAACCGAAGATAGGACTTAGGAAGAGGCTTTGGTGGAAAAACAAGTTGTAAAAATTGTCTTATATTGGTACAGTGATATTTATTGAATATGTACTTCAAGCAATTTGAGTGGCTTAGGAGATATGCAATACACGTATTTGCATATCTTGGATCGATATCTATCAGTCGTCACACAGTCCTTCTTATATACTTTACGTCGCTTTCTTACTTGCGATGTTGGTTACCACCTGGGGAGAGATAGGTGGTACTATTAAGTACTAGTTGGAAGTCGGTGCTGCGCGCGAAATTTTAAAATTCAAATTTATGTAGAAACGATCTCATTTAAGAAAAATGATTATTTTAATATACGATAATTAATAAAATAATGCCCTGGATTGTAACAACCTCTTGACAATCCTTAAACAAGGTAGAGAAATCAGTTTATAATTGGAAAACTCCTTTGATGGCATGGTTTGATTTAAACAAAGTAGATAATGTCGCAAAATCTATAAAATGCATTATCATTGCAGAATATTACATATTCGATAATAAAGTAAAAAAATGGAAACGACGAAAATATTCACAAAAAATTTTACTATAGGTATAATAAATCTTGTTCCTCCAAAAGACCAAAAAAGTTTTTACTTGAAATTAATACTAAACAAAGTTCAAGGTAAAACATCATTTTTCGATTTAAAAATTTCCGATAGTATTGTTTGTGATACATTGGAAGAAACGACTATTACTATAGGAATGGTAAAAAATAATTCACAAATTGACAATATTTTTGTTAGAAGCTAGTAATGTGATGTTACCATTTCAATTACGTAATTTTTTTACATCGTTCCTTATATCGAAAAATTTTCAAGGTAATACGATTTGGCTGGAGCATAAAAAAATTTTGTTACAAATTGTAAAGATAATAAAAATACAGCCCCATTATATTTAAAAAAAATTTTTAATTCCAATGAGAAATCTTGCGTGGACTTTGGTTTACCAGAACCAAGTACATACACAGAAGAAAATTCTGTTAATGACACAATTGAAATCGAAATTTACAAAGAAAAATGTCGTGAAATTTTTGTAAAGTTAAATAATGATCAAAACCTTATTTTAAAAAGGGGTCCTCTATTTAAACTCAAAAATTTTTTTTAATGACCGTCCTGGAGGTTCTGGCAAAACTTTTTTATGTGGAACGATGAAATATGATTTTATTTCGATAAAAAGAAGAGTTTTATACATGGGTTGGACTGGTAAAGCTTTAATTCTATTACCAAAAGGAATGACGAGCGACAGAACTTTTGAATTACCATTGAATTTGAATTCGATTAAAAGTGCTGTCTTAAAGTTAGAATCCTATAAAAAAGATTACGTGAAGTTAATGTCATAATTTAGGACGAAGCTTCTATGATACCAAAAAAAGCCTTAGAAATAGTTGATAAAACCTTAAGAGATTTGTGTAATACAAGCACACTGTGTGAAAACAAATTATTAGTATTAGGAGGTCATTTTCGTCAAATTTTACTATAGTAGTTAAATATAGTTATTAACTTAACCTAATAGAAGAGTCTATTAAGTACTCCAAAATTTAAAATATATTTAAAGTTTCACATCTGAAAACGAATATGAAATTAATAGACAAAAAATTTTTGTCAGTTTTATTGGCTACTGGTAATGGAAGAATAAATTGTTTACATATACGTGAACAATAGAAAATAAACGATGTATGTTCGGAAAATTTTTAGTAATGTTAATAGTTTTTGAATGAATAGTGTAATATTAACGTCTCATCATGAATACACTTATTTTTTTAACAATCAAATTTTAGAAAATATGAAAGAAGAAAAAATAACTTATTATTCTTTAGACCATGCTACTTATAAAAAAGTTAATAAAACAGACGATAATATTTACATAAAATTTACAATAGAATTTTTAAATAATGTTTGAGAAGGACTTTTACCACACAAATTAAATTTATTAATCAATACTACATTTATGTTAATAAGAAACTTAAGTATTTCCAATGGCCTTTGTAATGATACAAGGTTAATAATAACAAAATTATTTGAATGTAACATAGAAGCAGAAATAATTACAGACGACAAAAAAGGATGTGAAGTTTCTATACCAAAAATAACATTAAGTACAAGTAGTTCATCATCACTCCCCTTTATTTTCTACAGAAAACAATTTTTTTTTGCATAAGCTTTTTGAATGACTATTAACAAATGTCAAGGTCAAAGTCTTGATTTTGTAGAATTGTATGTTAAAAACCTTTATTTTATTATGGACAGTTATATGTTGCCCTTTCTAGGTGTGAGGATCCAAGTAATATCTTCATTTAAATTGAAGCTGAAAATAATTTTAAAATACAAATAATTATTGAGTCCAAAATTTTTTATTAATTAAAAATAAATTTAGATACTCAACTATCTACACTATCCACATTGAAAAATGTGCAAAAAAAATTTAAGGGTGAAAAAATTGAAATATATCATTGAACTTACACAATTGATTAAATGCAACTTGTAAAAAAATTATGTTTTAGTAAAGAAGATTTGTTTATATGCAATGTATGCAAAACGAAATTTTTTAACCTTGAAAAGTTAGTAGAACATAAGACGACACATCCAAAACCATTATTTATTCATGATATATGTAAATTTCATTTACTTTAAAACAAAATTATCTTAGACATGAAAAGGAACACAGTTTAGAAAAAAAATGACATGCAGTTATTATAATAAAAAGCTCAAGAGATCGACACCTTTAATAAGACATAGAAAAATTCACAGTGAATGTGAAATTAAACAAATTTGTACAGAATGAAGAGAAGGACTTTCAAGGTTAGAAATCTTAAAAAGACTTATGAAAATTTACACTTTTAAAAATTTATAATGTACAATGTTTTCGAAAAAAATAGTTATTTTAGTACACACATAGTTTATTTTTCTCTCCTGTAACAGGATATTATTATAAAAATTTTTATTGTCGTATGAGTTTGGGACTTTTAAAAAATATATCTAAGTCTCTTATACAATACTTTCAATGATTAGCGCAATGAAAACAACTACTCAACAAAATGAAATTATCTTCTAAACTGTAAAAGCTGTTAAGAAGTAAGGTGGGGATCGAAAAGGATAAAGAGGGGTTGAAGGGGGATGTTTGGAGGATGAAGGAATATGTTATGAAATAGACAAAACAGAAGAGAACAAACGTATGACAAAGTGTTTCGAGGGAAAAGGGTGGGGGTTGGAAGGGGATGGAGGGGGATGAAGTTTGATGGAGGTGGGTTAGAGGCCGAATCCACTCAAAGTAACTAAATAATGTAGGAAAATTTATACTTGGCCGATAAAATACAAGTGCGGCCAAGTAAGCGCACTGGGTTGTTGGGGATTAGCCGCTTGGGATTTTGGTAATTAATAAATGAAGAAAAGTGCGGCCAAGTAAGCGCACTCGGTCGTTGGGGATTAGCCGCTTAGGATTTTGGTAATAAATAAATGAAATAAAATGCGGCCAAATAAGCGCACTGGGTCGTTTGGGATTAGGCATTTGGGTTTTATGTGTTCGGGCTTTGAGCGCTGTGTCTTTGAGTTTTGGACGTTTAAACGACGCGCAGTCGCTCGGCCAATCGGAGGCCGGCTGCGCACAAGTGTGCGCGAGTTCTCAGCACGATCTCGGCACACTGCTCCATAGTGGTATAGTCGAGCTTCGGCAGCTCAACAAAATATGTAGAGAATGCTGGTGATAGTCCTGCAGCTGGGTATCCCGGTTACGGACGACACTCTTCTCTAAAGGGGAAGGGCCCTAGGTGTCTCTTCACCCTGAATCTCGCCGAGTGCGATAAAAAAAAAAAAAAAAATTCCAACCGATGCCGTCTCTTCCACAATACCAGGAGACATATGTAGCCAGAGCACAATCTGGATCCAACTCATCAGAGTTGTGAGGAAGTCCCACCATCCCACCTGGTGTAGTTAGACAATTTGTGGCTACAAATGTAAGTAAGGGAAAACAGCTGTGAGGGGCACGGGAAGCCACAACGGCTACCTTCTTGGTCGTCACGTCCCCAACGCGCTTACCCACATGTTCCCGTCTAAAGATGAGCAGTTGGTTATCCGGGGAACGACCCGAGACGAGATATTCTTTGGTCAGCGGCGTACCTCCCTCCATCACAGTCTCCGTACATCGAGACTCCCAGGGTAAGAATCAAGCAACCCGTAGCCAGCTCTTCATCATCAGAAATAATAATAAAGAATAGCCTGGAAGTTTCACCACTGGCGCTTTTTAGGGCCATGATAAGTATTTACGTTCCCTACTGAACCATCAATTTCATCGGTTCTTTTTAGGATTCACCTAAGTGTAAACTACCTTGCCAACAAATACATTTTTATTACCATTTCCGGAAGCGATTCGTCGACTAAAAGACTATATTAACTAAAGACGGGCACTATTAAAGCAAGTCAGCTATTCACAAGCAGACGTCACCTGCGGAGTTGTTCTTCGCAAGGCTGGAAAACCCGGTGACCGACGACTCTATATTACCCTCTCGACTCTAAGCATTCTTATCCTCTCCAAGGTCTGCGCTGGGCAAACCTATAACGGCTATAAAGGAAAAAAAACTTGAGCTTACGGGACAGCCTCCACTGGACAAGTATCACTAACCAATCTCCCCATCTAAGATCACCAAAACAACTGAATCTGCAAATAAAAAAAGTGCTTTAGACACCAACGTCTTCAACGTTATACCGGGAGACGTTGGGAAAGAGCACTACAACTAGCCCCAAAGCTTCGGACTTTGTAATTTTTCTCCCAATCAGTCTGGGTCTTCAACAGCAAGCCAGAGAAGATCACCCTGAGGTATCCAGGCAGTCACAATCGCTGTTAACTGCAGTCAAGAAAGAGTTAACTTAAGAAGCTCACCGGTCTTTTTTAGGGCCATCGGACGTCGAACTACCTAGCCAACAAATGTATTAAAATTAATAAAGTTGACTGAAAATAGCCTTTAGGGGTCATAAAAGTCGTAAGCATGCCAATAGTCGCAAAAGGGTATATTGGAAAGAAAACTTCAAATGTATCTAATGAATACAATTTGAGGCGTCAAGAAACTGACGCAGAAAATTTATCGAGATTGAAACAGCAGCTTTAAAATTGACAACTTAAGAGTCTATTACGTGAGAGATCAGCTTTCCATTGTACCCTTACAGCAATCTCTGAAATCTTTAAAGATCCTACTTCAGATTTTTAAATAAGTGGAAAATGTATTTCTGTTTTTGTGGCAATAAAAATGTTGGGTTTAAGGTCCAGGACTTTGTTGCTCTGGTAATAAAATTGTAAGATATGAGAAAAAAAAAATTTTTTTTAATATAAATTTTTTGGGGGTTTAAAATCTTAACAGCTTTAAAAAATAGCCCTTGCCGTGAATTACACAGAAGAAACTGTAAATCAACAACTTCTTATAGCCATCGATTATTTTATGGCATAAAGAATGCACGGTACTTTTCAGAATAATTATTTTTTTGAATTTTTACACCTTATTATTTGACCAAATAAACTATATGGATTCCGAAAAAATATGTTTTTAGTAAGAAGATTTTTGTTCTGAGATGTATTGGGAATATGTATAAAATTTTCTAACTAAAAATGTTTCACATTACATGTCAACACACTGCGGTGTTTTATTTAGTAAGTCGGGCGAAGCCGAGACGGGGGGCTGCTAGTGTTATATGTAGGATGAACTGTAGAGAGCCGTAAGGGCTTATATTGAATGATCCACACAAACAAGTATAAAGTATAAGACGATGTATTCACACTTGCATACGCACATTAATATATACAACTAAGGTCTTACTCCCTGACTGATTTGCGCGCCAACTACCTAACATGAGATGAGTATGAACTGTATGATAATAATTGATTTAAATTAATTTTATTGAGTAATACTAGATGTATAAAATAAAACTATTGATGGGTCATTTCAATAAAGTATTATTTAATAAGCAATCAATGAAGCTCACCTATAGCAACTTTGAAATACAACGACGCCTCGACCGAAGAAAAACACAGTAATTTTGTAACGTGTTCAATTAAAAAATACGGGCTATCTTTTTCTTTGTTTAAGACCTCTGGTTACTTAAAAACACATGATTGAAAAAAATGTTTAATTGTAAGTAAAAAAAAAACAATATTTTTAACGGTTTAAAAATGCCAAGGTCAGTAGTATATAACTTATTCGACGTCTCTGAGGCAGTCCACTCATATTTACTAGCAACGTTCTCTGTGTTGTCCAATAACAAAATTTGGACACTTTTGTACACACCAGTAGATATTCCTAGCTACTATTCTTCAACACTCTATGATACGCTAGTTGACATATACGAGGCAGGGGACTTGAATACAGCCGCAGCGCCCCTTGAGTTGCCCAGTCATTACATTTAGTAACTCTGGAACTCGCGAGTTAAGGTCCCCAAGATAGCGTGCATATTATATCTACCCAGAGCGTAACTCATTCTAACTTGCTACTACACTCTGGCACTCCTCGACACACTAGTTAACGTCCTTGAGGCAGCGCACTTGTCTAAACTCGTAGCGCCCTCCGTTTTATCTAGCTTCTGAAGATGGACACTTCTAGATATGCTAATTGACATCCCTAACAGAGAGCACTGGTATGTATCCACATCACTCCGTGGGTTGCTACTTAGGTCATATAGTCCTGGACACGGTAGTATTATTGGGATTGGAAAATCGTATTCTAAATTAAATTCTTTCTTATATAGAAGTATATGTACGCTGTACTTTGTACCCGTAATTTTATAGTTTAAAATTTTTGAGCTCGATATATTTTTAAATATGATACAGAAAATTAAAAAAAGTTATTTTATTCAATGTTGAAAAATATTTCGATTGAATTAAATATATATTTTTGAACACATTTGTAATGTAAGTAAAAGGATTTTTTTACAGATGATCTGAAAGGATCTGAAAAAACATTCTTATAAAAAACGTTTGTTTATCATCGTATTTTAACAAGCAGAAAAATTATATAAATAGCATAGACAGATATGTCTTTAATTTTGATCACAAAAAGTATGAGAAGTAATAAAACTACAGAACAAACCTTAGAATTATATAGTTTTAAGAGTTTATTTTTAGAATTTAAATTAGTTTAAAAAAATTGAGAGAAGTTGATTTGATAACAAAAGACAAAACTTCCATGGTTCCAAAGAAGCTATAAGAACAATTCATAAGGCTTTAAAATATTTATGTTATGATGACACATCTTTCGAATACAAGTTGGTTTTCTAAAGTAAAGATTTTCGTTAAACTTTACCGATCACTAAAAATAGTAACAGAAGTATTATTACTCTTCAAATGATAAAATCATCATATTTATGGAGATTCTTTGAAATTCTTACTTTGCACAGAAATATTCGATAAATTTCTAAAAATTGCTTAAGATTGTTGTTAAACGTTGGTAATGAACTGATCAAGACATTTAATATTACTGAAAATTTTACAACAATTGTTTGTTTAGAAACATTCGGAAAATTTTAATTCAGATATAATGACTTAGACTAAGTCCTTGAAGGGGGTGGACGAGGCCCATTAAAATGCAAAAAAAGAACAAGTTTTTGAGTAGGGCTTATTTAGACCTCAGTTTTTTAAAGGGGCTAAGTAAGGGTTGAGCAGAAAGTAATGGAGTGGAAGCAAAAAAGGGACAACTAATATTTTTTTTAAATTATTGTTTACGTAAAAAGTAGGAGTAAACGATCAAACTTCCAAAGAGGGGTTAGTGAGGCTATGATAAAAGCTATGGAGAGTAAGGAGGGTCTTATCAAATCACAATCAGAAAAAACACGTAATACCACAACAAATTAACCCTCTAAATGGGGGAGTAAAGAAGATGGTAAGGAGTAGGGTGAGGAGGGACCAGTAACCTTTAGTGCTTACAACTACGTATATCTAGAAAGAAGTTCAAAAATCTTTAAAAAAACATTCTGCAGGATGGCTTTATTTTTAATAAAACAGTATTACATGATAGTAAATATCACTTCAGAATGTTCATTACACATATGTTTTTAATAAATAAATAATATTGAACTATCTAACTTATATTCGTTGCAGCATAAAAAATACTTACAACGAATGTAAATCAGTGAACTGTACTACTTTTTATACTTTTTATTGAAAATCCTAATTTAACATGGAACTTGAAAGAAAAATCACACAAAGTTGCATTCACAAGGAAATAATTTGTAGCAATTTTCCATTTTTTTTTGTAGAATAGGTTTCTATAAGATTATCTAATTATACTGCTAAATAACTGTACAAGTGGTTATTAAAGTAAAATAAGGAAAAGAAAGTCAAATATGCATAAAAGTGTTCATATAGGTATATTTATACGATAAAAGTTATTGCCAGAATTGCTGCATATTTGTGCTCCTCCTACTTCTCTAACTATTTACCCTACTAAATAATATGAGTGTTCTTTAGTAAAAAGCACGTTAGTCACAAATGAAAGGTTGTAAAACAATCAAACAAAATAAGAAGTAGTTTATGTATAAAGAGCACTTTATATAAATAAAGCATTGATTGAAAAAAGATTTTACAAAATTACCGACTGTTTGAAAATTATTTCTTAAAAAAAAAAAAAAATATTAAAAGTCTATAAATAGTTTCTAACTTGTTATATTTAAAAGTAAAAAATAAATGAAAATTAAATGAATATTTATTTGTATATAGAAAAGCAGCAACTGTAATATTTATTTCTAAATTAGTTAAATGATTCAATTGTATAGACAAAAAATTGATTAAATTAAAACTTGAGAGTTCTTACAAATTTTAATTAAATCTTGTAATTTAATGAGCAATTAAAAAATATTGTTCTAAAAAAGAAGTTACAAACCGAATTATCACAAGGAACAAGATGTTGATTCATTATAGGGATCAGTGTGGATAGGCTACTTGGAAAGTGTAGAGAAGATCGTTAGTTTGACTAAGAAGAAAGGTTTTTTTTTTTTTTTTTTTTTTTTTCAGTTTAATGAGATACCGAACGAAGAATTAAAATTTAAAATTTTTTTCTCTGCATATTCGCTTTGGTAGTGTGGTGAAGCGTGGTAAAAACAGCGAGCTTCAATGAAAAGTTATTTGACTTTTATTATACATTTTCTTGAAGTCAGCAATCTGAGTTTATTAGTTTTATAAATCTAAAATTCTAATCTTACAAGTGTTCCTATATCATATATTGAATGAAAAGACTTTACTTTCTAGTAAGAGTAGCAGGTAGATGGAACGTGGAGCACTCAAGGGGTTTGAGTCCTACTAGTATATATATGCAGCAATTTTCAAGAGTAGTTCTATACATCCCCTACCCCTATTTTATAACTACAACAAACCCCCTTAAATTATAGTGAAATCTTTTTAATTTTTTTTTAACTTTGATAGGATGAAATATTCGGTTGCCACCAACTCCAACACCTTTACTTCTCCTTATTGTGTAAGCAAACTAGATTTTTGGCTGAGAAATCAAGACAAGAACTAAAAAGTTTTAGTTGTATAAATCTCTAGCCTGAAAACAAACTTATGAATTGCCAAAAAGGTCCAATGTCACTCAGTTTCCGGTGGTTAAGGACTGGCATTCTAATTAACATTTTAACCTTAAATTTTAACGGAACGTAAATTTTTTGACTTTTAACAATCACATAATATTTCATGACGTTCACATGCAAATATTTTGCAAACCATCAAATAAACTAAAAAAAAATCCTTCTGAAAAACTGCTCTGAAAAAGTTGTTAGACCACATAGAGCCATGTTTTAAAACGATTTGGCTTTATAGAGTATTAATGTCACACTGGTAAGATGTCCGTATTCCTAACTTTTTCGTAAATATCCTAAAAATGTGTCAGAAAATACTATTTTTTTGCTAAGTACCAGAGGTTGAAATGGCACTGACTTGAGCATGTTACCGATTTAGGCCACGCTCTCTTCCTCGCAGTGCCATTGACGCGTTTTCGAGAGAGTTGCTTTAAAGTGACTTAGTAAGCAAAATTATCAATATCTGCTGATCTAAGCAGCGTAAATGAATAATTTTTTTTCGATTTGGGAAATTTTAATATAATCAATATTGCACGTATCAACAACATTCTAGTTATAAATATGTTTGCTGCTAATATAGTAGTTTACTAATTAAACTCTGTAGCTTTATTTGTCTTTCCGTTTTGGAGTGCCTCTGGATGATTACTTCATCTATACTATACTAGAAGATGACGGTGATATTTGATACATTAGAGCAGCTTATAGCAATTGTTACAATTAAAAAATTTGTTTGTAATGATTAAAAATAATTATCCCATTCGTTCGTAAGTTTTTTTCTACATTTAATACAATGTGGTACTCTCATATTATTTCTATTAATACTTTTATCACTTTGAACATTTTATAAGCAAAGCCACAGGGTGCAATAAGTGCCATACTATATTAACAAAAGCTCTTTATAACTCAGCTATTTGTAACTAGAATGTTGTTGATATTTGCAATCTCAATACTATCACGAGCTAATACGCCACATTAAAGAAAAATTGTTAATTTATGATGCACAAATCAATAAATATCATTAGTTTTTCCAACCACTTTAGTTTGAAGCAACTCACTTGAAAACACGTCAATGGCACAGCGTAGAAGAAAGCCTGGCCAAAGTCTAGCTGGTAATTTGCGAAAAAAGTTTTTTTTTCGATACAGTCTTAAGATTCTTACGAAAAAGTTAGAGGTACAAAAATTAAGCCAATGTTAGATCAATATTCTATTAAGAGAAGGTATTTTAAAAAATGGCTGTATCTGATTTAACAACTGTTTTAAAGCCGTTTTGCAGAAGGAGGTTTTGAAATTTGTTTGATGGTTTGCAAGAAGTTTGCATCAGATCGTTTTTTAATATTGTAGGGTTCTTAAAAATTACAAAATTTATGTTTTGTTAAATGAGCTCTTTGTGTGATCTTAGAAGATAACCAAGTAAGTGTCACGTATGTAGTAACGTCGCATTGTCATATAAATACAAGGAGATAGATGTATATGTTAATGTATGTATAAGTATACGCAAAGGCATTCACTTTTCACTCTATTGTTTTAATTACCGGATGATGTACGTATGTTGTATATATATATGTAAGAGCGACCTATATATTGGGAAACAATTACCTTAAAACTACTTTTTTTTTATTCCAATCGTTATAAGACAGTATTTCTACTTGTTATATGTTATGCTAAGCCAAAAAAAATACTGCTGGTCACACTTTTTAAAAGTTAAAAGGATGTTAATCTTGTGTAAGCCATGAATCCATTATGCTTTTTGAGGAATAAAGTAATAAGCTTTGACATAAATGACCTGCACAGTAAAGTGGACCTTATTTCACATGGCATCCAAACAAGTGGCCCACAGTTGTAAGATTTACATGAGAAAGTAGATTCTCAGAAGTGCAGGCTAAGTGAGTAAAGGCTGGGTCTTGAACTTGGGAGCATGCATTACTAAGCCCACCGAGTAAGAAGAGCTGCAGCCTTAACCCTTGTGCTACTGTGATTGTACGTGTTTTTCAGTGATTTAATGTTAGTATAAAGCATTCTTTTCTGGTATTAATACGTTAAATGTATGACAAAACTTATGTTCTAAATTGAAGGCTTTATTTATAGAAATAAGCTTTATTTATTTTTTTGAAGTTTTCTATGAAGAAATTTTTAAAATCGTTTTAATTTAAGAAAATCAAAAATTGCTTTAATTAACAAAAGCATTATAGCACTATTCTTTCTAAATATATAATCAAATATACAATCTATCTTTACCAAACTCACTGCGATAGCATTTTTCTTGAAGATTTTATATTTCGTTATATACTCTTAAAGTTCTAAATAATGTTTTTCTACGTATACTTAGCCCTATATTAGTTTGAAAAAAACATTTGTGACCATACTAAAATAAAAACTGTTTTTTTATTTCTTTTTTTTTTTTACAGATTAAAAACAATTATTTACTATCAATTTTTCAATTCAAAGTGTATGTATTATTTAAAATGATATAGAGCAGATACTTTGTTCTAGTTCTGAATTTCAAATATCAAAGTTTAGAGTAATTTGTCATTTCTCATTAATACAAACATTTATTGATACAATCAACGTATATTATAATTAAAATAAAACTCTATTTATAGTGTTAAGTCACTACATGGTGGTCAATTATTATCTTGTATTATTGTCTGGTAGTTAGGGGTCGTCACGTGGAGCGTGTAGAGAGTGAAGCTCCACTAGTGTACATGTATGTACACATTTATGTACATACACTTTTCAGGCTGTCCTGTACTACACATTTAGGAGGCTCACCCTTTATTTATATTATGAGGTAACTTTCTTAGTTTGTAAATTTTGAGTATATTAAGCCATACAGAATAATATAATATTATGTTCTGTAAGGAAAAATATTTTTCATTTTGTCTTGTAATACATGATTCTATTCAGAGAATCCATTTACTCTAATAAATGACAAATTTTTTTTTATCATCTGTATCCATATAAATGTTATTTTAGCATATTTTAACTTTAAAATCCAATAAATTCGTAAATTTTTGTAAACTTCCTTCAAAGTAACATATTTTCGAAAATTTCTGTGCACGTGTGTGTCTATAAAAGTACATTAGAAGATATACCTTTTATTTATTCGACTGGTTGTTGTCAGAAAAAGTAGTTATTTGTTAATTATGAGTTTTTGACTACAAAAAAAAAATTGTCAGATGTGCCATATTTTGGTGTTATTTTATTGGACTTTTATCCCTATCTTAAATTTTTTTTGTTTTTTCTTTAACTCATCATTGTTAATAATATTTGATTATAATAAAAGATACCTTTTTTTTAAAGTTAGTTATATGTGGTTTTATCTAGATGCAAGCATAAAAATGATATTTTCATACCAACTAAATGCCACATTAATAAAAAAGGGGGCATAAATTAGAAAGAAATCTTATAAGTAAATCATTTTACAAGTATAAATGGGAGAACTAAAAATACATTTAAAGTAACGTCTAGTTATCAAAAGAAACAGATATTTATTTACGTAAGAGTCACCATAGAAATAAGTTTTGAGCTTATTTTTTACTCCTACTACATGACATAATATAATAATTTTCTCTTATATATTTGTTCCATTCAAAAATTAGGCAATTACGATTGACTTAAACGCAACCAATACAATGTATTTAGTGTGACAGATGAGCTTTATTAAAAAATTTATGTGTTTGATTTAATATACGCATCGTTACGAGCAGTATATTGTTATTTATAGAGAAAATCATGTAGATAACTTTATTTAATAAAGCAAATAATTACATAATATTTTTCCGTGTTAATTTAAAATTAATAAATACAAACGAAATTTTTTTTTTAAGTAAGTGAAATTTCTATACTTCTTAAGTTAAGTTATAACAATTAATTATGAAAAACGTCTTGTAAAAGTATTTAAGTAAGGGAGAGACAAGTAATGATAAAGAAAATATTTTTAATACACTATTTATAATTTTTTTTAGGGTAGACTCTGGCTTGGCGCACTAAACACGAGGGACAAGGTGTGGGTATGTTGAAGTAACCCTAGTACCTCCTAGTTTTTCTCAGTCCTGAATAAGCCATAACACAGTGGTATCACGTAATTACACGTATTTTTTGAAAAATTAATAATTAAATAAAAAAAATCAAAGGTTTAGTTTTTGTGATCAGTCAAAAACTGTTATTATACACTTCTTTTATTGTGTATAAGTATCTTTTTATTAAGTTCCATTGAAAGTTGAATTTAGCTAAAAAAAGTAGCGTTTGGTCTTAAAATTTTTAAGTTAAGCATAACTTAAACAAAAAACGTGTGCATGAGCTAAGCAGACTGCCTAGCAGGTATATCATTTAAACTAACATAATTTACTACTCATTTTTTGAATTTTTTTGAGATGGTGAGTAAATATGAGTGGGGAGAAGAGATATGTACGTCACAAAAATGCTTGCTTTTAACATTTTTTAAATATGTGTTACTATTATCAAGTTCTGGAGTTACCAACTTAATATTTATATCCAAATATTGCTATTCTTTGGTGAAAAAATCCCTTAAGCTATTAAAGACTAAACAAATTAGATTACAATTATCATTTAAACAATAAAATAAAGCATTTCCCTCTTCACTGTAGTACATGTCGGCTTTGCCTGAACGAAATACCCACTTTAGGGCCCCTTTCCTATCAGAAAGCGATTATTTGAAGAATATTTTTATTTTAAATCATAACCTGGAACTTAGTAGACACTTATCCAATATTGCTTATTGATTCAAAAGCTTAATGTGCCCTTTCTAAGAAAGAAAAAAATAGGACTTATCATTCTCATTATACAAATGTTTAATTTTCTTGGCTCCAAGCCTTAACTTACCTATTTTAGGCCACTATCCCCTATCGTATAAGAAAAAAATAATAAAAACAATACTTTTTTTCACAAATTTGTGCTATAAGACAACATAACGTCTTAGGATGTTCAAATATTAAGTATAATGCTTCCGTTCAATCAAAGAAATACAGACAGGCAACAGTAATCATTGGTTCTAGAATGGCATAACTGCTACAAAGAGAGCCACATCTAGGTATTTAAATGCCTCGTTAGAATTTCCAACCAGACAGTACGTATACGCTAATATAAAACTACTACTGTGTGTAAGTACAACAGCAGAAGAGAGCAAATTAGTAAACTCACTAAAGAATAAAAGGATACATTTGTACGTATATTTATGTATAATTAAAACAGACTGACAAAAAAGAGGAAGGTTGTTTTATGTGATATTTGATGATCTTCATCACAGGAAGAGAAAAATATTTAATCTATGCGTTATTGTACATATATGTATATCCATCTAAACGTTTACTTGCTTACTTGCTTTATCTTTTTACAGACTAAATCTGCGTATACACCATGCCCGTAAAAATTTTACTTTAAGTTATTTGTATTTCAAGATTGAATAAAATGATATGATAAACGAACTGCTTAGTTGTGTATACACAACATTTATCTACTATAAACGAGCTTGAACTCGCAAATGAAAATTAGAGAACAAACGGAAAAAAATAATTAACTAAGGAATTTTTATGGTATTATTGATTCTTCTTTCTATTTTACTTAAAAAAATTAAATAATTATCTGTTTAAAGATAAGTAAAGTTTTTCTATAATTTGTTTTTTCTTATTCATGAGTGTATTGAAACTTATCTAAGATACTCTAGATACTACTATACTCTAGATACATCTTAGATTTTAAATAAAACTAATGATGTAAGGAGAACTTTTTACTAAACCAATATCTAGAGCACAGAAATATTTGACATTTGAAAAGATTATGTTTTTGAAATACACTATTTGCGACTGCTTGTTTCAATAAAAAATATTTATATTTATTTATTACTAGAACTAGAAAAATAAATTTACCACACATATTTACACACTAATACGCTTACGTGCATGTGTATTAGTTGATAATTTTTAGTATTGATTCGATGATCTAAGTCGTAAGTAGTACATTAATAAAATATTTGTTGTTTGAAACTGACATCTGAATCAAAAAATAGACTGTTTAAGATAGTCATTAAATAAAGTTTACCATGAAAAATATTTTATAGGAATACCAGAGCTCTTGTGATTCAGAAAGCTATGTAACGTACTGTATGCGGTATCTCTTAAAATTAAATGTACTGACGATGTTTGTCAATAAGAAAATATGTACTGCTGGTAAGAAATAAGCTAATGTTTGCAGTAACAGCAATTATTGATGATGCATTAAAAATAACAATACGAACTCAAATTCTAGTTTCAGGTTTTTCTAAAAATTAAGATACGTTTTTATCTTTGTTTTTTTGTAAGCTATACCTACGGAAGAGAGAAGTTTAGATTGCCTTTATATATATATATATATATATATATATATATATATATATATATGTGAGTGTGTGTATGTGTGTGTGTATTGTTCTATCTGATTATTTCTCAAGAGATTTATTTTTTACAATGTTATCAGTCAGACTACAATACCGTAACCACCGTGTTTCTTTAAAATTCCTTTTTCAGGTAACTTTGTCAGACTGTTAAGTGGTAGATCAATAAAAGAGACAACATCTCCGGTTCTCGTACCTCCATCATTCTCATCACATCCTAGTCTCTTCAGCTGTGGGTTGTGATCCCTGTAAAAAAAAAAAACACATAGCAATTTGTAGGGTGATAACTGTAAAAATTTATCAGAATGTTATAGAATCTGTGTACACAAAATAAAACTTCAGGCAGATCTCACACTTATTGATGGTTTTTCAATCAATCATAAATTGTTGAAATCGCATATTTGGTCAACGATACATCTTTAATTTCTATGAAAAAATAAGTTACATAAAGTATAATATCTTTCAGAAAACCAATTTCCTGTCTCGCTTTGTGAAATTTTCAATATTTATTAACTTTTTGTAGTACCTATACAACTTTTTGCAGCTCTATGTTTACAGGTCTTGACTTTCTAATATTTTTGGACTTTATAAAAGTTAGCATGTACATTGAGTACACAAAATTTCTAGATGTAATAATGTAGTAACGCAATTGAAGAAACGTAGACTAATCTCAGGTACGTTTTAAATAAGTTTTGCTTACAAGTTGCATAACATATTCTAAGGGCTAAGATTTGTTGTTATTTATAAGAATATGTGTGTAATTAATTTGATAAATACAACAATGCCTCACTATGATAGCGATAAAAAAATTTTCTTTAGTCCGAACTTCATTCAAAATGATTGACTTACTTTTTCGAAATACATTTTCCAGGTAACGTAAAAACCATGTATTTCAAGTTGTTACACGTGATAAATGAGTAAGTATGTTATTACTATGATGACGAAAACTTTAAAGTGTTATTATTATAGATTGGGGCATATGTGTCGAATTAGAATGTTTTTTCGTTGTATTTTAAGGTATCAAGAATTCTTAGGTATCGTTGTAAGTTTAAGGTATCAAGCACTTGAAAATATAACTGTAAAATAATGAAAAATGTATTATTAAACTTACAAGACGTTTTAGTCGTAAAGCCAACCACTTACACTATTATGATGCGTGGAATTGTGATGTGATTTAATTTAATCATGTAATACAAATTCTATACTGAACAGGTTTAAATATAGAGTAAAGAGAACACAAAAACAGTGGACAGTGGCCGCTTGGGTACCAAAGTATGAAGTTGTACTTTTATAAAATTATATTGCAAACAGTGTAATCATGAGTATGAAAACACTTTTTATGAAACAGTATTGCGTACAAAGGTGGTCCTATTATCGAGGAAATGAGTATATTTACGTTAATTGACTAACGTTTGAATTGTTGTGTAAGACGTTAAAGACAATAAACAATGTATAATGGTACAATACAGTAAAAATAATGTATAGGCTGTTCAGAACAAGACTGTGCACTTTCATCGAATCTTCCCGTGATTTCAAAAAAACTCCCTTCTGCCTATGCTGATTACATCTGTAGCGTCACGCTCACATCTGTCATTCATACTAATTGCTAATTTACATTAAATATCCGAAATATACCTTATTGTATCTAAGAAATTTAGTAAAACCGTCCTACAGTATCGCTTTCTGCAATTACATGATAGTGAATATTCCTTCATGACGTTCATCACACTCGAACGTATATTTAAAATAGCATTAGAAAATACCGAGAAAAGTTGAAGCTTGTTTAATTGTACAACTATTTGATGAATGTTTAATTTTAAAAAATCGCAATTTAACATGTAATCTTATGAAAAAATCCGTTAAAAAGAAATTCATATGATGTGTAAAAATCTCCCAACTATTTTGGTACGAAAGATTGCTTTTAGATAAAGCTTTCAAACTTTGAAATAGATACACTAGTAGGTTTTTAAATAAATTTAAAGAAAGAGGATCAACTATGCGTAAGAGCATGTACGTAAGTACATCCAGATAAAAAAACCATTGCTAGCTTAGCTGCTCATATTTACGCTCCTCTCACTTCTCTGAACTTGTCCCCCGGTAACTATGTGAATAATGTCTTTTAGTCAATAAATAACAAATCACTGTTATCATGAATGGGTTGATTGTGAAAGAAGAAAACACAATAAAAATCGACTATCGTATTTGTTTAGTACAAAAGATAATTTTTGTTTTGTTTTTGTAAATTTCTATAAGATATAAGAAATTGCAATATCAGTTTTTTATTCATAGTCAAAGTACTTAGTTATTTGTATAGAAATAAATATTTATTATTATATAGCAAAGCTGCGCTTCTTTAACATACAAATTTTCAAGTTTTCAAAAAAAACATTTTACTAACTAAAAAAGTTAGTTTATTATATATATAACATAAGTAAGTTTCATAGAGTTTGTTTCTTTATTAAATTTCTAGTTATACAAAATAAATTAATACTCAGTCAATTCAAATCATATTCAAAATTAGTAACCAACTACACGATATCATGCAGGTAACGAAAACACATGTTAGGCCTGCTTATAGCAAAGTAGGTAAGGGCCTCGAGTAGTGTACAAAGAATTTGTGGCTTAATTCTCTTTGGAACGTGTTTTTTGCTTCTTTTTTTTTTTTTTTTCTTTTAAAATTTGTTAAAAGAAAAAGATAGATTTACAAAACTCAAAATATGTGGTACGGTATGGTGTGTAGTGGTGTTATGTGGTGTAAAGGGGACCGGAATTATGTCATAGGAGAAGAGGCGAAGGGGAAGAATCAAGCAAGATCTACTTCCATCTCACTTTTTGTCAAGGCCTCCAATCTGAAATCCTGTCCTGCATTTACCTTTATGCACAATGCGCCTGTAGAAGTATAACTTTCAAAATTAAAATTTTCTGATAAAATTGTGTTCAGTTTAAACTATCTTTAAAGAGTTTTTCATACGCAGTCCAAACGTTTTTTAAATTTAAATTGGAGAATCTGATACCAAAAGTCTAAAAGATACCAAAAACTCATGGTGTCCTAAAACTTTTCTTCTTACGGTTTATAACAAAATTTTTTGTTTTTCACGTCTTTTTTAATACTACTTGGTAGATGAATACTACTACTTTAGAATAGAAGACTAGTTTAATATTCTAACTAGTGTAGTAATTATAAATGTAATAGAATTTTCTATTTAATGCAAAAAAATCATACAGCTTATCCATAGTCCATATATAAAGAGTCAAAAATATACCTGTAGGGAAAAATGTAATGAGTGACTTGGGAAGCAAAATTAAGTCTCGTTCAAGCAAGTATCAGCAATGCAAGGCAGTTTCGACGAATCGAAGACTTGAAAGAGTTAAACTTGTACCTCTTCATGTCTGTTTCTTTGTTGTGGCTCTACCATAAGCCCCTGATATAAATACTTAATTTCTTAAATATCTGTTACTACTTTGTATCATGATTAATAACACATACATTTTTTAAATAAACCAAACTATATACCTTTTATGGGTTCTTGGGAGATGGCAAACCAAACTTTACAGTGCATTTAACAACTAAGCTTTAGACTTATAGACTCTGGAGACCAGCCCTTTGTACAAAACCCCATAATTTTATATTAAGGTAGTTGTTTCCTAAATCAAAAGTATCTAAAAAGGTACGAAATCGTCAGCAAAACTTATATAAGCGTCGAGAAGTATGTGTAACAATTTTAAGACTGACTTACCACGTCGTTACTGAAACATTATCGTCAAAGAATCACTTTTCTTACATTGGAGCAACGGTGTAAATACTTCATAGCCTCATTATTTTAAAAAGTGTAACTTACTGCATATCTATAAATAATTGAAAAACTACTGAAAACTACTTTAGACAATAAAGAAACACATACATTTTTTTAAGAATCTTTCACCACATAGTTTTAAAGTAATAGTTATAAAAAAATTGCTCTTTGTTTGATTTTGGAAGATAACCAAGTATGTATAGCGAATGAGGCAACGTCGCATTGTCACATTAATACAAGTAGATGGATGTATATGTTCAAGTATGTATAAGTATACGCAAAGGCATTCACATTCCACTCTGATATTTTGAAACCGAAATGATACACGTATGTTGTATATCTCGACGGCTCCGAAGAAAAAAAGCCACATTCAGTCGTCGACGAAAATAAAAAACACTCAATGCTTTTAACGAAAAATAATAACTTCCTACATGCATTGATGAAAAGTAATAAGAATTTCACCCCTCAAACAAAAAGAAGCAAGAGTTATAGCATTCCAAAGAAAACTAACGACACGTAATAACCTTCGATAAAAAAGATCAAGTCTCTCTGTACTTCGAGGAAAAGTAGCAACAATGGCTGCACTTTGTTAAAGAGTATTAATTTTTGCCTCTCTACCATTAAAACTAGTAACAGTTACTACGCTTCGAGTAAAAGTATTAACACTCGTAACGCTTCGACTAAGAATATCAAAATTCGCAATCTCTCCGATTAAAACTAGTGATACTTACTGTGCTTCAAGAAAAAGTATTAAAACTCATAGCACTTCCAATAAGAATTTTATAATTGGAAACTCCTCTGATTAAAAGTATTGGAATGCGTTGCATCGTATACCAAAAGTGAACGTTTATGTGAGTAATATCACAAGTATTTACGTTATTAAAAATGATGGGACATTATTTTTATAAATGGTTACTTACCTTAAGATGTTTTAAATAATTAAAAAATAAGATTTACGTTTTCAAAGTGCAGTGATGGACTAAAAACCTTTTACTTATACTTAAGTTTATTTTACTCATTGCACTTTTTCAAGCTTACAAATGTACAGCAGGTTTCTAATTCAGCTTACTTAAAATATCTGAAATGTACAGGTATGTTATATACTTACTTAACTTACATACAATTTTTTACTCATTTAACATGCATAATATGTATTTGTATCAAATTATACATACATATTAATTACATACATAACGTGTATTATTTTATTTCTAAATATTTAAAATTTGTTTATTTTTAAGGTATTGTATAAAAACTAGCATTTTAGTGAAATTATTTAAATTTTTTTAAAATTGTTTACAGAAATGTGTAATACAACGTGTACAATACTTATTATTTTTAGATTATGTGTATTGCACGCATCTTTTAGTTTATAAAATGTGAACATGCTAAACTGGTAAATTTTGAAGAGATCGTCGAACATATAACGTTTCTTACGTTGCCATTTTCAGGTAAATGAGATTTGTGACATTTCAAAATGAGTGGTTATTTTGCCTCGTTACGAAAAGTAGTATATAAAACACATGCATACGCTTAGTTGCGCTTATTTAAGGAGGTTGCCTTGCGATAAGACAACCTGAGCAAAATTTAACAAAAAATAAGAAAATCAACTTTCGGACTGTGTTAAATCCTTATCAATTTTTTTCAACACGCTGTGCGAGCCTCAAGACCGAGAAATAATAAAATGAAAATTCAGTAGTTAACACATGCTCTTACGGGTAGTTATAAAATTTTCACTAAATACTATGATAGAAATAATGCGGGTTAACAAAATGAGAGTGGTTGACATAAAAATATTTAAATAATAGTTAAGCAAAATTCTTAGCATACACAAAAAATTTAGCAACGTTGTATGTTTTATTGATCTACAGATTATATGCCTACAGTGCGTTTGCTTACATTTTGCATGAGTCAGGCGATCTTGCTAAATTTCAGCTCTGTATTGGTAATATAGTTTGCTACTAAACAAGAACTCTAACTAGGCAATGCCCTTAATAAGAACACTCGACCACAGGACAGCCATGCCTTTCATTTGTGAAGTGGCTATAATTATGAACTCGTATGAAATTAAGTTTTTTTAATCATTTGAGTGAAAAAACTACGACAAACTGACTATCAGAATTTCCACCATAGTACTTAAATGATTTCCAAAATTTTATTTTATTATTTGTAGTTCTTTATCATACATGTACAAAAAAGTACGCAAAATAATATATATAAATCGCCTAGTAGTATGATCGAAACAATGCTAATCGATTGTAATGAAGTAAAAAAAAAAAAAGTTTTCCTTCAAGGCCTAAAAAAAAGGGCAAAAATGGTAAAACAAGGTTTTTACCGTGGGAAACAAACAGTAAACAAAAAAAAAACAAAAAAAGTATGCGAGCCAAAAAAACAAACAAAATTAGCTCTAGTTGATCCTAATTGGTCCAGTGATTTTTCCCGTGGAATACGAAAAACCTCGTTCTTTAAGCAAATATTCTGAAATTCATAACTCTTTTTTTCCATAAACATTAAAGGCTGAAATTAGGCAGAGTTGTAGCTTTAGTGATCTTCAACAACTATACCCAATTTAAGCAAGATCGGATGAATAATTTTTGCAAACCGCAGCTAATTACAAAAAAAATGTACTTTGGCAAAAGGGCGTTAAAAAAAGTTGTTTACAGCGGTAGATGCAATTTTTTGGCGGAATCGTATTCTTTAATACTTACTCTACAAATAACCAAAATGTCATACTTTTTTTGCAGTGTGGAAGTAGCTTAAAAAATGATATACTGCATGGATACTTTTTGCGCACGGCAGTACTGCGCGTGAGGGGTAATCCCCAAAAGTAGTACCGAATGTAAAGTGCGAAGATCAAATTAATAAGGTCTAATAACACAAACGCCTATCGCCCGATGACCCAAGGCGCTTACTGGCCACTCTATTCAATAATGAAATGTTAATCGATAACACAAGAGCCTATCACCCGATGACCCGGGCCGCTTATTGGCCACTCTGGTAAATAATAAATTATTAATCAGTAACGCAAGCACCTATCACCTAATGACCCGGGGTGCTTACTTGCCACACTATTTAATAATAAAATGTTAATTATTAAGACATGTCAGCAATTTAATATTTCGATTAATTGTACGTGCAATACGACAAAGATCATTGGTAATTGGCGCTTGTGTTATTAATAATTAATTTATTATTCAATAGAGTGGCCAGTAAGCACCCCGGGTCATCGGGTGATAGGAGCTTGTGTTATTGATTACCATTTTTTTTATATAATAGTATGGCCAGTAAGTGCTCCAGGTCATCAGGTAATGTGCGCTTGTGTTGTTAGACCTTATTTTAACTCCACGCTTTACGTTCGGTACTACTTTTGGGGATACTGCCAGGTAATGAGCCGACTCCGCTTGCTTACTTCTAGTGCTCTACTCTCTACTACTCTTTGCTTCTCTCTACTTCTCTCTACTTCTCTCAACTCTACTGCCCTCAAAATTTTTCGTATTCTCAGATCTGATCTTTCTTTTTCGACATTGTTTTCATTTCTCTTGATCATGCCCTTTTTACTTCTCAGAGATTCTCTTAACCTTTCCCGTGTTATGCGTACTTATCTTTAATTCGAGAAGTAAGCTGGCATTTCTTCGGTTTGAACCAAAGAAACGAATGTCTGAGAACAGACGTTTTTCGTCTAAGGCATCGATATTAAAATTATTATGATTAACATCGTTTTTAACAAACTCATATAAATATGTATTAAAAAAGGGATATCATATTTTACAAACTTTTTTAGATAAAAAAGTTTTATTCATCCATTTGGAATGATTACGAAAACTTTTTTTTGTCCGGCGCAAACTCAAGAGGCTAAGTTTGACTAGTTATATCGTGACCGTTAATTTTTCAACAACAAAAAAAAATTTTAAATACATTTTAATTTTATGATTAGGATGGATCTTTATCAATTTCATTCAGGTAATATCTCTTGTTTTAATAACATGTTTTAAAAACTGCTAATTTTCAGAGGTTTTTTTTTTTAAATAATGTACATTGGGTCATTGATATCGAAATTTAAAATAAATAATTTCATTCTACAAATTGGTCGATGAATTATTTAACGAAACACAATAGTTATCTGAATAGAAAAATTGTGTCTAACCTTAATCATTTATTTAAGTAAAATTTTTTTTTTTAAATTATTATTTTAAACAGAAAAAAGCTATAACCTTTTTTTAAAATCTTTTTTTTTCAAGAATCTGTAAAATTTAAACTCACATGAGCTGCCCATGCCATATGTATCAAAATAAATTATCTCTGAGATTGCGATACTCTTTATTTTTATGAATTTCTTTTATAATTTCTATGGCAAAGAGCACCAATAAAATTGGAAAATTTTTAAAACCAGTCTCGAATCACAGTCCTTCATGTTTTTTTTCTATTTCGTATTTTTCCTTTGAATCGTCCATCATTTGATCGGATCGTACTTTACGTCGTTTGAGGCGTGCTTTACTTAGGTTATCTACACATGTTTAATATACTTGTGATTGTGCACATAAAAAGTGTATTCGGGGTTAGCTGTGACTACTAGTTCCAAAGAGCCCGTACAAATATGAATGAAGTGGCTAAAGTTGAAACTACAACCTTAACCATTTCACGTGTTCAAAAGAAAAACACAAAAATTTAGCGCCATTCTATTGTGTAAAAAAGCCTCATGTGGCAATAACTGAAACTAAAACCTTAGCTACAGGCCCTTCTCAATAACAACAAACAGATATATTATACAAACAAACCTAACATTCGACCGAATAAGCGTACGATTGAAAGAAAAAATCGTAATCACTATTTCAGAGCTGAAAATTTCCATATTTTAGACTTAAATACTGCAGTTAGCACAAACTGTTTTGCACCAACAGTAGAGGCCCTATTCTGTAAGCGTGTTGAATATGTTTGATTATCCAGTTAAAATAGAGCTAAAGGAACCTTTTGATTAGTTCAGGAGGGTTCATCTCATAAAAGTCACTTGCGTGTGGTACGTATGAATAAGTGTATGGTTAAAGCTTAGCTGAGAGGGCACCAGGGCCACTTGCTCCTGATTTATGGATGATTAGTGTATCCGTGTGAGTGTCTGACACTGTGCGTAGAGCGACTCTGTCAATGAACTTGATGACCCACGTTATCGATGAATAGTATACGAAAGTATGAGACACTTACACAAATACTCTAATACATCTATAAATCAGGACCGAGAGCGAAATAGCTCCCCCTCCACGTGCCTGTTACAAGTACTGTACCACCGTCTTGCGCGTGTCGTCACTCGTCACGTAGCAACGCTCAGAGTCACATCTCATCAACTTCGATCCCTGAAGAATAAACGGCTGCAAACCATTTTGTATCATTGGATAAGTGATTAGTGCCTGTTATCCTGCTGATATAAGGAATTGGAAATGAAGGAAGAAGAGGATTGTAGTAAGTACAAAAATTTGGCACGGTTTTGTGAAAATGTTTATCGTCGTGAAAATCGAGTAGTGGCCCGTAGTGCAGTTTGCTTACTGTATTGTGTAATGTGGCACAGGATGGTTTGTAACTAGTGAAACTAAGTGACTCCTTGATTTTACTTCGTCGATTTATTATGACGTATACGTATTTTTATCACCTACACTAAAAAGCTTTATTATGAAAATGTAAAATCCTTTTTTTATGTACAATTTGTGTGCATTACTAAAATATTTTGTAGGTAATTGTTTGCGTAATTGTTTGATCAAAAAATTAGTGATCAACAACAATAATACACTTAAAACACCAGTCACGCGTGAGAATTTGGCTTCATTCGCTGAAAATATGTCTACATTAAAATCTTGCAATTGACGTCCTTGAGACAGTGTTTTTTTTTATAGTTCAGTATAAAATATAAAGGAAAGCAACAGATTGTAAAAAAATAATGCGTGATAAAGAGACGAACTCTCTGACATTACGAAGAAAGAGAAAAAGAATAGTCGGAGGCATTAGACAACAAAAACAAGAACAAAGCGATCTTCTATTCGCACACGTGCATGGGACTGCTTTGCTGTCATCGGTTTGGATCACGCGATGTATTTTTTGAAGTATGCTCGAGTAGTAAGCATTGCGGCGATACTGTGTCTTTTTCTATCTCTTTCTCTTTCTCTCTCTCTTTCTCTCTCTCTCTCTCTTTCTCTCTCTCGGGCAGAGTAAGTGTCACGCTGTGATGAGCTGAAAGTTTCTCTCCATGTTGCGGTAGCAAAAAAAGGCTCACAACACCATGCGTGTACTACTCTTTTACTCGGTTACTTTTCGCTTGGTATATTTGAGATAATATTCGAATACCGACAGTCTTTTTCTCATTCGAGTCGTTAAAATAGCGAGTTGTATAATTAACAGCAAAGTAATCTGGGCATTTAAGTAAATAAAGCAGACTTGAGTAAAAAGATAAGTTATTATTATGTTATAGTACAGTCACGTGCACCAGTACGTATAGGACAGTGGTTGTGCTGCAACCGTCTTTAGCTCATCAGTCGAGTAGTGTGCAGGGTGCATGTTGTATAAGTTTTAACAATTAATAATTTTCAGAAGTTTTGTTTGCTTATGTAACGTAATACAGAACACAGTCCCAAAAAATATCGATAAAGAGAAGTACACGACACTGGCGACGAAAATTAAGCGATGAATTCAAAAAATACCTGAGTATCATTATTCTCATCAAAAGTATGATTCATTTATGAAATTAAATTAAATG
Source organism: Copidosoma floridanum (assembly GCF_036245765.1). Lineage (NCBI taxonomy): Eukaryota > Metazoa > Arthropoda > Insecta > Hymenoptera > Encyrtidae > Copidosoma > Copidosoma floridanum. The sequence continues at coordinate 6,946,398 of NW_028321904.1, read as the reverse complement.
TGGTCTTTAAAAGAATTTAATAAATGGGTAAACTCTGCAATTCAAAACATATTATTAATCTTGATAGAGAAAAAAAATGAAATAATAAAGATAAAAGATTAACTTTTTCAGTGAAATTATACTCTTTATTTTTTAAATATGAATATAAAATACGGGAAAAAACCACCTCCATAAGGTTCAATGTGGAACAAGTTTAAAACCATATTTTCATACTAAATAGAGATAATTATATTTTTTTTTTTTTTTTTCGCAACAATGATTCCAGCATATTCAAGCTTGACAAAAAATTATCTCAAGTCTCAGTATTTATTTAGAAATATAAAATAACATTAACTATTCGAACCTGCTCATATTAAGATTGCTTAGAGTATTTTTTTTCTTAAGGATTTCTAAAACACTCATAAGTTTATTATCACACCACTTTTAATTTTTCCTTCTGTCAGTGATCCCTAGACACCCACTTTTTTATCGTTAATAATTAGGATATTGTCAAATTTGACTTGTTTATGAAGTAACATTTTTTATGAAAATATAATATAAATATTTCTGTAAGGTAAATTTCGTATTTGTAAAACAATTCTTGTCAGAAATAAAATTTTTCTTAACAAAAAAAAAAAAGATTCTGCTCATACTAGTGCAATTCTTATGTAAAATCTTGTTATCATTGAAGACTGAGCGATCATTTAATAATTTTCAGATGGACTTTTATGGAATAATTCGCCAGTGACTGTAACTGATAATAGTTACACTCAATCCAAATCACTGTTAGGTAAATTTCTAAAAAAACTTTTTGCATGAATGCGGCTGGAAAGTTGGCAAGCTCAGCTCGGAGGATGCTACAAAGAAGAGCCTCCCGTTTAACATGCAAAGTATATATTTTTTGTATATCGTGTTTAAATATTACTCTGACTTATACAGATATACTTATTGTATTGAAATGACAAGAAATTAATATTCTAATTTCATTAGATGGAGATTCTCCTCACTAGTGCCCTCTGAGCTGAGCTTGCCAAATTGCTCCCCCCCCCCTCCACCACCCCAATAAGCGAGTAAGTACTTCCATATATTTTTAAAAAATACTGACGAAATGATTACAAACCATACCAACTATTTGTTTTTTTTACATTCTTTTGTAGATATAAAATATAAGCAATATGCAATACATTCTTACACGGAATAAAAAAAATCTAAATATTCTTATTCTCGGTTTTTAAAATTACGTTTTTATTAAATCAGAAATTTGAAAGACTTGTTCAAAATTTTTTTAGTAATATTTTTAGACATTGTATATTATTGTGAAATACTGTTTACGTAATACAAAGAATACAAAAAAAAAAAAAAAAAATACCACTTAGATCCACTTCAATCCACCAACAGTTATCGTGTCTAAGCCCATTGAAATTTCTATTGACAGAAGTCATTATTGAAAATAAGTTTTTTATTTTATTTGTATACTTTAGGTGTGAGACTTCTAAAAGGCAGTCCGCTACTGCCCCTCAATTCGTGTTGCTCACCGCACTTATCTAAACCTTGATGTAAAATCGGAATTAAATGAAGACGTTCCGATTTTTATAAATTAATCATAGAAAACACGATTACTTAAACGAGTTTTATTCTTAATTATGTAATTTAATATGTTATTTAATCTTAATGTATTAAAGTAGAATCGTTATATTAAACGAAATTTCAGTTTGTAAGGGATGTAATTGGAAAAAATTTGAGAAATTTATAAATACAGTAACAAAAAATTCGTTATAAAATTGAAATAAGTTTTTATTGAATGAAATATATCTATTTTCAGACATAAGTTTCCATTCCGTAACAAGTGCAAGAGCTGCAGAATGCGTAGAAGTAATCGCAAGAACGCTTGATATACATCAAGAAACTGATGCCACTTCAATTATCAATAATTCAGTTAGTGAGCTTACGGAAGAGTCAAATGGTAAATACCTTTAAAGCATTTTTTTTTTCTAAAAATTCTATAGTTCATTGCTACAATACGTTGGTTTAATTTATATTATACGAAGTAAGGAACCGGTGAATGTCAAAATGTGTATTTTACAATACATAACAACATATACCTCATACATAAGTATAAAGTCTTGGTTCCAAAATTAAAAAATACTCTTGGAAAAATATTATTATACGTAACACATGCATAAAAACGCATTTTTAAACACAAGTTTTAATTTTCGCGCACCAGTTGAAGTCGATGTCAAGAAAAATACCATTTTTAATATTGATGTCTATTCAAATCTTACAATATGTGAAGCTTAGTGAATTTCTATTTTAACAATTGAACGTGGAATCATTGTATAAAATTTTAGTGTCAAAGGATGTTTCTTAAATATCAAAATACATACATTAAATTACAATTAAAATTTTCATCAATTAAAAATTAGATAAATTTTTTTTTTAATTAAATGGTTTTGTGATTAGATGTAAGTTTCCAAAGTGTGTCAAGCAAAAATTCGAGGGATTCAGAATTAATCGGAAACACTTCTGATTCACCTGAGAAAAATAGTGCTGTTGTAATCGCCGATAATCATTACGAGAGAAGGCATGCGGAGAACTTAAATGGACTTGGTAAAATAACTAAATTATTTATTCTCTGTATTGTTTATTATATTTTACCGTAAGCACTTTCTCGTCACCCTATAATCAGGATGAACAATTGTTAATCTTACCATCTATGTGTGCATCTTTTCCGTATAAATTATGCCGCTTATTGTCTTTATGGTAAATAAAAAGTTGATATAATGAGTATTATGGAAATTTTTTATTCACATTTTCTTGCAGATGTTGTACCGCCATCTATATCAACGGTCCAAATGAGAAGATTATTTAAGCGAAAAAGAAAGGTGGTCAAGAAACAAAAATTGTTAACCAAAAAAAGGCAAAACGTCACATCGAAATGGCTTGATAATCGAGCAAAAAATGCTCGTGCGGAAGGTTCAGAAACCATTGGTCGCAAGTCTCAGCCAATTAAAGCCAGAGCTATGAAATCAGGCTGCGATGAAAAATGTCGATTTTTGTGCAGTAAAAAAATTTTGACAGATGACCGAAAAAAAGCCTTTGCACTATTTTGGGGTCTCAAAGATAAAAAAAGACAATGGGAGTGCTTAAACAATTAGATAACATGTAAGAAATCAAAAATGGATGAGGAGTCACTAGAAGTAGCACAAGTCATGGACAAAGCCGTGCCCAAAACGTATAGACAGTTTAATTTACCTGCTGCAGGGGAATTAATACCCGTCTGTCAAAAAAATGTTCCGGGAAACGTTAGATAAGTTTAAAACAGCGCTGTGTAAAATGTAAAAATCTATATTATTAAGACTCTAATAAGTTTATAAAACTTTTCAAGTTCGTCAAATAAAATTCATTAAAAAAATTTTTTTTTGTTTATCTAAACTAGTTTGAATTTTTATGGGTAACTTCTGACAATATTAGATCGAATTTTAAACGGGTATCAGAAAGAAAAGAACAGTTGATTTCTATTGTAAACTATTTTGCGTACAACAAAGTAAAACTAATTTTTTTGCTTGAAATTTATAAGTATTAACTGTTAAAGTACATTTCTATAATATATTTTATTAAACTTATTTTTAATTATATAACACTAAACAATTTTTAAACTATATTACCATGTAAAAATATCCAATTTATAAATTTAAATATATGATGACTTAGATACATCATACCAGACAGTTAAAACAGCGCAGGAGAAGAGAAAAGATGCCGATGAAACTGGAGTCATAAGTAAGGATTTGAGAGGAACGCACTCAAACCGTCCATTTAAGTACCCAGAAGAACTAAAAAACGAGGTTCGCCAACACATAAATCGTTTTCCGACTATTGATAGTCATTATTGTCGGGAAGGAACTAATAAACAGTATCTAGAAGAAGGCCTAAGTGTTGCTGAAATGTATAGGCTGTATGAAAACGAAAAATGCGAAAAAGGCCCAATTGATAAAAGAATGATAGTACATAAATCTTTGTACTATTCAATTTTTAATAACGAATTCAACATTGCATTCTTTCAACCTAAAAAGGATAGGTAAGTAAAACACTTATAATTGTTAGTAAGAAATTACTATATTATTATGAATTGCAGCAATACTTAATAAAAAATATAATTAATACATTTCAACAGCAAAGTCAAAATGTTTTTTTGTAAAAACGTAGGTTTTTTTGAGACACAGATTGAGAGTAATGTTTGTTTTTCAAAATAATGAGAATATTTTGTATTCCGCAATACTTGATTTTTTTTTTTTTTTTTTATAAAGTTTTATACGACTTACGGCATAAATGTTTATATTGCGGAGTAAGAAAAACATTTCTTTTGTAAACGAGAATTTTTGGGGTTTTTTTTTTCTTCAAAGATTAATTGTAACGGGACTAAAGTTCTTTTATTCGTTATGTACTAAATCAAAATAGATTACAACATGGCTTGTTTTGTGGGTCCGTTTAAAAATTAACTGGATTGGGTTGTAACAATAGTAAAAACAACATTTATTAACAAAAAAAAAATGTTCTCAGAACATAATCGAATTATTTAATTCTTTAATTAATCAGCCAGTGAACGGAGAGAGTGTTTATTTTAAGAAAAAATCATTCAAGCGTCAGAAACATTTTTAATTTTGACAATGTCTATTATACGTAACGTTTGAATAAAGAGTTCATTGAAAAAAAAAAATAAAAAAAATAACAAAACAAATATATTGTTAACAGCAATAAAGTTGATTTTTGTACATTTGCTAATGCCATAAATTAAAGTAAAAATTGTTTTTGGTAGTATAAAATCCGAATCGTATAGTAAAAGACAGATACATCCATAAGTATAATAAAACAAGTTAAAATAATAAATTCTATTACGTGAGGCACGTATAACTTAACTATTTCTATAAATACGTAAATTTCAATGTATTTTAAAAATAATTCTTGTTAATGTAAGATAAATATATCAAGTACACAGAAATTATGTTTTTCGTACGCTTAAATAAAATCAATTTTAAATTCTTTCACTAGAATAATATGAAGTTCATACATTATTTATCCAATATACAAAAACAGAAATAATATTTATTTAAAATTGCTTCTCAGATGCGAACAATGCGAAGTTTTTAAGAATCTGACGAAAGATGATAAAGAAAAACAAGAGAACACCTACTCCATGCACATAAATACTAAAACTGAGGTGAGACGACTAATGTGTGCAGATAAGCAGCGAGCCATTGAAGATAGTACGTTTTGTTGTGCTCATTTCGACATGCAGAAAGTATTGACAACTCCGCGATCGCAAATTTCGATAATGTACTACATGTCTAAGTTGGCAGTATGGAACTTTACCATTTTTGAACTTGGCGCTGCTGTAGGCAATTCGTTTCTTTGGAATGAAACGATTGGAAATAGTGGCTCCAATGAAATCTCATTATTTGTTTTGTATTTTATAAAATCGAAAGCTGCGAATGGAAAAAAAGATATAGTTTTTTACACAGACAATTGCTCTGGTCAAAACAGGAACAGAAATATAATTGCTATGTATTTTAAAATTGCCAACGATCTCAACGTAAAAATAACGCATAGGTAAGGAAATGCAATTTTGAAGTACAATATAAGTATACTTTTTGCATCTCAGTTTGTGAAATTCGATCTTACGCACTCTTTATTCTAACGAGATTTAACTTATCAATACTGAGTCCATAAGATAGAAAAAGCTTGAGTAAAATTAAATTTTTAGATTTTTTTACACTTATTAATTAAAGGGTTTTTCTGATAACTTTTTAAAAGTTTCACGAATGCATTGCAAAAAAACGTAAGCAACTCGTACGTACGCTTTCATTCCTCGGGCAATAGAGGTACAATCGTCTATGTGGCCTCAACTTTGACTCGTGTCCCAGCGATCATCACTCATACGTTTTACGCACTTGTGTGCCACTTGTTTTTCTACCGAGGGCATAGCCAACGTCAAAGTTGAAGAAAAGCCCAAGATAGAAAAATACTATTTATTACTATTTTTTAATAAAATCTATTGTTCTGCATGTAATGCTGTACATAAATAAAGTAGTACAAAAAACTGCATGACAATATAGTTGTTAAAACGAGAGTAACAATCTTGAATTTCCTTGGTACTATTTAATTTGAACATTAACTCATTAACTTTCTAATGATCTTAGATATCCTTCTTATTTTATCAGAAGCCATATTATTATTTAAGTAAATTCAATTTAAAAGCTGTTAGTATGTAGTAGTACTAGACTTTTTTTTATAAAAAGAGATGGTATTCCAAGGATGTAATTTTTTTATCTGACATAAACATTTTTTTAAGGTTTATGGAGGTTGGTCACACTCAAGCCGAGGGAGATAGCATGCACGCACTGATTGAGAAGTCGCTTGGCCAAAAATCCATTTTCACCCAGTCAGAGTGGGCCCAGCATATTATATCTTGTAAGAAAGATGTCAAGCCTTATAATGTCAAAGAAGTGGAACGCAACGAAATTTATAATTTTGACATGTTAGCAGAAAAGTTTAACTGGAAGTTATTGAAAATCGCGAGCATCAGAGAGATACAGATAGTACCAAATAGCGTTGCAGTATATGTTAAATATGATTTCTTTAAAGATTAAAAAAAAGTGACTTTAATGAAAAAAAAATGTCACACTCTCTGACATAAAGTTAATCCAACTTACTAATGCTTACAAAAAAAAAATTCCACTGGCGGAAAAGAAAAGAAAGGATCTTGAGTCTATGTTAAAGAAAGGCATCGTACCAACAGAAAGTCAGGGAGATTTTAAAAAGATATTGAATCTTTAGTAAATTAAAAAAAATTAATGTGTTATAGTTTTCATGTAGTTTGTACTTTAGTGTTTAACTTTAGAAATTTTTTACATTTACTTCAAGAGCTTAATTAACTACAATGCTCTTAAGAAAGAAAAGATCTAAAATATTCTATAAAAATGAGGCTTTTTTCCTAAAATTATTGTTATGTAAAACAAACTAAATAAGTTAATTAGTACTTAGAATAATGTATTCCATCAAATATTTATTTTTAAATTTTTCTGACTTCCTTCCTAGCATCAATAAAAAAGTGTTTAACACAACAAGCTATTTTTTTTCAGTGGTTGATAATGGACCACTTCCATGCCCTACTTCCTTATGCATTTTGTATTAAAATTATTAAAGAACAAATTTGATTTGTTTTTATAAGTAACATTTTAACGATTTTTCGGTGATAAGCACGTTAAGGCTCAATTTAGACCAAAATGTAGATTTTTAATTAAGAAACAATATATACCGAAAATTTTTTTTAAATATTTAATTTTTTTTCTATTTTAATTAGTTCAATGAATAAAATAATATAAAAAAAAAAATTAATAACGTTGAGCTCTTAACAATTATGTGTAGAATGTACGAAATTTCAAATAGATCGATGTAATGAATAGTGAGTCAGAGTGTCCACTGACTTTTAAATAAAGTTTTAGTTAGGCGTTGAATGCGATCTGAGACACGCAAATTTAAAAATCAAATACTTTTTAGTTTTTCGAATAACTTCGCAAAATAACCTTATTGGATTGTACAATATCACAAAAATTTTAAATAATAAAGTGAAAAATACCTCTCCTTCCTCCCTTAATGCTATTACTAAAATTTGTCCAAACAACATTTACATCTATCTTTATCTATCCGTTCATTAAAATAATTGACGATTACATTATAAAATTTTTTGTCATGCTAATATCTAGCCCATAAATCTGTTTTTCGTCAGATAAATCGTGAATTAAAACTCTTATTAAAAGGGCTACGAGTGTTAATACTTTTAATCGGGGTACACTAAGTGCTGCATATTTTCAATCAGAGGAGTTTTCAATCATAATACTTTTATTAGAAGCGCTACGAGTTTTACTACTTTTCCTCGAAGCACCTTAAGTATTACTAGTTTTAATCGGAAAGATTGCGAATTTTGATATTCTTAGTCGAAGCGTTACGAGTGTTAATACTTTTCCCCGAAGCACCTTAAGTATTACTAGTTTTAATCGGAAAGATTGCGAATTTTGATATTCTTAGTCGAAGCGTTACGAGTGTTCATACTTTTACTCGGAGAGTAGTAACTGTTACTTAAAGTGTCGTCAGTGTTAATACTTTTCCCCATAGTGCTGTGAGTAATGATAGTTTTTATTCAAAGCCTTAAGTGTTGATATTCTTAATTAATACGTAGAACGTATCATTAGTATTGTTCGGTGTACAATGAGTGTTAATTCTCTTCCTCGGAAAGCAAAAATTGTGACTACTTTTCTTCTATGGATAAGATTTACCTACATATTGGGAAACAACTACCTTAACAATAAAGAAATCAGAAACGTTAGAGAGGCAAGGGCATCTCGTCAGTTCAGGAATATGTAAGTGGAGATTTGCAAAAGGAACCTTGCTACGAAGTCATGCCAGAGCAAATACGGTAGTATATATAGTACGAAAGACTTTTTCTTTATTTAATGCACATCGTATATAAATGCTTGTACCATGTACACTAAGATACTATCAGTCACTATTCAACTCTTGGAAAAAGTTTTGAAAATCATTATCGATACATTTTTTCATAAAATATGCCATGAAAAGGATAGAAGTCTTGTAACTGTTATACAGAAAAAATAAAAAAAATAAAAAGTTATTAATTTTTTAAGATTCCACAAAGGCTTATCCTTTTACTTTTAAATGTTAACAATTTTGAAACAAAACCGTATTATTCATATTTCAAAAAGAAATATTCTTCCTAAAATTCTCCTTAACTAATATAACTATTATGCCAATTAATTTTTCCTGCAAGAACAGTTGATATTGTTATAAATAAATAGCTTTTTTATTTTTTTTTTTTATTTAAATCAACAAGGTTGTGTAGCTATTTTATTGGTAACTATACAAAAAATGAGCTATTTTCTGTTAAAAAAAATTGTTCTGTTGCAGCAACAATAATTATCATTTCTTGTGTCAGTGATAAAATTTTGAAAAAAGTTGGGATACTTTTGTTTTTGATGAAAAAGTTTTTACACAGTTGTAGGCATGCTTGAAAAAACATAGTTTGGTGAATTTATCGAGCAAACACTCTATGTTTCGTATGAGGAAACGTTTGACAAAAAAAGAAAGTCAATCATTTAAGATAATCCTAGAATCCACTGTTATAGTTTAACACATCAATCACCGAATCTCTTTTATATTAAAAAGTAAAAAGCATTTCCAAATAAATAAATACATCCACATTGAAAAATAATAAAAATTCATTTAATAATATTTCTTTAAAATAAAATTGTAGTATTTCGCTACATACACTTTCAGGAACATTCTTTTTCTTATACGTCAAGACATGTACAAGAGTTTTCTCCAGAAAAAACCTACTTATTTAACTTATTTTTAAAATTTGGTTAAGTATACAGAAATCAAAATTATTGCATTCATACTACAACACTTTTATTACAAAGAAAAGCAATCAATGCAAAAACCTTATTTTAGATGAATAATCAGTGAACTCAAATTGTTATACTGCTAACTTCTGTTTATTAATGAACGACGTTTTGGCCCGTACAAAAACAAGTTTTAAGGCCCTTATCAGGTTCAAATAAAATAATTGACCGCTCAAACGGATCGTGTCAAGCAACGCGCTAGATGTTATTATTGCGAATTAATTCATTTTTTTAATAAAGAGAGATTTTATTATTATTAATTATAGATCGAATTAATTTGCAATAATAACATCTAGTGCATTGCCTGACGTGACCCATTTGAGCGGTCAATTATTTTATTTGAACCTGATGCCTGATGAGGGCCTTGAAACTTGTTTTTGTACGGGCCGAAACGTCGTTCAATAATAAACAGAAGTTAGCAGTATAACCATTGAGGTTTACTGATTATTTATTGATCTATCCACTGCTATTAAAGTACGCCTAATTCTCAAATTATTTTAGATGGTCGCAATCAAAAAAGCCATACGGCTCTTGATAATTTAAATAAATAAAAAATTTCTTCAAAAACCCTACTTGTTTGTTTGTTTGTTTGTACTCCTATTATAAAGTCTTTGTTCGTTTAATAAGACCATGTAATGGTTTTATTAGTATTATAAGATTGAAAGAAATCAAATACATTAAAAAAACTAAAATATTTCGTTTGTTTAATGATTGCTTCTATTTAAAAATTGGTTTATTAAACATTTTTTAACATTTAAGAATAAATCAATTTTTTTCTGTTCAAGCCAAGGGTTTACAAATAATTTGTCCAGATCGGTTGAGAAAAATTTTTATCTACTGCTTAAGCAATCACGTTCAAACAAAATATACCATTTTTTCAATACCTGACCAATAAATTCGTTCTTAGCGAAAAAAATATATTGAAAAACACAAGTTCACATAATTTTTTTTTTTTGCATTTCTGACTGGACAACTCCCTCAGTGTTATGACTACTAGCTGTAGAGCTGCGTATTTAGATATGCAGATTTACAATCATTAAATAAAGACTTTATTTGTGATAATTGGACGATAACTGATATGCGATATACGATTCAAATTTTCTTAAAAAAAAATGAAAACTGACAAACACAATAATCAAAATTTTCTTATGTTGCTAAGCTCAACAGCTTATTTTTTACAATAGCACAAAAGACATAGAAGTGTAATAACAATTTTTTAAGAAAACAATGATTAATGTATTGAATAGACAGTTCCGTACGTACGACTATCTATAGTCTACGTCTGTATCTACCTGTATAGATGTATCTATATCTGACTATATCTAATATCTTATATCCATTATCGCCAGTGAAATGACGTATCTTACAGCCATTTAATAGATGTTTTAAACTACACATGAATAAAAAAGCAGTACCAACTGCAAGATACAAGAATATATTTATTTCAAAAAAAAACTAATTAGGGAGTTTTACCAAAAAAATGCATTTGACGAAAAGAGTTGGATATAAAAAATTAAGCTAGAGGATGTATAGAGACTTTCAGCAAGTGCTCAACATTATTCTTGAATCTTGATGACAATTAGACAGTGATAATTCTGATAAAGTAAGCTCATTAAAACGTAAGAATAGAAGTTCTTCAAATCTCACACGCTTTAGATTCTAATTCAACTTATACTTCGAAATCTTTTGCTTTTGTAAAAAAATGTCAGGTACAGGTCTAGGTACTGTCCTAATTAGATACTTAATCGAAAAAAGTTAATTTTATATGGTTGGAAATAAGTGACACCTTTTTATATTTTTTTACATAGTTACGGGTGCCAAACGATAAACGTAATAATATTAGTGGCCCTACCATCTTGGCTTTGCTGAAGACTTACTGAATTAAACACCGTAGTGTGTTGACATGTAATAAAAATCATTTTCAGTTAGGAATTAAACATGCAATCTCAATACTTTTTAAAACAAAAAATTTCTTATTAAAAATATGTTCGTTTAGAATCCATACAGTTTATATGCCATTACCATTAACAATTACCAGAGCAACAAAGTATATATAAATAAGATTAAGAGCTTTTTTCCACACCACACACGCTCAGGAAGGATCAAAATTTTGAGTTATGAGATTTTATGAGATGTGTTATTACTCAAAATTGATTTTGTGCTGATGTGCGTGTCACACATTACTGATGCAGACTACGAACTTTTACTAATTAAAGTAACTTAATAAAGTTGATTATGGAAACGGATCAGTCAATGTCAAATAACATTAAGAACAGTAACTACTCGCTCTTAAGCGGTCAAATGTTAGAACTCAGTTTCAGAGCTATTTTGCAATTAGTTTTCACAAGTAGCATAAAAACATTTGTTTCGAACAAATTGGTAATTTTAATAGCCTATGACACATTAAAAGTTTTAACTAAATTTTTGTTTAAATTTGGGATCGATTGGTTTAGTAGTTCTTGAGATTTTTGCAAACATACAAAAGCTGTCTCCTAACATAATACTAAGATTTAGAGATAAAAAAACTAAAACATTAAATTAAAATGGTAAGATGGTATGCAACAACTTATGAAAAACCAGCATACCTGATTGTTCCATAAAGAAAATTTTTGATAATTACTTTGAAGCGTTACAGCACAGTGAGGAATAGAGTTTATAGCATTTGTACGCCTTCTGCATTAATTATCCTAGTAATAATTCTTCTTCTAGTACTTGTAGTAGCAGTAGAGGTTGTCGTACTAGGAGGATCAGCAGCACTGACACTATTAGTTGCAGTGATACAGCGATACTGACACGCTCCACAAAATCGAGTATCACTATAACTTGTATTAATTTCTTATAAACGTCATCACAGATTCTTGTTAAGAGTATCATGGGAAAGAGCGTCCACTCTTTATTTTTAAGTCTGAGTTTGTTTAACGTTATTGTAGATTTGAATATGAAGAACAAGAGGTGCGTAGGTGCTTGTAAAGACTACTGATGAATGTCAATGTACATATCTGGCTAGAAAAGAATCTATAAGAAAAAATTTTTAAGGAAAAATTAAACTAGTATCACACTACCAAGATGATACAGATTAGTAAATAATCAGTTTGAAGAAGCGATAAAGGAGCTGTGGTGAATAGAGAAGCGTGTTTTCGATTGAATTATAAAACTTGCTGGACCGTGTAAGGAGAATCAATCACCAGCAGGTATCGTTGTCGAATGCTATTGCCCTCCACAAATTGAAGTGGATTATCATCGTGGTATGCTATTGCAATTTCACAGCTGTTATTTTAACAGCTGGTAATACAACGGACAAAACATATAAGAGAACCTGTATTATTTGTGAAAAAATAGTGTCGTGCAATTACCAACTGTTTAAAACGTGGAAATATCTTCTTAATGAAGAAATTCGTGACAACGAGAACCTTTGACATTTTATTCAAGAAAATGAAGGTTATGTGACATCAAAACCTCTCAACCCACGTAATGCGTTTTCTAGATGATGTGCAAGAAAGATAGTTAAGGAGTATAAATGCCAGGGAACCAAAGAAATTCAGTACGTTGACGTTTGTTCGTTGTATCCGTATACATGCAAACTGTGACGTGGTAAAAATTGCGAAGCACTGTCAACGCACCTACTCTGAAATCGATGAGTGTGCTTAAGGAGATCTACTTATAACCACAACTTTTAAGTAATGTTTTAGCAGCACTAAGAGAAAGCTGAAAGGTGATAAATACAGAGGTGAGATAAAGAATAAAGTGTACGGATGAATGAGATGAAACGTAATTGTCGATGAACCAACATTGACACGTATGACAGATGCCGTCAGATAAGTAGTTAAAAGTTCAAGATGTACTCAGCTATGGGACAAGAGGAGATGGACGGAAATAATACGAAGGGATAACTTGAGAGGTACGACATTGGTAAGAGAGAAAAAGAGAGAGAGAGAAAAAGAGTAATAGGAGCTGAGTTGTTGAGAGCCGAGTAACGTGGGTATGTAAGAGTGTCATAGGGTTCTCAGATAATACGTGTTTCTGGATTTAATTCTGGGTATCTGTTCTATCTCAGTTCCTTTTCTGTTAGAAGCATAATTCGTCATGAGTGAGAGGAATAAGGTGATCGAAGAGAGTGGCAAGACAATGGGGTAAGAGCATCCATGAGAGAGAGAAATTACGTTAGTACCTGAGATTATATGGGGAAAACAGGAAGTATCTGAAAAATAAACCTGATCCTGGTTTACCTGATTCTAAACAGCGGCCGACCAACAGGCCAGACGTCTTTCAACGGCTTCCAACAGAACTCTAGACGTGAGGTTTGGAGAGCAGCTGACGGTAGAGAGATCGAGAGGTTGCGAGGTATCTACTCCCCCACTGATCTAAGCCGAAGGAGCTCACTCCAGGGCTACCTAAAATCGAGGCAATCGCTGCACCAGGCAACTAAATAGGTAGAGTGTTTAAGTTAAGAAGGGATACATCAGGTGACATCGTCAGTCGTACTCACAGAAACAAGCACCGATTTGAGAGAGACAGTAGCAAGTACTGAGAGATAGAGACCTAAGAAATTGATTGCGTGCGCAGTAGTTAGGACATTCTCAAGACGTTGCGTCGGAGAATTTGGTGTTGGGTGACGTGTATGAAGGAGAGAAAGGGATAGAAGAAGATTGTAGAACTAGGAAAAGGAGAAAGGGATCGATAACTGAAATGATTGGGCGATAGTATAGGGTGAACCTGGAAGTGTGCGTGGGAACAATCAGTAGCGTCAAGATGATGCCAACGTAGACGCCACTGATCTAGACAGACGGCCGCTTTACAGAAGAAGTGAGGGTAAAAGCGTGTACGTGTCTAAGCGTACATCAAATCTCCCTGAGTGTACTACTTTTGCCACGGTTGCAATCAAGACATTGCGACATGTAATTGGGACCCAGAGAGAGGTTTTTTTTTAATTCAATTAAATACTTTCAGGAAATTAAAGTTCTCTTATTGAATTATTTTAAATAAATATGAACCGTTCTTTTCAGATGGACCCAAGGGAAAAGTGGAGAGAGTGAGCCACCAAGCACAGACGTATAAGAGATAATCAAATTGGTACTCATGCCTCGGTGTGGAGTTAAGTCACAATAGGGATAAGTAAGAATACCTGTTATAAAATGTAGTAATTTTTTTTTTTAACATATTGATATGTGTAGGATAATTAGAGTGTCAAAGCATTATTGGATACAGAAATAACTCATTTATGGTAAATGGCTTGATCATGTGTGATGTGTTACTACCACGAAATTTATACTATTCTATGTTACCAGTAAAAATGTATGATAAATTAATTTTGTCAGTGCTTCACAGGAGCAGCAAATTTTTTGCTGTACCCTTTATAAGCACCTTATCTAGTATCTTCTCTTAATGCTGAATGGTAATGCTGCGAGTTTTAACAGTGAAGATGTTCGCGAAGCGGTAAAACTAGGAGTAATTTTATCTTGGTCAAAGTGATTTGATAAAATTAATTAAAGGTTAAGTAAAGCGGTTACTCCCAAGCAAGTTGGCTTGGAAGCAAGCGTCCTCACCTTGGAAACCTCAGGGGGCCGTCACTTAAAGTGAGGGTACGGGTCTGGCAAGCCCAAGTAACTTCTAGCCAGGGGAAATGAGCACCATTTCCTCTGAATACAGTAATAAAATTTGATGCTTACACGACTTTCGTTAGGACATGAGCGGAAGATTGTTGCATAAAAGAAGAGCTGGAACTTGGCTTGACCGCCTAGTGGTGAGGTGAAGACTCTTTGATCTTCTAAGTTTACTCGGATGGCGAGAGATTGAATGAACTGCTTGAATCCCAGGCCACTAGTTCAAGATGTTATTTCCCTTATAAATATATAATTTAAATATCCATCCAAGAACGCCAAGGTGTCCGGATGGAGCACAAAACAGATGAATGAAGATGGAAAAGAAAATTGAAAATAGAAAATTTAAAATTGAAAATGAAAATGAAAACAAAAGTAAAGAAAGAGAAGAAAATGGCAAAGAAAATTAAAAAGGAAGGATAAATGTGAAGTTAAATAAAAATGAAGATAATAATACAAATGGAGTAAATGATAAAAAGAGACTTGGAGAAGGCAACAAGCCACAAGGAGACTTTAACCGCTCCAAAAGGCCTAAGTTAGAAAGCAGGATAGGGCCAATAAACAACCCCATGACACCTCTTAAAACTTTTGAAACGACGATCTTCTTCTTGAGCAGATTTAGTAGGGAAGTTGGAGGAGAGGGCTGGCAAACTTGAATATCGCGAGCCACGTGAAGGAAGTTTGAATATGTCTGAGCAGATGCGATGCTGGACATTTTCCCAGGGCATTAACTCAGAATTTTGAAAGCCATACATCGGTTGTAAGTCGTTTATTATCATCTGTGTCTGCTTGTGCCTCTGAGATTAATCAGTTTTAGAAGATAAAGTTCCTACAACTAAATGTAGACATATTAAAAAAGGTAACTAGAGAAGTGTTTTAGTTTATCTCTAAAAAGAAGTTAGACGTGCTTTATCTTCAGGAACTGGCCAAGAAGAAATTGGAAAACTCCTGGAAGTGCACTCGTCTTGGCACGACATGGTAATAGCATCCTACTCTATGGAGCCTTGGGCCGCAATTATTGTAACAAATCCGAAATACAGTGCCTTATCCATCCCGCGAATTAGTAATTAATACTGTATAGTAGCGGAGATCACTGATCCCGAACTCTCATTTTATGCCATCAGTTGCTACTTCAAGTTCAGCAATAACAGAGAGTCCCACCTCGCCAATTTTGACAAGGTGCTTCGAAAGCTTAAGGGTAAGCGTGTGGTTATATGCTCGGATACGAACGCTGAAGCATCGCTTTGGAGCTCAAGAGGCACTAATAAACGTATGATAAAGCTTTTGAAAAATCAATAGCCACCCACGACCTGTCGGTCCGTAATAACGTCACTAGACCACCAACTTATGTGTTGAAAAGCCAAAAATTTTGGATTGACGCTACACTGGTAAGCTCGTTGATGAGTCACAGGATCTTTAATTGGAGAATGCAGTATTCGTGCACAACCAGTAGGCATGAATAAATTTCATTTGATCTCGGGACTCCTCAAGTTGAAAGAAAAACTTTTTCAGCTAAATCAAGGTTTAACCTTAGTAAGGTGGACTGAGACAAATTTTAAAGTGAACTATTAAGACTTGCAAAAGAAAGACTTGGGAGCCTAGAGTTAAATTATGATGATGAAATTAAGAAATATGGTCAAGTGCTGAATAAAGTAATAATCGAAGCATGCGTGCATCTTATACCTAAAAAGAGTCGTCAGAAGAGTTGAAGTCTATGGTAGAGTAAAAAATTAGCGGCAGCCAAAGAAAGCTGAATAAAACTTACAGGAAGCTCAAACGATACCATGATCCCGTCTTTCTTAATGAGTACAGAGCCCTGTTAAAAACACGCAAAAAATGAGAGTTGGAGTAACTTTGTAAGGACAGTGGGCCACGAAGATATCTTCGGCTGCATTTATGAATGCATAAGAGGCACCAAGATTATTTGCACAGCTTTTAGCTCTCTAAGAACTGATGATAACTATACATTGTTAGTGATTGATACAGCTGAGACCCTACTAAGCACTCATGTACCAGATGACGACAAGACTGACGACTCTCCAGAGCTTAGTTGCATGAGAAGAGAGGCAAACGTTTCGCCAGAAACGCTAACGATTTTGCTAAAACGTTTTGATAAAGATCTTGCGAACCCCAGTTCGTATGGCCTAATCAATTTTCTTCCTGTGAATAGTAAGCTATTTGAAAAGCTCATTGTCGATAGACTTAACTGCGAAATACTGAACTCCGAGTATATTTTAGCTCATCAGTACGGCTTAACTTACCAGAAGTCAATGGAAGACCCCACAGCTGAACTAAGACAAGTGGTCAACGAATTTACAAGTCGGTAAACGTTTGGAATTCTGTTCAACATTAAGGGGGCGTTCGATAACGTTCAACACTCAGTGGCTCTCTCAGCATTGAAAGAAAGGGACTGACCGAAGAACATCTATCAGCTTATAAAAAGCTACTTTGAAAACCGAACAGTCTCACTTCAGTGGGCAGACTAGTTTGCCTCTGAAGTAGCAGCGATAGGATGTCTCCAAGGCTCTATCCTTGGACCAAGCTGTTGGAACTTGGCCTTTAACTTTCTGCTCGAAACATTAGAGGAAAAACCTGACGTAGAGTTTCTTGCCAACGCTGATGATCTCATCATAGTGGTTGGCGGAAATTCTCAAAAGAAAATGGAGAAAAGAAGACAAGAAGTCGTTGACAACGTTATCAGGTAGAGCGAAAGCGTAAAACTTGAAATCTCAGAAAAGAAGACTGAAGGCATCTATCTCAAAATCAATGAATTCAAGGAAGTTATTTGGAACGGCATACCCAGAACAGACAGTCCGAGAAAATTTATAAGAAAAAAGGTGGCCCCTTTGTTATGGAAACCCATCATCAACATTAAAGGCAAGAGTTTGAAAGTAAAGAAAACTGTCAGGTACCTGGGTGTCATGATAAATCAGGGTATGAGCTTTGGATCCCACTGCAAGTATCTTAGTGATAAAGTGACACCACTTTCCCAAAGACTCAGGAGACTTGCAAATAGCAGGTGGAGACTTAGATTTCCCACGTGCATGCGAATACACCAAGCTGTGCTTGCTCCTACGGTTGCGTACGTGGCTATAGCCTGGAAGGACAAGCGCACAGTGCATGACGTTCGAAAGCTAGAAAGTGCACAGCACACGACTCTAGTCTTAGCTACCCAGGCGTACAGAACCATCTCGACAGATGCACTTGTGTGTAATTGCGGGTACACTTTCAGTTGATCCTCTTTTTGAAAGCAAAATCGCCCTACATAACTTGAGGAAAGGAAAACTGATGTACTTTGGAAAGCTCAAGAAAGTAAGGGCCTAAGAGGTAAGTGAGCAACAAATAAAGGAAGAAGCCATACAAATTTGGCAGCAGAGATGGGATACCTCGAGAAACGGATAGGTTACTTTATTGTTTATTAAAAATGTACAAGAGAGACTCGACATCACATGGTTTGATCCTAGCCATAAGTGCGTTCAGGTACTATTTGGTCATGAAAATCTTAATGCTAGCCTATACGGATCTAACTTGAAGGAACATGACACCTGCAAATGTAGGGAGCTTGATACCTCGGATCATTGACTCTGGAAATGACTAAAAATGCACAAAAATCGAAAACAATTCATGCAAAACATGGGGCTTGAGAATTGGCCGAAGGAAAACGAGTACTTTGTGTCCTGTCAAGAAATCTGCGTCGCTTTCTCGAAGCTTTGCAAAAGCATTGTAAAAGATAATAATTTCACTTGAAAAAAAAAGGGTGGTGACAAATACAATCATCAAAAGCTAGGTACGAGAGGCCTAGAGAACTTGGCCTTCAGAGAGTTGTGCCCCTGTCCATATTACAGATAATAACGCGGCTTTAGACGGAAGCTGGTGGACACGCTGCCTTAAAGTGTACCGTGGATGCAGCCATTGCTGAAGCTGTCTACAAAAGGTTGGATCTGGAATGACTAATTGAGAGTCGGGGCTCCTGATGGTCGCAACGAAAGTGTCTGTTCTAGATTCGGGGTACACCACTCATAAAGAATTAATAAAATATAGCTTTGGACCTCTACGGGGGATGTAACTTGTACAGCCAATGGGCGTATGGATTTTTCCAAGTTGGACCTAAGGTGGGTCTAGTTGGGTTACAGATAGAAGAATTTCCCAGATTATCCTTGTACTGCCAAAGTTGTTGTTAGGCCTCCTGGTGGCTTAATTAACCAGGAACGGGGAGAAGCGTCAAAAGCCTCAGAAAACATCAATGTGTACTTCTTCATGCGTCATTTTCCTTCTGCTCCGTATGTGATTTAGAAAAACCATGGAAAAGCAAGTTCTTTGTTGTACCCTTGATAAGGATCTCATCCGTAACCTCAAACGTGGAGCTGAATAGACAACGCTACAAGTATTAACAGAAAGGACACGTACAAAATGGCCAGTGCTGGAGTATCTTCTCCTTGATCAAATGTTTCAATGACATTGATTAAAAAAGGAGTGAAGTGGCTACTCCTGAACGAATCAGTTAAGGACAAGCGTTCTTGACTCGGAAACCTCAAAACGCCATCGCTCAAATGAGGGTACGGGTCTGGCAAGCCCAAGTGACTTCAAGCCAGAAAAAATGAGCGCCGTTTCCTCTGGATACGGTAATCAAATTTGATGCTTCAACAACTTTTGTTAGAGCGCGAGTGGGAGAAAGTTGCATGAAAGGAGACCTGGGACTTGGCTTGACCACCTGATTGCAAGGTGAAGTCTTTTTACTCTTCACTTTACTCTTTACTCTTTAGTCTTCACAGAAATATATATGTACAAAGATTGCCGTATTTGGAGGCAGTGGGTGTCTACGGTTTAACATCTAAATCTTCGCGCGACTCTTAGTGCCATGGGCACAGACAAGTCAAAAACGCAGTAATGATTAGAAGTTGGAGCCGATGACTGTGAAAAGTGCTATGATCAATTGTCTGACTCTTAAATTTTCCCCAACGAGAGTAATGTTGCTCTTTTAAGAAGCTCCAAGTGGATGGCCCTTCTAATAACAAGAAAGGGCTACGGCCTTCTTGTGATTAGAGCAGAGCTTGACTCGGTTCAAAGACTTGATACGCAGGAGCGACATATATAAATTTAATTATACATAAACTAAATACCTATTACACGGTATACAATCAATTTATCTATATTGGATATAGACAGACTCAGACCATCCAGTTAAAGTTTAAATCTACAGTTTAAGAATCTGGATGCAAAGATGTATTAAAGTGTAATTTTAAAATTTACATTATTAATAATTATGTTGAAAATTTTGAAGGTTTTAAATTGAAATTAACTAAAAAATTTTAAATTAATTTTTAATACAAAATACTTAATATTAATATTAATATCAATGATAAATTTGTATTATTTGTATTAAAAAGTTTCAAATTCAGAAATAACAAATGAAAATTTTTTGAAAAAAAATACATTTCAAAAAACTAGTAAATAAATTGTCCATGAAAAAGTTAATTTATTTTAAGAATAATTATTCATGAATATTTATATACTAATAAATCCTATAAAAAAAAACTATTGCTTAACATAAAATTAGTCATAATTAAAAAAAAAATTATCATCAAAAGGAATTTATTAATTCTTCTTATTTTAAAAGTTAAATAAGGTTTATAAACATATATATATATATATATATATATATAAATATGTTTGCAGGCAAAAAATAATAATATATAAAAAGGTCTTAAAATTCTTCCATTCAAAACTATTATTATTAATATTAAAGAAACTTGAATTTTTACAAGAGTATAAGAGAGTAATTCTTCAATAAATATCTATTAATCAATGTTGAAAAAATTTAAATAGAGTTGACTATAACTATTAATATGTGAATTTTGTTAATAAAAACAATCAAAATTATTATTTAAGTAAAATCATGTAATAAAAAATTTAAATAAATTGACTCCAACTGGAATATTAATTCATTTTAACGTTTCTTATATAGAAATAAGGTTAACCTTTTTATTATTATTTTCAATACTGAAAAAAGTAATATTTCTTTATCAAAATATCTTCATTTAATTACGAATGATAATAAATGGTACATTTCGTCCCTAGGTTACAAAGTAAAAACATAAGCGCCCGAAGGGCGCGCTTGTTGTAGGTTAATGTCCGAGTTTCGTACAATGTTTTTCTCACGGAGGGCGCAAAGTGCAATTTTGCGCCCGTGGGCCCACTTTGCACCCAATAAATCACTTTGGGCCCACGGGTAGAAAAGTACTTTTCTGCCTGTGGGTCCAAAGTGATTACAAGGGCGAAAAGTGTGACTTGAGGGCGTGAAGCGGCAGTTGCACTTTGGTCCCATGGTAAGAAAAATCATAAGACATATAAATAAATTTGTTAAATTTAAAAATAACCGAAACCTCTATATTTATTCAAACAAATATAAAAATTGGTTTGACAGACCATAATGAACCTAATTTTATTACTATTCATACGAAAAGTATGACTAAGAAAAAAAATTTTAAATCGAAAATAATGACAAGCATTAAAAAATAATAATACGATCTAAAAATTTTAAAAAAGCCATATACAGAATTGTTTCTATAAAATAACATATTTTGTTCTTTATCGTTTGATTTTATTATTAATAACAACCAAAACCGGAGGTCAATTATTGGCAAAAATTTTAATATAATTCAATTTTTAATCAATAATGTACATAAAATCGGCTGATAAATTGTGAATTTATTGAGTTATTTCATTTTATTATAAGACATATTATGTTGTGTTATTACGTTAAAATTTTTTCAATCAAAGAGGATAATTCATTTTATTTTATATACTTTAGATATTAAAGTATTAAAGTTTTTATTTGTAACATAAATCCTACATAACATCTTTAAAATTTAAATTATTTTAAAAGTAATCTCACTGAAATTGCAGTTTAATAATTTAACTTTAATTTTTAGATGATATATCAATCGACAAATTTCACTAACACATTTAAAACAAAATTTTATTTTTAATTTATGAGATTCGCTTACTTATTTTAATCATTATGAAATTTAATTATCAATGTAAAATATGAAAATAACCAAACTACATTAACAAAATGTTAAAACCAAGCTTCAACTTTAAATCTCAAATGACGGGTACTTGAGAAATTTTTTATCTTCAATCGAAAAAAATTATTAAATAAAAAATTGTCTTCACCAATACATAAGACTAGTAGAAACCTGTTTATATAACAAAAATTAAGCCATAAACTTAAGTATCATAATATTGTTAGGGGGTCGATTTTCTTTAATTTTAATTCTTGGTGATGAAAAAATTTACAAGTAACATCTAACAATTCTGATAAAAAAAAATTTTTTTCTGAGTCTTCTATAAAGTTATTCCTCATTTTGAATCGTTTAAGACTTTGAATGTATGGAAACCTTGATGTTATCTTTTTTGAATTACATTACGTCATCATTGATGAGACATAAAAACTGATAAGATTAATGTAAGAAAATTAATTGAAATTTTATATAGGTGCATCAACAGATGTATCTTACCATTTTAATGATATTAATAATGGTAAAGGTCTGATTGTAACGAAATAAAAAGGTAAGAATGATTTTTTTTTTTTTAATTTTATTTTTTTAAATTAAAACTTTTAAGACTAAAAAAAAAGCTTGATTAAAAAAAACACTTAATCTTAAGATAATGAATAATCTTTGTCTAATTAATACAATAATGATGAATAAACAGAACTTATATTGGCTGATAAGCAATTTCTTGAAGTTCCAAAATTAATAATTTTTCTTAAAGATTCTACAACTACTATAAAAGGTATTAAAATGTTTTGTGTACCTTGAGATACTAAATAAGTAAAAATGTAATTAGGGTGAATATATAATTACATATTGTGACACGCTAGCCGTGGATTACGACTAACGTGTGTGTGTGGTTTTAACCTTATTTTTTTTAGTTATTTATAGCAACACTAAGTATAATATTATATTAAGAATTTACTAGGGAAAGGGACCGGGATTCAGCTGGCAGTGTACAGTGCTGACTGCAGCAGCATGTAGCGCAATATAGCAAGTATCGTGGACTAGCTTTTTATGACCTATGCAACGGCACTAGTCTGCTGCCACTACAATCAGCACGGCGCACTTCCAATTAAAAATAACACTTTGCGTTTAGTTGTGAACTGAGTGTTCATTAAAATCCACCTAATTACTGAAATATAAGATTCTAGTGGCGCACCACGAGGACGCTCCCTATGATGTTGCTTACTAATCTATGTGTTGCTATACGTTAATAACTTCCGTAGATGTGCTTCGGGTTAACTTTATTTAAACATTTAGCGATGGGTAGTTATGGGAGGACCACTTTCACTCACTGTATGCACAACACTAAGATAACCTGGCGTCACCTACCAGTTCAATATTTCGGCCGGACTAATCGTCTTGTTCCCGGCGATTCTGCGTGCGTCACGGGCAGCAGAGAGCTTGGGCGACCTGGTTAACGTCGTCGAGGTTGTGTGTTGGCACTAGCTTGCAGTGTTGCGGCTACTTAGTGGCTTTGCAGGCGAGAGTCTAACAATGCCACGTCGTGCAGCACCAGTACCAGTCTCGCAGCGAGCCCAAGTGTCTATCCTTGTATCGTCGCGCAGGCGCAACGTACTCTCTACGGTCTGCCACACACACCACCCAACATGGCCTCACCAGTCAACCACCTCTACCAAGCTATCTCCCAATACACTGACAGCTATCGCTCACGGACCTACAGCCTACTTTCATGATATTTCTCATGTACACATTACTAAGGTGCCTTTGTAGGACCACGGGAGGGAGAGTCAAACCAAGCTCTTAGATTGTTTGTATTATTACGGCCTCCGGGCCTTGTATCGAAATTCCGCGTGTTATACTTAGTAAGCCACATACACGAGGAAAAGAGAGAGCTATCTTTGAGACTCTCGCCGTTTATTTGCGATGATAAGGGCTCTGTGACGTGCTTATACACACCTTCGATTCGCCACGTCACATTATATAATTTTTTATTAAAAAAGTAATATGCATGAATGTCTTAATCTTAACGATAAGGACAGTTTTATACATAGATATCAAGTAAAAATATAAGTAAATATTCCTTTCCAATTATAAAATGAAATTTAATAAGAAATAACTCTATTAAAATAAAAAGTTCATAAAATTTAAAGTTTTATTTAATAACATTTTTAATTCAGAGTATAAAACATTAATAATATTTATAAAAATTATGTTATTTAAGAATAAATTTGACAATAAACTATTTAAATTACTTTGAACATGTGAATTGTTTTTAAACAATACACTTAAGAAACTCATTAAAGATAAAGAATTAAATAATGATTATAAGTTATTTATCACTTACTAAAGTAATTAAATTTGAAATTATTTTAATTTTTCGTTTTAACAAAATTAAAGTTAATAATAAAAAAAAAAAAAATTATTCTAATAGTGAATGAAATCAAAAGTACAAAGTTAATTATAATCATAAAATTGGTCTTACTTAAGTAATTAAAAATAATTAAACTAAAAAATTATCTTAATTTTATACACTTATGTTGTAAATTTACTTAATATCTATTTATCTGACGTCTTAAATTAAAGAAATTAATTTTTAAATAACAAATGGTATAATTTTTTGCAAATGAATGTTTACCATTATTAATTTAATTTTAGAAATTACTAAATTAATCATATTTCAAAACTATAGGTATGAATCTAGAATTAACTCCACAAATTTCAAAGCATTGTCAGAAAATAAACCTGGAAGATTTAAATAAATTTAGATTCAATGAAGTTGACCTGGAATAGCATCAATTTTCATCCTTAATCTTGAAACTGTAAATAAATTATTAACATCTATGCATTAAATATTATGAAATTTCAATTAAACATCATTGGAATTATAATTATTATAATAATAATTATAGCATGGTCATAAAATATAATCTTATTTTCTATAATCAAAGAATTAGAATCTTAAAATATTAAATTTCCTGATAAAAAAATTTGTACTAAATTTGGTTAAAACTTTATTTTATTTTTAAAAACGAAACAAGAAATATAAATTGATTTTAAATTTGTGGCATCAATCAGCCATATTAAAAATTAGATTTAATCAAACAAAAGTATTTGGAATTTTATAAATACAATGAGACTTGGAAGGGCAAAAAAATAATTAATTAGTTAAGTTATAAGGAACTTTCATAAGTAAAATAGAAACTTATTCTTCTAAATCTTTTTAAAATCATATAAAAACATATAAAAGTTCTTATTACAGAAATTAAAGAACCAATACATTAAATTACATTGTAACATACGTGAGAGTCTGGATAACCTCTATAACGTCAAGGTATTCGCCAAATCAGTCAAATACAGCCCCTATGGATAAAGCATAATAAAAATAAGCACGTACATAATAGGCTTTATAAAAAAAATAAAAAATAAAATTAGTAGGTATAATTTCTATTAAACCTTTGAAAGTTAATTGGAAAATAAATCCCAATAATCTTAAGTTTTTAATGTTTAATTTCAATTTTATTTCATGTGAAGATGCCAATCATCTTCAAATTTTAATTCCTGTAGAATTGGTAACAATCAAAGTAGGTAAAGTAAAATAAGGTTAAATATTTACGAATATACCAATAGTAAATATATGATGAGCTCAAACAATAAAATCTTATAAATATGTAGAAATTATTGCATAAAGTATTCCTATGACTCCAAGTATTTCTTTTTTTACTTCTCCGTAACAAATTATGTGAAAGATTAATTTAAGTTCTGATAAAATTTAAATTTAAATTTCAGGATAACTAAGAAATCAAAAAAAATGTTTATATAATACTGGATCTCCTTTTCTAACAGGGACCAAAAGGTCCACTTCTCCTTATAAAAAGGCCCGGAGGCCCCAAAAAAAAAATCTCGACGATAGCCCTTCAAGGTAGACTGAGTGGTAAAGGTCCACCTCTACTACAACTCAGTCTACAGCGAAGCAAGTACAGTTCAAATTTCACCCTCGAACGGTCAACTCTGCTATCTTACAGTCCTCCACAAGTGCGGTTTTTAAATTTTAACCTCGGACACTGCGTGTTGGTTCGGCACGTGTACGTTTGGATATCCAAAATAAAAGTAAGTCGATTTAAAATATTAAAGTAATTGACTCTGCCTTTCCACTCCGTTTCAATGCAGACGTGTTTTTGGAGTTCGCATTACAGTGTTGGTTAAAGGCCACACTACGAGAATAAATAACAGAGTTGTTCCTTACGTGAAGTCTAGGATGATCACCTTTGCTCCAGACTGTATTGGTGGCTTCTAGACCGGTCGCGAATTTAAACCATTTTGCCCTTTGCGTAACCTCAAGAGCATAACTACATTTACTCGTTACGGTATTGGTAACCTCTAGATCGCGCAGGGGATACTATTTGGACAAGTCGCGTCGGATAGTTTTGACAAATCAAAGGCACGTGACAAACGAGTGCCTCGCACTACTGCTCAACAATCACCTCAATCTGATCGGAACAGTTGGGCTCCCCCTCTTCTGAACGCCAAATCGAAGAATTTATCTACCTTTTAACCCCGCTTCCTACCTACGTGCCCAGTTCCGATCCCGAGTTATTAAGCGCAAGCTTAGACTTGAATAATACGTCGCGCTGACGTAACACCTACAATTTTTAAAGCTCCGCCAATATGTAAAGAAAAAGTTGATAAATTTACTGATAGTCCGATGTAAGAGAAGTCAGAAGATAAAGGTGGATAAGCTGTCTTATCTGTTCCAGTACCGACCCAAGAAATATTCTAGAAATTAATAATATAATGATTGGAAGTAAAAGTAAAAGTCTTATGTTATGTCTTCAAGGGAAAGCCATATCGGAAATCCCTATGATTAGAGAAATTGCATGATTTTCAAACCCTACTATTATTAAAGTTGTTAGCAAAAAAAACAGTAATAAAAGCAAAAGCAGTAACTAAACATTTACGAATTTCATTACTTGTAATTAAAGAGTCTGGATTTCTTAATTCTAATTAAATTAAAATTCTTTATGTTAATCTTTAAATTCATGGTTATATTCCAAAAATAAAATAAAATAAAATATACCAGTATTATAACTGATTAAAAATGATTATATTTTCACTATTTTATATAGTTCAAATTAAAAACATTATATTTGAAATATCAGAATCAAAGATAATATCGATAAGTATTTAGAAACACAAGTACTTTTTAAATATTTTTTTTATCAAATTTTAAGATAAGCTTTTTAAATTTAAATCATAAATATGAATAAAGTAAATGATCTAGTTAATTCAATCAAAGTTAATAATAAGTGACATACATAAAATTTAAAAAGTAAAAGTTTTAAAATTAAATTGAAAAAAAAAAATTAATTATTTCTTTAATAATAAAAAAACAAAATTTCTGAATTTTTATTAATATAAGGAAATTCTTCTTAAATTGAATTTTTTAATATAAAATTAAAAATTTTTCTTAAACTATAAGACTTATTAAGAAAAATATTAACCAAAAATAACATAATTAAGTATTAAAATAAGTATAGACGTAACGTGTGAACTTCAGTTAGTAGAGGGCGGATCATAAAGATTCGTTCTACAAACAAATTAATGTTATTTTTGTTCTTCAAGAACCAGCTGTTGGCCCAAAGCCCTTATCTGTTTTTACTAATAGTATACTTTTCTTTTAAATTGTTAACTCAAAGTTATCGTATCAAGTTCTATCGTGAGATATACATACAGTAGTGTACGCCGATCTAACGTTGACCTACTGTTTGAGTTTATGTCTTATGTTACAAGGTAGTATCGTATCTTATTCGTCTTTCTATCTGACGTTCTTGTAAACGTCTTTTTTATAGGCTGTCTTTTTAAACTTTCCTCAAAATTTAATTTATTAATCTAGTGAGAATTATGTTTCTGGCAACTATAATTTTAAATCTTAGAATATTTCATATAACTTATTTATTAGAATATTTTTAAATAAGAAAAGTTTACTTAATTAACAAGTGTCTTATATGATGATTTAACAAATTAGGAAAAGCCAGGAATAATTAGTTTTACAAATTGTATAAGAAATAACGTCTTAGGTTTGCATTTGCAATGTTATACATCTTATAGCTTCCTTAACTTAAGTTACTTCTATGATCGTTGGTTGCCCACTGCTTACGCGCACCCAGTGGCAAGATCTTACAAAGTTGACCGTGACGATGTTTCTAATCTTACGCAAACGCACTCGTGGTGACAACAATAATTAGGCTTCTGCTTTTAATGTCGTAACCCAAGCCGACGGTCCTTTCTTTATTGTTCTTTCTTGATTTAGTTTTTAGGCAAGTTCACGTGGCCTAGTTTACTCTAGCTTTTCTTACATAAATTGGTCACCGAACTAAGTCTTAAGTTTTCTTTAAATGCACGCCTTAAATATGCAGCTAAATCATTGATCTAAGTCTTACATCCGCTTAAAATATGCAACAGAACTCTCTTTTTAACCTTTATAGTTACTTTAGAGCGCTTAACAAAAGAGAAAAGGCTCATATTGTAACAACTAATCAGAGCTTAATCTAATTACGCTCGACTGACATGAGCACAGTTGTGGTGCAGTAATTTCACAGTAATTGATGGTTAGAACTGCTGATCTCTCTGATTTTACATTAACTACAAATTGCTGTCAAAATTGTGTATGATATTTTTGTGTACATCCACAGTAATGAGTGTTGAAATTGTTAATTAATCACATTAGTTGGTGTACTTGTCCGAATAAATTTTGCAAGATTAGCGTTTTATAGGATTGTTTGTGGTTGCACGCGTGGTTTGTGTTTTGCGACGGTAGATTGTGTCGAAAAAAGTAAGTTACACGTCAAGCGATTGCAGAACAGCGTTGTAGATTGTAGGCGTTGAGCTACTGTTTAAGTTAATGTCTTATGTCCTGCGATACTAGCGTATCTTACTCGTCTTCTTGTCACGTTCTTGTAAGCGTCTTTATTATACGTTGTCTATTTGATTTTTCCTCGATATTTAATTTATTATTCAAGTGAGAATTACATTTTTATCAATAAGACTCTCAAATCTTAAAATATTTCATATAATTTAGTTGTTGAAATATTGTTCAATTAAAAAAGTAAATTCAATTAGCATTAAAAGCATGTTTAAGGGCGTTGATATTTTGGCCAAATTTTCTACAAATCAACGGTAGTAGCTTACTAATCCAAAAAGTTTTGGACTTTTTTTTGATTTTTGGGTCACGAAAAATCTTTAACTGCTTTTATCTTTTTTGGGTCAGGTTTTAGCCCTTTTTAACTAACTATGTGACTAAGATAATTTATCTCTTGTTTTAAAAATTTGCATTTTTGTGGCTGCAAGACTAAATATGCTTTTCTTGTTTTCTTTAAAAATTAAATAATAATTTTACAGTGTTTATCAAATTTTTGGAAGTGAATACATATTTTGTCGAAAAAAAGCTGCTCCTTTAATGTTCAAAATTAAGGCAGATATGAGTGCTAAGAATATTGGTGCACTTGTTTTTAATCCAAAAAGGCATCTTTTAAAGTATAAAAGTTCTTGATCGCACACAAAGGCAGTCTTATGTCTGTCTCATTTCCTTATGTTTATTTGGTGATAACCAGCTTTCAAATCAAAGACTGTTAAATATTTAGATTCACATATGTCGTCAAAAATATCTGCTATGTTCGGTACTGGATGATTATAGTCGGGTATTACGTCATTGAGTTTTCTAAGTCTATTACGACTCTATATCTTTTTTGTCCGTCGGGGCCCGGCTTTTTTGGTACGCAGAAAACAGGCGCCACGTAAGGGCTCATGGAGGGCTAAATGACTCTGTTCTTAATCATTTTTTCGACTTGTCTGTTTATTTCTTCTGGCAAGACGGGAGGTTGCCAGAAAGGCTTGATTTTAATGGGAGTACTAGTTATTGTTGGGATATTTAGCTTCATAAGATTCGTAGCAGGTAAACTTACACCTTCGAGGTAAAACCTGTTGGCATAGTCTACTATTGTATTTTTTATGGTTGTTAGCTTGTTGTGCTCGATGTGCTCGGGACGTAATTAATTTAGAATTTTTTGCTTGCGTGGAGTTACGTTTGAGTTTAATCATGTGTGTAAGATTTTTTATTTTTGATGTTTGGAGCATATTTTCCTTTTATTTGCAATTTGAGGTTTTTAAGCAATTGTTGGCACGTTCTTTCCCTTGTACGATTTTTTGAGGGTTTTGTTTTTTTAAATATGTGCTAATATGTTTTTGTAATATTTGTAGTCCTTCTTGATATTAAGTAGTTAGATACTTTTGAAGAAAATTTAAATACTGTGTGAGGTTGCAGCCTTTATTTCTGTACGTAAGAGATTTTTCTAAGCTTTTAAGGCTTTTAAGAAGTTTGTTTTCCATGTCATTTTCATTCGTACCCTGATATTGTGCGTACAGATTATCGTTATTATTCTCAGCTTCAATGCTTTTGCAATTATCGGCAGTTTTGCAATATCTTCTTTTGGGGTTAGAATTTTTAAAATTTTTGTATATGGAAACCTGATTGATGTGGAATTTCAAGTTTTAGATTTATGTGTCGTGGTTGTTTGAGTCCTAGTTTTTCGAATTTCAGATTTCGGAGTTTATTACAGAAGTTTTTGTATCTTGACTTCGGATTTTGGCGTTCATAGAATAGTTTTTTATTTTTTTGATTTCAGATTTCGGTGATTATAATTTTGGCTTTTATTTCATGATTCCAGATTTCGGCTTTTGGAGTATTGTTTTTTATTTTATAATCTCGAATTTCAGTTTTTGAAATTTTGATTCTTATTTCATCATTTCAAATTTTGTCTTTTGGAATGTCATTTTAAATTTCATGATTTCGGATCTCAGATATCTTTGATGATTTAGAATTTTTTGTTTTTTGATTACTAGTGAGTTTTGGATGTTCAGTTTTGAGTGGTTCTGAGTAAGAGTTCTCTGTTTTTTTAATGTGTAAGAAGTTGTATGGAGTACTTGTGCATGTGATAGGATGTCCCCACTGTTTTTGGAAATGCCTTCCGTTATTTGTTTTTGTTTTGAAAAGTATTACGTAATTTCTCATTTTTTAGTTATTTCCACGGTAATTAATTTGTACTTGATAAGTACAAAATATCTCGTTTCCTATTAGACTGTATGTTTCTATGGGAAATTTATCTGTTACGATGTGAAATTTAAAGAAGCATTCTTAAAAGCTTAAAATATGTAATTTCTCACAATACTCGCACATTTTTTTAATGTTTTAATCATTATTAATTGAATTCAAAGTTTGTTGCTGCGTGTATTAGTTTGGTATATAAATGTTAGATTGATATGTAGGTGCAGGATTATTAAGAGATGGTTGACTTCATGACATGCGTTTTTTTGGGGACTAAGTGTATAACGGTACAGGGGAGTGGCTAGGACGACGTTCGGCGGTGGATGGCGTAGCATTGTACATGGGCGTGGCTTGGTGAGTGTCGGCCTTACTAGTATTGTAGCGATACCAGCAATTGCCTGCTGTGTGCCCTCATCTTTCACAAATTTAGCATTTTTCTTGAGTTTGGATTAAGTTTATTCGTGCATCTTGACTTTGTCTATTTCGACAAAGTCTTTTTCGCTTTCTATCGCTTTAGTTGTGGCAGGTTCTAGGTTGTTCGCGTGGCCCATACGCGCTTCTATTACCCAGTGTAACCCTCTTAGGAAATTTTTTAATTTATTTTGTTGTAGTTGTGCATAGAATTGCTAGCTAGCCCATTATTTGATGCCATGTTTTTGCGGATCCAAAAATGTTTGTAAAAAATATTGCTATTTCTTCGATGGTATCAAAAATTTTATTTTTAGTGAAGAGTCATGCTTTTCCCAAAAGTTGCATTTAAATTAATTTTTTTGGATCATGTTCGTTTATTTTAGGAATAACTTGGCATGCTTCTCTGCAGCCGTCTCAAAAAGTGGGATGTTTGACCCGTTACATGTAGGTATCATTTCGATTGCATCTTTTATAGAAAGATTGCGAATGGGTGCCAGAGTAAAATTATTTATGTCATACAAACTATTTATAGTTTTAAAAGGAGTGCTTGATAAAAGCTTTTTAAAAAGCTTGCAAGCAAGGCATGGCCATATTTTAGTGAACCGTTAGATTACAGATAGTAAAGTGTACTAGTCTCAGGGTTAAAATTCATAATTTGTAATGAAGCTGTTAGTATTCGATTACGAAAATTTCTTTTACTACCACTAAATACTGTTTCAGGCACTCTATTCAAACTTATATAATGTCTAGAAAAAGCGTCTTGGACTGTGGTACCTCGGATGTCTGGTATAACTACTGCTACACAATATTTTGAAAATACGCATCGTATGATTAATATGTCTATTTCTAGAAGTCATTGTTTCTAATAATCCTACAGTACCATTGGCTATTCTTGGAAAAACTTTTTCTGAAGTGACAGTTATTATCATTGATTCTTTTGTTTTGAGACTGCTAACTTTTGTTTTTAGCTTATTTCACATTTTTGTGCGAAACTGTTAATATCTTTCCTCATACCTTCCCAGTAATATAATTTTTGTATTTTTCTAAAGGCTTAATTCATGCCTCTATGCGCACCAAAGAGACTTTTGTGACATTTTTTTTTTTTTGTCTTAGTTTATTAATAAATAAGCACAGTCACTGAAACATATAGTTACTTAAAAGTGTACAGGACTGAGTTCTTTATTCATTGCTTGGAGAAATATTTATCTTGCAGATTCTCAGTTATTTCACCTTTTCTGAATATTTTCCCTTTTTTATATTATTGTTTTCTATGGCCTTGGCTGATCCCGCTAAACACACTTGAAGATATAAAGGCAAAATTTTATCTTTATTTCTCTTTAATAACTCAATTGAATACAAATTTATTTTTCTAAGTAGTCTTTATCACATCGCTTGTTTGTGATTGTTTTCTCTTAAATTTATACTCTAGAATTTAATTTAAATCTTAAAATAATTCATTGTTAGTGAAATTAATTGCTGAGTCAGCCGTTATAAACACTATAATGTAATTTTTAGTGTATACAAAATATTCCCACGTACTTAACACTTGGAAGCGAACCGTTACTGTTACTATTGAAGGTATCATTATAGTTCCTTCTTTACGAGTGACTAAGTCGTCCTATACATAGTTTAGTTGCTGATTTACCATTTTAAGTGTGGCTGTAGATCATGTAGTTTGTGTCGTGTAACTCTGCTTTGGAGTGTAATGATGTTTTATAAGCTTGTTTCATTTGTTAGTACATGAACAAGAAGTTATATTTAGTATTATACCATCCACTTGTTTCTCTCCTCCATTTTTACTGTCTTCTTGTTTGACAATAGAGTCAATAAGCTTTCTTCATATACTATCGACATTGTCTTCTATTATCGTAGACGTAGCTTTGTACTGCCTCATGGATGATTTTGATCTGAGAAAAAAAAATTTCTTTAACATGAATTTATCAGAGTTAATGAAATAGTCTTGAGAAACATGACATGAGATGAAAATTTTTTAAAAATTTGTTTTGTTCACATCTAGGATTTACATCTTGCGAACTATCAGTTAAGTAAAATTTTTATTATTATTTTTATCAGAACTTCTATCCAAAGCATATTAATGTGTTGATCTCTGGTCTGTGGATTGTAGTTTCAGACTTCATTTGTAAGAAGCAATTATTTAATTTTCTCAAGAACTTGATGAGTTACTCTTAAACCTTAACCCTTACGATTTTTGAGGCGTAGTTTCAACTTTTTATTTTTAGAAATTCTAACTGCTCATGGTTCTGATAAGGGGTTAAGTATTTTGTTTAGTCACTATCTCGATAAATAGATTCATGTTGTGACTCATAGTCTGTTATGCTTGAGTTGGAGGGTGAACCTTGTTTAATATTTGGAAGACTCAGATGTAGATACTTATCTCTTTGGGATATTATTGTCTACTGGTTTTCTCTCTTTTTAGATAAGACCGTATTTCTCCTATTGTCAGAGTATAAAGTGTCCATGGTTCTGTCCAGAGTAGGTAAACTTTGTTTTTCTTAAGCTTGGCTCCCAAGAACCATTGAGCTATTGATGGTTGGGTGAAATCTCCATGCTCTTCTTCTATTTCTGGCAGTATAGTGAGAAAAAAATTTAAAGAGCTTTCGTTTATTTCTCGTGTTACGCGTTTTGTTGTAGTAATACATTCAAGCTTATTTGAGCTTTGATTGTATAAGTAACTTATTATGTAAGCACGTGCAAAAGATCTTTTTGTTTATCTGGAGATTTGAAAAATAGGCCTTAATGATAGCATACGAAAGTAAAATGCTTTATCATTACTAGACTCTCTGTTAAAGCTTGGGCTGTAGGAGTGACCATAGTTACTGTTGCTGCAGAACGTTAAAATTTTTTTAACTTTTTCACGCTTCTCTAAAAATCAAGTTATTTCTTACAATATTTTTTCCATAGAAATTGGTGGCATAGCGTGATAATGCGTCAGCATATAAAATCAAACGTCCAGGTTTGTACTTACAAGTGTAGTAATACCTACGAAGTCTCGCTCTCCATCAATAAAGTTAACTCATGGGATCTTTTGTCGATTCTATTTATCTCAAAAAATCATGGTCTTCATAAATTGTAAATTTTTGTTTGTACACATAGTATCAATAGTATAGTACTACAATTATAACAGTGAAATACTCTCTTTTAGATGTTCAATAATTTATTTTACATTTGTAAAATGAGCAAGATGTATAGGCTATAGAATAGTCTTTTTCTGGCTCTCCTTTACTTAAAACAGCACAAAGAATTACATTGGACGCTTTAGTTATTAAAATGAATGGTTGTTTGAAGTCAACACAAGCAAGTACCAGAGCTTTGCACAGTAGCGGCTACTTTTAATTTTGAAAAGTTATCTTTTTAAGTTATAGTCTAATCAATTTTTCGAAAATATTGAGAAGTTGACAAAGATTTTGACCCTTTTTTATCAATGCTGCTATAATCTTTTATTTTAAATGATTTTATTGCTTAAATATATGTTTCATCATTGCATTAAGCTATTAAAATCCTAGATCTAGATTACTTGCTGTTGCCATTCTTTCTATAAATACAACTTGATTCGCAGGTCTTGCTTTGAGTATTGAAGCTCTCATGTCATGACAAAGCCTGGCTTGCTATTTTTCTAGAAGTAAATTTTTCAATGTTCCTATCTCAAAAAATGGTGTTTTTTAAAGGTAAGACGGTAAGATACACATTTTTTATAAAATATAATTCAAGTTACTGTCTGTAATGTTCCAATGTTTTGAGAGGTTCATCTCATAAGCAAAAAGTTTGTACCTGTAATTATAATAACATTTGATAGTATAGATTTATATAGACTCTTGTAACTTGTTTCTTGTAACAAACACTTTGACATTAACAAAAATTGAGTTGTCAGTTATCGCTTATTCAGGTCCTTGCTTGAAGCTGCGTCTAAGTGATGACTACCACTTGCGTTTGCAGTGTCGTTTGGCTAAAGAGAATTTGCTATAAATAGTTATCAATTATCATCGGAGTTCAATCTGAAGTAAAAGCTAGTATCATTTTGTGCTCCTTTTAGATATATCTGAGCATTTTTGTCAGTGTAAGGGTAAGTTTACATTGGTACAGTAGGTGAGGTGCCGTATACAAACTGTAGTAAATGTGTGT
The DNA here is from genome assembly GCF_036245765.1 of Copidosoma floridanum. Classification (NCBI taxonomy): domain Eukaryota; kingdom Metazoa; phylum Arthropoda; class Insecta; order Hymenoptera; family Encyrtidae; genus Copidosoma; species Copidosoma floridanum. The sequence goes on along the minus strand of NW_028321904.1, from coordinate 6,910,679 downwards.
GGAAAGAGCAATTTACATAGGCTGATAACTGTTTTTAGTGTTCTATTGGTTGTGTAGGGCCGTTATTATGACGATGTTTTAAAAATTTTCCCAATGTTAAAAAAATGTGTTCTATTCAACTTAAGTAACAACTTTACAATCTGATCAGGAAAGTTGTTATTTTTATATAAGATAGTTAAAAAATATCAATGTCTGCCTGGTTAGTGTACTAATACATTTTGTTTTGCTGTAGGGTGTGACAGCTGAGCAAAGGAAATGTGTGAGTTCTTATTGTGCATAATAGCGTGACTATTGCGATACAATATTTTCCTCACTTCTTCAGCTTCTTAAGTAACCTGTCAATACTCTTACATAAGAGTCGCGTATACATTTACCATGTTTTACTTAAGATTATTAATAATTGTAACTAATTGAGCGTCTGTTTCAAAGGAAGCAAAGTATTCTTATTACAAGTTTGTATGATCATCTAATGTACAAAAAGCTACTTCGTTTGCAAAACTTCTTGTTCTACCCTTTAAACTGTAAAAGACTTTTCCTAAAAACGTAGGTTTTTTTGTATCAAAAACAAAGCATCTATCGTTTTTTATGTCTTGCAAGAAATTTTTAATACGTTTATGTTAGCCACTGTGTATTGGTACGCATAGGGTAGCTTTATTCATATGTAAGGTTTAATTAGTTTGAGGCTATATCACGTAATGATTTAAGAATTCTAGCTTTTTTGCTTCCCTTGCCCCGTAGTATTATTCTGGTAAATGTACGATTAAAGCTATATCAGCTATCGTGTTTGAGTATTTAAGTGCATGATCCCGAAAGGGTGAACATTTTAGAGCAGTTTTATTTTGTTTAATATTTTCTGTGTTTTAGAATTTTTTTATTCAATAAAGTTATATGTGATAGTTTTATTTACTAAAATTTAAACTTGAACGTTACGCGCAAGTAATTTTTTCAAAGTTTGTTTAGTAAATGCTAGAGTGCATTTATCCAGAAGGTGGAAGACTTAAAAAAATGAAATGACAAAGTTATAAAGAGCCCTCAATATTCTCAGGAAGTGAAAACACCTTACGGCTAGGGTTCATCATTTGGCGCTGCCTAGTCAAAAGAGACATACGTCATCTAAGTAGTCTACCATCCAAGCAAGTCGTGCAGATAAGCCTGGATCAAAGTCATCATCTTTGAAGTCCAACTACTAGTAAGGTTAATACTTTTACGATCTCTACTAGGTGCTCAATATATTTGTGTATGTCCTAGTAGTCCAGTTCCTCTAATAGATAGAGCACGCTTATATAAGATGAAAGAAATCTGAGAGAGTCACCTTAGGCTGTGCTTACAAGTTCCCAGAAACGTTAATAACTGACATCTACCAAGAGATAACTTAAGTTGGTCTTACCGTGTGCTATAAACCTTGTTCGACCACTTGACCTTCCACTTTTATAAACTCAATAAATTGCAAAGTTTAATAACTTAAGGAGAATTAGCTATGCAAAATAGATTTCATGTTTCGTATGAATTTTAAAACAGTTTTCTCACATAGCTTGAGTATCATTTCTGAAATCAATATTTCATCTCAATTCATATTAATTTAGTTTTTTGTGCACTTATTTTAAAGTAAGTTTTCCCCTTTCAGGTGTTAAAGAGTTTCTTAGAACTATTTAAGAAGATGCTAGAATAATTATAAGAAATTTGATTAATAAAATAATCAAATTATATCAATTAAGGTGATCGTTGGAAGACATTCGTTCTAGCCGACGACTGATAATTCAAGTTGAGGAGGTATAAAGGTTGAATTCTATGGTTGTATTAACAAATTTTCTAAACAAAGTTATAATATTCAGCAATTGCTGTTTAAATTGCAGGAATTTAAAGATTATATAACAAATTAAAAAAAAAAGAAACTTTCTTTTATTTTTCCTCTCATTAAATAAATCTGTGAATTAACTCAATTGCACTTGGTAACGAACCCGCCGTACGGCAGGGGTTTGGCTTTAAAAACCACGTGTTGGATCCTAATTTTTTTTGTTTTCGCGGAAATAACTATTTGTTAGTCATTGCATCTACGATGAACTTACACCAAGAGAAAAGAAAGGTTATAAATTGGTGCCCCTGGTAAGACTCGCAATCATTACAGGGAGATTCAAGAGAGCACACAGATTCTTATTTGAAACTTATTATGTAGAAAATTGTTTGCTAAATGTCAACATAAGACGTAGAGGTACTGATAACAACCAATTAGATTAGAATTACATGCTTTAAATTTTTATCATATTCATGGAATATTTCTGTTAAATAATACTTAAAATCAAAACCCTATGAGCAAAAGCCAGAAAAACTTTCCTAATGTCATTGGAATACGAAATCAGCGCGTAGCTGATATTTAAATACCTTCTACAAAAATTGATCAAGCACAAATAATTAGAAGGCTTACTCAAATAATTGCACCAACAAATACACTCCCAAAAAATAAAATAAACTTACGTGCATTTATGATACACTACACATGGACGCTGAACGACTTGGGCAGAAACAAAAACAAAACAGTTCAAATAGTTAGCATTAAATGTTGGAAAAAAGCCTCAAACTCTTAAACGAATTCGCTGAACAGTTATTACACGACCCAAACAATTGCTTAGAGCAGGAAGAGAATCGCATTACTGCCATTATTGACTAACACAAACAAAAGGTCAAGTGGCTAATATCACAAAAAATAAGTAACATTTCAGGGCAGAGAGTCTCACTTAAAAGTTGATTCACTAATTTTACTGCATTAATAAGCGACTAATGCAGAAAATTTTTAAAAACTTTAAAAACATACATTTAAATTATTTTTATCGGAGCTGACCCGGTTTAACTAGTTCTATGCCAAGCCTTACATGGACTAGTTTTAAATTGGTTTCATCACGAGAAAAACAAAAAACATTCTATATTTTATTCAGAAACTTTGTTTTTAAACAGATATTAGAACACTACGGTCCAAGCTAAAGCTTGGTGGGTTCTTGAATGAAATTTGTATGAAGCCGTCAATAATATACATAGTATTGAATATGCTCCAAATTTATATAGCTACGTAAAAATGTTGAGAGCACTTCCAAGCAAAGCAGAAGTCATTAAAATTTTTGGCAAAGAATTTTAATAAATTTATCTAATAATCTTAAATTCTTTCGGAAGTTAAAAAATAAACAATCTTGTAAGACTTTTAGACACTGTAGATGTGTTTGGAGCATTAAATAACTCGATAGTTAGTAAACACCACTAGATAATAAGAACTTGGGTACCTAAGTATTAAATTACACTTTTATTTAATTATATGACAGAGAATATAGTTATGATGACAAATATACCTTTAATATAAAGATATTGTTTTTCAAGGTGGTGCTAATATCGTTGGAATAAGTAGACCAACGATAATTCAGTAGAGTTTAAATAAGTATTTAAATTTTGATTTAATAAACAATGATGGACAATTAACTAGGGTATAACAATACGATACAAAAAATATTTAAGTTGATCAGTACAAGACTGTTGGCTTTCACCGAATCATCCGATGGTTTTGTAACAACTTCCTACTGCCTACTCTGACTAATATCTATAACGTCACGGTAACATGTATCACATAGGCTCACACACTTATTTCTAGTTTGCATTTAAGAACCAACATATAATTGTATCCAAAAAATTAAGAAAAACCATCCTGTAGTACTGCTTTCTTCAATGTGTTAGTATTATACGCCAATGATGGCCCCTTTAGGACGTGCATTGAACATAGGTTTTATTGACAGATATTATTTAAACCTCAAACGTGGATTTAAAATAGCCAAAAAAATTCTTTGAAAAATGATGGATAGTTTAGTCATACCCATTTTTGTATTAATAATTTTGAAAAATTGTAATTTAACCAGCAACTTCATTGAAAAATGACATAAAGCTACATTTATATGACCTGTAGAAATCTCCTATTTTTTTTAGTATAAGAAATCACTTTTAGATTAACATATTCAATTCTTTAACAGATTTCCAAGTTAGTTTTTAAATTAATTTAGAAAGAGGGGATTGAGTATGCGTTAAGGCATGTACGTAAGAACATTCACATGAGAAAAAGAATTTCCAACGTTGCTGCATATATTTGTGCTTCTTTCACCTCTCAAATCTTTTCTCCCAGATAACTATGTTAAAAACGTTTCTGAGTCAAAGAATTACTTTGATTACGAAGAAAAGAACTGTGAAAAAATGTGACTTAATTTAAATTAATTACTATATTTATCCACGACAAAAAGAAATTTAAAAAAATTTTTTTTTATTTTAAAATTATTTTACAGAAATCTTTTTTTTGTTGTGAAAGTATTAAATTTATTATAAGTGAATGAATTTGTATAATTTTTTTGGAATATTGTTTTGCTAATGAATACTAATTTCTAGGTTCCAAAAAAAGCATTTTACTAAATTAAATAGTTTATTGAATAATTAATTTTTGTTGTTACGTTATTTATTATTAAACCAAATAAATAAAGTAACTAGTAGACAGTGGGTAATTGATAATCCAAGTCAAAAGTAATATTTCCATAAAAAAATATGGCAGATAAAATAATTATGGGTATGAGTTTACCTTCTATAAAACGATATTGTATACACAGGTGGTTCGATTCTCGTTGAAAAGAGTATACGTACGTTAGTTGGGTGTGGTTTGAATAGATATTTTAATATTTGATAATAAAACAATTCTAAAGAAGGCATAAAAACGGCGTAATACAATACAAACGATATAGAGGCTGGCCAGTACAACACAGTGCCCTTTCATCGAATCTTCCGATGGTTTCAAAACAACTTTCAACTGCCTCCACTGATTACATCTGTAATGTCACGTTCAAATTTATCACATAGGCTCACACACTTATTTCTTGTCCATATTTAATATCTAAAATATAATTGTATCTGAAAATTAATACAAACCATTCTGTAGTACCGTATAGTCGATAGCATAGTATTATATGCCAGTGAATGTCCCTTCAGGACGTTCATCACACATAGGTTTCTTTAACCAATGTTATTGAAGCATCAAAAGTACACTAAAAATATCAATAGAAGTATTCAAAAACAATTGCTTATTGTTCAACTGTACCTTCTTTCATATGTGTCATTTCAAAAGTTAGCAATTTAACATGTAACCTCAGGGAGAAATCACTTGAAACAGAGAATTTTCATGTTCTCCGGTTGAATTTTTTTTAATAGCTGAAATTGCCCTAAGTAAGCTTGCCAGACAGTTTCTTATGTAAAGGCTTTGAAACATATATTAAAACTTATTGAAATTCCTTATCTAATTTAAACCAATGTCACGTGATCGTGACGTAGGAACTTCTGAATGAAGTGGGTTCGTTCAGTATGTAATGATGATCTTTAAAATCGAATAAACTACACTACAATAGAAAGCAGAAATTAGCTGTGTCATCTGCTTGTTTACCTGTATGATTTGATACAAGGTATAAATTCGTCATGAGGCGCGACTACTAGTGCCGGAGTGTATTTACAAAAGTAAATGAAGTGGCGTAAGTTAAAACTAAAACCTCTACCATTTTACGTGTTCAACAAAAAACCACAAAAACTTAGAGCCATTCTACAATGTTAAGAAGCATCATGTGGTTATAACTAGAACTAAAATCTCTCACACGAGCCCCATTACGAATAACGTTAAACGTACAACTGTCAAGTAATAAATAATTGGAAAATGAATGAAAAAGTAGTTAATTCTATTTCTAACTGGTACAAGTACTGTTTTGTTACAGGACGTACAAATACGACAGCGAAGAGTCCATTGAAGATTTTTTCAGTCATCCTCATCACTTTTTAAGATAAAAACGTTGTTGTAGTGCTGTAAGTAATCCAAAAAACAAACCAGGTAGTGTGACTCGAAGTCCCTCGGTAAGGACGAAGTTCTCGCATATATGTAGAAATTACAGGTAAACTGTAAAATACAAGGTTCGGAAATACATGTAAGCTCAATGTGTACATTTTTTAGCAAGTTACGGCAGTATATCAATGTCTTGCTTGTACATTTTTCATGTATGAAAAGCTTGAGATTTTTTTAAATTAATTTTTAAGGTTATTGTTTGGTAAAAACGCGAGAAATACATCTAATATATTTGTTATAACTTTACAAAAATGCTATAACGTTTTCACAAATTTTCCACCTTGATTTAATGAAAAAATATTGAAATTACTGATATTTAAGATTACATTCTTACATTACTCGATACCTCTCTTTTTGTGTGCCACAACGTTTTTTTTTTCTCTTATAAAACCTGTTAAACTTGTTTTTTCATCCATATTTTGCTTACTTTTAAAGATATGACATATTTGTGATATTTAAAGGTTATATGTACGTATGACCATAGATAATCATGTATGCATTATTATCATCCTGTACTCAACATAATATAACTTTTCCTATGATTCTTCCTTTTTATTTCATGAAGGTACATCCAAAACATCAAAAATTGAGGTTCTGATTTTTTTACAACTCAACAGCTCTGTTTTTGTGCGTCATGATATTTTTATTTCCTCTAGAAAAACTATAAAACTTGTTATGTTCGCTCTATCTTGCTTCCTTTCGATCCTATGGCGTAGTTTGTAATATTTGGACGTTATAAAATATTATAAGTATCCGTTTAATCAAAAGTGGGTATCTGAATTGATCTGCCATACATGCAAAAATTATTTGTTAATGTACTTTACTAAGATAATAATATTTACTAGGGTATAAAGTATTATTATTATTTATTTCATTAGTTTTAATATTCAAATTTGCCACTAATTTCCTACTGGTTACGTGATTGTGGCGCCTGAGCATACATGGGTGTGGGAGTCGTGTCAATGCATGTGGACCAAAAAAGTGCTTCCATTTCTTTCGATAAAATCCATTTGAAAACATTTTTTTGCATTCAGTTTGTAATCAAATTTTCTTCAATTTAGCTTTTTTTCAGCCAGCAAAAATGGTAGTGCACGCTTTTTTCTTACACTTTCTGGCTCATGGGCCTTAGCACTTGCTGGCTCTTGCCCCCTCTCTCTCTCTCTCTGTGTTACCACTACTGCTCTGTACTCCCTCTCCCTACGAGTGCATGCTTTTTTCTTACGCTGTCTGGCTGATGGATCCTTGCACTATCTGGTGGGCTCTCTCTCCCTCTCTGAAATTGTTGATTCCATTTTGTGCACACTACTCTAAAACAAATAACTTCACAAGTTTATATGTAAATCATAGCCTTATTCGTAATCATGCTTATTTCTGTGCATCAACACGAACTATACAAAGTACAAACAGACGTGACCATCAAAATAATACAAATCACAATAACACATCTAATTATGCAAATCGTAACTCAAACCTAGGCCAAAATAATAATAGTAATTCGTCAAGTTGACTACATGTAAGGAGAAAACATAATTTTTATCATCATGGTAGCCTTAGGGGTTGGTAGACAAATTATATATAAGTTAACATTTATAAGAAGAGTAATAACTTGCAAAACAAGTAACGTTGTATGATGAAACCGGTCCCCTTCTAGAAATGATACAAATTCAATTTTACGAGATACAACAGCAAATTAGAGGGACAAGACAGAGTTAACTGTTATAGAGCCAACTATAAGAAAATTAAATCCTATAAAAAACAGTTCTCTTCAGTTTTTAGGACCCATACAAATAAACAATACGGACTTGCCATGATACGTCGTGCTTGATCTTTTTTAACTTACCACTAGCTTTTAAAATAAGCCTGTGCACAATATTAAGAATAAGAAAGAGCTTATCATATTAAGAGCCACAACTTGGTATTACGAAGCATAACTGTTTATTCATATAACCATTTATGCATATTTAATATTTCACTGTCATAGTAACAGCCTCTTCAGGATTACAGATCATGTAGGTGCCAAAACAACACTCCAAAAGAACACCCCTTAGTCCATTATAATTGATATTGAGATTAGAACTATTCAAATCAAGGCTTTCATTAATACAGAGAGTGAGTAATGATGCATTTCAGAACAATCTAGTGGAATAAATAAGCTATCCTGGGTGATATTTTCAGCTTTACCAGTCGTGGGTTTCCAAGCTCGTGGATTCACGAGTAACAAATCTTTAACGATAAAACGACAACATAGAGCAAATGTGAGAATTGGCAACTTAATAGTAGCAACCGATTTGTTTATCACATCAAAACTTGTAAAAGAATGCATACTAGAAATAGATTATTTCAAATTATTCTTAAGTAAACATTGACCTAAACTTAAAACAAATTTTTTCTTTTATTTGAACTAAATCACAAAATACATTAATTTTTCAGCTGTAAGACATTGACAACAATAGAACTTATTAAAAAACGTGAAAGTCAACTACAGCTTCTAGAAAATTTCTATGATAATGCTCTAAAGATAGACACTAATATATCTGACACAGAAATCTGATTAATCACTAAGACTAAGAAACAACATATTTCCCGAAAGAGATGGGCTCAATTTGAATCATACACACATACGCTAGATGTAACTAAGAAAAAACTGAAGTTTCTAGACTTATATCCAATTTCTACAAAACTAAAAAAAAAAATTAGATCTTAAAATCGATCGAATGTTAGAGTTGGATACCATTGAACGTTCAAAAAGTGTGTATGTTGATCCAATCCCAATAACATTAGAAGCTGAACATTTTGTACAAATATTTCTAGACGCATGGAAAATGAATCAAAGAATTTCAAGTGACCATGACGGGATGAAAGATAGACAATGTACTTAAAAAATACAATACCGCTTCAACCTTGAAGTTTTTTTCTATTGTGGTTTGGTTTCTTGGCTATGGTGAAATGTTCAAGTTTCATGAACGATATCAAAAAATGCAGTATAGTTTTAACAGTAAAGATCTAAATTATAATTAAAAAAGTTTTTCTCTGCAACATTTAATCAGGTGTCAACAAACGTAGCACCTATGTCGTACAAATCTGCTAACCGCCAAAACAATTTACTTGAAGCATTACCTAAAGATCTTTTAAATATATATTTATAGCCTTTTCTGTATTGGTCTATTAAATTCGTGACGTTCTTGTACGATACGATAAATATTTTTAACCATATCTTGATTTTTCACCACTACAGGGCTTCTGCAGACAGGCTCAGAACTTATACTTGTACGTCCCATTTACAACTTTGCAACCAAATATTCACTTTTTAAATATCAAGAAACGAAAGATTTAAATGTACTGGCTACTTTTTCTTCGATTTCCTTGGGCATTCAGCTTTTTCGTTAAAAGTATTTAATCACTGCTCATTTTTCGGAATCCTCCGTTTCCATAAGAACTCAAAATACAAGCGTGTCTCAAGTGCCACTGTATAATGCTACTGTTATACAGGCCTAGTGGCAGTATATGTGTGTTAAGCGTTTGACTTAGCAGCCAACGCTCGTGAAAAAAAAAAATATATATGTATATATATATAACTTTTTTCTTAGAATGGCAGATTACTTATAACATACAGTCAGTTTAACTTTCGAAATCTCAGACACCATGTTATAACTGTATGATAGAAGACCTGTTATTACTTTACTGCTATTGTAAGAGCCACAATGATAATTGTAAGATTTTTATGATACAAAATACTAATAAGAACCGAAATTTCATTAGAATTTAATGTTATTCTCAGTATGCAAGTACTGTGTGCATACAAAATTTACTGTTTAGAAGCTTATCTCAAAACAAAGCATTTGTGTTTTCATTAACACTCATACACATACACGGGTGACTCTTCGAAAATCTGCATATTTCACGGACTGGGACGGACAAACACTTAAAATGGGTTGTGAATTGTTAAAATATTTTGTTTTTATATTACCCATGACTATAATAAGTTTTAAATTTCTTAGGTTCACTAGATCTCAGCGGAAAAATTTTTGCAACGTTTTTTTAATTTTTATTTACGAAAAATAGAAGCCTTACTGGCTCTTACAAAGTTTTATTGTAAGAGATCTGATAGCGCTGTCAATGAAAATAAGACTTTCTCTTAAAATTTATACTTTGTACTTACTATTAAAATTTTTACTGTCCAAGTCTGTAACCCAAAATCGAACTAAAATAGAATATCTTTTGAAGTCGATAGAATAGCGTTACTGGCTATTAACTTAAAAAAAGGAAGCATTGTAAGCTCTAATAAATTTGTAAGAAAATCGATGTTCTTACTTACCTAATAGGGACAAGACTTAGCCCTTGTACTTACATTATAAAAAAAGCTATATTTTAATCTATTACTTTTTAAATTAATAATCAAGTGCCTTAAGAAGTTACATGAAATTTTTAAGCGTTACGGATTTTTCATAAATTACGAGCTCTGATAAATGTATCGAAAAACTGAGATTGTAACGCATCCAATATCAATAGCACTCTACCACTGCACCTTTGTTGTATACACAACAGCAACATTTTAATTGACCACCTTTTAAGTCAATAATTGAACACTTTGAAAAAATACATAATATCATTAAGTGTAATGGGTACTTAGTTTTTATTTTAGAGAGATCCAATTTAAGACTTCGCAAGCCTGAAGCACTAGCTTATCAGGATGGTAAAATAAAAAAAAGATTTTTACAACATCGTCGACTCCCACAAAATATAAAAAGTTCTGATTACAATGCTCAAATTCGATTTAGATTGAAGATTTTATGCCCCAAAGAAATCAAAAACTTCACATTTTGATTCTAGGCATCGTAAAAACTGTTAATTTACGAGTAAGACACCAGCCCACAACCCCAATTTAGCCTCTTTTTTAAATCTTTAACTGAAGTTACAGTTTTTTTATCATTCAAATTTAATTGTGCCCTTGGCAGTAGATATTCTTTAAATGTTTAAAAAAATTTCTTACAGTATCTTCTTACAGGACAATGTAACTTACTTAGACCAAAATTAGACTCTTCTTAATTTAATGACCCACATAGGTTCGTGCACACGCCCACATATTTACATACTGTCGAAAGTACTTAAGTGAATATTAGTTTTAAGAATACAAATGATAGAAATGTTTTACTGATGGTCTGTTTTTGTTTTTTACTAGCTCTTGTATAAAAGTGCGTAAACAATGTAGTATCTCCATAAGCAATTTATGACAAGAATGGAAATACCCTGTTACTTAAAATTAACGTTGTCCGTTGCAATGTATAGATATAATTGTCAGTATTTTGTTTTCATACAATTTTCATTACATTACGTTTTCTTAAAAAATAAAGACTGAATTTGTAAGTTCAACTTCATAGAATAACGATGTGAAAATAAATTATTCGGTATCTTTATTAAGAATTTGAAGTATAAAACGAAATGACTGTGGGCCACTGTTAAAAGTATGCAGGTTGTCCGTGTAATTCTATTATTTTGCTGAGTATACGATAAACGTTTATTATTCCTTAGTGGGCAACCATTAACAAACGTCAAACAAGAGTTTAAAAAAGATTTCTTAAAGAATACAACTACTGTCAGTTAAGGTCACAATTTTGAAGCCATTAACTTATGTATTTTAGGAAATAACTTATGCTGGCAAAAAAAATAGTAATCATTTTTTTCTTATTATTTTTTTTTTTTAAATGTAATGGAAATAATTTTAAAAAGTCTTAAGAAGAGGTTCACATTTGTCTTTTTGAATTTAAACATTATAATTAGTATCCCCGATAACATGACCTTGTTTTCATGGGAAGAATTTTTTTCTGTTTTGTTTGAAGGATTAAGAAACTATTGTATATTAAGAAAAAAAACTTTTAACTATTATATTACAAAACTAACGCTAATAAAACCTTTAAAAATTTAGGTGCAAGAAATTGCTGAAGGTGACGAAAGAGTATGAATCAACCTTGCCATTAAACTGGACTGTAAAGACATCATTCGCTTTTACGTCTCACGCCACTTTAACATCACCATGTTGAACACTGAGTTAGTCTTACTGAGTCATTTGCGCTGTTTATCCCCAAACTGTTGTTATAGCTTGTGCTACTGACAAATGTTACGAAGTTTTTCAAAATAAATTTAATTCGTTGTTTGATGAATAATCGAGGCATTCTATTATCTTTGCGTAATTCTCCTTTCTGAAAGCCATCAAGAGTACGACAGTATTGAGTTGCCAGCAAATCAAATCCCCATATCTTTAGTTCACAGATGCTTTACTGAAAGGGATCAGACAACAACTTTTTTTTGTATGTTAAGGCCTTATTGAAACGGAGTGCTATTATCATGTAAGCTGCATTGGTTTGTCTCATCTTCTATGGACGCATGACACCCAGGCTTAATGCTTGTTTACAAAAGTGTGCGTGTGAGAACGTGTGACAAGCACATGCATTAATACAAGTCATAGTGTACGTTTGTCTTAAACTTTTATTATAAAAATACTTTGCCTCATCCCGTTCTCGCTTACAACACCAACAATGAAGCTTTTTTTAAACTCTATGCATCCCACGTGATAATGCGTCAAAGGATCGAACAGACTTTCTTTTAACGACTTCAAGTTTATTTTTGTACTTTCAGCTCACAGAGCTTATCTCCTACACTTAAGTATTATAAGTTTGTAAGTGTTTTTAATTTTTTTTTTTATTTTAACATTTATGTAGTTCAGTGTTTTTATCACTTACGCTCACAGTAACTTATAGTTTTTAACGTTCACGTATTCGTAATTTTTGTACTCACATTATTCTTTCAGGAAAAATACGATACAATTCAAGCTTATTTTTCTGTACGAACTCCTAGAGAAAAAACACTTTTAAAACTTTTATCTGTCTCACAGTTCACTTTCTTAATTAATTTATATTCACATTCCTTTCATGAGATTTTTGGTTAAATGCTTGCACAAAGATTTTTGTTTTAAGTTGGATAAGGAATAAAAAAAAGGAATGTAATAAAAATGAAAAAATTGCTTTCTTCTAGTAAGGGTAAATTACTGAATTACTACAAAGGCTCCAATTACTGCGCACTCGTCAACACTGTACTACAGTTGAACATTTATTACATTCCATCCTGAATCATACTTTATCTTATAAATTATATAAGGGCTTTGCTGAATGACTTTCAACAAATTTAACCAACGAAACTTCGTAGTTGTTCGTAGTAGTTTGTTCACAGTTATTGGGTCTGGGCTTTAACGTGAAAGTCTTATGGAAGATACCCATGCAGTAGTTGGGGGTGCAGTTACTGTTGCTGATTTTATAAGCATGCACAGCAATACAATCCCATGATATTAACTCTTAAATAATAAATCAAACAATCAAATAAAACACAATAAAAAAATTTTCGTTGCCTAAATAACATGAGATTCTGCAAATAAAAATAAAATAACAATAAGCCAGTCACGTCACTGCTGGTATAAGCAATGCTTCTTTGTTGTAATGAACATATTCATTAAAAAATAAAATTAATCATAACCAGTAAATAATGGGAGCATAGGTACACAACTTTAAAGGTACACTTCTACAAAATTATATGGCAGAGAATACATTTGTTATTATAATTATACCTCGTAGAAAACAATAGGTCGTGCAATTATTGTTGGAATAAGTGTATCTACATTAATAAGGTAAAGTTGGAATTGATATTATTATGTTTCGTAAATAAACGACTTTCAACAATGTATTTTAGTATGATATAATACAAACGATATCCAGACTGGCCTACATCTCTAACGCCACGCTCACGTCTGTCACATACATTCAATTCCTACATCACACGTTTTCCCAGTCCACATCTAATACCTAAAATAACTTTGTATCAAAAAGGTTAAGAAAAAATATTCTCTAGTACTACTTTTTTTTATAGGGTAGTATTAAATGCTAGTGAATGTCATCACATAGGTCTTTTCGACAAAAATTATTCAAACGTCAAAAGTATATTAAAAAAAGCATAAGAAATACGCACAAAAAAATTGTCAATTGTGTAACTGTACCCTTTTTATATGTTGTTTTTTTTTTACTACAGTTGAGTGTGCGTAAAAGCGTGTATATAATCCATATGAGAAAAATAATCGTTAGCGTTGTGGCATATATTTGCGCCCCTCTCACCTCTCTGACCCTATCTCCTACTAATTGTATGACAAACGTTCTTAAGTAAAAAAATTACTTTAATTATGAATGAAAACATTGTGAAAAAATGAATTTCTGTAAAAACGGATTATGGTTTTTACGCAGTTCAAAAACTTTTTGTCTTTTTTTAAAGGTTTTAAAAAATAGAAAAAGTGTTTATAAGCAATTCTTTATTCATCGTCAAAGTGACAAATTAAGGACAGGTAAAAAAATATTCATCCATCCATAGAAAAATTTCTAAGTTTTTGGAAAAAACTTTGAATTAAGAGAATTAGTTGACTTAACGGTAAATTAATAATGTGATTTAAAATGAAACCATAGTATTCCAAAAAAATTAAATAAAAACTTACACTCCTAATAAGGTGAAGGGAGTCAGAAATCAAAATCCATTAGCAGCTTCTTTTTTTTTAACTGGTAAAAGAAAAAAAAAAAGTAAAGAATTTGATGAAATTTAAAATCTGTGCTCTGCTGTGTTAGTGTGGTGTCGTGTCATGGTGTGAAGGGCAGTGGGGTAAAGAAAAAGTTACATGCAAAATTTCCTTTCGTAACAATTTTTTTTAAGGTCAACAATCTTAAATCGTTGATTCACTCTCACGCATGATGTGCTTATAAGAACATAACATAAATTATAAAATAGAAATATATTAAAAACAACGTTACTTGCAAATAACAAATTTGTTAAATCTGTGATTATTATACTATGTTATAACTGGTCTATTAACACGTAAATAAACAATTAAGAACTGTTCCGTGTGAGTATTTCAGCTCATTTTCGCTCTAAGGATCTTACAACTATTGTACATTATTCATCTTGTACTTACAATCAGTTTGTAGAGCTTATGCCTATTTTAATAGCTTATGTTGTTCAATGTAAGGTTAACGTATAATTTTTTGAGACAGTCTTGAGTTCTGCTTCAGTCATATTATTTTATTCACATTCTAGTTAGGAATACCTGATACCTTTTGAGCTTAATTAATGCAACTTATACGGTCACATAATAAATCTTTCTTTGATATTAGTACTTACAAATCATATAGACTGCTAAATGCCTTTTTTCTAAACAAAAAGCCATATTTGTGGCAATTTCTTAAGACCGGACTTGTTTAGAGCAAGGTATGAACCAATTAGCTTTAGTATTGTTAGTGGCCCTCAGAATTCAGCTAGTAAGCTTGGTTTATTTTTTTAAGTTGGAAAAAAATCTGTATTTAAATGATATCGATAACTTAAGCTGATGCAGTCTTTCATTAAAACCATTAAAAAATCATTGGTTCTTATGAAGAGAATTTATTGGGCTCACTATTGTGATTAAACAGATGGCTTATGTTTGTACTTTGTGCCCTAGTGAGATCATATACCATTTTATTCATACTTTACCTAAAGATGAACTTCAAGACATAAAAATTTTAATTTAAATTAGATTTATAGTAAATTTGTAGACCTACAAGATAGGAAAGATACCCTAAAAGACTAGGTCGATAGTTTACATAAAGATTTGGTGCACGCAAATCATAAACTTAAGTAAAAACTAACGAATAGAACTTGTTATAACACTTAATCTTTATACCTGATAAACTCAAGATAGAAAATTTCAGATGGCTTAAAGAAAGATATTGAGAAAATCAAGAAATTCATGGAACAAGAGAGGTACCAGCAGAGTCCCTGAGTGTCCATGAGATTTGAGGCCATTGCCTTTCAAAATAAAAAAGCCTTAAAAAAAGAGAGAGCAGACGATAGGATGGCCCATAAGGCACTCCAAACTTAAATTAAGCATCGTTTAGCTGCTTCACTAAATCCTTGACTCCATCGAAAATTTACTGATGTTTGAACGAAATACACCTTATAATAGTTTCAAGACAGAGTACATCAACAAATACAGTTATATTTAATTTACTCATTCACCCACTAATGAAACAAAAAAAAGTATTTTTTAAACAATAACAGTCACAATTATGAAATTGAAAGACTATTTCAAAAAATTGATTAAACAGTAGAAGCTACTATGGACATTACTGAAGAAAAAATTAAGATAAAGAGCAGGCCTTAAACATAATTCTAGGTAGCTTATCCCCAGATATTAATTATAGAGTGTGTCACATTACTAACCCCTTGAATATGGTACAAAAACTTAAAGATATAAAAATAAGGGATATAAAACTGAATGCATACCAATTACGCAACAAAATTTACTTCGTTAGATTTGACTATAAGAAGCAAAGTGCTACTAAATATTGCGAATTTTTTGATGGATTGATAAAAGATTTCTTATTTGAAAGTAGGACTAATAATTTTTTTGTAGATAAGAAAAGAGACCGTTTTTACTATGCAATTATCGATGGAGTACCAGATGTAAAAAAAGCAGACTTTAATAGGTTGTTCAGAAGCGAGGGCGGCTTTCCTTATCAGTATTTAAGACAATATATTTTAAATCAGGTGGTTAAAGTATAACTCCTTTGATGATCGGCACGTGCTAAAGTGAGCCAAGGTATGTCAGGTGTAAGAGCGAGCCGAAGTGGGACTAGTGCTAGTCCAAAGCCAGATGAGGTAGGCTCTCGATTAGCTGCCACCATAACAGCTGTAAGCGCAGCCACTATCAGTACCCTATGTTACAAGTGTAATGATTATAGGCAATCATCGAGGCAAAATTTCAGATATTGCTACACCTGCTAACGGTTTGTTCAGAATCTACGAGATATGATTAGATTGTGCAGAGGTAATCGAATAAATATAACGATCAGGATTCCAAACGCAACAATAGTGGTGATCAATAGGAATAAAAATAATAATAGTAATATTTAACAGAATAATAAACAGAAATATGATAAGCAGCATGCAAAAAATAACAATAAGAAAGCCAAGACAAATAAAAAGAAACAGGATGGAGAAGGTTAGAATAATGTAAAACTACCTAGACATGATGCATGTAGTGGTTTGCTTGTTCTTGACCCTAAAACTTGGCTCTTTACGCACACAGAGACAACAATAGTTAATATTAAAATTTGTGATAAAACTAAGTGCGTAGCAGACTCAGGTACTACAAAATATTTTGTTGAACCTTAACTGTATTTCGAAAATTTCAAAGATTGTGAAAGAAAATTTGTTAACGCATGAAACAAAGATTTCTCTGTAGACTTAAAAATAGAGAAAGAACTCTGTGTTTCGTGTTTGAATAACCAAAATAAAATAGTTCTAGATAGAATCTTATGCTCTGACGTGCTTACTGGAAACTTGCTGTTGCTTTATCGATGTGCTGAGAGAGGCATGAGTATCTACCTAGATATCACAAAGCTAGATATATTCGATCCATGGCATAATAAGAGTCTAATTTCTGGCATCTGCAAGAACCCTTACTAGATAGTAAAACTATTGCAAAATGGCCAGAGCACAAGTAACAGTAAGAAATGTAGAGAAATTGTAGATTGCTTGATAATTAAGAATGCATCTGCACCAAAAACTGAAAAGGCTGAGCAAGTCAGTACTAATGGTAGGAGCTGCTCTGGAAATTCAAAAAATGTTTATAAAAGAGCTCGCTTAGATAACACTCAACACAATGAGTTGAAGAAGACTATTAAAGATAGATGACTAAATACTTGTAGAAAATTAATGATTAGCAAGATTCTAGAAGCTTAAAGTCCCTTTACAGAGAAGTATAAAATATTGAAAAGACAAAATAGAGCCATGCTTTAGCAGCTAATATTCAAGCATGTATTGGTGGAATATCTCTAGGTATTGTAAAAGAAGTATCTGGACAATAAGGACATAAATAAAGCCGGGCTTGATAGTTTCATTACAATATGCGAGGTGTGCCAGGTTGCTAAAATTAACAGATTGACTTTTAACACTAGAAGAGAGAGAATAATTAAACCACATGATTAAGAAAACCTCAAACAACCTGTTACCATTTGATATACGAGTTTTGCAGAAGTTACTGACAAAAACAAGTTGAATAAACTGTTTTAGTCTAAGGTTGATGTCGTTGATGTCGATCGTTTGATCGTGGAGATCAAAGATGAAATGCCACACACCCTGATTGCTGGATTAAACAAGAATCTCGCAAACTATAAGGAAGCTGTCACAGCTCCAGATTGAGATCAATGGCTTAGAATAGTAGACGAAAAGCTAGAATCAATAAGAAAAAATTAAGTATGGAAAATTATAGATAGACTAGCCATAGCAAAAGAAAATTCGAATATCATCAACTATAGATGGGTACTGAAGAGAAAGAAAGATGAAAATGAAAACAGAAAATTTAAAGGAAGATTTGTAATCTGTGGTTTCGAAGACAGAAATACATACAAAATGCAAGAAACCTATGCTTCAGTGTCTGGATTAGCTCTTGTACGATCATATCAATTATTAAGAGATGTCATCTGTAGACTTGCCAACTTACTGTCAAGATAAGCTTTTAAAATGGTTTTATAAAGAACTCAATGTGCATGGAGATTCCTGAAAGCCTATTTGATTAGAACAGACTTCAGTCAGATCAAGTTGGAAAGCTAGAGAGAGCCCTTTATAGACTCAAGATCAACCCAAAAAGATGGAACGAGCGTTTTCGTGAAACTGCCTTCCAATTGGGACTAAATGAGTATACTATTAAGACTTGCCTTTACACATAAGGAAAAGAAGATGACTTACCAGTTTTTACTTAATACATGAATGATGTGATGATAGCTAACAATTGTATAAGTAGACTAAATGAAATCAAGACTTTTCTGCAATCTGAGTTTGAGATGTCAGATTAAGGTGAGGTCAGCGTTTTTCTGTGTATTCAAGTAAAAAGAGATAGAAAATACAAACCACTTACACTTACACAACCACCATACATTGACAAAGAACTAGAAAAATTTAAATTTAACGATTTAAAACCACAAAGAACATCAATGGTGACAAAACAAGTCCTAAATTGACAAAAAAGGATAGAGAAGAGTTTGAAGAAGCTGGTGAGTTCAACAAAACAAATACTAGAGGAAATGCACCGTACAGAGAAGCAGTAAAGAGCTTGCTGTATCTGGCTAACAGGATAAGACCAGATATTTGGTACTTTTTGAATGTTCTCAGTAGACATCAAATCTGCTCAACTCAAGATAATTGGAAAATGGTTAAGCAAGTTTTTCGATATTTGTAACAAACAAGAACTCCGGAATTAACCTACAGAGGCTGCAAAGATGGACTGGAAGTCTATTCAGATTCAAGTTTGGAGACTGTGAGGGCCTAATAACAGAAGGTATCTACCATAGATACCTTTATAGTTATAAAGTGATGTAGTTGATTGAAATAGAAGAAAAAAGATTTACGTTGCGATCTTAACATGCAAGGCAGAATACGCGACAATGTGTGATGCGAATCAGGAGCTCAGAAGTTGGTAGGATTGAAACACTCAATAATCCTTAAATTGTTACATACCCTGTTGCCTATGGACCTTTGGTTTAAAAAAAAACTGCTAGAGCAAGTGAGAAGATAGACGGAGGGAAGACACTGGGACACATGGCTAGAATCAAAGCTTATTACGTTAAGAAATGTGTAACTAGAAAAGAAACATCTTTTAAATAAATTTTGTCCAAGTAACAATTAGCAGACATTTTAACAGAATCTCTACTGTTTAAATTGTATGGAAAACCAGAGATAAGTAGAGAGATTGCTTACGCCAATACTAAGATGCAAAAAGACTTTTTGACACTGATCGGAGGGCCCCGCCGTGGCCAGCCGTCGAACCGGGCACACATCTTACTACTTGTATCAAACAGCGTGCGCCTACAAGAAGAGGAGTGGATTCGCGTGGAAACAATCATATAGGCGCACATTTTTGAGAGACGTAAAAAGGGTATACCGAATGTATGTCTACGAGGACAAAAGTGGAAATGTTGACTATAGATTTTAATGAATTTTTTATTATAGTGCTGTACGTCCAGCTTCTATAAAGGGCACAACGCAGGGCACTTAGCACTTTGGAGAAGGAAGGGAAGAGGGATGGGAGGCCTCCCATTACTGGAAGGAGGGTAGGGGGAATTAGGCAATTTTGCTGTGAGAAGATCGCCTAAACCCTCCTCGAGGAGTATTGCGTGGTGAAAAAGCACATGTAAAAAATCACATAGGTACTTGCCCGAAAATGTCGCACTGGCTGGGAATCAAACCACAGTCTCCCACGTGCCAATCCACGATCTGGCTGACTGTGCCACCACACGCTCCATTTTGTTGACTATAGATATATATCTGAGCACACAGCCAAAGCAAGCGACGACACGAGTTTTTCTTCTTTGACTACAACCGAGTATATCGTATGTATATTGAACTAATTTTTGCTTCCACTCTTTTTTCTTCTTCCTCTTCTTTTAATACTTATTTAGAAATTCAGTTTTATTTTGAAAAATAATTTCAGCTATTTTTTTGAGAATGGCAGTTTATTTCTAAACGCTGATTAATTATTTTTCCTCATAATTGTTATTAACTGTAGAACAAGCTCCGGAGGTTATTAATGAACATAAGTGGCTCTCAGATTCCTAGGGATTAAAGTTCTGGTAGCTAAGTTGGACGATGCTTATGCCGCTGCCCGATTGGGTTTGCTACCATAGGATTGATTCCAACTTTTTGGAGATTTTTTTTTTTAATGCAGTTTATTGTTTTTGTTAAATTTCTTTCATTTATAGTATATTTAAATTTATAAACAATGTTGCTAACATTTTTTTTTTTTAATACGTTGAAATAAATGTTTTTGATAGTTAATTTATTCAATAATTCAGTAAGTTGATACTTTTTGTTGGCAAGACCATTTTAAGATTTTATAATAATAAAATTAATTTCTTAAGATGTAAGTATAATTCATACATTTCAAAACTTACAAGAAATTATGAACATCTAATACATTAAGAAAAAAGAGTCCGAAAGCTTAAGAAAACTTATACAAAACTACCTAAACATTTTGAGTTGCGTCTTTTGATATAAAATGCAAAAAATCACATCAGCACCCATCTACTGCAATTGCTGCAGGTTACAATTTGAATCAGTAAAAACATGCAATTAACAAATAAAAGAACAAATCCAAAGGCACAAGAAAACTCACTTTTATCACAATAGCATCAAATATGATTATTAGCAGAAAAATTTTTACGTGGCTCACAAATTATACCTTGTGGTAACAACTACTTGTTATTTAATTAATTAATTTATAGTGTGTGTGTGTTTTTTAAAGAAAATGATTAAGCTGTTTTGATCAATCATATTTTATACGATAGCTAATAATCCACTCAAATCGTTTAAAATACGTAATAACAAAAAACACCGCTCTTAACGCTTTAATTAAAAAGAAATTTATAGTATTCTGCGTCACCCTGATAAGTAATAGTTTTGTTTTTTTAACAAATAAATTATATATTTTTTAAAAATGGTTATGCCCTTAAAACATGCCAAATTTCGCTTTTAATTATTGATTATTAACTCTTACATTAGATGTTTATAATTTCTTGTGAATTTTGAGATGTATGAAGTTTGTGCTTACATCTTGAGAAATTTATTTTATTATTATAAAATCTTGAAATAGCTGTGCCAACAAGAAGTACTAACTTATTAAATTATTGAATAAATTAAGTATAAAAAATATATTTCTTTCAACGTATCAAAAGAAAAAAAAAAGTTAGCAACATTATTTATGAATTTAAGTATATCATAAAAAAATAAAATTTAACTAGAACAATAAACTGCATTAAAAAAAAAAAATCTCCAAAAAGTTGGAATCAATCCTATGGTAGCAAACCCAATCGGGCAGCGGCATAAGCATCGTCCAACTTAGCTACCAGAACTTCAATCCCTAGGAATCTGAGAGCCACTTATGTTCATAAATAACCTCCGGAGCTTGTTCCACAGTTAATAACAATTATGAGGTAAAATAATTAATTAGGGTTTAGAAATAAACTGCCATTCTCAAAAAAATAGCTAAAATTATTTTTCAAAATAAAACTGAATTTCTAAATAAGTATTGAAAGTAGGGGAAAAAGAAAAAAAAGCGGAAGCAAAAATTAATTCAACATACATACGATTTACTCGGTTGTAGTCAAAAAAGAAAAACTCGTGTCGTCGCTTGCTTTGGCTGTGCGCTCAGATATATATCTATAGTCAACATTTCCACTTCTCTCCTCGTAGACACACATATGATATACCCTTTTCACGTCTCTCCAAAATGTGCGCCTTTCTGATCGTTTCCACGCGAATCCACTACTCTTCTCGTAGGCGCACGCTGTTCGATACAAGTCGTAAAATGTGTGCCCGGTTCGATGGCTGGCCACGGCAGGGCACTCCGATCAGTGTCAAAAACTCTTCTCACATTGTAGCATTGGCGTAAGCAATCTCTCTACTTATCTCTGTGAAAAACTAACAAAAACAATTAATAATAAATTATGTATTTGTTTTTTTAATAATACATCTAACAAAAAAAAAAAAAAAAAAAGTTATAAAATTAAATATAAAAAAAATTAAACATAAAAAAAAAAAATAATAAAATGAAATAAAATATAAACAGATAGAAAGTAATATTAAAATATAATGTTATAAAATGAAACAAAATATAGAAAAAAAACGAAAAATGACAAAAACAGAAAAAGGGAATAAAAATTACAAAATTAAATAGAAAAATAAGCAAAGATATTAAATAAACGGAATACAAAAAAATAAAAATTGATAGAAAAATAAATAAAAAATGAAACAAAAGGAATACAAAAAAATAAGAAAATAAAAGTAATAAAATAAGAAAAAAAAAAAATGAAAAAAAAGGAAATTAAATGAAATAAAATGAAACAAAAAATGCAAAACAAAACCAGAAGGGATGAGAGGGTCATGAAACCAACGGTAAGAACGAAGTTCTTTTAACATGACATGAGTATAAAAACACTACTTCTCAGGTAGCAAGGGGGTCTCCAGACCCATAGGAAGAACGAAGCTCTATAAACGTTAGTACTGCATTCATGTTGTTCACTAAACAAGAACTTGAAAAACAAATAAAAAAAAAAAAAAAAAAAAAGTAGTTTAGTACTCACGATGGTTGAACCTCGTGAGTACGGTATTTATGCATGACGTTCTAATGAAGTTCAACCGTCGTGAGTACTGAACTTTTTTTTTTTTTTTTTTCTTATTCGTTTTTCAAGTTTTTGTTTAGTGAACTACATGAATGCAGTACTAACGTCTATAGAGCTTCGTTCTTTCTACGGGTCTGGCGACCTCCTTGTTACTTGAGAAATTGTGTTTTTTTACTTATGTCGTGTTTAAAGAACTTCGTTCTTACTGTGGGTCCCATGACCCATTTATCCCCCCTGGTTCGTTGTTTTAATTCCCTTTATATTTTAGTCATTAATTTAACTTTTTGTTTTTATTTCTTGTTTTATGTTATTTAATTTAATTTCCTTTTTTTCATTTCTTTTTTTTCATATTTCATTTCATTTTATTTTACTATTTTTTAATATGACATTTAATTTGTTGATATTTCATTTTATTTCATTATTTTTTTTTTAATTTTATGTTTTTATATTTTATTTCTTTCTTTTTCACATTTGATTTCATTACTTTTTTTTTTTTTTTTTTCGATGTATTATTTAGAAAACAAATACATAATTTATCATGCATTGAATGTATTATCAGTGAATGCATATAAAAATGGAATATTATAGTTACGAACCACACGATAAGTACAAGAAACCGAGTTTCTATAGTCGGCAGCGCTCGTAGCAGAGTGGGTAAGGAACTATACTCAAATGCAGGAAGTCGAGGGTTCAAATCTCTAAAGTAAAATGTGTTTTTTTTTGTTCTGTTTTTTCAAGAATTGTAAAAGAAGAAATTTTTAAGTTAAAGAAAAATTACTGTGAGAAAATAAAATTAAAATTTGTTCAAAAATCAATTGCTTGGGAGTGTGAGGGGCAATGGTGGACATAGGTGTGCAGAAGAGTAACATGGCACGGTTGGCAGATGTGCATATATAGTGGGGGTAGGGGAAGTGTGTGGAGAACAGTAGGTAAGGGGGACAGGGTAAGGGGGAAAACTTGAGAGGAAGAGACTTACGGTAAACCACTTCCGTTTCAAAAAATTTGTCAGTTTTAAAATTCCAGCCCTCCGAGTACACAACATGAAAAACTTTGTTCTAAGAATTCAAAATATAAGCTCATTACTGATTGCATCGTAGTAAAAGTTATATTTAGTATATTTGAGAAAGTCATTAAAAAATTGACAAATATTGATAATAGGCATGTCAATTAATGCTGCTTTCTGTATGACTTAAGTCATCACAAATCACCGAATGAGTGACGCTTATGCCTAACTGGTCTCTTCTTTCAGCCAATTACTTATTCAACTCAATTTTTCTTAAATTTTTTTGATCCTCATAATTTTTAAAATTTAATTTTGATATGAACGTGGAGTAGTGTTTAATGTGTATTTGGTGTTTGTAATGAAATTTATATACATATGTGGGTAGTCGGAAGTTAAAATGCTGTGGTGCTGCATTGCAGCACTGCTTTTTAACGTTCCTGCTTCTTTCTTACCGCTTTGTCAGTCAATCTGTCAATGCTTTTTTTCGGCTTTTTTTTCTTTCGCTCAGTAACACGTCTTCGTCTTCCCTTATTTTTACTTACATTGTATTTAGGCTTCGAGATAGTTACGACTGCATTCACTGATGATTTGTTACAATAAACATTTTTAACTAAAAGCAAACTGACTTCATCCAATTCTTCTCTGAACATCCACACACCAAAACTTTAAAAAAAAAATTTTAATTGATATAATAAAGAGTGCTGGTCATTTCTTCGGTGATTAATTTCGATGATAACCAAAAACCAAAACAACGAAAATTCAAAAACTGTACTGTAGGTTATCCTGAAGAAAATAAGCTTTTTTTCCATGTAATAAGCCAACGACAATAAAGCTAAAAGATACATTAGTCAAATACTATTGTAGTGCATACCCATTTATCTAAAAATTCATTTTACTTGAAGGCTAATTCTAAGAAAATTAATTTTTTCATTAATTGACTTCACTAAATACGAGTTCAGTGAATATTTAAGTACCCGAAAATCATTCGACCAACAGAGCAATTATTTAAAAAATTATAAAGTATTTATTAACGTTGAAAATGACATATTATAACAAGTGATACAAGAACAATAAACAAATAACTTGTTTGAAGCAAGATCTTATCAAAAACTTAATAATATAATTTTTTTATGAGAAACTTATATCTTTGCATAATTTTTTTCTAACCTTTGTTATGTTATTAACTACGAAAAAAAAGTAAGATCATCAGTAGACTTTTCTGCTACAACTTTTTTATTGGATGCTTTAATTTTCTAGTATCTATTTATAAAATGTACAATGTAGTCAAGCTAAGAGCTGAAAAAGAAGAAGGGGGAGTAAACCATTGAAACCCTATTAACTCTACCCCTGAAAATTCGTGGCTATAACTATATTTTTGTTGCACCCTTAACAACGTATATTATGGCTAGTTTTATTCAAGAGGTTAGTAGTGTAAGCCTTGTTGCGTAACTTACGATGAGTGAAAAAATTATTTTGAAACTCAACGATAATTTACTTATTTACAAAAATAATATGATTCTAACTAAACTTTAAAGATTGACTTAAGAAATTTTCAATGATTCATGATTCAAAAGTTATGGTCAGTTTGAAGCTTTCTTCTACATATATTTTTGATTGAAATCAAGTTACCTATACTTAAGAAAAGGGCAACATGGTAAATAGTGTTTTTTATTTCACCTTAATTTTACTAATTCGATCTTTAAGGTTTAGTAAACACTTGCAAGGATTTGGACAATGCAAGGCCTTAAATAATTATGAGTATCATTCAACCCTGCCATTCAATTTAGAACTAAAGGTTGTGGAATGTAGTCTCACGCTCCCTTACGGTGTGTGACACTAGCATACAGACAAATAATTTACACGTTTACAGAAAAGAAAATAGAAAAAGTTTTATGCAATATGCATGTTAAAGTACTTTTCTTTCTTCTAGCAGCTTTAGGCAAATTGGGTTAATAGTTTAAATAGCTTTTACTTTCTTTGGCTTTTTTAAAAATAATTCTTTTGAAATCATTCGTGCAAAAAAAAGGAAAAAAACGAGCAGTAAACCACTCTTTAGAAAGTAAATTTGATAATTGAGTTCTGCACTTAATAAGTGGCAGCAGGCTGCTGACTAAGACGTCGTGAGAACACATGCACCTCACGTGAAGTTTAAGTCAAAACTTCTTTGTCTTACACACAATGGGGCTGACACTTGCGGACTTTATGAATTGAATCTTAGTAGCTTGCTTTATTCGTTGTCACTTAACACTTCTAAGAGTCATGAAATTCGCAGTCAGCTTTGTTAGGCAATAACTTTCATAGAGAATGACTCTTTTAAGAGCCTTAAGATTTTATCATTAAGAAAGTGCATAATTATTGTGCAAGTCATTACTTAGCAACTTTTAACGTTTCCAATCGAACAAAATGGTTAGAAAAGTATTTTATATGTATATTTCATGATAGAAGACTCATAAGTCTTTTTTAATTAATATTTAGTACATTCTTATTATAACGCTCTACCAACATTGATAAAGAAATTGTGTTTACTTGATGAGTAGTATAGTTTATTTTTAAAGTAGAAAGTGTCTCAATTTTTTTTCATCATTTCATATTTTATCTGAATTTTTAATAAATATATTACTAGCATGAATGGTGATTATAGTTTAGTGTGTATAATTATAGAAATCAGTAAGTACATGAATTTCCTTAATTTTTTTTTGTGTTCTATAATTGTTCTACAAATTTATGTAAAGGATGAGCGCCTAAAAATAACATTTAACGAAACAAAAAAAAAACAGATAAGTTTCATGTGTTAAGTTTATATTTTGTAAGAAATTTTTAAAGTTTTAATACACTGGCAAAAAACAGTATTTTTTCTTATAAATCTGCAGCCTTCTAAAGTTCTTAAATCAAATAAGGAAAACAATAAAGCTTTTTTTTTTGGTGCAGCATACATTTCGTATATTACTCGTAGCATAATACTGTTTAGTACTCGTTCTTTAACAAAATTCAACTTGGTAATATTGCCAGCAATCCTCACATTTTTACGTACTTGCAACATAGCAAGGCATTAATGTATCTGATGTGACGTTTGCATAAATTACCAGTCAAAAGTCAATATAACTTACTTCATGATCTGATGATTATTGATATTTGAGTTCTTGAAAAATAGAAAACAAGTTGGTCAAACTCATATTTTTTCTAACTCAATACTGCTCTAATAGCTTAATCAGATGCATTTGTTATTAACTTTAACGATTCACTAAAGTTTGAAAATTGTTAAACAGGATCTTGACGCAAATGTTTTTTTAGTATTTAAAGACTTATCCATTCAAATTTTTCTTCTTATTTCTAAATAAATCTAGTACTAGCTTAGCTATTTTTTTTTGTAGGATCTTTAACAAAACGTCTATAGTATCATCTGCTAGTCCTCAGAATTGTCTAATATACTTAATAGTTTTTGGTTAAGAGACTTCTCTGATAGTTTGTATATTTTTAAAGTCTATTTTCTTTCCTTGTTGACTTACAATATGCCTAGGAAATATTACTTTTACTCAAAAAAATTGAGCTTTGTTCAGCTAGAGAACCCTATTTGCTGATCTTAACCAGTCGAAAAGTAACCTAACTTTCAGTCGTCATCAACTAGACTTGTTGCATAACTAACAATAATATGTTAATCCACCAATACTTAAACATTAAAAAAGCTTTTAATATAAGATCCTTTAGTCATTAGAAGGTAGCAGGTGCCTTCTGTAAGCCATTAATTCATCTGTATTAGTAATGTTTATGGGATATCGTAAATGCTATTTTACACTTATTATGTTTAGCCATAGGAATTTGTTAGAATCTACTTGCCAATTAAAAACTGAGAACTGTACGGATTCTAAAAATGGGTCCATAATACCTGTGATACTAGGCAAAGAAAATACATCTGTAATTTTGGTTATGTTGAAGTTCTCAGAAATTAACAATTATTCTTTATCTAGGATTTTCATGGCTATCAGAATTCTAAGGATCTATTTGAAAAACTCAATTATACAGTGATGACGAAAACTTTATTGTTCCGTCGTAGAGTTTCTTTGCTACGTGTTCTTTCAAAACTTTTCTACGTACCACTCAGTGGCGATATTATTTAGTGTTAATTGGTATAATTTTTTCGTCAACGCTTCATGTTTTTCGAGATTAGTGCAGGGTAAAGTATCTCTTGGTCTCAAAAGGCTGTCTGGGAATTCAGAAATCAGTCAATTGTTTCAGTCTCGTTTTTCTAAGCTTAAGGAAACAGTTTATGTAAGACCTTTGAGTTCTTTTATTCTATCTTATTTGTTTTAAATTATTCGTGTTTCTTATGTGCCGATAGTATAGAGGTCAAATTAAGGTGCAATGTTTTTGAAAGGTAGAATTTCTCTTACATCTAATTCAATCGTAACGTTATCCTCACTCACATTTATTGCCATAAGATTACATTAGCCGTTTTCACCTCACCTTCCCCTGAATACACATCATCATGTCCTACGTGGATACATGGTGAGTATCCTCCAATTTAACTAGTGTTGATTTATTAAATTCTTACTATTTACTGTGTATAAACCTTCATCATATATAAGGTTAGCTTATTAGTTTTTTTTGTTCTTTATTAAGGCAATAGTGTTCCACACCAAGAATATTTGAAGCTCAATACCATAGAATAAGAGTGTATCTTGATCGTCTCATTTATTATTTTCGCTGTGCATGTCACTTTTATGAGTTTTGTTATCAGTAAGTTTTAGGAACATATCACCTCTTAGCAATAAAATTAATTTGTCGTATTTATCTTGAAAATGCACATTAGCTTTTGTGTCTCTAAGTTTTTTATATTAAGATACATTTGACTTCTCGAGTTAGCCTACGATGTGTTCATCATAAGAACTTTCTTAATCAATTTTGTTCTTAAGACACTCTCTTTTTCTGTTATTATAAGCAATAGCATCTAAAATTTGATTTTTCTGCGCTTGACTCTTAGGTTTTGTTGTCATCTGTTCTTTTACATCCCTTTCCAATTACTCTGTTTCTCTAAGCATATATAAAAAATGACATCCATCACGTTGTCAAGTATCACTAGAGCATCATAATTGTAGAATAATGTGGCTTGTCATTTTTACAAAAGTTTTAACCTTAAAGACTATAATTTTAAATAGGACAATTGTGAAGATAACATAAAAAATTGTAGATTGTCCTTGTACAGTTAAATACGTTGTTTCTTCAGTTAAAACTAGGTGAGTCGTAATTCCAGTAAGATTTTTAATTCTATCATTCTCTGTGCGTAAATAGAAGTACATCTGGTCTAATTTAATTAAGTTTGAGGCAGTACCATTATCGAGCGTAAGTTCGATAAGGTGATATCCACCAATGTACACAGTTTTTGTATTGTTGCAATGTTTATAACTTACGCTAAAACCTTTAGTGTAACGACTCAATTTTGTCTTTGGGGGCTAACCTCCAAATTACAATTGAGGTGAGCAACCTGAGAGTTTCAATAATGTGGCAAACAGTCGTTTCCTGGTTGGTACTGATTTTGAAGGTTCTGATTTTAATAACTAAATTTGAAACTATATTGATTGTAATTATAAGAATAATCACGTTTTTTAATTTGGACCTGTTCTCCAGTATCCTTTGTATCTTCTTAGATCACAATCAGCATTCCTTTAAGTACAATCAAACCGTAAGAAATTTTGTTATCATATCATATAAAATCATTTTGATGATAGAGTTTATCTATGCATTGTAAAAATTTTGCTTTTTCCTCTGATTCTGATAATTTTTTTGGTTACTCTTTTCATTTGCTATATTGTTAATATAATCTATTATTATTACCAAAGTTATTGTACGTTCTATTAGCATTGTTATTCAAATTGTTAAGTGGGTGCTCATAAAGTTTTCTTATTTGACGCCATAAGTGACGGTTTTTCCTATCGTACATTAATTTTTTCTTATTTTTTATAAGGGCCTTGAGGTTTGGGAAGCCTTGGACACTAGCGCTTATCTGTCCGGCACCTCAAAAACTTTGTGACACTACCTTTATATCTTTTTGATCATCTCTGACCAAACTTTCTTCGTTTCCTACATTTTACGTATAGTCGTTAAGCCAAATGTTTTCCTTATTAAATTTGGAGATAGATCTAATGACATGTTAAAACGAAAATTTTGTGTTAAAGAACGTCATCAGCGATTTAGCTTCCATCATATCGGCGTCAACCCGATGATTATTTTCATTGACCGTTTTTACCCTTAAATAATTATCTTTTTTGTATAATTATTTTTATGTGTACGCTTTTTTTTTTTTTTTAATTCTTTTTTATACGATATTATATCTGCGTGAGTAATATTTCAATAAAATTAATAGGGTTAAACTTTTTTCATCTTTAATAAGATTTAATTATGTTTGAGAAAGGAAAAAAACATATTTTGTCACATTTTTATTTTATCTTATCTGCTTGTTTCAGAAAAAACCTTATTAGATCCTCGCCATTTATCACAGAGAGAGACAAAAAAAGATTATTTCGCATATACTTTTTCATTTTTCTCTTTTTAGATTGGAAGTGAGCACGATGGATTACGCTGAAAGAATATACTAATAGATTGCATGAACTTGTGTGTTTCTGTGTAATCTTTTGCCTGTGCATTTATACGTTCTTGAGGGCCGTGAATAAACTTATTTCTGTAGAAGTCATAAATGTATTAGATCATGTATTTAATTAAATTTAAAAATTATTGTACATACTGCTTTCGTAAATTATAATAATGTTGTAATTTATTACTTATTGCATCTTAATTGTTTTCAAAACGAATTTTTTCTGCTAATAGTTTTTTAAGTAAAGTTTTTTGCAACTTCTTTTGTTTTTTTGTTACCTATGCTCTTTAAAGAATTTTTGGGCTTACATTATTTTCACTTCCAATTTTTCATAAATACATTTTTTCATTTATCCCCAGTATTACTGTACTTTCGTCAAAGAAAAAATATTACTTCCATAAGCAAACCCTGTATTAAAAAGATCCACTATTAAAGTACGACTAAGAAAACAAATCGCTTTGATGAGTCGGTTCAATGTAGGAGTCGATAGACTGCTTTAGCTGGCAAATTTGTTAATGGAGTATATTTTCTCATGTTTAGTATATAGAAATTCTAACTTTGATTAAAGTTATACTTATATAGGCGCATTATGTGCAAGACTCAATCAACGATTTTTAAATAAAAACCTTAAGAAAATTTGTAATAGAAGAGGATTGTACATGTTCATCTTCATTAGTTCCACCTTCTCACCGTACTGCTGCGGCACCGCCCCACGCCTTTTCTCCTTCTCACTGTATGGCCCCACATGACAGCACACATTTTAAATTTTTTCAAATTATAAGTACGTCTTTTTTTTACTAATTTAAAGAAAAACAGAGCAGTTTTTACGAGTCTTGCATCCACAGTCTCCTGTACACTAGCCTTTACCTACTTTATTATGTACGGGAATTCGATTACTTTATCTTTATCCGTAGTTCGTAAGGTTTTTTTAATGTCAATTCTCATTACCTGTTGGTTAATTTTTTAAGGTTAACTATTGTTAACATTATTAAATAAACCATTTATTTATTAAATAATCTTTTTGAAGTTATACTTTTATAGGGGCGTTATGCGGGAGGGTAAAGCGAGGGTAAATCAACAATTTAGGATTTTTAACTTAAAAAAAAGTGTGACGGAAGTGGATTTCGCTTGATTCTCCCCCTTTGCCTTACCCCCCATGACGCACTTCTGGTTTCCTCTACATCACATGACGCATCACGATATTATTACAACACTTATTTTGATTCTTATAAATTTTAATTCTCTTTTTTTTAACCAAATCGATAAAAAAAAAAAAAAAAAAAAAAGTTTCCAAAAGAGATTCGAACCCCGGACCCTCTACACACTGGTCAATGCCCTTGCTCAATCTGCTATGAGCGTGCCTGATATAAGATTCTTGAGTACTTTATTTTGTCGTACAGTTCGTTGCTTATTTTTGGTGTGAATTTCTCTTTACTGTGTATCATTCATTTGATTAAGTTATACATTTAATAAATAGATAATTTATTTTATAATATATATATTTTTTAGGTACGTGCTTCAAAAATTTTGAAATTAATATATATTGACAAATCAACTTTTATATTATGTTAAAATGAACATTGATACACGTATCATTAATTTGTTACTGTTAAAATTCATAAATAGTTGTTTACACAATTTTTCATTTTTTTTCTAAATTCTCAAAAATTGAAAGAAATTTCTTTGTACTGTACAAATACACGAATTAATTCCTATTGTATTTTGTTCTGTCAATATTTTTTTATTTATGATTAGAGGGATTTTAGGACTTATGGATGACAAACGAAAATTAACAGATTTTTTTAGATCACAGAACTCCAACTTGACGTGGTTTTCCCGTAAGGTTACATGTTAAATTGCGATTTTTGAAAGTTAAACAATTAAAAAAGGGATCAGTTAAACAGTCTTTAATTTTCATTGGTATTTATTATGCTTTTTTAAACATACGTTTAACGTTTAAATAATATCCGTCAAACAAATCTATGAGTGATAAATATTGTGAAAGGTTATTCACTGGCATGTAATACTACTCCACTAAAGGTAGGGGTACTACACAAAAATTGTCTTAAAACTTTTAGATACAAACGTTCTGTAGGTATTTAATATTGACTAGGAAAATATTTGAAGTAAAGCCCCAGTGTATGTGATAAATGTGAGCCTGACATGACAATATCCTTTGTACACAATATCCTTTTGTAAAAGGTACATTCCTTGGGCATGAGATGGCCCAGTTGGCTAGGTTGTGGGTCAGAATGCGGGAGATCACGGCTCAATTCTCAGCCTAGTGCGACTTTTTCGAGCAAATACCTCTGTGAATACTTACATGTGCTTTTTCACCACGCTATTCTCCTCGTAAAGTAAATGGATGACCTTCCACAGCAATATTGCCTACCACTTAGATTCTTCACTTTTAAGGTGGTCTACGTGACATCCTCATATCTTCATCGCACCGACGAATGAGGGTACTGAATCCAATAATGTTTAATTATGTAACGAATAATGTAATATGTACTAAAATAATGTAAAATGTGCCTTATTATAACAAGCCTATATGTACTATGTACTGTAGGTATTTATTAGAAAAAAAAAAAAAGGATACTTATGATAATAATAATTTCATCTGCCATACAATTGTAAAGGAGTATAGCCTTATACTTAGGTACCTCAGCACTCATTGTCTATCAGTTTCTTTACTATTATTTAGTACACATAGCTATTTTTTAATTTTTTCGACAGAAAAACTGCTTTCTAGTTTCTTGTATTGTTAATTTATTAATTTATTATTATTTCTATTTTCTTAATGTAACGGAATACAGCATAAACTATGATCTCTACAAAGGTACAGTATATACACGTTCGTGCACTCTGCGATGTATGGGGGGTGTTACGTCAACTATTTATATGCGTCTTTAAATGAGTTTTTTTTCTTCTTTTCAATAATCGTAATAAGGAAATTTGAAAAAATCAAAAAAAGACAAGAGAAGCCACGCTTTTCTATTTTATGTCTACCTTATGTATTAAATAATAATGACCATCTGTAAACTCTGCCTGTAATTTAGAACCAAACGTCGTTGACTGTTGTCTCATGCATCTTTATATGCTGTCTAATCAGTAAACAGTCCGACTACTTCTTTATTAATAGAAAAGAAGAAATAAGCGGTTTTATAATATATGCGTGTTAACGCACCTTTTTCTCTTCTAGCAGCTTTGGATAAATGAGGTTTATAGTTTCAATAGCTTTCACCTTCCTTAGCTTGGTTCAAATAAATTTATTTTAAATTACTTATATTAAAAAAAAAAAAAAAAAGAAAAAAAAAGATAGAAGCAAACTATAAGTCACATATTAGAAAGTAACTTTGGTTATTGAGTTGTGCACTTGATAAGCGGCAGCAGACTTCTGACTAAAATGCCATGCAAAGAAATGCAACTCATACAAAGTTTTAGTCAAAATTTTTGGATCTTACATACTATGGGGTTGACAGTTGCTGACTTCATGTGTTTAGTCTTAGTGGCTTGCTTCAATTGTCTCTAGACATTTCTGAGAGCCATGAAGTCATCAGTCAGATTTTTCAGGGGACGACTCTGGTTGAAAAAGAGTCTTGTGAATGACTTGAAATTTTATCATTCAGAAGGAGAAAAGTAGTTGTGCAAGTCATCACTTCACCCAAGAAATGTAAGTTAATTTTAATAAATGATGAACAATCTCATTACTATTCTAAAAGAATTACTGGCAAGTATTGGCGGCCTTTTTATTATTTGTTACATAGTAAATAACACCGGATCATATGACTTGTTGTGGTAAGTATTTTTTAAAAGTTAAATAATGTATACTCTATTTAAAAACAAAATAAGTTAACAATATAAAAATATTTCATAAAACAGTTTTTTTTTGTATTTAAGAGTTTTAATTAATAAAAAAATATCAGCAAATATTAAAAGTCAATTTAAAACTAAATGGCACCTAACTGAATCCAAAATATTTATTTTAATTAGTAAACAATAGAAAGATCGAACAGAAGCGATTTATACAATGAGAAAATAATCGCTGATCAAAATGGAGTGCCATAACTGCTTAGTTTTTTTTTGGAGATTTCGATAAATGTAAGCCACACATGGAGTGTACAGTTTAGCGTATAGCTTTTAACAAGCCCCCTTAAGAATTGTTAAAACAATACAACACATAACTGATTTTCATTTTAGAACATGTTACTCCTTTAAGTTTAAATTTTTTTGCCAGAGTCAATCAGTCAAAAGCTAGAAACAAAAGCGACAGTTCAACGGTTGTTAGTTAATTTTTTTAAATGATGGACAATCTAATGTCCATCCTCAAAAGGCTAGTGTTGTGTTCTAGTAGGCATATTTTAGTTGCCCGGAACTTTAGCTAGATCTCTTCTTAAGTGATGTCAAACACTTGAGAAGCAATTGCCACATGAAAAACGATAATTTAAGATTAAATTATTAACTTAAGATCCAGTTTGAGTGTAATTTTTAAGTGTAATTAAAAAAAAAATACAAGCTCTTTGTACAGAACAAAGAAGCAAAATAAATATTGTTGGTTAACATTTTGAGTATTTAGAGAAACGTATCAAAGACACATATACACCCATTACTTTTTTAATACTGATACAATGGCGTAAGGGCTAAAAGAGTAATATTGACTTCTACTTGTAAATAGTCTTTAACGGATGGTTACTTTGTATTTTAGTAGGAAAAACAAAAGAACGAAATTTGAGTAAAGCAAGTTAATTTTTTTTCGAACACTGCAGTCAGAAAAGAACAATTTAAGTAATTAACGTAATTAGCAAAAACTTATAAAAAAATCTACTACCAATGTTATCTTCAATGTTTCTAATTAGGATAATTTTTTATGTAAATAAAACCAATTTTTTCATGAAAAATAGTTAGTGAGTTTATTTTTAAAAGGTTGATGATAAGATCTAAGATCCAAGAGAAGTTAATGAAAAAACTCAATCAAAGCTTGAAGTTGTAAGAAATGTTAGGGTAGCTTAAAAAAATTTTGTAAAAGTACGGAAGGTACGTTTTTCTCACATTATGTTTAGTACTAATTTAGTGTTTAATTAATTATTATTTAAAAATCTAAACCTTGCTCCTTAAATGTATAATATTGTTATAATAAAAATAACAAAGTATGAACAGGATATAACGAAAAATAATTTGTTTTACTGCACCGAGCTTATAAGATAAGAAATTAATTACAATTACACGTACTTTTTATCAGACATAAGGAAAATTATGGTAGCAACTAACTAATAATACAACAGTATGTGAATGTAGGAAATTGTAATGCATGTTTTGATGCTAAGAAAATTAATAAGGTTTTCGGACTGCAGCTTGGACGTAAGCTCTAATCCCCAAAAAATCAGTATTATATTATAAAATCATTTTGTAAAAACTTACAAATCATAGTTACAAAATTTTTCAAGGTGTAAAACAGATGGTAATATTAATAAAAAGATATATAATCAACAGTTAACACAGTTTTTCTATAATGTCACGTCAGCAGACGAATGCTCAACATTTTTAAACTGCCTGATACACCCACTTCTCTGCACTGTTTGGGCTCTTTACTACTTTTATCCATCCACACTAACAGCACTCAGGAGGAAAGGCATTTAAAATTTTATTATTGCCTTTAAAAAAAAGCTGTTTAAAGAAGTCACAACCACATACAGTGTACCTTTACTGCACTAGACTAAATTTCCGTGAGAACCTGGATGTTACTAATACGTTAACTTATGGAAAAAATCCAAAGTATGACATACAGCAAATTCATTGTTGTTTTTAGTCAAATACGGACGAAACCACACACCTAATCAGCCATTCGTGGCCTTCTTACTCCCACACTAGAACAAGCAACCCCATGACACTACCACCATGTAGAACTAAACAGCCTCTCTTTTTCCTTTTCCTCCCACTCTTAATCAAAATAACAGTACGTTGAAAGCATAATTATTTATAAACATCAATGAACAACAGGAGAATAATTACAAATAACATGTGAACTTAGGTTAAATAAAAGAAACATAATTTTCATAGCTATATTATAAACAAGGCTCACGTACTACTGACAAATGCAACTAGTTCTTTCAACGAAATTACAATCATTAATATTAATGTTATAATGATTACTAATAATTGTAATATTACTATTATTATTATTATCATCATCATTATTATTAAAATTTTCTGTTACTACCCTTATTGTAATCGTTACCAGTAAATTTACTACCATTTGATTTCTTTATTAATAATGAAGTGTGCTTCATTATTAATAAATGTGTGCTCGCTCTTTTATTCATAACTAGCACTACTTTACCTATAACATTAGTTTTAAGAAATGCCAGCTGTAAAGAGAGACGGGAGGAAAAAGGTATATTGTCTCCACTCTCTTTAGTGTGTTGGGCTAGGAAGAGGATTTTCTGAAATTTGTAAACCATCACGTGCTCGAACCTGAGTTGCAGCCCCAGATTGTGCAAGTGTTTGACCGAGAAATCAAGCTTTCCCATTCGATGATTACTTTCCTGTTTCGCACTTAGAACCTTTTCCTAATATCCCAACTTAGCATGTACACAAAAACGGCGCCCCTGAATTGATCCATGTGAAACTGTATAGAAGTCCCGTAGCATCCTACGTTAGCCAGTCTCAATCAATTAATCTTACCATCTTCGATTCTCTGAAGATCAAGGTCCTTTGCTTGACTTGTTTTGTTCAAGTTCCCTATACAGCTGCTTTTAATTGGCGGCATTCTTTCAAGATCATCCTCGATCCCCTCAATCAAGTTATCAGTCAATTCGGGTGGTCTTTAGTAATTGGCAAACAATAAAACAGTAAGTCAAAAGAAAGCAAGAAAAAACTTCAATTTTCGACTATGCACCCATCCTCACGAGCAGCCTTCCCAAACCCCTCGGGCTGCTTGTCTTTGTGCAAAGGAGCAGGCAAGTTGATCTGCTCACGTGTACCTTGGCACCATCTCGTGAGAGTGGCTGGCATGGGATTGCACCACCATAACGCACCTTACCACCTCGCATCGCGGCCTATCTTTATCTATCTGACTGACTTACGAAAGACATTAGCAAAAGGAATCCTGAGAAACAAGCTGAAGCTTTGCTCAAAATCATACGCATTATGCCGACGTAACACTAGCATGCAACTCTGACGCTTTGATACTTTTATGAATTTTATTGTAAGCATTCCGTACCTGGTGAGCTCCTAATCTTCCTTTAACACAAGTCAATTTATCAGAAACGTGCAATAGTTTTCTCTTTCATTGATCAAATTTTTGAATTTTCTAACCGCAAATTTAGTACTAAGAACTGACAAGAGGCTAAAAAACGGCTCATAGACAGTTGCTATCTTACATTTCTTATTAAAAAACATTTGAAAGGTAAAACTATTCATTTGTTTATTTAAATACCTTACAAAAAAGAAATCACTTACAGAACCATGTTGTTATTTATTTAAATTTCTTTATGGTGCCAATAACTATACACCCACAATTTCCAGAATTAGAATCACAGGTTAGGTGAATCTGTTCACGATTTAAGCTCGAGGTAATAATAACATTCTCAAACGAGCTAATTGCTTCAATTAGACTGCAGATGTTACGAAGAACGAAGATAAGTCTTACACAATCCATAAAATCCATTGCAAAGATGTTGTGTTTGCTATGTAGATTAGATTAACCGTTGGCTCTCTAGCGGTTTACGTAAACACACTAGGTATGTTTTTATTAATGATAAGAGATCTGTGATCGCTGTGTGTTGTCACTCTGAGAACCACTAATTTTAATTTGAAACTGCCGTCTTTTAAGACGGTGAATAAATAAGATTAAGGAGAGAGTTTGCTCAAATAATTTTTTTTTAATTTACAATAATAATGTTAGTTGATGATGTAAAATTAGTAAATTGCACTCTGACTATACAAGTCTTGTAACTATGTTAAGGAATAAGGTTTGCTGAATTATTTGTGACATCTTTACATACTCCTATACTTGTAAATTACAATAATGACGTAATATGTTTTTTTAAATACTTACTATATACAACTCTAATATTTTAATATTTTTTTGTAGATGAATCGTGATAGTTAATGTAGCTGACACAGGATTTTTATAACCGTGATATGATTTTCTTTATTTTTGACTGAGTATTATACATCGATCTATATTATATAGTTGTTTGCGTGGGTCATTCCATATGACCCTCCCCCCCTGACAGACCTTCCATAGACCTCCACCAACCCTCCACACATCCCCCACAGACCCTCCACAAAATGAAGTCAAAACCGTTTGGTTTATCCGTTATTTAAATCTCTTCGGATTATCACTAAAACCCCCCACCAACCGCCTACAGGCCCCCTCTGACCCCCACCGATCGTTAGCACGATTTTTATTGACCCCCACCAAACCCCACACACCCCCCACCTCAAATGCTTCTTATGAAGTTGACATACGTTATCTTTTTAATTATGATAATTCTCTTATTATATAGTATATGCCATTCAGAAATTGTTCAATATTATGCAATGTACATATTCAATTATTGTTCGAAGTTTTTTTTAATAAATTAAAAACAAAGAAATTTTTCTATTTATCTTTACACATTGCCCAGGAGGCAAATGGGTGGGCCTAATACTTACTGATGATTTTTTAAGTGTATAATTTGAACTATGTAAGTTTAAGTAATTGTTACAAAAAATTATTATGATTATTTCGGTGAAAGCATATATAAAGATTGTAGTATTTTAATAATGCAATAATTATCTCATTCATAAGTTAATATAAAACTCTCAGTGCATTGAACTTTTTTCGTTAATATTATTATAGAACAATGTAAAGAGTAAAATTCACAACATGTGTTTATATGACATAATATAAGTACAAATTGAAAATTTCCTTCCAAATAATATTTTTTATTCCTTAATTATTGTCTCTTTCTACTTAACTAAATATTTTATTTTTATTTTTGCGTCTTGACAAAGCTACGTATAATTGGCCATGATAAAATAATGGTTTTTTTAAGTACAAACCAACATTATCAAAACTTTGACCTTAAAGTTTATTGATGGTTATAGCAAATGCCACAACTATTGGGAGTTGTTTACGATACAAAATAAATCGTAGTAAAGAGGTATTTCCAATGTTAAAGGTTATTCTCACAAATTAAAACTGTGTGTCTAATTTTTTTTCCAGTAATTATTTCTCCCTCTACATTGTTATTTAATGATTTAGTAATTATTAATCATGTACCATTTCATATCAGACAGCTTATATAATGGTATACTGATGTTAGGACTGGCAGGTCCTGGCACCCTCTAGCCTTAGCTTTACACAGTATCAAGTTCATGACCCACAAAAATCAATATATCTTGAAAGTTGTATGTTTTTATTTATAAGAAAGAAACTTCAACCCTATACATATAGTAACAGTTACTAAAATTAAATTATATTAAACATGTTCATATAGTTGCCATTTATCTCATGCAGAAATTTTCTGCCTAAAGCAACTGAGGAATAGAACTATTTATATGTTTATGTCAGTGTTTTGTTGTATTGTATTTTCACGAAGAGTGGAATTGTAAATATATTAATATGCTTGTTACGTCAAAACGCTACCAACAGTAAATCAATAAGTTAAGAGGGTGCTAGTATTACCACGATTTAATTGTTGCTTAATTCCAATAACGTAAACGCACTCTCAGCATGCACTGATAATTATAAAAGAAATATTATTATTTTTGTCTGCTTAAAACAGTAGAACTTTACTACAATAAGCGAGTCGCGATAGCAGCACTATTAATTAAAAAACACTGCTTGTCGAACAAAAATTGGGACTACAAGTCACACTTGAAAAAAAAGTAAAATACAATTAAATCTTGATAAATGTATAACTATGATTAAACATGTAAAATGTTCATTATATTGTAACATACTTTGATCCACTGACAGCACATAAGCTATGTTTTGAAGGAAACGGGATGTGCTTGATTAACAAATAAGTTTTTGGAATATCTATATATGCACAGGCGTACGAACACATACAGAATAGGCTGCTCATTACAAAAAAGAGGCCACTGAAAATAATACTAAAGCTTATCTTTTAAAAAAATATCAAGGGTACATCTCTTTTTTTACATGAGCCTTACTGAATTCTCATTTTAGAATGAGTAACCTGTTCCTATCATTTTCTTAAAAGCAGCCCAGTAATATGTCCCTTGCGTAGAAAATTTACAATTAGTAGGGGGTTGGTGTGCGGACTGTGCAGAGGAAGAAGCCTTACTAGAGTACAAATACTTCTTTCTTATATACGTCGTGGAATGTTGTTGACATTTTGATAATGTTCTTTTGCTACAAAGGGCTGTGTGGGCAACGTTAAGACTCAAGGATTTCTTTTATTTGTTAAAAAATTTTCGTAAGTTAGCTAGTAAGACCAACCTTTTTTACATATTAAATTTCTATATTTTTTGTTAATTTTTCTTAGTACATTAGAAAGTCCCTGATAATGTCAATACTTAGTTGCCAAAATATCGCAATCACGTATAACTATACTAAAAAACAACCTTTCTTTCCCGTGTCCTCTTATTCCTAAAAGTTTTATAGTACGTTAAAGAAATAATTATTTATAAACATTTATAAGCAAAAACATCTTGCTTTGAATAAATTATTAGTAAAATAAGTCAGTAACTAAATAAACAGAAGTAACCACTATTTGCTGACTCCTTTTATACGTATATTACTGTAACTAATATTCGAAGAAAGTCTGTATCAATATTGTGATAAGCACAGCATCACTGTTGATCTTTTTACGCTTAGT
Organism: Copidosoma floridanum; assembly: GCF_036245765.1. Classification (NCBI taxonomy): domain Eukaryota; kingdom Metazoa; phylum Arthropoda; class Insecta; order Hymenoptera; family Encyrtidae; genus Copidosoma; species Copidosoma floridanum. The sequence continues at coordinate 6,869,125 of NW_028321904.1, read as the reverse complement.
ATCACTATTTTGCCTCTTATTGTTACTATGTGATTATTAATATTACCATTATCATAATTTTTGTTATTGTCCCCACCACTACTGCCACTATTACAACTATTTTACTATTATCATTATTGTTACATTTATCATTATTTTTTGTATTACGGCTGCTATAATAAGTACTACTACTGCTGCTAATGCAACTACTGTCATGCTTCTTATTATTAGTATTATTATTATGATTGTTTATAGTATCTTCACAGTAATTGTTATAATTATATTTAATACCATTCTTATCATAACCACCATTTCTGTTACTAGTGCAACTATCATTAAAATTGTTTTTGTTTATTTAATTGCTAATATTTTTTTTACTATCACTGTTATCATGGTTACCACCATGGATACCAATGCAACTATTATAATTATCCAAATAAAACGTCCAATGACAGTTGGTAAATAATTAAAAACAACGTCCAATGGTGGTACTGTCAAATTTTGAATTTATTAAAAAACAAAACGACGTTTCGGCCGTTTGGACAACGTCCCGGCCCTCATCAGGTACAAAAATCTATGAGTAATAAAATTCTTTGCAATACAAATTTAAGTAAAATATAATAAACGCAAATTAATTTACATGTATAACATACCTCTGACTCTTACGAAAGGGATGTAAAATCGTAATGTAGTCAGAGTTTCAAGCTAAGTTGCTTTTATACCCTGCACATACACAAATGACATAGTACACGCACGTAATACAATCGAATAAGAATCGCAAGCAGTTCCTTGAGACGCACATAAACAGTTCATGTTTTCTTAATACTATGAATGAAAGGGGTCCTCGAATCATGTATATAAAGTTAGTCACCTTTCTTAATTGACATAACGAGAGACCTATAACAATCTTTCAATTTTTCTATATCTTGTTGTCTGTTAATATTATTATTAAAGTAATGTATATTTAGCATTTCGGAAAAAAGGCGCTTTTTGTAATTTTGTTCTATGTCTAAAATTTTAATATTATCAAAATTAAAATTATGTGTGAATTCAATGCTGTGTTGTGATAGTACCGATGTATTCTTTTTTTTCTCGATGTCTCTTTTGTGTTCTGTCATTCTTAACTTTACAGCTCTCGATGTTTGACCAACATAACAGCGGTTGCAATTCGCACATGGTATGTGGTAAACAACATTTTTTTTATCGAGTGGCTCAGTTACATCTTTTCCAAGTGAAAAGATCGATTTTAATTTATTGTTTAAACTGTAAATAAGACCAATGTGAAGCTTCTAACAATAATATTTAATATGACTATGCAAGTGGGGAATATACGGTAATGATAAGATTAATTTATAATTATTTTTATTTCTGTTGCTATTGTCAATCGTATTCATGTTTTTCAAGGTATTTAATCTTTTATTCACGAATTTGTCAATAAATCTTTGAGGATAGTTGTTAGCTAATAAAAATTTATTAATCAATTTTAAATTATTATTATGAAATTGTGTGTCTGCTAATTTAATAGAAAAGTCTACAAGTGTGTAAATGATACCTATTTTATGTTGTATTGGATGGTGGGAAAGAAAATTCAAGTATCGGCCTGAGTGTGTAGGTTTTTGGTACCAATTAGTTAGTACTGTGTTATTTTTTTGAATAATAATCTCCAAATCTAAGAAACTGATGCTGTTGTTATTGTTACATGTCTCAACAGTGAATTGTAATTCAGGACAATAGCTATTAAAAATGTTTTTGGTATAGTAGATATATTTAGTAGGCACGCATATGAGGATATCATCCACATACCGTACGTACAATGGAACATCAAAACATAACTTATCTAAACATGAAATTTCAAGTAAACGCATTACGAGATCACACATTACTGGACTACAGGGACTGCCCATTGGAGAGCCGAAAACTTGTTTGTAAAATTTTTTGTTAAATTGAAAAAAAGTTGAATTCAAAACCAATGACACTCCTGCGCAAAATTCATTTAAAGAAACATTGATCTTATTATTCAAGAATTTCCAATAACAACATTTATATGTATATATAGCAGTATATGCCATTCAGAAATTGTTCAATATTATGCAATGTACATATTCAATTATTGTTCGAAGTTTTTTTTAATAAATTAAAAACAAAGAAATTTTTCTATTTATCTTTACACATTGCCCAGGAGGCAAATGGGTGGGCCTAATACTTACTGATGATTTTTTAAGTGTATAATTTGAACTATGTAAGTTTAAGTAATTGTTACAAAAAATTATTATGATTATTTCGGTGAAAGCATATATAAAGATTGTAGTATTTTAATAATGCAATAATTATCTCATTCATAAGTTAATATAAAACTCTCAGTGCATTGAACTTTTTTCGTTAATATTATTATAGAACAATGTAAAGAGTAAAATTCACAACATGTGTTTATATGACATAATATAAGTACAAATTGAAAATTTCCTTCCAAATAATATTTTTTATTCCTTAATTATTGTCTCTTCCTACTTAACTAAATATTTTATTTTTATTTTTGCGTCTTGACAAAGCTACGTATAATTGGCCATGATAAAATAATGGTTTTTTTAAGTACAAACCAACATTATCAAAACTTTGACCTTAAAGTTTATTGATGGTTATAGCAAATGCCACAACTATTGGGAGTTGTTTACGATACAAAATAAATCGTAGTAAAGAGGTATTTCCAATGTTAAAGGTTATTCTCACAAATTAAAACTGTGTGTCTAATTTTTTTTCCAGTAATTATTTCTCCCTCTACATTGTTATTTAATGATTTAGTAATTATTAATCATGTACCATTTCATATCAGACAGCTTATATAATGGTATACTGATGTTAGGACTGGCAGGTCCTGGCACCCTCTAGCCTTAGCTTTACACAGTATCAAGTTCATGACCCACAAAAATCAATATATCTTGAAAGTTGTATGTTTTTATTTATAAGAAAGAAACTTCAACCCTATACATATAGTAACAGTTACTAAAATTAAATTATATTAAACATGTTCATATAGTTGCCATTTATCTCATGCAGAAATTTTCTGCCTAAAGCAACTGAGGAATAGAACTATTTATATGTTTATGTCAGTGTTTTGTTGTATTGTATTTTCACGAAGAGTGGAATTGTAAATATATTAATATGCTTGTTACGTCAAAACGCTACCAACAGTAAATCAATAAGTTAAGAGGGTGCTAGTATTACCACGATTTAATTGTTGCTTAATTCCAATAACGTAAACGCACTCTCAGCATGCACTGATAATTATAAAAGAAATATTATTATTTTTGTCTGCTTAAAACAGTAGAACTTTACTACAATAAGCGAGTCGCGATAGCAGCACTATTAATTAAAAAACACTGCTTGTCGAACAAAAATTGGGACTACAAGTCACACTTGAAAAAAAAGTAAAATACAATTAAATCTTGATAAATGTATAACTATGATTAAACATGTAAAATGTTCATTATATTGTAACATACTTTGATCCACTGACAGCACATAAGCTATGTTTTGAAGGAAACGGGATGTGCTTGATTAACAAATAAGTTTTTGGAATATCTATATATGCACAGGCGTACGAACACATACAGAATAGGCTGCTCATTACAAAAAAGAGGCCACTGAAAATAATACTAAAGCTTATCTTTTAAAAAAATATCAAGGGTACATCTCTTTTTTTACATGAGCCTTACTGAATTCTCATTTTAGAATGAGTAACCTGTTCCTATCATTTTCTTAAAAGCAGCCCAGTAATATGTCCCTTGCGTAGAAAATTTACAATTAGTAGGGGGTTGGTGTGCGGACTGTGCAGAGGAAGAAGCCTTACTAGAGTACAAATACTTCTTTCTTATATACGTCGTGGAATGTTGTTGACATTTTGATAATGTTCTTTTGCTACAAAGGGCTGTGTGGGCAACGTTAAGACTCAAGGATTTCTTTTATTTGTTAAAAAATTTTCGTAAGTTAGCTAGTAAGACCAACCTTTTTTACATATTAAATTTCTATATTTTTTGTTAATTTTTCTTAGTACATTAGAAAGTCCCTGATAATGTCAATACTTAGTTGCCAAAATATCGCAATCACGTATAACTATACTAAAAAACAACCTTTCTTTCCCGTGTCCTCTTATTCCTAAAAGTTTTATAGTACGTTAAAGAAATAATTATTTATAAACATTTATAAGCAAAAACATCTTGCTTTGAATAAATTATTAGTAAAATAAGTCAGTAACTAAATAAACAGAAGTAACCACTATTTGCTGACTCCTTTTATACGTATATTACTGTAACTAATATTCGAAGAAAGTCTGTATCAATATTGTGATAAGCACAGCATCACTGTTGATCTTTTTACGCTTAGTATCACTATTTTGCCTCTTATTGTTACTATGTGATTATTAATATTACCATTATCATAATTTTTGTTATTGTCCCCACCACTACTGCCACTATTACAACTATTTTACTATTATCATTATTGTTACATTTATCATTATTTTTTGTATTACGGCTGCTATAATAAGTACTACTACTGCTGCTAATGCAACTACTGTCATGCTTCTTATTATTAGTATTATTATTATGATTGTTTATAGTATCTTCACAGTAATTGTTATAATTATATTTAATACCATTCTTATCATAACCACCATTTCTGTTACTAGTGCAACTATCATTAAAATTGTTTTTGTTTATTTAATTGCTAATATTTTTTTTACTATCACTGTTATCATGGTTACCACCATGGATACCAATGCAACTATTATAATTATCCAAATAAAACGTCCAATGACAGTTGGTAAATAATTAAAAACAACGTCCAATGGTGGTACTGTCAAATTTTGAATTTATTAAAAAACAAAACGACGTTTCGGCCGTTTGGACAACGTCCCGGCCCTCATCAGGTACAAAAATCTATGAGTAATAAAATTCTTTGCAATACAAATTTAAGTAAAATATAATAAACGCAAATTAATTTACATGTATAACATACCTCTGACTCTTACGAAAGGGATGTAAAATCGTAATGTAGTCAGAGTTTCAAGCTAAGTTGCTTTTATACCCTGCACATACACAAATGACATAGTACACGCACGTAATACAATCGAATAAGAATCGCAAGCAGTTCCTTGAGACGCACATAAACAGTTCATGTCTTCTTAATACTATGAATGAAAGGGGTCCTCGAATCATGTATATAAAGTTAGTCACCTTTCTTAATTGACATAACGAGAGACCTATAACAATCTTTCAATTTTTCTATATCTTGTTGTCTGTTAATATTATTATTAAAGTAATGTATATTTAGCATTTCGGAAAAAAGGCGCTTTTTGTAATTTTGTTCTATGTCTAAAATTTTAATATTATCAAAATTAAAATTATGTGTGAATTCAATGCTGTGTTGTGATAGTACCGATGTATTCTTTTTTTTCTCGATGTCTCTTTTGTGTTCTGTCATTCTTAACTTTACAGCTCTCGATGTTTGACCAACATAACAGCGGTTGCAATTCGCACATGGTATGTGGTAAACAACATTTTTTTTATCGAGTGGCTCAGTTACATCTTTTCCAAGTGAAAAGATCGATTTTAATTTATTGTTTAAACTGTAAATAAGACCAATGTGAAGCTTCTAACAATAATATTTAATATGACTATGCAAGTGGGGAATATACGGTAATGATAAGATTAATTTATAATTATTTTTATTTCTGTTGCTATTGTCAATCGTATTCATGTTTTTCAAGGTATTTAATCTTTTATTCACGAATTTGTCAATAAATCTTTGAGGATAGTTGTTAGCTAATAAAAATTTATTAATCAATTTTAAATTATTATTATGAAATTGTGTGTCTGCTAATTTAATAGAAAAGTCTACAAGTGTGTAAATGATACCTATTTTATGTTGTATTGGATGGTGGGAAAGAAAATTCAAGTATCGGCCTGAGTGTGTAGGTTTTTGGTACCAATTAGTTAGTACTGTGTTATTTTTTTGAATAATAATCTCCAAATCTAAGAAACTGATGCTGTTGTTATTGTTACATGTCTCAACAGTGAATTGTAATTCAGGACAATAGCTATTAAAAATGTTTTTGGTATAGTAGATATATTTAGTAGGCACGCATATGAGGATATCATCCACATACCGTACGTACAATGGAACATCAAAACATAACTTATCTAAACATGAAATTTCAAGTAAACGCATTACGAGATCACACATTACTGGACTACAGGGACTGCCCATTGGAGAGCCGAAAACTTGTTTGTAAAATTTTTTGTTAAATTGAAAAAAAGTTGAATTCAAAACCAATGACACTCCTGCGCAAAATTCATTTAAAGAAACATTGATCTTATTATTCAAGAATTTCCAATAACAACAGCATCAGTTTCTTAGATTTGGAGATTATTATTCAAAAAAATAACACAGTACTAACTAATTGGTACCAAAAACCTACACACTCAGGCCGATACTTGAATTTTCTTTCCCACCATTTAATACAACATAAAATAGGTATCATTTACACACTTGTAGACTTTTCTATTAAATTAGCAGACACACAATTTCATAATAATAATTTAAAATTGATTAATAAATTTTTATTAGCTAACAACTATCCTCAAAGATTTATTGACAAATTCGTGAATAAAAGATTAAATACCTTGAAAAACATGAATACGATTGACAATAGCAACAGAAATAAAAATAATTATAAATTAATCTTATCATTACCGTATATTCCCCACTTGCATAGTCATATTAAATATTATTGTAAGAAGCTTCACATTGGTCTTATATACAGTTTAAACAATAAATTAAAATCGATCTTTTCACTTGGAAAAGATGTAACTGAGCCACTCGATAAAAAAAAATGTTGTTTACCACATACCATGTGCGAATTGCAACCGCTGTTATGTTGGTCAAACATCGAGAGCTGTAAAGTTAAGAATGACAGAACACAAAAGAGACATTGAGAAAAAAAAGAATACATCGGTACTATCACAACACAGCATTGAATTCACACATAATTTTAATTTTGATAATATTAAAATTTTAGACATAGAACAAAATTACAAAAAGCGCCTTTTTTCCGAAATGCTAAATATACATTACTTTAATAATAATATTAACAGACAACAAGATATAGAAAAATTGAAAGATTGTTATAGGTCTCTCGTTATGTCAATTAAGAAAGGTGACTAACTTTATATACATGATTCGAGGACCCCTTTCATTCATAGTATTAAGAAAACATGAACTGTTTATGTGCGTCTCAAGGAACTGCTTGCGATTCTTATTCGATTGTATTACGTGCGTGTACTATGTCATTTGTGTATGTGCAGGGTATAAAAGCAACTTAGCTTGAAACTCTGACTACATTACGATTTTACATCCCTTTCGTAAGAGTCAGAGGTATGTTATACATGTAAATTAATTTGCGTTTATTATATTTTACTTAAATTTGTATTGCAAAGAATTTTATTACTCATAGATTTTTGTACCTGATGAGGGCCGGGACGTTGTCCAAACGGCCAAAACGTCGTTTTGTTTTTTAATAAATTCAAAATTTGACAGTACCACCATTGGACGTTGTTTTTAATTATTTATTATAATTATCGTTACTGTTATTTTCATTATTACTATTATTACAATTTTTTTTTTTCTATCGTTACTGATAATATCGTTACCATGGCTTATCTTTAGTATTAATTAATAGCACCAGTTTTTTTTTATTTATTAGGAATATCTCAGCAATAATTTTTAGTTGTAAGAAATATTAGTTGGAAAACGAAACAAAAACTATAAGTCACAGGACCCATGGAAGAATCAAAGCTTCAATAAGGCTTCTCATAAGAAAACTCATTCTTGAAACTAGATAAATTGTTAAATAACTATTACTGTCATTTAATCCTTCCGTTAATTTGGAACTTACGGTCATGAAATGTAGCCTCGCACTTCTTTACAGGATGTGAGACTGGCAGATAATACAAATATTCGTTTGTTTAGTATTTAAGAAAGATATATGAAAGAGAAAAAAAGAGACGAAGTGTATGTGCGAGTATTAGGAAATATTAAATTGATTCACCTTTGTGCTTCCTGGCTTGTAGGTAATTCATCTTTTTTGTAAATTAATCAAAGCTTTCATTTTTATATGATGTTAGCCCACCTACGACTAAAGTGACCATTTGCCTTGTACACTGATTCTTGTAATGTAGGTTGAAGAGCTCTTTTATGTCAACATAATGAATCTAGTGAAGATCACGTGGTTTACATGACCAGCCATACTTTAAAAGGGGTCAAAGTCAACTATTTTACTACTGAACTTGAGCTCCTCGTGATTGTTTGGTGCTTGGAAAAGTTATGATTATTTTTGTTGAAAGTTTGAGTAGTTATAAGAACTGACCTCTGTGCATTGCCCTATTTGGTTACTTACAGAAATTTGACTGGGAAGCTTTAGCGATGAATGCTTGTCGTTAAAAATAACAACATTAAAACTTACCATATCAAGAGTGCAAAAAATGAAGCGGCTGATGCTTAAAGTAGACAAGCAGAGGCTAATAAAGTGAATATCAGTGATCAATTTTTAATTTTCACTTTAATAGCTCGTTATCTCTAGCACATCGATTGTCGTGGGTCTCAAGAACTTAGGGGGTGTGCAGGATGAAGATCAAAAAATTAAGAAATTGAAGGACGAAGTGTATTCCTATTGTTATGATGCACTTCGTCCTTCAATTTCTTAATCTTCTGATCTTCATCCTGCACACCCCCTAAGTTCTTGAGACCCACGACAATTGATGTGCTAGAGATAACGAGCTATTTAAGTGAAAATTAAAAATTGATCACTGATATTCACTTTATTAGCCTCTGCTTGTCTACTTTAAGCATCAGCCGCTTCATTTTTTGCCCTCTTGATATGGTAAGTTTTATGGTTGTTATTTTTAACGACAAGCATTCATCGCTAAAGCTTCCCAGTCAAATTTCTGTAAGTAACCAAATAGGGCAATGCACAGAGGTCAGTTCTTATAACTACTCGAACTTTCAATAAAAATAATCATAACTTTTCCAAGCACCAAACAATCACGAGGAGCTCAAGTTCAGTAGTAAAATAGTTGACTTTGACCCCTCTTAAAGTATGGCTGGTCATGTAAACCACGTGATCTTCACTTGATTCGTTATGTTGACATAAAAGAGCTCTTAAACCTACATTACAAGAATCAGGTTCAAGAAGTTTTATTAATCACAATTGAGTGGAAAAGTACTGCTTGAATGTCTTAATTTGACGTACAGCGTAGAAACGTCTTTTAAATTGTAATGCGGACAAACTCCCTGATCCTGTTTGTAGGGTGAATTGAATCCACCCATCACCTAAGGAGAATCCAGAATTCACATCAAATCGGTGATTATTCTTATGTTTCTTATGCGCAAACTGATGCATCATCTCAAACTCAGTAGGTGCTCCGGTGAAATATTGGGCTCAATTACAAAGATATAGGATGGATTCATAAATAGTTCCTTTTCTCTCTATAGTAAGTACCTGAATTTGAGCTCTCGTCAACTCGACATCTAGGTTTCCTTGTTTCAATATCAAGCGTTAAAATATTCTGGGAAATTATTAAAGTCATAGACATAATATAATACGAAAGCCCATCAATCTGCTGCTGTAAATTTTAACGGTTGGACAACAACATATTTAAATTTTTTACGACCAACCCTTATGCCCCACATGTACTCGTCCAATTCACAAATAAATTGCGATGAGTGCTCAAACGCAGAAGTGCTAAAAAAAAGTAACTCTATTTTTGCTGCTGATATTATACTATTACCGATCTTCTGAAGTTTACTCCTCTGATAGAAAGATACCTCATTACACGTGTTATGGAGGGCCTACTTCAACAATTGAATCCGAGCTCTATCATTTGTTTGAAATGCTTCCAATTGCGTACGCGTTCGCACCAACGTGTCAGAATTCCTATCCAGCATGTGTTCGAGTTAGATGTTTGTCTGGGCTAAAAGTTAATTGATTGCTTCCGTTTCGCGCGGTGAACTTAAAGTGCCCCATGTACGTGGTTCCTTAGTTAGCATACTACCTGGATGGTATTTAATTTTGGATCGATATTCAAAGTATTTTTATTACTTGTCACAAAGCTGGTATAATGAGTTATAGTTACTTTATCTGAATGCGGTACTAAGTACCCTCAAAAAGCTACTGATATAAAGTATGTAGACCATAATGACAACTGCTTAGAAAATGAGATGTGGAAAATGATTTTCTGGTTTAGCTCTTCGTAGTTATAAAGCCAGTGAAGGTGCAATGTCTTACGGGGAAGTGCTAGACTGTGATGATGATACCGTAGTGTGTCTGACGATAAAATGACGTTGTCCTTGTCAAAGTCAGAAAACTTCTATACATAGGCCTGTGGAGGTATGAGTGTTATCACGGCTGACTTACCTGCAATTGGAACAGGATTCTTAACAAGTGGAGATTCAATATTTTTACGGCTTCTTACAACTCTCTTTTTACATCATCCTAAAAGCTCTGGTGGATCTAAAAATCATAAATGTTCTAAAGATACAAATAAGTTTTGCTGTATTTGAACAGATTACATTGAAAATACTACAGCTAAAAATGGAACAGATTGAATTGAGCTTTAATGTAAGACAAGTTTTGATATTAAAGTTCTTCAGCTAAGAAAAAGTTTAGTCTTTAATACCACTCGTGGCTTATGCTATGATATAATAACCTGTTTCAAAAAACGCCAAAACAAAGGTTGACAGAAGTTTACGAATCCAACGCTACGGAACAAACCATTCAATGCCAGTGTTTGTTACTTCTGTAAAACGTCGTAAAAGGGTTAAAAAAAAGCCAGGTGTGGGTTTCGGGGCTTCCAGCAAAAATAAAACTTTAAACTTAAAGATTATTAACACTCCAACGGTGCTATCTCTGACAGTGGCATCGGAGTTCAGCAGAAGCACTGCTTCACCACGCCTAGAGTCTCTATCACAGGGTGCTTACCATTGCTTAACCTCAAGAACCGATTTCTTGAAGACTCTCACCACCCCCCAACCTCCCCTCGCTGCTATATGTCAGCTACCTCCACAGGCTGGTTTTAACAAATATATATGTAGATGTCAACGCCCATGAGAGTCAGTTGGGTGTCTGTGAGATTTCACGAAAATTGTGTGAGGACTGCGGTATATGGTAGTAATGGTGCTCTAAGAAAAATTATGTGGTAAAGTGTGGGAGTACATACGGGTTGTAAATGGTTTCGACAAAAATTTTGCTAAGCCGAAGCCTAAGCTTATGCTAAGTTGTTAAGTTATTGTGAAAAGATGTAGAGGGCTGTGAAAAGTTTTTGTGGGATTCTCTACGGAAGTAACTATGTTGTATAAGAATGTATTTGCATATAAGTGTAGTATTTATCAATTTACCACTTTTTTAAATGAAACTACAACAATGTCAGAGGTACTTTATTTGCACTAAAAATATTGTCATTTGAAAAAATACATCTTTGCTTATTCATAATAAACGAAAGCATTATTATTTAAAAATATTTTTTTAAATCTTTATAGTTATATTAATAAGCTGGAAAGGTTGTTTATATAGTTCGGATCAATTTTTATAATTGCAAATGATGATTTATAAAAGTAGTTGTACCATACTATCTGTAAAATATAAATAATTGGTAATTATTAGATTTCTGACTATGAATTTAAAATATTAAGGTTAATAATTAGGTTTTGACTATCGTGTAGATACTTCTTTTAATAAATTAATAAATAAATGACATGGACGTTTGGTATTAACATGAAATACTATAACTATGCAGCTATCAGCATACTCATTATACATTAGACAATGCTTTTGATGAATACTTTGTTTTACTGTCAGAAGACAAAAAGTTCGAAAGTGAAACCACTTACATTATAGATCAAATTTCTTTCATCACTGTTATAAATGATTATTATTATTTTTTTTTTAACCGAATTCTTACTGTAGTCTGTAACTTAACAGATTGGTTTATTTTACAAGTTGTTTACAGCACAGTTATTAGTTTATTTTTATAAAGTTAAGAATGAAGAAAACATGATTAATATAAATTATGTAATACGCTTCGTTATTGCAAATTAATATAATTATTATGTTTGCAGTGTATACAAAAAGGCTGAATCCATGAGAAAGATAGGACTTGAACCGTTTTAAGCAATGGACGTTTCGGAGATTTGTTTGAAACTTATTGTAACGTCCTCGACTGCAGAAATATAGTTGTTGTTAAATGTTTTTGGTATGAAAAATAACTTCGTATGAAACGGTTTGGCCGATGGTTTGATTACTGTTTTGTGCTAAAAAAAAAAAAAAAAAAAAAAAAAATTGTAAAGATGAACAATGCAAGTCTGGAAGTAAATAAGTTGTTTTTAATGAGGAAAAAAATAAATGCACGAAGTATCTTAATTTTTTTTAATGAAAGCTCTCCTTGTAACGTTTTGCTGAATAGTCCGCGTCAGTCTCAATAAGCTCAAAAAATCGCTGATTTAAGACATTTATACATATGAAAAATTTGACATAAGTGTGTATTGTCTGGATAAGACAATAAATACAAATGATCTAGAAATAGTTATAGTTTATAAGAAATAGTACCTTGAATAAGGTGGTGGAAAAATTATACTTTCTTGCTCACTTTATTTCTAGAAATACGTAAAGTCTTAAATGAGAATAAGATTGTATCATGTCGTGCCACACTTAGTATGTCACTTTAAACCTGGCGTACGCAATAAAGTTTTTTGTCTTGAAATACTAACGTGCACATATTAAAGAGCTTTAGTTACTTGTTACGTACGTTGACTTTAAAGTTAAGCTTTGAAATACTCTTTTTATATTGACGTAGGGATATTAATTTAGGCCCTTGATGTTTTCTGAAATTCGCACAGAGAAAAATGACAAATTAGATGATAATGGTGAGACTTACAATGTCAATACATTTTTTAAAATTTTAAGAGACAAGCATAACCAATTTACTGTAGCAAAAAATGGATATAATTATCATACATTATTCATACAACGTAACATTTAAGCAGTTTAAAGAAAAGTGATCTTGATCCAATTCAATATGTATGTACATCAATCTAGTTTTGAAGCATGGAGCTTGACATGTATGCATTATTCACAGATTTTTAAAAACCTTTATCTTTGTGGATCAATACATTTAAATTTAATGCTGGGATAACATTTTGTTAGTAGCAAATGTTTCATGGCAAAATATGGCACATTCTCGCTAGTACATTTAAGGAACACGAAGTGCTGATAAACAGCCTGATAAGGCTGTAGGTTGCTACTGGCCCATTAACATATGCTGCCTTAATGGTTACGCCTGACAATTAATACTCCAAAGTCATTAGTTCATTATTACAAATAGAGAAATACTTATTGTTGGACTTTTACTAAATATTTGAACAGCTTTTACTAAATATTTTTTAATACATCTTATAAAAGTCCGGGTTTTACCACGTATGTTATTGAAAAAAAACTTTTTTCGTTATAAATTAGTTGATATTTTGGGATACGCTGCATTTACTGGCAAGTAATACTAAAACATTTAAAATGAAGTTATACGACAAGATATTTTTTCTTATTTTATGTTGAGACGTATTCATAACAAGGGTTACAATTGCTGTTAAGAATGAGTGATTGGGCGTATGTAAAAAATGCTAGCATTTATTTAGAGATGTAATTGGGGTAAGTGGTACGAAGTTGTTTTTAAATCACCAAAGGATTCGACAAAAGTGCACAATTTTGTGTGGTCCAGTCAAACAGCACGTTGTGACATGGCTTTACTGAGTCTTTTTTATCAACATAATATACTTTTTTAAATTATCCACTTATTAAAAACTTAAAGCTTTTTATAAATAACATCTTACTTCTGAGTATCCTTATTATAAGGATAATTGCACCACGTTCCATACCCAGCAAAAGGGCTATTAACATTATTGGCTTATCACAAGTACATCTACATCCAAATATCGTCAGCCAAAAAGGTATAACCTTATACTTAAGATACTACCACACAATACAATCTCTTATTTTTAGGCTCTTACTATTATATATTTTGTTATAGCGCTTTTTTCTACAGATTAGCAGAGTATAAATCGAGTGACAACTTTACAGAATATATATATGATACTGATAAAATTTTTCTCTCATAAATAGCTTCTCTATGATTTTAGTAATAGTTTATTTTTATTCTTATGATAAATCAACAAGACTGGCATAATAACAGTTAATAAAATAAATGCCTAAAATTTCAATTGCTAAGAAATTTCAAGTTAGAACTTATCTTACAAATAATGAGTAATAATCGATATTCATTTAATTATAAGCTCGTAATACGTACCTGTAATGAGGCATGGTGCCAAATTTAAGAATCTTGTTAACACTATCTAAGGCTGCTATTTCAGAATTCTGATTACTAGTAGGTGAGCTAAAACATTGCTGAGTTATCTTTTTTGAGTAAGGTGGATCAAATTTCTGAATTGTGCTTTTTTTTCTACAACACAAATGAATAATTAAAATTAACTTTATGGTTACAACTAAGAGTGAAATTATGTTTCTTTAAATATCATAAGCCAAAACTTTATGTATTTATATAATTTACAAAAAAAAAAATACTTTTTAAAACTTAATTGTAAATGTATAGGCCCCATATTATTATTATTTATATATTTGAAACACATTTAGTCAACTAAATAATCTGAAGAAATAGTTGGTAAAAGAGAGCATTACAATTATGTCCATGTTGTAATACTTTACAGCATTTTGACTATTTTAAAATTTATAATTAAACACGTAGTTGGCAACTATAACCAATATCAGAACCTGTTTTAAAGCTTAGTTAGCAATCATACACTTCCAAAAAAAATTTTATTCAAGATGCTTAGCTTGAGATAATATTCCGTGTGAAGTTGAAATATACAAGGAAAGCTGCATTAGGCAGACTAAAAATTTGAGAGATGAAGGTATAAAAACCACGGTAAACTTCCGTTGCCTAATAAGTTTTATTCACCCCACCCAAGTTTTTTTGACGTATTTTTATTTGTTTGATTTTTGATGGCAGATTGGCGTAATCTTTGTACATCGTTAATTATACTATTTTTACGTACGATAGCAAACAATTATGCGTGTGTGCACCCTTACTGGCCTGGGCTCAGAAGGGTCGGGGAATATAAAAAAATAGTTATAAAAAGAAACAGTGATGCAAAAAAGTTGGGAGACATTAGCTAGAGACTCTAGAACGAAAAGACCAGGTCCGCGAGACTATATACAATACACGCGCAACTTTCCTTGAATACAAAGAGCCCTAATAAAGTATAAGTTTAGCAGAAGTCGCTATTTTACTTATTTCTGAACAGAAAAAACCACGAAACAGCTGGTGTTAGAAGTGGAATAGAGACATCATTTTTTACGGTCCATCACATGCGTGGAATCACTTAGCCTTGAAAAGAAAAAAAAGTTTTTTTTTATTAATCAACGTAATTAAGTAAAAGAAAAAAGGAAAATTTCGCCCATTGCATAAAAAAAGCAGTGTTAAAAGTGCTGGATGCTAAATTCAGTGTTTTGAAGATTAAATAGAAGTGACGGATAGGAAAAATACACCAACGGTTACCGTAATTGTACAGAAAGAAGTTTTAACTACCGGAATAGTTATGATCATCCTCCTTACACGAATAATTAGAACTACAATTACAATTATAAATAAAATACCTGTTATAATGCAGGTTATAACAGATGTAACAATAACTACAACAGGAATACTAATTATTTAGGAAACAACAATAATGGTTACAACAAGCTAGATGGTAACTACAATAGTTGTAGAAGTAATTGTAACTGTAATAAAAATTATAACAGGAGTGCAAATTATTACGACAGAGGATGCCCAGATAAAATAAATAATGCACCTGATGAAAATATTTTTACTTATAGTATGGATCATTTGAACTCGCAGGATGGTCGTCATGGTCCCCAAGCGCCGAGCGGGCCGCATAAATAGAAAAAGAGATAGAGCGTAAGAATGGGACAGAGGCCACCAAAAAAGAGATGGAGCAAACAAAATCAGACAAATAGACCCTGGAGAAACAGGCCTCTAGCAGGCTCCTCAAACGGCTGCAAGTGTTTACGAAGAAAGAAGATTTTAAATAAAATCTATGACTAGAAGCCCTTCAGCTGACAAAAAAAACATCAATGAAAACATGAACCTACTTCTCTTCGCAAGGTAAATATATCGAGTACCAGAAGCAAATCACCATTAGTAATATTAAGCAGCAATTAGCTGCAATCACTTAGCGCAAAATTTAACTGGAATACTGGTGCCAAAGTATCATTTATAAAGAAATGCTGTCTCACTATAGACACGCGCATATGGAGCAGAGAAAAAGTCCTAATACTTGGCGTCACATATGGAGCATGCTGCACATTTGGGACGACTAAAATACCTCTTGACGGTATTATAATTACTTTGCATGCAGTCTTAGATACCTTTCCGATAGAGATGGAATTCATTATTGGCTGGGACGCTTTTAAGTGGAATAAGGGCCTCATAAGCGCCAGAGTAAGTTATTTAAAATTAAAAGGCATCAAAATCTAACTATTGAAACTATAATATTTGAAAATCCCCGCAAGGTCGAGAGAAACAATATTTGCTTACATGAAAGATGAAAGCAGCCACATAAAAGTAGGCTGGATTCCATTACAATACATAAAAGAGGGAATCTTATTCGGTAACTTTATAGGAGAAAATAAAAAACTTAAAAACATGTGCAGGGATGAGAAATACAGCATATAAACAAATTCAGGCACCAATACCATAGGTAAGTGTTTTTGAATGCAAAATCAGATAAGAGGTGGAGCCACTCGGCATCACTGGGGATGATGCCAAAGGCCTAAATAAAGGCATGATCAGGTTGTTCAATATAAAAAGTTTGGACGAAAATATAAGAGATAAAAAAAAAACGGAAAAAAGAAGGGTAATAAATAGTTAAGATAGGGATAATTTTAACAACAGCGTTAAAAATCTTGGAAACCATAAGAAATCAAACATAGTATCATGAAAAAACGTAATGTTGAAAATCATTGATACATCAGGCTGTTTCACGGAAAAATAAGATCATATCCAAAATCTCATAGAATACAGTTTTTGTGTATTTAGCCTCGATGACAAGCCACTAAAGGCTACAAACTTACTTAAGCATGGAATAACAACGTTAATGAAGTATCCAATTGTGGCAAAAAGGTTAAGGTATTCGATAAAACTAAAGGAACAGATGCAGGTCAAAATAGAGATGCTATTGCAGCAACAAATAATAATCCAACCATAAACATCTTTAAGCATCTTAAATATGTGGATTGTCCCGAAAAACATGGAACAAAACGAGGAAAAACGATAGAGGGTCGTAACAGACTTTAAGCTACTAAACAAGATAACAATCGGTAAGTGCTATACATTACCACCCCAGAATGAAATTTTGGAAAGTTTGGCAGCTGCAAAATATATTACCATGGATTTGGAGAGTGGGCTCTTCCAAGTTAAAGTTTACGAGAAGGATGCTTATAAAACAGCGTTTTCAGGACCAAACGGACACAACTAATATAAGTGAATGCCGATGGAATGCATAGACCCTTCCAACCACATTTATGGGAGAGATAATACTAGGACTAGTGGGTCTACAAGAACGTGAGATAGAAGTATACGTAGATGACATTATGGTATTCACAGAAAATTTGGAACAATATGGGATAAGGTTCAAAAGACTCTCAAAATGGTTAGCCAATGCAAACCTCACAACAAAACCGAGAAAATGTCAATTTTTCAGAAAGGAAGCAAACGAGCTTGGACATATTGTAGGCAATAGCCAGATCCAAACAAATCCAGACAGAATTTAAGCAGTGAGAAGTTCTCCTAAGCCAACAAATGCGAGAAAAATGAAACAATTCTTTGGGTTAGCAGGATGTTATTGACGCTTTATTAAAGATTACGCATAAATATCCCAACCACTCTCAAAACTTACAAAAAAAACAGCTGAATCTAAATGGAAGGAAGAAGAAGAACGTGTGTTTATCAAACTAAAATACGCTCTGTGCAGTAAACCAGTATCCAAAGATACAGATATAAGTGAACCCCTTATTATAACAACCAACGCATCCGACTACGCCATTGGAGTAATTTAAAGCCAAGGAGAGATCAGTAAGGATCACCGATGTGAATACGCACCAAGATGTTTGAACGGTAGTGAATAACGATATCCAACATACGATTAGTAATTGTTGTTAATAGCTTACGCCAAAAAGTAATTTACACCATATTGGTACCAAAAACAGGGAAGGGACATTTACGAAGACGCAAATGCACCACCAGTACGCCTTTATAAGATGCGTACAAGGAGACAAAGGAATCTGACATGGAAGAATAAGGAAGACAAAGTAGAAACATCGGAATCAGATGAGTCAGACAAAAAAATAGTTGAAAATAATCCCAGAAAACTTAGAGACATTAAAGACATATAAAGCATTAGCAGCTACAGGACGAGAATGAAAAATTTTGGGAAAACCGAAAGATAAGAAAGAAAAAGATTCCCTTGCAGTGGTAAATAACAAAGAGCAAATTTTGTTGCCAGGAACAACGGACAATAAACAAGCGTACATGCGCAAAGAGGAAAATATGAAAAAGGTAGCGAAAACAGCGAGCACATCGTTTATGAACGAGAGAAACGTTACACAAGAACTTTTACACAATATAAAAGGCGAAAAAAAGATTGAGAAGAAGCAAAAGAAGCAAGAAATCGATAAGGCTAATGAAAAGCGTATAAGGCCTCCGCCAGAACCACCACTACCACGAGATCCTTAAAGTGACTGCAAGCCATTAACTGACCACAGTACAACTACAATAGTTATAATAATAAGCACAATAATAATATAAAAAATAATAATATTCATAAAAAAATGAAAAATTTAAGAGTAATAGAGCTTGTACATTAACATAGGATTGTATAAAAAAACAGGATACACAGAAACATACGTGCATAAATATATAGTGGAAAGCGCTATTTTTCTTCACTTCGCCGTCTTTGGACGAGCAGCAAGCGAACATCAAATTGTACAGAGAGCAAATATAAAATAACTAATAATGCTATTACAAACAGATATTGAGGCATTTAAACATCTCTCCTTCTTTAGAAACAACTTTTATAGAATACGTACGAAAAAAAAAATTTTTTCTCTTTGTGGCCCTCTGACGAGCCACAAAAGATCGTATATTAACAGAAGCTGGTGAAAAATCGATAACGCTAAAAAAATGAAAATATATATACGCACACTGGTTAAAAATAATAGCAATAACATACAAACGATATGGTAACAGAGCATAGAGGATACAAGACGTGTGCGTGATATTCTCTAACAAAAAATATAACAAAAAAAATGCATAATAAGAGCAATGTTAATATTAGTAACAATAGTAACGATAATAATAATAACAACTAAAAGATAATAAATAGCTAGCGTTACGAAAACAAAAATGAGGCGCTACAATCAACAAAAAACTTTATAACAGGTATAAACATAACAACAATTAGGCTATAAGCGTGGAACATGCAGGGTCAAAGAGACGAGCAAAAAAACAAAAAAAAGTTGGAAGGCAGAAGGGAGTCTGAAAAGAAAATCAATCAAATTTTAGGTAACGCAAGCTTCCTGTCTTTATCTCTGGGCTCTATGATCCCCTAAAGCAGCCACATCCATGGTATTTAAGAGGCACCCCTATCTTCTTCAAAAATAACCTAAGAGCTTCCCACTATCCCCGACAATTTCACAAAGATCCTTCCCTAGGCACGGACCTGGAGAAATCAAAAATGATTGTCGTAATCTAATGGAGACTCACCGACGTTGCAGTGAACACTCTTCGCTGACGCTAGTATCCGGAAGAAGACAAAACTAGCATCGCATTGAAATTCACAAGAAATAATGAACGTAATGGATTACCTGGACGCTAGGGTCGCGTTAGAGAAATAACTTAACAAATTCTGCTGAAATAAGCTCGCCCAGAACCTCATTATGTGGAAGACACCAAAGAACCAGGGAAACTACGGTGGTGGCAGGAAAACCACCGGGATGATGGAGAAAAAAAAATGGAAAAAGTGGTTGAGTTGTAACCCACTTAGACAAAATAGAGCGTATGAATTAACAAAAAGCTGCAATACAAGCCAGGGAACAGGGAGAGTAGAAAGTAAAAAACAATAATTGTAATTAATTGACACCAGCACCATCGGATCATTGAAATTGGTAACGCTCCATTATAATTTCTTTTCCATGCATGACACACCAGAATGGAAAGAAAGAAGCACGAGAATTCTACGAAAGAGAAATTGAACTAGACTTATGTGAGCCAATTAAGCCTCTGGTACAAGATAGACAATTTCTCAGACTTGCCTCTGTTGGGGTATAATAATAATAAAATTTCACAAGAAAGTTTATTGATTGTATAACAAAAAAAATGAGAAAATATAATAACGAAAGTAACAAATTAGAGAAGAATAAGACATTAGTAAGAAACAAATTGGAAAAAAACAATAATGACAAAGTAAGAAAAAAATAACAATTTAGAAAAAAATTAGCCCCTGTTGGTTTTTGAAGGTAGATCGGCGAAATCTTTGTAGATTGTTAATTATACTATTGTTACGTACAATAGCATATAGCTGTGTGTGCGTGCACCTCTGTTGGCCTGGGCCCAAAAGAGTAGAGAAATAGAGAAAAGAAGTGATAAAAAAGAAAGAACGAACCAGGAGAGTAAAAGGAAATTAGCTAGTGACTCGAGAACGAAAAGAATAGGCCCGTGAGACTAGAATACGCGCACAACTTCTCTTATATCAAAGGGTCCTAATAGAGTATAAGTTAACCACAAGTCACGCATTCATTCATTCCTGTATCGAGGAATTCAAGTTATACTATCAACAATTTCCAAGCACAGTTTTGAAAATTTTGTTATTTTAGTAAAAAAAAGGCTTGGGTACATTTTTTGGCGTTTTCGTGACAAAATACTTACTGAGATGTATATATACGTGAGCCCCAAAGTATTTGAGCGAAAATTTTTAAACATTTCTGAAACCAAGTATTTTTGATTCATAAAGCTTTACTAGAGTGACAGAAAGATGCTTTTTTATATGTTAGAAGAAATAAACATAAACTGGAAGTCTTTTCCTATGGGCACTACAAAAAAAATTGTTGAAGAATTATATGACAACGTTGTCGTTTGCAGTAAGGGATCACAGAATTTTAGGCAAAAATCGTGCGTTATGCCTCAGTGCTTCGTGATCAAATAATTATTTATACTTTCTTAAGGAGACACGATGAAACATCAGAAACGTAAAAATAATATTGCTACCTAGTTTTTCTACATTTCTTTGTCATGGGAGCTTAAGAGAAAGAAAAGTATTTTATGTTCGTGTGTTGTCACACGAATAAAAGCTTTTTTTAGATTCTTTGTAGACTCTGAGAATCAGAAAAAAAGCATTCCTTAAACTTTGATAACCCTTTACTAAAAAAGCCTAGGTCTTATATGCATACATTCCAATGAGCTTTTTTTTCCAAGCATGTCAAAAAACGTAAGTTATATTTTTATTAAAAAAATGTTCTTTTTCATTCGTTAATTATAATTGATCATATTTATTAATGTAAAGATTAGACGGAAATCCATTATTAAAAATCATGGGCAAAAGCTTAAAAGTATTAAAAAAAAAAACGCTTAAATGGGACCATTTTAAAAGCCACAGAAACCCACACCCACCTGCCATCACAGTGCAGTCAGGTTTTTTTATTTTTTGTTGTATTTTTTCAAAGCTTACAGGTATTTAATTTTTATCAAAAGCTTATTTACTCTAAGAATTTATAAGGAGCCCACCTTACTCCTTTATGTACGAACTTCTTTTTTGTATTAAAAAATATTTGTATTAAACAAAAAATACTAAATCATGCTTTATCCATGTTACTTTGAAATTTTCAGGCTTCCAAAGGAGCTCTCGTCGATCTGATTTATAATCTATGTCTCTGCTTGCATTTCCCCGTAATAATGTCACGGAAAGACAGCTTTTGTGTGGAACAAAGAGAACACAAGCTTGCAAGGCTAATAAACAAAGTAAAAAAAGTTGAACGCTACTTCACCACGCTCGTTACTCTTTGCTTAAGCTCTTCCACAAGTTACCAAGTAACCCCTATCGCCCTTGCACGCGCATTTGTTAAGTTCAGGACAATTAATCAATAAACACAGTGCGTTAAATTCTAGAACGTGTGTCACGTTACTAACTCCTATTCCTAGTGTGTTGCTTGACCGCAAGTATACATTTACTTTAAACAAAGCCCACTTCATCGGTGCGAACAATCTACAAAACTATACTTAAAAGAACATAGTTACGATAAACTTAGATCTTTAGTGCCTTATCTTGATAGTCCCACAATTAAATAACTTGAATTCTGAATACTGTCATATCTCTGTTATCCCATAACTAAAGAAACCATGTAGTAAGAAAATTTTCAAAGACAATTAGACAATCTTATAACTTTGTTGCCATCCAGGGTCATAATTTATTTACTATTAATAATTAAAACAGCTACTATTTAATAAATTTATTTGTTTTACATAAATTTTATTTTTGAGTGTTGTGCGCAGCTGCGATATCTAACTTTGCACTTGACAGTACCACCTATCGCTCACTAGGTGGCAACTACTAGTTTCTGGTAAACATTGCAAATAAGAATGTAGTATACAGTTTATTAAAAGAGTTACGCAATGACCCAAAAGTATCGTTCCAGATCATGCAAATACAAGTATTGCATGCATCTTGTTTTATCTAACTGTTAATACAAAGCAGTCGTAGACTAAAGTACATACTCAATTAATATCACTGTACACAAAGAAAACTTCTTTCTTGCTTTTATTTCTACCTCTCTTCTATTTTTTTGTCATTCACTATTTCAGTTGCCCATGGTGCTCATGAGCCCTCCACCTATAAATCAGGAGTGGAGGCAATTGACCCCTGGGTAGCGGCTTGATGACTGTCTCTCTCAAGATGACGCCATGGTGTCCTCTCTAGAGTTCCTCCCACGAAAAGCCATTTGGGACAAAACCACACAGGTTTCAGAGGATTTATTTAAGATTACTCAACAACCATTATGAAGGACGATACAAGGTGATCCTACCCAACGGGCTAGGACAACCCCGATCAATCTTAGTGCCTTTGCCCCACGAAAGCCAACGCTCCCTACTACTCCTTTTCCAGCCGCCAGCCCAGAGCTGATAGAGGGACCTTAACCCCTTATCCACAGTGTCATCAAAGTACTACTTCCTGTTTGGGATCCAGAAAAATCTTGGTCAACGGGTGACCATCGAGGATATACAAAGCGGCTTAGGTGACGATAGTATGTAGAGTATATATATCTATGTAATACAGTTCAAAAATATACATATATAGATATTAGTCATCTTGGTGACTAGTCCTCCTTGACTCCTGAGAATTTTTGCTTGGCCATCTACTTCTCTTACAGACGACTCTGATCTCGAAGGAAGCACTGACCGTGCAACTCCCACGACACCCCGTGGGATACCACTGACCTTGTTTGGTCTAGGGGATCGCCTTGATTTGCTAGGAGACGGCCTCCTACTTCCTCTTGCGACTCGAAATCATCCCCCCCCCCCAACAGCCCTGTCTCAACAACTTATTGTAAAAGAAACTGTATAAAATTGGCTTTTAATCCTGTGATTCCTTCAAACTATATTATTTTTACCAAAAAAATCCGCGTAGTGTTAAAATCTTCATTATGGTAGAAGAAAAATTTTTCAGCTTTAGGTAAAATCCAGCTATGTAATACGGTACTCTTTTAAGTTAAAAATAGTATGCAGTAGACAAGTTATAAATATAGAATAACTGTTTAAAATGTACATAGTTATGCAAGCCTAAGCTTAACTTATTTTTAAAAAAACCAGTAGGCAGTCATGGGACTGCCAACCGGAGTAAAAACTTAAAACCATGAACTATATTTTTACTTAATTTTTGAAATAAATTTGTTGCCATCCAAATCGTTTATTGTTTTAAAAATAAGTAGTCTTAAATTATAGAATCCATATAATTATATCGTTATTGGTAATACACATGATTACATGCATATCTCCTTATGATACATATTTTAAATAATGAGTCATAAAGCTTATAACACGATAAAACAGATATTCCCTAAGCTGGTAATTCCGAGGATTATGCGATTTGTCATGGAAATATTTGTTTTTCAATTTTACTACAATAGATACTGAGGAGTCAGAAAATATTTATGAAAAAAGTTAGACAACTTACGTCTGATGTAGGCTTATTATCAGTTTTTAATAAATTTATTTAAAGTCCTTGACATGCAACTAGTAGATATTAAAATTGGTTTTCTAGCACGAACCCTAAATACTTACGTAAAAAAAAGTGTTATTACATTTTTTTTTTTAACAAATAATTGAGGTTCGTAAGAAGGCTACTAAATAGTTTGTAGAATAATTGTTAATCACTTCTAATAAATTTGTTTAAAGGAGAGAGTGAGGCTAATAAACTTGCAATTAAATATTAAATTATACCTTTATAAGTTTAAATAATTTTAGTAAAATGTAAGATATTATAAAGCATAAATTAATTAGTAACAAAGAGTGATGACGTGAATAAATTTCAAGTATATATGTGTGTGCGTATGTGTAAGGTAATAAAGTTTATAGGAGCTTAGTCACTACTAGTGATTTACTTGTCACGTATATACATCACTTATGTCCGTGCACGTATAAAACTATACAGTTGAAGTTGAACTGTTAAACTTGCATGCATAATTAATATTGCTACTACTGGATGTATACTAATACACTATACACTTATCTAGTTATACTGTAACATGCATTGTATAGTATATACAGTTTACAGTATATACATGGACACATGGCAAAAAGTTATATACCAATATAGTATGTCATTAAACTAGTAAGGTAGTTAGTAGTGACGTACTATACGTACACCATTAACCCACACATATGCAGTTTGATTCGAAATTCAAATGCGCACTATCCGCACTGCGCAGAGGATGCCGTTAGACATGGAGATAGTACTTAGCTTTTGTCGGCATGGCCATACCCCACCACACATCACCGTGCCACCAAGCTACTCTCTTCTCCTTTACCACTGGTCAATACAGAGCAGGTTGTCCTTCTCCTTCCACCCGTCTCGCTTCCACTTCATTCTCTCGCGCTTACATACAACTCTCTGCAAGGATCGCCTTGCTTTTAAATGAGAGCAATCAGACGTGAAAACAAGAGGTTTTTCCCATCTCAAATTGTCCAAAGCGCCTAAGGAAGTTTTCACTTGAAAAATACCCATATCAAAAAACTATGGTTCAAAATTCACTCTCACACAGTCCTTTATCCTTTAATAAGCTTTGTAATAAATTGTATTAGCATTTCCTTTTTTTGTCAGAGATCTCACCTTTTTGATGTCCCACAGTAATCTGACATAAGAAGTGCATTCCACTAACCTTGAGAACAGCTTTCCACAAACAGGCCAATAGTTTTTATAAATATATACTGCTGTCTATACAGTTTTACAGACTGCAGAAAACATTAGTAAAAAGAGACTACTGACCAAAAACTAGAGTGAGAAGCGTATTATTGACACACATCTACTTTTTATATTATTTGTATTTAATTTTGACTATATCTATATTATTAATCATATATATCACCTTAAACATTACCAAATTTGCAACATATATTAAAGCATGCATTTTTGCTCTGATATATGCATGCAAGGACTTACTCGAGGCATCGTTAATCTCTTATTGCCACACCGGATTAACTGCTGCAGTTCGGCACCTTTTGAGCTTCACGCATTTTCAGACGCTAGCCATCGGGTGATGGTGGTGATCGTGCACACGTGGTACTCTGACTCCAACAGGCACATACGAATTAGTCTGCTCACCAACAGCATGAAACTCTCTCATGTACGGAGTATTTGTCCCTCGTCAACAGTAGTCTCGTGAATGACGATACCAAGGCTAGAGCTGCGGGCAGCTTTGCTTACCGCGAACCTGCTTAAAATCGTCGCTGAGGATCTCGAGGTACCTATGAATTACTGTCATAGGCGAAAGAACTTGCAGATTGTGTAACACTGGTTGCATTCACCTTAGCTGACCAGCAACGGGCTCGTTGATAACTACGTAACGCTTACTTAGAACCTCCACTTATTAAGTTGATGTACATTGAAAGTTAATGTTCATAACATTAATAAATTTTCTATTAAATATTTTACTTGGAATAGGACATATTACACAGTTTTATGCTGTCAAACTATTCTTAGACTATTTTAAAACAAGTTTTTGTTAAAAGCCTTGGAACGATAGTATTGATAAAAATTATTAATGTAAGAAAAAAAATCTCCTTATTACTTAAAAAGTACACATCGAACACACTGTAGGAATTATAATCTATTCTTCTATGGTTATAAACAATTTTTCACTATTTCTTTGTCCATTTTTGTACGAATTTTAGCATTAAAAAACCTCTGTATTGCATAACAGAGTATAAAGTATTGTACAAAAATTGTGCTTCTTTGTAACCTACAACTAAATCTTGAATCGTGAGCGTATAAAGTATATGTGCAAGAAGTTATCGCGAAAAAAAACTTACTCAAAGCGCCGTACTACTTAAAATAGTTGAAAAACTTGTTTACACACACAAATATACAATGCGACCAACTTTAGCCTTTATTATACTAGCTTAAAAAATTTGAACCTAGACAAAAAACTCTGTTGTAATTGTACACATGTAAACGTGGTTATTTAAAGAATTCATGTTTTTACAACTCTTATGTATGGCACGATGAAAATCATCGATGAACCGTTAAAAAAGGGTTAGTCGTTTATGTTTTTGAAAATGAAAGCTGTTACTTAACAGAAGGGTGGACTCAGTCCTTGTTAAGTAAGTCAATGATTTATATTGTATTGTATTATTTACAATATGTATAAATTACATTTTCTTCATCAATGTTCAAAAAAAACAGTGATCAAAGACAGAAAATAATGTTAAACGTATCTGCTATTATTTAACATGGTATACTTTCACTAGTAGTAAAGATAACATGATTATACAGAGCTTAATTGAACCAGTATACAATCTTAATGTATATTAATCTAAGGATAGAGAATATTTACAAATACAACTATTTTACTCTCATTAATAGTAAGAATCATAAAAGTTGTCTAAAAGTAGATAACGGACTGTGTCGAAGATAAGTAAACCAGTGTTCTCAGCATCATTTGCGTTGCTTGCTTATAAAAAGAAGCAGGCAAAGTGCTACAAAAATATATTTTCGAAAAAAACCATTTTCTTTATAAAAGTCATATTTTTTGTATAAAAAACAAAAGTGTGTAGAGGAGAAAGGGATGATAGTTAATGCACAAATCAAATTTCTACATCTACAGATCCCCTTATATTTCAGCAGAATTAGCTGTTATAAGAATAAAAATAATTATTTTTTAACATAGTCATTAAGACACTAAATATGATATTCTAATGATTTTTTCTCAATTGTTACTATCAGCTAATCGAAGTTTCAGTTCAAATCGTCCCAAAAATCTTAAATAAGAAACTTAACTTATATTTTGAAATTAAAATAAGAGACTTACACAGCCATAATATTTTTACACATATGAATCGAATATGTAATATCTGTAATAGAGTATACATACTTTAATCTATTGTTACAAACTTATATTGAAGAAGTTCCAGTATTCTTATGTAGATAGATGCGCTATGTTCTGGTAAGTTCAAACCTGGCTGCCATAGCCTTTCGAGGAACTGACAGGAACTTACGCAGTTGACATGCCTTGTGGTGGGAGAGACCCACTTGGCCCACCAAGTCTCTAGGCTCCTGGCTGGCAAAGCCCTTAGCTCTACCAGGCTCCAACCATTGCTCTGCGCTTCTGGTGGCGTCTTCGAGCCCCGCATTATCACCAGAGCTGTGCCCAGAGATTGCGTGTAACACCATGCAAAATGTTGATCACAACGTGCTCGTAAAGTTCTCCGACCTTAAGGTGCTGTTGCGATTCCTCATGCAACTGCGGAGATGGGTGTACCTACGAACATCCTGGCTCCCCAGCTAGCGACTGCTCTTAGCACAGACCTCTAGTAAGCTCCGAGATGCCTATCTTACCTGTGTTTGCTTAAGTCATCTACAGACTTTATGGAAGAGATTAACTGCCTTTAAAACGGCGAGAATTTGGGAAAGAAGCACCTACTCTCCCACCTGGCTGCCTTTCTCTGCGGAGACACTCAAGTCCTGCGTATCAGCAGGTGACTCCAGCACTCCATGCTAAAGGATAAAAGAAAGCATTCACCAATCCTGTATGCGATCTGCTCTCTGGCCCAGCTTGTCGTTACCTGTTCATATCTTTGTGCTCTACACGGTGGCTTCCACCTAACAAATGCCTACGCTGCTTAGCGAGTGTGGACCGTTCGATACACTTGAATGATCAAGATCTACTTGCAACGGTGCATCACCTGTATGCTACTGCACACCTAGCTAACCGTGCAGCTGATGGCTCCGTTTCCCTTGTTCCGCATCACACCAGCTCGCATTTTCAGTTGAACGGGTGTCAACTACGCCAGGCCCTTTAAAGTGCTCGCTTCGAGGGGCCACGGTATCTATACCACGAAAGCATACATCACCGTTTTTGTGTGCATGTGCATAAGAGCCTGGCACCCCGACCTCCTTGGGGATATGACCACTGCATCTATGTTTGGCGAGCTGTCCCCATTCTGTGGTCAGCGTCGCAGAACAGCCTAACTTTGAAGCAGCAACACCACTTGCCTTTGTGGAGCGGACACCAAGATGTGAGCATATTTTGGCAACCTAGATGTCCGTCTTTCTGGTCCCTACCTCATTGGCGTGCTGCTTGACTGAGCGAGAGCCTTGACAAGATGAGCCGTTAGTCTCTTGTACTAGGAATTTGCGATCTTTTCTGGTGACGTTGGAGTCAAGAGTACTTAAACACGCTGCAGCAGTGGTCTGAATGGACGACACTGCAGTGAAACTTTGCCGTTGGAGACGTTGTTGTTCGTTCTTCTGGACAACACGCTGTCGAGTTGGCTGGGCACTGGCCTTTTGCCTAAATAATCAGGGTCCATTCAAGACCTAACAGACTTGTCCACGCAACGGCAATCAATACCACAACCAGCAAGTACGTTTGCCCCATTGCAAACCTGGATTTTCTGCCAGTCATGCCTCCTGCTGCTCCTGGTCCGATAACAACTGAGCCAGAATGCAGCCCAGACTCCAGTTTGGCGGGTGGCATATAAATCTCGTTATAAGAACAAGGTAGGTGAAATGCGAGGTAGGTAAAACGAGGTTGCTTCAGTTGGATCTCGCAGGCAGCCTACGTAATGAGCTAGTGGCGTGCTCGTTACTTTTGAAACAAGGCCCAGAGTGAGAGGACTAGAAAAAATCAGATGATTGTTTCTCAAGCCCCACCTTGCAGATCCGTGCTTCTCCGATTTGATTGCTAAGCTTGTACCTGCGACTTTAAATCCAAGAGACATCTCCACTTGACAAACTGCGCTCCATGGCCCCTTTTCTAACTTCATGCTATGTTGAGATTCTTAGAATGGAATAATGGCTGCGTTCACAGTGGTAGATTTAGTATAAAACTAGTGTCAGGGCTGAGCGTGTAACTTAAGCCATGTCGTAAATATAATTGGCATCGGGTCAAATATTATATTTACGACGTTTCATAAGAAGCAAAATCTTAAATTTGGTGATTTAACGTCACATGTCCCATCGTTGCTGTAAAAAGAGTGTGTAGACGTGCAAAAAATACTTCGACACCGGCAAAAGGATTCGACTGGGGCCATTCGGGTGTAATATTAAATATTTGTTCAAAAGTATCTTACCACTAGGCATGCATTGTCTTGAAACTCGGGCTGAATTTAAACTTGATTTGATTGTTAAGACACGTAACAGAAAAAAAAATGTTAAAGTGTGCGATCTATTTCCTACTAGTTTGAGGGCATTCGGTGTAGGTATGCGTCTTACCTTACGGGCTCCACTAGTTTAGTAAATTGTAGTGCGCTCATCAGGAATCGATATTGATGGCTTTTTGAGAGTTGATCGCGACCCGTGACCGGTCACAATACACTCAGAAACTCAGTAGTTCAATCGGGGAATCCGATAATCGTCGACTTCGACGAGATAAGTCAAAGTAACGTGGCGTCAACTTAATCTTTTATCCCATATTTAAAAAGTAAATGACGTAACAAGACCAATACACTTTCCGATTTATCGAATTCACCGATTGATCCCCTGTTGGGGGATCTGATCGCGATATTTCGATACAGCCTGATACTATTCTATAAATCTCGAAAATAGCGCTCTAATTGGTTAGTTCCAGTGATATTCGATGAAATACTTAGTTCAGAATAACTGACTAATCAAAGAGCTGCATCGAGTGATATCGGGCTGTACCAAAGTATCGCGATCAAAAGCACAGGGACGTAAGAAAAGCATTGGTTAATACGTATGTATGTGGAGAAGTATGAGGCACTACCGGCAGCCCAACTTTATTAATCAATAATGACGAAACTTCTTGGAGTAAAGCTATGAAAAAAATGTCATTTCAAATGCACAGTATTATAATCATGTATACTAAACATTGCCGTGTCAAACTGGTATTTAAAAATTCTTGTACGGCCATTTTTTTCGATTGACAATTGTAACCGCTACTTGTACTAAATAACTGTTATTATTATGTTCGTAATTTAGTTTTCTAGAAGAATCAGCAAAAACCATTAAGGACAATTAATTCAAAATAATTTTTTTTATTAATTCCTTGTTAGTATTAGAGACATACAGGGTGACGGATTGACCTAACCTCTGCCACATGCACCGTTTTCACACTATCTCTGAAAACGTAAGTGCATAGTGCTTGTGTTTGCACTTGTATATA
Organism: Copidosoma floridanum; assembly: GCF_036245765.1. NCBI lineage: Eukaryota > Metazoa > Arthropoda > Insecta > Hymenoptera > Encyrtidae > Copidosoma > Copidosoma floridanum. The sequence goes on along the minus strand of NW_028321904.1, from coordinate 6,838,080 downwards.
GATGTACTAAACAGCGCTATTCTAACGTCTTTGCATATCATGTATATGCCAATTTAAATTTGGAATCGTTTTGTTGTGGTAGCCCCATAGATGCAGGGTAGAGCTGCAGGACAGAATTTTCTCTATAAGCGGCTATGCTTAGTCTATTCTGGGGCTCTACAATAGTAAACGATGTATCGTCATATTGCAAAATTCCTCTCTAAAATTTCTTTAGTTTTCTCAATTTTTTCAAACCTTTTTTATTCGAAGACTTTCAAGAGAAGTTTGTGATATCGCGATATATCGTTTAAGTTGGTAGAGCCTCTTGTGACAAGTTTCGATATATCGAAAGAAATAGTTTTTTGCGATATCCCATAGATCACGCGTGCGGCTTAACATAAAAAAACTAAAATCGCAAGCACAGTCTTAGGGAATATCGCACAATTTTTAAGTTGTTTTGATATATCGAAACGTGTGACAAGGCTCCTTGAGTGGTTTTGGGTATCTTAAATATATGATTTTAGCTCTGGTCTCAACTTCAACACAAAAACCTAACGTCGCGTAAACATTTAGATATCTGTTTGCACGTGGCGTCAAGATTCATGGTTGATGCTGCGACGGCAGCAAAACCCAGATACTTAACGGTGCGTTCGATTTACATCAGGCGATCGCGTATTGATCTCTCATCGGTTAGTTACTCCCAAGTACAGTATATCTACAAATAATACTGGTACTTGTACATGAATATACCAGACTATATCCGATCAGCAATCAACACGTGACTGATACGCAACCGACTAATGTAAATCGAACGCAATCTTGGGTACCGCAATACCACCGTTACTACAGGATAGACCTTTTGCACAGCAGGATAGACTTCACACGGCAGCTTATGGAGAAATTCCATCCTGCATCACTCTATTGAGCATCATGTGACTGGGTTCGTATTTCGTAACTTGTCCAGCTTACATTTACGCTTACTACAGTAGACTTCAGTTAGCGCAAGTGTCAGCAACTAGCTAGCTATTGCATTAAGTTACTCCCGGGGTGGTATTTTGTAACGTGTCTAGCTTACATTTGCTCGAGCTAGACTAGACAAACTAAACTTGACGTCATGTTACAATGCTAAAGTGAATGGTAACGTTCTATCAAAGCTAGCTAGTCTATAGTCTAGCGCTAGGCTAGCTGGTGCACGAAGTTACGGAATGCAGTCTTTGGACTTACACTGGACGTATTAGGTTATGCCACACAAGCTTATCCCCCAGATAGCGCGATCGTGCCTACGAGAATGTGGCGTCTTCAAGTGTAAGCATATATACAATGTCTACATGTATTAGTTTGTATTAAGATCGAGTTATTGAGTTATTTCGAACTCAAAATCCTAATATTGGAGTTTCAAATGTTTACCACAATGTACATGGATAGAAGGAGGCGTGGCGCTGACGTCGGAGAGCCTACTCTCGCGGAGTCTCGCAGATTTCAAAATTCAGCACCTCACGTAAAACGACATTGGTAATTGGCGCTTGAGCTTAGTTCAAATCACTATATATATATATATATATATATATATATATATATATATATATATATATATATATATATATATACACACATGCGCACCCTATGTGTATACACGTTTATTTGCGGTACACCGTACTTCCACGAGAGGTGATGCGTCTATGTCGCGCAATGCATTAACATGCGTTTTAAATGGGATTGCTAGACGTGACAATATGGATGGGCAAAATATATATCGATGTACCGAAAGTACCGATATTTTTTCACCGATATATCTACACGTTTTGCCGTTTCATTTTTATACTGATAAATCGTAGATCGATAGATTTTCAACGGTATCGAAATGATATCACGAACAATATATTTTCGTCCATACAAACATTTAACTGTCAAGATTATTAAAAACAAGAAAAACGGTGGTAAAAATTACGCACTGCAAATATACACAGTGCGTTTTTTATCAGTTAATTATTTTTGTATGTGCTAATACTTGAAATTAAACCCAATTTCCGTGTGCATTTATATACACATGTATCGATGTATTGGAATATCGGTGTACTATTCCGATAACATCGATATGCTTCAGATATATCATTAATATATGGATATATTTTTTGAGTTTGCTCAAAGTAACTCATTGTACACTACACTTACACTGCCATCTATGCAACTCAACTACTCTATGTCTTTAAACGAATTTCGATACTTTCGACTGTATATGTGATAGTCTCCCAGTGTCAGGACACCGTTGAGACTATCATTTTTGTCAATACACTGACACTGCCATCTATGAATCTTGGGTGCTCCAACTATCTAAACAAATTTCGATACTATCGACTATATACGCGATACTCTTGCAGTGCTGACCCATCGTTGAGACTATTAATTTTGTCGAGTCACTGTTGGGTCGTGTTGCGATACTTTCGCAGTGTCGAGACACTATTGACACTATCGTTTTTGTCGAGTAGCTGTTGTGTCGTGTCGCGACAATTTAACGTCGGTACCTTGGGCTACATGATGGCTCTGTCGGTAGCGTGTCTGCCTACAGATCTTGATGGCCGGGGTTTAAATCCCACTCTGGAGAAAAATCTTATCAATGAATGAGGTTTTTTTCTGGTAGGATTTGTACTTTAATAAACCTACCGATCTATCAACCGTTTCCCCCTACTGTTATTTAACCCAACGTATAGCTAAATACACTTTATAGAGTCAAAATAGCCATGTCTGAGCCTTTAAGGGGCGATGATGAATATAATAAAAAAAAAAAAAAAAAAAAAAACGAAGCACCTATATATATGTATAACTAAATACAAAGGTTAATGTTCACTAAATTCTCGAAGACGCTCCTAGCTGTCTAAATTACCAAATGCAGGAATGCCAAGAATTCTTCTGTACTGACGTTGAATTGTCGCGACACGACTCAACAGCTACGCGACAAAAACGATAGTGTCAATAGTGTCTCGACACTGCGAGAGTATCGCGACACGACGCAACAGTGACTCGACAAAATTAATAGTCTCAACGATGGGTCGGCACTGCAAGAGTATCGCGTATAGTATCAAAATTTGTTTAGATAGTTGGAGCACCCAAAATTCATAGATGGCAGTGTCAGTGTATTGACAAAAATGATAGTCTCAACGGTGTCTGGACACTGGGAGACTATCACATATACAGTCGAAAGTATCAAAATTCGTTTAAGGACATAGAGTAGTTGAGTTGCATAGATGGCAGTGTAAGTGTAGTGTACAATGAGTTACTTCGAGCAAACTCAAAAAATATATCCATGTATTGATGATATATCTGAAGCATATCGATGTTATCGGAATAGTACACCGATATTCTGATACATCGATAGATGTGTATATAAATGCACACGGAAATTGGGTTTAATTTCAAGTATTAGCACATACAAAAATAATTAACTGATAAAAAACGCACTGTGTATATTTGCAGTGCGTAATTTTTTCCACCGTTTTTCTTGTTTTTAATAATCTTGACAGTTAAATGTTTGTATGGACGAAAATATATTGTTCGTGATGTCATTTTGATACCGTTGAAAATCCATCGATCTACGATATTACGGTGGAAAAATGTAACGGCAAAACGTGTTGATATATCGGTGAAAAAATATTGGTACTTTCGGTACATCGATATATATTTTGCCCATCTATATTGTCACGTCAAGCAATCCCTTTTGAAACGCATGTTAATGCATCGCGCGACATCGACGCATCACCTCTCGTGGAAGTACGGTGTACCGCAAATAGACGTGTATACATATAGGGTGCGCATGTGTATATATATATATATATATATATAGTGATTTAAACTTAGCTCAAGCGCCGATTACCAATGTAGTTTTACGTGAGGTGCTGAATTTTGGAATCTGCGAGACTCCGCGAGAGTAGGCTCTCCGACGTCAGTGCCACGCCTCCTTCTATCTATGTACATTGTAGTAAACATTTGAAACTCCAATATTAGGATTTTGAGTTCCAAATAACTCAATAACCCGATCCCAATACAAACGAATACATGTAGACATTGTATATTTGCTTACACTTGAAGACGCCACATTCTCGTAGGCACGATCGCGCCATCTGGGGGATAAGCTTGTGTGGCATAACCTAATACGTCCAGTGTAAGTCCAAAGACTGCATTTCGTAACTTCGTGCACCAGCTAGCCTAGCGCTAGACTATAGACTAGCTAGCTTTGATAGAACGTTACCATTCACTTTAGCATTGTAATATGACGTCAAGTTTAGTTTGTCTAGTCTAGCTCGAGCAAATGTAAGCTAGACACGTTACAAAATACCACCCCGGGGGTAACTTCATGCAATAGCTAGCTAGTTGCTGACACTTGCGCTAACTGGAGTCTACTGTAGTAAGCGTAAATGTAAGCTGGACAAGTTACGAAATACAAACCCAGTCACATGATGCTCAATAGAGTGATGCAGGATGGAATTCATCCATAAGCTGCCGTGTGAAGTCTATCCTGCTGTGCAAAAGGTCTATCCTGTAGTAACGGTGGTATTGCGGTACCCAAGATTGCGTTCGATTTACATCAGTCGGTTGCGTATCAGTCACGTGTCGATTGCTGATCGGATATGGTCTGGTATATTCATGTACAAGTACCAGTATTATTTGTAGATATACTGTTCTTGGGAGTAACTAACCGATGAGAGATCAATACGCGATCGCCCGATGTGAATCGAACGCCCCCTTAAGTATCTGGGTTTTGCTGCGGTCGCAGCACCAACCATGAATCTTGACGTCACGTGCAAACAGATATCTAAATGTTAACGCGACGTTAGGTTTTTGTGTTCAAGTTGAGACCAGAGCTAAAATCATATATTTAAGATACCCAAAACCACTCAAGGAGCCTTGTCACACGTTTCGATATATCGAAAAAACTAAAAAATTGTGCGATATTCCCTAAGACTGTGCTTGCGATATTAGTTTTTTTATGTTAAGCCGCATGCGTGGTCTATGGGATATCGCAAAAAACTATTTTTTTCGATATATCGAAACTTGTCACAAGAGGCTCTACCAACTTAAACGATATATCGCGATATCACAAACTTTTCTTGAAAGTCTTCGAATAAAAAAGGTTTGAGAAAATTGAGAAAATTAAGAAATTTTAGAGAGGAACTTTGCAATATGACGATACATCGTTTACTATTGTAGAGCCCCATGATAGACTAAGCATAGCAGCTTATAGAGAAAATTCTGTCCTGCAGCTCTACCCTGTATCTATGGGGCTACCACAACATAACGATTCCAAATTTAAATTGGCATATACATGATATGCAAAGACGTAAGAATAGCACTATTTAGTACATCTATATACAAGTGCATACACAAGCACTATGCACTCACGTTTTCACGGATAGTGTGAAAACGGTGCATGCGGTGGAGGTTAGGTCACTTCGTCACCCTGTATGTCTCTAATACTAACAAGGAATTGATAAAAAAAATTATTTTGAATTGATTGTCCTGAATGGTTTTTGCTAATTCTTCTAGAAAACTAAATTACGAACATAATAATAACAGTAATTTAGTACAAGTAGCGGTTACAATTGTCAATCAAAAAAAATGGCCGTACAAGAATTTTTAAATACCAGTTTAACACGGCAATGTTTAGTATACATGATTATAATACTGTGCATTTGAAATGACATTTTTTTTATAGCTTTACTCCAAGAAGTTTCGTCATTATTAATTAATAAAGTTGGGCTGCCGGTAGTGCCTCATACTTCCCCACAAACATACGTATCAACCAATGCTTTTCTTACGTCCCTGTGCTTTTGATCGCGATACTTCGGTACAGCCCGATATCACTCGATGCAGCTCTTTGATTGGTCAGTTATTCTGAACTAAGTATTTTATCGGATATCACTGGAACTAACTAATTAGAGCGCTATTTTCGAGATTCATAGAATAGTATCAGGCTGTATCGAAATATCGCGATCAGATCCCCCAACAGGGGATCAATCGGTGAATTCGATAAATCGGAAAGTGTATTGGACTTGTTACGTCATTTACTTTTCAAATATGGGATAAAAGGTTAAGTTGACGCCACGTTACTTTGACTTATCTCGTCGAAGTTGACGATTATCGGATTCCCCAATTGAACTACTGAGTTTCTGAGTGTATTGTGACTGGTCACCGGTCGCGATCAACTCTCAAAAAGCCATTAATATCGATTCCTGGCGAGCGCGCTACAATTTACTAAACTAGTGGAGCCCGTAAGGTAAGACGCATACCTACACCGAATGCCCTCAAACTAGTAGGAAATAGATCGCACACTTTAACATTTTTTTTTTCTGTTACGTGTCTTAACAATTAAATCAAGTTTAAATTCAGCCCGAGTTTTTAGATAATGTATGCCTAGTGGTAAGATACTTTTGAACAAATATTTAATATTACACCCGAATGGCCCCAGTCGAATCCTTTTGTCGGTGTCGAAGTATTTTTTGCACGTCTACACACCCTTTTTACAGCAACGATGGGACATGTGACGTTAAATCACCAAATTTAAGATTTTGCTTTTTATGAAACGTCGTTAATATAATATTTGACCCGATGCCAATTATATTTACGACATGGCTCAAGTTACACGCTCAGCCCTGACACTAGTTTTATACTAAATTTACCACTGTGAACGCAGCCTATGTGATATGATAAAAGTCTGTAACGTTGCATTTTCAGCCCCAAATTGACGTTCCCTTGTCAACGCAAAGCCGTCCTGATACAACGAACTAAAAAACCTCTGATCACAAACGACACCTAAAACGACAAAAATCTGCAACCCATTACTCTCTCCAACACCTTGGGTTGGCTCAAGTCCACTCTTTTAATGTAACTCTTCACCTAGAAGAGGCCCCACCATGGATTGTCCATTGAGAGATTGATGGTTCCTAGGGAAAATTACCAGGATATAAACGTTATAAACTCATACAAATGAATACACTAACATGAAATTCACCTTTAGACTACTTTTTATTGCATTTAAAATAGATAAATACAACATGAGAATGACCTATTTCTGTCACGGATTCGCAAGTCGCAGACTTGAACACTCGCCCCTGTTCTCATATACCTTCACCCGCACACCTACATATATGCAAGCGCACACTTAAAGTTCCCCACACGTGACCTAGAAAATGGCTAACTCCAAGGTTACAACAACGCGGTTCAATCACGAGAACACTTGGCCACAACGAAGCACCTTCGATCACGAGCTACCTCATGCATCAACTTGATGACGAGAACATACACTACACATCCTCTCTTTGTCCACTGGATGTCCTACCGGTGGCCTCACCAGCTGGTCTTCTGAGTCTCAGGCGACGCTGCGAACGCGCACTTACACACTTCCTACTACGTCCTGTTGCAGTGGACAGATGACCCTCTACTGACTGCCGAGACTCAGGCGACTCTTTGAATACTCCCGCTTTCTTCTCCTCCTATTACTAAGAGCAGGTGGCCCCTCGCCGACTGCCCAGGCTCAGATGAGTTTGGATATGCTCACAGCCTCTTTGCCGTATTGCCATGGGCAAGCGGTCTCTTAACAATATAAGAGCTCAGACGGCTCTTTGAATCCACACACACACACTTTCGATACACCTATTTAACGCGCAGTGCTATAGTTACCCGTCATCCCAAAAACATCGGCTCGCCCGTGATTTGAGTGATCACGCTTGTCAAGCTCTCCTCTCCGACCCAAACGTCTTCCTGTCGGACAATCTGATTTTTGCTCTTACGTACGCATTTCCCTCTCTTCTGCTTGATTGTCTCTCTTTCTCTCTCCCTCTCTTAGGAGCCTCAAGGAGCCTTCGTTGACACTTCTTACTATTCTCAACCACAAAGAAGTTCACAGTACCTTTAGTCACACACACTTATCTACATGCCCACTTTTTACCCTGACCCTCGACACGTCCTATACCCAAACAACCTCACCTCAGTGCCACATATTACGTCCCTATTTCTCATTTCCCGACTGGTCACTAACCTTTTCTCGTACAATGCGAAATACCTCCAGACCACCATCTCTAAGAAAGTTATTGGTGTTGTGGCATCGCGATGTCGCCCACTGCCATCCCGCTTCTTGTAACTGCGTAGTCTTCAGAAAGGCTGCAGATAATGCTTCCCGTAGATCGACATGAGCTAGTGATGGACATAGATTGGACAACGTCTCAATGGCGCACATGCTTTACATTTTTTCCTCTCGAAGGCCTGTTAAAGAGACCTCTCAGTCTCGCTGCTCACGTCCTACTGCTTCAAAGTCTCTTCTATCTCTTTCTCTCCCCTACTTCTCTTATAGGACCTAGCTTGCACACGTTTCGTTTTTCCCTTAACTACTCGTTTATACACATACTCTCTACATTCCCAGAGCATTACAGTTTTACAAAAGACACTGTAAAAATACAATCAATAATAACAATAATCACTACAAATCGACAATCTATCTATTTTCTTACCAACCTACAGATTCACACTAAAATGTACACATCGACGGCTCGTACGAAAAGAATTACACTGCAAATACATACGAAAACTATAACAGCTAAGAGTTTCTCACAAAGTCTATCATAGTTTACGAAGTCTGATGAAGACTAACGTACACACTCGCGCTCCGCTGAAGACAATCACGCATAGCAACACTCTTACGAAAAAAAGCATAGAATGCGTAGTCGGACAAAAAATATTACAGCTAAGTGCAATATGACGAAAACAATCACGGCTTACTATACTCCGACGAAGAAGATCACACCTCCTAAAGTCTAACGAAAAAAATTAAGACTTACTACGCTCTAACGAAAACTATTACGGATAGCAACACTCTTACGAAATATATCTTTTCAAGCATTTTATTTAAATCAGAAACCTTTTTTTCCTTCAACGAGATTTTCTTTTGATAGGCTTGTTCCAATGTATGCAAGCAAATATCATTGATATTTTTATTTCGATTCATAATATTCATTTTTTTTGGGTCATTAAAAAAGTCAAACTTCACAAAAACTACGGTACTATTTGAAATCATTCTAATTTCACGGATACTACCAATTTTAGCTGTTTTCCAATTAAATGGATCTGCTAAAGGGTCAAAATTATAGATTTCACTTTGTTGAATTTCTTATACTATGAAAGATGGCTCCTCTTTTTTACTTGTACGTATTTGTTGAGCCCACTCTTTTTGAGTAAATATGGATGTTGCTTTGACATGGTTTTCTATGCCAGCATGCATGGAGTTAACCTCTGACTGAGTATGCCCTACCTCTAAAAAACTATAAAACAAATAAAAAATTTTTTATTGTACTATTTGTTTGTAAAATATTTTTTAAACGCAAAGGCTGAAGTCCGAGGCATTAAGTTTCATCTTAGAAAATTTATTGGACAAGTAATACAAAAATCACAATATTATTAAATTTTACGATAGCATCATTTAAATATATAACAATATTTTTAAATTGATAAAAAAAGTGAAAGTAGTATAATATTTATGTCTAAAAGATTTTGTCATATGGCCGAAGTCTTTCTACTTTTTATAAAATTTAATGAAACTAATTACATAATTCGTTGGAGCAAGATAACTTAAAATTAAAAACGAAATATTATTGATAAAAGGTCAGGAGATCGATATGCAAAAAATGCAGAAAATAAAACCTCCTATAGATTCAATTAGTAAAACCGTATTAAAGTTAAACATCAGTAGTCTCTAGTTGTGACTCAACTCATTGAGCAGGACGGTAAGGAGCCTTGCCTTGCCATTGTCCTTAAGTTACAGTATTTTTTATAATTGTTAAAAAACTAATGGAACTAATTATATTTAATTTACAAAATGGGTTAATACCAACAAAGAAAACCATATTTTATACTTATTTTACAAACTTATTGACCTACTCGTTAGAATATGTTTGATATGAGTCTTTGTAAGATGATTATTATTATTACGAATTGTTATAAAAAAAAAAAAATTAAATTACACTTTTAAAATATTAAAACATCTCTGTATAATCTTACCGATGGGTTATTTCACACCTCCTAAAGTCTAACGAAAAAAATTAAGACTTACTACGCTCTAACGAAAACTATTACGGATAGCAACACTCTTACGAAATATATCACAGTTCGTAGAGTTAAACAAAAAATATCACTACTAACTGCTATCCAACGAAGACCATCACGGTATCTTTCAGCCAACCGAAAAGCTTTACAACTCGTCCAGTTGAACAAAAAATAGAGCACGTCTTACTACGCTTTAAGGAAAAAAGACATATCAATATTGAAGATATTCTTTGCCATTATTATAAATGTTATGTTAAAAGGGTACAATTAAATGTTGAACCTGCCAGTTATACCATGGGAAATCTACGAATCAACTCGCTAAACAGCACACCCCACAGGTAATCTATTTTTATAAAGAAAACGTTATTCTTACCTTATATTTAGAGGTATACTTACATAAATTTTAAAATATATACAAATATAAGCAACTAAATTAATTTATCGATCAGTAAGTATAAATGCGAGTAATTTAAAATTAAAATACAAGGTGACATTTTTGTAATTGCTGCGCATGACAATTTTTCGACAAACTAGTCGTTTTAGCTAAAAAAAAAAAAAATAAAATAAAGTTGCCTGTGCATACTTGTCTTTTATAGAAATTTTGCTAAATTTAATAACTCACATTAGAACAAAAAAATAATCTTAAAATAATTTTGAGAACCTAGTACAATCAAAATTTTGTTTTTACAGAATTACTCTTTCACATATCAAGCACACGTGTATGGATTTTCAGATTTGATAATTTGCACAAAGCAAAACGTTACACAATAATAGTCAGCATATGCAATAGCAGGCGATGCAAGTTTTATATTATACCGAAGGTTTCAAATAATTTAAGTCAATCTGAATCCATAAATGGCAATAAAACGTTAAATTTTTGTTTCATTTACTTGTTTTTTAAATAGCAATTTAATTCAGGTTCAAATTAAATATTTTTCTTTAAGAATTTCATTTTATTGTTATTAAAATTAATTTTAGTTAATAATTAAATTGCGCATTAAAATGATCGATTAAATCTTATCGATAAAGTGTTTTTATTTTATATATTATGACACTTTAAACTGAATATTTATTATTACTGGACTCTGCAGACGATAAATTCTTCTTAAGATTAATGAAGTTGCGAATAGGTGACAAAATAAAAGTCGTTTGAGTTGTACTCAAGAAGATGATTAAATTGAGATGTTAATTAAAGTACTTATAAATTTATAATTCAGTTCAACCGTAATTAAAACTAACTTTAATCAACTAAATTTTGTTTACAAATTCAAAACTTTTTAATTATTAATTGAATTAAATTTTTTATTAATATAACATTTATTTTTTAATATTATAATTATTGCAATTATTTTGCATGAGAAATTAAAAATTTAAGTCTATAGAGTGTACCAAAAATAGAAAATTTTTATTCTTGACCATGAAATCACTACGAAAAAAAAATAAAAAACAAAATGAAACTTATTTAAGAAGATTAAAAATAATGCTGTAACACGGGAAGACGATCTCATATTGGCATCTGCTAATTCATCAATCGTCAAGTAATGCAGTACTTTTTTACCTTATTGTTCGATCTCAAATTGATTTCTTGGCGTAGATTTTTGCTTAAAAATGTAATATTACCTAAATAAAATTGCCTAAATATTTTTGTGAGTCACTCGTTTTTATAACGTTATTGTCATAAAGTCTTACAATTTTAAACTTGCACTTATTTAACAGAAAATCAACGAATCAACTCTTTAAAGAGGATATCCCACAGGTAATCTAGTTTCATACAGAATACGTTACATATTTAAGACTTCAAACGATACTTAGAAAAATTATAATCTTTAATTTATTACTTTAATTGAAATTACATTGAGAACTTAGTAAAATCGTAATACTTTTCCACAGGAAAACTCTTTTACGTAGAGAGAAAACGTGTATAGTTTTTGAGATTTTATATTGAGTATAAACAAATCTTGAAATTAATTTTGTGAAGATGATCCGTGCTATATAAAATGATGTTTAAGTATATAAGTAAAAATTACGTTTGTCGTTCAATCTCTGCCGTTTATTGATTCTATCTAATAGTTCAAATACAATAGTTTTAATAATTAAATTAGGATATTGTCAAGCCAAAAATACACAGTACACTTGTTCATAAAACAATTTTGTCTATCCTTATTTGTATCATGGGCACATGATTTTTTATACCGTAGTATAATATACTGTATATGACATATTATATTCGGCATTTAACATTCCAGCCTTTTACTAACATAAAAAAATGGCAAGTTAAAATGGAATATTAGAAAAGCTGTTATCATTATATCTCTATACCACTTATTTTAATGTAAAGTGAATATAAGAATTTTTACAAATTAGGGGGGTAGGAGTTTATAAGAAGCTTAAAAGATTAAGAAACTCTGTTTTAAAACTTTTTGTTTCACAAAAATCTCATAATATTATTTTACGTCAGAGAGGTTTTGATAAAAGTATTTATTTGCTTGTGAACATCTAAATATTTCGAAAAAACTTTTTTTCAAATGATTCTTCCTTGTCGAATAAATAATAAATATTTGTAATATTGTATAAAAAATATTATTTATTATTCTTTTATACATACAGTACCTGTATATAATTCTTATGCAGACACGACATTTTTTTTCACATTTTTTAAATTCACATTTTCATGGCTTCTTGGAAATCTTTCTTACTTTTTAACAGAATGAGACCCTTTTCAAGCATTTTTTTAAATCAGAAACCTTTTTTTCCTTCAACGAGATTTTCTTTTGATAGGCTTGTTCTAATGCATGCAAGCAAATATCATTGATATTTTTATTTCGATTCATAATATTCTTTTTTTTTGGGTCATTAAAAAAGTCAAACTTTACAAAAACTACGCTACTATTTGAAATCACTCTAATTTCACGGATACTACCAATTTTAGCTGTTTTCCAATTAAATAGATCTGCTAAAGGGTCAAAATTATAGATTTCACTTTGTTGAATTTCTTTTACTATGAAAGATAGCTCCTCTTTTTTACTTGTACGTATTTGTTGAGCCCACTCTTTTTGAGTAAATATGGATGTTGCTTTGACATGGTTTTCTATGCGGGCATGCATGGAGTTGACCTCTGACTGAGTATGCCCTACCTCTAAAAAACTATAAAACAAATAAAAAATTTTTCATTGTACTATTTGTTTGTAAAATATTTTTTAAACGCAAAGGCTGAAATCCGAGGCATTAAGTTTCATCTTAGAAAATTTATTGGACAAGTAATACAATAATCACAATATAATTAAATTTTACGATAGCATCATTTAAATATATAACAATATTTTTAAATTGATAAATAAAGTGAAAGTAGTATGATATTTATGTCTAAAAGATTTTGTCATATGGCCGAAGTTTTTCTACTTTTTATAAAATTTAATGAATTTAAAAATTTAGTTTTATTTACAAAATGAGTTAATACTAACAAAGAAAACTATATTTTCTACTTATTTTACAAATTTATTGACCTACTCGTTAGAATATGTTTGGTATGAGTCTTTGTAAGATGATTATTATTATTACGAATTGTTATAAAAAAAAAAAATTAAATTACACTTTTAAAATATTAAAACATCTCTGTATAATCTTACCGATGGGTTATTTCGACGTTAAGTTCATTGCAGGCCTTTACATACATAGAAAACACGTTTTTGTTTCTGTTCTGGCCAGAACAATTATCTGTAAAAAAAGAGACTCTCTTTGTACCAGACTGAGCTTTCAGGTGAATGAACTGCCGAACGTAAGATGCTATTTCATTGGATCCTCTGTTTCCCATAGTTTCATTCCACAGGAAACTATGACCTTGAGCTGCACCTATCTCAAAGATTGTGAAGTTCCAAACACTTAATTTAGATAAATAGTACATAATAGAGATTTCAGCTCGAGAGGTCGTGAGGATTTTCTGCAAATCATAACTTGCACAGCAAACCATCTTATCTTTAAATGAGATCTCTTTATCTACAGCCATCAGTCTTCTTGCTTCTAACTTCATTTTTAAGTGTGTATCGTGAGGTTTCTGATTTTTAGATTTATCTTCCAGCGACATATTTTGGAATGCAGTGCAACTTTCACACCTAAAAAATATTTTTACATTCACTAATAAGTTTTTGACTTGCATTATCTTGAATGTTTATGTGAGAATTCATTAGAACGAATGTATAATAATATACGTATGATGCGTTAGACATCAAAATTTTAGAGAACCTATCTTCCAAGTGGCTTGGTGAGTAACATAGTAAATACATAACCAAAGAAGCCGTATGATTTGTCAAATTTGACTGTACTGGCCAGGTATTCGTTGGGTAATCCGCTGATACGCTTGGAGGATAGGGCCCTTGCTAATTTATACTTAATATTATTATTACTAAATTTCTATTGAATTGGTGAGTTAGTAAGCTTAGCTAAGAGAGTATCAGACAAGAGGACCAACAACCAATGATAGTTTATAATAGAAATTACATCTAAATACGTGTTTTATACTGTTAGTGTCTACTATTTTGTCTGTATACAATAATACTTCCAATAATAAACTTTTATTGGCTGGAAGCCCTTCTCTCTTGCATTCTCTACAGCTTTCCAACCCACTAGCCCCATTCATTTTTTTTAACAAGCATTTTAATGATGCAGCTTACCTATCCTTTTTGGGCTTAAAAAATCCGTAATTGTACTTGTTGTTGAATATGTTTGCGTACATAATTTTACTAACTATATTGCAATCTGTTTTTAATTCATCACTTTTTTCTTCTATTATTTCATCCTCTTTTTTCATTTCAGTATTTTCGTCTTCCTCTTCTTTATTTTCAATATCTTCCGATTCACTCTCTTCTTCTTCTTCTCCATCCTTATCGTTGATTTCCCCTTGTTCACTTACTTTAGAAGTACTTTTTTGTTTTTGCTCTCCAACGTACAATCTGTACATTTTAGCAATCGATAGTCCCTCTTCAAGGTAATTTTTCTGAGAACTTTCCTTACAGTAATGGGATTCGATTACAGGGAATTTATTGATATGCTCATGAACAGATTTTATTATCTCCTCGGGATATTGGAAAGGACGGTTATGATGACGTCCTCGCAAATCGTCACTCATAACGCCAGTAATATTGGCGTCATTTTTTTTTGTACAGCTGTTCGAACGACTTGGATTAAAAGATCTGCAAGAAAAAATATTTTAACAATGTACATCAGACAAATAAAAACGAACTTTCTGTACAAGATAAAAAACAATTTTTACTCATGAACGACGTAGATTATTTATTATTTTCTACTTTGAACGATTTTTTTTTAAATTTTGAACGTATTCTGCGCCCTTTGTAGAAATAATAACGTTCGCCACTGATGCGCATTCAGCCGGGGCAATCTCAAGGCAAGATTTGGCTTAATAATTGCCCTAGGGGAGATGCGCATCAGTGATAAAAAGTACTACTCTGCACCAAAAACAGTATGAGAAATATTTTAAGCACCGATATCAGTATGAGGAATATTTTCAATACACCATTACGATTCACCTTGTATGCAACTTGTGTGAGAGGAGTGCAATACAAGCACAGTGCATGTAGAAAAAAAAGTAACTGTATGCAATGAGTGTTTATAAGTGATAGATGTATTTTTATCATAAGTATCACTCATAATATAAACTATTGATAATTTAAAGATTTATTTTAATAAAAAGTATACACATACTGTACTTAGATTCACTGTTCCAATGTCTTTGAGAGACTTTTCACTAACTGAGAAAGTATCTGATTACTGATATTTAAATAAAACTTCTTTAAAACGAGAGAAACAGTATTTCGCTAGACGAGAAATAAATAACGAGAAAAGTTCATTTTCGACAGTAAGAGAAATTTTACCTGTATTTCATGAAGTACAGATTGGATGAAAGAAAAAAATCGCTGCCACTTTTACTAACGCAAACCTTCCTTACTTATTCTATTTCTGTCATGCATGGAAAAATAATGAATTATTAAAAAAAAAACTGGGTAGCAAAATAAAAAAGGTATGTCATATAAATTTTTTTAAGTGGTATTGGGAATATTTTTTGGTGATATTTAATTAAAATCTGTCGGTGAGAAACCAAGATATAATTAAGCGTATACAAATGCCCAACGTTTTTTATTTATTAATTAACACAATACTTCCAACCTCAAATATTCTTTAAAAAATACAAATTGAAAAAATTGACTTTAAAAAACACCGATTTTTGGGTACTGATAAAATAAAAAAAAAAAATTTTTAATAAAATCAAATTTTTTTTTTAACGACACTATGTACCAGGCTTTACAAAAATTCTCTTTATTTTGATCATTAGATCATCATTATAAATGCCTTTTTTTGAAAAAATTTTACCTTTTCTTATTTTCGCTGTAAGGAAGCAAAATCTCAATTAGTAGAAATTTTTATTTTATTTTGAATTTTATAGAATTTATGATCTGCACCAGATCGTTTTTCTTCTTAAGTCTCGAGTCTAAATTGTATTTGGCGATACGAAGAAAAAATTAATCTTGTTCAAGTCAATATTTTTTACCACCTCCAGGGGATTTAATTTACTCTGGTACAGAGAGAAACGTTTCGAGTGACGTTTTTATTAAATTCGGGTGAGTTTTACTAAAATTCTTGTGACCAGACTTCCTCTCGATATAAATGAAAAGTATCTCAAAAACATTTGGAGAGCAACTAGAAAATTATGTCTAACATACCTAAAGTATCAAAGAACATTTTTCAGCAAACAGTTACTGATCCACTCGCCGAAGGTTAGGTGGAAATGTAATGATTTTGATCAATCTGCTTGGAAAATATTTCTGCAAGTTCGATAGATTCTTGATCTACTTGACGTGGAACAACTTGAACCCAGTTGTTGATGCATTCCCATTGCTTAAGCTTCGAACCTAAGCCATAATATATGTCGAAAGCTGTTTGTCTCTCATCTAGCAATATTTTTGATGTACATTTCGAACGACACATCTCTGTGCATCCAAGTTTCATAGTTTTAGCTTCAATTGGGCCATTTCTTCCTGTTTCACCCTTGCCTGTAGCACGAGCGTTTTTTGCTTTGACGTCAATCTATTCTGACTCTCTTTTCTGTCTTTTTCTCGTGGGGGTAATTATTGTACTTCTTCTTTTGACTTGTCGTTTTAGAAATTTCGATTTTTCCAAAGGACTGACACACGAATCTTAAAGTAAAAAAAATAAATTAAATTAATTATGTAGTGGTTATTTTAGAAAAAAAATTTTTGCAACGGAACAAGTGAGTAGTTTATAATTAACAACGTATTACTCAAGAAGGTGAAAGTTTACAAGAGACGTCAATGGATTACGTAATGGGAGAGGGAGGAATACAAAATCGAGCGTCATATTTTATTAATATATTAAAGTAAGCATGCTCTTTCAAAAGTAATAATTATCTTTTTTTAACCATGAAAAAATTGTTAACGCAAAACGACGTGACTTGTAGGGAAAGGGAAGGGCATGATTAAAAAAATAATGCGGTTGACTAACTGAAAAAAAGGAAAGTTAAATGTCTAAAATAATGCCTTGTAGTTTATGAATAAAAATTAGGTAATTGAACGAATTTGATCCATCTTACTCAATGTTGTTACTCAATTCAGCGAAATATTTTGTTTGAAGCTTAATCTTCACTTAAAAATAATAACATGATTTTTTAAGACAAGAAAATA
Source organism: Copidosoma floridanum (assembly GCF_036245765.1). Classification (NCBI taxonomy): domain Eukaryota; kingdom Metazoa; phylum Arthropoda; class Insecta; order Hymenoptera; family Encyrtidae; genus Copidosoma; species Copidosoma floridanum. The sequence goes on along the minus strand of NW_028321904.1, from coordinate 6,820,306 downwards.
TGTACAGATTGCTTCAAGTTCCAATGTAAACCTGAAAAAATAATGTAGGCAAAGAGAATTGACAAAATTTTTTTTACCTGCAACTTCAGGAGTTTCAGATTCAACTCCATTTGTAGTTTGACTCAGTGCATTAATCTCCTTTTCTGCAGGTGTATTATTCTTTACACTCGTATGCGGATTTGATAATCCATCAGCAGATTCTTTGTCAACTGAAGGGTTGTCAGATTAACTGAAGCTAATATCTAACAAAATATATGCTTGTTATTTCATGTACTTTTAAATTTATAACTTTGTAATGCTTATAATAATAATACTTACCTAAAAGTGGTGCAGGACAGGGCGCGTCCACTTGATTATTATCAAAAACTTGTTTAAGAGGTGGCGATGATTCGTTATACCAAAGCGTAGAATCTGCAAATTTTATTATATATATAAGTAGACCATTCACTTAAGAAGTATATTTTAAATCGTACGCCATCGAGTAGAATATATTCACATTTTGTAACTGATGATTTGATTATTCACAACTAGTTTTTACTTACACTTTTACTATAATTTGTTATATAAACTATTCTTCAGATACGAATTATTTACAATAAAAATATTCAATCAAATATAAAATTAAAAGCAATGTACTTTTTTTACTGTCATAATAAATTCAAGTAACAGTAATGTAAGTTCGAAAATAAAATAGTTTTTAAAATGTTTTTACATAATTAATTTTAAATTAAAAGTAACCAATTTGTTTTCAAATAATAGTCAAAAGTGTTTTACAACTAATTAATTTTACTTTATTTTCATGCTTGCTTGGCATCTGCTAGAACAAAGTGAAGGGTTGAAAAATATTTTAAATCTCATGTCTAGTGGGCATGTTTGAATCGTATGTGTAAACAGTGATTTTTAATTTAATTATACAGATTTTTAATGCACGTATTCATTAAACAATTAAAAGCGTTTTAGAAATGTGTGTACTATCACACACACACACACACACACACACACACACACACACACACTCACACACACACACACATTTGGACTGTCATACATAGAGGTAGGAAGAGAATATTTTTGTATTGCATGAGTTCTGACTGGGTGTCAACAAATCAACACCGGGACTAACTTCTGCACACCTGATTCCGTTGTAAAGGCAGAGGAGAAACAGCTGCCCGGTCAGCTAAGGCGAAATGGCGAGACTTGAATGGTCACCCCATCCAAGTGTCACCCGCGCTATATTATGCTGCTTAACTTCAATAATCGACAAAGCTGTAACTCGATCAATATACCACCGTGACGGTTTTCTCCTATTTACTTAGCAAGTTATTTAGAATAATCTTTTCTATATTATAAAGTGCTCTACAACACAAACTTCACATACTGCACTCGCGAGCTTGCTTCTCCTTGTTTTCTTTCTCGTGACAATGTTTACGTGTTTCCATATTATAAGATTCACTATTATTTATACATACATGAAATAATAAGAAACTTCTAAGAGTTCCGAGAATGCCACCTTTTTTTAATTACGGAGACCTTTACTACCTACCAAGTTCATTGTGGACTTGTGTTTACAGTTTATTAAACTAAACCAGTTTTTACCGGTGATTATTTATGATTTACTCAAAAAAATTAAGGTTAAAAACACGTGCAATCTGTTATTGATTCGCGTAATAGTTTTAAGTAGATTGATTTGTTTTTTACACTTGAGTAACTGTAAGCTTAAGGTTTTCAATATTAAATTTGTTTACGTTTACAACACTACATAGAGTTTTCTAGACAACACGGATATTAATATTTATACTTACAGTCGTGGCACTCTTTATCCATTTTTTAAAACTTTTAATAACACACTAGATACAGTACTCTTTTTTGATTACATTTAGATAAAAATATCAGATGATAAAAACCATTTAATCCTCTAATCCCTTTTTCCAACGTCCTTGTTGATGAGTCCACGCAAAGTTGGCGAGAGTTGTAGGAGCTCGCACACAACAAAAATTTTCATCGCCTGTGAAGAAAGACACATGGTGGGGGAATCTATACTGCTGCGCAAAGTATTGGCGCGAATGAGGGAGTGCCAACCAGTGATGCCAGACGGTACTGCAAAGTCGCACATGCGCAGAAGAGCTTAATGCTCATTTGCCAGTACAGCAGCGCGCTGCTTAAAGTAGGCCCCGCCTGAGCTCTCTCTCTAGCTTTCCCACTCCAGCCTCCCCCCAGATGGTTAACCCAAGCCTTCCCTAACACTTTATATACTGCTTCAGTATCAGGTAGGAGAAAGTTATCGGTAGCTGAGTGGGCTAGCGCACATCATGATTTTGCTCACTTAATCTTCGAATCTCAGCTGCGCAATTTTTTTTTTTTATTTGTTTTTTTTTTTTTTAATCCACGCATTAAATTTAAATACGTACATGATATATAATAATTTTAAAAAATATAACTCCTGATTAATATGATAAAGTGATTATTAATCAGGTGAAATTTATATTTTCAGTTTATTGTACTGACTGAAAGTATTAATTTTTTTTTTTTTTCATTAATTGAGTACGAAATTTAGAAATAGTCATTTTTCATGTTTTATACGCAAGATGTACTTTTATGTACTTATTTTAGAAAATAAATAAATAAATGCAACGAAGTACCTCGATAAAAAAATTTAATAAGTAATCATGCGTCAAATTGGGCAGTTTCCACACTACCCTTGAGGTACTGCCTGTAGTGCGTTAGGTTGTTTCGATTACACGTACATCAGTGTTTTACTTTAATACTGACATATTACGCTTAGGCGTAAAAAAATTTCGCAATCATTACAAGACTACAGTTTCCTTTATTTATTCTTGATATACGTGTAATTTTGGTACCTTCGCCAATAGCCATATTATAACCATATTTGTTAGTTTAATTAGTACGAATTAAAGCCATGCATTATGCGCGTGAAATAAAACTGATGAGATCAATGAATAAATACACTTTGACTAGTCCTAATACAAATTTGCCGAATTAAAAAGATTAAAGTGTTGTTCCTTTGGTTCAAAATCTAGGTTTGTGATATGTCGCGCTTTACAAATTGATCGCAAAAAACACCGTGCATTAAGTAATTTTATACCAGTCTTATTAGCTTTCTCATCTTTAAGCTCAGTAACGTCAGAAAAAACCCTTTCTGCTTCCGCATTGGAATGTGGAAGAGAAAAAACTGCTATCACTAGTGATTTTAATGATGGGAAGCTTAAGACATCGCCGTTTTTAATTGTAAATATTTTTTTCCAGAAATCTTCAACGTCACATTTTAACAAGCTTTCGCGCTCTGAAGGTTCGAAAGAAGAGGGTAATGTTCTCCATTCATAAGCCATCGATTGGTAATCTAAATTTGAAAAATATTTACAAAAACAATACAAATCCGATAGATGATCATTTCTTTCCGAGCTTAAGGCCACCGATGGCTCTAGGAATATTAGAAGCTTTAAAAACTCACTGTGTTCTAAAAATCGTTTTTTCATTTCCTCTACCGAATTAATGTAAAAATTTAAACAATTTTCGCGTACCTCGTTGGCATGATCCGTTGACATTTCAGCAATAATTTTCACAGCATAAGGTCCATAATAAATATCTTGGCGTTCTTAAATATGATTCCGAACAATAAAATCGGTTGAAGACAAGAAATCTAATGATTTTTCATTCAAAAAATTGAACCCGATTTGTCTTATTATTGTTTTAATCGACCGATGAAGCTTGTGAATCATTAATCCCTTACTTTGAAAAACTGCATTAAAAGAGTTAAAAAATTGTAATACAAAGCTCATAAATGAAATGTAAAATTTAATTCGCGGGTCACGTAAAGAAGTCAAAACTTTTTGAGCATTTGAAACTTTTCCATCGTGAACATTAGCTACGGTTTCCGAATTACTCTTATTCAATTTTACTTCATGATCAAATACTTCTGATGAAAAATAATCAATAAACGCGGGATAATCGATTCGAATCCTATTATAACATTTTTGTGCTTCAAGCCAACGCGTACCCGAAAATTTTTCTAGTTTATTTTGCGGTAAGCGACGAAATTTAAGACACTCGCGAAGCTCTTCGAAACGTTTTGGACTATGTGCAAAGTAATGTTGAATTGCTTTAATTAGTTCTTCAACCGATTTTGGAATTTTGCTGCTACTCGATTTCGCGACTAATGCAGAGGTGTGGCATATGCAATTGAGCAAAATTAAACTTGGCACTTTATCTCTCAAATACTTTTGGAAGCCATTTTTTTTACCAGTCATAACACTTGCATTATCACAAGCTAAGCCTACTAAATTTTTCAATGGAATACGACTGTCACACAAAAATTTCTCAAAAGCTAAAAACAAATCTGAAGCAGAAGCTTGCAAAGGATTCAATTCTAAAAGTTGTAATAAATGTTGTACTACTTTACCCATTTTTTCATCATAATACTGAACACAAATACACAAAAGCTTAGAATTGCTTATGTCTGTACTTTCATCGATTAGTACTGAAAAAGGAACATTATTTAATATCTCAATTATACTTTCGAATTCACACGGATACAAGATTTTATTTATCACATTACTTGCTTTCGTTCTTTTGATTTGCATGTTTTGCACTGCCTCTGGATCAATCGCTACTTTTTTAAACATAGGTACTAATCCATCAACTAACTTAATCGCGACGTTCTCCTCCGCAACGAAAAAAGCAACATTCATTTCGGCAATTTGCGTTCTTTCTTTTAAGGAATCCCCGGACGGTGTGACGGATACAAAAGTTTTTAATTTTTTTGCCGCGTTAACGCTATCACGATGTCGTTTACTCCTAACATGTCGGTACAAATCGGATTTGTGGTAAAATGAATAATTTTGTTTGCAATGTATGCATTTAAAAGTTTGAGGTAATGTCGCGTGTTTTAAAATAGAATCTCTTAATTCTGGGTCGCGGGACCAGTCTGGCTGCCACGGTGTGCATTTTTTTTTAGGAATAACACTTTCATCTTTCTCACTTTTACGCTTACTTGCTATTTTAGACAACATTAAAAAAAAAAATCAAGGAGAAAATAACACATTAAATACTAACACAAAAATTAAAATTGTCTATACAAACAATGTAACTGGTTTAATTCAATGATCCATTGGCCGCATGCGATGTACAAGTTCGAACAGCGAAAAAATAAAGAACTAGCACTACAAGGACTCACAAACGAGCTTAATCACACTCACATAACACATGCTATTAACAAGTTCATTCGCTCAAAACACAAATCACCACTATTAATTGCAGAAAGATAAAGCTTCAATACACGACGCGGGTTACAACAGAAATAAATGACAAGAAGGCAGTTAGTTACGCATGCACGATTTACTGCAAACTGAGAAAGAACGCGAGTCTCGTAGAAGCGTGCCAAAAAAACAGTTGAGTCCAGTGACAGAAATATAATGTAAACAAACGATATATAGTTAAGACCTATGTCGATCATGGGCATGCAAGACCATGCTGAATCAGCATATCTATAGATATTTGATGGATCCTTATGCTACCTTAACTAAGAGTGATTGTTTCAAGTTTAGAAATCTAAAATGCTGAATAAAAATAATAGCAAAGGTACCAACATTACACGTATATCAAGAATAAATAAAGGAAACTGTAGTCTTGTAATGATTGCGAAATTTTTTTACGCTTAAGCGTAATATGTCAGTATTAAAGTAAAACACTGATGTACGTGTAATCGAAACAACCTAACGCACTACAGGCAGTACCTCAAGGGTAGTGTGGAAACTGCCCAATTTGACGCATGATTACTTATTAAATTTTTTTATCGAGGTACTTCGTTGCATTTATTTATTTATTTTCTAAAATAAGTATATAAAAGTACATCTTGCGTATAAAACATGAAAAATGACTATTTCTAAATTTCGTACTCAATTAATGAAAAAAAAAAAAAATTAATACTTTCAGTCAGTACAATAAACTGAAAATATAAATTTCACCTGATTAATAATCACTTTATCATATTAATCAGGAGTTATATTTTTTAAAATTATTATATATCATGTACGTATTTAAATTTAATGCGTGGATTAAAAAAAAAAAAAAACAAATAAAAAAAAAAAAATTGCGCAGCTGAGATTCGAAGATTAAGTGAGCAAAATCATGATGTGCGCTAGCCCACTCAGCTACCGATAACTTTCTCCTACCTGATACTGAAGCAGTATATAAAGTGTTAGGGAAGGCTTGGGTTAACCATCTGGGGGGAGGCTGGAGTGGGAAAGCTAGAGAGAGAGCTCAGGCGGGGCCTACTTTAATCAGCGCGCTGCTGTACTGGCAAATGAGCATTAAGCTCTTCTGCGCATGTGCGACTTTGCAGTACCGTCTGGCATCACTGGTTCCAACTGCAGCATTCAAATTAAATTAACGCGTATTAAGCTAAAAGGATTTAGTAGGTAGAACAAAAGTTTCTTAATAACTTTGCATACTGTATATTCATTTTTTGTTGAATGTAAAAATACATACACCAAAAGTCTTAAAACTCTTAACGGGAAAAAAATTGTTGGTTTTGTTGTAAAGAAAAAAAAATTGCCTTACAAGCTAGGGTTTTATTCACAAATCTTTATTTTTAATGACTTCGGAAAGCAAAAGACAGCTTAAATTTTCGTTTTAATAATTTGTTAAGGTTATCAATATCAATAATACATGTATTTTCGTAACACAGCCCTAAATTTGTTTTTCAAAAATTGCAAAAAAATACATAATAGTAAAAACTTAGAGCTCATAAAAATTTTTAATGCAGTCTATCAATACATATGATACAACTACGGTGTGAACATGATATAATGCGCAAGAGTAAAGTCACGTTTTGATATAATGCGTGACAATTCCAGTTGTATAATGATTCTCTCAAAGCCCGTGTTTAGCGAAATTTCTATAAAAGACAAGTATGCACAGGCAACTTTATTTAACTTTTTTTTTTTTGGTTAAAACGACTAGTTTGTCAAAAAATTGTCATGCGCAGCAATTAAAAAAATATCACTTTGTATTTTAATTTTAAATCACTCGCATTCATACTTACTCATCGATAAATTAATTTAGTTGCTTATATTTGTATATATTTTAAAATTTATGTAAGTATACCTCTAAATATTAGGTAAAAATAACGTCTTCTTTATAAAAATAGATTACCTGTGGGGTGTGCTGTTTAGCGAGTTGGTTCGTAGATTTCCCATTAAATAACTGGCAGGTTCAACATTTAATTGTACCCTTTTAACATAACATTTATAATAATGGTAAAGAATATCTTCAATATTGATATGTCTTTCTTCCTTGAAGCGTAGTAAGACGTGCTCTATTTTTTGTTCAACTGGACGAGTTGTAAAGCTTTTCGGTTGGCTAAAAGATACCGTGATGGTCTTCGTTGGATAGCAGTTAGTAGTGATATTTTTTGTTTAACTCTACGAACTGTGATATATTTCGTAAGAGTGTTGCTATCCGTAATAGTTATCGTTAGAGCGTAGTAAGTCTTAATTTTTTTCGTTAGACTTTAGGAGGTGTGATTGTCTTCGTCGGAGTATAGTAAGCCGTGATTGTTTTCGTCATATTGCACTTACCTGTGATATTTTTCGTCCGACTACGCATACTATGCTTTCTTTTGTAAGAGTGTTGCTATGCGTGATTGTCTTCGGCGGAGCACGAGTGTGTAAGTTAGTCTTCATCAGACTTCGTAAACCATCATAGTCTTCGTGAGAAAACTGAAGTTGATATTTTTTTCGTTTAACTAAATGAGATGTGTTTTTCTTTGTTGAAGCCAAATTTACTGTGATTCTTTTTGTACGAGCCGTTGACATATAGATATACCTGCGCACACAGTTCTAACGTTAACATCACTTATAGTCCTCTGAATACACATTTCTTCTTATTTTTCTCGCTTTTTTCGCTCGCACGTCTCTTTGCTTGTTTCACTGGCTGTATATGTCCATTGTCCTCTCCTCTCTCCTTACATAAAACAACGAAAAACAAATACACGTACACAGGGCGTTAAAACAAGCCTAAAACATCAAATTTTACGTAGAGTTGAGTTTTGGTATTTTTCGGCTCAAAATAAAAAATAACCCAGTTATAAATGATGATGCTAGAAGATCATTCAACACTTCTTCACTAATCTTGTATATCTTTAAGTTGCCCGTTATTCACAGAGTTTTTTTAAGGAGGTTAAGCTGTTTTTTCTGGAGGGGGGTGAGTGAGTGTGTGGGGGCTCTCAAGAGACACCGTGTTAAAGTAAGTAGTACTAACCGTGCATGCAAATTTTTACTTACTGCATCATAGTTAATTGAACTGTGTTCAACTAGTCACAGCTCAAAAGTTGAACCATTAATTATTAGCCATTAAATAAAAGTAAACATTTATTTTTTTGGCAAGTGCATGATTTTTGTTTAAAATACTTATACTTTCTTTATTTTTCTACCTACAAAATGAATGAAATATTAAATGGATTAAGAAAAACAGATTGAGTCATAATAAAACTCTGAGGCATCTCACTTTGCCAGTATGAAATATGCATGTTCATAACATTAAAAAAAATTATTACTTTTTTTTTTTTTACTTTATCTTCAAACTACCCCTATAAATCACATACAAACATTTTTGCGCATATTTAAACACATATCATTGACTCTCCTTTTTTTAGGTATGATCAGTGATTTTTGTTTCTCTTCTCCACATTCTATAAGTTATTTGAAAAAATTTTTATTAACTAAGGGAATGTTTGTGTTTAATTTTAAAAAATATAAAAAAAAATTTAAAGAAATAAAGACTTAATAGTTTCTGATACGACCATACTTCTATTATTATTTTTATAATAGAAAGTGTTTGACAAAAATCTCCTCTAAAAATTGTTAATTTATTTTCAAAATCTATGTGTGTATTGCATATATTGCGAGAACTTCTGTCACCTTTCTCTGAACTATTTTTTGGAATCATAGAAGCCTTATCCTAAATTATCAAATCGATTTTACGTAATTTTTTTTTTCAGATTTTATTTTGAAAAAGGCAGGCTCAATATTATTTAAACCCAAAGGTTAACGAAAAAATTCATAACTGGCCATGCCTTTTAGTAGTAGTACTGACGCAATGCCAGTCCATGCCATTGACAAAAATTTTTTTCTTTGTGATATAAAGTAATAAATTTATGCTCTACATAAAATGGTTCTCCCAGGTCCTCCACGATAATCTATAAAATAATTCTTCTTAACATTTTTACATCGAATTTTAAGAATTTTTTGTGTATTTACTGTTTAGCTGAGCATACATAGAATTGAACGTATGTTTACAGAATGCAACTTCCTCTACGTCATCATTGTTTTGTAGGTTAAGCTTAAATGGTACAGGTTAATCAAATAATTCACACACTTACATTATTCATCTTCAAGTTAAAAAATTGAGTTGAGGTGCAGTGAGATCTTTATATGTTTTTAAACCTTCAAATTTAATTTTTGTTGCAGTATTTCTTATTTTTATTTTTTTTTTTAATTAAATGTTTTGTTGGTTATTGAAAATATAGTTTTCTGGGGAATTAGGATACTTTAAAAATCATTAAAAATAATCATTCTTTTATTACTCTTTCAAAGTTGTTACATGCGTTTGCCATTTCTTCATTATCTTCGATATTTTATTTTCTCCGAAAATTAATTATTCGTTATACTCAAGGTGCACAGCAAGATTTACAATCTTGTGACTTCTACAACTAATTTGACATTGTTGTAGTCTTTATTCTGCTTCAATGGGACTGAAATATCCATTATCAGCCTAGTTTTCTGTTTCATCTAGAATTTTGTCATTTAAATAGCATTATCCTAAATTTCATAAAAGCTCTATCACGACCTTTATAAATCATGTCGTATATGTATTTTATGCCCCAAATAGATGCACAATATTAAACGGTTATGTTGCATTTATATTTTATTCACAAAATTTTTTTTATACGGTACAACCATTGTCAACTGTAATTTTATGCTTATTTTTAGTTTTATATACGTGATTATCCAAAGTATTATTTTTTCCTATATATTTGAGATAACCACTTTTTTTACAAAGTTATGTCAGCAAATGGTTCAGAAATATTTTTGATACATTTGTTATTGGGTGCACTTAAAAATGGGCTTCATTTAGTGTGAGGACCATGGAGCATGTATTTATGAACTAATTAGGCAAGTTTCTAATTATTTAAAGGTATTTTAGCTGATATAATTGTATTGTCACGTTAAAATTAAATTATTTCATTGTTGAGTTACAGTGTTACAAGCAGATGTGCATGTGGTCAAACCCGTTTTTTAGATTCCATACTCTAATTGTAGGTTATTACGTTCTCAAAGAAAATAATTATTTTTAATCCCAAATAAATATATTAATAAAGAAATATAAATATTTAGTCTCCGCACTTAGCATGCAGGAGGGTAAAACAAGTATAATTGTATGGCTTTAAATCTGCTAAGCTGACCTTAAATAAGTTTTTTTTTGTTACTAGTTTAATTTAAAAAATAAAAATAGCTTGATTAACATCTATTTAAATAACTGGCAATAGGAGCACCCCTCACTGAGCCAATTGTTGCTGGTACTTTATTCATACTCTGTTAATGGGGGGTTGGAACGCAGTGCAAGGAGGGGGACGAAGGGTTACTAGTATATATATATAGTTGTAAGACCATATTAAGCCTCCAATTCCTCCTTCACTCCCTCAATCACCTTGCCGCCCTAAAAATCTCGGAATTTCTTTCTAGCCCCTTTTCTTTTCAAATACGGTCAAAATCTGGGCATTTATTTCTTAACTTAACTTTTAACTTATGAAAAATATTCTATTTTTTCAAGATCCTTGCCCACCCTTCGTCCCTTAGCTTACCTTATAATTTTAAGGCCTTTCTCTGGTCTCCCCTCATGCTATCCACTATAATTCCGTTACATCCTACGAATCTCATTACACTTCTGGAGTTACATTTATTTTGTTTTTCACATATTCAATTTACATATTTAATTAGTAACAATTGAGCTAATACTCACGTGTATGAAATAGAAAATAGTAATAATAAAGTTTTAGTTTGCAAATAAGTAATAGGACCATGTAGTTTATCCTACTTAGTACGATTTGCAGGGCCCAACGATTGTCTTAAGCACACCCACTCTACTATCAATGACTTTCCAAAATCCCTATAAAATACAGGAGTCCTACTCACACAGTACTACTCTTTTACAGAGTTCGAACACCTTTCGTAAGGTTTCATCATGTTCCTTTCGATTCCGGACGTAAATCATGATGTCGTATACGTCTATGCTTACTTTCAGCATACCAGCAAACAGCTCGGAAAACATTTGTAAAAAAAACTCCGATGCACAGTTTATACTGAAAGATAAACATTCAAAAAAGAGGCTACCAAAAAAAGTTATAAAATTCGTAAGAAATTTGCTTTCTTGTACGAGCTTTATTTGGTGGTACCCCAAATTTGCGTTTATCTAAGAAAAAAATTTCTTTCCGTTTAACGAAGACAAGAGGTTACCAACCTTTGACAAAGGGTGTACCGCTCGTTCAATACTTTTATTAAGGTTGGTAAGGTCTACGCAAAGTCTTATTTTGTCAATATCCTTTTTTTGAACGACCGTGATTAGGCTCTGCTTATCGGTTGGATGGTTAACTGGCTCGATTACTCCAAAACTCCAGAGTCTGTTAATTACTTTACGCAGTTTTGGCATTAAAAAAAATGGTCACGGATCGACGGTTCGCTTGGAAAAAAGGTTTAATGCCTTTAATTCGATGAATTCTTAGTTCTTTTTTGAATCTCCTGAAGCCCTTGAATATGGTGTCAATTTCTACAAACTACGATCTTGCTTCGTTCGCGGGCTAATATGCTACAAATTTTTTTCAGAATATCAAAATTGTATACTTCTCACTTAACAAGTGAGTTATTTTTTGAGTTCTTTATGACGTAAATCTTTGCCTCGGACTTCTCCTCTCCGCAAAATATTCTCAATTTTACGTGTCCTGTAGAATCTAATTTTGACTTTTCCGCGTTAAACAAGGTTTTGTCCGACGGCATAATAATATTTTTCACGCTTCTGAGTAAGTTACTTTCCGCGATGCAGGTTATATCTGCCCCTGTATCTACGATGAACCTAACCTCTTTTCCGAACTGCATGACATTAAGATTCACGGTAAAGTCTTTATTCATCCAGAACTCATTGCTTACAGTACCTACATATAATGCGTCAATTCCGTTGGCGTTTTCGTCGCCGTCGTTGCTGCCGCTATCATCGCTCTCGTCGACTCGTTAAACCTTTTTAGAGCAGCATACTTTCTCCCAATGGCCAACTTTCTTGCAGTTCCTGCACTTAGCATTAATCGCTGGGCGTTACTTTAGATTCTCGTGGTGCCGAAGTCCGCACCTGCCGCATTGGGTGGCGTTCCCGAAGAACCATCCTTGCTGCCTTCCCTTGCTGTCATTGCTTTGTTTGGACAGTCGATCTATCTAAGCTTGGTCCTGGCCTACTGTCTCTTAGCGTCGGGTAATCTCTGCCTCTCTAGCCTGTGCTTTAGCATGTCGTCCGGTCATCGTCGCTATAGTTAGCGTCAAATCAGACATCAGCTGTAAGCGCTCGAACGTTTTTGAGTCATGTAAACTGATTACTATACTGTCTCGTACAAGGTCTTCCTTTAACCTACTGTATTCTCACGATTCTGCCAAAGTGTGTAGGGCTGTGATAAATGCGTCTACACGTTCATGGTTGTGCTGCGTGCGAGAGTAAAACTTTAATCTCTCGAATATTAGGTTTTTTTTGGGGTTGAAGTATGCGTCGAGTTTTTCTAAGACCACAGCAAGGATTGTTTCTTTCGTTATAGTAGGCAACCCTGCTTTCAGATCTCTTCTGACTTTTCTTCCATCACGTAACACAACAGATAAATTATCTCCTTGTCTTTTTTTTTGCTTAAGTTTGTGACAAAGATAAATCTCTCGAAGCACCTTTTCCATATTGGCCATGTCTCAAGCCTGTTAAAATCGAAGTCACTTGACGGAATAATACCTGGAGCTGCTATAACCGCCGTGCTCTGACTTAAGGCTGAGGTAGCCTGACTTCCCAAGTTGCTCTGCGTCTCGTTGGTCATTCTTCCTTTTCTTTCCACTCATCCAGCGGGCCAGCAATGAGTTTTAGGGTTAAAAGAGGGACTTCGTTGGCACTCAGATATTTCTTGGCAAGATATTCGCCTATGTTGTTTCACCACTTTATACTGCTGCCACCATATTGTGTTATTGTGAGAAAAGGATACTAAAACACACAATGTAAAACGCTAGTGTATCAGAGAGCCACAGTAAGCGCGCACTTGGCGTGGTCTTACTGGGATGTCAGAGCATTTGCGAGTGACGCCCGCGGCTAGTCAGTTAGACCGACTGCCTGTATGTCATGTCCTCTGTCTCTTGCCTGGCAGCGCCATCGCCACTGCACGAGGCCCGCTCACTCAACATTATCATAAGTAGAAAAAGAATTTAAGTAAGCTTTATCTAAGCTTTTGAAAAACACGGCACCAAATCATATTCCAAATATTCGAGATGAGTTATTTCATTTAAGATTACCATAGATTACAGATGGTACTAAAAATGATGTCTTTAGTAAAGTGTTGACACACGTCGATAAAATTTAATTACAGGATTGTGGTCTACCTGATGCACCGTTTCAATAACTGTACATCATGTGAGAGAAACATAGCAGCTAATTAAAGTAATATACTTATTTTTGCTGGAATTTCTTTGGGTAATGCAGAACTCACAATATTAGTCAGAAAACACATGTTTCACAGTCCTTTCACAGAAGACAACTCTCATTTGGTTTATTTTATTACAAAAAGTACAACGAATTTCTTTATATCTTTTACAAGCGTACTTAATTGTCGACATAGTTTCAAACGAACAGTTGTCTGCGAATTCAATTAACAAATAACACATCTTATGAATATATTTACAAAACGTGGAGGAAGAGCAAAAGTTTAGCTCATTATTCAATGGTTATAACTCTTAATAAATTTCAATTCATAGAATGCAAACATAATATGAGAGTTAAATATTGTGCATTAATTAAAAGCATATAATATATACATGATTTTATTTATATAGATAGTGACATAGCAAGTATAAAAATTAAGAAAATTAATGATGTAGAAACATAAACATTTGATGAAATAAGCAGTTATCTTGATGTTACATACGTTAGTCTAATAGAAGCAGCTTAGGAATTCCAAGAAACTTTTGTTAGTGCTAAAGGTCATATATAGTTGAGTAGCGGCCCCCCGTCTCGGCTTCGCCCGAGACTTACTAAATAAAACACCGTAGTGTGTTGACATGTAATGTGAAACGTTTTTAGTTAGAAATTTTCTATTTATTTCTGACACTTTTCAGAACAAAAATCTTCTTACTAAAAACATATTTGTTAGCAATCCATACAGTTTATTTGGTTCAAGAATCAGCTGCAGAAATTGAGAAAATATAATTATGCTAAAAAATACCGTCTGTTCCTTATGCCATAGAATAACCGTTGACCATAAGAAGCGGTTGATTTGCAGTTTCTCCCGTGTAATTTACAAAAATAACATTTTTTTAAAGTGTTGAGACTTTAAACTCCCAAGAATATACATTAAAAAGAACTTTTTTTTTCTTATCTCACAACTTTATTACCACAGCAACAAATTCCTGAAGCTCAATGTCAACATTTTTATTGCCACTAAAATACAAATATATTTTCTTTTTATTTAAAAACCTGAATTAGGATCTTTAGAGATTTAGGAGATTACAATGATCTTTCACGCAATGGATTCTTTCTTTGTCAATTTTAAGGCTGCTGTTCCAATCTCGATAAATATTCTGCATCAGTTTCTTGACACCTGAAATTGTATTCATAAGAGACATTTGAAGTTTGACATTTTCTTCCAATTCACCCTCTTGCAACTTTTGTGACACCTAAGGGCTATTTTCTGTCAACTTTGTTCAGTTCATATATATTTGTTGGCAAGGTAATTCAACGTCCGATTGCCTTAAAAAAGACTAGTGAGCTTCTTAAGTAAACTCTTTTTTGAGCAAAGTTAACAGCAATTGTGACTACCTGAATACCTTATGGTAATCTCCTCTGGCCTGCTGTTGAAGACCCAGACTGATCAGAAAAAAATTACCAAGTCCGAAGCTTTGGGGCTAGTTGTAGTGCTTTTTCCCAACGACTCCTTGTATAACGTCTAAGATATTAGTGTCTGAAGCACCTTTTTTTTGCAGACTCAGTTGTTTTAAAGATCTAAGGTGGAGAGATTAGTAGAGATTGGTTCGTGATGCTTGCCCGTTGGAGACTTCTGTTGGCTTCATTTATTTTTTTTCCTTAATAGCTGTGAGGTTCGCCAAGCGCAGACCTTGGAGATAATTGGTAATTCCTGGTTGAATGCTTAGAGTAGAGAGGGTAACATAGGGTCGTCAGTCACTGGGGTTCCCAGCCTTGCGACGAACAACTCTGCTCGTGATGTCTGCCAGTGAATGACTGATTTAATTTAATAGTGGCTGGATTTACGTAGTCTTTTAGCTGACGAATAATATTTTCAGAAACAGTAGTAAAAATGTACTAGTTGGCAAGGTAGTTCAAACTAAGGTGGCCCTGTAAAGAACCGATGAGATTGAAGGTTAAGTACTGAACGTAAATACTGATATTGGCCCTGAAAAAGGCCCATGGTGAAATTTTTAGTTATCCCTTATTGTTTTCAATAATGAAGAGCCAGTTGCTGGTAGCTTAACTCCTACCCTCGAAGTCTGTGTACGGAGACCGTACATGAGGAAGATACGCCGCTGACCCAAAAATATCTCGTCTTCAGGTCATTTCCCATATAACTAACCTCTCATCGTTAGTCATGAAAATAAGAGTTTCCACATTTTTCCGACTAAGATACGACCACTGAGAAGGTAGCCATTGTAGCTGCTGGTGCTCTTTAGGGTTGTATTTCTTGGCTTACATTTGTAGTAAAAAAATTCTCTGACGGCACCAGGCCACATTGTGATACGGCCACATAACTCTGAAGGGTCGTCAGCTGCACGACTATCGTCTACATTCTCGATGCTGCTCGAAGAATTGCCAGAAAATAATTGCAGAAATTACCATGACGCTGCGGCCTATTATAACCACACTTATTTAATTCTGCTTTAGGTAGGTTCAATTTTATGTTGATGCCACCTAGCAAATCCTACTGAAGTAAAGTTAAAAGCTGGGGTATTTTTGCAAATCTTGAAGCTTATTTGTTAGTATTGTTATTCAATTTTTCAAGATAAAAACCATACACAAACCATCTACCAAGTGTCAAGAATCCGTATGTAAAATTTCAGCAAAATCGGTTCCGTAGTTCTCGCAGTTTGCAATTACAACGGTTT
The DNA here is from genome assembly GCF_036245765.1 of Copidosoma floridanum. Classification (NCBI taxonomy): domain Eukaryota; kingdom Metazoa; phylum Arthropoda; class Insecta; order Hymenoptera; family Encyrtidae; genus Copidosoma; species Copidosoma floridanum. Next base: position 6,803,891 of record NW_028321904.1, on the reverse strand, counting down.
TAGCAACTTCGCTCTATATATAAGAAAGATAATTAAGATTTTTATTTTCAAAAACAACGAGAACTTATAATCAATAAAAATAACTTTGAAACTAGTGTAGAACAATTTGTTGTAACGAAAATCGTAACGAAAAGCTTTGCTGCAATTAACCAAAAATAATTATTTTGCAAAATGGATTAAGTATAAGAACATTCCCAAATACTTTATTTTATATAACACATTTTACTTTAAAAAAAAATTTAATAGAAAATATTGAAATAAGAAGATTAAACAAAATATTCACAAAAATAAGAAACAGTTTTTTATAACTTACTCCCAAGAAAACTTACACTGCTACATTCCTAAAAAATATTAAAACCAGTGATTAGTAAGAAGATTGCTGACTGTCATGCTACAGAGTGTGCCTACTTTGTTCCAGTGGTTTGAGTGCCCCACCATGGTCAAGCGGCCGAACCATGTGCACATTTTTTTGTTTATTTAAAAAGCATGGTAGAGGTATAAAAAAAGTGGATTCACGTGAAAATGTCTATATAGGCGCACATCTTGGAGACGCGTTTAAGGGGTATACCGAACGTGTGCCTACAACGAGAGAAGTGGAAACGTTAGCTATATAGCTGAATAGCTAAGCACACAGCTAAAGCAAGGGACGACGCAGTTTTTTTACCTTTAAAGTCTATTGACCTTGCAACCGAGTATACGCAATAAATATATAATTGACTCGCTCTTGCTTTAGCTTTGATATTATCCATAAGTTATACTTAATTAAATAGTGGAACTAAAATCTCATTAATAATGTGCACAGACTTTCGATTTTAATGCATTATTTTTTTAAATTTTGCCATACTTTTAACATTTCCAAATCCATTTGTGTTTTAAAAAAATACATAGCTTCAAATATTTTTTAAGATTTTAAGTACGGCTTTAACCCCTAATTTTTTAGTTTTGCACAACCTAACTGCTGTAAATCGTAGGACAAGCTTTAAAGAATATCCATAAACATATGGGACTTTGAAAGAACTTTCACATGTACTCTGAATAGCTGAGATAGAGAAGGCTTATGCCGCTTTGTAAATTGTTTTGCACTTAAGGGTTTAAATCCACATCATCGTTGATTTTTTTTTTTTCTCATTTAATTCATCGTTTTGTCTTTATTCCTCTTGCTTGTGTTTCGCTTCAAAATAAATATGTGTCGTTATTATTTTTTCTCAAATGCATCAAAATAAATATTGTTACTGTAATGCTTCTTGTTAGCAAGGCAATTCCATAATCTTATAATACTAAAATCACTTTTAAGGATTTTAACATAACTTGTGCATTTTAAAACCCCTAAGAAATTATGAGCATCCTATTCACGACTAAAAAAAAGCTAATGGTATAAGTTTCAATAAAAGTACAATCATCAGTTCCTGGCTAATGCTATTTTCTTCATATTAAAATTTTATTTAGTAAATAAATTCAACGAACGCAATAGAAAATAGTTTCGTGAAAATTTCTTAATTTTTGCAAATCTTTAATGATATGTCCTACTTTCATCTATTTTAAGACTGCCAGAAGACTAATTATAAATGAAACAGTTTAATGAATAAGTAATAAAAATTATTTGGCAAGATTCTGAAACAAAACATTTTTACTAACATCGCAATATTTTGTGTTAAAAAAAATGAATTACCTTTTAGGGTGATGATTAAAATCAAGCTATTCGTAGGCTGTAGATTATTAAGAAAGTTTAATTATGTATGTTAAATGCAGAAAAAATATCATAATACTTTTTACAATAATACCATCAGGTGAGTGCAAAAAAGAGTCTTTTCTGAGTAAAAGCCAAGGAAGAGCCTTTTTGAATTTTTGGGCTAAGAAAAATCTCCTTAAACTAGAAGAAAAAGCCTTTTTATACAGAGGTACACTGACACTGAGGTGTATTAAGCCAGCGTCAATTGGTACAATAAAGCCTAACGAAACGTTGCTCAAGATTATTCTTCGAAATTTTTGAGTTCTTATTTGCTCCTCACCCAGCTCTTGGTTGGTCATGTACCTCTTTACGGATTAAAAAATTTATTTATTTATTCTATACTGGAGAGCAAAACGAGAAGTTCAACAAAAAGACATAAGCCCCATTTTAACCAATTTGTTAACTTCTATTTCAAGGTGGTAATGTATATATTCTTATAGATCAATTATATATATATGTATATATATATATATATATCTTTCTATATTATATAGTTAACTCAGTGATGTCTTCCTCACAAAGCCCTTACCACCCCCTGTTTGCCCCCCACTGCCCCCCACTAACCCCCTACAAAATGAGGTAAAAACCCGTTATTTTTTTGCTTATTTTGACACATTGTAGTTTTTCTCGAAACCCCCTACAGCCCCCCACCGACACCCCACAGCCCTTTTTACCGATCCTCCACACATTTTTTCATGGCCCCCCACTGCCCCCCTCTGACCCCTCACAAAGTTTTTGGTGGGCTGACTTTTTTTGTTAGCATTTTGTAACGTTGCATTTTGCCAGCCCTGTCAATGTGTTGAAGTCTATTACCATATTCCTACTAAATCAGATTAAAATATTGTATAGTATTTATTCTCAAAACATTTCACATTCCCCCACCTACCCCCTATGGCCCTCCCACTGACCCCCACGAATTTTTTTATGGCCCCCACCACCTCCCCACACCACTTTTTTGGAACCTGACAGTGATCATACCGTCTTACATATCTTTGGACAAAACTGTCTTATTGCCATGATTTATTTTATCGTCTAGAAGAAATTAAAAGTCATAAATTGATTTATAGGGGGTTGTTGCGCAAAACATCATTATTTATACAACTAAGTACGTTTACAAACCAATTTATATGGAGTTAACAATATTTTAAAACCAAATAATATATACACATATATTACTGCGCATAATGATTATATCATCATCACTTATATAGTCCTTTATTACACAATTTTTTTTTTTACGTACATAAACTTAAGTTAAATTTAGAGTTTTATTAATATAAACAATGAAAGTTTCGCATCACTTTATGAGTCATCTTATAAAGCCTGATGAAATCACGAAGACTTACGTCCATTTCTATTTTGTTTTAAATTAATGCTGAAATTGGTACAATAGATGAACACGATATACATTTATGAGAGGTATTATTAATTAATAAATTTTACCTATACATAAAAGGATAATAATTAAATCATGTTAGGAATATTAGATACATTATTATATTTAAAAATTTCTTTGCAAACTATATTTTCAATCTCTAATCGATTTTCTCTATCGACTTGAACAAAAATTCTATTTTCATCTTTGCATCTTGATAAAGCCACACATAATTGACCATGAGAAAATAAAGGTTTTTTTAAGTTTAATCCCACATCATCAAAACTTTGACCTTGAGACTTATTTATAGTCATAGCAAATGCTACAACTAATGGGAATTGTTTTCTATGTAAAATGAGAGGTAATGATAAAGTTTTTCCAGTATTTAATGTTATTCTTTGAATAAAAACTTTATTACCAATTTATTCTCCCGTTACTATTTCGCCTTCTACGTTATACTTTAGTAAATTAGTAATTCGCAATCGTGAATCGTTACATAATCCGTCTGATATACTCAAATTTCGAATTAACATTACTATTGTACCTATTTTTAATTTAAGTTCATGAGGTGGCAAGCCTTTACGAATGTTGTTTAACATTTCTACGGGAAAATTTATGTAAATATTATTATCTGATTTATCAACACCTTTATATGTTGCAGTATCGATGCTATAATAAGTTTTAGTTTCCCTATGTAATTTACTTAAAATCTTATTGTTTAAAAAAAAAGTATATTTATTATGTGAAGTTAGTAGCACGTTATTGTTAAAACGGTTGCTGTAATTACCAAATATTTTGGTACAGACATTATCTGTTATCCAGGATTTAGGAATGTTAAATGTTTCTATGTCCCTTTCTCCAATTCTTAACAATAATTTTGAAAATTCGTTATTACTAGAACGAATATTCTTTTGCTATCTTAAAATTTTGAAGAAGTTCCATAGAAATAATAATTTAATAGTTTCTTCTATTATTATAGTTCTATTACCGTTTTTTACAACTCAAAGGATTTGTCGAAAATCTCCTCCTAATACTATTAATTTATTACCAAAGCAAAGTTTTGTATTACACAAGTTTCTCAACGTTCTATCAACGATTTCTAAAGCTTTTTTCGGAATCATAGAAGCCTCGTCCCATACTATTAAATCAACTTCCCTTAATTTTTTTTTTTCAGTTTTAAATTCTAAAAAAACACTTTCAATATTATCAAAGTCTAGATGTAAACGAAAAGTTCTATGACTGGTCATACCTTTTGGTAGTAGTACAGATGCAATTCCTGTCGAAGCCATTGACGAAATATTTGTGCCTGTAGAAATGAAGTAATAAATGAGTGTTTTATATAAGTAGATTTTTCTGGATCCACTAGGACCATCAATGAAATATACTTTTTTATCTTGTTCACACATAGTTTTAAAAATTTTTCTTTGATCTTCATTTAAATTTGTGTACATTATGTCGAACATTTTTTTACTGAAAGATGTTTCCTCAAATTTGCAATTATTTATATAGTTGCTAATGGTTGGTGTCAGTAAACTAAAAGACTCACATGATTTACCGTCTGATACTAAAATTTGATTAATATGTAGAAGAGCTCAACTATTATTATCATTATTGAAGTCTTTCGTAAAATGTTTTTCAATATTCATTCTATCTCTTATCTCCTTAAATGTTTTCTGAAATCAAAAACCAAGCAAAAAAAATTGTCTCAACTGGTATGGAAAAATAATTGTTATGGCTTCTTTAAAAATATTGTCGATTTCAGAATCATGTTCTATTGAACTCATTGCAATTGCAGTAGTCCTGAAATTTTGATATGTTATTTCATTATGTTTTTTAACGTCTTCAAACGATGTAGCTCTATGTCATTTATTACAAATAAGTTTTTAAAAAAAGCGTTCATGATGTTTTAGAGATAATATGTTTAATCTACCTATAGCAATATTTTTCAGTGTAACTTTCCTTTCTTTCCAAATTTTAAGTTAATTGTCAAAAATGTTATGTTCTGGAATGTTAACGTATTTTAGCGATTTTGCAAAATCATCTACTTTATTTAATTTAAACAAAGCTGTAAGGGGTGTTTGATAATTTTTTATTACATTTTTGATATAATTTTCTTCAAATATGAGTTTTTGTTTATTTTCAAGATGAACAGCTAGATTCACAACTGTATGACTTCTACCACAAATTGGATATTCTTGAAGTCTCAAAGCTGCTGTCATTGGACTCACATATCAAGCATCTACGTAACTACTAATTGTACTTTGTATTGATACTGCTTTGTATTAATGCACAATATTCGGAAGTTGGGGAGTTGGCGCGCAGTGCGCGCAGGGGGGCGTGAGCCCCACTAGTACATACATATATATATTTATCGTATACTGGCAGTTCATCAAGCTGCGTCAAAACTGTAGATGATAGTCCTGCAGCTGGGTATTCAGGTTACCGAGAATTCTCTTCTTCATTGGGCAAGTGATTGTAGTCTACTTTTATTTTAAACCTCCAGGATTGACAAGTGCTACCAGAAATAAATTTATTTTAACAGATGTCGTTTCCAGCGGAATACCAGAAGGCGTGTCTAGCCAAAGCACATTCTGCTCCAACACTTCAGAGTTATGTGGCCGTATAACAATCTCGCCTGGGGCCGTCAGAAAATTTTTTCACAACATATCTAAGCCAGGAAAGACAGCCCTGAACAGTACGTGTAGCCACAACTGCCAACTTTTTAGTGGTCGTTTCAACGGCTTACCTACAGAAAAGGTATTCTCCAGGCCCACTTTCCTGACTAGCAATGAGCGGTTGGTTATCCGGGGAATAACTTGTAGACGAAATATACTTTGGTCAGGATGGATTTGGAAATGTTAAGAGTATGGCAAAATTTCAAAAATGATGCATTGAAATCTAAAGTCTGTGCATTTTATTAATAAGCATTAAGTTCTACTATTTAATTAAGTAAGACTGATAGATAATATAAAAGCTAGAGCAAAAGCAAGTCAGTGAAATAAATATAGCATACTCGGTTGCAGAGTCAAAAGACTTTAAAGGAAAAAAAATTGGGGTTGCTTGCTTTGGCTGTGTGCTCAGCTATTCGTCTATATACATAATATTTTCACTCCTCTCCTTGTAGGCACACATTTAGTATACCTTTTTTATGCGTTTCCAAGATATGCGCCTATATGGACACTTTCACGCGAATCCTCTACTCTCTTACACCTCCCATGCTTTTTACATTAACAATAAAAAGTGCGCATGGTTCGGCTGCTTGACCGTGGCGTGGCGCTTGAACTACTGAGACTAAGTAGACACACTCTGTAGCATGACAGTCAGCAATCTTCCTGCTAATCTCCAGTTTCAATATTTTTTAAGAATGTAGGAGTCTTAGTTTTCTTAGGAGTAAGTTATGAAAAACCGTTTCTGATCTTTTGTAGATATTTCGTTAAATCTTCTTATTTTAATATTTTCTATTAAATTTTTTTCGAAAGTTAAATGTGTTATTGAAAATAAAGTTTTTAGGAATGTTCTTATACTTAATCCATTTTGCAAAATAATTATTTTTGTTAATTGCAGCAAAGCTGTTCGTTACGACAAGTTGTTTTATACTAGTTTCAAAATTATTTTTATTGATTATAAGTTCTCGTTGTTTTTTAAGATGAAAATCTAAATTGTCTTACTAATATATAAAGCGAAGTTGCTAAATCCATTGTAATCGCAAACTGCAAAAACTACGGAACCGATTTTGCTGAAATTTTACATACCGAATTTCGACACTTGGTAGATGATTTAAGTATGGTTTTTATCTTGAAAAATTGGATAACAATACCAATAAATAAGCTCAAAGATTTGGAAAAATACGCCAGCGTTTAACTTTAGTTCAGTAAGATCTGCTAGGTGGCATCAACATAAAATCGAAGCTACCTAAAGCAGAATCAAATAAGTGTGGTTATAATAGGCCGGAGCGTCACGGTAATTTCTGCAATTATTTTCTGGCAATTCTTTGAGCTGCATCGAGAATGTAGACGATAGTCGTGCAGCTGACAACCCTTCAGAGTTATGCGGCCGTATCACAATGTGGCCTGGTATCGTCAGAAAATTTTTTTACTACAAATGTAAGCCAAGAAAGACAATCCTAAAGAGCACGGGCAGCTACAATGGCTACATTTTCAGTGGTCGTATCTTAGTCGGAAGAATATGGAAACTCACATTTTCATGACTAACGATGAGCGGTTAGTTATCTGGGAAACGACCTGAAGACGAGATATATTTGGGTCAGCGGCTTATCTTCCTCATGTACGGTCTCCGTACACAGACTTCGAGGGTAGGAGTCAAGCTACCAGCAACTGGCTCTCCATCATTAGGAACAATAAGGAATAACTAAAAATTTCACCATGGGCCTTTTTCAGGGCCAATATCAGTATTGACGTTTAGTACTTAACGTTCAATCTCATCGGTTTTTTTCAGGGCCACCTTAATTTAAACTACCTTGCCAACAAGTACATTTTCAATACTATTTCCGAAAATATTATTCGTCAACTAAAAGACTACGTAAGGCCAGCCACTATTAAATTAAGTCAGTCATTCATTGGCAGACGTCACGAGCAGAGTTGTTCGTCGCAAGGCTGGGAACCCTGGTGACTGACGACCCTATATTACCCTCTATACTCTAAGCATTCAACCAGGAATTACCAATCATCTTCAAGGTCTGCGCTAAGTGAACCTAACAGCTATTAAGGAGAGAAAAAACTTGAGCCAACAGGAGGCTTCAACGGGCAAGGATCTCAAACCAATTTCTCTTAATCTCTTCACCTTAGATCATCAAAACAGCTGAGTCTGTAAAAAAAAGGTGACTTAAACACCAATGTCGTAGACGGTTTACAAGGAGTCGTTGGGAAAAAGCACTACAACTATCCCCAAAGTTTCGGACTTTGCAATTTTTTTCTCGATCTATCTAGGTCTTTAACAGCAGGCCAGAGAAAATCTCCCTGAGGTATCCAGGCAGTCACAATTGCTGTAAACTTTAGTCAAGCACGAGTTTACTTACGACAGTGGTTTTTTTAGGCCAATCGGACGTTGAACTACCTTGCCATCAAATGTATATGAATTTAACAAAGTTGACAGAAAATAGTCTTTAGGAGTCACAAAAGTCTTAAGCATGCTTAAAGTCGCAAGAGGGTGAATTATAAAGAAGACTTCCTTTAAATGTATCTGATAACTACAATTTTAGGCGTCAAGAAACTGACGCAGGACATTAATTGGTATTGAAACAGCAGCCTTAAAATCGACAAATCAAGAATTGTTTACGTAAGAGATCAGCTCTTCATTTAACCCTTACAGTAATCTCTTACATTTCTAAAGATCTTAATTCAGGTTTTCAAGTAAGAAAAAAGTATATTGCAATTTTTGTGGCAATAAAAAATGTAGAGATTAAGCTCCAGGACTTTGTTGCTCTGGTAACGAAGTTGTGAAATGAGAGATCAGAATCATTTTTAATGTTTATTTTCGGAAGCTTAAAGGACTTCACAGAAAATGCACTTTTTTACTCATAACTCTCGAAATTTGTTCAAGAATTTTTAAAAAAACCAATATGTTAGTGTTTAGTATAGTTAAAATTAGTATAAAAAATATTAAAATATATATATATATACATCTATAAAATTGGTCTTTAAGAATAAATACATTACCACCTTAAAATAGAAGTAAACAAATTGGTTAAAATGGGGCTTATGTCTTTTTGTCAAGCTTCTCGTTTTGCTCTCCAGTATAGAATAAATGTGTTGATTCGTAAAGAGGTACATGACCAACCGAGAGCTGGGTGAGTAGCAAATAAGAACTCAAAAATGTCAAAGAATAATCTTAAGCAACATTTTGTTGGGCTTCATTGTACTATTTGACGCCAGCTTACTACACCTCAGTGTCAATGTACCTCTGTATAAAAAGGATTTTTTTTTTAGTTGAAGAAGATTTTTCTTTACCCCAAAAATTCAAAAAGGCTCTTCCTTGGCTTTTACTCAGAAAAGACTCTTTCTTGCACTTACCCTATGGTATCATTGTTCAAAGTATTATGATGCTTTTCCTGCATTTAACATAAATAATTAAACTTTCTTAATAATCTACAGCCTACGAATAGCTTGATTTTAATTATCAGTCTATAAGGTAATTCAATTTTTTTAACACAAAATATTGCGCTGTTATAAGCAATATTGTGTCTCAGAATCTTGCCAAATAATTTTTATTACTTATTCATTGAACTGTTTGCAAATCTATAATAATATGTCCCACTTTTATTTATTTTTAGACTGCCAGAGAAATAATAATAAATAAAAGATTTGCAAAAATTTAAAAATTTTTACAAAACTATATTCTATTGCGTTCATCGAATTTATTTACTGAATAAAATTTTGATATTAGGGAAATAGCAGTAGCCAGGAGCTGATGATTGTACTTTTATTTAAACTTCTACCTTTGGCTTTTTTTTTGTCGTGAATAGGATGCTCATAATTTCTTGGGGGCTTTAATATGCACAAGTTATGTTAAAATCCTTAAAAGTTATTTTAGTATTATAAAATTATGGAATTGCCTTGCTAACAAGAAGCATCAAAGTAATAACATTTATTTTGATGTATTCAAAAAAAAAATAATGACGACACACATTTTTTTTTCTGCGAAACACAAGCAAAAGGAATGAAGACAAAATGATGAATTAAATAAAATAATAAAATAGAGTAAAAAAAAAATTCTACAATGATGTGGACTTGAACCCTTAAGTGCAAAACAATTTACGAAGCGGCATAAGCCTTATCTGTTTCAGCTATCTAAAATACATGTGGAACTTCTTTCAAAGTCACATATGTTTATGGATATCCATCGAAGCTTGTCTCATAATTATATATATATATATATATATATATATATATATATATATATATATATATATATATATATATATATATATATATATATATCAACATACATAAATGTAGTACCAACTTAAAATCGGAGAAATAAAAATTAAAGGCTCTTTTTTATATTCGGTTCAGAAAGGCTGTTTTACGTGTATTACTCTGAAAAGACACTGTATTATGCTAACCTGACAATTTATTTGGAGTCAGGAGCTATGAGAATTAATAAAAATTTTCAACTACAAATGTATGTATCAATATAAACCAAGTCTAGGTCTATTTCTGCTAGCAAAAACCTTCATAAAGAATTAAGGGGAATGTTGTGATATTTTATTGTTATAAGAAATTTTTAAAAAAATTTGTAAGGATATGTTTCAGTATCATAAATAATATAATGATATTACAAAGAGCCTAGATTTACCGTTTTTGAAAAACAAAATCGTGAAGTTAGCCCCTTATGCACATGCTCTTAAGAAGAACTTGACGAAAAATTTACGTTATCACTCATAACTCTTGAAATTTTTTTAAGGATCTTAAAAAAAACTAATATGCTAGGGTTTATTATAGTTTAAATAAGTTTACTAAAATTGAGGAAGCCTAGCTTTACCGTTTTTAAAGTATAACAGTTTAAAGTCTAGTTACAACGTTACTAGAACACATATGTAGTGGCACAGTCTGAGTTAAAAGTTAGATTAATTTGGTATTTAACGTTCGTGCTTACTTTTCTGGGCGATTTTCTGTTCTATACATCTGATTTTCAAATTATTTATCTGTTTTGTTAAGAATAAACACAACAAAGACATTTCTAATACGAACATTTAATTCAGAAGTTGACTGTACCACGACAATCCCCTTAAAATAGTATTAACATATACATTTGTAGGGCAAAATCTTCAAAAAATCCAGAGTTTTTCAAAAGAATTGACCAATTACTGATCCTAGTTTTCCATTTTTTTCTCGAAATCATGAAGTATTTAAACTACAGTTGCCTGTAACTAAGTGCCTACTTTTTTATGATAAATTAATGAATCTATGATTCTCAAAAATAAATATGTTGAACTATAAAAGAGGCATTTTAAAGATATTGAATTTAAGCTACTCGTCGTGAGAGTTCTACGAGCTTTTTAATAAAAGCAACCTATGTCACGGGATTGAAGATACCGATAAAACGACGATGCTAATATAACTACAAAAAAAATTAGCTGCCTTGTAATGTATGGCTAGAGGTAATTCTTGATAATGAAATGATAAGAGCAATTTAAATTGTGAAATTCTAATATTTTTTATAGTTATTAATCTATAAAAATATATATAGTGCACTTTCAAAACAGAAGAAAAAAAATTTTTGTTTATTGTATGCGATTTACGTGCTGTCAAAAAATTTTAGTAACTATTTCTGGAAAAGTACAATAACAATTTATCGTAGGTAGAAAGATTAACTTTTTATATACCTTACAACATCTTTTTTAAATCCATACTCCTAGTTGCAAGTGGTTAAAACTAGTATGTCTTAAATAAAAAAAGCTTTGCTCAGTCTCTGCAGAAGTCTATAATCTAAAATATGCACTATTTATAAAGACTAAAGAATCTGCTTTAATATTTGTACATATATGCAGTACGAATTTTGTCAATGCAATAACCACAAGGTATTAATGAGGAACGTAAATATAAGCTAAAAAATAAAATATATGTACGTAGATAAATATTCACGTATAATTAAATGTAAGTTGTACGTTACTGGTAATAATCATATTTAATGTAATCGTAGTGGAAGTGTGAGTTTTCTTCTGCCTTCAGCTTTTTTCTGTCGTAAATAGGATGCTCACAATTCCTTAGGGGTTTTGAAATGCACAAATTATATTGAAATCCTTAAAAGTTATTTTAATATTATAAAGTTATGGAATTAACTTGCTAACAAAAAGTATCAAAGTAACAACATTTATTTATATGTATCCGAAAAAAAATAATGACGATACATATGTATTTTTCAGCGAAACATAAGCAAAAGAAATAAAAGCAAAATGATTAATATATTAAAAAAAAAAAAATTCTACGATGATGTGGATTTGAACCCTTTAGTGCAAAACAGTCTACGAAGCGGCATAAGCCTTATCCGTTTTAGCTATCTGAAATACATTTGGAACTTCTTTCAAAGTCACATATGTTTATGGATATCCTTCGAAGCTTGTCCTACAATTCACGGCAGTTAGTATGTGTAAAATCAATAAATTAGTAGTTAAAATTGTATTCAACACTTAAAAAAATAGTTGGAGCTGTATATTTTTTAAAAACACAACGGATTTAGGAATGCTAAGAGTACGGCAGAATTAAGAAATAATGCATTGAAATCAAAAGTCTGTGCACACAATTAATGAGCATTTAGTTCCACTATTTAATTAAGTAAGACTTATAGATAATATTAAAGCTATAGCAAGAGCAAGTCAGTTAAATATATATAGCATACATACGGTTGCAGAGTCAAAAGACTTAAAAGAAAAGAACTCGTGTCGTTGCTTGCTTTGGCTGTGCGCTTAGCTATACAGCTATATAGCTGACATCTTAACTCCTCTCCTCGCAGGCACACATTCGGTATACCTCTTCCACGAGTCTCCAAGATTTGCGCCTATATGGACATTTCCACGCGAATCCACTTCTCTTATACCCCTATCAAGCTTCTTAAATAAAAAAAAAATATGCGCCTGGTTCGGCCACTCGGTCGCGGTGGGGTGCTCGAACCACTGGAAAGAAGTGAGCACACTTCGTAGCTTGGCAGTCAGCAATCTTCCTACTCATCTATGATTGAAACGTACACTTAGAAAAGTAGTGTTAAAAAAAATATTATAACTGAACTAAAAATTACTATAATTTTAGAAAAACTGAGCTATACTGAACTGATGACGCAAAGTTATTACGTTTAAAAAAATGTTTATTATATTTTGATTACTTTTTATTTAGCAGTAGCCCTACCAAAATTATTCCATGGCATAATAAAATTACTATGTCTTACTTAGTAAAAATCGTGATAGTACAATGTTTGATACACAAAATAGTGAATTTTATTGTAATCGTTTCAAAATGTACTACATTCTAAAGTAAGATTTGTTTTGTGACATAGTAAAATTTCTCATTCCATCGCATTGCTACTCAGAATAGTAAAAATGACTATGTTTGAAAGTAATTTTGTACGATGTCCGTAAGTAAATACGCCTATCGAGTCTCAAATTTGAGGTTATACGAATGTAAATATAAAGAGAAACAAATTATTTTATTTATCAGATTTATAAGGGTAAGAAATTGATACGTGCTGACAATTAGTTTTGAATCTACTCTTTATCCGTTGTTAACACCTTGGTCTACAGGAAACCCTTTGATTTTCAACTTTATTGTGAGTATGATAAACAGTACACGTTCCCACATGTACTTTATTTATACTTACGTGGACATCATGTCTCGTGGTCTAGTGGTTACGAAGCCTGACTTGGAAGCTTAAAAATGAAGACTTAAATTGCGGATGCTGCAGATCTTTTTAAAATAAAAATATGTTTCAAATTTATCAGTATCTATATACTACAAGGATAAAAAATCTATAGTCACTTTATTACTTAGTCTTCTGTTTGATATATATGTTATCCCAGCAATATGTATGTATGTATGTATTTTTTTCCCTTACTTACTAATATAAAGATTCTTTCGAAGCAAAGTCAAAATTACTATGTCGAATACCAAATTTTACTATAATCTGGTTTTACTACGTAGAATAGTGATTTTTATAATATAACACGTATATCTCAGCTTTCCCATAAAATATAGTAATTTGTATCATAGCTGTAACACTTTTTCTAACACTACTTTTCTCAATGTGTAGAGCAATTAAATAGCAGACATTTAAATATACTGCAACTGCAATGGGTTTATTTGATGGTGATACTAAAAACAATAATACTTTCGAAAAAGAAGTTACTTTAGGGTTTCTGCATCCATTCAGATAACTTTTTCCGTGGTTTTTAGTTCCACAGAATATTTATGGTAATAAAATACAAAACGAACATAAGAAAAAAATACGGGAAGTTTTGTTGATAATAGAAGTAATCAAATTCTTTTATTTATCTTTGTATAGGTTGATTTGAACAATTGTATGATTGTTATGCTAATTCTGTAATTGTCTTAATATATAAAAGATAAAAACTATCTTTTGGATAAAGTACTATCTTTTAAGAAAAAAATGTTTGACTCATTGAATATTAATTTGAGTAACAATAAAACAAATATTTTATACGATTTGCGAGAAAATTATACGTTTTTTGATAATGGTTCTGGAGATTCGAAAAAACCTATTTATATAAAACAGAGTAATAATTTTATTCCTTAAGGTGAATACATTTTCCAAAGGCTTAAGCTGGAATAGCCATAAAATAATTTACATAAGTATAAACTTTGTAGAAATTTATATTATATTTTTTTATTTATTCATTTATTTTTTCAATAAAAACTGTTTTTATAAGGAAAAATAATATAGGGCCATGACTTGCAATAACAATTTGTCTCTATTTTCACTATTTTCTGAATAAAAAATTTGAGACAACGGTCTAAATGTGATGGAAAGCCTGCAGATTTTAACATACAGTATTACTTTTGACTTCTTTTATTTAGTCCACATATATGTTTACACTAGCGCAAACTATCTAAGCCATTTACGAGAGAATAACCCATATGTGCATGAACATGTATCATAACTGATATAAAACAGTTAACTAACTAAAAACTTCGTTATATTTAAACTAATTAACAGAATAGTTCTATTTTCCTCACAAGTAGGGAATTCGAGAAGCATGTACAAAAACTGTTGCTTGACGATAGTCATACTGGTGTGATTGACGCACATGAGTGGCTAGAAATACCGGTAATTCGTGTTGTTTTAATGAAGCTTCCTTGCGAGAACTTGATAAGCAAAATACGTTTAATTTGGTAGATAAAAATCTGCTCAGTCCAATGGTAACTCCGTTTACATTCCAAATCAGACAAAATCTAGAGAAAATTCAGCTAAAAGTTGAACTGTTTATCCCAAGCTTAAATAGAAGAGCATTAAAAAATCAGCTGTACAAGCATTTTCCGACTCAAAATCAAAAACATTAGCAAATATTTTATGATTTACTTGTGAAAAAACTCTGTCCTTTTTAATTCTGTTTTGAAAAATGCTGGAAATCGGTCATTTTTTAAAGATATTCGGCAAGAAAAACATGAAAATTAGTTTCATGGTTACGAGATAAACGGTAGCAGAGATACTGACACTGCTTATATGTACAAGAGTCAAATTCTTCTTCTTGACTATAGCAGTAGACAAGGGAGCTACCTGAATTATTCATAGTGATCGTGGTCATTCGTATAGCTTAACAGAGTTAAGTTTTTTAGAGGGTTAATTCTAACAAGCTTGAAAAAAAATACAATTTATTTAATTTAATAATGCAAATTAATAGTAATAAAATTTTGAAAAAATTTCCGTAGAAGTCTTAGAAGAATGGCAAAAATGGTAAATTGTGGTTTTTTACTCAATAAACAAACAGTAGGCCTTAAATTAAAAAAAAATTGGTAAATATATGTATGGCAAAAAGACGAATAAAGAAAGCCAAGGTTAATCCGTATACTCGTTTACATTTGCATTAAAGACTGAAATTTGGCCAAGTAATAGCTTGTCATGGCCCGTGGCTTGCGCTTTTTAGCGCAAGCTCAGTACTTTCCGGCCAAGCACCCGAGCGCTCAGCAACAGCCAGATCGGAAGGCTGAGTCAGGACACAGGTGCAAAGCTCAGATTGGCCCTGGATATGAGGTGATGTCTTCCTGAATTCTTCAGGTATTCGAAGGAGGAGCCAGGGCCTGAGAAGTGCGGCCGTGCCACGACAGTGGACGGCAGTTGAGATTTGACAAAGCTTCTGGGCAGTTGTAATGCTCCCTCACAATCTATACGAATAAACGGGATTCAACTTATAATCGTCTCTACCGTCCTTTGTCAAGAACCCTTCCGTAACAGACTCATTTTGGTGACAGTGGTGATCGACTCAGGTTTAGCGCTTCGTCGTCTAGGTTAAGACAACGGGGAGCAGTTCGGAGGACCACTATCAGGTGGGCAGCAACTCGACTCAGTTGCAACACTGGCGCAGATCATGTGGAAAATTGTATACACGCTTCTAGGGTCACTAGCTATGCTCAGGTGAGTGCATTCAAGAATAAGAAATTAGCAAGTGATCCCAAACTGTGTAGGAAATCTATTACGAAGTGTTTTGCACACTACACGTAGATCATACTCGAATTCGTAGTTTTTAGAATTGCGTTATTCATAAAATTCAGATCAAAGAACGCCACTCTAATATAATAATTAAACCTTATATATATATATATATATATATATACAGTACTTACTAATAACATAAGCACGTTAAATTTATAACTAGCGTTTTTCACAAGGCACACATTGTCAAAACTACAGTACTTATTGATAAATTTTGATGATTTGTAATTATGATTTATGCAACAGTCATGACAAAAGTTATAATCTTAAACATTGCTAAAAAGGCTGCCCTGGTAACTGGATTCAGTAAACACATACTCCAGCTCACAGCCACTACGGCTTGTATCAGTAACAATATTACCTGGACCACACGTGTTGGGTAAATAAAATCTAGTGTCTACGACATTGTTGTCACTCGAGGTGTTTAATTTATGTCTGATATTCCTATCTGTAGAGCTATGAGATTTCTTCTATAAAAGCATACTACGACTTCCCTTTCTTTAAGTATAACCCCAGTTAATTTGTGGTGGTAACAATCGGCTAAGAATATTATCTGTACTGAGGAAACTCTAAGATTAGGAACCAACATACAAACAATGATTGTGTTTATATGTCGGAGGGCGGGTTCGTGGCCCTGTGTAAAAGAGCGAAATTGCTCAAATTGCCGATTATATACAATACTTAAAAATATTTATTATCAAGTTTCAAAATTTATCTGTTGAATAATCAATTAATTCGTGCACCATATACAGCAATCGTTTATTGATTATTACTTTATTGAGTTCTCCTGAATATTTCCTTAATTTAATTAATTTAATAATTTAATATATTTTTCAACTTATTCAATATTTTTCTAATCTAATATCTTTTTTATTTTATTCCTGTCCCTTTTTGGGGTTCAGATAATATTCTCAGTTTATTAAACGATTTCAAATCTTAACAGCTATTTTTCTAGTTTTTATCTTAAACTATAAAAAGGAACTCGCAATCTTATGTGGAGGGGAAGGTTTGCTTAAATAAGAACAATCAATTTATTTTTAATTATCTTATATTTATTCAATCATATGATTCTAAGGAAATTATATATTAAATTTTTTTACATGTATTAATTTTATTTGAGTGATCGCAATTTTTTACGTTAATAATAAAAAACAATTTATAATATACTCGACAATTCACTTAAAATTTATTCGCTTTTTTAATAGAAAATTTTACAAAAATGACAATTTGAATTTTCCCTCCTTAGTATCTCTGCTTGAACACGTTAGGTTAGACTAATGCGAAATTTTATTACAACCGCGGAAAGTTAGTGTTAGGTACCTATTCGACCAAGTCACGTAAGGTTAGGTCGTTCTTAGGGCCCTTGGGTGCTTGAGCACTGCTCAAGTCGTCAACCCAGGAACTTCGCCTAAGAACGTGGTCGCTAACCCTAGTGTCTCGACTACTTGGGGATGCGTCGTCTCCACGCTTAAAGCGGTCGAGCACCGAAAGTCCAAGTAGGTACCGGTTAGTGGAAGTGTTACCTTGTTGGTGGTGTACACACTTACTTTTCAGCTACCGGCCTTCGTACTTCGTCTCTATCTCTCCCTTCGTGCTCGTCGCGGTATTGTACCGGTGCACGGGAAAGTTCCAGGTCTGGGTGAGCAACGGATATACCGCGTCCCAGGCTCGCTGGAAGAGGAACTCTTTTTATTGCGTAATGGTGCTTTTTATGCTAACGTTATTCCCTTTTGAGTAGCAGGTTTTCCCTTCTTTGGGTGAACGCGCTCTAGCGTTTTCTTAACGTACTAGACGCACATTCCCCGCGCGCGGCTTTCAAATTTGAATTTTCAAATAGGAATTTTTTATAAAATGAAATATATGTATGTATAGAAAAAATGTGTACTATTTAAATGTCTATTAGACGGATTTTTTATTACAAGAAAATATAATAAATAGAATAATATCAATATTAATGTAAAGCGTGTATTATAAATTCTAGGTAATAGAAGTGCCCCCTTGCAATACAAAGCCAAGACTATTATCCAAAAGCTCTTACTAGTGGCAATGATCAAACTTGGTCACTTTGCTTCTGATACAACTCTTATTTAATCTTAAACAACAAATTGTTCTTATATAATTATTTTAATGCCAATCATGCTTTATGATATAATTGCCAGCTGTGACTGAGTTCTCCACCAACAAGACCATGAATCAAAGTGGCAATATACTGGAGGTTAGTTTTGATGTTATCAGACAAGAGTAGGATGAGTGCTCTACACTAACAGATACTGGCTGCACAGGCTCACCAAATTGGATTTTTTAGCACCATTTGTAAGTTATTATCAATTTTTTTAAATTGCCCTCGAATAACCATTACTTTAAATTCCTTAACTCTAGAGGTAGAAGAAGTTGTTGACAAAGGCAATGGTATCAGAGTTTTAACAAACCACGCAAGTGTGCAAATTCGAGCCAGCTTTTGTCAAGACTTATGACAGAGCTACTGTTGCAAATACATTTGCAGGATAACATGATTGTGACCAAAGAGAAAGCAAAGCAACTTGTACTAAAACCTAAAGCTTACATGAAGGACTTTGTCTATGTTTCTCAAGATTTCAGGGATCAACTTCTGTTTGGACTAGATTATGCTTTCTCACACCTTAAGGCATAACTGCAGCGCTTGCAGCACTTATAATCCAGCTCTGAATCCTCAATCCTGGCTTCTAGCCTACATGTTTAGGATGACCTTAGTTTCTGGTAAGAATTTTTTGATTATTATTGTTAGGACTATTATTATCATCATTATAATTTCACCATGAGGCAGCTCAGAAAAGTGTGTCTACTGGCAAAAACGTAGGTTTTGCAGCTCGACATGACCGTTCCTAGTTGAGATGATGCATGTGCATACCCATTAAAGACGGTCCATAGCAAGTAGTAGGAGTCACAGTAGCAGAAGTGGGGCACCCGAGTCCTAAAAATCAGAGCTCCAGTTGGACAAGATACTTTGTGGGGCTCTGCATGGGTAGCACATCATGGCTTAATACATTTGTTCTAACGTTTTTTAACGCAAAATCGAACGCTAAATTCAAACAAATGTTTTTTAGTTATCGGTGACTTTAACAGTAAATAGCAAAATTGCATTGATTTTGGGAGTATATGACGATAAATTGGTATAATCTTAATTTTTTATAACATTTTGTTTAGTTTTAATGTTAAATTTTACGTATACCTATTATTTTTATTTAAACTTTAGTGATTCATTAGTTTAACTGTTTTAATCGATAGTTGTTGTACTTAGGAATCGTTGAATGCTATCTACATTTAACTTGGCACATTTGAATAGTACGTATATCAGTATATTTAAATAATATGATCATCAACAACATATTGTTCGTAAAGGTAATAAGGTTTTATGTTGAAATAAAAAAAATTTCTCAAAGAAAGTTTTATTGTTACACTTTCAAAAGACAATTGTACTGAAAATTTTATACATCATATCTTACAATATTACCCTTAGTTATATAAATAAACTAGAAAATAACATGTTATCTTGGTACATTATTTATAATTAAATAAAATTTTCTCTCTGAATTACCAATAATAGTAAGAATAGGTAAAGTAAGCTTGAAGCTTTTAATCTTTTATAAACTTATTGGAATGATGTCTACAATTTAAATGGCTTGTAACATATTATTTACGTTTCAATTATAGAGTGTGTCTTAATTAATAACCGAAGTTTCATTCACCATAACGAATACTGTTATACTCTGAAAAATACTATTATAAAAATTTGACAATCTTTTTTTTGAATTCTAACATACGCCGTTCAAAATATTTTTCGATATTTTCGAAAATTATTTTAATGTTTTAATTGTTGGACATATGGTCTACAGATATCAAATTATAATGATAATGTTAATCTAGCTGGTATTGATATTCACCGCAAGAATAGTACGTATACCCTAGGCTTTCCAAAAAATTTTTAAAACAAGAAGAACGTAAGAGAGAGTTGAATAAGAGCTACGACTTCCCTTTCTTTGAGTATAACCTTGGTTAATTGGCGGTGGTAACAATGGGCAAAGAATATTATCTGTACTGAGGAAACTCTAAGATTAGAAACCAACACACAAACAATGTTAGTGTTTATATGTCGAAGGGTGGGATCGTTGCCCTGTGTAAAAGAGCAAAGTTGCTCAGATTGCCGATTACATAAAATATTTAAAAATAATTATTATCAAGTTTTAAAATTTATCTGTTAAATAATCAATTAATTCCTGCACAATATACAGCAATTGTTTTTTGATTATTACTTTATTGAATTCTCATCGTTCCCTGAATTTTCCCTCCAGTTAATAAATTGAATGTCTTTTTTCACTTATTCAATATCTTTCTAAATCTAATATCTTTTTTTATTTATTCCTGCCCTTTTTTAGGTACAGACAATATTCTTAGTTTATATAAACAATTTCATAAATATCTTAACAGCTATTATTCTAGTTTTTATCCTAAACTGTAAAAAAAAAACTCGCAATCATACGTAGAGGGGAAGGTTTGTTTAAATAAGTACAATCAATTTATTTTTAATTATCTTATAATTATTTAATCATATAATTCTAAGGAAATCGTATCTTCAATTTCGACATGTATTAATTATTTTTGAGTAATTGCGATTATTTACGTTAATAATGAAAAAAAAAAATATATAATATACTCGATAATTTAGAATTTACTTAAAATTTATCCGCCTTCGTTTAATAGAAAATTTTACGTAAGCAACAATTTAAATTTTCCCTCCTTAATATCTCCGCTTAGACACATTAGGTTAGACAAGCGCACATTCTTAGTACAACCACGGAAGGTTAATGCTAGGTAACTGCCTATCCTACTATGTCATGTAGGGTGAGGTCGTTCTCAGGACCCTTGGGTGTCTTGAGCACTGCTTAAGTCGTCAACCGAGAAACTTCACCTAAGAACATGATTGCTAACCATAGTGCCTTGATTACTTCGGGATGCGTCGTCTCCACGCTTAAAGCGGTCGAGCACCGAGAGTCCAAGTAGGAACCTAGGAACCGGTTAGTGGAAGGATTACCTATAGGTAGTGTGCAAACTCACTTTTCAGCTTTTGGCCTTCGTACTTGGTCTCCTTCTCTCACCTTGTGCTCGACGCGGTTATGTACTGGTGCACGAGAGAGTTTCAGGTCTGGGTGACCGTTGATCGCCGCGTCCCAGGTTCGCTGGAAGAGGACTCTTTTACATTGCGCGCCAGCGCCTTTTATACCAGCGTTGCTTCCTTTTGAGAAGCAGGTTTTTTCTTCTTTAGGTGTACGCGCTCTAGCGTTTTATTAACGTACTAGACGCACATTCCCCGCGCGCGTTGTTCAAATTTGAATTTTCGTGTTTCAAATAGGAATTTTTATAAATGAAATATATGTATATATAAAAAAAATGTGTGCCTTTGAATTTTCTATTTGACGGATTTTTTATTACAAGGAAATATAATAAATAGAAGAATATAAATATAAATGTAAAGCGTATATTATAAATTTTAGGTGATAGAAGTGCCCCCTTGCAAGCTGTTAACGTATGGCCTTTTAAGTATTTCTTATTTATTATGCATTTAAATAAGTCATGATTATCGAGAGTTAATTAATTTTTTAAATATTTATAATGCATTGTACTATGTACATATATGTTATTGTATACGTAACAATTAGTTATAAAATTCGCAGTTGATTATTTATAATAATATTATTATGAAAATATTTATTTCATGACTGAAACAAAAAAAAAGGGTGGCTTAAGATATGTCGTAGCGGGGTCTTGAACCCCTGATCTCTTGCACCGTAGTACTCTTCAGTACCTTAGCAGCTCACCTAAACTTGAACATTGATGAGGAAGACAAAAACTTGTTCATATATAATCAAGTTTCATTACTTTTAAAATTATTAACTGTATTGCAATCATTCCTAAGAGATATTGACAATTATGTTTTAGTAAATTACTACTCAAACACTAATGTTGCCAAAATTTAATATGTTCATTTATAAAAATATAAAAATCTTCCTAATTTTTAAATGTTTTTTTTAAATAATTTTTCTGTGTCTTGATATTTTTAAGTTAGTAAAAAATTAAAAAATATTACATTTTACGTTTAAAGTATCGATATTTCTTATAAATGTCAATAATCAGTAGCCAAATATTATTTTCAGTTGAGTTTCATCAATCTAAATACATACTTTGATTTTTTATTAAAAGAAAATATAATAAATAGAAGAATACAAATAGAAATGTAAAGCGTATATTATAAATTCTAGGTGATAGAAGTGCCCCCTTGCAGAGCTCATGATAAACCAATTAGTTGTGAAACTCAAAATAACATATTTCTATATAATTTAAATTTACTATGATAATTATAAATCTATTTTTCCACTTAAAATTTTTTTATAAATTAACAGACAATTTCTTACAAGATTTGCCTAGTTAGTTCGCGAAATCAATTTTTTTCAAATAGCAACTCATTGATTCACAATAAGTCAGAGCACTTGACCACATACACTTTTAAATGATTAAAATACTTATTCATACCCCAAGCATATAAGCTCATTAATTACTTGGCATTCTGAGGCCAAATATATTATAGTCTTATTATAGAGGCCAAGTATATAAGTCTTAAGCATTTTCATTCATATCATATTAAAGATTCGCATTGCACTCATTGTTGTACAAGAAGAGTTCCGATCAAGTATCTTATTGACCCAGGATTTTACTTTCATCCATCCCCGGTAAATAGGTATTTTTAAACTCCAGATTTCGTGCATAACGGTATGACCTTAAGTAGTAACTATGTACGTAACAAGTGCGGAAAACATGATTTTACGCACGAGTGATTGCTCACGCTTGCTAGTGGGATAGAATAAGCACAAAGGTTCGGTAATTTTCTATTAATTTGTGACAAGCTTGAAAAATTTATATTTTATAAGATTTACCATCAAAAAATTGATTGTAATACTATCGAAAAAAAAAAAATCTTCCGTAAAGAGCAAATAAAACGGAAGAAAATGGTCAAACAGTATCTTTTGCATTGGAAATAAACAGTAGGCCTTAAAAATAAAAAGCTTCTGTCAACATGTAAGTGGTAAAAGGGCGAATTGGATGAGCTTCGGTTGATTCCAATAGGTCCAGTTGTCTCCCCATTAAATGTAGAAAACCACGTTCTTTACCTAATTTTCAAAAAATTTATAAGCCTTGTTTGCATCAACAGTTAGAGCTTCTGGCAAAATTATTACTTCAGTAATCTTTGATAACCAAACAAAATTTCAGTATGATCAGATGAATAGTTTTTGCAAACTGCAGCTTAATACAAAAAAAGGTACTTATCTAAGTTACGATCTCTGTGCATTTAGAATTTTGATTTAAAACAATGATAAATCAGGTAAGCATATTTTTCAGTTTGAACATACTCACTTCAACAACCCGAAACCGAACTGCAGAGACTGTGCGTCCCCTACCTATGTGACTGCGGGAGCTAGTCATACCATGCACGCCGCACTGCCATGTGAAAAAAAATACCAATGCAATTTATCATTGTTACAGCAACTTCCAGAATGTACAAAAGATCAAAACTTTGGTAATGTGTACAGTAAGTATAAAAGAATACTTCTACTCCGGTGCAAGCCAAGATTTGAGCTTCGTCCAGATGCGTAAGTGCCCCTCCTCTCATTCCTTTGTGAGAAAACTGGCCTCCAAAATTATCAGTTATTTTCTTTTTTCTTTCTTCTTCTATGCCCTTTTGTATTCTAGGTAAGTGGTCCTCACGGACCTGTTCCATGCAGGGAGGTTAGTTTTTAGTCAGTAGGCACACCAGGTGAATCCGACACTGCCACTGGATTAGCTGGGGTGTCTATAAAGATTTTTTCCTCCCTGCTCCATCAAACGGAGAAAATAATATAATCTCCAAGAAAAATGGCATGCGACCGTATCAACAACTTTTTCAAAACAACATTGTTTTGTAGTAAGCTGCGGTTTGCAAAAATCATCTATTTGATCGCACTAAACTTTTGCGTGATCTTTGTTGATCACTAAAGCTTGTTACCGAAGAGCTCACGACAAAGGACGGTAAAGATGATCATACGTTGGATCCCGTTTATTCGTATAGATTGTGAGGGAGCGTTACAACTGCCCTGAAGCTCTGTTAAATCCTGAGTGCCATCCACTGTCGCGGCACGGCCGCAGTTCTCAGGCCCTGGCTTCTCCTTCGAATTCCTAAAGAGTTCGGGGAGACATCACCTCATATCCAGGGCCAATCCGAGCTTTGTACCTATGTGCTGACTTAACCTTCTGATCTGGCTTTTGCCGAGCACTTGGATGCTTGGCCCAAGAGTGCTGAGCTTGCGCTTAAGAGCGCAAGCCACGGGCGTAGACCAGCCACGCTGGGTCACATCCGTGACACGTCCAAGCGTCGCAGGCCCTTGCCCGAGGGCCCTACCAAACTAACAACAAAACACAACCAGGGGGAAGAAAATTTGGATGATACAATTTGCTCCTAACGCACTATTGGATAATTATAACTAAGTACAATATTATTTAAATGTATAAAATATGTATGTATATAAATTTTGGGGGTATTCCGTAGTTGGTATTTATACTTATTTGGTGACAACAATTTTTCTTACACGCTATCAGATACTTATAATTAATTAAAATATTATTTCAATACATAAAATATATGTATGCATCGAGAGAGAGAAAAAAGAACAAGAACAGCAAGATTATCTGTAATAAAACTTTAATGTACGTATTGAGGTTTCCATAACATGGTTGTTATTACCACATTTAATTAACATTCACACGCACACACCAACGTATCAAAGAATGAATAACGTATTTGATCATTCCGTGCCGATAACTATATAACAAAAATCATTACTGTTGTGCTTGCTATCGAGTGTGAGAAAACCAAGTTGTGAATTCATAGTATTTTCATTTTTTTTTTTTTTTTTTTGTTGTAACCTTTTTTAAGTATCAACGTTTATTAGATTGTGTATGTTGTAAGCTCTTGTAACTTTCTTTGTTCATAGCCAGCGATGTCTGGAGCTCTGTATCTTCCAGTGACATCCGATATGCTGACCACGCCTCATCCCAGATTAGCTGTTTCACACTCGCCTTTTCATTGGCGCTGACTGGCAGAAGGATTCATTTTTTTTCTTCTTATCGTCTTGTTCTTTATAGTTGATATACGCGTACAGTATCGTTATGTCCGTTGTGTTCGGCAGTTCTTTGACTTTGACTCTTTGACCGCGCGAACTAGTGCCAATGGTTGTTTTCCTCTTTTAACAAAAATAACCTTAAGATGGACCAACCTGTAGCTTTTTCACCAGCTGACTTTTCCCATTGACTGGCATTTTACTGATTTCGCTAGAAACTCGGAGCATAAGGGTGCAAGCTCTTCCACTTTACTGGTGACGACAGTCACCTTTCCTTCACACTTAGATCCTCCGATGTGAAGGAGGTGAAGTACGCCTGTGGGAGGTATAGGAAGGTGAGTAAATTGTTTAATTTTTTCTGGTATGTGCGAGTGTTGTTTTAGTGTTTGTGTGTTGTCGTTTTATTTGGCAGATTTTAATATTTGCTTCCTTTCCTTATTTTTGTTTCGGTTGCCTCATGCTCGACAGACTATCAACAAAACTTTAGGCGTTGTTATTGTTAGTACGTGTGGATGCATGCTTTCTAAGAGAATTATCTTTTTTTTTTGTTACTCTTTCTCGTAGCAATTTGTGAATTATGCGACCACGGTTCCATTCCACAAGATCATAGTACCTAAAATAAGAAGTTGCTCAACTCCGTCGTAGTAAAATATTTCCTAACGCGACTGCCCTTGATTCTCACAGTTTTTACAATAGTTCGTAAATAATTTATAAAATTTATACATATATTTTTTTCTATTAATTTTCTACTAGACTTTCTCTTTTTTAATCTTTTTTTTCATTTATTTACTGATTTATTTACTCATTCATTTATTTATTTATTGACTTATTTGTTTATTTTTTTTTTTTCAGCACACTATTTAAGGCTTTCACACCTATGCCTATGCTGAAGTAAGTTTAGGCATTACAATGGGTGACATACCAAGGGTCAGCATGTTGATGCCCACGGGTAGGGATGGCATATTCAAGACATTGTGTCTCTTCTGTCATTACGTGAGCGGCGTCTGCACTTTTGTATTTTTGTTTATTGTGAAACCATTTTTCTTTTTTTTTTAATTGCTTCCGCTTTTATTACAGTACGGATTCTGGCGCGTTGTTGACGCATGGCGAGAGTGCTCAATGGCACTTTCGCGTTAGTTGGGCAGGCCCTTACTCCGCCTGCTTGCCATCGACTTTCAGGGTGGTCCTGTGGTTAACGTGGGAAGCTGCCTGGAAGGAAGGCCGTTTGTGCTTATTGTGCGCACGCCTGAAGACAGAACGCCAAATGTGGCCCAACAGATGTCATTGGCCCCATCAGAGCGCCATGTGGCTGTGGCGTCTCTTCTCATCCAGGCCGTGGAACCTGAGGATCTAAGCGGAAGGGTGCTGGGATGTGAGTGCCATGGGCCTGTGGTGTACGTCAGCGTCAGGGTTGGCCTCTGGGGAGGAATCAGGCTCCAACCTAGGAGCATCCATCGCACTGACAAAAGTGTCTTAGAGCATGCATAAAGAGTACACAACAAAAAGTTTATTTTAAACTACTGTAACACTAGCTAGTCAATGTATATAAAGAGTGAAGTTTAATAAGTTATCTTTTTTTTAAATTAATTATATAAATGTGCTTTGTCTATTTAATGTATTTTTTTTGTAGTTCTGACTGGTTCTTTTTCGTAGATATCGGGGTATGGGGGTTCGCGCTTTCCTACCAAAGACAAACTCGTGTGGTGAGTAACCCGTGCTTTGGTGCACCGTTGTATTATAAACATGCATGCAGAGGTTTAACCAATTGTCCCAGTCGTTTTGATCTTTGCAATATACCTTTAGATACTCGGTTATTATATGGCGCATACGTCCGATGCTGCCATTGGATTGAAGCTTATATGTAGTTGTATATCATTTGTTAATTTAGAACAAGCGAGAAAATTATTCTAGTAGCTTATTCCTCAAGTGAGTACCATTATCCGATATTATATCGTCCGATGGAACAAAAATGCAAAAAACTTTATGTAAGAGGTTCTCAGCAGTTTCCATTGCGATTTCTTGCCTTACCAGTATGAAAATGATGTACTTAGTAAAACCGTCCTGTATTATGAGTATCTATCTGTTGCCTTTTTTTATTTCTGTCAACGAGCCGTAAAAATCTATTGAAATTTTACTAAATGGGAAGGCAGGTGTATCAGTCAAAACCATAGGTAGCTTTGTTTTTAGTTAGACAAGCTAATTTTTTTGACATCCATCGCATCTTAAAATGTACTGCTTAATATCGGGCTTCATATTTGTCCAACAGAAATCATCACCAATTTTCTTGTAGGTCTTGTTTATGCCCCTATGGCCCCCTATTGCTGACTCGTGGTATTCATTTATTATTTACAGTCTCTTCTCTACTGGTGGGGTTGGTAGGTCGTTTAAATACAAAACTGCTGTTAGCTCATATCTTTGAAATACATTCTCGAATTCTTCTACAAATTGGTCCTAGCAGGGTTGCTTTAGTATTTTCAAGTCTCTTACGAGCTCTATTGATTTAATGTTGTTAGCCTCCATGGTTCTCTTGAGTTCTCTTACACATTTCCTTATATGCGTGAGTAGGATTTATCCTCCAGATGTGTCTTAATTAATACCATTATTACGACTTTGCCAAATAGCCATTGAACTTTGGTCCCACCTATTGACCGTCCTTCTGTGTGAAGTTCTTCCGGTTTTATTAGGCCCCTTAAGATCAATGCTTTCGTTATTTCTGTCTCTGGGATGCCTGATAAGGTGCTTAGGACAACTTAATTTCCTATGTACCTGAACGGATGTTCAGTGACTTTCCAAATCTTGTAAAATGTCTTTTTGCCTTGGGGCCATGGTGGTTTTTCTCGGGGTGGGCGGGCTTTAGCTACTGTCTAGCGTGTCAACTCTAACTCTAAGGTCCTAACGTATGCAGTGTTATCCACCGAATTTTTACTGTAATAAGAGTTGTCTGAGTCGCCCTCTTTCCGTGGTGATCTAGTGTCACGCCCGTTACTTATAACTTCCGTCCTCTCTGAGTGTGTGATGTTTGTCTCGTGCCCTGTCCCCTCATTTCGTTGTATATTACATGCTTGGTTAAATACGTCAGTGATCGTTTCCGCTTCTTCCCAAGGTAAGACATACTTGCCCCTTTTCTTTTTAAGCTGAAGATCTACTCATATAGTCCTTGAGTCCATTGTATCCTCAATGTCTTTTTTATATACAAAATTGCTTACTTCTGATTATGTAAGCCATTTTATGTTAATATACTCTTCGTTTCCGAATACATTTTGCTTAAGCTGGCATAACCAGTACCCTTCCTTGTCATTTCTGATGGCTACGAATTCATCTTTCCATTATATACATTTATCAGTGGCTTTTTCATTCTCGCTAATTTGCGTAAGGCTTTTAGCCAATGGTCGAGGTGGCTTGACCAGGTCCCCAGGAGGTGTGAAGGTGTGGAGGTGCTCCTCATCAGGGGAATGTAATTCTGTCCTTGCAGATAAATATGTGCGTATTTTACATTGCCTTCTCTCTTGAAGTGAGAGTATAGGTATTTATCCAACCACCCGGCTTTGTTGGAAAGGCGCAAGTGCACACACATGTTCCACTGAAAGTGTAGTGAAAAGAGAAAAGTACAGTCCCCATTTTCAAATCTTCTATCTGAATTAAAGATTTCCTTAACTTCGTCAGGGTTTAACATTTATCTATGTGTGGTGAGCTCAGCAGCTCAGCTCTGAATTCACTTGCTGTTAGCTTTAGCTGACATCCTTTTATTAACGAGTGGAATAGGCAATTTAAGTTTTAGTCAAAGCTCGCTGCCAAAATTTGCTTCTGAACTTATAATTCTTGGTAGTTCTGTTAATTTTGTTTTAACTGCGTTCTGCCCTTGTTCGGGATTTTTGTCTTTCGATGTACTCGGGGAGTATGCGTTGCTACCTTGACCTTGAAGTGGTTACCCTTGGGTGACTGCTGATACATGTCCATCTCTAATGTTTATCCATGTGCTATCATTTATGTTGCATAAGTCAACCCCTGCATCTATCTGAGTGTGATTCTGCTTCTGATCGTTTTTTCCAGTAGGTTAGTGATCATAGGAGGGACATTCTTCGAGGCTATACACATACACTCCCTCTTGCTCCTCCTATACATCTATTCTTGCTCCTTGTTTGCCTTCCAATGTTGGATTTCTTCAATCTTTACAGATAGGTTGATCATTTTTTCAGGCTTGTTACTTAAAATGCTGCTGGCTATTTCCCTCCAGCTCAATTTTCTATGCGTTTCTTGAGGTAAGTGTAAGTTATCCCCGTAACCTGCTTGCTGCCATGCGTTGAGTTCTTGCCTATTTGTACACTTTCATTGGGTGACTGTCATTTCTTCTACGGTATCTGAATATCTCGCTTCTTCACTGAGTTTGTTGCTGTCTTGTACTGTAGATAAGCAAGCTCTGAAGAATATTATTAAGTCTTCTCGTATTGGGATGGTGGACTTCTCTAACGGCGTACTTTCTGCTCAAATTTCGGCACTTAAAAATCCACTTCCTGAGGGGTCTACTGCTGTCTCCTTTGACTTTGTTTTTATCTTGATGCTTTTTTTTACTGTATCACTTGCATTCGAGTTAATGCAGAACTTTTTCAGTTTTTTGCGAATTAAAATAATTTCTTGCATGTCCGTACAGTGTTGAGTTCCGTGTCTGACTTTGTGCTGTCGCAGTCAGCTGAGAAAGAATCTGAATCTGATACCTGCGAACTTAATTCGTCGATTTTTATCTTCTTACTATTTCCTTCATCATCCTGCACTCTTTTAACCCAAACCGCAAACATCCTTGCCCGTGGCCCGTTTTCGAGACAGATCCCATCTTTCTCCTGCTCTCCTGCTAGTCGGTAAAGCTCTTACTTTGGCAACTCCGGATTAATTTCCCCTTCCGCAATTACTGCATTCCTAGAGAGGACGTCCACGTAATTGTCTTTTTCACGCTTATATATGATGTCGAACTTGTAACCCAGCAGTTATGCCTTAAGTCGATTAAACCTTAAATTAACCTTTTTAGTCGTATGAAAATGCTCTAGTGGCTCATGGTCTGTTATAACCGTGAATCGACGTCCGTATAAGTAAGGACGGAATTGCTCTTTCGTGAAGACGATTGCTAAGAGCTTTTTATCGTAAATGGAGTATCTTAATTCGGCGCCCTTTAGAGTGCGTGAAGCATACTGGCAAGGACAATTGCTGCCAATTTTGCCTTGACTGAGCACCGCATCTAACGCATATTCTGATGCATCTATCGTTACAATATACAGCTTTTTATGGTTTGGGGCTGCTAGTGTAGGTTCTTTATGTAATTCCTCTTTGAGCTTCTCGAAGGCTCCTTGTTCGACTTTCGTCCATTTAAAATCTCTGATTTTGCAGAGCAATCCTGTCAATGAATGTGCAATTTTGGGGTATCATTTTATGAACCGATGGTAATCCAACTAAGCCCAGAAACTGTCTTACTCTCTTTGCATTTTTCGGTGCTGGGTAGTCCGTAATTGTTATATTTTTTAAAATCCATTTTAAGTGTACTGTTGCCTACAATGTAACCCAGTACTTGGGCTCCCCTTTTTTAAAATTAACATTTCTTGGGTTCGATCGACAGATTAGCGTCTGCTAGGCGATTTAATAACCTCTTGAACCGTAAGCTGTGTTCTTCTGAAGTTAAGCCATGTACTAATACGTCGTCTAAGTATACTTCTAGCTCGTGGCCTTTTAAACTGGCTAGTCAACTCCATAGCTGCCGAAAATGTATGAGGGGCACCGTAACAGCGCATCGGCATGCGTTTGTATTGGTAATGGCCATCAGGTCTCGAAAACGCTATCTTATGTGCATCTCACTCATCAATCTGGACTTGAAAAAATCCTTGTCTCAAGTCTACCACAGTAATGTACTTGGCCAAGGATAAGTGGTCAAGAATATCTACTTGGAGCGGTCGTGAATGATTCATACGCACCGTGGCTTCATTCAGTTGCCCGTAATTTGATACGCCATGCCAGTGTTTCTCACCATTTGGCTCAGGTTTCTTCGGTACTATCCACATATTGGAGTCGTACGGTGATTTAGATGGTTCGATGATGTCATGATCAAGCAATTTTCTTATTTCTACTCTCATCTGGTCCCTTTGTCCTGGCGGATACCTGTTATTCCTTGCGTGAATCGGTGTTTTCGTGTCTGTAATTATTCTGTGTTTAACTAAATAAGTTATCGGCAAGGGCTCGTCCTCCAATCTAAACACATAGGGGTTGTGGCTCACTAGGTCTACCACATGTGCCAATTCTTTTTCATAGCAGCCATTTACATCAACTAGTGGCATTATTCTTGTAACTCTTTCTTCTTTTGTTTTGGATTTTATTGTTTTAATATTTGCGTACTCGCTGTCTCCACTTGCTTCAATGTTTTTCAGCTCAAATGTATTTTTGTCTCCCCCATTGGCTTTTGAGGCCCATAAACTTTGGGTAGTGTCATAATGCAAGAACTTTACTTTGAGCCCTTTAATTCTGACCGTGGAGTCGGTAGTGTTGATGCATATGCCATAATCCTGTCTCCGTCTCAATTTGCTACGAAATTTTTAAAATAAATTCCGTGTCCTAAACTTTGTTTCGTAACCCATCCGATATTTTCCTCATTTTCACTTGAGCTCACCATTGCATGCATTACCTGCTTAAAGTGCGTGGGAATTTTGAATCGTTTGTCTTCTTCTATTGGGAACCTGATCCCGTTAAAGTATATACACTTGTTTCTTGCACTAATTTCTCCTCTGTGCCTTTCTAACATATCCCACCTTATGAGCCCATCTCTGTTTATTGTAAATCCCATAAGAACTATATACAGTCAAAGAAGGTTATCAAGTGTTATCCAAGTGCTACCCATCGTTTTGCATGCGCCCTTTGCTACGCCACGCACTTCTAATATTTCACTAGTGTCTATTCCTGTCCCTGCACTCAAACAATCTTCTTTAATTATTGAAATATTTACTCCTGTATCTATGAGGAATAATGCTGCTTTATCTTTTATATTGTTGCTTGTAAACTAGATCACTGGCGGTAATCAACGTGTTTGTGCAAAATTAATTTTTACTACCCTAAGTTTCTTGGTCCTTTGATTTTCTCCTACGGGCTGCCCAGCATCTGGGGATTGAGCACAGCACCTTACGTGTTTAAATACTTATCCTTCTGTTTCTGACTTGAGTTTAACTACAATTTTTCCATGTTACGTTTATCTTACCTCTCCTTTTCACCGTTCCATAATTCTTTAGTCCGTTTGAGTCCACCAAACTTCATATTGTGAGCCAACTTTTTGCACATTGCTGCCATGTAATTTCTAATCCCACAGTAAAGGCAACCTTTTTGTGTATTTAGCGTAAAAGTATTTCCGCCCCGCCCCCCCTACCAGTGGTGTCATTGCGGGGCTTCCTACACTGTCTTTGTTTGTGACCAATTTCCCCGCAGTTATAGCATTTACCCGCAGTGTTGGTCTTCAGTCCTTAGATTTTGGCCCCGAGCGCTTGCCAGCGCCACCCCTGGGGCCAACTACAAGTAATCAATCAGACTCATCATGCATGCCTAGTTTTTTCAGTGGAGTAAGGCCTAGTTTGGTCAGACATGCCCAAGCCCGAGGTCGCGGAAAAGTCCCTAGCGTTTCAGCAGACGAGTGCATTTAAATGGATTGCATATTGCTATTGACGTTGCGTCTAGACGCACCCTAAGAATATAAGCAACAGAGATTTGATCAGGTGTTATTTTTTACTGAAAAACACATACATCAGGTGCGTATTTTAAGTATGTTTCTATTTTAAAGTAATTTAGCTTAGTGATTTAAAGACACTTTCAATATAACATCCAAATGTTTAGCAAGCTTTGTTAAATTATAATACTAATTGTTGCTTCACGTTGCAGATACCTTCTTAAAAATCAATTTGAATAATGCATTTACTCTGGTAAGCGATGCGACTTGGGTTAATTTCCCAACTCACATTGATTTAATGCACATGTCAAAAGTGCCCTAGGCATTAGAATGGATGCTGGTTCACTGCCAGAAGGTGTTCATTACACAAGATAAGAACGTCGATATTGTATAAGCAATTAAAGTTGAAGCAATTGGTGGAAATCGATTATCTTCTTTCATTTACAGTATTCAAGCTTGTGATGAAACAAATGTAGATAAGGGATCTGTTTATTGCATATTTATCACTGCAGTACAGCCAGCAACAGTTCCTAACAATTTATTCCTTCGAGATCTCATCTTTAAAAATGCCTAATTCAAATCAAACACTGTCCAGCATCAGCAGTGATTATTGTGGTAGCAAGCTTGACATGAGAGAAGTTTGAGTGATGGCAGACCTGAGCTGCCTGACGTGTTGACTGTTATAAGAAGGCAGAGAAGTCAATTGGAGAATGCTGCTACGGACTGTGAGTCTTGAAGACTGTATTTGCCTGACAAAGGTGACACTCCTAGTTATACACCTAGTTCGCAGAGGTTCAGCCAGCATACTATCCAGCCACTTGAGGCATGTGAATTAGCTTCTCCAAGTGAAAAAACCTAAGGTAGCAAGTGACTCTGAGCATTGTGCATCACCGATACCAGCCATCGTTCTGTAAGAAGGAGGACGCGCCAGTTCGGAAGAAGCTGTCACTGCCACGTTTACCAAGCTAAATACATCTAAAAGTTTCGCATCCAAGATTCCCAGCACGAGTAATCAGCAAACGTTGCCAAAAGACAAGAAAAAACATCAGAGGACATCCTCAACATCGCGCGATGGAGATTATAAGTCGTGTTCAGAATATGAGACCAATACAAATCATTTGCGCATCTGTCTTGTTTGTTTTCGCCATCAAGATTTTACAAAATAATTTGGGGAGCTGGCGGAACGAATCAAGCTGGCATTATTGTCAGTTGCTATAATTGTGGAAAAAAAATAATTCACTTTGCTGACAAGATGTTTCAGAACGACAGCAACTGTTGGATTAGCAGTCCCGACAAACACAAAGGTCCTGTGAGAGCACTGGACTTTAATTTTCAGTCTCATTTTCTAGCTACTGGTGTGACCTCTGGCGACCCCCATTTTACCTGAAAAGTTGTGTTTTTATTTTCATATCATGCTTAGAGGACTTCGTTCTTACCGTGGGTCCCATGACAAAATCAAACTTAATTTCTTATTTTTTGTTTTATTTTATTTTGTTAAATTTCCTTTTTTTCATTTCTTTTTTTTTATTACTCTATTTCTTTTTTCTTTAAATTTAATTTTATTACTTTTTCTTTTTATTTTTTTGTATTTCCTTTATTTCATTTTTGTTTCATTTTTTAATTTATTTTTATTCTTTTGTAGTTTCTTTATTTTATTTCTTTGTTAATTTTTCTATTTTATCTTATATTTTTCATTTCCTTTTTTTGTTTTTTCATTTCTCGTTTTTTTCCAGATTTGATTTTATTTAATTTAATTATTTTTTAATACTACATTTTAGTTGTTATATTTAATTTAATTTCATTAAAATTTTTCTTTCAATTTCATTTTTTCATATTTCATTTCTTTTTTTTCATATTTAATTCCGTTACTTTTTTTTTTTTTTTTTTAGATGTATCATTTAGAAAGCAAATACATAATCTATCATAAATTAAATATATTATCAGTGAATGCATATAAAAATGGAATATTATAGTTACGAACCACACGATAAGTACGAGAAACCGAGTTTCTATAGTCGGCAGCGCTTGTAGCAGACTGGGTAAGGTACTGGACTCATATGCAAGAGGTCGAAAATTCAAATCTCTGAAGTGAAAAGTGTTTTTTTTTGTTTGAGATTGTAAGTTTTTGGCAGCCCCAGCATTGTTGTATTGCGTGGAGAGATCCGACAAAAGCTCTTAGACTGATTCATAATAAACCATCCATGGCCTGTTACTGTGGCGGCCCCTCCGTGATCTTTGCTACCAAGGCAAATAGGATATTATCCTGATTAAATAGAAAACGTCACACTATGTGCCTGACTAATGCGCTAAAAAGCGAAAGTGTCCCCGAGCTCCAGTCGAATAGTGATATGGTGGTAAGCTGATTGCTCAAGGACAGTCCACTAGTATATACAGTGTACTTCCTCTGTGCGTTGTGTGAGTGTGATTTCGCGTAGTATGCATATGGCTCTGCCTGGTAGCCTACTCGTACGGTCGTTAGTACTGGCCGTGTAGGCACTAACGCTGGCCATGTGAGTGCAGTAGCCGTGAAGAACGCTTGAGACAGCGGTACGTTTCCCACAGGTCTCATTGAGTTAGGAGGGGTAACGCATACTCAATGTGCATCAATGTGTGTGCTCGAGCGAAGTTGGAAACCGTGGTCGCCTGCATAGATGTATCAGGCTACAGGTAAAGCTATCGCTCTTCGACTGTTTTCAGGGGAAGCGCAATGCCGATGATGTGTGTCCGTCCAATACTTCGTGGCATTTGTGAATTCTTTACGCGGTGGAGGAAGGGAATCGTATTAAGGGTGTGTCTGTTGCTGGTTTGTTCTAATTTTGATTGGAGGAGGAGTATTCTGCATTAATTGTGACCCTTCTCGCTGTGTGAGGGAAGGAATTATTGTTTTCTTTATGACTTAAGGACTAAATAAGCTTTTTTGCACTCGAGCGTATTCCGGACTATATGACTTGGGCCCTCTTGGTTTATTGGGGACTCCCATGTATTCTTTTTCCGTTGATCCTGTTTGTGCCCTGACTCTATCGTTTGTTATCAGGGTGCTTGTTGCGAATTCTCTTACTGGTTTCATGTTTCTATCTGTAGTCCTTTTATTGCCGTACGCTTCTTGCTCCTGCTCCCACTTATAAGTAGACAAATTTTTCTCTGTCTGTGGTGAATACCCTAAAGACTCCTTGGAGACTAGGGCGTAGCCTAAATTTTCTGATGCCCTCTGCAACTTTTTGAGGATTATTTCTGGGGACACTCTACTTTTGTTGATGTCTACGCTCTCCACGCGATATGTTACTAAGTTGTTCTTATTTTCGATCTCGCCTAACTCTTACTCCTCTATTAAAAAAAAATTTGACTGTCTCATTTTTCGATTAACCGCCCAATTATTCTTTGGTTTCAGATAATGTTTGTGGATGACCACGATTTTAGGTTTCGGTCTGCAAGGTGGGACGAAGTTACTTCCCCCGTTATACATTTGACGCCAAGTATTTTCTTGCTTCATTTCACTTTCCTGTAAAATACACTTAATCACTTCGACATTTTTTCGTCTACGGCTCGTTGTCGCCTTTCTGACTATATTCCATGTTTCCGCGTCGTAATGCTCAATTTCTTTCTTCCATTTGCATTCGTTTGCTACCGCGATCGCGTCCACGTTGGATGCATTGTCATCACATTCTTTCTCCATATCGTATATATTCGTAACCAGAAGGTCTTGCTTGTTTTTCACGACCCCACCCAGACTTCTTGTACTTTTGGAAAGCCAACCCCCAAGGAAGTGTTGTTAGATTGAATTTTATCGTCAATGCTCACCAGATATATATATACTAGTGGGGCTTACGCCCCCCTGCGTGCAATGCGCGCCAACCCTCCAACTTCCAAATATTTTAGAAGAAACACATTTTTACAGTTTGTGTATGTTTATTCTTATTTATTCTTAACTTTTTCAGTTACACAGTAAAGTAGTTGTTGAAAAATGATATATGTTGTAGTACGATAAATTTGAAGTTACCACGTCAAATTTTTAGTGGGAATTTGTGATTCCTGACACATCAAGTTATCGTGAAGCATTCAAGTTATTATCTGAAATAACAAAACACGTAAATTTTCAATAAAATTCAATATTCTAGTCACGTTAATTAATGATATTAAACAAACATTAAAATAGAAAAATCAAACGAATTAAATGAAGAAATAGTAGATGAAATTAGTAGTTATGTAGACTTCAAAAATATCAAATTTGTGGTAGAAGTCATACAGTTATAAATCTAGCTGTTCATCTTGAAAATAAAGAAAAACTCATATTTAAAAAAAATAACATCAAAAATGTAATAAAAAATTATTAAACACCCCTTATAGCTTCGTTCAAATTAAATGAAGTAGATGATTTTGCAAAATCACTAAAATATGTTAACATTCCAAAACATTACATTTTTGGAAAAAAAATTAAAGTTTGAAAGAAAAGGAGAGTTACACTAAAAAATATTGCTATAGGTAGATTAAACATATTATCTCCAAAAGAATATGAACGCTTTTTTTAAAAACTTATTTTAAATAAATTACATGGGGCTACATCGTTTGAAAACGTTAAAAAACATAATAAAATAACACATAAAACTTTCAGGGATCCTGCTAATGCAATGGGTTTAATAGAACATGATTCTGAAATCAACAATAGTTTTAAAGAAGCTATTACAATTATGTTTTCATATCAGTTGAGACAATTTTTTGCTTGGTTTTTGATTTCAGAAAACATTCAAGGAGATAAAATAAGAAACGAATGTAAAAAATATTTGACGGAAGACTTTAATAATGATAAAAATAATTGTGCTTTTCTACATATTAATCAAATTTTAGTATCGGAAGGTAAATCATGTGAGTCTTTTAGTTTACCGACACCAACCATTAGCAACTATATAAATAATTGCAATATTGAGGAAATATGTTTCAGTAAAAAAATTTTCGATGTAATGTACACAAATTTAAATGAAGATCAAAGAAAAATTTAAAACTATTTCTGAACAAGATGAAAGAGTATATTTTATAGATGGTCCTGGTGGATTTGGAGAAACCTACTTATATGAGACACTCATTTATTACTTTATTTCTAGAGGTAAAAATATTTTGTCAATGGCTTGGACAGGGATTGCATCTGTATGACTACCAAAAGATATGACCAGTCATAGAACTTTTCGTTTACCTCGAGACTTAGATAATATTGAAAGTGTATTTTTTAATTTAAAACTGAAAAAAAAAATTAAGGAAAGTTGATTTAATAATATGAGATGAGGCTTCTGTGATTTCGAAAAAAGCTCTAGAAATCGTAAATAGAACGTTGAGAGACTTGTGTAATACAAAACTTGGCTTTGGTAATAAATTAGTAGTATTAGGAGAAGATTTTCGACAAATCCTTTCAGTTATAAAGAACGGTAATAGAACTATAATAATAGAAGAATCTATTAAATCATCATTTTTATGAAACTTTTTCAAAATCTTATGAATACAAAATATCTGTTCTAGTAATAACGAATTTTCAAAATTATTGTTAAGAATTGGAGAAGGGGACATAGAAACATTTACCATTTCTAAATCCTGGATAACAGATGATGTCTGTACCCAAATATTTGGCAGTTACAGCAACTGTTTTGACAATAACGTGATACTAACTTCACATAATGAATATACTTTTTTTTCAAACAATAAGATTTTAAGTAAATTACATGGGAAATCTAAAACTTATTACAGCATCGATACTGCAACATATAAAGGTGTTAATAAATCAGATGATAATATTTACATAAATTTATCCGTAGAAATGTTAAACAACATTCGTGAAGGCTTGCCATCTCATGAACTTAAATTAAAAAAAGGTACAATAGTAATGTTAATTCGAAATTTGAGTATATCAGACGGATTATGTAATGGTACACGATTGCGAATTACTAAATTACTAAAGTATAACGTAAAAGGCGAAATAGTAACGGGAAAATAAATTGGTAATAAAGTTTTCATTCGAAGAATAACATTAAATACTGGAAATACTTCATCATTACCTTTTATTTTACATAGAAACAATTCCCATTAGTTGTAGCATTTGCTATGACTATAAATAAGTCTCAAGGTCAAAGTTTTGATAATGTGGGATTATACTTAAAAAAATCTTTATTTTCTCATGGTCAATTATACGTGGCTTTATCAAGATGCAAAAATAAAATTGGAATTTTTGTTCAAGTCGATAGAGAAAACCGTTTAGAGATTGAAAATATAGTTTGCAAAGAAATTTTTGAATATAATAATGTATCTGATATTTATAACATGATTTAATTATTATTTTTTTATGTGTAGGTAAAATTTAATAATTAATAATACCTCTTATGAATGTATATCGTGTTTATCTATTGTACCTATTTCAGCATTAACTTAAAACAAAATAGAAATGGACGTAAGTCTTCGTGATTTTGTCAGGCTTTACAAAATGACTCATAAAGTGATGCAAAACTTTCATTGTTTATATTAATAAAACTCTAAATTTAACTTAAGTTTATGTACGTTAAAAAAAAAAAATTGTGTAATAAAGGACTATATAAGTGATGATGATATAATAATTATGCGCACCAATATATGTGTATATATTATTTGGTTTCAAAATATTGTTAACTCCATATAAATTGCTTTTTAAACGTACTTAGTTGTACAAATAATGATGTTTTGCGCAACAACCCCCTATAAATCAATTTATGACATTAAATTCCTTTTTGACGATGAAATAAATCATGGCAATAAGATAGTTTTGTCCAAAGATAGGTAAAGACGGTATGATCACGGTCAGGTTCCAAAAAAGTGGTGTGGGGAGGCGGTAGGGGCCATGAAAAAGTTCGTGGGGGTCAGTGGGAGGGCCATAGGGGGTAGGTTGGGGAATGTGGGATGTTTTGAGAAAAATTACTATACAGTATTTTCATGTGATTTGGTAGGAATGTGGTAATAGACTTTAACACATTGACAGGCCTGGCAAAATGCAACGTTACAAAATGCTCACGAAAAAAGTCAGCCTACTAAAAACTTTATGCTTACAAAGAAACCAAGGGATCAAGTAAATCAAAATACAATTGATTGTATTCGAGTTAAGCTGATTATATTATTGTGCAGTAATCTGTAACTATTTGATTAAATATTCAAACATACATTGTTATTATCACATCAAGCCATACGAGGTTGAGCCCCCTGGCTTAAATAAAGACTTATACCATACTTCTATACTATTCATATAATATTTTGTGGGGGGGCGGTGGAGGCCATGCAAAATTGTGCGGGGGGTTGGTGGGGGGTCAGGGGAAGGCTGTGAGGGGTTTTGAGAAAAACTACGATACGTCAAAATATTAAAAAAAATAACGTATTTTTACCTTATTTCGTGGAGGGTTGGTAGGGGGGCAGTGGGGGGCAAATGGGGGTTGGTGGGGGGTTTTTGTGGATTGCCCTACTGAGTTAACTATATAATATAAGAAGATATATATATATATACAGTGATATACAAAATTGATCGTCTGCAGAGTTAGTATATATTTCATAGCTAGTAGTACACTGCTCGAACATTGGTGGCGTTAAAATCGGAGACTTGCTGAGATGCGCACTGAAATTTGCGTTTGGCATCAAACTCTTCATTATCGTGGCTCACGCTAGAAATACGATATAAACTGAATGTTGTTGCTAAAGACAAGCCTACTACTATAATTTTTCGTAATTATAAATTGTCTAAGTATCTTTTATTGCCCAAAAGTTTTAGGCACGTGCTTACTGCTGAAACTTCCAATCTGTTAGAAAAGCTTTGTTATGCTATTTTTAACTTTTGGAAAAAGCAAAAAAAATAAGCCTGTTATTAATGCTAGTATCTACAGTCTCTCAGCAATGTAAAACTTCTTTTCAACTCGTGTTTCTTTCCTTATGAAAACTTTGATCTAAATTGTAAAAAAGTTTTTTAGAAATGAACTAGAACTTATGTTAAATAAAACAGATTTAATTACACACACGATCCTTTTTATAATTGACTGCTCCATTAAAAATAAAGCCTTAAAAATCACGTAAGTCAACAAATGCTTAGGGTTTAAAGCAGAATAGAATTTCCCAGAAAGCGCATCTGCTTACTGTCTCATTTTATATGATCAAGTCGTAGAGAACAATAGCATCATTGGCGACGTGAGAGAATGTGTTCAGGTACATACATAAAACTAAATGAGGAGTCCTAGCAAGGAAGTCAATCTTTATCATATTCAAGTACATTTTGGATACTCTGGGTCTGAAGAAGCCTGGCAATGATTGTGTGATTGAAAACTTGGCCATTTACTTACTCAATATGGATAATAAGTCCTTAGTACTTCTTTTAAGCCGCCATTTTCGTGACACAAACTTAATAACTGATACAAACGTAAAAACTGCCAGCTTTATCTACCCTATCATGGATGAGATCGGCAATCTGGTGATAGTGACTAAATAGAAATTAGTAATGTTCTTCGGGAAAATATTGAAGATAAGATGGTTTTGTAATAAAAAAATTGGAAAAAGACTTAAAGGGTTTAATTCTTATGTCAATGATATAGTTGAATATTCAGAATTTTAACTTTTGGCACTAGCTACTGCATATCTCGACGATAACTGTGCGTATAGATTTGTATGTGCAACCCATTATGTCTAGCAAACTACCTTAAAAATTCTTTTATTCGGAATGTTAGCAGATCACGAATTCTGATGAAAAATAATACTACTTAAGAAACCTAATAAAACTTTGCTTTTGGAAATTATGTCAGTAATCATTGTATTGAACTATATAACTGTCATTATTTATTTATGTAGCCTTATCTCTGAAACAAGCTAACTATGAAAATATTAAAAACCCATAATAAATTTTCATAAAACAAATATATCTACACAGTGTAAGACGTACATAAACAAATTCAGGCGTAGCGAACTGCTTAGTTTATCATGCAGTATCAAACGAGACTGACACACATTCACGTCACACTAAGTGCAAAGTTT
Organism: Copidosoma floridanum; assembly: GCF_036245765.1. NCBI lineage: Eukaryota > Metazoa > Arthropoda > Insecta > Hymenoptera > Encyrtidae > Copidosoma > Copidosoma floridanum. Next base: position 6,761,733 of record NW_028321904.1, on the reverse strand, counting down.
TTGTGCTATACAATAAAAATTAGATGTACACGTGGATTATGTTACAAAGATTGAAGATTTCCTCAATGCTTTTTGACAGCTTTTACCAAAAGACGTAGCTATGCTCTCTTTTAGGAGACCAGGAATCACTTATTGGATCGTGCTGCCCCTGTGCAATTTTTTCACCTTATCTATCGATGTGCGTTGAAATTTAAGATCAAACAGATTATATAAAATCTTACAGTGTATGGCGTAAGAAAATAAGTACCCTCTAGTAGGCTTATAAAAATGTTAACGTAGCTCCAATTATCCTGTAACAAATGAGCATTTAACATTAGAGACAGGGGTATATACTATATGGCAAACCAAAATTCGCGAGCCTTAAAGATCTCTTGTACAAAATTCTGTTAAAGCGTCTTATCCAGAATCAATGAAAAATTATTATACCAAAAATTTTCGTTTTTATCTAAAGTAACGTGAATGCATTACGTTGAAAAATAAAATCATTATTTAGTCCTTGTCAGGACAAACAAAGTTTTTTGCATTTTTTTTAAGCTACTAAAAGTATATGTATTAATTAAATTATTTTTTACTGTCGAAACTAATTAATAAACAATTCTAATAGTCTTAAATTTCGATTTATTAGCTGGTTATACGTAATACTATGTATTCTTTGTCAAGGTAGTCCATGGCCTAAGCTAGCGTTAGTCAAATGAAGGAGATATACAATCTACATTTCGTAATAAAACAGTATATGTTTTTTCTTAGAATTTGATAGGTTCACACTCAAAAAGAACTATAAAATTGTATGGTAAACAATGTGTAAATATGAATATACTTTCTATTGGATAGTATTGCGTATAAATATAGTGCAAGTAACGCTGGAATCAGTATTCGTACGTTAACTGGGTGTAATTTTTATAAATATTTTAATATTTAGTAAATAATTAATTATAAATACTATACCTCGTAGATAAAAAAAGTTTTAATTAAAGTTATGGCATGACGTCTTACCAGGCTGGCCAGTACAAGACTGGGCACTTTCATTGAATCTTCCGATGATTTTAAAATTACTCCCTACCAGTCACGCTGATAACATCTCTAACGTCATACTCTTATCTGTCACATACACTTATTTCTAGTCCGTATTTAATATGTAGCATAAAATTGAATTAAAAAAGTTTTAAAAAAATATCCTGCGGTGCCGCTTTGGAGAAAAACGTGAAAAGATTTTGACAATTTGTGTATACAATGATCTCTTATATCATGTTATCACAGTGATTATACTAACGTTTCCATTGATCATTGCAGTTGAGCATATAAAATATAGTATTCCATGAGATAAGCTAGTAAAACAGTGATAAGTAATTTTATCATTGGTTGAAAACCTGGAAATCATATATAGTATGATAGAATTAGTTTTTTGGCCAGGAAAATTCTGACTAGCTTGAAAAGAAATAGGGTAGTAGTTTTGATACAATATGACAATTGAAAGCAGAATTGAACAAGTAGAAATGTCAGCACAAGCCCCCTAAAAAAGTGACAAAATGGCTAATACATTATTTTCAGCTCTATAAGAGAACTGAAAGATCGCACATAAAAGAGTATTCCGCAAAAAAAATGTGCAATTTCAAGACAAACAAAATTATTTATATATGCGTTTTATACAATGTTTAGAGCTGAAATTTTAACAGAAAACAAATATTATAACCCTCATCATACACAAAAACTTTTAGCTTAATTTTCCATACTTTTTGTGGACCGCAGCAAAAACCGAAAGAAGGTCCTCTCGAAAAATGGCCATAAAATAGTTGTTAGCCAACATAGATACATTTTTCAAAATTATTGCGTTTTGTCTTTATTTACTCTAAAACTATACAATATGCCATTCATTTTTACTGATAAGAAGTATTTTAAGAACTGATTGCAAAAAAAGAACATTTAGTTTTGAACGGGCTTGAGAAAAACATTAACACGAAAAGTGGGCAAGGCTTCCAGCGGTGGTTAGTTGAGCCTCCAATTCTACTGACCAGAGAGTAAAAAAGCTGTGGTCTGCAATTAACACTGAAGATACTTCACTTTTTCTTCTAGATGCAAAAAACATGTTTTGAATATTTTTGCAACTTTTTGGGGGGCTTTTGCTGACATTCCTACTTGTTACATTCTGTTTTTATTTGTAATAATATATTAAAACTACTTCCCTAGTTTTTTTAAGCTAGCTAAAATTTTAGGGATGTTATTATTATTTTAAGCTTATTCTACTGATATAGAAGTAAATAGTGTCCGTGGTCACCATGGTGTGCTTTTTAAAATTGCTTACGTCATGTTGCCACGCCAGTTAATGGTTCCTTGCGTAGAATTTTTTAGAGACTTCGTAACGTTCTCCCTTACCGTCCCTCCACTGGCCAAAAAAGTACTTCCCACAGCCCATCCACTGCTTTTCGTATGAAGTAGGCGCAATCCAGTTGTTTTTAGAATAATTTAAATATACTATGCTTTATGTATTGTCTTCTTGCTACCCCTCCATTACTTTAAATTACTTATTTATGGCCCTAATACTGTCTGCTAACTCATTTTTCTCATGTCACCATCAACAACTAATAAACTTCCAGACAGGACGTTATAGAAAATTGATTTTTGGCGTTATAATTTTTGCTGAAACAATGTTTTCTTTTTTATTTTTTCACGCCCCTTATAAGTCAGATTGATAAATATTAAACATATAGTTAGTGAAGATGCATGAGTACTTATAAGGTCCCTACAATATTTATTTGCAGTAGTAAATCTATTACTGTAGGAGCTTCTAATTTTTTTGTTGAGCATTAAGTTCTCAGTGGATTTAGTTTGAAACTGAAAGAAATACTGTTGAATAAAATTGAATAAGAATTTGTCTTGTGTTTATTGTAACTTTGATATATTACTCTGATTAATTTCAATTTAATACAGTCACTAAGTAAGCAAAAGAGTGAGTGATTGTTTAGTAGCACGCGTGTGTCTGTATAATTATATTGCACCCACATGTGCATTTATACCGTCTTTATACAAAGCAAGCTCATGACTTATTGATGCTCGTACTTAGTGCATCTTGTACATAGCGTTGAGTGTATGTAAAGGAACAGTTAGTGAATACGAGAAAAAAGGAGCAAAATTGTTTCGTCTTTGACCGATAGCAAAAGCTTATCAACGTTACTTTTGCCAGCATTACAATAACCCGCACTATTCCTGATGTTGATCATGTTTTTCTATGACTAAATGGCTAACATGCCACACTGATGAGTTCTAGCTAGCAATCCAGAACAGAACAATTTTTTTCCTTTTCTTTCAATAAATAAATTTTTTCTTTTTATATATTTCATAGTTCAGGCACTTAGTCTTATTTATTAGTACCAGAGCTGATGATTGCAACTGTTTACGATTTATCGATTTACGATGTATTAAATAAATATTTACGGGTAAGATTTATCAATCAGCTCTAAAAAGTTTGAAGAAATAGGATTCATTATTTTGGGGGAGAAAAATTGCTCTCATTATAATTCCAAAGATCTTACTCTTAAGATTATTCATTAGAAATGAATTTTATTTGTGAGTAATATAATGCTGCATGCGTGTATTAAGTCCTTAACAGCAAGATGTACTTACTTTGAAATAGGCTATTCTTATGAGCTACTGTACAAAATAGGCAGGTAAGTAAGATTTAACAACAATTTTTCAAACGCTAGATAAAAAACTAATCATACTAGAAAAAATATTGACTCTTCTTATAGCACTTCTAATTATCTTATATTACTTTAAACATGTCAAAAATTATGATGTCATAGATAGTTTAGAAATAGTTAATGTTTTTCCTTATTAAAAAAAAAATTAAGAAAAGTTATATCTCCTTGCAATACTAAATAACAAAAGTCAGGAGTGCAGTTTTTTTATAAAAACTATAATTAATTATAAACACATTGATTTGATCATTATTCTTATGTTAAATATGAATATCCTATAAATAAACGTATACGTACCTCAAACAAAGAGAGAAGTTCTTATGTACAACAACAGATCTATAACAGAGAGCCATCATTGCAAAAACAACGAACACTCCTCCTACCACAGACATCAGTGTTATTACTAAGTAAACGGTGTTAGATCCATGATAGTTCTCTATTGATAAGTGTCCATTTAAGTTTTCACATAATGAAGTATTATTTGATATGGAAGATTCAGTGTTCATCAACATTTTACGATAAATATGTCCATATGTCCATAGTGGTGAGCAGTAAATAAAAAGAAGAAAAACATAACAATTACATACTTTGTGAGATAAGCTACGCAGTTACAGAAAAACGTTATCCTGGCTTAATAAGGTGTAAATGAAATAAACTGAACCTAATTCAGATAATTTATAAATATAAATAATTTTTTTTTTTAAGTAAAAAAAAAATTTACGATTCATTTAATAAGTTATGAATTAGGTAGTGCAGTACCACTATATGTAAGATGTACAATAGCGCTATTTTATACGTATTTATACATGTTATTTTGCTTTGGTAATTTTCAAAATAAAATCAGTAGTAATATTACTTAAAGTATCATGTTTCTAAATTATCTGAAATAATTAATATGAAACTTTTACTTTTAAGAAAAATCTTATGATAACAATCCTCTCAATTCCCTACAGAAGTCAGAATAATAATAGTAGCTACTCTCACAGTAACTATAAGTAATCTCATCATTCGCTTAGATCTTAAGTATTTTTGTCATATGTGATTCTAGTAAAAGGTTTTTGTTAGTATTCAGGAAGTGCTGTGTGGTATATATTGTATACCAGCCACAATCGAAACTAATTTATATAACATAATAATGAATTTTTATAAAGTCTTATTTACAGCATGATTAAAAAATATTACCACTCGAAAAGCGAACTTTTAGAAAATAGACATCTGCACGCAAAAACAATACCTGCTGCAGCCTTGCGAATCGCTTTTTAATAACAATTTATATAAGAAACTGTACTTACGGTATTTTAAGATTGAATACAAGACAGAAAACAACCATTCTTTTATTAAAATTTGAAAACCGTATTGCTCACCTAACGCTTACGTTCTCTACAAATGTTTTCCATACAAAGTTGAATAAGTATCATACTTATATATATGTAATACTTAATAAAGTAAAGTCGCTAAAACCGTTGTAATTGCTAACCGTAAAAACTACTGAATCGATTTTGCTGAAATTTTTTATACTAATTCTTAATAATTCCGAGATTATTTTCGCATAGTTCTTTTTTCACAAAAAACAATATCAATAGAGATAAAGAAGCTCAAAAATTTTCTAAAATAAGCTAGCTTTGCGCTTCAGTTCAGTAGATTCCACCCATCGAGTTGTCAATTATCGTAGTCATTCTTCGAAAGCACTCCAAGAACAAAGTTGTTACTCGTGCAGCTGGACATCCTGGCTACCTAAGACACTTTTCTTTCATAGACAAGCGAAATAAATCGGTTTTTATCTTAGATAGCCAAGATAACCAAGTACCACGGGAAAATGGGCGTTTGGAACGTGAACGTCTCTGGTGAAATACTAGGAGACGTGTCTAACCAGAACATAACCTGCTCCAACACTTTAGAGTTCTATGGCCATTCAACCATCCTGCCTGGTGTCGTCAGATATTTTCTACTTCAACCACAAATCAGGAAAGACAGCCTTGAAGAGTACGGGCAGCCACATCGGCTTCCTTTCTAGTGGTCATCCCGAGGGCACATCTTACAGAGAAGGTATATCCAGGCCCATTCTTTCGACTAACGATGACCGGTTGGTTATCCGGGGAACGAGCCAAAGACGAGATATTCTTTGGTCAGTGGCGTATCTCCCTTCGTCATGGTCTCCGTACTCAGAGCTATGTACAGCTGGCCACTATTAAACCAATTACCATCTTGACTCAAAACATTCAACAAGGAATCACCGATCCTTTTCAAGGTATGCGCTGGAAGAACCTAACAGCTATGAAGGAAAAACAAACTTGAGCCTACGGGACAGTCTCATACGAGCAAGCATCACGAACCAATCCCTCCACCTTACATCACCAAAACAACTGAGTGTGCAAAAAAATGGTGCTTTAGACACCAACGTCTTTAACATTGTACCAGGTGACGTTGGGAACGAGCTCTACAACGAGCTTAAAGCATCAAATGTTGTAGTTCTCCTTCAGATCAGTGTGGTGCTGCAATAACAGGCCAGAGAAAATCACCCTGAGGTATAGAGACAATCACGTTTGCTGGAAACTTCAGTCAAGAAAGGGCATACTTTAAAAGCTTACCGGTCCGTTTCAGGGTTATAAAACGTCTAACTCCCTTGACAACAAAGACATTACAGCCTTATAAAGTTGAAAAGATAGCCTTTGGGGCTCAAAAAAATCTTAACCATGCTAAAAGTCACAAAAAGATGAACTGGAAGAAAACTTAAAATGCATATAACAAATTTAATTTAAGGCGTCAAAAAACTGATGTTTAACATTTATCAAAATTAAAATAGCATCTAAATCGATAAATAAAGAATTTATTAAGTGAGAGATGAGCTTTTTACTATAACCCTTATAGTAATATTTTGAATCTTTCAAGTTTTTAAATAGGTAGAATATTTATTTGTAGTTTAGTAGCGAAAAAAATGTAGAAAAATAAATGTAAAATTTTTAACTGATAACGTTTCACATGAACTGTTAACATACTACGGTGTTTTAGTTATTGAGTCTCGGGCGAAGCAGAGATGGGGGCCCACTAGTTTATAGATAAAACTAGCATTATATGTTGACGAATAAAAGGCAATTCTCGCTTTATTAAATCTTAAAATTCGTATAAAAAGAACTAATCACAAAGTTGTGGTATGTATTGTTTTTTGTGCAGAGGTATTAATTTTTTTTAAGGTCAGTTTTCACGTAGTAAAAAAGGTATAATCTTGCCACAAATGGCACTTTGCGGAGACCAGTTCTTATCTTTTATTAATTAATTGAGGTAGTGGCTAGTGTATGCTTTTAATTACATGAAACGTCTTCAATAACTCCAAAGTTCTTCATTAAAACAAAGTTCTATAAAAATACTTTGGATTTTAATAAATCACGAAGTTCTTTGATTTTTTTTGAAGGTTGCGGCTTGTGTTATTCCTTAACAAGCCTTGGGTCTCAGCTTTTGGTATACATTGATTTCTTTACATTTCTAAGAGCTTAATAGTAAAATATAGGTACAGAGTAAAGATTACGAGTGCTGAGTATATCTATACGTACATAAAAATGTATGTCATTTTATTTTGAACATCTAAATGGCAGAATGTTAAAATAAATAAAAAATTTCGTTGGTTGAAAAGGTTTGTGTAGCAAGTCTTTTGGAACTTAGATTATCATACTTTTATTTGTGATTTCAATACACATGGTGTGCAAGTTAATAACTTAGGTAAAAGATAATTTTTTAACCGTAAAATCATGAGATAATAATAAAAAAACTACTTTTCAATAAAGCATTATAGTTATGCAAGTCCTACCTGGGTCGAATACTAATACACATGTTTTTTTGTTAACTAAAATATTTTGTAGTCACTTCTTTTTTTTTCTTTTTCTAATTCCTCTTATCTTGTTGCTTTGTTAAAATTATTTACAACTTATTCATGTAAATAGTTTTTATTTTAAAATTTATAAGAACTTTTGATATATATACCAACGGCATTGCAAGATAGTAACATCTGTAGGTATTACGGAAACTAAGAATGTTATTTAACTTTTAAATAAATAAAAATTAGCTTTGACAATAATACAAATAATTCTTACATAAATAAATATCAGACTTACACACAAGGTAGAGCTTTTAATTTACATGACTAATCTACATTAAATTAATAAATAGTCAGTCAAATAGTAAGAACTTTGATTAAAACTAGGTCTGTGATTTTTCTATTTGTGAGTAATTTGTATTGTTGTTGCAATAGAATTTTGTTTTTCTAAAAAAGTTCATAATATTTTAATTTTGCATAATACCTACAGACTTCTTTACTGTGCAACGCTGGTATTTGGTATTTTAATTTTTTATGAATTATAGAATTAATATCATTTATATAAATAGTTGTCCATAATATATTTCTAATCATAAGATTAAAAAAAAAATCGATTAAGCTACTTTCAACAGTTACATTTTTATTACACAATAAATGGTCGGTTATGAAAAAAAATTGTAAGCAGTTCAGTTTTACTGGCTTAGATATAAACAAATTTTTCAAATGATTCTTTTCAGCTAAGCTATTATATGCATGGCCTTATATAGCCATATAAATATAGTGTATGATATGATAAATCATTAGAAATTATCGATTTTTTATTAATTTTTTTTTCTAAAGCTTCATTTACAAATAGAAGCGCGAATCAAGCAACAATAGTACGTCGTAGATTTTTGCAGTGTTTTTAGAACGGATGAACCCATGACTAAAGCCTTGACCAAAATAGCATAAAACACATACATTAAAAAATGGCATGAAATAGTGGATGAGATAAATAATTACGAAAACCGATGTAACCACGTGTCAATGAAAAAAAAGTGGAAAGTAAAATTTACAGAAACTATTGGAATAAAAAAATGTTGCAGTAAAACGAGAGTATATCTATATCTGCTTAGAAAATAACTAGTGAACCTTACTGAAATGTAGTCTGATTTTTTAATTTAAACTTAAGTTGTAAGACCAGAATACAAATAAACAAAATATCAAAATACCAGACGAATAATTGGTCAAAGCTGTGCATCACGTTAATGATTATATGCAAATGAAACCTCTTTTTCTTAAAATAACGCATAAGTACAAATGACGGTTTTTTGACTTTTTTTATTTTAACTTCATAACAGTCTGGGCCTGTACGATATCTACTTTGGAACAAGACGAGATGGTCTTAATAAAAAAATTTTGAGATTAGGACCAAAAGAGATGAGACCTGAAAATTTTTTGTCTCATCTCATCTCGATCTTATGTCAAAGTCTCGAAAAAATCCAGAGACGCCCGAGGCTCTTGGAAGACTCAAAAAAATGTTTAATACTTTTGGGAAGTCTTGTAGTCTCAGAAAAGGTTTAAAAAAATTTTGAATTCCCTAGAGATTAGCAGAAAGCTTCGACTATGGTCACAAGTGTGCAGTTGGATTACGAAAAAGCTCACCTGATAATGTGCTTACGCTTTTTTTGCACAGATTACATGTGCACTTTAAAACTTTTGTGATCGTAATCTTTATCTGCATTCTGATAGTGGCAATGGATGAGACGATTGAATGTAAATCAAGCTGTATGACCTTTTCCATGCAGTTCTTACTCGATCTTGCAGGCTCAATGATTCTATCTATTGCCACTGTGTCAGAGCGTGGCTAAAGACTAGCGCCAAAAACATTATTAAATGTATATATAATGTATACTAAAAAAACCATTCTAAATTAAGTCTAACCCTGGATTACTGTTTTGAGAAAGATTTTTCACAATTCACGTTTACACTGGTAACCAGATTCTAAGCCACTGAAGGAAATGAAAAATCTTACAAATCTTTCTTAAGACGATCGAGACTTTCTAAAAGTTTTAAACGTCCCTAAAAAATTTTCTTACAGACCTTCAAGAGTTACGAAAGTATCGTATGCCTTAAATGTATTTTTCGAGACTTTCAAGAGTCTCTTAGGGGTAAATGACCCAACTACTGTGCAGGCACCAACTACTCGTACTCATCGGTAATAGACAGTAAGAAAAACAGACTGTAAAATTCGGGTGCTTAGATATTGTTAGACGTACGGACAGTAATAAAGTTCAATCCATAATCACACTTTACATCATGACATTTATAATTGTTTAACTGAGTGACTCGAAACGAATCTTACCTACAAAACTCTGTAGTCGTTCGTAGTAATTGGCGCGCAGCAACTGGGTCTGGGGCTTCAGCATAAAAACCTTATGAGAGGGACCCACACAGTAGTTGGGGGTACAGTGACTGGTGTTGATTTTATAATCGTGTGCAGTAATACTCGCGGGCTTCGAGGGAGTGAGGAGAGCATGTCCGCCATTTCAAGCCCATGGAGAAAGGCGTGACCTTGAAAACGCAGCATTTAGCATATATATATACGTCTCGATATACATATATCTGTATGAACATATACATATGTACAAGTAAATCACTAAAGTCCCCAGGAGCCTTCAATGGCGGATGACCAATCAGCAGCGATCTCATCGGTGTCTCCTTACTCCCTCGAAGCTAACTAAGTCATACCAGCAACTGATATGAGCACTAAAACAATAGTTGAAAAAAAATGAGTAACATAACAGAAAAACGTTTGTCATTCAAATAGCATAAGATGCTGCAGATAAAGATTAAGTAAAACTTTTTTAATTTGTATCGAAAAATATTGAGAAATGAGAAATTAAGTGCAGCCGAAAATTTGAGTGCGCAGTAATTTGGTCATTTACCCCTAGGTTTTGGGAATTAGTATGGATTTTAAAATGAGGCAAGACTTTGCAAGTTTTAAGACTCAGACTCAAAAGTTTTAAGGTGAGACGAAGAGTCTCGTAGCATTTCCTCGTTTCACACATGCTTATTAGAATCTGAGTTATAATAATCAATGTGTGGCTTCTTTCACGAATTCTTATTTTTATTGCTTATCAGTTTTTGATCAACCTTTATCTTCTTTAAATATTAAGCTTTATTTCTTTTATACAATGACTATTTTATTTGTTGTATCTGTTAGAAAGAAGATAATTTAAAAACTGTGAATAATAAATATCTTAGAAAAGCCATTGACATATTTATAATCTTAGTTGAAACTAAAATAGTAAGGTTTAATTGATGTTTTTTTTTGGAGGAGGAGGAATCATGTACCATCAGAGCCTGAGTACCATTACATAACACTGGGCGTGATTTTGCAACTACTGATTATTTAATAAATTGCTGCTGGTTAAACACAAACAACGCTGTAAAATAAGTGATTAGTCGTTTGAAGTTGTATAACGCCTCCTTTTATGAAATAACCAAAAAGGTTAGTATCTTCAACAACATAGCTATGCAGTGGACAATCACTCAAATGTAAATAATTCTTAGTGTTGATAAACAATATAACAAACTGTTTAACAAGATATTCGTGGCAGTGGTTGCCAAGAAAAAAATTTTTTTGGACATAAAAATCTTTGCTGTGATTCCGAAATTAATAATAATAATAATTGACACTTGCGTTATAAAGCACAGTGTAGTGGTTGCTTAATGAAGATAACTGAGCTCTTTTTTGCTCTAATAACTAGCTACAGCAAATTTATAGTTAAATTTATCAACTAGTAAGATCTTCTATGAAGAAATATGTTTCATTGCTAAAATAAGAAACTGCGCTACTGTGTCATTGTAGTTTCACATATAAGCTCTGAAATGGAATAAATAAGATTAATTTACAGTAGATTTAGTCACATGAATATTTTTTTTTTAACATTTCACGTTTTACAGTCCCTCTTCTGTAAATTATGCCTTAAATGCTGTGCAATTCTATGTTATAATGAATATATATTTCATAGTCATTAGTATGGTAAAATATTGCCTTGAACGAAGTTTTGATACTTGTCACTTACACAAAAAAAAAACCTTATTTCATATGATATCTGAATTAAAGTTAAAATACGCACGCGAGAAAAAAGATTTACAGAGGTGCAAGATAAGTAAGAGAAGACCGAGACTCAAACCCAATGGATCTCTGATGCCAGGTTTGCCAAATTAATGTGGCCCTGATGAATATATTTACACATGTTGCCGTGTAAATTTGTCACATATCAACATTTACAGCGAAACTCACGATTTCCATACCACACAGTGGGTTAATTTGCTTTTTTTTGTATCAAAATCATAAATCCCAAGACGAAATGAAGATGCCGCTTTAATTTTTTCTGTCTTACAGCTAATAAGACTAGATATACAGAAAAATAATAGGTAACACTGTAATGATGTTTTAAAGAATTATAGTTTGTTATAAACTTTTAAAAAAATACTTAACAAATTTAAAATTGGTTAAAAAGTTCAGATTTTCTGTAGGATTTCCTTGAAATTACTGAGAAGGGGGTTTTTAGGGTCTCTTGTCACGAATGTTACGATAGATTTTAAAAATTCAAAATGGCCGATCGAATATAGCTGACCAAAATTTAAAAAATTAGAAAAAAAATTAAAAATTGGTTACAAAATTAAGATTTTATGTTGGATTTTCTTAAAATTACTAATATGAAGGTTTTTGGAGTCGCTGATCACAAATATCAAGTTAGTTTTTTAAAATTCAAAATGGCCCATCCAATATGGTGAACTGGAATGGGCAAATTAGTAAATATTCATAAGAAATTGCAACATTTTTAACCATCTTTTTTATTTGACATAATTTATGAAACAAATAATTAAGCTAATCAACAAACTTCTAATTCATTATAATTGTTTGATTCTAATTTTATTCATTTTTATTTTCTGTATTAGCAGTGTTGTCGCTTCTTAGATAATAATCAATGTCTCTATCCTTATCGGTGTTATGACTAAAATATAGATTATTTTAAGTGGGTAATATTTCAAATGATGTTATTGAATCTTACCTGTTTGCGATAAATTTTCTGATATCTCAAGTCACTTTTTTTTCAATTTCCATATTTTGCTACTAATCAATACCAACGAAGTTAATGGATCACTACTGACAACGGCTAAATTAAAAATATCTAGTAACTTCACCTTTCTAAATATTTGTTGTACGTGTCATGTCTGATTATTATGGTATAATCTATGGCATGACTTGTTTGTGTCTTCAGAATAAGAAAGCATAGGCAACGAAAATTGACGAGCAGTAGCACATCCATTCTTTAATAGCTTGTGTACTGTTGGACTTATTCTTGCAAAGGGATAGGTTTTGTAGCACAAGTTATAAGTTTCATCTCAAAATTTTTCCATTTTATTTAAATTCAAAATTTTACGACATTTAGAGAACAACAATATTAAAACAATATTAATCACAAGTTGTAGTAGAGTTCCAAGGCACTCTGCATGAGGTTTTAGATCTTAAAAGTATCGTCTTGTAATATACTATAATTTATCGTAATTTGGGTAAATATGACTTCCGTGCTGTTGAATATCGTTTACTTATGCTCGATATCTTCTTTTGTTATAATCGTGTTCGATATAAAATGCTAATGTAGATTTATTTGAGTGCATTTTTTTATTTTGTACCTCAGTAAAAATCTTTGATTTATCTTTAGCTACAATATTATCTTCGTGTTTTTTTGCTTGCTTGAAAGCTAACTCGAATACTAATATATTGTTGTCAGCCGCTGAAGCAATTTGTAAAGCTCATCAATGTAAGGTCTTTTGAGATGCACCTTTATTGCTTCTCCGTTTTCAGCCAGTACTAATGCTTATTTTTGATCTTTTTGGAGGCCATCCTCCTTTACTTTCTCTACTGTGTCTGTTGTGATATTTATTGATATTTACACTGATTAGAGGCCTATATCAAATACTAAAATTTTAACTCAAGCACAAATAATAAATGATACCAATCAGACAGTTTCAATACTTTGACCGTCCCAAATTAGTTTTATAAGTGTTCTAAGTAGTTTTAGCTTAGATAGTTAGTTTATAGTTTAAAATTCGTCAATAAAGAAAGTCTCTATGTTGAGATGGAATCCGTCCGAAACTAAAAAGATAATTTGTCTGTGGGACTATTTAGGAATGACAAATTAACTATTTATGACAGACTTTTGTGTTAATTTTAAGCATTTTTGATGTAATCCTAATTTAGTAGTATATTATAAACATTTGTACGAATATTGTTTTATTTATTTCTTGCTCAGTTAGGGAGGTTTCTAAGAAAAGTCAAAAGCAGCATATAATATTTTATTTGAGATATGTGTCCAGAGTTTCAGTAATATCTGTTTTAAATAATGTTATCACAAGTGTCTGTTTACTTATAAATCTGCTGACAAACGTGTGCAAATGAATTAAGAATCGAATACGATATTACTAGCGTGGTATCTGTTTCGGTGTATGGTTGTAGGCAAACAATTTCTTTAATAAATAATACAGTTTTAAGACTCTACTGTAACATCTAATGTATACTTTATTGTTTAATATTAGTTTTAGTAGATATTGGTTGAAAAACTGATTTACTAAGAGTGTAAGTTTTTTTGGATTAAATGACGTAAATTATCGAATAAATAACAAAACTGTTTTTTAGCTCTATTATCTTCATAAAACCATCATACTTACATATTATAAGTAATAAATACAGTGAATTTATTTATAGTAGTAGAACATGCATGATTTTAAGTTTTTTGTTCAGGAATCGAGAGAGATAGCACAAGAACCCAAGCAAGCATACATAGTACTTGTTAATTATGTTAAAGTTGACAGTAATGTGAATTTTAGACTTTTGTGACCTAAATTATTAAATAAATTTATCGGAAAAAAGTAACTTATGTTTATACATTAGTTTATTATTAATATTTATGTGTTACGTCTTGGACCTTCGATAATATGGACAGACTCAATAATATGGCAACCTACACTACATGTATATACCACTTTCTTAACAAAAATGTATCGATGCACAATTCTTTAATTGTTCCCAATTTACTTGATTATATCCATACCACTTACTATGTATTGGAAAAAGGACAAATTCATGCAGCATTACATTCCCTGGTAATACTCACAACATTATTCGCTTATGTTGATAATTTAACTACTTTTTTTATAGCTCACGACAAAATTTCTTACAACGAGACTTTATTAACTTACAAGTCAACTGATGAATAAAACATAAAATAATATAAAAGTCACAGGAATACTTGAAGTATTTGCATATAACTCAGAAAAATACGGGAACACCTTATGTATATAATCATTAAGGCCTATGAGATTAAATAATATTAGAGTCATAGCCATAGGCATATAAAGTATATATAAGTAGCCCTTGTTTTGGCTTCGAGAGAGATCGAATCAGACCCAAGGTGCGAGAGGCATACGTAGCAAAGTAAGCCGTTCGCTGATTCCCTTCGAGTTTCAATTACCTCGGGAAAGTATACAGCATCACCTTACTGTTTGTATATTTTCAGTTGTAATCATATTATTTTGCGTGCTCTTGCCTAAACGGTTTTTAAGTTTTCAACAATTACTATTATTAATTTGTTGAGCATGTTTTAGATTCATTAAATACAATGAGCCGTGAACAAATTTATAATATAAACAATGGAGTTTGAAAATTTAAATTACCACTAAAGAACTTGTTTACCCTTTGTACCCCGTTGAAGCTCTGCCAAAATTTTTAAGGGAGAAATCTATATCGAATTAGTGTTAAATCTGCATAAAGATTTTCATAAATCATTCTTGTTGAATTTCGAAGTAAAGATATTAACCATTAACGCTATTTTCACACAATATTTATAAGTAATCGTCGTGCCTCAATCTGTTTTATTTAAGGATGAACAATTTTGTTTAAGAATTTAATGATCACACATTCTCTTGCTTCCTTGCCAAATTAAATTATTATCATAAAATCAAATAATAGCCATATAGCCAAATTAAATTAAAGCTAAACTATATTAAAGCCATGCTCTTAAAAACTCTAAAATTCTTATTTTCCTTATTTTATTTAATAATAATAACGTTAAATTTTAATGCACAATTTTTACTAAGAATTCAGAGTCAAACTTATAAGTTTCTTTTTAACGTATTAATCATATAGTGAAAAGTGTGATACAATTTTCATATATAATTTCAACTTAAAATATGCAGTGGGAAAGCAAATGCAGAATTCAATAGAAACCAACAAATGTGATCGGCCATTTTAAATTTAAAAAAACTAATTTAATATTTGTGATTGGCAACCCAAAAATTCCCTTTATCAGTAATTTTAAGAAAACCCTATAGAAAATCTAAATTTTGTTACCAATTTTCAATTTTTTAAGTAATTTTGTAAAATTTCATAACAAATTATAGTTTTTTAAAACATCGTTACACTATCAGCTATAGTTTTCCTGCACATCTAGTCCAATTTTCTGTAAGACAAAAAAATAATCGAAGCGATATCTTTATTCTGTTTGGAGATTTACGATTTTAATACGAAAAAAAGCCGATTCGCCTGCTGTGTGCTGGTCTAAAATTATTGACGTGGATTTGAATTGAATCACTTCTTGTTTATTTTGTTTAAGGTTTATCAGTGCGTACAACGTAACATTTTCACTGAAATTAATGATTTCTCTGAGCCTCGTGTCAAAAGATATCTTTATACAATTACATTTAGAAGCATGTTGTAAACTTATTCATAATTAAATTTTCATTTTGTTTAACTTATGCCTCTGTCATGAACAGCAACAAACGTTGGGCCCTTCGTGTTAATTAAACAGTATTATCTTTTTATGCCTCTAAGAAATCACACAAAAATGAATCTTTCAATGTGCATAATAAAGTATCGCAAAATAATGTGGAAATTCGGAAGAAAAACAGAAATCCACGTAAAGGGCTTGTATTTCTCGAAATAAACTTAAAAACAAATACAACGATAATAAAACGGAAGAGAAGAAAAAATATAATTATCTTATTTTTTAACACTTTAAATAAATAATCGAAGAAATTATAATTTTGCTTTGTGACTACCGATTTTATATAACAATTCAAATAGATAGTACAATAATGCTTTAAACATACGACCAAAAATTATGCCATTACAGAAATGGGCATGGATAGCTTTGTTTTCTTTTACATAATGTTTATAAAGTAAAATTAAATTCATATATTTGTATTGCATATACAATTTTAACTTTAGGAGAATAATAATCGATGACAGTAATTTAACATAATAAAAAATTAGTGCAACTAAATAATCCAATGCTTTCTATCTAAACTTATAATTTGAAGTAAAATAAAATAATTGATGTGATAAGTAACAAAATGATATAACTCGCATTTAGCAATTTCGGCATTATTGAATCTTAAAAACAGATCTATCGAGATAAAGCCTTGCATTGATTTTTATGCACCACATGATGAAAATTTATTACGCAAGACATTATAAAATAGATATTTTACAACTTCGTGGGTCCCACAAGTTCTCTTGTAATATAATCAAAGAAAAATGAAACAAAACAGAAGATCTATGGTTCACCTACAATGGCTTGAGATAATGACTAATTTACCGCTGGAGTAAAGCTTAAAACAAAAATTATCAAATATGATACAATTGATATTTTTCTGTGTAAATAACAAAATAAAGAAAGAGATGGGTGGCCTTAAATCATGGACTTTACGTGAATCACAACTCATACACCCAAAAATATGATGACTACCAAAATAATGAAGGAAAAATGTATAAAGAAAAAAGAAAATAGCACATAGTGAAGTGCCAAGAATTTAAAATAACGTACGTTGCTGAGACTACTGCTAGGGTTTCAATGTCTTGTTGACGAGGAACTGCCTTTTCAAGCATTCCACAAGCTAAAATCTCAACGTGCGGTGTGACAACTTCGTGTTACTTACAACCAAAAGTTAATCTTGGAGCAAGAGAAAATGATGTCAAACCGACTCTGCCTCAATAATTTTAAGTTTACGTAACGTGGGAGCAGGTTAAGTATGAGTCCCTTGATCGCCAACTATTTCCATCCAAGATCGTCTGAGGAAATCTAATTTTTTTCTATCTTTCTAGTCATGCCTCTCCCTCGTGATGCCCTTCCATGGCATTTTCCCCCACATTTTCTTACTCTATTCAGCGGCCCAGTGCCTACGAAGTACTTTGTCTGTGTGGTTGTACCCCACAGCGTATTACTAGATTATTTTCACTATCCTAGATTAAATATACGTAGTTTTTTGGTTCAAGATTATACTGCAAAAAATTACTAAAAAGATTTATTTAGTTAAGCTGTTTTTCGATTTCAGTTGTATCAATGACTTAAAACTTACAACTTTAGGAAAGTCAAATTCGACTATTACTATTCTAACTCAACAATATTTAATGGTAGCAAATTGGAACACATAGTAAAATTTTCTACGAAAAAAACTACTTTGACAGAAATAGAAAGATTAGTTGAAAGTAGGTATGTGTGTATGGTTGTTTACGGGTACAAATAATTTTTGTTTGTTAAATTATATAACTACATAACTTTTATAAGTTCAGGTCTATCACTACATTCCCTTAACCGTATGTGATAAAGTGTATCGAAAACTGCGTAATAATATATACAAGATAGTATGTTTTTTACACCTTACGGGTTATTTATATAAGTGCAGCAGTAGGTTGTATATCACGTAAGCTTGCATTTCCTACCTAACCTGTCTTAAAACTACGATTTTGTAAGCATGATTTCTTACAATTTTCATCGTCAACCTTAATTTTTTTTTTAATCGAATAGAAAGATGGGAATTCAAAGAATATAATTCAATTTTATTAACCTCGGTTGGGTTATTTATAATCTTAACATTGAGGCCACTGGAGCCACCTTAAACGTATGAGTTCTTTGAAATAGATTTTTTTTTTAATTTTTAATTCTTTATTACTGCTCTCAAACACTCATTTCTTCAAAAATCCAGTATATTAAGAATTTCTTCGAGAAAAATTGTACAAAGACAGAAATGAAAGAATGTTTCTGTAGTTAAGGAGGTAGAAGGCCTTAAACATCTAAGGGTGTGGTCCATAGTACCTTGAATGATTTGGTTTGCCTATTTTTAACAGATTTTGCATAATTCTTGTTACTAATACCAAAATATTTTCAGTCACTTAAATTTTTTAATTTGTCAAATTTTATTTTCTAACTCAATTTGTTATCCGGATTTTTATCAAACTTTCTTAAATAGCTTATAAGTCTGTAAGATCGCAAGTTGTGTCCATTTACAGTATTCTTACATTGTGGTTGAATGTAAGAATATTGCCGCCTACCGTTATGTGTAAGACTCAGTGGAGATGCATTAGCTCTTGGAGCTGATCCCATGTCAAGTAAAGTAGCGAGCTTCGTTTCTGACTTTTTGGATGACTGGGTTTGTGCATCAAGCAATTTTATTAAGTATTTATCCCATAATTTATATTATCTGTTGGCTAAGGTGGGTATAACCATTAAATTAATTGAAGTTAGGATTCGTTAAGAAGCAATTTAATGAGACGCAAAAGTGATAACTGATACTGACATAAAATATTAATATACAACAAAAAAATTAGTTTTATAAGATTTGATTTATTTATGAAGGTAAACACAAATAAATGGTACATAATTTGTCATAAAAACTCTAGATTTTGAAGACACTTATTCCAAAATATCTTATCCCTTGTTACTTAATATTAATTATTTAATGCATGGTAGAAAAAAACATACATTACATTAAATAATTTCTTGTTTTGCTAAGCCTTTTTTTCTTTTATCGGCAAATAATTTCGTATAAGATAAAAATTTCTCAGTTTATTTATACAAAGCATACCAGTAAGGCCATTTCATCCAGATAAAATTGAAGCAAAATCTCCATAAATTCTAAGCTATAGTTATAAAACAGTTGCTTTCACTATAACAATAGTGTCGATGAATAGGCACGCGATACAAATAGTAGCCCTAATGTCGTTTTCGTTGTTAAACAATTTTGTAGCTATACTAAGAACTATTTTCTTTAGTTCCTTTATTTATTGTACTGTTTACACGTCATCTAATAAATAAATTTTTTGTCATCCCCCATAGTAAAGTTTGTTGTTCACGTCCACTTAGTAAGACATAAGGCGAAATATGACTGCGGGATATCTTCACATCGGCTGAGCAAGGCACTTCTACAAGGTCCATGCTTTTAAATTTACACTGATTATTTACTTATGTATATATATATGATTTACAACGAATATTTGTATCCATATCGATATAATGGCCTAGTGTTGTTTTTTTTTTTTTAAAGGCCAGATATATGTGTGCATCGTCTTTTCAGTGCCTTCTGCTATTCGTCTTTGTCGTAACGTTAAGTTACTTCGTGGCTGTATTAACTATAGCGTCTCCTGATTTCCCAACTTCTCTTATCATTTACCATATTATCTGTTACTCATCTCTTGTGTATGTGTACTAAAAATTGTTTACTATGTACATAGATATGCATGACGGATCTTAAAATAAAATATATCCTTTTTTGGGCACGCTTGATTATTCATCGTTCGTTTTTTCGCACTTTATTAGGACATCGGTCTATTCAATCAATGCTTATAAGGAACGTACGTTTCACCAAGTGATTCATTTTTTGCTATGTCAACCTATATCAACCTATTAAGCAAACTTTTTTATACGGAATGACAAAAAATAGTGTATGTCACTCAGCCGTAAGGTGAGCCCCTGAGCCTTGCCTCAGGTGAAACTCCACGTGGCCTAACTTTAGCTCTGATGGCCTCGTGACGTAATACACTTATATCTCACAAATATCTAATGAATGAACAATGCATTAAGTGTGCAGCACTTTTATTTAGTTTTATACATTTATTATTGTTTGATTAAATAACTAAACAAAAGTTAAATTTCATGAAAAACAACCATTCAAAACTTATAAAATTACTTTGTGCAAAGACTTTTATTATTTACTAGAGCGGGCATCTTTTTACTTTGATACTATATTTTTTAATATTATTACAATTTTTATTTTTGCTATACGACTACGTTTAGTATTCATCTACATTTCTACCGCATTCAACCGTTCAGTTGTGAAAATATATTGTACTTAATATAATGTACATAAGATATTGTGTTATAATACTAATTCCACGTTATTGCGTCAGCACTAACATGGCAAGCAACGATGTAAAATAAAAGTGACGCAGGTAGCTAGTTCTGCGAGACAGTGCTAGATAGAAGGGTTTACGAGGGGAGAGTGTGCGGTACACAGTGCGAGTGGGCGTGTATAGAGGGTTAAAGGACAGTGTGGAGAACAGGCCACCATATTCATGACTCTTTTTCAAAGCAATATATATATAAAGTAGTGGGGCTCCGCCTCCCTGCGCGCTCCAAGCTCCAACCTCCCCTTCTTATTGTGTTATAAGTGTAATTTTTTCAAAATAAGGTTTGTATTAATATTTTTTAAAGCCTCAAAAAATAATGAAATTAATTGTTAGTATGATAATAATATGTTAAATTATATTTTATAGAATTTGGAAGACTATGGCATTTTTCGAAAATACTCGGGGATAAATTTTTTAAGCTGAGTAATGATTACTGGTCTGCTTTTAAGAAAATATAAAGAACAAGCTGCTAATTTCAAATAAAAGTAAAAATGTTTATATAGACAGAGAGATGTCCCTTGACTTTTTGTTGGTGAGCTTTATTATTTCATCTAGTGGCTCTCTTTTTTAAATAAGCTGTCTCTCCTGTATGTGTCAATAGATATTTCTAAGCTCTTATAACTATATATGCTCCCT
Source organism: Copidosoma floridanum (assembly GCF_036245765.1). Classification (NCBI taxonomy): domain Eukaryota; kingdom Metazoa; phylum Arthropoda; class Insecta; order Hymenoptera; family Encyrtidae; genus Copidosoma; species Copidosoma floridanum. The sequence goes on along the minus strand of NW_028321904.1, from coordinate 6,740,357 downwards.
GCGCGCTCTGCACACCAACCCCCGTAATTACAAATTGGATGTACGAAGTATGGAAAAAACCCGAATTATATTAATTGTTACTTAAAATTAATGAATGTAAAAAATGTATATTGATCATAATTTATAATAAGTCTTTATTCCATGAATAAAACTACAAACAAACAATTCTTCTTTGCTACCATTTATGTTGTACAGAAAATGATTTTCATTTACCTTAGCTTTTTCTATGACTATCAATAGATCTCAAGGTCAAAGTTTTGATGCTTTAGGAGTATACCTTAGAAAACCATTATTTTCTCATGGGCAATTCTATGTTGCATTGTCTAGATGTAGAAACCGAAAAAAATTTTTATTAAAATTGAATCAGAAAACAAATTTGAAGTTGAAAATATTGTTTGGAATAAAATTTTAGAGTAACAAAAAAACAATTGTATAGTTCATTACTATTTTTATACTTTCTTGCAAATTTTATCATTCATTAAAAAAGCCAATTTCAGTACCGTCTGGTACCCAGATTAATGTAATTATAAACAATCCGTTTTTTGTACTTTTTTTTCAGATACACCATCATGGATGCAAAATTTTATCAGTGTGACAAATTTAACTCAAAATTTTTAAAATCAAGAGTGTCTATCATCGCACGAAAAAATTCACAAAAAAAATTTTTTGTATGTGATCTGTGTAGCATTATAATATTAGACAAGAAAAACTATTTGCGTCACACAAAAGAATGCCAAAATATTGAAAATTTCAAGTGTATTAAATGCGAAAAAAGGTTCAAAAGAAATTATCACTTACAGAGACATTTGAAAAGTCATGAAAAAAACGTTTGAAAAAATATTTTGTCAAATTGTGGAAAAGGTAATGTAAGAGCAGAGCACTTAAAAAGACATTTTAGAGTATGTTATTAAAATAAACATCGTAGGTAAGATAATTCTAACAAAATTTTTTGTTATGGTCAAATAAAATTAAATGTGAAAATTAGACCACTTGTAACAGTTAATATATGAGGTTTTACAAATATATTAACATTATATATGGGAAAGCTGGGGGCAGTGGGGGGCAGTGTGGGGGTGGGGGGGGAGCTAGCAAAAAAGTAGGATTACTCGAAAAATGCAAGAAAATGAAAGAATAACTACCTTATGTGGGGGGGAGCTGAGGGTAAGCTAGGTGGGAGCGGGGGAGGTAGGGGTGGGCAGGGGGGAGATAATCATCGCTTTACTTCTTATGACTATATAATATAGGAAGATATATATTGCTTACACATATTGATGTATGTCACTCAAACTTATAAGGCTAACAGACGCTAGATTAAAAGCCAGTGATTGGTTGATAAGGATTGTGTGTGTTTGTTGATGTAGAACATGGCAAAGCCAACTAGGAGAAACTTACACATCTGCCACTATATGTTACCACAGACTCTGTAGTGTGCTTTTAAAACTAGGTGAGAACTAGTGCGTTTCTTACGACCATAAAGATAAGTGCTGATGCGAGAGTTTTTTCTTGTAATCTTAAGTCGAATAAGTCTAATTACAAGATATATGTTTCAGCAATTTCTTCTTTATTGTTCATCCCTCTCCCATCAATAACACACACAGAGAGATCATTTGTATAGAAATTCTTCTACGTGGGGTTCCTGCTATTTTAAACTCGAGTAGAAAGACTCTCTCACTGCTTGGGACACGCGCTTTTCACGTTGCGAGACTGGGTTTCCCTAACTTGGAGCAAGAGCAACACTTACACTCGAGGAAAGCCATTAAACTATCAAGTAGGTGAATTTTTTTTCGTTCTGAAGTATGACCAAGAGTACAGAATTGCAATTTAAAAAAAATAAGTTGTTACAAAGTATATTTTATATAATATTTTGTTAAAAGAGTTTTGAAGCAACAACTAAGATATGTGTATTTGTGTATTGCTGTCCATTTTTAAGTTACCTTATATTTAGTGTAACTTTAGCATAAAACTACCTTATACATCTTAAAAAAATTTTTAAATTAACTTTTAAATAGTAGTATTCCAGTTGATTAAGCCATAAGTACATTTGTTTTTTCGTTGAGTGACATACTTATCACTTTGTTAACAACAAACTTCGTATACAACTATTAATTTCATAGTTCTTCAAATATATGTGTCTGTATGTATTGTTTAAGATCTCGTAATTAAAGTATGCAGGCATATAATCAAAGGTACATTCTTCTTAATCAAAACAAAAGACGAAGTGCACTCTGTAATCGATAGTGTAACCATCTTTTCATATACTGGCACTTACGCTCTACTTTTTTAGAGACTGGCTCTTCCAACAGTGGGTGCACTAGTGTACTGTGTAGCAATTAGACTACTTTACTGTAGCTGGTGCAGCAGCAGTAACAACTTTCTTTCTGTGCATATGTTAATATATTAGGTGACCTTTGTAGACTCCGTGAACTTTTAAGATATACATACTTATAATATTAGAGAGTTAGGCAGACTGTTTACATAAGTAAAGTTTTGTCTCACTATTAACCATCAAAATTTTGTTTTTTATTAAATGATGTATACAGTATACATAAGTGATCTATTTACATGTGCAGACTTATACGTCAAGATGATATTTCTAGAAAACAGCGTGTATAGCAATTTTTCCTAAAGTCCACACCACTTGAAAAAATTTTTTAGAGCTAATAGCTTTTGAGTCAGTAGAGGTTGAAAAAACGTTTGAAACGACCCTCAATTAATTTTAATTGCTATTTCACACCTGATTCAATGCATGGCTTTGCAACATTTCCACTGAGTTAAGGTGATAAGCAGTGAAAACTATGTGTATATATATATATATATATATATATATATATATATATATATATACATATACATATATACATAGATGTATCCATGCACTAGCACAAAATATATATGTATACTCTTGCTGTCCCTTACTATGACATACACTATAAAAAGACAATACCACATTCTATCACAAAACCCTCGTGTGTATTTATTTATTGCTCAAATTTATTATTATTGGTTGATTTCTAATAATTTTTATTACCTTATTTTACTGTCATCAACGTGTCACCTCTAAACAGTATAATTAAAAAACAACTTCTGACGGCACAGTAAAAGAGTTATATGGGATGGTTACTCTTGGATTAACAAATTTAAAAGAAAATGGTGAGTATATCTATCGTGTGGCTTGTGATCTTCATTAGTCATAGACTGTTAAGAAAAAAACAAATGATAAAGAGTGCAAGCCATACAGCTACATCTCCACGATAGTTGAGACGCACTTAATCCCCGTCAACACTCTTTTTAATTTCATACCTTTAAAATGGCTTCATACTACAATTTACGTCGGATATATTATAAAAATAAAGGTTTATTTTTTAATAATATTATAAAATGATTGATTTCTATTTTTTTTTATCTAAGTACACATACAGTTTCTAAAAAGTTGTACTTCTATAAGCTTTGTCTGCCCTATAGAGTCAATCAACGATTGAAGATTGGTGACCTTGAGAAAAAGTATAACGGAAGTGGATTTAACTTGATCCACCCCTTTACCCCACACCTATTGACGTACTTCTAGTCCCGCTACAACATACCACACATTATTGTCCCACCACACTACAGCGCACATTACAAATTTTTTTTTCGTTTAAACAATTTATACAAAAAAAAGAAAAAAACACTTTTTAAAAAGATTTGAGCCCCCAATCTCCTGTTCACTAACCAAGGCCCTAACCCACTTTGCTATGAGCAACCCTGACATAAGGAACTTGATAACTAAATGTTATCCTACAGTTCGTAACTTTTTTTTGAAGTAAATTTTTATTTACTTTTGGTTTAGTTATACATTGAATAAATAATTTACTAAATACAATATATTTCTTTAGTGCACGTTTTTGTCAAAAATTTAAAAATAAGAACATATTAGCAGAGCAGCTCTTATTTGAATTAATGAACGCTTATTCACTTATCGTTGATTTGTAATTAAAAAAGTAAATAAATAATTGTTTGTACAATTTTTTTACATATTTCCATAATTTTTATGCAAATTTTTAAAACTAAACATGTGAAAGAGGTTACAGTTGAATGATCTGCAAGTTTCACTAGGTACTTGTTATTATATTTTTAGGATACTTTTAATGCTTGAGTTATACCTGTCAAAAAAACCTATGTGCAATTAACGGTTTAAAGGGACATTTACTGGCATGAACTACTACTATGCTATTGAAGAAAGTGGTACTACAGGATAGTTTGTCTTAATTTTTGAAATATTATATTTTAGATATTAATAAATATAGATCAAGAATTAGTGTGTGAGCGTATACGATAGATGTAAGTATGACTTTACAGATGTAATCAGCGTAGACAGTAGTAAGTTGTTCTAAAACCATCAAAATATTTTATTAAAGTGCACAGTCTTGTACTGGCCAGCTTCCAAATTATTTATTTTATATTATGCCATAACGTATGATTTATAGTTGTTTAATTATACAATATTTAAATATTAATTTAAAGCGCACCCAAGTAACGTAGGTATATTCATTCCATCGATACAATTGTACCTTCTTTGTATACAATATCATTTAACATAAAGTATATTTATATTTATTACTATGTTATCTGCCATATAATTTCATGGAAGTACAACTTTTGACTTGTGTATCTACTGTCCACTGATTTATTTATAGACAAAGCAGAAAGTCTTATGAGACAAGGTGGCATCTCTAAGATTTCACAAAATAAATAAGTAATGGAACCATACCCTGCATCAGAAGATAGTTGTGAAGATTTGAAGGTTGCAATAGGCTCTAAGAATATTGATATTGATAGTTTAAGTAACTTTGGTAAGTTTTATTAAAAGTTTTAATTAATCTTATTTGCATGCAACGAATAACTCAAAATTAATTCAAAGTTTAGAAATTTGGTCATATCATAGAATGAGTACAGCTTGGCATTTAGAAAGGTTGGACGTAAGGAGAGAAAAGACCTTGGAAATTAAGCATTCATAATGGTATTAAGATTTAAGCAGTGTAGTTGCTGAAAAGCGAAAGAACTGGTGTACAAGAAAAACTTTACAACAATTTTATCAGAAGAACTTGCTACTAAAAAATCTCTGCATTCTGAACCGCATAAACAAAACAAATCTACACCGTTTAATCCTTTCGTGGCTTATAAAAAATTTGATGGTAGTGAAAGCCTAAGCAACGTATTTCTTAGAACTTAACTAAGTTCTTCAAATGAAGTAAAAATAATACCTTTTGCGCGTTTTTATTAATATAAATACCATGGTTTAAGGATTCATTAAACTTTTATTTCCTAAGATATTTGAATGACTACCCAGAAATTTAATTTTAGTGAGCTCATGGCATTATCAAACTTACAATTTAATTAAACCAGAAACTTAAATCAATGACATTATTTAAAGTACAATTTCATAGTATAGGCAACCTAAATTCAATTTATGGCTAGCAAAGACATGAGTCAACATGGATGTACCTAACAGAAGATTATAAAGAAGTGAATAGTAATTGTTCTTTTTTGGATTCTAAAGTAATGATATCAAAGAGTGAATTCTAAACAGTAAGACTTGTTTAATTATAACTAAACAAAAAAAAAAACGTTTTGATAATGTAAAAACTTTCAAAATTTATAAGAATAAATTGGACAAGCTAGGTGAAATTTAAAAAGTTTCCAGTGATCTTGCTAAAATGGCTAAACAGACAAATGTCTTTCATGCTCCTTTTTATCGATCGTACAGATTTGTTCAATGTTTTTAACGATTAGTAATAGTGCAAAGCTTTTATTGTAATCATAGCTACCTCCTCGCACTCAGGATCATTAGTCAACCACGACTATGTGCCAAACTCCAAGATAAAGGTGTGAATATCAGCTGTGCATGTGATGGTTGTCTAACCAGGTGAAACTTCATACTTGACATTGACAGGGCCATAGGAACTTCTGGTAAATGTGTCGAAGACTTCAGTTAGTCTTTTGTTTCTATCATCTACTAACTTTAGCAGAAAATCATTACATGGCTAGCCAGACTGCAGCTGCATCCCAGATTTTTTCAACAGCAGGGGGCATTAATGAGAATAAAGTATAAGCTATCTCAGGCATTAAGGCCATCGCAGCTTAGAGAGCACAGATTGTCATAAGAATATGTGTACCTAAGAAAACTGGAGTACGCATAGATAAACATAACACATATTTTCAAGTTTTACTTTGTCAGATTTTTATTTTGTTCACTTGAAGTATACCACTGTCCAAGGGCGCACATTTTAGTTCCATTACCAGACATAAAAGTACCATGAAAATTCTCAAACATGTATAATTATGGGTTATATATTCCAAGAAGATGTACAGCTGTAGTATAACAAGACAATCACGATTAAATAATACAAGCTACGACAAATCGTTGGATTAGTGTAACAAAAAATCTTTTCAGACGCATTAGCAAGCGAGAATCATTTTTAACTTGAGAGTAAGACGGAGCCCTTCTAAATTTCTAAGTTACCTTGAGCCATTTTAAAATCAAAAACAAGAAAGAGTCTTATTGCGATTCTGAGCAAGCGACAGTGTTTTTAGACTTGAAAGCAAAAAGAAGCGTTTTCAGTTTCGTAGGCAAGCGAGAGCCTTTTTGAACTCAAGGGTAAGAAAGAGACTTTTTAAATATTTCTTTTTTCTTTGATTTTAAGTTGTTAATGTACAAAAAAAAGTAGGTAAGTTCTTGTTTGTAATTTCACTCAATAGCATTAACAGTATAGATTACAGTAACTTTACTTTTTTCATTTGTTTCGTTCGATTTTCTAGTTAGAAAGAGTTTAAAATTCAAAATTCAAGAAGCATTTTTGTGAAATAAGTATTTTCTTAGGCAAAAAATCATTACTGACTGGTAATTCAACTGATTCTTAGTATTATTCATGAACAAGTTGTTCCTTGAAGCAAACAAGCATAAACATCTGAAAACCCAACCGTTTTTTAGTATGATAAATAGATGAATTGTACGGTCAGGTAAGCAAGCATTGGCAATCAGAATTCCAATTTTTGAAGTTATACTTATATAGGCGCGTTTTGGACTACGGAGTACATCAATGATTTCAGATTGGTGACCTTGAGAAAAAGTATAATGGAAGTGGATTTTGCTTGATTCTCCCCCTTCACCACGACCCTCTTGACGTACTTCCAGTCCCCAGTACTACACCACACAACGTCATAGTACAACACCATACAACATCATCCCACCAACCACACCACACATTACCGTTTCCAAATAGGTTTGAACCCCTGATCTTTTGCGCACTGAGCAAGCTTTTTACTCACTCTGCTATGAGCAGCCCTGACATTAGAAAACTGATTATTTCACTTTATCATTCAGTTCGAAACACATTTCTAATGTAAATTTTTATTCACTCTTAGTTTAGCTATACTTATAATAAATAATTAATTTATTTAATAAAATGTATTTTTTGGTACCTGTTTTTTTTTTTTAAATTTTAAAATTACAATATATTAGCAGAGCAGCTTTTATATGTATTAAGTAACATTTATTATTTTATCATGAATTTGTTCATTTTAAAATCAGTGAATGATTGTTCATACAATTTTTCATACTTTTTCATAGTTTTCATACATAAAAAAAAAGTTTCATGACTCTATAAATACTATAATCGATTTTTATTGCGTTTTCTTCTTTCAAAAAACTTAGAGAGGTGGGAGAAGCACAAAAATATGCAGCAACGCTAGAAATTATTTTTCTTACGTCAATTAGTTTACATACACGCTTTAACGCATACTTAACTCCTTTTCTCTTGTGTTATTAAAAAAAAAAAAAAAAAAAAAAAAAATTATAGATCTATTAAAAAATAAAATAGGTTAATCTAAAAGTAATCTTTCATACAAACAAAAATTAGGTGCTTATACAGATCTTAGAAATGTGATATTATGTTATTTTTCTATAAGGTTACTTGTTGAATTGCAATTTTCTAAAATTGAACATGTGAAAGAGGAAGCAGTTAAATAAGCTGCAATTTATGTGGGTATTTCTTACGGTATCATTAGTACACCTTTGATGCTTTTAATGAATGAATGCTTGCATAATATCTGTCAAAAAAACCAATGTAAGATTAACTTCCTGAAGGGACATTGCTTATATTGTATTGTGCCATGATATATTGCTTATAATGTTTCACTCATTAAATATTAAAATATTTATTAAAACCATATCCAACTAACGTACGTATAGTCATACTCATTTCAACGGTAAAAGTACCACCTTTGTATACAGTCTTGTTTTATGAAAGGCATATTTATATTTATAATTATATTATCTGCCAAATACTTTTATAGAAGCATAACTTCTCACTTGGGTATCCAATCACCCACTGTCAACTGATTTTGTGTTATTATTCATAAGAACACCTTTTTTCAAGCCTAGCTAGTATCAGTGATGAGAAATCTAGCTAATTTTTAGTATTATATGCAAATTCATAACTTTGTTAGATAGGCAAGCGTTGGCCTAATAATAATGAATAAAAAGTGTACCCAAGCAAAAAATTATTGTCGATAAATGTTAGCAGTATGGGATTAGGCGGGTGACTTGGCGGATAAAACACAGTGCAAATATCGAATTAAACTTAAAAACGTTTATTTATACTATCTTGAGGTTTGACTATCTTTACACTTTACTATCTTGAGTACAATGAATAAACGAACAGAAAAGGTAAAAGAAAAGCGAAGACAGAGAATGCATGTGTGTACAGACTGGCTGACTGCGCGAGAGTGAACGAAAACCGAAGTTACTAGACGCTGAAGTGCAGCGTCACAGCGTCTCGTCTTCTTGCTGTTGCGCATGCGTAATAATTCAGTTACGAGCGCCAACAATACATCTAACACTCCCTCCCGTTCGTATCTGAATTTATTAAAAAAAATGAAAGAAAGGGATATATTTTAACGTAAACACTAAATATATATGGGTTTTTGATCAGCCAATGATGCGGAGCACGTGGGCTTCTGGATCACTCATTGTGGTTGATTCCGACGAGCTAAAACATACACAGAAAATACATTAATCAGCATGTCTACCATCATTGTCTATCTATTATTAATTTACTAGTTTTACTATCTCAAATCAAAATTTAATTATCATGCATTTTATGCTAATTAACATTCAAAATTTCTTTCGTTAGTCTTTCATGCAGTTCAAATGGCAGGGGTTTTGTAAATATATTTGCTAGTTGTTCCTTGGATGGAATCCATTTAACAATTATTTTTCCTCTGGATACACATTCTTTAACGTAGTGAGCCTTTATCTCGGTCATGTGTCTCAGCCTTTTGCCACCATCTATCTTAGCACTTGCTCCGGCAGCTTTGTTGTCACACCACAAATCCGCGGGCAACAAGGTGCGAGACAATATAATACTTATAGAGTGTTCCAATCCAATTAATTCTTGACTTGCGTCGCACATTGCCACATATTCTGCTTCGCAGGTTGAAATAGCAACATAATTCTGCTTTCTTGTTTTCCAAGCAACTGTATCCCCATACAGCCTTAGGAGATATCCGCCTGTTGTTATTGAGTCTTTACAATCTGCCAAACTCGCATCTGAATAGGCTTCTAATCCATCTTTACGGCCTCTGTAAGTTAATCCTAGAGTCCTTGTGTGTTGTAAATATCTAAATACTCGTTTGACCATTTTCCAATCATCTTTAGTTGGGCTGATTTGATGTCTACTCAGTACATTCACCGAGTATGAAATGTCTGGTCTAATTGTGTTGGCTAAATACAGCAGACTACCGACTGCTTCTCTGTACGGCACATTTACTCTCGTTATCGTGCTTAACTCTCCAGCATCTTCAGAATCTTCTCTATCTTTTCTTTGTCGATTCAAAACTTGATTTGTCACCATTGGTGTTCTTTGGGGTTTTGACTCGTTGAATCCAAATTTCTCTAACATTTTATCTATGTATGATGTTTGTGCCAGTGAAATTGTGTTGAGTTTTCTATCTCTTTCCACTTTGATGCCTAGAAATGTGCCAACCTCGCCAAGATCTGACATCTCAAACTCAGATTGCAGACCCGTCTTAATTTCATTCATTTTGCCTGCACAATTGCTGGCTATCATCATATCATCCACGTATAGGATCAGGACTAGAAAGTTATCGGCTTCTCTCCATGTGTATAGACAGGGCTCGCTCGTATGTGACTGTAGTCCTAATTTAGATGCAGTCTCGCGAAACCGCTCATTCCATCTTTTTGAGCTGATCTTAAGTCCATAAAGTGCTTTCTCCAATTTACAAACCTGAGCTTTCTTGAGACTATCACCATCAAGCAGGCCTTCAGGAATTTCCATATATATCTCTTCTTTGATAGATCCATTTAAGAAAGCTGTCTTGACATCAAGTTGGCAAGTCTCCAGATTGTATCTATTTATTATTGATATTACTGATCTTACCAGGGCCAAACCAGACACCGGGGCATAAGTTTCTTGCAGATCGTACTTGTTCCTATCTTTGAAACCACGAATCACCAACCTCGCTTTGAACTTCGTGTTTCCATCTTTATCTATCTTTTTCTTCAAGACCCACCTAGAGTCAATGATGTTGGGCTTGCCACCTTCAGCGTTCACGGTTGGTCTTTCTACAAGTTTCCACACTTGGTTTTTCCGCATTGATTCCAGTTCTTCATCAATTGCTCTGAGCCATTTATCGCGATCCGGAGATGCGACAGCTTCTTTGTAGTTTGCGGGATCTTTGTTCAGTCCAGCAATCAGGGCATGTGACATTTCATCTTCGACTTCTGCGATTGAACAGTCAACATCGCCCTTCGATTGGAGCAATTTATTCAACTTGTTTGTGTCGATGGCTCCTGCAAAACTGGTATCATTTATTCTAGCGAGTTGCTTAGAGCTTTCTCGATCAAGATCTTCAACTTTCTTGGGCCGACCGCGCTTTCTCTTGACTATTGGTTCTCCCTCCGTTTCCAATGACTCTTTAGAGCTAACCTTATCAAACTTAACGAACCATTCATCTTGTTTAATATCTATCTTGTGGTTTCCCCACTTTGCTATTTTGTCCTTTCCCCAGATATCTCTGAACACCAGTCTTTCTTGGAATTTTACATCTCGACTCTCATAAATTTTTCCATCTTCAGGTCTTAAGAAAGAATAGCCAGTGGGAGTATAACCAATCAGCACGACTCGTATCCCTTGTGGACCGAATTTGGTTCAAGTATTCCTTTGTATCTTGATAAAAGCGACGCAGCCAAATCTTCTGATTTGGGTAATGTCTATCTTCAGATTGGGCGCAAACTTTCCTAAAGGGGCTATCATATCATTAGACCTGTGAGGTGTCCGATTGTAGGCATATACTGCACTACCCAGGGCTAAGTCCCACATGTTCTCCCTGAGCCCGGAGTCGTACATGTAGGCTCGCACCTTGTTTTGCAAGGTACGATTAACTCGTTCCGAAACTCCATTATGCTGAGGAGTGTCTGGACAGGCCAACTGAAGTTCTGCTCCCAACCTCTGGAGAACTTCTACCGTTTGGCCTCCTGTAAACTCCGTGCCTTGATCGGTTCGAAGATAGCATATCTTTGCATCAAAACCTAACAGGTTTCGTGCGCTTGTCACAAAATTGTCCAAACAACGTCCTGCTTCGCATTTTGTCTTCACTGGGTATGCCATAGTCAATCTTGAGTAGTCGTCTGTGTAGACGATTATAAATTTATATCCTTTAGGGTAAGTAGCTGGGCTAATCGGTCCCATTGTATCAGCATGAACTATCTCAAGTGGTTTGGTTGCCCTTTCTCTTTTAGTATTGAAAGGCAATCTCTTGATTTTAGCGACTTGGCACACCTCGCATGTTGTAATGAAGCTGTCGAAGATGGCCTTACTCAAATCTTTATTGTCCGAATATTTTCTTTGTAGTGCCTTGAGATATTCTGCTGAGGCATGTCCAAATCTTACATGCCAGAGCATGGCTCTGTTATTTCTCTCAAATGTTCTGTATTTTTCTGTGAACGAGCTTTGAGCTTCTGGAATCTCACCAATCACAAGATCATCACAATTGTTGATTTTTCTATCTTTAATTGTTTTCTTAAACTCACTTTGATGAGAGCTGTGTGGACCAGCTCTTTCTGATTCATTACTTGAGATTCCAGGGCAGCTCCTATCATTAGTGCTGACTTGCTGAACCTTCTCAGTCTTTGCTTTTAGGGGATTTTCTACCATTAAGCAGTCTATAATTTCTTTGTACTTCTCATTATTATTTGGGTTCTGGCCATCTTGCAGTAGTTCTACTATCCAGTAAGGGCTCTTGTAGACACCAGAAATTATAGTTTCATTAGAACGCGGATCAAATATATCTATCTTTGTGTTATCAAGGTATATACTCATGCCCCTTTCAGCAAAACGGCGAAGCGACAGCAAGTTTCCAGCTAGTGCCTTAGCGCATACAACTCTATCTAGGATTATCTTGTTTTGGTTATTTTTACCCGAAACGCACCCTTCTCCCTCCGCTCTCAAGTCCGCGGAGGAATCTTTGTTCGCGCATTTAATCAATTTATTTTTACATCCATTAAAATTTTTAAAATAGAGTTTAGAATTAGCAAAATGTTCTGTGGCACCTGAATCTGCTACGAACTCAATTTTCTCGCCACCACTATCTCGTGTTTCCTCCGCGCGCGTAGAGAGCAAAGTTTCGGGGTTAACAGCAAACAAACCACTGCATGCATTAGACCTAAGTATTTCTACATTATTATTACCTTCTTCGCCTTGTTTCTTGTTATCGACCTTGGCTTTCTTGTTGTTATGATTTGTGTGCTGTTTTTCATGCTTCCGTTTATTACTATCTTTAAAATTATTCTTATTGTTACCACCACCAGTATTGCGTTTAAAATCCCAATCGTTATTTTTATTAGTATTACCTCTGCACCTGCCTATGTGCTCTCGTAGGTTCTGTACAAACCGTTGGCAGGTGTAGCACCGCCTAAGGTTCTGCCCTTTTTTCGGGCAGTCCCTTGCGTAGTGCCCGTTGTCGTTGCACTCGTAGCACAGAGTGCTGGCGGTGGCCACGTTAGCAGCAGCTACGGTGGCTGGTCGAGAGCCTGCCCCACCTCGGCTTGGCCCAGCACCGGTCCCGGTCCCACCTCGACTCGGCCCTGCATTCGCCCCACCTCGGCTTGCTCCACCCATTGTTGGTCGTGGAAGTGATCCTTCTGATTCCTGTTTCAGGATATATTGTCTTAAGTACTTAAAGGACAAGCCATCCTCGCTTTCAAACAGCCTGTTAAAATCGGCTATTTTTACATCCGGTACTCCATCGATAATTGCATGATAGAAACTATCTCTTTTCTCATCTTCAGGGAAACTGTTAGTTTTACTAATTAATTCAAAATCTCTTACCAATCCATCAAAAACTTCACAAAATTTAGTAGCACTTTGCTTTTTGGGGTCGAATCTAATGGAATGTATTTTGTTACGTATTTGATATGCGCTCATCTTTATGTCACCCCTTTTCATATCTTTAATTTTTTGTACCATTGTTGATGGATCAGTAATGTGGTATACTTTGTTTTGGTAATCTAGGGACAACCTACCTAGTATTACGTTTAGGGCCTGTTCTTTATCTTCTTCCATTTTTTCTTGTCTACTGTTCATGGTTGCTTCCATTTTTGAATCAATTGTGTGGAGCAATTTTTTACTTTTTAGTTCTGACTGCAATTGTTTTAAGAATAACTCTAGTTTTGTTGCATTAGTGAGGGAATAATTAAAACACCCTAGGCTATCTTTATTAATAACTTCTATCTTTAGACTATCATTAGGTGCAGCGCGTTGAAACGTCAGCGAATTATCAATGGAGTCGGAGTTTAAATTAATTAATTGTTTACTTAATTTAGGTCCTGGAGTAGATGTAATAAATTTATTTACCTCTTGTATTCGACTCCTGGCCAGTTCTCGCTCAAGAGCCTCCATCTTTCTTTGTTGAGTGGCTATATGCTGCTCAAACTCAGCTCGAATTGCCTCTTGAGCCCTCCTATTTTCCTCTCTTTCTTTTTCCAGGGCCTTTTGATGTTGTGAAGCAACAACCTCAAACCTCATCGACATCCAGGAGCTTTGCTGATGCCTCTCTTGTTGTATCAGTTTCTTAATCTTCTCGATGTCTTTCTTTACAAGAAACGCGCTTTCTTTGTCACGATGCGGGCCTCTCCCTCACATAAACAAACGCGTGCCGGCTCTCTCGAGTTCTGCGAATCTCCGTAAAAACAAAGGAAAGCCTTCTAATCAAGGGAATCTCAATCTTGCAATCTTAAGTGAGCTGTCTTGCTCCATTTTAAGGCAAGACACCAATTTTTGTCTTTAGAGATTTTAAGCGAACGTGACCCAACGACAACAACACCTCACGCAATCACCGAGTCCTCAAAACAATATCTATTTCTAGTACTTACTACTGCTCACTCTCTTCTTAACTTCCTCTCTTCTTACAGCTCCGCCCGAAGCCTCGATAGTAGGAGCGACGTCCGTATCTCGAGGCGATTCGGCCGTTGTGCCTCCATCTCGATCCCGATCCGCTGCCTCCTGGGGCTGTTCTTCTGCCGCTTCGGTGGTAGTCGGGGTGAGGGGACTGCCAAGCTCTTCCAGCTCGCAGTGCTCGCTGCCCGATACAGAGCTCCCGGTTGGTTCCGCCATTACGTTTCCCGCGTAAAAAACAGGTGAAAAAGGAAGCACACAGAGAACGCGCGACAAGCTCAAGCGCGGAGCGGAAAAAAAATAAAAGAGAAGAAGAACACAAGACGCGATCGAACAGATTTCACACCCACACTACCAATTAGGGCCCATAACCTGTTAGCAGTATGGGATTAGGCGGGTGACTTGGCGAATAAAACACAGTGCAAATATCGAATTAAACTTAAAAACGTTTATTTATACTATCTTGAGGTTTGACTATCTTTACACTTTACTATCTTGAGTACAATGAATAAACGAACAGAAAAGGTAAAAGAAAAGCGAAGACAGAGAATGCATGTGTGTACAGACTGGCTGACTGCGCGAGAGTGAACAAAAACCGAAGTTACTAGACGCTGAAGTGCAGCGTCACAGCGTCTCGTCTTCTTGCTGTTGCGCATGCGTAATAATTCAGTTACGAGCGCCAACAATACATCTAACAATGAAAAAACCTAACTGTTTTAAGTATAGTAAATTGTTTAAATATGCTCTAAGGCGATAAAGCATCAGTGACGGAAAACCCAACTATTTATAAAAATAATAACTTAATAAGTTGGTACCCTTTATCAAACAAGCATTAACGATAAAAGGTCTTACTATTCTTAGATATTGTTAATAAATTAAATTCATCCTTAGACAAACAAGCATTAACAATTAAAATTTCAACTGATATGACTATGTTAGTATTATTAGTAAATAAAACGTGTCCTTAGGCAAACAATCATTGATGAATGGACATGCAACCGTAGTTCATATTGTTAAGAAATAAACGCCCTCAAGAAAACGAGCATCAGCGACTAGAAACCCATCTTAATAACGTATTGTTTATCATTAACGTATGCCTTTAGGTGAACTAGCATTTGTTATGAGAAACCTAACTCTTTTAAAGTACTATGAATGAACAAAATATGCTCTCAGGCTAGCAAGCATCAGCAATTTTTTTTATTTTAACCCCAAGGCAAACGAATATTGGTTAATAGACACAAAACTGTACTAAGTATTGTTAAGTAATAAGTACCCTTAGGTAAAAGCATTAGTGACTAAAAACTCAGTTGCTTATAAGTATATAAGCTACATTAGATAAGAAACCAAATTGATTTTAGGTATTTTAAAAAAAATAAAATTTTACCTCAGGCAAACAAGCATTAATGATGATAGACATAACTGTATTGAATATTGTTGGGTGATGAAATGTGTACTTTGGCGAGCAAGTATTGGCAATTAGAAATCTATCTGTTATTAACTATTACTAATAGATAATATGTGTTCTAGTTATAAATCGAACTAATTTGTAGTACTGTTGATAGAAGAAATATGTCTAAGCGCCTAATTTTTTCTTGGTTGTATTCATTACTACATTTATTCTGTAGGTAAGCTACCATCGGTAATTAAAAACAAAGCTATTTTTCAGAAATGTTTAATAATTTACTTCTTTTTTAGAGCAAGCACTAGTGATGAGAAACTTAATAATTTTTAGTATTGTTTATTTATACATTCTTCTCTCAGGCGAACAAGTGTCAACGGTAAAAAACCTTACTTATTTTTAGTACTTTTTATTATTAAAATGTGAGCTGAAGCTAAGAACTTTTTAACTTGGTTATACTAAAAACCGTTAGATTTTCTAATTGCTAATGCTTGTTTGCCTTAGAGTACGCTGTCTTTATTAATAATACTAAAAAACAATCTATCAAGTAACAATCTATCAGAGAGAGTATGAGCTAGTTTACGCAAACGACTTATAGCTGGAGGAAGCTCACGTTTATTAATTAGGAGATTTACATTGCGTTTAATGACAGCCAGGTCCAGTGCAAAGCAACGAAATTGGTGAGCATGTACCAAAAAGACGGTAGCTATTTCCACCTCGGTAGTGGTCAAGCTTAAAGAGATAGATTGCACGAAGATTTTCTTGCAAATGAAACCCAAATCAATGTATCGTTCGTCTGCTTGTGGAGAGACATTCAATCAATTCCTCAGTCTGCCGAGATACTGGTAGGCAAAGCGCAAGACATAAGCCGTTGCTCGAATCAGCCGAAGCCAATTCGAACATTGACCAAAAAGACTATTTACGAAGGAATCGTGCCCCTTCTCCAAGCAACTTATGACAAAATTGATCAAAGAAATCGGCTTTATGACCTCAACCTTCAGATCTGAATAATGTCTAACAACTTTAGTCAGTAGGTGTGCTGCACATAGTTCAAGTCACGGAATGCTAAGGACCTTCAAAGTTGCGACTGGGGTCTTAGCTATTTGGAGCGTCACGCGAAGTGAATGTTGATGCGAGTATAAACGACCGCTGCATAGACTGATTTAGACGCGTCTGCAAGCCCATGAACCTTACGTCGTACCTTAGGGGAGTAGAAGTTCCATCGGAAAATTCTTCCCTGATGAAGCTTGGAAACTTTATTCAGCCACTTGACCCAGTGTCCGACAATGGATGTTAATAGGGGATTATCCCATCAAATCTTTATCAACCACAGAGATTGCAACAACATCTTAGGGACTATTATCGTAGGCGAAAACCAACTCAAGGAATCGAAGAATCTGGCTATCTTAGCAAACAAAGTTCGCTTAGTCCAAAGACCATGGGGCTTATTGGAGGGGGGCTTATCCACATTGGAGGAGAAGATGAACTTGTAAGACCTCCACTTAAATAGCAACTCAAGGAGAGTCAACAAAAGATTTGGGCCAGCGTAAAGCAAAGAGTTCAATGATTGTCGGCTTTAACTTCTTGCAGAGCCATTGATAACTACTCGCAGTTTACGAATTGAGCTATTGGTCTTCAAGACTCCATAATGGGGTTAGAAGTTCTTTGCAAGACTCAAGTCCAAGACCTTACGCATGTGACCAAGAGCTAGGCACTTAGCCATTAAGGCCTTGTTCAATTCAAACAAGCAGGGGTCGGTTTTAAACCTTTTTTTTTGTTGACGAAACATAGAGAGTGCTGTCTTGAAGGAACCTTCTCGAAGCTAGAGAGTGATGACGGCAAAATCTTTAAATGAAGCCTTAACGATGAGTCGATCATCAGAAGCTCACGAATGCGTGGAAGAGAAATGTTCTTTGTAAAGAAGCTTATTTCTCTTGAGCTTCGATATGGTAAGGGGTTCTTTTACTTCTCAAAATATCGTTGCATGAGCTTAAGGAGATCCGATTCGTTGGTAACGTGTATTACCGCGACCTCCTCGTGTTGCGAAGTAATCAGTTAGTCTTCCCGACGATAGCTGGAAGAGGTGGTTTCCAGCTGAGGCAAAATTAGCCTGGACAAGAGTCAACCAATTTTATTCAAAAAAGCAATGGGTTGGTCAGTCACGCCCAGCAAGTTGGAGTCTTCGAATATGTGGGAGGGCAACTAACCGCTTTGAAACTGGGAGCCTATAAAAAGGAATCTTAGGAATAACAAGTGCCTCCGTATCGCACTTGTAACCAAAATCAAAATGGGGTTAAATAGTGATAAAAACTTTCTTTCTGACAAGGGTTAAAGATGAATCACTAAGACCAGACAACAAAATGCTTGTCAGATGGGTTTTTAAGCGTAATCAACTGCAGAGAGAGTAAGTTATTAGCAAACTTGGAGAACCTTGGTTGATCAAAGCTCTCATGAATATTCGAGGATCATCTGGGCTACGAATATAGATGCGTGCAGTAGCTAATGAGATCTTCGGTCCCCTGAGACCACCGGAGTCGTGTAGTAGATTTGTAGTAGCGCAGAAGCTTTCCCTGGACTGAGGCTTATTCTGCTTATCAGGTTTGTCTTTATTATCTTCAGATGACTTATCCAAAGAAGACGAGCCTTTGACGTTGGTCGGTTTGATCTCTTTCTTGTAAAGCAACTTACTCCTACACTGCTTGATGAGGTACAGACCAACACAATTTAGACAGAGCTGCCTGTCATTCACGGACTGCTTCCTTTCGTTCATCGATTTACTTCGAATAGACCCACAAGACCTTAAGTAGAGGGATTCACCACAGAGAAAACATCTAGGTTTTCCTGAATTATCAGGAGCTGCTGTGCTTTCGTGCACGAATGAAAATTTTTATTTGAGTTTGGAAGAGTCAGATTAGATACTGGAAGCCGGCCTTCATTTCAATGACTCCAACGTCTCTAGGGTGATAATTGAAGCAGTGATGAATTCGTGCAGATGAGTGAAAGTTGGGGGTTCATCACTACCACCCAAGTGCCTTTGCCATTCTCTGTTGGAGAAATTATCAAGCCTATTGATGATGAGGGCTATGAAGACGTCTTTACTCTCGTTTTGTCAACCCAAAATTATAAGCAAATCAAGATGGCCCAACATCTTCTTTAAAAAACGCTTCATCTCCCCGCAGAAGCTGGACTTCATACTGGGACAATTAAGAATTATGCTGGCGTATGAAGCAACCAGGCATCGCTTGCTATCATAGAATCTGACAAGAGCATTCCAGGCCTGAGCGTAATTATCTCCAGAGAGGGGAATGTTTTTTAATAGGTTGGCTGCGTCTCTGGACATATAGGGTCGCAAATGTTGATACTTGGTAATAGCCGGGAACTCGGTTTTAAGGTGAGCTAAGGCCCTAAAAACGTCACGGAAGCTCTCCCAACTATAAAAGTCGCCGGGAAACGTTGGAATATTGAGAGAGGATAGATACGTAAAGTAACAAAGTACTAGGGTAGAAAGGAAAGAATAAATAAATCTCCTTAAATACTTCTTTAAGCTTCTTCGTAAGGTTTTCGTGCTTGCTATTATCCTCATCAAGATCCAGGATCTGATTATGGATCATTAGTATTCATTCGTATAAGTCCTTTACTACCTTACTACAAGTCTTGCATTACCACAAGTTATTTGCATTTAACCTAATTTTTGAAATTCTCGGAAGCATTTTTCATCCTTTTGTAAAGCGTCAGTTGCTGAGTATAGAAGCTTTTCATATCAGACATCTCAAGTACGATTTAAATAAAAGAGAAACGCAAGATAGAGTCAGGTAGCACGTACAAACGTATTCAATTTAAGTAATCGCCAGTTAATACTTCAATCGCATTACACTTTAACGAAAGCTGCACAAATTAACCGTGCACGCATTGGACTCAAACTTTGAGAGCGCAAAATTTATCTCAAGTTAAAAATAGTATTCATTTTAGGAATCATACATATGTTTTATTTAAGTACGTGTTGAAGTGTACACGGTAGGCAATTAAGGGCCTGCAGCAGAGAAGCGCGTAATGGCAGTGATTACAGTAACAGCGAAGCGAGCCCGTGTCAGCCAGCGGCAGCAGCAAGGACCTATTTATTTTAAATAAGGAACCAATAAGTTACTTGCGATTATAAAACAATTACATTGTACTTATGAGCAGTTGAAATAATGTCAAAGCTTATGAATTTATAATAGACTACACGATAAATAATCCACTGTCTCTTCTAAATAACAAAACTTGTAAAGGCAGCAGTTTTGCTGAACCATCATGCTCAAGTATGGCGGGCAGACTGCCTATGCAACTCAGACATGCATTAAGTCGAGCGTGGGGCATGCGCACCTGAATCATACAGTACACGTACGGAGAAAGATCTCTCAGCTTGTATCTCGCTTTATAGTTTTTCTCGACACAAGCACTCACACAAATCATCAGGTATAACGAGGCCAACATTATGTACACACTATTAAGTTACATAACGTACACGTATTAGCCTATACATTATGTATATAAGCAACTTAAATTTGAAGAAAAAAAAAATTTTATGAGTCTTCTTTTTGCCCTCGAGTTCGAAACGGCTCTCGCTTGCTTACACATCTAAAAACGCTTTTTCTCACCTTCCAGGGATGAAAACATGTACAAACAAATAATACAAAAAACGATTAGAATTCTGATTGCCAATGCTTGTTCACCTGAGCGCACAATTCATCTATTTATAATACTGAAAAACATTTGGGTTTTTAGATGCTAATGCTTGTTTTCCTCAAGGAAGAATTCAATTATAAGTACTACTAAAAATTAGATGGGTTGCTAGTCAGTGATGCTTATTTGCCTAAGAGAACAATTATTTTATGAAAAATTCTTCCCGGATTAAAAATTTTAAATTCTTACTAATTAAAAAATCGAACAAAGCAAATTTAAGAAGTATAGTTTCTGTTATCTGTACTGTTAACGCTATTAAGTAAAATTACATACAAGAACTTGCGTATTTTTTTTGTACATGACCAGCTTAAAATAAAAGGCAAAAAAAATATTAAAAAAGTTTCTTTCTTGCCCTCAAGTTCAAAAAGGCTCTCGCTTGCTCATGAATCTGAAAACGCTTATTTTACCTTAAAGTCCAAAAACACTCTTGTTTGCTCGAAATCGTAATAAGATTTTTTCTTGCTTTGTCTTTGATTTTTAAAAGGCTCAAGATTGCTTTAAAATTTAGAGAGGCTCTGTCTTGTCCCTAAATTTAAGCCCACGTCCATTTAAGATTCAAGCTCACGTCCTTTTGCACACTGGGCGAGCCCCTCACCCACTGTGCTATGAGCAAGTTATTTAATAGTATACACTATTTTGGTACATATTTTTTTCAAATATTTGGAACATTCATTTATTTATGATGGATTTGTTACTTTTAAAATAAATTAATTATCAATTTTACAATTTTTTTACATTTTAGAATTTTCACAAGTAAAAAAAAAAATTTTTGTACTGGATAACTACAATAATAAATTTTATTTGCGTTTTCTTCTTTCACAATTTTTCCGTTGTGGATGAGAACAAAATTAAGAGTAGTGGGAGAAGCGCAAATGAATGCTGTAAAGCTGGAAATTATTTTTTCCACAAGGATAAACTTGCGTATCTACTTCTATGCATACTTGATCTCATTTTTGTGTTATTAGAAAAAATACTATTATAGCTCTATTTGAAAATAAAACACATTTATCTAATAGTAATTTTTTATACAAACAAAAAGTGAGAGCTTCATATAGATCTTATAAATCTAATTTAAAGTAATTTTTTCCATAAGGTTACATGTTAAATTGCAAATTTTTTTAATTAAACATGTGAAAAAGGTACAGTTAAACAATCTGCTGTTTTACAAGGGTATCTTTTATTTTTAAAAAAAGTTGTACTTACATCATCGAAGAATTATTCATGTTATATTGTGCCATAAAATATTGTTTATAATCGTTCTGTCATTAGATTTAAAAATATTTATTAAAACGACATGCAACTAACGTAGGTATACTTCTTTCAACAATACTTGCGCCATTTTTGTACATAATATAGTTTCATAACAGGTATACTTGAAGTTATAATTATATTAGTTGCTTTATAATTTTATAGCAATATAACCCCTAACTTGGGTACCCAAGCATCCAATGCCCACTACTTTTGTGTGTAAATGTTCCAAACCAATTAGAGGGAAGCTGCTCAGTAATTGAGCACCTACCAACAGTTGACCGATTAGGAAAAAGATCGTTTTAATAATTATGCTTGTTTTAATACAATTAAAAATCTTATTTTATCGTCATCTTTGGTGCTTCAGTTCAATTTTATCGTCTTCTTTGCTAACGTTTAGAATGTACAGAAAACTATTTCCATTTACCTTAGCTTTTTCTATTACTATCAATACATCTCAAGGTCAAAGTTTTAATGCCTTAGGATTATACCTTGGAAAACCGTTATTTTCTCATGGGCAATTATATGTTGCATTGTCAAGATGTAGAAACCAAAAAAAAGTTTTTATCCAAATTTAATAAGAAAACAAATTAAAAATTAAAAATATTGTTTAAAATACAATTTTAGACTAACAAAAAAACTATTTCATAGTTCATTACTATTTTTAGACTTTCTTGGAAATTTTATTTTTCATCAAAAAAGCAAATTTCAGTACCGTCTAGTACCTAGCTTTATGTAATCATAAACAATCCGTTTTTTATAATTTAAGTTCAGATACACCATCATGGATGCAAAATTTTATCAGTGTGACAAGTGTTACTCAAAATTTTCAAATCAAGAGTATCTATCATCGCACGAAAAAGTTTACAAAAAAAATTTTTTGTATGTGATCTGTGTAGCATTATAATATTAGACAAGAAAAACGATTTGCGTCACACAAAGGAGTGCTAAAACATTGAAAAAATTTTAAGTGTATTTAATGCAAAAAAAGTTTCAAAAGAAATTATTACTTACAGTGACATTTAAAAAGTCATGAAAAACATGTTCAAAAAAACATTGGTCAAAATTGTGGGAAAAATAATATAAAAGCACAGCACCTTAGAAGATATTTCAGATTATGTACTAAAAAGGAACATCGTAAGTAAGTTAATTGTAACAAAATTTATTGTTATGGTCAAATGAAATTATATGTGAAAATTAGACCATTTGTAACAGTTAACATACAAGGCTTTACAAATTTCTTCACATTATATATGGGGGAGCTGAGGAAAAGTATGAAGGGGCCGCTGGAGAGGAGCGGAGGGGAGGTTTGGGGAGCGGGGGGGAGCTAGAAGAATAGTTGGATTACTCGAAAAATGCAAGAAAATAAGAGAAAAAATACCTCATTTGAGAGGAGTCAGAAGAAGGTGGGGGGAAGTGGGGGGAGAAAAACCTTGCTCTTACTCTTACGACTGTATAATAAAGGAAGATACATCCTCCTATATTATACACTCGTAAGAGTTAGAGCGAAGTTTGGCTTTTCCGCCACTCCCCTCAGCTCCCTTCAAATAAGGTAGTTTTTCTTTCATTTCTTGCATTTTTCAAGTGATCCTACTTTTTTTCTAGCTCTCCCCTGCTTTCCTTCACCTCTTTTCCACTCTTCCCAGCTCCCACGACGTTCTTCCCTCCAGCTCCTCTATATATAATGCGAATAGATTTGTAAAGCTTCATATATATAAACTGTTACAAATGGTCTAACTTTTACATATAATTTTATTTGACCAGAACGAAAATTTTTGTTACAATTATCTGACTAACGATGTTTATTTTAAATATATACTTTACAATGTCTTTTTAGGTGCTCTGCTCTTACATAACCTTTTCCACAATTTTGACATATATTTTTTCGAACGTTTTGTTCATGACTTATCAAATGTATCTGTAAATGATAATTTTTAACTAACTTCCAATTTAAAAAATTATAGCATTCTCTTTAGAAAAGATATTATAAGTTGTATGTAATATAGTTTGTATTTACAATACAGTTTACATTATAATTTATACATTTATACAAGCTTATCAGTGCATTATCCATTTTTTTTTTCAAGATTTTGTTTTCTGTAATATCTTATAGTTTCAGATCATTTGCGTATTCTTTGAATAGCTTCATATCATACATGTCACTGTTCTTCCAACTTGAAGTTTTTGTTATTCTTGGTAATTATGTTAGTTTATTTCTCGTTAAACTACTCAAAATCTTATATTCTTTTGCAATTTACTGTGATAAAATTAAATGAACTTAAAATTAGACAGTCGCCCCATGGATTAAAGTTTGTCTGTTACGTATAAATATGTTTTTTAACGATTTTTACAAGTCTGTCTTGTATTTTCTGTAGCACATTAAAATGGTAAATATACGTACCACCCCAATTTCTTAGACTACAGCTTGCTATGATGTGAAAGAAAGCACAATATATTTTTGTTAGTGTATTGCAATTTCTGGATTAAGAGATTTAAAAAAAAGACAAAATTTAAATTACTTAACTTTTTAAATGAAATTCTCAATGTTTTTGTCCCATTTTCAATAAACATGAAAGGTTAAGCCCAAAGCCTTACAATATGTAACCCTTCGTATTTTTTATCGTTAATTGTCATATCGAATGCCCTTTAACGCTACCACAGAAGTTACAAAAAGTCATGAATACTGTTTTATCTCGATTAAGTGAGAGTACATATAGAACTAGACAATCAGATGTAAGTGCTGAATATTCATTCATATTCCTATCGACTTTACTAAAAAAACCTTAAACATGTACAATTACTGTATCCTTGGCTTTAGACATAAAACAACCATCAGACAAAGTCGTTGAAAAGTTCATTAGCATTTATTACAAACATTCAAGAACCTACTATTGTCCCTTGTGGTTCACAAATACTAACTTTTTTCACACCATTTCGATCTTGTCTCATTCTTACTCACTGTAACCTTCTGTCAAGATAGCTTTTAATTAAGTCAAACCCGTTACCTTTTATACCATAGTTATACAGCTTGCCAAGCAATATAGTATGATTCACAGTATCAAAAGCTTTTGCCAAATTAATAAAAGTTATCACAATTGGCCAACTTTCATCTTAGTTATCAAATAACTCTCAAGTTATGTAATTTAGCGCATTGTCAGATCCTTTTTTTTTAATAAAACCATATTGATTCTTAGCTATAATATTATTGTAAGGTATAAAATTCATAAACGTGTTGTGAATCGTTTTTTGAAGTATTTTTTCTACTTTAAATTTAAGCGATATAAGATGGTAGTTTGACATATGACTATGAAATGAGTTCTTAAAACACATTGATGAGGTAGTAAGCCTTTACATATACCATTTAGAAAATGCACCAAAAAGTTTAAATGAATATTATTGTTTGACTCATTAAGTTTCTTGTTTATTGCAATGTCTATTCTATATTTAGTTTCAATATCAGCAGCTGAATTTTTAAACATTTTATTATTTTAAAACCTTGTGTAATAATGATGTTAAATAAGCATGACACCATTAACTCAAAATTTTTTAAAACTACTAAATATATCAGTACATAAATTAAACCCTTCATATTTCTTACGAAGTTTAAATATTTTTTTGACTTCTGTTCTTATTTTTGAGAATAGTTTTCACAATTTCTTATTAGTGGAATAAAAACTAATTCGTTATTTCACAATTCTAAATAAAGTTCAGACGCACGATGGTTAAGTTTTTTGAGATTCAAACAGTTACATAAGTATAAGTTATAGTAATTGAAAAAAAATTACTGTCTCTTATTATAATATATACAGAATAAAAAATGAAAAAAAAATTAATAGACAGTTCTATGGTCATGCCATATTACATATTTTTTTATTAACCATACATATGTATATAAACATGTAAGTGTCACATAAATGATAAATTCTATGCATTGATCGTAAGTATAATTTACATTTTCCAAAACATTTATAAAAAAGATGGTACAGCATTTCGTAAGTTCCAGAAAGAAAATACAAGTAAAAATTTTGATAATAAATTTAAAAAAATATTGTCAGTAAAAATTCAATCTCCATTAAAGAAACATAGAGGTTACGAGAATTTTCCGTTCATGGTAGAAGTTGTAGAGTTACTAATTCACTAGTTTGTCTTGAAAACAGACAAAAACTTTTTTCCTAAGTTATTATATTAAAAGATTTTATAAAGCAGTAATTGGATCCTTTTATTGTTTGTTGTTTTGATTTAGTAAAGTTGACAATTTAAGCGAAAGAATGAAATGTGGATGAAACCCCGAAAATAATATTGGAAGCAACGATAGAAAAAGAAAGAAAAAGATCATCGATCGAGAAAAAAAAATTTTTAGAGGTGGATTTAACATTATGTTTCTGAAGCACAAGTAAAGGTTTTTAATAAAATTGAAATTAAGTAAAAAACTGTATTTTACATTTTATTATTTATTGCGTTTTGTCCAAGAAAATTTGTCTATGGCTAAGACGGGTATAACATCCACGTGCCTGGTTCAGAAAATATAGAATATTCTCTTTCTGCATGTAAGGCCAGATCGGCCGTTTCCGCGTTTGCAGAATCTATTGTTATACACGTCTAAACTATAATTTATTGTTAATATATTGATGATAAAAGTATAGCAAAAGATTGTACTAAAATTTTTCCCAGTATGCATTTGAACAGTTTATGCAGGAGCACCCGAGTAAACTCCAAAGTATCTCATGTCATTCGCGTACAGGCGTTAGCATTGTGATAAAATTTTTGCCTTTCAACCCTACATTTTTAAGTTAAATGCATTTCCTCCAGCGCTTTCTTATTTACTTTTTTTCTTTTCTTAATAGGCAATAAATTTTTCAAACTATTCTTGTGTCTAATATTGACTAAAAAACAAACAAATTTGAAAACTTTTTTAATATTTATTATTGCATATCTTACAGTTCCCACAGTAACTTACTTTTCAAACCATTACGTCATTATATTTAGCATAAAACTTGATAAAAAAAATTTTAAGTAAGACTTGAGCTTTATTTTCCTTAATAAAGAAACTTAAAGAAACAAAAAAAAAAACTTTGACAAGCACGAATGGAGAATAAAACTTTTATTTGTTTATGGATTAATACAAATCAGGCATTCGTTGTTGCTTGTTTGTGTACAAAAAAGGGTCTGACCCTTGCCTCAGAAAGAAAATGAAAAGTGATAACAAGAAAAAAAAATAATGGGAAAATAAGTACTCATGGTAACGATATTCGATCAAAGAGAAAGTAAAAAGGTGACTTGATTCAGTTGAACGTTTGCATTTGAGCACCCTGCTCTGTTGCTCCATGGTCCTCCCCTTTCATCAATCACTAAGGTGATTGGTGAGAAAGAAAAGAATGACCCCGACCAGCTCTTACTTGATTGATCGTGACACGACCTTCACCATGACTTACCTAAGCGTGTGAGGAGTCGTCTACTCATCTCGATCTATACTAAGAAATTTAAAAAAATCAGAAATACAGGCAAACGCTTGACAATGTATATAAATACGAATAAGTAGCAAAGAAAACTTAGTTCGTAACATTTCTCCCTCCGTGCAAAACTTAATTATGTACTTTGATGAATCGAATCAGTTTTCTCGTCAGACGTTTTAAAATTCCAAAGGTGCTTCTTACTTCTGCTATTCTAACTTGATTATTTAAACCAGTAAAGATCCGTATTACAAGGCTGAATCTCCATTGATTTCTTTTAACAGTGTCATCGGCAATTAAAACAATATTGCCCTTCTTCAATAAGACGTCTACTTCGAGCCACTTTTTTCTTGGCATCAATAACGGAAGGAACTCGTGGAGCCATCTTTTCCAAATGTCATCTAGAATTTTTTCGCATAATTTCCATTGTTTTCGAGTACAGTTAGGTATCAACTCGCTTATGTTGAACTAAATTTCTCTGGACGAGGAACCCAACAAAAAGTGGTTCGGCGTTAAGGCCTCGTTATTTCGAGGGTCTAAAGAGACATGCGTTAAAGGACGAGAATCGACGAAATGTTTGACTTCCACATAAATTGTTTAAAGCGTTCCCTCGCGTAAAGTTCGTTCACTCAAAGTCACAACGATTCCAGTTTTTACCAAACAAACCCATCTTTCCCACGCTCCTCTCATATGCGGGGCGAAAGGAGGATTAAATCTTTAACAAATCTTTCGATTAGCAGAAAATTCCTCGCATTTTGGTTGTCTTTATAAAGTTCCACAATCGCTTTTTTTAACTCTTTACACGTTCCCTAGAAATTCATGCCATTATTGCAATAAGCAAACGTCGGAATTCCCTGTCAGGCTATAAATCTTTTTAATGCCAGAATGGCCGAGTTAGAGTTCAAAAAATTTGCAAGTTCTAAATGAACAGCTCTTACTGAAACAAGTGAATAAAACAACCCATTTTTTTTCTGTTCTGCACCCGATTATGACGTAAAACAGTCCGAAAGAATTCACCTCACAAAGTGAAAATGGCCTCTCTTTATAAACAAGTCTAGAAGGTTGCAGAGGAGATATTTTTGGATTCTCAGGCTTCTCTTGCCACATCTTGCAAATAGTACATTTAAAACATAATGTTCTTAATGCTTGTTGAAGCCCGAGAATCCAAAATTCTTGATGGATTTGATTTAATACTATGTCACTACTTCCATGCTACTTTAATACTGTGTCACTACTTCCATGCAAATATTTGTCGTGATAATAATTCATTAACAGTTTTGTTAATTTTTCTTTGAGTCTAAAACTATCAGCTTACATATCAAACCTTTCTTAGTTATAAAATTCGTCAATCTTCCATTTATTCTCAAAACTCCTTTTTCGTCAGTGTAAGGATGAAAATTTATCAGCCGACTATTTTTTGCAACTTTATTTTTATTAATTAACATGCTTATATCTTCAGAAAATGATAATTTTTGTAAAGTTCAGCAGCACAGCTCAATAGCTTTTATTTGCAAGGAAGTTAATGAAACTCTCATTTCCGGTAAGTTTTTTTTTGTTGTTTGAGTTTTTTAATCCCGTAAAATAAAGAAATATTTGACGTATTGCTAAAATAAGATGAACCCATGACGAAAAACGCGAAAAATTGATCAATCGCTTTTCTACATTAACAGTAAATATTTGTAATTTTTCCTCATTTGATTTTTCTAATCTCTTGTCAAAATTTTGTTTTGGCTACTCTGGTTTACCTTTTCTTACAAATTTTGGATCCAAAAATTTGCTCATTTAAACTACCAGCTGCAAAGTGCGTTCCATCATCCGCTGGATTTTTCTTCGTAGGGACTCAACGGCCTCGTTTTCCCCTGAGATTTTTCGGATTTTACTCAAACGATTCATAACAAAGGCTTGGAATTCTTTCGGATCTCGTTTAATCCAGCATAGTATAGTAACCGAGTCAGTTTACGCGTGAAACGTGACGCGACTTTTAGCGTCAATTATTGATGTATGAAAAGAATTATCATCAAGTAGGAATCGCCAATAAGCAACAGTTGCATACGCTCTTTGACTTACATCGCCAAAAACATGCAACTTCGCTTTTCGACTTTGTAAGTGAGGTAGTTGGTAACACCTATCAATATTTCAACTTTTGACAAAATTTAAATTATGCAACCATCGGCCCCATTTTCTAAACTCGTTATCTTGCATTTTTTCATCCTACTTGACTTCACTTTGCCTCACGTCTTGCATCAATATTCGAGAATGAATCGTGAAAGGCATTACAAAACCCCGGGGGTCAAAAATTGACATAATTCCTGCTAAGAATTCCATTTTTATTGACTTCTCTTTTTCTTCAATCGAAGTTTTTCTGACTTTTTTAAAATTCAAATTAAAGCTAATTTTGTCCGTACTACTATCCTATCGTTAACCTAGATTTTGTTTTTCATAAAAAGCGTAGAACGCGGAGAAGATTTTGCTCCAAAAAGCATTAAACTCATCAAAAATTCTTGCGGTGGATTTTTCCTATCATCTACTCTCCAGAGAAGACGCTGAGCGTCCCGACTTTCCTCTCTTACCATTATTTGTAAAAACATATCACGCATGTCTGATTAAATCGTAATCACGAATTGTCGAAGTCTCATAATCACTCCCGAAAGTGGTTTTAAAAAATCGAAACCAGATAATAGGAGATCATTGAAGCTCTTCAAATTGGATTTGGCTGCAGCGTTGAAAGCTAGTCTAACCTTTTCTAGTTCATTATTATGTGTAACCTTAAAATGCTGTAAGTATCTTACTCTTTTTTCTGATGGATGTCCTTCAACTTTAATTGCAAAATTAATTTTTAAACAACGAAACATTTCTTTGTAATAGAGACTAACATATTCAGGATCTTTATCTATTTTATATTTAAGAAGTGTTAATCTGCAATACGCGGATAATCGGTCACTTGAAAAAATTTCATCCAATTAACAAAGAAGCTCAACTTTCCATGAACCGTTTCTATAATGATTTGTCTGTTTATATATTTGAAATGCTTTTTCATTTTCATCGCTATCAAATCTTTCATTGCTAACTCTTATCGCATCAAGATCAAAATAAAATCGAATGAGCTTGTCAAGCTTGTTGTCCCTATCCCTCCGACTCGAACCATCTGAATCTGATGATACACTAATTATGTTTACTCGATGCTCATTTTTTTGTTCTGATCTTGCATTAAAATGACCATGAATTGCCCATCCAAGTCAACATCTAGTGACTAAAAACTCGTATCCTTGTATTTCACGAATTTCACGTGGAATAATCAAATTTGTGTAATCTTGACCAATTAACATTGTTGGCAACAAAATGCACGAAGGAGTTTTAATGTTTGATTGTTGGAAACACAATTGTAAAACTCTTTTACAAATTGACTGAGTTGAAATCGAAATGGTCTTTTATAACTAAAACATTCTTCAGTAAAAACTTATTAATTCCATTTTGCATTACCACTTTGACTTTTCTGTTTGTTACTGTCGATCCTCCAAGACTTTTTAAAAATAATTTAAACTCTGAGCTTTTCGCACTAATCTGTTCTACGATATTGGATCAAATAACCGTAGCCATGGAGCCTTTGTCGAGACAAAACATTAATTGATTTAGAACCCCTTTTTCCCTTCAATTATTGAAAAAACAATTCTAAGAAAAACTTTTGAACCCAAATTTTCCAATTAATTACTATTAGTTTCATCTTCATTTTCCAAATCTAGTCATATGTTTTCGCTCGATAAAGGTTCCGCAGCTGAGCTTTCAGGAGCTTGCAAAACCTCCCTCAGAGCTTTTGGTCGAGAACCATGTAATAGTTCGAGATGTCTTTGACCACATCGATTGCAATTCCTTTTTAAGTATGCTATACGTGTATATCCGTCCCTCAAGCATACAAAACATAGTTTATGAGCTTCAATAGTTCTCCAGCGCTCAGAAACCGGTTTCTTTAGAAATTTTCTGCATTCTTCGATGGAATGATTTTTTGTTACACTGCAAGCATTTCTTATCATACTTTTAATCCTTATTATTACTCATTTTTTTACAACTTGAAAAATCCATCAATAATAAACTCTTTCCCTCTCGAGAATTACGACTTGAACCATCCGAAGATCTTGCAACCACTTCGCTCAAGTGTAACAGAAACACTCCTGCAGCTAAAATAATTTAGGCTTCATTGACAAGAAAGTTTGCGAACTTTTCTAATTCAGACTTTCTAGAGTCTTTGAAGGTTGTTTGTTTAATATAACTGCTCATCATTGAATCTGGCAGTTTTTTTATCATTTCGTTTGTCAGATCTGAACTATGTAAATATTCGATACTATTTAAAGCTTGGATGGCTGAAACTGTATTTTTAAAACTAGTTGCTACTTCGACTCAATTGCTTTTCCGTAAATCAATGTTTGGTAATTGTTTAATCTCGCTCTTAATATTTCCTAAAATTAACCTAGAATTTCCAAATCTCATTTCCAGTGTCTTAATAATATCGTTAGCATTTCCTCCTGCGACAAAAAAAGACTTCGTTTCTTCCCGTGCATCTCCCTTCAAAGCTTCGGAAAGTCTGATTACATTCTCTTGATAACTGTACATATTTTGCTCTGTCGAAAGCTTATAAGTTTGTTAGAACCTAATCTAATCCAGTAGATTGCCAGAAAATAATGCGAGAGGTTTTTCTTTTAATCTGTTTATCAAAGCGGAATTATTCGATGGTAAATTTGAATCTCAAAAAAATGTAAATGTATTCTCGAGAACGTTTACAAGCCTAGAAAAATATCCACTGGATTAGATTGGGTTAACAGTGCTATAAAAATTATTACTAAGGCACGGTACAAAATCGTCATAACTCTCGAAACTTGGCTCGCTACCTGACTCAATCGGAAATTGATTTTCCAAATCTTCAAATGCTGACTCGTAAAGGTCTTCCGCTGGCGCTGGTACTGCTGCTGCTGCTGCCGCTTAAAAAGGTGGAACATGTATGCCACCTAACTCTGCTTGTAAGTTTTGTTGGTAATGTGTTTGAAGACGACCCGCTGTTGCTATCAATGCACAGTGTTGGGACGGCGCTTGACCGTGAGCTACCGCTGGCTCCACTGGGGGAGCTGCAAGTTCTCCTGGAGCGATCAGGGGCCCAACAGTGACCTGACGTTGGAGCAGTGCTCGTCCGTGAGCCATTGCTGGTTCTACATGGGGTTCTGCGTCAACAATCGCTGGAGCGACTGGAGGGCGACATTGTCGTGGTGCCCAACCGCGAGCTTCTGCACGTACAACCGGAGGAGCTGCAAACTCTGCTGCTGTAAGAGCACGACGTTGC
Source organism: Copidosoma floridanum (assembly GCF_036245765.1). Lineage (NCBI taxonomy): Eukaryota > Metazoa > Arthropoda > Insecta > Hymenoptera > Encyrtidae > Copidosoma > Copidosoma floridanum. The sequence continues at coordinate 6,707,762 of NW_028321904.1, read as the reverse complement.
TGTGCTACTGCCACATGTAGATGGACCGCAAGCTCTTCTGAAACGATTGCTGGGCCGATGACAGGGGGATGTTGAGGTGGTGCTCGACCGCGAGCTACCACTGGCTCGGCTGGAGGAGCTGTAAGCTCAGCTGAAGCGGCGGGGGGGGGGCAACGTTGACGCAGTGATTGGCTGCAAACTATCACTGGATCTAAATGCTTTGCCAGCTCCACCTCAATGACCACTGGGCTGACGGGAAGAGGACGTTGAGGCGGAGATCGACCGCGAGCTACTACTAGCTCGGCTGGAGGAGGTGCAGGCTCTGCTGGTGCCGCAGGAACGACGACGACAGCCAGGGCACGACATTGATGAGGCTGTTGACCACAAATCACCGCAGGTGCTGGTAGAGCGGCAGGTTTAATAAATAGAATGGCATCTACTTGGACATGTGGTTGCAAAAAGGCTGGCGTTGCTAAAAAGGCTGCCAACTCCGCGTTTGCACTTCCCGCTGGCTCAGGAGCCCAAATTTGGCCCACTGCTTGGAAATTATTTTCCTCTTCAGCTTTAGAATCTTCCAACAAATGTGGTGCCAATGGTCTTGCTCCAATTTTGATCGGGTTTATGAAGAAATCATCTTCTGAACCAGAGTCTGAACGATGGTCTTCAAGATGCAAACGACTTTTCGGAGGTCCACCTAGAGGCAAAACTAGCCTTCTCTTCATGTTTTACAACACTCAAGAAAATATAATAATAAAAAGAAAATAAACAATATTATTCCTGGTTGATGCACCAAAATGTTTCTGACTTGAAAAAACTTAAAGAAAAAAAAAAAGAGACTTTTACAAGCACGAATGGAGAATAAAACTTTTATTTATTCATGGATTAATATGAATCAGGTATTCGTTGTTGCTTGTTTGCGTACAAAAATGGGTGCAACCCTCGTCTCAGAAAGAAAATAAAAAGTCATAACAAGAAAAAGGAGAATGTAAAAATAAGTCGTCATGGTAACGAGATTCGATTAAAGAGAAAGTAAAAAGGCGACTTGATTCGGTTGAACTTCTGCGTTTGAGCACTCTGCTCTCTCACTTCATGGTTCTCCCATTTTATCAATCACTAAGGTGATTGTTGAGAAAGAAAAGAGTGCCCTTAACCAGCCCTTATTTAAATCATCGTGACACGACCTTCACCACGATTTATCTAAGCGTGTGAGGAGTCGTTTACTCATCTTGATCTATGCTAAGTAATTCCAAAAAATCAGAAATACAGGCAAACGCTTAACAATATATATAGATACAAATAAATAGCAAAGAAAACTTAGTTCGTAACACCATAAAATGGTGAAATACTTCTGTAGATTCATTTAATAGTATGACTGTTCCTAAAAATTTTTTAATACAACAGTGCAGAGTTACATCAAAGTAAATAATGATAAGTAATTTTTTTTTCGCTTGAACATAGAATTTATTACAACTTGTTAATTGATGGATTTGCAACATCAAAAATTGTTATATGCTGCAAATATTGTCTACACCTTTTTTTTTTAATTACCGTTTTATTGCGTTACTTCATAACTATAGAACACAATCTTATATAATGTACCTGTATCAGACAAGTTGTTAAAGTATATTTTGTTGATATACATAAAAGCGTTATGTGTATGAGTTACTTAACTTTTTTTTAATGCACTTTATATAAGTTGTGTTACCTATTAACTTATTTATATTGAGAATTTCTTAATGCATAAGCTTTCTTGTACTTTTCTATGTACATACTGAAAAATTTTGTTTAGTTTGAGTATCTTTTTTTACTTATTGAGTGCAGGAGTTATCTAGCTTTCATTTGTTAAAGTAAAGTTGCATTTAGCATGGTATTTATTTTTAATGTGATTAAAGAGTTATCTGATATTATTATTGGTCTTATTAGTGTACTTCTGTCAAATTTATACTAACATTAAAGGAGGGAAAACAAATTTCTTTCGCTTAATTAGAAATAAAAATTAGTAAAAACAAAAAAAGCTGAAAGAAAAGCATTGAACCCAAGAACTTTACGTTTGAAAGCAAAAGCTTTATCACACACCTAACTACTGTAGGTCCATGACACGAGATATTTTGGAATTCACTCAGGTGCTTCTGCACAATCTTTATATATATGTATTCTGAGAAAAACTAAAGTAAGACCTTTTTTTATACTCCTGTTATTGACATTTTATTAATTAGTTATGGTTTGGACGTGTATTACAGTAGTTTCGCCCCAAAAGTCAGTAATATATGGACAAGTAATGAAAAGGCATTTTGCCGTGCTACTTAAGAGGTAATGATTATTGGCAAACACGGATAAGTTACCCAACTCTCTTCCAACACTAACGCCACCTGCCTTATGTAGGGCATAACTTAAATACATAACAGAAAGAAGCTATTGACGACAAAACAGCTTTTGGCACAAAATGGTAGGTGAAAAGATGCTTTCTGCCCACGGGTGGGAATAATTGTTCTGGCTCTGCCAGACCTAAAGTTTGCTTCCATCCTTGGATGAAAAGTAACTAGTGAGCTGGAAGTGTGACGATGGGCACAAAGTTGCACTCCTCATCATCTGTCCAAATAATGTCGTTCTTATCATGGGCACAAACATACAACAAATATATCCTTCAGGCACAAGTTGTATTTTTTGCCCTAGATAAGAAATTTACTCTTAATTCGAAAAACAAAATAAAAAGTAAAAATAAAAGACCTTTCATCATCTCATAAAACAATAGTCAGATAAAATGTATTCTTTATATACTCAGAAGAATTGTGACATCTTATGTGTTATACTTATTATTTATTACTTTGAAAGAAATCGTTCCGTTCTAAAATTATTTGAATGAAGTGCTCAGCGATCTTTGAACATTATGCTGTTTACCTGATTTTGCAACTGCGTGACACATAACTTGCTTCTTTTGCAAAGGGCTACTGTTGGAAAACTCAAGCTTCATGTGAAACTTTAAAACAATCTTACAAAGCACTTATCTTACGTCATCTATTTGCAGTACAATATCTAGACCAGGCTTAATCAGTGATGAAACGGAAAAAGTTATTCGCACCAAATTTTTTTTGTATTTTTTTGTTTAAAATAAAGAGCTCTACTTAAATGGTCATTCTGCCACCTAAGAATGTGGTCAGGTATTGTTAAAACATTTTTTTTTCTTTTTTAAATTTCGTCAAACTAATTTTTTTGATCTGAAATAATACTGTTAGATTCTGTGGCACATTTAGAACAAAAAACCAATGGGGATGTACATGAGCAATTCCACATTTAATGTACACTTAGGAATCTCCGGTTTTGAAAAAAGTGAAATTCAATGCGCACATACGAAATACAGTTTTTTTCTTTCTCATACATTTAAAAACTTGAGAAAAATGGTAAAAGTAGAGGTAGACTAGGTTTTTTTAAGCTTTTTCGGAAAAATTTCGCTAAAGTACGAAAAAACGTAATCGATTCAGAAAAGGGGTGAACTCTTTAGCTCATAACTTTTTCTCTATATAAGCTATCAATATTTTGCAAAAAGATTTCAAAAGGCTTCAAAATAAGCTTTTATTTAAACATTAATTAAGTCTTAAAAGTCAACTTTCTCGAATAAGACAAGTAGTTTAAATTTGGACATCGGATAAAAAAAGTAATTTTTGTCGAATTCTTTGGAAATAACTCCAAACCACTTTAACTTTTGACCAGTATAATATTTTTAAGTTTATCGGAGCTCAAATTAAGGGATTTTCAATAAACTTAAAGTAAAATTTTACTTTGGTCAATAATATTCGTTGGATGGAAAGTTGTGGCTAATTGAAGCTTAATACTTTTAAAAAAAAAGTATTGATCTTGATGGTTAACTTTTTTTAACTGTATTGGAGCATAAATTGAAGTGCTCTAAACAAGCTTCAATTTAAACCCTGTTGGAGTCCAAAGTAATAATCATATGCAAGTTTACGGCTAAAGTAAGCTTACACATCATATAATTAAATCACGCTTTGGTCAATATTCCTTAAATTACTGAAACCCACCGGGGATTGAAATTCTTCATAATTCTTAAGACTAATGGGTGTTCATTGGTGTTCTGTGTAAAAACTGTAACTTTGATACAATTATGGAGAAAACATTATTATATCAATTTATATTAAAATTAATTATGGTGATAACATTATTACATCAATCAATTTTAATATTAATTGATATGATAATGTTATCACCTGGCCTGGATGAAAAATGCATTATAGTCAATGAGAGCCAAGATTGTAAAAATAATAAGAAATTAATGTATACATTATAACTAACAATTAACATACATATAATTAAAATACACACAAAAAAGTCTTTTTTCAACCAAGATTTAAAAACTCGTATGAAATCAAGGTATCAAAGTTTAGACATCAGTTTTTTATAATTCTCACAATATTGGCTGTTATCGACTATAATGCAATTTTTATCAAGGCCAGGTGACGGCATAATTATTAAAAAATTATAGTTCTTACATAGAATGTTAGTGAACATCCATTAGTCTTAAAATTCTTGATGATATTTGAACTCCCGGCGAGTTTCAGTAATCTTAGGAAAGTTGATTAAAGCGTGATTTTATTATATGATGTGTAAGATTACTTTAGCCGTAAATTTTAATAAGATTATTATTTTGGACCCCTACTGGGTAAAAATTAAAGCTTGTTTTGAGCACTTTTATGTAAACTCCGATAAAGTAAAAATTAATAATTAAATCAAAAGTTACAAATGGCTTTCAAGTACTTCTAAGACCGTCAAGATCAATACATTTTTTTTTTTAATCCAAGCTTCACAAGCTCCAATCAGCTACAACTTTTTACCCAACAAATATTCTTAACGAAACTAAGATTCACTTCAAGTTTATTCATAATTCTTTCATTGGAGCTCTGATAAAGTAAAAATAATAATCTGGACAAAAATAATGGTGATTTATAGTATATTTTGAAGAATTCGATCAGATTCCTTTTTTTAGTTCGAAGCCCAAACTTGAACCACCTGTATTATGTAAGAGACTTATCTTTTTAGACTATATTAGTACTTAAATAAAAGCTTATTTAAGGCCCTTCAAAAATCTTTTTGTAGAATTTTGATGGATCATACAAAAAAAGTTATGAGTGAAAGAGTTTTCCCCTTTTTTGAATTAATTACATTTTTTTGTTCTTTTGCGCAATTTTTTTGAAAAAGCTGAAAAAAAGTTAGTTTTCCTTTATTTTTTGCATATTTGTGCATTTTCTGGAGTTTTTGAATGTGTTACAAAAAAAAAAAATCGTATCCCGTAGGTGTGCATTGAATTTTACTTTTTTTAAGAACTGGGGATTTCTAAGTGTACAGTAAACGTGGAATTGCGCAAATACCTTAACCCCACAGTTTTCAAGTAAACAATAAGCAAAGTTTTAAAAAATGCGTTTTTTCCGATTTCTAGAGCTCAACGAAAGTACTAAATAAACATATTCTTATTTATTAAAACACACGATTTCTTACTATCTACCTTTATCTACAATTTACAAAAAAGAAAATGTCACAAAATTAACTGGCAAGATTCTTTTTTGCAGTTAACATTTTGAGCGTTTCAGCGTGCGTAAACGTAAAAGTGTTGACCTATATATGTAAATGCCCTGAATGTTAATTGCAAAAAACATACTTGCTACTGAACTTTTTGATATTTTTTTTCATTAGTTAACATTCATCTGTTAAAGCATATAAGAATATCTCTATTCAGTACTTTCGTTGAGCTCAGAAAGTCGGAGAAAACGCATTTTTAAAAACTTTGGAAACTGTTTACTCGAAAACCTTGAGGTTTAGGTACACACATCCCAGTTGGTTCTTTGTTCTAAGTGCACTGAGAGAAAAATGTAGTAAGGTCTACGTTAATGTTCGGTTGTTGCTACTACATAACTGTTGTAAGGGGGTTGAATTTACGTTGGCTAACTCTGTGTAGTAGTTTCTACTACGAAGTGTAGGGTACTTAGCTTTAAGTTAAACACTAATGAATGGTATCGACTAAATACATCAAATGGAAAGAATAAAATCGATCTTTTATTGAGACCAAAATGTAAATAAAATTGCTTTACACTTTATACCTGAAAAAGCGAAAACAAGTTGAAAAAATTTGTAACCTCAAAAGTACCTGTTTTTTGTACCAAACGTTGCATTGATGACACTGTATTAATTAAAAAAAAATTGGCTATTGAGATGTGGTTGAAGGAAATTAATGCAGTTATTATGTAACAGTTAGCAAATTATAAATTTTTTTGCGTGGTTATCGACAGAGCTCATGCAGTAGCTCTTCCTTGGCTCGTATACATAAACATATTTATGTTTGTCTCTTATTCGGCATTACGTGCTTCTAACTATAGTGTTTAGTTGAATTTGCTACACACCGTTTTTAAACTGCCTCAAAAGTCATGTAGTAGCTGTTGCGAAACAATAATAGTTAAGCTCACTTCTTTTTTCTCTCAGTGTGTGCAAAAGAATCTGAAAATTTTTTTTTTAGATCAAAAAAACTGCTTTGACGAAATTGCTTGTAAAAAAAATTGTTATACCTGACCACATTTTTGGATAGAAAAAGAAACTAACAGGTACAGTACTAAATTTTTTATAAGAAAGTGCAAAAAAATTGAGTGCAAATAGTTACTCCCGGTTCATCACTGATTGAGCTTGGTCTCATATAAAAATGTGAACTATCAGCAATTTCAACATTTTTAACGCATATATTCACAAGAAATACCATACACAACTTTGAGAACAACTTGAACCAAATTCAAAATCGAAGAGATGAGAAGTTGGAAGTTGAAATCATAAATTACTGTATAATTATTGCACCACGACTGTGCTTGTCTGAATCAAAAGTAGTTAAGTTAAGCTCTAATTAGTCGTCTAGGTTTCTAACCAAACGTGTCCTCCATGTATGCAAAATTATAAAAACTTCCTGCACATATCAACATTAACCTTTTTTTCCTCGAGAGCTCTGAAGTTACTATAAAAGTTAAAAAGTGAGTTCGGTTACGTTTTTTAAGATAATGTAAGACTTAATTTGGTGATTAAGCTACATATAAGAAAAGTATCTTTTAAGAAAAAGCAAGACTTACGTTGGTGACTAAACTATATGATGAAAGCTCAACCAAACTGGGCCACTGTAGATCTGGCTACATAGTGAGTCAAAGAGAAACAAAAAAGTAAGGACAGTCAACTTGGGTCTCCACGTAAAAGCAGCAGCATAATTACTATCATCACTGTGAATGTGAACTTGAAATTTATAACTTACAATTTGTATCATTTGTAAGTATCGGTTATATCCAGATAAATGAAATTATCTTATTAATAAAATTAGTGCTTTTAATACAAAATATTTTAAGTTTCAAATTCCAATTGATAAAAATAAAATGGAAGCTTCATTGAACTATGTAAATACCAAGCAAAAATGGGCAGATAATGTATCGCAAAGATCCTAATGGGCCAATACAACGTCACACTATTTTTACAACTTTTTAAATCCCCCCCCCCCTCCTAGTCAACTATCGTCACGCAATTCCAATACCTCCCTCCTTCTTGTCACGACACATTAACATATTTTTTTTTCTAGTCAATAATCATTTCTTAAGGTAATAATAGTTTTTTAGTCATTTTGTGAACTAGTTAATTCTATATTACGTAGGTGACAAATGAGAAAATAAAATTTTTAATTTTGATACAAATCTTTTACTATTTATTATATAACGGTCATTTTTAAACGAAAGCTTTGGACAAATTCATTTGAACTTACATGAAACACAATTAAGCTCCAGACTCATCTTTGACTAGTTTTAACTATAAACCTTCAAAGTTGGTTATGAATGTAATACTACTGTAAGCTAAAGTATAACTGTTCTTACTAAAAAACAGTTACTTATCTTGCTATGGACAGCTCATCCGTCCTCTAAGATTCTCGATGATAGGGAGAGCTGTTTCTGTTGATTTCGGAATTCCAATTACCAAAGAGGTATCTACTTTATTTATCAGAAACCAAGCCGCTTCCTATTTTCCAGCCTCTGTAGCATCTACTATGCAGAGAAACTTATTGTTGCGTCAAGCATAAATTTAGTGAGGTCTTGTAACGAGGGTTGGTGAGGGGGGTTGGAGCTAGAGCCTTATTATCCTGAGATATGAAGAAAGCAGTATCTGGCCCTAAGAAAGATGCGACGTCCTTAATGTACCTAATCGCTGCCTAAGCAAAATAAGTGTCTTCAAGCATTTTTTGAGCATCGTTACATGCTCACACCAGTTTCACTAGAACTGTTCATACATGTCGCTTGCCTTCCGCTGTACGCGCTGTATGCGAGGACTTTGGTAGAAGTCAAAGGTTCAGTGAAAATTTGTTAAAGTAACGTCCTTTTTTTTAACTCTTCACGCAGCTGCTCCAACGATTTTACCAAGTAAATCTAGTTTTCACATCTGCAGTCATCCATAGAGTTTCCATATCTCTTTATCGATATTCTGCTGACACTCATGGATTTTTTTTCTTAGGATTTTCTTTTTAAAGTAGCTAGGAATTCTAAGCTCACGTTAATAAATCTAACTTTTCTCTTAGTTCAACGATTCTGTTTCATCAGCATCTTGTGAAGATGTATCCCGTTTATTCTTTGTTGATATTTTTGAAGTGATGCTGGCTGGCAGAATTTTCTTAGGATGATCATGAAACTCAACGTTGCCATCTAATAAGTTGCTACCAGCAATAGAAGCTTTTTTCAGCTGATCTATTAAGAGTCCAGACTAAGATCCATTGACTCCACAACCAGACACGTTATAATTTAATAATAACAAATTACAGATTTTATTTATGCATTTTTATAATAATGTTAGGTGTGTAAAAGTCATTTTTTTCTCCATTCTTTATTTTCCGTCTGTTATATAATAAAAAAAGTTAGGTTAGAGGGCGCCATTTAATAATAATCGTGTAAAAACGTTTTGATAAAGTTTATTTTAAAATCTACTATTTGCTAAAAATTAAACTAAAAAGATGCAGTTGAGTCACTATCACTAAGCTTTTTTTCGCTTAAAGCTATAAGTTTGACACTAGATTCTTACAACTTCAGCTTCCTGACAAATAGAGCTTTGAAGCATGCAGTGCATATGCACAAGCCACGCATTATAAAGATATATTTCTTCATACTACTCTTTTACTCGCGTAGTTAACCGTATCATCTCTACGTTCGTACACTTTGACCTTTTTTATAAAACTGAGAATTTGAATAAACTACAAGTGTAACGACTTGAAGGGCTACTGCTGCACATATGTATAAACTGCACGTATCACTCTTAATAAAGGAAATCTATAGATAAAATAGTGAGAAGTCTCCGGTAGATACAAGTGCGTCTCTTGCACTTAAAAAGTTGCACTGGTATGTTATTAAGAAAAATTTGGGCAAAAGCTGATTGATTCTGAAATTGACCAAGAACGCTCGTTCTTTTGTTTTTCTGTCGAGTCCGGGCTGACGTGGGCTGCCCGTATTTGCCAGGTTTCTTGCTTGCAAACATACGCATAACTGCTGTTCTAGACTAGAGTAGGCTTAAATATGAGTAGATAAGACCCAATGATATCTTTTTAAAATAAACGTCACATTACCTGAAGATCCCCCTCTCCCACTGTGGCACTTCATGACGCTACGTCAATACCCCACCCCCTAGCACCGTTGCATCATATTTTAAACGGCTCGTTACAAGAACGGGAGACAAAGAACCAAATAAAATATACAGCTATTGCATGACATAAAATAGAAATTCAAACAGATGGTTACCGCCAGCTTGGCGTATGACACACTTTAACACTACCCCAGACATACCACTTGATGAAAAGTAACACCACAACACTAAGTTAACAATTCAAATGAAAATTATACAGTAAGTAACAGCAAACAACACCCATCAGCCAACAGCTTGTTCTTAAGGAGCAAAAATAAAATTTGTTTGTTAAACGGATCTACGAGCTCCACCCTTCACTCAGCAGTTCAGAAGTAACAGAGTCACAGCTTTGTACGATTTTTTTATTTCAACAAACCATATTATACATATTTCTCAGTAAATGAACTAAAAATTTCACCAAAGAAAAATCAGACACTTGTTAAAGTACAGATAAAGCACCGTGTACAACTTAAATAGAATTAGTAAGCCTGCTGATATACTTTGAATTTATTTTTATAACAGGGGTTATGAATACAACTTGCAGAGACTTTTATCTCATTAATAATATCAAAAATTACAAGCATTGGTCATATACATTAAAAATTTAAGTCAAGTGTGTTAAAACAAAATTAAAATATTAAAAAAATTAATAAAACATGATACAAAAAGCAAAAATAATGACTGGTAAAGCATTTAAAATAGACTATTTTTTCATATGTTAGACTTATTCTAACAAAAATTTATCATTATTATGACGTTTTTACGTTATCCTCAAAAAAAATCTTTGTTTTTTTTTTAAGGCAAATTTTATGTTGCTTTTTCTAGAGGTAAGATTACAAATACGGTTTTTATACCAATAAAATTAAAAAACGATTTGCAAATAAAAAGAATACGTAATCATAAATTTTTTATGGTCATTTTCTGCTTGAACCAGATAATACATTTATATCAAACTCATCTATCATACATAGTTGATCCCTCAAATTTAAGATTTAAGTACATTAAACATTGCTTTTTTCTATTTTAAGTTACAAAACTCTCTTTGAAAGTAAAAATTTTAGGGCGAGAATACGCAAAGCAGGCAGTGGGATGATGCCAGACTAGTATTTTCCTAGTTTTTATAGTTATTTGTAAGAAACATTTGACCCTATTTTCTCACTGTACAACCTCTACGACTCATTAATTAAACGTTCTCCCCCCTCCCCCTGGTATAAGAAAAGGGAAAAAACAATCATTTTATCTCTTTATGTCGGTTTATAACATTACTGAGTTAACCCAATAATCCCTTGACCTATATCCCTCGTCATCATTCTCTATATCGTAAATTGACTCTTAGTGACTCTCATACTTTCATTCATAATTATTTTTCCTTATTTTTTCAAATAACTTAGACCGTTGGTAGATAGAAGACATTCATACGAATAACAAAATTTTTTATTACATAAAACCTATTCATACACTGGTAAACAAAGCATTGAATACTTAAAAACCACAAAAATGTACTGAAGATTACAAAATTAATACAAAATGTAACAAATCCCACTTAGCTTATATTTAAATAAATGTACGTTAAATAATAAACTATTTGTCATAAAGCAAATTCTATGACCCCTCTTGGCCTCCGTCAGCTTCTCTTATTTTTATAATACCCCTTGGCTTAGATAAGCCCCCTTAATAATAGTTATAACTATTTAAGTAAGTCTGTAACTTTGTTAGGTATAATTTTAACTTACTTGACACTCTCTCATACTCTTTAATACGTAATATTGACAACCAGAACTTAGTATTAAAAAACATGACTATTTATTTACATAATCAATCACAGAATTCAATATTTTGCTATCCTGCTGCAAGTCTTATGAGGATTAGAAATCTTCATTTGTAATTAAACAAAAATTTAGTTAAAGTGTAACAAAAGTAAAACAATTGTTTGTTATTCAACACTGCTTCTTGACATGAAAGCAAAAAGACATGCCAATGCAGCGCTGCAAAATTTTTATCACCTTTGCCACCTTTGTCCCTCTTATCTCTTGGGTTTCTGCTCCTGAACAAGGGGGATTGGCGTGAAAGTTCTCTTGTTCCACGGGGAGAACTATTAAATTAACGCACAAACAAATACCTTTTTCCAGTGTCCTGCCAGCGCTCGCGAGCCCTTGCACGATGCACAAATACAAGAAGAAAAGGGGGAAAACACTCTACCTAGCGATTTCTTGCACTCGTTCCTGTTGTCATCGTCCCACTGAGGCTTAAGTGGCTTGGAGGTCCTTGGCTGATGGTCGTCGTCGTCGTCGTCGTCGTCTCTCTCTCTCTCTTTAATCCTAAGCCCCTGCCTGTCTCTCGTCCTGGCCCTCTTCTCAGTAATGATCCGGCAGCGGGACACAGCAGCTTCTAGGCTTACGCGCACACTTCTCTCTCAATACTACGCAACTTTTTGAAAACGCTCTCTTTCTCTCTCTTTCTCTCTCTCTCCCTACTCTTGTCTCAAACCCGAAGAACCGCTGAAAGCTCTCGCTGCTCGCACTTAAGCGTACAGCTCGAGGCTCTACCCCAGACTGACTCATGATCTCTTGCTCGAGCAATGGCCACCACCACTGCTGCTGCCACGTATCTTCTCTCGCAGTAACCCTCAACACGGCAGCTGTTGTGTCCTGGTAGTTGCCTTTGCATTCTTCTTGTCCTTTTCAGCTGGTACTGCTGTGTCTGTATCTCAACTGGTTGTCCATTGGCGTCCTCTTCTCCTCCTCTCAGCGTATATGCAGCTTTCGAAAAACAAACAAATTCGGAGAAGCTTTGACTTTCTGCTGTTTGTATGTACGTTGCATCAGCGAGAGCATTTCCCGACAAAGAATGCTATTTTGCCTCCTTACATTATAAAAAAATATTTCTAAATATTTCTAAATATAATAAGAAACCATGTAGGTGCTAATACAGAACGTAAAAGGGACACCCAGGGCACTTTAAATTTCGTCTACATATAACCACAGTTGAAAATAGAAACAATAACAGTTATGTTCTCAAAATTTAGTAATACAATAATCAGAAAAATCGAAAAAAAATTCTCCAAAGTTCGTACAAGGACTGTGCAGACATGTAAAAAGTAAAAAGTGAGTCAAGTTTAATGCACATGCCGAATACAAGACCCTTTACCAAAGATGTAGAAAATATGTGTGGAATTGTATTTAAAAAGCTCATTAGAAATATAAGATTTTTTGTTGTCTTAACTATAAAAATGTAATACTAAAACCTATAATTTAATGTATATTTTATTTGTAATTTGGTTTAAAAAACTTTTGTTAGAATTCTTATGTTTTGGTGTACCTTATTGTTTATTCACATTATTAACAAATTAAGTTACAAGAAGGATTTCATAAAATTAACGTTTGTATTTACTAGGCTCTTCATCAAGGACCACTGTCCTCTCAAATTCCAAACCCTGTGGACAGTAAGTAGAATGGCAGTACAGGGCCAGCCTTTTGTCTCTGTTTACATATAATGTTTTTGTTTTTGTAAATATTCTGTTGAAAATTTTTATAAAATCAGAGAAAAAATTAGGAAACAAATTATTCCAGATAACTTTTTTCTTGTTTTTTTTTGACGTAGTATCTCTATACACAAATTTTCCTTTTTCTCTAATTGAAAGATGTATTAAGCAAAAATTAACTTTTTCATCAACCTCTTAGGTATAGGCAGAACTGAGTTTTGGCATAAAGATAAAAATCTAATTGATTCTAGTTTTTTTTTTTTTTTTTTTAGTGGCAAACTATACAAGCCATCTTGTGAAACTTCTATGGGAAGTTGCTGTTCATCTTGGTTCGTGAAAGTCACATTGGAATCTTTGGAGAGATAAGTCTCAATGGTTGCCATGATTCTGTTTTGCTATTTTTAAGATATGTTGATGATTACCTATTAGTAATAAGATCTGATTAAATGAACTTAAATGTAAACCTTTTTGACAATTTAAGTCTTTTTATGCAGTTTGAAGCCAAATATAAGGTCAACAATTTAATCAAATTCTTATATATCTACATGACACGTATAATGAATTTCATTAGTACAATAGACTTAAATAAAAAGCCCTCAGATTTAGGTAGAATACTTAACTTTATCTTAAACAACCCACAGGGCCAAAAAAAATTATTGTGTCCTCTACTATTAACAGAACTTTTAAACTTGCAGATTCATCGTTTTTATCTTAGAATGTTACAGCAGCTCATAAAACTCTTGCCAATAATGCTTATCCTCCATATTTTATAAGTAGATACATGAGCTAGAGCCAGTTTTCGTAATAGACAGACGAAAGATTTTGAGGAATTTCACATCCAAAATCTTCAAGACTGCAATACGTGGGTGGTTCCTCGTTCCTCAAATCCGTCAGTATTAAACAGAAATGTGTTCCTTGCCATTTTATATTTCTGACCTATAGAGACAACTCTTCGCAAGGTCCTGTCCAAATTTAATATACGTGTTGTCAATACAGGTTCTGGGAGCTTAACTCATATCATTAAGTTGAAAAAGGACTCGATAAATAAGTTGGATATGAGTGGCATTATCTATGAGATTGCATATAGGTGCGGTCTGCATTACATTGGTCGAAGTAAAAAATACTTGTGCATGTCTTCACAAGAACACAAACATTACGTTAAAAACAGGGCCAAAAGGTCAGTCGTGTACTGCCATTATTCACACTGTCCACAGGGTTTCAAACTCAAGAGAACAAGGGTCCTTGATCAAGAGCCTAGTAGATACAAACGTAAGTTTTCTGAAATAATTATTGTTACTTTTTTTAATAATAACATAAATAGCTAACTAGATACACAAAATTATAACAATTGCAACAAAATTTTTTAAACCAAATTAAGAATAAAATAAACATTAAACTCTAAATTTCAGCATTATATTTTTATAATTGAAACAATGAGAACTCTTATATTTATTTCTAACTTTTTACATATAATTTTACATACATCTTCTACATCCTGTGTATAGAGTCTCCTTCAATGATTACTGTTCCCTACAATGTATATTTGGTATTTGCACTGATCTTAACTCACTTGTTACTTTTTACATGTCTGCGTACGTTTTGTATGACTTTTGGAAATTTTTATGATTATTTTACAACTGGATCTAAAAATTATGACTGTTATTGTAACTAAATTAAGTTGTTGTCATATGTGAACGAGATTCTGATGCCATGGCTGTCACGTGTATGCGTTGTCTTAGCACCTACGTGATATACTATAATATTTATGAACATTTGTATATACAAAATTATTGTTTTACTTTTGTTATACTTTTACTAAATTTTTATTTGATTACAATTGTAGATCTCTAATCCTCAAAAGACTGTTGGCAGGACAGCAGAATAATAAAGTGCGTTATTGATTATGTAAACGAATAATTATAATTATAATCATGCTTCTCGATACCCAGTTATAGTTCTTAATGATATTTACAATGACACAAAAGAAAGTAAAAAAATTGCATAGCTGACACTCTGAAATACGTTTTTCTTCTGACTTAGTCACCTTTAATGTAAGGTGAAACTATTATACTTTATTTTAATTAATTAAGATTATTCTTATATTCTTCTTCCTTAATCCTATAACTCTTTTTTTCCATTATCTACTAAATAAAGTAAAAAACTTTTTTGTTACCTTACATTCTTTTACTGGTTAAATTTTAGTACCTCTTAACCTTTTGTAAATATAAGAAGTTATATTTTTACTTTCACTGTTTTAACAACTAAATCATTTATTTTATCATAACTTTATCAATCGTAGTGTCTATTTGCACCGTACATTCACATAATTACGTGAATATAGTAGAGACGCATGCGTAGTGGGTTATTCTACTGTCCAGTACTTATAGGGTCCAGGTTTAAGTATTTTTTTTCCGAGTGAACGAAGCAAGCAAGGCACGTGCGTGTACTCGGATAAAAGGTGCGAATAGATTGCAAGGGGGCACTTCTATCACCTAGAATTTATAATACACGCTTCACATTTATATTTATATTCTTCTATTTATTATATTTTCTTTTAATGAAAAATCCGTCTCATAGACAATTAAACAGTACACATTTTTTTTATACATACATTTGATTTCTATTTGAAACACGAAAATTCAAATTTGAACGCCGCGCGCGGGGAATGTGCGTCTAGTACGTTAAGAAAACGCTAGAGCACGTTCACCCAAAGAAGGAAAAACCTGCTACTCAAAAGGAAATAACGTTAGCATAAAAGGCACCAGTGCGCAATGAAAAATGGAGTCCTCTTCCAGCGAGCCTGGTACGCGGTATATCCGTTGTTCACCCAGACCTGGAACTTTCCCGTGCACCGGTATAATACCGTGACGAGCACAAAGGGAGATAAAAGAGACGAAGTACGAAGGCCGGTAGCTGAAAAGTAAGTGTGTACACCACCAACAAGGTAACACTTCCACTAACCGGTATCTACTCGGACTTTCGGTGCTCGACCGCTTTAAGCGTGGAGACGAGTCATCCCCAAGTAGTCGAGGCACTAGGGTTAGCGACCACGTTCTTAGGCGAAGTTTCTGGGTTGACGACTTGAGCAGTGCTCAAGACACCCAAGGGCCCTGAGAACGATCTAACCTTACGTGAATTGGTAGGATAGGTAGTTACCTAACACTAACTTTCCGTGGTTGTAATAAAAATAAATTCGTATTAGTCTAACCTAACGTGTTTAAGCAGAGATATTAAGGAGGGAAAATTCAAATTGTCATTTATGTAAAATTCTCTATTAAAAGGGCGGATAAATTTTAAATAAATTATCGAGTATATTATATATTTTTTTATTATTAATGTAAATAATTGCGATGACTCAAATACAATTAGTACATGTAAAAATTGAAGATATAATTTCCTTAGAATCATATGATTGAATAAATATAAGATAATTAAAAATAAATTGATTGTACTTATTTAAGAAAACCTTCCCCTTCACGTAAGATTGCGAGTTCCTCGTTATAGTTGAAGAAAAAAACTAGAAAAATAGCTGTTAAGATTTGAAATCGTTTATATAAACTGAGAATATTATCTGGACCCCAAAAAGGGATAGGAATAAAATAAAAAAAGATATCAGATTAGAAAAATATTGAATAAGTTAAAGAAGATATCAAATTATTAAATTAATTAAATTAAGGGAATATTCAGGAGAGTTCAATAAAGTAGTAATCAGTAAACAATTGCTGTATATATGGTGCAGGAATTAATTGATTATTCAACAGATAAATTTTGAAACTTAATAATAATTATTTTTTTAGTATTGTATATAATCGGCAATCTGAGTAATTTTGCTCTTTTATACAGGGCAACGAACCTACCCTCTGACATATAAACACAATCATTGTTTGTGTGTTGGTTCCTAATCTTAGAGCTTCCTCGGTAGAGATGATATTCTTAGCCAATTGTTACCACCACCAATTAACCAGGGTTATACTCAAAGAAGGGGAAGTCGTAGGATACAGCGTTTATTAATTATAAAGTTGCTTATAATAATAATATTTGTACCATTTGTTAACAAATTTTTCGCTAATTTGCCCTGAAAAAAGTATAAGCACCCAGTTTGAAGGTTGAGAAATGTATTAGATTTTACGTAAGCCACGTTTATTTATATCAACACTAAGACATTTCTTACCTCACTTGATTGTTGTGTAATACATTATCTAATCCTTCATCGAGGTGGTTTTGAATACGCTTATTAAGGTAGTTTTTCACCCAAAGTTTTCGATTATTTAGTACTATTACAATATCAACAATTAAAAAAAAATATTTTCACTTAATTATGTGTAACAATAATAATAGACACCTTACATATAAAAATAGCCACAACAATTGTATAAAAGTATAAATTTAGAGTAGTATTGATTCTCAATATTTTATTTATATTATTAAGTGGACTTCTTAGTTGCTTTATGAATAAATGCGTGAATTGTAATTCAAGTTAATTTATAAGAATTTTTTATCGGTAAAAGAGTCTTGTGTGTTTTTCCTTACGCAAATGCGATTTTTTTCTTGCTTAATACGTGCTACGCAACTGCAACTCAAAACCAACTACCTTCTGTTTGGTTGTGAGCGAAACCTTAGGACTCTCAACTTTAATCCACTGTTCACGTTTACGAAGCTTTCTCTTATTGTCTCACCTATTGCTATGAAGTATTCGTCGCTTAATATCCACACAAAATGTGGCATACGTATCGTACATAAAAATATATTAAAAACATAAAAAGATCAAAATTGCAACTGTTTCTATAATAGCAAAGGTAAGTATTCTAATCAAGTAATATAATATTTATATAGCCATTAAAATAAATGTTAAGGTCTCAAAAAATCGTACTTGGATAATCGTTTTCTGATTAAATAAAATAGTAATTTATTCAACGCAGAATTTAAACCAAAAAGATTCTTATTTATTAAAATTTTTAATAACTATAACCCTACAAAATTAAAAAAAAAAAAAAAAATTCGACAAAATTTTTCTCCTAAAAATATTAGCTTGTTAACTAAAGTCATTTCCATATAACATAAATAATGTTAACAACGACCTATTATTTTTACAGCATTCTAAAAAATACAGAGGCTTTATCCTGTTCCATCCAATTTACTTCTCTTAATTTTTTTTTCTGATTCGGATCTTTGTAACTGAGTTTTACTAATGAATAAGTCTAACAGTTAAAGAAAAAATCAATTTATAGTCACACTTTTTGTAAGTCCAACAAATAAATGTAAGTAAAATTTTTAGATACAAACTTCTTTCCATAAAAAAAAAAATTTATTCACGCATTGTATGAAAATATTTTGCAAAATCATCCAGGACCGTTTATGATTTTAAATTATTTGTTCTGTTGACATATAGTTTTTATAGTTTTTAGCATAGTAGCTGTTTAATCAAATAAACATGATATGAAAAATCGATTTGTAGCATATTATTTTGTGAAGTGCTTTGCTTTTGCTGGAAAGCATATATTTTAAAAAATAATACATTAAATAAGTCACAAAATTTATTCTATAATAAGAAATCATATTCATACACAAAACTAGACGATTCTTGTTATTTATATTGGAATCCTTTGAAAAACATTAATATAAGTTTTTTAAACTCTTAGGACCTAAAATATTTTTTTAAATTGAAAACAAATAAAAATTACAACTTTTTTAATGAATATACTAGCACCCTCCTCCCCCGTCTTGCCTTCACCTGAAAATCAGTAAGTAAAACATCGTAGTGTTTTAACATGTAATGTAAAACGTTTCCAGTTATAAATTTTACATCTATTTTTGACGCTTCTCAGAACAAAAATCTTTTTATTAAAAACACATGTGTTTGGAATCCATACAGTTTATTTGATCAAGTAAAAAGCTGTAGAAAGTAAAGAAAATATTATTATGCTAAAAAGCCCGTGCATTCTTTATGCCATAATATAATCGTTGGCCCTACAAAGCCGTTGATTCGCAGTTTCTCCCGTATATTCTATGATTATGGCTTATTTTTGAAGCTGTAACGATTAAAAACTCACAAAAAATATATGATTAAAAAAAAATTTTTTCTCTCATCCCTAACTTCATTACCACAGCATCAAAGTCCTAGAGCTTGATCTATACATTTTTATCTCCACAAAAACACAAATACATATTCTACCTATTAAAAAATCTGTAAGATTCAAGAGATTACTGTAAGAGTTATAATACCAAACAGATCTCTCACTTAATGAATTCTTTATTTAATAATTTCGATGCTACTTGAATCACGATAAAAGTTCAGCGCCATTTTCTTGACACCTAAAATTAAATCGATAAGATGCATTTCAAGTTTTTCTTCAAATTCGACTCCTTACGACTTTTGGCATGGTTAAGACTTTTGTGAGCCCTAAGGCCTATTTTTTTCAACTTCATTAGGTTGTAATGTATTTGTTGGCAAGGTAGTTTGACATCAGATGACCCTTAAAAGGACCAGTAAGTTTCTCAAGTAAACTCATCTTTAATAAAGTTTCTAGCAAACGTAATTGCCTGTATACCTTAGGGTGATCTTCTCTGGCCTGTTATAGTAGCACCACACTGATCTGAATGAAAACTACAACGTTTGATGCTTTGGAGCTTGTTGTAGAGCTCTTTCCCAACGTCACCTGGTACATTGTAAAAGACGTTGGTGTCTAAAGCACCTTCTTTTTTTGCACACTCAGTTGTTTTGGTAATGTAAAGTGGAGGGATTGGTTTGTGATGCTTGCTCGTTGGAAACTGTCCCGTAGGCTCAAGTTTCTTTTTCCTTCATAGCTATTAGGTTCTTCCAGTGGAGACCTTGGAGAAGATCGGTGATTCCTGGTTGGATGCTTTGAGTCAAGAGGGTAATTGGTTTAATAGTGGCCAACTGTACATAGTCTTTTAATCGACGAATTAGTTCTAAAAATAGTAGTAAAAATGTATTTGTTGGCAAGGTAGTTTGAACTAAGATAGCCCTTTAAAGAACCGATGAGATTGATGGTTAAGTAGAGATCAAAATACTTATAATGGCGCTGAAGAAAGTGAGTCGCGAAATTTGCAGTTATTCGTTCTTATTATTCTTGACGATAAAGAGCTGATTGTAGGTAGCTTGACTCTTGCCCTCGAAGACTCTGTGTACGGAGACCATGACGGAGGAAGGTACGCCACTGACCAAAGAATATTTCGTCTTTGGATCGTTCCCCGGATAATCAACTGGTCATCGTTAGTTAAAAGAATGAGCCTGGAGAATACCTTCTCTGTAAGATGTGCCCTCGGGATGACCACTTAATAGGAAGCCGATGTGGCTGCCCATACTCTTCAGGGCTGTTTTTCCTGGCTCGCAATGCTTGCATATAAAGAAGAAAATTCTCTGGTGGCACCAGACTAGATGGTTGAACGGCTACAAAGCTCTGAAGTGTTAGAGCAAGTTGTGCTCTAGCTGGACACTTCTTCTGGGGTTCCTCTGGAGACAACATTTTGACTGCCTATTTTACCGTGGCACTCAGTTATCTTGGCAATCCAGGGTGAAAACCGATTTATTTCGCTTACCCATGAAAAAAAAGATTTATCAGTAGCCGAGATGCCCAGCAACATGACTAACAACTTTGTTCTTAGTTTACAGCTGATGAATAATTACGGCAATCACCATTAGGTATGTCATAACCACTCTTCACTATCTTTGATCGCGGGTGGCTTCAATTTTACCTTGATGCCACCTAGTGGATCCTACTGAAATAAATCGCAAAGCTTGCTTATTTTAGAAAAACTTTGAGCTTGTTTATTGCTATTAGTATTAAGTTTTTTTTTAAAGAACTATGCAAAAACCATCTCAGAATGTTTTAGAAGCAGTATGCAAAATTTCAGCAAAATACGTTCAGTAGTTTCCGTGGTTAGCGATTACAACGGTCTTACCGACTTTGCTTCATATATTTAAGTAGTATGGCTAGAATGATATAGAGCCACCTGGCCTCGTATCCCCCTACGGATACGGAGCCACTGTGGCCGTCTATCCCCCTACGGAGCCCATCAGGCATACCTACTAGCGCCGGACCGTGCTCGACTCGATGTGTCTTGCTCCAGAATGCATATATGGATGAGCTGCGTAATATGACTCTATTTACGTATGACTCTGCTGGAGAAAATATCGAGCCATAAACGTAGATACTAAGTGTAATGTAATATAATACTTTTGATCTCACCGGTGTGGACGTGATTCACTCACTTGCTAATTTATACACAATATTGTTGTCGAAAGATGTCCATAGCATGCGTACTTAAGTGACTCGAAAGAAATAAAAAAATAAATGTGCTCGACTCGATACTGTGATCTCTGAATGTTCTACCATTTGCAACAAATTGCTGTTGATATAATTCAGAACTGTTTACTATTTATTTACTAAATAAATTTTCTGCGTATAGTAATAGTTAATTCGTAGGTTTCAGTCGTAAGGATAGCATAAGGAAAGGTTACTTGAATAATAATAAAATCTTTAAATGTTATACATTTATTAAAAATTTGAATGGTTATAAAAAAATTGATGGCTTTCGTTAGGGCTAATTGTTTTACAAAATAATAGTACGTGTTTTCAATTATTCCATATCCTTTTTTTTGGGACATAAGCGAATATTTTCAGAGTAATAATTCTATTTTGACTTTTGGCTGAGACGCCTCAACGTGCTTCTCTAAAAGAAGTTTCCAGCTATCTTCATCGTCTTTAGTATGACAACTCTTTCTGCTTTCCTCCGGCTTATATAATTTTATTTATTTGTAAGAAAGCAAATTTCTATCACGGTTTTATTATTTCACCTCTTCGTCAGAGTCAGTGACATCTTCTCACTCCATACGGAAGTGGAATTTTTTTATTCGATTTACATTGTGGACAGCACACATGGATCTTTATGCACCATTTTGGAGGGGAAATACAGTAGCCAATGTTGTAAGCTTAAATGGTGGGTTATCAGTCATAGTAATAACTTGCAAATTAAACCTTTCAAGCCAATTTTTCTTCAAATCTTCAATTGCAAAAATCTTTTTTGCATCTTTGAGATTTTCACGAAGCACATTACCATTTTCCATATAGTCAAAATCACCTGATATTCAACCTAATACATGATAGGCCAGCTCAAGCCACAAATTCTCACGTTTGTATTTATCATTGAGTCTGCGCCAAGGAAGTGGTGGCTTGAAGAGAAATACTTGTGGCTCATCATCCCCATAGAGTGAAAGAATCGCCAACTCTTTAAGCACGTAATCATTGCCAGGTTTCTTAAAGCCCTGCATATCTACCACGTACTCTATCATGTTAAGGACTGCGAATATTTAATTTTATAGACGTGATTAAACAGGTTCTCTTACGTCACCACTGATAGGATTGTACTTTACGATACGATCATGTAAAATAAGACAGTAAGCAGATACAATTTCCGG
Source organism: Copidosoma floridanum (assembly GCF_036245765.1). Taxonomy (NCBI): domain Eukaryota; kingdom Metazoa; phylum Arthropoda; class Insecta; order Hymenoptera; family Encyrtidae; genus Copidosoma; species Copidosoma floridanum. The sequence goes on along the minus strand of NW_028321904.1, from coordinate 6,685,182 downwards.
GAAATTTTTTCGTGCTTCAAACTCCAAGCGTACGTCCACTAGTGTGCTTTTCAAAGCTTTATTTTGCATAGAACAGTCAATTACAATGAGAGGCATGCGTGTGATGAAATCTGTTTTATTTAACATAGGTTCTGGTTCTCTCCCGTAAGAAGCTGCTTAAAAATTCTTATAAATATCGTATACTATTGAGAACTGATTTTCATTTATATCAAGATTAAGATTTTCATAAGAATAATAGTGTGAGTTTAAGAAAAGTTTCACATTGCTGATATTACAATGATCAAAGAGACTGCCATTAGAAGCGGGCTCATTTTTTCGTTTTTTTTGAAAGCCCAAAATGACAAAACGAGGCTTTTCCAACTGATTGGACGTTTTGACAGTCCAAAAATGTCTAGAAGTTTTTAGTAATAGAGGGTCCTCATACAACTCCCAATCGCGGAAACTCATAGAATTGGGCTCATGGAAATATCAAGCGAACAAATTTTTCGTCTATCTAATGCAGTTATGCAAGGCACAAGCCACTCAATTTGAGTTAATGTAAGCTTATAATTTTCAAAATTTTGATTGTTAGCTACTTGTATAACGATGCTAACATTATCTCTTGATCTTGTAAGAATTACTTTATGTTTTGCATTAACCACAACTTTGCGATAGTCCTCAGCAAATTTAAATATCATACTCAAAGGTATTGACACTGCAAAATAAGAATAATCATTGATAATAGATTTTTTCTCTTCGATGTCAATCCAACCACCATTTTCAAGCATTAAACTCTGACTAGGAGTGAAAGATATCCATCCTTTCATTAAAATTATTAATTCAACATTTTTACACTTGTCGATTTCTATACCATTCCGTTCATATCGTATTTCTTCAAGCATATGGCAGATGGTGTTATTAACTAGTGTTGTTCTTAACAAAGCACCATTTTCTTTATTTGCCATATGTCCAGCAATACGTAGGGAACTTTGAAGAGGTAAGAGACATAAATCTTGATGTTGAATTAAGATTTGAATCTCATCACTGTTATGAAATGCTGATGCAATATGGGGTTGATGAACACGAATCTCGTAGTGTGCAACCGACTCATCGAACACGATACCTGACTGAGTGCTGAGAATCTCTTGCATCTCGGCGTTTCTTTGTTTGCAGATAGCAAAAGAAAGTACAAGTTATTTGCCACCAGGAGCTCTTGCTTCCAGGCCTAAGTTTTTTTAAAAACTGCACGTTTTGACGTGTTAACGCTTTGGGCATTTGTCGACAACTGATTCGTCTCATCCATTTTGGTTGAGTTTTATAGCTCTGTCTAATTGTGGTGGCTCGTGAATGACGAATTGCTTTCACCCTCGTAAATCTATTTTCATAACCTCGTCCAACTTTACTTTTGTTGTTGTTGTTGTTGTTGTCGTACACTATGCCCATTTTTTAGTTGAGCTGTTTCAAGTATAGTCTTATATTTATAACTTCACCACGAAAATTGATCAAGTTACCATCCTAAACAATAATGCGCACTTGAAGATGATCTATTATTTTCACACCAACTGGTAAATAAATTATTTGCGATGAAATTTCGACAATCTTGTATCCTGGTAGTACGGCTGGAAAAAATTCGTGGATGGTATGAACTTTTTCTCTGTTTATATAGGCTCTAGTAGTGATATGCCGGTAGGCACTCAAATCTTAATGTCTTAACCTTGAGAATAGCAACAGGTTAATCCAAGTTATGAGTAGTGGTATCTCTAAGTTCTACTAGACCAAGAACGTAGTTATGTGCTGATGACAACTTCATAGGTGGAAAATATTGCGGTTCGAGGATCGATGATGTTCCTAATAAACTTAATGTCAATGACTCTCCCATGGCGATTTTCCAATGACTAATGTTTCTTGAGTATTGAGATACGTTTATATAGGCTGACGATAGGGTTTTTTACAAAGAAAGCTTAAGCAAAGATGGCCGCAATTGTATGTACCAAAATCTTGGTACCTCTGATATATATATATTTGACATTATTAACCCCAAGATATAGCATTAGATCAATTGGTGGCTGCAGGTCACCAAAACTATCGAAATACGTCACGTTATTGCCTCGTTTTCTATAGGCAACCCAGTGAGTACCAGAACCAATTTTATCATCGAGATTGACTATTGCTGATTCGGAAAAACGTGGGCCATCGGCTGGTGAAGCATTCCTCATAAAAACTTCACAAAAATGTGGGATTTTTAAAATTTTTGCATACTTGATGAGATCATAGAGTGTGAGAGCTTGCTAAGGCAGTTTAACATGGGAAGTTTTTTTTTATCTTTCAAGCCTTTTCCAGGTTTTAAATGAAGTCGTTAGCCGTTTTTATATGGTTTGAAAAAGAGCTTCTTTACGAGTAAGAGAGCTTCCATTTCTTTATTATGCCTTTCACTTGAACTTTCATCTAGCTGTTTTCAAGCGACTTTAGCATCATTAATAGCCTTGATAACTCCAGTTACACCATTAGTAAGGGCACCTAAAACACTTAAGCCAGCAAACGCAGCAATAAGATATGGTAAAAAGCCACCAGTTATTTATGGTAGAGGCAATACTCGAGGCATTACAATATTCTTCTTGCCACCAAATTTTTTCACAGCCTCCTGTGCTCCCTTTAACGCTAAACTAATAACTTTCCGAGCACAATTACTTAGAACCATATACTTCGAGGCACTTTGAATTAAGCTTTTCAAAGTGATTTTCTTCTTTTTTTACATTTTATTTTTACTTACTTATCTAGAACTCTTATTACGAAATAATTTCATGCCAAGTTTGGATTTTAATTTTATAGCGTTGGTGATGGTAAGAGCAGCAGCTTTTTCCCCTAAACTAGCGTCTTTGGCTTTGAATCTTTGCCACGCCTGTTCAGCGAGAATCTTGTCAGCAGTGTTTCTTGCCACGATGTTTTCTAGATTCTGAGAATAGGCTATATCGTGTTGTTTACAAGCTTTATCTAATGGGTTGATACCTGGATCCCTACGAGCTAATTTTTTGGCTTATTTAGTTCCTGGTCCGTAATACTGATATCCTGGAATGTGCAGTTTCACAGGCAGTTTGTTAATAAGAGTGTTTATAACTCCACAGCCTTTGCGATTATGAATGATTATCACTTTTCAAGTGCCTAATCATGAATGAGCTTAAAAATATGAGTAGAGCACTTTTTGAAACTTCATATTTTAATGGAGTCAGTATTCAGTCAACACGTGCCCCAGAAAGTATAATATTAAACCTTCCTTTATTAATTTTAACTAACTGATCAACAAAATTTGAAAATACGATGACGCATCAGCTTGAAAAAATAAAGACATATTATTCATAGTATTATAGTTCAGTTTTAGTTGAGTTAGCATACAACAAACATGAGCTTCGTGGAACAGAATATTAAACTTCCTGTCATGAATTCCGACGAAATCGTTAAGCAAGATAATATAATAAAACGCCATGGTGATCTGCTACCCGATACTGAAATAGCTGTTCTTTGTGGTCCATCAAACTGTGGTAAAACAAACAGTTTACTTGCTTTAATTACTCATCCCAACGGATTGAGATTTAAGAATGTTTATTTATACTTAAGATCACTGAATTAGCCAAAGTATAAGCTTCTAAAACAACTATTGGAGCCTATGAATGGTGTAAAGTATTTTTTATTTCGTGATCATGTTATATCTTCTGATAAGGCACTATTCAAATCCGTGATGATATTCGATGACATTGCCTGTGAAAAACAAGATAATGTGAAAGCATTCTTCTGCATGGGACGTCACAAAAGTATTGATTGCTTCTATCTTTGTCAATCATATGATTCTCAAGTTCCAAAGCATTAGGTCAGAGATAATTTAAATCCCTGAATGATGTTTCGGCAAGATGATATGAATTTAGAGCACATCTATAATGATCATGTTAATACTGACATGATGCATAATTAATTTAAAACATTATGTGTAAACTGTTGGGGAGTTTAAAAACATGCGTTTGTTGTAATAGATAAGGAAAGAGATGTGAATGATGGAAAATACAAAATAGGTTTTGATGCTTTTGCTATAAATATTACTCATGCTGATTAAGTGTGTATTAGTCTATTGTTAACTGTCAAGCGGACAACATGGATGATTTTCGTAAGGAAAAACACATTCTTCGTCAAGTTGAAAAAGCAAGAGAAGCTGTTAGACGTAAGCATAAATTATTGAAGTCAGACAGAGAAAGCTGTATCAGATATCAAGCTGATAAGATCAGATATTATCATGTTTTTGCTCGACGATAAGCCGCCCACTACCCCCACTCCATTGTTAACCTAAACTAACCAATACCAATATAATATAAAGCTTGAGCGCGAAGCACCGTGCTTGTGTAAAACGAGGGGGATGGATAGGAGCAGCGGGCGGCCCACCGTCATGCTTTCGCCCCAACCCCCAGGCAAGATCCTTTGATCTTAGCCAGAGGCCGAGAAGCGATCATCTATGCCAGAGAGAGAGAAAAAAAAACCTTTCACTAAGCTTTAAATCTCTACCTAGAGAGCCGTTAAAGCCATTTAAGCAAAAAGTTTTCAAAATTTTGACACATCAACGTTCCAGTCAGCAAATAGTAATAGTAATGATGAAGATGATACTTCTTCATTGGATGATACTTTCAAAAGCTATGATACCGTTGTTGAAAAAAGCGATAATGATTCAGCGCATGATATCGATAAAAATTTATCTATGAACCCATACTTACAAATTCCTGATAAAAATGAGCCGGAATTGGTTCGAATGTATGGGTTTAGAAAAGAAAGAGATGGACGATGTATACTTGGTGATTCACCCATACATTTCAAAAAAAGTCAAATTCACATAAAACATCTGAGGTACCCAACGACTGATGGATTAATGGAGTTATCCATAAAAAAACATCTTGATAAAAAGCACATGACACCAGATAATTTAGCTCCATACAAACAAATCTTGGAAACTTCGAGTGCGCATAAAAGAAAGTTTGACAAAAATGAGATGATTCGCCCATACAACAGTAACAAATTTAATAATATTATTGCCTCTTGATTCAATCTCACACAAGTAAAGAAGTAACGTACCCACATTCGTTAAAAATTGCTAAGCTCAACACGCAAATGGACTACGTTTATTGGGACGACCCTAACGAACTGGTCAATCGACTGAGATTACTAGTGGTATAAAAGTCAGCTGGTAATCTTAGTCATATAATTGAAATAAATTTAATCGTTGAGGAGTTTCTTAAAGCTAATATTATATATTAAGCTTTTTCATCAATTTGACTTCAGGATCAAAATAAACATCGACGAATTCGGACGTGGATTAGCTAAATTTAAAAGTGGTGGTCGAGGTTCTCGAGGATTGGGGTATAAGCTCACCACAGATGGTCAATTTGATTTGGAAAATAAAAGATTGTGCAATGTTGCATTAGCTGTTTAACCTTACGATGCTGTAAATCTCACTATTTTATAGAAAGAAAAAAGTTTCATTCTAGATGAACAAAAGAAAATAAGTCTACTATTCAGTAATTTCAGTGATGTATTCTCAGAAACAGTACTAAATTCGTAGTGGGAAATATACACAGTTAAGGAGATTGTGGCACAAACATCTAATACAACTTGAGAAGACATTTAGGAAAGATGGAAAAAGTAGTGAAAGAACTTCATAAACCTGCCTGATGCAACTATCTTCGTCGAGAGTTTGATGTCCATGGCTTGGATGAAACATGGCAAGTTGATCTTGTAGAGATGATACCTTATGCTGGAGAAAATAAAGGTTATAAATATATGCTTACAGTCATTGTTGTATTTTTAAAATTTGCATGGGCTGTGCCTGCAAAGACTTAAAGTGGTCAAGATGTGACTGCAGCTATGAAGTCGATATTAACAGAGGGGAGAGTTCCAACTAATTGACAAACAGATCGTGGTTAAGAGTTTAACGAAGCGAGTTTTTTAAGTCTCATGCAAAAGTACAAAATTAATTTTTACTCTACTTATAGCAAACTCAAAGCATCCATATGTAAGCGATTTAGTCGTACACTGAAGCATGCTATGTGGAGAAATTTCAGTTTACAAGGTAGCTATAAGTGGATTGATATTTTACCTAAGTTATTGGCAGACTCCAATGATAAAAAGCACTAAACGATAGCAATGAAACCTAAAGATGTATTAGCTGCTAATTCAAATAATGTTATTAAAATTTTTATATCTAAAAAGACATGAGAAAGGAAAAAATCTAAATTTAAGTTGGGTGATGAAGTACAAGTGAGCAAAATCAAGCAAATGTTTGATAAAGAATATACACCAAACTGGTTTACTAAAACTTTTACAATAGCACGAGTAGCTCCTACTAGCCCACCAACTTACCATTTAAAATATCATCAAGAGCAACCAATCTTTGGAGGTTTCTATGAACAGGAACTCCAGAAAACCAAATACCCAGATACTTATCTTGTCAAAAAAGTTGCGTTCTTGTTAAATGGTTGGGTTTTGACAATATTCATAATAGTTGGATTGATAAAAAAGATTTATTACGTCTTTTTCCAAAACTCGATGTTGATAAAAAAAAATTTGCAGAGAATTTAAATTATTAGTGTTAATTGTATCAAAAATAAGTAAATAAAATACACAAATTTACTTGGAACTTGTTTTTTATTTTACACTTATATTATTACATAATCATGCTTTTAAATATGTTACTTTACTACCCTTAACACACATAAATAATTTTATTTTATTCACATCTTCTTGCAATTTCATTAAATAATTTTCATCTTCTAGTAATGCATCTACAATCATTTTCGCAAAAAGCATTTGAAATTTATTGTCCTTACTGCGTATTGACTTTCTTCAGTTTTGTGAGCATGAAAATGCGATTATTTTCCACTTCTCTCACTTTTTTAGTGAGAAGATATTGACGACTAGCAGTACGATTTAATTTATCAAGATTCATCTGTAACACAAAACAAAATATGTGAAAGCTTGTGTAAAATAGAAAAAGATAATTAATAGTGTATTAACTGTACAGCTTGAAGCATTTAAGGAATTATCAGTGCATGCATTAATTTAACGAAAAAAGATACATTGAATTTTTTATTAACCTTTAGTTAATTTAGGCTTTTTATTCAAGTTGGTGTCACAACTTTCAAAGTAAGATGAGTGTGCAACCCTACTAGAAGGCACTGTCTTGTCTGTAAAATTTTCAATGTTATTCCTCTTTGGACTTGTCAACAGATTAAGCTTAGTCGGTTGTTGCAGCTCCTCATATATTGTTCTCCCTCCTTTGTTTGACAAAAATTCGACTTGTTGATTAGTAGGTTCCCCTTCAGGTTCGCTTCTCTGAAAGGTGGTTTCTTCTTCATTGATAAGTCTTGGGATGATGCTATTGTGGCCCAAGGTGAGGGTATCTGTTTGACCATATGTAGATAACGCTTTTCGTCATACGCACTTAAATTTATTTTATTTTATTGAAGTAAAAACTTCTTATGGCGCGTTAGGCACTTTTGTGGGTGAGCATTTTCAGCCGTTCTCGCGACAGACGAGATTTTACACAGAAATACTCCGCGTGTATTCTTATAATATATGTGTATACTGTACGCGCTCTTTGCATGGGCATTCGTTCGTGCTCTCGTGACAGACGAGATTAATACCTATATGTATACTCAAAGCTTAGCTACTAGTATATAAGTATGTATACCTATAGGTATGGGACAGCGCTGCATGCTACGCATGCATACTGGATCTCACCGCGAACTACTTTGCGCGAGAATTCAAATTCAAAATCGTATGATTTTTTCAGCAGCCAGTAGGTGCAGAAATTCAAATTCGAAAGAAATCTTTGTATCTATTGGCTAATTAATGCCTAAAAATATTGGATAATGTTGTGTGATTATAGAGATCAAGAGGTCGTCCATTCGCTCCGAGCCGATACAGAGGTTGCGCCCCCTGTAGCCAAAATCAAGCAAAATTTCTTGCATGTAAACAAACGGTTTAGAACATATATACATGTGTATAGCTGCTTGTGATTGGCTGAATAAGAAAGCAGGAGAGGATCGTCGTTCTCTCTCTAGCCTGCCAAGTGCCAATTACAAGCAGCTGTACGCATGTATATATGCTCAAAGCCGTTTGTTTACATGCAAGAAATTTTGCCTGATTTTGGCTAGAGGCGGCGTAACCTCTGCATCGGCTCGGAGCGAATAAGAGAGAAAAAAAGTGTTTTGTCCCGAGTCCCGAGAGCACACCAGGACTCATCAGTAAGGCTGATGACGTGCTCCCTGCCTTAGACACAGAAGAGGTGTGAGCTTAGTGACTCGATTGCGCTTATAATATATGAATCGTGCGAGAATTTCGCCGCTTGACGGGAGCGAATATCAGGGGCTTGGGCCACCTGGCGAGTAGAGCCTGAAGTGCGAGAGATGTGAGACGCCACATGATTACATACATAAATAGTATACCAAGAATTCTTTCGAATTTGAATTTTTGCGCCTACTGTCTGTTGAAAAAATCATGTGATTTTAAATTCAAATTTTCACGCAAAGAAGTTCTCGGTGGGATCCAGTCAGCAGCGCTATGTGCGATCAAACATGAACTGTGAGCGTGGAATAATGCTCAGACCAACGCTGATACGCAGTCTTTGCGTGGGCATTCGTTCGTGCCCTCGCGACAGACGAGATTGAGAGTTTTTTATCTTTATTTTCTTATGTACAATTTCTCATGTCGCGAGCGCACCTAAAAATGCTCACCCAATAAAGTGCCCAACGCGCCATAAGTTCAAGTTTTCACTTCTGCCTGCACTCCCGGAGTGCTACTTGTACTTGGTTTTTCTAAGAAGAGTTAATGATGACGTGATTGAATACTTTTCTGCTCTCCAGAGATGCTTGTATTTTCACATAGACATTTAATATAATCATCAAAAGTTATTGTAGCCTGTACCACATTATTTTTTACACCATTTGCTTTTTTTTAATGACTGTTGATTTTGTATTTTTATACTGTACATCTTGCTCCTTAATCCCACGAATTTTAATATAATATTTCCATTACATTCATCTTTCATGAGGCCACCAATTTTATTAGTGCCTCGTTTAATGTTAAAGGAATTGTTTTCAGCAAAATCCCATGTATCAAATTTTTCAAGATTATCACTCATGACTTTATACATATTGGTGTTAGTTACTTTATTTAAAAAACTATCAGTATTAGTAAAGAGTAGTTTGGATTGATCTCCTACATGATTTTTCATAAAGTCATAGTGAAATCTATAAACACGTATTTTTGATAAGTCTAAGACATATAATTCAGCGAATGTAGGTTTTTGCAATGCAGATTTCATTACGCAACAACTTTATTGCAACAAGCTGACTGTCAAAGATATCACAACTATGAAAGTTCGGTCTAGCGATAAGTGCTTCTGCACCATATTGACCTTCCCACTTATTAACGAGTTTTACATCAACATTTTTTCGCTCATTTTTCATCGTCTTTCCATAAACTGCGTTGTTAAACAGTTTAAACAACATCTTCTCGAATTCGTTTTTCGCATTTTGGCGTTTTAAACTATTTAAGTCTATGTACTGCTTTAACCATGTACTATGATCAAATTCCAATACTTGATAAATTTTTTTCAAGTGGAGACCATGCTTTGATACTTGTTTAAGTGCTCGATAATGTATGACGTAGTGATTTTTGTCGTATAAAGTAGTCGTTAATTTTTTCTGTTTAGACCTTACAGGTGTTTTACGTTCAGCACAAAATGGTAAGTCCTTATGTGCGTTGTATAGTTTTTCTGAACACTCAAGATCTACTTCGAGAATGTAACCAATTTCAGCATTATCTTTCACGTTCGTGATTTCCACCGGATTCATATTCTGTGTCCATTTAAAACACTATATGGTGATGGTTGAGTCATAGCCCGGCCATATAAATTATTGGTGTCATAAGACATAAGATATTTCTCATCTTTGTAAGGTTGATAACCCTTATTCATAGACTGGTTATTAGCTTTGGCATATCGATTGCTACATTGCTACATTGCTTGACTAATGCCTCCTCGTATACCACGTTTATTAAACAAAAGCATATCAATATCTGTGAATAATTTCCATTGAATCTGAAAAAATGTTTAAACTTATAAGACTAAATATGATGATAATTTATCCAAGGAAGAACCCATGAGTTTAAAAGAGTCGATAAAACGAAGATTTATGTTGGTCCCTTTAACATACTTAGTGAAAGATGTGTTTTTTTCTTTTGTTTATAGGAGAAGTTGCACCTGGCCTGGAAAGCTCATTAAAAGTTCTTTTAAGAACAAATGTGAATCATAACCACTTGAGTAATGAAATATTATAGGTATTATTCTTGAGTCTTTGTAATTAAGGTTACACTTACCGTGTGCAGGACCTCTATACCTGAAATATATTTTATACGTAATAAAGTGTCTACATAATACAAACAGTACCATAAAGTAATATTTCATTGTTTGATACTTACTTTCCAGTACAGTGACAATAATCTCTAACCTTCTCTGCTTTTGATCTGAAAGACTCATTACAATTATGACACAGCAGGGCATTACCAAATTCATCGTGTTCTTGAGTTGTCAAATTTACCATTTTGCATGGATTATCGTATAAGTACTGTAATTGAAATGATAAAGCATTTAAACTCTTTACAAATCACATAGCAGGTGCTTCATCTTTTTCACGATTCTGTCATGTAGTAAACGATTTTTACAAGTAAAGTTTTTAAATTTAAGTATATCTTTATAATTATTGTTTTCAGTAAGTATAATTTTACATTTATTAATACTCTTACTATCAGTTTCATGTGCTATTAATTTTTGCGCTGTCCAAAAATGATGAAGACTACGATAACATATAAATGATGCACATTTTTTAGAGAATGTTCTGTGTACCAAGTAAGAAAGATTTTTCATCCATACGTAGTGAAATTTGTTAGATACATGTATATTATTTTCTTGATGTTCTGTTTCTTTATTTTCATCAAAATAAAAGCTTTCAACCATCAAAGGATTCACATGTTTATCTATTTTCTGAGAAGTTACATGACAAAAGAAAACATCATAAACATTTCTTTTTTTTCAAAAATATAAATTTATTAAAACATCATTCTGTCTTTCAATTTTTTTAATTGCCTTTGGATGTTCTGGAAATTCAACATCATTAAAATTCAATTCATTTTCATACTAAGTGTAGTTGGAGATGTAACGTGAGATGTGTTAATCACGCTATCCCTGACTATCCCGCAATAAAGGATAGTGGGCAGTTGGAATAAATTGATTGCGAAGTTTCGAGTGTTGCCGTATTAAATAGTAGCGCTCAGCCGAAGGTATAAAAGGGGGCAGTAGAAGGCCCTCTCTCTCTTTTCCCTTTCAGGCCGCGCAAGGTGAAAATCTAACGACGGTCGATCGCTAAAGTAGACCAAATGCAAAATAAATAAGTATACGGTACGGAATAACGGTACGCATTCAAATAGGCCCGTCGACGGTGAGACTACCCGGAGGACGAGAGGCCTGAAAGAAAGTGCCCGGTTGGGGACGCTCGACCGAGGTCTAAACCATTTGGAGTACCAGTGGACGTCGGGTGTACACTCACCATCGAAACCAGCAGGGACCCGAAGAAATGAACTTAGGGACGTGAAAGAGACCAAGAATTACCAACACCACTCATGGCAGATAAGTTTGTTTAAAATTAGTGTTGATAAAAGACAGATAAATATATGGACAAAAGGACATTACGTGTAGCGTGTAACCCTATGTGCAACTCTGCTCTTGTTATAGCGAATATTTTGGAATGAAATAATCATTTAATACATATATATATATTCAAATTATGCAGTTCGTTAACAATCTCTGATTTTCGCCCCATATCAAACACCGCAGAAATGAGAGATAATGCATGTATGGTGAGTACGGATTGATGGCAATATATAAATTATCCATTCTTATATAGTAAATTTTTATTGATTTATACTCAATATAGAAGAAATTTTACAATGGCGCCCGAATAAAAGTTTAATGTATCCATATGTTATAATTGTTGTGCTATAAATATTTTAGCCTATGAAGCCAGTATCCGTACTCGCATCGGTGCGAAAATTAGAGAGAATTTCTAAAAAATGGCACGTGAATACTAACATAACTCAAAATATCAAACAAGAAGGTCACTCGGTAGATAAGAAAACGCGAAAAATTAAAATGGTGACGCAGCAAAACATAGACGAAATCGCGCGAGAACGGCAAAGCTTGGCAGCCGAACGCCAAGAGATACAAAGACTGGGCGGAGAAATACAAAACATGCAACAAAACTTAACAACACGACTCGCACAATTTGAACAAGCAAGAGTTGCCCTAGCAAATAATATGAATAATATAAATAATCCACTATTGCCGGAAGTGGAAAGATTGCGAACCGATATAACAGCATTGCAAGTAAATGTTCAAAATAATCGTAACCAAAATCATAACGCTCAAGCAGTAAATTTATGAGCGTTAATAGGAAGTGTACAGGCGTTTAATGAACGTAAAATACCCGAATTCCAAGATGAAAACTTGCAAAATCTACTAGAATTTTTATCTGAGTTCGACAGGTTTTGTACAGCTCCCAGTATCATGGGTAACGATGAAATCAATATGATAAATAATCTTTTAATTGGTAAGGCAAAGCATCGGTATGAATCACAAAATCCATTTGTCGACTTTGAAGTATTTCGCTATGCTTTTACGAACAAATTTTATCCTGTAGTGGTACAAGTGAGATTGAGAGATATCTGGTCACGTAGGAAGATTGTCGATCAGGCGCACAACCTGCAGGAATTTTATTATAGACAAGTCAAAGAAGCTTTCTTTTTAAGACCACAAATGACAGAGTACGAAAAAAACTACATCATCATACAGCAGCTTCCTTAAAGTGTTCGTGCAGCTATGGTCGCGATTAATTTAAATAAGTCAGATGTAGTAAAACAAACGTTAATTAATTTAGATTTAATATATTTGGAAAAAAACAAAAATGTGAACAGACCTCAATATACAAGAAATAATAATAATAATAGCGAAAATAATCAGAATATTTAACAAATAAGACAAATAGACTTAAATCACGGGGTATATTCACAAGAAAGTAACGTTAGAATTTTTAATACTAGGAAGAGGCGACAAAGAGATAGCTCGTATAATAGAAATCAAAACAAATCTTTTTCACAACAGTCCAACATAAGCCCGAACGCGTACACCATTAATATGCCCGATACGCGTTTTCCACCTCCCATGTATAATAATAACACCAATTCTAATGGCCACATACAAACGCAGACCGGTAATTTAAACTAATAGCAGGCGCGTCGAAAAGCGAGATGTTGACGCGTCGGCACGATTATTATATAAATGATATGCAAATTGATATATTAGAGAATAAATGCCCGCAGAAAGCTAGGAATGATAATCAGAGAGCAGCCTCCCCGCAAATCCTATGTTAAATTAACGGCATTCAAGTATGGTCTATATTGGACACGGGAAGTCAAATTAGTGGAGTATCCGAAGACTTCTTTAAAAAACTAGAAAAAACACACAAAATGTTAACTTTGCCGGTTTCAAATGTGACGGTCTTAACAGCAATAGGCAAGAGGAAAACACCTATAAAAAAACAAGTAATAATCGATTTAGTGATAGGAAGTTTTAAAATTTTTCATATTTTTTTAATTATTTCATTTTTGACTAGCGATATAATACTTGGAAACGACTTTAACGCAGGAAACGGAATTGTGATAGATTATTGGCAAAACTAAATTAAGTTGAAAGATAGTAGGGTTCCCGCATCGTATGTCTTATTTGGTAGAGACCGGGCGGAGAGACTATTATTGTCTCGGCATGACGAGGGTATACATATATACTTGTTGAAGGTAAACAGCTGGGGGGTATTTCGTGACGACGATGACTTTTCAATGATGAAAATGAATACAAAGAGAGACCATAATAGTGATAATTTTATAGGAAACAAAGTTATAAACAATAGTGATTTTACAAATGATATCAATGTAGAAATTTTAAAAATTAATACTGATGACAAAATAGGGGAAACAAATAAATTAGCAGACTCGACTAGTAGTAGCATGGGGGATAGTGGTGATCGCTCTGCTCGGCTTCGCATGGTCGTGGAGGGTATAGCAGGGTTGTGCGAGGATGAAAAAATTATATTTTTTAAGTAACTTAATAATTTTAAGGATGTATTTTCGCCAAAACCGGGATGTTCTAAGGGATATACTCACAAAATAAAATTAAAAGTTGCCAATCCCAGAATTAACCAAAAGTATCCGGTTCCGTTTGCATTGCGCGAGTCGGTCGGGGAATGTATAAAACAAATGTTGGAACAGGGGGTGATTGAGAGAGCATCGAGTCCGTATTGCAACCCGTTGAGAATAGTGAGGAAAACGGATGGCACGATTCACATATGTCTCGATGCCAGAGCGTTAAACAAGGTTGTAGAGGACAACCATAAATCCCCACCACTCATAGAAGATTTAATGCAAAAATATTTCAAAGCCAAAATATTTTCAAAAATGGATCTGACTTCGGGATACTGGCAAATCCCATTGCACGAAGAGTCGCGTCCTCTTACTGCTTTTCTGTTCGGCACAACGATGTACCAATTTACTCGTGTTCCTTTCGGTTTAAAAACAGCGGGTAGTGCGTTCATTCGAGCGTTTACTCTCGCTCTCAAGACAAACGTTGATACAATGTTTATGGGAAAAGACGTGCTTGATACTTGGGACAAGTGCGAGGAGGGCCAAAACAACAAATCAATAGATATTTTTGAATTCCTATCAAAATACATTGATGACACAGTAGTAGGCACAGAATTCTTCAAAAAACATATACAAGTTTTAACTATAATTTTTAAAAAATGACTGGCAAACAATTTTACATTAAAACTAGAAAAGTGTGAAATTTTTCAACGTCAAGTAGATTTTCTCGGTTTTTTATTGAATCAGAATGGAATTGAACCTAATCCCGAACGAATTAGACAAATTCAAGAATTACAAATACCGAAAAATAAAACGCAACTGCAGCATATACTGGGAATATGCAACTATTATCGTAGATTTGTTTCAAATCATAGTAATTTTATTGATCCATTCAGGGATCTTTTAACAGACTCAAAATCGTGGAATTTGACGGAACGGCATGCGAGAGCATTTGAAGCCCTCAAAATGAATTTTTTGGATACGGTATGTTTGAGTCACATAATCCCAAACTAAACATTCAAAGTACAAACAGATGCGAGCGGCCAGGGCATAGGTGGGGTCTTATACCAAATTGACGCAGAAAGTAATCATAGAATTATAGCAGTGGCAAGTCGGTGTTTATCAAACGTTGAATCACGCTATATGACGACAGAGTTGGAGCTTCTCGCGGTGGTATATTGTGTAACGAAGTTCCGTCAATACTTAATTGGAGTCAACTTTGAGATTGTTACTGACCATAAAGCACTAACATTCTTAAATTGTACCCCCTTTCACAATTCCTGCCTGATACGATTGAACCTTTTGTTGCAACAATATACATACACGGTGACGTACTGTCGAGGGTCGGACAATATCTACGCGGATTTTTTGAGTAGAAATCCTGAGGGAAGATTTGCTGAAAATGCAAATGAAGAACTGCGAATTTCTAATTTAATTAATTATTGCACGCCAAACGCTCGCGGGGAGATATCATCTTTGGAAATAATGGCTATCCATGTACATGATACATCGTCAAAAATAATAATAAAAGATATAAAAAACAAACAGAAACAAGATACAATTTGTAAAGATATTATAACAAAAATTAAAAATAACAATAAAAGCAGCGCAAATTTTCAAATATATCACGATATAATATTTCAACGTGTCAATACTGATTCATGGTGCATCGTCCTTCCAACAGCTATATCTAAAAAAATTATTGCACAAACGCACAGTAAGCTTGGCCACCCGGGTGTATTCAAAACTTTAACGTGCCTAAAAAAATTTTATTTTTGGCGTTCGATGGCATTGGAAGTAAAACGATTTGTCCTTGCGTGTGATATGTGCCAGAGGGTTAAGTATTTATCGATCGCGATGGAGGGTCCGTATCAGCTTGTGCAATTTCATTCCCCCAGTAATTTGGTAACGGTTGATTTTTACGGGCCCCTCCCTCGCGGTCGAGGGAGAGCGGAGTACATATTTGTGATTCTCGACGCTTTTTCGAAACTCGTGCGCCTGTACGCGATAAAAAAGGCAACAACTATAACTGCGTTAAATAAAATTATAAAAGAATACATACCCAAGTGTGAAAAGTTTAATAGAATTCTAAATGACAATGGTACTCAATTCACATCACCAAGATGGAAAAATGAATTAGAGAAGGCGGGGATAAAAGTAGGATTAAGTTCGATTCGCCACCCCCAATCCAACCAAACAGAAAGGGTCATGCGAGAGTTAGGGAGAATGTTCAGAACCTTTTGTAATGATAAACACACAAGTTGGGTACAATACGTAAAAAAAATAGAGGACTTGTTAATAAACGTCACGACTCATTTCAGTACGAACGTAACCCCTAAGGAGTTGCATTTTGGAGTGTCAGTCGTGGATGAGATAAAGAAATTAGTAGAATATCCTGACTCGTGTGAAATTGATCGACATATCCTAATTGAAATGGCTAAAAATAATATTGAAAAAAATTACAAATACCGTAGCAAAAATCAAAAGTACTCCACAGTCTAAGTAAAGGAGAAAGATCTAGTATTACTGCGAGTAAGACACCTGTCAAACGCACTTGATAAAGTGACCAAAAAGTTCTTTCACTTATATGAGGGGCCATATATAATAAATAAAGCAGTAGGGCGAAACGCTAACGAGCTTATGGACCCCAAAAATGATAAAGTTATTGGAATATACAATGTAGCGAATCTGAAAAAATATTATAATGATTAATGATGTGAATATGTAAAAATGTATAATGAAAATAAGTCAGTATGACAAATGGAGATATGATCTTTACGCTCTATGCTTTAAACAAAAACCATTGTTAATCGGTTTGCGAGTGTTTTATGTATGTTATTGTTTGAATAATGATGTACACGCGACAAATGGGGGTTGCGATATATATCCTCTGCGCCTGAAAAAAAAAAAAATTGTATATAATATAATTTAATTGTAACTTAGTGTATGAGTACGATAGATAGTGTGTGAGTAGAATAATAATGAATGAACTTGCGCAAGGTCATGATACATCTCCGGAGAATGTTTACATTGAGTATCAGTATGTATAAAGCAAAAAAAAAATATATATATATATATATATATATATATATATATAAGAATTAAAAAACTCTAACATATTAGTTAGTAGAATGACGTTACCTGTATCTAAAACATAAGAGCAGAGTTAAATTTGTTATGAGTATAATGACTAATTTTTTAAGCATAAATTATAATATATATGTATATACGTGTACAAAGAAAAAAGAGGATGTAAATGTAATATAATACCGAATTGATGAGAGCAGAGTTAAAACTGTTAATAGTGGTAATTTAAAATAGTAAATGTGATGGTATCAATAAGTGGAGCGGTGATTGTAAATTATAACGAACTAATAGTGGTGATACGGAGAGATTTTGTTCAAGGACGTTTGTCACAAAATCGGGGGAGTGTTGTAACGTAAAATGTGTTAATCACGCTATCCCTGACTATCCCGCAATAAAGGATAGTGGGCAGTTGGAATAAATTGATTGCAAAGTTTCGAGTGTTGCCGTATTAAATAGTAGCGCTCAGCCGAAGGTATAAAAGTAGGCAGGAGAAGGCCCTCGCTCTCTTTTCCTTTTCAGGCCGCGCAAGGTGAAAATCTAACGACGGTCGATCGCTAAAGTAGACCAAATGCAAAATAAATAAGTATACGGTACGGAATAACGGTACGCATTCAAATAGGCCCGTCGACGGTGAGACTACCCGGAGGACGAGAGGCCTGAAAGAAGGTGCCCGGTCGGGGACGCTCGACCGAGGTCTGAACCGTTTGGAGTACCAGTGGACGTCGGGTGTACACTCACCATCGAAACCAGCAGGGACCCGAAGAAATAAACTTAGGGACGTGAAAGAGACCAAGAATTACCAACACCACTCATGGCAGATAAGTTTGTTTAAAATTAGTGTTGATAAAAGACAGATAAATATATGGACAGAAGGACATTACGTGTAGCGTGTAACCCTATGTGCAACTCTGCTCTTGTTATAGCGAAAATTTTGTAATGAAATAATTATTTAATACATATATATATATTCAAATTATCCAGTTCGTTAACAATCTCTGATTTTCGCCCCATATCAAACACCGCAGAAATGAGAGATAATGCATATATGGGGAGTACGGATTGATGGCGATATATAAATTATCCATTCTTATATAGTAAATTTTTGTTGATTTATACTTAATATAGAAAAAATTTTACAGAGATACGATATGGTTGATTCTGCACTGGATGCAACGCTGATAGAATAGCTTATTTAAAGCATTGATTATCACTATTTATCACATTTATGAAAGCCTATTCTTTGTAAATATAATTTGGCAATTTAATATAAGAATTTTTCTCTCATAAGATTAGGTTTATTAATGTTTACGACTCAATTCAGTATAGAACGTAATGACCAACCCAATTCTTTGTCTTGAAAATCTTCCATATCTTTTTCAATTGGTTGTTGTACATACATCATAAACCATTCATACAAATCAGTTGTTTGAAAAATAGCTTGTGACTTTGAATTAAAATATATAATATCAACAATGTCATTTCATATTTCACTTTTACTTACTCAGCTGTGAGCACTGTACTCACTTTTATCGCTTGATGTTCGTCCAGAAATTGTTTTATTCGCTTAACAAATTGTTGTCGAATGTCTTCCATAAACGTAAGGAGATCTGAATGTTTGCGATTCACGATTCACGATTAAAGTAGTATTAATTTTATTTTTGAAAGCACAATTAATAACCTTCCAATCCACTGAGGCATCTTTAAAGGATGTTGTGGCTATAGTATCTGGCGTCGCTATTGAGATTCCTATTCCTTGTGTGGTAATCACTTTTTACTAGCTGACAGTATTAAAAAAAGTTAGGTTCATTTTTAATGACAGCCATAGTAGCTTGGAATTGATGTTTATCTAATATTGTTAAATCTTGACGCTTGCAAAAAATATCAGCATTTTAAAGAACTGTGTAGCACTAACTTTACATTTTATTTGTGTATATAATATCACTCTCACTTTTAGTAACTTCTTAATATGATTTATGTATGTTTATTGCCTTATCTTTAAAATACTGAGCAGTAAACATGATATACTTTTTTAGTAGACAAGTCTAATTCTCTTCAATAATTTTCAAAAAAATGCACGGTTCTAGCTACGATGTGGGTTTTATATTTACGTATATCACACAAGTGAGTTGGCAAACTCAGCAGAGGGCGTAAAAGAGAAAGTCCAGTCAATGGGAGTTATCATAGTACATCTATATACATGCAAAATATATATATATGCGATGTATTTTTTACGTCTACTATCTTATACTATATGTAGTAAACTCTCATTGGCGTAAGGATCCTCTCTTTCGCGCCCTCTAAGCTAAGCATGCCAGCTCCGTAAGCAATGAAATATGTTAGGCATAACATCAATAGTATTGATAGTGAAGAGGGTGTATGGTGCTTATTTTTAAATGTACTCTTCTCCACTGTTCCTATCGCACTGTATTCTATGTCTCAATTGCCTATATTTATTCACAAATAAATGATTTTAGTCAGTAACGCAATGGCTGCTATCAATGACATGTTATGAACATGTGAACTCATATGAACTCCTTGAATCTGCATATGTTGTTAAAGAAAATTCTTCTTAAATCCTTTGGCGCCTAAATAGATACTATATATGAAGCTCTAAGTGAAAACTTAAAAAACGACTCTGATATTAAAAAGCACTTACGTTGTTATGATCATTATAATACAGGAAGAGATCAAATTGATGGTCCTGCACCAATGAAATAAGATTGTTTAATGTGTAATCCAAAAATGACTGCAGATACTAGTGACAAAAGAAAATTTCTGGTTAATGTTCAAGGTTACCAAATTAACAAAAATAACTTCATTTTCAAAGAGGTAGCCATATTGAACATGAAGACCGACGCGAAACCATTAGTATTTCTTTTGAAACCTCCTTATCCATGGATATTCTTATCCAAGACAAACGTGTACCAAGTATCATGGATGAAAACTAACTTTCATGGAATACTTTGGAGATCGGGAAAAATATCTTATGATAAAGTGCAGCATACAAAACAATCAGTCATCAACATAAGTGATGTGGTATATGTTAAAGGATTAAAAAAACTAAGTGGTTGGCTAGAATTTTGCCTGAATGGTAAGTTTTAAAGTTTAAGACTGTCAAACAAATTATTAAACTAATGAAATTGGTTTTCAGCTTAATTCATAATCTCGAAGATTTTGGGTGCCCAGTGCTGAACACTTTGTATGATAGATAAATGTTTTGTGCTAATCATAAAGCATGCAACTATATGCTGGCCCAGTACGCCTTAAGTAATACTTATGCATTAAAAAAATGGATAAAAAATTCGAAATTAGGTGATGAATAATTCAAGATTGACATTTCAGATCAATGTTAAGTAATAAATATATTTATTAAGCATTTCCATCCTTATAAAGTATTCATACCAACTGAGTATCCCAATGGTCTTAAATTTTATTTCTTTCAAATAATAACGAAGTATGCATGAGTAACTGGTAATAGTAAATGTCTGTTAGACAAAATACTTTTTAAATATTTCTTTATTAATGAAATGACCATCTTACTAATATATAAAGCAAAGTCACTAAAACCGTTGTAATCGCTAACCACGAAAACTACTCAACCGATTTTGCTGAAATTTTGCATACCGATTGTTGACACTTTCTAGATGGATTTAGTATGGTTTTTATCTTGAAAAATTTAAGAACAATAGCAATAAATAAGCTCAAAGTTTTGCAAAAATACGCCAGCTTTTCACTTTAAATCAGTATGATCACCTAGGTGGCGTCGACATAAAATCGAAGCTACCTGTAACAAAATTGAATAAGTGTGGTTATAACAGGCTGGAGCGTCGCGAAATCTCATACGATCGTCTACAGGCACTTCATCGAGCTACATTGAGAATGTAGATGATAGTCGTGCAGCTGGGTATCCTGGTTACCGATGACGCTCCTCTCCAATGGGTAAATGATCTAGGTCTACTTTTACCCTGAACGAGTGCCACCAATAAAAAAAAAAAATTACTAAGGAAATTAAAACGACAAACCAGGGGGTATTAATGGGTCATTGGACCCACGGTAAGAACGAAGTTCTTCAAACATGAGATGAGTATAGACACAATTTCTCAGGTAACAAGGGGGTCGCCAGATCCACAGGAAAAACGAAGCTCTTCAAACGTTAGTACTGCATTCATGTTCTTGACTAAAAAACAACTTGAAAAACAAATAAAAAAAAAAAACAAAAATAGTTCAGTACTCACGATGGTTGAACTTTATAAGTACTGTATTTATGCATGACGTTTTCATAAAAATCAACCATCGTGAGTACTGGACTATTATTGATATTTTTTTTATTCGTTTTTCAAGCTTTTGTTTAGTGAACTACATGAATGCAGTACTAATGTCTATAGAGCTTCGTTCTTCCTGTGGGTCTGGCGACCCCCTTGTTACCTGAGAAATTGTGACTATACTCATCTCATAATTAAAGAACTTCGTTCTTACCGTGGGTCCCATGACCCATTAATACCCCCTGGTTTGTTGTTTTAATTTTCTCTGTATTTTTTTTTTTTTTTAATTTTTTGTTTTATTTTTTCCTTTGTTTCTTGTTTTATTTATTTTTTTTTTTTTGATTTCTTGCTTAATTTTTTTTTTTATTTTATTTTATTACATTTTTTTTTATTTTTTTGTATTTCCTTCATTTAATTTTTTTTTTATTTTCATAATTATATTTTTTTTTTTATTCCCTTTTTTATTTTATTTTTTCATTCCATTGTATTTATTTATGTCTTTTGTAATTTCATTTCGTTTTATTTTTATATTTCATTTCATTAATTTTTTTTCAATTTTTTTTTCACTTATTTTTTCGCGATTTTATAGCCCATTGATACAATTTTGGTTTTATTTTTGTATAATTAATTAATGACATTGTGCCATTATTTATTTATTAAATTTAAAAAAAGTGCCCTTGAAAACCATTAAAATGATATGAAACTCGAAATATATTTATATAATGATTTTACATAATTCATTTATAATTAATTTAATAAATTACTTTAGTTATGAAATTATGTGATATTGTAACATAATTTGTCTATCGGATTCGAAATTAGCGCCTTTAAAAACCATTGATACGTTCTTTAACTCCATTCTACATGTTCATTTTTTTAAAACTTTTTTTAGATGTATTATTTAGAAAACAAATTCGTAATTTATCATGAATTAAATGTTTTATCAGTAAATGCATATAAAAATGGAATATTATAGTTACGAACAACACCATAAGTACAAGAAATTGAGTTTCTATAGCTAGCAGTGCTTGTAGCAGAGTCAGTAAGGAACTGGACTCATATGCAGGAGGTGGAGGGTTCAAATCTTTTTATTGGAAAATGTTTTTTTTTTTTTTTTTTTTTTTTTTAGAATTGCAAAAGAAAAAGATTTGAAGTCAAAACAAAAATTATTGTGGGAAAATAAAATTAAAATTTGTTTAAAAATTAATTGCTTGGGAGTGTGAGGGGTAATAGTGGGTAAAGGTGTGCGGAAGAGTAAGACTGCACTGTTGGCAGATATACACATATAGTGGGGAGAGGGGAAGTGTATAAAGAACAGTTGGTGAGGGGGACGGGGTAAGGGTGAAAACTTGAGAGGAAGAGACTCCGGGTAAACTACTTTTGTTAAAAAAAATAATAATCTGTCGGTTTTAAAATTGCAACCCCCCGAGTAACGCGACATAAAGAACTTCGTTCTAAAAATTTATTCTAACCGATAACGTCTCCGGCAGAATACCCGAAGACGTTTCTAGCCAGAGCATATCCTGCTCAAACACTTCAGAGTTATGTGGCCGTACCACTATCTTGCCTGGTGCCGTCAGAAAATTTTTTTACTACGAATGTAAGCCAGAGAAAGCAGCCCTGAGAGATAACGGCTTCTTTCTTAGTGGCTGTGCCCCCAACGGCATCCCTACAGTTTCCTGACTAACAATAAGCGGTTGGTGATCCGGGAAACAACCCGAAGACGAGATATTTTTGATCAGTAGCGTACGTCCCTCATGTACGGTCTCCGTCCACAGAGACTTCAAGGGTAAGAGTAAAGCTACCCGCAGCTGGCTCTCCATCATCAAGAATAATAATAAGGAATGACTGGAAATTTTACCACTGGCCCTTTTCAGGACCAATGTAAGCATTTACGTTACCTACTCAACCATTAATCCAATTGGTCCTTTTAAGGGCCACCTAAGTTTGAACTACCTTGCAACCAATACATTTTTCCAATAATTTCTGGAGACTATTCTACAACTCAAAGGCTATGTTATGCCGGCCACTATTAAACTAAGTCAGTCATTAACTGGCAGTCGTCACAAGTAGAGTTGTTCGTTGCAAGGCTGGAAACCCCGGTGACCAACGACCCTAAATTACCCTCTCAACTCCAAGCATTCAACCAGGAATCACCGATCCTCTCCAAGGTCTTCCAAGGTCTGCACTGGGTGGACCTAACAGCTATGAAGGAAAATCAACTTGAGCAACGGGAGCTTCCAATGGGCGAGCATCACGAACTTATTTCTATTAATCTTTCCACCTTAGATCATCATAACAACTGAGTCTGCAAAAAAAGGTGCTTTAGACACCAACGTCTTTGACGTTATGTCAGGAGACGTTGGGAAAGAGCACTGCAACTAGCCCCAATGCTTCGGACTTAGTAATTTTTCTCCTGATCAGTCTGGGGCTTTAACAGCAGGCCAGAAAAGATCACCCTGAGGTATCCAGGCAGTCACAATTGCTGTAAACTTTAGTCAAGAAAGAGTTTACTTAAAAAACTCACCGGTCTTTTTAGGGCAACTGGACGTTGAGCTACCTTGCTAACAAATATAATAGAACTTAACAAAATTAACAGAAAATAGCCTTTAGGGGTCACAAAAGTTGCAAGAGGGTGAATTTGAAGGAAAACTACAAATGTATCGAATGAATACAATTTAAGGCGTCAAGGAACTGATGCAGAAAATTTATCGAGATTGGAACAGCAGCCTTAAAATCGACAAATAAGGAATCCATTACGTGAGAGATCAGCTTTTTATTTTTCCCTCACAGTAATTTCTTCAATCTTTAAAAATCTAAATTTAGGTTTTTAAATAAGTGAAAATATATTTGTACTTTTGTAGCAATAAAAAATGTACAGATTAAGCTTCAGGACTCTGTTGCTCTGGTAATTAAGTTGTGAAATGAGAGAGAAAAAATTTTTTTTAATATATATTTTGGGAAGTTTGAAATCATAACATCTTTAAAAAATGGCCCTTTCCGTAAATTACACGGGAGAAACTGCCAATTAACCGGTCCTTATGGCTAACGATTAATTTATGGCATGAGGAACGCACGGCACTGTTCAGCATAATTTTATGTCTTTCAATTTTAACAGCTTATTATTTGACCAAATAAACTGTATGGATTGCGAACAAATATGTTTTTAGTAAGAAGATTTTTCTTCTAAGAAGAGACAGGAATAAATGTAAAATTTATAACTGAAAACGTTTCTCATTGCATGTCAACACACTACGGTAATCCGTTCAGTTAGTCTCGGACGAAGCCAAGACAGGGAGCTTTTAGTCCAACATATACAATATGTATTTTTATATATTTAAAATAATTTTGACAAATAGAGTAATTAGAACAGTTTTAAAACATAACTGAAAGAATTTATTAAAATATTTTAATAATTACTTAGACTGCATAACCACTTATTCAAATCATTATGATAACACCGATTTGGTCCTTTCTTTCTATTTTGATTATAATATTTTAGCTGACACAACGAACATTTATCCTTGCGCGACATTTTTTTTCTTTTTACAAGTCCAATTATCATTGGTTTCATCATCGTTTATAATGAATATAACTGTGCACTTTCTTCGTCTTTCGAAAAACTAAAACCATTAAATGTTTCGTCAGAGTCAGAATCATTGACACTTTTTTATTATTATACTGATTCACTGTGACTACCTCTATTTTGATAATCTTCGTTATCACTAACATTAATTGTCGTATCAACTGGTCTACTGTACCAGTCTGATTAATCACCTACTGAAACTAGAGATTCACAATCAGCACCACCATAACTATCATCAACACTATCGTTAACCACATTCCTTTTTTATAAAGAAAGCTCATGATTAAATTCTAAATACCTATATTTTAATGGTAGTGAGATAACTGACAAACCGCCAACTGCAATAATAGAGTCACTTTTACTCACATCGTTATTATCACTGTCATAATTATCATAACTGTTTTCATTTATTTTATTTTTAATTTCATTTATGTCATTGTCACCATTACTACCACTAACACGACTATTAATAACAATCCTTTTTTTAAAGGGAAGTTCATAATGCAATTTAGAGTATCTATACTTCAATGGTAAAGAGATTTTTGGTAAGCTACTCACTGAAATACTAGGTTCACTGTTGTTTTTTTTTTTTTTTAATTTTCATCTTCATCAACACTTTCATGATCATCATGATCGTTTTCATTCTTATCGTTATCAACACTATCACCATCGTCATCGTTTACACTTTCATCGTTATCAACACCATCATCATCATCATCGTTTACAATTCCTTTGGTTTTAATGTTATTCGTATTACTATCACTTTTGGCACTATTGTCACTTACAATTTTTTTTTTTTTTTTAAAAACTCATTATCTCTGTCATAGTCCTTATATTTAAGAGGTAATACAATTTTTGGTTTCTCATCTACCGATAACACTCGCGGTTTGCCCGACGCATAACGCACACTGGTATCTGAAACGAATAATTTTCGTTTTGCCACTGGTATTAGCAAGGTATTTCAAGAATGTTTGATTTAAAAATTTGAAAACGTGAACAAAAAACTTTTCAATGGCTCACTTGCGTTATTTTCGAGGTTTGCAACATCTGAAGGTAGCAAATCATTTGCCGTCTCCAAAGGAATCATACCCCTTATATTATTTTCCTTATGCCTTAACTCTCCATGTTTATTTAGATTTTGGGAAAATGTGAGAGCTGCATAAGAGTTTATTTTTTTATATGTATAGGTTACATATACCTTGAAGATGAGAAGTGTAAAAGATATTCAATCATTATATTTTATATATTATAAAGATTCCTTTACTTAGGACTTTATTCTTGGTACATGTTATGAGGATATATTAGAGCTACATGATATAGGGGTTTATTTTTTATATTTATTGGTTAACTTTACCACGAAAAAAGTATTGTATCGTTCGAGTATGTCAATATTAGAGCTCTTGTTGACTCATTGTGGCTCGATATTTTCTCCAGTGGTGTCATAAGTAAATAGAGCTTTGTATCTCAGCTCATCCATGTAATATGCATTGTGGAGCAAGACGCATCGAGCACGTTTATTCTTTCTTCTCTTTTAAGTAACATGAGTACGCGTGCTATGAACAACTTCTGTCAACGATAGTGTGCTTAAATTAGCAAGTGAGTAAATCACGTCCACACCAGTGAGATCGAAAGTATGATATTGTATTATACTTGATATCTGCGTTTGTGGCTCGATATTTTCTCTAGCAGAGTCATACGTAAATACAGCCTTATTTTGCAGCTCATCCATGTATGCATCGTGAAGCAAGACGCATCAAGCTCGTTTCTTCTTTCATTTTTTTCGAGTAACATAAGTACGCTTGCTATGGACATCTTTCGTCAACGATATTGTGTATAAATTAGCAAGTGAGTGAATCACGTCCACACCAGTGAGATCAAAAGTATGATACTACGTTACATTTGATATCCTCGTTTGTGGCTCGATATTTTCTCGAGCAGAGTCATACGTGAATAGAGCTTTATTTTGCAGCTCATCCATATATGCATCGTGAAGCAAGACGCATCGAGCACGTTTATTCTTTCCTTTCTTTCCAGTAACATAAGTACACTGGCTATGGACATCTTACGTCAACGATATTGTGTATAAATTAGCAAGTGAGTGACTCACGTCCACACTGGTAAGATCAAAAGTATGATATTACATTACACTTGATATCTGCGTTTGTGGTCCGATATTTTCTCCAGCAGAGTCATGCGTAAATAGAGCCATATTACGCAGCTCATCGATGTATGCATTGTGGAGCAAGACGCATCGAGTCGAGCACGATCTGGCGCTAGTAGGTATGCCTGACCGGTTTCATAGGGGGATACGAGGCCACAGTATTGCTCCATATCCTAGGGGGATACGAGGCCACAGTATTGCTCCATATCCTAGGGGGATACGGGGCCACCTGACCACTTGTTTGTAAGATGAATTTTTATTGGACATTATTTTAGAATTATTTTAATATCAGTGATAAATGAAACGTTTTCTTTATCAGAAAACGTCAGAAACTTCTGGAATACAAATAAGATTTTATCGGTGAACATGCCTATGCTTTTTTTAATACACATTCAATACATATTTAAAATTATTTGTCAGCGAAAAAGTGGTTAGAAATAAGTCAATAGTATGTTATATAACTAAAGCGCAGAGCAAGTAATTTGTACCTTATCTGGCATTCTATTACAGAAGAGGAGCCAAAACTATGACTCATGTAAGGGTGTATACTACTACGCGCATTCGTTCAGTCACAGCTTCTGAATAAGACAGTGTATAGTGCGTATACATGTTGATCACCTTATTGGTCAATGCCAAACTAAAGGGGAAGAAAATGCATCAAGCAGATTACGAAATTCCATGAAAAAAGATAAAGAGTTAAATATTTTCAAACGGAAGAGTGTTAAAGTATAGAAATAAATTAGTTATAGAATATTAAATAAAAATCACGAAATAAGAAACCTTTTTGATTAGTGGTAATCGTCCAAGACTACATTTTCAAGGAGTTTTAATACAATCCACGTAAATCATTTTAAAATGATTCAGTTGGGTAGAGCAATCATTCTGGACCTTATTCTAAAACTGTTTTATTTAAATAAAAATTTTTTTTCATACAACTTAAATCATGTGTACGAGTTTCACAAATGGGGCAACGAATAAACACACTGGTACCCACAATGTCAGAAACTCATTTTCAAGCAAACATAGTTAAAAAAACATCACATGTAACCATAACTAATTGTTAATTCAAAAGATCAAATGCATTGATATTAGCTCATTTGCAATTTGCAGTTCTGTATTAATTGACATTTTGTGTTTTTACATGTTTCAAACATTTTGCAGTCTTGTGTAGATAATACTTTGTCGTTTATTTATATTCGGGTCGTTTCAGATAAATCTATGTTCTGACATTTTTTGTCAGACACTATTTTGTATTTTAAATTGCTTTGCACATTTCACTATATCCTACACATAATAATTTTTCTTTAGATACCCATGTTACACTGGGCCTCAGACAAACAAATGTTCTGATATTTTGTGTCAAAGTTCATTTTATGAATCAAATAAGTATGAACTATCTGAGCTCATTCTACGTTATATAATCGCTTATTGCACTATTTTTTAAAGAAGTTATGACAGAAAAATTGTTAACCATGGAAATCTACCGGTAATCATGCATTGTGACTTATATCATGGTGGCCATATTGCTGCCAACATCTTATATCTCAAATATCAGACAAAAATTTAAATAATAGGGCTCCTTAACCTCACAGAATTGTTTTCGTATGTATTTTATTAGAGCTCTGTCTATTACACAATAAATAGTGATAATCTACCGTTTTGGGGCAATCAGGGGAATTTTAACCACCCCCTCTTTCAAATGATAAATTATAACTTTGGGCCAACTATCTTTTAATCTACGATTCAAAACCTTGAAAGTAAAAAAAAATTAGGATCCAAGTTTACTGTTTGGAGATATATTGTGAAAAATTTTTCCATTCAGCCCCCTAGTGCAACTTTAAGTTTTTACACTTTTTATCATGTTTTAAACGTGCAGCCTTTGATTTCTAGAATTTCATTAAAAAATAAAGTATTTTAACTGTATAATTCTATTTTTTATCTCGCGTAGCTCAAAACGAGCTGAAAAAAACTATAATGTTTGGTACAGAATCCAAAATACCAAAAAAAAATCATGTACTAAAATTAAGAACGTTGAAATTGTTCCTGTTCATCAATAATTACATTTGCAACATTCTCTGGTCATTTGTTTATAGATTTGTTTTGTATCATGCAACCATTTTTTTTTTTTTGATGGAATGGCTTAGCTTGCAAAATATTTGTAGACCCCTTTAATAGGCCAGATAAAGAGAAAGAATATACGAAGAACTATAATTTTTATATATCTTTTTATGTATTTTGTACTTGTTTTCAACCATGTTACTTACTTTTTTTGCTTACAGAAGCTAAGGAATAAAGAAAAAACGGCAAAGCATAGAATAAAATACTGACACTTGCTTTTTATAATAATTTGTGATACTATTTTTTTGCATGCGTCCGTGTAGGGTTTTTTTTTCTTTATTCATTTTATTGTAAAAAAAATTTCTTTTTTACTTGGTTGCTTTTTCTGGCATAATAAACTGTTGTTATAAAATTATTGATCTTTTTATACTAATAATTTATAGTGAAGGTCATAAAAGTGCATTTTGATTAATTCACAAAGTGTTTTTCCAAACCCAACACAGTTTTATCAGTTATATTTAACTTTTGTTTTAAAAATTGCACAATAGAAGTAAGCATTTTAAGTGAATTAATTGTAGCAGAGTAAGATAGGTATAATTATCCTCAAAAAATGTAATTTGCATAAACGTTAATATAAGAAATGTCGTATAAAAGTCCAAGGGTTAGTGCAAACTCCAACTGGTACGTATACATACATCTATAATAAGCCACCTCATGAGGTAATACTTTAACGGTTTGTACTTGCGTGAATCACAGTGTAATTTAAAAAAATCTATATTTTGGCATCATAACATGCAAATATATTAAAACAAATTAGTTTTCTTAAATGGTTTCTTACAACTATCAGCAGAAAAACTGAGTGCACCAAAAAATACAGATTAAATAGTTTTAGCGTTTTTTATTACAAAAAGGATGACCATCAGTTAAGTAACATGAATTTTGCCTCACATCTATTTGCCTCTATGGCAGTTTAAAAAAACTGTTTAAAAAAATAATTCTCAAGTAAATGTAAGGAGTAACATATTTAAGTGTATATAACGTTGTTAAAAGGTGCACATTAGGATGTGATTGTTATGAAGTATGCAGAAATCCTTATGCAAGTGCATTTCACGAATGCTTCTGTAACTACCATTGAGGTTAAATACAAACGAAAAATCAAATTTGCTTTTTCAACAAACATACGTGTCTAAAAATAACTATGCTATTTTTAATGAAATATAAAGGAAAACAGTGATTTTTGGTGTATAGTTTGACTTTTTAAGAAAAGAGTTTTTGTTTTGATCAGTCCAGCACAGACAGGTACAGCAGTGTATCTGTCGGTATAGTAGTGACCATTTGCATGCTTTGTTTGTGTATCGCTTTTCTTCTGTACCTAGTAAATATTGTGTTCCATACCTGTATGTTATAAAAATCCTAAAAGACTAAAAGTAAATGTAACGGTATCCTTATTACATACTTCCTTATTACAAATAATAACAGGTACAAAATTAAACCAACACGAACTTTAACTTTTCCCAACCTCACAAGATAATGTGAGTCAGTTTGTCTGCTACGCACATAACCTCATGAACTTCTGGACAGGACTATTTATTTATTTCTATAACAAATTTATCGCTAAATTGTTCCATCACCCTCAATTTTTAATGTTGCACATAAAAGACGAAGATTTGATCTACATAACGTATAGACTCATTCTTCTAAAAAAGTTTATTTTGGGTTATTAAAAAATGTAAGACGACTCGTTCCTCAAGCAGCCCTATACGAAAACATGCTAACAGTTATAATTTTGAGTTTAAACATCTTAACATTTTAATCCATATGACGTAAAAAGGCCAGCAATGGATTCAGCGAATCTTTTTCTATTAGAAACGGTACATCTTTTTTTAAGGACTTTTACGAAGGAACCCCCTTACATCTATGTATAACTTTATAAGCTAAAATTAATTCTCACGTGGTTAATCAATACTTTACAAGCTTATACTAACTACAAAATCAACTAAAAAGGTGACTACTGCCGAGCAGTATGCAAGTATTACATGTGCAATCTTTACAATTACTATGAATTTAAATACAACAACGGTGAATTTTTTAAAGAAGTTAACAGTCTGATAAATTATTACTGTATTTTGATTTATTTCTTTCAAAGGTTTCGAAAAGATCTTGTGTTTTCTCTTTATTGCAAATATGAAGTACTTTAAGATTTGAGTTCAAAACACGATTATATTTAATAAGATGATTCACATAGTTTAAAGTATCTAAGCTTTTATCATATGCTTACCATTTTTTCAAATACAGGACTTGAACTGTTGACCTGTTTGGCACATTTGTAATTTTGAGCATACTTCCCTGCCTTATTTTAAACTGTAGACCCCAAAATAGTTGCTTTTTTGTTAACTTGAACTTTTTTATTTCTTATCGTTTTTAGCAGTTATGAAGGTAACATGAAAAAGCAGCTATTTTGTAAGTGTATAAATGTAGGGAAAAATCACGGATTATGGTGTCTGTGTAAAATGGTTAATGAGATACACTTTTTCTTAACATTTTCTTTTGATAAGCTCAAAAAGTTAGTACTATTATTAAATTTTTATTCCATTGTGAAATAAATATTTTTGTGAATACTACAAGTAAATTTTAAAAAATTGACTACTTGCCTCTTAGTTTCAGTGAAACCAGCAAAAATATCGTTGACGTTACAATGCCAAAATAATATGTTTTTTCTTAGTGGGTGCTTATGTTTAACTTACTCCAAGCTTTTAACAGAGGCTCCTACTTAAAGATAATTTAATAGGTTATCTATGATCAGGCTATCTTTAGCTTCATATATTATGTTATTAAATTTAAAATATTTCTATATCATGGCTTCCATCGTCACATAATGAAGATTCAAATCCATTTTAAAGAAATAAATTAAGAACGAGCTTATAAACGATTTTAATTATGAATTTAAAGTTTAACATGTATAGCTGATAAGGGCAAATTGTTGAATTCTTTGGAAGCGGCTAAGATGATTAATTTGAGGGATACTAAACAATTGCTTAACTTTCAGCTAGATTTAAATGACTCCCCTCTATTAAATTTGAAATAAATGAATGTGTGTATCTAGTATTGATAAGTTGACCATATGCTGATATGTATAGGTATTATTTGTAAAGCCGAATGTAGTTCAGTTAATGAATCTCTGTGTTTGAGGAAGGTACAGCGTACTGAAACAATTGTAACTCCCGTATTTAATGATGAACTGTGAAGATTGACTTATAAACTCGTTCTTTATTTATGTCAAATATTTCTGTTTAAAACAAACTGTAAGGGTATGTATTATTACTAAGAGACTACACATTTTATAACTTTATCAGTGAGTAGCACTTAAAGTGTTATATCTATGACTTTTATGACTGGTCCACGCGAAAATGAATTTTTACATTTGAATAAAACCAAAATTAAATTATTCAGTAATTTAGTATTTATAATGTTACTAATAAAGTGACAGGTAATTTTTATACTGTAAGTAGAGAGAGTCTAGATTTACATAAAATAAGTTTTATCTATTTTTTGGACATTTGATACAATCGGGAGGAAATAAATGATAATACAGGTTTTGCGGCATAATTATTTCTACGTAATTTAATAAAGTAGTGAAGCTTTGGTAGTTTGAGTCTTATTCCTGTAACAAAGTAAAACGGAGGGTTACTTAAAATTCTATAGTTTGTATGAATACTCTCTTTTTCTTTTTATATTTTTCTGTAAGGTCCTTAGTTATAAATAAAATATTATACGTATTTAAAAATCTGAGTTATTGTTAGTGAAGTCTTATTCATTTAAAGATATTATGGTCCATCCTTTGTGTGCACATGTTTAACAGTTTGAGCAATTTTATAGTAGGATGAATGTAGTGTTACTAATTATCTATTGCCGATGAAGGAAAATTTTACTAATCTATTATTTTTACCGTCAAAAAGTTAATTTTTATCATGTAGTATCAATTTATTTTCTAGTCCCATATTTTACTGTCTATAACTAAAATTACAAGAAAAAAAACAAAATTTTAATTTCATTGGAACGTTGATGATAAAGGAACGTTGTTTCAAAATATTGAAGTGAAATGTGAAATATGAAATTTTTTTTTTAAATATTTATAAAAATCGAGAAATAGTTAGTTACTATTTGTCATCCTTTATTACACAGTCACATATCCAACCACCGAAGCCATACTATTTAATTAAATTAAACAAGGAAAAGTACCCCACAACATCTGTAGTATTATTTGTTCTTTCCTCAGTATGTAAGGTTTCCAAATAAGTTGATAAACCCCGTTTCAGATCATACTAAATTTTTTTCTTTTTACATAATGGAAAATACTTTTTATTTTATTAGCAGTATAAAAAATATTAAATCACTTAATAATTAAGTTTTGGTTTTATTTGAAGTAAAAATTTTATTTTCTAGTCAGGGCATCCACTACCTCTGTAAAACCTGGAAAACCTGGAAATCTCAGGGAATTTTTTTTTACTATGGAAAAACCTAAAAATCTCATGGAATTTTTCGTAACATCTGAAATTCTTTAAGACTTATACTAAAACGTTTTCTTATTTAAAACTTATTCTGTTACGCTCGAACAGTTAAATAACTTATTTCCAATTTTACTCATGTTCATGCAAAGTTTTAATTTAAAAACTTAGGCCACGGCCACATCGAGGGCGTTATGCGTGAGTGTAAGCCATTTAAGCCCATAACAGTGATAGAGAGATTAAATCCATGAGCCTCTCTCTCTCTCAATCGTATGTAGGGCTCAAATGGTTGTGGTTACACTTTACACGCCGGTTCTAGAACAGCCCCCCTCTCCGTGGCATGTACCCCTCTGCAGCGTGCCCCTGCTTCCCCTGCGGCCAATGGGCAAGTGGGTCTAGCAGTTTCCTTTTTTTGCGCGCACCACTTGAGTTTGTGCGTGCCACCTGCAGCGCTGCTCGAGTTGTGCGTGGTGCAATGCGCGTCAGCAGCGTTGATTTGCGTGCTGCTTGAATGTGTGAAATCTTGTGCAGCTTGCACATGCGATGGTTACATGCATTTTTTAATATAAGTGAGGGCGTTGCATCATATTGTAGGATGTGAGGTGGAAGGAGAATAGCTTACAATGTTGTTTATTTTTGATAAATCAGCTTATTTTTAAATAAAAAAAAATTACATTTACAAAACTACAATTGCAAAATGATTTGTTAAACACTTTATTCTTGAAATGCAATACATTTTCACAGCTCCTTATTATTATCGTAGTTGTTGTCGTCGTCCTCGTCATCAACATCAATCCATTCCATGTTGAAGTAAAACTTTTTCATTTGTTTGACGGTATGAAGAGCACACATAGATCTGTAGGTACCGTTGTGATAAGCACAAGAAGTAACTAATCTTGGAAGTTCAAACGGTGGATAGTCTGTCATATCAGTGACCTTAAAGCCAAATCTTTTAAGCCATTTTTGTTTCAGATCTCCAATAACAAGTATCTTCGTAGCATTTTCAAGATTCTCCCGTAAAATATTTTCTATTTCTGTGTACTTAATTTTTTCCGAGTCTTAGCTAAGCCCATGATAGTAAAGTTCAAGGTATAAATTTTTATGTTTATATTTTGGTGGTTATTTTCGCCATCTGAAGAATGCTTTAAATAGAAATACGTGTGTTTCCGCATCGATAGCACTGAGTGGAAGGATAGCCAATTCTGTAAGTACATAATCATTACCCAGTTCCTTAAAACCTTGCATGTCCATGAAATACTCCATCGTCCTCGCTATTATGATATTTAGTTTTATTTTCTTAGCTTTTCATAACCTTCATTTCAAGGACAAGATTCTTTGTTAATTGAATACTCATCGACGAAGTTTTTCAACCAAAATTTTTTGTTTTCATCATCATAGTCTTTAGTAGAAAGTTTTTGATACTAAACATTAGTTGTAAAGTTGCTTGCACTCGGCTTATGCGACATATTGATTAAACAATTCTACAGTCTTCATCTTTTGATTTTTCCACAGATTTTCTTTTCCAACTTTCACATCTTTCTTCTCATTTCTCTTAATGAATTCTTCCCACTCTTCTTGTCGTCATTTATTTTCTGCTTCTTCTTTACTCCAACTGTTGCTCCAACCTTTATCCATGATGGGTGAAAATAAACTGATGCTCGTAGAGCCTACGAACTAGCTGTATGTAGCTTTACATGAGTTTCTTAACATCCCCACTCATTGGACTATACTTAACGATACGGTCATGTAAAATTAATTAATGAGCTGATGTATTGACAGAAAAATTGTCATGTAACTTAAATTCTAGCCTCACTTTTACTGGAGCATTTTTTAAAGCCTCATTTTGTTTTTAACAATCAAGGACGATTAAAGGTATTCAATTGAAAAAGTGTTGTTGGCCTAATGAAGGCGTGCAATCTTTGCCATAGTATGAATTTAAAAAATTAGCAAATATATTATACAGCATACTGATTATGTGTTATATCGAGATTAAGATCACCATAAGAATAATAATGTGAATTTAAATAGAGTTACACATTTCTTATATTGCAGTGATCAAACATGCTAGCGCTTACATTTTTCTGATTTTTTCAGTTTGTTTGAAAGGATAAAATAACGTAGCGTGACTTTTCCAACTGATTTAATGTCTTAACTGTCAAAATATGTTTTGATGTGCTAGGTAAGAGGGAATACTCATATAATTCCCAAGTTCAAAAACTCATAGATACAAAGTTATATTTTTGTAGATAATTTAATAAATGAATTTTATGAGAATCTGACATTACAATATAGAGCATAAGCCACTTAAGCTTTATTATTAATATTTTAAAGACGTCCAAAGTTGCTGTGGCCATGGCATCAGCAGCATGAGCATTAACTGGAGTTTGCAACACGGTATTTATATTGTTTCTTGCTCTTGTAAGTATAAGTTCATGTTTTAGAGTAACAACTATCTTGCGATAGTCTAAAGCAAAATCTAAAATCGCATTCAGCAGAAGTATGATATCAAAGTAGCCATTATTATTAGTAAGACAATTATCTTTTTATTCTCCAACGCCAAGTCAACCAGCATTTATCACATATTTGTTTTGATCAGGATAACATTTTTGCACTTGTCTACCTTTATAGCATTTATCTCTTATCGTATTTCTTCAAGTAAGTGACAAATGGCGTTATTTAACAATGCGTTGTTTGTTACTACTGTATTTTCATCGGCTTTGACCAATCTTTCGTGAACTTGTCAATAACTTCTGGATGGTAAAAGACACATGTCTTGATGTTGAATTGAAATGCGAATTTCATCGCTATTGCCATATGTTGATGATGCATACGGCTGATGAGCAAAAATTTCATAGTGCGCAATTGATTTTTCAAATGCGACTGGAGACTTAATACTTAGAATCTCGTCCATTTTGTACACAACAAAAAAGTATCTAATTTAGTTTCTACCAGGGCTTTTTATTTAGAGACCAAGACTTTTTATAAACTGAATGTTTTGATAAGTTAGTTTTTGACGTGTCACTTGTTTTCTCGGATGTCTCGATGCTTTGATGGAGTTTTTTCTCTGACGTCTCAACAGTTTAAGAGCTCGTTGTTGCCTGAGTGCTGGAGTGCATATTAATTGTCTATATGATTTGTCTGATAATAAATGATATCCTTCATGGAGAGGGTCATATGTCTAACCTTATAGTTATGACTTCTCCACAAAAATTAACTAAATCACCATCCTGATCTACAATGCGTAGTTGTATATGATCAATGATACGTCCAATGATCGGTAAATAAGTTATTTGTGAAGAAACGTCAATAATTTTATATCCAGGTATTACAGTGGGGAAAAATACTTGAATCATGTGCCCTTTGTGACTGTTTATGTAAACTCCACTTATGATGTTACATTTAACTCTTAATGCGTTTATCTTTAAAATAGCTTCAGGTAAGTCTTGAATATAAGTGGTATTGTTATTTAGAAATCTCTGAGTTAAGCTTTATAGACTGCCCATAGAATCTTTAGGTCTAAAATCAATAGTATAACTGCACTTGATAACACTTCGAAGCGTATTATTGTTTGGCTTGATATCCAGAGTTATGTTGCGAGGTTGTAATACCTCAATTAAAAATAATCTGATTTCTTTAATCTCATAACTGCCTGTTAATAATGCAATAACTTGATTGCCGACATCAAATTTATTACAACTCTCATAATTATTAGGGATTAAGTTAATTGACAAAAGTTCTACTAAGCCAAGAACGTAGTTGTATTTTGGTGATAATTCAATTGATGGAAAATACTGTGCTTCTTTAACAGAGGAAGTACCCGAAAAGCTAAGTGTTGATGTTACTTCCATGGTTGTTGAAGTGTAAGTAAGTGATTTCTCCCCTTGTAAGAAAGTTATATTTGTTTTAAAAGAAACTTTAAGTACAAATGACCGCAGTTGTAGGAGTTAACTTCTGAATATCTCTTATTAATATATTTCACTCTACTAACTTTAAGATACAACATTAAGTCAGTAGGTAGCTTTAGATCTCTCAAACTGTCAAAGTACACAACGTTATTACCACGTTTTCGATAAGCCACCCAGTGAGTTCTGGTCCATTCTCATCATCGAGATTTACTATCACTGTTTTACAAAACCATGGACCATCAGCAGGCAAACTGTTTCTCATAAATACTTCACGAAAATGAGGAATTTCATACGATTTTAGAATATTTCACCAAATCTATGTTAGTCAGATCTTGATCGGGTGATTTTATTTCTTTAACTTTTTTTTTTCTAAGTTTTTTTTTTTTAAACTTTTTTCAGCGTAAGGCCTTACATAGACTCCTAATTAAGTTTTATGTGGTTTGAGATGAAGACCTTTTCCAAGACCGATAGCTTCCATGGTTTGATTATGTCTCTAACTTTCTGCTAGCTGCTTTTTGGCTGACTTAGCAGCATAAATGCTCTTCATAATTTCAGCTATTCCATTGGCTATAGCACAAGTTGCACTCAAACCAGCAAACAAGGGAATCAAAGGTAAAGCTTCACCAATCTGAGTAGGAAGGCGTAAGATGCGCAGAATCGTAACATACTTTTTATCCCCCGACTGCTTAACTGCTTTACTAGCACCTTTCAAAGCACTACTAATGACATCTCGAGCAATTTTGATTTTAGTATTTATGTCTTGCAAGGCAGCCTTAATAACTGCGCTCCAAGCACTACATTTTTTTTTCTTTGACCTACTTATCCTTCTTTTCCTTTTTTTACCACTCTGTTTTATCTCTTGCTCCAACCCTATACCAAATTTACTTTTAACTTTCATAGCGCCAGTCACTAAGGCAGCTGCTGCTCTATTACCAATACTTGAATCTAAAGCTTTAACTCTTTGCAAAGCCTTCTCAGCTAAAATTTTATCTGTTTCGTGTCTGGCTTTCAAATCTTGTCGATTTTTCGAATACACTATATCATGCTCTTTGCATGCTGCGTCCAGCGAATTTACCCCTGGATTGCCTCTAGAAAGACGCTTAGCAAGCTTAGTACCTGGACCACAGTACTGATAGCCTGGCAAATGAAGCTTTACTGGTAAAGAATTTATGACTTTATTTACAAGACCGTGTTCTCTCTAACAATGCATGATGACGATGATTAGTCTTCAAAGGTAGGATTATCACTAAGCGTTCAAGAAAATGAAAAATCTATTTAGAGTAGACAAAGTCGTTGACAAGTAAAGAGCTTCAACTATATAAGCGTTGTACTATTTCATTAAAAGATTAGTTTTAACTAATTATTCATAAAGTATATGCATAAAATTCAAAGAGCAATCCCTAAAATTACAAGTTCCTGATTTTGACGCTATTGTAAAACAAGAAAAGCGTTCGAATCGACATAGTGAACTACTCCCTGACAGTATTCACGCGGTATTTTGTGGTCCATCTAATTGAAGTGAAGCTAATAGTTTATAAGCTTGAATTATACATCCCAATGGAGTTAAGTTTAAAAATGTGTACGTGTATTCAAAATCGCTACATCAACTGAAGTACAAGTTTATAAAGAACTATTGGAGCCTATAGAGGGTGTGAAATACTTACTTTTTAGCGAACACGAAACTGTAGTCTCACCAGATGATGCTTTACCAAATTGTATAATAATTTTTTATGATATAGCCTGTGGAAAACAAGCTAATGTAAAGGCCTTTTTCTGCATGGGTAGACACAAAAATGTTGACTGCTTCTATCTTTGCTAGTCATATGCTCAAGTGCCAAAGCATCTTGTAAGGGATAATGTCAACTTTTTAGTCTTATTTCGTCAAGATTAAGTTAATTTAAAGCATGTGTATGATGATCATGTAAACTCAGACATGCCATACATTCAATTAAAAAATTTATGCTCTAATTGCTGAAATGATGATAAACATGGATTCGTCGTTATAAACAAGGATAGGCGAATGAATATTGGTCGCTACAGATAAGGCTTTAATAATTTCGCCATACATTCAGGACATACCTAGCGCAATCGTTACAGTGTGTTGCAAGACATTGGATCATCATCATGTATCAACAAGAGAAAGACGTTCTGCGCCAGTTAGTGAAGGCACGAGAGGTGGTACAAGAAAAGTACAGACTGTTAAAGTTTGAAAAAAATGAGGCTGAAAAATAAAAAACAATGAAGAAAGTTATGAAGTTGATAAAGTGAATCAACGAAAAAAAACAGAGAAAAATTCAGTGATCATGATTTAACATTCGAGTCTGCCATTAGTGAAAGTGATGATGATGGTGAAACTGATTTAAATAATACTATTCAACATCAATCTTATGATACTGTTCAAGTCAGTAAAAATTCATCAAATAATTTTTATTTACAAATACTTGATCAGAATGAGAAAGATTTATTAGATTTAAAGTATGGAGTGCAAAAAGAAAATGAGCTGTACAAACTTGGCGATTCGCGAAAATAATTTTAAAATAATCATGTCAAAATAGATGATTTAAAGTATCCAATGACTCCAGGATTAATAAAGTTACTTATCAAAAAGCATCCTAATGAATCTCTGTTGACACGGGATGATTCTGAAAAGTACTATATAATATTGAAAAAATTGAAGGTTCCTAGAAAAGGGTTTTAAAAAACGGAGTTATATGAACCCATATTCGTAAAAAGTTTAATAAAATGATTGCTCCAACGTTCTATCTCACGGTTCGTAAGAAAGGCGGATCGTTGCTACTTTATTCCAAAACTACCCAAACAACAAAACAAATAGATTTTACACACTGGGATGATCCTAATGAGTTCGTAGATCATTTACGCTTATTAATTGCTAAAAAGTCGGCAGGAACTAGAAGTCATGACAATAAAATTATATCAGTCATCGAAGAGCTTCGTGAGAAAGGATATATATATATATATATATATATATATATATAATAATGCATGTAATTAGGTAGGACTGAAGGCGGTAGTCAAGGTTCTCCCGGTATCGAAGGCTGTGCAATTTTGGAACACCAAAACAGCCTCAAGATGCTGTCCATTATGCTTACTGTATTCAAAGAATTAAAAGACTTAAAAAGGAAATAGATAGCTTTCGAATTTTTGTGTACAACTTGCAAAAAAAATTTCCATTTATGCAAGCTGATTCAAAAAACTTGTACCTAGAAAATCAATACGTGGAGCAAATTGTTGAGGAACTCCATAAGGCAGCTAGACGTAACTACCCTCGCCGAAAATTCAACATACGTGGCTTGGATAAGACTTGGTAAGCAGACCTTGAAAAGATGCAGCCTTAGGCTTGTTATAACAAATGTTATTAGATATGCTCACTGCAATAGACGTTTTCTCCAAGTACGCATGGGCTGTACCTGTCAAGAAAAAAACTGGTAAAGAAGTAACTGCAGAAATGCATTCAATATTGAAGAAAGGATGGGTGCCCATAAACATGCAAACTGATCGTAGCAAAGAATTCTATAATGCAAATTTGCAAAATCTGATGCAGGAGTATAAAATAAATTTATACTCAACGCACAGCAATCTTAAAGCATCTATATGCGAGCGATTACATCGTACTTTGAAAGATTCGAAGTTGAAAAAATTTGTTTTTCAAGGCAATTATAAATGGTTGAATTTGTTACAAAAGTTAATTAAATCTTATAACAATAGACAAATCCAAACAATTGGTTTATAACCAAAAGATTCTGTAGTTGAAAATAAAGTACTAATTTCAGAGAAGATGAAAAAGAAATGTGAAAATAGTAGTAAGTCCTCGCCTCAATTCAAAATCGGTGATAAAGTACAAGTAAGCAAAACTAAACAAGCATTTGAAAAAGGGCTAACGCCAAATTGGTTGACGGAAATATTTAAAATTATTAGAGTAGCAGCAACAAATTTAAAAACGTATTACCTCAAAGATTAACAAGATCAACCTATTTTTGGAGGCTTCTATGAACAAGAACTGCAGAAAACAAATTATCCAGATACTTACTTAGTGGAAAAGGTCCCTCGAAAACGTGGCAATCAAGTTTTTGTCAAATGGCTGGGCTTTGACGGTACTCACAAATGTTGGACGAATAAATAAAAGTTTTTGTGAATTTCTTTCTGAAGATTAAAATTACAAGATTGTTATATATATCAAATAATAATTAAAATCGTACATAGAAAGAATGTTAAATAAATACTCAAATTTAGAGAAAACCGTTATTTGTTTTGTCATCTCTTTTATATTACGCATAAGAAAATGTAATGGGTCTTATGCTGTACACTATAAACATTTTAAATTTATTTACAGCATCTAATAATTCATTATAAAGTTCTTCGTTTTCAATCAGAGATGAACTTATTCTAGTCTGCGGAAAAATTTGAAATTCATCGTCAAGTTCTGAAACTATCGTAGGTCCGAATTCAGCATACACTTTTCTTAGTTTTGACACCATGTAGTTTTGATTAGGCGTCGGATCAGAAAGTTTCTTCGTAGGAAGAAAATCGCTGTCAGCGATTTTGTTCAGTGTTGCAAGATCCATCTTTAACAAAACAAAAAATAAACATGATGATTAGCATAAAATACTACTATATTACATACTCTGTGTAAATATGTGTGAATCTTTACTGTGGAAAATATATTACCTTTAATGTATCTAGGTTTTTAACACGGCATTTTGATTGTAAGAACACAAGAGAAAGAGGATTTCATCTTCCGTTGAATAAGTTCAACCTTACTCGGATCTCTGCTTGAGAGTAAACTGAGCTTGTCTCGCTGCTATAATTCCTTATATAGTGCTGACCCCTCCACTATCGGCTTATCTGCTGGCTTTCTGCCTATTTTTGGCAGATTTAATACAGTACGTAACTACCTTTACAGCTTTTCCTATGTGATTGGATATCCCTTCTATTGAGTCTTCCCTCTTATTTAATGATCCTACTCCCACTACACTGCAATGACCCCATGGTGGAGTATCTATACAATCAAGTAGCAATTATCATTTGTTATCGTGAGCACTTAGTGCAATTTTTGTCTCTTTTTCACTAAAAAGCTGATGATGACGCGATCTAATATTTTTTGCTGTCGTTTAATAATAGTGTTTTCATGCAAGCATGTTATTTAATCATCAAAAGTTATTGTTGCCTGTACAATGGAACTTTTAACACCTCTTTCTTTCTGATTTGCTAGTATATATCAGTGCCCTCCGGTGAATTTGGAAATTCAAAGTGATCAGTGATCCGTTGGGGGCGAAATGTAAGAAAATAAATAATTATAAAAAAAGAATTATTTCCGAAATGCTTTATATAAAACTCGATAAACACAACATCAATAGAAAGGAGGATGTGCTTTCCTTTAATAGAGCATACCTTTCTTTACTACGAAAGTTTAAATGTCCCAATCGAGTTCATCGCCCTTTACCGTCTACCTTTGCGGCTCCGCCTATATAAGCGCTGGCTTGTGGTTGTAATTTATTGTCAGTCGACAGCACGACAGGTGACGAGTAAGTCAACCAAACTTACGAATTCTCGCGTATCTGCGGTAACAATGTACAAAAAATTTATTGTATTTTTGTGTTTGAGCCTTCCAGATCACTCATTGTGTGTTTTTAATTTTAATTTTGTAGCCTGATGAGGCTGACGCATATTGTCAGCGAAACGTTGCGCATCAATAAATCAACGCAGAAAATTTAAATACACTTTACTTGTATTTATTTATTTCCTTACATTTCGCCCCCAACGGATCACTGATCACTTTGAATTACCTCTTTTTTTCTTTACGGGGTTTTGATCTTAAATTTTCACACTATAAATTTTGCTCCCTAGTCCCACGAATTTCAACATAATTTTCCTATTGCATTTATCCTTTAGTAAACCAACAATTTCTTTATTAACGAGTTGTATATTAAATCTATTATCCAAATAATAGTGTGAAGTATCGAACTCTTGAATATTTTTGCGCAATGTATTATAAATATTTTGGTTTGTTAGTTCGTACACAAGATTCAGATCTGTATCTGTGTACAAGAGTTTGCAATGGTCTTCCATTTTAGTTTTCATAAAGTTGTAATGAAATTTATACACAAGGGTCTTTGACTGGTCCAAGACACTTAATTCAACATATATTTATTTTTTATATAAACATCTGTATAAAAAAATTGTATAGCCACAAGTTGCTTATCAAAAATATTACAGCTATGCAAATTTAGTCGTGCAATATATGTCCTTGCACCATATCTCCCCTCCCACTGATTAACGAGTTTAACACCAACTCGTTTAAGCTCATTTCCCATAGTCTTTCCGTAAACGGCATTATTAAATAATTTGTATAACATCTTCTTGAAGTCATTCTTAGCATTTTGACAGTTTTCACTATTCAAGTCAATGTATTTTTTTAGCCAAGGACTCTGTTTAAACTGTAGAGTTCTATGAATTTTTTTTATACGGAGACCATGACTTACAGCTTGCTTGAGTGCACAGTAGTGTAACACATATCGTTCTTTGTCATACATGGTGGTCATTAGTTTATTTTGTTTAGATCCAGGAGGTGTTTGATGCTCAGCATAGAATATTCAATATTCAAGAGCATTGTGAAGGGTTTTAGGATATTTTTAAAAGATAAATTAATTGAAACATTGTTTTCTTTTTTAAATTTGTTAGTTTTTTTTTAAATTTACGGAGAACTCAATTTCATTAAAATTCAATTCACCTTCATATTCAATAAAGTTAGAGATGTGCTGTGGATTGCTTTTCATCGGATGTATTACTGATAAAACAGCTCATTTAAAACATTGAACATCTCAGTAGTAAGGGTACTAT
This sequence comes from Copidosoma floridanum, assembly GCF_036245765.1. NCBI lineage: Eukaryota > Metazoa > Arthropoda > Insecta > Hymenoptera > Encyrtidae > Copidosoma > Copidosoma floridanum. Next base: position 6,640,501 of record NW_028321904.1, on the reverse strand, counting down.
TTTTCCAGACACTCTCATACATATATGTCATACGGCTGGTGACGAGAGCGGGGGCCTGGCCGGGGTCCTATTTTGGCAGATGCCACGTGATCCTTTGTGGGTAGCCAGTATACGCGAAAGAGGGCGCGTGTGGTTGTTTTGGGTAGCACTAAACAATTATTTGTTTTAGACGATTAAGTATGATTTATTTATTCACAACCTTTTTACAATACATATGTGCACACCTTTGATCAGGTGGTATATTTCAAGAGTCTTTGTGAAATGATAATATTTAACACACTTGAACACTGAAGCGTAACGTTGTATCGTTAACGGACGAAGCTATTGAGCCAACGCGGTACGCGAGCTTGCTCTGACTAGGTAGACCATCGGGAGGGCTCTCATAGCTCCGCAGCTGTAGAGAAGGCTTCTCGCGGCCTGAGGACTTGTTTCCGTTTGTGCCCCGTTGCCAGATCGTTTTCTCTTACTAGGCAAAGTTGCCTGTTGTCCATCTGGATTGATAATAGTAAGGCTGCCTCACGCGCAGTGGCCCCGCGTAATTTAGATATTATTACCGACGCTGCTTGGCCGGTAACATATTTTTTTTTTAGAACGAAGCTCTTTATGTCGCGTTACTCAGGGGGCTGGAATTTTAAAACCGACAGATTTTTCTTTTTTCGAATCAGAAGTCTCTTCCTCTCAAGTTTCTCCCCTTACCCCTTCCCCCTCACCGACTGTTCTCTACATACTTGCTCACTATATATGTATATCTCCCAATCCTGCCATGTTACTCTTCTGCACACCTTAACCCACCATTCCCCCTCACACCTCAAAGCAATTAATTTTTTAACAAATTTTAATTTTATTTTCCCGCAATAATTTTTCTTCAACTTTGAATTGTCTTCTTTCACAATTCTGAAAAAAAAAAAAAAAAAAAAAAAAAAAAAAAAAAAAAAAAAAAAAAAAAAAAAAAAAAGTTTTCTCACAAAAAGATTTGAACCCTCAACCTCCTGCACATCAGTACCTTGCCCACTCTGCTACGAGCGCTGCCGACTAGAGAAACTCGGTTTCTTGTACTTATCGTGTGGTTCGTAACTATAATATTCCATTTTCTTATGCATTCACTGATAATAATTCAATTCATGATAAATTATGTATTTGTTTTTTAAATAAGACATTTAAAATGATAAAAAATTAAAAAATTAAAAAATAAAAAAAAAAAAAAAAAAACATGTAGAATACAGTTGAAGAACATACCGATGGTTTTTAAAGGCACTTATTTCGAATTCAACAAACAAATTATGTTACAATATTACACAATTACATAAATAGAGTTATTCATTAAATCAAACGTAAATAAATTATGTGAGATCATTATATAAATATATTCTGAGTTTCAAATCATTTTAATGGTTTTTAAGGGCACTTATTTTTTAATTTGATAAACAAAGAATGGCACAATGTCATTGAGTAATTATATAAAAATAAGACAAAAATTGTATTAATGGGCTATGTTACGTGGGATTCTTGGTGCAGGAATGAATAGAAGCGTGACTTGTTGTTACTTATGCTGTATTAGAATTACTTATCCTTGAGGGAAGTTGTGCGTGTGTTTCCGTTTCGTGGACTTCGTCCTTACCCTCTCGCGTCTCTAGCTGATCTCCCTGTCCCTTCTTTCTACCTTTCCCATCACCTTTTTTCTGTATTTTCCTACCTTTCGGGCCCAAGCCAGCAAAGGCACACGCACGCATAGCTATATGCTATCGTACGTAACACGTCCGAGGCCGCGACGCCGACGTCTTCGGCGGCGATTTTCTTTTTGATGTGTACTTATGTCTGTGTTATGTTGTTTGTGTTGTATAGCATTTTCCGGTTAGAGGAAATAGGGTGGTTTGAAGCGCTCTATCCCTTTTCCCTTTACTGGTTTGATCCGCTGTATTTTATGTGTAAACATTTTTTTGTTTATTGTTTCCACGCTTCCCTTGTACAAAAAATTTATCGTAGAATTCGCTTATTTACTTATATTATATAATTACTTAATTACAGTTTTCTTACTTATTATTTATGTACGTAATGCATTATATGGAGTTGTTATTATTAACAGTTTATTCTCGCATTAGATAAAAATTAATATAATTGGCAGTTTCATATTTTTTATTTTTTTTATATTTTTTTTTTTTATTTTTTTTTTTTTTTGTGTCAAGGATGTCGAGGGTCAAGGTCTTACTGCACTCATTAATTTTATTATTGATAAGTTTTATCTTTGTTTTGGTTGCTTGGATAATTATTGCCCTTGTATCAGTACGCCACTTAGGTTTGTCTTAATACCTTTCTGTAAAATTATTGCTGGTTTCAATGCCAACTATTGTCCAGTGATGTTTCGTTGGCTCTCTGACTGGTGTTCTTTCGCTTGTTACCTGAAATCATTCTACAACAAGTAAATAGCGGGGCCCCCCGTGGGAATGGCACTTAAATTTGACTATTGCTATAAGAAAGAGAAGGCAAGCTGAGTCAATATGCTGAATCTTTGCACCTAACGTAACAGTATAAAAACGATTTGTTTACTATTTATTATATGCTAATAGATTCTGCTATTAGATACTTATTCGTTTTACACTATTTTTACACATTATATTTTTCTGGCCTCACGTTAAATTCTTATTTTTATATTTGTCATATACAAAATGCTTATTATAATTTTCTTTTTAAATATAACATTGTTTTTTTTTTTTTTTTTTTTTTTTTTTCTTACATTAGTGGACTTAAAAGGATGTGTTCATTGCATACGCGATTTAATTATGTATAAAATGTGTTTTTTTTCCGTCTGATGTCAATTTAAAATATTTCTCAGCTATATTACACGTTTGTTTCTTTCTTTGATTGGTGGCCATGTACGTTGTTGGAAGGGTTATTTATAGAAAATTCGTTCGTATTTTGGCGGTAATTTGTTGGTTTTTTTTTTTTTTTCATTTCTGTATGATTCGCAAATGTTTGGTTTTTTTTTTTTTTTCTGGATACATCCATCTGGGTCAGACAATCCGAGGGTTTTTGACTTTCCTTTACGTTGTCATAATCGAGTTGTTTTTTTTTTCTCTGGTGTGTATCTCTTCTGCCCTGGTAGTACTCGAATTTACTAATAGTATTGTGTAGTATTTCTGTAGCAGGGTTGCTCCATTGTTCTGGCAATTAAAGTTTAATGTTTACTGTGGGTTTTGAAGAATTTTTATCACAGGTGTCCGCTTAGGATGTTCTGGCTTCGTTTATGAGACTGATGACTTGTATTATAGGGTTTTTCTCATGTTACACGTTTGTATATACATATGTAATGTATGTATATGCTCTTTTTTTTGTTATTTTATTGAGAACTATCCCCTGTAAGCTCTGCTACGTTGTATGACTATGCATGTAGATGATACTGTTACTGTCGTGATAAAATGCTGTTTTAGATTTAATTGTGATTTTGATCCCTTATACAGTGGCGGAATTCTTATCTTATATGGCTTCCATACTAAATGTGTGTGACTATTTCCCTTGTTCAGTTTTATTTTAATCTCGTTATGTAACCGAATCTCCAGAATTTTCAGTAATTCTTGTCATCCTCTGATAACCGTTATTTAAATAATAGGTAAGGAATATCAGGATTGGCTATGAATAGAGTACTTGACGGATTATAGCTAAGTGTGCATTTGGTAAAAATTTTTTAATTGCAGCTAAATTTCTTGATAACTAAAATCAAAATCATTTAAAAATAAGATCTTTTCTTTTGTTAAATCTTAGCATGTCTCACGTCCTTTAAAATCTACTAATAACACTGTTAAGAAGTGCGTCACATTTGATTGTAATTGTACTTGTTATTTTTTTGTTATTAAATTCCCTTTTTTTTTGTATTGTTAACAATGTTCTTCTTTTGATTGTTCTTTTTTTCTTGTAGAAAACAATAATAATTAATATCATTTACCTATTTATTATTATTCTTATTATTTTTTTTTTATGGTTTCGAGTATAAACATATAATATTGTAATTATAAACAATATTTCTTATTGGTTTTTCTTTTTTTTTGACAATGCCTGTTATTTTGAAGGGTTGCAAAATACGATAACTCTATCTTTCATCCTATTACTTATTTTTCTGTAAGTTGGATGTTGTACAGCCAAAAATTTCACATAAGTATACTCTTCTTTTCCTTATTTTTTTCTTCGCCTTTATTTTGCGCGTGCGTCCGAAGGTCACAACGAGAAAAAGTTTTTCTTTTTTTTTTTTTTGCATGTTATCGATATTATTCCTTTAAAAAAGGGGGGTGTTAATTGTCTGAATGTCTGTTGGTTACATAGTTATTAGTTATTTTGTACTTTCTTTCCGTATAATTTGTTGCTTTCTGTCGCGGCTCGTCTGAGGGCCGCGAATTAATAAAAAGCAACGCTTTTTCCTATATATATTTATACACGTACGTTTCTGTGTATCCTGTCTTTCTATACAATATACTATATCGGTATACTATCTTTATTACTCTTTTACTCAGTATTGCTTCTGACATTATTGTAATTATTATATTACTTTTGTTATTATTATTAAAATTATTGATATTGTTATAACTATCGCCGTTGTATTCTCTTAAGTTAATGGCTCACACTCGCTTTAAGGGTCTGGTGGGGGTCGTGGTTCAGGTGGGGGCCTTATGCGCTTTTCGTTGGGCTCCCACACTCCTTCTTGCTCCCTCTCACTCTTTTCCTCGCTCTCTGTATCCCATGCATCCTCTTTATCGTTCTCTTTGTCTTGTTCGTTTACGGCGAGTTCGTTGCTATCTCCTTCAAAATTTCCCTCTATGTTATCTCGAGGTTCCTGAGTATTGGAATCGTCGTTTTGATTCTTATTATCATATTTGGGTGAGTGATCGCCACTAAATTCTTCTACGAGGGCTTGATAGTATTGGTTTCTGAGATGCATGTGTTTAAATTCTTCGTCTTTCCCCCCCATGAATTGTTTGTATACTATCTTATCGGGTGATACTTGTAGGTGTATACATATGTTTGCTTCATATTCTTGTGAAAATATAAAAGCACATTCTTTGTCGCCGAATTCATGGCTGCTATTTAATGTTTGTTTGGTTCCTTTTGGGTCCTTACATTTATTTATCCATTCTGACTCGCGTAGAATTTTTCTGAGCTCGTCTGTTGATTCTGTCAATCCATATAGAAGTTTTAGGCAATGGAACAGACAACTTTCGTCTCTAGGGACATCAATCACTATTAGCTGTCTGTAAGGTTCTGCGCATTGGGTCCCCGATACTCGAATCTTTGCATCCTCTTCTTCGTTCATTGCGATTGGTGTGCTATCACTTTCCCATACATCGATTCTTATGCCCTCTTTTCCTTTGATGTCTTTCTACTCAACGTCGATTGAGACCTTTGCTCGGAATCGATTGGTTGATTCATTAAATATTGACCTTAAATTGGTAATTTGACCTTTGTTATTATTATCCTTATCGTTTCCGCAATTGGGTACTTGTGTATCTGGTGGTTGTTGGCTCTCGTGTTCGTTCGGTGCCGTTCGGCTTTGTTCAGTCATTTCCGTCTCCCGCTCATCTACTTGCTGCCTAATTTTGTCTCTACTCTCTCTCTGGTCATGTACCCCTCCTTTATTTTCCAATTTTTCTTCGCTTTCTTTGTCTCTGTTAGGTGTTTTTGTTTCTGCTGTTTTCCCTATTGCTTTTTAAGCTTTCCGCTCTCTCTCTTTCTCCGCTCTTCCTGCTGCCTCGCTATTCCGCGCTAGTTAGTAACCCCAATGTTTTTTTTGCTCGGTATTTCTCTGCGTTGTTGCCGGTGTATCACAATGCGCGATAATAATCTCCTTTGAGTTTTGCAGTTGCTCGGCGGTGATAGAAAAATCTGTGGTTGTCCTACGTAGAGTATCTAACTGTCGTTTACGGGTTCTGTGTTGTGTTTTCTCTGTTACACCCTTGTTGATGAATGGTGTTCTCGTTGTTTTTACCCCTTTTTCCATATTTTTTTTCTTTACACATGTACGCCAGTTTATCGTCCGCTGATCCTTGCGACATAATTTTTTTTTAATCGTTTACAGCTGTAAGGGTGTTTTTATCTGCCTTATCATTGAGTTTTCCCGTCCTTTTCCGTTCTGATCCTGTGTCTGTACTACTGTAGTTGTGGGTACTTGATACCTGTTCGCTTTCTCTAAGTTTTCTGGGCTTCTTTACAATTGCCTTCTCGTCTGACTCGTCTAAGTCAGACGTTTCGATTTTTACTTTCCTGTTCTTTCGTATAACATTCCTCTGTCTCTTTGTACGCATTTTGTATATTCGTGCTGGTGGTGCATTTATGTCTTCGTGATTGTCCCTTTCCTGTTTTTCCGCAAGCTTGTATAGCTCCCGGCGTGGTAGTTCTGGGTTTTCTTCCCCTTCTTTGAGTACTGGATTGCGAGAAAGAGCATCCGGTGCTTTATTTTTCTGTCCAGGTCTATAAACAATATCGAACTCATATCCACGGAGTTCTGCCTCCAATTTTGTGAATCTTTAGTCTGGTTTCTTTGATGTGTGGAAATGTTTAAGTGGTTCATGGTCAGTTATGATTGTAAATTTACAACCTAACAAGTATGGCCTGAACTGCTCCTTGGCGTACACTATCGCCAATAATTCCTTGTCGTATGTCGGATATCGTAATTCACTGCCCTTCAAGCATCTGGAGCATATTCGCAAGGGTGATCTTTGCCTATCTCTCCATGGCTTGAAATTGCTTCCATGGCATAGTCGAATGCGTTGGTTGTTACGATAAAGGGTTCATTTATATCTCAAGCCCTCAGCACTGGCTTACCGCACAGAGCGTTTTTAAGTTTTATGAATGCATGTTCTTGTTCCTCTTCCCATTTAAATTCGGCTGTTTTTCTTGTAAGCTTTAAGAGAGGTTGGGCTATTTCTGCGTAATCCTTGATAAAGCGTCAATAGTACCCCACCAACCCGAGAAATTGATTCATTTTCCTCACATTTGTTGGTTTAGGAAAACTTTTTACTGCTTCAATTTTTTCCGGATTTTTTTTGATCTGGCCGTTGCCTACAATATGACCGAGCACTTTCGCTTCTTTTCTAAGAAATTGGCATTTTCTTGGCTCTATTATAAGGTTTGCATCGGCTAGCCGTTTTAAGAGCCTTTTAAATCTTATCTCGTGTTGTTCCAAGTTTTCTGCGAATACCATGATGTCATCAATATATACCTTTATCTCCCGTCCTTGTAAGCCTGCTAGTGCCAGTGTTATCACTCGCATGGATGTACTTGGCGAGTCTATGCATCCCATCGGCATTCGTTTATTTGGTAATGTCCGTTTGGTCCTGAGAACGCAGTTTTATGAGCGTCCTCCTCGTGAATCTCTACTTGAAAAACCTGCTCTTTAGATCTACCACGGTTAAATACTTTGCAGCCGCTAAATTTTTCAAAATTTCATTCTGGAATGGCAGTGGATAGCACGTACCAACTGTTATTCCGTTTAATAGCCGGAAATCTGTTACGACCCTTCAGCGTTTTTCTTCGTTTGGTCCTACGTTTTTCGGGACAATCCACATATTTGAGTTATATGGGGATGTCGATAGCTCAATTATTTGTTGCTGCAGTAGTTTATCTATTTCTACTTGCATCTGTTTTTTTAGTTTTATTGGATAGCGTACCCTTTTGTTGACTATTGACTTCTCTGTTGCCGTTGTTATTCGATGCTTAAGTAAGTTTGTAGCTTTTAGTGGCTCGCCGTCGAGGCCAAATACGAATGGATTGTACTCTATGAGGCTCCAGATGTTGTTTAATTCTACCATGTTGCAGCCAGATGTATCGATGATTTCCATTATTTTGCTTACTCGAGCCGCTATATCCGATTTCCTTATATCTTTGAAATTTTCGCTGTTGTTCTTTATATCCTCATTATTTTTACCGCTTACGGCATTTCTTTCTTTTATAATTATATTATTTTTCACCTTTCCGTCTTAATTCTTAGCATTAAAAAGCTTAATCATGGCTTCGTTTAACCCTTCAGCGTCGTCCCCAGCGATGCTGAATGGTTCCACCCCTTGTCTGGTTTCATATTCGAAACCATTTACTTCTGGTACTGGCACGTCAATTTGTTTGTCTGATCTGTTTATAACTTTCACATATATCCTTAAGTTTTTATTATCTCCTATAAAATTTTTAAATAAGATTCCCTCCCTTATATTTTGTAAAGGGACCCAGCCGACTTGTACGTGGCTGCTCTCATCTTTTATACGCGCAAATATAATTTTCCTCGATTCTGCGGGGATTTGAAAATATTCTGGTCTTAGTAATGGGATTCTGATGACTTTTAATTGTAAATAATTTTCTTTGGCGCTTATGAGGCCATTATACAACTTAAAAGCGTCCTAGCCAATAATGCCTTCCATTTCTGTCGGAAAGGTATCAGGGACTACGTGCAGATTCATCATTATACCGTTAAGAGGTATTTTAGTCGTCCCTAACGTGCAGTGTGCTCCGTGTGTGACGCCAGTCATTAGAACTTTTTCTCTGCTCTCTATATGCGTGTCTGTAGTGAGACAGCATTCTTTTATAATTGATACTTCGGCACCAGTATCCGCTTAAAATTTTGCGCTATAAGATTGCATCTGATTGCTGTTTAATATTACTGATGGTGGTGTGCTTCCAGTACTCGATATATTTACCCTGCGGAGAGGTAGGTTCATGTTTTCTTGGAATTTTTCTTTACCAGCTAAAGGGCTACTAGTTATAAATTCTGTTTTAATTCTTTTTTCTTTGTGAGAATTCTCAGCCGTTTAAGGAGCCTGTTCGGAGTCTGTTTCTAACGATACTTCAATCGTTTCATTTTTCATATACTTTTCTTTGCATGATGTCTCGCTATCTTTACCTCCGATGTGTATTTCATTTGACTCTGTTTGCTCCTCTCCTTCAGCTAATTCCGTTCCATTTTTATGCTCTATCTTCTTCTTTATTTTTGGGGCCCGCTCGGCGCTTGGGGAGCACGACGAGCGTCCTGCGAGTTTAAATGTTCCGTGCTACGCGTGGATATTTTTTTATCAGGTGCATCATTTGTTATATTCGGAGGTTCTCTGTCGTTATAATTTTGATCCCTATTATAATTTCTGTTATAATTATAATTTCCTTTATAATTATTGTTGTTACCGTACTGGTTGTTGAAATTGTTATTATTATTTCTTGAGTAATCAGCGTTTCTGTTGTAGTTATCATATCTGTTGTAGCCTGTATTGTTATAGGGGTTCCTTCTATAATCGTTGTTATAGTTTTGGCTGTACATATTAGGGGGGTTATTATAATTATTCCGGTAGTTTAAATTTCCTTCCATACTTTCCCTGTTATTATTGTTAAATTGTTCGCGTCCGTCGCTCCGATTTATTCTCCCATTTTCTGCGTCTCTTACTAGTGTACGGCATTCGCTTGTATACTGCCCCCTGCGTTTGCAGTAAACGCATTTTTTATCCCTCACGTTTTGTTTACCTTGTGATACCTGCACTGGTGGATCGTTTGTTTTTATGTCTCGGTTTTAAATTCTCTTATTCGCTTCGTTTGCTACTAATTTCATACATACTTTTGTAGCATGCTCCCCGTATTCATTGCATTATGAGCAATATTGATAGTCTCCTGTTATTTTATTTTAACCTGTTGTGTCGCGTATTTCTGCCTGATCGTGGCTGCTCGCGCGATCGTCCGTATCTCTTGTTTCTGCTCTCGCTTGGTATATTTGGGCCTCGATTCGTGCCAGCGTTATTTCTCGTAGGCTTAAGTCGCTTTCCATTTCCAGCGCGGCTACTATAGGTTCGCCTAACGTTTTCGGGTTAAGGCGTGTTACCCTGTAGTTGTAAGGTGATTTTATCCCGTACGTATATTGCTTTATAGCTTCTTTTTTAGCGCTCTCCTTTAATGCGTGTCGTTGCCCGGGTGATAGAGTCGTGTCCGAATCGTATAGAGTTATTATTCTATCGTATAATTTTTGAACGCGCCTGCTGTATTTTTCCACTAATTCCCCTCTCTATTGTTTTACTACTTTTAATTTTGCTAGTAACGTGTCGACGCTTCCAATGCTGCTGTACCTATTTTTCAATTCTACCAAGAATTCATCTACAGATGGGAACTGTGCCAGGCTCGGTATAAATTCGGCGGCTGCTTCTTTTAGCTTATTTGCTAGTAAGCCTATAAAAAATTTTTCATCTACGGGGCTTACCGTCCACGATACCACTCTTACTATTTGTTCGAAAAGGGGTAGTTTAACGGAATCGCCGTCAAATATAGGTATGTTTGCTGCTAGGAGACTTAGAGACGACAGTGTGTTCTGAATTGGGCGTTTGTAATTAGGATTTCCTGTGTAATGTGGGGGTACTGTAAATCGGTCTTAGGCGTTTAAGTAATTTCTATTTGCCCAACCTAACTCGTCCTCTCCGGCAGGATAAAGTGGTGCCGCTGTGTTCTGTATATAATAATTATTCTCGTGGTTTGTATTGTGGGTGATGCCGTAGTTCCCGATTTCTTGCTCACCTTGAGGTACTGGTGTTCGCATTTGTGTTTGACGCCGTGTAACTTCTCCGTACGTCTATTGTGATGATTGATGTTTTAGTTGTGTAGGTGTAGGTATTCGATTTGTACATTGTTGCACCGCTTGTGCCGCTGCTTCTCTTATTATATTGTGTAAATTAGTGTCGTGTTTGGCTTGTGTTTTATCGCTATGTGGATTAGTGACTTGTCGATTCATGTCAGTTGTCGCGTTTTCACGTTTGGTAAATGAAGTTAATTTTTCAAGTACGGGAGGTCTATGTGTTTCTGTGTGGGATGGCGCATCAGTTTCGTTATCGCTTATGTTCTGTCTGTGAGATAACTGTCCACGTTTGATGCTTGGCGTTAGTTTCCTTAACATTTTCATCATAAAAAGCCTCTGTTTTTTGCTGGCCTTCTGCCACTCTGTCCATGTTTTCGGATCATTTTCTAGATTAATTTGTATTACTTCGTCATCTGCATCAATTGGTCCTGTTTCGTGTATATCTGTGCACCTCACGGCTTCTTGTACTCCCTATCTCAGTGTATCATTTGTTTCTACGTCACTCATATTGTTGCTCTTAAGTCTTTTTTTTTCTGTAGTTTGTCTTGTGCTTTTCTAGTTTGTATTTATATTCTTCTCATCGTAAACTCTGTCGTTTCTGTGTACTTTGTGTTAACCTGATAGATACGCGCGCTCTATCGAGTGTTAGTCGATAGTCTTTTTTTTTCGTTTTTGTTTTCAATTGGCTCCTTGTATTTATTAACTAATTCAAAATATTTTGTATAGGGTGTTTGTCGTTTTTATCGGTTATATGCTTGTGCATGCAATTATGGGTTGCCGCTAAGGTCTGAGGATATTGTGATTTAGAAATAATATCGATATTTAAGCTTTTTCTTTAAGGTGCGTATTTTCCTCGGGGGTTATGAGTATAGTATATACGAGTAATGAGAATTCACTTACCAGATCGCCGTGACGATGGTCAGCATGACGATGATCCCGTGCATACTTATGTGTTCCTTCTTTGATCCTTCCTAGAGTTGCTCAGCTTCTGCCTTCACTCGTTGTTCCCTTCTCCTGTGCCGTGTATCCCGTGTTCTGTGGCTGTAGTCCGGGCTTGGCGTACCGTGCTTTCTTCTCTTAGTCTGTGTTTTTTCGGGTTAAGTAAATGGTAGCTGCCTCTAGTGTCCTGGTATGTTGGTCCACTGGCTTGATATGCAGTTTTTTCTTGTCTGGTATCCTTGCAGTATCGAAAATTTTTACGATTATATCTTCCTGTTCTTCTTTACTTTTCCACTTTCCTTATATTGTGGCACTTGACACACTGAATTTGGCGTCTGGCACTTTTGACACTTTTTTTCTTTGCAGCGTGAGATTTGTTATTCTTCTTTCTTTTATTTATTACGTTAATTAAGACAAGGAAAAATTAATTAAAAAAATTTTTTATTTTGTTCATCGAGACTAAGGATTTTCGCACACGCGACAGACCGTAAAAAATTTTATCTGTATTCCACTTCTGACACCAGCTGTTTCGTGGGATTCTCGGTGCAGGAATAAATAGAAGCGTGACTTGTTGTTACTTATGCTTTATTAGAATTACTTATCATTGAGAAAAGTTGTGCGTGTATTCCCGTTTCGCGGACTTCGTCCTTACCCTCTCGCGTCTCTAGCTGATCTCCCTGTCCCCTCTCTCTACCTTTCCTATCATCTCTCTTTTCTATTCCTCTACCTTTCGGGCCTAAGCCAGCAGAGGCACACGCACGCATAGCTAAATTCTATCGTACGTAACAGCTATAAAATTGCAAAAAAACAAGTGAAAAAAAAAAATTTCAAAAAAAATTACTAAAATGAAGTAAATGAAAATAATATGAAGAAAAATTACAAAAGACATGAATAAATACAATGGAATTAAGAAAAATGAGATAAAAAATGTAACAAAAAATTAAAAGAAAAAAAAAACAAATGAAAAAATTATAAAGGAAATTAAAACAACAAACCAGGGGGTATTAATGGATCATGGAACCCATGGTAAAAACGAAGCTCTTTAAACGTGAGATGGGTATAGACACAATTTTTCAGGTAACAAGGGGGTCCCAGACCCACAGGAAGAACGAACCTCTGTTAACGTTAGTACTGCATTCATGTTGTTTACTAAAACAAAAACTTAAAAAACGAATGAAAAAAAAAAGACAATAAGTAGTTTAGTACTCACGATGGTTAAACTTCTTGAGTACTGTATTTATGCACGACGTTCTCACGAAGTTCAACCATCGTACTAAACTTTTTATGGTCTTTGTTTTTTTCATTCGTTTTTCAAGTTTTTGTTTTAGTAAACAACATGAATGCAGTACTATCGTTTACAGAGCTTCATTCTTCCTGTGGGTCTGGCAACCCCCTTGTTACCTGAAAAATTATGTCTATACCCATCTTACGTTGAAAGAGCTTCGTTCTTACCATGGGTTCTATTATCTACTAATACCTCCTGGTTTGTTGCTTTAATTTCCTTTATAATTTTTTTTTTTTGTTTTTTTTTTCTTTTAATTTCTTGTTTAATTTTGTTCTTTATTCCTAGTTGTATTCTTTTTTTTTTTTTTTTTTTTTTTCTTTCATATTTCATTTTATTACATTTTTTTTTTTTTGTATTTTCTTTATTTAATTTCTTTTTATTTTAATATTTAATGTTTTTTTTCATTCCCTTTTTTATCTTATTTTTCTTCATTCTATTGTATTTATTAATAACTTTTGTAATTTTATTTCATATTATTTTCATACATTTCATTTTATTAATTTTCTTTTAAATTTTTTCTTTCACTTGTGTTTTTGCAATTTTATAGCCCATTAATACAATTTTTGTCTTATTTTTATATAATTACTCAATGACATTGTGCCATTATTTGTTTATCAAATTAAAGAATAAGTGCCCTTAAAAACCATTAAAATGATATGAAACTCGAAATATATTTATGTAATGATCTCACATAATTCATTTATGTTTTATTTAATGAATTACTTCATTTATGTAATTATGTGATATTGTAACATAATTTGTTCGTCAAATTCGAAATAAGCGACTTTTAAAACCATTGATACGTTTTTTAACACAATTGTACATGTTAATTTTTTTTTATTATTATTTTTTAAAAATTTTTTTTTTTTTTTTTAGATGTCTTATTTAAAAAACAAAAACACAATTTATCATGAATTAAATTTATTATTAGTAAATGCATATGAAAATGAAATATTATAGTTACGAACCACACGATAAGTACAGGAAACCGAGTTTCTCTAGTCGGCATTGCTCGTAGCAGAGTAGGCAAGGTACTCATGTGCAGGAAGTCGAGGGTTTAAATCTCTTTATTAGACAATTTTTTTTTTTTTTTTTTTTAGAATTGTAAAATGTCAGTTTACAGGAGGTGTAATTATAAATGCATATGTATGGAGTGAGTTTAAAGATCATTTTGCTTTTATAAATGATTACTTTACAGATAAAAACACCCGTCAGATGGATCGCATACAAGTAGGTATTATCGAGTTGGTATTCACATCATTTTACGAAAAGAAATCAGTTATTTTTAATAAAAATGAAATCGGTGACGGAGAAGATGCTGATAGGAAAAAAAAACGTACGATTTAACTATTGTTATGCAGCACTGTACATTTTTAGGACTCGCTCTGTCATGTGTGTGGATGAAAGACTTCGCCAAATCGAAAGTGTAGCAACGTTAGTTACTAAGTGTAAGGAATTTATAGTGAACGAGTGAATTGTTTTATGAGAAAGTATGACTGAAATGAATGAAGCCACTGTATCAAATTTGGAAAAGCTAATAAAGGAACACTTTTCATATTCACGAAAAAATGTCAAAGGAAATCTTGACTCTCCGATCGATAATTTATTTTAAGAAATCAATTTTGACATAGTATTTTTAGAGTTAACAACGTTCTGTCTAGAGATTTTCTTAAATGACATGAATATTAAATTAAATAGAATTAATTAATAATATTGTAACATTGTAACATTGTGATATTGTAATATTGTAATAATATTGTAAGATATTCAAACGTTTTGTTAATTTTTATACAATGTATGTATGAAATATGTTTTTTAATTTATTTAAAAACCCCCACCCACCACCTGCTCCTTATACTAACCCTTACGAAGAGCGGTCAACAATTAGAAAAAATTTTTGAATTTTGCAATTTTCAAATTCTGTCACGCTTACCAATCGGCACAGTTGGAACTTGGACGCCTTACTTTCCTTCCCCCTTCAAAAAAAAAAGAAAAAAAAAATTGTTACCGGCCAACCGGCCAAGCAGCGTCGGTATAAATAATATTTAAATTACGCGGGGCCACCGCGCATCCTCTTCCGAGCATACTGGCTAGCCACACAGGATCACGTGGCATTTGCCAGAATGGGACCCCGGCCACGCCCCCGCTCTCGCCGCCAGCCATATGACATATATATATATATGAAAGTGTCTGGAAAAATAGTACCCTTAATACTTATCTCTGTTTGTGACATTTACACACACTTTTTTTTTACATAATCTGGCAAGTCTATGAAAGAACTACCTCGCATAGGATTAGGCTTATTAATATTTACAACTTAATTTAAAATTGAGTACAGTGTCCAGCCAGATTCTTTATTTTGAAAATCATCCATATTTTTCTCTATCGACTGTCATACATTTATCTCAAACCATTCATATAAGTTAGTTGTCTGGTAAATAGTATACAATTTCGTGATAAAATATTTTAAATCCACATCCCTGACATTAGCTTTTACTATCACATTTTTAGCTGTCAACATCGAGTCAATATTAACTTTGAGTGTTTCATATACCTCGAAGGATTGTTGAATTCGTTGAACAAATTGCTATTTGGCATCTTTAAGAAACTTTTTTGCATCAAAATCTTTTAAATTAACAATTAAAACAGCTATTTTCAAATGTGCTATTCACGTCATTCAAACTTACGGATGCATTATTTTTATCGTTAGGAGCTTGTATTGCAGGTGCTGTACCATCACCTTGAACACATACCGTAGGTAATATTTTTGCTTTTCCTTTACTTTTACCTTGAACGAAATCAGAAGCTACAACTGGTTCAATACTCTGATTATTATTATTACATGTAGTGGTTTTAGTTTTACATGTCTCAACTAATGTTACAATATTTTTATTACTTTCTCGTACAAATACTTCAGGCTGAATTTCAAATACCTCGACTGCTGTTGCCACTTCTTGCTCACTGTCTGTCACCAAAACTTCTGGTTTATTAATAAATATTTGTTTCACTTCTAAATAATCATATAGTAGTTGTGTAACAGTTTTTAATAAAGCCTCAGCAAATTGGAATTTTTGTTTTTCTGATGTAATTAAATTATTCTTTTGACTGAAACATGAAAATCCTTAGCAATTGTAAGGCTAGTGTCTATCAACCTTTGAATTTAAGATATATCAGTATCACTATTGATCACTTGTTATGACTACCATATACAATGTGTCACATCTTTAAAATATTGAACAGTAGCCATGGCTAACTTAAAACCAGAAGTTAACTAAAGGAACGATTTTGTAGAAGTAAGCGGTATTAGCGCTAGCAACTCTTTTAATATTTTAAGCTCGGCAAATACGAGAGAAATGGAGATGGGATGTAAACGCGTGCGTGTATGGGTGTTAAACTGAAATGTATATATTATAAACTACATTTAGCAGTAGAATTCATTCTTTTGGTTACACTCACTTGAGTCACATCAGTTACATTTTTCTTACATAATAAAGTACATTGTAGATTTTCAATGCTTTAAGAGCTTTGGTAACAACTTTATTTTTAAGAAAATTTCCTTTATTGACCTTGACATGGATACTTTCCTGGTCGTCATTTTACTCAAACGACCTTTTTCATTGAAGAACTTATCAAAAAAGTACCAAAAATAGAATTAATGGTTGGAAGCTAATTTTCATAGTATGAACTGGAATTCTGATAATATTGCTTACAAAGGGGGAACAGAAAAATTTTAATGCATGCTGTTGGACAATAGAACAGTTTACGTCACAGGTCATGAGAAGAAAAAATGGTTGCAAAACATACTATCATGCAAGTATGTATCATTGACTGAATAAAAATAAATTGAGCATAATTATAATATAGATTTTCTTGTAAATAATAAAGATATATTTTTCAGAGTTATTAATATTGAGGTGTGTGGATGTCCTGCTCTTGCAAATCTCATACAAGACTACTTGCTGTGCAAATATCATAGCTTTCATATTAATTAAATGTCTGCTGAGAAGAATGTGCTAGCAATAAAAGATTGGATGCAAAGTCGTAAAAACAGTATGATTCAAGAGATTACATAGTAAACTATGAAATATTAAAATGAGAATGAAATAAAAAAATTTTTTTTATTATTGTTAAAACAAATATAAAAAAATAATATTTGTTGTAAATAAATGTACTTTGATTTTTTTTTAAATTATTTGTAGTATTATTGTTGTACGTTAGATAAAATATATCAAGTTGAATTTCTGTGTAATTAAGACAAAAAGGGCAGGATTTTTATTAAAAAGTGAAAAAATTTGTTACATGATACAGTTACTTTTTTTTACATAAAAATGTAACATTCGTATTACATATTTTTTTTCACATATAAATACTTAAAATTTGAATACATCAGTTAATAACTTTTGAGGTTAAGCATTCTTATGAAAATTTTTTTTTTGCATTTTTCTGTCTCACATTAATCAGCTTTCCGCTTCTTTTTTTTTTGCCTTTTGTTTTTTTTTGTTTTTTAAAGCCTCTTTTCTCTGTAATTTTGTAATAATTTTGTCTCTCTCCTTAATCCTTTTTTTCCCCCGAGCTATTATTTTCATTTCTTCTTTTTTTAAAGACATGTGTACTCTTACCATGAGCGCACATTTATCTTCTTCAGACCATGTCTCAAAATTTTTGGACAATAGACAGCTTATTGCAAGTGATTGCGGTGGAGATAACGTTGATGAAAGGGATATTTTTACTCCTTCGGTCGTAGTCAGAAAAAATACAGGCTTAAAAACTTCAATGTTTTCGTTACATACTGCTGTAGCATTAATTTCACTTCTTTTAATAATTTTGAAACAATTATCTGAAATTAATAATAATCCTAACTTCCTTAAGCAAGCACCTTCAGTATAACGTTGCTTTGAAATTTTTCTATCAACTATATACTGCTTTGTATAGAAAATTCTCTAAATCTGTCGAGAAAAGAAGTCCCGTTGGAAGTTGTTGATCTTCGGATTAGTCAGCATACGTAAGGGCTTTGAACTACACATGTAGAGCCATAATTATATGAGACAAGGTATGCGTTTGACATATAAATCATGCGAGGAAAAAAACTGTACTCAAACACTTAGCTATTTTAATTTATCATACAAGGAAAAATTTGGAGTGACTTCTCCAAACAGTAAGCAATATAACTATACTTCATGTCTTAAAATTATTTACTTCTCTCTTTTCAGAGAACAACTCTTTTAAGTGGAAAGCATAAAAAAGTAAAGTGATGCTTCTAACTAAATAACTGTTTAAGTATAGTCGCAGCTTTTTTTAATATACTCAAAGCTTCTTGCAAGCTCTGATAATACTCGCAGCGGCTTAGGTACGCGAAAAAAAAGGAAGCTGCATCTCATACTTGCTCACGGGGGAGGGTCAAAGAAAAGAGAAGTTGCATCTCATACTCGTTTACAGAGAGGGGGTTGCAGAGATTTTACGCAAACTCAAACAGCGCTGCAGGTGGGAAGATGTCACTAGCTCTGATAAAGAGAAGTTATAAATAGGTGTGGTATCTTATTATTTTCTTAGTTTCACTAATGCGACACAAGTAGTAACGGCAACGGCGAAAAAGAGAAGCTAGTCAAATAGAGAAAACATTGAGAAAATAATTTTCAACCTTAAAATTCTCAATATATACATACTTATCAAACGCATTATCATAGATCTTATCATCAGTATCAATGGCTTTTATAATGCTTATAGATACTTCATACCAAAAGCATTTTCCGTGGTTTCATTGTAAGGAAACGTTGTTGGACACTGGATAGTCAAACTACCCTGCAATTTTAATGAGTTACCGCTGGATATTTAGAAGCATAATAATTACCAGACATTAGAAGTCTATGAAATCGAATGGTTTGAAGGTGACATTTTATTTAATGACTTGAAGTATCGTCTCACTTATATTACTAAAAACCTTAAAAGAATTTATACATACGGAAGTGATAAAGCCCAATACATTAGCTCAATTCTGACGTGGTAAGCTCACGATTTATCGCAAATATGTCGTCGCTTCAAACACCTCGAAGGTAAAGTTTCTTCTTCTGTACGCCTTACGCACGGGCAAAATCATTTTAAAAAGAGAAAACATTTTTGTACCCTACATAAAGCACACTTATTCGAAAAATGTTTTATTACTAGCACATCAGTCAAGTCATCAAAGCAAGACAGTGATTCATATTATGCAGCATATAAACGTCTTTAAATGCAAAAACTGATGCCTACGTGGATGAGTGGTCCCGACGTGGTTGGTTAAGTATAGTATATGGTGAAAGAAATAGTAATAAAATTTTTACTGTATATACTTTGCATTTGAAGAATAAGGTGTTTAACGAATCGTTTTGCAATCCTAGTTTTGTACATATAAATTTTCATTTTAAAATAAACTAATTTATCAAAAATAAACAACAACGTGAATAATTATTTTCCTTCCACCTCACATCCTACAATATAATTCAACACCCTCGCTTACATTAAAAAATGCATGTTACCATCGCGTGTGCAAGCTGCACAAGATTTTATATATTCAAGCAGCACGTAAATCAACGCCGCAGACGCGCATTGCACTGCGCATAACTCGAGCAGCGCTGCAGGTAGCACGGACAAACTCAAGCGGTGCGCGCAAAAAAAGGAAACTGCTGAACCCGCTTGCTCATTGGCCGAAGGGGAAGCAGGGGCACGCCGCGGAGAGCGGGGCTGTGTTCTAGACACCCTAGACAACTGCCGTATTCTAGAACCACCATAGCTTATCTACTGATGGTAGCTTTTTGATTGGTTGCAGATTGTTCTATTGCAGTTATTAGTGGTATTTTTTCGTCTACAAGTAGACACTTTTTTACCTCTTTTTTCTACCATACTTACACACATATACATATGTACATACATTTGGATATTTCAAAGTCAGGTTAGTAAGGCTAAGGCTGCTGCTATACAAGCGCGTTCTCCTACATTTTGTGTGGTGGTGCAGCCAATTTATCTAAGCAAATACACGAAACGTAGGCAAACGCGCCTGTATAGCAACAGCTTCACTCTACTGTCACGCTTAAGCCTGTTAATTATTTTATTATGAGACGTAGGTTCTAGTGTACATAAACAGATACGTTGTTATTAAAGTGATTTTACTACAAGTGAAGATTAAAAGTGTTGAATTTAAAATGTAATATCTGTTTTATTGGAGTCGTGATCGTTTCAACACAATGTAAACAAGCCATTGGATATGACTTTCTTTCTATTGTGCACATTTTTTAAAGTAAGTAAAGTTGACATTTGTACATAACAATGCTCTTGTGTCACGTTAGTGTTACTCAAACTGTGGAATTCCGATTTGGGTGAGATCGTGAATTATTGTCTGATCTGCAATGCTCATGCTGATGATGCGCGTATTATGCTACTATACTTGTGTATACTTGTATGCATTAAAATTTTTAATACCTATTTGTTTCACGATTTGAAACTTATCACCCCTATAAATGCTTTCAAACTCAATCTTTTCATAATATTTTTATCGGTGCGTACTGATACTAATTTAATAAAATGAAAAAAATAAACTTTTTAAAAATTTATCTTGCAGCAACGTAAAATATAAAGTAAATATAATTATACATTTTAAGATGACGCCAAAAGAAAGTACATGTTATACATTCAAAACTCACTTTTACGTGAAATGGACTTAAGAATTCTCTTGGTCGGTACCAGTTTCTATGAATTCTAATTCTGCCCGATGTAAGTAGTGTGGTACATTTTTTAGTTTAAGTCATATGGGAAGAAGAGCTCTAGTCAGTCACAAGAATGGAATAACATAACCTAACAAAATAAGTAATTATTTAAGGGATAATAATGTAAGTAAGGATAAAATTTTGTGGGTCTGACACAGTGTTATGAGACACGCTTCTTTACGAGATATACAAAGTAGTGTGCTGATTATGACAAAAATGTTTCCAGACATCTTGATCGCAAAAAAGATGCAAGTGGGTCAAACTAAAGTAATTTACAATATTACGTATGGGTTAAAAACTTTTTTTGAAAGTAAATTGATAAAGATTGTTGATGATTGTATACTTATAGGATTGATATATATTCATGATATCATATTTTATTTATAGCCTTTTTTGGAAGAACACGGGCTTCTTATCGTCTCAAAGCCTTTCAAGGTTGTATACCAACTGAGATTCTAAAAAAAGTAATTCAAGTTTCAACGGACGGTCCCAACGTTAATTTGAAATTCTTTTGAGACTTATAAGAGAAAAAATAAAGTACGAATGATGGAACTCACAAGTTAGTCAATATAGAAAAGTGTTGTTTGCATGTAATGCATTAAAAAAAGGCGTAAGAACTGTTAAGTGGGAAATCGTTGATTTTTTAAAAGTGCTATTTAATTTATTAAACAACATACCGGCACCTAGAGCGTGGTACTTGGAAAACACTCAGTCAGACTTGTTTCCTCATTTTTTTTGTGGCTTTCGATGGCTGAAAAATTTCAAGGTTTGCAGAAAAAGCCTTGAGAATGTTGCCTTTCTAAATAACTTATGTCAATACGTCATCCAAAGAAAAAACCAAGCTGAGTTGTAACTCGTTTGTGTTAGTTAAAAAAGCCCTTAATGATAAGTTGTAAGATGCCAAGTTATATTTTTTCTAATCCTTTGCTTGTGAAACAAAACCTTTTTGGACTGAATTTCAATGAAACTAACCTAAAGGTTCATTTTTATATAATGGTTTAACTGCCTTACTTGCTGATATCCTAGAAATATTGTAAAACCTGAGTTGACTTGTGATCCAAAAAATATTGCATCCCTCGACTTATCAAAAAGTAATATTTTGTTACCAGCAGAAAAAATTGATATGGGCTTTGCTACTAAAACACCTTACAAGTTTTCAAAATGTTAGTAATCTTGATACTTTAAGATTTAAGAATGATATTCGCACGATAACAAAAATCTTTTGTCAGAAAATTTTTGAGAAATCACCCCTGAAATATTCCTCCATAAAGGGTATTTCTCGCTTGAATCCATCCAATACCATCCATCAAAAATTAGCTAAGAAAATATTATCGATTGTATTAAAGAAACTAACTAAGTATTATATCTTTAGTTTTATAATAGCCAAAAAAAAGTTGAAAGAATTCAAAGAGCTTATTTAGTTTGAAAGTTCTTTAGAACTATTTAAAAATTAAAAAAAAAAGAGACGCAACTTGATGATTTTTGAATAAAATTAGGTTATTCTCATTCCACCTATAAATATGAAAATTTTCCGAACTCAGTAAAAATTGTGACGATTATTTCTCAGGAAAATTCGAAACTTGAAAGAAAATTTGTTGTAAATAAAGAATGTATTGTTGAGAATCAAACCGAATAATTGCTTATTTCACAGCAATTAATATATAATTGTATAAAATCCTATGGTAAACCTTTAATCAAATTTGAAATAACAAAGAATGTGATATCTACTGCTTGCATGTCTTCTTTCTTACATAAAGATAATTTAACACAAGATAGGAAAAAAAAAACGTAAAATAAGAAGAATAAAGAGAAAAACAAGAGAAAAAACTTAATAAAGAAAAAAATTTTAGACCATGCATTGAAAGAGAGCATGGCTATCGAAAAAGAAATCTTAGATTAAAAAAATTTGTATTCAAGCCATACTCATGTACTTAATAGTTATCGTATGTAAGGTGCAAAGTTTAAATGAAAAATTATTTACTATGTATTGTTAGACCAAACTTTTTTAAGAAATACGATCTCATGTATCCAAATGTGATGAGCAAAACGATGTGATTGAAAAAAAACAAACTATTCTATGGAATTCCTGAAATTAAGACTCTGGATAACCTGGAAATTTCAAGGAATTTTTTTATAGCGAAGTGGTAGACATCCTGCAAGTCAACCAGTCACACAAGATATGGATGGAATATGTTAAATGCTACTTACTTATATGTACTACTAGATCAACTTTTTAATCCTGTTTATAATTTTTAAAAATTTGCACTTTATCCTTATATAAGGAATCTTTTTTGAAATAGTAACAAAAAAGTTACATTTTATCGCTGTTAAGTTATAGAGTGGATTTCAAACTTAAATAGAATATGTTCATACTAGTATTAGTCTGAGTCAGGATCCGCAAGGTTGAAAGGGTTTTAGTAATGTAGGTTGGCAGCAAGGTTCTGCAAGGGGCTTCTGGAAATTTATGAAAAGCATACATGAAGATGTAAAGGATCTTAAGGGGTTTGGAGAAAACTTTTACTATGTCAGAATAACGAAAAAAAAAGAGAATGTCTCACTTATTCTGTTCAAAGGCGTTAAAAGAAGATAGGGCATAACTAGGGGTAAGTAGAGATATATGTTAAGGCTGTAGAAGGGCCAAAACAGCTTATCATTTCTTATTTGCCCATTGCCTTTCAGGCATATAGTACGACCTTTCTTTCTTGGAGTATAACCTCGATTAGTTGGTGGTAGTTTAAATGGAATAATTAGGAATTGGATCTGTGCTGGAAAAACTCTAAGATAAAAAACAAGCACACAATGAATGTCTGTGATTTTATGATGGAGGGCGGGTACGTTGCTTAGTGTAAAAGAGCAAACTTGCTCGGGTAGCCGATTTTATAAACAACACTATCACAAAATACCTTTCATTTCAAAATTTTAAGGACTTTTTATATGAATCTATCAATCTCTGCAACATTTACAGTGATTATGTTCGATTACTGCTTTATTGACTTTTTTTTCTTTGAAAAGTAAATTAGAATAATTCCTTTTATTCATTTTAAGGAAATTTATTTACATTTCTTCGGCCAAAGGTATAATTCTTATACCTTAAAACTTAATTTTTTATGTATATATGTCAATTTCATAGTAACTTAAAAACTTAAGCTAGACGAGATTAGATGAAAGTTGTAATCGCTCTCTCTCTCTCGGCCCTTGTGCATCGCGATTAGTACTGGTGTACGGGAGAGTTCAAGGTCTGAGTAGATAGCGCATCTCCAAGCTCCAGGCTGGCTGGAAAAGGACAAAATTCCTGGTATGGCAGGGCCTTTACTAGTTGACTCGCAGATAATTTGTGAGCGTGATCTGCACTATCTCTCTGTGCACTGTCGATGATACATATTTATGAAAAATCTTTGCAAATATTGTATCTAAAATCTTGCGAGCAATCGACAGCGCACCTCATATGCTTCGCACCGACTCTTTAAATTTAAACTTAGAAAATTTAACGTATTTCTACTATTTATCCCAAAAAAAAGAGAACCAGTAAAAGGACATAAATAAAAATAAAAATAGTTTATTAAATTTCTGGGTGACTGGAAGTGTCCACTTTTTATTTAATTAGCACACTTCTTTTATTAACTACAAATTTTCGTTCATAAGTGGATTTTCAACTCTGTTTTAAATTAAGAGGTTTTAACAATAATTATGAATTATGATGTTGACATTAGCAGTTAAGAAAATATAATCAATAGGCAGATACCATGTGATATCTCATGAAAAGCCAGCACGTTTCTTTATAGTATCAACGTTTAACGTAGAAAAAGGCACTTTGTTTACAAGTCCAAAAACGATGGTATAATTATTTCTAAAACTTGAAAAAAGATAAAATTGCCATTCAAATTACAGAAAAAACTCAGGTATTGAAGATTTTTTTCATGAAGCTTGTAGTTACCTATACCATTATAATGACTAGGATTGTCACGCATGGTTTTTACTTTTAGAGGTATAATTAAGTGTTCTAAAAGGTTTAGGTAAAGTTTTTTTCGTGAAATAATAGTATACTGTTTCAGCTTACGAAAAAAATTATATCTTCAGCTTAAACGTGTAAGCCATCTGTATTGTTACAAAAAAGAATGATAACTCATAGTATGTCTCAATGATCAAATGATTTGCAAATTTTATTGTGATAAAAGAAAGTTAGGAGAAACAGATTCAGCTTTTCAGGATAATACTCCGATCCTATTTTAAAAAAACGATGGGTCACATGATGAACCCTGTGTATTCGGCAGGTAATTGGCAAAAAGTCATTTTTGTTTGTAAGTTTATAAATATTACAATATTACGTGTTACGAAAAAGATACAATTATTGTATTTTTCTTTAATAATTTAGAAAATGAATGTTTGATTAAATTTTGGGGGTCGGCACGCGGAGCGCACAGGGGGCGCAGCTTCCTAGTAATTTAAAAAGTCTTGGAAACAGTTGATAGAATATTGTGATACAATTGTAAACACAGAGCCATTATCAAATTTTTTCCATTCTGGAAAACAGTAACAGAATTTTAAGTAGAAAAACAAGTAAAATTAAATAATAATAGACTAATTTTGGACATTTTAAAATTAAATGTAACTATTTAATTTGTTTGTATATTATTTATCAAACTACTGTTAGAAAAAAAGAAGAAAAAAATATACTTGGAAATTACAAGGAAATGAAGAGCCTAGTATGTGTAATGTAATATTCGCCCCAAAACTATAAAAATCTTTGATAAGTTCAGTTATTCAAGCATCATCTACTTAGCAACTTGGTTTTTTAATAATAAAACAATAAATTAGACGTCACAAATCACGACTGTGATTCTTAAAATTAATAGTGGCTTTAATAAATGGTCTAGGTCTTTACGTAAAATTCGTTGAAAAAAAATATCTAAATTTAGATTTTTGCATTATCATATACAAAATTTTCTTCTAAAAATAAATTTGCATGATGCCAGATTCAAAATTGTTCAAACAATTTTTTCAATGAAAATTTTACAAATTATTTATTTTGACTCGGAAGAACTTTTTCTACTATCTTTTGACTATAAACAAAAAAAAGTCTCTTGCAACTTTTTCTCTAGTTGATACTTTCTGAGATAGTAATAATTGAGGTTTGAAAAAATGAGAAAATAGCTATTTTCATCCATCAAAAACAGTATGAAAAACTAATAATTTTCATAATGCCATAGTTCTTAAATACTCTATAAACATCCTTGAACATATTTCCAAGGTCTTTTAAGCAATTATTTTATTGTTTTATTACCACGTTTTGGATTCTCTAAGGCACATCTATATATAACGATCAAGGGACGTGTACTTTCATACATAGATATACTTTTTCGTAACTCAAGAGAGCTTAAAGCAGAGTTGAAATACAAGGGTTTACAATAAAATAGAAGTCTAAAACGCTTTTGTAATATGTTCGAAGACGTTAATAGAGTATTTAACATTTTTGGCAAAATAAAAACTGTTGGTTTTTCATATCGTTTATCATGGATGAAAAAAGCTATTTTTGCATTTTTTTGAACCTTGATAATTAATATCTCAAAAAGTATTAACTTTACAGAAAAGTTACAAGAGACTTTTATTGGTAATATTCTAAGGATAGTAAACAATTTCTTATCGAGTTAAAAGTGAACAATTTATAAAATTTGGTAAAAAAAATGTTTAAGCAATTTTGGACCCACTTTGGACCTGGCAACATGCACATTCGTTTTTAGAAGATAATTTTAAGTTAAATAATGCAGAAAAACTGAATCAATTTAATTGCTTCAACGAATTTTTAATCACAACCTGAACTAGAAGGAGTAGAAAAAACACACATAAGTGTTTGTAAGAACTTTTTGTTGACATTTTATATAGAGTTAGAAAAGGATTTCTACGACATAAGTGAGATTTATAAATAGGTGTAATCAAAATGTCAATAAAAAATTAACTTATAACTGATGTTTAATGTAATGAAACAAGAATAAGCAACTTATTTAAATAAAATTTAGAAGGAGAAACTAAAACTCAAAAACATTTGGCATAACGTTTAACACTAAGTATAACTTACAGTACAAGATATACATCTTGCTTTCCATTCATTAAAATTAAAAAATAATTAACTATAAATTCAAAGCTTCTTCTTACTAAAAGTAGACCTCATTTACGAGCGTTTTGTGCTTGACTTATTCATTCAAACGCTGTATTTGTAATGGACATTAATTAATAAAGAAATTATAAGAATTATTAATTATGATGTTGAAGTAAAATGACGAATATGAAAATCAATCAATAAAATGAATAAAAACTTAGTCATCATTTCGAATAACTAAGGAAATATCTAAATTAATTAAAAGAAAATATTATTTTAAAATTCACTTAGCAGCATGAAAACGGTACATTCTCATCTATTAAATTTTTTCTTTCTTTGTATACACCAAAAAAAAGAGAGAAATGAGCATAAGTTATTATATTTGTTAATATAACCGATCAATTAAAAATTTAAAGCAGCAATGATTTTTAACTAATTTATCTTCATAAGATTAAAGACGAAAAATTCGATAAAATTAGGATGTATAAGGATTTGAATACATCTAATAATATAACATTTTTAATGTAATCTTGGGAATTTGTTATCTGGCAGTTAACTTAATTCAGAATAAATTCAAAGTGCTAAGAATAATAATCTAATACTTATAATTTTAAATGTGTAATATTTAATTAACATTTACAATTTTTTTTTATTATTAAACTTTTGACAAAGTACCATAAAGCTGACTACGGATTTAAAACATATTTACGAACATCTATGCTTATTTTATTAAATGTTTGTTCAAGTGCTTTGTTAATAGTCACTGCAAATGCTGATCTGACAGAAAAGTGTCTTCTTTCTAAGTAAGTAGATAATCCTAGTCACAGTTATAAGTAATAGAATTTAAAAAAAAAACAATATTATTTTGTCCATCATCAGTTGAAATCGTACACTATAGTAAATGATTTAAAAAATCAAAAATTTGTAATCAAGTTCCACTCCACAATTCTTCATCAATATTGATGTTTCTTCTTAACACTATTATAAAATGTATTCTTTAAAGCAAGTTAAATGGGTGATTCTGCCGTAACTTGCTCAGATTAAGTCTGGTACTTGCACTTGCATGCCGTAATGAAATCCAAAACTGTAAGAACGTTAGATTTTGTTAAATGTTATTAACTTCACTTGACATTTCGTCTACTACCGATATATCAATCTCTTCAGTGCGATAATCAACCATTTAGAGTCGAATTTTCCATTGTGACCCATGTCCACAACTCAATTTTACTCATAAAAACTTTTACCGGTAAAAAATAATGCTTATCTGCCACTTGGGTGTGTAAGCATTATATACTTAAAATATTGGGGATAGGATTCGTACCTTAGCCCCACTAACAACTGACGAAGATAAGTGAGTTTTTACTGCATACATTTCGTCCACATATTTACACCATAATAACGGTTTCAACCAAAATCAGTTCAAACTAGTAACTTTTTCGATTGAAAATGCTAAATAATGATCATTTTTCAGAGTATAGGACTAATATTAACAGATCCTCATGATAGTAGTACCAGAAGTTGTTACGTCTCGAATAGCCAAGCACTTCTATTTGCGTATTTCGTGTGTACAAACATTTTATTCCATTCTGACCCCCCATGGAACAACCACTCGGTGTACGTTTGTAGGTACACAAACTACAGTTTTTTTATTGCATTTGAGGCAAGTAAATTTAGTATGCGTGGACAAATCATTGTAATACGTCTATGAGTCATACGAGCGCTATAAACTTTGGAAATTCCATTCCGAACTTTTCCATTTCGACCATACCTCACCTTAAAGTGACGTTTTTTTTCGTTTCAAAGCAATCAATCCCAGCCAATTTTTTTTCCATCACTGCTGGACTAAAAGATGAAGCACGTGTCCCCGGGTTTCGTCCAATTGGCCTCTTTTCGCTACATAAACGCAAAAATGGTGGTGCTACTTTCAACGTTGATAGCCAAGTGGTGCATTCCATTAAGCGGCTTTATCCGAACTTAAATGAAAGCAAAAACATAGTCGTAATGATTAAATCTTTGAATTTCATGCTCTGAAAAAAAAGTTATAGTGATTTTATAAAAAAAACTGAATTTTAGCCAGAAGCAATGTAAAATAAGGCCCTCTTGGATGTGTAAGTGATTGATGTCATAACAAAATCTGAGGCGGTTTTTCACTATTTTCCAATGACGATAGCACATATATGAATTGTATCACAGCGTTGCAGAGCCTTTTGAGCAAAGTTTTTAGAAATGGCTGTAAAATATTTAAAAAAAAATTATATGCTTATTATGAAACATGCTAATTTCTCAAATTTTGTCAACATATTCAAAACTATGCAGAAGTGATTTATAAGTATCAATAAACTGTAAGGATTTAAAATATTTAGAGCATCAACAATACAGTTGCTGTTACTTTTTTTTTTAAGAAATAAATAATGGTATTTACAGCTCCTGAATTTGTATACACATGTTGACTTCTTAAAATATTTTTGCATAGTAAAATATGCATGCATGTATTACTTCGTCCATACGTGTATGTGGTAAGAATGCATTGGTGATTTCAGTCAACGTTAGCCATACACACAGCTAATTAAATACACCTGCACGGACTATTATAAAGGAAATTTTATTTTTCTATCAAATTTTCTGATGGGCACTTTTTATTTACCTGGTTAACAAAAAATGTCTACCATGCTGAGCAAACAATAGTAGCTATATATTTACAAAAAATGTATACACATATATAGAGCGTGCGGTGGCTTAGTTGGCTAGGTCGTGGATTGGCACACGGGAGACTACGGTTTGATTCCCGGCCAGTGCAACTTATCGGGCAAGTACCTCTGCAATTTTTCATACGTGCTTTTTCACCATGCAATGTTCCACAACAAGGGCTTAGGCGACCTTCTCGCAGCGAAAATTGCCTCATTTTCCCCTACCCCTCTCCCGTAGTGGGAGGCCTCCCCATCATTCTTCCCTTTCTTCTACCAAAAGCTAAGCGCCCATAGTAGCGCCCTTATTAAAGGAGCTGGACGTAGAGCACTATAATATATATATATACATTAAATAAAATCTGCAAATATTAATAAAGTTTATTGATACTGTTAATAGTTTTTCTGTCTCGTAACTATTGTCACTTATTGTAGATGCTTCCTTTCTATTACATTAATTAGTTTATGCTTGTCACTGTTAAAACATTGTTTATCAGTTAACTCTTTATCAAAGTTATTGTAAGTTAACTTATAAGTTTTTAAAACAATGAAGGTTACTTTTCTATAAATTATAGTAACTCTTCTCTTGTCCAGAGCGTCATAAATATTGACTACAAAAGTTATATAACATTATAGCGTAATAATAATTACGATGGATGTAAAATTAACAAAAAATACCATATGGAGTCTCTTTTTTTTCCATTTTGTTTTTCGAAGATGACGAAAAAGATGACTCCGTACTACTAGGAGTGGGTTCCATTGGGATTTCTTGTTCTATAGAACAGTCAGGTCCACTCCATCCTTTTTCACAAAAGCATCTGTTCAAATTATTGCAGACCTAAAAAATAAGAAATTCGTTAGAATAAATAACTAATCCTCAAATTTTATCAGTAAAAAAAAAAAAAAAGCAATTATGACAAAAACAAAAGAACTTGTTAATTCTTGAAATCCCTTTGACGTTAATTTCTTTTACATAGAAGCTTACACGGCTTTTATTGTCACGTAAACATAAATATTGCAGCTCTCCGTTAACTGTCAGCAAAATGTTTAAATAAAACACCTTGTATGATTATTATTTCAGTCTCATTTGGCACATATTGTTATTTTCTAAAACTTTTTGTCAAATTAATTTGAACCTGTTTTGTGATTTATATAATTCAACGACTAGTAAGTTTGATCTTGTTGCAAGAGCTGGGCATGTGTACTAAGTATAGTGAGTTAGTTAAAACTGACAAATGTATCAAAGCAGATAAAAAAGTTTTAATATTACAAAGCATGACCATTTCTCCATATAAGCTTACAACAAGATTCAAAGAAGATGACATTTAACATTCTTTAAGTTTCGTAGAAAATTCTTCATACTATAAAACCAAATTTTAACCATAGCAATAAATAAACAGATTAACTTAGTGTTGTTACAAGTAACCGTTGGTTTTTCCTTGGCACACTCTAAATGACTTTGCGAGCAGATATTTAAGTATAGAGGAAGATTTTTTCTGACGGAAACTCCTATCTTAAGAAATTACTAGTTCATCGCTACTTTGTTTGGATTTTACTTTTATCTTAACCGGTAAAAATCTTTTTCTAGAATAATCATTAGTTATTGATGTTGTACTGCTACGTGCCTAGTTTATATCGGTTCTGAGAAGGTATTTTACAACTAAGTAGCATTGTACATCCTAAGTACATTAATTCGTTTTAAGCACTTACTCTAAATAGCAATGTTGTATATTTTTAGTTGGAAATAATAAAGTACTCAAGGAATGAGCTTTTTTGGCCTTGAAGTAAACGACAGAATTATTTGTCACAAAGTTTATTTACATTGCAGCATATTATAACATCACATAGTCAGTGCTTATTTATAGCAGCCGGCTGCTAATTGCATGGCTGCTGCCAGAATTCCTCATCCTCAAAGGTGGAAAAATAGTAGAAAACAGCTTGCTGTGAGTGTATCAGCTACAAAAACTCTTTCTTTATCTTAACGGAAGTATAATTAACATTCTTATTCCGCTAATCAACAAATTTTGAAAGTTAAAATTTTAAGATTCATTAATAGATTTGTTTAACATTTTAAATACCATTTGCCGTTCTACGGACTTGGTCTGAGAGTAGATAATTATATCAGCTGTTAGATGTAACAAGTAAACCTTGGATTTTTCATTGACTTATTCATTACATAACCGTCCTGCTTTATTTTAAATCAGGGGACGATAATTACAGCATCAAGATTCTATTTTTTCTCAGCTAGATGACACAAACCAAAATGTGGAGATAGCAACAAAGATAGTACCATATTAAAAAATAACGTTCAACAAAAGCAACAGTAACAACAGAGCTTAACAGTTTGTTTAAAGTAAGATGCATAGTATTTTGGTGCTATAGCCCTCAATAATAAAAATTTTTTCTGTACTTACAACTAATTAGGAATATATTTTTATCTGTCAGAGCTTACGTGGCTAAGCATCAAGAGATATAACCTTAAGGCTACAGATAATGCGGATAGTTTAACAAAGCTGAATATTAAAATCTATTGTGTTTTGGTGTTTGAGTCGATCAAAACTGTAGATTAGAATTTAAAAGCTGTGTAGCTTTTAAACATCATGAGTTTCCTTGACAACCGTAAATTGTTACTTTTTCAAAGTTTTCTTCATTATATACGAGGATTATACTAATTTCAGGTTAACACTGGGCTCTGTTGTTGTCGTGATTCTTTGATCCAAATCTTGACCTTAGATGTTGTGCAGGGATATTTTTATTTAGACTGTACAACCATCACCAACACTGTAAACAGTAAATATGTAAGTGATGTAAGAAAAATTTTCATGCATACATCTGCTCGATTAGATATTAGAACTCAATACTGGCTAAGCATTAGTTTTTCTACACATTGAGAAATTTGAGTAGCTATTAATAAGGAATATGATAATTCTTTTAGTTAAAAAAAAATGTCTATTGCTAAGTATTATTAACAAAAGTTGGAAACATAAAATAAATCATCATATGAAAAAAACCAATACACGACTACGTATAATATGTTGAAAACTGATAGTACGTTGGTAAAATTTCTTTCCATTTTTAAATGATATTTTGACGTAATTATTGTGGAAGCAAAGTTTAACGTATAATTAAAAAATCTCCATCGTACAGTGATTTATAATATTACTTTTAATAGAAATTGCTAGTAAATCAACATTTTATTTTTTACATTGTAACATTTAATGTTTAGTCATAAACAGATATTTTTATTCCCAACAGTTACTTCTAAAGGAACAATTTCTTAATTTTTTCTGTACTTTTTTATAATTTCAAATTTTAATGTGTAACCATGGTTTTTAAAATGTGTAATTTATTGATTTACAGTAAATTAACAACCTCGTAAATGAAGTAACAATGACATCGCTTGCTGTGAAACTAAGATTAGAAGGCATTCTCTCTCACTATTGTCTAGATTGCTTGCTACTTTAGAGCTGATGGTTCGTGAGAATAAAGAATTCTTTTTAACTGGTTCTTTTAAAGATACAGGCAAACAACGAGAAAACTGAGGTTATGTTTTCGCCTAGTCCAACCTTTACTATTGTGCGTGTCAATCATGTAGTTCCCCTTCAGAAAACCCGTAAGAATGGTTATTTTAGGTC
This sequence comes from Copidosoma floridanum, assembly GCF_036245765.1. Lineage (NCBI taxonomy): Eukaryota > Metazoa > Arthropoda > Insecta > Hymenoptera > Encyrtidae > Copidosoma > Copidosoma floridanum. Next base: position 6,607,558 of record NW_028321904.1, on the reverse strand, counting down.
TTTCTAGCTTCCTTTTTGAGGTATAACTTTTCTCAAATTTTTAGAGATTATGTTCTGCCGCAAATTTTTCGAAGAATTTGGAAACTGTCATATTTATTCTTTAAATATGGCATAGAAAAAAATACATTTTACTCGTTCTTTTTAGAATACAGTCGAGTAAGAAGATAATTAAGGTTACGTTTGTGAATAGTCCAAACTCTATGTATGGGCACGTTGATTGTGTAAATGACCTTTTGAAAAGCCGACGTGCAACACGTATAAATGTATACAATATACGTACGTCTTCTTGGCCTCTAGTACAGGTATGTACAGATATCTCCCTTTTCCTTTATCTTTTTTTAATACATATACCTCAGCTTAAGCAAGCGCATCGGTTAAGTCGTAGTGTAGAAGTATACATACCATACGTATATAAATATAGGTATAGCAGCAGCGTGAAAGAAATTTAGCGTGTGGTGTACACGCAAGTAAGAGAGATGGAGGGAGAGATAGTGTAAAAGAAAGGATTCTAAGAAAAGGGCTTGAGCCACAGGCTTGGTGGCTACGTTTTTTCGTAACGCATGTCCCCTCATGCGGCTGTTCACAGCCCAACATAAGAATTTTCACTTTCAAAAATTTAAAAAATGATCATATTTATCAATAATGACTACCCGTATTATTTAATGTGTAGAAAAACTGATGCTTAGCCAGTATTGGTTTTTAATATCTAATCGAGCAGCTGTATGCATAAAAATTTTTTTTACATCACTCATAAATTCACTGTTTAACGTGTTGGTCATGATTGTATAGTCTAAATAAAAGTATTCCTGCACAACATCTTAGAAACAAGTTGGGATTAGGCTTTTTTAAAGAATGACGACAAGAACAGAGCCAAATGTATACCTGAAATTAGTATAACCCTTGTATACAATGAGCCGTTTAAAGAAAACTTAAAAAAAGTAACAATTAACCTTCGTCCAGTAAACTCTTGATGTTTGAAAGCTACGCAGCTTTTGAATGCTGATCCACAACTTTTATCGACTCAAACACCAAAACACAGTAGATTTTAATATTAAGCTTTATTATTCAGCTAAAAATTTGTCACAAGTTCTTACACAAATTCTTATGTAATTTCTTACATAATTTTTTATGTAGTTTCTTACATATTTTCTTATGTAAGTTCTCATATAAGTTCTTTAAATATAACTTATGTGAGAACTTGTACACATTCTTACATTTGCTTATCAACTAAAAACTTATATAAGATCTTATGTAATTTCTTATAAATGTTCGTGTATTAGTCGATTGAATGTAGTTAATTACTATCTGCATACATACAAAGTGAATTTTAAAACTTTTTCTGCATCAAAACTATTAAAATAGTTAAAACAAATTAGTAAATACCAAAAAACGCATATCTAACCTCCACTTAGGGGGTTTGAATCTGGTCCAGAGAATCTTTATCTAGGTAAACTATTCACATTATCTGTAGACTTAAGGTTATATCTCTTGATAGATGGCCACGTCAACTCCAACAGATAAAAATATACTTCCAATTAGTTGTGAGTACAAAACAAGAAATGAAAACAAAAAATAAAATAAATGAAAAAAATGTAAAGGAAATGAAAACAACAAACCAGGGGGTATTAAATGGGTCATGGGACCCACGGTAAGAACGAAGTTCTTTAAACATGAGATGAGTATTGACACAATTTCTTAAGTAACAAGGGGGTCACCAGACCCGTAGGAAGAACAATGCTCTATTAAAGTTAGTACTGCATTTATGCAGTTTACTAAGACAAAAACTTGAAAAACGAACAAAAAAAAGTAAAAAAACAATAGTTCAGTACTCATGATGGTGAAACTTCGTGAGAACGTCGTGCATAAATACAGTACTCACGAAGTTTTACCATCGTGAGTACTGAACTATTGTTTTTCAACTTTTTTTTATTCGTTTTTCAAGTTTTTGTTTTAGTAAACTGCATAAATGCAGTACTAACGTCAATATAGCTTCGTTCTTCCTACAGGTCTGGTGACCCCCTTGTTACCTAAGAAATTGTGTCTATACTCATCTCATGTTTAAAGAACTCCGTTCTTACCGTGGGTCCCATGATCCATTTATACTTCCTGGTTTAATATTTTAATTTTCCTTAAAATCTTTTAATTTGTTTTAATTTTAGTTCTTATTCTTTGTTTTTCGTTTTTTTTTATTCAATTTCCTTAATTTTTTTTTATTTCTGCTTTTTCCTTATATTTTATTTTGTTGTTTTTTTATATTTAATTAAATTACTTTTTTTTTTATTTTTTTTTTAATTTTTTTATTTTTTTTTTCATTTTTCTATTTAGTCTTCTATTTTTAACTCCCTTTTTTCGTTTTAGTCATTTCTCGTTTTTTTTACATTTAATTTTATTTCATTTCATTATTTTTAATACTTCATTTTATTACTTTCCTCTTAATTTTTTTTGTATTTCTCTCATTTCATTTTCTCTAATTTTTTTTTCAATCTTCTTTTTTGTATTTCATTTTTTATTTAATTTTTTTTTATTCCATCGCAATTTTTCATGAGTTTTTATGTTTATTCTTTGCTGTTTTTCTAATTCATTTCGTTTTATTCATTTTTTCAAATTTTATTTTTTATATTTTTATTTAATTCACTTTTTTACTTTTTTTTTTTTTATTTTATTTTTAAATGTCTTCTCGGGTTTTATTCTTTTTTTTAAATTTTATTGATTTAATCAATTACTATATTTATATAATTATGTGAAAGTGTTACATAATTTGTACGTCAAATTCGTAATTAGCGCCCTCAAAAACCATTGATACGTTCTGCAACTCTATTGTATATGTTTGTTTTAATAATTTATTTATTTATAAAATAACTTACTTAAAAGAGTATTTATAAGCATCATTTTTATGCCAAAAACATTAGGTTTCAAAAAAATTGGTCGGTATTTTATGCATCAAAGGCATAAAATACCAATATTTAATGCGTATTAACGCACCTTACTAGATTAAATCTACATAACCATATTTATGCTAATTAAATTTTTTGTTTTTCTAAATTTATTATTCAGAAAACAAATAAATCATTAATTATTAATTGAATGTATTATCAGTAAAAGCATATGAAAATGAAGAATAAGTTACAAACCACACAATAAGTACAAGAAACCAATTTCCTATAGTTGGCAGCGTTCGTAGCAGAGAGGGTAAGGTTCTCGACTTGTATACAGCAGGTTGAGGGTTTAAATCTTTTCATTCGAAAGTGTTTGGTTTTTTTTTCTCATTTTTTCTTTTTTTTAGATTTGTAAAAGAAAGAATTCTAAGTCAAATACAAATTATTATGAGAAAATAAAATTAAAATTCGTTTACAAATTAATTGCTTAGGAGTGTGAAAGGGAATGGTAGGCAAAGGTATGCAGGAGAGTAGCGCAGCACAGTTGAAAGATACATGGTGGGCTGAGGGGAAATGTGTAAGGAACTTATGGTGAGGGTGATGGGTTAAGGGGGGAAACTTAGGAGGAAGAGACTTTCGGTAAGCCACTTCCGTTTTATCAAATCTGTCTTTTTTTAAATTCCAGCCCCCCCCCCTCCCCAGTACGCGACATAAAGAACTTCGTTTTAAAAAATATTTATTATTAAGGGCTATAGCACCAAAGTACTATGCATCTTACTTTAAACACACTGTAAGGCTCTGTTATTGCTGTTACTTTTGTTGAACATTATTTTTGACATTTGATTTCATCTTTGTTGCTTTTCCTACATTTTGCTGAGTGTCATGCAGCTTAACAAAAAAAAATATCTTGATGCTCTATTTATCCTCCCACGTTTTAAAACAAAGAGTAGGGCAGTTATTATTATGATTTAGTCAATGAAAAATCCCAGGTTTACTTGTTAGATCTAACAACTTATATATTTATCTCCTTCTGGATCAAGTCCTAAAAACAAAAAATGATAATAAAAATATCAAACAAATCCATAAATAAAACTGTAAGTTACAACTCTTGAAATTTGTTGTCCAGCAGAATAAAATGTTAATTTCACTTCCATAAAAATAAAGAAAGGGTTCTCATAGTTGGTACACTCACAGCAAGTTATCTTTCTTCTTTTTCAGTACCTTTGAGGACGAGGAATCCTGGCAGCAGCCATGCAATCAGCAGCCAACTGCTATAGATACACACTATGTGATGTAATGTAATAATTTGCTGCAATGTAAATTAACCTTGTGACAAATAACGATGTCATCTACACCAATGCCGAAAAAGATTATTTCTGGCGAACCTACTTATAACCAATTGAAAATATGCAACATTGCCATTTAGAGCAAGTGCTTGGAACGAACTAATGTACTTTGAGTGTACATTGTGTTAACCATAATACTCAATATCACAAGAAATTGAAAAAAAAAATTTTTAACAAAGACCTTAACTAAAGCATTTAAAAATTATAGTTAGCTCAAAGAAATGTCATTACAGTAACAACCAAATGCTTAAGTGATAACGTAAATAATAATTTTTAATTTCATATTACGTTGGGTAAACAAATAATCGTACATCATTTTGATCAGTAAATGCTTTTCCGAGTAACACGTAGTTTCCTAAATGATTATTAAGCATGAAGATAACTAGAAATATGCTTTATTTTATGCTAAATTCATGTCTTATTGTATAATTTAATGCTCATATGAAGTATGCCCTAGAGTATATCTTTACATATAAATTATCTACAGTTTTGGTCAAAAAAATAGCAGCATTGCGCAAGCCAGCAGATAGCTATAATAGGACAGTAAAAAATGAGGTAAGATAAAAGTACCAATGATCGAATGATTTTTTGGTAAAATTGCGTTTTAAAATTCATACAAAATTATGTAGAAGATAACATGAGCATTTAAACTGTTGTTGATACATTTTGCCGAATACTTATTAAAAACATTATTTGATTAATTTTATCTTATCAAGAAGTAATTTTTATTTAACAAAGACTCACTATGTCATGTTGTACCTAATGTGAAACACTTTTTGGAATGCATGTCCCAATAGTGGTACGTGATGTCCCAGTGGTGAAATGTACATGTTATTTCAATGGAATCTATGTGCTTCACCAATGGGATATCTGAAATTTCAGATTATGTTTTGAATTGTACGTATAATGAAATATTCATTTCAATAAACTTTTTATTTCATTGTAATGCAATTGAAGAAAGATGATAAGTTTTGTGGATGTAATAAGACACCACTTTAAAGATCTGTAATGAATTTTTTCCAGTTCTCAAACGTTTATTATTTATTGACTTTTCCACCATTGGGACATAATTAAAAAATGTGTTCCAGCACTGGTACTTTTACCTTATACATTATTTACATTTTTGCCAAATGTTGCAGCAGCAAAATTAAATCCTTAGATTCGCGCTCCTTACTATATAATAATGCGAGCATGATAATTAGTCACTTTTTTGTGCGAGTTACAAAGTTAGTGCCATTATACTCTACGCTTATAAGGATTTCTATGGTTAAACGTATAATGTCGGATAAGCAAAAATATTTATTAGTACAGAAAACGTCATATTGTTACGTTCTTATATTAAAATGTATTAACTTTGTTAAGAGCTACAATCTCAGATGTAATGTGGCACAGTCTATTTAAATGAATTATACTACACAGCTAAAAAGCAGAAAGATAAACCACCAAATACCAGAAGATACACGATGTTTCATGATAAAAAGCAATTGAAGCTTACAAACTTATTTTTATCGATCAAAAGTCTAATAAAAAAAGAAACATTCTTGAAATTGTGTAGTTTTCTTATCTATAATACTGTACCAAAGTATTTTTTATTAATATAAACTTTTTTTCTTAAGCAAAAGTATTATAAATACTAAGCTAGTAGGCTCATTGCACTATATTTATGAACTAATAGTGATGAAAACCAAACACTCAACATTTGATTTCAGGGGTTTTGCAATCAGCCAGGCAGGCTAGACAAATGTTTCAGTCCTTTCGAATTGTCGTAATATTATTCTCAATTGACAAAAATTATTACTTGTTATTAATACTAATAATACTTTTTTCCTTTTACTCATTCTTTAAGTACCGTTTGTGACTTCTACTTAATTTTTTATGTCCAAATTCAGTTTATTGAAAGCTTTACATTTACAAGTATGAAAGAAACTGTTAAATACCTAAGGGTACAAGAAGTCATCTGTCGAAAAATAATAATAACTGATTTGTCTATTCTAATAGATTATGGAGGATTAGAGATCGAACAACGTTATTCACAAATTTGTGACACTTTCTCGCCAACAACTGTTTATAAAAATATTTTTTTTTTTTTGAGTAAAAGTAAGCTAAACAGCAGACTGCTCAGTTTATTGCACCAGCTTTTATATTGATAAGCAAGGAAATCTTGTAATAAGTTATTAAATTTAGGGTCATAGCCAACAATCAGGCAGGCTAGATAAATCTATGGGACCCATTTCAATTTAGTGTTACTATTTTTAATTGTTGATTGATGATAACTGAGAATGCTTAATTTTTTTTCATCCAGGCTTTAAATCCCATTCGCGACTCTTAGTTTACGTTAAAAGTCTAAAATTAGTTAGTTTGGAGAATTTATTTTACCGGAGTTATAAGGACTGCTAAATACTTGGAGGTGCAAGATGTCACCTGTTTAATACATGGTGCTTCTGAACCTAATTTTGTAAATTAACATCTGGAGGCAGAAAAAATAGATTTTTAAAATGTAGACAGTTTTTTTTACAATTCTTTATCAAGCTGTTTCTTAGTTAGATGAACTTTTAATTTTTTTTTTTTTTATACCAAAAGTCTTACAAATAATAAGATGACAAGTTTATTGGCACTACCTTTCATATTACTTAAAAATCCAATCAAAAATATTAATATCCCATTATGAGAGTTGTGATCAATCAAGTAGGCTACATACGTTTTTGGGCCTTTTCTAATTATAGTCTTATATTAAGTTGTAAACTGATTAAACTTTTCTGTAAGTACTAGTTTTGCATAATTTTTTTTTAATAATTTTTATTCAAAATTTGATTTGTAACTATCAGTTAATTTTAAAAGGCTGGACGCAGTTCTTTAGGTGGATTATTTTCATTTAATTAAGAGAGAAAGATTGCTTAGTACCACAATATTTAAGTGATAGTTGCTGTTATCACATCTTATAAACTGTAATTGTATGTTTTTGAATAGCAGAATAAAGAAGTTTATGGATAAGGTCGCACAACAAGCATTAAATGTGAATTAACAAAGTTATAATCTTCATTAAGTGCATGGGTATCAAAGTAGTCAGGCTAGCTACTTTAATTTTCTAACGATTTTTTATTAAATAGACATAACAAGTTATTTTACATTCATAAGTACATGGTGCGTTTTGTGGAATGTGTTGTTGTAGGAGTATCATGACATGGTTGAAGATGATAAGTTTCGGATTTTTGCAGTTAAGGTTGATTTTATCGGCTTTTTATTTAGAAATAGCAGAGATCTCATTATTATTTACGTGAAATATTGACTAGAATATTCTACTGTTTGACATATTTTTATACGTTATTTATAGTATTCACAGTATTCACAGTATTCACAGTATTTGCAATATTTAGAGTATTTACATTGCTTATAGGACGTACATTGTTTCCAGTAAACAGAGATAAGATTTTACATTTATGTGTAACTTGTTATTGTATTTATTAATTTTCAAATTTGCACACACTTTGGTAAAAAGATTTTTCTACACTACCAATATTTGTTGATTTTGTACGTGTGTGATCACTGAAATCAATCTAGCTGATGAAAAGCTTACTGTTCCTACATATTCTATAATAAGTTTATGTGAACTTCGTGAATGTACTAATACAACAACCCTAAAAATACTATACGTAATTTTTTTTTAAAAGTTACTTATATTGTGTTAACTTTACGCATTCAAGACCAGAACAGTGTGAAAGGAAAGTCCAACATAATCTTCTTCATAAAACATCGATTTTACCTTAAGGTGACCAATGATATGATAATCTAAAGTTCTCCTAATTTTTATTATGCATTATAAATAATGTTTTTGCAATTTTGCAATAAAAAATATCATGTGATCATTTAAGTCCCTTTTATGATAATTAGATAGATAGATAGATAACTAGATAGATAATTAGTTAGTAACCCTAATTTCTCACAATAGAAAAGTTGGTAAAGTCGAAATTCTGACTGATGTACTAATGCCCTCATTGAATCAATGTATAAAAGTGACGCATTATAAAGGCTAAAAGAGCTGCTTCCAAATAATTATTTATTGTTTTTTTAAATTGTATTCTAGCTCTCTCGTCACACAAAGAATTTTTACCAAGCCATAGAGAGATTTATGGAATAACTTAGTAAGACTTACTTATACTTATGTGCTTGTTAACATTGGCACTAGAAATATATGGAGCTGCGATACGAATTTCAATGGGCTTTGAACCATTTCTAAAATTCTTGAAATTCATGATAGTTTTTACTCATATTTTCTCTACCTGCTGGTAATATCTTGTTGATCAAAGCACCCTGAGTCTAAGAGATGGTGTTAATACTAATATTACTCGTGACGTCACGCCCACCTGACATTGTCTGCACTTGAGTAAAAGAGTGTCGTTTCATTTCTTTAACTACTATTGTGTTTTTTAATCAGGTAAATCTATTATCTAAAAATACAAGAAAAAAAAAGTTCATTCCGCCACTAGGGCGCAAAGTACGAACAAAAGTACCCAAAGGGTATGAGTAATATACGTTGGTGCTTAAGTTGCGTTTACTGCTATCTTACTTAAAGCATGTAGTAAATTGTGACTTTTCACCCTTGGGCTGCACTTTGCATTTTTTTACTCCAAGATAGAAAAATCATAGACGTGATGCAGGCATATATACTTTAAACAACAGCACCCCTTGGGTACTCAAGTTCATTCTTTGCAGTTTGCATGCTATATACGTAGTGTACAACTTTCTCTTCTCAACTGTACACTTAGCTATTATTGATGCTCTACGGCAGGAAATAAAGAGCACTTTAATAATGTAACATTTTTATCACCTCCTGTAGTGCATACATGATTTCCGGCGCAACTGAGATGGGAAAATGTTTTCTTTTGTTACGTTGCACAGTGGGATAAACTGATATTTTTCGTTTCAAAACTATGTAAACTTCCTTGGAAGAAATATTTTTTCATGAAAGTTTTTGGATCTTATAGGTATGATGACAAGGAATAACAGAAAATTTAGGAGAAATGTTAAAAAAAAAAAATCTTAACCTACAAATTATGGATTTTTTCAGAAATTTTTCAATTTACTTTTTTTTTTCTGTTGGAAAATGTACTCATGTGGTATTTCAAAAATTTTTTTGTGTTTTAAAAAGTCTTTCTTGTTCTCTTTATTTATTCTCCTAATGTTAGATTTCTCAGGAATATAAAGTAGCTTGATCAAATAAATGCCTTTGATAATTATTATCATATAATAATAAAAAAACGATGAATTGCAATGATGTCATGGATGCTTTTAAATTATTACGTGCTTGTTTTACTCTTAATCGGATTCTATTTTTGTGTCACTTATATCATCATCGTTCTTCCTGTAAATGTTTATAATCGCATAATTGACATTGGTTCATAATTATCATAAATAATCCTTTTCATGGCTATTTTCGTTTATTTCTAACAAAATTTCATTTTTCAATAACCTTGCAAAGATAAATTATATTATTTATTTTGATTTCATTTGCATAATAATCAGTCTATCTTACCATTACGGGTATTAAAATTCATTAAACAGAGTAATACTAAATTCTAAAATATTGCTTTAATACAGTAGTAAAGAGACAAAACAGTCCATTTTTTACTTTACATTAGGTATTCAAAATAATAGCCATATAAGATGTACTAAGTGGCAACATTTTATTCAAAAGTATTCATCGCTTTTGTAACTAAAGTGATCAAAAAAGTATCATATAATTTATTACTGTACGATTTAAGACGTAATTTAAATCAAATGTACGATATCATTAAAGTTTTGTGATGATGTATACAAGTGTTTAAAAGTATTTTTAAGAAGCCGGTAAATGAATTTCAACTGTATTCTCAGTTCGAAACAAGATAAAATTGTTAAGTTTAAGTTTAATAATAAGTACAATTGAATCTATCTTTTAAATAAAAAATAAAATAATTGTTTTGCTTAGTGAATATAACAAGTTCAAAATACTGCACATAGAATGACAAATTCATTATGTATTTTTTTTTTCCCCTAGCGTATAATACAACTGTTATTAGAGTTTCTGATGTAATTAATACATTTACATAAAGAAATAGGATATTACGATTTTTTAACAATGGTAATATATAATATTATGCCTGTATTGATTTTTGAAATCCATTACTTGTTGACTGTCTCTAATTTTATTTAATATTACACTGAAATTCACAAGTTTAAAAAGAACTTTGTAGAGACTATATAAGTGATTTTACTTACTATGATCACATGAATCCACTTAAGTCTTGAACGTTTTTATGATTCGCCTTTAGCCGTTGACTTTGTTCAATGTATTCTAATGAAATGATAGGGTCTGTCATGTAAACTGCCCTATTAAAAACGTACAAAATTGTAAGCTTCCTGCTTATTTGTTGTGCGTGTACAGTCCAATTTCTGCGATAATACTTGTGCCAGCTTTCACTACAATCTTCGGAAAAATATGCTAAAGGTAAAGGGAACTTTTTCGCCATCTCACAACTATGAGCAAGCAATTTGTGTAATGTGGGGCTCATTTTTGCCCAGGGATAACATTCGTAATACTTTTCATTTTCACCAGCGTTTCATCTAGTTCAAGAACTTCAGAAAATTTTTCTGGTTCCGCGAAGCATTTTCGAGCAACGTTACCGTTTGTAGTGGTACCATGCCCGTGAAGGACTTGGTCAACTCGAACCTTGAATTTTCGTATATTCTATTTTGTACAATTTGAGTTCGCTCATCTGCCTTTTGTGAAATAATATGGATATTACAATGCAAACTAATTTAGTTAGGTTACTGATGTGACACTTCATTTTTCTTAACAATTAAAAATATGAACTTTTTTGCATTACGTAATAGCTATATTTGACAAAAACCAACTTCGTTCATGATCAATAATAATAACTTTTAAGAATACTTTGGATACACAATTATATTTATGAAGAAACACTGTAAATTTAAGTTTTCTAACAGAGTTATTCATTAAAATATCCAATAGCATCAATTTTGGACTTCATGTGGAAAACCCAATCATATGTGCATGCTAACTCAATTACTCAAAACGTTGGTATGTGTGTTTTTACATAAATATCTATGAGTAAATATTACACGGAGAGGGAATTCACACGTTGAACGCATGGAGGTTAGCTGGCTTTCAGCGCATGCGGCTTCCCTTGCGTTGAAAGCACGAAGTTGTAGCACTGAAAGCATCGAGTATACCTGAGCGGTAAACGCAAGGAGCGTGATGGGTTTGACGCTCGGAATCTGTTGCGTTTGATTGGTGCTCAGCTGGTATATATATACATAACCATCAAGGAAATCCACATGCGCTGAAAGCCAGCTAACCTCCATGCATTCAACGTGAGAATTCCCTCTCCGTGTAGTTATTTACATTCAAACAATTGGTCAAACATGGAAGGTACAACCTTAAGGTTACATCAAATGCAACTGAGTGACAAACTTGTCCGATTGTTTGGATTTTTATTTAAAATCAAAAATTGTATTGCATTGCTTAAAAGAAGTCATAAGCCCTGCTGTGTAAGGTTTAAAAAAAGTAAAATTTTTTTTTTTAATTTTTAGTGCGATAATGTGGCCTAATTATTACAATTACGTCTTGCAATTTTCATTAGAAAGTAATTTTTCGTATCCTTTATTTAGTTACACACGAAAGATACACATTAACTCCAGTCACTGCATGTGCTACGGACTAGCGAAAAGAAGAGTTTTTCAATTTATATTTTACCTTTAATATTAGCATAGCATTAATCATCCATGTTTGCAAAGGATGTCTGTATGATATGTGGGTAAGATTTTCAAAAGCTTTTATTTCAGCATGTAGAAGACCAAAGCCAAGCTCCATAAATGATTCATCAATGCGATGAAAATCGGTTGATACATCTTTATCGAATTGAGAATTAGTGCCAAAGCAAATATTGCATCTACATGTAGCTTTGTTTCCTACCATTGCGTTTACACATTTTCCGTCTAGTAATGTAACATAAATCTTGAATGACACTTCTGCTTGTTCTCCATCATCTAACTGAAATGCACATGATGTGAGTGTGGATATTTCACGGTTCAAACGATTATACTCTGTAAGTATAGACTCCAGCAACTTCTTCTCTAATGCAATTCGTACTGGTCTACAGAATCTATAACTCTGTGGGCTCGGATTCTTCCATGTGCAATTAGCTGTAACAAAATAATTTAGTATTGATAATACTAAAATAATCTATGATAATTCCTAAATTTAGTGCTGAAACAGTGGTTTGTATTGACTAAGCATCACAATGTATTAAGGATGCCCGATGATTAGACGTTGCCCTCACTTCATATAGTATAAAACATATATTTGAAGAGATTAAATGACAGAGTGATAAGGCAGATATTAAGATATGAGTATAGTTTTCCAGACCCAAGAAATTTTTCTCGCTTACATTTTTTGCATTGTTTATGCAGATATTATCAATTATATGAAATTTACTACTTGTGTAGAGATACTTATATTCCCAACTTTAATTACTCTAAATGACGCCTTCTTTAAATCATGAAATTTTTTACGACACATTATTTACTGTGCAAACGATACAAACAATAAACAATCAATTTGCTTACCACTAGATCTACTTTGTAGTTGAACAATGAGCATACTAGAAACAAACAAAGATTGCAGAGGATCTTGATTAATAACATTTCAATCGGTATAGCCTTGCTGTGGGTTACAATGACCAGCAGAGCTATCAAACCCAAGTGTCACAGTTAGCTGCAAGTTTTGTAAGTCCTGTTTGCTCCAAGAACTTGCTACTGCAGAACATAGTTGTTGCGCTTTTTTATTTAAAATATCCTGGAGAGAAACGTGAATTTCAACTTCTGTATGTACATGTCATAGGGTAATACGAGGCAATTCTTCATTTCTTTTTGTATCATAGAGGAGAAGAGTAAATATTACATTTTTTGATACGCAAATCCTTGACTAGAGCTACGTACGACTTCTTACTAAAATCATGTTCGCAGTAAAACGCAAGAGCCGATGTAGAAGAATGCCTGTATTCAGCAATTTCAGTACTTGGCGGTACAGTATGATCTTCAACTTTCGTCTCTTCTATATAGTAATCTGTTCTACTCATTTCTTCATGAGTATCATTTTTAGCAAGATAAATTTGGCATAACTTCACTGCTAATGTCAACAATTCCATATTATATTTGACACAATCTAACACTTCGTAGCCTCGCCTATATAAGGTGCTCGAACTGGCCTTTTCTGTTTCAGTACGTGGTGGTTCTCCTTTACCAGCACCCTTCTTCGCTGTTGGGGGACGTCCTTTCAAAACTCTTTTCTGTCTACTATCATATAAAGTTGATATACCGACTAATTTACAGACGATCTCACTTCAGCATATGCTAATTAATAATCAATTTTCATATTATTTACGTTTATAACAATATTAATTGAATGCAAACTAAGAGAACATAGTTTCAACTAAAAATCTTTATCGTAATATTATCTAATTCTTACGTGTATTTTTCCCTCACTATACGCATGTCATCGAAATAAAGTTGTGCTTGCTTAGTTTTTCTAATGACCAGTTTCGTTGATAAACTCATTTCATCACGTTAAAGTATCTGTTCAATAAATCAGTGAAATGAAGTAGTCAGTGGATCAAAAAATGTAAATGATATACTGAATTTTCTGAAACTATTTATAAACATTTAAGTTCCATTTCATAGGCACGAGATTTTACCTTCCGTTATATAATTAAAAGTGATTACAATAAATTTTGTTCTGATTCATTTTATTTCGTCAAGCATTTCTATTGAGCATTTGTAATTTTTTTCGTTAAAACACACATCAAACTGTTGATTAAAAAAATTATTTGTAGATTATTTAAGTTTTTAAAAAATTCAATTTTTCTATAAGGGCTCAAAATCGACACAAGGAGTCCCAAGATATTTCGATGACATGCAGCTTTGACTTAAATCAACAAAAGTCAAAATTTCTTACATACAAATAGTACATACTGCAGCTAATATCAACGTAAGCTTAAACATTTCCAGTGCGAAGTCACACTGTATAAGTACAAATCGTAATCACTAAAATAAAAATCTATAAACACATTCAACAGCAATTCTGTTTAGTTCATATTTTTTCTCATTCACAAAATATCGATGTGTAAGGAATATAAATAGAATTGAATAGGATATTGTAATTGAGTCGTTAAACTGCAAATATTTGAAGTATACTTATATTTATTAAAGTTATATACGTTTCTGTAAGCCCAAACGTGCACAAGTAAGTTTATGGTGAGACTAATTGTCATCACAATTAATGTTTTACCAGGGTAACGTTGCGGTTAAGGTTCTTTTTTACTTGTAATTGTAGCTCTTTAACTGTTAGCATTAGGAAAATCGAAGAATAAATGTACTTTTCTGAATTTAATACACTGATAAAAACGTTCACTCTCCATGCAATAAATGTGAATTGTTAAGTTTCCTACGATATTTTGAATAATTGTTAAACCTATCGGCAGCAACTGTATCATCCAAGCACCAAGACAATACACAATAATTACTTGCTGGTATTTACTAATCACTTATATCCACGATAAAAACTCTTCTACTTAGCACACACATTTCATGACTGTCCTACCAGAATACTTATTTCTTCTTACGTTTGATAAAACAAAACCTTTTGAGAGTTCTCAAAATTTATTTGGCACGTATCCTTAAATTCTGCCATAAGTATGTGTAATACAGACCATAGACTAGAGCTCAAAACAGTAAGCCCCGAACACGTAAATTATGAGAATCAATAGAAAAAGTTTGTTTGGAATGCGTGGACTGGATAAAGCCAGGATGGTAATGCACTTTGCTTGAGTTTAATACACTCACCTATTTTAGCACCCAGTGTAATACGCAAATAAGTGTACCTCTGTGTCAAGGCCTAGTAACTAAAGCTATAAGCCATGTAACTGTGCCCTGCTTAATCTATCGCTGCATATAACAATAATTTTGAAAAAAAAAAAAAAAAAGAATTTTCAAAACACGAAAAAAGTTTCCAAATACTACATGAGAAAATAGGTTAATTTTTTTTTATATCATTAGGTAGTTATTGATCACTCCCAGCCATAACACTTATACTTCTGAAAATTTTCTAAAGAAAACAATTTTTTTTTTTGGAATTATTCTTGATTTTGACAAAAAAGTCACTTTTTAGACGCAATTTTAATGCCTCATTTAAGAAAATGAAAAATATATGTAAAATAAATATGAAGATATAATACCAGCTCTTAAAAACCTATTTTCCAACAGAAAAAAAAAGTAAATTAAAAATTTCTGAAATAATCATGAATTTGTAGGTTAGGATCTTATTTTTTACATTTCTCCTTAATTTTTGTTATTCCTTGTCATGATAACTATAAGATTTAAAAACTTTCATAAGAAAATATTTCTTCTAAAGAAGTTTACATAGTTTTAAAACGAAAAATATCAGTTTATCCCACTGTGCGTCGGCGCAACGTACTATTTGAGTCCAAGCTTCCGCTTAATGACTCGGGACACACGCTGGGCACGTTAGTGGGATACGGGGCAAAAGTGGTAGTTTAATCTAACAACACGGTATTCACGAAGGGGCTACGACTGTTTAATACGACTAGAACCGACTGTTGTGCAATATTCTGATGCACTTGCTCATGGCTTATCTAAGGTTGATCGATTTTACTCGAAGTGGCACACCGAAGGGTATTTTATAGCGACTAGATATGATATTTATATTCAAAAAAAGCAACTCAAAGCGTATTTTTTTAATAAATTATTCATTACACAAGAAAATGTTATTTCGCCCCTACCCCCCTCCAACTTATTTATTCGTATCACCATTTAATAAAATATCACGTTTATGAATTATTTAGTTAACTAGCTGTTTAAAAGGATCTAAGAATCTAAGATAAATATTTATTAGATCCATTTACTATAGTAGCTTATTGAGTATCAAAATTTATGTTGGTAGTTGTGTAGTTTGAACAACTTTGGTTAAACTCATTAGATCTTGTTTTGCCCAGCACAGCACCCTCAACTAACACAAATTGTGGCCTAAGGTATGTTTTTTATAACTAAATACAATATAATTAAAATTTGTTTTAATAACTTTTTAAAAAAAGTCATCAAATAGAATTGTAAGTCCGTTTGTACATACAAAAGTACTTAAATTTCAAACACTCCTTTTTGTTGTATCTACAAATTACGTTTAGAAATCGTAGTTCTACGAAAGTTTTTTGATAAAATTTATTGATATTATAGTTAAAACGATTCTAATGAAAATGCGCTTCAATGACTGAATGTATTTAATCTTTTGATGCTTTTTAAAAAATATATCGAAAACCCGTTATTTTTCACTTAAGTATTTTCAAATATAGTAAAAACTTACGAGATGTAATCTAAATAAATAACTATTTTATTGAAATAAAACAGTTTTCTTATCTTTGTTAAATAACTTTTTCTGTTGTATATATACATACACTCACTGTGGTCATTGGCCGTAAGCCTTTAGTATATTAATTTAAGCCCAATTATTAGGCTCATGAAGTTCAATGATATTTAGGGCCAAGGAGGTATACGCAAGATTTAACTTTCTCAGCCCAAAATACGGCATTGCAGAGCTCAACCAAGCTTTGAACGTGCAGAACCCAGACTTTGTGCTGTGAAAGCATGGTCTCTGAGCTCCAGGGGCTCCCATCCACAAGCTTCTACAGTTCAATGCTGCACCGTACTGTGCGCGCCCAAACTATAGGCAGCGTGGCTCTCATGCTTGTGCTTTACGAGTTTAATTCACTTTTAAACTAGTGTGACACAATCTTTGATCTTAGGTTGTCAAAATACTTGTAAAGTAGGAATTCAAAATGATTTGAACTCTATAAGTACACGTACTTGATCTCCTTATGCTTAAAATTATTTTCCGTATAGTAAGTAGTGGTGTGCACATAAAAGAAAAAAAAACATTAGTATTTTCCGGTGATCCACGGGTACCAATACCATGGTGAGTAATAGTGAGTGCGTAAAAGAAAACAAATCTTAGTACTTCCCGGTGATCTACGGGTACCAATGGCGAGTAACAATGTGTGCGTCAAAGTTAAGTGGAAGAAAAGAAAGTCGAGAAGTTTAATAAATTCACACTTATTTTTATTTCAAAGATAAGCTCGCGTACAAGCGGTGCACCACCGTGAAACAAGAGACCAGAGGTAAACTCTGGCTACCCGTTGACCGTTCGAGGGTGAAAAAGCACAAATTTGACTATGTCCTCGCTTCGTGGTAGACTGGCTTGTATCAAAGGTGGACTCTTATTACTAAGTCTATTTTGAAGGGATATCGTCGAGTGTGCACTTCTTAGAGCCTCAGGGCCTTTTTATTGGGAGTAGCGGACCTCGATTACGTGCTGGCTCGAAAACGACGCAGGAAAGCCTGCCAGGAAAAATCTTGGGAGAAAAGACAACAGCTGAAAATCGAATTGGCTAGAGCTGCTTTATTTCAGCCTCTCAACAATTGGCACATCCCACATCTGGCTCGTTCTCATTCATGCGTCAAGAGAAGGGAAGCTAATTCACTTACTCCTGCCCTTCCTGTCTCTTTTACATCCAAATTTTTGAGAATTTCATTATAACTTAAAATTAAAATTAAAAAAAAATACTATCAGTATTTATCAATGCTAACCACTGTTTGCTTATTTAACTGAACTCATTACAAAAAGAGCAGTGAAAATCACTTAACAATTCAATTAATACTTAGGTAAATAAACGATAAATGTGTTACGATGTATCAATCTTATTAATATATAAAGCAAAGTCACTAGAACCGTTGTAATCGCTAGCCGCAAAAACTACTGAACTGATTTCGCTGAAATTTTGCACACTGATTCATGATACTTCCTAGATGGTTTTAGTATAGTTTTTTTTTAAAAAATTTAATAACAATAGCAATAAATGAGCTCAAAGTTTTGCAAAAATACGCCAGCTTTTCACTTTAGTTCAGTAAAATCCGCTAGGTGGCGTCGACATAAGATCGAAGCTACCTGCAACATAATTAAATAAGTGTGGTTATAATAGGCCGTAGCGTTTCGATAGTGATGTAGTCAAGCTTCGGCAGTTTAACGAGCTGTATAGAGAAAGCCAGTGATAGTCTTGCAACTGGGTATCCAAGTTACGGACGACACTTCTCTCTAAGGGGGAAGGGACCTAGGTGTCCATTCACTCTGAATCTAGATGAGTGCGATCAAAAAAAAAATTAATTCCAACCGATGCCGTCTCTGCCACAATACTAGGAGACATATCTAGCCAGAGCACAATCTGCACCAACTCTTCAGAGTTGTGTGGCAGTCCCACCATCCCACCTGGTGCAGTTAGAGAATTTGTGGCTACAACTGTAAGCAAGGGAAGACAGCTCTGAGGGGCACGGGCAGCCACAACGGCTACTTTCTTGGTCGTCGCGTCCCCAACGCGCTCACCCACATGTTCCCGTCTAACGATGAGCGGTTGGTTATCCGGGGAACGACCCGAGACGAGATATTCTTTGGTCAGCGGCGTACCTCCCTTCATCACAGTCTCCGTACATCGAGACTCCCAGGGTAAGAATCAAGCAACCCGTAGCCAGCTCTTTACCATCAGAAATAAGAATAGCCTGGAAGTTTCACCACCGGCGCTTTTTAGGGCCATTATAAGTATTTACGTTTCCTACTTAACCATCAATTTCATCGGTTCTTTTTAGGATCCACCTAAGTGTAAACTACCTTGCCAACAAATACATTTTTATTATTATTTCCGGAAGCGATTCGTCGACTAAAAGACTACATTAACTAAAGATGGGCACTATTAAACCAAGTCAGCCATTCACTAGCAGACGTCACCTGCGGAGTTGTTCTTCGCAAGGCTGGAAAACCCGATGACTGATGACCCTATACTACCCTCTTGACTCTAAGCATTCAACCAGGAATCACTGATCTTCCCAAGGTCTGCGTTGGGCAAACCTCTAACAGCCATGAAGGAAAAAAAAATTGAGCCAACGGGGCAGCCTCCACTGGATAAGTATCACTAACCAATCTCCCCATCTAAGATCACCAAAACAACTGAATCTGCAAATAAAATAGGTGCTTTAGACACCAACGTCTTTGACGTTATACCGGGAGACGTTGAAAAAGAGCACTACAACTAGCCCCAAAGCTTTGGACTTCGTGATTTTTCTCCCAATCAGTCTGGGTCTTCAACAGCAAGCTAGAGAAGATCACCCTGAGGTATCCAGGCAGTCACAATTGCTGTTAACTGCAGTCAAAAAAGAGTTAACTTAAGAAGCTTACTGGTCTATTTTATGGCCATCGGACGTTGAACTACCTTGCCAACAAATATATTAGAACTTAGCAAAGTTGACAGAAAACAGCTTTTAGGGGTCACACAAATTTTAAGCATGCCAAAAGTCGCAAGAGGATAAATTGGAAGAAAAACTTTAAGTGTATCTAATAAATACAATTTTATTTAGGTGCCAAGCAACTGACGCAGAAAATTTATCGAGATTGAAACAGCAGCGTCAAAATCGACAACTAAAGAGTCCATTAAGTGAGAGATCAGCTTTTCATTATACCCTCACAGCAATCTCTAAAATCTTTAAAGATCCTACTTCAGATTGTTTAATGAGTAGAAAATGTATTTGTGTTTTTTTGGCAATAAAAATGTAGGATTTATGGTCCAGGACTTCGTTGCTCTGGTAATAAAAATGTGAGATATGAGAAAGAAAACTTTTTTTTTAATATAAATTTTTTGGGGGTTTAAAATCTTAACTGCATTGAAAAATAGCCTTTTTCGTGAGTTATACGGGAGAAACTGTAAATCAATGGCTTCTTATGGCCACCGATTATTTTATGGCATAAAGAACGCACGGTACTTTTCAGCATAATTATTTTTTTGAATTTTTACACCTCATTATTTTACCAAATAAACTATATAAATTGTGAAAAAACATGTTTTTAAAAAGAAGATTTTTGTTCTGAGATGTATCAGGAATGTGTGTTAAATTTCTAACTAAAAATATTACACATTTCATGTCAACACACTACAGTGTTTTATTTAGTAAGTCTCGGGCAAAGCCGAGACGGGGGGCTGCTAGTGAACACTAATACTAAGACAGCAGTAACAGTGGCCATTACCATAATAACAATAACAATAGTAATAATAATAATAACAATAATTATAATAATAATAATAAAAATAACAATAATAGTAAGAATAATAATAAAAATAATAGTACTTTGTCTGTTACGAGTTAACATAATTAAGTTTACGAGTAATTTGACTGATAAAAGTGTTGCAAAAATTATTCAGAATTTTGATAAAATTTTAGTCCACATGTTTTTCGCTGCTAGTCATTGGAGAGGGAGTCGGCTCATGGTGCCCTGGTACATCAGAAATTCCGTTACCTGTGTTGGAGGTAGGAGTACAGACTCTCTTGCACTCGATATGTTTGAGTCAGAAAAAGGGGAAGGGCTGACTTTCTAATGGTTCTTTATATTTGAAAAAGTGATATAATTAAACTTGTTTACAAATAAGACTATTGCAGTATGTTTATAAAATTATTAATTCCACGCAAAAGGGTTACTCGGTAAATCATGAGCTTGCAAGCATGAATGGTAAGAAATTTGGGTAATTCTTTGAAAACCTGGTTGCTGTAGTAAACATATAACGTAGTTGCTTGCTTATGGTGAGGTGTATACTGGTTTTTTCTAACTATTTGTGACAATTCTAAATTTTACTGTTGTTTTCGTATAATCTGTATGTGTTAACTCTAAGTCATTTAAATTATTCAATCTTAATCTAAAGTTATATTGTTATTTAATATAACATCGAATGTCCCCAGTTAAACTTTTGCTTCTGTTATTATTTTATTTTTGTGCATCGAAAAATATTATTTTTTTTTTTTCATTCACGGTCTGTATGGGCCAGCGTGCACATAGATGAGTCATTGTGCTGCAGGTAGGAGTAACTTGATGGTGATTTACCTCTTTTCCAATGCACGTTGGTCTTTCTTAAAACAATTTTAAAACAACACGAAGAATCTCGAAGGAATAAGTGGGGAAAAAATTATTACTAAATTTAGTTTACTGACGTTACACTGTCTTTTGCATACAAATTTCAAAACTCTAAGTTTAATAATTCATTTTTATTTACCAAGCCTATAGATAATGTTTCCAAAGGTACAATGGTATATAGGAGTGGCATCATGAGTAATGTTTCCAAAATCGGGATTCACGTTGTGTTTTCCCAGTTGTATAAAGATGTTGATCAATATCTAAGAAAAATTATTACAGTCAAGTATAGATGCTTACACTTGAATTAAGTGCATTTAAGGTCTTAGATAGTTTGAAGTATTACAAGTGATTATTATTTATATCATTTTATTTTTTGTGTGCACTTTAAGATCAGACCATGATGACGCAGCAAAATGAGTAAAGCTGTGTTATAGTTGTAATCAAAACGAATTAATGTTTCTTCTCGATGATTTACTTTTAGCACTAACTCACAAAAAGTCAGAATGTTGTTTATTTCAACTACGATGGTAGCAGGTCAGTATTAGCGTAGGTCAGTATTAGCGTAGCTCATTGGTATTATTGTATTGTATGGTAGATCTATGTCAATCAAGGTAATAAGAAATTGCCTCTGGTATGAGATAAAGTATATCATAACCAAACGAGAAATTATTGGCTTTGAAATTTTTTACCTATAGATAGCCGAAAAAATACCTAATCAGGTTTATTAATATAAGTTGTCAGAATTATTTTCATTTAAATAGATAAGTTGTCCCTACTATACAACTACATGTTAATTATTTAACAACATTCTTATTAGCAAAATCTATGTAGTAATTAATCGTAATAAAATTAATCAATTGCTGATAAAAAGTAGATTTTACATTTAGTGTCCTCTTACGATTTTATTTGTACTATTAATTAAAGATACCGTGACCTTGGCTTTTAACTACACTACCACTCGTTTATCCAGTTGGTAAAACCTACTGTTTGTAGATCCTGCGTTATTTTGAACCTTTTTTTGTGGCAATAAGTACTGACTACTAGAGACAAGATTAAGTTTGACTAGACAACTAACCATCTCTTGCCAAACATAACAGTACTTTTGTCCTTTCACCTTTTTTTTTAAAGAATAATAAAAATACGTTTTTTTTAAGGTAGAAGGATATTATAAAGATCCATTTATACTACAACTATTGCGATTTAATAAATAATAATGTAATGATACTTCACATTGAACCCTAAAAACCATTAATTAATTTAAATGAATTTTTATAGCTCATGATTTAGTTTTATTTTTTACCTGTCGTACTTATGTGAGCATGTCAATTGTGTAAAGCATTATGATTCTGTAACTCTAAGAATTACCTTTATTTTACATGCTAGTTATGGTGCCATGGACCACCAAAATATTGTTTTCCAAGTGTGACAGGCAGGATATTAGTTTTTGACTAGGTTGTTGACCCAAAGTGTGTGCACACTTTGCTAATTTTTTAATGGGATTTCATTGCAATATAACTACTCCAAGATCGACTAACGATATTCCCAAGTTTTTTACGTGTAACTTCACTTTATTCCCATCGTCTAAGTTTTCCATGCAGAAAGCTTTAATAACGTGCTTCTGCGCTAGACACACTATCAAATAAGATTTTTAGCAAGGCCCAGCTGATATGTTTGATGAGCTTCACTTGAGGCCCATTGTCAAAGGTATCCAAAAAAAGATCTTCGATAACTCGTTACGTTGCGATATACACTGTAATAAGATTGACTCGTGAATTAAAGTCAAAGTTTTCCGTACTAAAGTTTGTTTTTTTGAAATTATACTTCTATAGGCATGTTATGCGCGGGGGTAAATCAACGATTTCAGATTTTGACCTTGAGAAAAAGTGTGACGGAAGTGGATTTTGCTTGATTCTCCCCCTACGCTCTGCCCCTCGTGACGTACTTCCGGTTTCCTCTACACAACATGATGCCACACCATATCACCATGCCACATATTTTTAATTTTGTAAGTTTCATTTCTTTTAACTGATTTAAAAAACAAAAAAATACCGTTTTTAAAGATATTTGAACCCCCGACCTCTTACAGCTCTTATCTACTCTACTATGAGCAGGCCCAACATAGGAAATTCAATAACTTTATCTTATTGTGCAGTTGGTAACTTATTTTTCACAGAAATTTTTATTATTCATTGAGCATTAATTTATTTGGTTTTATTATTAATTTATTTATTCAATTAATAACAAAATATAATTGAACAATTTAAATAAACATAAATAAACAATTTACTCAACAGAATTATTTTTTTTTAAACGTTTTTTAAATAAACTAGTCAGTAAGTATATTATAGCAGAGCACCCTTCCAATTAATTAATCACTATTTATTCTTACGTATTGAATTTGTTATTTTTACAATAAACAAGTAATTTTTTATAAAATTCTTTCATATTTTTTGAAAATTTTCAAAAATTATAAAAATTTTTTTTGTTTTATACGAATACAATAATTAATTTTTTTTGTACTATATTCTTTTTAAAATTATTCATTCGTGATTCAAGTGGTTTTTTGATTTAAGGAAGTTTCTTCCATAGTTTGTGGGGAAAAGTTGAGAGAAATGAGAGGAACGCTAATGTGGAAAGTAAAGCTAGCAACTCTTTTTCTTATGTGGATGTACTCATATACGTGCTTTTACGCACACCTAATCCCCTCTTTCTTAATTTATGTAAAATTTAATTTGTGGGTCCATTTGAAAATTCGATAGGTTTTTTTAAAGTAATCTTTTGTACCCAAAAAGTTAGGTGATTCCTACAAATCGTATAAATGACATTTAATATAATTTTTTCATATCGTTACATCTTAAATATTAATTCTTTTTAATGAATCATGTATAAAATATTGGTACAGTCAGACGAGCTGCAATGTTCGTGGATATTTCTTATGCTGTTTTAAAATGCACTTGCCATTTGAATAATATCTGTCAAAAAATCCATGTGTAATGAACATTCTAAAGGATCATTTACTGGCATGTAATACAACACTATTAAAGAAAACTATATTACAGGATGATTTTTCTCAATTTTTTATGAACAATTATATTTTGGGTATCAAATATGGACGAGAAACAAGTGTGAAATCGTACGTAATAAATGTGAGCGTGACGTTACAGATGTCATCAGCGTAGACAATAGAATATTGTTCTAAAATAACGGAAAGATTAGATAAAAGTGCACAGTCTGGGACTGGCGAGCCTATAGATTATTTTTATTGTATTGCTCTGAAATGTATTGTTTATAATCATTAACTCATTACATATTAGTTAAAATCATACCCAATCAACGTAGGTATACTTATTTACACGATAATTGCAGCACCTTTGTACACAATATTGCTTCATAGAAGGTATTGTTGTACTAAAAATTGTATTGCTTCCCATATAATTTTATAGAAGTATAACTTCGTACATGGGTATCCAAGCACCTACTGTCCACTGGTTTTTTAAATAAATTTAATATAAGAAACATTTAAAATGTCAGATATTACAAAAATTATTTTAGAAACACTTTTAATTTGTTTCAGTTAAACTATGTTAAAGGTGTGTCTCGAACATAATTTTTAATAGTTGAATTGTAAGGCACAAGTATCACATACATTTATTAACACTAAAAGCCTCATAACATTTGTCATATGTAACGACACAAACGACGAAAGCCAGAGGTCAAAAGCTAGTGGTTGATTGATTGGTGATAAATAATAAACGTTATGAGTAGAGAAATGCTTGAAATGATATACAGCTTGTTTTACTTAAAAAATCCGTTTTCTTTAGAAGTATGTCCTTTTTGAGAGTTAGACTATTGAGGCACTTTTTTGCAATAAACTCTGTGAAATAAGACCAGTTTTTGTAGATTTTTAGCAGTACCTACCTGATATCTCTAATAAGATCAACTCGTGGTTTAAAATTAAAAATGCCTGTGAGGAGATCTTTGATAACATGTTTTTTCGTAAGAAACACTGTCAAATCAAATTTTTAGCAGTGTCTAGCTGATGTTAAGCATCCCTTATGTCCCTTTGTGAGTGTTTACCAGGTAAGGATGTTTAATAAGGCTAAGGCAACTATAGTTAGTACATAGTTTTATCAGAACTTCAGCTATCAACTCTGATAAGCTCGTTTTGAAACCGAACATCAAAGTTTTCTGTGCAGAAATTTTTGATAACTTTTTGTCTTTGTGTTAAATTTTGTTAAATAAAACATTTTTTTGCAGATTTTTAGCTATGCCCCAGTAATATCTCTGATAAACTTTACTCGAGACCTATCATCAATGTCTTAGGCATCTTTAATTACAATTTACTTTAAGATAATCACTACCAAATAAAATTAGCTCGTGTAGATTTTCAGCGCTCCCTAGCTGATAATTCCGATAAAATAAGCTCGTGGACTTAAGTCAACATTGTCTGCGCGGGGATCTTTGACAATTTTTTTTTCGTTGGAGAAACATTGAAACGACTGTAGTTTGCACAAAAATTTAGGTACAATCCAGCTGATATCACCAATAAGCTTGCCCTATGGCCCAACTTCAAAGTTTGCATGAGGATCATGCATATCGTGTTACTTATGGAGCAACACAGTCAAAAAACTTTAGTTCTTGTAAATTTTTCAGCAATGTTTATCTGACAGTAATTGTGGCAAAGTAACACGTTGTCAAAAATTTCTGCACGGAAAATATTGACAATGGATCTCTAGTTAAGCTAATCTAAGAGGTAAGCTGGGCATAGCTGAAAATCTGGATGAATAAGTTTTATTTAACAATATATACCGCTAAGAGGAAAAAGTTATTAAAGACTTCTAAACAGAAAACTTTAACGTTTGGTTTCAAAACGAGCTTATCAGATTTGATAGTTAAAGCTCTGATAAAACTATGCTCTAAATAAAGCTGCCTAAACCTTATCAAACATCTTCACCCAGTAAACGTTCACAATGGGCGTTTAGGGATGCTCATCATCAGGTTGACACTGCTAAAAATTTTATTTGACAGTGTTCCTTGCAAAGATACATGCTATCAAAAATCTTAGCACAGAAGTCTTTAATTTTAAACTATGAGTCAATCTTATTAGAGATACCGGGTAGGTTCTGCTGAAAATCTATAAAAACTGGTCTTATTTCACAGAGTTTATTGCAAAAAAGTGCCTCAATAGTCTAATTTTCAAAAAAAACTTTCACTTCTAAGGAAAACGAATTTTTTTAGTAAAACAAGCTGTATATTATTCCAAGGATTTTTCTACTCACAACGTTTATCATTTATCACCAATCAATCAACCACTAGCTTTCGACCTCTGGCTTCCGTCGTTTGTGTCGTTACATATGACAAATATTATGAGGCTTTTAGTGTCAATAAATCTATGTTATAGTTGTGCCTTACAATTTAACTATTAAAAATTAGAAATCCAAAAGAATGACTCCCTTGAAGAAGGACTCCATGATAGGATGAAATATTGATAAGTGTATACATAAAAAAATTTTGCACTAGATAAATCAAGTGGTGTTTTATTGTTGATGTTAGCCCTAAAAAATGTTAGAAATTTTGTTTGAGAAACACCTATAACATAGCTTAACTCATACAAATTAGAAATGTTTCTAAAATAATTTTTGCGGCATCCAGCATTTTAAATAATTTCTTATATTTAATTAATTCATAAATATAACAACTTGGGGAGGCTCTCTTTCCCTAGTGTCACCAAACAAGATGTATGCCATTATATAGTTCCGTTTTTGCTGAAACTAACGGTGCCCTCATTTATACCCTTTATCAATCAAAACCTGAAGAAATGAGCGCTTGAAGTAAGCTCTCCTAACAAGAGTGATTATTGCAAGCATAGTAAACATAACGATTGGTGACCTTAATCGAAAGTGTTGGGCATTACAAGTATTTGTGGATTGTAGGTCTTAGCTTTATCCAAATTCAAATGCTAAAGAAAGTTAAATGACGGCTTACATTTTTAACTTTATTAACACCTTTATATTCATAAAATATGAAAACCTTTGGGAGATATTCATTGTCTATGAAAATAAAATATATGACTTAAGTAAACAAGGTCAGCTTTAATAAATTGCATATATTGTCATATTTAAAAGTAAATATAACACATCAAATATTGATGTTGGTATTCTTTCCAACTCCTTTAGTTTGTTATCTATCTGAATTTGGGATATTTTTATTATAATGTTGATCACAAAGTAACGAGTTGTTAAAGATCTTTTTCCGGGAAACTTTAACAATGGGCCTTAACTGAAGCTCATTAAATATATCAGATGGGCCTTGTTAAAAATTTTATTTGACAGTGAGTCTCCCAAAGAAACATGTAATTGAAGATTTCCGTCCGGAAAACTTCGACGATAGGGATTCAGTGAAGTTACACGTAAAAAACTTGGGAATATTGTCAGTCCACCTTGGGTTACTTATATTGTAATAAAATTTCCACTTGAAAATCAGTGACATGTGCACACTTTGGGTAAACAACCTAGTCAAAAAGAAGTATCCTGCTTATTACATTTGGAAAGCCAGACTGAGGTGGTCAATGGCACCATGACTAGCACATGGAATAAAGATGATACTCAGTTACTGAATCATAATGCTTTATACAATTGATAAGCTTACATAAGTATGCCACTTTAAAAATAGAATGAAATCATGAGCTATCAAAATAAGCTAAAATAAGTTATTGGGTCTCAGAATTTGACATAAAGTATCATTATATTATCATTTATTAAATCACAATAGTTGTGATACTGATAAATCTTAACAAAGTCCTTATAACTTGAAAATAACATGTTTTTATCATTGTTTAAAAGAAAAGTTGTTAACACATAAGAACTGTCATGTATCGATATAGATGGTTAGTTGTCTAGCAGAACTTGATCTCATCTCTGGAAGTTAGCATTAAGTGCCACAAGAAAAGGTTCAGAATAACGTAGGATCCACAAATAGTAGGTTTTGTAAAGTAGGGTCAGCTAATCTATTTGAATGAGAATAATTGTGTCATGTTATATTAATAAGCATATAGAAGTATTTTTTTGGCTATCAATAGTTGAACAATCTCAAAGCTAATTAATAATCGTTTAACTACTATAAGCACCTTTTTATACAAGAGGCTATTCTTTCTTACCTAGATCGACATAGATCTACCATACAAGACAATAATGCCAATGAGCTACGCTCATACTGACTAAACAAGAATAGTCTTACATCGCGCTTATTAATAGTCAAGAATGGTATATGTACTCGACAGAACCCTTTCCAATTGTATCTCTGTACATCAAACGAGCTTTATTCATTGGCTGTACTGCGCTGCGTTGCCCGTCAAACTAAAATTCAAAGAGTTGGTGACTGAAATAATTATTTTCTCGGCGCATTTTTGGGACTTGCGCTAATAGTAACTTTCATTCAGGAAGGTATAAACTATAACATATTAAAATTTCAGAACACTTTATTGGGAACCACAATCCCATTGAGTTGGTGCAGGGTCTCTTTCGTAAAATATATAGCTGTTAACAGCTATTTCTGATGCATATTATTTCTACATAATTATAGCTTTCTTGTAGTAACTTATAGATGTTGTTGTAAGGATTAATAGCGGTAAATACAGCTATAATTTATAGTTAAAATTATACCTAAAAATTTTTTACTGAGTTTTACCCTCAGAATTTTAGCTACAGTTTTAGTTCCGATAGCTATAAACAGCTACTTTTTTAGGTATTATTAAGACATGAATAGGTGCATTGTAATTAATTAAAGCTAATAATGTAGCCTATTATAGCTGTTAATACAGCTATGAATAATAGGTAAAATAATGGCTAAACATTTTTAGACTGAGGGGATAATAAATTTTTCATGTAATTTTTAGTCATGGGATAGTTACCTTAGATCTTAGGAAAAATCGTACCTGATGGCCACATACAGTAAATATTTTGATAAGAGTATGCCTTCATGACTCCATAATTATTTTGTTAAAAATATTTTATAATGATGTATATTTATAAAACAGAGACGTAAAAACGGATTATTGGCAGCCAAATGCAAAACATTTTTTTTTCACCATCAAAAATGTGATCGAGTGTTAATTAAGATTCTTTCAAAATTCCTGAATACTTTCTTACAACCTGAGAGTTTTTTTAGTATTTTTTTCATGAAAAAGTTTACTGTAACTTTCATAATACAGTATTACATAACATTGCTTAAGGAATACCAAAAGAACTATTCATTCACTTTAGTAAGAATTCTTTTAGATTTTTTTCTCAATAATATAAGAATCTCAAAAGAATCTTTTTAATAGGGTAGTTTTCTCAAAGAATTTTTTTATAGTAAGGATCGGCGTATTAAGAGTTTACCACTCGCTAGCCTCGCTTAGAGTCGCTACGGTTGCCATCAGTTACCCTTTCCACCCTTTTTTTCTTACACACATAACCATTTTTATACATGTAACGTTTGGCTACCCTTAAAATATTTGTAACTCTAAAATATTTTTAGCCCTATTATTTTATTTTCGTTTTTATTTTTTATTTTTTTTTACTTTATCACTTTCAAATAACATTAAATACGCATAAAAATCAGACACATTAAGTAAATATTATTTTCAGCTACGTAACATGGTCCTTTTAATTTGGACATTGCAACAGTTTGAAAGAGGGCCACCACTGGCAATAGTTGGAGTCACTGGATCGGAGATGATGCATGGAAGTAAGTGACAATTTATCATTAATAATTTATTCTCACAAATCTATTGAGTTAAAAGACATTTATACAAGTAATTATGAATTTTCCATTGTTGGTAATAACCTTCTCCATCTTTCTAACAAAAAATATATAACCTTAAAACGTATGGACTAAAAACAACGAATCAGATAGTTGAAACTTTATTATTACCTGTATAATCGTCTTCTTACTCGTTAAATTTGTAAGATTGAAATGAAAGAGACATTTTCACCCACTTCTGTGCATCATCTCTGGTCCAGTGACTCTAACCATCGCCCGTGGTGGCGCTCTTTTATATTGTTGCACGATCCCAATAATCAGGCCTTTTATGTCGTTTGTTAAACATATTGTTCTGCTCTCAGTTGTTTCTATGATGACTTGAGGGTCAGTACCTAAGCACACGATTAGTAAGAGCTAATTTGGGAGTACGAATGAAAACTCCACAAAATCAGGTGTTAGTTTGAGCAACGTTTCGTTGGTCCTAACGCCAACCTCATTAGGCTCAGTCTATATCGTTAAGACGATCGTTACAGTCTGTTGCGCTACAACGGCAAATAATGGTATGAACTTTCGAAAGAAATTCACTATCCCTAAATACCTTCGTCAGTCATGCTTCTTAGTAGGTTTCGGATATTCATCGATTGCTCGAATTTATCTTTCTCCTGATCTTTAGTACGGTCAAAGTAAGTTCTCCAGTAATATATTCTAAATAATTAGTTTTTTATCTCCAAACCAACATTTTTCCAATTTTAAAATTCATTTAACCTCACTTATTAATACTTCAATTTTTCCAAGATTCTTAATACGAGTTTTTTTTATCAATCGAAACATTTATTAATTTTACCGTTTCAGATTTTAACTCGACGTCTTGCAGTGCTTGAGCTCTCTTAGCTGTCGTTGTCTGAATAATATTATCATTCATATCAACCTTTCCCGGATCACTTAGCATAACGTCTGCAAAAAATCAAATTGCTACCATGGCGTGAATAACTAAAGTCTTGCGCTTTAGTAAACGATCTGACGTCTAGCGTAAGGTCGTTTTCTTGCATATTATCAGACACAACTCGGAAAGCTCTTCAAGTCGCTCACATCGATTCTCCGCAATTTTTGAGATTCTGATAATATCCTACCGCATATTATTAGTAGACGAAATTTCATGTGCCATCGAATATCAGGATAAATTATGTGCCCACGGTCCTGTTGCCACTTCATCACGAATCTTGCTAACCAAACAATTCAGTCTTTCGCACAGCCAAATTCAATCTAACATATAGTCCTGCACAGTCTTATCACGTCCCCGCACTCTCACCATCATTATTTTCATTTTCTCAATTTGTGACTGCAATTGAATTTAACTCATTACGAGCAGCAATCCAAAAAGTTTTAAAATTTGCAAAAGTCTGCGATTTGCTCATATAATAGTTCAACGTGTAATCCTGAAGCCACGATCCCACAATCATACATGTTATTTTATCATTCTATTTAAACAACGCTCTCATGTTTTCTATATTGCCTAACCACGCGCAAACCTACTCCAGCCCTTCGCTTCCGTGAAACTAATAAAGCATTCTTTGACCTTCAACCACAGAAAGCGTTTTACTAGAAAAGTTATTTTGACTATCACTATTCATTTCCTCCATGATTCTAGTTTGTTGTTACATAACAGCACCTAATTAGATCAATACTTGGGACAGACCCTCTGCTAAACCATATGAATATTGAAAACTCGGTCCCCATCCCTTTTCCAACCAAGTTCTTAGTTCTTGGATTTCCTTTTCATACCTCTCTTTTTTCTCTGCCCTCCAACGCTTCTGTCTTTCAACCTCGTCCCGCTTTTTATTTAAGTCTATAATTGTAGTCAAGAATTGAACGTAGACTTTCAATACAAAACTCTGGCTCACTAACACCTTATAAGCTCTTCTAGCACAATCCTTCAGACGAACCTTCACTCTTATTCCTATCATTGTTCTGATATCTTTAAGGTAATATTCTCTTCTTAAGATCCTTACGGTATTATCCCACTTCAGATTTTGTTATGTTATTATTTTACAAAACACGAAGGAAGATATTAAGTTAGGTAAAACTAATAGCTTACTTAAATTAAAATTAAAAAAAGTATATTAGAAATTAAAGTAAAAAGTTTATAAAGAAAGAAATCTTTGGATGGCTTCTACTCACGCACACACACAATTTGTGCAGTGACTTCACGCATCTACCTTGTACGGTGGGCACGATCACTCTAACTCTGCTGGTGGATTCCGCCCTGCGAACCACATGTATTAATTCACCAGTCACTTGCCTCGTTTAGAGTCACTACGATTACCATTAGTCACCCTTCGAATACTATCTATCTTACTAACCTAATCATACTTGTACAAATAACATATTATTTATTATTGTTACTTTTAATAAGAATTAATTCTACTATTAAGTAGGAACTATGTTTAATTTTGATGTAAATGTACATTAATTTGAAAAAAAGATGCCAAACTTGTTAAATAATACATTTTCACAACACTAAAATTCTTATGACATGAAGATCAAACATTTAATTCGTAAACCTAATTACAAACTACGTGTCTAAGAAATCGTTATAAATGTTTAAGTAGTCCTAAATAGATATAATAGAGAAGAAGGGTGTGACAAAAACTTACCTTAGTTAAACGCTTTATCTGATTCGTAAGTCCAAGAACAGTTTATTCCTTTAAGAAATCATTCAAAATTCCAAACTACATTTCTAATTACACATCTAATAACATTTTCTATAATTTAATCATTCCTTGTAGATGCTCGAAAACTCAATTTTTTTGGTGCCAGGTGCCATTAAACAAACTCTCGCACTTGACAAAATCAATCAAGCATTTTCTAATTCATTTTATTTCGGTCATTAGTTTCGCAATCATCTGCCACATTAAAAAAATTGCCTACAGCCCGCATTTTCATGCAGTAGTTTGAGGATGATTAAAATAAATTTTCCAAGCCCTTTAAACTGTGATGTACATATTTTCGTATTCCGTACATAAATCCAAAGTGCAACTTCTTCCATAGAATTGAAATGACTTATTGCAGACATTGATATTAACTACGTCGTTCGACTTATTCAATAATCTTTCATAGTTATCTATGATTTATTTTTCAAATCATTACATCACATTGTGAGTGACAAACAACTCTAAGACATATGTGTGTGCGTGTATACATAACTAATTGAAGTTCAAGCTGACACCTCTCTACACCGGATATCCATTTCACTAGTATGTAACAGTATAAGATTGATGTCATTGAGCCTGTAACATAGCTATACTGCCAAATTATATGTTTACCGAAACACGTAGTAGTTACAAATTAGGTCAAAACCTGCGAATTATCTGAGCCACATAATCGAAGCCACCAATGCTACTGCCTGTCTAAAGGGTGTAAAAGGCCCATGCCAGCCTAAGTTAATCACTTTTGCCATCAGAATCGAGTCCAGTGCTTTGGTTAGGAAGCTCCGCTCTTCAAAGCGCTGTTGCACCTTTACATATCGCAATGAATGGTGAAATTACGACTGTATATTCAATAAAAACTTTTTACATATTATACCTTTCACTCAATATGTTACTCTGGCTAAACGGGTAATGAAGAGGCTATAGCAGGCTCCTATTTTTTCCCATACATCAGTGACTTCTTTTTTGTGTTCCTTGGGTAAAGAGCGGATCTTCAGGGGTGTGGGAGCCAGAGCTATCCTCTAAGTAAAGTAGCTCGTGCACCAGCGGATCTTCAGGACAGTACGAACTAGAGCGATCACGGGGTATTGGCGAGTTGCCACACCCTACGGTAGCATAGTAGACTTTGTAATCTAATACTTAATACTATCATTAAATCCGAGACCTTTTGTATCACGAGTCAAGGTGATTGTAAATCTGACTACGTTCCTGCTCACTCTCACTGAGATATTTTGTAATACATGTTGGGGGCAGTACGAGCTCAGATTTACCTATGAGTCTTTATTGTCTCGTATTCTTCTTAAAGGTTGGCCCATTGAATCCTAACACACATAAGCATATGACGTTACGTGTAAAAACCTTGTCATGAAAGTATACACTTAATTAGTTAAGAATATATACATGCATCATTACGACCGTTATAACATGAACATAAGAATCTACCTTTTTACCGATCGATCTCTAAATCGTTACTAGCATCACAATTATCAATCGTGGCCGTTTTGTGGACGAAGTTTAAATTTAAAACAGAGGATGCTATATTTATAAGGCGTTAAAGCTTTTTAATTTTAATTCCCACAGTATAAATAATTTTGTTTTGGTTGAATTATTTCATTAGTAACGTTTTTATCGCAGCAAGTGAGTTTTAATAATCATAAGTACAATTTTAGGTCTAACTTTTTGCGTCAAGTTTGTAATAGCCATTGCTCCAAAACTCAATCTCTGCACTTTTCCATCGTGATAATCGTCACGTCGTAGCTTGTTTTGACGGTTTGTGTTTGTAAATGCCGTTTGTTCGTAACAAAGTAAAATCAAGCAACTTTTTAAAATCTTTTGTTATCCTTAAATTTAATTGCATTACTACCATAACTCCGTTCAGTAACTTTTTCTAGAAATAAAGCACAAAAGATGCGTGCTGTAGGCTGGATACTGCTGGGAATTCATTACAAATATTTTTTCTTCCAATTTGGGTTTTAAGCAACTTTTCCCCTCAAAAATACAATTGATCAAAATACCTCTATTTTTAAAGGAACAAATAATGCACACTAAAAGGTGGTCGGCATTATTTAATGCCTTCTGGCGTTTTCAGAGATAAGTGCGAAAATTCACGTACTACATTGAACTTGGTTATCATAAATATATTAATTAATAATTCCAAAATGTTTATTTTTTACAACATTACTGAAATTGGACTGAATTCCTTGGACTACACAATATGTATGTATAAATACACTTAAACTCTGATCTTGTCCTTCTTAGCCACAAACTATTTTTGTTCTTGGAAGGCAGTTGTAATTCCTCCTTTGTGTAAGGGGTCATTTTTTCACAAGCTCTGGAATGGCTTGCAGCCACTGTTCTCAAAACGCTCGCTTCGATGGCTTTTTTTCTCTTCAGAACGATTTTATAACCACTATGCTCTTAGAAATATCTCAACATTAGTAAGTATTTTATGTATGGATTGCAAAGATAACCTTGCAACTTGATATAAAGAAGACTGGTATTTTCCCATTCTATGTATGCAAAGTATTTTTAGAGTACTAAAAGTGAGAAATATCATATTATGTACTTTGAAAAAAAAGTAAAAAAAGCTTCAAAACACATATGTATAGCCACTCATGGCCAAGCTGGAAGTGGTAATGGTATATGAAATCTTAGCATCCATCCTAACCTCCTCTAATGCGTACATTTGTAAGAGACTTTTTATGCTACTGCAAGAAGAAAGGAGATTTCTTTTCTCCAAGAAGCAAGATAAAAGAACCCACAAACAAAAAGGTGTCCGTAACTGGGGCACAAGCTTACAACTGTGCTCTTTAAGTATGAAAAGGTCTAACTTTGCTTCTTTAATGTAGAGAACACCAAATGTACCTCTCGAAAAAAGTGTAAGAAATTTGTCCTCTAAGTAGAAAAAAACAACGAACTTTTCTACTATCGTTGCCACGTTTTTCTTTAGTGGCACAATGTACTATATAAAGTGTAGTAAGCTCACTTTGGCCTGAAACCACCTATATTTCATCAAAATTCATACTTTTCTAGAATAATCTAGAGAGAGGTATGAGCCTTTATAGTGCACCTGACTAAAACATTACAAAAACAAAGGTAAACATGGATTAAATTAGTTGTTTGCATTGACAGCACAAACTACAATTTTAAGCAGAAAATACTTCATAAACTTTAAAACACTAGTTGAAGGCAAAAAAGTGAGCCATGTTGGGCTTCAATACTACCGTTTTTGCCCTTCTTTCCTTAATTCAAAACCTCGTGTTCCTATTATTATTAACAGCTTAAGCTTCTAAAACTAAACAAATTTAAGCTGCATTTAACTTCTTGCGAACTGCTAGTAAAACCACCAATAGGTCCTTAAAAACATGACCTGGACATAAGCATAAATTTATGTCATGTGGGTGTTAGTTATTGTGAGAGTAAGATATTTGTCATTACGCAGCGTACTTAGTTGGTACAAGGTGTGATCAAAAAGTGACTTTTTTAATTGCAAGCGCTCTTTACACTCTGAGTTAAATTTTTTTTTTTTATGATGTTGGTACACTAGTCTCGATAATATGTTTATAGTTTTTACTATATAGCATGTGCTATTTTAATGTGAGAGACTTAAAGGTTAGACTCGTGTTTGCGTACTCGGTGATTTCTTTTTGCTGAAAATAATGGAGCAGAGAGTTTGTATTAATTTTTGTGTTAAAAATGGTATTAAGTGCTCAAAAACTCTTGAAATGTTGACAGTGGCTTACGGTGAGTCAACTATGAGCAAAAAAAATGTTCATAAGTGGTATAAGTTATTCTAAGAGGACCGAGAGAATGTTAATGATGAACCTCGCTCTGGGCGACCCAGCACGACTAACACCGACGAAAATGTTCAGAAAGTGAAAGAAAAGGTGCTAAAAGATCGTCGAATCACGATGAGAGAAACAGCTGATGATCTTGATATATTGTTTGGCTCGTGACAATCAATTTTGACGGATATTTTGGGTATGAGACGTGTATCCGCAAAATTTGTTCCAAAATTGCTTAATTTTGACCAGAAGCAGCATTGCACGAACATTGCCCAAGACATGTTGAATGACGTTAATAATGATCCTGATGTGCTTGAAAAAGTTATAACTGATAATGAATCGTGGGTATATGGTTGTGACATAGAAACCAAAGCCCAATCATCCCAATGGAAGAGTCCAGGAGAGCCAAGACCGAAAAAAGCACGCCAAGTTCGTTCGAATGTGAAGGTTGTACTCACAGTTTTCTTTGATTACCATGGTGTTGTGCATCAATAATTTCTACCACAAGGTCGTATAGTAAACAAGGAGTATTATCTTAAGGTTCTGCGGCTTTTGCGTGAATTCATAAGAAAAAAACGACCGGAAGTGTGGAAAGAAAATTCATGGATTTTGCACTATGACAATGTACCTGCGCACAAGTTGTTATTAGTTAGTAGTTTTTTGGCCAAAAACAGTACTTCCATCATGCCACAGCCACTATATTCACCAGACTTGGCCCCCAGTGACTTTTTCCTCTTCCCAAAATTGAAAAAGCCCATGAAAGGACGAAGATTTGCCACGATTGAGGAGATTAAGGCTGCATTGCTCGAGGAGCTCAAAGCATTACCCAAAATAGCATTTCAGAAGTGTTTTGACGACTGGAAAAAGCGTTGGCACAAGTGCAGTGTATCTGAGGCGGTTTATTTTAAAGGGGATAACATAGTTTTAGATGAATAAATAAATATTTTTTTATAAAAATGAAAAGTCACCTTACTTTTTGATCACACCTCGTATGTATTATTTGTACCTTTATTCACGTTCCATAAATAGCTACATACAAGCATAACTTAATATTGTACTATTGAACATGCAAATAATATCATAGCAGTTGTATGCAATCCAACTATTAATAAAATACGAAGTATGCAAGAAAAGTTAAAATTAAGTCCTTAGAAACAATCATTATCGATATGTTTGCTATTAATTTTACAATTGCTTATGATTGTCAATTTAGATGCTATATTATATCCCGTTATTTAAATAATACTCGCAGAAATAGTACAAACATTTTTTTCAATTTTTAAAATTGCTATTAGCAATGAATTTGTTAATTCTTGTAAAGTCAGTTGTCATTTTTTATTGGAACAAAACATTTTATAACGTTATTCTTAAAATATGACTATTTCTTACGTTTATTTCAGTTTACAAATATTTTTACTAATTACGCAAAAAGATCACTGCGAGGAAGTGGGTGCGTAGCATTTATGTCATTACCAGTGCTTTGCACAAGAGCACCAAAATTGGTCAATGTTTTTTGCACTTAAAAACAAGTTAGAGTTTTGAAAACTTTTTTGTTCGTAGAATGAATCACCAGATAATTATCGCGTTTAAAAAGAGTCCTATATGGTTTCGGAAATGCTTCAGGGTCATGTTTCGAAAAGACTTTTTATGGTTTTGTGTCTGGTTTGCAAAAAATTTACATCCAATTTAGCTTAAATTTGGTGATCTAAGGGTTGTAACACCTTATCTTTCACTTAAATCTTTACTTTAAATTTTAGTGCTAAATATTATTAAGAACGTGAGCTCTAAAATTTTGAAAATAAGGCCAAAAGAACCAACATTTGCAATTTGAGCATAGCTAGCTAGACCTATTTGGGCCTGAAGTAGCTCATTTCTTTTTTCTTGAAATGGTGAATTTTTTTGTATTGAACAATTGCTGATTGAAATTGTTGTTTTTACTCTGGATGCAAAAAACTTACATTGGCTGTTCATTATTTTTGTCCTATTTAAGTCAGGTGCACTATAGAGGTTAAGATCAGTACCCTAATTTTTTTCTAGACAGGTACGAGTTTTTTCAGCTAAAACCTAGGATAATCCTTCTAGGGCGTTTTTTTTGCTTTGTAGTAGATTTCTATTAAATTTAAATGTTAAAGTTTTAAATTTCTATTATAAGTGGAGCTACTTTATTTAAGATGTACTATTTTTTTAGCTATATTGTAGATAACAGCGTAGATACTAAACTAATATTGTTTTAAATAGTTATGCGTTAAATATATGTTAATAATATGAGCCGAGTAAAATATATCATGTGACATGTAAAATACTATAATTTGGTATGAATGTAAGCTAACAGAGATTTTTAACTGCTTTTTGTTACTTTTTTATATAACAGAATCTTCATTTCTATCAGATTGCTTCTTTGTTAGCTGTATCTCCTTTAAGATACTGAAGTATAAAACCATACTTACAACTAGTTACATAAATTATCACCGTAAAAGCTACGATGAAGCTATGAACAACGAGTATTAACTATAACTTTTATCGTAGCTGTATGATTATTTCATCTTTAAATATAATAATTTATCCAAGATATGCTTTTTCCAATACAAATCGGTAGTGAACGTTGTTAAAGAAGAAGTTGACAGTAATTTTACGAACATACAGTTATAATAAGTAAATTAACATTTTGCAATGATTTGAAATTTAAAATATTTTTTAAAGCCACCATGACACACAATTATTGTTTATTTGAGAAAACTCAATGAAGAGATTATCTTTTATAAGTAAAAAAATAACTAATAAAAAATTACTTAATATTAATTTAAAAGCAACCTCTTAAGTTTTCGGCCTGATAACGAAAAAACAAGAATTTTCACTTAAAATTATTTTTCTTGTTTGAAACTTATTGACTTTAAAATTGGCATCACAAAAGAAGAGTTTTAAGTTCATATAATTACAAAAATGTTGTTTTGATTAAAGAAAAATTTTCTTTTAGTAAGAAACTGCGTCTTTATCATACGAATGGTAATAATGTTTGAATCAGTGTTTGGAAATGATTCAAGGTACCTCTTTTAATTTTTGGAAATCTTTTAATTTTAATACCTAAAAACAGTAGGCTCAGCTTCAAAGCAGTGTCAAGATTTTTTGTCTGGTAGCAAAAAACCAATTTTTCTACGTGCAATTTAATTTTTCATGTATTAGTTTGATTATTATTAGTATTATTATTATTACTATTATTATTATTATTATTATAATTATTTTTACTGTTATTGTAATTATTATCATTACTATAAATTTAACTATTTAAAAGTCATAATTATTGATAACGTTTTTATAATTATCATTATTTTTATTATTATTTTTATTATTATTGTTTTTAACTTAGTCTTAGAAAAAACATGTTTAAAATCTATTCAAACAACGCTTTTTGTCAGTATTTAGTACTTTATTTTGTTTTTTTTGAGAGATGAAGCAACATTATAGGCAGATGTTCCCCAGCGTAAGGCCAAACCTTGTTCCCCCCTACAAAGGCGCAAGGAGCGCCCCGACTGCAGAGCCCAAGGGGTAGAGACCCTGACCACCGAGGTCCAGCTGCTAATCGGTAGGACAGTGATATAGCGAAGCG
Organism: Copidosoma floridanum; assembly: GCF_036245765.1. NCBI lineage: Eukaryota > Metazoa > Arthropoda > Insecta > Hymenoptera > Encyrtidae > Copidosoma > Copidosoma floridanum. The sequence goes on along the minus strand of NW_028321904.1, from coordinate 6,567,432 downwards.
GTTCTTGGAAGCTTGCCCACATTCAAGCACCCACGCAAGCCCCTATACCGCACACCGACCACCTCGCAACCACACCCCAGGAGCCAAGGGAAAAAAAAAAAAAAGCGGAAGCGAAGCACCCAAAATCATGGGCCACCAGGCCAAAGCCGCTCATCGGTAGGAAGGTTATACAGCGAAGCAGTTTAAAGGAGTCTGCACTCGCTTAAGCACCCACGCAGGCCCCCATACCACACACCAACCGCCCCGTGGCAACGCCCCAGCAGCTCTACCACCACCCCCCCTGAACCCCCCAGGCGCAGCAGCAAAGAACACAATCCCACGCCCTTCCTCGATAGCACTGGATCCATGCTTGCACCACCTCCGCTCAGTTGTCCAGAACACCATCCTCTTTTTTGGCTTGGAAAGCTGTATGTATGTATTGGGCTACTGCAGTTCACCTTTCTTCGTTGAGTAGCATTTTATCTATGATGTTGTCAGAATCAAAGCGTCTGATCTTTCTTGCAGAACGTTTCGTTCGATTTGCCACTTGATGCAGTCAAAGAACGAATGTTCCGCGTCACCTTTATCGTAGCCGCAGTACTTGCAAGCAAACGTCTGTGTTTTTTGCATCTTGTTGGGGCGCGAGCGAAAATAACCGTGATTTGAGAGGAATTGGGTAAGGTAGTAATCTACTTTCCCATGTTTCCACTCTGTCTATTCCTTGACATTTTTCATCAGGCGTGCCGTCTATCTACCTCTCGATTCCTCTTGCCATCTATGTTGCCAACGTTTCCATGTGATTTTCAAGGCATTTTTCTTGACCTTCATTCTTCCAGGGTCTTGCTCTGTAAGGTGCTTCAATCATCTTTTCCTTGGCAAGAAGATCGATGGGGACTACGCCCGCTATCACCATTATCGCAGACTCTTAGACTGTGCAATAGGCGCAGGCTATCCTTGAGACACGTTTTTTTTCAACATGGCCGATTTTCTCTCTCTCATTTTCGACGATAATCTCATCTCTTTATATCTCAGCCCATATAATCCCTCAAGATAATCTCTCAATACTCTTAAGAGATATTCTGGTGTTCTGAATGCGTATTTCAGAGCGTGAAGCATGTCCTTCCATCTTGCTGAGTTCAAAGCGTTTTTTACATTCAAAGTTACCATAAGAACGAGAGGTCTCGATCAATGGCATCAGTCTTTGTTGTTCTGAATTGCTTTTGCTACTTCTTCTACTAATTTTATGGTAGACCTTGGTATCCTGAATTCGTACTGCCTGTTGGATAAGTCTCCAACGTTTTATATGGCCTGTAAAAGACGGACCTTTAGTAACTTTTCGTATAACTTTCCAGGCATATCCAGCATGCACAACGTCCTGAAAGATAAGGAAGAGTTAGGCTCCCCCTTGCCTTTAACGATCAGTACCAGCAGTGCGTTTTTCCAGGGGTTTGGGAACAACCCCTTCCGCAAAAATGCATTGTATAGGTTTGAGAGCAGCTGTGGATGTTTTACCACCACTGTCTTAATGACTTCTGCTGGTAAACTATCTGGTCCAGGAGCTTTTCCGTTTTTAAGTGATCTGGCTACTAGCTCCATATCCTTCTGGGTAAATAAAGGTACATCTTCTATGAGCTCCAAGTCTGCTTGATCCTCGAGTTCTGGATGCGTCGGGAATAGCGTAACCACGATATGTCTCATGGTATCCACATCTTTGTTTGCAATTGGTGCCAGTCTTCTCAGTTTTCCCATTATTATCTGGTATGCTCTGCCCCAGGGGTCATTATTTACTTTCTGGCACAGAGTCTGCCAGCACTGCTTTTTGCTGTTCTTAATAGCAGCTCGCATCGTCTTTCTTGCAAGCTGGTACTCGGAGTACCTTTGTCCAGCCTTTGGTCTGTTTATGGCCCTTTGATAGAGGCGTCTATGTTTGAGACATTGGTGCCTCAATCCCACAATTTCCTTGACCCACCAGTAAGTTGAGCGTTTGCCGTTCCATCTTTTTTTCCTGGGCATGAAGGCCTCGCATGGGCTTTTTAGGAGTTGCATGGTTGCCTTGGTGAGCTTCTGTACTTCTCCTGCTGTGTTTAGGTTTTGTTCATCGTTTTGGATAGCAGCGCTGCCATTCTTAACTTTTTTCGCTAGTCAACCTGTGTCAAGCTTTTTAACATTCCATCCTGTTTTTCGTGCAATGCCTCTTCTGTCTATTGTATCAGTGATTTTGAAGACGATATATTGGTGATTGCTGCCATTTTTGTCTTCTATTACCTGCCCTTCCTTTACTATTGGCGCAAGGCTCTCCGAAGCCAGTGTAATGTCTGGTATTGATTCGCTAAATCCCGGCCTTCGGAAAGTCGTGGTCCTTCCTTCGTTTACAACGACTAGTCCTAGCCTTGCCACTATATCTAGGACTGCATGACCCTATGAGTTCATTGCAGGCGTTCCCCATTCTTCTGCTCTTGCATTAAAGTCTTCAGCGACCAAAAGGTCACTTTTCATGCCATCCAAGATGGTACTTTCAAGGTAGCTTATTCTTCTTCTGTATTCCTTGATGCTAGTGTTTGGTGAAAAAAAGCAGCTGACATACGTTATGCCCTTACTTTTCAACCGACAAAATGTCTTTTCGATGCGCTTGCATCTTTCCAGACTTTGTCTTGTCTAGGAACTGAAAGGGCTGACATATTTATTGCGTTGCTAAGCCACTTAAGCGGCTTGAAGTTCCTGTAAGGCTCGCTCATGAGCGCTACGTCTACTTTTCTTTGACATAATGTTTGTGGCAAAAGGGCATCTGCGTCAATTGCCCCGTTTATGTTTTTTTGGAAAACTCTGGGCATTATGTTGGGCTTCTTTTTCTTCTGTCCAGGATCTGTCGAGAGGCCCAGCATGCTCCAGATCCAGGCACATAATAAGTGTTCTTTCGTCCAAGTGCGGATTCACTGCATAGGACACATCGTGGCTTGGCCTTGCAGTCCTTAGCTCTGTGCTTGTCCTTCCCGCGTCTCCAGCAGAGACCTGATCGGTCTGGGTCTCTACAGTCGTATCTTGTGTGATCCATATCCCAGGCACCTGTAGAATTGCTAGACGATAATACTGCACCTTAGTCGGCACCGAATCAAGCCCACTGCTATCGTTTCTTTCCTCAAAAGGGACAAAGCGCCAGGCTCATCCATTTCGGCCGGCGCCATTCTTTTCTGCCTGGTGTGGCGATAGCATAGCCACTTTTATTTCGCATGGGTCTTCTCCTGCCTTAGCAGATTCTTGGATGGCTGCTAAGACTTCCTCTTTATTACCGACTGCCTCTAAGTCTAGTACCTCCAAGGTAACTCTAGGTTTCCTTAATTGTGCCTTTCCTGTGGTATCGATAGCTAGTGAGATGTCCTGCATCAGCTTCTTCTTGTCTTGGGTGCTTTTGGCAAGCTCCACCAGAATACAACCAGCCATTGTGCTGCGTTTTCTGGTAACTTCCGAGCCGCAGTCTTTTGGGTTGACCGCGTAACGAAATGCTCCTAATACTTCCGGGAATGACTTTCCTTCTGCTTGTTTCACGAGGATGGCCTCGTTTCTTTCTTTTGCTTTTCTCCACTTCTCTATTTTCTTTTCTAGCTGACCTTTATTTAGAGTCGGTGTGCTACGTACAGGCTTCTTTTTAGCAGCCACTTGCTCCTTGCGGCTAGCAACTGCCCACTTTTTTTGTTTATGACTTCCCTCCACAGTTCGTCGTCATCGTCGTCGTTCTTGCTTTTTTTTCAAACGCTAAGATCCTTGGTAGTGCCATCGTCTCTACCTCTCTTTTTCGGTAGCTGTCTCATAACACGAGCTGGCAAAGAGGTCCTCAACATTAACATCTCTCCCACAGTCTTCTGGTGGCAAGCTTTGAGGTCCTTCAAGATGCTATATATTTCTTTCAGGTAAACTCTGGCTTCCTTAACTGTGCTGCTGATGTTTGGCTGCCTGTCAATTGCTTTTTCAATACTCTGTAAGACGTCTGTCATCCTACCTAGTACTTTTTTCTCCTTTTTTTCTATGTCGTTCAAGGTTTTTTGTAGGTGAGCGACTACCATTGATTCAGCCAGTGTCAGCTGATGCTTATTTTGGCTATTCTGGTCTATATTCTGTAGTTCGTTAGTCAGATCGTTTAACTAACAACCAGTAGCTATTTGTTTTTGGATGTTAGAAAGAATAGCATTTACGTACTGGACGCCTTTGTAGCCTCCTTCACAATCAGTGAGGCTGACACCAGTTACCCGGGCTTTCACCAGGTTAGAACTGGCGGCGGATTTTCTCTGAAAGCTCATTGCCTGGGGTACGTGATTTTCATTACCTTCACCCATGTTTAGTTTTATTCGAAAACCAACCATAGATTTTTTTACAAGGTGTCCTTCTCAGCATCTTATTCCGCAAGAGCAATTTAACTTAGTTTCAACCACCCACAGGTACAAACTCTGGCTGTCACAGCACCTCAAAGCCATACACCCGTCAAAAACTTGCCTCTATCCACCATCTGAAAAGCATGCGCCCCACAGGCTGACTGGCTCAGCCCAAAGATCATCATTATCATTATCATCATTGTCATTATTATTATTTTTTAATCATCATCATGATTATAACCATTATCGACGTAGTCCTCATCATTATCAACATCGTTACCATCATCGACATTTTCATGATCATTATTATCATTACCATCATAATCATCATTATCATTATTGTTATTAACAAAATTATTACTATCTTTATCATCATTATTATAACCATTATAATTTTATTCATTATCTAATTTATTTACTTGTGATTTTCTTTATTATCATCATTATAATCATAATCAACATAATCATCATAATCATTAGTATCAACAATATAGTCATTATTATCATCGTTGTCATCAATAGTGTCAGTATAATTATTATAGACATAAATGTGACAAACATTATCGGCAGCAATAATTTTGTTATTATTAGCATCATTATTATTGACATTAAATAACTTATGATGATTATCATTATTATCATTATTGTCACTTTCTTAATCATCATTATTACCATCATCATAACTTTCATCATCAATATCCCCATCGGCAGCGTCAACAAAAGCATCATCAAAATCAATATAATTAACTTTATTATCATCATCATGACCACCATTATAAAAATCATCATCATTATCATTATAATCATAATCATGACCATTGAGACTATTATTATTGTTATTCTCGTCATAATCGTTACTATGATTTAAATCATTATTATTACTATTATTTTTCTCATCATTATCAGCTTCATAATGGGAATCATTATTATTATCATTATTATTATAACTATTATTAATATTATTACCATATTTATTTAAGAAACTATTATCATAAGTATAATTATTTTTATAATCATTATTATTCTCATCATTGATGTTATTATTACCAGAATCATAATTAATAATATTATTATCACCTTTCATATCAATATCATCATCGTTATTATCATTATAAACATTGACATTATCATCATCATATTTATTATTATTATCATCATCATCGGCATTAACATTGTTATTATTATTATTATTATTATTTATTATTATTATTAATATTATTATTATTATTACTATTATTGTTATTATTATTATTATTATTATTATTATTTAAGTCATTATCATAATCTTCAAGATAACAATAACTATTACCATTGTTATCATCATTATCATTATCATCATTTTCATCATCATTATCACAATTATCATTATCGTTATTATCATTATTATTACCATCATTATCACTATCATCATTATTACTTTTTTTATGATCATTACCCTTATTACACACATTTTTAAAATAGACTCTATAAGCAGCATCATCTTTACTATCATCATCATCGTCATAATCATCATCGTTATCATTATCATTATTATCGTTATTATTATCATCATTATCATTGTTATCATCAATATTATTATTATTATTATCATAATAATTATAATGCACATTCTTAAAATAGACTCTATAAGCAGCATCATCATTATAATAATTATTATCGTCATTATCATCATCATCATCATCATCATTCTTATCATTATCATCATTCTTATCATTACCATAATCATTATCATTAATATTATTATTATCGTCATCATTGCCATCATCATTATTATCATTATCACTATCATTATTATTTCTGTTATCCTTATCATTTTAAATATCATGATCATCAGCATTAACAATATTATTATAACCATTATCACCATCATCGATGTAATAATTATGATCTCCATAACCATAACCATTATCATCATCGTTATCATTATCTTTATTATTATAATCATTATTATTATCAACTTCATCATTACTATAATAATAATTATTATTAGTATTATTATTACTATTATAATCATTATTATTATTATCATTTTCATTACCAATATTGCTATCATTATCGTTATTATAAACATCATCATTACTTGTATTATTATAATGACCACCATTATTACTATTTTTATTATTATAACCATTTATAGTATTATTATCAACATCATTATAACCATCACTATCATCAATATTGTTATCGCGATCATCGTTACTATTGTTATTATAATTACCATTATGACTATCATCATGATCATCATTATAATTTTTGTTCTTCTCATTATCATTATTATAATCATTTTTACTACTGTCATCATTATTATCGTTGTCGTAATCATGATCATCTTTCATATTTTTATTGTTATTAGTATTATTATTATTATTACTCTCTTAAAACACTGCTTATATACTTTTGTGGTTTTGAATTCTCAGACCTGCAGACTATAAATACGATGACTTCCTTCCTTAGAGCTCAGTCGTGAGTTAACTTCCGTAGAGTGATAATCATACATAAAAGTGGACGTAGTCTTCTTAATAAGATTATAAGCACTTCACCCGCGAAAGCTTACATAGCAGGCTATTAGTACTGTGGATCAGGTACCGAACTTGTGAACCATCTTGCCAGAGGTGATCGAAGTACAAACATACTAGACGAAGCGTGCAACAAGCATGATAGAGCTTATTTTCACAATCGAAAAAACATGTAAGCTAGAAACTTAGCTGACAGAATCTTAGCCGAGAAAGCTTGGCAAAGAGTCCAAACCGGAGACTCAAGTGTTGGGGAAAAAGCAGCCGCTCTAGCTATTGCAAGTACTATGATGCTTAAAAGTAAATTGTGTATTGATATAAAAACCAAGAAGAGACTGTGCACTGCCGTGCGTACAGTCATTAAAGCTGCATCACACAAAATAAATACCAAGAGCAAAGACGCATATAAGATTATTACTCTGGCTTTGGAGGGGGCAAGTAGTGCCGTTAAGAAAGCAGGTTACACGAAAAGTGTGAAAACACCACGTATATTACTTCTTCCTGCTTCAACTGGTGATGTTCTACCTCTCATACTTTTATTTTTTGGTTTGAGTGGAGCCAGTGTACTAGCTGGTGGGGGACCTGAAATATTAAGAAGTATTATTGCTAGTAAGGCTGCCAGACAGCAGTTGCAGGAAAGCCAAACACATAACAAAACTATGCAGGCTATTGCACTTGAAAGAGGCCTTAAATTTAGACCTTATATAACTGGATCAGTTGTCTACTTCAAGTGATTTGCTGGAAGTGGTTAGGAAAAAAAAGAAGAAATTAATGAAAGGTGAATTCCTGATTAAGCTTTTGCTAATATCAATTTACTTAGATATGATAAAAAACTGAAAATACCCAATCCTCGAGAAATATTTATGCTAAATAACTAACCTTCTAATGGATCACAATATTATAAAACTAGTATTGTAAGTCTTGACGGTATAGATAGACCTAAAACTCATTCTGTAGCATATCGATAATGTGGTGATAATGTTACATTCTTTGACAGCTTTAGAGATCTACAGCCACCTTTAGAGTTAATGCTATATTTGGAAGTTGACAATTTTAAATCTAACTATCAAAAATATCAAGACTTTGATTCTTTTAACTCTGGTCTTTGGTGGTTAATATTTTTATCAAAAAGATTGTTAAAAACTATGTAAAGGAGTGTCGTTATCAGAAATAATTTATTTGCTCTTCAGCAGTAATGGAAGAAAAATTATGGAAATTATCTCCAAAAAAAAACTACGTTCTTGGCTTAGTAAAACTTCAACATTTAATTAAATTTCAAATATTGATGAAGGTAATAATAAGTTTTACGTAGGTGATCAAGTGGTCGTTTTTTTAACAGGTAGCTATGTCATTCAAAATATCGAGTCATTTTTAGTATATGTGTTACAGCTTCATGATATAATTATTAATATCAATCCCAAAAATAACACAATTTATAGTGTAATTATCTGTAGCCATACAATTGATTTAAGACCAAAAGATGATACAGGCCGTCTCTTGGATTTCACTAAACATATATTAGAAGATAACGTCACCCATAACTCAGAGTTACCTATAGTTATTCTCAAAGTAAACGCATTACGAGTGGAGTGCAACATTACTACTGGAGGCTATTTAAACGAAAAGAAGGCTCATACAATTAACAAATTTTCCTCAGCTATCCCACTGGTATACAAAATTATTGAAATTCTTTTACAAATAATTTATTTACCGATCGTTGGGCGCAGTATGGATTGCATACAATTACACATAGTTGAGCAGGACAGAGAATTAGTTAAACTTCGTAGAGAAGTCATAACGATAAGGTTTCACATAAAACCCTCCCGATGATGGTAATTATGTACATTCATAAAAAGTATATGAGCAGCTCAACATGCAATCCTGTGCTCAGTCGACAACGAGCATCTGAACCGTCAACACATTAACAGAAAAAGGAGCTGAAACGTCAAGAGCTAACGCATCAAAACATTCAATTTCTAAAAAGTCTTGGATTAAAAATAAGATGTCCTGGTGAAAACTAACTTATTCATTCTCATTTTGTTACATCAAGCATGGGAGGGATTCGAAGCATTTAGTCACCTGTCACCTTTGACGAGTCCATTGCCTACTATGAATTTAATGCTCATCAGCCATATTCCTCTGCAACTAATAATAATAGTAATGAAATTTGTATATAGATTTAACTTTAAGACCTGTGTCTGCTCCCATCACGCAGTTCCCTCCACATTCATGGTTAGTAAAATGAGATGGTAATACGGCAACAGCAGATACTCAATTGGTGAAAAACGCCGTCTGCCATTTATTTAAAAAAATCAGATATTAGGTAAATGCTATAGAGATCGATAAATGTCAACATATGGGTCTGACGACACTTATAAAATATTATGTCACGCTGAGTCTTGATCAGGATCTAACGACTAAAAATGCCAGTTGGTTTGGAATTCTGCATAAAATAACTCTCGCTACTATTAACGGCTTCTTTAATGTCTTGACTCCTCTTTATGTATTATTAGACTTTGCTGAAAACTATCACAAAGTTATTGTTGACATAAAACATGAGCTCATGCTATCAAGATCAAGAACTTAAATATGCTTTTTTAATCTCAGATAGTGGCTAATGGTGACGCTAATGCAGTACAAGTCTGGAAAGAGTGAGCAGGTAAAACTGTAAAGGCTCGTGCCTAGCCCTCTTAACATCATACGTGTTTCAACCGTCATGCAAAAAGGTCACAGTAGTAGTAGCTGAAGCAGAGAGAAAGAAAAGAAAAAGTGAAGATGAAAAGAGTGGGAAAAGTTTTAAAAAAGACGCGAGGAGAGGAAATTGGCTCAGAAGCAATCTGAAGACAAATCTAGTTGGAGCTCTTCATTTTTTGACATAATAAAATTAATACTTAATCGTTGAAAAAAAAAAAAATTACAACATAGGAATTAAAATACTGACAGTTTAGAAATTTAAGTACGGACTGTGCATGCACCAAGAGGGGAGCGGTGGTCGTCTGTCTTCTGACGTCAGCCGCTTTCTTGCTTCTATTTCTCTGGCACTCGCATGTTTTTTGTAGTGCTTGTATCACAGCAAAAGAAGATGAACGAATAAAAAAAGCCCTAACGTACGTGTATGAACGTTCTTTTCGTGCTATCATAGCCAGCATCTACTAACGTACTAATATCTTTTGATTTTTCTGCTGGGTGCAACCTATGTCCGTCTCTGCGTCGCTTGTTATTTGAAAAATTGAGTTCACTAGTGTCTGAATCTTCACAGTCTTACGTTAGGACCTTTTTGTCATTAGAGCCCCGTACATGCTTGAATAAATGCATTTTTGTGTCGTTGCGTAATCCATTGCCCTGTGTGCGTTTCACGTGGTAGTCTGACCTGCATTGCGTTTTTTTGCGTGAATCATATAATATTGTATCGTATTTTGTCTTATATTGTTTCTGAGTTAGCAACAATTCATTTTAAGTTCTCTGTTAGTAAATTGTGAAGTTGAGGCCAAGAGCCCTTTTTTATTTTATAGTAATTGTGCTTTGTTTAATAAAGATTTTAAGAGAAAAAAAGCCTTCGAATGAGAACTATCGAGATAATCTTAAAGAATAGAAATTCTGGATCAAACGTTTTGGTTCCATGACCACGATAAATTGCATCTGCAAGTCATTGTCAAGAAAACCATCTCGCGCCTCAGCGCTGCCACCACGCATCATTGTCATCTGACACACCACGCCGTCACTGCCACTATCGTCCTGCAGCAGCCTGAAGATTGAATGACAATACTGAACTAAGTATTTTTGTATAAACCTAATGAACTAAAACTGTCCGTTTTTCTTGCTTCCGCATAATTAAGATACATTTTTCCTTTTTTTTTAAAAAAAAAAGAAAAGCATATTAATTTTGCTCGCAACAATAAATAGGTGTGTTTCTAGATTTTCTTGGCTGCAGCCACAAGTGTCTGGTTTTCGTTAAGCAGTTGGTTACGGGCTCTATACGTTGAAAAAACGTTTGTTAAAACTAGTGAGCCAAGTACTCTCTCAAGAATTCCCTTCGCTTCCTCGGTGGGAGGGACAAGTCGAGTCGTCCGCGTGCATAGCTGAGCCATTGGGAATTTCTTTTTATTTTTGACGAGTGACGTTTGGATGCGAAGAAAAACATATTATACAATTTTCTTTTATATTTGAAGCTCCCTTTCGATACAAACAGTGGCTAACAGAAAAAAGATTAATCAAAATCGTCATATGCTTAAAAGATATCACACATATTTAGAAAAGGTTAGATTACGTTAAACACAGAAAAATATTTTGTCGTTTTACTGAACTAAGAAAAATGATTTAGAAGTTTTGGTTTATCGATACGGCTGAATCCCTTTCCTTGGACTTTTCGAAAAACGAACAATGTGAGTTGCGCTACGCTTAACACGTCATGCGTTATTCTACCAGAAGATACATCGTTTAATCGCGATTTCAAGCGAAGGATATTCAGCTTTAAAAGTCTCGCTTGTTGACTTATTGAGGCTGTACAAATTTATTAAAAAAACTAATTAACGATCCACAATTACAACTGATTCTTGACGCCTCTGCTAAAATCAGCAAGGGTGTCTTTTTAAATGAGGTGCTCCTAAAAGGCCTTACAATACAAGCGAAACTTTTGAATCATCTCGTAAGATTTTGAGAAAAAAAAGTCTTTGCATAAATACTGTCAAGAAGACCTTGAAACGTAGCGATTCCTAAGGAAACGTTTTTGTGCCGTGACCAGAATAAATTGCATCTGCACGTTATTTTTCAGATAACTACCTCGCACCTTAGTGCTGATGACATACTTATTAAGTGCATAATTCAATCTAAAATAATGCTTTTAGCACGCGTTCGCATAAATAACTTAAAGGGCCAATCTGTACTGTGCCAAGTTTTATTAGATACCGGTTCAGCAGCGAATTCTACTCACTCATTTTTTACTTTCTTTGAATCACTCGTTTTGTTTAACGATTCCATAGTTCTGGCTAAATCGCAATGTAATAGTACGTTATGCCGTTTCGAGCACTTTTTACACTTGAAATAAGTACAACTGCTGGTGTGTGATATAAAGTAACTTTTTTAAACTTTGGTTCCATTTAAAAAGGCTCAACAACCGTTTATATTAATTAAACGTTACATTGCACGATATAGTTGGTGTTTATTTTTTTCACATACTACACAATTAGCCGGTGCATTAGTCATAAGCGTACGCGTGCCCATTTCAAGCCTTACTTTTTTTCCTTCGTTCTGGTTTTTTTCGCTGAACGGTGTTTAGTTGTGGGAACGCGTAAAGTCTTGTTCTATCGTCGTTAGTTAGAGCGTGGTTTCCGATACAAAATTATAAATGTCCGCTAAATCTACTACTGGACGAGTGACGTTTAGATGCGAAGAAAAACACATGATACATTTTTTTTATCCTTGAAGCTCCCTTTCAACACAGAAACATTCACATTTAAGCACTTAAGATTACTAGATTACATAGTTATGGTAAAAACTGTATGAGCTGATTATTTTTAATGTTTTTCATTGAATTTCTCAATAACCATTAGTATGCTTCTTGAAGTCGCACAGTCTGTTAAAAAAAAAAGTATTTTAACACATTTTCCATGCTTCAATCGTCATAGAGCCGTTAAATGTATAAGATTATTGACTAAAGCTGTGAACGACTAAATATGCGATAAATGACATCTCAAACACACAGAGCATTAAAAAATATTTTTTTAAAATATTGTTTAAGCCAAAGTAAGCGTTAAATAGTGAAAAATAGTTATTTCAAGCAATAATATAAAGAAGGCAAACGATTTTAGAGTATAATTTTATATTCAAAACTTAAGAAATGTACATACTGTAAACAAAATTGTGTTACACAGTAATGTTTTCTTTTTTTTCTTTTTTTAATATAACTTTAACAAACAGAAGATTTTTCAAAAACGTTTTTCCATAAAAAATTTTACTCATTACTACGCACCATACTTTAAGCATTACTCATTTCTGCACTGAGAGAAAAAATAAGTTATAGAGAAATTTAAATATATAGTTTAAAAAGTAAAAATTATGGTAAGAACAGTAAAAATTACGATGCAAGACCAGTAAAACTTAGGAGTTTGGATAAATAAATTTTACTTTTGTGCTTAAAAATTTTTCACTGTTCTTACCATAGCTTTTTCTTGGTGAGCCATAACTTTCAAAAAAAATTATTTTTAATGTCAAAAATAATGAATTCTTTTTTTTGTGCCAGCTTGCATTCAATTTATTGTGCAAAATCGTCACTTGCTGAAATTTCTCTATAATTATTATTATATTTATTTTCTAATGCGTAGAATCGTTTGTATTTGTGGCCTTGCAATTGATGTCTTCTGAAAATAAGGACCAACATTATAAGTACATCTTTATAAACATGCACAAGACTTGATTAAGAAAATATTTTGATTATTTATGAAAAACGTACAAAAGTGTTTAGAATTTTTGGTTAACATAGAACTAAAATAACCTAATGTGCTATAAACAGTTCCTTAACGGTAGTATGAAAATCTGTCTCATATAGGTGATAATGCCACGAGTTTGTGTTGAAGTCGTGCATTTTTTTTTCAACTAAAGGGACAATATGCTTTTGACGTGAAACATCTATTGGTGTGCTTGGGGGTTTGACCAACACGATGAAGCGACCCATGCGATGGCACGATACCTGGTGAAACTCGGTTTGGCTTGGCTCTCTGTCTCGTTCTCCGTGGGCTTACTGCCACCCCTCTCTTATTTTTAAAGTGTACCAATAACCCGTATATTTAACTATGTAGAAGAGTATATAATAATTAATTATCGTAGATTTATTGTATACATAGCATATACGTACGTGCGCATATATATTATGTACATTTAATATAAGTAAATAAAAATTTTAAATTTCACTGGCTCTGAGAATCAAACTGAATCCTTTGAATTAGTAGTAAAGGACCTTATTGATTGTACTATGCAGCACGCCACTCCATTCTTTCTTCTTGTTGTATCAGTGCGTTGGGCGAAAAATTTTTCATCTCAAGCACTTTCAATTTTATTTTGACAAGTGTAAAATATCGAAAAAAAGGCATTTTTGCAGTACCTGTTAAAGTAAGTGAAATAGAAAGAGCCATTGCGGTCGCACTTACTCTCTTTCTCTATTGTTTTCATTTACGTAGGCCTTTTTCATTGCTTTTTTAAATATTTTGCGCTTGAAGAAAGTGATTAATTAATACTAGAATTAGTATCGTTTTTTCACCATTTACAAAAAATTTTTTCTCTGTGAACAAGATTATTTTAAAATACTATTATTTTACCATAATGCTCAGTTTTCCCGGGGTCTTCCAACTGTGTTTATTCAAACTCCATTTTTACCTATCTTTAGTAAACAGTCAACAAAATTTTCGCACGTGCACAACTACACACAGTAAACAGGTATCTGAAATATACAGAGAAAGTAATACACACGAATTTTTTTGTCAAACTAATGTATGTACCTATTTTACCTATGTGTAGGTGGTCGTATGGATACTTTTCTCCGTGTATTATTGTTGCTTCTCGTTCTCGTTGTTCATATGTTAATCAATAAAAAAAAATTTAACTTGCTTTTTCCTAATCTATCACATTTACTTGTATAAATACATATTTATAAGTGAACTTTTTTTAATATAAAAATATAAAATAAAGATTATTTCGAGTCAAAAACATAAATACTTTTCCTACTTCACGCGTTTTTGAGAGGCTGATGTGCACTCGATGTAAATGATAGGATTTGCTACATAAGCTCCACTGCTCCATGGTTGCCTTCTTTCAGTTCTTCAGGCCTTATTTCCCAGGTTCCTTGGGCCGCAAAATAGCCCTGAATATGATGGTACTTATCGGACGAAAGCTTCTATCTTCATCATAGACAATCAAATACTACCAAGTTCAATAACATGTTCTTTAATGTTCCACATCTGTCGTGGGTCCCAAGATTCACACCTGGCTTTTTTTTCCCTAAGCATATGTTGGGTTTAGTTTATCATTTTCTGCCTGTAGGCACAAAGTTATTTTAACGGTGCAAAGTGTTAACTGCAATTTTTGACTACGGTAACCCAATTAATTTTTAACTCTGTAAAAATGTATTATTTCATACAAAATTTGTGATATTTACTGTAAAGTTCTTCGATTCAGGCCTCATAACATGAAAATATTAACTTGATCACTGCAGTAAATTTCTCTTTACAAATCCAAAAAGAATAAAATTTGATATTTTACATGATGAAAATGAAAGCCTTTTAAAAAAAATTTGTCATTAATTATGTAATGTAATTTCAATAATCAGGTTCAATAATACTAAATTACGTAACTTCTATTGTCACGAAAAGTATAAAACTTAAGAAGCATGGTGTTTTTACTACAGTACAGAAGAAGTTTTAAATTCACTTCTTACTATTGTATGATTTTAAAAAACTCATTTTACGAATATTCAAGTCCAATTTTCTACATAGTTAAACTTGATTAAGCATTTTATTATAGCCGTATTACAGTTTTTTAACCATCTTGTACCCTTTTTTCCAGTTTTTATTGTGGAAATAGTAAGATTCTTTTGAAGTACTTCAAACATACATGATACGTATATTAGATGCGCATAAAAGATTCTAATTATCTAGGCCTGTAAATGTTTTTCTCTCTTTTTTCAAAATTTGTATTAATTGTAACGTCGAGTAGCAGTGCACCATATCTTTTTTTTAAATAACTAATTCATTAAATATTTATGACAATCAACACGCGCAAACACCGTTAAATATTCATAACACCCACGTACCGAAGCATCCAAGTGCGGCCACAAAATAACAACTGAACAAAGTAGCAGCATATCCAGTAACCTAATGTAAAAACAGGGCACACTACTCAATGATACTTCATACGCCGGAAATGATGCAACCAATATAGAAGCAATAAACTGCCATCAGTCCGGGCGATATTACTAACGTTACGTTAGCTGGCACAAAGAATTTTTCTCCGTCTTTTCCAGACGCACATAGATCACGGCCATCGGGACAAAAAAACTCCATAGCTCCATAAGCTGCTAACGCGAAGTTAGAATAAAATCGCGCATTATCAAGCAATCGCACCTGGCTAAGATCGTGGAGACAAAATCCTCAGATTAGTGTGCTGACGGCTAAGTCCTAGTTAGAACTGAACGTGAGCTGATGGATTTGGCTTAAGTCGTAAGTACCTCCAGTCCCTGCGTTATCAATCCCACGCTATAAGGCAAAAGCCTTTGCCTTAAAACTACGTATCGTGACGTAAAATAATCTTTATATTTAAGAATGCTTTGCAAAAATTTTGAGGCAGTAACTTTGGTTATAATTTGTAAAACGTTCATTAAAATTTAATTACAGTATATTATGCTCCTAGGCCAGAAAGTGAAGCTATTACTGACTACGCTGTATTATCAGGCAAGCCACAGGCGAGGTTGGTTATGCGTGGTCAATAGTAGCCCTACATTTTGGCCATGGTATGTATACTTATTTTCCTTACACCTTCGCTAAAAGTTTGATGATAAAATTCATATGATTTGTACTCCTCGTTGTACTCATGTGAGGTAACGATTCAAGTAGTAGCAGAATGTTTGTCTGCATGTGTGTCTGCATCTTTAATTTCCACACTCCTTATACTTTTTTAAGCTCTATCTCTGCACTGTTTGCATTAGCCACGCTCCTGTGACAGTCGATCATTTTTTTTAAGAAGTCAACTAGTTATACGTTTTGATCCTCTACTTTTGCACTCTATGCAGTGGCCACGCTTCTGTCACAGTCGATTATTTAATTTAGAAGACAATTTATGCTGATGTTTCTTACTTATTTATGAAAACACAAGGAAAAAATAACTATAGTAGAAACTATCGATAATCTCGCGCTGTCAAAGCAATATTTAATGTCTGATTGAAGCATTCAATATACCGCATATTCTACTCAAGCATAATAATTACGGGACGTCATTTGCCTGTATAATATATAAATGTGAAAAAAGGATCGTTTAAGTAATAAAATACCTTACTACTATAGCATTGTCTTATGCCATGTATCATTAAGGTGCGTTTACACAAACAAGATTAAAATAATTCGTGAGCAAGACTTTGTTTTGATTACGTTACTTAAATTTATCCAGTGGTTACCTGTGTTATATAAACTGTAAAGGTTAAACGTCCATTAGCTATATATGTATATTATATAACGTCAGCGGCTGCTGCTGCTCGTTCTACTGCTGCTGCTTCTCGCCACGCAGTATATGTATATGCCGACTTCATTCTGCGCACATAAAATTGATTGTTTACGTCCGCTTAGTAAGCCCTAAAGCAACAAATGTACGGCCGCGGGATTTCTTAACGTCTGCTGAGCGAGGTAGTCTATGAGGTCCGTGTTTTAAAATGCACAACTAATTTCTATCTACATATGTGTCATTTTTTTTTCTTGACAGCCAGACGTATGTCCGCATCGTCTTTTCAGTGCTTCTCCTGTCAAGTGACTCTGAGTTTGATAAAGTCACAGTTGTGAGAAACTTGGAAGAAGAAGCAAAGTCAATTATTGCTGGTATACTACTACCTTTAAAGTCTCGCGCTCTATATGACAAAATCTATATTTAGTACGTGGACTGGAAAACTAAAAACAAAGCATCGTTTGATAATTGTTTTTTTTTAGTGTATTTTGAGGAACTTTAAAAAAATTTAAGCCACCTAATCTGTGAAGTCATTGGGCAAGACTTAAAGCAACGTTGAATATAAAGAATAACATCAAGATTAGGAATTATTAAGTGTTGAAAACCATGCTAAAAAATAAATCTAAGTGTTATAAACCGAAAAAGTCTTTTAACCGCAGAAAAGAGAATTTCTTAACTCTGCTAAGGATTGTATTTACTTGTTTGTAAAGGTTTTTTATAAAACTAAAATTATTACTAGTATTATTATTATTATTATTATTTCATACACACTATTTATTAGCTACTTATATATGTTAACTCCCGTAGGTAGTTCTGATAATGGGATTAGTTAGAGCCATGCGTTGTATGGAAATGACTGAACTTAGGACGACTGATGTAAATGATAGAAAGAGCTTATACATTGTTACAATTGGTCATACAAAAATCTACTATTCTCGTAATTTTGTAATCGGTTCCTCTTCCTATGCCATGATAAAGAAACATGTGGCTTTGATATCTTAGAATACACCCACTAACAAATTTTTTTTTCACTATAGTAATGGAAAATATACCCGTGAAATGATAGGGAAGCACAAAATAGCTGATTTTTCGAAGTTTATCGCTCTCTATCTAAACTTGGAAAATCCAAATGGATACACTGGCCATTGTTTAAAATACAGTGAGGCCACTGCTCTTTAAAATTCAGGAGCAAACCTACCCATAATAAAAGAGCTTGAAGGTTGACGATCTGATGCTGTGGTTAAAGGTTGCCTTTAATTATTTATAAATAATAAAAAAAAAAATTTTTTAAACCTCTAGAGCCAGTTGCTCAATTTTTATGGCTAATTTGAAAGAGAACAATGATGTGATTAAATTATTGAAAAATCAACATTAAAACAATTAAAAATTAGGTGAAAAATCTGAGCCAATTAATTGTATTTTAGAGGAAGAAAGCAGCATTGATAGTAAACCAGCAGGAAAAAAAAAAAATAATGAAAACCAAAACTAAAGTATTTGAAAATGTACCATCTGTAACTTTTTAAAATTGCCAAAACTGTATAATTCACAATATTGCTATTAATCATACTTATTTCAAAATGAACATAAATATTAAGAGCCATGAATATCTCATAATTTTTAAATTTAATGTGTATTTTCGTGGCCTTCATTATTAAATCATATCAACCTTTTAAAATTGAACAAACTATTTTATATGGGGTGACCAAAAATCGTATAGGTCACTTGGCCGTAAGGTGGCTGATAGACAACCGTGTAATGTCACACTCAACGTGACCGTACATCAGCCACTTGGGGGCCTAGTGACGTTATATTCTATTAAGTTGTCTGCTGTTCAGAGATGGAAAAAAACTCACCACAGATACGATTCCAAGGCATGATCAACCAAAATATATGTTATTTAGCCCACTTAACTACTGTTATACATACGCTGCTAGCCTGATGTGGGTAAACCGTACATGTATTACATGGAGAGGAAAAGTAGGAGTTGGTAAGCTAAGAAAGAAATTCTTTCCAGCTATATTCTAGTTGCGCTGGCCTATAGCTCACGAGTCTTTGGAGAGCTAAACACTGCTTTGAGGTAAATACTGTTTTGTCTGGCATCACTGGTTGCGCCTACTACTGTATCACGATACTAGCTATGAAATCATAATTCTTTTTTCACTTTTTTTTGATTTTTCGAAACATTCTTGAATGTAACTGAATTTTTTTTGTATACTGAAAGAAGAATGCACAGAGTCTTGCTGTTAACTTGTTCTTCGTTTTTTGTAGCAAACTCTTTTAACAATTTTACGTTGAACATTTTATTCGTGCGGATGAGAGAGCAAACTCTGCTAAATTTCTTAAGTTTTTCTGAAACGTGCACGTATTTTAATGGTTTCACAAATTCATTACTTTCATTTTAGTGAGACGAAGCTGTCTAATTATTCGAATATAAATTTTTATTTATTTTTAACATTTATGGCCAGATAAATGACTTTGAAAATTTTAATAGGAAAATACGGCATACATGCAATGATAAAAAATTGTATAGTGAAAAATATAGATTAACAAAAGTAAGCGATAGATCAACCACAAGAAAATATGTTGTGCGTATATAAGCCACAGTCCGAATGTATTTAATAAAGACTAAGCTTATCTTTAACAAA
The DNA here is from genome assembly GCF_036245765.1 of Copidosoma floridanum. NCBI lineage: Eukaryota > Metazoa > Arthropoda > Insecta > Hymenoptera > Encyrtidae > Copidosoma > Copidosoma floridanum. The sequence continues at coordinate 6,547,734 of NW_028321904.1, read as the reverse complement.
AATTATTTGCATGATATACAGTATTTTTTAAACGCATGTCAACATTCTATATAAGAGTCGTTGAAATTTCCTAACTTTATGATCAAACACCAGACTGAGCAAATAATAAGATTAAATTAGTAATACCGAGAAACTTGCATAGCTGTTGACTGTCTATTAAAATACTTGTCAAACATTCATAAATTTTTTGCTAAAAAATTAATAATTTAAGGTGTTGATAGTCTAGTATTTCCATACAATTCTTAAATTATAGATGAATACACGATTGATTTCCAAAAATACTTTTATCACAAACGTTAGAACGACACAAAAGTTAAAATACACTTTCAATTTATAAGTATTAGGAGTATTCTTTCATTTACTTATTAGTTTTATAAATAATTATTAATTTTTAAAAAGTTTTGTTCTCGGCAAAAATCATGTTTTTTTTTATATCACTATATTGACTACGACCACATCCCAGGTGACGCTGCCGATGGCGAAGTTAAGTGGCAAATCTTCTAGAATGGAAGCATTGTATCTCATAAACACAGTTGTATTTTAATCAACATGAATTATATTTCCATCGAGTAATTTATGGAATTAGTACATTTTACTTGATTTTAGTATAACTTATCAAGATCCAATTGGTTTGCTACATTCTCTTCGTTACAGAGTCAAAACTATTTTCATGCTTGCCAGGTAAGGTAAGTGAGCTTATTAGATGTGCCATATGTCTAGATAAAGCCCATACCGGCTCTTTACCTGAAGAGGCCCATGACTTTTTTTTCTTGTTCTTCCGCTTATTTAAACTTATTCACTTTTCTGCCCACTTCTTGATAACGATTAACTAAAAAAAACGTAGATAAAAAATGTAATACTCACTAAGTTTTGTTTTACATGGCATAACAGAACTCTCCTTTTTCCTATAATTTCTCTTTTTTTTTTACCTCTATATATTAGTGCCAAGTATAAATTTAATGCTTGTAGCAAAATTATATTCAAATCGCAGTATACATAGTGTGTATTTTGTAATAATTTTGTGATGAAATTTCGTGAGTGTTGTAATGCCCTGTCAAACAAACCTTAGAGTAAAAATTTTATTTTCTATCTATGCTTCATTTTGCTTGTTTGTTTGTTTGTTTTTATTTATTTATTTTTTTTTATTTTTTTTTAGTAAGCTTTTCCAATACCTTAAAACAATAAAGAATTTCATAAGCTGTTACATGAGGATCTAACTGTAGTAAATTTAAATATAATCGTTCCTGTGAGACCTAATGCTTTTCTGAAAAAAATTTGGTACTTAACTCTGACATCTGTAGCATCGCTTAATTTGTGCTTATAGTTCACTAGAAACACATAAAACATGAAAAACATACCATAAGCCTTATGACTTGCTCTAACATAGACTGCGTTCACTCTAAGTAACTGCTAGATTTCCAAGACTTTAACGCTTGAAGGCGCTGTTGTACTCTAACGCTACAAGCAATGCTTACGCAAACAGCACGTCCTAATGCGGCCTAAAAACTGTGTGTTATGCCAGTGCAGCTAAATGTAGTCTGTTTTACCTACACAATAACATAATACTCCTTTTGCTCCACATCTTAAACAACTTGGAGATCCAGTGTGCTATATTATAAGCCAGCAAAAATCTTATTTTCCGAGCATTTTCAAGCAAATAGCCAATTCATGGTGCAACGCATCTGCTCATCTATCAAATCTTGAGATGTGTCATGCCTTACAATATGAATAGTCCCCGTCTGATTAAAAAAAATGGCAAGGAGGTGTAATCAATTACTACATGCTCTGCCAAAGAATACAATTCATTGTTAAGTCTTGAAATCTTAATGTGACGCGTTAAAGTATATAAAAAGATTAGATCTAATTAAATCCCTAGGTAGGGTATTGCGTAACTCATCACGGTACTTAACTACACTACGCTTGAGCTAGCGCTTCTCTAGTCTATCAAATGTAATATTGTCTCAAAAATGTCCTATTCTGCGTTTATGACATAAATTAAAGTGATCAGTCAAAAACTGGCGTTCACGTATAAAATTTATAAGTTACACAATACCACTCTTGCTTAACTCGTGGAATAGTTTTTACTTAAGTCACAAAGAATAGCTGCAACTCAGTCAATGGTCCAGCACTATTTAATATCGTGTGAATAATGGTTGGCTAATTACGATGCGAAGGAAACCAGTAGGAATCTTCTTAAATTTCTCCTTACAAAATTCTCAAAGATGTCTTTAAAGAACTAAAATTAACTCCTATCTTGCTAATGCTTTATTTAGCATCCCGTTTGTTGGATACCCAATGCAGCCACCTACGCCCTTTAGTCTATCGTATGCTAGAATATCACTGAACGGCAATCAAAGGACAGAAGTGGGCTTGACTGGCCTAGTTTTATGTCTATCAAATATAATTATATTAAATATTATGGTTGAAAAAACAGTCCGAAAAATGTAAATAGAGGGGGATGCCATCATTTTCAAGCTGTGTTTATCATTCCCTAACGTGAGTAGTGTTGAGGGGTAGGCAGTAGATGTATAAAAGTTTTGTAAATACAGTAATTTAGACAGTTATTCTTAAATTGTTTTTTGACTATCTCATTTAACCTATGTAATCGATGCTTCTGTTTATCATCCCTTCAAGGGTTCAGGACAACCGTCTCTGCATGGGGGTGCCATTTCTAAGTAAAACCAGTCAATTTCGGTGTTGTAAATCCCCAGCGCTGCACACGGATGCTCTTAGAACTATAAAGATTCATGTAAATGATGGTATGCCTCACTACTTAAAATCATATGTACTCCTCAGAGATGTGCATGCGACCGTAATTTGTATATGTTACTGGCAAAGTATGAAATTCAGGCATTCTATAAAATGCCGGGCTGTCTTAGGCAAAGTATGAAATACTAGATTCTTTCAACACTTTGCCTAGGCGTTCCAGAGAATGCCCAAGAGGTATCCGGCAAAGTAATAATTAAGGATAATCCGTTAATAGTAAATTTATTTGAGGCTCAGAATTTGCATTTTCATCGAAAAAATGCATTTATTCTAATTACAAAACTATTTACAGATGATTTATTTAAATTAATATGGTAAAAAAAAACTTATTTGTTACAACACGATAAACTTTTATGACATCGCGAATTACACAGTCTGTTATTTTTAAAACAAATACATTTTTTTGTCATACACCGCAATTTGCAAGAACATTTTCTTATTCCTTGCCCAGTTCCATTACTTTGTGCAGTTGCTATAGCTCGCACCGAAGATTTAGTCTCGGGAACTTCGTCAATACGAATCAAATTTTCTTCACAAACACTAAATTGCGATCGTGAATACAATTGTTTGATGTTACTATTACGCGTACCTAACTTGTAAAATCCGTCGTCAGGTATTTCCAAAACTACAGCTAATAAATTACGCGCGTCATCCTTATACCCTTATCTACATTGGGTACTGGAACTCTTACCATCGTACCAATTTCGATTTGTTCGAATTTCTTTTCAGATAACATTTTCATTTTTTTGCTTAATATTGTGTATTATTAACAGTTTCTTCGCGTTCTCTTTCTATAGCTAGTTTTTTATAACATAAAAAACATAAATTTTTTAAGTAACTAAACTTTTTAGCGCAAGATAAATGCAATGGTTCCTCGCAGTCAATACAATTATTATCGCTGGTAGTAATGAAATCGCAAACAATGAAATGAAAATTCACATTATTAACTATTTCGTTATCTTCAGTTGCTTTAGCTGCTACAAGCATATCGTTTGTCAATCACGTCACTTTTGCATTTGATAGGATCGACTCCAATTGTTCTTCATCCGTCACATTGACGAAAATTTCCGGCTTCAAATGTGTGTCTTGCAAACCAATCTTGGGAGCACAACCAAACATAGCTTTATACGGAGATCGTTTTATTCCGCTGTGAAGACTAATCATATGTACTTTCTAGAGGTGATTATGCAACCGTAATTTGTATACATAAAATGATAATATACATAAACTGCTCATCGAGTCTAGACTTGCTATGTATATAAACCAGCCAGGTCTATGCCAGCCCACTGATAACTTTTTTTTTAATACTTACTTATTTGACCTTGTATGATACTGATCAGTAGGTGTAACGTTGTGGTACATTATAAAATATTGCACCTGACTCACGCGTATTGTGTATTAACACCTCGTTCACGACTTGCGGGACATGTTTACGGGTCACGTTCTGCCATGTTATGTGTTGTGCTAGTTTTGTACAACTGTTAGTTTTTTGACTTCGAATAACATAAGGGTGAATGCAAACGTTTGTGTTAAAAATCGCGCAACAACAGACAAGAGCACAAAATGGTACGTCACATAATATCACAGCACTTATGTAGCCAGTATCTGAAGTCTAGTGATACTTACATTTAAAGGTTGCAACGTGCGTTTGATCAATTGTTCTACTTGTTAAGTTCGTTCATTTTTTTCGTTTTGTACTTCGTACCTTCAATTCTTTTAGTATTTAATAACTATTTATCGAGCATAACCATACTTAAGTACAGTTCGATTACCATCTATATCACAACCCATGGTGACTTGACTTGGCTCAATTTCAAGCGTCTCAAAAATCCTAGTGACTCAATAGATATACTCGCACGCTCATATCACTTATAACCATCAATTGACTTTGGGTGGACTGGTATGCGATAGTGTTCCCAGTATTCCCACAGACTTACTCGTGAAGCTCATGTCATCCTGTGTGTGCTCACGTGCGATAGCGTCACCAGTGTTTCTACGTATATGGTGGTTGTAATTACTCATTTTATGAATGTATGTCCGCATATTTTTGTAAGGAATTTTTTATCTGGGCATATCCTTGACCAACCGTAGTTTTGAGGTTCTAAAATTTTTTTACGTTCTATTACGTGTGTTTTACTCGTCAGAGATTGTTTAAATCTTTGGTTATTTAGAGTGCACGAGACGGTTTCTGAAAGGCATCAGTTTTGCAAACCAAACATAAAGTTTGTCTTTTAGAATATGGGTGTGAAAATACATTTTTTAAGTCTTATTTTGGATTCTCGCACACATTTGGACTTTTTGATGCAGTGTGTTGCAAATTAATAAACACATAAAGCTAACAGAGGAAGACTTGTTTGGTAAATGTCATTAAGTTTTTTTTACATTGAACAAGTATGAAGATAAGTCTGAAGAGTATATGAGAATGTTAATTTCTCGATTTAATTACATTTTAACAAAAATTTATAATTATTGCTTAAAAAATAATGCAATTCTTACAATAAACTAATACTACTGGAGAAAAGGCTTGTTGTCTCCTTAAGGTACGTTAATGTGATATACATTATTACAAATAAAATCACAAAGCTTTGTATAGGGTGGGATTTTTTTCTATTTATAAGATTTTTTGGAACTAAAAATTTTTTAGAGATTCTTTTTCTGTCTCTATTCTTTCTTTTTTGTACTTACCGTTTTTAATGGATTTTTTGTTTATTATTTGAAATTTAAAAACTTTTTGTTTTTCAGATTTTTGGTAACTGGTGTCTTGTACCAAAGTCTTCCTTTTTCTTTCCGCATAGATGCAATAATAATATAATTTTATGTTAAAAAAGGAGTCAAGTAATTTAAAACTGTTTGTATGAGGCTCTTTTACAGTCAAGCTTGAATCAGATGGCGCCAGGGCACGTCGCGGCTGTCATGGCCGTCGCACTCACACACCGTCAAATTTACAGTTGTGTATTGTGTCCGTGAGCCTATCTGTGTGATAAGCAAAGCAGAAGACTTAACCTTTGTGAATGATTGCTGTAGTTTGCAGACAATTTTTGTTTGCATTTACGTTTGAAGATAGTAGGAAAAATGAAGGGCAGTGTAATATCCTGCGATAAGAAAGTGAAATTTAAATGTCCTTCTGATAGTGTAATAAAAAAAAAGTGGCTCGAAGCAATTGGGAGACCAACATTTTTGCCGCTCTTAAGTCATGGCTTATGCCTCGACCACTTTGCCTTCATGAGTTCTGCTTTTCTTCCACTGACTCTTGCTCCTTTCCCTTTTAAAAGCTTTTCCAATTCCGAAACTTTTAAGCTCCCATAATATTTTTTCTTGTCTTCCTTATTCATTTAAAAATTATAAATATTGCGCTTTACCACTACACTTTAATTTCCTATATACACACAATACTGAAAAGTAATGTTGTGTGAGTGAGACGGCCATGACAACCGCAACGTGCCCTGGCGCCATCTGATTTAAGCTTGACTGTAAAAGAACCTCATAGGATGCATATGCCAATATCGACACAAAAAAAGTTTTTTTAGAACTGCGCAAAAATTCTATAGAAAAACCAAAATTTCTCTCCGTCTAAAAGCTGTTGACTCCAAGCACATCCGCATACGGTGACCACCAAAAACCTAGTGTATGTACTACAACTTTTAAAAGTTTAACTCTGTTTTCTTGCAAATTGGTTGCTGACTCTGACTATACAATTGTTTTAACATATGTTGGTGTATTAGAGAAACAGCATGATAGTTGTTCGTTAAGGATTTCTTGTTTTTTCAAGGACCTAATATCTAACAAATAACAGATATCTCTGGATGCTAGGTTACTTGGAACTAACATAGTCTTGCAGTTAGTTTTTATAGGGGACGGAGTATACCCTTTGATGTGGAACCTAATAAGAACTTTCAAAGGTCACAATTTAACTGTTACAACAGTTTTTTAATAGAAAACTCTCTAGTGCACGAAATGTAAATGAACATGCCTTTGTACAGTCAGAAAAAATATTTAAAATTCTTATTCTAACTATAGAAAAGTTATCTGATGTTATGAATGACATAGTCAAATGTATTTATTTTTTACCCATTATAATTATTTAAAATTCAGCATCAACTGATGATACAAATTACTTCAATAACAGTGCTAGTCTTCTAGTAGCTTTCTTTTCATGACTACTTTTACACTTTTAGTGAAAATTATCATATCCCATTCAAAGGGCATTTTCTAAACAACTATATACTTATACCTAAACTTTAAAAGTTCTATCAAGATATCGTTTGAGAAGGTGTCACTGAAGACAACCTTGAAGGTTATGAAGTTACTCGGCTATCTATATTTACCAGCAGCGTCTTATCTGCTTTGGATCACACGCCAGTCATTGCCTTTGCTTATCAAGGTGTCAGTGTTGTGTTGCAAGATATAGATACTAGAAGTGATAATCAAGAACCGCTCAAAGGCTATTAATAGAGCTAGCTTATCGTTGTCTGTTTTTTCCGTACATTCCTGGCTTGTAGAAGGGACATTACTTTTTTAAACAAATATATACTAATGAGATACGTTACTTTTTTGCATATTGTAGAAGTGCAGCAAACTGCTTAAACGCAATGCTGTTCTAGCAACATCTAAGTTAACTGCTAATTCTATGAGCAGTTTTGAAGTTGTGTCAGGTCCCAGCATAATTTTGTATGAAGTTTGACGTTCAGCCTAGTAGCTCTCATTAAAAACTTTAGTTGCTGATTCTTGGAGTTGTAATGTGAGATGCTCGAAACTTGAGCAAATGAGCTTAACTGTTATTTTATAACTTGATAGCTAATTGCTAGAGTCTTATAGCTTCTTCTCACTCAATCCAGATAGCTGCTCATGACGTCCTGTTGACAACTTGGCATAAAATATACTGAAACAAAAACATCGAGGACGTTAATCTCAACTGTATTCACGGATAAATAACAATTTTTTTTCATGTATAACTTTCTATTAAATTGCTTTTGATGTAGGGCCCTTACTTAATAAAAATACGGGAGAACGTAACACTTTTTCTGGCCCACTTCGTTTCTATTTGTCCCCTTACCACCATATGCTCTCTTGACAGCGAGAGTGGTATATATGTACTGTACGGTAGTAGGCGCGCAGGCACGCTCTCTCTCTCTTTCTTTCTCTCTGCATCACCAAATGGCTCAACAATTTAAAAATAGAACTAGAGAAAAAACTTGAAAATAAAACTGGTGACGTACAAATTTCCAAGATAACATATGAGCCAGAAGAATATCAAAAAACCCCGATTGGAGATTTTTTACTCGAGCCCCCTAGCTAGCACACATTAGTCCTTGTGTTAAAAATGCGTTGCATTAGATGATGGCGTTGTGTTTTGGGGTAAGAGCTCAGCCCTACCTAGACCTGGTTTATCTACATACATACGTAAAGTAACTTAACATACCCCTTGAGTTACGGCTTCCAGGAAAATTTTTCATTGAATTTTCAGATTTTTTTGTAATTGAAAGAAAGCAGCTGTCAGTTAAACAAACTAAATGATTTATTATGTAATAAACAGACGAATTTTTGATTATTTCAAAAAATGTTTGATTTACAAACACAAAAACTATCCTCCTTAAATATAGAAATTTTTAAAGCACGATATGCATTTGTTCATACACTTATGCATTTTTTGCTAGTTTAAGACGTTGCCTATTTTTTTAAAGTAATAACAGAACCAAATAGATTTTTTATAGCATGTGTTATTACATCACATATAACAAAATATCACGATACAAAATCGTGTTTTACGAGGGCTCTTATGAGATGACTTTCGAATCAGCATTAAAAACTATGATAGAAATAATCCATGTCAACAAAATTAACAGGACTGATACAAAACTGTTCAAGGAGTAATTGTGCAAAGTTTCAACCTATGTTATTATACTTTCCACAGATTTGAACATCAAAATGATTAAAATCCCTTTAATAATCACTTGGTAGGTTGATATTCTGCTATGCTTCTCCATTTCAGTTAAAGTATCGGTAATGTAGTTACCTATAAAAAACACATTAACTAAGGATCCCGATTGGAAATCGCACCGTGGCTGTAACGGGGGACTATCTAAGCATAATTCACTACTAGCTAGGCCCCCGTTACAGTCAAGGTACGAGTTCCAATTAAGATGTTGTCCTACTTATGCAAGTAATAAAAAAACAACTTGAAAAATAAAAGTATAATGGATAAGACATTTTTCAGTTATTTCTATATGACGAATATTTATTTTTGTTTTAATTTGTAGTTCTATGTGCTTTTCTATATAGCATTACATATGGCATCACCAATCCAAAACCCCTTTTGTAAACCCATTTGTAAAACCTCATAAAATGCTGTATGGCTTTCCCGAAATACTTTCACATAGAATTCTGTCATCAACTTTTGAGGTAGGCAGCCTGGCTGAGATTTCCGATCGGTAATATGTGCTCACGTAACGTTTCTAAATCGCACAAAAATCTGAAAGTTTATAAAATTCGACGGCTAAAGTATAAGCGATAAATTTTTTAAAATGTACAATAACAATAAACGAGCAATAATTAATTTTGTTCTTGACTATACATGTTGATTATGCAATGGTGGTTGTAGGCATATCTAAATAATGATTATTAGCACATCAGTTACAAGGACATCCAGCTGGATTTTAAAGGACAGGGTTCCCTTTTAAAATATCAGCACAGATATATTGTTATATTTAGAAAGAAAAAAAAAGCTTATACAAGCTTTGCCCTGGTCTTGAACTTCTTTATAAGGTCTTGATTTATGTCAAGTTTATTATTGAAATTGTGATACTACTTGGAGGCATATGAAGAGAAATGGGTGGTAATTTACTTGGAAAGAATGTTTTGAATACATTATTTGTTGTAAAGAAACATTACGAGCGTATAGTCATTAAATTTGAACCCAATAGTGTCTACAGATTTTGAGAGAAAAATTAATGAAATTTTCCTTTTTCACCGTCTTTAACATGGGCTCGAATGTGAGTTATCAAAAAAGTTGTAGAAAAACACCTATTACTCTTAAGATAGTAATGAAAATGTTTGGAAAAACTGATATGTTATTCATGACAACTTTATTCGTATACGTGCAAAGTTTCAACAAATTTGCGTTGGCATTGATGGAGATATTTGCACAAACGTAAACAAATTTGTTTTCAGCTCGCATGCTACATTCATGTGGCAGACAAGGAAGCATTGAGGACAAAAAGTATTCATGCTGTTTGATTTATACTATAAGAAACAAGGTACCTTTAAGAACATTCTGTTATTTTCTTTTAACATATTATTAATATATTATCGAGAAAGTGAAAATTTTAAATCTAGGTAAGTACAGCAGACTTTATCAGGGTGCCTTATACACATACACGTGCTCCCCTTTACCTTCCTGTGGGAGCGACCCAATACCCTTATGCCAATTCAAGATGCATCTCAAAACCGTTAACGAGATTTTTTATAATTTCGAGCTTTACTTAATAAGTTTTGCTTAGATATTGTTACATATTTCGTGCTGTTATTTAATTGTATTTAATAATTATAGAAAGAAAAGACCAGGTGATAACAAATATGAAGCCTTTTCATACAACTATTCATACAACATAAAAGTATCATATGCAAATGAACAGTTTTTATTGATAAATGTAATTATATTAAAATAAAAATTATAGTAAAAGAAGCGTGCAGTGGTAAAATTCTTAATCACGCAGTTTTTTATAAAAATAAAATAAATTTTTAAGTTTTATATGAAGCCTTAATTATAACTATTCATGAAACCAAAATATTTTTTTTTTTACTATCATTATTTACTAATTCGTGGTGATTTAGTTTAAAAAAGTAAATTGCACTCTATTACATAAAATTGGATAACATCTACATATTTGTAGGAGAGAGGGTGACACAAATATACAACTCAGTTTATAAACACAGATTACTTGTTAAACTCTTTAAATTTTTATACAGACACAATACTGATGTAATAGCGGTGGCTTAGTATTTGGCTTAATAAAGATTACAAAATCTGATGAGTGTAGAACGTCATATATTTTTTAGGTTCAAGAAGCTCCTGCTTAAGCATTTGATCTTCCCTATCGTCTTAACGTTCCAAAAAAAAAATTTAGCAATTTTATGACAAGCAGTCAAAATCACGGTACCCATGTCGTTTAACATTTTTGCGTGCTGGCTATTTTTTTGCAGTAAGTTGATCATGTTCATTTTTTTTCTAAAATTACACTTAGCGCAGTGACTGTTTTACTTGTTGCACTTACTTTTCGAAACAAAGCTTTTTACATTTAAATATGAGCAAAAGAATAAAGTACAATGTATTACCAAAGAAAAGAGAGCTGTAATTCATAGAGCTCTGACAATTTAAAAAAATAGTGTTACATAAACTATAAGTAGTGTGGTTGTGATGAAAAAAAAAAAAAAAAAAAAAAAAAAAAAAAAAAAAAAAAAACTTAACAAGTTACGAACTTTTGGAGGTCGATCAAGGGTTGTGAGTGATACGAGTGTGCGCAAATATACTTAATTAGCCGATAGGAATCTTAGGACGTTTAAGTTTGAGTCAAGTCAAGTGACTAAGGGTCGTGATAAATATAGCAATTGAGAAATACATCAGTATGGTTGCGCTCGATAGATTGATCGGATCATTCTTGTTATTCGTTTGGAAGTACACTATATGGAACAATAAATAAATGAGAAACCGGAACAGAACAAACAAGACAAATGAACTTAATAGATAAAACAATAAATCGAACGCACGTCGCAATTTATACATGCAAGTATCGCTAGACTTCAAAAACTGGCTACATTAGTGCAGTGATGATATGTGATAAGTCACTTTGTAAAATTGTCTGCTATTGCGCGATTTTTAACAGTAACAATAAATTTTTACTTATGTCATTTAACATCAGAAAACTGATGGTTGTACAACACTATCATAACGTCACACCTGCTGATCAGTATCATAGAAGATTAAATAAGTAAGCTTAAAAAAAATGGCCATCAGTAGACTTGCATGGACCTGGCTAGCTTATGTGCTCAGCAAATCTATACTTGATGAGTAGATTATATGAACTGTGATTTTATGTATACAAATTACGGTTGCATAATCACCTCTGGCAAGTACATATGATTTTGAGTGGTAGGCATGCCATCATTTTCAGGATGATTCATAGTTCTCATAGCAGCCGTGTGCAACGCTGGTAGATTGACGACACAGAAATCGACTGGTTTTACTCAGAAATGGCACCACCATGCAGACACAGTTGTCCTGACCCCTTGAAGGGATGATAAACAGAAGCATCGAGTACATAGGTTAAATGAGATAGTCGAAAAATAATTTGAGAATAACTGTCTAAATTACTGTATTAGCAAAACTTTTAAACATCCATTGCCTACCTGTCAACACTACTCATGTTAGCTACGAGAATGATAAACACAGCTTGAAAATGATGGCATCCCCACTATTCTCATTTTTCGGACTGTTATTTCAACAATAATATAAGTTTAGTTATATTTGTTAGACATAAAACTAGGCCAGTCAAGCCCACTTCTGTCCTTTGATAACCGTTCAGTGCTATTCTAGCATACGATGGACTAAAAGGCGTAGGGGGATGCATTGGGTATCTAACAAACGGAATGCTAAATGAAGCATTAGCAAGATAGAAATTAATTTTATAAGTTCTTTAAAGACATCTTTCAGAATTTTGTAAGGACGTATTTAAGGAGATTCCTTCTGGTTTTCTTCGCATCGTAATTAGCTAATCATTATTCATACGATATTAAATAGTGCTGGACCATTGACTGAGTTGCAGCTATTCTTTGTGACTTAAGTAAAAGCCATTCCACGAGTTAAGCAAGAGTGGTACTGCATAACTTAGAAATTTAATACGTGAACACCAGTTTTTGACTGATCAATTTAATTTATGTCATAAACGCAGCGTAGGACATTTTTGAGACACTAATTTGATAGAATAGAGAAGCGCTAGCTCAAGCGTAGTGTAGTTTATCACCGTGATCAGTTACGCAATACCCTACCTAGGGATTTAATTAGGTCAAATCCTATCATATGACACAGCGACAAGTCGAAGTAAATCGTAATTTTAACTCAGTCTCATTTTATTCGATTAGCAGAAATAAAGTATTGAAATCACTTTATGCTTTTGACATTTTGCATTGTATTACATTTTACGATTAAATAGCAGCTAGTGTCTGATTTTAGCATTCCTTTAAATTTATTTTTATTTAAGAAACTCAAAGCAACAGTCTATAAAATAAACGATGAATTAAAAGGTTACTTAAACAGAACTCAAACCAAACTCCTTTTTGTATACTTTAACTTGTCACATAAAGATTTTAACACTTTGCAGTAAACTGTTTTCTTTGGTACAGCATGTAATAATTAATTGTACCCCCTTACCACGTTTTCTTTAGCCAGACATGGACTATTGATATCGTAAGGCATTACATATCTAATAATTTGATAGACATGCAGATGCACAGCATAAAGGATAGGCTTTTTTCTCGAAAACACGTGGAAAATAAGGTTTTCGATATTTTTTAGTATAGCACACTGGAGCCCTAAGTTTTTCAAGATGCAAACCGAAAAGAGTATCATGCTTACACTTGGATACAACAAATTACTCTTTACTGCCTTAGATAACACAGTCCTTGGCTATATTAGGACGTATGGCTTGCACAATGTTTGGTAGTTATTTAAGAGTATAACAATCCCTTTAAGCTATAAATCTTACAAAACTTACCAGTTTCTTTGTGTGGACTCAACCACATAAAGAAAAGTATAATCACATTTTTTTATGCTTACAAAAAATTACATTCGTTTGTATTGCCACATAAGAAATATTTGTATACATTAAAAAAATGGTCTTGTTAAAGATATTGTGCAGAACATTATATTCTTTAAACTGTTTAAGGGTAGTAGGAAGATTGTAGAGGTATTCTAAAAGAACAAATACTACCTAATTTTTACTGCAAACAACGAAAAATAAGTATGGGGCTCTAGGAATTAGAAGTGCGCAAAGATAAATTAACTTAGAACAAAAATTAGGGATAAAAAAAAAAGAGGGAGAAATAAAAACGTTAAGTATTTAAGAAAGTAGACAACTAAGGATGTCGGTTACAAGCAATTTGTATTAATAGTAGTTATTTACCATTCACAGTAATTCTAGTTATGTATATATATATATATATATATATATATATATATATATATATGTGAACGTGACTCATACAGATTTGACGTGCTTAGTAAGATACATGTTAATTACGCAGTAAAACTACGTGGACGTCCGCATAACTCCTTATTAGTAGGTATAGTTGTGGGGCTTTACCCCTTTCTGCACTCAATATGCAGCACTCTCTCTTGTTAAATAACTTTGCTAGCTATAAGTCCGTCTAAGCCTGTCTTGCGTTCTTATTCCACTTAGCTTTAGAAAACTATAGTATTAATAGCTTATAAGACAAACAAACATTGTTAAATATTAAAACTCACAAATTTTATTATTGTATTACAGCAGTTACATATTTTTATTAATAAGTTAGTTCCACACATGCAAAAAGATATAAAATTTGATAATAATTAAATATTTATTTTTTAACTTCCATGGCTAATGATTTATTCATGAATTACATGCATTTATGCACTTACGGGCATGACGTAAGAAGTCAAGTAGATAAAATGATAATGGAGTCGATTCGATTTTTAAGTAGAAAAAACTTTCAAATAATTACAAAAATTCAGCTTATTATGTCAACAAATAATAGTTTCATCGATAACGTTAATTTATAATTTATGGATATAAAGTGAGTAAGAGTAATTTATACAATTTTATACCTCTACGATGAAAGATGTATAAGAATTACATTTTTATATCAATTGTAGATTAGTTAAGGTTAAAGATTCCATCCGAACAATATCTACTATAAATTAATAACCATGACGTTTTATATCAATATAAATTTTTTCTTACTTTTGTATCTTGATAACATGATGTAAAAGCCAAACAAAAACAGTGGTCTTCTTAAACATGATCTAATTCTTTTGAAATTTTGACCTTCATAGGTCCTTATAGTTATAAAAAACGCTAAGACTATATAAAATTGTTTTATGTATATAATCAAAAGTAATAAGAATAAGTTTTTTGTATTTAAAGCGTTTTTTTTGTATGATAACTTTATTCCCTATTTTTTTTATCATAATTTTTACATTAATATTGTATTTAAGTAACTTTATTATTCCTTTCCGTACTTAGCTACGTTGGCATTCTGTGACATTCAAATTTTGTATTAACAAAATATTTAATGCCATGTTTACATAAGTGTTATGTCAAGATATGTCTTTACGAATAATATTTCACATTTCAATCGTAAAGTACCTATAAATTTTACTGTCAAATTAATCAACACCCTTGTATGAAGCACGAACTATGCTTTAATATATATTTTTTTCTCCTTTTTTTAATGATGAAAAATTTTACTATTTTTAATAGTTAGTGTATTCGTCATAAGAAATTTGTTCAACATTATGTATTGAAAATTTAATATCCTTGCCAAAAACATCAGAAGTTTTCTGTTTATTTGGCACTTGAGTAATTTTATTTTTCCGTTTTCTTATTCTTATCATAATTTTAAAACATTTTCTGGTTGTTTAAAAATTAATAATATTTAGTATTAGAATATGAAACAATAAATAACGATATGATGATTTCAAACTTTATCGTATAATCATGATTTTGATAGATATTTTTCTAAAATGAAGAAATCTGTCTTAAATCTCCTTCTAAAATCATTAATTTATCTTTTAAATGAATACTTTTATTTCATAAATCATACCATGTTGTTCTAAATATTTCTCAGGCTGTGTTTGGAATTATATAAGCCTCATTCGTGAGGATTCAATCAATTAAAAAAAATTTTTTTTTCAGATTTCAGTTCTAAGAACGACCTTTGTAATTGTAGGTGTCTAATGGTTAACAAAATATTTTGTTACTTGGTTTTTCATTCAGAAATAATATTGATGCTATACCAGACTATGACATAAATAAATAAAACTGTTTTTTGTTTGTTTATAACTTTAGATGTTGTTATTTAATCTTCACCTTATTTTTTATGAATTCAGTTAAAAGTTCAAGTAAAAAACAATTTCTCGTGGTTATCATTTTCTCTTATAGTAATAGTAGTAGTATTAGGATCTATTGTATACATTCTATGTGCGTTATTTCCACCTTTCTGGTTTTTTCTCCCATTATCGCCTTTCTTTTCCCCAAGTATACGAGTCTTTTATACGGGCTCCTTACAATGGTTTCTAACTTGATCATCCATCCTTCTCTATTCTATTAACAGAGTGCAGAGATTGTCTTAAGCACACTCTAGGTATCATTCAACTTAATGGAAAGATATTTTTTAATAAGCCATTAAATTTACTGAATTGACTTTTTAGAAATTTATCATGCTTTAACACGATGAGATGGACAGATGTTGGATTTCCTTTAAGAAGAAAGTCCCTAAATGTCATCACTAGAAAAGATTTACTATTTGTTTTTAAAATGAAGATAGTTATGTTTCGGCATCCTGAATACTCATATCATTGAAAACACTCGAGAAAGCAATTTTGATTATTTTTGATGGTATTAAAACCCACGATCCCTCAAGCTTCTTTATTTAGGAGACTAGCAAGCTATCTGTCAATCCATTGAAGCTTTTTTAATTTTCTTTTACATAAATTTCTGTAATTGTGGATGAATAAGAATGTACACATTATTTTTCTTCTAATTCCAGACTTCCCAAAATACTCAAAGGAGTACAGTATGTTTATTAATGTAACAAATTACTTTAAGTAATTAAATTTAAAAAGTTACGATCCAAAGAGTTGAAAAAAAATTGTTTTGTTAATCTGAAATTGCTATTAAGTTTACGGTACTTCTATTCCAACTTCAATGTACTTTACAAAGACTCTTGTACTTTTTTTAACTATCAAAGGCATCGTGATAAAAATTGTGTATTTAACTAAATTTACAAAAAGAAGGATTAGCCCATGGCGTGCACAGACAGTGAAGCCTCACTAATATGTATTTAGGATTATTTTTTCGCTTGTAACTAATGAAAAATAATTATGAAAAGAAAAAATACGATGTACGTCATAAAAGATATATGTATATAACATAAAAATTTGTGTGTTATAAGATCCATAAAGAATTAGAATCCATTATTCAGCTGACTTATCAAAAATTTGATCTGACGACCATTTCTGGCTAAAAATGTTAATCTTCTGTTTGAAAAACTAATAAAGATTTTTTATTCAACTTCTAAAGACGTTTCAAGCAAGCATTTTAGAAATGTATTTTCAAAAGACATGATATGTAAACATGCTTTTTGTCTCATATTTTACGGTAAAGCTGTACAGTAGGATAGAAAAGGCTAAATCAAACCAGAATACCTAAAGCGCACTAATAAAAATAACTTTTTTTTGTTTTAAAATTTGAGTATATATATAGCGAACGACTTACTGCATACTCACTATGGCTTCCTCTGCTATTTTAAACTTACCTTACTGAGCATCTACATGACTTGATTTAACTAAGTAAAAACTTGTGATAAAGTAAAGTGCTCACGCATAACAGAAACTTTGTATTTTAACATCTGATACTCACTCCATGTGCAGAACATTCGTGGTTATCGTGATTTGTTGGACATTTTTCCAAATCAATAAATGGAAATTGGCTTGTGCACGTTTGATTGATGCAGATCTGTAATCAGAAATAGTTTATTAAGATTTTTTTTTAAGTATGCAAGTATTAAAAAAATTAGTTCATAATATTTCAAAGCTTAAAGATTTGTATTATCTCAGCCTTCAATGTATACAGTAAAATTAATTTTTTTGATAATTTTCGAGTTAGCCAACTTTTTTATATGTTCAAGTACATCGATATTATGTGTAAGAAAAAGACTTTAAAAAAATATAAAAATACAGTTGCCTAGAATAACAACCACTGTAGATAATAAATTATCAGAAACATTGATAAATTATTTTAAAAATATGAGCATAAAGTACAACTTTAGTAGTCAAGAAGTACTGTAGCTGTACGTTTGTACTCAAATTTTGAACAAAATTTTTGGCTATTTGTGTAAAGTTCTTGTTACCATGTATTAACTGTGTATCTGCAAATCACTTAAAGCCCCAAAGTAATCCTACACCTATGGATACAAGTAACTTAAGGGTTCATCGCACTTTACGCCTTTTTTACGCATGTAAGTTTCTTTTTTTTTTTTAATTTAAAACTTCAGATGGTTAGAAGTTGTGTTAAATAACTAAGAAATCTGACACAAACTAACACAAAAATAAACTGCTTTTTTAGTCATGATAATAATTGTAGAATAATTTACAATATTTGAATTAAAACAATATTTAAACGTAGATTATTTACCTGAATCAACGGACACGACGCTGTAGATATTGAGAGCTCACAACAACTATTTTGTATCATAACATAATTAGTCTAAATATCTCCAGCGCTTGTAGCAAACTGACTGGAATACGTGGACAAAGCTAGACAAAAGTAGTGATGACGGTTAAGCTATTTTTTCTTATAATAACTCAGGCTTGATTTCTGTGTGTTGAAAACAACAGACATACATCTTTCTTTCTTAAGATGAGTAAATTTTTTGTAAATTTTGTGACGTTCTAAATAAATATAATGCTAGTCATTTGCTACTGATCGTTACTTTCTGAAACAGTCAGTCTCGTTGAAGGGTAGGTTAATAACATTTAACTTCGATTGCACAAAGATAAAGTATATTACTATCTCAAGTCAAGCTAGCCAGCATAAAAAATTGTACATGGATAAGTATACATCGAAAGAACTACACCAACCCTAGAATTATCCTAAAAGTGTAATATGCTAAGAAATATCGAGAATAGTACGGTGTTTAGCCACTGCACATATGTATCGACAGATCAAATCTATCTGGAAGACGTGCAAGAAAATCAACAAATATAGTAGCTGGTTTTTTTAATTGCTACTGGCAATACAAAATGAATGGTACAAGTATATCTTTAAGCGTATGTTTCCCCAAAAGAAGATAGTTAAGGGAATAAATGGAAATATTATACAAGAATGACTGGCTTATAATATAAGTTTAGATATACTGAAATTTTATGCCTGATGGCATGAAATAATACGCAGGCTATTAGAAATGAAAAAAATAAAGTAAAATGTTTATACAAAAATAGATTGTTTAAAAAAATGACTCGTTTATTGTAAATTATACCCAAAAGCTTATTTTTTCTTCTTTAATAAATATTATATTACCAACACCATAACAACAAGCAACATGAGATAATTTAATTTAAAAATTAATAACTCTCATTAGGTTTTATACTTTTATGTAATGTATGTGAGAATGCTTAAGAAGCAGCTACAAAAAAAACTTCACGTCTGTTCAACAAGCTACTCCACAAAAGCCGTTTATCATAAAAAAAGAACCAATGCTACGAGTCTCCTTTAGAGCTGGTTATTGCAACTAATCAAGGAAACAGTTTACAAAGTATTGCTCATGCTTTGACTAGCTCAAAAAGTATAGATCAAGCATAATCTGCGATTGAGTGACACGAATTTTCGACCACGATATGCAGGATAACATTCAGAACTATCTCCTTAATGTTTAAACTTATTTTTTATAAAAAAGTTTATCAAAGTTTTTCTAATCAAAAAAAAAAATAATTTTAAATTCTTTGAAACGTCTGGATCAACAAACCGTTCAAGATGTATGTATCTCAATTCCACAGTTTTCAAGGAAAAAATTACTAAAGTTTTGAAAAACATGATTTTTATGATTTTCAAACCTCAATGAAAGTACAAAATAAACACAATATTATATGTAACAATACACAAATATTTGGTGCTAACCTTTCTCTACAAGTTTTCAGACAGAAAATATAGAAAGTTTGAGTAGAAACGATGCTTTTTGCAATAAACATTGGGGTTTGTTTTTAGAGTGCACACCCAGACAAGTGTATACCTATGTATATGTACGTGCTTACAGTTTGTAGCTCAGTTTGCCGTAAGCTATAAATATGTTAAGACTTTAATACAAGTACCAAAACCCAAATGCTCTGGAAGTTTACAACAGAAACAAATGCTACCTCTTAATTATTCAACATTTTTTCTTGGGACTGTAGAGAAAGATTAATAGTTAATGACCATGTGTTGTAACATATCAAGAACTAGTTCTTACGTACATACATATTCATTGGTTTTTGGTTGCTAATGTATCAAAAAATATAAAAATGTTTTTTTCTGATCAAATACACAACTTTGATAAAATTGTTTCTGAAAGATTAGTTTGAAAACTGATTTACCTGGTTACTGATTGGCAACCTGCACTTGTGTGTTAAGAAGCCTGTTCCAAATGTAATCTAGTAAAAAAATTAGAGTTAAAAATTTTTTCCACTTAGTAACAGATTTTGCCACATCTAATAGGCCTTGGTTTTTCGGTGCCTCTATAGTCCCGTAATTAATAATGACACTATGTCTTGTAAGCGATCCTCATGGCACTATTCATATGCACGTTTGCTCCCTTTACATGCTCCGCAGGACGATGAACACTCAGCGTACCTTGCTTTATGAACCACGAAATTCAAATATTTTTTTGTAACTTGCTCGTCAAATTTTAAAACCACTGTATCTGGCCAGGTTCAATAAAAATAAGTTTTTCACTACCATCAGTCCAGAGTATGAACTTCTCTGATGACAGCTTGCCAACGATTAGGCTATTATTTTTATAACGTTGGCATTGTGATGTCGAATCCTATAGAATAAGTCACGTTCTGGTAAGCCAAATTTTTTCTACTTACTATTTTAATGACTACCATGCATCTAAATCGCTCAAATAATAGTCTGTTATTGTAATGAATATAAAAATAAAAATTTCTCTAAGTGGCACAGGTCGTTTGTTGGTTAGCTTTTGACTTAAAGAACCAGTAAAAGTAAAAACATTCGTTGTATTTGTACTGATACCAATCAGCTTGATTGAAATGTCTGAAGGATATTGTTGAGTAAATAGCATTTGTATTTTACATCTTTTTTTTATATATTATGCTCCTTAATATTCGGCTTCAACTTGTATTGCTTTTTTTGGCAACAGAAAAGTAGGTCTTTCATGGAAATCCAAGTCATTAAATGTTCAAGACAGTATTTATACTTGAAGCCTAGTAACTTACAACGTGAGTCGTATCGGAAGCTCATTAAAGTATGTTATCATGTCTGTGTTATCGTTTTCACCAATCTTTTTCTGTTTGCAGCAAATGTTTTCTATGTATACTTGCAATGTTGCAGTAGCAAGTAGCGTAATGATTCTGTTCTAAACTGGAGCTCTTTAATGATCCTGAAGCCAGTCTTGATCCCAGTTCATCATATCCTGAGATCTGCTACTCCAGATTAAAGACGTGTCTTATTTTCATATTCCATCGATGGTCAAAAAATGCACAATGTGCTTACGGGTGTTTTTAATGAGCCTTCCAGCGTAAATAAAAGGATGTGTTATCAATTAATGGTCAATAACCTTAGCATTAAGAAGCTCACATGCGACAGCACGACAGGTGACGAGTAAGTCAACCAAACTTACGAATTCTCGCGTATCTGCGCCTGATGAGGCTGACGCATATTGTCAGCGAAACGTTGCGCATCAATAAATCAACGCAGAAAATTTAAATACACTTTACTTGTATTTATTTATTTTCTTACATTTCGCCCCCAACGGATCACTGATCACTTTGAATTTCCATATTATTTTTATTACTTATAATTAACTAAATTAAAAAAAAAAAAAAAAAAAAAGATTCCAAAGTTATTGACCATTAATTGATAACACATATGTTTTATTACTCTGGAAGGCTTATTAAAAACACCCGTAAGCACGTTGTGCATTTATTGACCATCGATAAAATATCAAGAATGAGACACATATTTAATCTTATGCTGCAGGCCTCAGGACGTGATAAACGGGGATTAAAATTGGCTTCAGGATCACTGAATAGCTTCTGTTGAGAACAAAATTGTTACACTACTTGCCTCTGCAACATTGCACGTACACACAAGAAATTTTTGCTGCAAACAGAGAAAGTTTGGTGAACAAGAAAACACAAACATGATAACATACTTTGATGAGCCTCTGATAGTACTCACCTTGTAAGCTACTAGGCTTTTAGTATGCATACTGTCTTGAACATTGAACAACTTGGATTTACGTGGAAGATCTACTTTTCTGTTGCCAAAAAAAAATAATACAAGTTTACACTCAATATTAAGGAGCATAATATATAAGAATAAGGAGTATAATACAAATGTTATTTGCTCAACAATATTGTTCAGACATTTTAATCAAACCGATTGGTATCAGCAGAAACCCAAAAAATATTTTTACCCTTATTAGTTTTACAAGTTAAAAGCTAACCAACAAACGAACTGTGCCACTTGGAGAAATTTATATTTTTATTATTTTTACAATAACTGACTATTGTCTGGAAGGGTTAGATGCATGGTTGTTATCAAAGAAGTAAGATAGAAAAATTTAAATTACCAGAGAATGACCTAATGTACAGGATTAAATATTGCAATGCCAAAGTTATGAAAATCATAGCATCATCGTCGGCAAGTTATTATCAGAGAAGTTTATCCACTTTACTGATCGTCGTGAAAAATGTATCCTTATCTTACCTGGCCAGATACAGTGTTTCTTTAATTTGACCAAAAAGGTACAAAAAATATTGGAATTTCGCGGTTTGTGAATTAAGGTACAGTGTGTATACCCTAACGTTAGCTTCTGCTGTTAGTGGTTGAAGTCTATCTTAAAAGTGTACAAAGTAAGTAGATAATAACAAAAGTGTTGAACTTGATCTTTACACACACAAAAATGCTGCTGTCTTTCCTTTGAATACTACTAAATGCCTGAGATATTTCAGCTAATCTTGATTGTTATTACAGTGTTACTTCGGTATATGTTTTACTTCATCATTCTCTGTGAAATAAGGTTTGAAAGTTGAATAATTGATACCAAAAATTATTTAAAAAAACTTTTTTTCGTATTTTTTATAGAAAATTGGAGGTAGCCTTCCAGCTGCATTCCACAATTCCTTAACAATTATTTATAAATAAACAATATTCTAATGACCCTTTGTTACACGCGCACTTATTTGCACTTATTATACTAACGTCATACTATCTGGCTGATGTTTGATTAAAAGTATCTGATTAAACAACGGTAATTACAAAATAGAGTCCTGGAACGTGTAATAAAAATTATCATCAACACAATTAAATACCGAATGAAGACTGTAAAATAAATGTAATGATTATAGCGAGCATTAATATTAAGTACAAGTCTTAGAGCTTCACCATAAACATGATTAACTTTTAATTATAACAGACCTTTCAGAGCAGAGATAATTCGCACACATATTAATCGTTTCATTTTTGCATTCTCTGGTTCGAATCTCAGAATGGACCATGACTTTTTTTGTTTCAGTGGTCTTACTGGTTACTAGGGTGGGCCAAAAACAACTTTTTATTTTAATTTTTTGAGTTTAAATAAAAATATAATTCGAATTGACGAACAAAAGATTCTCCTTAAATAATAGCTCTTAACAATAATATTAATCGGTGGTGATTCATGATTTTCGATTTCCCATATAAATGGCATAGGGAATTTTTTATACTTACAAACGAACTTTGGTTCTTACAAACCAATCATGGAAAAAAAAGACTCAAACACAGTCTTGTAGGAAATTTTGCGATCTATAAAAAAAATCTGTTATGATTTTTCACTGTGTCGACTTAATTCAAAGTTGTTGAAAGTTAAATTATAACTGAAAATTGCCAATGATAGCTTTCATAATTTCTTATAATTCATCACAAATTGTTGGTTTGAAAACATGAAATATGATTTTTTGTAAGTTTTGTTATTTACTATTTGTTGTTTTGCTGAGAGCATTTCATGTCATTCAGCCAGAATTATATAAATAGATTGAAAATTATATTTTTCTGTAACGTAGTTCAAAGTAGGATAAAATCCTAAATTTTATTATGTCTTGAATCTAATCGTTAATTATTATTGCTGTTCTCGTATATTACCTCCAAAAACACTGTAATTATCTGTTCCACTGCCACATGTACGACATTATTTACATGTGAACAATACTTAAGTTTATATCTAACATTCCAACTTTGTGTACTGCTGGAGTTCTTGTGTAGTTTAATTTGTATTTTATTATCATCTTTGGGAGTAATAAAGCTTATAGTTACAGTTTTTAGTTTAAATTTTAATAATTAAAAATTTTTACTGTTATGCAAAAATGAGCTGCAGTCACTTTATTTAACTGGTGCTCCTAACTTGACCGTCTTTGCTTGTAAATTGCCTACTCATAAACAGGTTTTGCAAGTGTTTTTTATCATTATATTATCTTAAAGGAGACAATTAATCAAAGTGCATTGAAAAATAGAATTAAAATTAAAAATCATAGGAATTCCGCGGAATTGTCGATTCGTGGAAGACCAAATGCTGTGAATAAATTGAAAAGCTTAGATTAATAGTAGAAAAGTTCACTGAAAAGTTAAAACAAAAAATGTTTATTGGCTCAAGTAAACCATCGGTCTGTAAAAAAAGCTAACTAAATTTTTTAATATTTCGTATCAGAAAAGTTTTCAATCGATGGGTCATGATTAAAATATTTTTCTAAAGGCACAAAAAAATTCAAATCAAAGGAAAGTTACCAATATAAGTTGACAATCAGACAGTTAAGTAAATATCAAAATAGTTGATAAATTAAGTAAGTATTAAATTCAATAAGTTAATGGTTTTGTAGCTTAAATAATACTAGTTTGCTTATCAAAATATAAAATTTGTAAACTGTTGATCAGCCAGTGAATAATAATCAACTCCTAATAACTAGACAAGAATCTAACATAATAACAGTATCAGTCTTCAGTAAGTGTCGCCTTAAAATCAGCCTCAGACTGCGAAAATGATTCCACATTGGTTTGTAAAATAGATGGGATAACATCAGAACTATCTGCTGCATTAGATTTAGCAAACATTTTCAGTAAAAATGCCATGTATATAATTTCTAAGCAGTACCTAAACAGTACTTGTAAGTGCAACACTAACAAGCGTGGGAATCAACATAAATACCAGAGATAAGTACAAAGATTGCTAACGCCAATGCTACCATGCGAGACGACTTTTTGGCACTAATCGGAGCGCCCCGCCACGGTCAGCTGTCCAATCAAGCGCATATCTTACTACTTGTACCGAACAGCGTGCGCCTACGAGAAGAGGAGTGGATTCACGTGGAAATGATCATATAGACGCATATTTTGGAGAGACGTGGAAGGGGTATACCGAATGTGTGTCTACGAGGAGAGGAGTAGAAATGTTGACTATAGCTATATATCTGAGCGCACAGCCAAAGTAAGTGACAACACGAGTTTTTTTCTTTTGACTGCAACTAAGTATATCGTATATATATTTAACTAATTTTTGCTCCCACTCTTTTTTCATTTTCCCTACTTTTAATACTTATTTTAAAATTCAGTATTATTTTGAAAAAAAATTTTAGCTTTTTTTTTTAAGAATGGAAGTTTAGTTATAATCTCTAATTTATTATTTTTCCTTATAATTTTAAGTTTCAGTAGCTAAGTTGATTGATGCTTATGCCACCGCTTGAATTGTTTTGCAATCATGGGATCGATTTCAACTTTCTGTAGATTTTTTTTTAATGCAGCTCATCGTTTTGATAAAATTTCGTTTATTTATGTTTTATATAAATTTCATAAATAACGTTTCCAACTTTTTTTTTGATACTTTAGAATGGATGTATTTTTTATACTAAATCTTTTTAATAATTTAGAAAGTTGATACTTCTCGTTGGCAAGGCCATTCCACAATTATAAATTTTTAATGATGTAGGTATAATTCGTTGATTTCAAAACTCACAAGAAATTATTAACACTTAATATATTAAAAGACAAAAAATCCAAAAAACACAAAAAAACTTATACAGAACTGCTTAAACATTTTGATTTTCGTCTTTCGATGTAAAATATAAAAAAATTACATCAGTGCCTATCTACTGCAATTACTGCAGGTTGAAATTTTAATCAGTAAAAAATGCCATTAACAAATAAGAAAACAAATCCATGGGCACAAGAAAGCTCACTTGTATTACAATAGCATCAAATATGATTATTACCAGCAAAATTTTAAGGTTCCTCATAATTCATACCTTGTGGTAACAACTACTTGTTATTTAGCTGATTAATGTATAGTGAGTGTGTATGTGTTTTTTAAAGAAAATAATTAAGCTGTCAATATTTTATACGATACTTAATTATCCATGAAAATCGTTTAAAATACGTAATAACAGAAAACACCGCTCTTAACACTTTGATTTAAAAAATAAAATCTTTATTATCCTGCATCACCCTGATTAGTTATAGTTTTTTTTTATTAACAAATTAATAATATATTTTAAGAAATTTGTTATTCCTCAGAAACATGCCAAATTTTTTTCGTAATTATTGATTATTAACTCTTACATTAGATGCTATAATTTCTTGTAAGTTTTAAGATGTACGAATTATACTTACATCTTAAGAAATTTATTTCATTATTATGGAATTGTGAAATGGTCTTGCCAATTAGAAGTATCATCTTACTAAATTATTGAATAGATTTGTTATAAAAAAATTTATTTATCCTAAAGTATCCAAAAAAAAAGATTGTAAACATTATTTATGAAATTTATATAAATGATAAATAAACGAAATTTTACCAAAACGATGAACTGCATTAAAAAAAAAATCTACAGAAAGTTGAAATCGATCCCATGATTGCAAAACAATTCGAGCGGTGGCATAAGCATCAATTAACTTAGCTACCGAAACTTTAATCCTTAGGTATCTGAAAGCCACTTATGTTCATTTGTAACCTCTGGAGCTTGTCCTACAGTTCATAACAACTATAAGGAAAAATAATAAATTAGGGATTATAACTGAAATGCCATTCTTAAAAACATAGCTGAAATTTTTTTTCAAAATAATACTGAACTTCAAAATAAGTATTAAAAGAAGGGGAAAAAGAAAAAAGAGAGGGAGCCAGAATCAGTTGAATATGTATACGATATACTCGGTTACAGTCAAAAGAGAAAAACTCGTGTCGTCGCTTGGTTTGGCTGTTCGCTCAGATATATAGCTATAGTCTTTTTTTCTTTTTTTTTTTTATATTAAAGTGAACTGGCCTCAGAGAGTCATGGTCACTATGTTTATTAAGAAAGTTACAGAGTACAAAATATTTATATAATTTTTTCACACTGCAGAGAATAAGTTACACAATATTTTGTACATAGGCTCTTATACATTATTTTGAACATGGGCTTTTATATACAGCCCAACCTGAACTTGGATATACTTTTAAACTTTTAAATGGCAGTTTTTGAAGATCTAGCAAATAATGAGTCACGCTTTTACATTTGGTTTGTACAGAATACTGTCAATATTAAGTGATAAAAGCAAGTTTAGTTTAAGTATTTTTTTTATCATGGGGGCTCTTTGGGCCTCATATAGATTACAATTAAATATGACATAATTCAAATCTTCAGATTCGTAACCGCACTTACAGCTAGGATCAGATAGTTTCGCTGAACCAAGGACGTTTGCTCCCCGTGTAGAATAGTTCAAAGTATTTTTTACCCTTATATTGACTATCGTTAAAGGTCTTCAGATTAGAATCATAATATGCAAGAGCCTTGAAGAGCTCAAAAAGGTAAGTGGAATTCACCGTTGAGACAAGGGGAAATTGGCTAGAGGTGGAGGATTAGGCAACGGAGTTAGCCACTTTGTTGCCATATAAGCCAGTATGAACAGGGATCGACATAAAATTTACGTAATTGACGGGAAATTTAATTTTGTATTCATAACATTTTATTTTATTGGGTATATTAAGTAGTTGGTTCTAATACTGATATTTGAGGAATTGAGCAATAAGAGGGAGCTGCGTAAGTCAGAACATATTGTAAAATTGATGTCAGATTTGGTAAGAATAAAGTCTAAAGCAAGATTTATAGCTGAAAGTTCTGCTGTAATGATAGAAGCATAATTGTTGAGGCTGATGCAGGATGCAAGATTCAATTGTGGAATGAAGAAGGAGGCACCAACACAAGGAGCTGATTTGACTTTACTACCGTCAGTATATATAATGATTAAGTTATTGAAGTGTAAGAGTTCTAAAAAAGTTTGAACAGGAGAAGCAGATTTTTGTATTTTTAGGCCTAATGTGAAATCGGTATTGAAGCATGAGATCGAAGAGGTCAAGTCAGTGGTGTAATTGTTAAAATTTTTATTAGTGTGTAACGGAATGGAAGAAGAGAGGAAGTTTTGAATAAGAACAGAAAAATACTGGAATGTTTAAACAAGTTGGAAGAAGAGGAATGTAGATGGAAAATGAGGAGGGAGGCCTCGGTGCTTTAATTGTTTAGAACTTTTGCCAGGTAGCAATTACAGAGGAAGACTGCACGATTGCGTAAGGACATTAATCCTGACTCTGCCAGAAGTATATTGGTGGAGGTCCTAATACGATAGCCTAGAGCATATCTGATAGTCCAGTACTGAATCTTTTCTAGTTTATTGATTTTTAGTTAACTTTTAGGGAAGTAAATAGATGAGCAGTAATCAATCAGAAAAAATATGTAGCTCTTGTAGAAGATGAGAAGAGTATCCGGTTGTGTACCCCACCAAGTACCTCTAAGGAACCTGATCAAGTTAAGTGCAGTCATACACTTTCTATGGACTAGAGATACATGGGAGTCAAAATTTAGTTTGTAGTCCAGAAGAAGGCCTAAGAATTTGATTCATGCGTGGACTTCATCGCGGTCTCATTAATTAAGATTTCAGATTCACCAGGTAGAATCCCCTTTTTATTGAAGTGTAAGTATGCTGATTTGTCAGGCGTTATGCTGAGGCCTAGAAAATATAGGTTTTGAGTCAGGTAATCAATTCAGTTCTCTAGAACAGTTGTGTTAGAATTGGAAGAATTGGAGACATAAAAAACAGCCAAGTCGTCTGCAAACTGAGAAACGCGAATTTGATTGGGAGTATTCAGAGTGATATTAGCTACACATAGAGCATATAGTAGTGGGCTTAGCACAGCGCCTTGTGGAACTTCTCTGTAAGAAAAGCGATAGTCAAGACAATTATTATCAGAAAAAAATTTTCTCACTCTAGTTATAAATGAGACAAATTTGATTGTCAAGTAAGAGACCCCTAGGTTAGCAAATTGATTGAGCAAGATATTAATATTTACGGGATCAAAAGCGTCAGCTACATCAAGAAAGATCGCGTGAACATCTTTCTTGTTTGAAAAGGCTTTTTCGATGGTAAGGACCAGATTTGTTAAGTTATCTGTGCACGAGTGCCCTTTTCTTAACCCGTGTTGACTAGTGGGGATAACATTGTTTACTTCAGCCCACCATTGGAGTCTGTTCTTGACAGTAGTTTCAAGCAGCTTACATACACAATAAGTTAGGGGGATAGGCCTGAGACTTCCATTCGATTTTTTGATGAAGAGAACATAGACTGAAGTCCATTGATCTGAGTAGTTTCCAGAAATGTACATAGAGTTGAGTACATCCAGTAACAGTAGTTTATATTTAATGGGTAGTTTTTGGAGGACCTCAAAACTAATTTTGTCCATACCTGGAGATGATTTAGGGTTTTTAGAGTCAAGGGCTAGGTTTAGTTCAATAAAGGAGCATTGAGAATTGTAAAAATGGTCAAAGAAACAGTTGGGGAGGTTACTTGGGTCGGTCTGAACCCATAAGAGATAAGTCCTACTGATAGAAGACTCTAGAAATTCGTGGTCAGTTTGAAGGTGATTAGAGACATGATTGGGTCTACCTTCAACCCACTTGTTTTTCATAACTCTGCACCTATTCCACACATAGGATGGGTTAGTCCTAAAATCAACACTTTTCGCAAATAAACAAAATAAATTTTTCTTTTTAGATTTAATTAAACTCTTGGCAGCCGCAGATCTTCTATTAAACTCAATAAGGTCGTCCAGATTTAGAGTATAGCAGAATTTTCTAAGGGCTGCAGTTTTTAGCCTATGCACATGGTCACACTCCTCGTCCTACCAAGGAACAGGGTTGATGTGCTCGCGGTGGGATACGATCTTTTTGATAGGAGTGGCTAGTTTGACAGCATTTAATACCACTGTAAAAAAGTAATTATATCTTTCTAGGATATAAAGATTTTCGTATTCTACGGATAAAAAACTAATGTAATCTTGCCGCAAGCATTCATCAACGACGTTCCAGTTAGTACGAATGTAGGAGATCCTAAATGAAAGTTTATTATAGTAAACCTATTTACAGAAATATTAAAGAGAACTGGATAGCGGTCTGAGTTTAGTAGATCGCCATGTTTATTGTAGGTAATACAGTCTTTCAAGTTTAATGTTAAAAATATTAGATCTAAGTTTGATTTGTAGTTGGTACGGAGATTATGGTAGGTAGTAGTATTGAAACTGTGCAAATGTAAATCCCTGTATTTGTAGGCAAGTTCGAGCCAGGCTCTATTCAAGTTCATGGTTTTACAATTCCATGAAACATTTTTGGCATTAAAATTGCCAATCAAAACGGAGTGGGTACTAGGATCCAGAATTTGTACTATTTCACTTAAAACAGCTAGAGATAAGTCTATTTCTGGCGGCCTATAACACACATAAAGTTCAATTTAAGAAACAATGTTGCTCAGTAATAGGCAGCTTATCTCTACCGAGGGATGAGGTGAGTTAGTCGGAATTTCCTTAAAAGCTAGGTTTTTACGCAGAAAAACAGCAACACCTCCACCTCTTAAGTGGAGTCTATTATTTCGAAAGCAATTAAAGCCTGTTATTTCATAGGAACGTTCAGGCTTAAGCCAAGATTCTACGCATATAACAACATCAAAATTAATAGACATTTTTTTCACTGGGTCAAAATTAGTAGTTTTACTGCGAGAGTTCTAAAACATCACTCTAAGAGTTGATTCATAAGTAATCTCGTTATCTGCTGCTTCAGGCATAGCAAAAAAAAAAAATAAAATAGAGAAATTACCTTAACCAGAAATTACAAGATACAAATAAAGAAAATTAAAGATACTTTAATCAAATGGAGAAGGGTGACCGTAGTCACTGTCTTTTTGAGAGCCTTGGGAAAGTTCATCACTGTATTCTTGGGAAAGTTCTTGAAAGTTCAGATTGCCTTTACTTGAATGCTTTCGGTAGTCTGACCAAGATAGTCCTCAAGTATTGAAAACTGGAACTGGGGGAAGAAAGTGGCGACGATTGTAGATACTGGGTATTTGAGATGGAGACGTCTGGTGCTGCATCAATTTTATCGAGAATGAGTTGTGTTTTTGAGATACTTTGTCCATGTGTGGCTTACTGGTGGCCTCTTTGAGATATCTCTGTGAGTTTCTCACAGGAAGTGAGGTGTATACTGGCTGTATGCTTTGAGGTTGTCTAATCCAACTAAAATCTTGGTTTGAAGTATTAGATGCTTGTGGTATCTCACCTTTGGTTCTTGAGGCATTGGACCTGGAGAGCCTTGTCTTAGACGCTAGCGAACTTAAGTGGGCAGGGCTGTGTTGGTCTTTTCGTTGTAACTCATAGGTTGGACTTTTTTGGACAACATGAGCCCAAGATTCAGTCACCTCATTGTTATCCTGTTCCTCAAGATCGTATAGATGCGAAAGTTGGTTTTGATAGAGCAAAGAGTCTGAGTGATCAAGGGGGGGAAAGTTCTCTTTGGAGTTTTTAATGCGCTTCCAGTGGAAGTCACCTTTAACAATTTACTTGGCATCTTGAAAGGACTTATTTTCTGCAGCAATTATGTATTGGATGTGTCGTTCCTCCTTAACAACGGGACAGTCTTTATCAAGAGCCTGGTGATCCTAATTGCAGTTGACACACTTTGGTTGTGGGAACGTACAATTGCCTTTATGACGACCTTCACCATATTTCCTGCAGAGGGCACCAACATTACACATTAAAGAGACATGACCTGGAGCAAAGCAGTTGTAATAAAACTTTGGGGAAGCAATTTACATTCTAACCTCGTGAACAATGCCATACAAGTATACATGGTGGGGAAGGTCCTGACCAGCAAAGTCAATAGTGACCGAACCCGTACGGATCCACTTGGGCTTATTGTTGTCATCTTTGAAAGCTGGGTTTTTTTTAGTGAGATGTGTGACTATAAGGATTTTAACACTAGTTCTTGCATCATTAAAAATGTCACAGTCTCCAACATCAAAATCGACTCTTCAAAAGATGCCGTGCCTTGACAGTCTATGTCTAGAGATGAAGATATCACAATTTTTTGAAAGAATGTCATCATCTTCTAGTAGTTTGTTGGCATCGTTAAAGTTGTGAAAGGAAACTTCTATTTTTCTTGTGGACTTGAGAACAACGTGGTCGACCTTACATTTATTGTATATAATTTTGCTTATAGTGTTTCGATGGAGTCTAGATGTTCGGCCGTCACTTTGTTTTTTACTGCAGATGAGCACTCCATAGGGACCCAGATTACTTAAAGAGTAAATTTGAGTCTTTTTGACGCCTGAATCTGTATTAGTATTTCTATTAGAAGAAGGAGACTGCAGAGGTCTTGAGTTGGAGGAAGATTCTTGGGGTTGCTGTTGAACGTCTTGTTTGTTTGCCATATGTTGCTGGTTGAGACGTTGGTTTTTTTGGGATATAGCGAGTAGTTGCTGAGCTGCCTGTTCCACAGCTGACGCCTCGTCTAGGAGAGTATTATCCCCACTCCCTTCCTTAAAAGCCAAGGTCTGATGACCAGACTCTTCTAGTCTTCTTTTCTTGTTGGTGAGCAAACCTTCCTCCTTAGAAGGGTTAACAGCATCTTCTCCCGGTGAGGGACTTTCGTCCTTCATTTTGATATCCTCACTAACCCTTGCCATGGAAAGGAGTTAGTTATTGGTGCCTTCTGGTCTTCCGGGGGCAAAATCCAATGTGAAACACAAAAAAAAGTATATAGGTAGAAAAACCGAGAGGTTAGAAAAGCAAGCCTTCACTGTAGCCTGTAATTCCAATTGAGCTCTGTTCATCAAAAAATTTAAAACTATTGCTCTAAATTTTTCAAGTGATATCAGCACCTCAAAAGGATTGTGTCTCACAACATATCAGAAGTTTTTACCAATATCACAAAATATAAATAAATTATCGCTTGCGCGCATATTACCGCCATACATCCGTCCCGAATCAGCCTTTGTATATTTATCCTACAGCTATAGTCAACATTTTTACTCCTCTCCTTGTAGACACACATTCAGTATACCCTTACTACGTCTCTCCAAAATGTGTGTCTGTCTGATCATTTCCACGCAAATCCACTCCTCTTCTCGTAGGCGCACGCTGTTCGATACGAGTAGTAAGATGTGCGCTCGGTTCGATGGCTGGCCGTGGCGGGCGCTTCGATCAGTGCTGAAGAGTCGTCTCGCATCGTTGCATTGACGTTAACAATCTCTCTACTTATCTCTGTTAATACTGTTAACATTAGTTATAAAACAGTTTAGCGTACTCGAATAGATTTTTGTAAGGAAATCGCAGAGGGTTTGAGAGATGAGTTGAAGTCTGAAAATTATAGTATGCACTGAGACGGAAAACTGTTAACATATTTTACAAGAATCGACATTGTAGATAGACTTGCAATCATTTTAACATTATGTGGTACTGAAAAATTGTTGGGTGTGCCGAAGCTGAAGTCAGCAAGTGCTAATGATCAAGTAGTTGCCATTCTTAAAGCTCTGAAAGAGTGGGGTGTGAGTCAATGTATCAAAAGTATGTGTTTTGACAGAGCAGCTGTTAATACAGGTTAATTATTAATGATGCATAAACAAATTGCTAAAATCATGCACATTTTTTGTTTGTTTGATTCGTTTTTTAAAAATGTATCTTGGAACTTTTCCTGAGGTAGAAAAAAGTTTGAGTAGAGAGTTGATCCATTTCCGTTGTCCTCATCACAGCTTTGAACTTGTTTTGAAAAGTGTCTTTGAGGTATATTGGCTGACTTTATGAAGCCCAAACGTTAAGTTCTTTTCTATATTCAAAAGTAAATAGAATAAGTGTAATAAATCTTATTTCAGGGCTGGGATTGACGATAGTGATGTTAGTGATATATTTACTAGTAACAAACAAGCGTTAGTCACTTTGACTGAAGAAAATTTACAAGTATGAATTTTTAAATAATTTTTTACAGAAAAGAGGCACCCAAAAAGTTTTTGATGAAGTAGTTAGATCTTCCTCAATTTATGAACTAGTTTAAACTGTATGTGTTATGTCTCTTTGATAGGTCCATTAACTAAGAGATAATTATAAATAACTTCTAGAGCTTTTACTAATATTCTTGGGAAAAAATTTTAAACCTAACTTCACGCTTACATATCATGGTCCAGTTTATCAGGCTCGTTGGATGGCAAAAGCCACTTTTGTTGGTTGAAAATATTTCTTATCTGAGAAGAATTCAAAGTAGCAGGGAGAGAAAATAACAATTTATGTGAGTTCTTAGGCAACATAAGTTATAACGCAACAACGTTTTTATGTTTTAACAATGTTTTTTTCAACGTGTGATGTGTTTTGTACTATAGAAACATAATGGATACAAGAAATGATACTGAAATCGGTTTAATTTGCGACAAGCATCTCTCACCTGATAAAAAAGAGAGTAAAAGAACAAAGCCAGAGAAAAGAGTGACTGGAAAAAGTAAGAACATAAATATTTACTTAATGTTGTCTATTTATAATATTCTAATAACTTTTTAAATGTTTATTGTGTCATATGCCCTATTCTGATGATGTTAAGAGACTTAAATAATGAAAAAAACATAATTATTTAATTTAAAGGTAAATAAACGTAACATTGTAACAGATCTTAGAATAATTTTCAACTATTTCTCATGGATAGCCACTTCTAGAGAAGAAATTTTTGCTACCTAATAAAAAGTTTATGCCTATGCTCACTATTTTAAAAACAAAGTATTTAAATTTTCGTTATCATTTCAAGATTTATCATAACAGATCTTAGCTATCCTTCTGAAAAGTATTATATTTTAGTTTCTTACATGTTATTTTTTAATATTATAAGAAAAACTTCAATGACGGTCCATGAAATATGTCGAGTAGCTTATGCCAAAAAACGTGATGTACCACCTTAAAAAAAAAAGTACTCAAGGAAAATCCAGAAAAATTAGTAGAGTCAACCCTGACTGAATCTAATAATGCACATAGAACGCATGAGGATGTTTTTAAAAGGCCCGATGAAACCATGGATGACCAAATCTTTAATTTCAAAGAACACTGCTTTATTTATGCGTAGCCAGTTTATAAAAATAGAGATGATGTGCACGTCATCACGAATGACAACTTACCTTAGCCCTGCTTCCTCTGACAAAAGATGCCCCTAGAGAACTCGCCAAACGTGTTTACTTACAAGTAAAATCATAGTTAGATAAGTCAATGAAGACCTGCTTACTGGGGGTGGAAAATTACTAGAACATTTTTATTTCCTGTAATGACAGAGCAAATGCCAGCTCAAGAAGAACTCTTGTGACAGGTATGCTATGCAAAGCTACTTTTACTTTTATATACTCATACGAATAAATAAAAAATTGAACATAATATTTTCTTTGCAGATTTCTTTCTCATGTAGTAAAAATTGTCATACAAGACTTTGAACGTGCAAAAAAATTAGGTTGCTGTACACACTAATGTATAAAAATTACAATAGAGATAGTTTCAATAAGGCACCAGTCATCACGGTTACTTTTAATAAAGAGATTGATGATATGATTGATGAAGTCCTCAACAAAATAAAACGGTGGAAGATAATCTATAAAATAACACTTATTCTTTTCCAAATACTTATATTCTAGATGTAGTAGATAAAAGCACTCATGATTGTCGTAGTAAGTAATGAGCTTTTCGGACATGCAACTGTACATTTCTTTCAAATATATTTTATAACTCTCTGCTTATTGCACTTAACTATATAAACGCTAAATTGCTTATTATTGAAAAAAATTAGTTAAATAAGCTAATTTTTTTAAAGAAGTGAAAAAAAACTTTACTGAAAATTTTGTCCCATTAATAGGAAATCTTGTGAAACAAAAAAAAACTCATACCATAATGACTTGTTTTTTCACCATTAATGATATTTTTGGACTTGTAAATATGTATTTTTGTGCGCGGCCTGCTGGCTCAAAAACAAAGATCTGATCCAGCATACTGCATGTGCGTATATACTGCTGTCTCTCCTCACATCCCTCACTGTAAGAAGGTATACCAAATGTATACATGGGATGGCAGAGCATAAATGGGGTTCACAGGCTCGCAGCCACTTGCATCAGCTCTCTTTGTCTCACTTACTCTTGCAGGCTGATCCTATAAAATCTTTTGTTAATTTTTATCTCAAAATTTCAAGTGCAATCAAATAAAGATAAGATACTGGATCAATAAAAAGTTATTCGCCCGACACGCTGGTATTTTCATTTTTGCTTTATCTTTTAGAGCTTACGAGATATTTGCAACAAAAGGTTTGATGCCTAATTCATTAAAGTTAAAACAAACGTACACTGTTTGTACTATTCTTCCCATAATCCAAAAGTTTACTCGCATATAATATTTAAAAAGTGACTTTGGTCTACAACAACAGTTTATTAGATGATACTTGTACATACATATATTATGATCGATTACAGTTCAAGTGCAATGTTCTAGTACATTAGAAGTAGTTTGTGTAAGATAAGAGAAAATTAAATGGAAAAACTCTTATTGCGATAACTACGGTGTTGGGTAAAGTAGTACAAAAAGCAAGAGTGAGTGTGGTAAAATAGGCCAACAATTGTAAGTTTCCTACCGCTGTCGAATTTTGTGATATGATAGGTAACTGGCTGTAACAGGTTTTACAGTGATAATTTCTTTTTTCTTTTATGTATATAGATATGTATAAGTATATTTACAGAAATGTTACAGAATATGCAGTGTATTTATAAATGTACAGTTATTCTATCAAATAGTCACGCAAGTGCTCACCCCAAAATAAATTTTTTTTTAAAACGTATTGACATTAAATTTATAATACATCGAATGTTATTGGTAAGTATGATAATTCTTGTAAAATAGACATGCAGGTGCTAAGTCTAGAAGACTTTTGATTTTTTTTTTTACTCTTTTATTTTTTTATTTGAAAAATATATTTACTTGTATAATACAAAATGTAAAGTGGATTTTAATATAACGATTATTAGAATAAGTATACATGCATGTGCTAAGCCTAAGATTCTTAACTTTTCATTCTGGATAATATATCTCATAGTCGCTAAATCCGTTGTAATAGATAACCGCAAAAACTACTGAACCGATTTTGCTCAAATTTTTCATACTAATTCGTCATGATTCCAAGATAATTTTCGATTAGTCTTTTTCTTGATGAAGTGAATAACAATAGCGATAAAAAAGTTCAAAGTTTTTTTTAAAAGCTAGCTTTGCGCCTTAGTTTAGTAGCATCCACTAGGTGGTGTCAAGTTAACATTTAAACCACCTGCAATCAAAGATAGTGGAAAGTGGTTATAATATGCCCCACCGAATTATCAATTATTGTAGTCTTTCAACAGCAGTACACAAAAAACAGAGTTGAAAGTCGTGCAGCTGGGTATCCTGGTTACCGATGACACTCTTTTCTCATGGGCAAGTGAAATAAATCGGTTTTACTCCAAGTCGTAAAGATAACCGAGTGCCATAGAAAAATAAGCATTTGGAACATCAACGTCTCCGGTAGTACTACCAGGAAACGTGTCTAGCCAAAGCACATCCTGCTTTAGCACTTCAGAGCTTTTTGGCCGTTTAACTATCTGACCTCGTGCCGTCAGAAAATTTTCTACTTTAAATGCAAGCCAGGGAAAACAGCCCTGAACGGCCTTCTTCCTATTGGTCATCCCAATGGCATACCTATAGAGCAATTGTTTTCCAAACCCACTCTCTCGACAACGATGAGCGGTTGGTTATCCGGGAAACGACCTGAAGACGAGATATTCTTTGGTTAGCGGCGTTTCTCCCTCCAGTACGCTCTCCATACACAGAGACTCCAAGAATAAGAGTCAAGCTACCCACAGCTGGCTCTCCATCATAAAAAATAATAATAAGGACTCACTAGAAATTTAACCACTGGCCCTTTTCAAGGCCATTATAAGTGTTTACGTTCCCTACGTAACCATAAATCGCATCGGTTCTCTTATGGGCCACCTAAATTTAAACTACCTTGCCAACAGATACATTACTACCATTTCGAGAAACGATTCGTTGACAAAAAAATTATGTTAAGTCGGCCACTATTAAACCAAGTAAGTCGTTCACTGGCAGAAGTCACGAACAGAGTTGTTTGTAGTAAGGCTGAGAATCCTGGTGACTGGCGACTCTACATAACCCGCTCAACTGTACGCATTTTACCAGGAATCACCAATCCTCGCCAAGATCTGCGCTGGGAGAACCTTACGGCTATGAAGGAAAAATAAGCTTGAGCAAACGGGACTGTCTCCAACGAGCAAGCATTACAAACCAGTTTATTTACCTTAGATCACCAAAACAACTGAGTCTGCCTAAAAAGAAGGCTAGTGCTTTAGACACCAATATCCTTAACGTTCTACTAAAAGACGTTGGAAAAGAGCTCTATAACTAGCTCCAAACTCTTAAACGTTGTAGTTTTCCTCCCTATCAGTAAGGTGCTACAATAACAGGCAAGAGAGAATCACCCTTGGGTAAAGAGGCATTCACGTTTGCTGGAAACTTTAGTCAAAGAAGAGTTTACTCAAAAAGCTCACTTGCTCTTTTATTTGACCAAATAAACTGTATGGATTTTAAATAAATATGTTTTTAATAAGAAAACTTTTGTTCTGAGAAGTGTCAGAAATAGGTATAAGACTTTCAACTAAAAACGTTTTATAATACATGTCACACACTACAGTGTTCCATTTAGGGAGTCTCGAGCGGGGGGGTGGGGCGCTTGTAACTGTATAAACAATTCCTTATTCCCATGTGCCATCTGCTAAATTTTAAATGAATCAACACAAATATTTTACAAAAGTTATGCCTACATGAGACCACGTATTCTATATCTTACACCATGGTCATAATGCCAACGGAAATCTTTTTTATATAATGTATCAATTACTGACTCTTAAACAATATTATTCACAAGACCACTTTGATGATGCTGTAATGATAAAGCGTAAAAGTATAAGAAAAACTTTACTGCTTGCCGTATAAGCCGGTTGAAAATTACTAATACATGACTTGCTACTTTATTATTTGTCAAAAAAGCAGTCACTTAATTAATTATAGTTGCAAGGCTTGGTTTGACTCTTTTTGTAAGATGTGTCTGAAATCTGCTATTACTTAATAGTTGACAGGATAAAAAAGTATACTATTGTTACTCCAAATATATTGACTAACAGTTCTCACATACTGCATGATATTGTGTACATGCAAAAACCATAAGAAAGGGTAGTCATTTCTAGCCATATAGAAAAACATCAATTCCACTACAAATAGTAATGACAAATGCTTATGAATCTCTTAAAAATAATGTTTTTTCAGCTGAGTCCTATGAACAGCATCAAAAATTTGTCTCCTGCAACGAATTTACAAGAGGCAAAGCTCTTTTATGGACTCAAAAATAACTTTGTTTTATCTTTGCAACAATAATTACAAAGTGTATTTTTAAGATCATTGTAAAGATGAATTTAACATAACCTCAAAAAAATTTTCCTATCATCGTTCCGAGCCTTGTATCTTAAAGTTTTTATTTTTTTTATCTGTTTTGTACGACTAGTATCAAAAGAGTTATTATTAAACAACAAATAAGCCTACGGCATAAATACATGTGTATAAAGGATACAGATCAGCACAGTTTATAAGAGAATTATAACGTTTAAAATTCTGTTGTTTGTATACCACTTTTCTCAGTTGTATTTATAAGAATGCATTGTGTATAAAGAAGATTCTTAACCTGCAAAGTTTCCTCTTTGAAGCAAAAAATTATCTATAAGAACGTATAGTTATTTGAAAAATGGGATTTTTTGATTCTAATTCTATCTTATTAATTAAAATTTTTTTCACTTTTTCTGCAGGTATTTTTTTGTGAATAACTTTCTGTCTACCTTCAGTATATAAATAACTTTTATGTCTACCGGTTACTCGCATATTTATGTTTTTTTTCTTTCTTAGTAAGGCAAAAATCAGCATTTCAAATCCCTTTCAGTTATCAATTCATACGAACAGTTATAGAGTATATCACTGACAAAGTGTATTACTGTAAGACAGGGTTATTATTTTTGTGAATTCATTGTAGTGATGTTTGTCTATTCTTAATTTTACACTATAATAAATAATTTAAAAAAAGTGCCTGTTCTCCACCGCATCCTTTAATATGTGTAAAAGTATACCTTTGTCTTACGAAAAGCCACAGACACTAATTTTGTAAGGGTAATCGATTTTTAGGAAGCTCTTGACCCTACGAGTGAGACTTAAAGGTTAAGGTATTCCTTTATTTTAATTTTTATTTAAAAGTGTTGCAATGTATGTCCTTAAGTGTCTTGTTACACATAATTTTTTTTAATGCCTACTAGCAATGTTGATTAACTGCATACTACCTGTGATAACTCTAAAAATTAGCTAAATTTCTCGTCATTTCTTTGTTAATGTCAAAATTAATTTATATCAATTTTACGTCATTCCATCCCACCTATTCAATTTATAATGCCTATTGTATCATAGATACTCTATCTAAACAAATATCGTACTATAGAAAATAACCTCATTTTCATTCAATTAAAATTTTTTTTTTATCATATCAATAATTTTTGAATCATCTAGTCTAGTTTTCTTACGTACGATAGCGCATAGGTATGCGTGCGTACGCCTCCACTCGCCTGAGCCTTAAAGGTAGAGGAAGCAAGAAGTGGAGGGGTAGGAAAGAGAGAACAAAGGAAACCAGTAAAGGGAAGATAAGCTAGAGACGTAGGAGCAAAAAGGGTAGGCCTGCAAGACGAGAAAACACGCGCAGCTTCCCTTGAATAGAAGTAGTGGTAATAAAAATTAACTCAACTACAAGTTGCACTTTTATTTATTCCCACACCAAAAAATCCATATAACAGCTGGTATCAGAAGAGGTACAGAGATCAAGTTTTTTACGGTATGTCTCGTGTGTGGAAGCCACTTTGTCTTTCAAAACAAAAAAAAATTTTTTTAATAATTAACATTATAAAATTTTTAAAAAAATTATCGCTCATTGTAAAAAAACAGAACTGTCATAAGTGCCAGATACCAAATTCAGCATGTCAAGCACCACAATATAATAATACCTAAGAAAGCGGGAAAAATGAGAGAATAATAATCGAACAAACTTTTCGATGCTGCTCTGGAACAGTTCAGCAGTAAGAAAGGATAATTGCATGTCAGGCCTGTGGACCAATATACCAGAACACTAGAGGTAATTACTAATCACTAAGCCTAGGAAAATACGAACAGAAATCGAACAAGGTAAGCCAAGCTTGAACAGCAGCCACATATGGAACACAGGATACATTACACAAAAAAAGGAAATAACGGGGAAAAAGTGAAGGTAGGTTAACTCAAAGACAAATCAAAAGGCCAACTCATGGATGTACACAGGATCATCCTTTTACTTACCATTATAACAGGGATCTGGTAAGTAAATTTTCATTGTTTCTTCTATACTGTGCTTGGAAGGCCCAAGGAAAATACGCCACTAAAAAGATAACTTCTATACATTCATACTATTACTAAATCGGATACCTTTAAAGATATTATAGAAACACATTATTGCGTGCACAAATATATACCTAATATACGAGGGATAAAAACCCAATCCAAAAAGTTTTAAATAACTAATAAATAAATGGAGGAAGTAGTTATGACGCTAATTAGTAGTGCAGGTACTAATCAACAAAGCCCAAAATGCACAACAACGAAAGCATCTCAAAATTAAGCATGAAAATATACAAACTGACAAAATCAATTACATGCACCAAAAACAGAGGCTAACATAATAAGCATCGTGTAAGCAAACGATATATAAGAAAATCCAATCAAAGTTGACTATTTGTGCTACAAAAAAAAAAATAAAAATTTTTCTTTGAACTCAATTTTTTCATGCTCAGTACACTTTCAGAAATAAGGAAAAAATGATGTTTAAATACTTTGGGCTTTGTGACACAGTTTTTTATGGCTCTGAAGGGTGTAATATTTGACATTCTTAAAAACTAAGTGAGCATGATACGTGTGACTTGCACTACGTTTTTTAAGCGGCTTGTTGTTCTTATACTATACCGCGATAAACTTCTTTTTTATAAGGAATCTCACTTGATGATAACACACCACTTACTTAACGAAAAGACGCTTGAAATTATCAGCTCAGCTGCGAGGGAAAAATTTGCGAAAAATTTGAAATTAACGAAAAGTGATACATGAATATTGTAGCGAAAGTAAGGTGAAACCTCACGGCATACAGACGATGGACATGAAGACATGTTATATCACATCCTAGAACCATCGGAGCACACATTACATTAAACTTACACATGCAAGCTACAAGACTTCCTAGCTGCACATTGAGCCATCTCGGCAACGTATTAGTATTTGATGGTAATCCAGTGGAACTCCCATTGTTCGAACAAATTATCAGTATGGTAACCCTAATAATAGAACAACTGTATCGAAAATTTCTAATTGGAACAATTGCAAACAGGCTACGCAGCCGGGTGGGCAAGTTTGCTCTCAGATTATTACAATTTTTGTCAGTATATAAATCTTATACATGAAACTATACATAGCTAAATAATAACTTTATATGACACTAGCCTTATTTATTCTATAACACAAAAATGTTGCTAAGAAAAGATGCAGAAAAAAAGTCAATAAGGCAATTTCGTTATGGGCTACAGACCCCGCACAACTACAAGGTATCTTGCCGCTGCCCACAAACATTAGGCAAAGCAACAGTTATTGCACTGAAAAAAGACAGCAAAATAAGCTCACGCTATGATGTACTAATGTGGTGTCATATGCACATAAGGATGACACAAGTAGGGATCGAAAAAATGAAGGAAAGCGCGTACATGCACAACAATGTGGAAAAAAACACGCGAAAATAGTACCCAAACAAGATCCACTATGATTCCAACTCATCCTGCAACAAGCATGACTATGTGACAAAAATCCACAGAAAATTTAGGCTATGAAAGAATTCCTACGACTAGAAAATGCCAAAAACATGAAACAACTTCTCGTGCTCTTGGGTTACCATGGACAGTATATAAGGGACTAAACAAAAAAAGCCTAGCCACTTTTAAAATTGACAAAAAAAACTATTTGATTTAAATGGAAAAAGACATAGAAATATGCATTTGTAAAATTAAAACATGCTTTGTGTAGTTTACGCCAATGAGCAGCTTAGACCTTATTTGTTTGGTCGCAAATTTACAGAAGTTGTGGACCACCAACCCTTAAACATTTTCACACATAAAAAAACATGACTTGAGATTTACAAGGTTAAAGGCAGAACTCTGGGAATATGAGTTTAATGTTCGTTATAGACCAGAACAAAAAAACAAGGCACCAAATGCCCTATCTTGTAACCTAGTACTTAAACAAAAAAAAAAGAAAAACCTAGAATGACCGTGGCAGAAGCTGTACAAGCTTGCAGAAAAATAGGAAAAAAAAAATCAAGAACATATGAATGCGCCACTAGCAAGCATATTTAAATGGGCACCAAAAGACAAATAAACATTACAAAGAACCGTAGGAAAGATAAAAAGAAACATCGGACTTGGACGAATCAGAAATGAAGACAGTTAAGAAGAAACCCAAAAAATATAAATTAAATCAGCTCACATC
Source organism: Copidosoma floridanum (assembly GCF_036245765.1). NCBI lineage: Eukaryota > Metazoa > Arthropoda > Insecta > Hymenoptera > Encyrtidae > Copidosoma > Copidosoma floridanum. Next base: position 6,503,928 of record NW_028321904.1, on the reverse strand, counting down.
AAGCACTAGCCACTAAAGCAGGGAGGACTCAAAATTAAACGAAGAAAAAATGAAAGGGCACTTAAACAAAAAGGAGAAAAATACTTTAGCAGTAGTTAACAATGACAACAACGGAGGAATCCCGTCGTAGAGACCAACAAGCGATAAGTTGGCATACATAAGAAAGAGCGAAAATATGTACAAGTACACGATAGCAGCAAACATGCTATTCCTAAAGCAAAAGAAGCAAAAGAATATAGGAAAGCTCATAAAAGGCAGTTGGATACACTTCACGGAAAATTCTCTGAATTTTAAAATGCATTAGAGAAGGAGAAGAATTCGGAAGAGCTGATTAAATCGAAGTGCAATGCACTATCAGCAGTAAGGGGCATAACAGAGAAAAAATATGCGGTAGAAGAATATTGGTGTTACCAACTGGCTTGGGTGAACTAGCTAGGACACAGAAAATGGTGCTGAAATAAACAAAAAAGTACGGGCCATACTTGACAATTCTATAGAAAATTTCTGAGCAATAGTTAGACTAGACGTCAGAAGCCGAGATTTTAGCTGAGAGCCAGGCTTCAGAATAAATGTATGAGAATCTGGTACAACCATGGCTCAAATACTAAGAGGTCTGCTGAAGAGTATAATAAAAAGTTTGATGACACATAAACAGCCTTCTTAAGCAAATATTAATTAAAAGGAGAAAGATAACCTTTCAGAGGACAAGAAAGTTACATTAAACGAGGAAACTGTCTTACTAAAACACATACAAAACATAGTAAGTGACCGGAACCACCCGTATTACCAAACCTTTAAAGCAACTGCAAGCCACTAACTAATGACAACATGATGACAATAGTTATAATAATACTAACTATTGTAGTAATAGTCATGATAATAATAAAAATTTGTTATAGAAATAAGTATAAGTCGTATAAACAATAAATCAGGCACTTAGCTATAGTTTCTTAATTACTTTGTACATAAAGGACCTAATATTTCTCACCTACCAACCAAGTCAGCAGCAGAAAGAAACGGATGATCAACTGGAAAAATTTTCTACCATGGAGTTACCCAGAAAGCTATAGTTGACCATAAAATCCAGATCAAATATTGATCGAAAGATAATGATAACTACTAAAAATTTTTAGAGTTTGTTTGTATAATAAAACCAAAGGAAAATTTAGTGAAGAAAATATCGAATATGTATGATTATGTATACGCAAATGCATACGTATTTGTATAAATAAACACTACTCAAGAGATTATTCAGAGTCTTTAGCTTTATAAACGAAGTCTAAATCAGTCATAGACATTAGTCATCAGAATAATTCAGCAACTTGGCGACTGAAATACCATAGCAGAAGAGATACACACCAGTATAAAAATAAGACACAGCTTAATAAGCGATAACGTTAATAGAGGTCAAAAATCCTAGTATTGGCTAGTAAGAATATGTATCCAGTGAAAAAAGAGCTAAATTCTGCTGTATCATACAGAAATAACATGAAAATTATTGAATATTCGTCTCAAAATACCACCAAATTGCTTATTAACTCACCTTCCAAGAGTATACAGTCTCGAATAAGGAAAAAAAATTGTTACTATAGCCATTAAAGCTTTTTAACTAGGAACACGTGGAAAAAAATAAACTTTATATATGATGAAATCGCGTACGCAACTAACACATTGTATATAAACCACTATTGTTAGCAATGGAAAAAAAAAAACCATGTTATATTTAATAAGAAAACTAGTATAAGGAGAAAAAAAAGTTGGCTATAGAATAATCAAAATTTTATATAAGGCAAGCAAAAATATCCGTAAAAAGAGGTAAGAAGTATTATTTCCTAATAAGAGTAATCTGCTAACATAATAAGTAACTAACAGGTCATTTTTTCCCTGTTACGTTGGTTGCAAAGATTCAGTGTATTGACTTTACACGCCTTCTCTTTTTTCAATACAACGTTTGAATCGAAGTGCCATTTATCATGAGGGATCCCTCAACTGACTTGTTGTAGAATACTGTCAGGTAAAACGCGAAAAAACATCGATCGTAGAGCCAACAAGACGTCAGCAGACAGAAGTTTGGCATCAAAATCAAAACAGTATATTACGATTCGAGTGCTTGAAAAAGGCGATTGACGCATGCGTGTCAGCTTACTCACGAGCGCCAGCAAAAGTTTGGGGACTCACATGTGTCAGGCACATAACCTTCAGCAGGTGTGATGTATACAACTTTTTGACACAGCGCACGCGACGAGCGATTATGTGCCATCTTATGTGGCTCTGCAAGGACCTTGATGAACATACACACTTACACAAGTGCGCAGCACGAGCTATGAGTACCGTGTATAAATCTAGGTTCTTAGAGCCACAACAGATGGCTCATAGTTGAGTCTCCATGCACGGCGTGTCGAAAATACTATTGCATCAATCCAGCTACTCAAACGTACCTTGCAATTGAATAGAAGCCAACAACTTATTAACAATCAATAAAAAATAGATAACCAAAAAAAAACTCAAAAGGCAAAAAGAATAACAAAAATATATATATATATATATATATATATATAAAAGATATACGTATAGGAATGAAAAGTTGCACTAACAGGATTTGTATAAGAAAGGAAAATTTTGAATGCCTATTTGTATGTACATAAAAGAAACAACAAGAAGCATGTATTATATACAATTATTCAATCTAAGTAACTAACTGAATTTTGAAACAAATTTTGGCATAAGAGAAATGGGCAAACATAAACAAACTTGTATACACACAAGACACAACGAAAGTGACTCAGTCGTAGAAACAGAGACAGAGAGCCTGGAAACCCTTTCTTTTGTTCAACTGAAAATACTATACAATGTAAGCTACATAACACAAACGCTACCATATTACAAACATGTAAATCAGAAAGTGTAGTCTTCTTATCATCAGAATAAATTAAGAACAAAGAAAAAAAATGCAGCAAAGAAGTACATGCATAACTTATTAGTGCGAATATCTACTTTTTAATATTGTGAAAATTATTAACTTCAAAACTCATAACACCATTTCAAAACAAAATTATAAATTTGTCAAAATTAACGAAAAATTTCTCTTTCAAAAAACTATACAGTACACTTTGCCACATAGGAAGTAAACAAAGCAAAATCAATTTTTTTCCCATTTAAATAACACAATATTTTCTGTGCTACAGGTTCAAGGTATGACTCAAGTAAATCTTTTCTAAGTATTGCAAAAAGTATTTTGAAATATTTTGTCATTCATGTATGTTTCCATTACATCTTGCACTTTATATTTATATCAGCACATTGATCTTCTAATTTTTCCTTTATTACTTTATTTTTTTCCTAATATTATTTAATCTTGTTTTTTGATATCGTCAGCACAAACAAATTTTATTGAAACCTTCTATGTACCCGTAAAAAGTTCGTAAGAATTTCGCTATGGACATTTTTTTTTACTTAACATCCAATATCATCCTAAATGGTTGCCCTAAGAATACGTATGCTACCGAGGGATAACTTAAATTTGTAACATCTTTAAAAATGGAAAGACTAAGGGTTAGCTCAAATAATATACAAATTATGTAATTGGTCTGCAGAGTTTTGAAATGTTTTTCGTAGGTTTGTAAGAAATACATATTTTCATATAATTAATCAAACGTTATTTCTAAGATCTTTTAACAGAGTATATCAAGATCAGCTATATGTTTATTTAACATTTTAAAATATAATCGATAGTTTTCTACTTCTTACGTGTATTTGGAATAGATCAAATAATAATTTTCCATACTCTATTTGATGAACAATTATTCCTATAGGACCATGCTGTTTAATTGCTAAGCAGCTGCAAATACATTAGACTATCTTCACATGGGTGAAAACTATTGTTATATTTTTCATGGTAATAAAATGTGCCCTATTTTATCTAAAATAAGGCATAACAACACAGATACGGTGCCTTGTAAGTGCAGGGTCACCAAATAAGAAAAGGAAATATCAAGTTGCTTCGAGGGGAAGTTACGTGGTTGGGAAAAGATACAATGGAAGGACATTATAAGGAAGGGGCGTGAGTAGAAGGCTGGGAAAAGATCAGAATTTTTCAGATGATCGTGAGTAAAAGTAGTCAAAAATTAAGGGGCTTCTGCTTAACCTCTTACAGCATTTCGTTAATTAAAAATCCATAAGGCAGAGTCAGGAGTGCATTTTTTTCTGTTGGTCCAGGGTTTCCTGTTGGTCGTAAGTGACATGAACTCGTTGCATTGAAAGTTAAAATTTTTGCTCACGGTTTGCTGAAAATGGCAATTTTTCGTCAGTGAGACATTAAAATTCTAGTGGTGATCCCAACAACATACCTTATTTTACTTTGATGGCACTTTGCTGTGTTCTATATTTTCTTTTTATTTATTCGTTTGTCCTTTATCATGATTTTGGTGGTGGTTGTATTTTCAGGCATGTGGGTTGTGATTTTCATGAAGTCAGAGACATTATGCTGCTTATGTTTTTCTTAAGTTGATCACACGGGAAGATATCCATCACATCATATTTAACTATTTTCGTTTCAAGTTTAACTCAAGCCAAAAATAAGTCATTATCGAAAATGATCGTTTGTTGAGTGCAATATCTTTTTGTTTTATTCTATATTTCTTTAATTTTATTGTGCGAAAATTTGTGGCATACATTAAATTGTAAAAATCCATTTTTTTATGTTGCGCATTTTCTTTATGTCACATGTTTAAAGTATTTAGATACTTATCATACCAATCATTTCACTTTATTTCAATTTTGTTAGTAAAATAATAAGAACTGAATATTATGTAGCGTGATTGTAAATTCCGTTAAATTATGGTTTTTGATCATCCTTAAAGTTCGTTGTACAAGGAATGCGAATATTAAAATCTTTTTATACTTTACAATATACTATATCATAAGAAATAACTATTTTTGCTTATTTTCTAAGTAGCATTATTTTTTATCGTATATTTAAAGCATTTTGTACAATTATTAAAAAATGTTATTTAAAACAATCAGTCAAAACAAAAAGTAAAGTTAAAATTTTTTCAAGTATTTAAAGCTTTAAAAACAAGGTTTTTATCCTTTATCCTTCTTCTACGTGTTGTTGTCGTTGTATTTGTTCTTCAACTTATGCAAGAAATACAAACTCCTTACATAATATTTTCTCTCTTTATTTACTGATATATACCTCTTTCCGAGTTCCCACATTATCTTGTACTCAAGTATTCATTTTTTTAACCGATTACCTTTTCGTAGGTATTTTTGGCTCCCCGTTGTCTTGTAGTTTATCGTTAAAGATGACACACATTAAAATAAATTTATCCTTACACCTGGGGCATAAGTTCATTGCATCTGACCCGATTTTAAGCTAGAAAAAGCCTTATACCTGCCCTGCCACATGTGCGCAGAACGTAGTGCGCAGATATATATATATATATATATAGTTAAATGTGTACTGAATAGGCACAGCAGCATCAGTTTTAATAGATAATACATATGCATATGGCTCTTAGACGTATAATCTTTACAGGTTATGCAACGCAGACAATGATTGGATATAGTTGATTATATGAATTATTGACTACACACAACAATTACTTTTTTATTACGTAGTGCATAAACACAGTGGGGTTAACTATACATTTCTGTCCGTGCACGCGTACAGATGCAAAGACAACTATATGTCAGAAACATTAATACATTTTGATATTATACCAATGGCACGAGTAATAAAAAATCACTAAGCCTTTGCATACACTCTTGCTTCTAATTGTGTCAATGTAAGCTGTTACATGCTACATTAAACATGCTACACGCTGACACTGTTCTATTGATTTTCGTGAATATGCATTGCTGTATTTATTAAACTTTCATGTTTTTCACATCGTTTTTTATGTGTTAAGAAGCACACGTATACGTATACTTACATTATAAATTGGCATGTAAAAAAACGTACAAAGTTACAATTAAAAAAAAAAGGTGTGGGTCTCGAAACCCCCGACAAAAGTGCAACTTCCAACTTAAATATTACTAAACTTAATTTTAATTGATCCTTGAGAATCTGATATTGATATAGTGGAAATGGTATTATTTTTACGTATTCAAGCACGCGTGGACATAAAATATGAATACTTGTTACATGTGATTCACAAATTCTAAGTACTTTCATATTTGGTACGATATATGTATAGATATGTGTACGAATTGTTGGTCATGTCATGCAGGAAGGAATAAAGATTTTTACTGTATTGCCACAAAAAAAAGTACTTTTCTCCAGTAACGTGGGACAAAAAATTCCTCTTATTAAAAACTTTTTATTCGTGCATTTTTTAAAATATCATATACGTACAATAAACTCTTGTTGAAATCATTGGATACCACAAATTGTTTCTTAAATTTTGGCTACCTTAAGAGCAAAATTATTCACTTTATCTGATTGGGATTAAGAAAAATAACAGACACATAGCTATTTTTGTTTTTAAAGTAAGATTGTCATATCATACACACCTAATACTCCATGTACGTGTTTTTATATACATGTATACGCATGAACATGTATATAATGACCGAAACATGCAATACGTATATATTTTTACAAAATACACACGTATAATTTTCTCTAGCCAAGGTACAGGCTAGTGTTTTTCACTTCTTTTTTCTTTTCTGCATATCTATACCTCAGTTAGAGAAAGTGCATCGGTTTAGTGCTTAGTCGTAGCGTGAAAACAAACATACTTACATACCTATCATATATGTTTACATATATAGGTATACTACCCGCGTGGGGGAAAGAAAGCCAGTAGCAAATAGCTGCAAAGAGAGACGGAACAGTAGACGGTTGAGTGGTGCGCACTGCGAAGGAGAGAGACAAAGCAGGAAAATGTATGTAAGAGAGGAGATTAAGGAGAGAGCTTGGGCCACAGGGTGGATGGCTACGTTTTTTCGTAATGCATTTCCCCTTATGTGGCTGTTTATGGCTCAACATAAGAAGTTTAACTGAAAAATATCGAGCACAGATCAGCAACGGAAATTCTTCGATGTCAACAAAAGGAACTGATTCCTCAGTATGCTCTTTCTCTTTATTTGACAGCACGTTCTGCACGTCTAACCTGCATGCCGATTTAAGTGTAAAAATATGCTTGCGTACACCACTATTGAGGTCTGTTACTTAACGTTTAACTACGAGTGCTGTAAATAGATATACCAATCTATATGTGTACTTGTCCACATGCATTTCAGTAGCATTGCTGGAACGACCGATCAATGAACAAAAATACACCATGGACTGACTCGTTATATGTTAATTTTTAATAAAACAACAACCACGATGACGAGCTTTCGGTGTAGTTACAAAGAAAAAAGTATACGTAGGACGTACTACGTACACTTTTTTTCTTTGGCTAAGGTCCGAGATATACTATTATAAAAAAATAAGATCACTATGGTGTAAATTTTGCGATTCATACACTGAGAAGGTTTATTGTACTTTTAATACTAGTGTTGCACTTCTCCTCTTCGTCAATTAAACTATAATGGAAGATTTCTGCGACTCCTTATTGGCATAAAATTAACAAGGCATACTTCTTAGTAGCTTTATCAACAGCTTAATTCTTTTTAAACACTTGAATTTCAGAAGTTCCTTCTAATGCCTTGTTTAAATAATATTTGATTCAATGAGCTGCACTTCATGGGGGGAAGGGGGACCCTTCTCATATCTCCAATAGCTAGTTAGTGAGGATATCTTAATAAAACAGTTTTAATTTTTTTAATCTACATGATTACAAATTATGAGTACAGTGCTGCTAACTTCCAATAAATATAGTACTTTATATTACTTACGGCACGGCATCAGGCAGCAAACGCTTGCTCACACCAAAACACACTTTAAAAGAATGTGAGGGGAGATGATCACTGCATCCACGAGCAGCATCACTTTTCCAGCCTATCATTATATCTCATATCGACGGTTGGGTAAAAGACAGAGCCAACTTAGATACTTGGTGAAAAAGGAGCCAACTCAAAATTTGGGTTGAAGAAGCAGCCAACTCGGGAGTAATTTTTTTTCCATCTAGTTTTGTCGTGGTACCACTGAAATTCACAATATAGGTATACCTATATAAACGAACAAAGATTTTCTATTAATCCAATGGTTCAGAAAAATAACTTATGTTATTGTAATAGAGTGAACTACACTTATTAAATTATGTGCTTTTTATACGTTATTTTTTTCATCTGTTTTTATGTGTGCCTCTCAAATCTGATTTAATAATACCATGGTCATCCTTTATTTTATTTTCAAAATTGTTTAAATCATATCGTGCTAAACATCTAAAACAAATATAAAAAGTGTAAAGCAAAAGTATTGCAAATAAGAGAAATTAAAATTACTCCAGATTCTACAATTTACTTTACATACGATTTTGATGAACGATTCCAAACTACGTCTCTGTATTCACACACACTCGTAAATCATGCACTAAACAAAGCATGCAATACAAAATTTTAATAAAATAATGGAAAAAAAAGATCTTAAAGATATGTACCAGAGTGGTGTCATCCCACAAAAATATCACAGTTTTTATGAAAATATTATAAAGTAGCGCGCCGCATTGACATACATTTAGTGTATTAATAGTAGAGAAAAATTAAAGATTACAATAACTTTTAATGCTACAGTTCACAAAAAAAAAACATTTGTATAGTTAAAACAAGTTTTTCTTATTTAACACGACGTTTAAAAATAAAAAAGTATTTAAAAATTTTTTGAAGAACATTTAAAATGATTTACGTCCATAGTCTGATCATAGAATTACGTCTAATCGCAGCAGACTTGTAAAGTATATAATTTAATAAGTGTAGTACACTCTATTACAATAACATAAATTATTTTTCTGAACCATTGGATTAATAGAAAATCTTTGTTCGTTTTTATAGGTATACCTATAATGTGAATTTCAGTGCTACCACGACAAACCTTGATGAAAAAAATTACTCCCGAGTTGGCTCTTTTTTCAACCCAAATTTCGAGTTGGCTCCTTTTTCACCAAGTATCGAAGTTGGCTCTGTCTTTTACCCAACCATCGATATACTTTTAATGGCTTTATTATTGAAAATTTTAGAACATTATAATTCTTGTACTTTGCTGTTGTTAAAAAGTACTTAAGTACTTTGTAATTCTTGTAGTTCTACTTTCTGCTAGAATGTACGGGACTTTTGTGAATTAGACTTTTTTTCGAAAATACAATAAACCGTAACTATTTTACTTTACTGGACATCTAATACATATGGTTCACCTACGCCAATCATGTATTTTTCTACTCATCAATCCATTGTATACCTTAAGAGTGTAGTCCCACGTTACATTATAAAGCTGCTTAATATACTCCTCACAATAGAACGAGCCGACTCAATTGATTGTTCGCCTTTCTATCCTGCTCAACTAAAGTTAACCCTGTTGACATATGCAGTAAGGGCTAATGCGCAACTTATTTAAGCCTGTAAGAGAAAGTGAGAGGTTGGAAGCATATTTTTCTCACTTGCACTTACGGGCTTAAGCGGTTTGCACAGGAGCCTTTCATGCCTACTTGAACGGAGCAAACTTTCTCTGAGCAGAATAGAAAGGCGCGCAATAGCTATAACTGGCTAATTCTATTACGTGGAGTCCATAACCCCTCGTGGGTCTGTACATTGACACTCTTCCTATTCTTATACTTTGCATTGGCACGTAAACACTGACTATCAGTGGTCTACTACTGTAGTTTAACAATTCTAAAGTACGTATATTGATTTAAAGATAGTATTCCGACGAAAAACTAATTAGAGAAATGGTGTAAGAGAGATAGACAGTCAACATAAGTTATTTAGCTGATTTCTTTCGATCTTAACACTCGCTATACTATTGCTCGGTCTGTACTTCATGTGTCTATAGTATTAATCATGTACAAGTTCATGAGTTCAATATTAATTTAACACTTTGAATATAAGAAGAATTTTAAATATTTGTATGACACCTATACTTAATTAGCAAAAATTTATGGTATGGTACTACCATAAAATAATTGTTAGTAGTTTTGTCTCTACTTTTACCTCTATAACTATAATTATCAGAAATATGATTTTCTTTTTATATCCAAGATAATTATTTTTAGTAAAATTATGTCATATTAACCAAGGTTTTGGAAAAGTTCTTTGAAAAATTTCTGTTACAGTTATATACACATTAACTTTGTTTTGTAGTTAGACCATTTAACGTACGTTAAGTAACTAACTCTGCAAGTTTTGTATGAGGTCTCATTTTGTTATCTAATAAAGTTCTATTAATCTGTACACATGTCATAAGCTTGTCGTAACGATGTTATGTTACTAAGAGATATGCATAACAGGGCCGATGTTTTCTTAATTACATTGTGAAACGTAAGCTAATACTTTACTAAAAATCTCATTGTTACTTGTATTGTACAAAATTATGTATAATTTTGTTTGGAATGATCTAATTGTTACATTTGTCATGTCATTTAGTACAGCACTATTTAAAAATTTTTAAAAAATTCAATTTTACTTCTTTTATTCAGGATTACATGACACTATTTTTGCCTGCATCTTGGACTTCCAGTGTATGATGACAGTAAAAAAGCAGATACTCCATTGTCTCCTGGTTTTCAACATTTTTTAAAACATTTAAAGCACTATAGACTATTGCATCAAATAAACTTTTTTTATGTCTGAACTTCTCAGTAAATAGTGGAACTCGTAGATTCATTCTATAAACTAATATATTTTATTTTTGCTTATCAGGAACCTTTGCTTATTAATCATTTCCATGTAGTGCCAAAGCCATACGATCAATAATTCATGGTTAAAACAGCTGATTTTTTGAATTCAACATAAGGTAGTGTTATAATGTAAGTAAATTAGTACAGTCTTACCCAAGTGCATATACACATACAAATGACAACCACAAATTGTACGCGCGGTTCTAAGCAATACAGTCAGTTAGTCAAGCTGTAGCTTGTCATAAACGGGATATCTTTAGTCATTAAGGTAGTGACATGTAATGGACAATCAGTTCATATTTTAAATACATTATTACACGTTTTACACAACCTTTTATTATTTCTAACAAGTACAAGTTGCTGCAAAAATTGTTAAGGATACTTCTCAGAGACCTACGCAGTAAAGAATGTTGAAATTTTGGATTGCTCATATCCTTGCGTCTATAAGTACGAATAAATGTTGTAAGATGAAACCTTCGTTAGATTATGTGAGGATTGCACGCGTAGTTGAAGTGATGAAGTGGCAGCTCATTTTAAAAGAAGAAGGTTAAAGGTTAAGCAATTGCTGAAGTTAACAAACAACTTGATTGTTGTCTTGCTGGGTACTCGTTTTTTATAATTTTAAAACAAAGATTAGTGACTCAAAGTAAAAGATATTAATTATATGACTTAGGATGTCACACTTTAATAACATATAAAATAACTTTAACACTCTAGGTTTCTTAACAATCGTAGATGTGATTTCTAAATACTGACATAATTTTGCGATATAGTCACATGGTCTCTCTCTCTTACCTCCAGTAGCTGTGGATTATACCTATTCATATACAGTACAGTGCTGCTGCTACTGGCTGGCGAGCAGCTTGTGAAGCTAGCCTCTATACTATCCATATGATACACTTGCATTCATAATCCAGCTGACATGTGCATACATGTATACAAATGCATGCAGCAACAACTACTGTAGCTATTGCTTTTTCTTACTAGTAACAAGTCCATACCAACACGGAGAGGAATTCTTAGTAAAATTAAATACTAAAATAAAACAAGTACCCTGATGCATTGTCAAATGTGTGCATCCACAATCAACCACATGTAAATGTATCCGTAGTATCTGTATAATACTATGTGTCACCGTACAGTGTTTGCTCAACCACACAGGAACATACAGAGCTCGGCTCAGCTATACTACTATTTATACCTATCTTTACCTATTTATATCAGTGGTTGCTCCTCACTGCACACAATGTAAATGTTCATATTCTTAAAATATGCTCCTATTCATTGAAAATGAAAATTTATGTATTTTTTTACAACCTATTTGATAAAGAAATTGTGGTGGTTGTATATTTGATCTATTTATGTAACTTTACATGAATTGCTCAAATATACTAACGATCAACGACTGATTTTCAAGATAATTCCATGAATAGGAACAGAGTTGAGCAAAACCTATCTTAAGATACAGCCGTATTATGGTATTAAACTTTAACAAGTAATTTATACATCTCTCATGGACAAATTAACAATAAAGTTAATTTTGCTAACCATAACTGTGTTATACAAGTAGAAAAACTTTAACTGTCTTTAGATGTTATACTAAACTTATGTTTTTAAAAAAAATTTATAAATATTAACATAATAATAAAACAGTAGGTACAATGTTTTATAATTATGGATGTTTTGGTCTTATAATTTTTTTCTAAATAAAGCAATTTAACAATTGAAAACCACATTAAAAAGTTAAATAATAATGGTAAACTTATAGCACACCAGTATAAAATCTTAATTTTCACCGTCTATGGTTACAATTAAGAAAAAAAAAATTAAAGAAACAAGTATGTTAAAATTTGTATTTGTAATAGGGACATTTACCTTACTAAACGTTTGCTATACAAATCTCTCTTTGTATATTTCTTATCGGTTGTACATTTTTTAAATTTTATTATTATTATTATTTTTTCAGTAAACAATGTACACTTACGTATTTAAAAATTAATTGTTAGATATTTGTCCCAGAGCTATGTGTGTGTGTGTGTGTGTGTGGATAGGTGGAGGTGTATGCTTTAGCATTTTTATGTATGTGTGTGTCTACAGCCATAATGAGTATAATAAATATCAGATAATGTTTTGCTGCCACATATAAGAGGTCGCTGTGCCTCTGTGTGGGGTTCCAGGACTATTCACACTTGTTTTTGATATTTCTCAAGTTTTACCTTAGAGTATGTACAAACACCAAGATTTTATGGATATTCTTAGCTAGAATTAGTGATTACAGCACACTCCTAAAGTCTTTAGATGCCTTCTAATTAACTTATGATTTTTGCTGAATGACTTTTTTTTTAATTGTTAATTAACTTCCATACATATATTTACATAACTCTGCTTTGGTGCTTAATTAGCATCCAATATTAGAGTGTAATGTGGCAAAGTAAGTCTTACAACTTATTATAGATAACAGATTCTTCTTTCTGTTCTATTCTATTTTTTATGAAAGATAAATAACTGTTAAGGTTACTGTCATATCTAATTAATATTCTAAGCTTTTATTGTAGAGTATTTGAAGGATGGAGCAAACTTTTATTGCACATAGCATTCTATTTTAATCAGTTTTAATTGCATCGTATAACTTAGAAACTTTGACAGAAATTCAGTGTTTATTATATTTATAAATAACCCTTTATTTACAGGCTGTATTTCTATAGAACACCTTATAATGAAAAATACCGCGTTTTTGCTTAATTCAAGAAATCATAAGATTTTTTTTATTGATTATAATATTCCTTGTGCAGACAAGTCATGACCTGCAATCTTACTATTATGTTTTGCTCTTTAAGCTTGTATTAAACTTATAACTTTATCTGACTGTCGTTACACATATTACTTAACTTTGTACATTGGCTAATCCTTTATTATATTCTTTAGGAAGGAGAGGCCCCATAGTTACACACACACACACATACACACGTGCGCTCGTATAATTCTTTTATTTAGTAGCAACCAGTTCTGTAAGACTTTTTTCGTGCTAACAGTTAAATCTTCACGTGATAGCTTTACTTACCTTACACTTAAGTCACATAACAAACAATTAAAAAAAGATTCAATTGCTTAACGCGATGATTTTTAACATATTTTTCTAGTCATTTTTAAAGTAAACAGAATCAGAATGATATCAGAAACTAACAAATTTTAATGTTAATGGTCATCATACGAACATGATACTAATAAAATCTTTATTTACACTACACTCAATTACAAAAAAAATTATCAAAAATCGAAATGAATTGTTATAGTGTTTGACATCTATACTAAGTCCTAATAGGATTACTTTAGCTAACATTATATAGGTATTCAGGAAAGAGTAAGCTTAAACTTGTACGATTGTAAGTCCTACAACGAAAAATCCATTTGCCAATTTCTCAAATAATAAAATATTACGTTGTGTTCAATAAGATATAGTCACTTATTACAATAAATAAAGAAAAGTAGGTTAATTATGGGGATCTTAGGACAATAAGGATTCTAGGATATTGGCGGATTATCCTCTTTACTGTCTTAGAAATCGCATTGTCCTATAATCCCCATCATCTTAGAATCTCAATTGTCCTAGAATCTCCATTGTCCTAAAGTTTCTGTAGAGGTTCCGACCTGGCAGCCACAACGCTACTGCGTTTAGAGTGCTACTGCGTTGAGACCCTTTACCCTAATACCTCTTTCGCTTTACTGTGCACGTTAATGCGCAGTAGAGGGTCCCTACTACCTCCCACTCTCTCTAATACCTTTACTCTTTTCTGCACACATAACTGTGCAGTAGCAGCAAACAGCACGTAGGTGTCGTTGTCACATAGCATACCACTACTGAAGTTGCTACTCTCAAATGATTCTCATAGCTTTTCATGCTGCTGTTTCTTTAGAAAACCTTTTTAGTTCGACAGCTAGTAAATAAATAAGCTTTCTATAGCATGTAGCCTTTTTATACGGAGTTTCTAGTGATTCACATCTTTTATACTTATATGCGCACGCGCACATATATTTCCACTTCAGTCATAGGAGAACACACGGCAGTGCTACGCATTGGAGCAGTTATTTTTCGTGGTAATGAGTTTCCTATCTTCAAGTTTTGATGACCTTAAAGTAAGGCCACTAATGGAGTTGGCTATTGACGTGATTTGTTTAGCGGGAGATTTAAAACTTCATTTAAAAACAAAAAATTAATAGAAATTAAAAATTTAAAAAATTATTTAAACAAAAATAAGTTTTGAAGTACCTGTTTATTAAATTTTTTTTAAAAATCAAAAAATTAAGAATGTTAGTTTTCTGGGAGGGGGGGGTTAGCATGAGGCGCGCAGAGGTGAAGCCCCTAGTAATATAAAAACTTTCAATATAATTTAAATCTCAGTCTCTAGGGTAATAGTCAGAAACTTTACTGAAGAGTTCAAGTGTACATTTACTTGTATGTCTAAAAGATGTCTTATCGACAGTAAGTGTTACTTAAAATGTCCTAAAAATGAGTTGAATACGACTTAAGCATTATCTGACATTTTACTAAAAATAACTTAAAAACAAATTTAAATAACTAAAAGAGAACATAAGGATCGCTTAAAGTAAATTAAAAGACGTCTTAGAAATAATTTTCACATATCTTTACTGCTGTTTATTCTGATTAGGTGGTTTGAGAAAATTTTTTACGTCCATTATGTCAATTTAGCCACAAATTTAATGAGAGCCGCAACCAAAAGCTCTTACCTGTGAAATACGACCATTAAATCTTTTCTTTCCAAAAAGCGTCGAAAAAAGTTAGGACAGTGGATTTAGTTCAGCTATTGTCTGTTGGATCACGTTCGTACAGTAAAAAATGACCTTATAAAGTATTAAACATTTGAAGATATGCTCACACCCATTTCATGGACTAAGGCTAATCTAGGAGAAACTTTTGTACAGACTGACATTATAATGCGCACAGTTGGCCTTGTACACCCCATTGAGATGTGGACATACAGTGGTCGGTTTTATTTCATTAGTTGGAGGATAGCCCAAATTAGTTATATCATGAACAATAAATTCAAATCTCTTGAACTATTGTTTTCTCAATGAGCCAAATACATGCACTTTTATAGCATCGTGTAGCTGTTCTTGAAGAGTTGTTTCTATAGTATTGTACGAAGAATTTCCCGACTCCCACGGTGTACTGTTAAAACAGCCCTCCAACCATGAGTTGTCTCTTCTGTATTTGTCTAAGACTCATTGCCATGGAAACGGCTTTAAAGGGAAATACCATAGGTTCATTATTATAATTAGGTAGTAATATAGCTAACTCCTTTAGAACTATATCGTTGACAGGCTGTTTAAAACCTTGCACATCAACTATGTAATTCATGAGTGTCAAGTGCTTATGACCTTTTTTAACATTTGATGTTCGCCTCACTCATAAATCACTATTTTTTATTACTTTTTTCTAATACTTTTTTCTTCTTCTGTTTAGTCTACTTTACATACCTGTTAATGAGCTTTTCACACTCTTTGTATTTTTTACCGTACTCATTCTTTTCCTCACTTTGACTTTATCCCATAATGGTTGGCTTGTGTGATACATAAATAGCTTTTTAAAAATAGTACAATTTTTTTTCTTTTCTTTTTCTTAACAACTTAGATGTGTACTCAGTTTTTTTCTGAGCCGGTTCCCTCTTCTCACGTCTTTTCTCAAATTTTTCCCACTATTCTTGTCTTTGCTTGTTTTCTTCTTCTTCTCTGCTCTTGCTGCTGATACTGTGACGTTTTTTCATGACGGTTGGAAGACAAATGACGTTAAGAGAGCTAGGCAAAAGCTTTTTTATTTTTTTTTTTTCCATTATCATCATCTACTCCCACTGCTACTTTACATAAGTTTCTTGACATCTTCGCTCATCAGATTGTATTAAAAAATGCAATCGTGCAGAATTAAGCTGTAGGCTGATGTGTTAACAAAAAATTTATTGTAAGATCCAAATTCCAAACGTGCATCAACTGGAGCATTTTTTAACTTCTCATTTGGCTTGGAGCGATCAATGACGATCAATAAGGGACGACCAATCAATGGTGCAATTAAACTGGATTTTGCATAATCAAGGCAGTACACAATCTCTTCTTACTTTTTATACTCGTAATCAATTTACTTTTCAATCTCATAGTACTTGCAATAGCTAGAGGACATTTCGCATTACTTAAGATGATTTAAGTATACATTATGTACTTCAAGAAACTTTAAATGCACATCAAATGGGTTTTTGCTGGAATGGACCTATTTCAACATATAATAGTATTAAATTTAATTAAATTATAGCTCCAATGTTTAATCTTATCGGTAATGAAAAAATAGAATCATCTTTACCTCACTATAAAATTGCTAAGCCAACGCAACAAGTAAATTATGTACACTGGGACGATCTAAAAAAGATGGTGGATTGTCTCTGCTTACTCATAGCTGAAAGATCGGTAGAAAATTCAAGCCATGATAACGACATAATATCAATTATTCAAGAGTTCTGTGAAGAAGGGCATGTTTACTGAGTCAAAGGTAAATTCAAGTCAGCGTCACAATGAGCATTGATGTGTTCAGACGTAAGCTTTATAAGACACAAGGCAGCAGCCAAGATCCTCGTAGTATTGGATGTAAAGTCACTGATGATGGTCAGTATGATTTACAAAATAAAAGATTGTGCAATGTTTCAGCCACAATAAACCTTAGCAATGCCATGAATCTTAGTAGTTTTCAGAATAAGAGAAAAGTTTTAGTTTACGAGCAAGATTAGCTAAAAGCAATTTGAAGTAATGTAAATGATTTATTCATTCGGAAAATAGCAAATGTGGAGCAGGAACTAAATACTTTAATATAGGTATTCTTTTATATTCCTAATATAACTCCAGAAAATAATTACAGAAATTGAATATACTGGTTGAATAGGTGTAATATTCACTCACATTCACTTACCAGATGTCAACGAGGATGGATCGCAATACGAAAATTTGAGAAAATTATAGTGGAGGAGCTCCACAAACTTGTTTGTCATAAGTATCCACCTCAAAAGTATGATATACCAGGATTGGATGAAACATGGCAAGCTCATCTCGTTAAAATTATACCTTATACAAGAGAAAAGAAAGGTTATAGATACATATTTACTGTAATTGAAATATTTTGAAAGTATGCATGGGCCGTACCAGTGAAACGAAAAACTAGAGAAGATGTCACAGTAACAATGAAATCCATATTAAATAGAGGAAAAGTACCTAAAAATTTACTTACTGATAGAGGTAAAGAATCTTACAACAAAAGCTTATAAGATCTTATAAAAAATTACAAAATTGATCTGTATTCAACATATAGTGACCTTAAAGCAATTAAATGTGAAAGATTTAATTGCACATTGAAAAATGAAGTGTTGGTTGACTTCAGTTTCAATGGTATCAATTAATAAATTGACTGACAGGCTAAACTACAGCCTAAAATAATTAAAAACATTGCACAACAGCTATGGAACCGAAAGATATTACTTTAACCAATGAAGCCATACTTTTGGAATGCTATAAGCTTTAAGCTGAGCCTGAGAGAAAAAATCTACAATTTAAAATTAATAATAAAGTGTCTATTGGCAAAGTAACGAATGCTTTTGAGGAAGGTTATGCGCTAAATAAGTCTACAAAGATTTTCCCAATTACTAAAATATTTAAAACAAATCCCACTACTTACTCTTTAAAAAATTATAAAGGTCAACGAATGTCTAGAGGCTTTTACGATCAAGAACTTTTAAAGGCTAAGCACTCTGATATTTAATTTCTGGAGAAAGTTCTTAAAACACGTGGTTATCAAATTTACATTAAATGGTTAGCATTTAATAATTCTCCTTATAGTAGGACTTATTTACTTGATATTTATTGAAAAAAAGCTCTGAGCAACGCTCCCTCCTAAGAAAAACCTATCTATCATTTATTTTTACCTTCATGAACTTTTGCTTTTTTTTTTCTTTATTGATATGTATACATACATTTATTTATACAAACCTATTTGACAAAGCCACACTAATTTAAACTTATTATCGCCACAATAAACTATAAGTTAATAGTACTCGTAAACTTTTTTCTCAATTTACTGTAAAAGTCTTCATTTTTTTCGATGACTTTGGAGACGCGATCTGGAGCAAAGACTTGAAACTCAACATCGATGGTGATGATAACCTTGCATCTAAAGCGGGTATTAATCTTTATAAGTTCTGTCATCGTATATCTCCGATCCTTCTCCAACTCTGATAACTTTCTTGTTGGGAGATAAATATTTTTAGCGATACGGTTTAACCTGGCAAAGTCCATTTTTTGAAATAAATTAAAATTTTAATTATTATTTGCTATAACTTACAGCAAATCAACTAATAGTAGCTTTTTACCTCGAAGATTAGCTTAATCTCTTGATAGATAAGAAGAATTAAAATCTTTGCACATTGCTTCGACGAGGACTCGATGTGTTCTCTGGCTCGTTTGACGTTGGAATGACTTCTACCAGCTAGTATACGTCCTTATGTAGAGCTAGCTATTGTCTCTTACTTGAATGAGAACTAAATGTGCTTTCTGACTCATTCAGCATTGGAATGACTAACTCCTGATATAGGGATATTTCCTCTTCAGAAGCTTTGTCCAATCCAACATCCTTCATTAGCTATTGCTTTCTGTCTTATTCTTCTACTTTTTCCTGTTTCTGCAGAAAGATTGGTAAAAATGTTTCATTCTTCTCATCCATTATGAGCTTATGCCCCCAAGGTGGTATATCTGTAGAGTTCAGCTGCAGATGGCGCTTATTATCTTTCAGACTTAGAGCTATTCTTTTTGTTTTTCAGTGTTAACGTCATAGTGTTTGGAATGAATGAGATTTTGCACGCATGTCTTTTAAAATTTTTTAAATAAACAATCTTCATAGTTTTTAAATTTAATTTTCGTCTTGACAAAAGATATTTTTACACTTTCTGCTTTTTTAATAAACTTATCGTCTTGCACACCAATACAATAAATTCTACTACGAAGGCCAATAACTTTAAGCATAATTTTACCACAGCACGTGTCCTTCATGAGCCTAACCACTTTCTTGTTTCTTCGAGATAAATTAAAACGATTATTGTCTTCATATTCCAATATATTAAACATATCCATATCTTCACTCATCACTTCATAAATGTCTTTATCTTGAATTTTATAAATCTAACCATCAGTGTCTATTTATAATAACTTTTATATACCTGCAAAACAGTGCTCCATGTTTGGATAATGAAAGTCGTATATTAGCGTTTTCGATGTATGAAGTACACTAATTTCAACGCTGATAGGCTTTCTCACTAAAATATCTGATCGTGCAAGTTATATGGCGACAAGATTTTCAGCAAAGCTTGTACGACAGTGAAAGATTAGTTTAGCAATAAGAGTCTCTGTCCATAGCAACTGTACTATTTATTAACAAGCTTCACGTCAACTCTTTTGCGTTCGTTTCCCATTATCTTTCCATAAATCACGTTTATTAATAGCTTGAACAAGAGTCTCTTAAACTCATTTAAAGCATTTTTCTGTTTTTAGTATTTAAATCAACGTAGGGCTTTTACTATGCTTTTTTATCAAATTTTAATGCTCTATTTTAATGCATCAGTTTTCTCTGCTTCGTACCGGGTGGTGTCATATGTTCAGGACAGAAAGGTAAGTCTTTGTGTTCATCGTGTAAGCTCCAAAGATACTTCAAGTCAGCTTCCAATACATAGCCGTAAAAATGATAGTCCAGAACATAAAAAAGGGCGTATTATGAGCACATTACTTTTGACTTCCTTACTTAAAGTTGTTATGCATTATTTGTTTGTTCAGAGTTATGATAACGTCGTCTTGTACGTTGAGCGACAAATTCTATGAAATTTACAGTAATCGTATAAATAGAGATTATGATGCAAAATAAAAACAATCATTTTATTACCAATTAAAACCAGATGTGGGTCTTGGGACTCATGAAAAATGTGAAACATTAAAGAAAATGTTATTAAACTCGGTAGTATTCGATTGTCTATGGTAAAAACAGTAGTTTTTGTTAGATAAATGCCATAGTCTCCAGGGCTTTTTTTTGCGGCCTGAGGAACCAACGAAACAGGGCCTGAAGGACGTAAGGCAGCCACAGAGCAATGCTACTTGTGTGGCAAATCCTGTTTTTTCTACCGAGTGCAGACCAGCCTTTTAAAACGCATGGGGTTGATAAAGCATTTTTTTTTAATTTTAATTAATCTTTATTTTATATTTTTAAATTGAGAAAAAATTTTATTTCTAAATATTTATCTTGATCTGTGCAAAAAATACATTAGAAAAAAGCAAAGAATGTTTAAATTTTTTTTGTTCATTAACATATGAACAACGAAAACGAGAAAAAACAATAATTGACAGCGAAGAGTATCTGTACTACTTACCTACATCAAGGTACATACATTATTTTAACAAACGTTCGTGTGTACTACTTTCTCTGTCTCACTGTCATTTTTCAGATTCGAAAACCTGTTTACTGTACGTAGTTGTGGAGGTGCGCTAATTTGGCTGGGTTGGCTCTTTATTAAAGACGGGTGAGAATGGAGTTTGAATAAACACATTTGAAAGTACCCAGGAAAATTCTGCATTATGGTCAAACATTAATATTTTAAAATAATTCTGCTTACACAAAAGAAAATTTTTTTAAATGATGAAAAAATGATACTCAGTTTAATATTAATAAGTCATATTCTACAAGTATAAAGTTTTAAAAAAAGCAACAAAAGAGACCTACCTGTATAAGTACAATAGAGAGAGAGAGAAAGAGAGGGAGAGAGCTAGTTCGAGATCAGACGATCAATGGCTCTCTCGGTGTCACTTACTTTTACTGGTGCTGCCAAAATGGCTTTTTCATTTCATTTTTTTTTTCTCAAAATTTTACTGTTGTCAGAATGAAATTAAAATTTCTTGTTGATAGAAAATTTTTTGCCCTTTACGCTGGTATTTTAATTTTTTTTGTATATCAAACCGTTAAAAGATATAGGCAAAACAAACTTTAAAACATTATTTAACACCACTTCGACATTAATAGACTACTCAAAAATAATCACAACGATTTCTTTTAAAATAGGCTGGCTTAATTATATATAATATAAAAAATGCCCAATAATAGATCCATTCTCTAATTAAAATTTTTCTCGCTTGGTATCTATAAATAATTAGAACGAAGATTATAGTAGGGTGCTCCATAGCACAATCGATAAGGTCCCCGACTACCAATCCTAAAGATTAAGTTTGATTGTCAGAGTCAGTATAATTAAAAAATTTTATTTACACATGTATAATATATAACATGTAATGTATACATGCGTACGTGTATGGATATGCTATATAAACAATGTACATATAATATTTAATTATTATATACTTTTTTGTAAAGCTATAATAATACGAGTAGTACACCCTAGAAGCGAGAGAGGGGTGGCAGTAAGTGTGTGAAGCAAGAGACAGAGAGCTGAGCTGAGCCAAGCCAGGTATGTCACGCTATGAAATTTGGGCTAAGTTTTCTAGGTCTGTTGACAACGATTTATTTAATTTAAAAGAGTTTTTCACTGAATCTCAAATTTTCTTGTAACTTAAAAAATATGGTATTTCACCGTTTTGAATTTTTTAAATATCTTACCAACAATTTTCAGATGTTATCAAAAACGAGCATTCGTTACTGTACCCTTTCCTATACAACGATATTTTTGTTGGTAAAGTATTTCTTGTTATTGGGCCAATCTTGTATTTCTATTACACTATTGTGTAAGTAGCTTGTTCCATGCTATAACAAGTTCTCTTTTTTTTCTTTTTAATTGAAAATTCTGTTATCTTATAAGTTAGTACGTTTATTTCAGGAAGTCAGCATAAAGTTATGTATTTAAAAATCTTTATGTTAGCCGAACATATTGAAATAACTGTTAATTGTTTTCCATTATTTCTGACCTTTAATTTTTTTTTCATTTTTTCCTGCGTAATCTAACCATATATTTACAAATATATTGTCAATCTGGGGCTTTTTTAGTGATTTTTTTAGAGTTTTCTTACGTAAGAAGATCAGATTTAGCTGTAATATAGCACTTTTCTTTCCCTTTTTTAAAATCTCTCATAAGACTTATTTCAGTGTTTTCCATAAATTTTTGCCTTAAATATCTTCAGACATTTAAAACCACTCAAAAAAGTTCTTTAATTGGTATGGCAGCATATTGTTACATGTCTCGTCAAAGAAATTATGAATCTGGACATTGTATTCCACTTAACCTCGAAAAATAACAACACCGTTGAACGTTCTATAAAGTATTTTGTCCTTTGTTATTGATATTCCAAAAGATTTTGCTTCATTAATGCAATTTATCATAAGTTTCTGCTTTTCAAAGAATGTTTTCAGAGTTTTGTGGCTTATAATAAAGGGCTAACAACGATGTAATCGTGTTAAGGACGTTTATTACAGTTAGAGGGAGAATGTAGAGAGTGCAGTAAGGGGGGAGCAAGCAAATGGCAGCACTGGCAACTGTTTTGCATGCCTTTTTTTACTTATATATAGGTGCCTGATACCATTTTTTATTGAATTTAATATAATACCAGAATTCTTCTATTGTGTCATGCGAAAAAAATTGAGCAAGTTCTACCAACCATTTTCTCATGTATTTCGTTTTTTACGGGAGCTATACGTAAGGTTACGCGTTAGATTAAAGTTTTATTAACATTAAATATCGAATAAACAGTGTTTTAAAACGGTCTCAAATTTTACATCTGACTTTCTAACATCATTAGCAGCATCCTGTTAAAATATCAGGAAAATCGTACAGAAAACGCTATGTGTGATGAACGTCCTTTAATCACACAATTCTTATATATAAAAAAGTGTTATATTTTGACTTAAACCACTTGCTTCTTATTTTTTTTTTTGCTCACCTTAAAGCCTCTTTAAAGGACTCTAATTCATTAACAGCATAGTCTGAGCAGTGCTTCAATATTTGTTTCAACCCTCTTGAGATATTTTCTACCACTACTTTAATAATTATCTCAAATGTATAATTTGCTCACACGTTTTTTTACCACTCTTGAGGTAGTACTGTGCAACACTGGTTTTTTTTTCTCTTCAATTCTCAAAACGTTTAATAACAGCATTACTAAATAAACGGAAAAGCATGACAAGATGTTGTTAAGAAGACTATTTTAGGAAACAATTAATAATCTTATAGAGAATTTAAACTGTTAACCACGCTGGTAGCTCTACGTACCACAAAAAAGGTAAAAATAATCAGTTCAATTTCACGAAAATATGTTAAATACTTCAATAAAGTTGACTATACCGTTCCAGAACCTAAATAATGCGCAACATTTAAAGAAAAAAAAAAATGTGTAATGAAATGTAAATATTATTAAAGAACTTAATGTTTATATAGTTTTAATACATTTATACTTATGTCTTTATTTAATTTTTTAATGTTACTATTTAATTTTTAAAAGTAAAGATGCCTACATTTAAAAATGCAGTATAAGAATATATTTTTATAAAAGTAAGCATTATAAAAAAAACTTGTTTAATTGACCTTGTCATGTAATTAAAATAATTTTTAAATACTAATTTTATTAATTTTATACATTTATTTATTGTTTCACTAATCTGTAAAATAGTGTTACGGACAGTTTTAACTTTTGTAAACGTATATAAATTGGACTTCTTAATCCACCCTATAATAGTTAACATTAACGGGTTCATGTCAAATAACATTACTTATTCCAAAGTATAACGTCATTCTAATAAAATATCTACCGTGTATCAAAAAAGAGTGAAGAAAACTATACTACTCGATAAAGCTCGTCAAGACTGATAGAAAAGCTCTTTACAAAATTTTGATTTGATGCGCGTTCTCCAAGGTATTGACAAATTAACATAAATAATTTCGGCCAATCACAGAGCGCTTAGCGTTGGGGGGTGGGCTCTCAGTGCCAGTAATGTGTAATCGACTTATGATGGAGGATGCGGTGGTGGGGAGGTGCCTAGGCAAAAAGAATGTTGGTACGCAGAGTGTAGCTTTATCGACTGCAGAGAATCAATGAGTCATCGAACTGGGGGGTAATGCAAACACTGCCGAAATGAATGAGGATGTAGTAATAATAAAAGGGATTATAAAAGAATGCTTTTAATAGTAATAATCTTAATAACCAATTCGCTTTCCTCCAAATTTTAAGCACATCTCTAAAAATAAACTCTACAGAAAGAACAAGGAGTCATAAAAGGACGCTGGCAAAGCGGTATAAGCACTTTACTCAAATTGCCAGTCTTTGAGTATGAAGAGCCAAAATGATAATTTCTCATTTTCGAGCACACTCACTAGTGACAGCTTAGTAAACTCTAAGAATAATGACCAACTGACTAGTTGGCTTATTGCTAATCAGAAAACCAATCAATGTACAGATTAAAGCAAGCGCATAATTTTCAAGTGCCAGATGATGGTTCCACTAAGAGGAGCAGTCCATCTTATGACTTTCCACTTCCTCGCATACTCACTGGTAAAACATAAGTAAGATTACTCAACTGAGCCCAAATGACCAGTTAATTTACTACACAACTAAAAACAAAGATAATTAGAGTACACACTAGGGCAAATACAAGAACTTTGAGTGTTACTGTAACTTTTAGTACCAATCCACTGGAAGGCTGTTTGAACACTTACTGTTGACTACTCCGTATACTAGCACAACCAAAACCTTCTTGCCAGTCAGTTCAGTGCATAAGTAAAAAAAAATCTGATTACAAGCTAAGGCATGATTAAAAATGACAAGGGTTGGAGGATGCTTTTGGTAACAGTAGAAGTGTACTTTGCGCAGGTGCTATGCATTGTCAAACTAGAATACCTCTTTATTTGAAGAACATCTCTCAAAATGAACGCTTTAGGTTAACCACAAATACACAAAACTGTGGACTAGGTATTGTTTAGGTAAAAAAATTGTATTGCATGTGCAGCATTATCTGAAATAAAGAAAACTACAAAGAACCACGCATTTTAAAAAATCAATGTAAATGTATGGGTACGTGTTGTATACGTATCTGACGTAGCAAGATTTACATAAACGATGTTTGGTACCATAACACATAACTTTTGATGATAAGCCAACATCGTTACCTGCAGGCGCAAGCTGCTGTGACAGCGCGGCCGGTGTCTGGGTAGGTATCAGGCTTTTCCGGAGTCTCATCTTTGTTTACACGTCAAGCGCATCTTTTATGACGGTAAAGGAGTAGATGACAAAGAACTGACGATGTACCTCTCCTTATTTAAATTTTTTGAGATGCAAGGAAACATTTATTTAGAAAAAAAAAATAGCGCCACAAATCCGCTAATAAACATTTCACTTCAGGAAATTACAGTAGTAGTAGTTTTTTTTTTTTTTTTGTACTCGTTTTTTTTGTAATTTTGTCTGCTAACTATTTGACTTGTTTGCGATCTCTTTCTATAAAGTATTGTGCTACAGCTTTTGTGTAAGTTTGTTAGTAACCGTTATTTTTAATATGGAGCCTTGCGGTAAGCGCGCAAATTATACTATTGAGGACTACACGCAAATGGTGCACTTCTATTACCTGGCGCAGGGAAACCTAGATAAAGCTGCTCGTTTGTATTGAGGTCGTTGGCCGAATCGTTGACATCTGGATCCTCGAACCATTGGGGCTGTTCATCGCAGATTCCTTAAAACAAGAAGTGTTTTACCTGTTCGTGACGATGCTGGTCAAGGTTGTCCCTGTGAGATTCTTAATCCTGATATAGAAGAGGTGATCCTGGATGATTTCGATGATGACCCAACGACATTGATACGTGTAGTTGTTCGTCATATGTGAGTTTCCCAAGGACGAGTCCAAGCAGTAATGGCTGATAGTGGTAAGCATCCTTATCATTACCGTCGTGTGCAGGAACTGCTAGAGCGTGATCGGCAACCGTGAGTCAACTTTTGTACGGGTTTGTTAGCTCAAGTGCGCGTCAATGCTGAATTTTTGAACTGCATTTTGTGGAATGACAAGTGCACGTTTACAAGAAATGGTATGATGAACCAGCATAATTACCATTATTGGACTAAAGAAAATCCACGGCTTACATGACCTACAATATTCCAATACCATTGGAATGTTAATGTTTGGGCTGGAATCATCGGTGATCGAGTTGTAAGTTGATAATTTTTATTCAAACATAACGAGCCTTGAAGTATAGTCCACATGTCAATATTTGGAAATCCTAGTATTTAGCATAACCAATTTAATACTTTGTTAAATTTAAACACACATTGGACCAGTATTCTTTCCACCCAGACTGAACGCAGCGACTTATTTGCATTTTCTTAAGGATAACCTACCACCCTTGCTAGAAGATATACCGCTGAACATTTGTTTAGCTATGATCTACCAGCATGACAAAGCATCAGG
This sequence comes from Copidosoma floridanum, assembly GCF_036245765.1. Taxonomy (NCBI): domain Eukaryota; kingdom Metazoa; phylum Arthropoda; class Insecta; order Hymenoptera; family Encyrtidae; genus Copidosoma; species Copidosoma floridanum. The sequence continues at coordinate 6,476,676 of NW_028321904.1, read as the reverse complement.
GCACTTATCCGCCAAAATCAGGAGGCTCTTGGATGAGCGCTATCCTGATCAATGGATTGGACGAGGTGGTCCAATTCAATGGCCAGCACCATCGCCAGATCTGACCCTACTTAACTACTTTTTGTGGGGCTGCGTAAAGAAGATCGTGTACAAAACTGAAACTCTCGGAAAAGAAGACTGTCGTGAGAGAATCATCAACACCTTTAACATTGTGCGAGAACGGGGTATGATGCAACGAGCCGTAAATAAAATCATTTATCGTGCCAACCTCGTTCTTAGAGTCAGCAAAGGACACATTAAGCAACTCCTGAAATCATAAGCTTAAACCATCACCCTTTTCAGTGCTAAAAAAACAATGCTAAGGTTCTATTGCACTTTAGTACTATGCATTAACTGTATATATTAACAAAAGGAGCTACAAGTATCTGATGTACATGCCTAAAATTTTCTTTTTCTAAATTAATGTTCCCTTGCATCTCAAGAAATTTGAATAAGGAGAGGTACATCGTCAGTTCTTTGTCGTCTGCTCCTTTACCGTCATGAGAGACGCGCTTGACGTGTAAACAAAGATGTGACTCCGGTAAAGCCTGATACCTACCCGGACAACGGCCGCGCCGTCACAGCAGCTTGCGCCTGCAGGTAACGATGTGGGCTAATCATCAAAGGTTATGTGTTATGGTACCAAACATCGTTTAAGTAAATCTTGCTACGTCAGATAGGTATACAAAACGTACCCATACATTTACATTGATTTTTTATAATGCGTGGTTCTTTGTAGTTTTCTTTATTTCAGATAATGCTGCACATGCAATATGGTTTTTTTACCTAAACAATGCCTGGTCCACAGTTTTGTGTATTTGTGGTTAACCTAAAGCGTTCATTTTGGGAGATGTTCTGCAAATAAAGAGGTTCTCTAGTTTGACAATGCAAAGCACCTGCGCCAAGTACACTTCTGCTGGTACCAAAAGCATCCTGCAACCCTTGTTATTTTTTTTCATGCCCTAGCTTGTTATCAGATTTTTTTTTTAGTTATGCATTGAACTGACTGGCCAGAAGGTTTTGGTTGTGCTAGTATACGGAGTAGTCAACAGTAAGTGTTTGAAGTTCGAACAGCCTTCCAGTGAATTAGTACTAAAAGTTACAGTAACACTCAAAGTTCTTGTATTTGCCGTAGTGTGTGATCTAATTATCTTTGTTTTTAGTAGTGTAGTGAATTAACTGGTCAGTTGGTCTCAGTTAAGTAATTTTACTTATGTTTCACCTCTGAGTATGCGAGGAAGTGGAAAGTCACAAAATAGAATGCTCCTCTTAGTGGAACCATCACTTTGCATTTGAAAATTATGCGCTTGCTTCAATCCATAGATTAATTGGCTTTTAGATTTGCAATGAGCCAACTGGTCAGGTAGTCTTAATTTTTGGAGTTTATTGAGCTGTCACCAGTGAGTGTGCTCAAAGGTGAGAAATAATTATTTTGGCTCTCCATACTCAAGGACTGGCAATTTGAGTAAAGTGTTTATACTGCTTTGCCAGCAACCTTTTCTGACTCCTTGTTCTTTCTGTAGAGTTTATTTTTAGAGATGTACTAAAAATTTGGAAAAAAGCGAATCGGTTATTCAGATTGTTACTACCAAGAGCACACTTTTATTATCGCTTTTATTATTGCTACATCCCCATTCATTTTGGCAGTGTTTGCATTACCCCCTGGTTCGACGACTCATTGATTCTCTGCAGTCACTAAAGCTACACTCTGCGTACCAACCTTTTTTCCTCTAGGCATCTCCCCACCACTGCACCCTCCATCATGAGTCGATTACACATTACCTGCACTAAGAGCCTGCCCCCAGACGCTAAGCGCTCTGTGATTGGCCGAAATTAAAATGTTAATTTGTCAATACCTTGGAGAATGCGCATCAAATCAATATTTTGTAAAGAGCTTTTCTATCAGTGTTGACGAGTTTTATCGCGTAGTATAGTTTTTCTCACTCTTTTTCGAAACACGATGTATATGACATTACTATTTTTGCATCTTTATAAGGTGACGTATAACCAAGCATGCAACAACAGAGGGCTTTTTAAATATAAATTATGATTATTAAAACTTTTACCTTAAAATTTAATTATATTCGTTTGAAAACGCTCGGACAACAAAAAACTGTTCTGTGTATAAAGCAATTAATTATAATAAAGTAGAAGTTTTAGAAGTACTAAAAACTATTTTTTTGAGAATAATATTTTGCAAGTATCTTAGATTTGAAGATACATGCATTTTATGACATTTTATGGTATATTTGCATCTAAGGTTAAATATTATGCTTTTTGATAAAGTCGTTACAGTTATTGTTGTTGACTGTAGTAACCCTGCACAGTTGTAAGAAAATTTGACGTTTCTATACCTAATTTTAAATTAAAACAATAAGAATCAAGATCTTAATTAATGTTTTTTTTTAGTAAGCTTGTAGAATAGTTTTGTTCTAAACTGTGACAAGAAATAAAATATTTTTAAACTGACGTTTTGATAAAAAATATATTATAACACAGTAGTTTCTATTCTTTTCTTAATATCTTTATTTTTTAAATGTTTTAATATCAAGTACTAACACTGAATGAAAATGTACGATAATATGATTTAAATAAAATGATCAAAATATTTTACAAAAAAGATTGTTTAAGGTCTGTGACGAGGCATTTTCTAGTTTTGACACTCAGAGAACGTATGACACAGGGCCACCCCGATCATTTCGCTAAAAAAAGATTTACATACATCTTTCTTTTACTATTCTTACACCCTCAGTGTCACCTCACACTCCTCTGCTTTGCTGTCCCTCAAGCTAAAGTTCCTATTCAAAAAGTTGCTTCGTCACAAGTCGATAGTAGAACACTAGTGACTCCCGGAAAAATATAACAGCTTATAAAATGACGTCAAAAGTAAAAAAAAAATTTGTATAAAATTTTTGTTGATTTTACCAGCACAAAATTACATGTACATTGTAAGTCACTGAGTGTCATTCGATGATACGCAAAGGTTTTTTTTGAGCCCACATACAAACAGACAAACCAACAGATATCTTTACCTTGGTGACTCCCTTTTCTTGGAAGATTCTCCTGAACTACACTGCTTTGGCACACCTTTAACCCTAGAAAACTCTTACACAGGCCTATACAGTCACTTGTTCTCTCACACAACTAAGGGCATTACGTACTGCACGCTGAACATTATGCAACTTTACCTCGACATAAGCCGTTTTGTCAGCTTTTTGGGTCTCACTTCCACTGCTTTTCTCGTCTCTTCCCACCGTTCCCTTAAGTCGTACAGTGACGTCAACGGTCTCAGGCTTTGAAAAAACATCCTGAAAGGTGGATAGTGGGTTAGTAGTTTAATGGAGACGTTGACTGGTAGAAGAGCTGCTGTGTCGTTGCAAGATGTGTATTACAAAAAAAGCGTGCCTGGACGTTAATTTTACTGCTTGAGAGCTAGCGAAGAATTAAGGCTATGGGCACAACCAACTTACGTAGATCGACGCTGATAACATAAATCTCACTTACTTTCAGTTCTAGCCTTCTCCTGACTTGCCTGTAACCGCAAGCCTATCTTTTGATTCACTAACGCATTCATACTCTCCTTACACATTTTCTGACGCTTGTATTACTGATCATAACCAACGCATTTCTTAACAACAAAACAAGGGAAAGAACTACGCAGTACTTCCAATTAAAAATGATTAACAGTAGTTGTATGCACTAATTCTTAATGTTTTTCTGTTATCATAATAGACATATAATTCTATTTTATTTCATTTTATTTAAAAACTATAATTCATCTGACACACGTATGTATCATTCTTCTATTTCCTAGGCCTCCTCCATTATGAGATGGTTCTCTCTCTCTCTCTCTCTCTCTCTCTCTCTCTCTCTCTTTCGTTTTTAACCAATAATCAAATCAAGCAGACTGAGAAGCCATTCGAATAAGGTTCCTATTGCTTTGTAAGTGATTGATAACGTTAAATCTGAGGTATGTTTTAATGAACCAATGATATTAGCATACACATCAAGAGTAACACAGCAATGCAGAGCTGACTAAGCATATTTCTTAGTCATTTCTAAAAATGTTTTTAAACTATAAGAAAAGAAAAAATATTGTTATTATTTAAACAATACAGTAGTTCTCTGTCTAAATAAGTTTTGAGGAATTTAGTTTATACTTTATTTGTTCACGGTTAAATAAACTTATTTGTTTTACTAAGTGTTACATATGTATACTCGTGAGTTTCTACCCTCTGCACAGTTAACCAGTGAATACAAACAGGTCAAAATAGTTGTCAATGAACAGTACTAAGTCAGACTACAACTCATCTTTGAGGTAAGCCTTCTAAAGCCATGTGACGAGCATCAATGTCAGTTTAAAAGTTAATATTTTTCTTAAGAGCTATACTTTAGAATTTTTTAGCTGATTGACAAAAAAAAAAAAAGGTTTTAAACGTATTTTTTATGCTCAATCACTTAAACAACCTCATAAGATTTTTTTAACTGGATTAAAGAACTATTTTATTTTTGAAAAATTTAATTATTTTCATAGTTAGATTATTGTTAGTCTTGAAGTTCTCAGTAAAGGATGAAGATTGTACATTTATTTTACAGATAACTACATCTTTTTTATATCAAAAATCAGCCATGAGTCCAAAAGCCTTGTTTGCTCTTACAAGTCGTATACCTTTTTTTAAATCGTGGACTCGGCATAATGGTGTTAGGTTTCGCTGACTAGTATATATTTAAAGACACTGACATACACTATCTGCTTATTTTCGTTAGGTATTTAATATATTCCTTAAAGATTGAATTCTATTTTCATCAATTAAAATTTTTATTTTTTAAACCATGAGATTCAGGAAATAAGCTCAAAAAACGACTAAATAAAGATTTATCTGATGATTGAATAAATAAAATGCTGGAAGTGCTCAATTTTTACAAATCAATTTTAAATTTCTTAATTTACCTTGACGGTGTTTTAAGAATTAAAAGTTTTTCTTATACTAACTTACATCTATAATTATTGGTAAGCCTCTGTTTGTATGCACGCAGTCACAAGATCTCACAAGGCTTACCGCAACAAAGATTTAAATGCTATACGGCAGTACTTGTGGTGATAATAATAATAAGACTGCTGCTCTGAACGTCGAAATCTAAGTCAACGGTTCTTTCTTTCTTGTTTCTCTTTGATTTACTTTTTAGGCGAGTCTTCAGTGGCTTAGTTTGCTAAAACTTTTCTTACACAGCTTAGTTACTGAGCTAAGTCTTACATTTGCTTGAAGTGCAAGATTCTAATACGTATCTCAATCACTAATTGAAGTCTTACATTTGTTTAACAGACACAACTAAACTCAAAGAGAAAAAGCAAATATTAGTATAAACAAGTGGTTCCAACAACCTTGCATTCAAGGAGAACATGTCAGATTAGCAACTTTAACTACCAATTGCAATATTTTAAAATCGTGGAGCATGGGCTTTTTATGATTTTAGAATGGAGCTGAGTGTTTCAAAGCTATGAATATTAAGTAAATGACATGAGATGTTACATCTTTCCCCCTTTAGCTAATTGTTGGAAATCATAAAAGCTACAACAAATGAACTTATACAAAGTACTTAAATTTTTTTTGGTCTTAAGTAAAAGTAATGAAATAGATTGAAAAACATAAGAGAAAAATTGTGTTAACATCTTAATCAACATAATTTACGATGTTATAAAGTATTCTCTTTTCTAGATCTTGCTGTTGCAAATCTTTGAAGTTGAGAATGTCGACCTTATGGTCACGATTTTTGCTTAATTTAGTAGGAATAATGTTCCCACTTTACTGTATCGTAATCTACATAGTAAGGCAACTGTAACTTTTTGGCTCGATCTTTTCTGTTTTCTTTTCTTAACGGATTACATGGTATACTAGTCCAGCCTGTACTGTATTTGTAGTCAATGTTATGTTTGGTAAATGTCTTTTGTCTGAAGCTAACTAGTAACGGAATGGTCTTTTGGCATGTTGGTTGTCTGTAATGTCAAGTCGTAAGAGAGAGTCATGGAGAAAATACTCTAGTAAAGCTATTACGCTTTCATCGTATATTCGTCATTTCTGCAGAAAATTGATTTTCAACACACTGAGAGTTAATGTGCCTCTGTTGTTTAATAAGTGGAAAAATATGCTGTTTGCAAGCTTACATTATTTTTTGTGTGGATCTTCGTCACGATTGCACACCACACTAGTGTCAAACTAAGTGTTGTTGAAGATCAGTGCCTGGAAAAACATACTCAAGATGTGAAATCTTTCGGTAAATGTCTCACACATCTTTACGACTTGTTAAATGCTTGCATTTTGTATAAAATACACATAAAGAAAACAATTCTAACAAGTAGTGTATATAAGCTGACTAAAAACTTTAGTGCAAGTTCTTTGACTGTTGATATAGATTCTTATTATTAAAGATTAAAAGTTTAAATATCCTATAGGTAATTGATCTCAGACATAACTTGCACTTTACTAGTGTGGAAAGAGTTTTAGTTTTTAAAATCAATTAACTGATATTTATTTATTTACATTTTAACTACTAAAGTTATTTGCTAACAAAAAAGTTGTCGAAGTAATTATGATTCATTCTTACTACTAATCTAATTTTTATTAATTTATATAGTATAATCTTACAACAAATATTAATTTTAAATGAAGATCAAACTAGAGTAAATTAACATTAGCCTAATGTTTTGACAAAATTTAGCTGTTGATTCAATAAAGTCATTACAAAGGCATTTTTTATACAGAAAATGTGCAAGAGTTCTCGGAAAAAAAGCTGCATTCTACACATACTAACATATGTGTTAATAGCCAGCGCGCTCTAACTGTTGCTAATGTGCAGTTTTGTATAATGAGCAGAAATAATAAAGTTTTCTTTATCAGATCTAACTATGCCGTCACTTAAATGAGTCGTTTAATAAAATAGAATTCATCGTCATAAAGCAAGTCTTTCAGTTAGTAGCATAAAGTATATGATTATATTGTGTAAATATTGAAAAAAACTTGTTTTTATGAAAGTTTCTCTTCTTTTTTTCTTTTGTTTTAGTGTATGTTGTTAAAGTATACTCGACATGAATGGATGAGGGATTAGATGCGTAACAAAGTACTCATCGAAGAAGGTGTAGACATAAGATACGATGATCACAGGTATACCTTAGACGCCATGGCTTAGAACACTAAGTAAGGATCAGTAATCAAGTCAGAATTAATAATTTAAGTAGAGTTGTGTAAAACTAAAATTTTTTCTCATTTTTTTTTAAGGTTGTAGACAACTTTTTCATGTCTCAGTTTCTTAAGCGGTGTGGTACCTTAGGCGAAGGCAGTAATTATTGATGAAGAAATAAGAGTATATTGATTTTTTCAGACGAGTCAAACTTTCAAAATTAAAAAATGATGCATTTGGATAACGACAATTTTTTCCAAAAGAGCCAGTTGCAATTTCAACGGATGTTTTTCTATAGACAAGGATTTTAGATTCATTGATAAAATTTAGTGATACACAATTGTAATCGTGTTATATATATGCAATAAATTGTTTTTTTGTAAGGTAGAAAGTGCTCGTGATTTAAGGTCTGGGTGGTCAAAGAAAATGAGCCAAGGGGTGTTTAAACGTCATTTTACATCAGAGTTGGCCAAGGCTGATTTAAGTTCTGAGAAAGGTGTTTATGGCCTCAAGTATTTGTTTTTTTTTAAGCTAAAGTTTTTTTTAATACCTTTTCACAGGTTAAATTATCGGCTAGTTATACCACTTGCAAGTATTACGTTTGAAAATATTTAGTGTAAGTACACAACCCAACGAAAAAGCTAGTAATAAAATGAAGACAAATAAATGAAATCAAAGAATAAAAGAAAGAATAATGTTCAGTACTAAAACTTTAGTCTCTGTAAACAAACACTTCATTTGACAATGATTTTGGCTTTTATAAAACGACCCTAATTTTTTTTCAACTTGCAATACAAAATAGAAAATTGTCTGATAAGATTCTTCTAGAATACGATAAAATATATCAAACAAGCAACTAACTAGTCCTAGTGATAAAAAAATGATTTAGATGAAAGAGAAAGAAGTAAAGAGAACGTGAAAGGAGTAAAAAAAGTGAAAAGAATAAGAGGGAGAAAAAGAAAAGTAAAATAATATAGACTTGTGCAAGTGGATTTACCACGTTTCTTCTGTGGGTAGTTTAATGTATTTGCTTGTTAACAATGTCCTGCCATTCAATATGTAACCGTTAGTTGTGTATGTGTTCTTAGGAAGGTGCGTTCCTTGGGTTATTAAACGATGCAACGATGGTCTTGCTAAGGTTGTCAAAATTTTCGTATCATTTTCTGTTTGCAGTTATATTTCTTTTATAGGTAACTGTGCTGATCGTTGCCTTATCGTAAGGTACATTAGACGATCCATAGTATAAGTTTTTCAGCTTCAGATTTTTTGTAACCAGTTTAGGTGAATCTGATAAATCATAAGTATGATGACTATGCTAATTAAGTTTCTTCTAAATGATGTAACAAGATTACATCTTTTGTAGAGATTTCTCTTTTTTCTGGTTTGAGATTTTTCTTAGTTTTTTGTTAATGTCTTGTAATGATAGGGCCTCGTTTGGTTTGGCCTGTTGTGTAACAACTATTTGTTCTTGCTTTACTAAGTCGTATGTCTTAGTTGTCGTGCAAGAAATCAAGATAACAGTGTTAAAAGGTTGAAGGTCAATTATGGTTTATATATATATATATATATATATATATATATATATACATATATATATATATATATGGATAACATTTAATTTTATCATGCTAACTCCCTACGAGGTGACTTTGAGAGGTGTGCGGTACATTATCAACTTTATGTGTAAATTTTGGTGCCTTTAGGTATTCATTCTCTTTAATGGTCATAAATAGAGGTTAATGGGAATTTCAGAGAATCTCTCGTGGAATGTAGGTGTTTCTAAGTATACTTTAACTCTGTCTAGTTAGGTTATGCAACAATATTTCACATTTCCTCAAAGCTTGATCTGTAAGTTTGGTAAAAAGGAGAAATTCGTAAGTTATATCGTCAATTTTCTGTATTTTTGCATAAGGAGATTAACATAATGGTAATCGACCCTTATATACTCCTTTAATTAGATAATCTTCGTCAATTTAAAAATAATTACCTAATTGGTGATTTATAATCGGATAGTTGGACTGGAGCTCACTAGCGTAACCTTGTAAGTTTTTATGTATTTTTTTTGTATGGCCAGAAGATGCAGTTCATAATTGCTACGCTTATAATTTCTAATTTAAAAAATATTAGTGTGCAGGTTAATTTTCCATCATTTATTACAACTGTTGTACGAGAATAGGTATGCAATTTAGCAACGGTGATTCGTGGTTTATCTAAAGGTAGGGAGTGTTTGTTACTAAACAAATAAATTTTATTCAGTATTTGACTCAACTGTTTTAATGTAAAAAGAAATGGAGAAGATCTTTAGCAGAACTTTCTATTGCATTAATTAATGTTTTACAAAATTGAACAATAAGTCTATTGCCTGGAGACTAAAAATTTGATTTTATCTTCTGTTTTCCAGTAGACAATAAATTGCTCACTTCTTTATAAATTTTTTTTTTTTTAATATAGGAATAATAGTTTATTCTTAATCAAACCTTAGATTCACTTATTTGTTCAACAATTAATGAAAAATGCCATTTATTTAATTTGTTTTTTTGCTTACATCTATGGCTCTATTGTTCTTAGAGAAATTTTTTTGACCACAAATCTTTCTGTCATCAAATTTTACATGTTAATTTTTTTCTCAATTAATTATTTACTATTATTAACACGTTAATGGCAGGTCGGCGTTCCCATACATACCTTTTTCTTGTGGCTATGACCAACTGATGACAAACCAGTTGCAGTGCGCTTGTGTTAAAGCACGGGCTATGTCTGTCGCGTGAGTCTCAATAAGTTATTTTATACAACTATGCAGTTACAAACATACTATTAACGATTGAGTATGCTTCGTTGAAGAAAAAAAAACATATAAAAATATGTCATTAACATTTTTGTTTAAATTAAATTTTAGCTTTCTTTAATACATTATAATTTGTTTTTTTTCATACTCGACTTTTACAACTTCACGTTTGTCTACAAACTTCTTCAATACATTAGTATCGACTTCAGCGTCAATTCTGTCTCATTTATTGTGCGAGGTTTAGGGTTATTTTGATACATCGTCATATGTGCAGTCTTCTTCACTTATTAAAAATATAATGTGCTTAATATTAGACAAACTTTTTTTTGAACAGTATTTACACATGTTTTGTGCAAGTTGAACTGTTTGGGGCTTTTTTTACTCGTAATAAGAAAATTTTTTTTTAAGTGTAATAAAAAAAAATCTTAACTCCACTTTTAAATGTCTACTGCAATACAAAAGTCAGAATCTTTATTGTAAGTGTATCGATTTTTTGCCTGTAAAACAATAACTACATACATGTTGGTGATAATTTATGAACAAGGCATGTTCAATTTTAAATACTAAGCGTTTAGCTGTGTAATGATGTCTAACAATTTATTAAAATTTATCTGTCAGCCGTAGCCAGTGTTTTTATACGGGCGCACTGCAACCAGTTGTTCACCTAGTCAGAAGAAAAGAAGACATATGGCAGCGCTGAGCTGCCACGTCTAATACGACTTTCTTAGTTTTTTTTTGCTTTTTTTTTAATTGAATTAATAAAGTGCTCTTATAGCATGATTCAGAGATACATAAAGATAATACACAAACTTATCAGCACAAAAAATTCAATTATCAGTCTGTTATTGCAAAAAACACCAATTTTTGTATCTTGGCTTCAGAGTAAGCAAGAGCATTCTATTTTATTTAAGTTCGTGTTGTTGAATGACAAACCCAGTTGTGTTTATTGAAAAAAAATGTATGCAGAATCAACTAAGACATTTGCAATTATTTTAGTTGCAAAGTACAAATTTGGCTAGCAAAACGTCAAAATTAAAAAAAATAAGTCTTTGGTTTCTTCATCATTACCAACATTAAATATAATGTGCTTTGTAATATAAAATGTTTATAAACTATACATAAAGTGTATTATACCACTTTAAAGTTTTACGTTAAGATATTAATGAACAAAAAACTAACAAGTATTTTGTAACTTCGCAACTATTTATTTGTTACAAAACTTTCCAGAATACAACATTTTAATAATAAGTTAAGAATTGGACAAAGAAGTAAAAACGTAATAAGAAATAATGTAATAGGTTCATTAAACATTGTATCTCTGAAAGATTATCAAAGATTTCTTTAAAACTTGTATTAAATAAAGTAACTGGTTTAACATCGTTCAAAGATATTAGAACATATAAAAGAATAACTTATAAAACTTTTAAAGAAACTGTAATTGCAAAGGGTTTCATAGACAATGATAATAAAATAGATGACATTTTCAGAGAAGCCATTGCTGTTATGTTTTTATGTCAAGTAAACCAGATGTACATTTTTCGGGAGTGCGAGACTCATGTAGAACATCGTGCCCCTATGAAAAGAGGAGTTGATTCGTGTGGAAACGAGCATATAGGCGCACATTTTAAAAACAAGTGGAAGAGGTATACCGAATTTCGTGTGCATACCAGGAGAGAAGCCGAAATGACGACGATGGCTGTATAGCACAGCCAAAGCAAGCAACGATACAAGTTCGTCTCTTTTGATTGTAACTGAGTACATCCTACATATACAGCATGATATGTAACGGTGGCATTTCCCGAGAACCACGTGTAGAGCGATTTTTTCTGACGCGAACCCCGTTGGAATTAATTTTTTAGGGCAAATAGCTTTTAAATGGGAGCCGATTGAAAATACGTTCCAAACTACCCCTAAATGGGGTTGGAAAGCTATAGCGCGCCCGCATAAACTCGCGACGTTGCCACATTGTTATTGGAGCTTAGTCGGTAAGCAGTGAGAACTATATCCATGTGCGCACGCAAGAGCGTCAGCTACTGCTGGTAACTTGAAGGTTGAATGTAAAAATTTTTACCTTAAGGTAAATATTGTCTGCTCCTTATGTTGTCAGTTGTTTATCCATCACGCGCTTACTGTCTTTCTCACTCTCATGTTGGACAAAAGCATCTTTAAATTTTTATACTTAAGTAATGTTACCTAGAATGAAAGAAAAATACCATATCAGTAGGGATTTGTCCACTCTACACGATAGTGTTTTTGCAAAAATAGTCGAGCTCTTTGTCAAAAATATTGTTGTTAGGTATGTCTTGCTTACGTTCCCGGGTATGTCGTCTGTACACGACTTAGAACGAGTCCATTCATAAATTGCAATAATCAAGTGCCCGACGAAGTGCCCGCCAAGTCCCCGCCAAGTACCCAGGAAGTACCCGCCAAGTGCCCGGGAAGTACCCGAGGAAGTGCCCGGGAAGTACCCGCCAAGTGCCCGTGAAGTACCCGGGAAGTCCCCGCCAAGTGCCCGGGAAGTACCCGCCAAGGGCCCTGGAAGTCCCCGCCTAGTACAATACAGTCGGGTACTTCCCGGGTACTTGGCGGGCACTTCCTCGGGTACTTCCCAGGCACTTCCTCGGGTACTTCCCGTGCTCTTCCCGGGTACTTGGCGGGTACTTCCCGGGCACTTCCTCAGGTACTTCCCGGGCACTTCCCGGGTACTTTCCGGGCACTTGGCGGGCACTTGGCGGGTACTTCCCGGGCACTTCCCGGGTACTTCCCGGGCACTTGGCGGGTACTTCACGGGCACTTCCCGGGTACTTGGCGGGTACTTCCGAGGCACTTGGTGGGTACTTCCTGGGCACTTCCCGGGTACTTCCCGGGCACTTGGCGGGTACTTCACGGGCACTTCCCGGGTACTTGGCGGGTACTTCCGAGGCACTTGGCGGGTACTTCCTGGGCACTTCCCGGGTACTTCCCGGGCACTTCCTCGGGTACTTCCCGGGTACTTCACGGGCACTTGGCGGGTACTTCCCGGGTACTTCACGGGCACTTGGCGGGTACTTCCCGGGTACTTCACGGGCACTTGGCGGGTACTTCCCGGGCACTTCCTCGGGTACTTCCCGGGCACTTGGCGGGCACTTCGTCGGGCACTTGCCGGGTACTTTCCGGGTACTTGATTATTGCAATTTATGAATGGACTCGTTCTAAATCGTGTACAGACGACATACCCGGGAACGTAAGCAAGACATACCTAACAACAATATTTTTGACAAAGAGCTCGACTATTTTTGCAAAAACACTATCGTGTAGAGTGGACAAATCCCTACTGATATGGTATTTTTCTTTCATTCTAGGTAACATTACATAAGTATAAAAATTTAAAGATGCTTTTGTCCAACATGAGAGTGAGAAAGACAGTAAGCGCGTGATGGATAAACAACTGACAACATAAGGAGCAGACAATATTTACCTTAAGGTAAAAATTTTTACATTCAACCTTCAAGTTACCAGCAGTAGCTGACGCTCTTGCGTGCGCACATGGATATAGTTCTCACTGCTTACCGACTAAGCTCCAATAACAATGTGGCAACGTCGCGAGTTTATGCGGGCGCGCTATAGCTTTCCAACCCCATTTAGGGGTAGTTTGGAACGTATTTTCAATCGGCTCCCATTTAAAAGCTATTTGCCCTAAAAAATTAATTCCAACGGGGTTCGCGTCAGAAAAAATCGCTTTACACGCGGTTCTCGGGAAATGCCACCGTTACATATCATGCTGTATTTAGCTGACTCTTGCTCTCTCACTCTTCTTTGATGGTGTCTATTAATATTATTCAACTAAATCGTGAAACTGCATGCTCAAAACCTTATGCACAGAGTTTGATTTTAAATTATTTTTTTTTTATGCTTCCCGTACGATCATACTTATTTTTAAATCCAGCATTATTTTTTATAAAGATTTAGCTTTTTTTTAAGGATGGCAGCTCTGCTATAACCACTAATTTTTTATTCTTCCTCATCATAGTTGTTATGAACTGTAAAACAAGCTCTGAAGGTTGTTAATAAACATATACGACTGCAAGATCTATTTTACCTGAAGTTCTGATAGCTAAGAGAGTTAAGGATAATGCCACTGCTTACATTGTTTTGCCATCTAAGGATCGATTCTAATTGTTGGCAGAATTTTTTTTTTTTCATATCATTTATTACTCTGGTTTAAATTTTTTTATATGTTTTCATTAAATTTACAAATAATGTTACAAACAATTTTCTCGTTGGCAAGGCCACAAAATAGTTCTTTAATAATTTAATAAAATTTTTTCTTTGATTATGAGTATAACTCTTACATTTTAAAACTACGATGAAGTTCTTTTGTTTTAAAAAATTCCTAGGTATAGCAGCTAAACTAAATGTATTGATGAAATCATATAGTATTCTTTTATAATCTGAGTTTTTTTTGTCAATCAAGTATTTTGTAATTGATTTATTTGCTTATTTCGTTTAATAGTTCATGCGCGTGTATATTTTTCACCCGACACTGATTCCTTTCCCGAAAGTATTCCATATACCTCTTTCATGCGTTTCCAAAATGTGCGCCTATATGCTCGTTCCCACGCAAATCCACTCTTCTTTTCGTAGGGGCATGTTTTTAGATACGAGTCTCTCACTCTCGAAAAATGTGGTCCCAGTTTGACGGCCGGCTGCGGTGGGTCTCCCCGATTAGGGCCAAAAATTCGTCTCGCATCATAGCGTTGGCGTGAGTAATCTCTCTTCTCATCTCTGGTGGTGGATTGCAGCTTAAGATTTTGATTTTTTTTAGCAATCGTTTTATGTTTTCATTTATTTAATAAGTTAATATTATACTTAAATACTACTGATTTAGCAGATGTAGTATCAATGTAGTTATTTGTGGAAATCCTAGCAGTTTGTGGTTGTGCTGAAGCGTTCAATAATTTTTTTTGTCACTGGCTTTAATAATAGCTTAATACTATTACTCATTATCGGGAGAGTCTGAAGTAGCCGTGGGTCCATCAGAAGTAGAGCAATTTTGTTTATCTTAAATTTAGCGCTTAAATTACCTTTAGGCTGCAGATGGTCTGTTTTAAACTTCTTGCCCTTCGTCCAAGTTTTTGACTTTTCCATAATAATAGAGTAAAAAATTCTGCGAATTCAGCTTAATTTTTAAATAGTTATCTAGGATATTCTGTAATGTCTAAAAATTTCTTAATGCTGGTGCAATTTGTATGTATTTCAAAAATTTCAGCTGCATCAATTTACTTAGCACCCAGTTTTACTAAATAACGACTTATTTCAGGTCTCTAATATATCACTTCTGAGGTGAATAATTCGCACTTTTCTATTAGTTATTTTAGTCTGACATCTGTCAGTCAACTTTTTTTTTTTTTAGTTCATCTCATCCTTTTCCAAAGTTTAGGCATCTATTATTCTATTATCCTACTCGGCATCGAAGAATACAAACAGTTATATGCCTTGTCATCCCAATAAGACTATATCAATGAGTTTTTTGAATGTAGCTAATGCATTGCATAATCTAAATCTAATACTGTTTTACTCGTGATATCCATGTGAAGTACTAAAAGCCGTTGTAGGGCAATTTTCTGGAGACACTTACAAGTTTATAAAATGCACTAGCTAAATCAAATACTGAAAAAAATGTTAACCCTCGAATTTTCTCTAACATCTCTTTTATATTTAGCATTGGGTAAGCATCAGATATAGTTAAGGCATTAGATTTTCTATAATCTATTATAAGACTAAGTCTTTTTTATTTACTGGGTTCTGGTTTCTTAGGGACAATTCACAACTAACCATTGTATAGTCAACAAAAGGTGCAAATAATTACTTTTTGCAATACCTTTCTGATCTAATTTCTAACTTTTTTCTGTAAAGGAGAAGGGTACCTATACTGTTCAGTTGAAACAGGTTTATCATCAGTTGTCCAGATATGATTTTTTTACGTACGATGTTCATGGAGCAGCATTGCCTTCGATAAAAAATGAATGTAAGTACTCTTTTACTACTTTGCAAAGTTAGGAGAAATTTTTCGTGTAATGATGTCTTATGATTAGTCTTCTATTTTTTGCGGGTAGCTTAAAAGCCTCCAAACAAGATTTTAAAAATCATTACCTCTTTTTTTACTTCAAGGTTTTATAGGTTTCACTAAGAAAGATAAAAATAAAAGTTATGCTTTTAAAAAAAATTTTCAAGAAGAACTCTTATTCTTTGGGACAATACAGTAAGCCTAATTGTAATTCACTTTTTTTTAATTAAAATTAAAAGTTTTTGCTACAAATATTATGATATCTTGTAGCACTGAACTTTTTTTTTACTGTTTTTCGGTCAAAAAGCTGATTTCTAATGCAACTACATGTATTTACTCTCAAATATAAGATGAGCTTTATGTAAAGATAAGTAAATGTAATTATTCCTGTATGTGTTGAGCATTGTTAAGCAACTGTTAAAATGTCTTTGAAGGAATACATAAAATATTTAAAAATATGAATAATACTTACGGAGTTATCTCCACACGGCGTGCCATCGCGAACTAATCCTAAATTTTTTGTCAATCCCTGAATATCGTCTTCCATTGTGGCTCTTGAAAAAAAAAGAAGTTTTGTATTTGTATTAGAAAGAAGTTTAAAGTTTAAAAACTAGAAAAAATTATACTTAATAAAAACAAGTTCATTATTGTACAAAAACTCATTTACAGTAGAAAATTCTTCAGGTGGCTGAAAATACTGATATCCTTACACGCCAGTTGGCCCTAAGACTGTTTTACCCTAAAAGACAGTGTCATCAGGTTCTGCCTGATGTGCGCACCCTTTGACAAGAGACAAACTAGATTGCACTGGAGCACAGTCAATGCGCATGGATATGTGTAGCTACTTAAGGTGATGCTGTGACGTGCTGGAAGCACACGTGCGTATTAGGTGGTATCAGGGCTTATTTAATAAGAAAACTATTGCATTTAAAAAAAATATATAAGTGTCTAGTCTGATAGTGTACGTGCACAACAGCTAGTGATTTTTTTTCTGTGGGCTAAATCTTGTTGGGGACTTTGTTTTACGCATGTGCCATTTTAGATCCCACTGGAAAATATCTGACAAGTGAGTAATTACCACAGGTGTCTGAAAAATGCTAAAATCACTGGTCATAAGCAAGCTGATGGGAGAATAGTAAGCGGTGCTAATACGTGCTCAATACGCATAGTCTATATATAAGGGCACGTTGGGTTATGACAAAAACACATCTCATGTATGTACCACTGAGAGATTAAAATTGAAGAATGCTGGGACACGTAAAACTTTTACGGTCATGCAGTGATAGGCTTTAATTGGTCAAAACACATTATCCTTATAAGTTATTTGGTCACTTACTATAGCTCATACGCAGGTTAAGAAAGGAATCACTCACGCTAACCATGTTATATGTGAGCCATATTTATTTTTTACATGATCTTCGTATGGGATACCCTGCTTGGTTGTATGGGTGCAGTCTAGGTCTTCATCAAGATGGCATATACTTTCTATCAAGATGAGCTAGTAGATTCTCTTAATTTTTTAAAAAGTTTGATTATATGAATTAACCACTCCACAGTAGTCTTCTAGACAAAGCTAAGCTATGGCTAACCTACTGGCTTTTACAATGGAGCTCTGATGATAGTTAATATAGCCAAGACTGATCTAGAGTTCTAGAAATTTTCTAAAAATATGAAATCTTGCTAGGTAGTCCTAGGGTCAGCTGGTGTTCAAAAATATGAGTATTGTTGGCCACAGACAAATTTCACTAGTGTGAACGCAGCCTGTGGTGTAACTATTTAGCTTCCAATGTAGTGTTTTGTCAATTACATTCTGTTGAACTATTTTTAATTGAAAAATGAGCACCAATTCCATACAAGAGATAAACTTATTCAAAACCTTATGTACAAAAATGAATGTATAACTTTTTTAATGAGTACGTAATTCAGCATCAAGTAGAATTTGCTATGGACTAACATTTTACTTTGTAGCCATTATGAGATACATTGAGTTAAAAGAAGCAGTTAAAAAATGAAAATTGATTGTAGTTAAATGCTTTATCCCTAATAGACCCTATCCACATAATAAACACTAAGCCTCAACAAATTTTATTTGTTAAAAATCGATAAAAAATGACATTTCTCAACTGATCATGTAATATTTACTTTGAAGCTTAAATAATTTTAAAAGGACCTTTGGGCGCTTCTATTCAACATAAACCATTTTAGCTTTTATATAACAACAAAACTTAGTAAGCTGCTTTGTTATTACAAATCCTTACACTTTTAGGGTGACAAATGTGTTTCAAAAATTTTTACAATCCTTAATGTTTACAAAGCGTAGTCTTGATTTTCTTCGAACAATAATATATAAAGTTAATTAAAAAAAATTTATTAAAATTTTGATACATCTAATTTTAAATGAAAGAAATTAATTTAATTTCTACAAACCTAAAATTAGAAATACTTGCGCATAAACAAAAGTCGGCTCTTAAATCTTTTAACGTAAACAATGAAATATCTTATACTCTTGTGTATGACTTTCTTGTAAGCTTTTTTTTAACTTTCTTTTACTCAACTCTTACCCTAATTAAAATATTGATAATAGAAAAGATTACACACTCAGGAGATGATATTTTAAATCTCTACTACTACAAGGTTTTATCTGTTTAAATCTGTATCCTTTGAATTTTCTAATAGAGCTGGATTTTTCTGACTCCTTATTTGCAAGATTTTGTATAGCGTATGAATGACAATGAATTATAAATACCCACCGTTAAAAATGCCCAATTTTCATAAATTCGTGTTCACATTAGAATGTATATCTAGTGACAAGAACTATAAGGCACGTGACTTGCAGTAAAGCGAGAATCACGTGCCTTATGAATAAAAGTATCCGATTCCCGTATTAAAGTCAGTTTGTCATGCGTGTATGTGATTTTATCATAGTGTGCGTGTCTCTCCTCCTTCTGGTGTCTTAGGCTACATTGAGATGGAAGAGGTTCATCACGTAACCACATCTAACCTCTCTCTCACTCTTATAAGCTTCAATGCCAGTCTGGCAGACTCCCAGACTTCATCTAAACGCAGCCTTACGGGGACGAAAGTTGGAGTTTTCTTCGAGCACTGATCTTAAATTACTCCTCGGTTATTAGTCAGCCCACCCACATCTTTAGATGGCTAGTTACGACTGAAAGTCAGCTTTTTGTTTAGTTGCTGCATATGGCATCGTCTTCACTGCTTTGCAACCGTCTTCTCACGCTATTTAATTTACTTATTTCATTGAGATTAAACTCTTTTTCAATAAATCGAGTTATATCTTTAGTATTATCAGAAAATTTTCATATTTTAGCTTTTTATCTTGATGACACAGATTAGCTTTCACAGATTAGGTTTTTATCTTGCTGAGTCAGCAAGTCATAGCAAAAAAACAATTAACTTTTAAATTTTTTTAACAACTAGATAATTTTTGTTTGTAACTTGCTATTAGAGAAAAATTTTAAGCTTACGGACTAAGGCTTCTAATTATTCTTAAACTCGTAAAACATTTTAAAAATAATATTATATAAAATATGTCAATAAAAGTCTAAGAAATTTCAATTCATAGCGTAAAAGCCGTAGATTTTGACGTAAGCTATAGCTGATGGTCAGTATGTTACATATTCCTTTGAAAGAATGTTAAAAGTGTTATTATATAGTATTGTTGTAGTCCTCGTACTAACTTATTTAATTTGTTTAACTGCATTTCTGGAAAAATAATTAAAGAAACGAATTAACTTTTGATGTAACATGAAAAGTCATCTGCTAATAAATAAACTTAAAAAAATTTTTGTTTTTGTTTGTAATGCTCAGTACATTATTTACATAGTTTGTAGTGATAAGAACATTATCTAAGCATTTAATAAAATTGGCACTGATACTGCTGACCTTCTTTGTCACTAGAATTACAGATTTGTTCATACCATAGAATAAAAAGTACTAATTAGAGAACAAAGCGATGTACTAAAAAAATTAGCTCTGATTAGAATTTCGTTTTAAAAAGTGGTTTACTCGACCTCAGTAAGTAAAACGAGAAAATGGAGCAGAAGGGAAGCAGACATACTGCCCACTGCTGGTGCTAACGAATGGAGACTGCTTAGTCAACTGGAAGTAGAACTTGCATTGTAAAGAACATTTGAGAATGTTTGGCCCCAAACTCTGCCGCCTGCAATACTGATGCAAAAGAGCCATCATGGTGTCTTAAATGTATATATATATGTACAAATACATATAAAAATCTACTATTTTTGTATGTATTAAAAAAAGATGTTTAATGAAAAACAACGTCCAATGGTGGTACTGTCAAATTTTGAATTTATTAAAAAACAAAACGACGTTTCGGCCGTTTGGACAACGTCCCGGCCCTCATCAGGTACAAAAATCTCTGACTCTTACGAAAGGGATGTAAAATCGTAATGTTAAATTATCACATTACGATTTTACATCCCTTTCGTAAGAGTCAGAGATTTTTGTACCTGATGAGGGCCGGGACGTTGTCCAAACGGCCGAAACGTCGTTTTGTTTTTTAATAAATTCTAAATTTGACAGTACCACCATTGGACGTTGTTTTTAATTATTTACCAACTGTCATTGGACGTTTTATTTGAATAAAAAAAGATGTGTACAGATACATCCATAAGCCTTACGACTGTATGCTGAGCATTTTCGACTGAGTTGAGTCGACTTATATACGTGTAAATAATGACGTGATGGTCATCATTGCATCTAATGACCGTAAACACAATACTTTTATATATTTAATATGCCATGATGGCTCTTCTACAGCAGCGCTGTGGGTGGCGAAGCTTGAGGCCGAAAATTCTCATACGTATAGATACGCATGCAGGCCCCACAGTCACTAGCAAGTGACTTCTACACGGAAAAAAACTTTTACTGTGAGAATACAAGGGTTTGGCTTTGAAGAGTACAAACACACATTGAATGTATACAGTAGAGCTGTCAGGGCATAGCTATACAAAATTAGGAATCCTACAGTTCAAAGGAACGCTGAACTCTCTGAGCCCAGTGATTAGAGCGTGTACATTCCAACCTCTTAACTATCAGCTCATGATTGTTTATATATCATATATGTCCCACCACTCCCACCTAATAGTACGCACTTGCACCTTCAGTCTGCAGTTTGCGTGTTTGAACTTACAATATGCATATATATATATATCATACGGCATAAAAGATACTCAATCTCAGAGGTTGGAATGTAAATGCTTCAAGTCTTGGACTCAGAAAGTTGAGCGATGCTTTGAACTGTATATGTACAGAGAGTTGATGTTACACTGTATGCGTAAAATGGATATTTATACTCTCTTAAGCCAGATCCTTGTACTCTCACAGTACAATTTTTTTAATGTGGAATAAGGTGTAGCTAGCTAACAGATTGCTTTTTTTGATTACACTACATACATTGCATACAAGTTGAAAACTATACTTAATTTTTAACAAAACTAAAACACACATTTTTTATGTTCAGGACTTATGTACTGAGAATGGCATCATCATTTTTTAGGCCGTTATTATAGAAAAAAGCGCTTTTTGACATTATTACACGACTAGCTATTTAAAACTTTTCTATAATTTTTTGGATGTGGTCTTATCTCTTGAAAACTAAAATCGTTACATTATTATTTTTAAGTTATTTCTTTTGATAGCTCTATTCAAGAAATAACGTACCCGTACACGTTTAAAAAATTCATGTTTTAAGAAAATCAACATTGTTACCTATCCTCACTATGCTTACGACTCAAGAAAGCAAAAATGAGGCATTCCATCGATGCCATAGAAAAAACTCTTAAGTTCACATTTTTTAACCTAAAGAAATTAAGAAAACTCTATTTTGATATATTTACCCTTAACATACTTGCATTCCAATGTTTATGTAGTGACTTGCTTCAGCATTATTTTAGTTTATAAAAAGTATGTGTTAATTCATTCATAACATCAAGTATAAATTATATGACTTAAATTGTAAGTTTAAGTAGTATAAAAATGTTTCGAAAATATGCAGTTATTAAGCTCTCTAAAACGTGGTCGCTCGAATTAGTCCTTCATGGCACAACTTTATTTTTTAATCATAAGTATACATACATTTTTATGAAGCAACTTAAATACATTTCAAATATTTGTTTAAATAGCTTAAACATTTTCTTATCGTATGTAAAAGATTCAACGTATCAGGACGAAACGACTTCTAACAGTTTTAATGGTTTACGAAAAAACTTTTTCTTGTATGACATTAAATTATTTACAAAAACTAATAGTTAAAAAAAAGCTTTTTTTAAGGATAGTCTTTAAACTAATTGTACATATTTTCTAAATGTTTCAACTAATTAGTAAAAAAGTTAAGTCGGTTATACGCAAAAGTTGTATTTTAAACTTTCAAATGTTGTATTTTATCAAATCAATGTATTTTACAGTTCAGTGATGATTTGCAAGCAAATTCAGTACAAAGTTTGAATAGCACTGTATATAAGGGGCCAATTTAAAATCAAGCACTGTCAGGTGTATAATATACATTTACTTTGTACATAATGAAAGTTTCCTACTTTCTAAGTGTATCATGACGCTTGACATATGTAGATGTCTAGTGCATACAACGATTATTTACTTACTGTTACTAAAATTCACTCTCTTTTTACTTCCCTTTTTTTTCTTTGCATAGCATTAATTAATAATGTCATAAAAGTATTAGAATTCTTAAACATAACGTAAACTTAGTGTACAAGCTCGTATTAAAGTCTGAAATTTTAACATTGTCTTTTTATCACTTCTTAGGTAGTTTGGTTATCCTTATTTTTTCTGTTAAGATAACTTCCTTCCGCTTAATAGTATTAACTTATCAGTTGGTTGCCGTCAGTTTACCATGGTACTTGATTAGACAGTAGAAAAGTTTGTATGAAATTTTCCATTTAGCATTTGTGTGTGATTCTTAATTTTATAATCGCCCTTTGAAAAAACAGAAGCTTTTTCTGTCTCTTATATAATTTTTAATTTCAAAAGCTTGTTAAAATTTTTGGACAGTTGGATATGTCATTATAGACAATTTTATGAATTATTAGATGCTTTACGACGTAGATGCAATCAAAGAGCTGGATGGAAGAACAGGCTCTACTTTCAGCCACTATGCTCATATATATGCTCACTTGCTCTTTCACTGCCAACGTTGGACTGTTTGCAATTGAAAAAAAGACTTTGAAATGTTTTTCAGGCAGTTTTCAGCGAGAAGGTTGATCTAATAGGATTAGTAATGGTCTGCGCCCAGTGATGTATCATGATATTTAGTTGCTCGTTTTATAAAGCGTGTTACGTCAGGCTTAACAAAGCATGGTAAATGCCAACCTAGTGCGGAGACACCAAACCTTTAATGCATGCTGGCATCTGCCATGTATTATTGAACTGTCAAAAAGTCCAAAGAGTAGAGCCAACCAATAATATAACTCTCTTTTGTAGGGATGATTCTAAAGTAAAGGACAACACTTTAATGTCATACGATAAACTTATCACAATAATGTTTGTCTATGTTACCTACTAC
Source organism: Copidosoma floridanum (assembly GCF_036245765.1). Classification (NCBI taxonomy): domain Eukaryota; kingdom Metazoa; phylum Arthropoda; class Insecta; order Hymenoptera; family Encyrtidae; genus Copidosoma; species Copidosoma floridanum. The sequence goes on along the minus strand of NW_028321904.1, from coordinate 6,453,069 downwards.
TCCTTTTCCATTTAAGATTATTCTTTTCTCATTATTTTAGAACAAGGAACCTAATAAACTTTAGAAATTTGTGTGCTATGTAGTGGGAATAAGGCACTTAAATCTGAAATATTCTATCCAGATACTGTTTTTAACAAAAAAAAAAAACAATAGTTTAGTACTCACGATGGTTGAACTTCATGGAAACGTCGTGCATAAATACAGTACTTACGAAGTTCAACCATCGTGAGTACTATCTATTGTTCTTTTTTTTATTCGTTTTTCAAGTTTTTGTTTTAGTAAACTGCATAAGTGCAGTACTAACGTTAATAGAGCTTCGTTCTTCCTACAGGTCTGGTGATCCCTTCGTTACCTAAGAAATTGTGTCTATACTCATCTGATGTTTAAAGAACTTTGTTCTTGCCGTGGGTCCCATGACCCATTATTACCCCCTGGTTTGTTGTTTTAATTTCCTTTGTTATTTTTTTATTTGTTTTTTTTTCTTTTAATTTTTGATTTCACATTTTTCTTTATTTCTTGTTGTATTTTTTTTTTAATTGTTGTTTTATTTTTTTTTATATTTCATTGTATTACATTTTTTCTCAATTTTTTGTATTCCTTTTATTTAATTTCTTTTTTATTTCCATACTAAATCTATTTTTTTTTATTACCTTTTTTATTTCTTTTTTTTTATTCCATTGTGTTTATTAATTTTTTTTGTAATTTTATTTTGTTTTATTTTCATATTTTATTTAATTAATTTTTTTTTTCATTTTTTTTTTCACTCATTTTTTTGCGATTTTATAGCCTATTAATACAATTTTTGTCTTATTTTTATATAATTACTCAATGACATTGTGCCATTATTTGTTTATCAAATTCAAAATAAGTGTTTTTAAAAACCATTAAAATGATATGAAACTCGAAATATATTTATATAATGATCTTACATAATTCATTTGGAATTAATTTAATAAATTACCTTATTTATGTAATTATGTGATATTGTAACATTATATGTTTGTTGAATTCAAAATGAGCGCCTTAAAAAAACCATTCATACGTTCTTCAACTCTGTTCTACATGTTAATTTTAAAGTTTTTTTTTTTTTTTTTTTTTAAGATGTAATATTTAAAAAACAAATACATAATTTATCATGAATTAAATTTATTATTAGTGGATGCATATAAGAAAATGACTCATATGCATAAAATCAAGGATTCAAATCTCTTAATTGAGAAGTGTTAATTTTTTTTTTTTTTTTTTTTTTAAATTGTAAAAGAAAAAATTCAAAGTCAAATAAAAATTTTTGACGGAAAATAAAATTAAAGTTTGTTTAAAAATTAATTGCTTGGAAGTGTGGGGGGTAATGGTGGGTAAAGGTGTGCGGAAGAGTATGGCACGGTTGGCAGATATACATATATAGTAGGGAGAGGGAAAGTGTGTAGAGAACAGCAGGTGAGGGGGACGAAGTAAGGGGGAAACTTGAGAGTAAGAGACTTCCGTTTCAAAAAAAAAATCCGTTAGCTTTAAAATTCCAGCCCCCCGAGTACGCGGCAAAAGGTACTTTGTTCTAAAAATAAAATAAATCAATAAATAAATGAGATAAAATAAAATCAAGTCAACAAAAAAATCTAAAAACGGATTAAAAATCCTTTGATTAAAAAATATTTAGTGTCGTGATGGTATTGTGACACACTAAGGGCAAGCACGTGCGCTTTGTTAGGCAACAAAAATATACAAAAAAATACATAATTTTTATGGGAACAGAAAAAAAAGGAAACAAACACAAAAAGATATACGTTGTTCGCTAGACAGCGCGTGTGCATGTATGTGTACACGTCGTTCGGCTTTTTGAAGAAATGGAAAGTCGTAATGCATGCAAAAAAAAAAAAAAAAAAACACGCATGCAACTCGCACGTATGCGCATATAACACGCACGATAATTAAGAAAAAAATTCACAAAATCCGATAATCTGTCAAACATGAGGTGCAAAAAACAAAAGAAAAAGGACTATTCAAAATTTTGTCAAATTCGATGGAGACACAGACTCAAGTAACAAAAAAATATTGTCATTAAAAGCTGACATATTATAATTGTCTAATTCTCTCAATAAAGTTAATCAGCTAAACAACTTCTGACGGTAAACAGAGAGAAAAAAACGAAAACGACACTATGAAGTTTCTAAAGCAATATCTGTAAGAAAATTATGCTAACCCAAATATATTAGTTAATGTCAACATAATGAATATGCGGATTTAACGCTCGCTTATCCCGTAAACATAAATTTGTCATAAATTCAAATTTATAAAATATATAAATATTTAAAATAAAAGCATTTATGCTACCACATACATACACAAACACGCACGAGAGCTAACGGTACGAGGTTATTAACAAATCTTTTTCATTAAACTCTTTATGACACAATACATATACATCAGCAGACCAAGCACAAGTGACAAATATAACTCTTATTATTCTCATCTATCTCATGATAATAATAAACATTGTCATTATCGTCCTTATCCTGATAAATGTAGTTATCATCTTGATGAAAACAATCGTCGTCGTAACTAAAATTTAAATAATATTTATTGCCTCCATTATTGAAAATAGAATAATCATCGTCATCATAATTACCATCAACGTTATCATCGTAATCATCGTTATCACTATTAACGTCATAACCATCATCATCATTATCATCATCATCATCATCATCATCATCATCAATCTCTTCATCATCAATCTCTTCATCATCATCATTATCATCATCCTCATCATCATCGTCATCATAATCATCAACATTGTCATCATCATAAGATCATTATTATCATCTTCATCATCATCATCATCATCATCATCATCATTCTCATCATCATCATCATCATCATCATCATCACCATCATCATCATCATCATCATCATCATCATCATCATCATCATCATCAATACCATTATAATTATCATCATCATTATCGTTATCTTTGTCATTATCATCATCATCATCGTTATCCTTGTCATTATCATCATCATCATCGATATCCTTGTCATTATCATCATTATCATCGTTATACTTGTCATTATTATAATCATTATCAATATCGTTATCATCATTAACATCGTTATCATCGTCATTATCATCATCATCATTATCATTATCATCATCATCATTATTATTATCATAACCATCATCATCATGATCATCATCATAATCATTATTATCATCACCGTCATCATCATCATCATCATTATCATCATCATCATTATCATCATCATCAACATCATCATTATCATCATCATTATCATCATCATCATTATCATCAACATCATCATTATGATTATCATTACCATCATTTTTATTATTATCATTAAAATTGTCATAATCATCATAATCATCATAACCATCATTATTATTATCATCATCATCATCGACATGATCCTCATCATCTTCATCATTATCATTATTATCATTATCAGTATCATCATTATTATTATTATCATTATCATCATCATCATCATCATCATCATCATCATCATTATTATTATCATTATCTTCATCATCATTTTCATCATAGCTATTATCACCATTATTATCATCATCATTATGATTATTATGCACATTATCATTATAATAATTATAATTATTAGTATTATAATCATTTCAATCAACTTTATCATTATTTATTTTACTACGGCCATTCTTACTGTCATCATCATAATTATTATCACTACAATTATCATCATCGTCATTAATTTTATCATCATTATCATAAGCTTTATTATCATTATTATCATTTTTATTATTATCATCATTATTATTATTACAATAACTATCATTATCATTATTTTTATCATCTTTATCATTGTCAATATCATCATCGTAATCATCCTTGTTATTATAATCATCACCATTATTTTTATTGTCATTATTATAATTGACAATATCATCAACATTATCATTATAAACGTTTTTGACGTCATTATATTTATCATCATCATTATTGTCATTATCAGCATCATTATCATGATCATCAACATCATCGTCATTCTCAACGTCATTATCATAACTATCATCATCGATATCATTATCTTTATACCATCATCGTCATTATTATCATTATCATTATCATTATTATCATCATTATCGTCATTATTATTATTATTATCATTATTATCATAATTATCAACATTATTATAAACATTATTCTTATCATCTTTATTAAAATTATCTTTATTTTTAGTATTATTATCATCATCATCATTATCATCATCACCATGAACATGATCATCATCATTATATTAATGACGTCATGATCATTATTATTTTCATCATCAAGATCATTATTATTATTTTTATGATCGTTATAAGTATTTTTTTTTTTTTATACCAATCATTATTTTTTTTATCATTATCGTCATTATCCTCGTATTTTTTAGAATCTGTATTGTTGTTAATTGAGTTATTGTTATCATCAACATTATTATAATTATTTTGATTTCAATTGGAATTACTATCACTATTATTATCTTTAGTATCATCATTATCATTATTATAATTATTATTCTGATTATAACGATTATTATTGTTATAAAGAGAATTATTATTATCATTATTAACAGTATTCTTATCGTCATGATCAATAATATCATAATTATTATCATTATTACTATCTTTTTGTTTATTATTATTAGATTTTTTTTATCATTATTTATTAGAATTTTTATCATAATCATTTTTATTACTATAATTATCAGTATCGATATCATTACTATCAACATCATCATCGTTAGTGTAATCACTATCGTTGCTATACTAATTATAATCATCACTGATATTATCATTATCTTCAGCATCATCTTCATAATATTTATGATTATCATTGTCATCATCATCATTATAATAATTATGGTCATAATAATTATAATCGATATTATTATCAGCATTATAATTATCTTAATCATCGATTTAATTGTTGGTATTACCTAAATTATTCTTACTATCATCATCATCTTTTTTACCACTATTATTTTTTTCGTCATTATTATTATCATCATTATCATGAATTTTATTATCATTATTATTATTTTCATTATCATCATCATCTTCATTATCATCATAATTATTATGATTATTATCATCATCATTATCATCATCATTGTCAGTATCATAATCATAATCATCCTTAGTTTATTCATTATCACTGTTATTATTAGTGACATAATCATAATTAACAGTATCATTATAATTATTTTTTTAATCGTTAATGCCGTCATCATATCTTAACACATTATTAATCTTATTTATATTATCTTCATTTTTATTAATATCAGTATAATCATCGTATTTATTATTATCTTTATTATTATCATTAATGTTATCATTATTATTAATATGATTATTATTAGCTGTATTATAATGATAATCACTACCAACATTATCATCATTATCAACATCATTATTATATGTATAATTGTTATTCTTATTGTTACAATTATTATTATTATAAAGATTGGCATTATCACTATTATTAGTAGTATCCTCATCGTTATCATTAATAATATCATAATCATTGTTATTATTAATAATATTTATATTTTTAATATTATAATGATTTTTTCCATTATTATAGATTAAATTTAGCATCATTATAATTTTTTGCTCATAATTATTATTATCCTCATCACTATTACTGACAGTATCATCGTTAAAATAATCATTATCGTTGTTATCATTATTATTATCATAATCAATATTATTATCGTTATTATTTTTATTATCCTTCTTATTATTGTTGACACTATCATCATTATTATCATTATCTTCATCATTATCTTCATTATAATTATAAACATCATCATCATCATTATCATTATAATTATGATGCACATTATTATTATAATCATTATTATTATATGTATCATAAAAATTTCATCAACTTCATCATTATTCATATTACCATGACCATTCTCACTATTATTATAATCATTATTACCACTTTTATTAATATCGTCATTAATATTATCATCATAACCATAAGCTTTAATATCATCATTATAATTTCTATAATAATGATTATTGTCATTATCATCAGCATCATCATTGTCATAATCAACATCATCGTCATTATTAGTGTCATAATCGTAATTGTTATCATCATTATCATCATCTTGTTATCATTATCGTCTTTATTACCATTATCCTTATTATCATCATTATCATTATTATTATCAGTATCATTAACATTTTTATCATCAACATTATTATTAACATTATTCTTATTATCTTGATCATTATCATCATCATTTTTTTTATCATAATTATCATTATCATGCTCATTATCAGCATGATCAACATCAATATCAATATCATTATTATCATTACTATTGCTTTCATCGTCATTATTATGATAATTATTGTTAGTATTACCATTTTTTTGATCATCATTATTTTCATTTATTTTATTATTTTTATCATAATCTTTGTTTTTAGTATAATCTATATTATTATCATTCATGTTATCATCATTGTCAACATCACTATCATTATTTTTATTTTTATGATAATTACTATCGACATTATCATCTCTTATATCATTATTATCATTATTATAATTATTATTCTTACTATAATAATTATTATTCCTTTAAGATTATCATTATCATCATTATTATTAGTATCCTCATCGTCATCATTAAATATATCATAATCATCATCATCATTATGACTATCATTTTTTTTTTATTATAAGTATCTTTTTCATCATTATTAATTGTAATTATCATCATAATTATTTTTTTAACATAATCATTACTATCGATTTTATTTTTATCAAAATTATTATCGTTAGTATAATCGTCATCGTTGCTATTATTATCATTATCATCATTAATATAATTCATATCTTTATCATCATCTTGATCATGATTATTGTTATTATCATCATTATCATCATTTTAATGACTATGCTTAGTATCATTATAATTATTATTATTATCTGCATTATAATTATCTTTATTATTACTATTATAGTTTATATCACCATAATCAATCTTACGATCATCGTTATTATTATCACTACAATTATTACTGTAGTCATTATTATTATCATTATTATCATCAACTTTTCTATTATTATTATTATTTATATTATCATTATTCTTATAATCATTATCATCATTATAATCATCTGTATCGTCATTATTATTACTGTAATGATTGTTATTATTATCATTACCAGTATTATTATCGATGTTGTTATCATCCTTATTATCATTATCATTGTTATCATCATCATCATTACGATTATTATTATCATCATAATAATCAGTTTTAACGACATTATGATAAAAATTAGTCTCATCATTGTTATTCTATACTTATGAACAACATTATTATCATGTTTATTATCATTATCATCAACAATTACATTATCATCACTATTGTCATCTTCATTATCTTTCTTATTATTAACATAATTACTATCATAATCATCATCATCATTATTATTATTATGATTATTATTGTTATTCTTATCATTATTATTTTTACTATAATTAATATAATTATTATCATCATAATTATAATTTTTAACATAATCAATATTATTTATATTATTATTATTAACATCATCATCGTTACTATAATTATTATCCTTTTTATCGTTATCATTATTATTAATTATATTCTCATTGTTATGACTGTTATAATCTTTTTTATTTTTATTGACTTCAACATCATTATTATCATTATTATCTTCATCGTCATCATTATAAGTATTATTATGATCATTATTATCATTATTCCAATTATTCTATGTATCAGCATTATGATAAATATTATCATCAGCATTATAATTATCTTAATTGTTATTATTATTATTATTAATATTGCTATAATTCTTTTCACTGTTATCATTATCATCATTACCACTATTATTGTTATCGTCATTAGTAGTATTATTATTACCATTAACTTTATCATTATCATCATCATCATAATTATTATTACTATCTATATTGTTATCAATATTAACAACCATATCTTTATTAGTGTCGAAATTATCTTTATTATTTTCATCATAATCATTATTATTATTATGATTGTCATCATTTTTTCAATCGTGACTATCATTAGCACTAATATTAAAGTATTTTTATAATTATCATATATATTATTATTATTATTATCATAAGAATCGTTATTGCCTTAATTGGCATCATTATTACCATCTTTTTTATCATTATTATCATTATTATTAATTTAATCATCATTATTTATATTATTATATTTATCCTTATTATTATTTTTATCATTTCTTTTGTTACCATTATTATTAAAATGCTCATAATTGGGATACTATTATCATTTTTGTTATTATAAATATTATAATCATCATTATTATGATCATTAACGTCATCACTATTGTCATAATAAATATTGGTAGTTTTATAATTAACATTAAGATTATTATTATTATCATTATTATCATAACTATCGTCATTATCATTATTATTAGAACCCCTTATCATAATCATAAGTATTTTTTTTTATTGTCATTGTATTTATTCTTAACATCATTATTATAACTTTGATCATTAGCGTTACCAATGTTATTATTATCATTGATATACTTATCATTATCGTCGATATCATCATTATTGTAACCATTATTATCATTAGTATTACTATTATCATTATAATCATGATAATAATTATTAACATTATTAAAATTTTTGCTATCGTCATTATTATCTTCATCATTATCAATTTCATTATAATTATTATTAATAATTTATTAATTAATATCAGAATCAGAATAATTATAATGAATATTTAAATTTTTACTGTTATTATTATTATTATCATCATTATTAATATCATCATAAACATCATTATCATTATTTATTATATTCTATTACTTAATATCAGAATCAACATAATTATCATCATTATTTAAATTTTATTAATATTATAATTATCATCCCCATGATCATAATCAATATCATTATTCTTATCATTACCATTACCATTATGACCATAGGCATTATTAGTATCATCATCATTATTATCGTCATTATCATTATAATAATTATGATTATGAAAGAAATTATCATTATAATAATTAATTTCTTATTACGATAAGCATTATCAAAATAATTACTCTTATTTTCTATAGAATTATTATTTTTATCGTCATTTATATTTTTTTTTCAAATTATTATTTTTATTATCATCCTTGTTATTATTATCAACATTATTATTATTATTATCATTATAATTATCATTATTATTATCATTATCATTTATATTATTAGAATTATTATTATTATTCTTATCATCGCCGCTATCATTATTATAACCATTATTATTATATATTCTTACATCAAAGTTAATATTAAAAACATCATAATTATGGTTATCATAATCATCATCATTATTATTATTGTTATCCTAATTATAATTATATTCACTATCATCGTTATTATAACCATCTAAATTTTAATCGTCATAGTTATTATTATTGTTAACATTTTAATGATAATTACTATCATTATGATCATTTTTGTTGACATTAAAATTATTATCATCTTTATAACCATTATTTTTATCATAATCATGATTATGATCATCATTATCATCTAAGTTATCATTGCCATCATTGTTATTATCATTATTATCCTGATTATTATTATGATTATCATAATTATAATGACTTTTATTATAATTATCAACTTTAGCATGACAAATATCATTGTAATCATTATGTTAATTTATATTATTATTATTGTCATTCTTGTTACTATGATTATTATTTTTTTTGAAACTATCGTTACAATCATCATTTTTATTATTATTTTTATCATCTTTATTATCATTATTATTACAATCATCATTATAATTATAATTTTAATCCTCATATTTATTTTTATTGCCTTAATTGTTACTATGGTTATTATAAAATTATTAATTATTGCCATAGTTATCATCATATTCACCATTATTATTTTTATTCTCATAAACATGATTATTATTCATATCATTATTAACATTATTGTCATCAACATTATCATTGATATCATTTTCGTCATATTCATTATTATTATTATTATTGTTACGATCATAATAATCATCATTACTATTTTTATCTATATTATTATCATCAACATTATTATTATCATTATTACCGTATTAATCAATATCTTAATCATAATTGCTAATGTTATTATCATTATCAACATCATCATTATTATTTCTATTATTATGATGATCGCTATTGACATCACTATCATTATTACCATGATTATCATTGTTATGACTATTATTCTGATCATTACGATTATCATTTTTATGAAGATTATTATCATCATCATTATCAGTATCCTCATCGACATCATCAATAATATGATAATTATCATCATCATTATTATCATAATTTTTAATATAATCATTATCTTTTTTATCATTATTGATTAATATCATCATCATAATAATTTTTTTTAACATAATCATTATAAACGACATCATTATTATCGATATCATCATCGTTAGTATTATCATTACCGTTGTTATCATTATTATTATTATTATCGTTATTACTAACGTTTTTTTTTGTATCATCTTAATCAGCGTTAACAACAACATCATTATTATTATCATTATCTTTATTATTATCTTCATCTTAATTACAATAATTATTATCAATATTGTTATTATAATCATTATACTTTCAATTATTATAATCATAAGTGTTATCAGTATTATAATTATCTTTACCATCACCATCACTGTTTATATTACCATGATTATTCTTCCTATCATTATAATCATTATCACGACTAATAATATTATCGTTATTTATATTACCATCATTAACATAAACGTCATCATTATTATAAAAAATTTTATTATAATCATCATCATTATCATTATCATTATCAAAATTATCATCATTATTATTAACGTTATCATCATCATTGTCGTTATCATCATTATAATAATTCTTTTTATTACAATCATTATTATTATCTTTTGTGTCATTATTATCATTAAAAGTATCATAATTATCATCATTATAAACGATATTGCTGTCATCATGCTCATTATCATTATAATTATCATTAACATCAGCATTATAATCATTATCATTAACGTCATTGTCATCATCAAAATCATCGCTTTCATCAATTTTATCATAATTATCATCATCGTACTTATTATTATCATTTTTATCATCATTATTATTATAATTATTATTAGCATCATCAACATCATCATCATCATTATTATTACTATCAATTTTATCGTCATAATTATTAACATTGTCATCATCATTATAATTATTGACATCATTATTTTAATTATCATTATTTTTGTCCATATTATCATTATCTCTAATATTATTTTTATTATCATCGTATTTTCTAGTATTTTTATTATTATCATCAATGTTATCAGTATTATTAACATTCTTATCATTATTTTTTTTTTTTTAACTACTTTTGACATTATCATTATTATTACTATTATTATTTTTATTATGATAATTGTTATTATTATTACAATCATTATTATCATGAAGATTATCATCATTATCATCATTTTAAGTATCCGGATTTTTATCTTTAATAATATTATCATCATCGTTATTATTATGATTATTATTATTTTTTTTATTATTATTATTATGATGTTTATTAGACTAAATAAAAATATTTTCATTGTACTAAAAATTTTAATCATTATCATTATCATAATCATTATCGTTGTTATCCTAATCATTGTCATAATTAATTTTAATTTTTGTTATTACTATTATTAGCGTTTCTATTATTATTAACATCATCATCATTATTATTCTTATTATTATCATCGTTTTCATCATTGTAGTATCATAATTATCATAAACATTATTATAATCATTATCATTATAAGCATAACAATTATGATTATTATCAGCATAATAATTATCTTGATCATCATTAGTATTATTATTATAAGCATGATTATTTTTAATATTATTTAAATTATCATTACCTTCAGTATCATCGTCATTAGTTTTATTGTTATTATCATTAACTTTATCATCATAACCATTATCATAATTTTCATTATCATAATTATTATTATTTCTATAATTACTATCTTCGTTGTTATCTTCATTAACAACCATATCTCTTTTAGTATCAAAAATATCTTTCTTATTTCTGTAATAATAACCATTATTATCATTATCATCATAATTTTTCAAGTCTTTATTATTATAAGCATCATTATTCATGTTATCGTTATTATTATCATTGATATTATCATCCTTATCATTATCGTTAGTATCGTTATTACCAAATTAACATTATTATCATCATTATTATTATAATTAGGATTATTATCATCATTATTATTATTATTAGTATTATTATTATTATCATTCTAATTATCGATATTAAAATTATAACATTTTTTTTTATTTTAATTTATATTATCCTTTTCGTTACTATAATTAGTAACATGTTAATTATTACGATACTTTTATTATTCTTTTTATTATTATTATCCTTATTATTATTATCATTATCATCATTTTTAATACTATTATTATTATAAATATTGTTTCCATTATAATCAACATCATGATTATTATTATTATCATGCTTATCATAATTATTGGCATTATTATTATTATCATAACTCCTTATCACTATTACCATAATTTTTTTCTCATTGTCGTTTTATTCATCTTTAACATTTTTATTATTACTATTATCATCATCATTATCATCACCATAATTGTTATTATTAATGTCATGATCATCATCATCAACGATATTATCATTATTGTAATTATCATCATTATTATTATTATTATTATCATTATAATCATGATAATTACCATTACAATATTATAATTATTACTTTTGTCATTATAATCTGTCTTATCATCATTATTATCGTTATTAATATTATTTGTATTGTAATTATGACTATCAACATCATCATAAGCATAATTATCATTATTATTATTTTATTGATTGATATCAGAATTGACAACATTATGATTGTTTTATAATTTTTATTATTATTATTATTATCATCATGATTAAAATTATAATTATTATAATTATAACCATTATCATTGTTACCATCGGCATCATCATTATCATCATTATTATTATCTTTAGTATTATTATTATCATCATTATGTTTATAATTAGCATTTATAGTATAATTATTATTGTCAACATGATAATAATTATTATTAACAATCCCATTATATTAATTATTATTAATTAGTATACTTGTCATTATTGGTATTATCATTATTATTATAATAATTATAATTATTAGGATTTTAATTATAAATATTATCAAAATGATTATTATTGTTATTACAATCAGCATCATTATCATAATCACCATTATTATCATTGCCATAATTATTTTTATCGTAATTAATATTACTTTTTTTCAACTTTTATTTCATCCTTATCCTTATTATTATTATTGATATCATTATTATTATCATTATTTTATTTAAAATTATAATTATTACTATAATTTATAGTATAATTTCTATCATTATTCTTAACATTGTTATAATTCATTTATTAGATTTATTATTAATGAGATTATAATCGTTATCATTATTGTTATCATTATTATTATATTTACTATAATTATTATTAGTATTATTGTAACTATAACTATTCAAATTTTTATAATCATTGTTGTCATTGTTATTAACATTTAAATAATCATTACTACTATTATAATTATTGTTATTGACTTTAACATTATTATTATCTTCATACCTATTGTTTTTGTCCTAATGATAATTGTGATTACCATTAGAATTTTGATAATTATTGCTATTATTGTTATTATTATTGTTGTTATTATCTAATATTTATCATTATTATTATAACCATTATATTTATTATTATCATAAGCACAAAATATATCATGAATATCATCATATTTATCTTTATGATGATTATTATTATTATTCTTGTAACCAATATTATTATTATCCGAACAACTACCAATACTATCAATATGATCATTATTTTTATTATTATCATCATTATCATTACAACTATCATTATAATAATCATTATAACCCTAATAATGATTTGTGTTGCCATAATAAGTACTATAATTATTATTTAATTTGTAAATAACCCCATTATTACCATTATGCTTATTGTAATAACTATGTTCAATATCATTTTAATTATTAACAACATTATCATAATCATATTGATAAACAACATTATAATAATCGTTTCAATTATGATTATTCTTATCATTACTATCATCATCATAATCATCATTATTATTATTATCATCATAATCATCATCATTTGTATTATTATTTTGATTTCTATCATCATCAACATCATCATTGACATTATCCTTATTATCTATATTATACTTGTCATTATTATCACCATAATTATAATCATTATTATCATGTTCATCCATATTATAATCATCTACCTTATTATCATCATTATCATGGTATTTTTTATTATTTTTATTATTATCATCAATATTATTTTTATTTTCAACATTATTATTATTATTTCAAGTATTATAATAATAACTATTGACATTTACATCAGTATCACCATGATTATTATAATCGTAATTATTATTCGCATCATAATGATTTGAATTTTCATAAAGATTATCATCATTATCATCATTATTAATATTTTTATCGTCATTATTAATATTACCATAGATATTATAATCATCATCATTATTATTATTTTGAATATTATTATTACCGTTTTTATTATCATAGATTAAAATCATTATCATAATAATATTCTTTAACGTAATTATTATTAACGACATTATTTTTATTAATATGATTATCGTTACTATAAAAACTATCGTTATTATTACTATTATTATTATCATCATTCATATTCTAATCGTTATTATTTTTATTATCCTAATTAGCATTAACGACAACATTATCATTATTATTATCATTTTTATTATTAATTATTATCTTTATTATTATTATTATTATCATTATCATCATTAAAACTTTAAGTGTTGTTTTTATAACTAACAGTATTATAATCATCATCATTATAAACGTCATTAACGTCATCATGTTTATCATCAATATTATGATCATTATCATCAGCATCATTTTTATCATTATCAACATCATCATCATCATCATTATTACTATTATTTTCATCGTCATCATTATCAACATCGTCATTATCCTAATCATTATTATTATTATTATTATTACTATTTTAATCATTATTATTCTTATTCATTTTATTTATATCTTTATCATTATTATCATTATTATCGTATATATTATTTTTTTTATTATTAACATTGATATAATCATGATTATTATCATCATCATCATAATATTCATTTTTATGATAATTACTATCCTCATTATTATTATAATCTCTATTATTATCGTAATTAAAATTATTTTTCTCAATATATCGATTATTTGTATCATGAAGATTATTATTATTATAATCATCATCAGTATCCTCATTGTTATCAATTATTAATGTATAATTATCATTATTATTGTTCTTATTATTATTTCTATAATTATTATTATAATTCAAATTAAAATACATATAAACATTATAATTATACTTATAATTTTAATTATCATTTTTATTATTGACATGTTCATCGTTTGTATAATTATTATCGTTGTTATCCTAAGCATTGTTATTAATAATATTATTGTCGTTATTAATATTATTATTTTTTATATTAATATCTTCATCATTATTATTACTATTATTATTATAATCATCATCATTATTATTAGTATTATCATAATCAGCATCATCATTTTCATAATTATTTTTATAATAAGCATAATAATTATTACTATCAGCAGCAATATGATTATCTATATCATTAAAATTATCATTATTATAAGCATGATCATTCTTCCTATCATCCGAATTATCATTACCACTAGTATCATTATTGTCAACAGTATTATCATCATTATCATTAACTTTGCTAATCATATCATTATTATTATCATTATTATTATTATAAATATTATCATCACTATTATTATCATCTCCGTTGTTATTATCATTAACAACTGTATCTCTATTAGTATCGACATTATCTTCATCATATTCATTAGTATTATCATAACCCTTATCATCATCAGTATTTTTAAGGTCGATAGTATAATAAGCATTATTATTTATGTCATCGTTTTTATTTTAATTCTTATTATTATTATTATTATTATTATTATAATTGTTATTGTTATAATTATCATCATTATTACCATTATTATTATTATCATTATTATCATCATAATTACAATCTTAGTCATCATTATTAAGATTATTATATTTATCCTTATTATTATTCATATGATCATTTTGTTACCATTATTATTATTATGTTTATTATGTTAATACTATAATTGTTATTATTATTGTTATTATTGTTATTATTTTTATTATTATCATAATTATTATTATTATTATTATAATTATCTCCATTATCATCATTGTCATCACCATTATTGTTAACAATATTGTGATTATCATAATTAACATCTTCATTATTATTATCATTTTTATCATAGGTATTGTCATTCTTAAATATCATCATAACTTCTGACCTTACCGTTATCATCATAAATTTTTTTATTAATGTCGTTGTATTAATCTTTAACATCATTATCATGACTATTATTATTATGAGTAACATAACTTCTTACCATTATCATCATTATTATTTTTACTATTGTCGTTGTATTTATCTTTCACATCATTATCATCACTATTATCATCATGAACATCATCATAATTATTATTTATTTAATAATTGATATCAGAATTAGCATTATTATTATAAATAATTTTTGATTATTATTATTATTATTGTCGTCACACTCATCATTATTTTTATTGGCATGATCATTATCATTATTATTATTACCGTCATCATTATTATTATTATCATCATAATCTTTATAATTATCATTCTTAGTATAATCATTATCAATATAATTATTATTGTTATTATTAACAATCCCATCATTCTTATTATTATTGAATTTGCATAATTATCATTACTAATATCATAATTATTATTATTTTTATCATTTTCATTATGATTATGATTAATAATATTATTATAGTGATCATGATTTTCATTAATATCATTATTGTTATAATTGTAATTATAATTATTATTATTATGATCATCATTATAATTTTTTTATTATTGCCATCATTATTATTAACATATAAATTATCTTGACTAACATTATAGTTTTGTTTAGTGACATTATGATCATTATTATTATCATTGTTATTGTCATTATCCTTATCATAATAATTATTATTATCATAGTTATTATAACTATCTAAATTTTAATTATCATTGTTAGTATTATTTTTAACCTTTCAATGATCATTACGATTATTATAATCATTGTCATTGACATCTACATTATTATTAACTATATAATTATATTATTCTTAATATTATGTTTATGATTATCATTATTGTATTCATTATCATTGACATCATCATTATCAACATTTTTATTATTATTAATATTGTAATTATCATAATTTTTATTATTATTATAATTATTATGATTAGCATAACAAATATCATTATACTCATCATACTTATCTTAATCATTAGTATTATTGATATTCTTGTTACTATTATTATTATCAACTCTAATACTATTGTTACTGTCATTATTAGTATTATTTTCATCATTATTATTATTATCATTACCCTAATTATAACTATAATTATCATACCAATCCTCATACATACTTTTGTTGCTATAATTAATACGATTGTTATTAGTATATTAATAATCATAGCCATAATAATTATCATTTTTATTATTGTCACTATTTTTAATATTATTATTATTATTATTTACATTATCAAGATCGTATCGATGGATAACATTATGATCGTCGTTTTAATTATAATAATCCTTAACATCATGATTGTCATTATAATTTCTATAATCATTATGATTATCATATTAATTATAATTATCATTATCATTATTCACATAATTATCATCAACATTGTCATCGACATTATCTTATTATCTTTGTTATTAATATTATTATTATCTACATAATTATAATTGTTATTATTATTTTTATTTATATCAGCGTCATCTACATTACTATTTTTATCATCATTGTTTCTATTACTATCTTATTAATTATTATTAATGATATTATCATTATCAACATCATTATTATGATTACTATTATCATGATAATTACGATCGACATTACCCTTATTATTACCATTATTATTATAATTATAATTGTCATTTTCATTATTACGATTATAATTTCTATAAAGATCATCATCATCAGTATCATTATTAGTATCCTCATCGTCATCATCGATAATATCTTAATCAGCATCATCATTATTATCATCAATATTCTTAATTTTATCATTATTTTGATCATAATTATTATTCTTATCATTACGATTATCATTTCTATAAAGATTATCATTATCATCATCATTATAAGAGTCCTCATCGTCATTATAAATGATATGATAATCATCATCATCATTATTATCATTATTGTTATTTCAAATATTTCCTGTTTTTGTTATTATGAATTTAAATTATCATCATTAGAATTTTTTTGATCATTATTATTATTAATGACATTATTATGATCGATATCATTATCATAATTAATATGCTCACAATCATAATAATCATTACAATTATCAGCATTTTAATTATCTTCGTCATCACTATAATTTTTTATATAACCATGATTAATCTTACTATTATCATGATAATTATCTTAACATTTATTATTATCGTCATTGATATTATTATCATTAACATAATCTTTATTATCATGACCATTATTTTTATCATCATTATTATCATTATGATTATTGTCAAAATTATTATCATCATTATCATCATCATTATCATCAATATTATCATCATCATCATCATCATCATCATCATCATCATTATCATCATCATCATCATCATCATCATCATTATCATTGTCATTGTCATCGTCACAATTATTTTTATTATTATAATTATCATAATTTTTCTCAGTGTCATTATTGTAACTGACAGTATAATAATTATCATTATTATAGACGTTATTGCCGTCAGCATGTTCTTTATTATCATTATTATCATCATCAGCATTTTTATCATTATCATCAACATCATCGTCGTCATTAACATCATCGTTATTATTACAATCATCATCATTAATATCATCATCATTGTCATTATTATCTTCATCATTATCTTCGTTATCATCATAATTATTATCATTATAATTATTATTATTCTCATTATTATTATTTGTATAATTATAATCAATATAAATATTATCTTCATTCTTATTATTTTTATCATTATTATCATTATTTTTATCATCATCATCATTAATATTATTATTGTAATAAGCATGATCAACATTATAATCAACATTATATTATCCCAATATTTATCGTCATAATCATCATCATTGTCGTCATCACAATCATTATTATTATTATTATAATTATGATGATCATTATCATTTTTATTTATATTATTACTATCTTTATTATTATCACTATTTTTATCGTATTTTTTTATTCTTATCATTATGATCAATATTATTATAATTATCAACATCCTAATCATTATTAATTTTTTATAATGATTACTATCGACATTATAATTATTATTACTATTATTATTATTATTATTATTATTATGATTATTATTCCTATTACTACGATCATCATTATTATAAAGATTTTATTTATCATCATTATTAAAAGTATCCTTGTTGTTATCATCAGTAATATCATAATCGTCATTATCATTTTTATTATCATTATTATTATTGATATCGTTACTATCACAATTATTATTAACTTAATTCTTATCATCTTCATTATTATTATTATTTTTATCATCATTATTATTATAATGATCAATATTTTAAGCATTATCAACATCCTTATTATCATTATCATTACTCTCATTTTTATCGTCAGTAACATTGTCATCATGAAGATCAAAATCATTATTATTCTTATTATCATTATTGTCATTACTATAATTATTTTTATTAATAATATTATTATTATTATAATTTTTTTTTATCATTATTGTTATTATTATCCTAAACTGTGTTTGTATCTATACTAACATCATATATATTATAAATTATCATAATCATTATTCTTATGATTATTATTATAATCATAATTATTATACTCATTATAGTTATCATTGTTATCATCGTTACTATTACTCTCTGAATTTTCATTATCATTGTTATCATTATATTAAAATTTTTAAATATTATTACTATTATTATAATCATTGTCATTGACATGGACATTATTATTATTTCTATAACAATTATTATTATTACTATCATGAATATGATTATTATTATTGTCATTACAATTATCATTATCAGCATGACAATTATCATTATAATTATCATATTCACATTTATCATTGATATTATTGTGATTTTTGTTACCATCATTATCATTATCTTTCAAAATATCATTTATATTATTATTATTGTTAGGTTTATCACCATTATCATCATCATTATCACAATCATTATCATCATTATTATGTTAATCTTCATAATAATTTTTTATTGCCATAATTGTTACAAAAGTTATTATTATAAAAAAAATCATCGCCATAATTACCATTATTCTTATCATTATAACTTTTTTAAATATTATTATTATTATTTTTATCACAATTATAATTATATTAATAGATAACATTATGATTATTGTATTAATTAAAATTAACCATATAATCATTATTATCATTTTATTATTCATTTTAATTATTATTATCATATCCATCATTACAATTATTATAGACATTAACATAATTATCATCACCATAATTATCGACATCATCGCATCATCATTATTATTATCATTATTGTTATAACCATCATTATAATCATTATTACTTTTTTTAGTCATATTATTATTATCTTTATTATTATTATTAGTATTATTGTAATTATGACCATCTTTTTCATTATTATTAATGCTTTTATCATTATTAACATCATCGTTATAATTTTTATTATTATGATAATTATTGTTGACATTACCTACATTATCAAAATCATTATTATCAGTATAATAATTATTTTTATTATTAGGATTATGATTTTTATAAAGATTATCATCATCATCACTATTATCAGTATTCTCATCGTCACCATCAATACTATTGTAATCATCATCATCATTATAATTATCATTATTTTTCGAATCATCATTATTTTTATTATAAGTATTATTCTTCTGTTTACGATAATCATTTCTAAGAATATTATCGTCATGACAACCATTATCAGAATCCTCACCTTCATCTACAATAATATAATAAGCATCATCATAATTATTATAATTATTATTTTAAATATTTGTTAGTATATATCAGTACCCTTCGGTGAATTTGGAAATTCAAAGTGATCAGTGATCCGTTGGGGGCGAAATGTAAGAAAATAAATAAATACAAGTGAAGTGTATTTAAATTTTCTTGCGTTGATTTATTGATGCGCAACGTTTCACTGACAATATGCATCAGCCTCATTAGGCTTTAAAATTAAAATTAAAAACACACAATGAGTGATCTGGAAGGCTCAAACACAAAAATACAATAAATTTTTTATGTAAATTGTTACCGCAGGTACACGAGACTTCGTAAGTTTGGTTGACTTACTCGTCACCTGTCGTGCTGTCGACTGACAATAAATTACAACAACAAGCCAGCGCTTATATAGGCGGAGCCGCAAAGGTAGACGGTAAAGGGCAATGAACTCAATCGGTTCTTGTAATTTATGGTCAGTCGACAGCACGACAGGTGACGAGTAAGTCAACCAAACTTACGAATTCTCGCGTACCTGCAGTAACAATTTACATAAAAAATTTTTTGTATTTTTGTGTTTGAGCCTTCCAGATCACTCATTGTGTGTTTTTAATTTTAATTTTGTAGCCTGATGAGGCTGACGCATATTGTCAGCGAAACGTTGCGCATTAATAAATCAACGCAAGAAAATTTAAATACACTTCACTTGTATTTATCTATTTTCTTACATTTCGCTCCCAACGGATCACTGATCACTTTGAATTTCCATATTTTTAATTTTATTATTATCTTCTTTATCAGTATACATTCAAATTATTATTATTATAATTTTTTTAATTATAATTATTATTAACGGGTTAGTATAATTACTATCGTTGTTATCATTATTATTATCATCATCAATATTATTATCGTTATCATTTTTATCATCTTAATTGGCATTAACAACATCGTTATTATCATCATTATCATTATGATTAGTGTGCTTTTAATCATTATAATCTTTATTATTATCAGCAATATAATTATCTTAGTCATTACCATCATTGTTAATATTACCATGATTATTCTTACTATCATCATAATCATTATCACAACTATTATTGTTATTGTCATTGATATTATTATTACTAATATAAACTTCATTATCATCAACATTATTATCATCATTGTCATTATCATTATCGTAATTATTCTTATTATTATAATTATTATTATTATTCTCAGTGTCATTATTATAATCAACAGTATTATAATTATTATTATTATTAACGTTATTGCCGTTATTATGTTCATTATCATTGTTATTTTGATCATTATCAACATCTTTATCATCATAATTAATATCATCGTCATCATCAACATCATTATTATAATTATTGTCATCATTATCATCATTATAGTTGACAGGAGAGGGATCAACAACAAAGACACTGAAATTGTCTCGAATTTATCGCTCTCTCGCAAAACTAGCTTCACGCGCGCCATTTTGAACACATTGTTGCATTCGTCGCTCGCCACGTGCTGTCGCAATGTTGCAGAGTTTATATTATGACACATTTTATTATATTAACACAACATTATTTGTGATTGAACGGTTAAAGACTATAAAGACGTTGGTCAATCTTTTACTTGTCGTATTGTGAGGTAGATTACAATAACAAATTAGAAAATGGATTTGACGGGAGATTGTACCTGTCGCCTGACGGCATAGGCTGTCTAGTGACAAACCCACTCAGATTCGACCCTCATCAACAAGCCAAAAGGCACGGAGTCTCATGGTTACAGTGGCGTAGTGTCAAACGAAGCATCTACGGGTCGTCCTAGTGTCGGTACATCTCCTTTGCATATTGCATACTACGTTTAGCCGGCCCTTGCCCTAAGCTTTAACCATCTTCTTACAATCTTGAGTTTTCTTAAGTTCTAGTTAATTTTTATCCTAATTTTCTTACACACTAGATTTCACTTTAAGGCGTAAGAATAAGTAAGGGCTGCGAAACCCACAGTTATACTGATGATTTGGTCGCTTAAAATCATCATCTTCATGATCATCGTCTTTATCATCATTATTATTATCATTATTATCATCATAACTATCATTGTTATTATTAATATCATTATCATCAATATTATTATCAACTTTATTCTCATCATCCAAATCATTATTATCATGATTTTCATCATTATTATCATCATTATTATCATAATTATTATCAAAATTATAAACATCAACATCATTATTATTATTACTTTTATTTTTATCGTCATTATCATCAACATCGTCATCATCATGATCATTATTATTATTATTATCATATTTATTATTATTATTATAGTTTTATTAGGAATGGATATTAATATTATTATTATACTTATAATTTTGATCATTATCATTATTATTAACATCATTATCGTTAGTATAATCATTATTGTTGTTATTATAATCATTATCATAATTAATATTATCATCGTTATTATTATTGTCTTTTTTTTATTATCACTGACATCATTATTTTTACTATAATCATTATCATCATAATCATTATTAGTACAATCATTATTATTATCATCATTATTGTAATCTTATTATCAGAAGCACTATAATTATAACTATCATCAGCATTATAATTATCTTCATCATCATTACTATCATTATTATTAGCTAGATCATTCTTTCTATCATCTAAATCATCATTACTACAAGTATTTTTTTATTACCAGTATTATTATTATTATTTACTTAATCATCATCATTATTATTATTATTATTATTATTATTATCATCATCATCATTATCGTTATAATTATTTTCGTTGTTATCATCATTAACAACCATATCTCTATTAGTATCGACATTATATTTATTGTTTCCATTATTATTATCAATATCATTGTCATCGTCATTATTTTTAAAATGGTTATTATTATAAGCATCATTATATATGTCATGGTTAGTATTATCATTAATATTATTATCATCATTATAGTCATTAGAATCATTATCACTGTAAAATATCATAATCATGACCTTTTTGTTACTATTATTATAATCATGCTTATTGATATAATACTTTGATTTTTGTTGTTATTATAACTATGAGTATAATTATTATAATGATTATTATTATTATCATCATCAATATTGTGGTCATTATAATTAACATCATTATTATTATGATTATCATTATCATTATAGGTATCGTCATTATCATTATCATCTTAACCCTTTATCATTATTATCATTATTATTTTGATTATTGTCGTTGTACTTATCTTCAATATTGTTATCATTACTATTATGATTATCATTAACATCATAAATATTATCATTCATATGATAATCATCACTGTCGATATTATAATTATTGTAACAATTATCATTATGATTATGATTATTATTATTATCATTATCATTGTTTTTATCAATATCAACATAAACATTATCATCATCAATATTATTCTATTAATTAATATTAGAATCAACATAATTATTATCTTTATATCAATTTTTATTACTTTTATCATTATCATTATTATAATTATTAGTACAATTGTTATTGTTATTATTATTATCATCACTATCATCGTCATTACTTTTAGCATTATCATTATCATCATCATTATTATTGTCATTACTATTATTATTATCATCATTATCTTTATAAGTATCATTAGTAGTATAATTATTATTTTCAACATAATTATTATAACTATTGACAATCTTATTATTTTGATTATTATTAAATTCACATAACTATTATAACTTTTATTATTATTATCATCATTTTTATTATTATCATAATAATTATGATTATTTATATTCTCATAATAATTATGATTATTAGTATCGTTATCATTGTCATTATCATAATTATGATTATTATTATTATTATTATTATTATCATTATTATTTTTATCATAATTGCTATCTTTACTATGAACGTTTTTTTTATTCATTTTAACATGTCAGTTATTATTAATAACATTATGATAATTATTATTATTATTATTATTATGATTATTCTCATCATAATAATCATTATTATCGTCGTTATTATAACTATCCAAATTTTTTTTACATTGTTATTATTACTTTTACATTTCGATCATTATTACTTTCATTATAATCCCTGTTATTGACATTAACATTATTATCATTTCTATAACCGTTATTATTATTATAATCATGATTATAATTATCATTTTTATCTTTATTATCATCACCATTATCGTAATAATCATTATCATCATTATAATTATCATATTCATCATAATTTCTATTAGTATCATAATACTTGACATCATTGGCATGACAATCATGATTATAATCATTATATTGGTCTTTATCATTCGTATTATTGTTATTTTTGTAACCATTATTATTATTATCTGTAATATTATTGTTACTATCATCAGTATTATTACTTTTATTATTATTATCATCATAATTATCACAGTCATTATTAAAATTATCATTCTAATCTTCGTAATAATTTTTATTGCTATAATTGTTACTATTATTATTATAATATTAATAATTTTTGCCATTATTACGATTATTCTTAGTGAATAACCATTTTCAATATTACAATTATTATTATTAACATTATCATAATCATATTACTGAGTTACGTTATAATCATCGTTTTAATTTAAATGACCTTATGATTATCATTATCATTATAATCATTACAATTATCATTATTATAATCATTTTTATTATAATAAGCATTATCAACATCATAATCAACATTATGTTATCCCCATTTTTATCGTCATTATCTTCATCATTGTCATCATGACAATCATTATTATTATCATTATAATGATTATGATCATCATCATTTTCATCCATATTATTACTATCTTTATTATTATCATTATTATTATTGTATTTTTTTTATTCTTATCATTATTATTAAAATTATTATAATTATTAACATTATAATCATTTTTTCTTCTTTTATGATGATTACTATTAACATTATAACTATTATTACGATTACTATCATTTTGATAATTATTATTGCTATTATTACGATTATTATTATCATAAAGTTTATAATTATTATTATTATAAGTCTCGTTATTGTTATTATCAATCATATCTTAATCTTTATTCTCATTTTTATTATTATTATAATTGAAATCATTATCATTAACATTATTATTAACTTAATTCTCATTATCTTTATCATTATTATTATCATTAACGTTATTATTATTATCATTGTAATTAATATTCTAAACATTATCAACATTATTATTATCATTATTATTACTCTTATTTTTATTGTTATCAACATTGTTATTATTAAGATTATAATCATTATTATCCTTATTATCATTATTGTCATTACTATTATTATTTTTATTATTAATATTTTTATTATAATTTTTTTTTATCATTATTGTAATTATTACTCTAAACATTGTTGGTATCTATACTTACATCATGAATATCATAAATAATCATAATCATCATCCTTATTATTATTATCATAATTATAATTATTATACTCATCATAATCCTCATTATTATTATTGTTACTATAACTATCTAAATTTTTATTATCATTGTCATCATCATATTTAAAATTTTAAATATCATTACCATTATAATAATCATTGCATTTGACATGGACATTATTATCATTTTCATAACCATTATTATTATTATTATCATAAATATAATTATTATTATTATCGTTTCAATTATCATTATTAGCATGACGATTATCATTATAATTATCATATTCGTTGTTATTATAAAAATAATTGTAATTCTTGTTACCATCATTATTATTATCTTTCAAAATATCATTTATATTATCATTATAATTAGGTTTATCACCATTATTATTATCTTTATCACAATTATCAATATCATTATTATTTTGATTTTTATAATAATTTTTTTTGCCATAATTGTTACTAAAATTATTCTTATATTAATAATCATCGCCATAATTACTATCATTTTTATTATTATAACTTTTTTAAATATTATTATTATTTTTAACACAATTATGATTATATTGATGGATAACATTATGATTATTGTATTAATTCAAATTAACCGTATTATCATTATTATCATTTTATTATTTATTATAATTATTATTATTATTATATCCATCATTATTATTATTATAGACATAAACATAATTATTATCAACATAATCATCAACATCATTTTATCATCATTATTATTATCATTCTTGTTATTTCCATCATTAAAATCATTATTACTTTTTTTAGTCATATTATTAGTATCTTTATCATTATTATTAGTATTATTGTATTCGTTACCATCTTTTCCATTATTATTTATGCTTTTATTATTATTTACATCATTATTCTGATTTTTATTATTATGAAAATGACTATCGACATTACCATCATTATTGAAATCATTATTATCAGTATAACAATTTTTTTATAATTAGGATTTTGATTTTTATAAACATTATTATCACCATTACTATTGTTTGTATTCTTATCCTTATTATCAATACTATTTTAATCATCATGATCATGTTAATTATCATTATTATTTAAATTATCATTATTTTTAATATAATTATTATTCTTACTTTTACAATTATCATTTCTATGAATATTATCGTCATCACAATCATTATCAGGATCCTTATCTTTATCTACAATAATATAATATATAATATCATCATTATCATTATCATTGTCATTATAATTATCATAATAATTCTAATTATTACAATTATTATTATTATTTTAAGTTACAGTATTATAATTAACAGTATCATAATAATAATCATTGTAAACATCATTGCCGTCATCATTTTCGTAATCATCATTATAATTATTATTATTAGCATCGTTATAATCGACTTTAACATCATTGTCATCATTAACATCATTGTAATCATCAACATTATCATCATTATTATTATTATCAATATCATCATTATTATTATTATCATCATCATTATCTTCATCATCGTCATCATAAACTTTATCATAATCATCATTATAATCATTATTATTATTATTATTAATATTAATATCATTATCATTAATATGATTATTAACTTTATTTTCATCATCTTTATCATCTTGATTATCATTTTCATCATTATTATCATCAACATTATTTTTATTATTAGCATTATTAACATCATCATCATTATTATTACTCTTATTTTAATCGTCATCATTATCAACATTGTAATAATCATAATCATTATTACTATCATAATTATTGTGATCATCTTTATTTTTATCTACATTAGCATTATTTTTATCATTGTTATTATTATTATTGTATTAATTATTATCTTTATCAACCTCATCAATGTTATTATTATTTTTAATATTATGATCATTACATTTTTTTTATAATTACTATTAATATTATCATTTATATGACTATAATAACCATAATTAATTTTATTATTTTCATTATTACGATTATCATTAGTATAAGGATTATCATTACTATCATCATTATCAGTATTTTCATAGTTATCATTAATGATATTAAAATTATTATCACTATTATTATTATCATTATTTTTATTATTATCATTATAACGTAAATTAGAATGGATGTAAATATCATTATTATGCTTATAATGTTAATCACTATTTTTATTATTGACATCATCATTGTTATTATAATCATAATGGTTGTTATCATATCATTATTATTATTAATATTATTATCGTTATCATAATGACCATCTTTTTATTATCATCGACATCATTATCATAAATATTGTCATAATTATTATTATCATTATTATAATCATTATTATAATAAGCATAATAAAAATGATTATTATCAGCATTATAATTATCCTTATCATTATCAGTATCATAAATATTAGCATGATCATTCTTTATATCATCTGAATTATCATTACCACTAGTATTAGTATCGTTATCAGTATTGTCATCATAATCATCAACATCATCATCATCATCATTATCATTATTATTATTATCATCATAATCATCATTATTATTATTTTTTTCGTTGTTATCATTATAAACAACCATATCTCCATTAGTATCGACATTATCTTCATCATTTTCATCATTATTATCATTATCATCATCATCGTAATCATTTTTTAAGTCGTTATTTTTATTAGCATTATTATTTATGTCATTGTTATTATTATCATTAATATTATTATCATTGTTATCTTTTTAACCATTATCTTTATTACTATCATAATTGTAATCATTTTTATTATCTTTATTATTATAGCTATTATTGTTATTATCATTATCATTATTATTATTTTAGTTTTTAAAATTATTATTATCATCGTTATAATTATTATCATTAGCATGACAACTTTTATAAAAATATTATATTTATCTGTATTATCATTATTATTATTATTGTCATTGTTGGTACCATTATTATTATATAATTTATAATGATCGATATTATTATCATCATCCTTATTATTATAATTACTTATAATATTATTACTTTTATGGCTAACATTATCATGATCATATTTCTGAATAACATTATTATTATTATTTAAATTATAATAAAATTTATAATTATCATCATTATTTTCATAAACATTATCATTATCATTATTATAACTATTTTTACCGTTATTATCAGCTTTATATACATCATCATTATTGTAATCATCCTCATCGTTATTGTAATTATCATGATTGTCTTTATTATTACCGTCATCAGAAGCATTATCGTCATTACTATTATTTTTTATTATTATTATGATTATAATGATGATAAGAATTGTTATAATTATCATTATAACTATTATAATAATCATCATCTTTATTATTATTATTATTATTATTATTATTATCATTATTATTATGATTATTAATATTGTGATCAACATCATCATAATTATCATTACCAACATCAATATCGTCATATTTAATACTATCAAAAGCAACATCTTCATTATTATTATTAAAATTAATATTATAATTATTATTACCATTTTCATAATCATTATTATTTTAATTATTATGTTTATTATTAGCATCATTATCGTCATTAACATCATTATCATTATCACTATTATTTTTGTTACAATAATCATTATCATCATGATAATTCTTATTTTTATTGTTTTTATTATTATACATATCATAATTATTGTTATTATTATAATTAACGTCATCATCATAATTATTTCCATTATCATTACTATGACACTAATAATCATTATCTCCACCATATTTATTATAACTGTTATCATTATTGTTATCGTCATTATAGTTATTATCATGATAATCATCATTATCATTTTGTTATTTTTATTTATAACATTGTAACCTTTTATATTATTATAATAATAATTATTTTTATTGACATCATTATTAAAACCACTTATTTTATGTTTATTATAATCTTATTATTATCTTTTTGATTATGATTATCATCATCATTATAACTGTCATTATTATTATCGTCTTTATTGACTTTGTACTAATAATTGTAATTATCGCTATGTTAATTATTTAGATTATTATTAACATTATAATTATGATAATATTAATTATTTACATCATGATCATTATCACTATCATTAATATCATTATTAGTATCATTGTTATCAACACTATCATAATTAATATTATCATTATTATTACTAATTCTTTTATTATCGCCATCCCTATTTTTATTATAATTATTATTATCATTATAGTTGTTAATTTAATCCTTATTATAACAATTATTTTTATTATCTAGTTTACAATTTTTTTCATTATTATTATTGTTAGGATTATCATTATTATTAAAATAATTGTTATTTACCATAATTATTATTATGATTAATATTTATATTGTCCTTATAATTATTATTATAATCATTAATATTATAAATTAATTATCTTTAAAATAAGATTATTCTTACGAATATAATAATGAATATTATAATCATAATCGTCCTTATCATCATAATTATCATAGTATTAATTTCTGTCATTATCGTTATTATCGTCATTATTATAATTGTCGTTATTATTATTATTATCCTTATAAATATTCTTATTGTCATTATCATTATCATTCTCGTTATTCTCACTATAATCATCATTGCTATTAGCATTATAACTATTATTAACATTATTATTATTGTTATTATTATTATTATTATTTTTATCTTTATTATTATCATCATTATTATGAATTAATCCATTATAATCTTTGTATTTATTCTTATCTCTACTATTATTCTCACACTTTTAACTATTATTATGATCATGTTTATTATTATTATTATTATCATTATAGTTATCATTATTATTATTATCATCATCGTTATTATTACAATCGTTATCATAAATATCATATTTGTTGTAACAATCGTTTTTTTTATACTTGTATCATTAATATTATCATGTTTGTAATAATTTTGATCATTATTATCATTAACATCCTTATTGTCATTATTTTTATCAATATCATTATTATCATCATTATGCTCATCGTAACTTTTATCATCATTTTTATTCTTGTCATCATTGTTATTTTCATTTACATTATTATAATTATCGTAATCATAATTCTAATCATTAATGACATCATCATTATTACGGCTATCATTATTATCATAACCATTGTAATTATTACTATTATCTTTATAATTATCATTATTTTTATTATAATTATCAACATTGTCATTGTTACAATCAATATTATTATGATTATCATAATAGACATTATTATAATTACTGTCATCATACTTATCATCATTAACGTCAGCATAATTATCATTATGATTAAAACGATTATTATTTTTTTTTTCATAATTTTTCTGACTCCCTCTATCGTCATCATTATTATAAATATTATCATTATCATCATTGTCAGTATCTTCATCTTTATCGAAATGATTATTTTTATCATTATTATTATCATTTTTGTTTCCTTTTTAATAACCGTGTTTAATTTTACAGTCATTATTATCATTATTATTGTTATCACCATAATTATTATTATTGATATCATCATCATTATTATTATCCACTTTATTAACATCATTTTTATCTTAATTGTTGTAATAATTATTATTATTGATATTATTATTATTTTTAACATTACTATCATTAAGATTATTATTATTACTATCATAATTATTATTGTTATTATCATCATTATTATAATCATTATCATCATGATCAATATTATTATATTGATTTTCATCAAATTAACATGATTGTTATCAATAAAACAATTATTATCATCTTAATTATCGTTTTTATCATTATCATTATTAGACTTATATTTATCATCATCATCGTAATCATAGTCGTTATCATTATTATCCTCATCGTTATTATCATTATCAATATAACTTTTATCATCATTTTACTCATGATTCACATTATCAATGATATTTTTATCACTATTATCATTTTCATTATTATTGGCATTATTATTATGACCCTTACTACAATCATCATTATCATTATCATCATTATCATTTTTATCATCATTATGATTTGTACCATTATCATTACTATTATTTTTACTATCATTTTTATTATCATCATCATCATTGTTATTTCTTATTATTCATACTAATATCATTATTATTAATATTATAACTTTAATCATTACAATTATTATTATTATTAATATGATAGTAATGAGTTATCTTACTATCAATATCATTTAAACCTGCGGTAACAATTTACATTAATATTAATTGTATTTTGTGTTTGAGCCTTCCAGATCACTCATTGTGTGTTTTTAATTTTAATTTTGTAGCCTGATGAGGCTGACGCATATTGTCAGAAAAACGTTGTGCTTAAAAAAATCAACGCAGGAAAATTTAAATGCACTTTACTTGTATTTATTTATTTTCTCACACTTCACCCCCAACGGATCACTGATCACTTTGAATTTCTCTACTATCATTATCGTTTTAATCGTCATTATCATCATTATCATCATTACCATCCTCATCGCCCTTATTATCATTGTCATTATCATTCTTACTATCATTATTATTGTTATTGTTACTATCGTAACCATTGTCATTACTATAAACGTCATTACCGTCATAATTATCGTTATCATCGTTATCAAAATTATCATCATAGACATTATCTTTATTAACAGCATCATTTAATATCACCATAATTATTCTTATTATTATTATAATCATCGTCATCATCATTATTACTATCACTATTATTATTATTATTATATTATTATTATTATTATTATTTTAATTATCATCATTATTATGATTATCATAGACATTATCCTTATCATTAGCTTTTTTAATATCACCATCATTATCCTCGTTTCTACTATTGTTTTATTATTATCTTCTTTATTACTATTATTATTGTCATTATAATTATCATTGTTATTATCATTATTTATATCATCATTGTTATCATCGTTACCAAATTTACACAGCTCTACAAAAAAAAATTGAACTTGAGACCAGACCATGTAAGTCTTATGTTTTTTTAGTCGCTGAATTAGAATCTAAGGGCTATTTTATTCCTACACTCTAGGATATTTTATCACATTAAGAAAATCAGCGTCAAAATTTGGTTACTTCTTCCTAATTCTTTCTGTTAATTTTCTAATACAATTACATTGTAAACTTAACCCCTTATTCTCTCTATTAAAGAGAACTCCTATTATATAACACTCTTACCCTAACGCTTCATAACTATGCCACCCTTTAACCCTATAACTACCTAACCCTATGACCCCACCCTCTGAAAAAAAACAAAATATTTTTTTGACCATGCCATGGTATTCTGATGTTTTTTGGGTCACTGAATTTGAATCCGACGTCTATTTAACTTTATAGCTTTAGCGTTTTTTGTGACTTTAAATATTAACTTAAACATCTAATAACTTTTTTTAACTGAAATTCGATTCTTCAATACAAAAAATTAATAAAACCGCCAATGCTTAAACTCCTTGACTCAAAAACACCTACAGCTCGATGTCTTAATAAAACTGCCTAACCTTTCAAAGTAAATTTTAAGAGAATTAGAAAGATATCAATGCTCTCCTGATGTTATTGGTGTAGCATCATTGTTCGCATTTGTTTTTGAATGCAAAGTTAATTGTTTTATTAGTCGCTCACTTTCTTCATGTGTCTGCGCCCAAGGCACCTCTACGTGGTGACGGTGGGCAACAGAGTTAATCCGTGATCCGGCAGAGTCCCTGGGTAGCGGATTTAACGTTGTCATGGCAGGCACACGGAGAAAGTGCGTTACGATGCACGGAGTTGGCACCCCAGTATCGGTGGATGGTCAGGGTGGGAAAGTGGGCCCGCAGGCGTCGTCATCATGCAACCGCAGCTCAACGATAGTGGGTAACTTGGCTTGCGTTGAGTTCAAAACCACAAGAAACTTTCATGGTGTTAAATGTAAAAATGATCCAAATATTTTTAAGTATGTTTGTGCTAATTCTGTACTTAAAAATAATTGTAGGAAAATAAGCGACAAAGTGCGGAGCATGTACGTGGAATGTTTTGAGACTCAAATATCCGATAATATTACATCGTGGACCCCACACTTTATTTGTTCAGCTTTGTACACAATGTGTAATGGCTGGCATGCTAATAAGGACAAAGACAAACTACTTCTTTCAGTTCCAACAAGATGGAGCAAGCCCAAATCTGAAAAAGATTGTTACTTCTGTCAAATAAACTTTGAGGGTATCAACCAATCAACACGATATAAAATTGTGTATCCAAACGTTAGTAGCATGTTGAAACCTGAATGTACGAAACAACTATTTCAAAATAAAGATTTAATAACCGATAGTTTTAGTACAAAGTACAAAGACAATGATGACGGAAACATAAATTTTACCAGCGAAGACGAAGAGGACGAAGAAGAAGAAATATAAGTAGAAGATGGTCATTCTGATAATGATTTTAGAAAAAAAAAAAAAAGACAATATAGTTACACAGAAATATAAACAAGCTGAACTAAACGATCTTGTCAGAAATTTAGGTTTGTCAAAGGAAACTGCGGAGTTTTTAGCTACTTATTCAAAACAAAGAAATCTTACAGTAGAAACAAAAGTGACAACATATCGAGACAGAGAACAAAATTAAAAAAATGTTTTTCCCATATTGCTGATTCATCATTCTTCTACTGTAGTGATGTTGATAAATTAATGAATAAAATAAAAGAGAAGGTATACAGAGTTCAAGAATAAAGACTATTTATTGATTCTTCCAAGAGACAACTAAAAGCAGTTTTACTTCATAACACGAACAAATTTTCTAAGAATAGGTTGAACATTAAGTACAAAAACCCTAAGATAATAAAGTAGAACAGACCTCGGATTCAAATTCAGTGACTCAAAAAACATAAAAATACCGTGGCATGATCAAAAAAATATTTTTTTCATTTTTCAGGAGGTATGGTCATGGGGTTAAGTAGTTATAGGATTATAGGGTTGCATAGTTATAAAGTTTGTGAATTACAGTGTCTTATGGTTAGAGTTTTATTTTAACAAGGGGATTTGGGATTAACTACACATGGTTTTTGGTTTAAAAAAATTATTAGATTGAATTGAGAAGAAATTACTGGATTTTTAGGCTAAATTTTTTAAGTTATAAAAAATCCTATGGTGTAGGAATGAAATAGACCTTAGATTTAAATTTAGTGACCCAAAAAACATAAGACTTACATGGTCTGGTCAGAAGTTCAATTTTTTTCTTTTTTGTGGAGCTGTGTTATTATTTTCATTATCATCATTATCGTAAGGGGCCATTTATAAACTACGTAACGCCATTTAGGGGGGGGGGTAGGAATATGACGAATTGCGACATTAGGTTACGTGGGGGGAGAGAGAGTTTAATTAAAAGTAACGTAACTTTACTTTATGCCACGAAAATTAAACAAAATTAAATGCACTATTATATTTTTCTAAAGAGAGTGCGTAATTGCGAGTTTCTCAGTCGTGCCACGCTAGGCGCTGTATTTTACGTGTATACTAGTGACACTTCTACCAACCTACTCGTATTATACGTTGATCATGCAGCAGGGTTTTGTTTTTCTTGTTGACAAGTTGCGACAAAAAAATCAGTCGATAGCAGAGTATTGACACACGCATGACAAAAAAACAGTTTTTTGTTTTAATTGTGACACAAGTGCAGTATATCATTTAATATTACCATTTTAAGTTTAGTGTAAAGTGTATTATTTAATGTGCAAAGCATATTTATTTTGTAATGTCTTGGTATACAAAATCGTATGAAGCTTACAAACAGCGTAATGCAAATAA
This sequence comes from Copidosoma floridanum, assembly GCF_036245765.1. Classification (NCBI taxonomy): domain Eukaryota; kingdom Metazoa; phylum Arthropoda; class Insecta; order Hymenoptera; family Encyrtidae; genus Copidosoma; species Copidosoma floridanum. Next base: position 6,416,376 of record NW_028321904.1, on the reverse strand, counting down.
TTTTTCTGGAGAAAAAATCCAATGAAACGTAGACGAATTATAAAAAAGTCTTAAAGAGGACAAAAAATTTTTTCCAGGTGACGTGAAGAAGAAAATCAAGAAACTTCTTTAAGAAAACACAAAAAAAGTTGCAGAAAAAATTATTTTCTTTACACGGCAAGGAAGATTAATCTTCATTCAAAAAATTTTTTGTGTTATCCAAGCTATAAATAAAACTTGAAATAAATTTTGTATGATCTACACTGACGTTAACATTATTATTATTAATAAGAAAATGCAATTGAAAAAATACTTTCTTTTTTTCAGAAATCTGTAAGTAAACAAGCTCCCGATGCTAGTCCTTTTGTTTGCGGTACCTCAAACTCTGAGTCAGTATCGAATACGGTACTGATTTTGCGAAAACCACTTCATGCTCAAGTCCAAAATCCTCATAAGAGTAATAAAATATGTATCAGCAAATATTAGCACGCATATGAACTTTCAATTTTCAAATCTGGATTGAAACAATGTAATACAATCCAAACGAAAAGAAACATTTTTTTTTCAAACTTTTAATCATACTTTAACAAAATGTGATTTTAATTAAGACTTTAATTTTAACATTTTCTACGCGTTAACGAGTTAATTTTATAATCATAAAAATAATCATTTCAAATAAGAAATTGAGCGTGAAAAGAGAACGCCTATCATATGGAACAATGGCGAAGAAGATGAGAAAATTCGTAGCCCTAGCGTAAATCACCAATACTCTCCTCCCGCACAAGAGAGTATTAGGACCAAAATAAATTTATTAAGAAAACGGTAAGTTGTAGCTGTAGAGGCTTGTGACTCCGGTCTTCAATCAGAAAATGTACAAAAGAATATAGAGAAAACAAAAAAAAATTGAAAAATTCTAGAAAAATGCTGACAGCAACAATTAATACAGCTAAACGCCAAAAAAATACCAAGATAAACGTCAGTAAGGGCTTTAAAAATAGCGATTAATCGACCAGATATTTATTCACCTAGATCTAGAAATTAAATTATCGTATCTCATAAATAATAATTTTACAGATGATTTAGCTTCCTTTCAAGTAATTAATAATATACACGAGTAGCTAGTAGCACTTTTTTTAAGTGCATGTGATGTAAAGTTTAAAGTAAAATCTTATCAAATAATAAATTAAATAAATAACTCAATTTTTATTTCAAAAAAAAAAACAAAAATTTTTATGGGAAAAAGTTACGTAACATTTACTAGGCAAAAAGGGCGGTCTGGCAAAACGTTACAATTAGTGACGTAAAGGTAATGGAGGAAATCAAAAAAGACCAAAAACAGCGTAACGTAGCTTATGAATGGCTCCTAATAATGGTTATCGTCATAACCATTAATACCATGATTATTATTATCATTATTGTCGTCGTTATCGTCATGATTATCATGAACATCATTATTATCATTATTCTTATCATTATCAATATCAAAATCATTTTTATTATCATCATTATCATCATTATCATCGTTACATTTATAATCATCATTACAATTTTTATAATCATTATTATCATCGTCGTCATCACCATCATCGCCAGTATTACTATCGTAATCATTATTATTACCATTATCATCTTCATTATTATAATCATAATTATCACTTTTAACGTTATGACTAACACTATCATCATGATCATCATTAAAATTATTAATTTAGTCATTATCTTTATCATCAGAGTAATTATTATAACCATTATCATCCATATTATTATTATCATGATCATCGTCGTTATTATCATTATTATGAATATTATCATTATCTTTATCATTATAATCATCATCTTCATTTTTATTACCATTATTTGTATCATTATTTTTACTATTATTATTATCATTATTATTACTATCATTATTATTATTATTTATTAGTTTTATTATGATCGTCATCTTTATAATCGTTTTATAATCATTTGATTCATCATAATATTTATTATCGACATTATTATCATCATAATTATCATTATAATTATCATTATAGACATTTTTTAAATTATTAAATCAAGTATTACCACCATGATGATCCTTATTAACATCATTGTTAAGAAGATAATTATTATAATTATTGTTATCATAATTATGATTTTTACCTTTATTTTGAGTATTATTATCAGTATCATGATTATCATAACATTTATTATCATCATCAGCATTATTGTTATAATCATTGTTATCATTAACATAATCATAATAATCATCGTCATTACTATCTTACTCTTTATTATTTTCATTATTATCATTAATATCATTACTAACATTATTATCGTCGTCATCATTATGATTATTATCGATATCATAAAACTTATGATCACTATCATCATCATCATCATTATCATCATTATCATCATCATCATCGTCATCATCATCATTATCATCATTATGATCATCATCATCATAATAAATATAATCATTATTATTATCATCATCAATATCATCATTACTATTATTTTGATTATTATCATCATTATCGGTTTACGTTTATGATTATTACTATTATTATTATTATAATTATGATCATTATCACAATCGTTGTCTTTATCAAAATCATCATTATCATTATCGTTATCATCGCCATTATTATCATTGTCATCATTATCGTCATCATCGTTATTGTCATCACCGTAATTATTATTATGACTATCATTTTCATGACCATGACAATATTTATTATTATTATTTTAATCATGATTTTTATTATTATTTTTTTAATTATAGACATTTTCTTTACCATCAGCATCTTTATTATCACTATTATTATCTTTATAATCATTATCATGATCATTGTCATTAACATTATCATTTTTTTTGTTATTATTATTAGAATTATAATTATCATTATCATCCTATATATTATACTCATAATTATAATTATTATTACGCACGCTACCACTATCATTGTCATAACCATTATCATAATTATTATAATTATCAACATTTTTGTCATAATTATCATTATTATTATTATTATTTTAATTATTCTTATTTTAATTATTACTATCATCGTTGTTTTACCATGTTAATTATGATTAATAACATTATTATTATCATTATCACCTTTATTATGATTCCTATTATTATTTTATTTTTCATTATTATCGTCATCATCGTCTATGTCAGCATTATTCTTCTCATTATTATTATAATAATCAATATCGCTATTAACACTCTTAATACCATTTTAATTATTATCATTATCATTACGACTGAAATTATTATAATTATTAGTATTATTACTATAACCATCATAATTATTGTGATTATCAACATAATTTTTCTCGTCAGTATTATTTCTATGACTATCATCATTATCATGATCATCATTATTATCATTATCTTCATCATTTTCATTGACATCATCATCATTATTATCAGGTTTTTTATTTTTATAATTATAATTAACATTATAACTATAATTTTTATTAATTTTATTGTTATTATGATTATTTTTATTAAAATAATATTTATTATCATAATGATCTTTATTATTATCATCGTTGACAGCATTATTTTTATCATCATCGTTACTATAATTATCATTATTATTATCATGATCATTGTTTTCATTATTATCATCACCATAATCATTATCATCGTCATTATTATTATTATCGTTATTTTCATTGTCATCGTTAATATTATCATCGTCGACATAATAATTATTATTAACACTATAATAATTATTATTATTATTATCACTATTATCATCACCATACTAATTATAATCATTATCATGTTCATTAACATTTTATAAATACCATTTTTATTGTCATTGTCATTATTGTCATTATCATTATCATCTTTACCAGCATTATAATCATCTAATCATAATTGTTATTATTCTCATAATTGACATAGTCATTATTAGGATAACCATGATGATTTTTGCTGTCGTGGTCATTATTATCGTTAATATTATCTTAATCAACATTATTATCACTATTGTTATTAAAGTTATTACTATTATTATTATAACTCTTATAATTATCATATTTAGCATTATTACTATTATTTTTATTAATATTATTTTTATTATTATCATTATTATGCTCATTATTATTATTATTCTGTTATATTTGTTATCATCGTCATTATTACTATCATCGTTATTATTATTATTATCCTTATTCTCAGTATTACCAATATAATTATTACTAATATTATTAGTATAACAATTTTCATCGTAATAATTATAACCATTTTGTTTATTATCTTGATTGTTATTTTTATTATTATTATTATTATTATTATTATTACCATAACTACTACCATGATCATTCTCGTCATCATTGTCATTAACTTTATTGTTCAAATTATCATTATTATTATCACCATTTTCATGATTAATATTTTTATTATTATAATCATCGTTGTCATTATTATTGTTATTATTGTCATCATCATCATCTTTATGGTCGTCATCAGCATTATCAGTAGCATTGATATTATTCTCTTCATCGTTATTATCATCGTCATCACCCTTATAATCATCCTTATCATCATTATTATTATAATGATTATTGTTATTATCGCCATCATTGTAATTCTTATTTTCGTCGTCAGCATTATTGTCATCATTATTATCACTATGATCTTTATTATTGTTGTCGTTGTTATCATCATTATTATGATTATTATTCTTAATATTATCATTGTTCTTATTTTCGTTTTCGTTATTATCGTCTTAATTTTTATCTTCGTCATTATTATTTGTATTATTATTATTATTACCATTATTCTTTTTATGCTTATTTATCAGTCATTATTGTTATTGTCTTTATTGTCAATAGTGTCATTAGCATGATTGACATGATCGTAATTACACTTATCGTAATCATTGTTACTGTCGTCATTGTCATTACCGCCATCATTATCATCTTTAATATCATCATTTTTATAATGCTTAATTATCATTATTATTATAACTATGATTATCATTGTAACTATCATCATTATAATTATTATTATTCACATTAATATCGTGTTTCTAAGACATGGTATTATTATTATTATCATTATTATTAAAATTTTTATTAATATTACCATCATTATTACCGTTATCATTATTGTCATTATTATTATAATCATCATCATCATCATCATCATCATCATCATCATCATCATCATCATCATCATCATTATCATCACGTTTATTATTGTCGTTATTATTATTATCATAATCACCTTCATCATTAACCTATTAGTGTAACTATTGTTATTCAAATCATAAGCATAATCATTACAACCAGCTTTATCGTTATAGTTATTGTAATGCATTTATATTATTATCATCAATATTATTGTTTATTTAATTATGGACATCTCAAATGTTATCACTTTCATTATTATTATTTGTTAGATTATCATTATTTTTTTCAAGATCATTATCAGTTTTAGCATTAACACAATTTTTTTTATCACTATCTTAGTTAATATTATTATCATTGTTCTCATGATTGTTGTTTTTTCTATCATTGTAACTATATTTTTTCTTATAATTATTATCATTATCAATAATATATATATATAATGATAATAATTCTGCTTTTTATCATTATCATAACCGTTATTATCATATGATCGACATTACCTTTTAATTATTAGTGTTACTATTATTATTTTTAGCATTTTTTTTATCATTTGCGCTATATTTATTATTGTACTAATCATCTTTACTATTGTCATTGTTACTATCTCTATTCTTATTACATCTGCCAGCATAATTGTTACCATTGTTAATGTTGTGATCATTATAATGGTTAACAGTATGGATATTAATATTATGATTTTTATTTAAACATTCGTTTTTATAAGTATTTCTATTATTACTATTATAATTGCCATTAGTATTGTGTTTTTATTATTATTATTTCTTTATTAATGCAATTGTTTTCTTTTGTTATCTGTTATTTTATAATTATATTTACTAATAGAATTGTTAAAAATATGATTATTTCCTTGTCATTAATATAATAGTCATTATTTCAATTATTTTACTTTTTCTCATCGTCATTACCTTAAGTGTCGTAATTTATATGCCTGTTATCATAATTCTTAAAATTTTCAACATTATTGGTTTTGATATTATCATTATAATTAGTATCGTCATTATCATCGTCATTATTATAACTTTACTATTATATAAGAATAAGTTTTACTATCTTACTTGATCTTATCCTAGTTGTCTTTATTATTATTATCATTTTTATTATTTTCGTAATTGTTATCATTATCATTGTCATCACCATTATGTTTGTCATTATCATTATTATTGTTATATTAATTTTTATTATAATTATTCTTATTATTATTATTATTATAGTTATCATTAAAAGAATAATTATCATGTATATTATCATTGTAACAATGATTATTATAATTATTATTAGTATGCTTATCATCATGATTATTTTTATTATTATTTTTATCAATTTTTTTTTTTCGAAGTCGTCCAAATTGCCTTTTTTTACAATGGAAGGGCGTTACAACCCTTTTCTTTCTCGAACCTGTTATAACCATATTCTTTGAACTCGCAAGACTTTTCTCCTGAGATACCTAGCTCGGAGTTTTCTCTCGTGTTTATACTTCAAGTCGGGGCCTCGGAGGGTAAAGCTTTTCTTTTACGCTTTCTTCAGTGTTTCGTTATTAATGCATCTTGTAACTTTTGCATTTTCTAAGATATTTCCTAGTTTTCGTCATGTAATTAAGCTGCTCTATTCTGTTTATTTAAATAGGAGGAGAAAAATAACAAGCAGATGCTTCTCAGCGCAAGCCCAAACCCGGCCACCCTCAACAAAGGCGCAAGGAGCGTACCTACTTTAAAGCCCGTGGGGCGAAAACCTAGGCTGCCGAGGTACAAATGCTCATTGGTAAAAAGGTGGGATAGCAAAGCGGCCCTTAGGATTCTGCCCACTTCTAAGTACCCACGCAAGCCCCCATACTGCACACTGATTACCCCGCTACCATACCTTAAAAGCCCAGGCCCAAGAAAAAAAAAAAAATGTAGGGTAGTGAAAGTGAAGCACCCGAAAGCATAAGATGCTGGGCCACAACCACTCATTGGTAGGAAGGTGATAGACCGAAGCAAATTAAGGTCGTCTGTACGCACTTAAGCACCCATGCAAGTTCCAATCCAGCACGCCAACCATCTCGTGTCCAGGCCCTGGTGGCCCCACCCTCAAGGCCCAACCACCACCCCTCCTGAACCCTTCGAGTGCCGCAGTAAAAACAATACTTCACGCCCCCACGATGGCACCAGATCCACGCTATCACCACCTCCACTCGGTCATCCAGAAAACCGTTCTTTGTTTTGGCCTGCAGAAGTGTAGGTATGTATTGGCGTACTGTAGTCAATCTTTCTTCGTTAAGTAGCATTTTATCTATGAAGTTGTCACGATATAAAGTTTCAATCCTTTCCTACCTTCGTTTATCTTGCTACTTAATGCAGTCAAAGAAGAAATGTTCTGAGTTGTCTTTGTCGTAGCCACAGTACTTGCAAGCAGCCGTCTTTGTTTTCTGCATCTTGTTGAGGTACGAGCAAAAATACGCGTGTTAAGAGGAATTGGATAAGGTAGTAATCTACTTTCCTGTGTTTTCGCTTAGTCCATTCCTTGACATCTTTTATCGGGCGTGCCGTCCATCTACCTCTAGTTTTCTCTTGCCATTCATATTGCCAGCGTTTCCAGGTGATTCTCTGGGCGTTTTTTGGCCTCAGTTCTCCCTAGATTCTGCTCGATAAGGTGCTTTAATCGTCTTTCCCTCGCAAGGAGGTCGATGGGGATTACGCCCGCTATCACCATTATCGCAGACTCTGAGACCGTGCAACAGGCACAGGCTATCCTTAAGGCTCCTATTCTTTAAAGTTTGCTAATACTCACTCTCTTCTTTTTGACGTCTATCTAATCTTCTTATATTTTAGCCCCATACAAAATAATAGACTGGTCCGTAGACATAAAAAGCCTGCGATTTTCAGGTCTTAGACCTCTAACTTTCGGCATGATTCGGCTTAATGCCACTACTCTTGCCACTGCCTTGTTTGCTGCTTACCTAAGGTGGATCCAAAACGTGAGCTTTTCATCCAACGTGACCCCTAGGTGATTTACGGCATCCTTCGTCATTACTTTTTTCCCTTGTATCTTGAGAGTTATAATGGTATCTATCTCTTTTCTCATCAATAGTACAATCTCCGTCTTTCCTGCTGCAACTTCGAGTCCATGATTCTCCATCCATAGAGTAGTCCGTCGTACGACACGTTCTAGAGATCGAGTATAAGTCCCTGGAATGCGCCTGCAGTTATTTTCTTTTTAGTTTCGCCTTCTGTTGTCATATAGGTCAAGAAGCACATCTTACGATAGTCTCTCAACACCAACTCTTAAGAGATAGTCTGGTGTTCTAAATGTGTGCTTCAGAGCGTGAAGCATGTCTTTTTATCTTGCTTAGTTAGAGGCGTTTTTTACAACCCAGGTCACCAAAAGAAAGAAGGGTCTTGCTCCATGGTATTTGTCTTGACTGCTTTGAACTGCTTTTACTACTTCTTCTATTGCTCCTATGGTGGACCTTCCTATCCTGAATACCTGTTGGATAAGTCTCCCACGTTTTGTATGGCCTGTTGAAGACGGGCCTTAAGTAGCATTTTGTATAACTCTTCAGGCATGTCCAGCATACATAACGGCCTGAAAGATGACGGAGAGTTAAGCTCCCTCTTGCCTGTATTCATCAGTACCAGCCGTGTGTTTTTCCAGGGGGTTGGGAATAACCATGCATTGTATAGGTATTAAGAGCAGCTGTAGGTTTTTTGCTACCACTGTCTTAATGATTTCTGCCGGAATACCATCTGGTTCAGGAGTTTTTACGTTCTTAAGCGACTTGGCTGCTAGCTTCAGTTCCTTCTGGGTAAATAAAGGTACGTCTTGTATTAGCTCTAAGTCTTCTTAATCCTCGAGTTCTGGATGCGTTGGGAATAGCGTATCCACAATATGCCTCATTTTATCCACGTTTATGTTTGCAGTTGGTGCCAGTCTTCCCAGTTTTAACATCACTATCTCGTATGCACTGCCCCAGAGATCGTTATTTATTTTCTAGCACAGAGTCTGCCAGCACTGCTTTTTGCTGTTCCTTGTAGCAGCTTGCATCGTTCTTCTAGTAAGCTGGTACTTGGAGTACCAGTACAAAGTACCTTTGTCCGGCCTCTGGTCTGTTTCCGGCTCTTTGATAGAGTTGTCTGTGTTCGAGACATTGGCGTCTCAATTCCACAATCTTCTTCTTTTACCAGTAAGTTGAGCGTTTGCCGTTCCATCTTTTTCCGCCAAGACATCGATTACAGAGTTGGTGACGCACTTTTCCGAAAAGAAACGAGTTCTAGGTTAAAGTCCTGGTCGAGGTGGCTCTTTTTTTAATTGCTACGTATGACAATGTTTTTACAAACTTTAGTTTTAACTGAAAAATTTGAGTTGCCTTGGCAGTCATGTGTTAGATGAAAAATGTCAATAAATTTAAATAGTTTCATTTAATAGATACCCATCAATAAATTAGGGTAAATAATAATATTCTTACATATTATACGTAATGTTAAGATGTTTTTTTTTGTTATAATTATTTTTTAAATGAAGATGCTGTTCTTAATTTTTTCTTCATTTTTTATTTCTCCTTGTATATTATACTATTTTCAACTATATTCTAATACTCAGTCCGGTGTATCAACTTTTTTCTGTGCTACTTATACTTTTCTAAGCTTTAATTTCCTAAGCCAATTATTAGAGAATAATATTATTTTTATAATAAGGGTATTTTTGATGCGATAGTAGCGTGATGCTATTAAATTTTTTATTATAGATAGTAGAAAGTATTTACTAGTGTACGATATTTGATACTATATTTAACATAGTTACTTGATTTCCAGAATATGATTTAATATAACAAAAACATTGAAATATTCTGTGTACTATTTGCAATGTTTATTTTAGAACTATTAAAGTCTTGAAGAATTAAATTACTTTTAATGATTTTTTTTCATCTGACTTTACTTCTGAAAAGGCCTTCTTTGTTTAATTAAAATCTAATAAGAGTCTAATAGTTTCATGACTTGTCATCTTTTTTTTGATGCAAATTTGATGTTTTGCCTGTCCATGCCATTAACAATTTCTTTTATTTTGAGAAATAATATAATAAATTAATGCTTTACATAATTAAGTGTTCTTCGACCCACTTGGACTATATATAATACTAAACATATTATTTTGTCGTTTACAAAGAATATCAAATATTTTTTCTGGTCAATATTCAATCTAATACACATTAGCTTAAGCACTTTGTTACTGAAACGTTCTTATTTATGAGAATCATTGTTTCTTTTTATTTACTTTTTTTTTGTAGATGAAGTAAAGTGCCCGATTCACCTTCTGGTTCTTAAATCGACCTAATATGTATAGGACCTTAACTATTTTCAACATCAGGCAAAATTTTTTTTAATAACTCCGTCCATTTTTCCAACAACGCATCATTTTAAATGTTTTTTAAAGTACAAAACCAAACTTGATACTGTCTAAATTGTGATGGTAAGATAACAGCGATTGCTTTTTAAGAAACAAATTTCTTTGTATCATCATCTATTAAACACATTGCAATTAAAATACATTTAAATGGTGTAAATGTTATTCCATTATATACTTTAATATCTTTTTATTTCAAAATTTCAGCCCTCTTAGATTATAATTAATTTCGGTAGTTAAATAACTTTATATCAATCACATGTACTTCTACACATACAATAAGTAACTACCTTAGATCATCCTCATACTAGGTTAAAAAATTGTTTTTTTTACTAAAAAATAAAATTTGTAAGTGCTTCCACTTTCTGCTTGGACATAATTATAAGGTACTCCTGTGAATGGATCCTGCTTAAAAAAAAAAAAAAAAAAAAAAACTAAGGAAGCATTATTATGCACATATTTTTAAGAATGCTTTCTTATAAAATTTATTTATGAAGTAATTATTATGCGTTTGAATTTAGAAATGCAATGAAACATGAAACTAATTTTTTAAAACGACAGAAGACAAATATGTAAACGTCAAAAAATATTTTTACAATAAATCAGTAAATAGAATATCATAAGGTTAAGCATAACAGAATAAAATTGAAAATTTTTTTAAAAGTGTGTGAGTACAATTTTTGTAATGTGTAGTTTTCAATAATTATAACTAAAATAATGGTCTTAGGGCTTGTAAAACAACCAAAAACAAAAAAAAGCCTTTGTGAAGAGGTATTTAACTCGTAGTTATGATCTGTTTACAGAGGATTGGCACGCAAAGCGTGGAGAATGATGAAGCCTTACTAGTAAATATGTTTATATATGCTAGTGAAGAGATAACTCTGAGGCCCGTTACTCACTTACCCCCTATTCTTAGCTTTTAAAATTTCGAAACCTTTTTATTTTTTATTTAATTTTTTTTTACAATGTTTTCAAAAAAAGTCATCTCATTGAAAAGGTTATTAGAATTAGTACACCATTACACCCATTTGGAATGAATGAATAAATGTGTATATTACGGCACATACTTGTAGGTATTAACTAAGAAATTATTATACTTGTAAATAAATAATTAGTGCAAGAAAAATTGAGCCCATATGTATATTTGCTTTATGGATCCTCACGAGGGAAGGGGTTTTATGCTGCTCCCAATCCAGTTCAGTCGTGTAGAGGTAGAAGGGGTTTACGGCGGAAAATAAATGTAACGCAAATGTGCGATACAAATTTATACAATATATTTACAGTGCTTAAATTATGAAAATGTGCTCAAGTGAAGGCAAGCGGAGAGAAGCTTTCTCTGCCGCCGCGGCGCGCTAACTAACTTACTATGCTCGCAGAGCAATATTTATAGAGACAAAAGTTAAAGTAGAAATTCTAGTACATTGATAAATAAAGGTACAAGAGTAAAGGTAAAACGGTCTCTTGGGCATTGCAAATGTACGCGATGATAAAGGCGTATGATCGGAAAATTACTTCAACTTTAATATAAGAATAACGAACGTGGCGCAATTTAAATTTAGAAAAGGTTTGTCAGCAAATATTCAGGTATAAAACTGAACGATGAATAACGTAAAAAAATGGATAAACGAGTTTTTTTGTAATTTTTTCGTAATTCTAGAAAGATTACTCTAAATTATAATTTTTCAAGTAACAATGCATGTAAGACTATAAAATTTTGAAAAATTTTAGGCTACAACAGAAACGAAAATGAGTTATATGAAACCTAGTAGGGCTTCTTCCAATAAACAAAAAAATTTACCTAACGTAAAATTGTACCTTTTTTCTTATCATATGGTAGGTATAAGAAACGATTAGAATGTGACGTTTCGAAAAAAAAAAAAAATGTGATGAAAAGGGTGTAGACATACCCACTCATATACGTGTATGTACTACAGGAAAATAAAACTGTAATGTTATTTTATATACTATCCAGAATTTCAACCTTAATCAATACCTTTGTTGAGAAAGTTCTTAATTATAACACAATTAATTGTTATTTAGACAGAAACTGACGAAACAGAAAAAACACGAATTTAAGTTATTAAGCAGTTGATCTGTGGTGTGGATAACTAGATATTTCATTATTATATATAACGGATTTGAAGAAATTGATTTGATAAATAGCTAATTTCTCTTGTGGGCTACCTGAAACACAGCATGTGTTACATTTGACAAATTATGAGTCCTTAAAATACTTAGATAGTTACGTGGCTCATCGATTTTAAGTAAAATGTCATTATTTAGGACAACCAGCAGAGCCCTTAATCAGTTTACAAGTCTGTTCAGACTTAATTAAGTATTTATCAAAAGAAGGATTAACGATGCCATCTGACACAATATTTCATATGACTAAAATAATAGAAGTATGTTTTCTTAATTTTTATGGTAATGATACCTTATTAGGAGAAAGTTACATTTTTCAAAAAAGTAGCCAGATTAACTTAGTTGAAACTAACTGAAGAGTCCGAGAATTTTTTGCCGTAAGAAATTCTGCTTTTATTAGTAGAAACATCAATGTACACCAGACTGAGGCACTTAAATAAAGCAGCAGTATCTCATACTTCAAGATTCAAAATAAGAGGGTTGTATAAATCCTGTTTTTGACTAGATACTTATTTTTTAAAGCGTATTTTGTAAATAGAATTTTAATATTCACCTATAGTATACAGCAATACATTTTTTTTTAAGAAAACTCCACCTTCATTAAATTGAAAAAAAATTGCTGATCCACATGCTTCCTTTTAAGTCAGCATTCATAAAATATGTATATGTCAGCAAGTATAATATAACAATGAAATTATAGTTAAACAATAATTTTATTAACTTCATACATTTATTGACTATGAACTATGCAAGAGCATTTTGCACAATTCCATACTTTTGCTAATATAAATAAAGTAAATTCTTATTATCGACTTTAAATGAGTTAACGTCAAAAGTTTTTTTTCAACCAATATTTTTTATTTCCAAATTATCATCACGTTCTATTGAAATTTAAATTTCATTTTTATTTCTGCAACTTTATGACGCAATATACAATTAGTTATCCAAAGACAGTCATTTTACAAATATAATCCAACATTATTAAAATTTTGACCTTGAGACTTATTGATGGTCATTGAAAATTCTAAAACTCAAGGAAATTATTTCTGTATAAAATAAAAGGTAATGTTAATGAATTTTCTGTATAAAGAATTCTTATGGAATAAAAACTCTCTTTCCAACTTTTTTCCAGTTATTATTTTTACTGAAATACTGTATTTAAGTAATTTTGTTAAGATCTTTACCGAAAATATAGAAACAAGCATTGGTTATTTTTTATCCATGTGGTACTTGAATTGATTAAACTTTTTCTTTTCTAATATCTAGTAATACTTTTAAAATGTTTTATTAACTAAAAAAATAATAATATTAAGTTTTAAAATAAGTAACATTGATTAAAGGCATTACAATTTAACATTTTTTTGTATAATACTGTTTTTATTACTATTTTTTTACTTAGAAGAATCTGTTTGAAATCGTCTTCTGAAACAATTAATTTACTACCAAAATGAATATTTGTATCATATAAATCAACTAATTTTCTCTCAACTATTTCTTAAGCTTTGTTGAAACCTTCAAGCATCTTCCCGTACAATTAAATTTACTTGTTTAAACTTTTTTTTCAGACTCGAGTTCCAAGAACGAACTTTCTACATTGTTTAAGTCTTATGGTAAACGAAATGTTCTCTGACGAGTTATTTATTTTGTAAGTAATATTAAAGCTATACCAGTTCATGCCATGGATAAATTCTTTTTTTCACGAGAAGTAAAATAATAAATTAATGTTTTATGTAGAAATACTTTTTTTTAACCTCCTGGGCCATTTATTAAAAAAAATTGTATCTGTTTGTTTATATATAAATATAAATTTACGATAAGAGAAATTAAGTATAGCCAGAAAGTATAACCACCATTTTTCCATGTATACATACATGCACACACACGTGCGTGCGTGCGCGCGTGTGTGTGCGTGCATATAAAAAGTTTAATAATATACATGTTTATGAAGAGGTTACTTATGTGGACGATCACATGTATGTCAGGGTAATTATGAGGACAAAAGTGGAATTATGTGGACGTCCGCATAAGTCTACCATGTTATTAATATATATGTTAGAAGCACGTGAAGTTCGCATATGTCACAATCTTTAACCATATATATATATATAAAAAACCTTTTACCATAAATCTCTCTGTTATTCAGCAGAAACACTGCTACATAATTGTCACTTGATCTGACTGTATAGAAAAGTGGGCCTTTGAACCACCTGTTTTTTCACATCGTGGTCATAGTGTATTTGTGGTGACAAATACTACCGCCTCAATGCTCCTACTATTTTTGACAAATTCTCTACTTCTTATTTGCATGACTACTTAGTTTTTCTGTTAATAATGCTAATTTTGACCCTTTAAAATATTATTTTATGTCTCTTGGTTCTTGAAAAGGCAATTGTAGCCTTACATTACAATTATTTTGAGTTAGTTAATTCCTACTGGCCCAGCTTACTTCGTGTTTTCTTCTTGTATATTCCTCTCTATGCTAACACTTATAACTTGAAAAAGAACGATCAGAGAAAAATTGACTGGTCCGTTGAAGCTCTTCAAACCTTTGAAGAGATTAAAAGTGACCTAGTCAGTGCTTGCACCGTCACTCATAGCTTTTTAAATACCCCAATATGTCTTATGACTGATGCATCAGACTTTCCTACGGGAGCAAAACTTAAATAATTGTTAAATGGAGTCTAAAATTCTTTGGGCTTTTTTTTGAGTTATTGCTCTTACAGCTCAACTTAATAGTTTATCATTTATACTGAACACTTACTTGGTTCAGACAACGTTGTAGCAAATGCACTATTTTGAATAGAAACAAGAAGTCTTTTAGCTGATACTGATCTTGTTAGTCCTACCAGCTCCATCCAAGCCTCTACTCGAGTCACATGATTTATCTGACAACAGAAATCGAAATACCTTAACTTATTTAGAACCAGTAAAATGACATGAACTTTAAATCACTGCCTGAGTTGATTAAGTTCTTAAAAAGTTTTAAAAGCATTAAACTATATCATATTCATGATTTTTCTGTGATTTGACTAAAAAAACGTTGTCCTTACATTTTTAAAACTCTACCCAAACGCATCTTTGACATCTACTACTCATCTTTTCATTTTGGCACTCAGTTAACTGATCAGCTAATTAGATGATACTATGTTCTGCCTGGCTGAATATGTACCTTAACATTAGAGTTTGGTGTCAGAAATATCTTGAAAACTAAAAAGTCTTACGTCAAGTCAAAAATTATTATTGTCAACTTCTTGCCCAAAACAATAGGTTACGCCTTGTCCACATAGACAATGTTAGCCCATTCAAGATTTGTGACAGCTACTTGTATGTACTCGCAATTTTTATTTTCTTGTTGGATAGAAACTGTTCCCCTTTAGGATATTAAAGTTTTTACTGTATTCCGTGCTTTTCGAAAAATTTGTCTTCGATCGAGACTCACAATTTTGATCTGCCATTTTCAAGGTCTCCCTTTTTTTCAAGGGGTGCTGATAAAAAAGAACTGCAGCTTCCCATCTTGCTACCAACGTACTCACTGAGTGCTAGCACTGTAGATTTAAAGCTGCTTTTATGTGCCTTAACAGTAGACACTAGGTCAAATGTTTACAAACAGTTTTTCTAAGGCTACAAACGACCATTCAGAGTTATACCAGAGCTTCACTAGCTTAATATTTATATGAAGCTACTCTTCTAATTCCAGATAAATTTTTCGTCCCTCATGACTTCTTTGCAAACTTTTAAGTCTTTCTTAAAGACTATCGTCAACACATGAGGAAACTCAAAGTTATGCCGGTAGAACATCGCTACAAATTACGTTTGTTCTTCTTAAATAACCTACGTTCTTGCTCTCATATCTTCTGCCACTCTTATGCGACAGAATCACTTAAGCGACCATACTCCAGTCGCTACAAGGTAACTCAACGAATTTTTAATTTTCGTAACGAAATTGACATGGATAAAGCTCCTAAAGTTTCTTGTACCAATCAACTAAAACACGCTTATTTTGTTTGATAAGATCCCTGCAGTCTAATCCTTGATCTTGCGATTATTAAAACTCAGCCTGCCAAGCCCACACTGGTTTCTAAGACTTGTCTAGGTAGTAAGCAGGGAATCAAATAGCAAGCTATTACTGCCACTAAACATAGTTGTAATAAGTTTTAATGTTTTCTGAATTTGATCTGATAATGTAATAAGTTAACCCATAATACTTCTCAAGTATTCAAAAATTTTACTGCAAAATTTGTAATAACGAAAAAAAAAAACTAATTGCATGAATTTTTATCTAATACATAACCCAAATTTTAGTAAGCGTTACTGTTTGTAACTTATGTGACTAATTTATAATCCTATGGCTAAAAATATTATCTTTTAATAATTTTTTCAAAACTATTTTAGAAACAAACGTTTTTATAAAAACTACAAAATTTTTTCCTCACCCTCTAGATAAAATGTTTATAATTAAATAATTTTAACTTTAATTGTTTATTTTAATGAACTATTATCATGCTAATTTCATACAGACTTTCAACCGTTCGCTATAATTAAATCGCACAGTTCTTGTAACGATTGTGGAAAAATAAAGTTCCTTTGTATAATACTGTGGTACTAAGGGGGAGTATGTGAGGACTTCGTTACGTCAGAACAAAATGGGGACAATTTTCTACTCCTCTAGCTCTGTTAAAATAAGAGTTATTGGGTTCTTGTCTAAAATTTATCAAAATTTATCATATTGTCCAAAAAATTCCATGTCTTTAACTATTAAGAAAAGCTGTTATTGAACCATTACTATAACGATTATTTTTTGCAGATCCTCATTAGAGAATTACTCTAGCGTACCGTAGCGTAGGCTTCGTCAAGTAAGCGAGAACTTAGCTTTAGCCTACGATCAAATAATCCAGGGGGATGCTTTTGAGTCGTTGCGCAGCCCTTTTTATATACTATAAGCTACTGTGTAACTAGCAATGTTTACCAAAAAGTAGTCAACACTACCTGGCAAGTAGTAGGCAATACTATCAAGCATAAAGTATGAAATTGGAACTGTATGCGACATTTTAAAAATTAAAGTGATGTAAAACAATTGAAATGAATGAATAGTGGTTATTTTAATAATTATTGATTAATAGAATGATACTCCAGACAGTAATAAACCCTTTTGTTCCAGGGTTTGTAAAAAATTTGTGTAGCAGTGGCAGAGCTACATGAGTTAAAGTAGATATCACTCTCAATATAAATGTTCACGATCGTTCATGCATCGATTCTCCATGAATAAAGGTCTGCGGTTTCATACACATTGACACTCGTACTACTTTATTCAGTGTCTTTTCGCTACATGTATATTCTCACTTTATCTCAATCCTCTGAGTTGTTTCAGAATATTCCGGTGGACTTGTTCACTCTAGTTATCTCGTTAGCATTGGACGGCGCAACGCTCTGATTGTGTCGTATGTTAGACTCCGGGCCTGTAGTGAACTGTGGAGTTGTCGATGGTGGCAGGTTGGAGTGTGCTTTGAGTTGAAAAACGTTAAACTTCGTGGTAGCTGGGCCCATAAAGCCCAGATAGAGGCCACATAAGCTCCAATGGGATAGAGTCTATCTTATTTTTACGTAAAGCTGGCACAAAACTGTTTCAGATTTACTGTCGATACATGGAGCCACTCGTCTAAGTTGGCTTAAAATGATCTAGCTAACTTATCTATTTTGTTCACATGCTTGCGCAATGGTTAATTTAATCATCTAATCAAGCCTAGCAGGTTTTTTCTTTTTCTTTCTAAGTTAGTCCTACAATCTGACATAAAATAAGAGCGTCAGTCCCGAAGAGAAGCATTGGCGTAATGTAAAGTACTGATGCTGGTGTGATGAAAAGGGAGTTTGATCATGGTCAGCAATCAGCCTCCTTTATGCGTGTGAGTCTATATTGGTGCGTCTTTCAACGTAGAGTTGGAGTTTAAGTCCTGAAGAGGAGCATCAACGTAATGCGAAGTACTGATGCTGGTGTATCGAAGCAGGCGTTCAAGCGTGGACGGCGATCAGTCTCCTTTTTTTAGGTGAGCTTAGGTGGTACGTCATCTGACGTGAAGTTGAAGCATGAGTTTCAAAGAGGAGTATTGGAATGATGTGAAGTATTGATACTAGTGTGTCAAAGCAAGCATTCGAGCATAGACGGCAGACAGTCCTCTCTGTACAGGTGAGCTTGGATTGGTGTGTTGTTCAATGTGGAGTTGTTTGATCTGGTCAGATTGAGGTCTCTACCTGTTCCTGCAAGGATGAAAATTCCATCTATTGACCCTCTGCTTTTTGAGTAAAAAAAATTTTATTCCAACAGTAGCTGGGGGAGCTGGAAGGGAGGAAATTAGGGTGGTTGGGAATCCCCTTCGAGGATGTCAAATTGGCTGTGAAGATTAATCAACAGTGAGGACGTTAGTTAAGAGGCTCTAGGCGTGGTGAGGCAGTGCATTTTCTGGATTCCAATGCCACCGTTGGAGCTGATGCCACTGGTGGGTAGTTAAACAGTAACTCACAGCAGTCAAGGAGAGCCCGTTTATATATTTGTCAGATTCTCACAGAATTTAGACAATAATTACATGTGATGCAGACAATGATGGAAAGAGTGGGTGAAGTAAGAGCCGACACACTAAGTTTAACGTGGTATTAAACATTGGTGTTTTATTAAAATTTATTAGCACTCTGGCCACTGCCATAGCATAGGTCTTGTGAAGTGAGCGAGAACCTAGCTTTGGTTTACGATTAAATGATCTGGGTTGATGCTTTTGGGTCGCCAAACAGTTCTTTTTATAGACTACAAGCTACTTTATTACTTGCCACGTTTACCAAAACCTAGTTGTTGCCAGCTAGCGAGCGGTAGGTGGTACCATCAAGTTCAAAGTTTAAAATTAAAACTGCGCACGACATTAAAAAAATCAAATTTATGTAAAACTATTAATGCTTATGAATAGAGGTTATTTTGATAAATAATTATTAATAGAATAACACCCCAGACAGTTACAAACTGACTCATTTTCCATATCATGAAATTTTTAAGAAGTAAGTAAGAATGACAAAAATATCCTCCTTAGGTGTGGATCGAACACACAACCTCTTGTTAACTAAACGATGGCTCTACCACTTGAGCTACCAAGAAGCCATAAATTCACTTGCACCGTGGGTTCAAATCAATTCTCCTAAATGATTTTTTGAGATGTTTTACCTTAAGCTTGGTTTCAATAGATAAATTTAAAAATAATTTTAATGCTTGGTAATCAATTTAAAGTTTAATGTGATTCTACGAGATGTGTAAGCAACGTGCAATCATAATTTTAAACCTTAAGTATATTTGCTATCCATTAAATAAAAGTACCACTATTTTTACATGTGCTAATTCATATGACGATTGATTTTTAAATGTAGCATGTGTATCTCGTAGAGTTATATATATATAATAGGCATGATGATTCTATTAAAAAATAACTTTACTGTCATTTCATTCATCGTTAGTCTTTTATATAATTTTTTGATAAGATCTTAGATGTTTTACTTCTTCCAGACGTTTCACTAGGATAAGTAATTTTTTGTGTGTCTGATTATCAACGATTTGTTAAGACTTAACAAATAAATTTCCTATTAAAAAATTTAATGTAAATAAATGTATATTATATATATTATACATATATTAAAAAAAAAGTTTTATATATTTACAATTTTTTTTTTTTAATTGCTTTCTTGACCCAAAATGATTGTTTGCATTTTGTCGTCTTAGTAACATGAATTTGTAACCAATCCATTCCAAGTCAAAGTTAGAATTGCATTGACTACCACCTTTGTATTTTTGTGCTGTGCTTATATTTTCAGTTTGAAAACACATGTCAGTCCAAACTATTGGTTTACCTATACCATTAGTAGAGAATAGGCTTAGAGGCTTAGTTCTAATACATTAATGCTTATGTTTAAGCAAAAAAATTCATGTATCTAAACACAACTTTCTGGTTGGTTGTAATAATTTTGTGAATGTACTATAATACTTCCAAGGAACGTTGTCCTGCATCCCCCAAAGATGTATCGAAAACTATACTAGGCTAAGGTTTTCTTAGAACTTACAGTGAAGGTTCTCCTTGAATATTAACAAATATATTTTCATTTGTGCATGGTTATTATTTTTTGCTTTTGAAAACAATTGCTAAAAGTGTAATTTGTAGCGTTCTTATCTTATTACTATGATATGGCGTATTTCTAAGGAATTGATTCTTGTGATTGTATATGATCCGAAGAAACTATTATTACATTTTTTATACGATTTGCAGAACAAGAAATAATGTCCTCAGAATGTTTATCTGTTATTCTAAAAGAGCTAAAGGCATTACTCAGTATCACTGTGAATGCCTTAGCTGCATTAAAACAGCTAGACCGTCCTACTTCTCATTTGGTGCTCATAATATGGAAGTTTAACGCACGGGCTCAGCGAAAATGAGAGTCCTTGCAGGGCTCCGCCTACCGTTGCTGCGATAAAGCTCTTCATCAAGTAACGTATTTTAACGCTTAAGATTGTTGACACCACTGCAGAGATGTTGACTTGCAAGAAGGCCGGAAGCAGCTCTGCCATTGCGCACAACAGCGTAAGAGATAAATGTCACTTGTACAAGAGCAAGAATTTTGTTATGTCCTGCGTTGATGTAACGACAAAAGTCCTCAAGAAAGAAAGCAAGTCGTGGAAGCTAAGGGCGAATGCATTAAGTGCTTAAGTATGCACAAGCTTGTATGCTGCAAGTCAAGTAAGCATTGTCAGACAACGGCGACCACCATTCCATGCAGCACGAGACTGCAACGTCTGTGCACTTTTCAACATCTGCTTGGCCAGCGGCGCTCACCAAAGTATGCCACATTAATTACAACTGGTTTGCTTCGTCAGTCAACTCTACGTTACTCCCTACTGTCTTAGTCAAGACGCAAGATCCTGACGGTCGCACACACGTGGCACGTGCTGTGCTAGACAGTGGCTCACAGCAATCATTCGTCGCAAAAATCTTGCTAAAAAAGCTCGAGCTTACGAGAAAATCTACAACTTGCGAGATCGCTGGCGTTGGCTTCTCTGAAGGTCCGCAAGTTCACGGGAAAGCTAGCCTCACTCTTACTTCGACAAATGGCAGTAACGCGAAGATAATGCTCGATGCCTTAGCAAATACAGACCTGGCATACTCAAGCTTTCCAATAATTGGAACTATCTACAGGGCCTAGAGTTGGCCGACGACTTTCGTAAGAACCCTGTGGAGATCGAGTTGCTGCTCGCAGCTGACGTATTTTTCCAAGTATTGCAAAAAGGCTTACGAGTCGGACCAGCAGGAACACTTTCACCTCAGTGTACTATCTTCGGCTGGGAGCTCTATGGTTCTGTACATACATAAACATCGCTAGTGCTTGCTTTTTATTTAGTGACTTAGATAAAGACCTTTTTTCTATTCTCTTGTTTACATTCGTAGTTTATGTATTTATACACCGGCAGGTGATATATTGAATTTAAGCGTTATATTTATTACGTTACGTTTACAACAACATTCTTTTCCTTACAATAGAAATGCTTTATTTATCCCCACGATATCTTTACATGCAAAATTAAGACAAACACTTTCACATGTATTAAGCTCATGTTTATCTTTTCTTAACCACTGGTTATTTACTTAATATTTATATGTATATATATATATATATTATTTCGAAGAATAAGCCCAAAATGCTTGAGGCATTCGAATTTAACTGTTTTGCGCAACTGTCAGTCAGCTCACGGCCGCTGTTGAGAACGCTTCTCTCACAGCGAGCATTTGTAACTAATTTTATTAATAAATGTGTCCATAATTATACGTAACGTAATAGTTTGTTAATCGCTGATCCCGATTTCTACTTGCGACAATTACCATTCCAGCATCACTTCCTGGCGCAAGCAATGTTGCACCATTAATTCAATTTATAATAAGCTTAAAAAATATCGTTTATGATTATTTAGATATACTACGTTTAATCTACCTATTTAAATATTTTTTATTATTTTTTTTTTTACCCCAAATACTTAGTTTACTATAAAAAGTTTTATATTCTAAAATGTTCACATAAATTAGTTGATTAAACTTATTTTTAATATTATGTATTTGTATACTTGCTTTGTAAATTCGTAAATTAAAGATTTAAAGTTTTCATTAAAATAACAGTTTACGAGTTTAAAAAAAAAACTTTTTCAAGTGTTCTCTCTTATAAAAGAATTGAATACGAATTTCTTCGCAAAAAAATAAATTTTGTTCCAAAATATATATTTCCGCATTACAAACATTTTCTAAATTTCTGTAAAATATATCTAAGGCTTTTTTAGAAAATTTAAAGCTTCATTCTTGATAAATAAATCATATTCTTGTTATTTTTGTTATTGTTTATGTAATTTTTAAAATACGCTTTCGATATTTGTTTGGTCTAACAAAAGTCTAAAATTTCAATGAGTTATCATACCTCTTAGAAGCACTAATGAGGCTATACCAGTCCAAGCCTTTGAAAAATTTTTTTACCTTGAGAAATAAAATAATAACTCTGTTTCATGTAATGAGGTTTCTTCAAATCTCTAGAATCGTTGTTAGAAAATATTTTATAATTTTATTCAAAATTTGTATAAGACATTTGTTTTATTATCACCTACATCCATGTTCAAAGAGTCAAGTACTTCTTTACTAAAAGATACTTCTCTATTTAAATAATATGATGTATCTTTACTTGTTTGAGGATGGTTCGATTTAAATATTTATATGATCATAATTCTGAGTCTTAAATTTTGTAAATATATAAAAAAATGTGATTATCTCTATTATTAACAGAATTTTTTGTTTATTTTTATACTTCTTTCATATTTTATTATCTTGATTATCTTACAGAACTAAAAACCATGCAAGAAATTATTCTAATTAATAAAAAAGCCCAAAAGTAATTGCGTCTTCGAAAGTATGATTAGTTTTAGAATCACCATCAACATCACCCATTGCAGTTGCAGTATATTTGAACTTTTAGTAATTAATTGCTTTGTATGTTTTTATTTTTTTTAAGGATGTTGCAGTTTTAATTGAGCTTAAAATAAGTTGAGAAAACCGTTTATAATCCTTTGTAGATATTTTGTTGAATCTAACGGTATTCAAAAATCTTTCTATAATTTTATAGTTTTGCAAAATAGTAATTTTTATTAAATGACATCTAAGCTGTTCTGTATACTTAAAAGTCTTATACGACTTTCAAGTTTGTTTTCATCCTGTATAAGTTTTTGTTTGTTCCCAAGGTAGACGGTTACATTTACCACTGTATTACTTCTAGCACAAATAAAAAATCCTTGTAATCCACAAGCGGCTTTTACTAGACCCACATGTCTTGCATCAATATGACTACTTATTTAAATAAATTTGTATTTTTCTTTGTCTCTCAATTGCTAGGTTCTTATGAACAATCTGTTACTACCACTGTAAATAAAGTCATCAACTTATTTTATTTTTTTGATTAGTATACTACATTAAAAGTTAACGTAGCATTTATATTTTATCAATAAAAATTTATAATAAAAAACAAGCTTCTTACTGTCTTCTAAATTCATATTTTTTGTCCAAGTTTGGTATATATATTTATCTGACGTGTCACTTGCTCATTTGCATCGTGAATAACCGTTTGTTTGAAATATATTTTTAAATATAGTACATTTGTAAAAGGTGTTGAAAAATTTTTAGTTTTTATCTTATTAAAATGAGCCGTACAAGAACTGTATTTTATATAAAAACTGTGAAGCATGTTTTTCATGACAAATCTTATATGTTTTGCGTTACTCGAAAAAATTTAAGAAGCGATAAGTATATTTATTAGTTCAGACATGATAATTTTCTTAACAGGACAAAAAGTTATTAAAGCGTGTGCATGAGGTAGACCATGTTTTTTAAATCTTTACCCTGATAGTGCTTCTGCATATATTTTGGACTTTTCGTATATTAAGACAATGGTATGAAGAAATAAAATTATTTTTCATTTTAATGTAAAGTTTTTTAAAATATAAGATGGCCTATTAGTAACTGGATTGAATAACCCGTAATAGAATATAATTTTTAAACTTTCGGGATCACATCTCAAATTATTAATATTAGGGCATTTGATTGTGATATAAGAATTCATAAGAATTTTTTAAGTCAATCTTTTTTTTTATCATAACGGTCTTAAGTTCTTGCTACCTAATTTGCAAGACAGTCTGTATCTATGATATTAAAACATAGTAAGTTTTCTATTTTTTGTTGAGTAATTTTAAATGTTACCAGTACTCTAGTGAAAATATTTAAAAGTTAAAATAATGGCTTTATAACTCAATAATTAAATTAAGAAAGTTTACTTGAAAATTTTTTTTTAGGATAGTTATCTGGTAATTATTGAGCACATACACAAAGATTAAAATGTTCTGAAAGTTCTAAGATTTAATCTATAATAGAAGCACATTCTACTGTTATTTGTTTGTTGTATGTATAATTTTGTGACCATTTTGTTGTAAAAAGATCGTCTTATAGTTCGATAATTTTGTCTACGTATGTAATTTTAAGTAAATGTTAGTAATTTTGGATGTTCAATTTTTTTTCATAATCTTTGTCAAAGCTTCAAAATGCTATTTGATAAAATTATAGTTTTAGATAAGATTAATTTACTTGATGTACCTCATATTCATAATAAGGCTGCATTGGCTAGAAAAAGTTCCTTACACAATTAACTTTGTAATATATATTGATGCACATGTTTGTGAATGTGGACATAGAAGGGTGAGTGTATGTGTGGGTATGTCGATGAATAAAAAGCGAATGAATGTATATACATACATGTTACGTACATATACGCTTTGATAAAGTGTGTATACATATCGGGGCTTGTAAGGATCTGTAAGATTACCATTAGGTTCTCTGAAAATCATGTGGGGGGTTGTCAAAATGGTAGGAGGTTTGGAAGAAAATAGGGGTCTATTGAGAATAAAATTGTATTTACTAACCTTTTTTTAATGTAAAGCTTATACGTAAATCAAATGTAATGGATCTAATTCAATTTACTGATAAGGTAATTTTTTATTTCATTACTTAAGTAAATTAAAAGTGAAATGATATGCATATATATATATTTAAATAAAATGTATACATAATGGTCAGAAAAGATTGGTAAAAAGAAAATTCAAGGGGGTAGTGGGTGGTCCGTGAGGGGTTTGCAGTGTGTGATGGGGGGTTTTGACAAGAATTTCAGTGTGTTAAGATAATAGAGTAAGTTACAGAGTTTTAACTTATTTCTTATGTGTTAATGGTGGGCCGTGGGTGGTGGGCCGTGGAATTCAGGTATTGTGTGAGGGCTGTTAGGGGTGTGTGGAAAGCTTTGGTGGTTGTTTAGAATTCCCCACCTATTTAACTATATAATATAAAAAGATATATTGACATTATGTATATATTTGCATATTTTTTGTACACGTGTCTTTATAGTAGAGCTTTTATTAGTCTCTTCTAATAAAAAAATATTCATACAATTTTTTTTTTTTTTTTAATTCTTTTTTTTCGTAAACAATAATATTTGTGCATGTGTTTATTAACACCCCACCCATAAGTTCCTAATAAATCACTTATAAAGGATATTCTCTTTATTTTTTAACAAATGTGTCATAGTAAATATTGTAATAAAATCAGAATAAAAAAAAAAAACGTACTTAAAATTCAGGAACAGAAGTTGGAGTAAGAGCTTAGAAAGTTTTTTAATTCATAATTATTCCTGCGTTATGAAAAATTTGTGCTGCGTAAGTACAAGAATCTGGCTTAAGAAAGTACAAATACTCATTAAATGCATACACATTAAGCGTATACGTTTCAACCTTCGAGATTAAGTTATAACCATCAATGCTCGAGTATGGCATGCATACGTACACACTGAAAGTGCGGACACCACAGACTGTAGGCACATGTGCATGCTATCAGGTGGAACACACATGATATACATACCGTCATAAGTTGACAGATCAGAGATTGAAATTGCATACACTTCAACCACTAGATTCAGAGAAATTATTATTACTTGGAACTGTGAGAGTCCAAAGTTGTAATAGCTATCCACAGACAGCTTTAATAAATGCGTTAAATTCATGCTTCTACTTCCTGAAGTTCCTTATTTTCTCACAATATACGTTTATTCCCGTGTACGTACTTAGCATGGAAAGTGCGTACGGTGGATTGAGGTGGATAAGTATATATCTATATTATTATATATTTATAAAAGTGTCCCCATAGGTCACTTTCTATTAAAATATATTTATATAAGAACGTACGTTTTAGTAAATTAACTTTCTTATTTTTCGTAAGTATAATAAAGGTGCTTAATTTAAGCCATGTATTTAAACCACGTCTGGTTATAAATTAAGTAAACAGATTAAAATGCATACTATCGCAATACAATTTGTCATTACAAAAAAATAATAAAAGTATAAAAATAATAGAAATAATCATAAAAATAGCTCTTGGTTGGAAAAAGGCGAAGATATGAAGTGCCAATTATAGAAAACGTAAGTATAATTTGTTATACATGAATAGATAATTGGATTTAGCAAGTAAGGAGACAATACTTAAATGTAATAGTATGTATTTAGAGTACGTATAAAAAACAGTGTAATAAGAGCCGTATACCTGTCAACATCGCAGTCAAAACGCTCGTAATGCTCTGCTCACTGGTGTTATAATTTCGATAGATAAGCCGTTTCTTGGTTGCATGACTAAGTAAACGCCCTCCTATTCCGTGTTAAATCACACTTTTCTTGTTTTTAGAAGACGCATCTTTCTTCTTATGGTGACGCTTGGATCTTTGTATTTCAGATATCGCCGTCTTCAAAAAATGGTGAATGAGAGCCACTGCTTCTTATTATTTAATCATGGTGTTCTTTGAAGACTCTGTTTTCTATACTAGGACGTAATAAATAAACATAAGTTTGCGTTTCTCTTTTACACATTAAAAACATCGGACTTTTTCTGGTAGTACAATGAGGAGCGCTGTGATAATCGAAAAGGAAAATATTTATAGCATCATCCAAGGATTTTCCTCCTTTCACAATCCTTATTACTTTGTGTTTAAAAACACCTACTCAATTTTCTGCAGCACCGTTAGTAGCTGGATGATGCAATTGCAAAAAATAATGCGTAATTCCCAATTCTCTTAAAAAATCATTGAAAAGCTCACTTGTCGATTTATCCATGACCAATTTTAATGGCAAACCCCATGTTAAAAATATACCCTTAAATTTATTAATCAATTTTTTAGCGCTAAAGTCAGACCCAAAATTAATAATTTCAGGCCACTTGGAATGTGCATCAATGATAATACGAAACATACGGCCAAAAAATGGACCAGGAAAATCAGCACGAATTCTTTTCCATGATGAATCTGGCCAAGGCCATGGTGTTAGTTGGGCACGGGATATCATTTTGTGTTCTTCTAAGCATATTTGACATGTTTGCCTTAACGCATGCATATCATGGTCAATATTTGGCCACCAAACATACAAACGTGCCATCATTTTCATTGTAACCATGGCTAAGTGTGACTCGTGCAATTCTTTTAAGACTATCAAACGTAATGATTCTGAGATAACTACTCAATAACCCCATAGCAAGCAATTTTCTTCAATCGTAAGTTCTAATCGCTTTTCAAAATATTGTTTTTCTTCCACAGTTACGTTTTTAAAGTCTGTAGTCCAGCCTTTAGTAGTATATCATTTAATGTTTGACAAAATGTTTCTTTTTCTGTTTTAGAATCGATCTCATGAAAATCTACCATACCTAATTTTTTAGAATTATAATTTACATGTGTAAAATCAGTTTCAAAAACATTCGTATTATTATTTATAGACAACCGCGATAATGCGTCACAATTTCCATTTTGCTCCAACTTAATGTATTCTATTTTATACTTTACACTGGATAAAATATATGCTCATTGCTACAAACGACTGGTAGCTGTCAATGGAATTCCAATATTTAGACTAAAAATGTATTGCAAGGACTTGCGGTCTGTTTGCAGTGTAATCTCCTTCACAAATATATAACCATAAAAACGCCTGAAACCAAAAGAAATCGCTCATGCTGCTTTGTCTATAACAGCGCGTTGTACTTTTTTGAGGGAATCTTTTTAGAAGCGTAAGCGATTGGTTGCTCCATTCCATTTTAATGTACATATGAAAGCACTGCTGACAGACCATAAGCTGATGTGTCGTATGCTAGTACTAACAGTCGACTAGCATCATAATGAGTTAATACTAGCAGCGAAATCAGTTCACTTTTCACCCACATAAATGCACGCTTACATTTGTTTGTCTATTAAAAAATTTCTTTATTTGTGCATTCGTACAGTGCATACGAATTCTTAGCACGATACTGCAAAAAACGTAAATAAAAGTTTATTAGTTCTAAGAAAGAAAATAGTTGCTTTTTGTCATTTGGCCAAGGTGCTTTGACCATAGCTGCTACTTTTATTTTCGATTTATGCAAACCTAATTCGTTTGTAACGAACCCTAGTAACTCTAATCTTGTCTGCATTATTTTACACTCTTTTTTTCTCATCCACAAATTATAATTCTGTAGTCACTAGCAAACTAATCGCAAATTTTCTAAGTGTTCTTCATCATTCTGTCCTGTTACGTAGACATTGTCTTAGTAAGCAACAGTTCCTGAAATACCTTCAATAACGATATTGATTATTGATTAAAACTCGCCAGAGCAGACCGATACTCTTTCTGGCATCTTTGTATAAGCATGTGAGCCCTTATGTGTATTCATTGTCAGATATTTTTTACAGTTTTTAGCAGCCAGATATTGCATATACGATTGTGGCATGTCTAACTCTGTCAATTTTTACCCGTTTTTTAGTACCACAAAAACTTCTTCTATGTGTGGTAATGCATTTCTACTTGTTACTATATTTTGATTTAAGGTGAGCTTAAAGTCACTACAAATGCACAATTTTCCATCACTTTTAACTATAGGTATAGTATAACTCGATACTGAGGTTATATAGCGTACCTATAGGCAATAATACATGCGTTTCGTACCCATATAATTCACTGTTCGTTTTGCTTAACATCAATTTTTTAAACAACAGGTTCTTGTTTCCTTCAAAATCACAGTAACGAATGTGCTTGTTTCTACTTCTAACTTTACTTTTCACGAATTAATTTTAAATTCTAAGTACATAGGATTTGATGCCAATTGACCTGCGATATTTACATTCAGAATTTTATTCTATTTGAAATTACTTAAGATATTTACTTCCCTTTTGGTTTTACAGAAACAAATTATTGATCGCATACAAATCGCTTTGTCCTACGCCCTGTTGACTTTTTCCTTCTTCACTGTCTTTCTCAAAAAAATTAATCACCAGTGCTTTTTCTGTAAACACGCTGTTTGAAGAAGTCCTTTCTTGTTTAAAAATTACGGACATTGAACGGATGTACACAAGACATTGCCCGGTGATTTAACTTGCTACAGCAATAACAAATTAATTCTGTGTTGTTACCTGTGCCCAACGTAGGTTTACCTCCTTTTCGTATAATAGCTTCTCTCGAGTTCTTTCTCTGCTTTACTAAACCTGCTAAAATTTCAGCCTCTTACCATGAAAATTTCTTGCTGCTTGGAATTTTCCATTGAGACCTTACTAGTGTAAATTTCAGCGCTTTCTATAGCTGTTGCGTTTTTTAAAGCATTTCCAAACGTTAGTCTAGTTTTTTTAAATAATTCCACTTTAAGGTAAATGTACCAAACGTTGGCCATCTTAGTAGACCTATTTCTCAAGTACTTGATAAATATAAAAAAAAGTAAAATTTCAAGTCCTAATTAAGATTATTTTAAAGTTATAACACTATTTTTAAATGTACTGAAAAAAATGATTTTTTGCATACACAGAAAAAAGCTTTTATTTATTATTTGACATGATGGAATGTCCCAATTCTTGACCACTGTAAAAGAAACTTGTCCCTGTGGCCGAGACTTCAAGTCCCAATAACTGGCCAGTCGTATGAATTGTACGCAATTAACATTAGCCAGTTATTATGACACACTAAAAATAAGATTACGTAGACAGATATCCCAAAGCCTGGTCAGCCAACCAAAATCACTTTAAAGAAACACTTTTTTCTAATTTTCTGGTTAAAGTATTATCAAGATAACTCTTAACAATAAAATAATTATAATTTTTAAGCGTGAATATTAATGAAAATATTTTTTACAGCTGAAAAAATTTTTGCAAATTGTAAAAATTGTAATTTTGGCCAGTCTTTGTGACCAATTTTGTGGTAGCCAGGCATTGGTATATTTTCCTATTAAATGGTTTTGGTACAACATGATAACACCTGATATAAATATCTTTTAGTATACCGGACATAAAATTGCGAGGTATAACATTTTATCAGTAAATTTCTTGTCTTTTCAATGTATCGGTGTATATGATGTAAAAATATTTACGATGATTCGGAACGAGATATACCTATATGTGGATAACAAGTACATATGGTAGTTTACAAAATAGTTGAACATATTATTTTATATAGATTATTTTCAGATAGTTGCGTATGGCCAACCTTGATGTTTACTTAAAATTTTTCGACTTGTTTGTATTACCCGTCCATAATTAAATATTCCTATTTAATGACGCAAACTTTATGACATAGGTTTTTCTTGATACACTTCTGATAAGTTTGTATAAAAAAATTCTTTATACATTTATATCATGTCTTACAAGCAAATAACTATGCATGCACTATATAGGATCATTTACATTTAACTTCATGTATATTATTTTATTCTTAGTATTTTGATGTATTCTTGGTATATAAGGTCTTATGAAATATGTCAGGTGAAAATAAACACATATATTTTTATAATTTTAGTCTTTAAATGGTGTCATATGGTGTTATTATATGATTCTCGTCTAATTTCTACTGGTTTGGTATTCAATGCGGATATGACTGACAATGTCAACATGAAACTTCTTGTCTGAAGGCCCACGGAGCTGAGCTTGCCAAAATACTGTGTTAATATTAAACGATTAACTACAATTGTGATACACACGTTTTGACGTGTGCTTCAATGTAATGGATTCACAAGATATCAATGGGTTTCCGCGTAACGTAGGTACATTTATATCAGTTCAACGATTTATATCAGTTTTTCTTTATTCGAATCTAATGTTGTTATTGCTCAGCGGTAACACGTCAGATTCAAATACCTGTGGACTTCGGTTCAATTCAAACTCACGGTAAAATTTTTCAAACTTAATTTTTAGGGTGGTTATTTAATATCAAGTTATGTAAGTGCGTGATGAATAATAATAATTGTTAGACTAAAATTTATAAGCCATATTACATTAAATAATCACTTAGTCATTGAGATATGATCTATATTAAGGCTCTTAAGTACGTAAAAACACATAAGATGTATGTAAAGATAGTCTAGTCAAAGGCAAGCTGCGAAAAATGGCACGTTTAATACGTTTTTCATTTTTACAAATGATTATTTTAAATTTCAATAAAGTATTTTTATTTGACTGAAAATATGTTTGAATTTTAAAATAGTGTATTAATCGAATTTCCCAAAAGATTTGAGTTCTAGTCAGACATCTTGACTTATTTTTAAAAAAATTCTCAATTTTCAGTCACGTATATTAATTAGCTAATCGTATAATTACAGGTGAAATATTTGAGTATGACCATGCGTGAAACATCATAAGCACGCTATAATATCATATCACACGTATTGTAATAATTTAGTGGATCCTAATAAATAATTTGGTAATGTAATTAATCTTATACGACATGATACAATTTTGTGTCAGCTCTATACTCTCCCTAAAAAAACCTATAAGCAATTGTAAGTCGTATGTTTAAATCGAAAAAAGTTTATATATTTTACAATACTGTTTAAGACTTGTATGATCCTATAAAGTTGACATGAAATTATCCTGGGATATTCATACGAAAACACTAATCAATATATTAGGTTTTGGTGCAAAGACACACATCCATAATCCTGATATAATTTTTTTTTATCGTGTTTTATCGGAACCATTCAACAGGGTTACCTTAATATCATAACTTATTATGCCACACCCAAATAAGTCCCTAAAAACCATATTGAGTTTCGTAAAATTGCAAATGAAGAGCTAATTTTCTTAATCTTACCATGAAATCAGCTATCGTCTCTGTTAGTTTTTGTTTAGACTTATGAAATTTACGGCGTTCCATGACATCAATCGCACAATGAGAAGTAATATAAGCAATTTCAGCCACGCGTTATTTTATGAGATAGGGTCACAATTTTACGTTAATCTCTATAAAATGTTATTTATTTGAAGCTATAGGTTCAAAAGTTATAAAATTTATTACTGTTTTTTTAGTAATCCAGAAAAACATCACACGTCTAAGCTGATTTACAACCCTCAACCTACTTAATTATGGATACAGCAAGCTAGCTCGATATTTGTCTTTAAATAGTTGAACTTTATACTACATACAGGCTGAAACAACCAACCACCAACCCCTTAACCCACTTAACCTTTAAAAGTCACCCCTACCAAACCAAAAACAGGCTATCCTACTTGACCCTAGGAACTGCGAGATTCCTCACCTATTTTTTTTTATAAATCTTGATTTTTCACTTCCAGTAATTATACCTACCTAACTACTCACTCCTTAACTCACCAAGCACCTAGAAACCACCCATGTCAAATCTTGAGCCGGTTAACTCACCTAACCCTGAAAATATCGAGTTTAGTCTCTTTTTTTCAAGAACTTAATAAAATCCACACTATAAGCCAGCTAACCGACCTAACCACCAACCCCACTACTAACTAAACCTCTAGCAACCATCTCTACCGATTCAAAAGCAGGCTAAGTAGGCTAACCCACCTAACCCTGTGCGCTGTGTGTTTACTTGCCTATTACTTTTTATAAAATTGGATTCCACACCTTGAGTGATCCAACCCACCTATTTACCTATCCCCTAACCCACTCACCCTGTAGAAAGCATCCCTGTCAAACCATAAGTAGGTTAACCTACGAAACTAACTATCCCCAACCTACTTAATCCCTAGGAACCGATCCGGCCAAACTATGAGCAGGCTTACCCAGCTAACCCAGGGAACTTTGGGTAGTTTTAAGAGGAAATCATTTTTAAAAATGAATTTGATCAGTCTCAACTCTTGTCATGTTTTTTTGTTCTTCGAAGTACACCCTTTCTACCTGAACCCTAATTATTCTTCGGTTGGGAGGATATTTGTTATGCTATGGACACGAAATCTAGAAGTTACGGTAGAATTTAACCATTTATATGGATATAATATGTGGCTTGTATAAAAATATACCATGAATAATAATTGTTTGAAGTGCTTTTATTTACCACCATTGATAGAGTTAGATTCAAGCCCCTTTACTACGTCAAAGTACCAGTCTTTAAAGAGGTTGTTTTGTTTTTCGTTTTTTTTTATTTTCTTCTTGTTTCTTTTTTGTTTTTTTTTTAATTTTTTAAAAATTTTTTCTTCTTCCATCTATTTTTATGGCTTTTTTTATTGTTATTTAAAATCTTCTTTCGAGCTTTAGAATTGATTTTTCTTCTTCCATCTATTTTTATGGCTTTTTTTATTGTTATTTAAAATCTTCTTTCGAGCTTTAGAATTATTATATTTAAAAAATGTAATGTGTACAAAAAATTGTAATACTTGTATTATTTCTTTTTAGAATTTTTTAAGCTTCTTCTGTCAACTGTCCAGATTTATTTTTCAACAATGTGTAAGCTTTTTATAAGTAGATCAGATAAAATCAAACAACATTTAACTGTATCTTCGTTAGTCTGCTTGCTTTCATACATTCTGCTATGTCGAGCTTAACTATTATAAAATGTTATATTATTAGCTTCTTGAGCCTCTACTGAAAAGAATCTAATAGGTCTCTCAAATGTTCTCATAATACGGCACCCATGTATTAGAACTTCGTGTACGGAAGACAGCAACTTGTAACATGGGTAGAGTTGTAAGCATTTTTTAGTAGTTGCCAAGCAATATTTTTAAAATGCGTCCAAATTAACTTCTTTTGTACAAGAAATGATTTGTACAACAACATACATTTTAGTTATTAATTTTTTTGTACACAAATAACTCCAGATTTATCTATTGAATTCAAAGTTTGATCTGTACTTCTTTTTGATGCTTTTTTGAAATCTAAATTATATAAAACATGAAATATATCCCATAAAATGAATCCAGCAGTGTTACATGTAAAATCCTCATTGATAAAATCCAGTCTCGCACTCAAGATTTAAGACATTAGTAATATTATTAATACCCTCAGATCCAACTCTACAAACGTTGCAGCAAGAAGAAGCTTTTTTTTTAGTCAAAACACTACACATTTTACCATTGATCAAGATTCATGTTATGTCAAATACTACATTAAATACCATTTCCATATATTCAAAGATGAATTTATTAATTTTCTTTAACAAAGCTGGAATATATTCGTCATTGTTCTCCATAACAGCATTGCTTTCTTTAGTAGATTTAAAATTTATTGGGTGTCAGTAAAATACAGATCAAGATTCTTTATTAACCTACAGAATTTTATTCTCTACAAATTTAAGTTCCAGAGGTACAAAATAACTAACAAATACACTTGCATCAGTGGTTGTTGTTTGATTAGCAGAAGTATCATCGCTCGAGGCTAGGTCATTAATGTCATCACTACGAAAATTTTATCTTTGTCTTGTCGTTTGTTGCCCTGAAGCTCCATCTATTTCCCAGTTGCTCACAACTACCAGACTTTTTGTTGCATTCGTCAAAATTTTTTTGATTTAGTGTCATTAAAATTCGTTTCAAAGTGTATCCGAGCAAAGATATAAAGTAAACTTTCGCTTCACTATTAGAACAAGTGATGTGCTCAGAGTAACAAGGTTTTTTAGCTTTTGCGATTACATAATAAGTAAAATAAAGTTTATTTCCGTGTATATTATAACTGTGGTCTCTTAGTTTTTCATATGATCGTTTTGTTAGACCTAAGTCCAAGAACATCGCTAATGCTTTGTTTACATCTTTAGTACTAAATAAATTTTGTTAAGTTTCCGTAGTATCATCCATTAAAGATGTCTGTTCTTTGAATTTTAGTGCTATTATCAGCTTCTCTTAAGAATTCTCTAAAGCAATTTCTTCAGCTGATGTATTGTTTGTTTCTAAACATCCTTTTTCATAATATGTACGAGGTCGACCTAACTAAAAAATTTTTAAAAAATCTTAAAAAGCATGTGAAGTTTTAGTGGTAAATGACGTATTCATGCTCAATTATAAAGACTCTATCATCATTAAGTTACTTTATCACGAAGACTTCATTTAGAAAAAAGTTGTAATTTGATTGAAAAGTGTCTTTTTTACCGAAAACATTTTGCCACTTTTCTTTCTATCTTTGAAAAAATGATTTAGTTAACTGCTCCTTACTTGCCTTGCATTTATTTTAGAAAAATAATGCTTTTCTTTAAGATCATTTACAATTGCATTCAGAATAGAATTTTGCTCGTTCGGATGTTTCCATATAAACTTACATAAATATGAGTACTTTACAGTTATGGGCTTTGTTCTATTTATTAAATGAGTTATATTTTTGGAAGACTAAACTGAAAGATTTTTTAAGAAATATATTAAAAACTTAGAAAATAAAAGTATTCACTTTATTAAATTTAATTTCATTTTTATGAAGGTTTCATTTTGTTAAGAAAATTTATGTATCCATTTCAATTTTTTAGTTTATAAATATAAATTCTTTATTTCACAGTAACAGATGTACAATATAAGAGAACAATTGTTACACATTTAAATTTTAAGTATGAGGTTGGAGTTATTGTGGTTCAGAGTGTATAAGTTTCAAGGCTTAAGGATTTTCTGTAGTAAGGTATAAAAACGTATGTGCATTTACTTTAGCAGAGTTCTATCATAGTTATTAATTCAATCGTATGGCAGAGGAATATTATTATAAGTTCTCGATTCAATCAAGATTTAGGTTTACCAATTTTGTAGGTTATAGCTTTAAGGTTAAGCAATTTGGAGTTAATAAGCTTAGGAGCAATAGATTTCCGATTGTGGGCTTACTATCTGCTGGCTTGGGAATAACGGGCGTACTATTTACACGTTCAAGGTTTGTTGATTGTATGAAAAGAAATTGGCAACTGAACTCACAGTGTCCAGGGTTAGGTGGGTTAGCCCACTTAGCCTGCTTGTGATTTGGCAGCGATGGTTGCTAGGGGCTCAGTGGGTTATGGGGTTGATGGTTAAGTGTGTTAGCTGGCTTATAGTGTGGAATTTATTTAGTTCTTGAAAAAAAGAGACTGAACTCGATGTTTCCATGGTTAGGTAAGTTAATCTGCTCGAGGTTTGACAAGGGTGATTTCTAGGGGCTTGGTGAGTTAAGGAATGGATGTATAGGTGGATAGGATCGCTTGAAGTAAGAACTACAACTTTATAAAAAAAAATAGGCGAGTAAACTTGCAGTTCCTAGGGTTAGGTAGGTTAACCTGTTTTTAGTTTGGTAGGGGTGACTTTTAAGGGTTAAGTAGGTTAGGGGGTTAGTGGTTGGCTGCTTTAGCCTACATGAAGTATACAATTTAATAAATTGAAAAAAATACCGAGCTAGCTTGCTGTATACATAGTTAGGTGGGTTGAGGGTTGTAAATAAGCTTAGACGTATGATATTTTTCTGGATTACTAAAAAAACAGTAATAAA
Organism: Copidosoma floridanum; assembly: GCF_036245765.1. Lineage (NCBI taxonomy): Eukaryota > Metazoa > Arthropoda > Insecta > Hymenoptera > Encyrtidae > Copidosoma > Copidosoma floridanum. The sequence continues at coordinate 6,378,923 of NW_028321904.1, read as the reverse complement.
TTTCATAAATCGTGCACCTGTAGCTGAAAATGAATAACATTTCAAAGAGAATAACAAAAATTCGTGAGCCTAATTCATAAAATAACGCGTGCCTAGAATTGTTTCCATTATTTGCCACTGTGCATTGATGCCGGTCTCAAATAATTATCCAACAGTCTTCTAAGTTCCGTGTACGACTTTTACAGTGGTCTCGTAGGTCTTCTTTTCATCTAACATCGTAAGTTAAACTGCTGCTTTTTTTTTGTCTTCAACATACTTTGCTTCAAAATATATTTCCAGTCGCTTTACGAAAGTCTCCCAATCACTTTTGTTAAGACAAAATTCTTACTTAATTTCTGACATTGCATTTATTTCACTCTCAGACTCTGAAATATCACTACTTTTTCCATTTCTATCACTTTTAATCTCTACGTTTTTTTTCTCTCCTACTTCCTGAACTTCTTTTTCTCTCGCTGCACTTTTTGATAATTTTTGCAAGTTGTCTAATTTTTGATTTTGCTTGAAACTCACACAACGTTTGATCAATTCTACTGTTATGTGCATTTTTCTTTAAATCATGTATCCAACCTCCTTGCTTATTTTTACTCATGGCATTTCATCCTCTTCGCCATTGTGATGTATGAATAGGTTATTGGGCTTAGCAAGTAAGTAAACATAACTTAATTGTAATAATATGTCCTTAGAGTACGTAAAAGATATAGTGCAATAAGAGCCGTACACCTACCAACATTGCAGTCAAAACGCTAGTATCGCTCTGTTCGCTGCAATTACAAAATCAATAGATAAACCGTCACTTGGTCTCATGACCAAGGAAATGCCCCCCTATTTCTCGTTACATCACATAACTTATTGTTACTGGAGTAAAGGACACATACTAAAAACATAGCGTAGTTAAGTGAAATAAGAAACATAACTTAAAAATAATTCAGAAGCTCATTTTCTTTTCAAATATAAACTTAAAAAACATTAACAATAGACAGTATCCGATAAATTGTAGTAATTTAAACTTGCTTGTAAGGACATGGTTAAACCTAAAAATATGTACATTGACAAATGTTTTGATTAAAAACATACATTAATTGCACAAAACCATAATCACCTCCTTTTATTATTGTAGATAAGTGACAATTATACCTTATTAGACTGAAAAACAGTCATCTGATTAAGACCAAAGAAGTTAATATACATTTTATTTCAAAAAATAGGGTTTCTTATGTAACTAAGTTATGTCCATGAGTTTTAAAACAAAATTAAAAACAGATTAGTGCTGGTGAGGGGAGCCTTGATAATTGTCTTAAATTATTTTCATCAACAAGCAGAGTAAAGTACGACTGTCAATATTGTAGGCATTAGCATGATGAATTATTTGAAGTTTGCCAGCCAAAAAAGTTCTCTCTTTACCTAACAACTGAAAGCCATCTTAGAGTGAGTTGGTATAGAGTAATACATGAGAGCCAGTCGATATTCCTATAAACAAACCTAACTAAGTCATTCATGGCTCTGTACAGTTTTGAACTAGATGTTGTACCAACTAAGTAGTAGGCCACCTACATGTAGTCAAAAAAAAAAAATAAAATACATAAAATTGAAAAAAAGGAAAAAAATTTTTAAAAAAGAAACCAGGTGGTATAATTGCGTCATGGGACCAACGGTAAAAATGAAGTTCTTTAAACATGAAATGAGTATAAGAACACACAATTTCTCAGGTAACAAGGGGGTCACCAGACCCATAGGAAGAACGAAGCTCTATACAAATAAGAACTCCATTTATGTAGTTCACTAAATCAAAAACTTGAAAAACGAATAAGAACGAATAAGAAAATTTAGTTCAGTACTCACGATGGTCTAACTTCGTGAGAACGTCATGCAATGATACAAAACTTACGAAGTTAAACTATCAAAAGTACTAAAGTTAATTTTCTTACTTTTTTTATTTATTCGTTTTTCAAGTTTTTGTCTTAGTGAACTACCTGAATGCAGTACTTATTTTTATAGGGCTTCATTCTTTCTATGAGTCTGGTGACACCCTTGTTACCTTAAAAATTGTGTGTCTTTATATTCATTTCATGTTTAAAAAACTTTGTTTTTACCGTGGGTCCCATGACCAATTTATACCCCCTGATTTGAAAAAAAAAATTTTTTTTTTCAGTTTCCTTTATTTAAATATTATTTTTCATTTTTAATTTTTCTATTTAATTTCCTTTTTTTATTTCTTTTTTATTTTTAATTTTTTTGTTCCATTAAATTTTTTCATGTCTTTTTAATTTTATTTTATTTTTTTTTACATTACATTTTATTAATTATTTTTTTTTTTTTTTTTTAATGCATTTCATTTTTTTTTTTTTTTTAAATTTTATTTGCTGTATTTCTATTTTATTCTTTTTTTTTTTTTTTTTATTCTCTTTCATTTTTTAACGTCTTTTCTGATCTTATTTTTTTTTTTTATTTCATTTTTTTTTTTTTTTAAATATTTTTTTCCATGTCATTCTTCTCATAATTTCGTATTTATTTATTTTAATTTTTCTTAATTTTAATTTTATGAATTTAATTTTATACCTTTCTTATTATTTTCATTTTTAATTATTCATCGTTGCATTTTGTTTAAATTTTTTTATTTAATTTTTGTACATAAATTTTTTTTCAATTATCTTTTTTCTTACTTATTTTTTTGCAATTGTATTGCCAGTTATTACAATTTTTGTTCTATTTTTACATAATTATTTAATGGCGTTTTGCCATTATTTGTTTATTAAATTTAAATAAGCACTCATAAAAATCATTTAAATGATACGTAATTTGAAATGTGTATGGATAATGATCTCACGTAATTAACATATTATTAATTTAATAAATGACCATATTTATATAACTATGTGATATTGTAACATAATTTTTATGTCAAATTAAAAATAAGTGCCCTTAAAAACCATTGATACGTTTTTTAACTGTATTGTATATGTTTATTTTATTATTCTATTGATTTATTAAATAATTAATCTGTAACAGTAATTATAAGCATTACTTTATTGCAAAAAAAGCTTAGGTTTAAAAAAAATCGGTCGGTATTTTATGTATCAAATGCACAAACAACTTATATTAAATGCGTAATAACCTGCCTTATTCGATTTAATCTACAGAACTATATTAATGGTCGTTAAATTTTTTGTTTTTTTTAATTTATTTTTTAGAAAAAAAAATTTTTTTCAAAACGAAAAGACTTCTTGTAACCGACTGTCATTTTATGAAAATCTGTCGTTTGTTTTTGAAATTCCAGCCTCCCAAGCACTTGACATAAAGAACTTCGTTTTAATAAAAAATCAAATAAGTAATTTGTCATTGATTCAATGTATTATCAGTGAATACACATGAAAATAAGAAATAAGTTACGAACCACACGATAAGTACAAGAAACCGAAGCTCTAAAGTCGGCAGCGCTTGTAGCAGAGCAAGTAAGGTACTTGTATGCAGGAGGTTGAGGGTTCAAATATCTTTATTAAAAAATGTTTTATTTTTTTTTTTTTCATTAGAATCATAAAAAAAAAGATTAAAAATTAAAGAAAAATCATTGTGGGAAAACAAAATTAAATTCCGTTTAAAAATTAATTGCTTCAGAGTGTGAAGGGGAATGGTAGGCCAAGGTGTGCAAGAGACTAGCGCAGCTTGGTTGGAAAATATAGGGTGAGGGGAAGTTGGTAGGGGATTGATAGTGAGGGTGATGGGATAAGGGGGAAAATACAATGAACTAGAAGAATTAGACCTTCCGTAAATAACTTCTGTTTCATACAAATTTGTCGTTTTTAAAGTTCCAGCCCCCTCCCGCAGTACGCGGCATAAAGCACTTCGTTCTAAGAATAACACTTTTTATTAATTTTTTAAGAAGACAGAGAGATAATAGATGTTGGCAGAGTTAATAAGAGTATCTAAAGTAGTAAACTTCGTTGCATACAACATTTAAGTGGCACTACGAGTTTAAGGATGATAAAATCTAGAGACTCAAGTTTTGCACCTCACGAACGTATAGAAGCTCAGTGCTACCTATCACAATCTTGAGAATTTTCAATTTATTAATATTGTGCAAAAAATAAGAGCTAACAAGTATCATGACTCTTATCTTGGTAAAATTAAAATGTTCTCAGTTTAACCTTAAACACAATGCCACAGCTTGCAGATTGCAAGTTGTCTTTTCTATTTCTTTTGTCGAATCACTAGGAGAACAACTTACATATGTTAAAAGGTCATCAGCATATTTCATACGTTTACAGAAACGAAAAGCCTTAGAGTGGTTAGTTAAGATTTGTAAAAGAAGGAAGCCAAGTATACTGTCTTGGTTCAGTTAATTTTCTCATCATTATCTGTCAATTTTCTTGCACCTAAAAAAGCTTAAGTCCCTCTTAAACGACTGCTTGATTTTAAGAAGGAGGAAAGACTTACAGGAGGTAAAAAATCCTTCGTTAAGAAACTTTTTTAGTAAACTTATGGGTAATAAGAAGTACAATGCCTTCAAACCCTCACAGCTTTATGACTTTTTCAACTTCAAAACAATGACCAACGGTGGTACTCTCATACTTTTGTATTTATATAAAAACAAAAACAACGTTTTTACCGTTCAGTCAACGTCCCAACCCTCATCAGTATAAAAAGTTCTGACGCTGATGAAAGGGATGTTACAAAAATATGACAGTATTACCGTTGGATATTGTTTTTAACTACTTAAAAACTGTAATTAGACGTCATATTTGGCTTTTTAATTTTATCATGAAATGACATAAGTTTGAAAACAAACTATGTTTAATACAGAATATTTGTACAATTAAAATTGACAGTATTCTAATTGACTTATCCTAGTAACTATTAGTAAAATACTTTAGGATACGAAAAATTTAACAGAAAACTTGACTTGTAATTAAAAAATGAGACAACTTTGGCTAGGAAGTGGCCAACAGACTAATGGCTACTAAAATACTGTAAGCATTATACCATTATTAAAACTATACTTTTTATTCATTTAAAAAGTTTTACGAATTTTGAGAGCTAAGCTGTCTACTTATTATTATACAATATAAGAGCGTAAAATGGCAAAAACGGCTTATTGTTTACTACTAGTATCCCAAACGAAGGCGACTAAAGAAATAATGGTAGAGTTGATGGAGCCAACCTATCTTTGAAGGAAGTTACTTAAGTCACGAAACTAAGAAGCAGGGTGAGGAGGCTAAGTTTTTTTTACATGGGAACTATTGGGCACTTATGTAAAACTTGATGAAACATTATCAGAGAGTAGTCGTTTAACTTTTTTTTTCTCTTAAAAGAAAAAGAGGTTAGTAGGAAGAAGGACCTTTAAAGTAATGCAATAAAAGTAATAGCGTAATAAAAATAATTTAACAACTGCAAGAAAAAGTTGAGCACCTCGTTTCTTAATAATTTTTCTTTTTAAATAATTTTACGGTGCAAGTCATTTTGTTAAAAGGAATAGAAAAATTTTTTTTTTTATTTCGGGCGCAGAACTTCTCTCACGATCCAAAAAAATGTTACTGAGATTTTTATAAAATTTTTTAAACCCTAAAAGCCTTTTGTATTTAGTAATTTTGCTAAATTTTTCAGGCTTTCACAGCACATAATCCGTTACACAACATACAATCTGTTACACAGCACATACAATTAATTATATGTTTGTATAACTTCAGGACCTTAAATACCAACGATGTTAAAAGCTTTAGTGCAGTAATGCGTAGGTGCACAATCGAAAACCAAATGAGACACACTTGTTTGTGGCTAAGATCATTGATGCAACATGATAAAAGCTCTTGCTAAAAAGAAGATAAAAAGGTATATTTCACCTCTTATTCAAGTTTGCTGTGTATTTCAATACATTTTGTAATCCAATTACTTAAGCCTTCGAGCGAAATTGTTGGCAAATAGGTTAATTAACGTATAACGCAGTAAAATGATTAAATTAAAAAAAAGATATTTAGGTATCTTTACTAGATAATATAATTAAAGATAATATTTCCTTACTATACAATGAATTATAAAATTGTTTAGCAAATATTTTGTGATTATTAACAAAATACTAGTTTATTTATGGTATTAAAGTTGCTGTTTATCTCTGAAGTCATAAAAATTTAATAAATCTCCTTGCCCTTTATATTTATATCAAATTTCTTATAATGAATGGTCTTGGTAAGATTTTTTGCATTAAAATAAAAAGCTGCAAAAGACTTTTCAACCATAAAACTGCGTGTGAAAGCTTAGGTGATTTTTTCTCATAGTAGGTATATTTTCTATCTCCTTTTTTTTCAATACAATTCAGAAGAGCAACTCAAAAGCTACATTCTCACGAATTTGCAACGTGAGAGAGCAAAAAATGTAGGAGCTACAATTAAAAAAAGGTCGTATTTCTTTATCCCGCGCTGCTACACACAGATCACGCTCACTGCTGGGGCTGCTTAGTAACGCACTTTTATATTTTTGCTTAAAGGCGAAGTAAGCAAGCTAAAAAAATGTAAAGCACCATTATTGAAAGATTTTAGCTGCTCTTTTTTTAGCTGTTCTTTCTGACAGTTTGATTAGTTTTCACTGGAAAGCCTAACAGAAAAAAAAAATTAATTTAAATAAAAAAATAAAAAGTAAGATGTAAGCTGAAAATCATTTTTTTTTTTTTTTTGCTTTTTAAATTTCTTACTGTTTGTACCAAATACCTTTCTATAAAATTTAAAATTTTTGAATGGATTCATTAACTGTGGCTCTTTTTTTTAATGTTTTTTTTTTTTTTCATGATCTCTCATATAACTTATTAACATTTTTTTTTATCCCTGGAAAAAACCATGATAATTTCAATGCTAAAAATTCTTTCATTTTGAATTGCTTTGTTCTTTCTACTGATATTATACAGTAAAATAATAGTAAGCCCTTACTTGTATGTACTTGTTCAAATTTCTGTTTAACTTTCTCTTCAATAAATAACTTCTTATTTTTAGATGAAAAAGAAGAATTATTTTCAAATATCCTTTGGCCCACTTAAAGAGATCTAGGGATATCAAAATAAAACTCTTAGAGTTCATTCTCAAGCTAGCTCGAATTATATTACTGTAAATTAAGACACTGACACCATAACAAGAACTTTTACTGTGTGCTGTCACGAGAACGTGCCATTCTGCTTTAATTACGAAATCTTCATAATGGGACTTTTACTTGCTCTTCAAGTGCTTAGCAGCACCATCTACCCAGTAAGTTCCTTTTTGACGATAGAAAATGTATTATTAAAATTTTATAGTTATATTCTGTTAACATTAAAATGACACAGTGTCATAAGTTTAATTATCAGATAAGAAAACAACGCTTCTATGTGCTTATTGTAAGTTTAAATCGTTTAAGGTAGTAATAAGTATAGAAAGACTGCATTTTTCGTTATTTTAATAAAACTGTCAAGTTTTATCTTTATAACAAAAGCGTAATTTTTAGAGAAATCCAATAATGTTGGGAATTTGCAAGTTGATAACGAATTGTCTTTATTATGCTTTGAATGCGATTTCTCTTTTCCTATAAAAGAATGCGTTGTCCGCTAAATTAAACTTAATAAGAGCTCTCTGATGAATGCTTCAGAAGAGTATAAGCGTGTTTGTAATGAAAAATCATCAGTCGCATTCCACGATTTATATCAATCCTTGTCAATACAATCATTACTTACTACGTGTTCAAAGTATAACTTTAGTCTATTAATTTCAGAACAAAACTTACATTTCTTCAAGTATCATTCTAATGTTGGCTTTTGACAAATAATTTCTAAAATACTTACAGTGTTGGTATTTATTTTACCAGAAGTTAAACTTGGAAAACTAAAGACAGTATTAATGAGTAAATCGTTTGGTAATAAACTTCATGACTTACTTATACATTATCATTATTATCAAACAGGGTCATTTGAATATTGACTTTTAGCAGCCAACTATCTGCAAAAATTTTCAAGAGTGAAATCGGACATGTTCTCTACACTGAAGGCAATAATTAACTAAGCAAAAGTTTTTTAATCATTTAATCATTAATTATTCAATAATTATGACTAGCACCTCTTGTTTTTAATTTTCTGCTACTTAAAATAAGACACTTTTAGGTAAATCATTATATCAAACTCGTTTTCTGCTAACATTGTACGCACTTTTTGGTAGGGTGGAAATAAAATTTCTTGTGACTGTCCTCACGATCTTTCAATTTCTTGGGACTCTTCATGCTAGATGTTGGCTCTAGCCCCAGTCTTCGCAAAACACACGCATTCACCCAGTTGTCTAAGACCCTGCAACTTTCTTCCTAGTCAACGAGATCCTCGAGAGATAGCTCAGACAATCGTGAGCCATGCAACCAACATCCAACGACATGCGGACTTTCTCGATCGTGTTAGCCATGACAAAATTCAAACTTACACAAAGGGAAAAAGTCAACTTTACTTCTTAAGACCCACTACTCCTCATTGCTTGAAATCTTAGAAAATTCCTATTAGCAATCTTTGATCAATCGCCTAAATTCAAAGAATGATTAATGATCGGCTAATTGCTGACCACTGTCCTTTTTAATGTACTTAATCATTTTTTAACTATTATTAACATATAAATTTAATCAGTTAATGGTACCAGCATCTTTACTGTCCTGGTCGCTACGTTTAATTATATTTCACTCTTATAAGAGTGGAAACACAGCCTCAAGTAACCCAATATTAACGACCAATAAACAACACTTCTTATGCTGTAGAATCATGTGGGCCCCACTCAATAAGCAGGTGTGTATGACGTAGGCCTCTGATGCAAAATCTGAGTGGGCTGAGTAAACGTACAGGCATCTATAATACCTAAATCTTAAGGACTTACCACAAATAGGCTTCAACGTACATGGGCTCAATGCTGCGAATTCGTTATTCATTTTTCTTAATAAATAGAAGTACTACTTGAGGTAAGAATACCAAACTCTTCTTTCATAAAATTGCAGTTGTATAAGATAATTCACTTGTATTAAAACTACCATATAATTGTCTAATTCTTTAAGCTGAAGTACGTTTACTTACAGTCTTGGTAAAAAAGTGTTTAAACATCATTAGAGAAAGTACGTTCTGCTGATGAATCGAGCTTAGGTAAAAAAGAAGAAAAATTTACTCTCATTTTTCACGATGAAATATTTGTTTTAAAAATAAATACAGCCTCTGGTGTTAGAAAACAGAGTTTATTTACTTACTTGCATTCATACTCCTTTCCTTTAATTGATATAATTGTTCTCGAGTATAACGTATCAATGCCGTCAATGGCAGGCTGCTTACTGCCTTCTTGACATTGTAGCAATCCACATTTTACATTTCTAAAAATAAAAGAAGTGTTAACAAGTAATAATCAAGAGTTTTATTTTGTTAAATGTGTTACGAACTATAACTTTCTATTCTTATTTTAATAATATTTTCTCACCAGTGAATCATTCAGATACTAAGAATAGTTTATATTTGAGCAGTTATTGTCATTTCTTTTTTCCATTTAAATCTTAATCTTTTAACACATACAGATACAAAATTAACTTCTAAATTTTTTTTTTGCTGAAGAGAGTCATAGAAAAACAAAAATATAGCCACAATACGAGAACCTAACATACAAACTCCACTTTAGCGCTTAACATTGAGAAATCTTTAGAATGCAAGGAGTGGGAAAATTAATTCATTAATCTTTTTGTTCTTTGAAAAAAAATCTAAGAAAAAGAAGCGTACGGTCAACAATCAAAACCTTATGTCTAAGCTTTATTGCCACCTCAAGTATGAGAATAGACTTAAAAGTTGCAATAAAATGGACTTTCTTAATGGTATCTGGAATTAAAAATAAGGAATATATAGATTAAAATGTTTTAAAGAACGTAGTTTTTTTCTACCGGGTTACCACTACAGCCTACTGGCCTAGTCGCTGGGGCCACCCACTCACTACCTATGTGTGGGGGTCTATTGACTCACTTATTTCCAACCCTTTTTACTGACATCATACCTGAATCCATGGGAACAGTGTGAGTATCTCTGGTGGAACACCTTTGCCAGTTAAGCTGACACTCTCTGCACCAATGGTGCATCGGGTCCACTTGCCACTGTGTAACCTTTCCCTGGAGAGGCCTCCATATTCCAGGATGTCCACCCCTTGCCAGTTAAGCCAGCGCTATCTGCCGAAGCATCAGATCCAGGCTAACTAGCATCCCCAGAAAAGCCCCATGTTTCAAGGACTTTAATTACTCTGAAGGAAAATTTCACAGAAAAACCTGCCCCAAAATAGCCGGGGTTACATAGGAACTTTTTTTAATAAAATCAGTTTTCGAAAAAATCTGCATTCACCAAGAATCGAACACACAACCTCTAGAACCACGTTGTACCAGTAACAAGCACGCTCACCACTGAGCCAACACCGCTCCTTTAAAAAATGTATTTTTTTTTAAATCTCTGTAGCTGTTGCCCAACACAACCAAAAAGCTCTATAGATTAAAAAAATTCGTATCTTTTGTTTTAAAAAGAGATTAGGGCTTTTGACAGAAAACATTTAAACTTTATGGTCACAGATGATTAAAAAAATCCGTGAAATAAGTCTTGAGTAAGTTCTTAAATAGCGTAATAGTTATAGTAACATTGTTAAAAAAAAGGACTTTTGGTCAATTGGTCCCTGCTCAGCCTGTGTAGGGCCTTTAGGATTGACTCATAGTCCTAAATACATTTCATAAATGAAGAGGCTCTTACTACCCATAAGCAGATAAATAAAGTAACTTAAACAGAAATTTGTTAAAAGAAATTACTTGGAGTTTTTTTATTTAGTTATACAGTATTAATTTTAGTGGTACCTCGTGATTTACTATAATCGAAACGAATAAACTCTTATGTTCTCACATTTTTTGTTAGAATACTGGATTGTTGTCACAAAAAATTTAAGGAAAAAGTTTATTTCAATTTGTCATTGAAATAATTATCTTGCTTTGTCTGTGAGATTTCGTATAATTTGGACAGTTCTCTTGACTACACTTTAAACAAAAATTTAAGCCTTTTTTGCTGTATCCGTAGTGGCCACCCATACAACCTGTTTTACATGAGCATTTAATACTTGTGGCACAATCATTTAAAATCGTATTGTTACAGATATGAATAAGTACTCAGATATTATGTAACATAAAATAAAATAAGGTTAATAATTTAAAGGTAAGTTAAAAATTTTGTTTTAACATAAAATGTGTGCTTATGAAATTTTTTTTGTCAGTTGATATACAGTGTGTATAAGTATTATTTTAAATAATAATATTATATCACCATAAGACGCAAAAAAAAATAATAAGAATTTACGACCCAATTACTTGTAAAAATGCTAACTTTTTAGACAGAGATAATCGTAAGATGGTAGGCTATGATGATGTCCAAATCATCTTGATCTTTTCCTCTGACTTTTTTCAAAACACAAGTACCTTAGATACTAAAAGTAATAAGCTGCACTAAAAATAATATAAAACACTAAAATAACTTATTTATTATGTATATAGACTAAAAACAATCAAAAATGAGACTAAGCGCTAGAATAATTAAGAACTAAAATGTGTAAACTGAAATAAAAAAAAATTTTTTATATTGACGTTATTAATCGACGGGTAAGTATTATGTCAAATTATTATACATTAACTTCTTTTATCTAAATTGCGCTATGTATTTTTTTTCTAGAAATGTCGCACTTATTTTTGGAGTGAAAATCGCTGGAGTGCGAAAAACTTTGTTAATTAAAAATTACAAAGCAGTAAAAGAAGTTATCCGCTTCAGCCAGGAGTCGAACCTGGACCTCCTTCTTGCCAGGAAGGTGCGTTAACCAACTTCGCCACCAAAGCCTCGGTGGACACCCTTCTTCACTGCTCTGCTTAGGCGCGTCTTTAGGTCGAACGCCGATATTATAGATATTAATGTTATTAATCGATGGTTAAATATTATGTCAAATTATTATGCATTGACCTCTTTCCATCTAAATTGTGCTATGTATATTCGTTATAGAAACGTCGCACTTATTTTTAGAGTGAAAATCGCTGGAGTGCGGAAAACTTTGTCAATTAAAAATTACAAAGCAGTAAAATTAATTAATCAGAGCAGTTAATTGACAAAGTTTTTCGCACTCCAGCGATTTTCACTCTAAAAATAAGCGTGACGTTTCTATAAAAAATATACATAGCGCAATTTAGATGGAAAAAGGTCAATGTATAATAATCTGACAAAATACTTATTCATCGATTAATAACATCAAAATATGTAATATCGGCGTTCGACCTAAAGACAAAGGGTGTCCGCCGAGGCTTTGGTGGCAAAGTTGGTTAACGCACCTTCCCGGCAAGAAAGAGGCCCAAGTTTGACTTCTGGCCAAAGTGGATAACTTTTTTCACTGCTTTGTAACTTTAAATTGACAAAGTTTTTCGCACTCCAGCGATTTTTACTTCTAAAATAACCCCGACGTTTCTAAAAAAAATATACATAGCGCAATTTAGATGAAAAGAGGTTAATGTATTATAATTTGACAAAAAAAAATATAGCTTAGATACAAAAACAAAAATAGACATGCTAAATTAACAGTAAGCATCAGCTTTTGATGTTATAAGTTTAACGAAAAAGCATGGTCATTGTTAGAAAATTGCTTTTAAGACGAGAAAAATCCAGGTCACGGATGAGTGGTTCTAAACCAAATCTAGATAGTCTTAGACTCGTAATCATGTCAGTTTGCAGCCTAAAAAATGGTGAAAATGGATAAAAATTGTTTTTTGTGCCTAGAGAAACACTAAAGCATTACGGAAATAACTAACACCAGTGAAAAATATGCGCAATTTTTAGACAAAGTGAATAAGCTCCACTAGAATGAAGTTGGTCCTCTCATCAAATTATTTATCTTTTTAATCAGTGTAACATTTTTGTATGACTTTCCAATTTTTATCTAGACGTCAAACATTATCTTGCTCCATTGTTAATTTTTTTGGGCCATCAGCAGACATGATTCAGAGTCTCAAACTATTTAGATTTGTTCTAAAACCATTTAACTACCACCCAGATTTTTTTAGCGTTCAAAGCAGTTTTTAAATTAAAAACCTAAGTATATTTTTCATATATATATAGAAATGTGTGAGTGTTTTTGTGTGTGTGTGTGTGTGTACTTAGAAAAGGTGACTTATGCAGACTTCTTGTGCGTTAAAGACATATGTTAACAATATGGTAGAATTATGCAGACGCCCGATAATAATCACCCCTACTCTCTGCTTATGCATATAATTCTCCACATAAGTTACCTTGTCTTAACATATATATACACACATCCCTATTTTGCATAGTGATTTGTGTGGGACACTTAACATTTTCCCCCACTAACCCTCCTCAGTTCCCGACATCCCCCACAAATAAGCTAAAATTCGACTGTTTTCACCGTTAAATTAAAGTTTCTTACTTTTTCCTCAAACCCCCCACAGCGCAACCACTTATTTTTCTTTTCTCCTCACAGACTACCCAGCCCTTTTTTCTTCTTCCCTTTGCAACTTTTTTTATTAAGTATAAACTACACCCATTAACAAGATATTTCATAATACTTAGATTTAAAAAAAATTTTTTTTATTAATTTTAGCACACCTCCAAGAAGGCAAAATAATTGGACTTTACACATATAGATAAAACACAAAATTTACGTTTAATTGTGTAAAACTATCAATAAATAATATATTGAGGATTATAGTATGATCATTATTAAATTATTTTAATTCACTAATAACTACATAGAAGTCGGTGCATTCAACTTTTTTTGTGTGACTATCCTCTTAAAACAATGAAGCAATCCAAATTTCCTACGTGTGCATACGTTTATATAACATAATACATCTGCATGTCCATATAAAAACTTATCATTTTTATTCAATAATTATAATATGTATGTCGTTTGTATATATCTACATACAATTTTAATTTAAAATTGGGTACGAGTAGTTTTGGCTCTTCGTGGTTATAATATATTTAAATTTAATAGGTTTGTTCACTTAACCTTTTTAAATAAGGCAATACATGACTGGTTATTATTATGACTTGCAGGTCAGTGCCTAAGCACACGATCAGTAAGAGCTAACTTTAGGTGAATTAATAAAAACTCCACAAAATCAGATGTTAGTTTGAGTAACATTTCGTTAGTCTTAACGCTAACCTCATCAGGCTCACTTTATTAACAAAAAAAACAAAAAAAAGAACACTACAATTAATGTCAATTACATTGGAGGGCCACAGTTTGTACGTATTAACAATAGATACTCACGTCTCTATTGTTCAAACGATTGTTACAGACTGTTGGTTACCTTAAAAAAATAAGGTAAGTGTCGAGCATGTATGTATTTCTATTTATTAGTAGAAACAATAAACGTACGTTTCTTGTGAATATAGATAACGTGTTTACGTAATTGAAAGAGATTACTCATAAAAACTTTATACATGTTATTAAAAAATATGGTATCCTTTTCTCTTATTTATTGTTTGTTTAGTCACGTGTGTGCGTAGTATTTCTGATATTTATTATTTTTGTCTATTTAGTTCATGGTCTAGAATTTTGGTTTGAGAAAAATTGAAGTTATGGTTGAATTCTCTCATGTGTAAAGTAACAACAAGTTCATCTTTCTTTTTACTTTTGTGTTCGTTTAGGCATTTTTTTAATGCTCTCTTTGTCTTACCTACGTATGATGGAGAGCTGGAATCGCAAGAGAAACGATACACGACATTGGTTTGATCAAGCTTATCAATTTTATCCTTTTTCAGAATGATAACACTGTCTAATCTGTTTTGAATAGTAGGGTAAAATTGTACATTTAATTTTTTAAAAAGTTTTTAAACAAAGTTTAAATAATAATGGGTTGTAAGGGATAGAAACTTTTATTTTATCACTTAGATTATGATTTTGTAAAAAGTTATTATCATTATTAGTATTTTTTACTTGGTGAGGTCTTTTCATGATGTATTTTTGTATAAAAAGTTAAATATACTACTTTACCTTACTATTCAAAACAAATTGGACAGTGTCATCGTTCTTAAGAAGGATAAAAATAATAAGCTCGATCAAACCAATGTCATGTATCATTTCCCTTGCAATTTTTGCTCTGCATCATACGTAGGTGACACAAAAAGAGCATTGAAAAAATGCCTAAATGAGCACAAAAGTAAAAATAAAGATGAACTTGTTGTCACTACACACATGAGAGAATTAAACCATAACTTCAATTATTTCTCAAACCACAATTCTAGACCATGCACTAAATAGACAAAAAAGATTAATATCAGAAGTGCTACGCATACACTTGACTAAGCAAATGATAAATAAAAAAAAGAATACTCAATTTCTCAATAACATATTTAAAGTTTTTATAAGTAATCTCTTTCAAATACGTAAACAGGTTATCTATATTCGCAAGAAACGTACGCTCATTGTTGATATTTATATATAGAAATACATACATGTTCATCACTTACGTTATTCGTTTAAGGTGACCAACAGTTTGTAACGATCGTTTTAAAGATATAGACGTGAGTATCTATTGTTAATACTTACAAACTGTGGCCCTCCAATGTAATTGACATTAATTGTAGTGTTTTTTTTTTGTTTTATTTGTTAATAAAGTGAGCCTGATGAGGTTGGCGTTAAGACCAACAAAACGTTACTCAAACTAACATCTGATTTTGTGAAGTTTTTATTCGTTCTCCTAAAGTTAGCTCTAACTAATCGTGTGTTTAGGCACTGACCCTCAAGTCATCATAGAAACAAGTAAGAGCAAAACGACATGTTTAACAAACGACATACTTATTATAATTATTGAATAATAATAATAAGTTTTCATATGGACATGCAGATGTATTATGTTATATAAAAGTATACACACGTAAGAAATTTTGATTGCTACATAGTCTTAAGAGGATAGTAACACAAAAAAAGTTGAATGCACCGACTTCTATGTAGTTATTAATGAATTAAAACAAATGAATGATCATCATACTATGATCCACGATATATTATTTATTAATAGTTCTACACAATTCAACATAATTTTTATATTTTCTCTATATGTGTAAAGTCCAATTATTTTGCCTTCTTGGAGGTGTGCAAAAACTAATTAAAAAAATTTTTTTTAAATTTAAGTATCATGAAATATCTTGTTAGTGGGTGTTGTTTATACTTAATGAAAAAAGTTGTAAAGGGAAAATAAAAACGGCCTTGGTAGTCTGTGGGAAGAAAAGAAAAATAGGTTGTGGGGCTCTGGGGGGTTTGAGGAAAAAGTAAAAAACTTTAATTTAACGGTGAAAACAGTCGAATTTCAGCTTATTTGTGGGGGATGTCAGGAACTGAGGAGGATCAGTGGGGGTAAATGTTAAGTGTCCCACACAAATTACTATGCAAAATAGGGATGTGTATATATATATATATGTTAAGAGAAGGTAACTTATGTGGAGAAATATATGCATGTGAACAAGGGGTGATTATTATCGGGCGTCTGCATAATTCTACCATATTGTTAACATATGACTTTAACGCACAAGGAGTCTGCATAAGTCACCTTTTCTAAGCACACACACAAACACACATACATATCCATATATATATATATATATATATATATATATGAATAATACACTTATGTTACGTCGAAGACGGCGTAATAGTAAATTTTGTATTTAGGCCTAAGCTTTCGCTCAATAGCCTGGGGACACGACAGCAAGGGTTGAGGACGAGGCACTAGGGTAGGAATAGGGTAGATGATTAAAGAAGGGTTAGCTAGCAACTTGGCCATCGGTATTCGTACCCACGGCACGTAACTTAGCGTTGCTTGATTTTTTTTTTTTAATGGAGCTAGTTGTTTGGCCATCGGCATTTGCACCAACCAGCACACAACTTAGGTTTGCTTGATTTTTTTTTATGGAGGCTAGTTGTTTGGCCATCGGCATTTGCACGAACCGGCACACAACTTAGCGTTGCTTGATTTTTCAAATCAATTTTTTTTTGAACTTAAAATTTTTTCACCACCTGCTTTGCCATTAACATCCGGGTTGAACGGCACGCAAAAGTAGGTTTTACGAAGAGAAGAAAACAAACTATTAGGGGATATATAAGAATTAAGTTTAAAAAGTATTGTTACTTACTTTTATTGAAAAGAAAAAAAAAAGGGGAAATATAAGTGGCTTTCGAGGCAAGATCTGGGTGGCCGGATATGATTTCAAATAAAATTGTGGTCCGGATTCTCAAGGTCACGAATAGACTTCGACCGGATTCTCCAGGTCATGTATTCCAGTCTGGCTACTACTCTCGGTGGTTGACCAAGCTGGCCTGACCATTGAATGCATCGACCGGATTCTCCAGGTTGTATGCCTTTAGTCTGGCTACTGCTCTAGGTACACACCCAAGCTGACCTGACCATTGAACAAATTTTTTTGAGACTGAGCCTTGTCAAATAGAAAATACATTAGGAAAAATAATTTTTAACTTAAATAATAACAATTTCAAAATACTCAACAAACACATCATGGATTTCATCATCATCATTCGTCATTGGTATCAACGGTTTTTTTAAATCTGACAGATACTTCATACCCAAAGGATTTCCAGGGGTTTTCTTGCAAGAAAACGTTGTTGGCCATTGGATAATCAAGCCACCTTAAAATTTCAATGATTCACTGTCAGATATAAAAAAGCATAACAATCACCAGACGATAGAAGTGCACGGAATCGAATAGTTTAAGAGTAATGTTAGTTTGAATGACTTAAATATCATCTAATAACTATTGCCAAGAACCTAAGAAAAGTTATTGCTTACGGAAGTGATAAAACTAAGCTTATAAAATTAATCCTAATGGAAGAAGTTCACGGTTCAAGGTGCCAAATGCATCGTACTTTTAGACTTTGCAGACAAAGTCTCTTCTCCAGTATGCCTTACGTATAGACAAAATCATTTTGAAAAAAATAAACTATTTTGTGCACTACATAAAGCACATTTATTAAAACAATGGCTTTTGACTAGCATATCAATTAAGTCATCAAAGCAAGAGAGCGATTTATAGTATGCAGCATATAAACGCCTTAAACGACAAAAGAAGCAGCCTACATAGATCACCGGCCACGACATGGTTAGTTAAACAACGCACGTAACATAATTAATACTAATAAACTTTTTCCGGTACATTCGTATGCTTTTTGAGAATAAGATGTTTTACAAAACAAATTATATGAATCATGCAGATTTTGCAAGTCATATTTCGTAAATTATGTACATTATTTATTTAATATAAACTGATCTTAAAAAAAGAACGAAAAATGTTTAACAATTATTTCCCTACCACTCCACATCCTACATTATCATGCAACACGCTTGCTAACACAAAAAAGTTTGTGTAAGCATATAACTACTACGTGCACAAGCTGCACACAATTTCACACATTTAAACAGCGGATGAAAATCAGCGCTGCAGACGATTTATGCACATTGCATCGCATGCAAACTTAAACTGCGTTGCACATTACTAGCTGGCGCACGCGGCACTACAGGCGCTCATGTACGTTGCACATAAACTCAAAGAGCACACGCAAACTCAAGCAGCACCACTGGTCGCGCGCACAACCTCAAGCAGCGCAGGTACAAGAAATGCGAGTAAGCCACAGCTCCTGCTCACCCATTGGCTAAAGCAGGAAACACTTTACCTAAAAATAGGTGCCGCTCGCTACAAGGAGGGAGTGGACCAAAATCGCCATAGCTTGTCTGCTTCTGGCACCTTGACTATATCCTGCAACATCAGGTTACCCTCTGCCAAGTCAAAGGCAAAGATAACGTCGTAGCTAATGCACTTTCACGCTTTAACACGGTAGTTATGCCTTTAGTCATTAATCCAGAGAGCACGTCCAAGGCCCGAGTTAAAGACCAAGAGCTCGAGCGCCTCCTTTCGGACTTACGCTTTGATCTTTAGCCTTTCACCATTAATGGTCATCACATATACTGAAATACCTCCATGGAAGTGGTACGCCCCTACCTGCCTGAGATGCTTCGCAGGACGGCTTTTAAGGTACTTCACAATCTCGCGCACCCCAGCATCAAAGCCATGGCACGCCTGCTGGTGCAAAAATTCATGTGGCCCAGGATGCAGAAAGATGCAACGCGTTGAGCGCAACATTGTGGAGCGTGCCAAAAGTCCAATGTCCATCGACACAACTGGTTGGCCCTTGGTGATTTTGACATCTTGGAAAAACATTTCCATCAAATACTCGTAAACCTTCTCCAGCTGCCACTGACAGCTGGACAACAATACTGTTTGACGATTAACGATCGATCTAGCAGGTGGCCTGTCAAAGTCTACGCTTTATCCGACACCTCAGTCACCCAAGGCCAGCAAACGGGAATCGTTTATCCTGCCTACGGCCGAGTACACTCATCGGAAAGCCCCTATTGTTGTTTTCGCTTGCCAAAACGCAAAAAAAAATTGCGCAGAAAACAACAGTTCATCCTGTGAGTGCACTAGTAGAGCGTGCCATCTTCAGCAAAAAAAGCTCTCTAGAGCGCTCACCTTCAAGTGGCGAGCGTGGCCCGACGTACTCACGGGTCTCGACTCAACCAGCGTAGACTTTAGCTTACGCTTGTCTACTGCGATCCAAATTACAATTGTTCTTAAAAGTTATTTTTTAGTCCTTAAAATGTTATTTATGTATTCAATCAATCTTAGTCACTTTATACTCGCTGTTTTATCATTGTGCTTGCCTGCTTTATACATCCGCTATTCTCGAGCCTACGAAGCTTACCTCATAACAAACTTGAAATATACACTAGTGTAGCTGCACTTTCTGCTCGCTTTGTGAGCGAACCCCTGGCGTAAAAAGTTAAAAGTTTATTTTTGTTAATTTAGAATTACATAAAATTCATTTATATAACTTTATTTGCATTCTTTTGGGATGTTGAAAAATCTGTAAAAGTAAAAATGAATTAATTTTAGTAGTCCTTACCAAGTATAAAAATAAATATTTAAAATTTTTTGAAACATATTTATTTCTTATTGACATACTAAATAAAATATTACCAAATCTGCTCATGTTCTTTGTCTTCGAAAAATACTTTCATTAACATTGTGAAATCGAAAAAATAATTAAATTTCACCATCGTAGAGTTCATAAATGCTAAATAAAATTTTGACATTAAAATTTTTTGTTTTCGTACGATATGTCTTAATATGCGTTTTTAGTGAATTATTTCGAAACAATTGCTCTCCACGTTTAATGCAAATATTTTTATTGTGTGTATTATGTGTTTTCATGCGCTATCTCGTATGTATATCTCTTTTTAATTTTTTCTGACAAACATGACATTTCATTTTTTTTCCAAATATTGCTCAACAGAACTACATCTCTAAGACACGAATTTAATAAAGAAACTTCTGATAAAACATATTCTATAATAAATAATTGTTATTAAAAAAAAAATCTTTCGAACAGAGAAAAAATTCAAATCCTTAAAAATAAAATTATATTAAAACGGAAGTTGACGATCCCATAAGTAATACGTTTAAAAAAGAACAAAAAAAATTTCACAATAACTGAATAGTAAATTATTTTAAAACTAAACAACTTAAAAACTCGTTTTAAAAAAGATTAAATTAAACAGATAAGAATAGATTATTCAAAATTTTTCCTTTTCTTTTGTAAGAAAAAGTCTACTTTTATTAAACAACAAGATTAATGGAAGTTAAAAATGTCGTTAAAAATAGAACCTTTATGTCAATTTCATAGTTGGGAATTATTTTTAAAAAAATGTAAGAAATTGTAAGAATACTTTGAAATAATTAAATTTTAGCAACTTATAGTATGTTAATTGAAATACGAATTTTTGTGGGTCTAATATATCGACACATTACAATTGTTGTTTAAATTTCAATAAATGTGTCATACTTTAGTGACCGTCAAAAAGATTTTAAATTGAATATGTCATTCTCAGGCAATGTGGATTCAGAAATACTAAAGTAATTGCGTTATTAAAATAGTAGTATTGGAAGAAAACCGTAAAGTCATATACATATTGAATCTGGAAAAAGAAATATCTGAATATAAAAAAAACAATAATACGTTTTATATTACAAATTTTAATTGAATTTTTAATCGTACTCGAAATAAGAAATAATGATTTGTCAGTAAGGCCTGCGTTTTATGGTAAAAAATTACAAGTGTATGTATTGTTTAGTAGTATCTTCGCCAGAAGAAAGAAACAAGTTAATGTGCTTCGATAAGGAGTGTATGAGTCTTCATACGTTGAGTAAATAAAATTGAGAATTGTAAAGACTTTAAAATAAAATTAAAAAACCAACCATGTTACAAAATTATTTCTGCATACTGTCCTTCAGACCAAATTAAATACATTTTCATTTCGTTGTTATTATATTGGGGACGGCTAACACAAGTTTTTTTCATTTGTTTTTACATCATGATTTAGTATAACAATTCAAATTATTACAAATTAAATTAAATAAACTTAGGAATTAAATTCTTTGACGGTTTACTAGACGCAATCGTTAATAGTGAATTCAATTTTTTTTTTAAATCTCGAACAAAGAAGAAATAGAAAATCTTTTTATACTTTTATCTAGATACTTAGAAAGT
Organism: Copidosoma floridanum; assembly: GCF_036245765.1. Taxonomy (NCBI): domain Eukaryota; kingdom Metazoa; phylum Arthropoda; class Insecta; order Hymenoptera; family Encyrtidae; genus Copidosoma; species Copidosoma floridanum. The sequence goes on along the minus strand of NW_028321904.1, from coordinate 6,357,276 downwards.
CTAAGATATAGGCAGAAACATGATTAAGATGCAACGTCTAAAATGAGAAAATGTGATGGACCAGATTTAATCGTAACAGTGATATTTAATCCAAAAGAAAAAAATTAAAGTTAATTTTATCAAAATTTCTTAAAATTACGACACTAAATGATATTTCAAGCTTAACTGTTAGAGTATATCACTAAAAATTAATCAGTTTTGTCATAATTAATAATTAGTTAGTTTTGAATGACATCATTAACGCAATTTTTTCGGTTAAGTATCAGCATACGTTTATACTGTTGATTTCTAAAAACGTGGTCTACCATAGCACACATATTAATAACTGTATCCTGATAGAAAAAATTATCACTTCTAAACAAATTTATGCAATTATTTCAGCTGAAATTTCTTCTGGTGATACAAAACTTTTCGTTATTAAACACATGTTTCATGGACGTTATACAGAACCAAGTCCTTATATAATCGATAAGAAATGTACAAAAAATTTTTTTAAACCTTTTACAATCGTAACTTTATTTCAAACAAACGTTACCCTGAATATAGAAAAAAAAATTCTTTTAAAGGACATGTTTATAAGCTTTGTAAAAAGAAGGAAATTTTTGTAGATAATATAATGGTTGTAGCGTATAATAAATTTTTGTTGATGAAATGTAAACGTCATATCAACGTCTAATGTTGTGCATTTTTTCAGAGCCTAAAATAAGTTTAAAACTACATTTATAAAGGTAGTGACAGAGCAGACATAAAAATTAAAAAAAATAAAAGATCACGGAGAAGAAATATTTGATGAAATCAATAGTTACGTTGATGCTAGATAAGTAGGTCCAATGAAAGTAGGTTAGAGATTGCAAGAATTTCCAAATTTTGGTATAAGGCATTTAGTTGTTAGTTTGACTGTTAAAATAGTTATAGTTTATTTCACTGTCAACATTAAAAAACAAACAAAAACTTGTATTCAAAAAAAATAATATTAATGCTGTTCTCGAAAACAATGAGACACAGTTAAAAGCTTGGTACAAGTACAATTAACATGATGTTTTTGCGAAATTTATGAAAAATGTGAACGTTTTAGAATACTAAATTTTTAATACTAAATTAAAAATTTAGCAAAAAAAAGCGTAGTAAAAAATACTGCTATAGGTACATTATACATAATATCACCCAGAGATTAAAAAAGATTTTTATTTTTATTTGTATGAAATAAAGTAACTGATTTAACATCGTAAAAAGATATAAGAACATATAAAGATAAAGTATATAAAACTTTTAAATATACTGTGGTTGCAATAGGTTTAATAAGCAATGATCAAAAAATAAATGACATTTTCAGAGAAGCCGTTGCTGTTATGTTTCTATGTTACTTAAGACAAATTTTTGCTTTTTTTTAAATTTTATAAGCCGTTCAAGGTAATGAAATATAGAATAAATACATAGAACTTTTTAAGGAGAATTTACTTGAGCATATAGATAACTTTTCTGTTTTACATATTAATCAAATCGTAGAATCAGCAGATGAATCTTGTGAATGCTTTAATTTTCCTACACCAAAACGAATTAAAAATAAAAAAGAATATATAAGTATAGAAACATATTGAAGTAAGAAAATGTTTATTTTGATGTGTAAAAGTTTTAATAATGTCAAGCACAAGAAATTTCATATTATTTGCGAATAAGAAAATTATACTTTTTTCTTATAGATGGTCCGAAAGAGTCGGAAAAAACTGATTTATATAAAAGGTTTATTTATTTTTTTATGTCTTAAAGTAGAAAAATGATGTGAATGGCATGAACGGGCAGAGCAATTATATGACTTCTAAATTATATGATCAATCGTAGAACTCTTAGACTTTCTCTAGATCCTAATAATACAGAGAGTACCTTCTTACAATTGAGGTTAGATAAAAAAAGTTAAGAGAAGTTGACTTACTTATTTATAATGAGTATATATATATGTGTATATATATATATGTATACTTGTTACATTTTAATAGTTAATTTATACGTTTTTTAATTTATATATAATTTATATGTCTATTTATACATACAAATTTAATTGAAAATATCCCTTTGTATTTTACCTATTCCTTCGATGTATAGGTGTTATAACACGATTATTTTTGTATTTGAGTTTTGTAAATCATTAAATCAAAATTCAACTTTATAACTGCGATTTAAAATTTTAATTATAGTTAAATTAATTTTTGTTTTCAAAATAGCTTTTATCGTTATAATATAACAAATATACAAAGCTTCTATAGTAATGTAAATACTGTTACAGAAATAAAAGATTTTTTGTTTTTAAAAACTCAAAAATGAATTTTTTTAAATAAAAATCATCATCATAAAAATAAATACGTCTTGTCATGTATACTAATTCACCGATATAATGGTAATAAATATAATACTATTAAGTGAATTGCCATAAATATTGCTGATTTATCTATAAATATTATCGAGTAAAGATAATTAATTTCCTGAAAATCTCTTTTTAAACATTAATTTTTATTTCTGTAATCTTTTCTCTTTCTTCTTAAGCAAGAAGATTATTTTAATTGTTGCATCTTAATAAAGCCACATATAATAAACTGTGATAAAATAAGGGTTCTTCCTAATTCAAACCTACATCATTAAAATTTTGACCTTGAGATAAGTTTATCGTCATACCAAATGCCACAAAAATTGGAAATTGCTTGTCAAACAAAATAAAAGGTAATGTTACGGAATTTTCTGTGTCTAAAGTTGTTTTTGAAATAAGGACTCTATTTCCAATATTCTCTCTAGTTATCAGTCCTTCTTTATTTTACTTAAATAATTTTGTGATTTGTGAGCGTGTTCCATTACACAGTCTATGTGATATTCTTAAATTGCTAAGTAACTTTACTATCCGACCAATTTTTAGATTTTATTCATGAGGTGGTAATCCTTCAAAAATATTGTTCAAACTTTTCACTGGAAAATTGAAATAAGTTGTATCGTCTCATTTATGAACTGCTTTATAAGTTGGCTGATCTACACTATAGTCAATCTTAATTTCTGCAGTTAATTTTTTAAGAGTTTAATTATTTAAATAACAGATAAACTTGTTATGTAAACTGTTCTTCGAACAATTATAAATATTATTGAATATTTAAGATCTTACATCATTGGACATCCAATTAACAGGAATGTTAGAAGTTGTTATTTTTTATTCCCGAGTTTCCAATAATCTTTTAAAAAATTCTTTATCGTAAGAACAAATATTTAATTGTTGTTTTGAAATTAAAAATAAGTTTGATTAAAACAAAAATGTAACAGTTTGTTTAGTTATAATTTGTTTATAACCGCTCTTATCACTGAAAGAATCTGACAAAAATTAACTCCTAAAATAATTAATTCATTCCCAAAATATCTTACAGTACTCTAAAAATCCCATAACGTTTTGTCAACTATAACCAATGCTTTTTTCGAAATCATAGAAGCCTCATCCTAAATAAGTAAGTCTACTTCTCTTAACTTTTTTTATCTGACTTAAATTCAAAGAAGGTACTCTCTGTATTATAAGGATCTAGAAAAAGCCTAAGAGTTCTACGATTGATCATAAAATTTAGAAGTCACATAATTGCTCTGCCAGTTCATGCCATTGACATCATTTTTCTACTTTCAGACATAAAAAAATAAATAAACGTTTTATATTAATCAGTTTTTTCTGACTCTTTCGGACCATCTATAAAAAAAGTGTATCATTTTTTTATTCACAAATAATATAAAATTTTTTTTGCTTGTCACTATTTAAACTTTTATACATCAAAATAAACATTTTCTTACTAAAATATTTTTCTATACTTATATATTCAATTTTATTTTTCATTCATTTTGGTGTAGAAAAGTTAAAGCATTCACATAATTTATCTGCTGATTCTACGATTTAATTGATATGTAAGACAGGTAAGTTATCTATATGCTCAAGATAATTCTCCTTGAAAAATTCTATGTATTTTTTCTATATTTTATTACCTTGAACGGCTTATGAAATTTAAAACAGAGCAAAAATTTGTCTTAAGTAACATGAAAACATAACGGCAACAGCTTCTCTGAAAATGCCATTTATTTTTTCATCATTGCTTATTAAACCTATTGCAACCACAGTATATTTAAAAGTTTCATATCCTTTTTCTTTATTTGTTCTAAAATCTTTTTACGATGTTAAATCAGTTACTTCGTTTCATACAAATTAAAATAAAAATCTTTTCTAATCTCTGGGTGATATTATGTATAATGTACCTATAGCAGTATTTTTTATTACACTTTTTTTTGCTTAATTTTTAATTAAGTATTAAAAATAAAGTATTCTAAAACGTTTACATTTTTTATAGATTTTGCAAAAACATCATGTTTATTGTATTTGTACCAAGCTTTTAACTGTGTCTCATAGTTTTCTATAACGGTATTGATATTTTTTTTTTTTTAAATAAAATTTTGTTTGTTTTTTAAGATCAACAGTCAAATTAACCATAGCTATTATAACAGTCAAACTAACAACTAAATGCCTGTTACCAAAATTGGAAATTCTTGCAATCTCTAACCTACTTTCATTGGACCTACTTATCTAGCATCAACGTAACTATTGATTTCATCAAATATTTCTTCTCCGTGATCTTTTATTTTTTTTAATTTTTATGTCTGCTCTGTCACTACCTTTATAAATGAAGTTTTGAACTTATTTTAAGCTCTGAAAAAATGCACAACATTAGACGTTGATATGACGTTTACATTTTATCAACAAAAATTTATTATACGCTACAACCATTATATTATCTACAAAAATTATATTCTTTTTCCAAAGCTTATAAACATGTCCTTTAAAAGAATTTTTTTTTCTATATTCAGGGTAACGTTCGTTTGAAATAAAGTTACGATTGTAAAAGGTTTGAAAAAATTTTTTGTACATTTCTTATGAATTATATAAGGACTTGGTTATGTACAACGTTTATGAAACATGTGTTTAATAACGAAAAGTTTTGTATCACCAGGAGAAATTTCAGCTGAAATGATTGCATAAATTTGTTTAGAAGTGATAATTTTTCCTATCAGGATACAGTTATTAATATGTGTGCTATGGTAGACCACGTTTTTAGAAATCAACAGTATAAACGTATGCTGATACTTTACCGAATAAATTGCGTTAATAATGTCATTTAAAACTGACTAATAATTAATTATGACAAAACTGATTAATTTTCAGTGATATACTCTAACAGTTAAGCTTGGAATATCATTTAGTGTCGTATTTTTAAGAAATTTTGATAAAATTAACTTTAATTTTTTTCTTTAGGATTAAATATTACTGTTACAATTAAATCTGGTCCATCACATTTTCTCATTTCAGACGTTGCATCCTAATCATGTTTCTGCCTATATCTTAGACTTCCTATGTATCTAGATAAAAGTATAAAAAGATTTCCTATTTTTCCTTTGTTTGAGATTTTTAGAAAAATGGAATTTACTATTAACGATTGCGTCTAATAAGCCGTCAAAGAATTTAATTCCTGAGTTTATTTTATTCAATCTGTAATAATTTGAATTGTTATACTAATTCATGATGTAAGAACGAATGAAAAAAAATTGTGTTAGCCGTCCCCCATATAATAACAACGAAATGAAAATGTATTTAATTTGGTCTAAAGGACAGTATGCAGGAAAAATTTTGTAACATAGTTAGTTTTTCATTTTTATTAAAAAGTCTTTTCAATTCTCTATTTTATTTACTCTACGGACGAAGACTTATTCATCCATTATGTAAGCACATTGACTTGTTTCTTTCTTCTGGCGAAGATACTGCTAAACAATTCAAACACTTGTAAATTTTTAACCATAAAACGCAGGCCTTACTAACAAATTATTATTTTTATTCTGAGTACGATTAAAAATTCAATGAATAATTGTATTATAAAACGTATTATTGATTTTTTTACATTCAGATATTTCTTTTCCCAGATTCAATATGTATACGACTTTACGGTTTTCTTCCAATAATACTATTTTAAAAACGCAATTACTTAAGTATTTCTGAATCCACATTGCCTGAGAATTAAATAATTAATTCAAAATCTTTTGAACAGTCACTAAAGTATAATACGTTCATACAATTTTAAACAACAATTGTAATGTGTTAATATATTATACCCAAAAAACTTTGTATTTTAATTAACGTACTATAAGTTGCTAAGATTTTATTATTTTAAAGTAATTCTTACAGTTTCTTACATTTTTTAAATATTAATTCCTAACTATGAAATTGACATTAAGGTTCTATTTTTAATGACATTTTTAACTACCATTAATCTTGTTCTTAAATAAAAGTAGTCTTTTTCTTACAAAAAAAATGGAAAAATTTGGAATAATCTATCCTCATCTGTTTGTTTTAAGCTTTTTTTTAATGAGTTTTTAAGTTGTTTAGTTTTAAAATAATTAACTATTAAGTTATTGTAAGATTTTTTTTGTCCTTTGTTGAACGTATTACTTATGAAATCGTCAACTTCTGTTTTAATATAATTATATTTTTAAAGGATTTCAATTTCTTGTCTTTTGAATAGATTTTCTTCTCAATAACAATTATTTACTATAGGATATGTCTTATCAGAAGTTTTTCCATGTTATTTATGTCTTAGAGATGTAGTACTGTTGAGCAATATTTGGAAAAAAAATAAAAAGTCATGTTTGTCAGAAAAAATTAAAAAGAGATACATATACGAGATAACACATGAAAACACATAATACACACAATAAAAATATTTACATTGAACGTGGAGAACAATTGTCTCGGAATAATTCACTAAAAAGGCATATTCAGACATATCGTACGACAAAAAAATTTTAATGTCATAATTTTATTAAGCATCTATGAACTCTACGATGGTGATATATTATTATGTTTTTAATTTCACAATGTTAATAAAAGTGTTTCCGAAGACAAATAACATCATGAGCAGATTTGATTATATTTTATTGAGTATGTCAATAAGAAATGAATATGTTTAAAAAAATGTCAAATATTTAATTTTATACTTGGTAAAGACTACTAAAATTAATTTATTTTTACTTTTACAGATTTTTCAACATCCCAAAAGAATGCTGAGAAAGTTATATAAATGAATTTTATGTAATTCAAGATTAACAAAAATAAGCTGTTAACTTTTTACGCCAGGGGTTTGCTCACAAAGTGAGCAGAAAGTGCAGCTACACTAGTATATATTTCAGGTTAGTTATAAGGTAAGCTTATCGTAGGCTCGGAAGTAGCGGATGTATAAAGCAGGCAAGCACAATGACAAAACAGCGAGTATAAAGAGACTAAAATTGACTGAATACATGAATAATATTTAATGGACTAGAAAATAACTTACAAGAACAATCGTAACTTGGATCACAGTAAACGAGCGTAAGCCAAAGTCTACGCTGGTCGAGTCTAGACCCGTAAGTACGTCAGGCCACGCTGGCCACTTAAAGGTGGGCGCTCTACAGAGCTTTTTTTGCTGAAGATGGCGCGCTCTACTAGGGCACTCGCAGGATAAACTGTTGTTTCCTGCGCAATTTTTTTTTTGCGCTTTGGCAAGCGAAAACAACCACAGGGGCTTCCCTATGAGTGCAGTTGGCCGTAGGCAGGCTAAACGATTCCCGTTTGCTGGCCTTGGGTGACTCAGGTGTCGGATAAAGCGTAGACTTTGACAGGCCACCTGCTAGAGCGATTGATAATCATCAAACAGTATTGTTGTCCAGCTGTCAGTGGCAGCTGGAGGAGGTTCACGAGTAGTTGATGACAATGTCCTTTCGAGATGTCAAAATCACCAAGGGCCAACCGGTTGTGCCAATGGACCTTGGACTTTTGGCACGCTCCTCAATGTTGCGCTTAACGCGTTGCATCTTTCTGCATCCTGGGCCACATGAATTTTTGCGCCAGCAAGCGTGCCGTGGCTTTGATGATGGGTTGCGCGAGATTGTGAAGTACCTTAAAAGCCATCCTGCGAAGCATCTCAGGCAGGTAGGGGCGTATCACTTTCATGGAGGTTTTTTAGTATATATGATGACCATCGATGGTGAAAGGCTAAAGATCAAAGCGTAAGTCCAAGAGGAGGTGCTCGAGCTCTTGGTCTTCAACTCGGGCCTTGGACGTGCTCTCTGGATTGATGACTAAAGGCATAACGACCGTGTTTATGCATGAAAGTGCATTAGCTACGACGTTATCTTTGCCTTTGACACGGCAGAGGGTAACCTGATGTTGCAGGATATAGTCAAGGTGCCAGAAGCACACAAGCTATGGCGATTCCACCCCAGGTAAGCTCAATTCGCCAGGCGATTTTGGTCCATTTTCTTTCCGTGGCGAGTAGCCCCTTTTTTCAGGTGGAGTATTCCCTGCTTCAGCCAATGGGCAAGCAGAAGCTGTGGCTCACTCGCATTCCTTGTACCTGCGCTGCTTGAGGTTGTGCGCGCCACCTATGGCGCTGCTTAAGGTTGAGCGCGCCACCTGTGTCGCTGCTTGAGTTTGCATGTGCTCTTTAAGTTTATGTGCAACGAACATTAGCGCCTGTAGTGCCGCGTGCACCAGCTGGTGATGTGCAACGCAGTTCGAGTTTGCGTGCGATGCAATGTGCATAAATTGTCTGCAGCGCTGATTTTCATGCGCTCTTTAAATGTAAAAAGTTGTGTGCAGCTTGTGCACGTAGTAGTTATATGCTTACAAAAACTTTTTTGTGTTAGCAAGCGTGTTGCATGATAATGTAGGATGTGAAGTGGTAGGGAAATAATTGTTAAACATTTTTTGTTTTATTTTTAAGATCATTTTATAGTTAAGAAATAATGTACATAATTTACAAAATATGACTTGCAAAATCTGCATGATTTATATAATTTGTTTTGTGAAACATCTTATTCTTAAAAAGCATACGAATGTACCGGAAAAAATTTATTAGTAATTATTATGTTATGTGCGTTGTTTAACTAACCACCTCGTGGCAGGTGATCTATGTTGCCTGCTTCTTTTGTCGTTTAAGGCGTTTATATGCTGCATACTATAAATCGCTCTTTTGCTTTGATGACTTAATTGATATGCTAGTCAGAAGCCAGTGTTTTAATAATTGTGCTTTATGTAGGGCACAATATAGTTTATTCTTTTCAAAATGATTTTGTGCATGTGTAAGGCATACTGGAGAAGAGACTTTGTCTGCAAAGTCTTTAAAAGTACGATGCATTTGGCACCTTGAACCGTGAACTTCTTCCATTAGGATTAATTTTATAAGCTTAGTTTCATCACTTCCGTAAGCAATAACTTTTCTTAGGTTCTTGGCAATAGTTATTAGATGATATTTAAGTTATTCAAACTAACATTACTCTTAAACTATTCGATTCCGTGCACTTCTATCGTCTGGTGATTGTTATGCTTTTTTATATCTGACAGTGAATCATTGAAATTTTAAGGTGGCTTGATTTTCCAATGGCCAACAACGTTTTCTTGCAAGAAAACCCCTGGAAATCCTTTGGGTATAAAATATCTGTCAGATTTAAAAAAACCGTTGATACCAATGACGAATGATGATGATGAAATCCATGATGTGTTTGTTGAGTATTTTGAAATTGTTATTATTTAAGTTAAAAATTATTTTTCCTAATGTATTTTCTATTTGACAAGGCTCTCTTTTTTACCGTTGCTGTTCCAACTTCTGTCACATGGGTAAAACTAAGTGAATAATAAGAGACAACATTCCTTTATAACTCTTCTTTATCAGAGCTAGTGACATCTGCCCACCCAAGAGCGCTGCGTAAGATTGCGCAATCTTTCTCCATGAGCAAGTATGAGATGCAGCTTTCCTTTTCTCTGAGTGCTTAAGCCGCTTTTGTGACTACAATCAGTCAGTTAGATAGCTTAGAAGCACAACTTTTCTTTTAATAATTAGTTTTACATCTTATTCGTGAATTGTAATCTACATATTCTAACAGTACTGTATTACTATTGGCAAAAAATTTTTTAGTTAGAAAAAACTACTTTTATTAAAATGTATCTAATCCCTTATTGCAGAAACATTTCTGATAGCACATAAGGAGTTATTGTTAAAGGTATGGTATTTGCAGGCAAATAGGCCTTGTTAAGTTTTGCAAGCGCTGGGCATCCATACTCCTTAATATTTACAATTCTAAGAGTGTAGAAAACATGAATGTCTGGCACCTTTATTATATTTTATCATATGTGTGCATATAAACATACTTACATATTAGTATTAATTCCAGGTATTTTTTTTCATGACCCTGATAAATTTTTCTACTTGAGAGGTGGTTTAAGCACTATTAAAACTGCCATAGAATTTCTTCTTTCCTCAAGTTTGACATATGAAATTTTTTAAAAATAAGATTTATTATTTGTAGTCTTGAGACCCTGGATATCTACAATATACTTTATGACTAAAAGAGAAATACATGTATTCACTGTATACATTTAATTGACGTGTGTTTTATACTTTGAAAACCTATGGTTATATGCACTTGGTCATAAAATGCAGGTAGCCAGTTAGTCGGACCTTGGGATATAGTATAATAAATTTTAAGATTCTATAATCTTTAAAATGCTGTTATATTTATAGTACTTTTTTATTTAAGTACAATGTATTTTACAATTTATGTTCAATATATTTTACAATTCATTTACAATTTTTTTTACGATTTATTAACAATACATTTTACAATTTATTTACAATATCAAAATTTTAGTCATTCTGATTATTGCATGTGATGCATCTTTTTTTTTTTCATTTTATTTTGAACTTCTTCCTCAACCCTTTTTCTTTTCAACAAATTCTTAACTTTAACTATTTCTGAAAATGATTTGATTTTTGGCTGCGGAGAAATGGATATGAATACAACTTCTGGTGATAAGACAAATCAATAATTTGTGACGCCTGTGCTGACTGGGGTGATGTGCTTAAGTCTAGAGGTACTCTTTGCGGTGAAATACTCCTAATTTCTGTTTCAAGAGAGTATGAACTCAACTCTCAGTGTACGAAAACGTTGGAGAGACTGGTGATTTACCGCCTAAGAAAGAGGAATTATCATCATCTGTTAAACAAAGAGTAAAATAAAAAATTATGTTAAAAAAAGAAAGAATAGAAAAAATAAGAAAAAGAAACAATTAAGAAGACTAGAGAAAATTATTAATAGTAATTTTACTCACCTTAAAATCTAACAATTTTTATATTGGCGATGTTCGTTTCGGTTTCACCAGGCTGTAAAACTACTAACAGATTAAGTGAAGCTGTTTGCTCCGTAAAATGTACTGCTGCAGTTGCTGCTCGAAGAGCATGAAAGCTCTCTGTACAAGAAAAAGTTTGGATAGATCAGTGATTCTCAAACTTCATCTGTTTCACCATCTGAGGAACATAAATCCTCATAATGTGTTAAACAAAAAGTGAAAGATAATGTTAAAAAAAAACAGAAGAAGAAGCAGAAGAAGAAGATCTTTCGCATACACTAAATTAAACAGTGTCAACAGCAGCAGCAGTAGCATACAATTGGAAAAACATCCCACTACATGTACCAAGTATGATAATGAATATGGTCAAAGAAGAAGAAAAAGATATGCTGTGGTACGTTGAAAGTTTGAATATTATAACTGTAAAAAAAAAACAATCATTTTATTTTTCAGTGAACAACCACCGCTTACACTACAGCATAAAGCTTCTTTGCTGGTTCCAGCACGGGTAGTACCGTTAGATAACGAGTTTCTAAAAAATAATCTACAAGAACGGACCAACGAAAATCGAAGTATTTTTACCTTGAGGGTGGAGACAGCTCTTTAAAATGAAAGGCTGAGGATAATCCAAACGAAAAATGAAGAAGATGATAAACGGACGGATGAAAGAACGTGAGAGAATTCCAAAACAGAAAGTCCAGCTTAAAAAAGGAATTGAAAACTTTGAAGAAAAAAAAAGAGAGGCTATAGAAAAGCTCAAGCAATGAAGTTTAGTTTTAGCCGCAAAAAATAGAGCAAGCCTAAAGCGACTGATTAATGAAAATCATGTAGATAATTTTTGAGAGAAAAAAAAGAGAAAAAATGTTACACTACCAAATTCTTTAATTGGCGAAAAATCACGCCAAAGAAAAAGTATTAGTAGTAGTAATAGCAGCAGCTGCAGCATTAGTAGTAGTAATAGCTGTAGTAGTTGTAGTAGTTGTAGTAGTGACAGTAATGATATGTGGCTCACCAGATATGAAAAACATGTTAGCAAACTACAAATAGATATGATGCTGCTCATATCCAAATTTAGTTAGATAGCAGTCTTAAAGTTCTTAAGAATAGTGATTTTTTTTTTTTAGTAAAAAATAAATGACTTATTAACTTCTGAATTCCAAAACTTTTAATTAGCGATAGTTTTACAAAAAACTGTAATACAACGACTTTATGGTCGCTTAGAAATAGTGGAAGCAGCAAAAATATTCATTAATGAGTCTAAGATTCTTATAACAGACAGTGATCGTGAAGTTGGGGAAGAAGTTACAGCATTTTAAAATGAACCCGAAGTGTTTGAACCAGAAAATAATACAGAAATCTAGCAAACTTAAAAATAATTTCACAAAATACGTTCAAGGTAAAGATATAACTGCAGGGGTACATCAGCAGTAATATCGTCAACAACAACACTTCCAGTTGCTAAGAACAATAAAACAGTAAGTCTCGAAGATGTTAATAGTGCTTTCGAAAAACGAACCATGACAGCATTGATTGTTAACTTAAAACATTTGAATTTAAGAAATTTGTATACAGATGCAAAGAAGCAGTTTTTTAACTAGATAGAACAATCTTTTGGCAAACACGAAGTACTAAAAGTTAACACAGTGTTGTCATCTAAATATGTTACAGTAAAAGATAACATTGAAAATACCGATATAAAATTCTTTTACACAAAGTCATGATACATTAATTAAACAACTGATTTAAACGATTGGTTTGATAAGAATGTGCAACAACCAATTGAGCCAAGTTCGGATGACTTTAAAGATGCCAGTTCTGGCTGGTTTATACATTCAATATTAAATTCAGTCATCAACATCAATAAATTAAATCTTATGCAAGGTAGTTTATTTATAGATTCACCAGACTACATTAAAAAAAAATGCTTGTGTGAATATTGTTGACACAGACAATCAGTGCTTTAAATGGGCTTTCCTATTAGCATTGCATTTAGTGAATATAAATGCAAGTCATATCTCAAATCATAGAAGACACGAAAATGAGTTAAATTTTAATGATGTTAAGTTCCTGGTTACCCCTGAAAAAATTTTTAAATTAAAAAAACAAAATAATGTTTCGGTTAATTTATTTTTTTTTAAAAAGAAAGGTGACACTTATAATGTTTATCTTAGTCATTTATCAGGAAACAAAAAAATCATGTCAACCTTTAACTTCTTGAAAGTTTTGATATTAATGATAAGAGGTATGATAATAAAATCAATATTAAGGACGATTCAAATACCAAGTATAGATATCATTATAATTGGAATGAAAATTTCTTACGTTTAATAAGCAAAGTTTTCTGAAAATCAACATGCCACAGACATATGTGACAGATGCCTTTATTACTTTGGTCTACAGATAAATTAAAAGTCCATGAAGAAGATTTCAAAAAATCTAGAAAAATCTATAAATAGTTGCAAAATTTTTCTACATAAGGAATAATAGAATGAGCACATACTTAAATTTAAAAATCTTACATTCAACAACCAAGTACCTTTTGTTGTTTATACGGACTTTAAATGTTTATTGGAATCTGTTGAAAATAAACGTGCGTATCAATATCATGCAGAATATAGAATTAAATGTTATATCAAATGCAGTTATGATAATAATAAATCAGAGTATAAAAGTTATAGACCAAATGATATAAATAATAATGAGACACCTGTTAAATGGTTTCTGAATATTCTTTCCCTTCTTGCTTTAAAACTGTTAGAATTGTATAAAAATCCTATTAAGATGTGAAACCGACTAGTTTCCACGGTCAAGAAAAAATAAATTCCAGCAGGCGAAGTTAACGTTTTGAATATTTATTAAAACGAAGGGTATACAATACACCTCGACGTCTTTCAAGAGAATGAATCCAACAAAAACTGCCGCTCGTTTTCTAGTCTTTGCTATTCCCAAATTTTATAACAAAATTCGTTGCCAAGGGCAACCGCGTTCGTTGTAAAAGAGAGAGGAAACCAACCGTGTTCTTTTTTCCCTCTCTCCCCTTGTCCCACATCGAACTATTTAACCCGCGTGCGAACGTCTCTCGATCACGTCTGTGAGGGGAAAAATACCTCCTGACCTTTTTCCTCCCCTCATCCCGTGCTTTCGACATCAGAGTTGATAAGCAGCCTTGACGGCACCACCTCTCCTCGCCGTCAAGCGTACGAACATCGTCACAACCATATACAATATATGTTGTGTTGAGACGTCCCCACGTACCTCCTTTTCTCTAAAAACATACTTAAACGGAGCATGAACGAGAAGACGAGCGTTTACAAATTACTAAGCGCTATCGTCGGGAACAAGATGATTGATTTTACAACAGTAGAAAAGGTCATGTATGATCAAGCTTGTTTATGTCGTACATGTAACCATCCCTTTAGTTAAGTTAATAAAAAAGTACGAGATCATTGTCATTTGACTGTGACCTTGCGCGCGCCCGCCGCCGTCACTGATTAGCTCATGTCCCATCGGCGCGGGGTCGGGAGGGGCGGGACTTTAGGACTTGGCAGCTACGCTTCGCTTGCACGCTCTCTCTTGCTTGGCCTGCCGAATTGAAAGTGTCTTTACGCTTAGGGTTTTTTTTACCGCTTGCAGTTTGCACCGTCAGCAGGATATTTTGCCACTGTCATCGAGCCTCAGGACTCAGGACATCGTCGTCGAGACGCTAAGTCTTTTATTACAATTCATTTAGTTCTATTTTATTTTCATCTTTCATTCATTAACTCGATCTGCACCTCATTCTTTCATGACTTGCTCCTTGCACTATCATATCCTTCATTAATCACACCTCGTGCTAGTTCAGTGCCTCTACACCTCTCATTCTCATTATTTGCTCATTATTCATCCATCAATCTCTTACTCGTCCTCACCGTCACCTCAACTCTTTTATCTCACTCCTGTTATCTTTCCTTTCCGTATTTAAGGTCATTACCATCACAATCATTCGGGCTTGTCCCCCTCACCCCATGCACGTCTACGTCTGTTACACTGCCCCCTTGCTCATTACATATCTCTCTTACTCGCGCATTCTCATGTAGAATCTTTAGTCTACCTTTAGCCGCCTTACGTCTACGAACTCTCATCATCGTCCGCACTTCATCTTACACGACCTTGCACATCCATCATCATCGTGGTTAAATTCTCTCCATCCATCTGCATTCAATCACACCACTAAATACACCAATCATACATCCATTACATCAATCACCCGTTTGTTCCACCATACTCAGTGCATATCGTCATCCCGCTGTCATCACGCCACGTCTCACCCGTTCAATCCCATTTCTCGTTTCGGTATCAGGATCCCTACCCAAATTCGTCACTCAGAACAACCATTATCGTTGAGCTACTGCAAGTAGTAGCTAATTTTATCTTCCGGGTGTCAGCCCACTTTCACAAGCCTTCACAAGCCTTGCGCTAATTCGTGCAACCGCGCAGGGCCCGCTGGTTCTCAAATCATTCGTCCATCGTTTCTCTACCTTAAACTCGTGAGCATTGGATGTCGTCATCATTAGGTCCTCCCCCTCACCCACACAAACACACACATACCATTACACACTACAATTTAAATAATTAACGTATGGTCTAATCTTAAATTGTAATCTTGATTCATGCCAATTAATCTGGGTTTTCTATGCCATAGGCTTTTTCCCATTAATTAGTGGTTATTAATTGTGTTCACCTTTCTCCCCCTTTAATTGCTCTCTTGATATTTACTAGTAATAAAATTCAGTATTATAATTTATTAAATTTACCCCTTTAATTAGGCCATTTTTTATAATTTTTTTTTCTTTATTCATTAAAAGGCTTTTGCCATTAAACTTGATTTTATTCCTTAAATTCTACTTGTTGTTTGATCACTATTTGTTTTTGTATTATTTTTTTTGTATCATAATTCAAACTAACCTTTCATACAGTAGTAAGCCCCCTATATTTTAATTGATTAAATTTTGAATTTGAACCAGGCAATCCATGTTGGATCGGCTGTGTTTACATGCAACATATACCAACAAAAAAATATTCCTCTATTGCAGGTTTTAAGGACCCACGCATAGCAAGTGTAATATTAATTATCAAGATTCAAAAATGATACCGATAATTTTTCATAACTCAAGTGGTTATGATTCTCATTTATTTATGAAAGAACTCGCTAGTAAGTTCCCAGGAAAAGTTCAACTTTTACCTTGGACAAAAAAAAAGTATATTTCCGTAAAAAATATATAAAAGTACTTGATATTAATCTATGATTTATAGATACCTTTAAATTTATGCTTTCGTCTCTCGACAAACTGTCATTATACTTAGATAAAATGAAAATTATTGAAAGTACGTCCTCAAACGATAATAACTAAGATATGAATTAAATCAATTAATTTAAAAAAAAGCCTATTTTCGTATTATTATATATCCCTCTTTGAAAAACTAGAAGAAAAAAAGATACCAACAAAACAAGATTTTTATAGTAGCTTATACAAAGGTCATATTGCTGATGAAGAGTATGGGCATGCCAAAAGTATCTGAAATATCTTTAAGATTAAAATACTTAGGCAGTTATCGGATTCATATTAAAAGACTGGTATGCTACTACTTGCTAAAGTTTTTGAGACTTTTTGAAATAATTATCTCGAAGCATATGAGAAAGATCTAGTTCATTATTATAAGACCCCTGGTTTAACTTGGGATACTATGTTAAAGTATACAAAGGTAGAAAAAATTTTTTTTAATTACAATTCATCATGGAACAAAAATGTTTATAATGTTAATTGATTTAAAGTAAGACTTGAATTGCTAACTAATGTTGACATGCTTATGTTTATTGAGTGTGGCATACGAGGTGGCATCAGTCAATGTTGTAATCGCTATGCTAAAGCAAATAATGCGTACATGGAAGAAGGAAAATGCGATGATATAAATAAAAAATATCTTATGTATTATGATGTCAATAACTTGTATGGTTGGGCCATGACCCTTACGGTGGTTTCAAATGGATCAAAAATATTAACCCAACAGGTATTTTAAATGTAAAAAATGATGCTGAAATCGGGTATGTACTCAAAGTAAATCTTGCTAACTCCAAAACTCTCTATAACGCACACAAGGATTTGCCATTCTGTGCTGAGCACATGATACCTTCAGGATCCGAACGAAAAAAATTATTGACTACTCTGTACGACAAAAAACGATATGCAATACACTATCGGAAACTCAAGCAAGCTGTAAGTCATGGTCTCCGTATAACAAAAATCTATAGAGCCATACAGTTTAATCAAAGTTCCTGGTTAAAAAGATACATCAACTCAAATAGTCAAAAATGTTACAGTGCAAAAAATTACTTTAAGAAGATGTTGTACGAACTATTATATAATGCAGTATATGGAAGAACAATAAGAAATGAGCGCAAGCGAATTGCTGTTAAGCTCATCAACAAGTGAGCAGGAAGATTTGGGGCAGAAGCATATATTTCGCGTCCCAATTTTCATAGTTGTGACATATTTGACAAAGAGCTTCTTCCTATACAATTAATGCGCACTGATATTTTTATTAAAAAACCAATATGGATAGGCTTAAGTATCTTAGACCTGTCCAAAACACTTGTGTATCAATTTTATTATGATTTTATGAGAAATCAAATTGGGGATCAGTGCAAACTGTTGTATACTGACACTGATAGTCTTGTATATAAAATAACGAATGAAATTATTAATAGTATGATGCGTGAGAATATCAGAGAATTTCACACGTGGGACTATCCCATCAAAAATGACTTTAGTATGCCTCATGAGAACAAAAAAATTGTTGGTCTTATAAAAGATAAATGCAATGGTCATTTCATGTTGGAATTCGTAAAATTGCGAAGTAAAATATAAAGCGTGAAAATTCAAAGTCAAATACCATTAAAAAAAGCTAAAGGTGTAAAAAGCTCCATTGTAGGAGCTACGATAACCATTGAAGATCATATTAAGTGTCTGACTGAAAGTTCTAGCATCACTTGAAAGCAAAAAATTATAAGATCGCGTCATCAACTATTCACTGAAAAAGAAATAAAGATTGCTTTAAGTGCACTCAACGACAAACGATTTTTGCTACCTGATTGTACCGATACTCTACCATGAAGTCATTATAGCATAGTGGGAAATGACTCTTTTTAATGTATAAAGCAAAGTCACTAAAACTGTTATAATTTCTAGTCACAAAAACTACTGAACCGATTTCGCTATAACTTTGCATACTGATTTGTCATTATTCCAACATGGTTTTTGCATTGTTTTTTTTCTAAAAAATGTTAATAACAATAGTGGTGAGTGAGCTCAAAGTTTTAATAGAATAAGATAGCTTCGCTCCTTAGTTCCATAGGATCCGCTAGGTGGCGTCGAGATAAATTTAAAGCCGCCTGTAATAAAGAATAGTGAAGAGTGGTTATAAAACGTCCCATCGAGTAGACAATTATCGTAGTCGATCATCAGCACTACAACAAAAACAGATATGTTAGTTGACAGCTGAGCATCTTGGCTACCAAACACACTCTCTTTTCATGGGCAAGCGAAATAAATGGGTTTTCACCTCAGATCCCTAAAATAAACGAGTGCCACGGAAAAATTAGTATCCGGAACGTCAACGTCTCCAGTATAATACCAGAAAACGTTTCTAGCCGGAGCACAACCTGCTCCAGCACTTCAGAGCTTTAGGGCCGTTCAACTACCTGACCTGGTACCGTCAGAGAATTTTCTACTTCAAATGCGAGCCTGGGAGGACAGCCCTGAAAAGAACGCGCAGCCACAATGGCCTGCTTAGTGGTCGTCCCACTGGCATATCTACAAAGAAGGTATTCTCCAGGCCCACTTTTCTGACTATAGATGAACGGTTGGTTATCCAGGGATTGGCCTGAAGACAAGATATTCTTTGGTCAGCGGCGTACCTCCCCTAATGTACGGTCTCCGTGCACAGAGACTCAAGGAATTCGCGTCAAGCTATCCGCAGCTGGCTCTTTATCATCAAGAATAATAATAAGTAGTAGCAAGTTTTACTGCCGCTACTTTTCAGGGTCTTCATACGTATTTACGTTCCCTACTTAACCATCAATCTCATCGGTTATTTAAAGGGCCACTTAAGTTTAAATTACTTTGCCAAGAACTACATTTTTACAACGATTTCCAGAGACGATTAGTCAACTAAAAGACTATGTAAAGCCGGCCACCATTAAACTAAGTCAGTCATTCACTGTCAGACGTCATGAGCAGAGTTATTCGTCAAAAGGCTGGGAACCCTGGTGACCGACGACCTTGTATTTTCTTCTCGACTTAGAGCATTCAACCAGGAATCACCGATCCTCTCTCTCGTCTGCGCTGGAAGAACCTAACAGATATAAAGAAAAAGTAACAAACGTGAGCCAACGGGATAGTTTCCAACGGGCAAGCATCACGAACGAACCTTTTCACCTTAAATCACTAAAACGACTAAGTCTGCAAAAAAAGAAGGGGCTTCAAATACCGTCTTCGACGTTATACCTGGAGACGTTGGAAAAAAGCTCTACAACTAGCTCCAAAGCTTCAAACGTTGTGTTATTCCTCCTCATCAGTGTGCTAGTTCAATAACAGGCTAGAGAAGATCACCCTGAGGTATAGAGGCAATCACGTTGGCTGGAAACTTCAGTCAAGAAAGAGTTTACTTAAGAAACTCATCAGCCCTTTTCACGGTCATCAGACGTCAAACTACCTCTCCAACAAATGAATTGCAACCTTATAAAGTTGAAAAACATAGCCTTTAGGGCTTACAAAAGTCTTAACTATGCCAAAAGTCGCAAAAAGTCGAATTAAAAGGAAAACCCTCATAGTAATCTCCTGAATCTTGCAAATTTTTATAAAGGTAGATTATGTATTTGTATTTTTGTTGCGATATGTAACGTACAGATTAAGCTCCAAGACTTTGTTGCTTTGGTAATGAAGTTGTGCGATACGAGACAAAAATATTTTATTGATATATTTTTTGTGAGCTTGGAATCTTTACAGCTTAAAAAATAGCCCTGTTTATAGATTATACGGAAAGAACTGCAAATCAATGGCCTTTTAAGGCTAACGGTGATCTTATGACACAAGGAATTCATGGTACTTTTAAACATAATTATTATTTTTTTACTTCTTACAGCTTTTTATTTAACCAAATAAATTGGATGCATTCAAAACAAATGTATATTTGTAATAAGCAGATCTTTTTTCTGAGAAGTGTCAGAACTAGATGTAAAATTTTTAACTGAAAACGTTGAACATCACATGTCAACACACAACGGTTTTTCATTAAATGAGTCTCGGGAGAAGCTGATACGGAGGGGCCACTAGTCATCCAGGAAAGGATCGACAGAAGAAGTAGCTAATCAGGTAGGAGAAGCTGCAAGGACTGGTCCTGTATTGGATCCCTCAAAAATTGACAGAACACTAGCAGATGAGACAGTGGGGGGGGTAGGTACTATATAAGAAGTTATCTTGACCAGGCAAACTCATTCTACACTCCAGCAGAGGTACAAGTAAGGTTAAACTTTATTAACAGAAGCTGACGTCACATTCAATTGAGCCACCTCGTAAAAAATCTAAATACAGTCAAGGTAACATATTTTTTTTTTTTTTTTTTTTGTATTGTTAAAGATGGATCTATCAACACTCAACGAGATTGCTAACAGTGATTTTCTGCCAACGACAAAACTTTCCGAATTGATTACCAACCAAAACTACATGGTATCAAAACTAAGTAAAGTTCATACTAAATTTGGACCCAAGATAGTTGCAGAACTTGATGATGACTTTTACATTTTTCTGCAGACTAGAAAAAGTGCAGTTCTGTTTAAAAACGAAGAATAACATAATGAATTATTAAATGCTGTAACTGAATTTAAATTATTCAAAGTATATAACGGAAATTACATCATGTTTTCTTATGTTTGATGTAAAAAAAATTAGAAAATAAACAACAATTTTTTCTAAAATTTGAGTATTTATTTAAAACATTTTTTCTATGTATTATTTTCATTATTACTTAATACATATAACAATTTTATGACTTTTTAACTTCAAATAATTTAAAAATCTTAGTTATTCATTCGTCCAACTATAGTGAGTACTGTCAAAACCTAACCATTTAACAAGAACTCATGTGCCAAGCCTTTGAAGAATCTTTTCTATGAGGTATACATCAGAATGTTTCGTTTTCTGCAGTTCTTGCTCATTAAAACCTCCAGAAATAGGTTAGCCTTTAAAATCTTTCAGATGATACGTCTTGGACTTGTTGCTGCTACTCACATAATTGTAAATATTTCTGTCAACCAATTCAGTGTATAACCTTTCCTAAATGCTTGTTTTGTCTTACTCACACATACTTTATCACCAATTTTAAATTTTAGCTCACTGCTATTTTTACATTTTTTTAAACACTTTTTTAAGACTTAAATTTTATTTTCAGCAGTACCGTCTTTCGGTTTCAAACCAATTGTTTGATGCTTTCTATTGTTATATAATTCAACTTACGTTTTTATCAAATTCAACCACTTATAATTGCCTTGCAAACTAAATTTTTTCCCCATCAAATCTTTTAAAGTACGATTGAATTGTTAACATATTAAAGCTTCCAGATTACTGTAAGTTAAGTATAAATTTATTTTATATTTTTGCATGAGATTTGAGAAGTTTGAATTATAGAATTCTTTGCCACGATCAGTTTGTATGTTTACTGGCACCCGTCCTTTTCTTAATATTGAATGTATTACTGCAGTTACTTCTTAAATAGTTTTTTTGTTGATAGGTAGAGCCCATGCATATTTAAAGAAAATATCTATTACAGTGAGCATATACCGATATCCTTTGTTTTCGGAAAAGTAAGGCTGCATCTCTGCAAGGTCTGCTTGCCAAGTCTCATCTAAACCACGTATGTTGAATTTTTGGCGAGGATAATAACACCTTGCTGCCTTATTTAGTTCCTTAACAATTTTCTCCATGTATTAATTGTCAAGGCTTAAGTTCTCTTAATCAGCTTGAATAAATGAGAATTTTCTTTGTAAGTTGAAAATGAAAATTCGAAAGTTATGTTTTTTTTCAAGCTTTCTAATAACTTCAATCAAGTCAGCATAATTTACTGCATCTTAAGGCTGTTTCTATTTTTCAACATTGCACAGTCTTTTGTTATTTAAGTTTTACTGCCCATCTGTTGTAAGTTTATATTCAATACCAGGGGGACCTGAGCTACCGCCTTCGGTTTTACCTAGTTTTTGACTGAATACATTGACACTCATTTTGATACTCAAAACTTGTGCGCATAAATATGTATGTATATATACTCCTTCGATGATAGATGAAATTTCGTGGTCAAGACTTGTATTTCCTGCTGACTTTTCAGCTGTTAATAAGCGTGAGCGATCTACTAACTCATTAGGATCATCTTAATATATACGATCTTTTTATTGCGTTTTTTAAGCAGTTTTATAATAAGATAGCAACAAACCACTTTTTTTGCCAACCATGATATTGGATATTGGAGCGATAATTTTATTGAACTCATTACTATTATGGGTTTGTATAGCTCCATTTCTTTTGTTATCCGTTTGTTATCCGTTTGTTGTCTGTTGATTGTAATATTATGTAGTATTTTTCCAAATTCTTCCATATCAACAGAAACTCGTCAGGATGCTTTTTGATAAGTAGCTCCATTATTACAAGAGTCATTGGAAAATTTAAATCATTCATTTTAATACAATTCTTTTCAAAGTCTATTCGTGGATCACCAAGTTTGTACATCGCATTTTCTTTCCGTACTCCATACTTCAAATCTGAAAATCTTTCTAATTTTCATAAAGAATTTGTAAATGAAAATTATTTATTAAATTCTTACTAATTTTCACTAAATCAACTGATTGATTTTGAATGGTATCATTAAAATCATTATCATCATCATTTTTACTAATGGCAGACTCGAATGCTATATCACTTTCACTTAACTTTTATCTGTTTTCTTGATGCTTTTTATTATTAACTTTTTTATTTTCTTAATCGTTTTTATTATAAAAATAGTTGTAAGTAACAGAATTATTACTATTATTTTTTCGTTTTTTTGTTTCGGCAACAATTTCCATTAGAGGGTCTGTAATTGGTTAAATAGTTTTACTAAGTACTTTTGCAGCCTCATTTTTTTTAAACTTCAATAGTCTGTTTTTTTTCTAACAGACTTACGTGCCTTCACTAACTGATGTAGAACGTTTTTTTCTTGCTCATACATAATTATAATGGTGCTAATAATGATAATGATTATGCTTCAATGACTTACGACTGACTGTAATGATTGCACTAGATGTGTCCTTAATGTACAGTAAATTTATCAAAGCCTTTTCTGTAGCGACCATTATTCATATTTTTATCTTTATTTATAACAAAAAATCCATGTTTGTAATCATTCCAGCAATTGCAGCATAATTTTTAAATTGAATGTATGGCATGTCAAAGTTTACATGATTATTATACACATGCATCAAGTTAACTTCATTTTTAAGGAATGAAACTAGAAAATTAACGTTATTTTTAACAAGATGCTTTGGTACTTGAGCATAAGACTGACAAAGATAGAAGCAATAACATTTTTGTGTTAATGCATACAGAAAAAGGCCTTTACATTGTCTTCTTTTTTATAAGCTATATCTTTAAAAATATTATAGAATTCGGTAAAGCATCGGGCAAAACTACAGCCTTGTGTTTGCTGAAAGATTTGTATTTCACACTCTCTATAGGCTCCAACAAATCTTTTAAATACTTGTATTTTGGTTAATGCAGCGATTTAAAATACACATACACATTTTCAAACTGGACTTCATTGGAATGCACGATGAAAGCCAATAAGCTATTAGTCTTACCACAATCAGATGGGCCCCAAAATACAGCGCAAATACTATAGGGTAGTAGTTTGCCATATTGATCCAAACGTTTTTCTTGTTTTACAATACCATCAAAATTTGGAACTTGTAATTTAATGGATTGTTCTTCAAACTCCATCTCTATTCGGTATGAAGAATGAGTGACAACAAATCTTTCAATTGTGTAGTATAACGCTTATATATTTTGAGCACATTATTGTAACGAATTTGTCTACTATAAATATTTATTTTCTCAAACGCTGAGTCATAATCCAACCCCTGAAGACTAGTCATTATCATGCCTCGTAAGAGAGGACGAGGTTTTGTAAATAAAATCATAAATGCTTTACCAGTAGAGCCTTATTTGCCTGGATATCAGTATTGTGGTCCTGGTACTTGACTTGCTAAGCGTCTTGCTACAGGAGATCCAGGAGTTAATCTACTGGACGCCGTGTGTACAGAGCATGATATAGCACACTCAAAAAATTGACAGGATCTAAAGGCAGGCACAAAGTAGATAAAATTTTAGCTGAGAAGGCCAGGCAAAATGTTAAAGCTTCAGATTTAAGTATTGGTAAAAAAGCAGCAGCTACCTTTGTGACTGGTGCTATGAAGCTTAAAAGTAAATTTGGAATGGAGCTTAAAAAGGAGGAGAAGAAGAAAAAGAAACAAGTTAATAAAGAAAGAAAAAGAAAAGAGAATAGCTTAAAATAACAAGGTAGTGCTTTCAGAGCAATTATTAAAGCTGCTTTACAAGACATGAATACCAATAGCAAAAAAAGATAAAATGTCATTCGTAGTGCTTTGAAAGTTGCTCGTACTGCTGTTAAAAAATTTAATGGTTAAAAGAATGTTAAAATTCCCCGCATCTTACGCCTTCCTACTCGAATTGATGAAGATCTACCTCTAATACCCTTGTTAACTAGTTGAAGTGCAACAGGAACTACAGCCAAGGAAATAGTAGAAATTATTAAGAGCATCAATGCTACTGAGACAGCCAAAAAGCAGATAGCCGAGAGTCAGACATAATAAAACCATGGAAGCTATTCCCCCCGGGTAAGGTTTTTATCTTAGATCTTATAAAACTGGATTAAGGATCCTGCTCAAAAATTTATGATGAATGCCGGTTGGCTTTATGTTGGAAAAGAAGCTGATAATCATACTAATGATAACGGCTACTTTGATATCATGCGTTCACTGAACATGATTTTGGATTTTGCTGGAGACTATCGTAAGATAGTTGTTAGTGCAAAAAATGAGCTTATACTTACAAGAGCAAGAAACGTTATAAATGCCGTGTTGCAAACTCCAGTAAATGCTAATGCTGCTGATCCCGCAGCCATAGCAACTTAGAAGACTCTAAAATAGAAATATTAAAGCTTGAGTGGCTTATACCATATGTGGTTATGTCAGATTCTCATAAAATTAGTTTATTTAATTGTCTACAAAAAGACAAGAGTAGGTAAACTACGGCGGTCCAAGCACAGCTGTGCTCGAACCGCCACGGCGGCTTAGGCACATTCGCTTTTTCTCTCTCTGTTCCCGAGTACCCCCGAACTGTTCCCCGACGATTTGATCCCGAAATGTAGCTGCTGTGAGATGAAAATATGGAAAGCCATTAATCTCGCTCTTAGCTTATATGACTGTGTTAGCCGTTAGATGGTAAATGTATCTCGAGGACCCCCCCCCTCAATTGCTCTTGAGTACTGTAGCTGTTGTGAGATAAAAGTTCGGAGAACCATAAATCTCGCTCTTAGCGTACGTGACTGTGTTAGCTGTTAGATAGTTAAAGTATTCCTTCAACTGCTCCTGAGTACTGTAGCTGCTGCGAGATGAAAAAATGGAGAGCCATAAATCTCGCTCTTAGCGTATGTGACTGTGTGTTAGCTGTTTGATGGTAAAAGTATTCCTGAGTACCCCAAACTGTAGCTGCTGAAGAGAGAGAAAAAGTATGAGGAACGGGTGCTCTCTCGCTTTTTTACCATACTTGCCTGTTCTGCTGAGAGATTACACTAGGAGAACTGACGAAATCTCTCGTGCCTGTTATTCACTGCTGAGAGATTACGCGATGCTTGGAAAATAGGCTCTCTCTTTTACTATACGTACCTGCATGCTTTTGAGTTGCGATAGCTTTTTCCACTGCATACAACTTTATCGCGTAGAAGTTCGTGCTGCTGCCAAATAAAACATGAGATGATGTGGAATTTTAACGAGGAGAATAAATTATAAAAATATTTTTTACATTTTTTCTATTTGCACATGCTTGAACTCTTGATTTAATTATTTTAATCTTACAGGCATCCAACAAGTGTTTTGAACGTAATTTATGTTTTTGGTTTCTTCTCTAAAATTTTTTTTTGCGTCACATGATAATAGGAGACGTGGAGTGGTAGGAAAATAATTGTTATACATTTTTATTTTGCTTATTAGTTTATTTTAAATTAAAAAATGTACATTTACAAAATGATTTTTTGAAACATGTTATTCTTTATAAATACAATACATTTTCACAGCTATTTATTATAATCATCATCGTCGTCGTCGTCGTCATCAACATCAAGCCAATCCATATTAAACTAAAACTTCTTCATTCACCTGACGTTATGAAGAGCACATATGGATCTGTAGGCTATGTTGTGATGAGCACAAGTAGTAACTTATCTTGGGAGTTTAAACGGCAGATAGTCTGTCATATCGGTGACTTTAAAGCCACTTTTTTTTCAGATCTCCAATAACAAGTGTCTTCGTAGCATTTTCAAGATTCTCCCGTAAAATATTTCCTATTTCTGTGTACTCAATTTTTCCCGAGTCCCAAGTTAGTCCATGATAGTAAAGTTCAAGGTATCAATTTTTGTGTTTATACATTTGTGGTAATTTTTGCCAGGCAAAAGGTGCTTTGAAAATAAATATTTGTGCTTCTGCATCAGTAGCACTGAGTAAAAGGATAGCCAATTCTTTGAGCACATAATCATCACCTGGTTTCTTGAAACCTTGCATGTCCACAAATTATTATCGTCCTCAGTAGAAATTTTTTGATACTTAACATTAGTTGTTAAGTTGCTTGTACTCGGTTTATGCAACATCTTGATGAAAGTCTTATTAAAACAAATTGATTTTTAAAACAATTCTACAGTCTTTATCTTTTGATTTTTCCACAGATTTTGTTTTTTCAACTTTCACAGCTTTCTTCTCGTTTCTCTTCATAAATTTTTTCCACTCTTCTTGTCAACGTCTATTTTCTGCTTCTTCTTTACTGCAACTGTTGCTCCAGCCTTTATCCATGATGGCTGAGAATAAACTGATGCTCGCAGAGCCCATGAATCGACTTGATATAGCTTTTACATGAGTTCCTTGATATCCCTACTCATTGGACTATACTGAACGATTCTATCATGTAAAATTAAGCAATAAGCTGATGTATTGGTAAAGAAATTGTTATGTGACTCAAATTCTAGCCTCACATCTACTGGAGCATTTTTTAAAGCCTCGTTTTCTTTGGAACAATCGAGAACGATAAAAGGTATTTAATTGAGAAAGTTATGTTTGCCTAATGAAGGCGTATAATTTTTGCCATAACATGAATTTTGAAAATTAGCATACATATTATATAGCAATGCATACTGGTTACGCGTAATATCGAGATTAAGATCACCATATGGATAATATTGTGAATTTAAATAGAGTTTCACATTTCTCATATTGCAGTGGTAAAACATACTAGCGTTTACATCTTTCTGATTTTTTTGGTTAGTTTGAAAGGCTTAAATAACATAACGAGGCTTTTCCAACTGATTGGATATCTTAACCGTCCAGATATGCTTTGATGTGCTAGGTAACAGGGGATACTTATATAATTCCCAAGTTTGAAAACTCATAGATATAAACTTATCTTTTTGCAGATAATTTAATAAACAAACTTTATGAGAATTTGACATTACCACATACGGCATAAGCCACTCAAGCTTTAATATTACTATTTTAAGGTCTTTCTAACTTGCTGCGGCCACAGGATCAGCAGCATTGGCATTAAGCGGAGTTTGCAACACAGTGTTTAAATCGTTTCTCGATCTTGTAAGTATAAGCTCATGTTTTACGTTAACAACTATCTTACGATAGTCTTCAGCAAAACCTAAAATCATATTCAGCAGAAGTATTATATCGAAGTAGCCGTTATTATTAGTTAGACTATCGTCTTCTTCTCCAACGCCAAGCCAACCTGCATTTATCACAGATTTATTTTCATCAGGATAAAGTGATAACCAATTTTTCATTAGGGGTGTTAGTCCAACATTTTTGCACTTGTCTACCTTGATAGCATTTATTTCATATCTTATTTCTTCAAATAAGTGACAGATGGCGTTGTTTATCAATGCGGTGTTTGTTACTGCTGTATTTTTATTTGCTTTGACCAATCTTCCGTAAACATGTAGAGAGCTTCTGGATGGTAAAAGACACAATTCTTGATGTTGAATTGAAATGCGAATTTTATTGCTGTTGCCATATGTTGATGATGCATACGGATAATGAGCATGAATCTCATAGTGCACAATAGATTCGTCAAATGTGACTAAATACTTAGAATCTCGTCCATTTTGTAAACAACAAAAAAATATCCAATTTAGTTTCCACCAAGGCTTGTTATTTTTGGACCGAGAATTTTTATAAACTGAATGCTTTGATGAGTTAGTTTTTTTTGACGTGTCAATCGTTTTCTTGGATGTCTCGATGCTTTGATGGACTTTTTTCTCTGACGTCTCAACGCTTTGACAGCTCATTGTTGACTAAGTGCTGGAGTGCATATTGAGCTACCTTTATGATTTGTTTGATTATTATAAACGATACCCATTATGGAGAAAGTTTTATGTGCAATCTTAAAAGGATGATTTCTCCACGAAAATTGACTAAGTAACCATCCTGATCTACAATGCGTAGTTGTATATGATCAATGATACGTCCAATAATTAGTAAATAAATTATTTGCGAAGGAACTTCGATAATTTTATATCCAGGTAGTACAGCAGGAAAAAATTCATGAATCGTGTGTACTTTGTGACTGTTTACGTAAGCTCCACTCGTGATGTTACATTCAACTCTTAATGCGTTTATCTTTAGAATAGCTACAGGTAAGTCTGAAATATGAGTGGTATTATTCTTTAGAACTCTCTGAGTAAAACGTGATAGACTGCCTATAGAATCTTTAGGTCTAAAATGAATAGTATGACTGCACTTGATAACACTTCGAAGCGTATTATTGTTTGGCTTTATATCGAGAGGTACGTTGCAAGGTTGTAATACCTCAATTAAAAATGACCTAATATCTTCAATCTCATAACCGCCTGTTGGTAAAACAATAACTTCATTGCCAACATAAAATTTATTACAATTCTCATCAATATTTGGAATTGAGTTGAATGACAACAGTTCTACTAGGCCAAGAACGTAGCTGTGTTTTGGTGATAACTCTATCGGTGAAAAATGCTGAGCTTCTAAAATAGAAGAAGTACCAGAAAGACTGATTGTTAATGTTTCTTCCATGGCTGTCAGAGTGTAACTAAGCTGTTTCTTCCCATGTAAAAAAGTTACATTTGTTTTAAAGAAACTTTAAACATAAATGACTACAGTTGTAAGAGTTGAATTTTTGATATCGCTTATGATTATGTTTCACCTTACTAACTTTTAGATATAACATTGAGTCAGTCGGTGGCTGCAGATCTCCAAAACTGTCAAAGTACACAACATTATTATCACTTTTTTGATAAGCCACCCAGTGAGTTCCAGGTCCATTCTTGTCATCAATATTTACTATAGCTGTTTCACAAAGCCATGGACCGTCAACAGGTAAATTGTTTCTTATAAATACTCCACGAAAATGGGGAATTTTAAAGATCTTAAAATATTGTATCAAATCTATGTTGGTAAGAGCTTGATCGGGTAATTTTATTTCTTTGAACTTTTTTTTTGGAGGGCTTTTTTTTTTTTTTTTTTTAAACCTTTTCCAGCGTGTGGTTTTCAATAGACTCCTAACCCAGTTTTATGTGGCTTAAGATAGAGACCTTTTCCGAGGGCGATAGCTTCCATGGTTTGATTATGTCTCTGACTTTCTGCTAGCTGCTTTTTGGCTGACTTAGCAGCATTAATGCTTTTCATAATTCCAGCTATTCAATTGGCTATAGCACCGGTTGCACTCAAACCAGCCAACAAGGGAATAAAAAGTAAAGCTCCACCAATTTGGGGAGGAAGGCGTAAGATGCACGGAATCATAACATACTTTTTACCTCCCGATTTTTTAACTGCACTACGAGCACCCTTTAAAGCACTACTAATGACATCTCGAGCGCTTTTGCTTTCAGTATTCATGTCTTGCGAAGCAGCTTTAATAAGTGCTCTTAAAGCACTGCATAGTTTTTTCTTTGACCTACCCATTCTTCTTTTCCTTTTGTTAATACCCTGTTTTTTCTCCTGCTTGAACCCCATACCAAATTTACTTTTAACCTTCATAGCGTTGGTCACCAGGGCAGCTGCGGCTCTTTCGCCAATACTAGAATCTAAAGCCTTTACTCTTTGCCACGCCTTCTCAGCTAAAATTTTATCTGCTTCAAGTCTAGCGTTTAAGTCTTGTCGATTTTTTGAGTACGCTATATCATGCTCTTTGCACGCCGCGTCTAGTGGATTTACCATCTAGCAAGACGCTTAGCAAGCTTAGTACCTGGACCACAGTACTGATATCCCGGAAAATAAAGCTCTTCTGGTAAAGAATTTATGATTTTATTTACGAGACCATGCCCTCTCTTACGATGCATGACAATGATTAGTCTTTAGAGGTTGAATCATGACTAAGTGTTCGAGAAAATAAATAATGTATTTATGGTAGAAAAAATTCGTTGACAAATAAAGAGCTTAAACTATATAACCGTTGTACTATTTTACTAAAAGATTAGTTGTAACTGATTATTTATGCAGCATAGACGTGGAGTTTAAAGAGCAATCCATAAAATTACAAGTTCCTAATTTTGACGCTATAGTAAAACAAAAAAATCGTTCAAATCGACGTGGTGAACTGCTTCCTGACAATATTCGCGTGGTAATTTGCGGTTTATCTAATTGTGGTAAAACTAATAGCTTATTAGCTTTGATCGTGCATCCCAATGGAGTTAAGTTTGAAAATGTGTACGTGTATTCAAAATCTCTATATCAACCAAAAAACAAGCTTTTAAAAGAACTATTGGAGCCTATAGAAGGTGTAAAATACTTACTTCTTAGCGAACACAAAACTGTAGTCTCACCAGATGATGCTTTACCAAATTCTATAATGATTTTTTATGATATAGCCTGTGGAAAACAAGATAATGTAAAGGCCTTTTTCTGCATGGGTAGACACAAAAATGTTGACTGCTTCTATCTTTGATATCTTGTATGATAATCATGTTAACTCAGACATGTCATACATTCAATTTAAAAATTAATGCCCTAATTGCTGGAATGATGATAAACATTCGTCGTTATAAACAAGGATAGACAAATAAATAATGGTCACTACAAAAAAGGTTTTGATAATTTTGCCGTACATTTAGGACATACCTAGCGTAATCGTTACAGTCTGTTGCAAGACATTGGATCATCATCATGTATCAACAAGAGAAAGACGTTCTACGCCAGTTAGTGAAGGCGTGAGAGGCGGTTAAAGAAAAGTACAGACTGTTGAAGTTTGGGAAAAATGAGGCCCAAAAAGTACTTAGTGAAACTTTAAAACGAATAACAGATCCTTTAATGGAAATTGTTGCCGAAACAAAAAAGTACAAAAATAGTAATAATTCTGTTACTCACAATTATTTTTCTAACAAAAACGATGAAGAAAGTAATAATGTTGATAAAGTAAGTCAACAAAAAAAAAAAAACAGAGAAAAATTCAGTGATCATGATTTAACATTAGTCTGCCGTTAGTGAAAGTGATTTTGATAATGATGATACTGATTTGAATAATACTATTCAACAATAGTCTCATGATTCTGTTCAAGTCAGAAAAAATTTATCAAATAATTTTTATTTACAAATACTTGATCAGAATCAATAAGATTTACTAGATTTAAAGTATGGAGTGCGAAAAGAAAATGAGTTGTACAAACTTAGCGATTCGCGAATAAAATTTGAAAATAATCATATCAAAATAGATGATTAACAGTATTAAATGACTCCGGGATTAATGGAGCTACTTATCAAAAAGCATCCTAATGAATCTCTGTTGACGCAGGAGGATTTTGAAAAATACTACGTATTATTAAAAATTTCAAATGTTTACAGAAAAGGGTTTAAAAAAAACGGAGCTATACGAACATATAATAGTAATAAGTTTAATAAAATGATTGCTCCAATGTTCAATCTTACGGTTCATAATAAAGGTGGATCGTTGCTACCTCATTATAAAACTACTCGAATAATGCAACAAATAGATTATACACACTGGGATGATCCCAATGAATAAGTAGATTGTTTACGCTTATTAATAGCTGAAAAGTCCGCAGGAAATACAAGTCATGACAATGAAATTATATCGATCATTGAAGAGCTTTGCGAGGGAGGATATATATATTAACGTATGTGTGTAAATATTTCTTCAGTCTTAAAATGAGTGTCGATGTTTTCGGTCGAAAATTGGGTAGGACCGGAGGCGGTAGCCGAGGTCCTCCGGGTATTGGATACAATCTTACCATAGATGGACAGTATGACTTAGATAATAAAAGACTGTGCAATGTTAAAACACCAAAACATCCTCAAGATGCAGTTAATAATGCTTACTTTGTTTAAGTTGTTAAAAGACTTGAAAAAGAAATAGATAGCTTTTGAATTTTCATATTCAACTTACAAAGAAAATTCTCATTTATTTAAGCTGATTAAGAGAACTTAAACCTTGACAATTATAACATGGAGCAAATTGTTAAGGAACTAAATAAGGCAGCAAGGTGTTATTATCCTCGCCAAAAATTCAACATACGTGGCTTAGACGAGACTTGGCAAGCAGACCTTGTAGGGATGCAGCCTTGCGCTCGTGAAAACTAAGGTTATCGGTATATGCTCACTGTAATAGATGTTTTCTCCAAACACGCATGGGCTATACCTATTAAGAAAAAAACTGGTGAAGAAGTTACTGCAGCAATGCATATGATATTGAAAAAAGGACGGGTGCCCGTAAACATGCACACTGATTGTGGTAAAAAATTTTACAATGCAAACTTTCAAAATCTCATGCAGAATTATAAAATAAATTTATACTTAACGCACAGAAATCTAAAAGCGTCGATATGCGAGCGATTTAATCGTACTTTAAAACATTTTATGTTGAAAAAATTTAGTTTGCAAGAAAATTATAAATGGCTAAATTTGTTACAAACGTTAATTAAATTTTATAACAATAGAAAACATTTAACAATTGGTTTGAAACCAAAAAATGTTGTAGCTGAGAATGAAGTTCAAATTTTGGAGAAAATGAAAATGAAAAGAAAAAGTGAAAATAGCAGTAAGCCTAAATTAAAAATTGGTAATAAAGTACGAGTGAGCAAAATCAAGCAAGCATTTGAAAAAGGTTGTACACCAAATTGGTCGACGGAAATATTTACAATCACACGAGTAGCAGCAACAAATCCAACAACGTATCATCTTAAAGATTACCAAGATTAACCTATTTCTGGAGGTTTCTACGGGCAGGAGCTGCAGAAAACAAAGCATCCCGATGTTTACCTCGTAGAAAAGGTTCTTTAAAAACGTGGAAATCAAGTTTTAGTAGAATGGTTGGGTTATGGCTCCAGTCATAACAGTTGGATTGATAAGAATAAATTATGAAAATATTTAAGTAGAGAGAAAAAATTTTTTTTTGTTCAACTTTATAAGAAGATATGTTCTTAGAATAAATAAACACTTTGAATTGTAAAATATATAGTTATTTATTTTTTCATAATATTTACAAATTTATGCACATGAAAATATAATATGATCGCCATTATACATTACGAACAATTCAAACTTATTCACTGCTTCTTATAACTCATTACAAAACTCTTCATTTTCCAACAAAGCAGTACATATTTTGTTGGGTAGAAACATTTGAAATTCTCTAACCAGCTCAGCGACTATCTTCAATCCATACTTAGTTTTCACTTTTTTAAGCATAGTCACCATGTAATTTTTATCTGGAACCATATCAGTAACTTTTCTCGTTGGAAGAAAATTATTGCTGGCCACCTTTTTCAATGCTGCGAGATCCATCTGTAACATATTTATGAAAAAGAAAAAATGATTAGCTTAGACAATTATGAAAGTATTTTTTTAATGAGCGCGTCTGTTAACTAACCTTTGATATATCGTGGTTTTTAACACAAGGATTCACTTGAAGATGATGATGATGTTAGCTTTCGTTTACTAAGTTCAATCCTATTTGAACCTCTGCTTGCAGGTAGAATGAGCTTGTCTGGTTTGGACAGCTCCTTATAATGGGCTATCCCCTCTACAATTGTTGGCTGAACTATGACTTCTTCTATCTGATTGGATCCCTTCTCTATCAGTCCTTTCCTCTTATTGGTTGCTTCCACCTCCAACATGCTAAAATTACCCTACGGTAGGGTATTTGTAACACCGGGCTGTAAATATTTGTAAATGTTTGTCATCATGCGCACTTAACGCGATTTTTGTTTCTCTCTCCGTTAAAAGTTGATGATGACGCGATCTAATATTTTTTTGCTGACGTGTCATACTAATGTTTTCACACAAGCATGTTATATAGTCATCGAAAGTTATCGTAGCTTTCACAACGAAATTTTTAACGCCTTTGGCTTTTTTCACTGGATTTTGATCTTGTATCTTTATACTATACGTTTTGCTCCTTAATCCTACAAATTCCAACATGATCTTTTCATTACATTCATCCTTCATTCAACCAACAATCTTTTTATTAACGAGTGGTATAATAAATTTATTGTCTGAATGTCTGAAGTATCAAATTCCCCAATATTTTCGCGCATAATATTATAAATATTTTGGTTAGTTATTTCATACACAAGACTATCAGTGTCTGTGTACAAGAGTTTACAATCATCATTCATTTTACTTATCATAAAATCATAATGAAATTTGTATACAAGTGTTTTTGATAGATCCAACACACTTAATTCCACATATATCAGTTTTTTAATACATATATCAGTGCGCAACAATTGTATAGCTACAAACTCTTCGTCGAATATGTCACAACTATGAAAATTTGGTCGTGCAATGTAAGTCTCAGTACCATATCTACCATTCCATTTATTGACAAGTTTAACATCAATGCGTTTGCGTTCATTTTTCATTGTTTTTTCATACACAGCATTGTTGAATAACTTATATAGCATCTTCTCAAACTCATTTTGAGCATTCTGACGCTTTTCACTATTTAAATCTATGTATTTTTTCAACCATAAGCTTTGATTAAACAGTATTGCTCTATGGATTCTTGTTATATAGAGCCCATGACTAACAGCTTGC
This sequence comes from Copidosoma floridanum, assembly GCF_036245765.1. Classification (NCBI taxonomy): domain Eukaryota; kingdom Metazoa; phylum Arthropoda; class Insecta; order Hymenoptera; family Encyrtidae; genus Copidosoma; species Copidosoma floridanum. Next base: position 6,321,634 of record NW_028321904.1, on the reverse strand, counting down.
TTTAGTGCACGATAATGAATCACATAACGTTTTTTATCATACAGTGTAGTCATTAATTTTTGTCGTTCGGAACCTAGAGGTGACATATGCTCAGCACAGAATGGTAAGTCCTTATGAGCATTATGAAAAGTTTTTGGATATTCAAGATCAACTTCGAGTATATAGTCGATGTCAGCATCATCTGCCACGTTTAAAATACCTTAAATTTTTAAATACATTATATATTAAATATTTAATACATTAAATATTTTTCATCCGTATTTGCTTGATAGCCTTCCTTCATGTAGGGGTTATTAGCTTTGGTATATTGATTACAGCATTGGCTTATTCCACCTCGTATACCTCTCTCTATAAATAAAACTTCGTCGATGTCAGTCAACAATTCTAGTTTAACCTATAGTTAAAAATAACAAAATTTTTCAACAGATAATTAAAATGGTATTAAAAATAAACATACAATGATGATGAAATACATTATGACTAACAAAAAGTACCAATTAGTCGCCTTTGTATATTTTAGCATAGAGTCCCAAGTTAAACCGGGTGTTGTGTAGTAATGCGCTGGGTCCAATTGATACGTCTTAATACAATTACTACGGAAATTCTCGAATATTTCAGTAAGAAGCAGTACGTCAGTCTTTAAATATAAATCAGAGTACTGCCCGAGAGTATGAATGTTAAAAGTATCCCAGATATTTTTAGCATGTTCATACTCTTCGTCAGATATATGTGTTTCGTATAAGCTGCTGTAAAAATCTTGTTTTGATGAAAGTTCATTTTCTGTTAGCTTTTCAAGAGAAGAAGTATAATCATACGGGTATACCCCTTTTCTTTTCAACAAGTTTATCTGCGCTATTGTATACTGATCATCTCTAGAAAATACTTTTTCTAGTATTCTTAGTTCGTCTCAATATGATGACAATTTGTCAAGAGACGAGGCCATAAATTTAAAGGAATCAATAAATCTAAGAATAATATCAGTACCCTCTACGTATTTTGTGAACGAATTATATTTTTCTTTTGTCTGCGGTAAAAGCTGAACTCTTCCAGGGAAACACTTGGCTAGTTCTATTATAAATAAATGTAAATCGTAACCACTCAAGTTATGAAAAATTACTGGTATTATTTTTGAGTCTTGATGGCTAATATTGCACTTGTTGTGGGCAGAACCACGATATCTAAAAATAAAAAAAATTATACATGACCAGCTAAAAAAATTATTATTATAATAACAAATTATACTTACTTTCCAGTAAAATGACAATGATCTCTAACTTTTATATCATCCAAGTTAAAGGGTTGGTCGCATATATGACACAAAGATGCTTTGTCATACTTAGTTTTTTCTTCAAGAGTCAGATCAATCATTTTCAGGAGATTTTTATATAATTCTTCTAGTTGCAGAGCAAGAAAATAAAGAGCTCGATCAAACCACTGAGCAGGCGTCTCTTCGTCTTCTTTACTTTGTCTATAGCTTTTATATTCTGATTCACTATCGTCATACGAGCACTTGATAAAATAATCAATGCTAAATGCTTTGTAACATTGATAGGCTCGAATACTTTCAACAGGTTGCAATAAGCATTCAAAGTCTGCATATATAACAAAAGGTACACGGTTCTTGTATGTAAAATTTTTAAACTCAAGTATGTGCTCATTATTATTTCTGTTAGGTAATGTAATTTTACTCTTGTTTAAATTTTTGCAATCAATTTCATGCGCTTCTAACTTTTGCTTGGACCAGAAATAGTAAAGGCAGCGATCACATATATTTGCTGCATGTTCATGTTTAGATAACTGCTTACGTACTAGACGAGATAAATTTCTTATTCATACGTAATGATATTTGTACTTAATATCATCATTATCGATTAGTCTATTTGGGTTATCTTCTTCGTCACTATCTAGATAAAAATTTTTGACAAGTGAAAGATTGACGTGATTTTTCTGTTTGTTAGCCGTTAAGTGACTTGGAAAAACATCGTATGCGTTATTTTTTTTTTTTTTAATATAAATTAACTGAAATATTATTTTGCTTTTCAAATTTAAAAATTTTTTTAGGATTAACAGGAAACTCAATACCATCAAAATTCAACTCTTTTTCATATTTAATATAGTTAGAGACACGATTTGGATTTCTTTTTGTGGGATGTATTGCTGACAGAATAGCCCATTTGAAGCATTGATTATCTACGTTCATTATATTTACACAACCTTGCTTTTTCATAATATAATCTGGTAAGTCTATAAAGGAACTGCCTTGCATGGGGTTTAGTTTATTAATAATAATAACTGAATTTAAAATTAAACGCAATACCCAGCCAGACCCTTCATCTTGAAAATCATCCATACTTCTCTCAAGCGGCAGTTGCACATTTACATCAAACCAATTGCTTAAGTCTGTTGTGTGATATACTGCTTCCGATTTTGTATTAAAATATTTTATATCTTCGTTTTAGACACTATCTGTAACTATTACATACTCGGCCGACAATACTATGGTTACTTTTAATGCTTGATGTTTACTAAGAGCACTCTGTACTCATTTAGCAAACTGTTTTTTAGCGTCTTTGAGAAACTTTTGCAAATCCAAATGTTTTAAATTGACTATTGAAGCTGTGGTGATTCGATTTTCGAATGCACTATTAACATCATGTAGACTTACACTTCTGGCTCATTTTCAAATGTTGCAGCTGCTGCTGCTATTTCTTGATCTCTGTCAGATACGAAAACTTTGGATTCATTTGTAAATATGTTTGTTGCCTCTATCACATTTAAGTGATTGTAAAGTAGCTATATAACAGAATTTAATAAGGCTACGGCACATTCAAACTTTTGTTTTTCCGACGTCATTAAATCACATCTTTGACTAAAAATATTAGCTTCCCCGATCACTGTAAGACTATTGTCTAATAATCTTGGTATAGGAACAGCATCAACATTACTTTTAATTAATTATTGATATGATTGCCATAGGCAATAAGCTACATCTTTAAAATACTGTGCAGTAGCCATAGCTCAATCGTAAAAGGATGTGTATTAGCCACTGGATAGTATAGCAGTGAATTGCTCAAGCGAAGCACGCTGACTGTATAGTAAAGCAAAATATAAAATTAAAAAAATGCAACAGAAGGTAGTAGATAACATGAAGAGGAGAATGAGTCAACATAGTGGGGGGGGGAGTATATAATGCAGATGACTTTTGCTGCAGCATTTGTTTTGTTTAATCTGCTGGAATATAAACATGGAATACATTGTAGAGGTTCAGGGGCTTAAGAAGGCCAGCAATAATTTTATTATTAAGGAAATTTGTTACATTAAACTTAGAAAAATAGATGTTATGCCAGTTATTATTATGCTCAAGCCACCTTTTGCGTGGGAAAATTTATCAAATAAAGATAAAAGGCAAATTGATGGTTGACAACTCATTTTCATGGTATTAATTGGAATTTTGGCAACACTTTTTATAAAGAAGGACTTAATGTTTTAAAAAATGAATTAATTGACGCTAAAAAGATTTATGTGAAGGGTCTTAAAAAGAAAAAATATCTTCAAGAGATATTACCATGCAAGTATGTATGTTCGTTCTGAATCATAACATTTTATTAAATGGGTAAGTTATCTATATTATCTTCACTTTCAGAGTTGTCGATATAGCAGAGTATGGATATCCTGCCCTTGCGATTCTCACCAAAGACTATTTGCCGTGCAAATATCACAGATTTAGTATTGACTCATCATGTGCTATGAAAAATGCATTGGCAATTAGAGACTGGATGTATCACAAGAAAGTTGTCAATCTGAGATATAAAGTCGTTGTTTTTTAGAAAAATCTTTGGATTATAATTTTTGAACAATATAATATGAATGTGTGCGTGTATTTTATTATGTTGATAATGAATAATAAACTTTTAATAAAGTATTTTTTAAAATAAATTTTTATTTTATTTACATTATACATACATAAATTACAGTAATTTATTATTATAAATCTGACAAATTTTCCAGTTCTTACTCGCAAGGTTATCGCCTACTTGGTGTAACTTTACATTAATAGGTAGCTCTTCGTTTCTCTGACGCTTTCGAGGGTGCTTTTTTTCATTGTTTCCTTCTTTTTCACCACTTTTTTTTTTTTTTCTTTTTTTTCTTGAACCTTCCTTTTTTTTTCTCTGCTTTCACTTGTTTATTTTTTTGTGCAGCTTCTTTTTTCAAAATTCTTTCCCTTATTTTTAGTCGCTCATTTATTAATTTTTTTTTCTCGCATTACAATTTTTGACATTTCGTTTTTAAGAGCTGTCAAAACTCTTAATTCTAACAAATTTTGATCACCTTCAGTCCATTCATTTACATTATCTGACAATGCTGGTGCTATCGGAGAAGACGGTTGAGATGATGGCGCGTTTTCTGCTGCTATCGTTGCACAAAAAAAGCGTTGGGGTGGCGGGGTAGGTGGTGGCGGTGGTATAACGCTGTCTTCTAAAAACGCTGCAGCTAATATTTCATCAAAACCTGAGTTTTGATCCAACAACGTAGTCAATGTTGAAAGTGGGGTTTGAAAATTCAAAAATTCCAACAAATCAGATGGTATTTCCTGCATGGGATCTTCAGTTCCTATTGACCAAAAATAATAAATATAAATTAAGAAAACGGCATTTATCATACAAAAAAATAATAGTAAATATTTTTACCATTTTCTTCTGTCGGCATCATATTTTCAAAATCATTTGGTGCTTCTGTGGCTACCATTTCTATGACCTCTATCTCAGCTGGTACTTCTGAGACTGAAACTTCTTCTATCTCGGCTGCGGCAAGTGCTTCAAAATTTCTAGCTGAATGTGCTAGAAATCGTCGAAGTTTTCGCTCTTCATACCTCCTAATATCGGAAGCTTTCACTTTCTTCCCCGTTATATTACTGGAAATAAAAAGTAAAAAAGATATATGTATTTAAAAAAGAACTTGGCATCATTTCTGCGCCAAAAGAAAAAAGACATATGTATTTAAAAAAGAACTTGGCATCATTTCTGCGCCGAGAGAAACAAAATAGTTAAAACTCTTGGCATCATTTCTGCGCCGAGAGAAAGAAAACAGTTAAAACCCTCGACATTATTTCTGCACCGAGAGAAAGAAAATAGTTAGGACTCCTGGCATCATTTCTGCACCGAGAGAAAGAAAATAGAACTCTCGGCATCATTTCTGCACCGAGAGTGTAAAAAAAAAAATTTAGAAAAAGTAGATAATATAATTTTAAAGTTGATTAAACTAACTTACCTTTGAAAAGCGTGTGTTGGCTGAAGGTATATGTTCCACAGAACGAAGCACTTCGTAAATGCTGCTGATACTCCCAAGGTTGTCAAGTAAATAAGACACACACGAGTAACAAACTGTCTTACAAGATGACATGGAAACGCAAAGTTCTCCCTCTATTAGGGCAAAATTGTTTTTTCCGAAGATATTAGGGAAAGAGTACATTTTTCCCTTTGAATGATTTTCATTGGATTAAAAAGTATTTTCTTGAGTGAAAGAAGTAAAAGTAGCTGGTATGCCCATTGCGATTTCTTCCACTTAAATACATGAAAGTTGCAAAGTTCTCCCTCTATTAGGGCAAGATTGTTTTTTCAAAGGAATCAGGGAAAGGGTACAGTTTTCCTTGAACGATTTTCATTGGATTAGAGAGTATGTTCTTGAGTGAAGGAAGTTTGTTTTACATACGAAAGTTTGTAAAAGTGGAAGGGGCAAAGTTTTTCTATTTTTAAGCTACGGTTATATAAGGAAAAGCACTTGATAAAACATTAAAAACAGAATAGTTTTAACCAAGTTATAGCTACTCAACTCAATTTGAAGATGTCTCCTTCCCGTTTGGCACAGCAGATGGAGCTTTTGAACATTAGCTCTGTGGAGACGGTATTTTTTGGAGATGACTTATTCATGGAGACCCCTTTTTACGGAGAGGAGCTTGAGGATGACATCCGTCCTCGATCACCAGCTGGTGACTCACCGGCGTCCTCAACACCATCATTCACGATGGCTTTTGAGGAAAGGCAAGAAGAGTTTTTGCCGCAACCTGACTGTTCAGAAGCTGATTGGGTCATGACTTTTTTCGTTAAGTCAACAATATTTTATATTATTCTGAAATCAATTACATTATTTTTTGAGTATAAGTGGCAAACACTCTAAAGATAATGTACTACGTATAAAAATTTGATTTTGTTATAAATATTAAATTTGTTTTAGACTTTAAGGGTAACTTTCTCACGAGTTCGCCGCGGCAATATTTTACTGCTGAGGTACCATTCGATCAGATGGAGGTGGAAATGATACCTTTGTCAAGAGAAGGAGAAACATTTTTAATGGAGCTTGAGGAGATGATGAAAGCGTATGAAAGGGACACTTTGTTTCTTGGTAAGATATAAAAATTTAAAACTTATTTGTATTTTAAATATTTAGTGTTTGTAATAATTTTTAATGTTATTTTGATTTCAGAAAATGTGTCCACTCCAGTTATTGATCTTACGCAATCGCCTGCGATTAATAGGTCAACACCTGAGGTTGACCTGATCTCCTGTGGTCAGACCAATTCTCGAGATAGATCTAACATCTCCGGAGGTAGACAGGTCAGTTTCTCTTATTAACCTCACATCACCTCAAACTTGTGATGTGGACTCATCGCCAGAAATTATCTATGAAGTGAATAACAAGAGAAAAAGGTTTGAAAAAGAAAGCGAGGGCATGCATGAGACGACAGAAGTTTATCGTAGGCTTTCATTTAAATATTGCATTGTAAAATAAAAAGTTTTGTAAAAATCTAGATAGTAAGCAAAAATAAACAAAACATAAGTTTGTATATTTTGATGAAACATTTTCATTACAAAATAAACTGAAGAACAGGCACGAGAGATATCGTCAGTTCTCCTAGTGTAATATCTCAGCAGAACAGGCAAGTATGGTAAAAGAGCGAGAGAGCACCCGTTCCTCAAATTTTTTCTCTCTCGTCAGCAGCTACAGTTTAAGGTACTCAGGAATATTTTAACCATCTAACAACTAACACAAAGTCACATACGCTAAGAGCGAGATTTATGGTTCTCCATATTTTCATCTCGCAGCAGCTACAGTACTCGGGAGCAGTTGAGGGAATACTTTTACCATCTAACACAGTCATATACGCTAAGAGCGAGATTTATGGCTCTTTATATTTTCATCTTGCAGCAGCTACACTTCGGGAGCAAATCGTCGGGGAACAGTTTGGGAGTACTCGGGAACTGAGGGAGAAAAAGCGAATGTGCCCAAACCGCCGTGGCGGTTCACAGCTGTGCTCGAACCACCATAGTTTACCTACTGACAAGTTTATACCTATGAGTTTTTGAACTTGGGAATTAAATGAGTATCCCTTGTTACCTAGCACACCCAAACATATATGGACAGTTAAAACATTAAATTAGTTGGAAAAGCTACGTTACGTTATCTTAGCCTTTCAAACTAACCTTAAAAATCAGAAAAATGTAAGCGCTAGTATGTTTGATCACTGCAATATAAGAAACGTGAAACTCTAGCTAAATTCACAATATCATCCTTATGGTGATCTAAATCTTGATATAAAGTGTAATCAGTGTACATTGCTATATCCTATGTATGCCAATTTTCAAAATTCATACTATAGCAAAAATTGTAGGCCTTCATTAGGCAAACATCACTTTCTCAATCAAATACCTTTAATCGTTCTTGATTGGTCCAAGCAAAACGAGTCATTAAAAAATACTCCAGTAGATGATAGGCTACAACTTTTCTCGCCAATACGTCAGCTTATTGCTTAATTTTGCACGACCGTATAGTTCAAGATAGTTCGATGAGTGGGGATGTCAAAAAACTTGTGTAAAAATACATAAAGTTGATTCAGGGCTTTGCTAGCATCAGTTTATTTTCAACCACAATGGATAAAGATCGGAACAATAGCTGGAGTAAAGAAAAGGTAGAAAACAAACGATGACATGAAGAGTGTGAAAAATTTATAAGGAGAAACGAGAAGAAAGACACAAAGGTTAATGGAACAAAATCTGCAGAAGAATAAAAAGATAAAGACTGTAAAATTATTTATTGTTTGAAAATAAATATATTTAATAAGCTTTATTTTAATCAATATGTCACATAAACCGTTAACGAGTGATTTTACAACTAATGTTAAGTTTCAAAAAATCTTAACTAAGGATGATGATAATAGAAATAAGAAGTCTGGGCTGAAAGACTTCGTCGATAAATATTCAACCAACAAGGGATCTTGTCATTAAAATGAAGGTCACGAAAAAATAAAAAAGCAATAAAGTTAAATATTGTAATTGCAAAAGATGTAGTATTTTGTGGACATGCAAAGTTTCAAGAAACCGGGTAATGATTATGTGCTCAAAGAATTGGCTATCCTCCTGCTTAATACTAATGACGCAAAAGCCCAAGTATTTCTTTTTAAAGCACCTTTTACTAGGCGAAAATTACCCCAAAAGTATAAACATAAAAATTTATACCTTGAACTTTGCTATTATCGACTAACCCAGGACACGTGAAAAATTGAGAATACGGAGATAGGAAATATTTTACAGGAAAATCTTTAAAATGCTACAGAGATACATGTTATTGACAATTTAAAAAAAAGTGGCTTGAAAGATTTGGAATCGCCATAGCTTATCTACTGCCAGATCTGCCTGGGCAAAGCCTTGTTCAAAGGTTGTCGGGTGACGTAGACAAGTGGCTTATGGTCTGTATAGACCGTAAGCAGTCGTCCTTCTAAGATCCACTCAAAAACTGATAGCTAGGTTAATTTCCAGGAGCTCCTTGTCTTATGTGGCGTTATTTCGTTCAGTTTCAGTAAGCTTCCTTGAAAAAAGACCAAGTGGCCTTCAGACATCTTTTGGATGCTATTGCTCTAAGGCTGCGCTGATCGCCGTGTCTGAGACAGTGGTTCTTAGGGCAAGGGCTGTGTTGGGTTTGAGAAAAGTCGTAGTGGCTGCCTTGGCTAAGGCCTGTTTGCTGAGTTTGAAAGCTACGTCAGCTTCTGGAGTCCAAGACAACGGGACCTTTTTCTTCTTCAGAGGTAGGTCTTTCAGCAGATAGTTGAGAGGTGCTAGTGTGTTGGCTGCTCCTGGGATGCAGTGCCTGTAGAAGTTGAGCATCCCCAGGTAACGGCGAAGTTTAGATGAGTCGTTTGGCTTTGAGAAGTCCTCTACGGCATTGACCTTGTACTGTGAGGGGCGGACGCCGTCTGCTGAGACGATGAAACTCAAATAATTCACTTTATCATAGCCAAGTGAACTTTTTTGTGGGTTAATACATAACCTTCTTTGTCGTAGAACTCCAAAGAATTGGGTGTAAGTACTTGAGCTGTTACTCGTGTTTGTCGTTGAAAATAAGAATGTCCTCCAAACAACACTATGCTAACGGGAGCTTGCGTAGGACTTGGTCCATGGTACCTTGCAAGGACTGTTCAGGTAAGCTCCTAGAAGCCAAAGAGCATGGTGATCGCTGTGTTTGGATTGTTCTCCTCAGTGATGATTGTAACGAAAGTGTCCGGCCCGGACTCCAGCTATATCGATCATAGAGACCCGATAAGATTTATCTTCGGATCTCCTTGGAGATGCAGCTGGTACGAACCAACGGGCGTCTAAATTTCTCCAAAGTCGGACCTAGGGCGGGTCTTGCGGGATCGCAGATGGGTAGAATTTCAGATTCCCTGAGTACCTCTCAAGAGACTGCCAACCCCATTCGGTGGTGATCAGTTGGAAAAAGGGAGCAGCGCCAGCCGTACTTCGGAGAACATCGCTGTGCACTTCTTCGTGCGTCGCTAATCCTCCTGTTCTCCTCAGTGATCTCTACTTGATAGAACGCTTTCCTCAGGTCAATGGCAGAAAAATCTTTCCCGTCACCTGCTGCAGAAGGCCCTCGATGACCAAAATGGGTAGCCATCTGGTTTTTTACAGGCATTTAAGCTCCTGAAGTCGCCAGTTACCCTCCAACCTCCTTGGGCCTTTTTGATGAGATGTAGTGGCCTTGCCCAGGGGCTAGATGATGGTCGCATGATGCCCTGGCACATCAGACGGTGAAATTCTTTCTTGGCGTTGAGTAGATGTGGGCGAACCAGGTGACGAGGACCCTCGAAGACGGGTGGGATCGTAATATTGATTGTGTGGAAGCCTGGGAAATCTGACAGAGCACCTGCGGTAAACTCTGGTGAACAGATGGCTGTGCAATCTGCTATTAGGCTCTAATAGCGTCGGTCAAGGGTACCATCTAACTCTCGTGCCGGGGTAGTGACTACTGATACCGAGTGTATAGCTGCAAGTGTCACAAGTCCATGCGTGGAGAAATTCGTGACGGGATCAACGAGCTGCTTTTTTCTGACATCCACTTGGTAGCCATTACAAGACAAAAAATCTGCTCCTATGATGGTGACGTCCGTGTTGGCAATGATAAAGGACCACGTGGCTGGCCGACGAATGCCCAGGTTGAGCGTCAGCGTGTGCATCTCGTAGGTGGCAATGGGCGAGTCGTTGGCTGCCGTCAATGTAAGCAGCTGGCGCAGAAGCTTTTGGCCTTTAACCAGGGCTTTTGGTAAGAGAGAGACGATTGATCCAGAGTCGATGAAAAAACGTGTGCGGGTCTGGTGGCCGTGTACCTGCAGGCGGTTTTCCGAGGGTCCTAGATTGCCCACCTTCAGTGTTTGAGGTGGAGGGGGCTTTACATGTGTCCCAACGTCAAATTGAAAGAGCAAGGGGGGGGGCGACATCCTTATGCATGAGTCCAAAGCTTTTGGTAGTACCAGCACCAATCTGGGTGGTCTGCTGGCGTCTGAAACCAGCTGCGTTGGCTCCTGCTTGTAGACTTGGAACATCCTCTTTGTTGTTGTTGGTGCTGCTTTTTGTCGACTACGGACTTGGCGAGCAGCTTCTTCGTTTCAGCCATCACCTATATCAGACTGCTTTTCGCGGATGACACTGAACTGTGGCCGGAGTCTAAGGAGAACGGGGATTTCATCGCTGAGGGGTGGCAGGTGATCGCATGCACCTAGGGTAGGTTATCGACCAGCTTGTTAGCCATGGCGCTCAAATCATCGAGGGTAGCTATCTTTATTATCCGGAACATGCAAGTTATTTGTTGAGGCAAAAGATCAAACCACCTTATCTTTAAAATTTCCTCTGTAACCTTATTTCCAGCAAGGGTCTTCATTTGACGCAGCAACTGTGACGACTTTAAGTCAGCAAGCCATAGATCACCGAAGAGCTCACGGAGCTGTGCATCAGCCTTGTTGGTGAAACGGGTAAGGATGGCCGTTTTTTAGCCAGCAGGTGGATTCTTAGCACGTTGCTCAGTTCAGACACAGGCAGCCCCTCCAAGGCCGTGACGAGTGCTAGGTACTTGGCTCCGTCAGAGGTGATCTCGTTGGCTTTGAACACTGCCTTGATTTGCACGAACCACGTGGCTGAAGACTTGGCCCAGAAACAATGAAGCTGGGATCTGAGCATCACCATAGTGATTGCTGGTTGCTGACCAGCAACTGTCAAAAACGGTGGCTGCACGGTGTTTCCAGGGTTGAATTTAGGATTGTATCTCTACAGCTATCCTACTAGAACTTTCATATTAATATATTTAAAATGCGCATACCTTTTTAATCCCTCCTCTTTACAGAGATATTCACTTAGCAGTTGTATTATGTACTTAGCATAATACTATAAAAGTGAAAGACTCTTAACTCTTTTTCTTATATTCCTTTTATTCACACAGTGCCAGAGTTGTGGATGGCTGAAGTCAGCAATCTACACAAAGCTATCATGACATCCTGAGTTAAGCTTGATCCTAACATTCAAGAATTACTTTGTTTAACTTTTTTAAATATTTCAGCACCTAAAGACACATACAATGCTGGTATTCTCCTTTTTTAACTTTAACTTCTTTGATGTATGAATATCCTTTGATCCAAGTTTTCTTTCTTTTTCTTTTATTACAGCCAGGCTTTTACCTCAGCGTAAGGCTAGACTCCCTCTTTTTTTACTGTTGTTGTCTAGGGGAGTGAGCTTGGATCCCTTTCTTTTTCTATTTATTCCCATAATCAATTATTATGACTGTCTACATGATGCTTTCTAAGTTTTTTTTACAGAAAAACTACAAATATGCCTGGTCTTTTCTAAATACCACATAAAAGTTGTGTCTAGGCTGTTCAACCGATATGTGTCTTTTATAGGGTCACGATAAGCTGGGAATGGTTTTAGGATAAGCCCTGACAAGATGGCTGTAATACTGTTAGGAAACCTTGTTTTATCATGTTATTCAGACATAGATGCTTCCCCTTAACTCTTTTTCTCTGGAAATTTTTGCCTTGTTCTGCTGTGATAAGGAATCTAGGGTTACAGATGAAAACGTCCGTCAGTAAGTGTTGGTATGCATGCTGTATTATCTAGCAAATGCATTGTAATCTTTATATTCTGCAATACATGCTTACCAAGTTTTGCTCTGCAAAAGCACTTTATAAGACCATTATTCTTTTACAATTTTGCCTATTGCTGTTATCTGTACCTGATCATCAGTGTACTCCATAAGCTGTGGCTTTACCGTGCCTCAAATACACGTCTTATTTTGATAAGTATCCTTTTAAGGTAACCCTTATCTGCTTACTTTACCTTCTTGGACCCTGTTGTTGCATACTCATCGACTAATCATCGTCTATCTCTGTCACACTCAACAAAAAAACAAACATTTTTAAATTTCTTCTGCTACTTTCCTAAGCAATCACCTACTTTTCTCCCATTTTTTATTGACTATCTTACCACCTTTTATCTCTGGCTTTCTTTCAGGATGAGAAGTATTGAGTGCTGTGAGTAGTAGTACTAGGTAATCTGGGAAGATAGTAAATACTTCTGAGAGGGAAGCCTCGTAACAAATGTTATAACTGTTATCGTCAATTTTTTGTAACTTTTTTTTTGTTAGTGTTTTTCTATTTTTCAGTATTTTGTTGATTTATTACACAAATACAGAAATTTTAATATTGAACTATTCTTCTATATAATATGCCTAAGAACTATACTCAGAAACATTAAAGTATCAATAATTGTTCTAAACTTAAAAAAAAGGTTTCTACGTTTCATTCTCTACTTTAATACCATGACCAATTTGTAATTCTATTGGTTCAGAGGGGCATAATCAGAATACCTGAAGACAATGCAAATTTTTTTTTTTTTTTTTTTTTGACAACTTCGTGCTTTTTAATTTTGGAGAATTTATTTGGAATGTAAGAAAAACTATTATTAAATAATCAGATTCGCAAATTTGAGAGTTTCAAGATAAACCATTTTTGCTAAACAAAAGATTAAAAAGTTTTAGAGCACACCATTCCTTCTTTTGAAGTAACTATTAGCAACAACTGTTAATTAGGAGTCATGCAGTTTTGCCTTTAAAACTGTATTATGAGGTAAAAAACAGGTAACTCATAAAGAGTAAGAGTTTTCTTATATATGATCTAAATGAGGATATTGAGACAAAATGAAGTAGTAAAGATCCAGCAACTAAATGTCAGTTTTAAATTTCTCCTTTATTCGTTCAGTTGCTGATAGGGCAGAATACTATAAATTCCTCTTTAACTCCTCTGAGTCAAAAGAAATTGATATGAACAGCTTATTAACGATAAAGTTAAACTGGGTGATATGCTTTTTACATTTCAGTTCAGCCTTGTTGGATGTTGATTTCACTAAATTTTTCTTACTTGACCAAAACTTAAAACTTCTCAATAAGGTTTTGAACATTAGGTTCTTCAGCAAGATGCAACAATAGAATATTTTTTCTAAATTTAATAAGTATTGGATGGTTCTGACCAAGTTCATCCTATTTTAGTTAAGGAGTCCATTGGCTGATCTACTTTACCTTTGCGAACATCATGATTTTCAATAACACAAGGCTGAAATTTTGAGATCAGCTAAAGTTAAGCCGTTGACATAATGTACATTAATGTATCTTTTTGAAATTGGAGAATTGTGAAAAGTTTCTTGCGATACTATCAAGTGTATTCAACTTATAATCGAATTTTGAAACAATCTAAGCTTAAACAGTTAAGTGGACATAATATTCTTCCATAGTAACTACTTTTATACAAATGCCATTAATGGAGGTTTTAAGTAATGTAGAAATGGTCAAAGCGATTAAAAGATCAGGCATATTTAAAAACTACGATTGCTGTAAAGGCTCCTAATTTAACGATTTTTTTTAATCTTTCAGAGCTTGCATTTTTTTAAATAAGAAGAAGTTTATCATAATGCCTAAAGGTATAGTGTTTTTTATATTAAACTAATTACAAATATTAGGAGTGGTCTAGTTTTGTATAATGCTGACGAAAGCAATAAACATAAGTTGTGCTATAATGGAGGAGTTGCTTCCTTTTGTTCCAAGTCTTAGCTACAAAATTTTTGGAATCATGCAACCAATGTAACTAGTTAGTATGTAGTAACATAATTAATATCATTATAAACGAAGACTTAGCTGAACTTAAGAGCTTTACAACATGAATGTAGGTTTCATGAATTTGAATTGAAAAAAGTTAAAGCTACTGTTATTGGAGAAAAGCTTACTAATAGAGGCTTCTAAGGTTATTACTCAAGCATTAATAAAGTTAAATAATTGTTGAACTAACTGTTAAAGGATATCTGGTATACCCAAAATAATACAGCAGTTTTTTTTCCATGCAGGGATTTAACTAACGTGATACGGAAGCAATGAAAACATATTTATTACCCTTACACTCTCCTAATGCAACAAGGGAATTTAAAAAACTCATTAAAAATTCTAAAGTGGAGGCTATTACACAAAAAACTATCTACAAGAAATTAATTTACATAGAACCCTTTTTTGAAGTCCATACCACTAAAGTCTAACATTTACTTGTCTTTCATTCATGACTTACTATCTGACTTTGAACTTCGTATAAGAGTTGAGGATACTCACGTTTATAATAACAGGTTATTATGGATGCTGCCAGAAAGTAATATACAGACGACTTGGAAAAAACTTGCATAGTAAGAACTTTGAAGTAAGCACCAGCACATAGATTAAAAAACTACTATACAATCTATCATAATTAATTTAGAGAGTACACCTGGCTCATCTTTGTGAGTTCTATGTTCTTATGCGACGTAACTTCAGCAGGTTCTTACCTTGCGTTACCATAAACATCTTTTAAAGTTAGATAAAGAATCTGCTTAAAAATTGACATCATTCTTGGTATCAAGTATCCAAACTCAATGTGCTAATCATTGTCTGGCTTTTGAATTAAACAATAATTGAGTCATAATATTTGCAGACAAAACTGTCCTAATCCCTTAAAGTGCACATATATAAGCAGTTGTACTTTAATACCTTACCGTGTAATACAAAAAATTCTTCTCATTTTGCTACTGTAAAAATTTGTTTTCTGCATATATTTATCTATAAAGTTAGAAAAAAAATGCATTCGTAGTTCGTTGTTTGTATGGAGTGCGCAGTCACAATACAAAATCTTGGCATTTATTCGATTGTCATTCAAGTTAAATTTTCACGAAATTTTACAAATTTTAGCCTCTTTCCAAACAATTTTTGCGTCTAAGGAGGTTATGTACTATCACAGATTACTAGTAAGTATTTAATCAAAATTTATATACAGGTATACAAATATATGATGATAACAGCAAAGTCTTTTTAAGTAAATCAAGTGATTGGATTTTGTTGATCTTATAGAATTAAATAAGAACTTTATGTGGAGTAGGAACGAAAAAAGTATTCTTCCCGAGGGTGGATCGAGCCCACAACCTCCTATTTACTGAACAGTTCCTTTACCACAACAGCTACCAAGCGGTACATTCAGTTGCTTCGTAAGTTTGGATAAGCTCTCGTTCTTAATTCGAGCTGCTTTTACTGTGAGCTCGATGTTGAACAGGTATATTAAAAAATAATTTTAATTTCTGTACATAAGTAAGAAATTTAAGATTACCTCAAGTAGTATACAAGTAATATTCTTACATTTTATCGGCGCACATGTAGATGGCAGTACTTTTATATGAGCACTCTAAGAATCATCTATGTTCTTCTTTCGATAACAAATGTATATTACTGAGCCATATCTAAATCATAGACACAATGATCATGATCATATTAGTATAATTTTTTTGCCTCAGATTCTTAATACATAAGTTATTTGGACTTTGTTGATCTTATAAGGCAAAATAAAAGCTTGATGTTTAGTCAGAACGAGAAAAGTATTATCTCTGAGTGCAGATCAAACGCACAACCTACTGTTTACAAGACAGTTACTCTACCACTTGAGCTACCAAAGAGCCGTACATTTACTTGCACCATAGGTTTATAAAAGTTCTTGTTCTTGATTTAAGCTGATTTAAAAGAGGACACGGATGGTTTTAAAAATGCTTATATAAAAGAGCCACCACTTACGTTTGTGCTGATACGATGATAAAATATATGAATAATACTTGTATACCTTTTAGAGTATTGTTCAACTTATCACTTACCTACGAGTGATAGAATCATTGTCTTATATATCTATTAAACATCGAGCTTGAGATAAAAGCAGCTCAATTACAGAACGACAACTTATTCAAGCCTACGGTGTAAGTAAGTGTACGGCTCTGTGGTAGCTTGAGTGGTAGAGCAACTGTCTAGTTAACAGGAGGCTGTGTATCCAAACTTGAAAATAGTCTTTCTCGTTCTTAAATTAACTTCAAGCTCTTATTTTTTCCTATAAGATCAATAAAGTCTAAATAGTTCTTGTATTTGAAATTTGCGGCAAGAAGATTATACTAATATCATTACAATTATTGAGTCTATTATCTGGATATCGATCACTATTATACATTTGTTATCAAAAGAAGGACATCGATTGTTGGAAATGAGAGCGACCGACAGTAGGCCCGGCTTTTGTGTACATTGTGTACACTTGTAGTCTCTGTCGGCCCAACGCTCTGTGCGTGTGCGCTTGGTCGACTTGGCGCGCTGCAGGTGTGTGTGTGCGTATTCACGCGGCAAGCCTTGTATACTGTAAGCGCCAGATTATACTCAGCTCTCGTCGAAAATAGACTCTCTTAATTTACGTTGCCAAACTCTAGCATTCAAAGGTGCATACATCACCTTAAATGCTAGTGTAAATCTTCTGATCAACTCTCTCAATACAGTGGACAAAACTCAGTTGTGCAGTGCAGTGCACTTAGTGCTTTCTTTAAGTTGCTCACTGCATAATCTGCAGACCAGCTCAAATAGTTAATCTCATTGAAGAGATACCAGTGATTATCAACAGCAAGATTCAGTAAAACTCTTGTGTATTTCTACAGACAGTAATTGTGTATTTCTACAAACAGTAATTGTGCATTTCTACAGACAATCGTTTTTCGTTAATCAATATTTCAATTAGTTATATTATATCAGTGCTTTCATTTTCACATTTATTCGTGTAACTTTAAAACTCTCTTGCGAGCTCAAGGCCAGTGTGTGTTTACATATTGTGTTTTTTAACTTGACTCTTTTCTTTCTACATTCTTCGTTTTTATATATTTCAATAGTTCATTGCTTTAAGACTATAGACATTATTTCTTTACTTCTGTATTATTTTGACCTTAACTATTTTTGTAAATATTAACTGTGATTTTTCTTGGCCTTTGAGTGACATTAAGAGTTGTTATTTTATGCTGTTTGATTTTATTGTGTTTTATTGTGTCTTCCCAATAACCCTATCTGAGCCTAGTGTGTGCTAACGCATACGCCTCGAACATCGATGGTTTCAAGAGTGCTCACATAAAAGTACTGCCAACTAAATATACGCCAATGGGATGATAATATGAATAAATATTACTTGTGTACTTCTTAAAGTAATATTAAATTATTTACTTATTAACTAGTATTCGAATCATTTCGAATATACCTGTTAAACATCGAGCTGGAGGTAAAAATAGCTCTAATTAGGAATGAAAGCTTATCAAAACCTACGGAGTAAGTGAATGAATGTGAATGTAGTACAGCTCCGTAGAAGCTCCAGTGGTAGAGCAACGGTCTAGAAAACGGAAACGTTTTGCGTTCGATCCGCACTTGGGGAGGACACTTTCCTCATTTTTTTTGACGTCAAGTTTTCATTTCACCCAAGATGAACAAAGTTCAAATAATCCATCTAGGCATAAAAACGAATATAAAATATTCTTGCAAATCATGAACATCATGGGATCTCTCTGAGCCATAGAACTTTTTAAACAAATTTTGTTATACTTGCATTAGTTCTTACGGAAGTTGATTTAACGTATTTTTAACCTAAAATGACTAGTTAATTGCTGTTTGTGTTAAGCTACAACATTATTATTACGTATAGAAAAAACTTCAACTAATTGGGTTAGTGTTCTAGAGAAACAAATAAAACTTATAAGGACTACTAACCTTTTAGTGCTATTCTATAAAACATGCATGCGTTATCTTGACTTAAAAAAATCAAGAACCTTATAACTTTTTTGCACTACCTACCAAGGATTGATAGCTTTTTTTATACCTTTGACTCCTGGTCAAAGTGGATAACTCTTTTCACTGCTTTGTAATTTTTAATTAACAAAGTTTTTCGCACTCCAGCTAGTTTCACTTTAAAAATAAGCGCGACGTTTACATAGCGCAATTTGGATGGAAAGAGGTCAATGTATAATAATTTGACATAATACTTACCTATCGATTAACATCAATAACATCAATATCTAACTATAATATGTATAATAGTTTGTCAAAAATATTATAACTAAATAAAAAAATTTGGTACTATCTTTGTACATCACAAAAATCAAATTAATTTTGTAATGACTTTTATACAAAAGTTAAATTATATGGAGGTGTAAGCACGTTTAGTTTATGTCCTACGAATTTATGAATTCAAATAAAGATATATCTTGGTACCATAATTAATTTCTATCAAAGAAGAGGTAAAATGTTTTATTTGCTAATAATAAGTTTAGTGAAATGTACTTTTATTTTAAATTTTAATAAAATAAATAAAATTAATATTTATAAAATTGTTTGTCTAAAAATATTTTCTAACATTTTTTTAAATAAGGTACTAAATATTTTAAACACTATGAGAATGATATTTATTTTACTATTATTCATTGACTAATGAAAATGTGTGACCATAAAACAAGACGCATACATTTTCATATAAATATTTATAAAAAAATTCAAATTCAATGACAGTTAAAATGCCACTTATCTTGGATTAATCAATAGAACTCTAAATTGATCTAAAATTGATCTTAAAAATAATTAAATTTTCATGATTGCAAAAGTTCATAAAAAAATAATTAAATACTTATTTAGAGCATACTAAATTTTTTTTGACAATTAAGTTACATTGGTTAACTTATTTTATATTAGCTAAAGTTATTCTAATAATGTTAAATGATTCTGTCACAAAGTCTTTATCTTTCATATCATTATTTATGTATGAATAATTTTTATTGTTTTATAATTTCATTTACTTCCAACACATAATTGTAATTTTTATGCAATTTTTCTTAAGTCATTTTATATAAATAAACAAAACGTTTTGTCTTTTTTATAATAAATACAAAATTACAAAATAAATGTTTTGTATGTATATATATCATACGTTAATATAGAAAAAGCTGCACGTACATTTGCATTAAAACTAAAAATAAGGAAAATAATTAAACAAGTATGAAATTAAAAAATACTCATAGATTATATAGGCTTGTAAATAATAATTTATTTTATTACTGAAATAAATATGAAGGTTGGGGACAAAAAATAAAAAAATTCAGTAAAAACGTTGAATAAATTGAAAAACTATTAGATTATTCATGTATTCAATGAACATACAAGGTTAAAGTATAACGTATTTATATTTAATATCCTACTACAGTATTTGAATATAAATAAATGAATTCAAGTTTTAGGTGTTTAGGTACTCAAAGCATTTTTTACTATCACTCATTTGTGAATCATAATTTTTGATTATCAAAGACTATAATAATACAAAAAGGTTATTATGATTTGATAATAAGGATTGTTGTTAACATACGTCAGCAATCACAATAGATAACTTTTTAAATAGTAACACTTTAATTTTAATCTGTGATATCACATGTCATTATTAATAGATTATAAGATATGAATTGCAAGAAGAAAATGTTATATTATTATACTTGAAAAAAAAAATGAATAAAAATAATTTGTCACTTTAGATCAAAATAAAACATAATTTTTTTCAAACGACTTTTCTTGATCCAGTAAAAAGATAAAAAAAAATTATAATTAAATCTTACTTACTTAAAAAAAGAACCTGTATAGGTCTTGTGTCTTCTTTCAGTACAACCTCTCTTGAATTCTTCTTTAGAATTAATTGTAAAGAATATTCTAAAATACATATTCTTTAGAAATACTGATAAGTCAAAATTAAATTGTTGCTAATTAATAGAGCTTTTACTTTTGGACACACTTTAGTGATTTTTATCCTTAAAGAATATACCAAACCAAAAATATAATATGATATAAATATAATCAAAATTCTTTAGAACACATTTTTGCACTTGATGAAGATTCTTTCACTCATTTAAACGTAAAACTCGGTCGACTTACCGAATCAACTCTTTTCCTTGTTGTTTTCTATAGTTCAAATTAGTATAATGGACTTCCACTCGTGATTCTTCATTCTGAGATATAGATACACAGGTTTTATATGATTAATCAAATGCATAAAATTGTTAATACCTTTAGCTATTGAAACTCGGTATTAAAAATATTCAAGGTCGGCATCATTCATACCTTTTTGGTAACAGTTCGTTCTATTAGACATACGTTGATTGTTATTACCCTTTATTTGGCTAACTAAAATTATATAGTACTTATAAAACATACCCTAAGTTACCATGATAAATAGAAGTTCTTATTTCTTTTAAAAGTGTTGAATGATCGTATAAAATACCATTAATAATTTTTTTTTTCTTTATGTTGCATGAACTGCTGTTTTGCATGCGTTCACAACAACAAGATGGTTATCTTTTGGATTGCAAGATTTATAGCATCCGTGTAGGTATTTTGCTTCATTTTCCAAGGTATAATAAAAATTATTTCAACATTAAAGGTAATTTATCAAAAGTTTATAAATAACTTGCATTTTTTTTTTCCATTGTATGTTTAACTTATTCTGCAATTTATTACTGCTCTGTGAGTTATGAGGACATATTAATTAAACAGCTATTCATTAACCTATTCAAACTGCGTGAAACACTTATGCAATTTTATGGTTATCCTAATAACTAATATGTTCATGAACGTTTGTACATTTGCTCACAATTTTTTAATAAAAATAAATTGTAGATTTGATTAAAACAATCGAGGTATTTAAGATAATTTATAAGAAGTTTAATGATCTGTAACAAACGATATGCAAAGCATATCATACTGACTTTCCCTAGTAACAGCGAGGCCACTTTATCAAGAAGGCATCAACAAGTGGGGAACAAGCCAATATAGGTTCCAGCAAGCCTCAAATCGTGGCAGCCAGGCAGTCAGGCAGTCAAGCAGTCAAGCAGTTGAGCAGCCGGAGAGTTGGACCATCACGGCAGTCGGGCATTCGTGCATTCGGGAACTAAGGGTACACGACTAGCTTTCAAGGGCAACACACACGCTACTTGGCCTATGATTACGGTAACATACATAAAGTGTCTTTAAAATAACAATTGTTGGTCATTCTCGCGACGCACCTCCTTACCAATCTCTTCCCCATGTAACAGTTTTGGTGCTAGGTGTGGAGTATGGTAAGAGTTGGAATTTTTTTTTTATTGCACGCATTTTGAAAAATTTTGCCGAGAAGCACACATAGTGCAGTGCCGCTAGAAAACGACAATTGAAAATCGGAAAGCCGAGGAGCTGATCAAAGATGACAGTTCCGGTCACATTTAATAAGCAGCGGTGACAACAGCCTGGAAGCCAACAGGACCGGGATACCAATTGCAGATAATCCTAGGATGAAGTAAACAAGCGGCAAGTGCTGAAAGGAAATGGTTGCCAAAATTTTATTCTCATTGGCGTGCATGTATACGAGCACGTAAGTACATTTATAATAAAATTAATTCCATCCCTTACCCTCGAGGCAAGATAGGGAGGATACTTACCAGATAAAGATTAGATCGTGGGAAATCTTTTTTATTGATATATATTTATATTTATTATCTCGTTCGCTTTTCTTTTAGTGTTTTCTTTCAAAAAAAAGAGCCCGAAACAAACATCACGCAAAATAACAGACTTAAATGAGCAGTAGACTAGGGAAATTTTTGCACAACGAACATAAACTAGAGAGATTTCATTAGTAGGCTTTGTAAGACACAGGAAACATCCCGAAATCACTACTCGTATCAATATCGGCTGAAAAATTTATTACCATTTTTATTATCATTTTTCTTTTTTTTAACGACAATAGACGACAGGTTTTCAAATTTTGTTTTCCTTACTTACCACTAAACAAGAATACAGGATAATATCAAAGTAACTAGGTGAGAGACGAATACCACTCTTGTGCTCTTTTATCTCGCCCTCTACAATTTTCTTTCTTCTCGTCTGATTATTATTAAGCTGTGACATAAGTAACTAAACGCAGTTTTACAACTGTAGAAGAGTACATAAAATCTAATATAATTCAAAAGGAATATACGACTCACGATATTTATAAAAAAAAAGGAGGAATGAAAAATGACTCATTTTAGCGGTATGACCCATGTCAGATAGCGAAAATGGAGGCCTGGATGATAATATGATAACCGAAATGAGCAGGCCAGGGCTCAGTAAAAAGCAGCAAAGAAAAAGTATGACAAAACAAATGTTTGAATTAGAGCTTGAACCAGAAGGTTGTAAAATACTGGATGCTCTAGACAAAAAGACTAAAACAATCATGATGGGCTCATTTTAAAAAATAAGAGCGAAGCGAAAGAGAGCAGTGGAAGTGAATGTCCCTTAAGAAGTGTTCACAGAGACCATTCAAAATTCTTCATCGATAGATAGGGATCGTAGGGGTCCAATAGTAAATCTGGCAAATATAGGAGAAAGAACAACAGAAATTACCAATGGGGCACAAGGAGCAGCAGCAGCAGCAAACGTAAAACGCTGTTTATACTGCGACGGCCAAACCGGGCATTCAGTCGAAGAATGCCGAAAACTGTTAGCGGTGATATAACCGAATGAAATAATAGGTATTGCTTATATCAACAAAAACTTAAAACTACAAAGAGGTGACGAAATAAGAGTATCCCACGTAGATAAAATCAAAAAAACATGATAGTAAAGGCACCGCCAGAGAATGTTAACAGGGTGAGGGACACGAAGGTAAAGATTTGAACATTTGACTTCACTTAAAATTTTTGTGGCCCCCGGATGCAGCGCGAAAGTATAACAGAAAGGAGGGATCAATTATATTTACGATAAAATTTTCATAGCCTCTGGACGCGCACGAGAATACAAGTAGAAAATAGGGAAGAGATAGAAAGACCCATAGGAAAGGAAAGACAGGGGTAAGATCAGCATTTAGTACAGGTAACAATAAGAGCAATATTATCAGGAAAATGGTAAACAAATAAAATAGGACTTTAATCTGTCAAATTACTTAAGCTACACAAAAGAGGGGCGTATAAAGCGCTACCTCATACAAGTTATTTGTTAATTAAAAAAGGGAAAAGCGGTCCCTAGAATAATAAATACGGTGACTAGCAAAAAAAAAAAAAAAAACACGGTAACACCACAAAATAGTGTATTCCTCGATATACTTAGAAAGTCACCTGCATAGTAGATCATTTTGCATGCACGTACACGAGAAAAAAGAATCCTTTTTAACTGTTTTTTTTTTCTGGACACGCACTAGCGCAGTATTATATACATATTAGGACAAGTGCAGTGTGAAAGTAAAAAGATACTAACAAATTTATGTGAGCATCTTATTGAAATTAGTATATAAGTTATCGTTATTTAAATAGAACTACGTGTTTTTTTCTTGACATCGAAAGGAAAGTTATATAACAAAACAGCGCAAAAAGTAAAAGCAGAGGGGCGGTAGAGTAAAACTTGAGAGCCGTTGGTTTCGGTAAATTTAAAAGAGAAAAAAATTTTTATTTAAAAAAAAAAGGGTGTACTTTTTTTTTTCTTTGACACACACACTCGACTTCTGTGGTTAGAATTTTTTATTTTTTTTGTTTTTTTTTCTTCTCTCTTTTTTATATTTGCCCATTTTAGCATCCTCCCATCTTCGTCCCCACCCCCAGGATTGACGCGTGATAGCTGCTCCCAACATTTATTCCATAGGCTAGACGTAGCCCAGTTCGGGCAGAGTCGACTGGGCACCGAGGACACCGTGGCAGCTCACGCAAGGTGGGGTGCCACAGCCTCTCGACTTACAATACCTAGCACACCGTCAGCAGGCTGAACCTACACAAAAAAGGGAAAATCCAAGAACAAACAGTAAAATCAATGTGAGCCGGGAAAAAAAATCAACAATGTAGAAAAAAAAAAAAAAATGAGAAGAAAACCAATACTCACGCGGATGCAGAGCCACCCTTCCAAGGAAAATCAACCAGAATCTTCTGCCACCACATCGACCACCAGGGCAAGAAAAGTGCCATGGCTCACACAGCCCAAAGTGATGGCATAGAACGTCCAGGACTCCAGGACGTCACATCGCGTTCGGACGACCCGGTCCGAAGAAGGCAGAGGGGGACCCCGGGGGCACTCCTGGAATACCATCACAAACGACTGCCCAGATGGGAAGTAGACGTCGCAGCACGCGACGCCCCCACGATACTTATGCCATTGTACCGTCAGATTCAGAGCATTGGACGGCCATTCAGGCTGATACAGGGGACAAAGAAGGCCAAAAAACTCATAAGGGTTGATGACCAACCGCATTGCCAACTGTAATACAAAAGTCAGGAAGATCGTGAGATGCACACACAAGTGAAAAAAGGGACGCCCGACGGATGGCACCCACTGACAGATATACAGCACACTGGACTAAAGAAGAAAGGCACGGAATTTACAGGCGATTACATATCGAAACTCATTAATACAAAGAAAGTTCAGCGGTACTTACATAGGTACGTTTGCTGCACAACAACGCCTCCTCCATCATGGTGCTGTCCAAGACAGCGCATACGCTGCCATCTCCAACCATGAATCTGGGATTGCGCGTATTATTGTGCGGCAAGCTCACAAAGTCTCAAAGTCAGCTCACAAAACTGGACGCGTTTGCAAAAAAGGATGACATGATATATAAAAGAGAGAAATAATAAAAGAGGAGTAACGTTTAAAGGAAAAAGTGTGTCGAATAGAATAAGCAAGGGCCGAAACCAATGGACACCGAATACTTGACGAGCAAAAAAACCAAAAAGCACTGGAGAGAAATCCAGAAAACGCAACTTGATAGGACCAGGGCGAGAAAGATAAAGAAACTTAGAAGGAAAGGGAGGTAAGAAGAAAAAATTCCGGAGCACAACATGCGCCTTTCTGTTATAAATGATACACAGCGTCATAAGATACCCATAAATGTCAATACACGCGTACACTTCCATCGAACACGTTGGCATAGATGTTGAACAGCGCGCATAAAAAAACGACAATTAGGCTAGTATTTCATGTATTTACTACGATTTAGCTATTTAAGAGAGAAGAAAGAAGTATTTAATACGTTTTCTGGGAAGAACGGGAAAAAAGAAATCTTTCTTTCTCTTCTCTTTTTTATCATTTGCAAAAATTTTGTAAGAATGTCGAATTCGAACAGCTCTGTATAATCGTTATCAACTAGCCCTTATTCGTTCTTTGTTTTCAGCAGTACAATAATGTCATAAATATTTCATAATATAGTATACAGTTTTTAAGCAGCACATAAGCACCACGATATGTAAAGGTAGAGCTATACTCCCGACTTGACATGCAATATACAACTTTTTCGTGTACTAAGAATAGTGCTTCGGCTATTGTCATTGCCAGTACGAAATATTAGGCTTCAGATGGTTAATTAGCAGCAACTCATAGGGTACGCTCACGGGTAAATTTTTTTTCTTTTTTCTCTGTCTCTTTAAATGGTTTACGAAGTAGTTTGTAAAGAGGTGGAGCGTAAGTATCATAATAACAAGTATCCATTTTTTTTGTTATTGTAAGTTTTAGGGTAAAAGCGGCACGGAAAAAATATTATGAATACTTACATGAACAAAAATAATAAAAAGGCAATAATATTAGTACAAAAGGAAAGCAAATAAGAAAATACGTTTGCTATCGTATACCTTCTATGTAAGGAGAGAGCCACACTCGCAGCTCAACGTTGGCCGAATAAAGAGGAAATATGAGAGAAAGGGTAATACTATATAATACACTTAAATAAATAAATATCGATGGGGTACAAAAAGTGTCAGTACAAGTATTTACCACATACACTAAAGCGTGGGCCCATAGTACACAATGTATAGTTAACAGCTATATGTATTGCAAGGTATAAGTGGAGGTGCCAGAACAGCTACAGTGGTCGATAACACAAATACGAAATATTTCAGGATTAATCGTGGAAGAGATTTTCCCGTTGGCTACAACCAACACGAATTGGAAAATCGTACAAAAATAGACTTATTATTCCACCTCTTTCTCTGAGACCCAAATAAAAATTGATATGCAGACAATTGTGGAAGAAAAGTGAACAACTAGCACCTAAAGCGGCTCAGAGAACAAGACTACAAACAAAAGGAGAGGAAATACCGCAAGCAATGGAGTCCTACAAACTATTAACAAACGTGCTACAGGAAATAGACAACCACCGCACAGTGGACCTTTTTCGAATTTTTTTTTTCAAAATCTAATATCTCATGAACGAAATTAGATATTGACACGATTCAAAATGTAAATTAAAGCTTTTGGGCATAGGAATAAAGAAAAAATATTAAGAAGTTATGAGAATTACATGTTACAGTGTACCGTCTATTTAAAGTTGGTGCTCTGATGGAAAAGTCCTAATATTATGATACTAATTAGCTTGTAATTACATTATACAGTATTTTATGCATTGTATTTGTAAATAGCAATTTTGTGACATTGAAGTGACATTATAGGTAAGAATCAAAACTAAAAGTCGATTTTCTCTTTTTTTTATTTTTTTTTTTAGGTTATGTCGATGTCTTATTTTTCTAAGACAGCGTAATTTGAAGTCATTTTCAATGTATGCACTAGATTACTACAGTAAGAGTCTTGAACGGTACTTTTTTGTATGAAACTAATGATAAACACAAGTTTTAATTCTAAAAAATCGATATTTCAAAGTAAAATTAAAATTTTGAGGTTATGACGATGTCCCATTTTTCCAAGACAGCATAATTTGAAGTAATTTCTAATATATGCACTAGATTACTATATTGAAGGTCTTGAACAGTACTTTTTTTATTATACTATTAGTATAAACACAATAAACACAAGTTTTAATACTAAGAAATCGATTTTTTGAAGTAAAATTAAAATTTTGAGGTTATGTTTGATTTGTATAACGCTGTAAGGGTGCAATTGAGATAGGGCAGCAAAAAATACAAAAAAATATATGCTTTGTATGTTTGTATGTATCGTCTGCTATTCTTACAAGCTAATTAGTATCATAATATTAGGAATTTTCCATCGGAGTACCAACTTTAAATAGACGGTACACAGTAACATGTAATTCTCATAACTTCTTAATATTTTTCCTTTATTTCTATGCCCAAAAGCTTCAACTTTCATTTTGAATCGTGTCAATATCTTATTTTGTTCATGAGATATTAGATTTTGAAAAAAAAAATTCGAAAAAGGTCCACTGTGCACCGTAAAAGAGCAATGATTCCCCGGGGGGGGAAGTATTATAAAATTTTTATTCGGAACGTTGGACAGTAACGATCATAAAGCATTAACAGATGTGCTCGACGTGAATAAGAACATTACACATAATATAGCAAAACTTTTGGCCACACAAACAGAACTAATGTCTAATAGAGTAAGCGATGTAGAGGACAGGGTGCAAGAAATAGAAGCAGATGTAAAGAAATTGGATAACATGAACGACTTGCAGAAAATAGATAGTTCAACAATTACAGCTATAAATACACTGGATGCAAGCGTGAAGCAATACATGGCAGACAGTGACTCTATAATAAATGCAGTCCTTTTTGCGGCAAAAGGGCTAGTACATCCGAGGCTCATATCACCTGCGATTTTTGATAACTCCAGAATACAGGCAAAACTAGCCAGACCTCAGCTAATATTTTCCGGGAGCAGGATCTTAGATAAGTCCGTTTGAAATAGTAGACATATTTAGGTTAACAATTTTGATGCCAAAAATTTGTGGTATTTAATATACCACATAAGCATCCCGCAATTAGATACAGACTACGCCAATTCACACAGAATTTTACCCCTACCAATAAAGCAGGAAGGCCTAGTCAGTTCAAGTACTTATGCCTATATACGGCTGGATCATGAATACATGTCCATAAATAAAAAAATCAACACATACATGGCAATAACGGCTCTCGAAGTCTTCAGCTGTAAGAAATTGCGCAAGTTATTTGTCTGCAACCATACGAAACCAATAAGAGAGATAAGGCAACATCATTCATGTGAAGCCCGGCTTATAGTACAGTACAGCATAAGTGATTGGAACGAATGTTCGGTTAAAATCATCAAACTACAAGATACATACTGGGCCAGATTCCATGCACCAAACCTTTAGGCTTTTGCAACAGTACAGTACATACACAACGGAGCCACTGTTTATAGAGTGCTATGGCTCAAACCATAGGACAATTTTACTCAAAGGCACGGGAATTTAGCAAATAATAGAGGCTGTGCTGCTCACAACACGAATGTGCGCATGGCAGCTCCATCATATACAGAGGAAAGGGTAAATACCACCTACTTTGGGATGGCAAATATAAACATCAATAGAATATTAGAAGAACTAGACGGAACATTAAAAAATAAGGGGGCTTCAAATGGTGTTAACACACTATCAGCACAAGGGGAACTTAAGTTAATTAATTAACAGGAGAACTCCAGGACCAACCCTCTAGCTGATAGGACACTCTTAGAAGGCGTTATTAGAAAGGCTTGTGGGCTCGCGAAAATTCAACAAACATGAAGATAAGTTACATATTTTAGATGGCTCGTTTACCTAATGGCAAGGCTGATCATCGTAGCAATGGGGTTTCTTTTTCTTATGTATAAGTGCCTTCTCTATCGGGCAGCCCTAGAACTAGTATGTTATATAATGTTTGGAGGTAGTCAGCGTGGAAGCAACTCTGGAAGAGATGGGACCATGGCAGTAAACTCGTTAACGCCTCAGCCAACATCCATCGAAATGTAGAAGAAGACTCCAAGACACTTAATTAATACCCCAGTAATCAGCATGGAAACATCCTCCAAGGGTCGCTAGTCCACCTAAAACATGTGACGTTTGACAGCGATTTTCATTCCCGAAGAAAAAATGAATGAAAGTAAGTAATATAAAATAATAAGTAATACATAAGTAAATTGATGAGTATATTGCAATTACAATAATAACTATGTTTTAACCCCAATTCTGTAATAATAATATAAGTAATAAGGTAATAATATCATGAGAATAATTATGACAATAATATAAATAAGAAAAACGAGAATGAGCTCCGGACGTCACTCAACTGTATCAGGGGGCGCAGTCCGTAGGACGAGACTCAGAAAGAATTTTCCCTCTTCAAAATATGTAATGTCGAGAAAACTATATTAAAGCTTAGTGTAAGAGAAAAAAAAAAAAAAAAAAGAAAACTACAACCCATAAAGTAAATTGATACGACAAAAAGTAGATATGAGCGCTAGGAGTCGCTCGACTGTATTGGGGGGCGCAGTCTATAGGACAAAGACAAGAAAGAATTTTCTTTGCTCTTTTATACTAATGGTGAGAAATTTGTATGGAAATTTTTTTTTTTCTTGCAAAATTAACAGGCGATAAATTGGTGTGTGAGAAATGATAAACTAGAAATTTCATGTAAAATAATGTAACGTATTATTCCAAATTTATTATTTTGTATGTGAAACAACTCTTAATGTAAAGTAGTCTTAAGCAGATGCCCAATTCGCGGCGATTTTAAATATAATTGTAATATAAGGCAAAGCTCATACAAAATCTATATTGTTATACACTTAACACACAATGAGAGAAGACTGAATGATTAGAAGAGTGAAAGTCTTAAGGTGGTTCTTCACGATGGTGCCGTATCAAAGCGACACGGGACCCTGTGGTTTTCTAATTTTCGATTAGCTTATTATTTGCAACATAAAATATGTTTTACTGGCACTTGACTATAATATCATTGCATTTACGTACAAATAAACAAGCTAATAAAGTCAGAGTAAGAGTTATAAAAAAATTTTTTTTTGATGCAAGGTTCTGAAAATGGCATGTACGCTCCTGCTCAAGCAGACGTTGCCGCAGTTTACACGGCAGACATTTCGTTTACGATTAAATATCGTATACTAATTCCCTGATCAGCCCAAACTTTTGTTATATTATTAGAAAGCTGAAAAGTTCTTCTTTCACTACAAACTTTTTCTATTACGATCTTAAGTCTACTTTACGAGATATTACATGATATCGTAGTATGGAAATGTAACCTACATAAGAATACATGTTAAAAGTGCATTTTTTGACTGACTTGTTTTCAAAAATTTGCCTGATAAAGGGACTTAAAATTTTGAGAGAAGATGCCTTATAACTTTAATAACAATCTCTTCAAGTTTCCCTGTAAGTTTAAGTAAATGGGTTAGGTGAAGAACCACCTTAATGTAAAGGAAACAGCAGTTCTCTACAATGGAATGAAAGGATGAGTGTGAAATACTACATAACCAACGTAGACAACAGAATACAGCACAGTACATTCACGCACAATCGTAAGCAAGTCTTACAGGCTTAACTCTGGATGGACTGAAATATCAGCGTCATCAAGGGTGATGACGTCACGGTCTCAGACGTGTAACGTACAATATGATAAGCATATCATACTGACTCTCCCTAGAAACAACGAGACCACTTTATGAAGAAGGCATCGACAAGTGGGAAACAAGCCAATATAAGGCCCAGCGAGCCTCAAATCACGGCAGTCAGGTAGTCAAACAGCCAAGTAGTCAAGCAGTTGAGCAGTCGAAGAGTTGGACAATCGTGGCATTTGGGCATTCACGCAATCGGGAATCATGGATACACGACTAGCCTTCGAAGAAAACACACGCGCTACTTTGTCTATGATTACAGTAACTTGAATAAAGGTGTCTTTGAAATAACAATTGTTGGTCATTCTCGTGACGCACCTCCTTACCAATCACTTTCCCACGCAACAGATCATTTTCATTAATTTTATCTGATTTAATATTAAAATAAATGCTAAAATTAATTACATGTACTAAAGGTTTTCAAAATTTTCTTGTAAAGTAGTTTTTATTAACGTTTATTAACTGAAAGATATACTTATTAAAATTTATGACATTATTACGTAATATAATGGATCAGTACAAATGCATAAATTTTGTACATTGTAAACTAAATTTTTTTAAAGTATTCTAAAATTTTGTATTTTTAAATGTTTTTATGTAGCAAAACACTTAAATACAGTAAAATTATTTTTAAAAATATCCTATATTAATTTTTCATGCATTACTTCATTTCCAGCTCATGTCACACCAAATTTAACGTACTCTTTTATTTAACATAATAACTTTATCCTCTACAAATCTTTAATTTGTAC
This sequence comes from Copidosoma floridanum, assembly GCF_036245765.1. Taxonomy (NCBI): domain Eukaryota; kingdom Metazoa; phylum Arthropoda; class Insecta; order Hymenoptera; family Encyrtidae; genus Copidosoma; species Copidosoma floridanum. Next base: position 6,289,826 of record NW_028321904.1, on the reverse strand, counting down.
ATTAATTTTTGTTTTTTAACAAAATTGTTTAATTCAAGATACCAGTGTTTCCAAAACATATCTTACATTTCAAATTTTGTTAAAAAGTGTAAAAACCAAAAATTTTTATCTTATTTTTTTCATTTTTTTCATTTTATGTGTGGAGTTTCCTTGCCTAAGTTGAGAAACGTGATAAGTAAAAATTGATTATGCATTAAATAAGAATACTAGACACAAGATGTTAATTTTTTTATTAAATACTATTAAATAATCAAATTTGCAATAGTGCACATTGTATTATTGGTGCAATGTACGGAAAACGTATCCAAAAAGCACGATTGGTGTCCATTTGTGCCAACTTACTAACAAATTTGTCCTTGTTTAAGGCACAAAGAGCTTGCCGTACTCCTTACCCATAATAAGTCTTTTTCCTGAATGACACACACACACACACATACACAAGATTAATAGAAAAACTTCATAACTCAATAATACCTGATAACATCAGGCTTTAAAGTAAAAAATGTTGTATTCTACATTGTTTGAGTTACAGTCAGACCTATTACTAAATAAACAGTAAAAATTTAAGTTTGAGATTAAGAAGGACATTACTAAAAATCACTTATACTAGTTAAAACGATTTATCTGCAATTTGTGGAGCCATGGAAAATTAGAAATTCATTTCATATATTGATTGTATACTCATTTGGCTAGAGGCTGAAGAACAAGTCTTTAAAATTCAATTTCGAAAAAGTCAATAACTAAGTTTTTCTTAATTATTTACAAATTTTGTGTATTTTAAACCCCTAATTTGCTCTTTTAATACATATTTAGTGTGTGGAATTTGTGTTATGTCGACCAAGATGCACAACAATTGTGTATTTTATAACACGAAATAATATTATTGAATACGCAAAATTTGTGGTAAAATTTTGTGTAAAATATTTTAAGCTTTACAAGATTTCTACATTTTTTATATATAATTTGTGAAAAAAGAAATTTACACAATCGTATGTAGCCTCTTCAATTTTAAATATGATTATTCTGTTTATAATTGAACACATTTTTAACAGTGTAGTAATAAAACGTACAAGTTTTGGCTATGCATGGCCAGTATAACTTTTTTTTTATTTTTTCAACCCAAAAAACAAACTCAAGTAGACAATACTCAAGTTTTATGTAAACAGCCTTCGTTGAATACAAAAATAGACGTGTTCATTATTTCCAAGTAGATGATGCTCACAGTTTTACCTATTTTACGTATACCTAATTGACTACATAAGTAGCCACTACTTAAATTTTCAGTAGTGGCTACCAAAATTACCTCTCACAAATACTGTTCTTTTAGTAGAACATGCAATTACTTTGAGATAGTACATAATGAGGTTATTAAGCAGATTTGTGATAATCATTCGTATTAATAGTGATTTCTTTTGTGCTAAGAGTGAAGATCAAGAAAAGATAGATAGAACGAGTCACGCAAATGTCAGGTATGTCAATGGTGTGCAGGATAAATTCACCCACTAGTGTTCTAATCGTTTGCATGTAATGTAGCTAAACTTTCTATCAATTGATCTGATCAACTGGAATAAGAAAAAATCATTGGTTGATGTTTGAGACAGAAAACATCCTGTATGCACTAACTTTAACTTTTTAAGTAATCATTTAAGCTAATTTATTAACCAAGCGATTAAAACACAATACTTACAAACTGTTATGCACTTTTTATTAACTTTTTCAACATCTGACTACTTCAAGTGAGGTAAGGCAAGAGTACATGTAAACAGACATGGTACAGATAAAGCACATTCCGCTTGGTCTATGATCTGTAGCATTTGCTTGGCACTACCAATTATAATCAACTTGGGTACTCTAATAGATGCAGCTTTAAGGTGCCTAGTTGGGTCTTTACAAAGAAAATTGGCACAATTAAGTAAGTTTGAAGTGCTATGTCTTTCAATGCTCATGATTTAACATCAAGTAAAAAACGTAAGGCCTGGATAGCACAGTGATTTAGGATATAGTTTTTTAAGCTCGAGGGCCTGGAAACACAATTACTTACGAGCTTGAGATACGGTCTTTCTTAGCTTAACATGCTTTTTTGAAAAAGTTCTTCCTCATATAAATATTTTAAACTGTCGTTCGATGGTTCCGAACCCACGTAAAATATCGGTTCTTGTAGCTTAGTAAGTACAAGGCTCACATGAAAGTGGAGGTAGCGTTGTACTTTGCGAAGTACGGTAGAAAACATATGCATAGTAACGCAGCAATGCTGAGCTGTGTGAATAATAAGCTGAAAATATTCTTTTTTTAATTATGGCAACTTCGTTCCACACATAAATGAATGTTTTTAAAATAATATGTTTGATTTCGTATGATAATTTCTCATTTCTTGGTCAGACTCATCGCTTAAGGACAAGCACTATTTCCACTAGAAACATTACTTTACAGTTTAATAGCAAAAAAAGTCATATATTTTATTTTGCTAGCCTGTACAGTCTTAAATTATCACATATACTCTTTCATAGGATGGACAATAATGCCCTAAAACATACCATTCTTTTTTGTTAACATGATAAAAAATATTTTTTTGAACTGTGATGCAATTTATATTAATAATTCAATATTTTTAATGTCAATATTTATTCATTCTTAAAAAAAATTATAGATTAATATAGGAAATTATAAACTTTAATTTTTGTGGTAAAATAAGATAATAGAGCATACATATATCCTAATTTCTTTTTCTTATAAAGTTGGTACTGTTATGTATCACTATAATTTTAAAAAAGCATGTTTACTTTCAAACAAAATTCCGACCTTTGCTGTGTGATGGTTATTGCTTCAGTCAATGAATACTAAATGCGAGCTAAAATTCAAGAACTTTAGTAATAATGCAGAATTCAACTGAAAAAGTTAGTAATCCTTCTAATAGACAGTAGAAACCAAAAGATTATAGAGCCACAATTTGTTGTGGTCAGTGATTAAAGTGTTATAGTTATCTATCTCTATTATATGACTTGCTACCTTAAACATGACTCTCTGTAAGGCACAAGTACCCTCACGTGCATAATGTACACCTTGGCTAGAACTCTGCCTTATCATTCCTACAAATTTACTAAATGATTATAATCTTAAAATGTGCTAGTCAACATTCAAAGGTCATTAAAAATTATCTTGCCCATGCCGTGATCTGTTGTTCAGTGGCACAAGCTATGCATTGTTTTGTCTGCACGTTAAGAAAAAAAACTCAACTAAGCGTCAAATCAGGCCATTGCTGACAAAACGTTGGCTACCCCTGCATCTTGGGATTTCTTAAATATCTGTGCATTACCCTACAAGTTGTGGTATTATACCCAGAAGAGAACAAACATGTCAGATAATGCTACTTCTCGTATCTAACATCACAGTACGCGAAAATACTTTTTTGGAGTAATAATATAACATTGGCTGTAATAAAACAATCTATATATATATATATCGTATTGAGGCTTTTCCCCCGGCTTGCTCTACACGCCTACACTTTAGTTTTTGAATAAGAGTGAAACAGTAAATATTCTTAGGTTTGTCTTTTAAAGTTAAATAAATAAAAAAATTCAAGTGCTTTCACAAATACATAACATTTTAGGATTTAATCTACTAACACCAACCAAAATCAGTATAGAACAAAATAGTACCATCAACAAATTGTTTTTCAGACTTTAATGTTTCATTCAATTTTTATATAATTAAATGAAGACCTAAGTACAATTTTCAAAATCGTATGTGACTGAGAAAATGTTTTTTTTTTTTTCATGCCCTAGAAGGTTCAAAAAAACACTTATATTTTACATGTTAATTTTGTATTTTATTTATCGTAGAAAACAAAATTTCACACATGGGATAGACTGGTGTAGAATGAATATTCTTGAAAAAAAAATTCAGTTATAGAACATTTCGTTTATTGTTAAATTTATTTAATATTGAAATGGTAATCTTGAAATCTTAATATAAAAAAAAGTGGAATTCATTATATGAAATAAGGCATCTATGACCCAAAAAAAACCTTGGAAATTGTTAGAAGAGCATTTCATTATTAGTGATAGACTAATATTTGTTTTGGTAATACATGAATTATCTTAGTAAGGAATCTTAGACAAAAACTTCCAGTGTCAAAAAAAAGTAATAGAAGTATGATTGTACAAAAAAGTATTAAATCATCTTATCTTTCGACATGGTTTTATACTCTTAAACGTAATAATAAGAATTGTTCAGTTGATAGAAAATTTACTATTTAATTATCTTTACTTTTTACTTTATCCAGGAAACAACTTACTGTAGTCCAAGCGTTTTCCGTGACTCTATATAAATCTCAAGATCAGAGTCTTCATAATACTCAACTATATTTGAGAAAAACACTATTTTTACATGGTCGACTATACGTCACATTATGAAGATGCAGATATAGAAATGACATTTATATTAAAACAGAAAGACATAATAATTTAAAAATAGAAGATTATATGAAAAAAAGAAAATTTTGATGTTAACTTTTTCGATCTAGATAGCAAAATTTTATGTTTACACATTTGCAAAAGTATAAAATTGTACGAAAGTCTTGTAAACAGATCATTTAAACAATAAATGAATGTATTTCATTAATAAAATTGTTATTTAAATGTTATTATATTATAATATAAAATGAAGAATAATTATTTTATAATGCTTACTTCTATAGAAAAACACAATTATACTGTATAATTAAACGTAGATACTATTTTTACGTATAAGGTTATGTTTTATAAGTTATTTTTTATTAAAAAAAAAATTTCTTGAAATGACTGCTTTATTTAAAAAATTGAGTTTGTAACAATAGAACATTAAATAAGAGCTCAAATACATATGTGTTAGACTGATATTTATTTTGTTATAATATTTATAATATTTTCTTATACATAATATAATACAAAATTTATAATGATATTTATTTATACCAAGTTTTAAAAAATTTGGATTTTTTATTGCACATAACTTATTTTTTTCCAACGTTGCATTACCTCTGTTGAAAACGAAATGGTAAAATTTAAAGACAAAGAGAGCCAGCGAGGTATAAAACTATTTTAAAAATTTTATGAAATCGTGTTTAAAAGTTATACAGGGTGTTCTGATTTAGAGCCCGAAAAACTATACCTTGAGATAAAGCTCATCAAAAGCTCTCGAAAAGCTTTTTACAAACTTTGAATTTGATAGATAATTAACAAGACATTGTTAATTTAATAATCGATCAATTCCTCCAATCACAGAGCACTTAGCCTCAGGAGGCGGGGCCTAAGAATTGTGGAGGGGTGACTACGCATAGCTCAACTTTTCTATGGAAAAAGTGGTAATAGGTATGCCAGGAGACAAGGTTACCGACTGCAGAGATTTGATCTGTTACCGTACAAGCGCAAAATTCAAATAGCAAGGCCGAAGTATTTTAACAGGAGATCTGATTTTCAAGAAATGATTACGCACGTCCACTACGCTTATTCAGTGCATATTTTTTCTTTAGTAAATTTCACAAAGAAACAATTTAATTCAAATTTTTTTTAACATGCATCACCTGATAAAAAAAACCCAAGTAAGAGGGTCTTATGCGTTGAGCTCGAATACTCAGTAAAATTCTTGATTTTTTAACGTTGAACTACTTAAAGATAAAATTTTTATTTTTTGTATACCGTAGAAAAAGCTCATTTCACGCATTAACTAGGTCAAATTTGTTTATTTCATTAAACTTTTTAGTCTTATTTCCGAAAATAAAAAAAATAACAAATAATGAATAAAATTACAATTAAGTAAGACATGTGCGTTCATGGAGCACACCTCTCTAACGAGTAAGATTTTAATAAAAAAGGATCAGCATTTCATCCATACAAAGCTCTATTGTCTGAAAAATTATAAGTAAATTTAGAAACGCAAGAAAATCTCACGCGTTAAGCGCGATAGATCAGCGCGAATGATTATGCTGGTTTTTCAATCTGCGTGTCGATAGGTCTTGAACCTCTTGGTCACTGGAGTACCACATGACGAATAAGTAAAAAAAAGCTTAAAAATACCTTGCATCAAGCTTGTCCATTCGTCACAAAGCTCTTACTTTAAATGCATTATTATCTAAGATGACAACATAATTATTCTTAATCTCTCCAACGTCCGCAGCATCAAAAGTTAAAGTAGGTGGTAAGGTTCAGTATGGTAAGCGTGTTAGATAAGCAAAAGTCTTAGTTTTTATTTTTGTTTACTTTTTTTTAAATGTATTAAGCATCATCTACTGAACTTTTAAACTACTTTGAGATAAAAATAAGATTTTCAAAAAAGAAAATCGCATCTCATGCATTTACATGGTCTTATTTATTTATTTCTTCAAACCTTATAGTTTTATTTACTTTAATTAAAAAAAAATTAATTAATGAAAACAAGATTAAACGCGTCAAGTGCGTTTATGCGGCACACATCTCTTACGTGTAAGATTTTACTAAAAAAGGATCAGCATTCAATCCATACAAAGCTCTATTGTCTGAAAAATTACAAGTTAGGTTAGAAACGCAAGAAAATCTATCGAGTTAAGCGCGATAGCTCAGCGCGACTGATTATGCTTTTTTTTATTCTGCGTGTCGATAGGTCTTGAACCTCTTGGTCACTGGAGTACCACATGACGAACAAATGAAAAAAAGCTCAAAAATACCATGCATCGAGCTTGTTTATTCATCGCAAAGCTCTTACGTTACTCGCATTATTATCTAAGATGACAACATAGTCATTCTTAATCTCTCCAACGTCCTCAGAATTAAAAGTTGAAGTATGTGGTGCGGTCCAGCATCGAAAGCGTATATGATCAGCAAAAACCTTCATTTTCCTTATTTTTTTCTTTGGAAAAAAAAGATCTTTTATCATCTATGGAAGAACAGGTTTTTAATTAATTATTACATTGATATACGTTATCAAGAAGTAAGTTATGCTTGTATTCCGTGGAATGGAATGAAGACCATGGTTCAACTACATTCAAAAGATGAAATTTCTGGATTCTTATATCTTATGGTCGAATCTGTCGGATGTCAATTTTTTTTTATTCGGTACACGAAGTGCCTGTATTTGAATTTACCTTTAAGAGGGCATTCATGTTCGTGCAGGTCAGACTGACTTGCTTACAAAAAATAACTTTTTTAAGCATCCGCTAGGCTCATTAGGACATTGTATTTCGTGAAAAATCGATCGTCCTCTTATTTATCATTTCGCGCAAGAAGGTTGCCTTGGTCTGTTGTGTCCGTTTGTGGAAAAAACGCAAAACTACGCAATCAAGGACTACACGCAGATGAATTTTTTTTTTATCTTGCTGGAGGAAATCTTGAAGAAGCTGCTCGCCAATACCGTGCTCGTTGGCCTCTCCGTCGTTATCTGAATCCAGAAACGATTGTTGCTTGTCACCGTCGTTTTAAGGAAACGGGCAACGTTCTACCATTTCGCGGGAATGCTGGTCACCCACTTGAGGTCTTAGTGCCAGAAATGAAAGGATTGATTGAGGAGATGTTTGAAAACGACCCTTGAACATCAGTTCGTGCTGTCGGACGCCAGCTGAATGTTACCCCTAGCAGAGTCCACGCTGTAATAGTGGATACCAGGAAGCACTCGTACCACTATCGGCGTGTGCAAAAGTTGCTGCTTCGTGATCACCAGAGCCACGTAAATTTTTGTGGCGGTTTTTTGGCCCAAGCACGTGCTGATGCTCATTTTGTTAAAACGATCTTGTGGACTGATGAGTGTACATTCACTAGGAATGGCATGCTCAATCAACATGACTACAATTTCTGGGCTCATGAAAATCCTCACCTCACGCGGGCGACGAGTTTCCAGTATCGATGGAGCATAAATGTTTAGAGTGAAATCATTGGAAATATCGTCGTAAGTACTTTAATATTTTTTTTGCAGTTTTTTCCGTCGAAAATTTGTTTGTAGACTGTAAAAGAAATCTTACTTCTGCGGATAGGTGTTTTTTAATTGAAACTTCAAATATTTTAAAGCTAATTTTTCATGATTCCGTGGAATTGTTATATTAGCAAATGAAAAATACCATTAAAACCGTTTTACTTAATTATTTTTTTTAGAAATAAGAAATCTGATGAACATTAATTTACGTTTTGATATTGACTCTCCGATTTACTTGATTTGTAGATTGGTCCCGTATTTTTGCCTCCTCGGCTAAACGGTGCAGCGTATCTTAATTTAATAAAATCAGTTGCCTGGGCTTTTAGAAGACGTACCACTTGCGACACGACTGAGACTTATCTACCAGCATAATGAAGCCCCAGCCAATTTTACACGTAAGTTTGCAAGGTTGTAACTATTTTGAAGTCCATTCTAATAATTTTTTACAACCTGTTGCATCTTTTAGAGCAGATAAAAAATAAGGCAGTCAAAGACTCCTGTAGGACAAGCAATGGAATTAATTTTTTTTTCAACATGCCAGATAAATTGAATAATAAACTGCCAGTCCAGTGCCTGGGAAAAGTGTGACGGGAAAAAAATCTTATGAGAACAACAGTTACCAAGGGGTTCAAGACCTATCGACACGCAGATTTAAAAACAAGCATAATCATTCGCGCTGAGCCATCGCGCTTTACGCGTGAGATTTTCTTGCGTTTCTAAATTTACTTGTAATTTTTTAGACCAAAGAGCTTTGTATGGATTAAATGCTGATCCTTTTTTAGACTATGAAGTTTGACCAAATGCATAAAATTTGATTAACTAACAGCATGAAATGGGCTTTTTCTTTTTTTTACATTTTTTTTTATTTTGTAGTAGTTTAAAAATTTTTTAAATTTTTTTCCGTAGATAAAAAAACAAAAAAACAAAACAAAAGTAAAAATTGGGGCTTCTGCCAGTCAACTACTCTCACCATGTTTAAACTTTCACCTACTTGAATTTTTAGTGCTTATAACGTTGGAGGGCATAAGAATAATTATGTTTTAAAATAAGATAATCAAAGCTCTAGATTTAGAAGATTTTTGATAAATGAACTAGCTCGATGCACGCTTTTTTAAAACTTTTTTTCATTTATTTGTCATGTGGTACTCCAGTGACCAAGAGGTTCAAGACCTATCGACACGCTGATTGAAAAACAAGCATAATCATTTGCGCTGAGCAATCGCGCTTAACGCGTGAGATTTTCTTGCGTTTTTGAATTCACTTTTACATTAAGAAAGATTTGGTGCCGTCAGAGTATCACCGGTAGTACAGTGCTAGTTTGGAACTTTAGTGCATCAGCAATATCAGTTGAGACGAGAGCTGCGCAAGACCTGTATATGCAATGCACCTAACCTATGATACATACGTCGAACCACACTATAGGTAACGCTACTATACTTGGGCTCGTACGTACGCTGTTCCCACTGGGATACCTGCTATCCCAGTATTTAGAGACAGCAAACTAATAGTGATTTGGTATAGCTGCTTTTAGCTTTATAGCTATTTTTTTTATTTTCGTCAATCAGACTTAAAAAGTTTGATAAAATAAACAAATTTGACCAAGTCGATGCGTGAAATGAGTTTCTTTTACAGTATGCAAAAAATTAAAATTTTATCTCCAAGTAGTTCAACATTAAAAGATCAAGAGTTTTACCGAGTACTCAAGTACAACGCATAAGACCCTTTTACTTGGGTCTTTTTTATCAGGTGATGCATGTTAAAAAAAATTTGAATGGATTTGTTCCTTTGTAAAATTTACTGAGAAAAAAATATGCACTGAATAAGCGTAGTGGACTTGCGTAATCATTTCTCAAAAATCAGATCTCCGGTTAAAATACTTTGGCCTTGCTATTTGAATTTTGCGCTGGTACGGTAATTGATCAAATCTCTGCAGTCGGTAACCTTGTTTCCTGGTATACCTATTACCACCTTCTACGTAAAAGAGCTAAGCTATGCGTAGTCACTCCTCCACTATGCTTAGGCCCCGCCTCCTAAGGCTAAGTGCTCTGTGATTGGAGAAATTGATTGATTATTAAATTTACAATATCTTGTTAATTATCTATCGAATCTAAAGCTTGTAAAAAGCTTCTCGAGAGCTTTTGATGAGCTTTATCTCGTGGTATAGTTTTATGGGCTTAAAATCAGAACACTCTGTATAGTTAAAACAATTGCAAAGGAAGCGGTGGAATTTTTCTAAAGATGGTTAGGAAGAATATTTAAAATGTCAAGTATAATCGCTTACGTAGACTTAAAGGTGAAAAGCAAGAGCTTTTACTTGACATATAATACTCTATTATAAAATAAAAATTGTATGATATTAGAAAGCTACTTTTTTTAGTTATTAATGAGGAGTCACGTGGTTATATACTTAGACTTATTAGAAATCTAGTTTTTGTTTAGAAGTAGGATCTTATCTTAATCCCATTGATAAAAAAGAATTAATTGGAATATTAAAAACAGTTTACAGAATACTTTATAATACCTTCAAAGATTATGTTATTACATTAGTTTAAGTAGAACACTATTTTCAAGTTCATAATAATTTTAAAGAAGCACGTATTATTATGCTGCCATGCCAATGAAAATAATTTTTTGCCTGGCTCTTATGTCTGAATATTTTCAAAGCTAAGATTTATAGAATAAGTTAGAATGAATTTTATTGTTTATTCGAAAGAATAAATTACAATAATGCTTTATTACAACTGTATCTTACTTTTTAACTTATAGAAAATTTTAAAAAATGACCAAAAAAGCATTTAGTTGACGGAATCTTATAACAATAGGTATAAGATTTTGAAAAGCATAATAAAGCATAATCGAACTACGGCAAGTGCCAAGTGAACAGAAAAAAACTAATGTTTTTTTCGATATTTTTAGCAAAATATAAACTTTTTAATACATACCGTTATACTTACTTTTTATAACAATTATACTTACTTTTTTAATAATAAAATTCGACAAAGGTTATGCGTTAAGGGATGGTTCAAGGAAGGGCCAAGATCTACACAAATGCTATACCTGCAATCGACTTATGTAAGACGATTAAAAGCACATTAAAACATGCATAGAAAATGAGAATAAAAACAATAATACTGGTTGGGAACTTCAATGTAATCAATGTGATAACAGTTTTAACAATACAGACAATGACGTCAAACGGATATGTGATATTAATCATGATAAAATTATTGTTATAGGACCGAAAACGATAGCAATAAGAATTTATCCAGAGAAAATGACTCCAATGGCCAAATGACGTGAAACGTAAAATATGTAGTGAAGTTCTTGGTTTTTATATATGTAGTAGTTTGCATGTAAGTAATCATGAAATTAAAATCTTTTAGTACGTGGCGAAAAATTTGTTTGATAATTGTGTTCAGGAAGTTCCTGAACTTGTAGTAGACTCAGGTGCTACTGAACATTTTTTAAAATTCAAGTTGTACTTCAGAGGTTTTAAACATGACAATAAAAATTTCACTAAATGTGCTAACAGCAATTCCTTCACGGTATCAAGAGTAAAGGGAAAATAATGTACATCAGGTCGTAACAATACAAGGAAGACTACATAAGATAGGGTTATTTGCACTGAGGTACTAAATAATAACTTGATCTAGCTTTGACACTCCGTTGACAGTGTCATAAGAAGATATTTAAAAAACAAAAGGATAAACATGTGTTATCCAAAATTTAACGAAACCTTTATGTTGAAAATGTATGAATCTAATCTTTGTTTATTAGCAGAAGTCGAAAAAAGTTGTCATGATGCAGTTAGAAAAAAAAAAGAAAAAACTTAGATTGTCGTATGACTAACAGAACTTCTATAGAGCCTAGACACATAACTAGGTAAAATGCAGAAAATATGGAAAATAGTCAGTAAACTTGTACTAATGTTAGAAAAAAAAGATCCTATACTTTTGAGCAACAAATCCATGGACAACTGCTGGAAAACTATGCTGTATAGTAATATAAATAGAGTTTAAAATCAATCTAAATAATTAAAAGTTGGATGAAAGCTAGAAATTTTTGTCTAATGATGTTCTTAAGGCTCAAAGAAGGTTCCTTCTCAAGTTAATATAAGGTTTTCAAATAAGCATTGGACACATGGACTGGTATTTTAGATTTAGGCCTGTATTAGCAGAATATTTCAAGGCATATAAGAAGAAATATGTACATGACCAAGACCTGAAAAAGGCAACGTTTAATAGCTGCAATGCAAAGTGTAGGGTTTGCTTAATTGCAACAATTAACAGATTAACTATCAACATTAAAAAGGGCCACCAAACTTCTTGAAATAATGCACGCTGACATCATGGTTTAAATGAGCCTAGTCACTCATCTAATGGAATTTGAGTTTATGGTGACATTTACAGACCACTACTCCAAATTGTCCATGGCATATCTTGGGAAATCTTAGAGAGTAGCACAATGTTACTGGAATGATTTTGTAAGAAATGTGCGTAGCCTCTAGGGTTTCGACGCCAAAGTATGCTATTAAGATACTGATTAGATACAGAGTTTACTGGAGGTGGAACAGTAAAAATTTAAATTATTTCTTGACCACCATTCAGTCAACGTGAAATATCAAGTATCAACGTACTCTTTTGTATGATAAGTTTTACGCTTAATATTTTCAGTAATAAGGTAAATGAATAATACATGTCAGGTTTAACATTTATATTATGTTATTCAGCATATGCTAAATATTAATTCTAACTAGGCTTTACGTAGACCTTATCATTTGTGATAAAAATAGTACATTGACTTAACAAGAAGCGATTTGGTGCTTTATAAATAGTAATTATAGCTGTCTCACACTTATACATGTTTATGAACATTTTATAAATTTTTTAATTATAGATGAGCAGTGTTGGCTCAACGATATTCTACAAAGCACGAGACTTTGTAGACCCTTGCGATCGCCCATTGACCAAAAAAGCTATGAAAGTATCATGAAAGAATATAAAAAATTTAGTGATGGAATAAAGTACTTGAAAATCAATTGATTTGTACTATTAAACAATGATTTGGTTAATGTATAATACGATATTACGTTTACTATGTTTTATGGCCAATGCGTTAACTTGATCGTTGATAACGGAGTGACAACAAGATGTCTGATGTGTTTATCATCGTCTCAAGAATTATACAAAACTAAAAATGGTGACGGTCGAGAGGAGCCCAGGGTTGAGGACCCTATGACTGAAGGTAAGTTGTGTTTTTCGCAAAAAGTACAGTTACCCCGAAGTAAACTTTCGCAAACGCCCTGGACATAGGTGGCTAGTTTCACGAGGCTGGTATGTTTTCACATACGCTTTTAGAATTTCTTGTACCGAGCCACCCACATAAAATATCTTAGCATAGGCTCATGCGCGATGCTGCATTTATAGACATAAGCGGGTAAATGCACATGTCTCTGTACATACTTGCATGTACACACACTGTACTTGTGTGCGTATATGACTGTGCGTGGTCCACGTGCTCGCCAGCGAACAGCGCAACGTTATAAAATTTGTTTGTGCTTCCGTTAGGAAAAATGGTGGGCAATAAATTGCTGGAAGTGCCGGAATTAGGCTCAGAAATAGACGAGGCCTAAGGAGAAGATCCATCCCGCAAAAATACAATGGATATATCTCTGCACACATCTTTAAAGCTGCGCTGGTCTGAGTGGCTGGAGAATGGACTTAACAAGGAAGAGAGAGAGGGTTTGCTAGAACAGTACGGAATTCTGGAAGGTTTGGAAGCCTTGAAACTGAACCCCGAAATTTCACACATGATGCCGAAGCTGTCAAAAACGCGAGACGCACAAATGCAAAAGAGGCAAGATGATCTGGGCGCTGTCTTAGCCACCATAGGCTGCTCGATTTAGAATTTGCTGGCCCGCGAGGACTCAGAGTTAGAAATAGACTTAGTGAAAAGTTTAAATGAGGCAGCCAAGCTGACAATAGACATAATTCACAGTCAAACTAAGTCAAGAAGGAAGATGATTGTGGCCTCCGTTGACAAAGAGTTCAAGCCTGTGTTGGACGAAACCAATCCGAAACCTTTTCTATTTGGCAAGGATTTATCCATCAAGTTAAAAAAATCCAAAGCCATGAAGAAGCTAGCAGGTGAACTGAAAGGCAAAAAGCCAGATGCCCGCAAGCAATTTTTTAACTTGTCGGGCCCGCGGAAGAAGCAGCCGATTTTCCAGCAAAGAACCCCGAACTAACAGCCGAGATTGCAGTTCCATAGGAATGCGAGGTTCTCAAGGGGACGAGGAGTAAAGAGAGGACAACCGAGCAGCAAAGCCCTGATACAGGAGACAAGCAGATAATTGTGAGTAGAATAGCAGGGCGTCTTTAAAATTTTTGATCGCGCTGGGAAGAAATTAATATCGGCGGAAAAGTTTGTGATACGGTGTATAGAGAGCTGCAAGCCTTATTTTGTTAATAGTGTGCACCAAGATTATGATCCTGGTTGCAAGAATTCATCGGCAATAGAAAGGGACAGAGTAAAAGTTGAATTAGTTCGGTTAATTAAGAAAGGAGCAGTAAAGGAAGTGCTCTCAAGTACGGGGCGTTTTTTTTTTTTATATTTCCTTAAACTGAAAAAAGACGGGTCTTTTTGGTTTATATTAAACCTTAAGGATCTCAATAAATTTATTAATCCCCCGCATTTCAAACTTGAGGACATTAGATCAGCGCATAAATTATTGAAAAAAGGTTGATTCATGGCTGTAGTAGATATATTAGACGCGTACTATTTGATCCCTATCCACAAAACTTCTAGGAAATATTTAAGTTTCAAGTCCTTAGGGCGTATTTATCAGTTAAATTGTTTGCCATTCGGGCTTAATGTTTGCCCATACATATTTACCAAAGTCATCAAGCCCATAATACACAATTTAAGGGTGCAAAGGTTGATCTCGGTGGTTTACCTAGACAATTTTCTTTGTGTAGGAGATAGTTATGAGGACTGCGTGTCGAATGTTGAGAAAACAGTTCAGTTACTGTCATGGTTGGGATTGGAGTGAATGAATAGAAGAGCCACTTAGTACCCAGGACTTGTATACTAGGCTTCTAGAAAGACACAAGCTGTTGGCGTTGTTAGACAGCGACCTAAATTACAACAGCAATTTGAACACATCAAAGTCAGTCTTGTCAGAGTTACGGTGGTGGAGAGCGAGTTTGCCTGAGGTAAATAAGAGTGTTGTTTCGATAAAATATAATTTCACCATCTACACGGATGCCTCCAATACCGGTTGGGGTACTACGAACGGTGCGCGAAAACTATACGGATTTTGGAATGATTCTCAGAAAGAGCTGCACATAAATTATAAGGAGTTGTTGGCTGTCAAATTTGCGCTTCAAGATCTCGTGGGGGAAGTTGAGAATATGGGAATTCTTTTACGCGTAGATAACACTATGGTGGTGGCATATGTCAATAAGATGGGAGGCGTGTCTTACCCAAAATATAATGTATTAGCACGCGAGATCTAGAAATGGGTGGAATCGAAGAATAATTGGATTTTCTCTTCATATATTTCGTCATCGAAGAATAGCGTAGCAGACAGGCTGTCACGTACAGTGAACATAATTACTAAGTGGTCCTTAAATCAGGAAGTATTTAATGAGATTGTCGTTAGGCTGGGAAAACCACTCGTTAATTCATTTGCCAGCAATATGAATGCTAAGTGCGCCAGATTTTGCTCGTGAAAGCCGTGTTTTGGATCCCTTGGGATCAATGCATTTACACTAAATTATGAAAAATCAAAGTTTTATGCGTTCCCTCCATTTTTTTTGATTTTAAAAGTATTAAACAAAATCATTTACGACAAAGCGGAGGGAATATTGAGAGTGCCATACTGGCTTAGTAAGGTGTGGTATACACGCTTTATCAATATGATAAAAGGCACTCCAATTCTCTTTGGGCCGAGTAACAGCTTATAAATTTCTCCATGCAGATCCATGGATCATCCTCGAGCTCCACATCTCCAACTGATTGCTGCTCGTATATTAGGAGCTCGTTCATAAGGAAGGGTGCACCAGAAGAAGCGGTGGAATTTTTAGCTGCATCGATAGCAACGGCGATCACAAGACTGTATGATTGCTCGCTCAGGTCATGGAACAACTTTTGTCAAAGAAGAGGATTCGACTTTTTGAGCCAGGGAAAAAAGAAATATTGAGCTTTCTCTCAGAGGAATTTGCCAAAGAGACATCATTTAGGTTGCTAAAGGCGCACAGGTGTGCGATTTCACTCACTTCCCAAGACAAGCTGGGGGAGGATCCCTTAATCTCACGGTGTTTAAAAGGAGTAGCTCGTACAAAGCCGCCAAAGCCGAAGTATAACCTAGTCTTGGACACTGCTATTTTTATGCAGTGTTTGCAAGGATTCTTCCCACTAGAACATGAAAATTTATAAATTTAACGGAAAAGACCATACTGTAACTAGCATTAAGTACGGGACAAAGAGCACAGACTTAAGCAAAGATTGAGTTAAGTGATATTTTACATAGTGAAGATGGAATAGTGATAAGTATTTCTGCATTGTTAAAAATTTCAAAGCCGGGTAGGACTCAAGCGGTGTTGTATTTATTAAGATTCACCGAGGACCCAAGTATATGTGTCGCACAAACGATTTTAAGGTACATGGAGATTCCCACTATATTAAGGGAGAGTGATACAGTTACGCTATTCGTGGCAACAAGAAAGCCGTATGAGCCAGTAAGCGCAGAGACCATCAGCAGATGTATCAAGACCACGTTAAATAAATATGCAATAGACACCAAAGTCTTTTCAGCTCATTCAACTCGCTACGCAAGTACGTAGGCTGTGTTAGCAAAGGGAGTCAGTCTAGACACCATAAGACGTACAGCTGGATGGTCTGAAGGATCGCAGATGTTTGCAAAACATTAAAACAGACCAATCCAAGCAAAACGTGATTAGTCTGCGTCCGCTGTGTTAAGCCCGATAAATAATAAAAGATAGATTGATTAAGATAATAAAAAATTTTTCTACTAAATGTTAACATTGTTTGAATCAAACATTGTACAGTAAAATAAAATAAAAAATTATTTCTGTTTTGGTTGACAACTACATATGTCATACTTATTATCTTTTCGAACGAGGCTCTTTACATATAATTGCGATCGAACTTTACGTACAGGTAAGATCGTTTGATCGTACCATTATTCCATACTTTCTGATCTTTAAGATTTTATGAACGATTCTCCGAAGACATAATGCTATGTGATTTTTACCTAAATGTACGAGAAGATGATACAAGTACTTATATAGTACGTAGTAGACTCTAAATACATCTTACAGATCAGTTTAAAAAAAAACACAAGATAGTGCAAGACATAATCTGCGAAAAGTTTAGCGTTAGAGTGAAGCACGGCCGAAGTGAAGCAAGGCCGAGGTACTAATAATACTGGAAATATTGCTAGAAAATATTTTAGCGATTTAGTTGAATTTTTTGAAACTAAGAAATAAATTTACGTGTAGCTCAGAATGTAGCCGTCATACTATCGTGAGAAGAATTAGATTTGAAAAAAAAACAGAAAAACTATGTTGGGAAACAAATCGGTTACATTACAAAAAAATTCTCATGGGTGAGAATGAGCCCTAGCCTTCAGAAGCTATTAGCTCATGGCTGTCAAACTGCTGAATGATTTTTACTACCACACGCTAACTACGCTGATGACACGCAAGAATCATCTCACAAAAAATAGAGAAAAAACTTCATAAGACATTCGAGATGAAACAGCAGAGAAGCACGTACTACTGATACATTTCGTAGAGCAATGTCCCTCAGCGATATATTGATATTACAAGTACGTATAAATAAACGTCTAAAAAAGCACAAAGTAGTTCCCTTATAACAAAGTATGCAGGAATACATCTTAACTACGTAAGTACCATTTTTAGTTACCGTCAATTAATATACCAGGAAATTAAAACAAGAAAAACTCATGCAAATTGTATATGAAAAAATTTTTAGACATCATCATGACTTTTGGGCTGAGGAAAAGACCTTAAAAAATAAAAATAAATTTAAAGGGTTAACAGAGAATGATTATTTATCATAAGAATGAGGAATATGATTAAGATGATGATAATGACAAAAGTAACATTGACTATGATAAAAAAGACGGCTTTGCTTAAAATACTGCAGATTTAGGCAGTTATAATAAGTATGACGACAATAGTGACTAAAATGATAGTAATAATGACGATAATGACGACGATGATGAATAATAGTAATGATACCAATGATGAATAATACCAATTAAGACCTAACTACAAAGCATGTAGATTTTAATGCACTCACTCATAATTATAATTGCAAGTAATTTATGGTGCTTATGTGATTGGAGGTAATACCTTATCTATTATAATTAATGTTAAATTTAGTCCTTTTTGTAATGCATAAGAATCACTTTTCCGGTTAGCCACTAATTCATTTCATTTTTATATTTAGAGCTATTTTTTGTTTTCTTCTCTATTATAACGTTCTAAACACTATTTAGGTAAGATAAGAAAATATGTCAAAAAATAGGTGCATAACGTAAGTGTTAAATTATTTGACAGATGATTAATCATCCAATGGTCTTTAAATAACTTTATATACTTATAATTAGAAATACGTATTGCTTTTAGAACTTATTAAAAAAAATTTTCCTTGTCATCTCAAATTATAAACAGAAATGACATTGAATACGAGTATGATATTTAATCCTAGCTGTTTATCTACAACCGTCGTAATGTGTAAATGTATATTTAACACTGTACGTAACTAAACGAAAGCTTTTGTTTGATGACGTAGAAATGAAAATGCCTCATAGAGTTTAGATAGATTGTAGTGTGTGGTTATGTTCTATGTTACATTTAAATGGTGCTTCAACCTACTTTAAGCCTTACTGGCCCATCATATTTATTATACATAAATAGCAATAAAGTCTGGTAGAAATTGAAGAACAAGTATAATTTGTCTTTCTGTCTAACTAATTTGATTACACCATATAACAAAAAAAAATTTGTTTATTTCATTTTCTGTACCATTCTTTACTGTCAATAATGCTCGTTATAACCTTTACACAATATGCTGTAAGGATTTAAATCTTTGATAAGTAATGAAGTAACACTACGAAAGGAACAAACTAATCATTTTAAATAATGTTCTGCTTTCAGAAGTATGTAAATATTAAAAGATTTACCAAGTTAAAAAATATCCTTTTTTTTCTAAAAAAATTTTGTTAACGATGACATAAAACAGACACTCATCAACAAGAATTAGGTACGTAATACATAGTTTTTTCTAAACATAATATTCAATTATCCTTGGAGACAGTAGGCACCAGGTTATAATCGCTGTCTCACATTTTCAAAAATATTTATGTAGCTTTGTATTAAACAGTCAAAAAATATAAAATGTTCGTACAAACCTCATCGATATTGTACTCTTTTCTACTCCAGGAAAAAAATATACAATATTTTTAGAAATAAAAGAACGTGTATATATCCATGATTTTTTTCTCAAAAGCAATACATTTCATCGATATCATGAGAGACACATTTTTCTTTAACATTTAGTGTTAAATGAAATCGTAGCATCTTGATAAGAAATACAATAGCTTTTCTAAAAGTTGGCCAGCATATTGGAATCACTATTTTTAATTTTTAAAGACTTGACTGTATGTTCGTAGTTAATAACTTAAAAAGACTAAAAGTCTATAGAAACTTTATTAGTAACATTAATTTCTTCTTCATTCGTGAAAAAGTACATTTTTTTAAATTTGAGATAAATAATGATACGTTTATGATTTTTCTCTCAAAAACCATCATTTTTACTGAAACTTAACAAGATTCACTTTCTATGCAGAATTAAGTGCAAAGTGTAACAGTATTTTTTTCAATTGAAATTGATAGTTTGGCCACCATGTTAGATCTACCATTTTGTTTTCTAAGTTTCAAGCAAAGAACTATGTTTTGCGTTACCTCACAAGTTTGTACATAAATTCTTAAAGAATTTTACCAATAAAATAGAAAGTTATGCAGCTTTTAGCAAAAAGTTGCATTTTTAGGTTAGTTTTGGAGTATTGTGTAATTTTATGCTGCTACAGCTAATGTTCAGACGATTTTTTATATAATGCACGAGCCCTTAGCTATAAAATAAAAAAGCCTTTTATGATACCATGTTTCATTTCAAGATATTGATGTTCCAAGTCTTCGAGCTAGATGGATTGAGATAAGTGTGATTTTTGAGCAAGCGTCAAGTAAGCTGCATGTGGTCATCAGTCCTCCACCAGTACCTAGTAGCTGCACTATTATAGTAGGACAAACGATGAATCGCACCAAAGAGATTTTGGTCTTGTAGTCTTCAATTAGATTCTCGTCGGCCCGCTTTACTGGGGTGGGATCACAGACAGGATCTGCCATGCATCTTTAACCCTCATGAAGCATACTGAGGTGAATTATCTTCCACAACAAACAGACATTACGTGAGGGCAGGACCTTGCTCAGTGGCATAGATTTAAGCAACGAAAGCATAGTCTGTAGTCATTTCTTGGAATCGATCGCAGTGGCCAATGTAATATGACAGCTGACATGCACGGCGATGTCAGCTGTCTGCATAAGCTGTGGGAGATTGATAACAATGACTTGATAAGACTGGTATCACACTGTGAATGGAGGTCCATGTGACCTGACTAATGGGATAGTAGAATTTTACATACGACAGGAAATGACATTATTTCTGCAGAAAATTGGACAGAGTATTATAGCAGCTGACATAAGTCTCAGAGATGAAATGAGCAAGATCTGCCTGTTAAACCTTTTATGTATGTATTTCTCGCGAAGATGTCTATGCACGTGACCCCAAAGAGATTATATAATCGTCTGACTGTGGAGCTCTATGTAGGTCTGCATATTTTTACTGTGTATCAAGTAATTCTCAAAGGCCCACAGTAGTTTCATAGTGCAATGGCTGGAGATTATGTATTGCCATGATGTGGTCCTACGCCAAGGGTCATTGATGCAGAAACAAAATTTTAAGAAAGCTTTTTAGCATTATCCTGGATATACGGCCTTAGACGGTACAACTTCTTCATACTACTGAGTTATTTAAGGACGAATATAAGATGATCTTTATCGAGTAGCTGTACAAGATAAAAGAATGTAAAAGAACGATCATCACAAACAGAATCAGACATAGACTTCATCTACAACAGTAAGCTTGTTATGCACTCACTTCTTGTTGCTCATCGATCTTACTGCAGGCCTGATAGTTTTTGTTAAAACACTGGCTCACGTGCCCGTTGATAAAACCGAAAAAAAAGTTGTACCACTGCTCTGCAGGAGTATAGAGCGATGTGTCTTCTAAGTTCAAAGAATTAGCAGTATGTCATGTCATGTCTCGTATCTGTATGTAAGTATAAAAGGTCCCTTATTAAATTTTTCGAAATGAAGATTTTTTTTTCACATTATGAGTCTTGGGCAAACGGGGACTAGACCGAAAAAAGTGTAACAATTATGCAGCCGTTTATAAGGCTATATACACTGCCACATGCAGTTGTCTTTCTCTCTCTCTCTTTCTCTTCATGCGCGTGCACCGAAGGACCCAACGGCTACCTTTGGTTCAGTACCCTTATGTTGTACTTGGCCAGTAGCTCCGTCTCCCCGCGCCGTGTACCGTTAACAGTACCTACACATTTACAGCAGCCACTGTAAGTGCATACATATAGCTTGACTCGATATGCAACGTTTTATTCTCTTCCCACACCCCAGGCTATATCACAAATTGCAGTGGCTGTGAAAGTGCCTGTTTAGTTCATTGCCCAAAAACAGAGAATTTGTTTAAATCTTATGTTTTTAGTAGAGAAAAAATTAATTATTTTCCTAAACAATTCTCTATGAAATATAGGAAAAGCAGTTTAATCAAAACCAAAAGTCGATTTTTTTTATTTCTTTTAACATTTCTGATAACTTGCCAACTTTTTATTTGGATTTTGCTTTTATCTCCTCTTTCATTACTCGTAGGGTAATTTTACGATTATTAACCTTTTGTTATCAAATTTTCTATAGAACACAAATCTTAAAAAATCTTTAACTTATTGTTATAATACACTAATGGTAACAAAGTGCAAAAACAATTTTTTTAACTAAAAAACCTTCGATTAGCGTATAAAAAAGAATATCATGTAAATTTAAAAGTTACCGTAAGAAAACATAAATATAATCTAACGTTGCACAGTATAGAGCTATTTTTCAAACATGAGAATAATTAATTATTTTTTAATAATTAATTTTTGAAAGTAATACCTTAAGGTATTGTTACAAATTTAACTGTTAGTTTAAAGAAATACTTGTGCTTTTGTGTTGACAGAGTCACAATAAATAATTTTTTAATTTTTAATCTCGCACGTTATGTGAGAACACCAAACAAAGTTTATCACTGTATTCCAATCTAATACATACTAAAAATACTGATTTACCCAGTCGTTTCATTCTCAATAATATGTTACTTTTAGAAACATTTCTGTAAGTTATGATTATTCATTACATACGTGATTATAACAACTATATGTGTTCACTAATTTCTTTATATCGTGAGCTCAATATGATCTTCCATGTATTATAACAGTCTAAAGCCAACGTCTACAAAAATGCAAATGGAACTTTGTTCCAACTGGGGGTCCGTAGATTAGATTCAGTGTTTTTATTTATTAAAAAAATTTGATTTCTAAGTGTTTCAATTTGTCTTTCTAATATTTTCATATAATTTTACTTTTTTTAAGTTATTAATAAGTGGTCAAGAGTGTTCTTGTTCATCGTAAAAATTTGATCACCAAATGTTTCAACTTGTCTGCATAGAATTTTTATACAATCCTCCTTTTTTTAGTTATGTTTTGTTGCTTTTACCATTTGCTTGCTTTGTCTTAGTTTTATAATGTGTTTGTATGTCAATACTAATGTAAGATCTTATTTCTTTGATATATTATTAAAATTTTTTTTGTAAGTTATCTTAATATCTTTTATGTTACTAACATTTTTACGACGTATCAAAAAGTAATCAACATATTAAAACATGTATGACTTTCAATTAATATTAGAAATACATAAACAAACGTCGTAATTGAATGAGACGTTCAATGGTAGTTAGTTTATAATTGAAAACAACGTTTAATAGTGGTACTGTCATATTTTGTATTTATTTAAAAACAAAACAACGTTGCTGCCGTTTAGACAATGTCCCAGCCCATGACAGGTACAAAAATCTATGAATGATAAAAATTCCTTACAAAGCAAACTTTAATAAAATACAATAAACGCAAAATTAAGTTGAGCTTATAACACACCTCTGACTCTGAAAGGAACGTAAAATTGTAATGTAGTCAGAGTCAAATAAGAATCACAAGCAATTCCTTGTAAGTAACACATAGGCAGTACATGTATTCCTATTACTATAAATGAAAAAGGCCTTCCAAATGATGTACATCAAGTTAATTTACTTTTTAAATTGACTTAGCAAGAGACGTATAACAATTTTTTCATTAGTCTGTATCTTGTTGTCTATTAATATTATTGTCCATGTAATGGTTACTTCAACTTTTAGAAAAAGGCGTTTTCTGTAATTTTGTTGAATGTCTAAAATTTTAATTTTATCAAAATTGAAATTATGTGCAAATTCAATGCAGTGCTGTAAAAGTATAGATTTTTTTTCTTTATGTTTTTTTTGGAGTTCTGCCATTTGCAGCTCTCGATGTGTTACTGATATAACAACAGTTGCAATTAGCATGTACTATATGGTAAACGACGTTTTTTTTGAGTGGCTTAGTTACATTCTTTCTAAGAGAAAAAATTGAATTTAACTTTCAATCCAAACTGTATACAATACCAATGTAAAGCTTTTTACAGTAATATTTAATATGACTGTACAAGTGAGGAATGTACGGTAATGATAAAATTAGCTTATAATTATTATTTTTTGTATTGTAATGGTGAATTGTATGTATGTTTCAACACATGTACTGTTTATGTGCTTCCCACGAGGAACTGCTAGCAAATTTGATTTGATTGTATTGCGTGCGTGAACTATGTCATAAGTATATTTATGTGCAGAGTATAAAAGTAGCTAAACTTAGAAATCTGACAAAATTACGATTTCATATCCCTTCCGTAAGAGTCGGAATTAGGTTGAACACTCAACTTAATTTGCGTTCATTGTATTTTATTAAAATTTATATTGTAGAAAATTCTTGTTACTCATAGAATTTTTTACCTGATAGGGGCTGGGGCGTTGTTAAAAAGGCCGAAATATTGTTTTGTTATAAAATTACCCCAACATATAACAGTATTACCATTGAATGTTGTTTTTAAAAATTTTAATTACTTGTAACAAAATTTTAATCATTTGTCATTTATAAAATTTACTGTACGCCATCCTTCAACTTATATTTAATACTACATTACTCTGTTCTTTTTTGAAAATTGATTTCTACCAAGTTTATAGCCTTTAGGCTGTTTTTGCTAAAAATGCCTGATTTGGTTTTCCTATTTAAAGAAAATGTTTTACAATCGTTTGATTTATAAATCAGTTATTTAGCCTATAATAAGACAGGAGTACTTTAATGTTTCCAATCCATCGACTTATAAATATATATTGTCTATTTGATTCTTTTGTTCAAAGCCTTTTACTACTGGTCTGGCTTTAGACATATATTAAATTAATATTTTTCAAATATCCTCCTCACTTTTAGAAAATTTCTCATTTTTAAGTTTCTAAACATTAATTTTTGCCTATGACGTTTTGATTAGTTTTATTACGATATTAATTGCTTTTTACATTGGTACATTCGTATTCATTAAAAAAAACTGTATTACGACCGAAGTAAATTTGCAGATCTTCTTACATGGCTTGTCTCTTTTACTGACTCGGTGCCCTGCAATTTATTTTTATTAATTGTAGACATTTGATTGATTTAGACATTTTTGTCTTTACTTTTTTTAATTTCGACATAATTTTTAAATTCATGATAATTCAGTTAAAAATGTTCTATTAAATAAGTTTTGAATTTATTTTTACTAATAAAAGAAAACCATTTCTTTAATTTAAATGCATCACTATAATTTTTAAATTTATCACTTTAAATGTATCTCAACGTTGTTAACTTCTTTTTTATAAGTAATCTGTAGCCATATTTAGCGCAATCAACTAATATCCCAACTTTTGCCTTATCATCTCATTTATTGCATCTTTTAACGTCTCATTGTCTTGAGGAAACTTGGCTATCATAAGCTTTAAAGTTCTTACGTGATGCTTATCGCTCAAAATAATTAATATGGTGTTTTGTGTTAGACCACGTTAGCTATAATACAAATTTTCAAATGGTTTGCAGTTCTAAATTTTTTTGATCATTAATACATATTATTGTCAGCTTTGTTTACTTTTCATTCACCCATATTTGTTTCTTATGTATTAAATCATTTTGTTTTTCCATTTAATTGGTATGTATACAGTAGGCATGGTAAAAGTTTTATATCTTCTGCTCTTAAGAAAATGTAGGTAAAAAATAAGTTGTTATTAAAGATACTACAAAATTTCTCGGTCTCTAATTTTTTTCTGTTTTAACATTCAAAACTAATGTACAACCGATGTACAAGAATTTTTTCCTAATACTATTATAATCAGGTCGAAATAAAATAATATATTTTCTAGAAAAACATCATAACAAACCATGTCTATTGAGAACTTTTTAGAAGCATTAAGTAATTGTTAATAATTAGCGAATTTTTTTACAACTTCTAAGAAGTACACCGATATTTTTAGTAATAAGGTTTCTATATTAATAACTGCAGAATGTAAGACTTATAACATTAGGGATCGTGCAACTTTTTGAAGAATAAATAAAACTGACAATAACATTTATAAGCGCTTTTCAGTGTCATATTTTATTGCAATAAAAATGTCTTTGAATATAAATAATATTCTGTTGTACTGTTATTATAATACTACAAAAAGCAGTAGAGTAATAGTAAAAATGGTTTGAAAAAGCAGACGAGGGCTTGACCTATAATTTAATAACGTGTTAGAGAATAAGGAGCCTGAGTTTCTCCAAATTTTATATACCATATAGAAATATTGCATAAGAATCATTATATGAAAGATTTATTAAGAATGTCACACTATTTTTATAGATTCTATTGATTCACAATGTGACATATTTTTGCCTTAACTCAGGAGGCGAAGCGAAAGTGATGGGGGTAGGGGCAGAAGAGCTTAGAAAAAAGAATAGAGTCAAAGGAGGGACGTTAAAATGGGTAACAATTTTGTAAATGAGCATGACAATGTGGGGGCTATTTCGGATTAAAAAATAGACATAAACACGTTAACTGTCCTCTTAACTTAAATGATTCGAAGAATCAAGAATAAATGAGGGGAAGTACAAGTATTGTATAAGATTTATAAAAAAGCATCGGACAGCCACGGTCTTGCCTACTGAAATCCATGTACATGTTTATGAGTCATCTTGTTAATTTTGTCAATGGAAAACATTAGTAATCTCTGCATTGATTTTTGTCTCTGCTATTGTCCATGTATTGACTTTTACCAGAGCTGCTATTAACGTATTGGCCTCTTAATTTCCATCTTCGTTTATACTAACCTGTGTCTTGTAGATCTTGTAAGAATGTTTTAACATAAAAAGTTTTACAATTATTTAAACTTTTTTTTGTGCACATTTTTTAATTGAATCTTGTCTTTTTCTTATCTAATATATCTATAAAATTATTTATCTAACTGTACTACGTTGCAGCGCTGTTAAAATGATCTTATTTTTTTCGAATGAATTATTTCTCATCTACCAGCCTTTAAAATTTATCTATTTTGTCACAGTTTTTTTACTTCTTTTTTTATATTTTACTTTGACTAATAGTTTTCAATCATGGAAATAGTGTTTAATGTCATTTTTTGATTGTCTGCACTATAATTTATTTTATCTAACACTTAAAGATAAGTTTGAGTAGTTAATCTTACGTCGTTGGTTATTACATTTCTAATGGTAAGATAATTTGCTGATTATGCTGCTTTTTGTTCTTGTTTTGCCCTTACCCTTATTGCTTGCTTCTTACATTTATTGCACTTCAGCAATAGTTTGACTAAAAATTTCTAACGCCTAAAATTCTTACCATTAAAAATCTGAATAGTTTTCTTACTATTTTATGCATTGTTGAACACTTGATTATTATTTTTGTTACGCTTTTCCCTTTAGATTCTTTTAATATAAGTACGTCCTTAGTAATTTTGATGACAATTTTATGACCGGATCATTTTTCATTTTAGCCGAAAAACACCAGACAATTTTATGACCGGGTCATTTTTCATTTTAGCCGAAAAACACCAAAACTCGACTCATTGTAAAATTTCATGTCTTAAACTCATTTAAATGCCCTGTGTACGTGTTTTAATTTTTCGTTATGTTTCATGCGAGGAAATAGGAGAGGACGACGGAGATATATAACCAGTGAGACGAACAAAGAGAAAAAGCGAGAATAATTAGCAGAAATGTGTAACAATAGGACAGTAGGTGATGTTAACGTTAATACTGTGTTTGCAGGTCTTTATTTATGTGAGCATTTTAGTGTAAATCTGTCAGTTGGTGGAAAAATAGAAGAGCTGTTGATTTGTAGTGATTATTGTCATTATTAATTGTATTTTTATTGTGTCTTTTGTGAAATTGTAATGCACTGGAAATATAGGGAGTGTGTGTATAAAATGTGTAGTTAAGGGAAAACGAGACGTGTGCAAGCTAGGTCATATAAGAGATGAAGGTATAAGAAAGAGATATAAGATATTCCAAGGCAGTAGGACGCGAGCAGTGAGACTGGAAGGACTCCTTGATGAGCCTTCAAGAGGGAAGGATGTAAAGCGTGTGCACCATTGAGACGTCGTCCAATCTACGTCCGTCACCAGCTCATGTTGATCCACGAAAGGCATCATCTGCTTTCTGGCCGAAGACTACGCAATTACGAGAGGCAGGATGGCAGCGGGCGACATTGCAAGGACACGACGCCAATAACTTTCCTGGAGATGGTGGTCTGAAGGTATTTCACGTAGTGCATGGTAAGGTTAGTGACTAGTGAGGAAGTGAGAGAGAGGGACATAGTACGTGGCGCTGCGGTGAGGTTGTGCAAGTGTAGGACGTGTCGAGGTTAAGGGTAGAAAGTGGGCGTGTGAATGAGTGCGTATGGTTGACGGTACTGTGGATTTCTTCGTGGTTAAGGAGAAGATTAAGAAGTGTACGCGAGGGGTTGAAGTTGCTGAGAAAGTGAGATAGCAAGAGAGAGTGAGAAAAAAGTAGAGTTATCTGAGCCTTGGTAGTCAGCGAGGGGCCACCTGCCCTTGGCAATAGGATGAGAAGAGAGCATGCATATCCAAAGGGTCACCTGAGCCTCGGCAGTCAGTAAAAGGCCATCGGTCCGCTGCCATAGGACGTAGTAGGAAGTGTGTGTGTGTGCACGTTCGCAGCGTCATCTGAAACTTGGTAAACTGGTGGGTGAGACCGATTGTAGGACTTCCTGTCACAATAAGAGTGCGCGTTTTCAGTGTTGTCTGAGACTCAGAAGACCAGCTGGTGAGGCCACTGGTAGGACACCTAGCGGACAACGAGAGAACGTGTAGCATGTGTTCTCGTCATCGAGTTGATGCGTGAGGTAGCTCATGATCAAAGGCGTTGGGTTGTGGCCAAGTGCTCTTGTGATCGAGCCAGGTTGTCGTTACCTCAGAGTGAGCCATTCTCTAGGTCGAGTGTGGGAACTTTGGGTGTGTCTATGTGCATGTAGGTGTAAGTAGGTATTTGAATGCGGGGGATATGAGAGCAAAAGTGTGTGTGTACTGCAAATTGCGAGTTAGCGCTGGAGGTAGCGTCGATTCTTTAAAAGTGTTTATCAATTGTTAATGAAATAAATGAAATAAAAAGTATCCTAAAGGTAAAATTCGTATTAGGGTGTTTATCTGTCTCCCGACAGACAGTCCGCGGCGGAGCCTCCTCTATGTGGAGAGTTACATCTAGAGAGCAAAGCTGAGCCAAGCTGAGGTGTAGGAGAGAGTATCGGGTTGCAGAGTTTTGTCATTTTAGGTGTTGTATGTGATCGTAGGTGTTTTAGTGCGTTGTATTGGGACGGCTCTGCGTTGACGTGAAAACGTAGATTCAGGGCTGAAAATGCAACGTTACAAATTTTCTTGATCCATTTCTTACTCTATTCTCTGCCGTTGATTTAAAAAATTCTTAATCACTAGTATGCCAATTTCTTTCCTTACCATTCGCAGAAAGTGCAACTGCTTGCTTGCGTCCTTGGGCTAAAGTTTACGTCCTTATGATTACTTTTAACTCATAGAAAGAAAGTTATTTACTGGGAGCAGTATGCCTATGGTTGTTAAACTGCACGTTGCACCGTCACTTATCTAAAAAATTCTCGCAACTTAGGTACAAGCATACAACAGCTGTACATTTCAGGTGCTTATATTTATACATTGTGGCTCAGACATTATGTACCATATTTAATTCTTCGGCTTTTTTAAAAATTTGCCAATTTTAAGCTTTCATGATCTCTAACTGAACAAGTCAGAATTTTTCAGTAACCCAACCAACATATTATCATGCTCTGCTACTATATTTAAAGAGCGGTAAGACATTTTAAAAATTCATGGCTTAAATTTGTTATATGTCTTGAAAGAATACATTTTTTAGAGTAAAATCTTATATCCGACTCATAATAGGATGACAAGAATCTTATTGGCATTACCAGGTGAGCTGTAGACAACAAGCACTTCCTTTAAACTATCTTACTATTTCTTCTGTTAGATGCTATAACAGAGAAAATTTATTTACGTATATGTCAACGGTTTGGTACATCTACCCTTTTCTATTGATAATAAGACTTTAAAATACAGAAAAAGAAATGAGTTTTAATGAGTTATTTTTGGAGCTAGAAAGTAACATTAAATAATTTATGTAAGATCAAAGAATATCTTTAACGGCAATGGCACTCCTGTGACAAAATCTACAATTTTTCTTCCTACTACACATGCCTTAGACCAATTGAAGTTGATGAGTTTAGAGTTTATGTCTTTTAGTTTTTAATGAAATGAGTTATTGATCGATAACTATTAGTTTCCTTGAACTATTGAGTCTACTATAACGTCAAGTATTAAGTTTCTTACACTTTGATTAAATTAAGATAACTCATTTTAACGGCAATTTCTCATTGTTAATAAAATTAACTCTTCCAATTGCAATTATAAGATGTAACCGTAAGGAGGTGCAGCGTTATATGATTAGGTTACTTGCATTGTGAGTACTTCATTTTTGAGATTGTGACTAACAAGGTTAGTAGCTACAGCTACTAATATTCGACAAGAGAGTAATAAAAATCTTATTTAGGTACTGACTATGTCTGTACTATGACAAGAGTATTCTTCGATGACACTTTTCATAAATGTATTCTAAGATGCATACGTCCTATGTAAAGCACCAATAAATACTTAAACTCGTACTCCAAACTACATTTATAATTTATTATTATACATGCGGATTGTCATAATACATGGCTAACATTATTAAATTTTATATTGGCCATCTTAACTGTCAAGTATTTTATTTTCAGTCACATAGTAGTATAGTCTCAGGTATTGCTTCCTTGTCAACATAGCTTTGTGTTGCTCATATGTTTGTTAAAAGAATTAAAGTATGTTCGAGCCACTATTAATAGTCTATTATAATTACATTAGTCATAAAGTGAATAATGTAATAAGAGAAAATACTGTCAAACTAGTATTATTATAGTTTTATAGCCTTATCATATAGTTTAGTTTTAGACAAATACTTCTTCAAACTACTTATAATACAGTTTTCGTAATTTTTAACTTTTACTGTAAAGAATAACAGAAATAAGTTGTTAGGTCCTAAGAGACATGGTAAAAAAAAAGTACTTATTTTTTAAGGCATGACAAAAAAAATTTTTGTACTATCAAAAAAAGTTTAAGTACTAGGAGTAACTATACTTAATAATGTCATTGAAAGTAAGCAGCGAATTTGATCTGTGGAGAGAAAATTCGACGAAATTTTAATTTTAAAGTAAATAAAAGAAGAGTTTGCTTAGTTGTTTTGTTACACAACCTAAAGCTTAAAATAAAATACTTCTTTGCTCACACAAAGTAAGTGATTTGGTTCATACTTAAAGTAACAATACAAAAGAAATTATTGAGTCTAAAAAATAGTGAGGTTACGGAGATAAGGCAGATAAAAGATGAAGTTACACAAAAAAAAAAAAAAAAAAAATATTTTTAGGACAGAAAACTGATTCTACTTAAAAACTTTTGAAAAGAGGTTCATTTCTTTTGCTTTCCTTTACCTGTACTTTTTTGAAGAGACATCTCCTAGTATTCTCGTTATCATACATTTTTTTCCTGTTCCTAGTCTATTTCTACAAACTTCCATGGAATTATTCTTATTTACCACTCTATATGTCTAACAAATACTTATTGTTTTAATATAAACCACCAATTCGTCATTTTGTACAACCAAAGTGTGCATAATCTTAGAAAATTACCAGCTATTATATGGCAGAAACTACTCTATAATTGTTTCATCAGTCTAGTCTAGTAATCGTCTTGCCCTCCAAATAACAATAATTAGAGAAAATTTGTATCATGAATATAAGTCACTTCATATCAAGAGTAGCGAAAGCTTTAAATAAGTTATCAACAATAATAAGTCAGAAGACAAAGAAACGTGAAAAGAGAAAAAAGGAATCATGACTTTGATATATTTGTAATAATGCTATACAGTAGACAAAAATTTAATCATTTCTTTGTATCGTTTATCATCTAATGTTTGTATGACTTAAATTTTTTTTTTGTACTTATTTTTTCATAAAACATAGAGCCACTGTTATTCTTTCTCTGTTCTATCCTGAATGCTTAGAAAATGCCCAAATTAATGCTTTCAATATAGAAGTAGTTATAAAAATAATAGGTCTACAGAAAAAAAACTTTATGTTATGTAATTGGTGACCAAAGTTTTATTGCCGGTTGCAAAGATTACTATGTTATTTGTAAGAATTCATGAATTTTATTCTTTAATTATATTATGACTGATTTTTAGAAAAAAAAAAAATTTCTAATAATATTTTAGTGTATTTGTGAGCATGTAATACTTTCAAGCTCTTTTCTTTGCTGTAAGCTGCTAAGATTGTTAATTCAGAAGTATTTGACCTGTGAGCTGTAAATACCATACTTTCAAATTGATAGATGTTTTGGTAGTTTACTAAATCATTTTTAACTCCAAGAAAATATTAATTTGGGTCAGTATACTTAAAGAGTCTTCCAAGGCAGCATCAAAAAATCTATGTTCTAATGTAGATTGAGTTTCGTTGATTGAAGATCATTAAAAAGTTAAGAGTATATTTATTACTCATGACTTCAGGAAGAATTTCAATTACATGTTAATTTTAATATTTTGTGATCAAAGAACAAGAATTGTACAATAAGTCCTTCTATGACAGTTGAATTAAAAATAGGAATGACAGAAACCTTATAAAAAGTTGTTAAGATAAATCAAGCTTATGTTATTTTAATTATTTATAATACTTATTTTTAAGCAGCTTACGTGAGTAGAACAAAGTAAATTATAAATTAACAAACCAGTAAACAGAAAAATGGTTATTATAAGGATCGTTTATAGGCACCACATTGTACAAAAATTTTATGATGGATTTTATTTTGATATTTTAACTAATTTCGCGCATTATGAATGACAATTTTTTAATTATTATTGAAGTTATTTTTATAGTTCTAATTAATAATATAAAAATTGTTTTAATAAAAAAACCTGGAAGTCTCTTCCAAACGACCATATTTTTAACAGATCGTATGCAGATAGCACACAGTAGACGTTTCTATATAACAAGTAACTCTGATCATCTATTATTTAAATAAATTTAAATTTATATCTACTTATAGTAATGTATTTAATCTAGATAATACAAACATTGTTAAATTTTAATTTTTTTTTTAACCTAACATTTTGTTTTATGTCCTTATAACCTTAGTCAGGAGAATAGACACAATGTAATACTTTTAAATTATTTCCCGTTTTACAGCAATACATAAGAGTAGTAGGGATTTGCTTGAAAGAATAACATTTTATAAACTGTAATCTTTCTTATTTTTTTGTGTAAACTATGATTAAAGATATTTTATTCAGAAAGTAGAGTGTGACTTGGTGTTTTTTTAACTCATGTTTTATACTTAAGTGCTTTTTGAAAAACTAACTATTGGTCTCTATTGGTAAAAAAGTAAGAGTTTGCAAGGGTAGAGGTCTAATGATATTTAGTTTTTCTTATTCGTATATAAGTATATTGCCAAGCCTCAACTATTATTAAATTTAAGAGGCGTGCCATTACTAAATGTATGACAGAAACATACGCCTTATGTAAGAGCTCATAGCTCTTCTCAAAAAGGCACCAAGTTCTAAGTTCTACCATCGTCTGTGGTATAGATGGAGATAGTCTTGCTTAGCACTGCTTAGTCTATGTGAGCCTTATGCTTAGGTCCGAAATTGCTGTAAAAGGTCTACTCTATTGTAGTAAGACGTACATGATCAGGAGTATGACAAATACTTATTTGGAACCATTGGGTACTTGGGTACCCAAGTAAGAAGTTATATTCATATAAGATATGTGGCAGATAATATAATTATAGATATAAATATACTTTCTATAAAACTTAATTGTGTACAAAGGTGGTACAATTATTGTTAGAATGAGTATACCTTTCTTAGTTGGGTGTGGTTTTGATCAATATTTTAACATTTCATTATTACAAACAGTAAAGTATGGCACAACACATTATTAACAATATGGAAGCTGGTCAGTACAAGACTATGCAGTTACATCAAATCTTTCGATGATCTAAAAACAACTTCCTACTGCCTACGCTGATAACATCTATAACGTCATGCTCACATTTGTAACATATCCTGACACACTTATTTCTAGTCCATATTTAATACCAAAAATATAATCGTACCTCGAAAATTAAGACAAACCATCGTGTAGTGCCACTTTCTTCAATAGCAAAGTCTCTTTTAGGACGTTTATCCCATATAGATGTTCTTGATGGATGTTATATAAGCATTGAAAGTACACTAAGCTAAGGAATACTTCAAAGAAATTGCAGATCGGTCAAATGCACCTTTTTTTATAAGTTTAATTTTAAAAAGTTGCAATTCAACATGTAACCTTATGAAAAAATCACTTAAAATTGCATTTATGAAATCCGTACGAACTTCTCAATTCTTGTTTCCATGAAAGATTACTTTTAAACAAACCTATTTTATTTTTGAATAGATCGATAATCTTTTTTATACTATTAACACAAGGAAAAAGAAGTAAAGTATGCGTAAAAGCGTGTATGTAAGTACATCCATATGAGAAAAATAATTTCCTCTGTTGCTGCATAAATTTGCGCTCCTTTCACCTCTCTGAATTTTGAGCTGGACTCATCTCCCAGCAGCAATGTAAAGAACGTCCTTAAGTCAAAAAATCACTCTAATTACAGAGGAAAAAACGTGAAAGTGGAAAACGCAATAAAAATAAGTTATTGTATTTATACAGTATAAGAACTTTTTTATTGCAATTATGAAAACTTTCAAGAAGTTAAAAAAATTGTACAAACAACTATCTATTCAATTTAATAGTAACAAAAAAAGAATAAATAAATAAATTTTTATTATTACATAGAAAAGCTGCTCTGCTAATATATACCAATTTTAAATGTTTGAAAAATACATGCACCGAAGGAATATATTTTATTGAACAAATTAATTATTAATCAAATAAATAATGAAACCAAATAAATTAGTACACAGTTAATAGAAGTTTACAATAAAAATAAGTTACAAACTCTAAGATAAGATCAAGTAATAGAATTTCCCTTAGTAGCACCGCTCATAGCAGAAATGATAAGGGCCTCGGCAAGTGTGCATAAGGTGGGGGGGTCACAACTATTTTGAAAACTGATTTTTTTTTTCTTATTTTTTTTTTTCAATACATAATTTTAAAAAATGACAAAGTTATTTACATTAACATCGTTATAAAGATCGTTAAGGAATTTGGCGAACTTAAAGGAGTAACATAAATGGAACACGTATATATTTACTTCTTAATAAATACAAAATATACATGTACGCTTGTTACGAATATAGATAACGTATGTACATATCTACGATGTAGACTAAAAAGAAACTACTAATAATATCTTTATATATGTTAATGATTAATAAGGCATCTTCTTTTTTATTAATTATGTATGTGTAACATTTGTGATACCAAGCTTTTTTGTCTATTTGGTTCGTGGTCTAGAATTTTTGTTTGAGGAAAATAAATTATTTCTATGTACGTAATGATTAATACGAATACATTGAGAAATTTATATTCAGAAGTTTATAAACTTTTTATGAATGTGAGCAATAACGAATCTGTACAATACAAATATTACAA
This sequence comes from Copidosoma floridanum, assembly GCF_036245765.1. Taxonomy (NCBI): domain Eukaryota; kingdom Metazoa; phylum Arthropoda; class Insecta; order Hymenoptera; family Encyrtidae; genus Copidosoma; species Copidosoma floridanum. The sequence continues at coordinate 6,254,331 of NW_028321904.1, read as the reverse complement.
CTGTCAACTAACGCAAGCTAATGCAAATTTATCTAGATGTTATGTGTTGCCAAAAATACATAAGCCTTTTTTTCATTTAGATCTATTATTTAATGGACTACTTCAACTGCACACACTCACACCTTATTCTCTCTAAAATTCTCTTTCTAAACTGTTTGATGAATTTTTTCACATTTGAATAATAGCGTTGATCATTTAAAACAAATTAAAAATCTCAAAATACCGAAAAATTATATTTGTCTTTTTCAAGATATTATTTCTCTATTCATTGACATTTCGTAAGAATCAGTCATTACCAGCTTATAAAAGTGAAACATGCCAATCCACAGATTGTCGAATATTTCCTATAACAAGATCATGGAGTGTACAAAATTTTTCTTCAATTATGTTATCTTTACTTCTTATAAAAAATTTTATTAACTAATTTTTGGGTGCCCAATATGTTCTCCTGTCTTTATACTATTTCCTGATTTGCTTTTAGAAGGTCTTGATACAGAACCCCTGTGCTTGTTAAAAGGAAGTCATAATTAAGTTTCTTTTATGTATAAAAGATACGCTGACATTACTCTCACATGTGTACATAAGAATCAGGCATACTTATTTTTAGAGATCTTGGAAACAGGTCAATCACTTAAAATTCACATGCAAAGTAAATTAAAATAACTCTCGAAACTTTTTAGACATTACAGCTAAGAACTTGAAAATAATCATAAACTGGTATGGTTAGCTAATTTTATCCAATTGTGTAGTTGTGCAATTAATTCAAATTTAAACCACCCTCGATCTTTTAAAAATAATGCGGTGTACGGTTTTTTTTTGATCAAGCTATTTTTTTGTCTGATAAATCCTATCAAAGGGAGAAAATCCTTATGACTGAAAGAATTTTGCGTGATAATGACTATACTAAGCTTTTCATACAAAAAAACCTCAAGAAAATACTTCATCAAGTGAAAAATACTTATACTGTTAATAACAACTCACTAAATAACAATCTACGTGCTAAAATAAAAACTTCTATTTCTTACAACCCATTATTTTTTAAGTTTTGTATAAGAACTTAAGAAAAATTAAATATATAAATTATTCTGTTATTCAAAATTAATTGTACAGTGCTATTATTCTTGGGAATGATGAGATTGATGAACTCAATTAAACTAACGTCATGTATTATATGCTTGTGATTGTTGCACTGCATTATACGTAGGTCAGGCAAAGAAAGCATTGGAATACGCCTGAATGAACATAAAAGTACAAAAATGGATTAACTTGTCGATTCACACATGAAAAAATTAAACAATTACTTTCAATTTTTTTAAACCAAAATTCTAGACCATAAACCAAATAGACAAAAAAAAACAAGATCATAAATATTGTACACACACTTTACTAAATACACAAGTATTAAAAAAAGGACCCCTTTTTTCTTAATAACATATATGAAGATATGAGAAAAAATCTTTTTTCATTATACATTACAAATATGTATATATGTTATCTATATTTGTAAGAAGCGTACATTTACAGTCTTAATTTCTGTATGTAAATACATACATGTTTAATACTTCTGTTATTTCTCCTAGTTGACCAACAGTCTGTAATAATAGTCACAATAATATAGACGTAAGTAACTATTTAATGTTTTAAAATTATTTATACTGTCTTATTTCCATTTATCTTATGAATTAAGTAGCAAAAATATGTGTAAACAGTGGCCCTGCAATGTAATTTACAAAAATTGTTGTGTTTTTTTGTTAATGCAGTGAGTTTGAAAACGTTGGCGTTAAGACAAACGATGCTTTGCTCAGACCAACATCTGACAGTTTTGTTGTTTTTAACTGCATGAAAAAGAATTTTCATCCTTTTTATTTATAAGCTAAGGTGCATCGTAATTCTTGTTTGGGACTATACCAATCTTAATGTGATCGTGTGGTATCCTCAATATTCTACAAATTTTCAAACATGTTAAATAATGATGCAAGAATATTATGTGTCACATACATCCACTCATAACTAAGTTAAATTACAGTTTTAAAATTACACAAGTTGAACATAACAGCATGAGAATGAAGATGTACTAGCAACCGTACATACAAAATATCACAGTTTATTTACTGACTTTTTTGAAAAGTCAATGTACGACTTGTCATAAAAATTAGGTTAACTAAAAACAATACATTTTATAGTGAAATTGGAACTAATTCACATTATCAAAGCAAGTGTTATTTTCAGATTTATTTACTATTAATGTGCATAAAACTATTTAAGTGAATTGGTGGCATTGTACTTACTCTGGCTTACATTTAATAAAATGACCTGAAATGTCAGTGCCACAATGACCGTTGATGGATCCCTTTGAATTGAATTGTTCAAAGCATTGATTATCAGCAGAAATACCTCCATAACCCCAAATTTGTTCACATTGAACGTTTAATGTAGGACAAAACCCATTAAAACAAAAACCATCTTTGTTGGCGCACGGATATCCATTCTTTTTGTATACATCTTGAGGACAGTGACCTACGTCACCTGAACATGTTTCTGGTAAATCGCATTCACTGTTAGCTTCTCGACATACAAATCCCTTTTGCTGCAACTGCAGTAAATAAAAATCATGAAAAGTTAGTTAAACATTTTATACAACAAATTTTGTCATGTACATAACTTAAGCATAACAGTTATAGCTTGAGACCATTTTTTTATCTGTAATGACTGAGTTTTGAATTTCGAGTTATTACATTTTTTAAGAAACATACAGAAATAACTTTCAAGTAAATGCCTAAGTTTATTTAGTCAGTCGATAAATTTTGAAATCAATCTTGTTTTTTAAGTAAATGTTTATGCTATTATTTACAGTAATCTTGCTAACATACTTGTTCATGAAACTAGAGAATAATTATATGAACTAGGTAAAATAATGTTAAACAAATTTTTAACTTAAGGGACTATAACTTATATTATAATAAGAAGAAGAATAAATGCACATTTTTTCGAAAAGTCTGAGGCGTTAGAAGACAATGGATAAATTCTTAAAACTTTCCTAAATGAGCTTAACGTGTATCTAATACCATAGCATGATAATTATTTATCAGATAATTTTTGAAATTATTAAAAATGCAATACACGTAATGAAGATACCTGTAATAGTGTAAGTGTAAGTTTATATAGTGTAAGTTGTAAGTATAAAAAGCGTTACTAGATGCAACAATAGGGAAAGAAATTTAAAATATGTTTTGTTTAGTAAAATTTACATTCTATCAGCATTAAACATAATTCGAAAATAATTTTTCTTGCTTTATAATTGTGTTGAGCACTTGACTAAATATTAACATTTTCGTGGATTGTGTAGATCTACGCAACTGTCAGTGGTGTCCCCGTGTCCCTCTCCCTGATGGTAAGTGTTAGTTTCAAAGTATGCTGACCATTTGAAATCAGTACTCTCTGCATCAAGAAAATAGAACAATAACTTCAACATGCAAAGATATATGAAGGGAAACAAAAAAGTTATAATTAGCAAACTAATATTAAAATGTTATAGTTTACAAAAGTTTTCGTACATTTTGTTATGTATTGTGTATTATTTGCTTTAAATATATTATTAATTTTATAAATTAATACACTTTTTGCATTTAATTTATTTATCATACAAAACATACTTCACAAAATCTCATTACTGCTGGGACCATTTTTCTTTCACTAGTTATCAAATGAGACTGAAGTACCCAAAAATAAAGATGTGCTTTTTTGATACTTATTGTAAGAGTGCATTAAGATGTACAATAAGATGATATACTTTTGGTTAAATATTTACAATCAATAAAATATTTACTCACTTTTGTCTAATTTTCCATTAATTTTAAGACAATTGTCAACATGCTGATGACATACCTAACGTCTTACTTACATTTATTGCATGCCTTTATACACTCATTTTTAGTAACATATAACGCCCATGATATACATTTTTAAAAAGGCTTCAGAAGACACCTTTTACTTTTGCCTAATTTTTAAGGGAATAGCATTATGGGAAAAAAGTTAAGGTTAGTTTGATGAATCATGGTATTTGATAATCATGAAATAAAGATAATCCATACATAAAACCTTATATGAGTACAAAAAAAGATAAAAATGATGTATTAACCTTGCTTGAACAAGTTTTGAAGAAAAATCAAAGAATTCAGAAAACGATTGCGTACTTATTATAGAATTAACAAGGTAATAAAATTTAAGTTAAAACTACATAATGTACAGAAAAGCTACAACCAAAATTTTTTTTTAGTTCTGGAAAAGAAAAGCTTATTAGATACATTGTACAAGATTTGTATTGCGCGCCCATGCCCTCCCCTCACCCTCTTTCTGCTCAAAGAAGAGGGAGCTGCTGCTCGCTTGCTCTCTGCTGGCGCGAGCGAACTGAGCTCACGAGTGGAACCAACGTGTGTGCACGCCTCGACCTCCTGCTTCGCTGGGGACTCTCGAACCAGACCTCCACGTCGATCTGCCTACTCTAAATTATCGGTTACGGCTGATCTGCCGATCTTGTATTTACTCGACGTCCTAATAAAGAATAATTCAAACATTGGTCCTTCGAGCTGGATAGCGTGACTGGGACAGACAACCGCCAGATTCTCATCGAGCCCAAGACAGCCAGGACTACGGTGCTACGCGAAGCAATGTAAGTAGGACGATGTGAGATGCGATCATGCGAAAATACATTCTCTACGTCCGAGAACGTATCGAGACATTGGGCCTCTGTTGCAAGTGATGCAATCGTGCAGAGCCGCGCCACGTGGTAGAGCGATTTGAGGTTATGATAGCCTTAACAAGATGTGACAGGCGAGAGACGCCCCACCGCGACTGCCGTGCAGTCCGCGTCGTGGACCTTGCGTGCGACCGCGATTACTCAGTCAGTGAGGCTGTCGAGAGGTTTTGGGTTGCAGATTGCAGGCTGCTTCATGTTTAAACCGCGGGATTTTCTAGTTAACGTCATCCCGCGGCTGGTCGGGTCGACAGATTCATTTGCGATTCCTCACGCCCTTTTTCTCAATATTCTACGTAGACTCATTTGGCACGCACGATTGCACCACAAGTAACAAGGCGCCGTTTGAGAGACAAGCGTCGAGCTCAGCGCGTGACTAATTTACAGGGATAACGAAGGCTGGCCCTCGTTGCTGGAAACGCAGCAAGCCCTGCTAGAGGTTCTCGCGGAATTCACTCAATCCGCCAAGAGCGTCGAAGTATGGAGCATGGGTCTCGTCGACGCCAGGTTCGAGCTACTCGCTGATTATTGGAATGACTTCCAAGCCAATCATAAGGATCTGATTCAGGGCGCACCTGTGGATAAAGTTGCCTCCTTGAGAGCCCTGTACAGGTCCGCAGAGGGATACTACTTTGACGCTAAGGCGTGCCTGTATGACGCTAGGAGTCGGCTGTTCCCGGCCATGCCAGGAGGTGGTGGCCAGTTACCACTCCCCGGACCGCTCCCTGGACCGCACTCGGGCCCTCGCCTGCCGAGCATCAATATCCCGCTCTTCTCTGGCCGTCGCGAGGATTGGCAGTCTTTCCGCGACCTGTTCCGGGCGCTCATTCACCAGGATGCTCGGCTCACCGACGTCGAGAGGCTTTACTACCTGAAGGCAAACGTACAGGGTGAGGCAAAAGCAGTTCTGGACACGTTGCAGCTCGTTGGCTCCAATTATTCCACGGCCTGGAGTCTTCTTGTCTCGCGGTTCGAGCATCGCCGCCTCCTTGTGCAGGACCACGTCATGGCACTCCGAACGCTCAAGCCTCTGCGCAAGGAGTCCGCTGCTGGTCTGCAGGGCTTTCTCGATGCCTTAAAAAAGCACCTTGATCAACTGCGAGCGCTCAATTAGCCGGTGGAACATTGGGATGTGTGGATGGTCTCTTTTGCCTCGACCGCCATGGACCCCTCGACTCGGAGAGCCTGGGCAGACGAGCTCGAGAAGTTGGAGGCAGCCAGCTCTGCACAAGGGGAAGCGGCCTCCTTCGCCACTTTGTCCAGCTTTCTGCGGAGCCGTGGCCGCTCTCTGACTTCAATGGAAGCCTCGCGCCCTCCTCGATCGACGAACGATCCTGTACGCTCGACCGGCAGTCGCCCTCCCGCGCCGACGCTACTACGTAGGTCACTGTAGCCGTTTTCTGGAACTGGACGCGCTTGGGCGAAGGGGTTTCGTCGCTCAGCACAAGCTGTGCTTTAACTGCCTGAAGCCGGGCCACATGGCAACTGTCTGCCCTTCCCAAGGCGTATGCCAATATTGCAAGGCGCGGCATCACAGCCTCATCCATGATGGTGGTCGCAAGCGCAGGGCCGCGCCCGACCCAGCACCAGCTGAGGCAAAGCAGTGTCTCTTCACCTCGGACTCCAAGGACGGGAACGACGCGGCAGCTGCTTCACCGTTGTGACTAGCCGTCTTGCCCACGCTCAAGGTTCAGCTCATGGGCCCCGGGGGGCGGACAGTCACAGCAAGAGCACTCGTCGACGCTTGTTCGGAGATTTCAATCACGTCCACTGCCCTTGCTCGAAAGCTTGGCGCCAGTCCCGAGCCAGCTGTCACGAGCATCTCTGGCGTCGGAGGCGCTGTCTTTATGCACTCCCCAACGATTGCAAGTTTGCAGCTCCAAACCCGGAACTCAACCCGAACGTTGCGGCTGACTGCGCACTGCTTGCCCCAAATGGGACTCCGCACCCCCTCCGGACCGTTACAACCAGCCGTCATCGAACTCTGGAACGATTTACCAGATCTTTCAGACCCGACCTTTGGAATACCGGGTGGCGTCGATATCCTACTTGGAGCCAACGTGTACCCCCATCTACTACGGCCAGGGCAGTTATTCCGTGGAGATATCGTCGGACAGCTCACCGTTGCCGGCTGGATGCTCGCTGGTCACGCACCGGGCCAAGCGACCTCGTCCTCGCTGGCTGCTTGCATGACGACACAGGACACCTCAGCTTCGCCTTGGCACGAGCAGCTAATCGCACTGATGCAACGGTTTTGGGAATTGGAGGACGTGCCACGGGTAATTCGTCAATCTCCTGATGACATCGAGTGCGAGGTCATCTTTGCCGATCATCATCGGGCTGCCGACGGGCGCTATGTCGTCCGCCTCCCGCTCAAGCGCGACGGAATTGAGCGACTAGGAGAGAGCTTAACCGGCGCTAGAGCATCCCTTCGTTCGCTACAGCGCAGATTGCGGGGTGCCCCGGAGATGGCCATCGAATATGCACGCTTTATGGACGAATATCTTAGGTGCGGGCACATGCGGTTACTGACCGACGTGGAGCTACGCGAGTCGTCGGGCCTCGTGCATTATATCCCGCACCATGGCATCTGGCAAGCTGGCGACCACCGGAAGGAACTGCGCGTAGTATTCAACGCATCGCGACCGACATCCACTGGCTATAGCCTCAACAATATCCTGCACGCCGGACCGAAGCTCCAAGCCTGCTTGCCGACTGTCTTGCTCCGCTGGAGAAGGCATCGGATTGCTTTCTGCGCGGACATCCAGATGATGTTTCGGCAGATCTGGATCGATAAGCGAGACGTGGACCTCCAGCGTATCCTGTGGAGCACTGATGACTCTAGCCCGCCGAAGCACTATCAGTTGCTCACTGTGACCTACGGTGAAGCTAGTGCTCCCTATCTCTCTCTACGGACGATTTCCCAGCTATGCGAGGATGAAGGCCATGCTTGGCCCGAGGCCGTGCCTGTCGTCAAACAAGATCGATACGTCGATGATATTCTCTCTGGCGCTGACGACGTTGAGACGGCTCGACTTCGCCGCGACCAGCTGATCGGCTTGTTGCAAGCTGGGGGCTTCCCTCTGAGAAAGTGGGTGGCCAACGATCCGGAGCTGTTGCGTGATCTCTCTCCAGATGCCCGACTAAGGCCAACCTGGCGACAGCTCAGCGCAGACGGTCTTGTCAGCGAACTCGGCGTCAGCTGGGACCCGATTGACGATTGCTTCCACCTCACACCGCCTACCCTACAGCCACGGCTGACCAAGCGCGCGATGCTTGCCGCTCTAGCACGACTCTTTGATCCCTGTGGATGGATCGCGCCCGTTGTCTTAACTGCCAAAATGATCATCCAGGATCTCTGGCGAGCGCGACTCGAATGGGATGAGCCCGCGCCTGCTGCCATGGCCCAACGCTGGAGCGGATTTCTGACTCAACTGCAGAATGTCCCTAGCATTGCCATTCCTCGCTGGATCAGCTGCAGTCCCGCCACTAGTTTGCAACTCCACGCATTTGCAGACGCGAGCCGGCGCGCGATGGCTGCTATCGTGTACTCGCGCTCTGAGAACCCAGCCGATGGTGTCTGCGTGAGTATTTTGATGTCCAGGACCAAGTTGACCCCCATTAAAAGCTTGCAGCCAGACGCCACTAGTCCAACACGTATGACGATCCCTCGATTGGAGCTACGAGCGGCACTGCTCGCAGAAAGGCTGCTACGCAAGGTTGCCGAGGAATATGCTGTGAGCGTTGAGCACTGTCACGCCTGGAGCGACTCCCAGATCGTGCTTCACTGGCTCCGATCATCGGAGCCGACAAACAACTCATTGATCGACAATTACGTGGCTCACATCCAGGAGCTTCTGCCCTCCCACGTATGGAGATATGTTCCGACGGACTCTAATCCAGCGAATGTGGCGTCCCGGGGCACGGATCTGTTCACGCTTCAGCAAATGCGTGCTTGGTGGGAAGGCCCTTCTTGGCTCGCGGGCCCTCTTGACTTGTGGCCAGCCGAAAACGCAAAGTTGCCTAGCTCCTGCAACCCAGTCACCAACGGCGCCCTCCAATCTTGTTGTGCTGTTTAATGCACTACGCAAAATCTGCTCAAGAGGTTCTCAGACCTTGGCCGTCTCCTACGCTTCCTCGCTCGACTGCGTCGCTGGATCCGTCGTCGGCAACGTCGAGATCCCGCTCCCTCGCCTTTCACCCTTCTGACGACGATTGAGCTGCGCGACGCCTACCTCGCATGCGTCCACCTCAGCCAGCGACAATTCTTCGCGCTAGAGATTGCGAGCTTGCAAAAGGGCGGCCGTGTCCCTGCGAAAAATCCACTGCTGTCTCTAGACCCGATCTCCTCCGATGACGTCCTTCGAGTTGGCGGTCGTCTCCAACATTCTGCGCTCACCTTCGATGAGCAGCATCCGCCAATCCTCGACAGCCGATGCAGCCTCGCTCGGCTCATCATCCAGTGGGCTCATTCTCGTGCTCTTCACGGAGGAGTCAGAGTCACCAGCGCCTATGTGGCTCGCAAGGCCTGGATTGTTGGCGGGCGGCGGCGAATCAAAAGTATTATCCAGGGATGCGTGGTATGCGCCCGACTGCAGGCGCGGCCCGCCACTCAACACATGGCACCTCTACCGGCCGCACGGGTTACTCCTGCTCGAGCTTTCTCTCGCACTGGAGTTGACTACGCTGGCCCATTCAACATTTTGTCTGCTAAGGGCCGAGGCATCCGCACAAGTAAGGGCTACGTCGCGATCTTCGTCTGCATGACCACCAAGGCGTCACACCTTGAGCCCGTTGGTGATCTCTCCACCGAGTCATTCATTGGAGCGCTCACAAGATTCTGCGCCAGGCGCGGTCGGCCCTTAGAGATCTGGAGTGATAACGCCACCTGCTTCCGCGCCGCAGACCGTGAAATGCGCGAGGCTCTCCAGGATGCCGAAATAAAGTGGGAGCGTGTTGCTGGCTCACTGGCTGAACAAGGCGTCACGTGGCACTTCATTCCTCCACGGGCGCCCCACTTTGGCGGACTATGGGAGGCCGGTGTCAAAGCAATGAAGCATCATCTCCGTCGTGCCCTTGGACCGCGCAACCTCACCTACGAGGAGTTTTCCACCGTTTTGGCCAGCATCGAGGCGGTCCTCAATAGCCGCCCTCTCACTCCATTCACCGGAGGCTTGGATGACCTGGACATCCTCACCCTTGGACACTTCCTCGTCGGTGGCCCGCTGAATTCTGTGCTTGAGGCCAGTACCCCGCCCGAGAAGCTCGATCACCTCAGTCACTGGAAGCTGGTCCGGGGAATCCGAGACCAGTCCTGGAGCCGCTGGAGCCGCGAGTACTTGAACACGCTCCAACAACGACCCAAGTGGAAGGTCCCACGTCGTAATTTCCAGGTTGATGACGTCGTCGCCGTGGTGGACCCCACGCTCCTCCAGTCTAGCGGCACGTGGCCGCTCGGTCGCATCATCTCGGTTCATCCCGGACCCGACGGGCTCGTTCGCGCCGCCACCATCCAGACCACCACTGGTGAATACACCCGTCCCATCAGCAAGCTCTCTCTACTGCCCGTCCGATCGCCTAGTGCCGGCGACGCCGCCTCCAAAGACCCTGTGGCCGATTCTGACCCAGGTACGGCGGGCGGAGACTGAGATCGTTCACGGAACGAGGCGGGCGGGTTGTGCAAGATTTGTATTGCATGCCCATGCCCTCCCCTCACCCTCTTTCTGCTCAAAGAAGAGGGAGCTGCTGCTCGCTTGCTCTCTGCTGGCGCGAGCGAACTGAGCTCACGAGTGGAACCAACGTGTGTGCACGCCTCGACCTCCTGCTTCGCTGGGGACTCTCAAACCGGACCTCCACGTCGATCTGCCTACTCTAAATTATCGGTTACGGCTGATCTGCCGATCTTGTATTTACTCGACGTCCTAATAAAGAATAATTCAAACATACATTATTAATTAATTAATTTAGAAAGTTAGACACTAAAAAATATGTTAACTGATACAAAGTCAATAGATAGTTGTAAAAAAAAATAACGCATACATTACAGCATAAGAAAGGCAGATTTAAGCACGTATTATACTTAGCTCGTGGCTTAATAAATATGGTGGCCATCCCTCGTGATTAAAACTTTTTTTTTTTCTTTACACATAGATGTGTATGAAGAAGCAGGCTAAAACAAACTGTAGAAATGGCTTCCGTTATATATTTTTCTTAGGTCAAAGTTTTAAAAGTACTGTCATATTTATACCTAAAAATTAACACGTATAAGTACAACTTAAAAAATTTGGTTCGCTATTCTTTTAATCATATCTGAAAGGAAGTGGGTATTAGCAAATAAAAGATCAATTATTCTAGTAACTGCAATCATTTTTTTGTTACGTTAACCATTAAATGTGGCAATGCATTACACAACTAAAATTAATTTGGTTCTAACCAACTTTAATTTTCATGCAGCCTGGTAGCATATCGTACCATGGATACACTTTGTCCTTTTTTCATCTTGATAATGTGTTTTTTTAATAGATTCTTTATAAGGTATTTAGATTTATATTGAAATGATACATAATTACCAAATATTCGAGATGCAGAGATATGTGCTCTACCTTTGACATATGACAAAAGAGTGAAGATGATATCATTTCGCAAAAAAAAGTCTTTACGTTACCATAATTCCATGCTATAAAAATGACCATTTATACTTAGACACTGAACCACTAACTGTCTTTTTATTCAATACCAAAATGTTATGCTACACTTGCAGACACTAAGAAATTCCAAATTAATCCTACATTTTAAGCCCTTTTGATTCCATACATCATCTTTAAATTATTAGAATACAAAGAACTCTGTTTAAGTAGTGTGATAACACCTTGCAGAAAGGTCTAAAAACTCTGCCACAGTGCTCTCGTACACTACTTTCTTTGAAGCTAGGCTAATAAATTTATAAAAAATAAAAAACAATGCTTAATATAATGTTTAATTGGAGTTATTTTGATGTAACAATAGTTCGTACGATGAGTAATGATCTTAAACGATGAAATTTTTGACAAATACGCAAAAGCAATGAAAAGATGTTATGTTTAGAAAAGTAGTTCTCATACTAATTTTTGTTTTTTTTACGTAAGTTATTAGGCTGTAAATAAAGCCACATATAGTTAGTTACTTGGGTGCATTCAACATGACTTGATAATTTGCTGATCGCTCGTTTATAATTCGACTACTATGATGAGCAAGCATATACAATGTATATACATGCAGGATTAACTACGTCACAGGAACAAATGTCTGCATCACGCAAATATTTTTATTATTTTGTTACAATTTCAGTAAACTTATCGCGTATATTTGGTGGATATTTATACAGAACTTTCTTTATACGATATAATGTACATCTTTTTGACACAACAACAGGGTAAGATAAAAGGTAATTTAGAAAGTTGAAAAAATAGTTATTTCTATTATCAGAGACTAGAGATTTATAGTTAAAAATTATGCTATAATCTTTATAACGTACAATTAAGAATTTCAAAAGACGTTTGTCTGATGTCTTAGTTAAAATCACTTTGAGCTCTCCATAAAGATACAAAAAATTATGACAATGTTATATAAAGGCGAGAATATATATGTATTAGTGATGCTTAGTTCTCTTACGCGCTACAAGTGCCAACCACGCATTTTCAGTAAAAAATTGATGAGTTAAATGAAAAAGTTTTTAATCTTTTCTTTATAATCTTTTTATCGAAAAGTAAGCTCATTTAAAATACTGATGTGTTTAATTTTGAGATAAAATATTGGAACATGATAATTGATAGAATCTAAGAAGTACTTTTGACAAATTTATTACTTATTTTTTTGCTAGTCCTCACGCGCTCTGCACACTATCACTACCTACAAAGAATTGTAGTAAGTAAGTTTAAAATACTATATACTTATTAATTATAAGATATTACATTATATTTTTTTTAAATGTTTTTTAAAATTATTTAATTATTGATGAAATATTATATTTGCCATATAATTACAAAAATTAGTTTTTTGCTTCATCCAAAAAAATAACTGAAAAAAACTACATTTATAATAAAAGTTCTAATAAACAGAAGAAAGACATAAAAATAGGAAACATACCTACCAAGATAAGTTTGTTATACAAAAAGATTTAAACGTAATGTAATTTAGTATACCATCCGGACAATGCACCTTATAAACAGTTTAAAAATTTTTTATTTATACTTAAATTCATTGTTGTTGGATAGTAACTGATGAATAAAAATAAACCCAAATTTATGTTATTGTACACTGAAGGTGAGGTGTCAACAAATATAACAGTATCAGGCATCTAAGAAAAATTATAATTTCATGATGAAGTGGGTAAGGAAATTAGCTGTTCTTGTGTTTATCATATGGCGACCTCACAAGAAAATGGGAAGGAAGTTGAGGGGTCATTGCGATAAGTAATCTTTTTTGACCTTACAATAAAGAAAGCTTAAAATCAATTATTTTTTAATTTTATTTTTTTAAAGCATTTTTTCCACCTTTTCTTTTACTCCTAATTAATATATAAATGCGTAAAAGACATAATTATTCTGAAACATAAATGAGCATCATCATATAAATTATTAGTAACACTTATTTATGCTTAAGTTAATTTATTAGTATAAAGGTAAAAAAAAACATAATTGTAGTAGTGTTCTTTTCATTCCAATAACAACGTTCCTTATACTGTTGACAAAGCAAACTTACTAATAATAACCACTAAATGTATGTATTACTGCAACCGATTGTCTAATGGAACCTGTATCATTATAATCAAGAGCGCTGCATCACAACTATTATTGTAACCCTCATGGATCTTATTATTGTTACTATTGTTACTTAGATATTTATTTTTTTTACCATAACTATTGCTTTTGTTCTATTTACAACTAAAAAGACTAATTTTACTTACATTAATACTGTCATTATCTTTATAATTCTTATTTTTACAATAATTATCATGATTATAATTGATATAACTATTAATACTGTAACTTCTATGATTATTACTTTCACTAGTTTTTTTTATTTTAACTACCACTGCTACTACGACGACTACTATTTTCACAATTACTTTTTTAATTATTTCAATCACTACCGTCATCATTATTATAGTCGTTACTTTTGAAAACACTATTATTGCTTTTCCCTATTATAAGTTGATCGTGCTAACTCTTTTATTAACAACTAGCACATTTGAGTGATAATACTCAGTTGTAAGAAATATCAACTGTGAAGAGTGACGGATAAAAAATTATAAGATTGTCAACACTTTCTCTAGTGCCATGGTCTCGAAAGAGGATTTGCCTAAAATTTACGTTTTATCACATGCTCAAACCGGAGTGGTGGCCCTGCATTATGCAAGGGCATGACCTACAAAACATGCTTTTCGATTCAATCATCGCTTTCAAGGGTCAGCACTTCGAATTTTTTCATAACATCTCAACTCTGCGTGTATGGAGAAACAATGCCCTTGAGTTGACCAGTGAAAAGTTGTAAATAAGGCCTGAAGCATCTTCTACTAGCCAGTCTTAAACCTTATCAATTATTATCACCTTCCTTGACTTTCTTTTAGTTGAGATCATCAGCTTGACTTATTTGGTCAAGTTTTCTATACTACAGCTTTTAAATGCAAGCTCTTATCCAATACCATCCTTGACTCTCTCAATCACAGCCCTCTGGCTTTCATATGTCACTCAATTTATAGTGACAAGTTAATTCAGATGTTTTCCGTTAATCAATAACCAATAAACAGGAAGTGAAAATTAGAACTAAGAAAATTTATTTAATTTTGTACTATATACCAATTTTCACGCGTTTCCAAGCCACTTGTCTTTCTTTAAAAGAGCAAGCGAGTGGATCTGCTTATGTGTACCTTTGCACTGTCTTGTGAGAGTGGCTAGTGTGGGGTTAAATCTCCCTTACGTCTCTTACCACCTCGCATATCAGCCTACTACCATCTATCTGACCACTACATGAGATACATGAGTAAAAAAAATCCTGAGCAATAAGCGAGAGCTTAACCCACTTTTGCGTGCCGTTCAATCCAGATATTAATGGCCAAGCAGGTGGTGAAAAAATTTTTAATTCAAAAAAATTAATTTAAAAATCAAGCAACGCTAAGTTGTGTGCCGGTTGGTGCAAATGTCGATGGACAAACAACTAGCCTCCATTTAAAAATCAAGCAACGCTAAGTTGTGTGCTGGTTGGTACAAATGCCGATGGCCAAACAACTAGCCTCCATTTAAAAATCAAGCAACGCTAAGTTGTGTGCCAGTTGGTGCAAATTCCGATGGCCAAACAACTAACCTCCATTTAAAAAAATCAAGCACCGCTAAGTTACGTGCCGTGGGTACGAATACCGATGGCCAAGTAGCTAGCTAACCCTTCTTTAATCATCTACCATGTTCCTACCCTAGTGCCTCGTCCTCAACCCTTGCTGTCGTAGCCCCAGGCTATCGAGCGAAAGCTTCGGCCCAAATACAAAATCGACTATCACGCCGTCTTCGACGTAACAAAGAATAATTTTTGGAGGCTCCGGAGGGATGGATAGTGTTAGGGTCGCCGTAGCGACGACGTAGAGCACTTGTGCAACAGAGGAAGTTAAAATTTTCAAAGGGAATTTTTTTTATCTATAATAGGATTAGGGCGAAGAAAATTAATTAGTTGACCCCTTTTTTTCTTTATTTGTATGTGTGTGAATTCAAGTTTTTCTTTCTTTTCTTAATTAAGTGAGCCTTCAACTCACTGAAGCTGCTAAAAGACGGATCGAACAGGAGCCGTCAGAAGCAGATAAGAGAAAAATAATACGATATATAAAGAAACAACAGAGGTGGACCCTGAACAAACGAAACAGAAAATTACTTGGGGCCTACCAAAAAAGAGGAGAGTCCCGGGAACCATCCAAGAGAAATCCGGACTTACCACTACCGCTGTGGCCAAAAGAAGAGAGTGTTGCGGTGAAATCAATTCATCACAGAAAACGATCTTCCCGGCCCAAAATTATCAGCAACATTATTTTACCTATAACATCGCATATAAAGGCAATATATCCGCCAGCGCTAAGAAGGACGTTACACGATCCAAACGCTTATGATCCTGACTATCCGGAGATAGTCACAGCTGCTGATCGCGAAATAGAAGCGATCTCACAGCAGCAAACGCCCTTACCCGACCGTCTGCAGCAGCTGATATACGATCCGGAACCTGCTCGTAAACAACCGGAACGCCCAGTGACGCCGGGCAAATGGTATGTGAGCGGGAATACAAGTGCAAGTGCGAGTGCGGGTGAGAGTGTGCAATAAAAAAAAGAGACGGGGGAACACACACACACAAAAACTAAAGTGATTTGAGTGTAGTTTTAAAATAATAATAAGTAAAAGGTCCTTGAAAAAGGGAAAGTTTAGAAATAAATACAGTAAATAAGCGCATTTCTTGTATTAAAAAATACAAAAATACAGCTTTTGTTGTTCTTTTTATTTATGGTGCAGGTGGGCTACTAGATTTGACTCTGAAGTGACGCGACGCTAGTGCATTCATTTGCGCAGAGGTGTATCGAGTAAGCTAAGTCCCTGTTCATTCAATTGCACGGGCTGGCCGTCTCTACGCAACGCCTCCCTTAGGAGTTCAAATTGGAAGCTTGTACGCTCTAAATAACACCTTATCTCTATAATACACTGAATACTATATTCTTCTTTTTTTTTCTTTCAGTAATTATTGTTTTTTTATCTTTTTCTTTTTTTTTTCTTTTTTTTTTATTTTTTAATTTTGTTTAATGGAGAGTTGAAGGGCAGGAAAACACAGAAGGCGATTTTAAGAAAAGGCACGGCTAATAAACGGTTCAGTTTCAAATCAGAGGACGGTCCAGAGCACCGCTTTAACTCAAACTGATAAAAACATATTAATTAATAAAGGCGACTACAAAATATTGCAGCCTCGCCACCAAGGGCCCATACCTGTAGCCGAAGTAGCACCATTGCCAAACCCGAATCTACCAGCACCCAACCAAGTTGCTCAATTACGCGCAATACAACGCATGCCCATACATGTTCTAGATTTATCAAACTCGAATAGACGATTTCAACGAGGAATTATTAAAATAGTATAAATATTAGTAATAAATTAGAAGCATGAAACATTCGGTATTTTAAGCATACTAACTCTTGTAAGGATAAAGGGCAACTAAGCCCGCACCTGTATAACTAAAGTAGTAAAGGGATAAAGGCAAGCCTTGTATTAGAGCTGAAGAGAAGAAAAAGAGAAATAACTGTCAGCAACAACCGAACAGAGATTCTAAAACATTATCTCAAGGTCAAGGACCGTTACGGCCAGACAAGAAGTCAAGGGCTTTCAAAAGAAATAAGAGCGAGAAAACATACGAGAGCTCTTGTCTTGACAATAGGCCTCTATACGTACAAATACGTTGACCACGGAAAATTCTCGGTCACATAGTTATGATCAAAATTGAAAATATTATCGAATTAGAGATCGAAATTGAAAACATAGAGCGAAAAACTCGCAAAAGTTCATCGTTAATCTTTATGCACGCTGACAAACTTGTCGAATTCGAGGAAAAATTAGATATTTTAGACACTTTTGACAAAGACCGCTGGGCTACTATCGCCTCCTTGTGCGATCAAGTAAAAGCCCTGCAAACGTACATCAAAACCTTACACCGAGTCTTGGAAAAAAATCAAAGTGATAAAAGGGATACGGATTTCGACAAACTGAGTGATTTATTCGCACAACTGCATATAGAGTAAATAACACTCAGCGTTTAGATTATGTCACGTGTAAACACGAGCCTTACGGCATTTGAGAAGGCTGCTTTCAATTTGCACTATTCAGCAGCTATCAATTTAACGAAAGCGTTCTAACATCTCAAGGCGCGAAGTAAGAGTATATTTTTATCACAAGAACGGATGTAGATCAGGAATTTTGAAAATCATTTTATACAAGGAACGCATTTTAAAGTATTACGAAATTGACGCAACCGGTATTATTCCGGTCACTTTCTGCGATTTGCCCATAAATATCGAATATAATTTGAAAAGTGCTGCATTACTATTATGCGATAATGATTATCTTTGGCTCGATGCATGTTCTGGCTATTTTATTTCCACTTGGGTCATTTTAGATTTTGTAGCAAGTAGACCAGAAACGCTATATAGGAACCCCTTTTACTTTTTGAACAACAATTCGTTGCAAGAATATGCCAGACTACTTTGGGATTGCCATACGTTCGCTATCAATGAAGTTTCTACATTTAAGGAAGTCGACATTCGTATGGAAAGACTTATAACATCTTTGGAAGAAAAATTAAGGCTAGAAAAACGTCACACTTAACACACTCTTACTATCATGTATAGTAATAAGCGGTAAACGCATAACATGGCAACAAGCTTTGCAAAATAAAACACTTCAAGGCGAAGTCGATAAATTTGCACAATTTTAGCCTCGTTAGCCGAATTTAAATACCAATGAAAGCGAATCGTTAGATAATTCGAACTTACTTTTTGATCGATGCTCAAGCATCCAATCATTGGATATTGATAACAGTGAGTTAGACGAAACAATACGAGAAGTGAATATTTTTCACTCTACCGCAAGAAAAGACAGTGAAGACACTTTCAATAATACTGCTATCAAAGTAAAGGAAGAAAGTGTCTCACCTCCACTGGTCGAGCCCCCTGTACCTAGACCTGTAAACCCATTAGTAAAAAATATGGCAGCTCAAACTGTCACATTGAAGGACGCTTTAAAGGTGGTACCCAAATTCGACGGAGAAAATATATCATTGAGTGTATTTCTCGAAGGCTGCGACGAAGCAAAGGAGATAGTAAGCGCTGTAGACGAAGCCAATTTGACCAAACTATTGAGAAGCAAGCTAGTTGGAGAAGCACGTTCAGCTATACATGGAGTAGTCTTCGAAAATATCGACGCCCTCAAAAATCACGTTAAAACTATTTATGCGTCAGCAAAAACCATACACCAATTACAAGGATAAATAGGCAATGAATTCCAAAGGAATGATGAGTCTGTGATAACCTACGCTAATAGAATCAGAGATATACAAAAACGAGTTTTAGAGGCTAAAAGGTTAAAGGACGGAGCTGCCCCACCTGCAGCATTTACTGCAGCTCTTCAGCAAAGTACTGTAGAGTGCTTTAGAAATGGACTTAAACCCAAAATTGAAACTAAGCTAAGCACTATTGCCAACGAGGAAATAAATGACGCAATAACAAGAGCCATCCGAGCTGAGAAAATACTTGAAGTACAACGAGCTTCACGCAATCAAGGAGTAAAACAGGAGCCGCGTACAGAAAAAAAACGATATACTCTCCATTGCAACCTATATCAATCAAGCGAACATACCGTAGATGACTGTGTACTGAAAACAATTTGCCAACTGTGTAAAAAGAGAGGCCATACTGCAGACAAATGTAAATCGATGAACCAAGATACTGCTGAAAAATGCAGAATTTATCGACGAAATAATCACACTGAAGAACAGTGTAGATTCAAACAATTTAGTTGTCAAATATGCAGAAAGGTACGCTATACGGTAAGAGATTGTTTCAGAGCCAACAATCAGAATACTTAAATTGTATGCCAATTATGTAATGCCGTAAATCATACTGCCACAAATTGCACCAATGTAGCTAGAACGCCATTATTATGCAATATTTGCAATAAGCAAGGGCAAAACAGAGACAACTGCTATCTCGCTAAAATGGTTTGTCAAATATGTGACACGTCAGGCCACATTGCTAGAAATTGCACACAACTTCAAACGCAAGCCAAGAATTCGCTGCATTGTAAACTGTGCAATAAAAATGGTCATACTGCCGCTACCTGTAAGGTGTGCGCGTATTTTAAAAACACTGGTCATACGATACAAGAATGTAGGAAAAAACAATATAATGAGCATAAAAGACAAGAAAGCCAGGGAAACGATTCGGCCCCTCAGATTATGAGCGCAACTTTAGGGACGCCAAACAACCCGACGCGCTCAGCAGATCTGAATCGCTTACTCGACGAGTTGATACCCTAGGTATAATATATAAAAATGAATGCATACCTTACGTAAATTTTCACTTAGGCGGAGATCCGATAAGCCTCATGATAGATTCTGGATCTCATGAAAATATAATCAAAGTCGGAAGTTATCCTAATAGGATTGACATAAACTATCACGACGCAGTAGAATTTTATGGAATAATAAATGAAACTATTCCTTCCATTAGAAAAATTATCTTAAAATTATTTGGGATGGAGGTATCATTTTATGTAGTTGAACAGTCATTTGCCATACCACACGATGGAATTTTGGAGATAAAATTTTTACAAAATACTAAGTGTGAACTGAATTTTGAGCACGAGCTCTTGAAACTCCCAGGACGAGTGATAGGGTTTAAACAAATTTTTGGGTGAAATCCAACACCTACATGTCACTTAAATATTAATGAGACTCGTGGAGAATTTTTATACTTTAACATATATAGACCGAAAAAACAACTATTAGTAGACACTGGATCGGAAATCAGCAAAATAAAAAATGGCTAGTTTCAAAAAATTGCAAAATAGACAAAAGTAACACTAGACTTATAATGGGAATCGGACAAATTCACAAGGAAACTCTCGGTTTAACTACTATTAATCTAGGAGGTATTAATGTAGACTTTCAAGTAATCAATGACGACTCTAACCTACCATTCAAAGGAATTCTTGGCTCAGATTTTCTCTCTAAATTTAAAACTAGACTTAATTTTTCAAATAAAATCATGGTAATAAATAAAGAAAAAAATTCCCCTTTCAGTAAGAGACGCACATGTAGAATTGGAAAACCAAAAAGAATCCGAACTTAGATATAGCGATTCGAATGAGTCAACGAGTATTGAGATTGATGCGTGCGAATCACAAGCAGAATCGTTCTCAGAATAAGAAGACGATGATATTGAAGACCTTTCCAGTAACGGAGCTATAATCAACAAATTTTGTAGCCTTGGTGAAAGGGAAACGTACGTAAACTCAATAGAAGAAACTTTTAATGAACTCGATATACCAATCAAACCAGTGGATGCGTATTTCATACAAGAAGATAGCAGCAAACCTGCAAACACTAGGGGCCAAGAACAGCTCGACTAAAAAAAATAGTGGATTTAAATAACTTAAGTGAACTCGAAAAGGAACAAGCTTATAAATTGCTTAAACGACATGACGAAAGATTTTACTTAGAAGGAGACGAGCTTCCGGCCACTAACATAGCCACACATCGCATACCAACAATAGACGACCTTCCTGTAACTACTAAGCAATACCGGCTTCCCCATGCCTTAAGGGACGAGATCCAGCGCCAAGTACAGGAACTACTTGAAAACGGTATTATACGGCGGTCGCGATCTGGCTATAACACAGCTCTTTGGATCGTTCCAAAGAAAAGTCCCGATGGGAAGCCTAAATGGCGTGAAGTTCTCGATTTCAGGCCCTTGAATAAAAAAACCATACCAATGAGTTTTCCTCTCCCCAACAAAACTGACATATTAGATCAAGTAGGAAACTCTAAATATTACACAGTTATAGATTGCAAGTCAGGATTCCATCAAATTTTAGTACAACCCGATGACGTATATAAAACAGCGTTTTCTACCCCAAACGGACATTATAAATTCGTCAGAATGCCTTTTGGCTAAAGGAATGCCGCTGTCAAATATCAATGAGCTATGTCACGAACTCTTGACGGATTAATAGGCAAGGGAACTTTTGTGTATATGGACGACATTGTCATTTACGCAAAAACACTCGACGAACACGAGCGACTTTTCGACCTTGTAATGGAAAGATTGAAAAAGGCAAATTGAAAATTAGAGCCTAGTAAATGCAAACTAATGCAACGAGAATTAAATCACTTGGGGCATATAATAACCGAAAAAGGGTTAAATCCTGATCCTAAGAAAATTGAAGCAGTAAAGTTATACCCTCGTCCTGAGAACATAAAAAATGTAAGGCAATTTTTAGGATTCGCAGTATATTACCGGCGTTTCATTAAAGACTTTGCTAAAAAGGCCAAGCCCTTAAGCAAATTGCTCCAGAACAATGAAAATTTTCATTGGACAAGCGATCAAGAAACGGCCTTTCAGGAGCTAAAGGAAGCATTGTATACGGCACCGCTCTTACAATTTCCCGACATGAGTCAGCCGTTTATTATAACAACAGATGCCTCAGGCTACGCTATAGGGGGTATTATGTCACAAGGAAAAATCGGAAATAATTTACCCATCGTACATACTTCTCGCGTATTGAGAGAACCCGAGCTGAGATATGACACGTATGAGAAGGAAGTTCTAGCGATTTTACAGTCTGTAAAAACTTTTCGCCCGTACATATACTGCCGAAGGTTTACCATAGTCACGGATCATCAACCACTTATATGGTTTCAAACTGCAGACCTCAATACACGAATACAGAAATGGCGATTCAAATTATACGAATATGATTATGAAATAATCTACCGCCCAGGTAGACTGAATTTGCCTGCAGATGCACTATCACGTAATCCAATAGTAACAGAACAGGTAAATGTGTTAACCAGAAGACAAAAAGCACTACAAAATCTCGAAGAAAAACCCTTAGAGGAAAGAAAAGGTACTAAGGACGTGCTAGAACCTAAGCCACGCGCTATGAGGTAGCAGAAACACCTTAAAAAGGGCTTGACGAGTGTCACACCAAATTTACCAGACAATACTAAACAAAAAATTTCACCAGTAAGAATCAAAAGGAAAAAACAAGACCGAACAAAAAAAACGAAAACCAGTGATAAAAATAAGGAAGAAATCACTGATCAACAACGCTTGGAGCAAGGAAAGGTCAAAGAAAAATTTAACAATCCCATAGACCCGGAATCATCAGACGATAACATCGATCAAGAAAGCGAAACTGAAGATCTTAACCTTAACAATGATGAACCACTACCTAGGATGGACTCTATTACCACAAATGATAAAATCAGCAACACTCAACATGGTGTTAGCAATATCATCGAAACAAAGGACTTATTGGAGCATAGATTAGATAACGTAATATATTTTGTGGACACGACGGGCGCCCCGCTAGACGAGGGTGCGCGTAGATTATTTAAGGCTAATAAAATACCAGCTAACCAAAAATTAGATTTAGGAAGCATTAAAATTAAGAAGTTAACGAATAAAAGAAATCAATTAGCTCTCTGCATCACAGATAAAGAGCAAGTATCGCAAATTATAATAAAAACCCAGATGCAAGATTCTTTCAAAAAATTGCGACTTTTTTTGACAGAGAAAAATTTAACTACCATAAGCATATCTAAAAATATAACTATATGTAATTTAGATTGGGCAGAAATATAAAGTATGCTCAAAGGTACATTTAATGACAGTAATATCAAGGTCATAATACGTAAAAATTCCCTTTAATATGTAGAAGATAAGGATAGAGATAACATTTTTTACGAACTCCATAAATCATCCGTTGGAGGACACAAAGGTGTCTCCAAAACTTTCGGTCGCATACGCCAAGAGTACTACTGGGAAAGGCTAAAGGATGATATACAACGACGTATTCAGCAATGTCTAGAATGTCAATTAAAAAAATTAATAAGATTATAAACTAAGCAGCCAATGCTAATAACAGACACGTCTGGCACCGTGTTTGAGAAGGTTGCACTAGATATTGTCGGACGCCGACCTAAAACTAGAGAAGTAAATGAGTATATTTTAACGATGCAAGATCAGCTGTCGAAATTTTGCATTGCAGTACCATTAAAGGATGCAACATTTTCCACGATAGCCGACGCATTTATACGACATTTCATCTGCATTTTTGGAGCACCTAAAGTGATTTTGACAGATCAAGGGAGAAATTTTCTAAGCAACCTAATGAAAAATGTTGCGAAACGCTTCAAGATTAAGAAAGTAAAAACAACAGCTTTCCACCCCCAATCAAATGGATCACTAGAGAGATCGCACCATGCATTGGGTGAATATCTCAAGCAATACGCTGATAGTGAAAACGACTGGGACGAATGGGTGGAGCTGGCTATCCTCAACTATAATACTTGCATACAAGAAAGCACCAAACATACGCCCTACGAAGTTGTGTTTGGAAAACTTGCAAGGTTACCATCATCTGCACCATCAACGAACGAGGATCATCTGCCTACGTATCAAGATTATATTATTAATTTAGTATCTAAGCTTAACAATATTAGAAAATTAGCGTATGATAACTTAGTTAAAACAAAAATTAAGTCTAAAGAATATTATGATAAAAATATAAACAAAAAATTCTTTAGAGTAGGCGAATACGTTTACTTATTAAAAGGGGTTAAAAAAAGTGAATTCCGAGATTATTTAACTGGGCCTCGTAAAATTCTAGAAGTGTTAAATAAATATAATGTTAAAATACAGATAGGAAGTGGACACAAAATAGTTTATGTAAATAGGTTAAGAGTATCTAAGATGCTTCCTCCCAACAGAAAGAAAATTAATACGGACTCTAGCAAGTCAAGCAATGAATAAATTACCGAGTACGGGCTAATTTTGTACATACAAATACTACCCACCCTCCCACCGATACCTTTTTTTTCTCTGTCCTTCTTTCTTCTAATTTCTCACTTATCCAATACGTATGATTTCAGACCTTTAAAATTATGATCCTTGGCTTATCACTCCTGATAACAGCCCATATAGCTTACGCTATAGTGGGATTCGATTGCGGAGCTCAACGCGTGAACGTAACAACCCTGCAGCTACTAGAAGTCGAACCTTGCGATATTCCTTTTGATACCATTACTGTAACCAAACGCTACATACAATTGTTATAACTAAATAATTTCGCTTTAACACACATTGTGCAATGCAAAATAACGATCCAAAGAACCACCAATTATTGTGGCATGCACTCACACAGTTCTATAGTGCATAACGGTGTAGCCAATTTTATAGATAATATTAATCGTGATGAATGTATGAAAATATACAATACTGGCATATATCAGCGTGACCTACTGACCATAAATAGTGTTGTCGTAAACAGATCAACTAGTGCCGCTGTGACCTTTGCAGGTTCGGTAAACTCTGAAGGAAGATGCAGCGGGGCATACTACGCAGATCGCTATGGGTCATGGAGTGACGTCACCGTAGTTGGTACCCTCCAAGTAAAATTACAAGAGTTTTACGCTCGTGTAAATTTGCTTGAAGATAAAATAATACTACCTTCTGGAGTTAGGTGCCCTTTTAACGCTGGCCACTGTATAGACCTAGACAGTAGCAACATCTATTGGGATGTACTACCCAGATCTTCTTGCTACTTCGAATTATATGACGTTTTATTTGAAGGTATTGCTGACCGACTGGTAGACATAGAAAAACCTACAGGGAAAATAATATATTCGTTCAAGTCAGACGACGTAACATTCGCTTTGACAGTAAAAGAAAGAGATAATATTTGCGGGTACAACATAATCAGAACAGAACATCTAAAACTTCTAATCTTCGAAACAGAAAGAGGTCGATCTTTTGCCACTAATAATGTTAAAAAACCCCGATAATATGGATTTATTCGCATACATAAACTCCAAGTTCATCTATGTAGAAAAATACCTTCTATCACAAGTTAGATCTTTATACAAGGACATCTTGACTTAGCGTTGCAGAGTAGAGCGCATTGCGCTGCAAAACGCTTTGGCAATAGCTGATAAATCTCCAGATCAATTTGCTTACAATGTTATGAAGGGACCCAGGTATATGGCCACAATTACCGGCGAAGCCATACGTATAATTGAGTGTATTCCAATAGAAGTAGCAATAACAAGGACTGAAGAATGCTACGCCGAACTTCCAGTAAACAACAACGGAACAACAATGTTCCTAACACCTAAAACACGCATACTAAAAAGATATGGTACGAAAATTACCTGTGACTATATTTTTCCACAACTATATAAGATAAACGATAAATGGTATCAAGTATCAGGTACTCCAGTAGAAGTAAAACCACCCAAGGCCTTGAAACCCATGACACAGGCCACATGGCACTATATCAAGCCATCTAGTTTAGCAACCAGCGGCATTTATACAGCCAGTGACTTAGAAAAATTAGGAGATCGCATAATGTTCCCAATTAAGCAAAATTCACTCCTCAACGATCTAGCCCGTGATATGCATGGCCAATCATCCGGCCACGAAAAAAGCTCTATATTTAAACTACTGAACGAAGAATCTCTTAAAAAACTAGCCAATTCAACGTGGAAGAGAATCTGGGACGGACTAACCAATTTCGAAACTGCAAGTGCCGGTTTCGTAGCATTATATATCCTATTTCAATTTATAAAAACGCTAGCAGAAGCAATGATAAATAGTTACCTACTACATCAAACTTATGGATGGTCTGTACGAATGCTCGGAGCTTTATGAAACAGTCTAGCAAATTTGCTACTTTTTCTTGGCGAAAGAAATAATAATAATTATCACAGGCCTAGAAATGAAACTTAATTATATCAAGAAGATGTGAAACCCCAACCTCCGCAAATTCATCATCAGAATCCAACATCAATTTAACAAGAGGGGTCAACAATGCAAGAAAACATCCCATACTACCCACAAATTATATACACTCCCATGTTATCAAACCAAGAAAATACCCCACCTTCTTTAACCATTCCACAAGCTACGATTCCAAGTGCCCCGACCGTCCAAGCCATTCCAATTATTAACAAACAAAACGAAAACCAATTCTTCGCTGTTTAGTAATTAACATACCTTACCAATTTACATGTACACTGTTAGACCTTACTCCTTAAAGTTTTTTGTAAATATTCTTGTTCAAGGAGGCTTCTAAGATTAAACAAATGATTAAGTGAACGATAAGTTATACTCTACGAAATTATAAGCACATGTCTGCGCATTACCATAGGTTATCCGTGTTTTAACAAATATATTTTAAACCTTTTATTCATCAATAACCCTAACTGACACTTAGTTTGTAAGAAAAATTATAATCTTTACCAACACTACATTATGAATTATATACCATTATGTACCGTCCTTCTCCTAAAGCAATGTACTCAGCGGACTGTTCCCAGGTCATCATTGGAAGCCCTAGTACCAGTTTTAGGAGGGGGTGATAGGAGAGAATTCGACTAAAAAATATTTAAAAAATACCATTTTTTTTTTTTTTTTATCACTTTTTTTTTTTTAGATGTAAGTTCTTGCTAGTTACCATTAAAATATCACAATCATATAACCAATAAAATTAACATTAGAATTAAACAACTAACCTCACAGTATAAAAAAAGAAATAAGTTTTTTTATGTAATAGTTAAAAAGACCAAGTGCGATAAGATTTAATAAATACATATTTTCACACAGCGAACTGTTCCCAGTTCTTCGTCCAAAGTCCTAGCAACATTTTTAGAAGGGGGGTGTTACATCAAGGCTGCGCTCGACGTACCTTTTTTTTCCCTCCTTCTCTCCTTATCCTCCTCTTAAAGCCGCGTTTTCCTAGCAAGCTAAATGACATACACGCACGCATACACCAAGTATCAAGACTAAGGCTTCGTGACACACATATAAGGAGAAACCGAGTAAGACAAAGAAGAACTAGTCTACATTTCCCTCCCTCCTGAAACGTCGACATCGCCTGATGAAATTGAATAATTTTCTATCCTTTCCCTCTTCTGTGTCTTAACCATTTGTAAATAAGCCGACGCGAGAGCCGGGATGTTGATCTACACATCGGCCAGCGTTCATGCAACGCGACTTGACAACAGCCTGCTATACTTCTACCACCTTCTTTCTCTAACACTTACATACCCAGAGACGCCAAGCCGAAAAATAACGCGAATTATAATACGACCTAATCCCGATAAGCAAGTACTGGGACCAGTATCGTTGCTATACTATATTCTTTAGCAAGTAAGCGTCACCCCAAAACCAAAACAACATATGTAAAGGAAGACGGAAAGCATATAGGAAATCTTTCCCTCTCCCTGACATGAGATGATGCAGACTTATTCAAAGAACCTATGTGCGTCTCGTCGTCTCTGGCCGTAGTGGCAGTGATAAGTCAGGCCAGCTTGGGTGTATACCTAGAGCAGTAGCCAGACTAAAGGCATACGACCTGGAGAACCCGGTCGATGCATTCAATGGTCAGGCCAGCTTGGTAAACCACCGAGAGTAGTAGCCAGACTGGAATACACAACCTGGAGCATCCGGCCGAAGTCTATTCGTGACCTGGAAAATCCAGTCCACAATTTTGATTTAAATTATATCCAGCCACTTGGATCTTGCCTCGAGAGCCACTTATATTCCCCCTTTTTTTCTTTTTAATAAAAGTAAGTAACAATACTTTTTTAACTTAATTTTTATATATCCCCTAATAGTCTTTTTTTCTTCGTGAAACCCACTTTTGCGTGCCATTAAATCCGAATATTAATGGCCAAGCAGGTGGTGAAAGAAAAAATTTTTAATTCAAAAAAATTAATTTAAAAATCAAGCAACGCTAAGTTGTGAGCCGGTTGGTGCAAATGTCGATGGTCAAACAACTAGCCTCCATTTAAAAATCAAGCAACGCTAAGTTGTGTGCCGGTTGGTGCAAATGCCGATGGCCAAACAACTAGCCTCCATTTAAAAATTAAGCAACGCTAAGTTGTGTGCCGGTTGGTGCAAATGCCGATGGCCAAACAACTAGCCTCCATTTAAAAAAATTAAGCAACGCTAAGTTACGTGCCGTAGGTACGAATACCGATGGCCAAGTAGCTAGCTAACCCTTCTTTAATCATCTACCCTGTTCCTACCCTAGTGCCTCGTCCTCAACCCTTGCTGTCGTGTCCCCAGGCTATTGAGCGAAAGCTTAGGCCTAAATACAAAATCTACTATTACGCCGTATTCGACGTAACAGCAGGATTGCATACAACTAGTTAATTTTAGCGTTACCCAATGGAAATGACTTACTTTAAGTAAGAAAATACAAAATTAAGGAAAGCAAGTGAGGGCTTCTAAAATTATCTTACATCATAATAATAACCAGTAAATTATGGACATACCATAACCAAAAGAGCGAGCTTGCTAAATTACCACAGAAGTAGGGCTATAATTTGTATGTAATAAGACATCGGTTTCTGTTTTGGATGAAAAAAATTTCTGTACTAAAGCATAGTGCTTCTAGATTATCAGTAACATTGCTAATTAAAGTTTTAGCTGGAAAATGTAACATCAGCAGCCAAATATTACTAAAATTATGAATCGTTTGACACACCTACTCCTCTGCAGTGTCCTTGCTCTCTACTACTTTTATCAATCTGCACTAACAGCATTAAAAGAAAAATCATTTGGCACATATTTCTTGCCTCCAAGGAGAAACTATTAAAAAGAAGGCACGCCAGCATGCACTGCACCTAGTATACCTTTTTTTCTCTCATTAAAAATTTCTGTGGAAAACCAGACGCTTAAAACATTACAACTGATAAACAAATTCTTAAGTATCACAAACACTAAATAGTGTTTTTAGTCAAAAAAAAGTAAAGCCAGAAATCTCAACGACAATTGGTGCTTTCCTAATTCCTGCACGTAATCAAGCAGCTCCACGCAACTACGACCATGGACAACTAAATAGCTTTTTTTTACCTATTTTTCTTACTCCTAGTAATTATGTTGGTACGTCGAAGATATAATTATTCATAAATGTTATAAAGCAATATAAAATTTATTATTGGTAACACTTTTTTATACTTATGTATATAAGTCAGATCGGAGGTAAGAAAAAACATAATCTTGTAAGTGTTTATATTATTCCAACAACAATTGTTGGGATGAGTGTGTATGTGTAATTTTTCCCGATTAGTTTGCGTCCGTGTTGTGTTGCGGGGAGAGATGGAGTGCATACGTGCGTATGGCTGTCGTTTGGTATCAAGTGCGTGGACTCTTGGCTAGCTGAAATATCGTCTGTGGTAGAAAGAGTAGAAGAGATAGAAGAGCATAGTGTTGCGTGGCCAGGCAGCGATTGTTTTAAGTGAAGTAGTCGAGTGTTGTCAGCCACTGCCAGTGTAACTCTTCGTAATCAGCATGGTGAGGTGCGAATAATTCTAGCGCTTATTGATCCTGCTGCTGAGTGGTCATTTTTTCTGATCACATTGCTTTATGTTTGTTGCTCCCTTGTCGTAGGGTTTTGATATCGATCTCTGAAGTAGGCTCAGCGATTTGCGCACAGGCTTCAAGAGAAGTAACTGCTGTATTGACCTCAGGATTTGGCCCCAGTTTTTTAATTGAATGTCGGTTTGTTGTATTGAGTGAGTTAACTCGCTTTCTTCCTTCGAAAATGGTGGAGATACCGAATATTTAATATTTTAGTGGTCTGCATTTGGCGGGTAGAAGATATTCGTTGCCTGATCGTATCAACGCGATTCTGGGTGATGATGTGCGTGCTGACATCCTTTAAGAAGGGCTCCGACGCGGGCCTTCTGATTCTTCTGTAGCTCAACTCACTGGGTTTGGGTGGGTTCTGACTTGATTAGTTCCAGGTCTCACTGAGCAATCATCGTCTGATCAGGTTTGTCACGTTCGAGTCGTTGATGGATTGGAATTCTTGATTACGAAATTTCGGGAGATTGAGGAGGTTCCTTGCATGCCAATTTTGTTGACGAAGGATAAATATTGCGAAAACTTTTTTAAGAGGATTACTGCTCGTGATGGTTTGGGTGGTTTTGTTGTTCGTCTTCTTGCTCGTTTCCATGATACGTTATGTAATTTTAAGGAAATTGCTTTCACATGTTTGATGCGTTCAGAGAAGCATAGGTCAAAGTCTAAGGAACTTGAGGCTGCCTATGCCAAATTCATGATTGAGTACAAGGAATTGGGTCACTTAATGACGATGCCTTCACCAGAGATTGGACTAGCTCAGTGGTACTTGCCTCATTATGCACTTTTTCGAGATGATCCTACTCATAAGATCAGAGTTGTTTTTAACGCTTCTCAGAAGTATGCTAATGATCGTTTACCTGTTGATTTTTTTTACTCGGGACCAAAGTTGCAGATCAGTATTTCTGCTTTGATACTTCGTTTACGTTTTTTATTAATATGTATTCGTAACCGATATCATTAAGATGTTCCATCAGATTCTCGCGCATTCTAAAGATCGTAAGTGGCAGCACATCCTCTAAGGATCAGGCCTTTCGCAACCGGTTCGAGACTTGCAGTTGCTAACAGTCACGCACGGCACTGCTCTAGCACCATTCTTGGCAACTCGCACCTTGCTTTAATTAGCCAAGGAAGGTGAGTCTTCTCACCTTCAGGCAGCAGCTATACTTCGCTCGCAGATTTATGTTGACTACATATTCTCTGGCACTGATGCCTTAAAACAGGCTGTGAGTCGTCGTGACGAATTAATTGAGTTATTAGCGGGTGCCGAAATGGAGTTGGGCAGGTGGGCCTCTAATGTAAAGGAGTTACTTGATGGTTTGGAAGGGGTTCAAGAGGCTGAGATTCTGGTTGAACGAGAGAAAAAAGTCTCAACAATGGAATTAAATGGAAATCCTTACGCCAATATACTTCTCTTTGTGGTAGAGCTTCCCAAATCATCGATACAGGTGACTAAGAGAGACGTTTTGTCTGAAATGGCCCAATAATATAACTCTCTTGGATTTCTAGCTCCTGTGATCATCGTTCTAAAGATTCTCATGCAGGACTTATGGTTAAAAAAGCTGGATTGGGATGAGAAGCTTACTGGTGAGGTTAGGTCTCGCTGGTCAAGTTTTCGTTCTTCGCTAACTTTGTTAAGCATGATTAGGATTACTTGTTCGCTGGGAGTTTCGGTGTCTGATGACTGGAGTCTCCATGGCTTTTGCGATGCGTTTCAAAGAGGATATTGTGCTGTAATATATTCTGTAAATTCTAACGGTCAATTAATTTTGATTATGGCAAAGTCTAGGGTAGATCCAGTCAAGATACAATCCCTCCCTTGACTTGAGATTTGTGGAGCCGTTCTTCTCGTTTGGTTAGTTGGGTTCGTTATTCAGTATTTAGAGGGTCAGCCTTTAAAAATGCGTTTTTGGCCAGATTCTCGAGTGGTTTTGGATTGGCTCAGGGGATATCCTTCACATTGGCCGATTTTTGTGGCAAATCAAGTAAGTGAGATTTTGACTGATTTTCCATCGGTTGCTTGAAATAATGTCTTCTCCTGGGATGTGTGTGTATGTGTACTTTTTCCCGATTAACTTGCGTCCGTGTTGTGTTGCGGAAAGAGAGAAAGTGTATACGTGCGTATGGTAATCGTTTGGTATCGAGTGCATGGTCTCTTGGCTTGCCAAAATATCGCCAGTGGTAGAAAGAGTAGGAGAGATAACAGAGCATGTTGCACGGCAAGGCAGCGACAGTTTTTAATTTTCTATAGGCCCCAAAGGCGAATAGACGTGCGGCCTTGCAGCTATTGAAGCTTTGCCTATACATTTCAAATTTGTTATTATAAATAGTTGTGGCTACTGTAAGATATGAATAAAATTCCGTCTCTTATAACTAATTAAATATTTTATATAGTACTGTATAGAATTTAACAGATTTTAAAGTTAACGAAAGATTGTTAAGTAATTTTTCCATCGTAAGTTGTTGACAAAAAGGTGTGAAACATGAACTGGAAATGTCAGAAAAATACGATAAACTTTAAATAACATTGACGTTCTATATATTCCTTAAAGCTTTAGCACTGGATATATTTTTTGTCCTACAAGAACGGATATCCTGAAATATGTAACAAAACTATTAAGATCTCCATAGATGCAGATACGGTCCTTCCCTTAATTCCAATGCAAGGTTATAGCTAACAGTTAAAGTCAGCAAATGCTTATGAGTTTTAATTATAAGTTTGCATGAACACAATATATTTTAGATTTCTGTAAGATAATATTTGTTTAGTTGAGAAAACTTATGAACAAATCATGTGTTGGTTGCCATAATTGTATTATGGAAGCGGAAATTATATTTAAATTAATACTATACGTAATTTGATCAGTGCAAACGGTAATTTTTAATTATACAAAAATTTGTGTAAGATTCCTTGGCGTATTAAGGATCATAGATGACCAGAACAATGCAATTAACGTGTACTTGTCTCTTTATGCGTTGTCATAGAAGAATCAGAATCAAATGAGTATTACTTTTGCCATTAGTTGTCTTTAAATTCCTTATGTGATTTAAATTTAAAAATAAAAAAACCCTCTTTAAAATATTTAACCATGAAAAAAAATTTTTCTAATCAACCTAAAATGTTGCAAAAACATATAGGATTGGATAAAGAATCTCTAAAATTTTAGAACATATTCTATTGGTTTGATTACTATTGTATGAACAAAAAAAACTATTGAAAATAATAGCATAGTTTCGTAAAAAAGATAATAACTAAAAAACAACCACACTAATACCTCCCTTTTTTAGTTTAAGTGAATAAATAACTATGTTCTATAGACATTGGCTAATTATCCTGGAAGCTATAAATGGGTATGATAACTAATCCAAAAAGTTAATTGGTAGGTTACTTTTATTTTTTTAAAAGTCTTATCATGTATACTTTGTAACCTCATCTGGATTAGTAATAAATTCATTTCAAAATTTGATGTAAAAAACAGCTAATGAGTGTAATATCAATTTGCTGAAAAACTACATGCCTGTGTGAGACATTGTAGCAAATCGTCAACAAAGATAAAAAAAATATAGTTTCGAATTACATATACCCAAAATAGTAGCAAATGATTTCGAAATTTATACTAAGATATAACTATATACAAGGATATAACAGAAAACCTTTTAAAGATGATTAGTGGCCTTTCTTAGCTTTAGAGTAAGCCTTAAGTACTTATTAACTTAACAGTTTCGTAGGAAGCAATACTGTTGTTTAAAAAGTAAAACCAAAATTCCTTAGTAAGATTTTTAAACTACACTTAACTATAAGTTCTTGAGTGCTAAATTCTATAGTAATTTTTTCATGGTCAAGTTGCGGACGTGACAGACTGCTAAGCACTAAAAATGGATCATTAGTACTGTCAGTTTCCTTAGCAATAACAGTAAGCTGCACTATAAATTTACTAGCAGAAAATAATTTTAAAAAACAGTACAGCAGATTTGAAAAAAATTATTTCTTAAGTTTTGAACTGATAATTAAAGATGCAGTGGAAGCAGCAATGACAACCTACACAAAAATAGCGATGCCGACAAAAGAAGTCGTTAAAGCTTAGAAACCTACTACATAAGTTTAAGGACAGCAAGCAAGCAAAAAAAAGGAAGGATAAAAGACATTCCAGAAATATCCAATAATAATCTTACAACAGAGACATACTGATCTAGGAAAAAAATAAAGATCACATGCTTGATAACATAGTCAAATTCCCACGCTTTGCCTACCTCTGATAGTTTTTTATTGAGATGGCTATATAGGACAAACTAAAACAAAAACACTTACAAAGGGACTTAACATTATTGTCCAGCAATGGTAATAATACTTCGTTAGGCACTGAAAGTACAGTAGGATTATAAGCACTCTTAGCTTCTTTAGCAATAATTTCGAGGTAGATTTAAATAAGCTGCTGAAGCAAGATTGGAGCTGACTACTAAGAGGATAATCTTTTTCTTGCATAACTAAAACTAGTGGTTAAATACATAACAAAAGTAACAAGAATACAAAAATAGTAGTAATATTTGTACGAAAAAAGTACTCATAAAAAAATTAAGATCATGACACGCTTGATTAAATGCAGGTTTGTAAAAATCACGCTGGGCTGGCAGGTGAACGGAGCAGAAGCTCTTCAGCTCTGAAACGGACTTTTTATCCACTTTTAAAAAAGTAGAAAAGGCTAGAGAGAACTAGGAGCTCATTTCTAAAAATAGACGGCAGTAAGAGTGTCAAATAAAAAAACGCCAGTAAGAAGGGGAAAACTACTGTTAAAATTTTGAAGGGCAGAGCTTTGCATTGGTAATTTTGCCAATTGGTCTTTGGAGAGAAACATTTTTTGTAAGATGATAAAAGAAAAGGATAAACAAGCCCTTGTCAAATTTTAATCAGAATTAGGATCACTAAAATGTGACAAAAAGAGGGTCGCAGTTCTTACATGCTACTGGTACCTGAAATGTAGGTAGATAGCTTGAAACTGTAACAAAAAAGAGTTATTGTTTAAGCTATGCTTTTAATGATGCTACTGTAATTGTAAAAAAAAAAGATTTAAAAAAAAGAGGCCTTATGATAAGTGTGACAAATCAGGCTATGCTTTTGATGTAATAGCTCAAGAAAGATTGCAAGAAGGAGGCAAGCACAGACAGGTAGAATTATCAATTAATGACTTAGAAAAGCCTTAAAAAAAAAAGGAAGGTGCGAATAAGGCACAGATATAGTTTAGAAGAACAAAAGTTAAACATTTAATTCAGAACCAATCTGTGTTGATCTACTCAAGTCTACAGCAAAAGGAATGAATCACAACAAAGACACCCTATAAATAGAAGATCACCAGACGAAATGAAGAGAAGGTAACATTTCAACCGTAAAGAAATCTAGATTAAAGTCTACGTTAACGGTAAACACTCCATAGACTTAGTTTGCTTGTTTAGTGTAAAAGCAAGTCTCGAGCTGCGCGTCTAAGAGACTGTATCATGATTTTTGATACATCGCAATAAGTCTAATTTTTCCCGACATTTCCTATAAAATAACTAAAAATAAAAATTTGGTGGATATTTAATCTAAATTCTTATAAACATCTTTGTAAGAAATATTATCTTCAGAAAAATTGCGAGTCCCACGCAGGTAAAGGGTTTGCACCTGCTTGTGTTGTTTGTATCACCAGTTTAAAAGATTTTGGATAAAGAAAAAATAAGAAGAATACAAATAATAATACTTATTATCATAATAAAATTAAAAAAAGAAATAATAAATTTAATTGTAACTATGATGATAGTAGTAATAATATCATCATGCCAAAATTTTAAATCGGATTCACGAAAGTGTATGTACACCTTTTATTTGTCACCAGTATAGTTAATTTGAAGAAAAATTTATGAAAATACTTATTAGATGTATAAGTCAATATGAAAGAGTAAAAGAGTAACTAGGTTAAAGGTAAAGCAAACTTTGAATAAGGGTTCAGTAAAAGTTCTCCAATGACGTGACATCAGATTTCCATTGGAAAGTTAAATAATCAATGTTCAAAAGATTTTGAGATAAATAATAATAATTAAGTAGCAACTTTTTAACAAGCATGACTTCTCTGATAAGCAGTTCTGAAGATAAGTATATAATGGGAAAGTATTTTATTAGTTCTTAAAGAAAGAAAGATGAAGATAATCCTCGAGTAACGTTTTCTGTACGAGAAAAATTGTTGTTCTTACACCTACATTTACATGAAAATAATTAGATCTATTATTCAACAACTACTCATGTATTATTAAGAAAATTTTCCTTGTGTCCATACTTACCTGGCGTTAATTTAATACTTAGATTTAATCAATACAAAAAGTGCTATTAACTTAACTTTGCAGCATTAAAAATTAAGTAAGTACCTTGCAATTCTTACAACATGGTCCAGATGCACATTCAGCTTCTCTAGTAAGCTTGCAAGTTATAGCATCACAGCACGGATCTAGACTTTTACACTCTTCTATTGAACCACAGTCGCATTGTTCACCTTCATCAATGATTCTGTTACCACATAATCTTCTTACCTCAAGCTGAAAGTATATAGTGTGTTTAAATGGTAACAGTTTATTTCAGAAAATATAATTTTAGTGACATGCATATTAATGCTAACAATTACAATGAAAAGAAATAATTATACTGATGGTAACAATAATGTGTAAAACGATAGTAATTATAATAATATTAATAATAATAATAATAATAATAATGAAAAAAGTAATAATAATAAAAATAATAGCAATAATTAACATCATACTGAAATTTGTATTTCAAATATTGATACACATTTTTTTTGACGGTATGCACCCTTTCTGGTATTCCAGACATTAATAAGGATTGTGGTGCTTACAGCCTTGGCCACGTGAGAGGACTGTCAAATGCAGAAGTACACCTAACTATTACATGTATTAGTTAGCAACAGTAACAAAATTGCCTTCAGAAACATTTTACACTTAAACTACACTTACATAGGATCACCCACAATCTGTCCTCTGGGGTTGACTGCGTGCAATGTTTCTTCAAACTACAGGGATTTGGAAAAAACATCGGTCAAGATATACAATGATGCCTGTAAAATGCTAAGCATTCATATTTAATAAGACTTTACGTATCATAAGAAAGTATAAGAAAAAATGTAATGGGCTTAATAATACGAGCTTACTACCTCTATGGACATTTTACGGTAAGACTATAGTAAGGAATGCGAGACTCAAGGATCGACTAAGAGTTTATATCTCTAAAAGCCCTCTTTTAGAGTACTCATCGTGAACTTTCATAAACAACACATTAAATCCTAATCTTTTACACAACTTATATTCTTACAAAGCCATAGCAGTATCTTGCTGTAATATGAAGATAAAGTAATAAATTATTGGTTAGCTGAAATGAGAGGCAACCATCTTGACCACAGAAAAGCCGCTGCCCTGGTTTGTACCCGTTCCAAACTTTTGTTTCATTAAAAAAAGACAGTGCTTTCCCTCACTCGTAACCATAAAATACGTACATAGATAAAATATGAAAAAGATAGATCAGTAAAAATGTTTTGTAAAAGAGATGCTCGGTTAAAGCAACAATGACAAATGTACACAAAAACAGCAGTGCCAATGGTAAAAGGTATTAAAATGATTTTCTACCCATTATGTGAATTCGAAGACAGCTATAAAGTAGAAAAAAAATTTAAAACAAGCTGATTAAAATAAAAAAAAACCCATATTGATAAAAAAAAAAATGAAGATAATCACACTTTCAATTAAATCCAGGTTTGTAAAAAGCGTACTGGCACAAAAGTGGAGAAAAAGTTCTTGATCTTTGAAAAACCCTTATTACACTTTAAAAAAAAAAAAAAGCCTAGAGAGAGTTAGAAACTTTTTTCTTAGATAACGGTAGACAGAAGTGAGACTGGCAAATAGGATAATGCCAAAAAAAAAAAAATTATTGTTAAAGTTGTAAAGAGGCAGAGCTTTGCCGTCGTTCTAACAAAGATAAAAATATATTTTAAGCCAAACGAGACTGAAACAACAGTCAAAAATTTATTACAACCAAGAAAGGTAATATTATTTATAAGAATCAAGGAATAAAGGATAAAGAAGCCCCTCCCAGCAGCCTATCGTAGCATGTCATGTGGCTATGGTTAGTATACAACGACAGCTTAAAGAAGGGTAAAACTATCAACATAGAGCCTACATCAATTCACTACGCAAAAAAGCCGTCAAACTCGTGCTAAAAAAGATTTGCAGATATTTCTTACAGAGAAAGACAGTGACCCTGCTAAGAGCGAGCATCGAAGGTCCAAAAACAGATTTGGTAAACGTTTCAGAAATCGATGACCAGTAAAATGAAGTAATAAGGCACTTACTAATGGGTTTCACTAGCTGCAAAATAGAAAATGTGTTAAACTTCTCAGATTTCTTTTAGGTGTCTTTGATGTAGACGTATAGCTCAAAATTATGACAAGGAGAACCAGAAGCTATGCGCTCGA
This sequence comes from Copidosoma floridanum, assembly GCF_036245765.1. Taxonomy (NCBI): domain Eukaryota; kingdom Metazoa; phylum Arthropoda; class Insecta; order Hymenoptera; family Encyrtidae; genus Copidosoma; species Copidosoma floridanum. The sequence continues at coordinate 6,215,869 of NW_028321904.1, read as the reverse complement.
CTTGTGTTTTGTAACCACATTATAATTTCTGGAACACAAGAAGAACAACTCGGAGAGAGTTGCAGTGGTTACTAACTAAGCAGAAAAGCACTTTAGAGGCCAGAAGTAAGATGCCTATACGACAACGTAGAAGAAAATCCCATGATGAAAGAAACAAAAAAAGTATTGCAGAATCAAATTACACTAACATACCTTAGTTATTAACTAAGGAAAGCAATAAGAATTAATTTATCCATTAAACAGAAGACAATTTCACGAAAAAAGGCCATATTATAATAGTTACTACACTTACATGAAAACCCACACCAACGGTCAGCACTCTGTGACCATGAATTGAACATTTAGTGTGAAAGGGAGTTTCAAGCTGGGTATCCCAGGAGATAGGCTCAACTTGTTACGTTGGTAATAAGTGTGCATTGCTAGAAATTTGAGAGTGAGAAAAGACATCTTTAGGCAAACTGTGAGTCTCACCCAGAAAAAAGTTTTGTACCCTCTTTAATCCTGCCATGAAGCATTCTAAATCAACTTAATAATAAACTTAATAATTAACTGAATAAATAAAATTAAATTAATTAAAAACAACGTCCAATGGTGGTACTGTCAAATTTTGAATTTATTAAAAAACAAAACGACGTTTCGGCCGTTTGGACAACGTCCCGGCCCTCATCAGGTACAAAAATCTATGAGTAATAAAATTCTTTGCAATACAAATTTAAGTAAAATATAATAAACGCAAATTAAGTTACATGTATAACATACCTCTGACTCTTACGAAAGGGATTTAAAATCGTAATGTAGTCAGAGTTTCAAGCTAAGTTGCTTTTATACCCTGCACATACACAAATGACATAGTACACGCACGTAATACAATCGAATAAGAATCGCAAGCAGTTCCTTGAGACGCACATAAACAGTTCATGTTTTCTTAATACTATGAATGAAAGGGGTCCTCGAATCATGTATATAAAGTTAGTCACCTTTCTTAATTGACATAACGAGAGACCTATAACAATCTTTCAATTTTTCTGTATCTTGTTGTCTGTTAATATTATTATTAAAGTAATGTATATTTAGCATTTCGGAAAAAAGGCACTTTTTGTAATTTTGTTCTATGTCTAAAATTTTAATATTATCAAAATTAAAATTATGTGTGAATTCAATGCTGTGTTGTGATAGTACCGATGTATTCTTTTTTTTCTCGATGTCTCTTTTGTGTTCTGTCATACTTAACTTTACAGCTCTCGATGTTTGACCAACATAACAGCGGTTGCAATTCGCACATGGTATGTGGTAAACAACATTTTTTTTATCGAGTGGCTCAGTTACATCTTTTCAAAGATCGAGAGCTGTAAAGTTAAGAATGACAGAACACAAAAGAGACATCGAGAAAAAAAAGAATACATCGGTACTATCACAACACAGCATTGAATTCACACATAATTTTAATTTTGATAATATTAAAATTTTAGACATAGAACAAAATTACAAAAAGTGCCTTTTTTCCGAAATGCTAAATATACATTACTTTAATAATAATATTAACAGACAACAAGATACAGAAAAATTGAAAGATTGTTATAGGTCTCTCGTTATGTCAATTAAGAAAGGTGACTAACTTTATATACATGATTCGAGGACCCCTTTCATTCGTAGTATTAAGAAAACATGAACTGTTTATGTGCGTCTCAAGGAACTGCTTGCGATTCTTATTCAATTGTATTACGTGCGTGTACTATGTCATTTGTGTATGTGCAGGGTATAAAAGCAACTTAGCTTGAAACTCTGACTACATTACGATTTTACATCCCTTTCGTAAGAGTCAGAGGTATGTTATACATGTAACTTAATTTGCGTTTATTATATTTTACTTAAATTTGTATTGCAAAGAATTTTATTACTCATAGATTTTTGTACCTGATGAGGGCCGGGACGTTGTCCAAACGGCCGAAACGTCGTTTTGTTTTTTAATAAATTCAAAATTTGACAGTACCACCATTGGACGTTGTTTTTAATTATTTACCAACTGTCATTAGACGTTTTATTTGAAAATAAAATTAAAGTAGTAGTCATAATAAGATTAATGAAAACTATAAAAAAAAATAAGAACAATAATTTTAATAATAATAATAACGATTATAATACTAACAAAAAGTATTATGTATATTAATAAATAATTATAGTCATCATTATAATAGTGCTCATAAAATAATAATAATCATAGTTATAACAATTATATTTATAATGTAACAGTAGTAAAATAAAAATTAAGAGAAAGACTGCATGTACACACAACATTTTTACATACTTTTATATTTGCTTTATAAATTAATTTTCATATCAAGAAATTTTTAGTCCTGTAGAAAGTAATATTCTTTAGCGAAAGAAGATACTTTTTATAAATAAATAGTGAAGCTTTAACTAAGTGTAACATCTACTGTCACTCAATAGTTACCGCACTTTGTTTATATTTCATAACTTCACGTAAAATAGCTCCATAGTAAATAAAAACTTTTTTACAAGATTCACGAGAATTTTTAAACTCCAAATCAAAGACACACTGCTAGTAAACAAAATTTTTTTGACTCAATTTAGATGAATGAAAATGGAACTATTTAGTAAATAGTTTTTACTTAATTTTTTTATATATATGGCTGGTAAAAAAAAAAAATTCGAACTAGTGACTAATGAGTATTACATTAACTACAGTCAAATAATTCAAAATAATCTTACACAATATGATTTTTACCTTCTTAAATAAAAAATGACATAAAATCAGACAACCAATTTGGATTCACCAAGAATAAAGGTACAAGGGACACACTTGGTAATGTGACTAAAATATTATATGAAAAGTTAGACTAAAGTAAGCTGATAGTAATTAGTGTTATGGACATAGTAAAGCTTTTAATACAGTCAACCATTTTATTCTATAGAAAAAGATACATTACTCCAGTATTTTAGGTAATTTATTCTGCGTTATTAAAAGCTACCTAAGCAACAGAGTTCAGAAAGTTAGAATTAGTCATGTGATTAGTCAAATCTGTATATATTTAACTGGAGTTACTGAAAGTACTATCCCAGGCCCATTATGATTTATTTCACATATAAACATTCTAACATATATGCCGAAGGGCTCTGTATTCTCATTTGCCGACGATACAGTAGTAACTTGTACTAATGACCAGTAAATAGTGCTTACAAACAAAATGAATATATCTTGATTAGGCTCTAGATTGGCTTCATTGAAAAAAATTGTTACTTAACACAAATTGAACTGCTTGTACAACTTTTAGAAACTACTGTGGCAGTATACCGTTGAATATGGATGTAACAATTTACTGAGCTGTTTTAAAAAAAAAATAATATAATAAATGTTAAGGCTCGATCTTTTATGACTATCCTCAACGGGACACGACAAAGTAATTCTGTAACTAAAGTTATACAAAACTTTAAGTAACAAGAACTGGTCTATTACTGCTATTTAAAAAAGAACCAAGTGATGCAAAGTTACAAAATATTTGAAAAAATGATCCTGGTATTAAATTAAGTATATATATTTCTGAAAACTTAAATTAATTAATAATTTTTTGGATGTTGTTTATATTGCATTGTAAAATTCTTACTACCTGTTATGAACCGAGCCAGTTCCTATATGTACAATAAAATCTCTTATACCACGGATAAATTGTTGTAAGATGCTATACTTAAGAGTTTGGTGATAAGTTATAGTTCGTAATGATTTTTAGACTTTAAGCCATATTTATGATAAGAGGATTTGTTCCAGGTTTAAAGGAGATAATTGGAATAATCTCCAATAACTATAACATTGTTTGAGACTCTTTTATTCATTTTATTGTATACTCTAATAAAAACTAATAACTGAGTGAATAAAACAAATGATCCGTTTAAAAGTTCTTCACATAATACCAGCTGCTGTATTGTAAAGGTACCAACCAAGTTCTCATTACTTCCTTCGTAATATAACTAATATAATTGCGTAGTTAATTTAGGGAAAGTTATAAAACCCACTAGTTCAAAAAAATTTTATGAAGCAGATTGGTAATTTTGCGAAAGTGGCTCAAAATGCCTTGAAGACTCTTAACGAAAAAAGTTAATTGAAAAAATTATTTTTCATAGTTGTCATACATCAAACAACATTAACAACGATTGTCCAAAGCTATTTGCTACAATTTTTTAGGTAAAAAAATGTATGGTACTTTGTATAATTTATTTGAGTCCACTGTCGCAAAAAATACATCTGCTTGTGATACGTGTAGCTAAGCTGTTTGTGTAGTTAGAGTGTTCTTACTTAATTAAAAGAAAAGCTTGGACTACCACTTATTAGTTGAAAAAATAGTCGTTTCAGTTTGTGCCTCTATTGAAAAGTACGAGCTGTTTCAAGAGGAGCGATAAAGAACGTTAAAAATTAGATTTCATAGAGATTTAACAAGTGTTTGTATTTTGTAAAAAAATTTCTACAACTTTTAATCCAAATAAATATTGCAAGAACAAAATGCAACTTATATGTTAAAGTAAAAGAGTGTCAGGTCTCGGGACGACGAACGTTACCAAGATTTTTGTAAGCACAAAAACTGAAAATTAAAATATGTATTGATTAGAAAGTTTAAAGTTTCACGATAGCTTTGGCTCATAAAGACTAGAAAAGTAACCAGTGAAAGCTGTTACGAAATGCAGCCGAATGCTTGTCAAAGCATAAAGAATTTAAGTTTAAATTGTAGGATATTTAGTAATTGACAAAAACTCTTCTTAGATTAAGAAACTAATGTTTGTGTATAAAAAACAAACTATACAACATTTCTAGTGGCCTATGTCTGTGCGAGAATACGGTGGACAAGGTTTTTTTAATTAAGAGTTTATATTAACACAGGGTATGAAAGTGACGTTTCAAATATATTTTGTAAATTATCTCATTGAAAGTTTTTCTTTAAACATTTTAACACTTTTTTATAACTTTACGCAATTTTATTTTAGTTTTTTGTAGCAGCTTAGGCTCTAGACACGACATTAAGCACTTACTTCTAAATCACTCGTATATGTTTTTTTTTTTTTTTTTTTTTTTTTTTTTTTTTTTTTTTTTTTTTTTTTTTTTTTTTTTTTTTTTTTTTTTTTTTTTTTTAAATAAATACTTACTTACGTAGTGTATTCATTTTTAGGCTTGATTTTAATCAAGTACATATAGCCTTGGTACAGTAAATCACATCTTTACATAACATTTCTTACATATTACAAGTAATGGTTATATATTAACTTATTAGTTTATATATGTATACCTTATACATACACTTTGTAGTTTGTTGGTACAGTGGTAATAATACATAGACCACCTCGGAAGCAAAGGATCTGTGTGGGAGGCAATTTTTGCTGCGAGAAGGTCGCCCACCCCTTCACGAGAAGCATTGCGTAGTAAAATAGCACATGTGAAAATTTACAGTGGTACACTCGAGGGATAATAATTCTTTCTCAATACTTGCCGTAAATGGCAACACAGCCTGTTTTTATTAGTAATTAATGATTACCTCTTTATTGCCGGTCGGTACTGCTGAGATGCACCTCTCTGAGCACGTAGTAAACAATCTGTGCTTCGTGCATAGGTTATGCTCCTTTTGAACATATATGTGTTTATACAATGATATCATTATATCAGAAGCTAGATAAAGGTAAATGTCATGAGACGATGAGACTGAGTGTAAATCTGTCTAAAGGTGGAAGATGAAGCTTTCCAGGGTGCCTGGACTAACTTCAAATGACTTTTATACTTAACTATTGTAGAAGCTAACAATGTTCTTATTCGTGCGGCTGCCTTCTCACAGACATTCAGTCTGCTGTGAGCTCTCACTCAGCATGCTACGCATTCTCTCGCACAAGCACCAGCACTGTACGCCATCTCATGCAACATGGCGTCTTTCTTGCTTAGTTGCACCTTTACGTGCTCACTCCCTATTTAATTTACATAATTTTGTTGCCTTAGGCACTCGCCATCTCTGTTAGTGAACATTAATACAATTGATAATTATATTATAATGTGTTTACCAAAGGTCACAGCTTATAAAGTTACGTAGGAGCTAATTTTAAGAGCTTTATCATATTTTCTCGGCCCCTTCAAGACTCCGTTATTACCATCCTCCCTGTCATAGCCATCCAGCTTCATAACTCATACAGTCCACTCACAGATTTGACAGGCCAAAGTTTTTAAATCATCATCATTCATTAATGTTAAATGGTCGTGGAGTAACTTGGTCAAGAAACGTATAAACTAGAGTTTAGATAATTCTCTGGGGTGTGCTAGTATTGAACTATAAGCAAGTTGTAAACTAGTCTCAAAGTGTGTATGAACGTATATGAGATGAAAAAAGTCATGCATATATATTATAGTGTTAATACACATATACAAGTAGAGCGTGCGGTGGTTCGGTTGGCTGGTAAGTAAGACGGCACGCAGGAAACTGCGGGTTCGATTTCCGGCCAGTGCGACCCTCAAGATTAAGTACACCGAAAAGATATTTATTCTCTTCTAATACTTGCCTTAAATGGCAACACCGCCAGTTCTTATTAATAATTAAAGATGATCTCTTTATTGCTGGTCAGTACTGCTGGGATGCACCTCTCTTAGCATGTTGTAAACAATCTGTGCTTGGTGTATAGGTTATGCTTCTTTTAAACATTTAAATGTTAATACAATGATATCGTTATAGCAGAAGCTAAAAAAAGGTAAATATCATGAGACGATGAGACTAAGCATAAATATGTCTGAAGGTTGAAGAAGTAGCTTTCCAGGGTGCCTGGACAAACTTCAAATGACTTTTATACTTAAATGTTAAAGAAGCTAACAATGTTTAAATTAGAATCAGCCAGTAATTTAATAATATTGTTAGTATTCACTGACTTTTTCACGATGTTTTATCCATCTCTTTTTGCATGATTATTCATAAGATGGGCAAAACAAAATACTCGTTGAATTAGTAAATAAAAGATGAAAGGTATTTAGTTACTGGAGTTTACTTTTCAACATATTACTGAATTATGAGAAGTGCATGAATTGTTCAATGAGTGCGTTGATTTTTTCAAATTTTATTGATGGAGGTGGCGTCAGAAGAATGTGACGCAGCAGTCACTATTTGTTGTATTAAAAACAACAATCAAGTAGTTAGAGAATATGTTCATTGAACAGAGTGAAAATAGACTCATTTACCCACCCAATGGGTTGAAACTGCACCTTATGAAACTAAAGACGTAAACCTATCGGTGTAACATTTTAATATACAAAGGTAGTCTGTATTGAGGGTTAAACTCTTAGAATCTATTATGTATTTTAATGGCACTTTTACTTTAATAAATAAACATTATATAGGATCACAGTACCTTATTAAAAATGTTGTTCGTAGACTTCGATTTTATTTATTTTTATCGTAGAAAACAGATGACCAAATGAACTCAGTGACGATGATGTTGCCCACTGTGAAGAAGCATTTAAAAGAGACCGATTTTAATCTGTTTTGAATACCAAACGCTCCAAATTTAAATATTACATAAAAATATTTGAATGGAAATATTAAAACAAGGAAAGGTTTGAAGTATCGCAAAGCATTGAGCAAAATTAAATTGACCGATAATCACAAAGCCACCAGACTCGTATTTGCAAGAGCACATGTAACATAGAACAGAACATAGAACAGAAGATCAGTAGAGAGACACAGTACTGCAAGAGTGGTGCAACAATGGTACCAGGACCATCAAGAGTTGCAAAGATTGCAATGGCCAGCCAAATCAGCAGATCTAAATACGATTGAGAACGTCTCGTCCCAAATGGTGTAAGAATGAATACCTTGCAGAGCTTGAAATGCAAATGAACTGCATCAAACAGTTATGGAATTTCGGGTCAAATTGCAAGGGCAACCAGAATATTTTAAATAACTAAGTGATTTAATGCCTAGACGCCTACAATGTATAATACAAGCACTAGGAGGACACATCAACTATTAAGACTATTAAGATTAATATTTGTTGCAAACTAGATTATATTGAATTTTATTAAAACTTACAATACTCAATTTTGTGTGTACCGTGCATTTTCCATGTTAAAAATAAGAAATTACCAATACACTATAAGCATTCTTCTATTAAATCATTTCTCGTTATAGATTGAACATGTCTTTAAAACCAATATTACGAGAAGAACTGAGAAAAAATATACATCTCAACTTTATAAAACTGTTATGTCTAAAAATACGTACAGAAAATATTTATGAATTAACTACAAAACACTAGTATACTTATCGGTCTGATATATATAAGAAATACATATGACTAGAAAGAAACAATGAAAATAAAAAATTTAATCATAACACAATAAATTTTATCACAATTTGGCATGCTGCATACTGATGTTGTGTACTTTTATCTTGAAACAGTTTTGAAAAAACTAAAAATGTTGAAATTGTTGTCCAGTTCCCGCTGAAAAAAAATTATTAATATGTTATAAGAATTAAGAAATAAATATACATTGACTGTCATCAACATAAGCTTACTCTGTAAACTGTTCTTTATAAATATCTAGTCAGAGAATTTCTACTCAACTCCCGAAATAAAATTTGACCTCGTTCCAACGGACTTTTCTGTATACACTGAGTTTTTTCAATCATTTTAATAGTTACACTTCTTACCAGATTATTTTACAAATATGTTAGGTACGATAAACTTAAGTATAAAATCTTATCAGGGTGCAATTCAGCTGAAACTTGAAGAAGGAATTCAACAAATAATCAAATATTATATTTTCAACGGTTACGCAGTTATAGTTTTCAGTAATTGTTTGACTCTTACAAATTTATAAGATCTTTTCGGTTCTCTTAAGCAAAACAACAGCCTGGATATTATAGTGGTGGTTAGGACACCACCCTGGACGATGGTGACTCTAGAAAGAAACTTGTTCAGGCCCGCGTTGTAGCTGATGACCGGTTGGAGATGACGGAGAATGATTCTGGTTTTCCTGTTTTCACGAGCTGCGTTACCAACCAACTCAAGAACCTCGGCCGCCATGTACTCTATGACAGCGGCAAAGTCGATGGAAGCACCAGCAGCAACTCGCTCGGCGTAGTTGTGTGGTCGTAGGAGACGATGAATATGTCCAACGGAAAAGTGGAGACAAGTCTGAGTTTAGCAGATCTTAGACTTTACCAAGACTCTGCCACCACCTATGCCAAGTCCCGACATAATAATACTAAGGAGAATTGATTGATAGTAAGAACCCAGTGGTTGATCATGTAACAAGTATTTGTCATAACAAAGTATGCCTCATGCATAACACACGCTGAGATTATTCTATATTCTCTTTGAGATTAACTTCAGCAAAAATTTGAGCATCTCCAAATGGTCTGAAGATGTTTTTGTCAACAATTTTAGAAAATTATTTTATTTGATGCAGTACTATAATCCTATAAACTGTTTATTAATTGAAGTGCAAGTGACATTTTAACACATACTAGATTTTGGGAGTTCAACTCTCAATGAAGACTACCTTTGTACATTAAGATCTCACGCAAACAGGTTAACGTCTTCAAATTCATGAGGTGCAGTTTCACCCTATTAAACAAGTCGATTCTTACTCTGTCCAGAGAGCCCATTTTCTAACTATTTAATAGTTGTTTTTTATACAACAAAAAGTGACTGCTGCGTCGCATTCTTCTGACGCCACCTGCATCAATAAAATTTAAAAAAATCAACGCACTCATTGAACAATTTATGCACTTCTTATGATTCAGAATTAAATTGAAAAGTAAACTCCAGTAACTAAATGCCTTTCATCTTGTATTTACTAATTCAACGAGTATTTTGTTTTGCTTATCTTATAAATAATCATGCAAAAAACGATGGATGAAACATCGTAAAGAAGTCAGTCCATACTTACAATATTATTGAATTACTGGCTGATTCTAATTTTAAAATTGTTAGCTTCTTTAATATTTAAGTATAAAAGTCATTTGAAGTTTGTCCAGGCACCCTGAAAAGCTACTTCTTTAACCTTTAATCATATTTATGCTTAGTCTCATCGTCTTATGACATTTACCTTCATTTAGCTTCTGCTATAATGATATCATTGTATTAACATTTAAATGTTTAAAAGGAGCATAACCTATGCACGAAGCACAGATTGTTTACAACATGCTCAGAGAGGTGCATCCCAGCAGTACTGACCGGCAATAAAGAGGTCATCATTAATTATTGATAAGAACTGGCGGTGTTGCCATTCAAGGCAAGTATTGGAAAAGAATTAATAACCCTCGGGTGAACTTAATCGGGAGGGTCGCTCTGGCCGGGAATCAAACCCGCAGTTTCCCACATGCTGTCCCACGTACCAGCCTACCGAACCACCGCACGCTCTACTCGTATATGTATATAAACACTATAATATATGTATGCATGACTTTTTTTATCTCATATACGTCCATACACACTTTGGGACTAGTTTACAACTTGCTTATAGTTTAATACTAGCACACCCCAGAGAATACTCTAAGCTCTAGTTTATACGTTTCTCGACCAAGTTACTCCACGACCATTCTTACATTAATGAATGATGATAATTTAAAAACTTAGGCCTGTCAAATCCGCGAGTGGACTGTATGAGTTATGCAGCTGGGTGGCTATGACTGTGAGGATGGTAATAACGGAGTCTTGACGGATCTAAGAAAGTATGATAAAGCTCTAAAAATAAGCTCTCACGTTACTTTATAAGCTGTGACCTTTAATAAACACGTTATAATATAATTATAAATTGTGTAAAAGTTTATTAACAGAGATGGCGAGTGCTTAAGGCAAAAAAAATTATGTACATTAAATAGGGAGTGAGCACGTAAAGGTGCAACTAAGCAAGAAAGACGCCATGTTGCATGAGATGGCGCACAGCGCTGGTTCTTGTGCGAGAGAGAATGCGTAGCATGCTAAGTGAGAGCTCACAGCAGACTGACTGTCCGTGAGTAGGCAGACGCACGCACAGCGCTCTCAAAAGTGACTGCCGAACTTGCGGGAAATTCAAATTAGCTATATGGAGAAAGACGCAAAAACCCAGATAACTCGACAACATTTCACACACCATAACTTAATAAATTAATCCTTAGCTGTTTAACCCAATAACCCAACGCGCCTAATAGCAGTATCACAAGTTTGAATAATAAATAAAATACAATAAACAATAACGCAAGCGCCAATCTCCACACAACCCGGGGCACTTACTGACCGCTTTGTTTTTTAATATAATAAGAAAAATAACACAAGCGCCAATCCCCACACAACCCAGGACGCTTACTAACCACTTTGTTTATTATTAAAAAAAATTATTAACGCAAGCACCAATCATCACACAACCAGAAGAGCTTACTGCCCTCTTTGTTTATTATTTAAAAAAATAAATAACGCAAGTACCAATCACTACACAACCCGGAGCGCTTTCTGGTTGCTTTGTTAATTAATATAATAAATTAAATAACAAAAGCGCTAATCCCCACACAACCCGGGGCGCTTACTGGCCGCGTTGTTTATTATTTAAAAAAATAATTAACTCAAGTACCAATCACCACACAACCCGGAGCGCTTACTGGTTGCTTTGTCAATTATTATAATAAATAAAATAACAGAAGCGCCAATTCCCACACAACCCGGGGCGCTTACTAGCCGCTTTGTTAATTAATATCATAAATAAAATAACAGAAGCGCCAATCCCCACACAACCCGGGGCGCTTACTGGCCGCTTTGTTTTTTTATATAATAAATAAAATAACACAAGCGCCAATCCCCACAATACCCGGGGCGCTTACTAACCGCTTTGTTTTTTAATATAATAGATGAAATAACACAAGCGCCAATCCCCACACAACCCGGGGCGATTACTGGCCACTTTGTTTTTTAATATGATAAATAAAATAACAGAAGCGCCAATCTCCACACAACCCGGAGCGCTTACTGGCCGCTTTGTTTATTACTTAAAAAAATAATTAACGCAAGGACCAATCACCACACAACTCGGAGCGCTTACTGGTTGCTTTGTTAATTAATATAATGAATAAAATAACACAAGTGCCAATCCCGACACAACCCGGGTCGCTTACTGCTCTCTTTATTTTTTAAGAATAAATTAAAAAATACAAGCGCCAATCCCCACTCAAACCGGGGCGCTTACTGGCCGGCTTGCTTATTATATAAAAAATAATTAACGCGAGTACCAATCCCCGCACAACCCAGGGCGCTCACTGGTTGCTTTGTTAATTGATATAATAAATAAAATAACAGAAGCACCAAATCCCACTTAACTTGGGGCGCTTACTGACCGCTCTGTTTTTTAATATAATAAATAAAATAACACAAGCGCCAATCCCCACACAACCCGGGGCGCTTACTAACCGCTTTGTTTTTTAATATAATTAACAAAATAACAGAAGCGCCAATCCCCACACAACTCGGGGCGCTTACTGGCTGCTTTGTTTTTTAATATAATAAATAAAATAACGGAAGCGCCAATCCCCACACAACCCATGGCGCTTACTGGCCGCTTTGTTTATTAATTGAATAAATAAAATAAAGGAATAACATTGCAGAGCGTTAGATGATGATTTTAAAAATAAATAAAATTTATGAAGTAATAACACGAATGCCCATCACCAAACTATAAAGAGCATTTTCTAGTTGCGCTTGACTTTTCTTATTATTTGATGCTTTCTTTAAACAAATAATGCAACCAGTAAGCGCCCCGAATTGTGTGGGGCTTGGCGCTTGTGTTATTTTATTTATTATATTAATCAACAAAGCAACCAGTAAACGCCCTGGGTTGTGCGGGAATTGGTACTTGCGGTTATTATTTTTTATATAATAAACAAGCCAGCCAGTTAGCGCCCCGGATGCGGTGAAGATTAGCGCTTGTGTTATTGAATTTATTCTAAATAAATAAAAAGAGCAGTAAGCGCCCTGGGTTAAGTGGAGATTGGCGCTTGTGTTATTTATTTTATTCTAAATAAATAAAGAGACCAGTAAGCGCCCCCGGGTTGTGTGGAAATTGGCGCTTCTGTTATTTTATTTATTATATTAAAAAACAAAGCGGCCAGTAAGCGCCCCGGGTTGTGTGGGAATTGGCGCTTGTGTCATTTTATTTATTATATTAAAAAACAAAGCGGCCAGTAAGCACTTCAGGTTGTGTGGTGATTGGTACTTGCGTTAATTATTTTTTTAAATAAAAAACGAAGCGGCCAGTAAGCGCCCCGGGTTGTGTGGGGATTGGTACTTGCGTTAATTATTTTTTTTTATAATAAACAAAGCAGCCAGTAAGTGCCCCAGGTTGTGTGGGGATTGGCACTTCTGTTATTTTATTCATTATATTAAAAAACAAAGCGGCCAGTAAGCGCCCCCTATTGTGTGGGGATTGGCGCTTCTGTTATTTAATTCGTTATAATAATTGACAAAGCAACCAGTAAGTGCTCCGGGTTGTGTGGTGATAGGTACTTGCGTTAATTATTTTTTTAAATAAAAAACGAAGCGGCCAGTAAGCGCCCCGGGTTGTGTGGGGATTGGTACTTGCGTTAATAATTTTTTTAAATAATAAATAAAGAGACCAGTAAGCGCCCCGGGTAGTGTGGGGATTGGCACTTGTGTTATTATATTTATTATATTAAAAAACAAAGCGGCCAGTAAGCGCCCTAGGTTGTGTGGTGATTGGTACTTGCGTTAATTATTTTTTTAAATAAAAAACGAAGCGGCCAGTAAGCGCCCCGGGTTGTGTGGGGATTGGCGCTTCTGTTATTTTATTTATTATATTAAAAAACAAAGCGGCCAGTAAGTGCCTCGGGTAGTGTGGGGATTGGCGCTTGTGTTATTTTATATATTATATCAAAAAACAAAGCGGCCAGTAAGCGCCCCGGGTTGTGTGGGGATTAGCGCTTCTGTTATTTAATTCGTTATAATAATTGACAAAGCAACCAGTAAGCGCTCCAGGTTGTGTGGTGATTGGTACTTGCGTTAATTATTTTTTTAAATAATAAACAAAGCGGCTAGTAAGCGCCTCGGGTTGTGTGGTGATTCGCGCTTTTGTTATTTTATTTATTATATTAATTAACAAAGCAACCAGTAAGCGCTTCAGGTTGTGTAATGATTGGTACTTGCGTTAATTATTTTTTTAAATAATAAACAAACCGGCCAGTAAGCGCTCCTGGTTGTGTGGTGATTGGTACTTGCGTTAATTATTTTTTTAAATAATAAACAAAGTGGCCAGTAAGCGCCCCGGGTTGTGTGGGGATTGGCGCTTGTGTCATTTTATTTATTATATTAAAAAACAAAGCGGCCAGTAAGCGCCCCAGGTTGTGTGGTGATTGGTACTTGCGTTAAATATTTTTTTAAATAAAAAACGAAGCGGCCAGTAAGCGCCCTGGGTTGTGTGGTGATTCGTACTTGCGTTAATTATTTTTTTCAATAATAAACAAAGCGGCCAGTAAGCGCCCCGGGTTGTGTGGGGATTGGCGCTTCTGTTATTTAATTCGTTATAATAATTGACAAAGCAACCAATAAGTGTTTTGGGTCGTGTGGTGATAGGTACTTGCGTTAATTATTTTTTTAAATAATAAACAAAGCGGCCAGTAAGCGCCCTGGGTTGTGTGGGGACTCGCGCTTTTGTTATTTTATTTATTATAATAATTTACAAAGCAACCAGTAAGCGCTTCGGGTTGTGTATGGTAAATATTCTTATTTTAAATTGGGTAATTCAAGACTATTGTGCATATGTTGTTCCTCTAGTAAAACGTACGATATGTCGTTATTACTTGACTAAATATAGACGGGAAAGTGATGTCTACTGTTATGGTCCATAGTGTTTCTACAGCAGTGAAGAATTATCCTTATTTTAAGGACATATCATGCTTCCACTAGCTGTCCAAAATTGCTTGTGATTTTGTGAGCAATGCATGAATCGATAAAACAGATAATTTGGTCCTAAAACTCATTGCCACGCTGTTGCACTGACTTATTAAAACTCTAGCGATCTCGTACGAGGAGTCTTGATATTATGTACATTGTCTTTCAATTTTTTTCTTTCCCCTAATAAGCCACGCATTCAAAATTATTTTTTTCTACTAAGAAATTTTCTCAAAATGTTATGGATCCAGGAATACGTGAAGGTAAGTTGTTATAATAACGCGAAACACAAGTCTTATACAAGGAAAATGGAAGACCAGAAGGAGAGAGATACTTGACTTGACTTAAAATACGTTTATCATGGCAACATCTTGGAGTCTGTACGGCAAGAGCAATTCTATTACGTTCAAAATTCATGAAAGATTATTAACAACCATTCACAAATTACAGTAAACAAGAGCAGACTTAAACACACATTAAATCTTAAATCCCAATACAGAGCCAGTAAATCACAATTTGATACCCAAAATAACTTATGTCAGACTAAAATCTTACAGTCACAGTAACAACGACGTATAGTATATAAGTATAATTATACAATCTCTCTCTTACTTTTTAACAACTATTTGTTTGTAGTATTAAAAGAAGTGTAGTGGTTAGGCCCTACTGTCGCGGTTGTGACGTCAGGTATTATTGTTACGAGGTTTTAATTGCTGCAACCATATCTTTTTATCTAATAGGAGCTGTAATAGACCGCAGAAGCTCATTGCCGTTAGTTAAAATGAAGAGGCCTAAGACATAACAGTAGCATGCTGAATTCATAAGCCAGTCTACGTCAATTGGAAATAAAATTTTGGCCTTTGTGTAGTTAGGAGCTTAAAAGTTGATACTCCTAAGAAATATTCGCTGGGGTGCAGTCAACCTAACCTATCACTATTCGCACCTGCAAGGGTAAGCGTCCTCTTGGTAAGTAACCTTGAACTGTAGGTGTGGTGCAGAAACACAGCTGTTACGTGCAAGTAGAATAACAAGCTCATTAATTTACCAAACTTTTAATAATCCATCCCTAAATTTGTCATAAAATTTATGAGAGGACTAAGTTGAAATTTTAATTTAATCGTTAAACAAAAAAATGAGCATCGTGGGAGCAAACCGTGAGCAGCATTTACGTTTTTCTGTTGGTCACTCCAATTTTTCTAGGATTGTCGTATGTATGTATAAATGATTAAATTAATAGGGTTGCAGTTTTATCATTTTTAAATTGGAGGAATGGCTAGAAAAGTTTGTATTATAGTTAACAATGTAATAACTTGTGAAAGAAGTCTGTTGTACTTAAGTTTCCTGGAGAGCTTTCTACGTTTCCTAATTCAATGGTAAATTCATGCTGAACCTCGAGAAGTTTGTTTATGAAAAAAAAAAAAAAAAAAATGAATAACGAACCTACTTTGAAAAAACTAGTAATTGAACATCATGTTTGCATTTTCACACTGGTCACGCAAGAACACTTTTTATTGATAAAATGAACAAAATTGCAAGAGACAGTTTGTCATTTTGTGAGGCCCATCCTTCAATTCGCTTGTTTTTAAACGCAGCGCAAACTCATTTAACTGACCTTCGTCTCAGCTTGTGAACCCACGATGTACCGACGATTTGCATTCAATCCATGCTTACACTTCACATCGACGTGTGCGTGGAAGACTATCACAGCGTGACGTCACTCCATGTTTTTTTAAATGGAATGACGTCACGCTGTAATAGTCTTCCACGCACACGTTAACATATGTCCATTTGTCATTATTATTATATTCGCAATGCTAATCATTTTGTTATTTAATGTTTTTTTATAAGAGCCATTGTATTTAAACGTAACAGCTGATCTCTTGCACCGCACCTTCAGTTATGTTTATTTTTCCAGAGGACGCTCACGCTTGCTTTCAGGTGCAAATATGGCCTTATTGCGGCCTCACGACGGAGACCAAAGATATAACGTTTAATTTTATTACAACAAAATTATATGGTCAATTTAATTTCAGCACAAGGTATCCAGAAAGACTCAGGTACATAAGACAGGCATAATTAAAGTGCAGCCTAGCCATGCACGATGCCAGCTTGGCTTTTAATAAAATTAATAAGAGGTGGCCCTCCTTTCTCAGTCTGTATTATATGCCATGGATCCCAGAGCAGAAAACAGACACGTAGGCATTTCAGGTCAAATCACTTGAAGTCGTGACTCCTAGATCATTGGTTCTATCAACCAGAGAAACTACGACACCATCAGCCATCATAGGGGGCAACAAAGTTTGGTCCATCCTCATCAGTTGGTAGCAAGTACTAAATAAGGTCGATAACAATTTTCCAAGATGCATTTGCATACCGTAATTGTAAGACCACAGCATTACACGTGCAATGTCCTTATCCAGGAGGTCAATTGCCCTGAGGAGATCTTACGGTTTACACTGAATTTAAAAAAGATTATTCATGAGAAGTCAACCTGTGTTATAAAAAAGAACTAAAACAATTAAGTAAATAAAAATTTATAATATAATGGGACCAAAAAAAGTATCTTGTTGTACGCCAAAAGTTGCTTCAGTGCTAGCCCCCTTAAGCGTAAGCACTATCTGAGAGTGATTTGATAAGTGAAAGTGAAACCACTCTAAAGACTCATCTGAAAACCCCATTCCACTCATCACGTGCAACAAACACTTATGGTTGATTGAGTCAATGGACCGTCAAAAATTAAACAAGACCAATACCGTCACCGTACCACGTTTTATACCCAGGCACACATCAACAGTGATTTTTAATACAGCTGTCTACATGCTGTAGCTCCTCCAAAAGCCTGACTGCATAAGCAAAAGCAAATTATTAGTCTCTAAATATGTGTGAATCCTCCATGCAATCAGGACATTGAACACCTTAGTCAAATAAGTTAAATTAGCTACAGGACGGGCATCAGACGGATCTTTAGGGTGTGACACTTTAGCGATTGGCACAATCACCGAATTTTCCTAAGCCTCTACTCGTTTTAAATTATCAATTAAACAAATAAACCAAGAACGAAAACAATAACAAGAAAGACTCGCAATAGTAGGCAAATGACAACCCGTTAAAGCTGTGACTTTTATTTTTACCACCGCAATGCGTAATTGCCATGCTGATATTAGCACACATCATAGGCTCAAATGAGAAGGCAGTAACGATATTCAGCAATCTCTGAAGAATTCTTCACAACGCAAAATTACTGCAAGGAGGTTAAACGCACGCCACAAAAGAAAAGTACCTCCTTATGGCATTGGCAGAGAGGTGACACAAGGGAGACTCACGATTTCCCTCAAGAAGACCATATCTAGGCAAAACTTGCCAACAACGAGCCAAATTCGCCTCACTCTTCAGGGCCCTGCCCAGATACTCCTCGTTGATAAACTAAATATTTCTTCACATTACCACATGCACCTCACGATATCCAGCATGAAGTAACATATCGCAAATCCTCCTTACTAAACCATACATGTGGTCAAGTGCCTTGTACCTAGCTTTTAGTTGCTGGTCGAACCACTGTGCTAGTTGGCAGCGGCGCTTCAAATTCATTCTCATAAGCTAATGAGAATTAACTGTACCTATTACAATTTCCTGAAATTCATCAAGACAGGCGTTAACGCCCTTAGCCTCTGTATTGTGTCTTCGCTCTACGCGCCATTAACGGTCAGTAGATACGTACATCTCTATTAAATTCAGTGGCAGAGAAACATCAGAGATCTCGAACCATGTGTGGTGCAGACCAACAAGACACAGTAATATTGTAACCAATAGTTAAGTAATCGTGGCCATTCATATAAGGTGCATTATACGACTGTAACATCAGGACCCACTAATTAGAGTCCATCAAGACAACATCAATCTAGGTGTGCAAGGCGTCATGGTACGACCAAATGGTACCAAATAAAGAGAATTCTCGAAAATCAGACTTCAGATGAGATTCAAGTAGTAATCTTATCCAAGAAGATCTGACTTTAGGTCACAGGCTACTAGAATACCCGAGAAACATGCCATGGCCTGTTGTAGCTCAATAAAGAATTCAGTAAGGATGTCACCTGTCAGGCATCGGTAGGTAATGGCCAATAAAATACGATGACTATCATTAACCCTGAGATCCAGCATCAAATATTCAGTCTTGTTGATTAAACAGATAATTCTAAGCATAAGGAGGAAGGGTAAATATGCAGACAGATTGGGAACTATGTGGACTTCCACATAATTCTACGATGTCATTAACATATGTCTTTAAAACACGTTAGGTCTGCTTAAGTCACCTTTTCTAAGCATTTATACATATATATATATATATATATATATATATATATATTCTTGTGGGGCTTTGCCTCCCAACACGCTCTGGGTGCCAACTTCTCATTAACACAGTGAAAGTATAGTCTCAGCAGTCAACTGCTTAGTCAGAGGTACTGGTGTTATCACTTATTCAATTTGGAAGGTAACTAACATATTTTTATTTGGTTTAATTGAACTAAAAAAAAATAAAAATCTTGCTACGGGTGAGCTGAATGGATTAAAAACTATACAATTTCTCTTTTTCCCATCTTGCGCTGACTTTTTATTAGCAGATCATAATAAAGTTTAAGAACAGCGCATTGGACGCTCTAACCTTCTATTAGCTAAAATTGTACATCAATACGTGAATGTTAAGAGCTAAATATATTAACTTCTTTATTAAACTTATTATTAGGGATTTGTAATAATAATTCCCTCTGGAAAAGTTATACCCTATTTTCAT
This sequence comes from Copidosoma floridanum, assembly GCF_036245765.1. Classification (NCBI taxonomy): domain Eukaryota; kingdom Metazoa; phylum Arthropoda; class Insecta; order Hymenoptera; family Encyrtidae; genus Copidosoma; species Copidosoma floridanum. The sequence continues at coordinate 6,196,173 of NW_028321904.1, read as the reverse complement.
ACTGTAGAACTTCAAAAACTTGGTTAACCAAATGCACATTCTCATTGATCAAGATTGTATTTAGGATTTCTTACATTAATATATAAAATGGTGCCTTTTAAGGATAGGATGTGTTTTAAATTCGTATTAAAAATTTAATTTATGCAAATTTTGTTTAAAGATGAGATATTTTTTAATAAAATATTTAAAATAGAAAATTTTTTAAAGACATTTATCAGGTCGTATATTTTTTGATAATTTCTTAATATATGACAATTAACAATAGTTATTTGAGTTATTAACTCACGTAATATCATAAGAACTGCACTAAAATTTCAATTCTAATATTTAAAAGACAATTAAACTTTTTTTCTAGAAATAAAATTAGTAATAACTTACAGCAAAATTATACTTACTATATATATTATATATTATAATTATACTTTCTATTATCTACTGCAACCTGCTATCAAATTCATTAATTTTGATTGTAATCTAACTTTAAAATTATTATTTGAATAACACTTAAAACGCACTTGAATCCAAATAAAATAGGTGTCCAATTGTAGTTAAAAATGTGTTGACTGTGCTCCTAAAAATTAGGATAAACCTTTTTTCCCTTAGCAATTATTCAGCGTTTGTTGCAAAAATTTTCAGGCTAGAGATTTATTTATGATGAGAAAAAAATTTAAATCAAAAGCTTAACTCCTAAGAAAGACCCTCGTATCAAAAAATATGCACGTTATCGTGCATTCGGAAGAAATATCAGTGCAATCGTAAACAAAGTCGTGAGCAGGTCTTATGCTAAGTGTATGGGAGGAAGCCGAGCATTGTCAGCTGTCAGCTAGTCTTTTCACATGGAGCTAGACGTCCTTAAAAAATTGCGTCCAGGATTTGTTGAGCTTAAAATCATGATCCAAAACTTGGTACAGCCCTCCTTCAGACTTCATACTACAATGCTGTGTAAAAAAAGTTTATTTTTCAAAAATTTATTACACACTTTAGTGAATAAAATTCAAGTCTCCTTTTTTATTTTTAAGGTTGTTTTTTACACGTAACATGCAAACAATATGTTTTCAAACTTTTTTACTCAAACTGTCGGAAACAAGTATCTTTAGAGTATGTACGGTAATTTTTTAATAACATGTAATGGTCTAAGTTTAAAGCACTGACGAATTCAACGCAACTAAACTGACCGTGATGGAGTAAGCAGACTTTTTCTTTCACAGTTAGTACAACTCACTTTAATATGGTGTCTAATAAGAGCCCCTGCACACCTTTCCAGAAGAACCTCCTTAACAGCTTATCAAATTAATATTACCATGGGCTTTATTTATGATTTTGATCACACTTAAATTGTCCTTAAGTCAAGTGTAAAATGCAATCTAATAAGTATTTTATATAAATCTACAATAAATAAACTTTTTTGAAGTGAAAACTTCTTATGGCGCGTTGGGCACCTTTGTGGGTGAGCATTTTCAGCCGTTCTCGCGACAGACGAGATTTTACACAGATGTACTCCGCGTGTATTCTTATAATATATGTATACTATACGCGCTCTTTACATGGGCATTCGTTCGTGCTCTCGCGACAGACGAGATTACATACCTATATGTATACTCAGAGTGTATATAGGTATGCAAGAGCGCTGCGTGCTATAGGCACACAGTTCATGAGTTGAATGAGTTCATGCTTGATCGCACATAGCGCCGCTGCCTGGATCTCACCGCAAACTACTTGGCGCGAGAATTCAAATTCAAAATCTTATGATTATTTCAGCAGACAGTAGGCGCAGAAATTCAAATTCGATAGAAATCTTTGTATGTATTGGCTAATTAATGCCTAAAAATATTGGTTAATGTTGTATGATTACATACAGAAATAGTATACCAAGAATTCTTTCGAATTTGAATTTCCGCGCCTACTGTCTGTTAAAAAAATCATACGATTTTGAATTTGAATTCTTGCGCGAAGTAGTTATCGGTGGGATCCAGTCAGCGGCGCTATGTGCGATCAAGCATGAACTGTAAGCGTGGAATAATGCTCAGACCAACCCTGATACGCAGTCTTTGCATGGGCATTCGCTCGTGCCCTCGCGACAGACGAGATTGAGAGTTTTTTATATTTATTTTATAAATGAATATTAAACGGAAAATTTATTTATTTAAATATTTCATTTGACTTGTGTTGCTGCTATGGTATTGTGTTGAAAAAAAATTGATAAATTTTGTTTTTACTATTTACTAATATTTACTCATTTAAATAAAACCACTTCCTTTGAATATAGTTTCTATATTATTATACTTAATGTCCATTTAAAAAGTGCCCACATTGCTTTGATAAACTTGATTTTTATGTCCAATTTCTCATTTCACGAGCGCACCTAAAAATGCTCACCCAAAAAAGTGCCCAACGCGCCATAAGTACAAGTTTTCACTTCTGCCTGCACTGCCGGAGTGCTACTTGTACTTGTTTTTAAATAAGCCTTTTTCCTTTTCAACATAACTACAAGTTAGTGGGAACAAAAATGTTTCCTGATCAAAGATGATGAAAAATGATTTTAATTTTACTTAAAATTTTTGAGTCTTACTTAAAATACAAATTACATTCTATCACATTTAAATCTTACTAAAATTTACCTCAAAATACATGAAACAGACTTTAACGAATCTTTAATTGTAATTAAAATAATGTTACTGCTTCTCCTACAAAGAAAAAAAAAAGATTTTACTTTAAAAAATGAAAAATGGGAAAAAACGAGACATGTGTTTTTAAATCTTATTATGATTTCCCACTTTTTCAAAATAATTTGATTTTTGAATCGTTCTTCAGCTATTTCTATACAGTTCATAAATATGACTCAAATTGATGATAAAGCAAATTAATAAGCCCTTATTATTTATAGGGTAGTAAAGTCTGAGTAAATGTCCTCACACTCGTTTTAGAGTTCTTATGATCTTGCACTATGATAAATAAAAGTGCAAAATCTAGATAAAGTGTATATAATCTATACATCGATATAATTTATATAATTTATACTCTCAGAAATTCTCAACTAGATTGATACAAGAAAAAAATTATGTATTTAAAGATTTAAATTGAAATTCAATGGCTTTTACATCACATAATGTGATTGTAAACATTGCTTAAGCTGTGTTATTACGTATGGTTTCAATTTTTCAATGCCAAAAAGTAGTTGTAACATATTTATAGTAAGTATTCGTATAAAGTCAAAAAAAAATAAGGATTTGATACGATTTAGCTTCGATTTAAGTTGTTTTTCATTATGTTGACAGTAGTTCTAAGAATATGGCACTTGAAGTTCGTTAGTTTGCCTGATTACATTCTAATGTACACATGAATACTATTTTTTAACAAAAAATTTCAAACGTTGATATGACATTTTAAACAAAATACCTAAGGGCAGTTTATTTTAGGTTCATTGAATTTTTTAACCTATCATGATAAAATACCCTAATTAAATAAAGCTTCCTGTATTTCACTGAATTCACTTTTGCGAGGTATTATAGTTTCAACTGTTAAAAAAAATGAGTCGTAGTCGTCTGTAATGTAAGCCGTGTTCCTAATTATTGCGTCATTTTAATGATATAGTAAACAATTTACTTAAGAAGAGCGTTATATGATTTTTAACACTAAAGTTGTAAGAAGAACTTCAAGAAAAACTATTATATTTGAAAAACTTTTAAAAAGTGAATTAAATTTTCAAATTATCAGGTAAATTACTTTTACAAGCTTATCATTGTAACATAAAAATAGAAATAATTGATATCGATGGCCAGCTTTTTTATTCAGATGCACGAGCTGTACTTGTCTTTGTCCTGATCCAAAGACTTGTGATTATTTTCTTCTGAATGTTTGAACTGTACTTTTTTTCGTATAAGCCTGATGATAAAAATAAATTATTTTTTGAAAACTCATAGGACTTAAGAAAAAATACTATTTTTTAGTCAGTTGAACATAGAAATTTTTTCCTGGCTATGATATCTTTTATAAAGACGGAAACTAAAATTTAAAATCGAAACAGTGTTTTAAATGAAATAGGTGATCTTATGTTTGTTGTGCATAATAAAACATATAATTTTGTGATTTATGTTATGTGTAATAACTAGCGGCTCCTTAAGCTTTGCTCGAGACTCACTAAATGGAACACCGTATTATGTTAACAAGTAATGTGAAACATTTTCAGTTAAAAATTTTACTCCTATTTCTGACAGTTTTTAGAACAAAAATTTTCGTATTGAAAACATATTTCCTTGAAATTCATACAGTATATTTGGTAAAGTGAAAAGCTGTAAAAAGTGAAAAAAATTTTATGCTGAAAAGTACCGTGCGTTTTTTACGCCATAAGGTAATCGTTGTCCCTAAAGGCCTGTTAATTTGCAGGTTCTTTCAAGTAATCTATAAACACGGTTTTTTTTAAGCTGTAAAGATTTATAACTAACAAAAAAAATATTATTGAAAAATATTTCTTTCTCTTATCTTACAACCTTATTACCTAAAATTGTATTCATTACATGCATTTAATTTTTGGCATAGCTCAGACTTTTGTGAGCCCTAAATACTATTTTTCTTAACTTTATAAGATTGTAATATATTAATTGGTAAGGTAGTTAGATGCGTAATGACTCTGAAGAGGACCAGTAAGCTTCTTAAGTAAACTCTTTCTTGACTAAAGTTTCCAGCAAACGTGATTAATTCTTTACATCACGGTAATTTTCTCTAGCCTATTATTATAGCACCATACTGATTAGAAGCAAAACTACAACGTTTGAAGCTTTGGAGCTAGTTGTAAAGCTCTTTTCTAAACGTCTTCTGGTAAAACGTTACAGACGTTGGTGTCTAAAGTACCCTTTTTTTTGCAGACTTAGTTGTTTTGGTGATCTAAGGTGGAGAGATTGGTTTGTGATGCTTGCCCGTTGGAAGCAGTCCCATTGGCGCAAGCTTATTTTTCCTTAAGAGCTGTTAGATTCTCCCAGCGCAAACCTAGGAGAGGGTCGGTGATTCCTAGTTTAATGCTTAGGGTTGAGGGAGTAATATAAAATCGTCTGTCACTGAGGTCTCCAGCCTTGCAACGAACAACTACACTCGTGACGTCTGTGAGTGAATGAGTAACTTGGTTTAATAGTAGCCGGCTTAACATGGTTTTTTAGTCAAGGAATCGTTTTCGGAAATGGTAGTAAAAAGGTATTTGTTGGCATCGTAGTTTAAACTTAGGTTGCTTTTGAAAAAATCGATGAGATTGATGGTTGAGTGGGAATGTAAGTACTTATAATGACTCTGAAAAGGGCCAGTGCTTAACATTTTCTGTTATTCCGTATTATTATTCTTGATTATAGAGAGCCAGCTGTGGGTAGCTTGACTCTTATCCTTAGAGTCTCTGTGTACGGAGACCGGAAGGTTTGTCACTGACCAGAGAATACCTTGTCTTCAGGTCGTTCCTTGGATAACCAACCACTCATCGTTATTTAGGAAAGTGGGCCTGGAGAATACCTTCACTGTAGGTGTGCCATTGGGACGACCACTAAGAAGGCCGTTGTGGCTGCCCATACTCTTCAGGGCTGTCTTCCCTGGCTATCTTATCTGGCTTGTTTTTAAAGTAGAAGATTTTTTGACGGCACTAGGCTGGATGGGTAAATGGCAAGAAAACTTTAAAGTGTGAAAGCCAGTTGTCTTCCAACTAGACACGTCTCCTAGTATTCCACTGGAGATGTTAGCGTTCTAAAACGCGTATTTTGACATGGTACTTGGTTCTCGTGCCGATCCAAAATAAAAATTGATTTGTATTGCTTGGTCCTGTGATATCCAGCAGCATGACTAACAACTTTGTTCTTAATGTACTGCCAATGAACGACTTAGATGATGGACAACCATATGGTTCATATTATAACCACTCTTTACTATCTTAAATTGCGGGTGGCTTTAATTTTACCTGGATGTCACCCAGTGAATTCTACTGAACTTAAATGCAAAACTAGCTAATTTTAGCAAAACTTAAAGCTTAAATATCGCTATTAATATCAACTTTTTCAAGAAAAAAACTATTCTAAAACCATCTCGGAATCATCAAAAATCAGTGTGCAAAATTTCAGCAAAATTGGTTCAGTAGTTTTTACGGTTAAAGATTACAAAAGTTTTAGCAACATTACTTTATGTATTAGTAAGAACAAAATTTACATTTTGCATTGCATTTTGTTATTGTACACTACTGAATACTTGGTTTAATGAATTTTGAAAAGATTTTCGAGAACATCTAATTTGACAAAAAATGGATCCTCAAACCATTAACAAGTAATTATTAATGAGATAAATAGAATATATATCAGAATATAAATAACGAATATTATGCACCAGTCCTATAACCACAAAAAACGACAAGTCATAGAAATCTCAGGTACTATTTAATTCAACAAACATTCAAATTTTTTCTTTGAAATTTAAAACATATAATTGAAAATTAAAAAAGAAATGACGAGGTTCTTTATAATGGATCTTTATTGATACTAAAAAAGGTATAAAAAATAACAGATTTAAAAATAGGAGATTGCGGTAGCAAAGATGCTACAACTTTTGCTCCAAAATTGATCATTATTAAAGAAAATGACTTTTGATCAACCTTACCAGTCGTTAAATACGAATAAAAAACTCCAAAGCTAAATAAATGGATAAAAAATTTGTACTAATGGCAACACTGACAAGTTTTACAATAACATTAACTTATACAATCAAAAGAAGAAGGTTATTTAAAATTTTTGTTAAACATACAGAAAGACAAAAGGATTTTAGTTGAAATGTTTATGGAATGAAAGTCAGAAGACATTTTTGAACATATTTTTGGAGACTACATCAAAGAAAATAAAGATTTGTCAACTAAAATCTTATTATTAAGCTTTATTATAGATATTTACCATATTTGAAACAAAGGTTTAAGCAGATTTAGGTCAAAGAAAAAGTTTGATTCATTGATGATGCAAAATATGAAGAAATCAATAAATCTGACTAAAATTTTATATTATTTTATTCAATCGAACTTTTAAATTTAATTCTCTCTACTTTTTTGCTCCTTGGATTATAAAACACATAAAAAATTTAAGCGGTAGTCATGTTAATTAAAAATATTATGATAAATTAAGGTTGATAAGACACAATAAGATAAAACGTTAAGAAATTATATCAGTATGACATCAAAGAACAAATATCCACCTAAATATAAGAAGGTACATCACTTTTATACTAAGAATAACAATTAACTTAGATTTTACAACTTTATTTCTTATTCTTTAAAAAAAAAATTATGTATAACATTAGAACTTAAAACTATAGGTAATAAGTGTTGAGAACAAAGCTATAAGGAGATTAATTTGAATAACATTTAAAATAATTTATATTATTAAAAATATAAAATCGTAAATAAGAACATGATTAAAACGCTGCAAGTTAAAGAATAAAAAATTAAGTCTCTGTTCGAAAAAAATATTCTTTGGTGTATGTAAAATATTATAGCAAATAGTACTATTTAATTGAGATAAATGAAAGGATGTTAGAAGAATACAAGCCTTATTTCAAATGATAATTACTAATGTCAAAGATAATAAGACAAATTAAATAACGATTTTTTTTCCTCAAAACACATTTCATAAATACAGGTAAGCACAAATTTTTTAAAAATATAAATTTGTACTGATATTTATTATTTTTATATAACAAATTTAATTACCTTAAAAATAATCTTTCTAGACAGTTGCAACTGAACCTCAGTTTCAATAAAATTTTATCAACAAAGGTTATAAGTTAAAAATTTTTCAAATTTTTCAAAACTCACTTACACTAAAAATTTTAATTTGTCTAAAAAAATTAAAAACTTGGAGCTTATATTTTCTTGACTCTTAATAATAAACAAGGGTACATCAGTAACTGGAACTTATTGAAAACATTATTTTCTAAAGACAACCATCAACTAATCTTAGAACACAGTGCAGAGGAGATACAACTAATAAAAAATGCCTATTTTGAATAAATTATTGTCAATATACAAAAGCTTTATTTGGGAAAGCATGTACATATTTATATTTTTAATTCACTGTTTTAAAAATTTGTAATGTACATTTATAATAATAAACGGTGAAGTATTTTTAAATAACATATATAAACATTTCTTTCTTCTATTCATTATAATATAAAATTCAAAATATTAAACGATATGAATACTAAAACAGTTTAAAATACTTTTAATTGTGTTAATACTGACGTAGAATGAATATTTTACTAATAATATCCAACTTAAATTTTCTCTTTAATTAAACTTATTTTTTATGTACTATATGTATAGAAATCTTATAAATGTATACTATTCTGGCTCAGCCCCCCTGGACGCTCCGCACTTACCCGCCAAACTTTTGAATTGGTTACATACTTCACTATTAAATAAATGATATTGTGGAGCTGAAGAGTAACGGACAGTGGCCGAGGAAGGCTAAAACTGTTAAACTTGGTAGAAATAAAACGGAAATTTAATTTAATATCAAGTTGTTTCTTGGAGTCCTATAAGAGAGACATATACCAGCAGTATGAAATAATACTTCACAAACACATGCTGCTCTGATTATTAATTTTTTGATTCTCAGCGTTGGCCACAATGGTCAAAAGTTTGCTGCCAACCACAACCAACAGAACGCTTTTTCATCAGAACTTTCACCAGCCTGCCTGTGAACTATCGCTGATGTACATATTTTTATATATCTATAGACAGCTCATAGGGATAATTAACTGTTTAGCCAGTGGTGGCAGTGATAAAAAAGAGCTCTAAAGGTTGCGATTAGCAGCTTACTTTTGACCAGTGTTAGTAAAGGAGAATATGATTTTGCATTTTTGTCACTAGGACCTATACATAGCTACAGATCGTAGTGAGAAAAACGCAAAAGCTGAATAGAAAGAGGAAAAAAGCCAGTGATTCTCCCCAAATGTGACTGGCAAACTTGCGGGAAATTCAATTTAGCTATATGGAGCAACACGCAAATCCCCAGATAGCTCGACATAATTTAATGTACAATAACTTAATAAACTAATCCTAAGCTGTTTAACCCAATATACCAACGGGTCAATAAGCAGCCTCATGAGTTTAAACAAATAATAAAATTGATTAATTACCAAAGCAAGCACCAATAGCCACACGACCCGCAGCGCTTACTGAATGCTTTAATTATTTGTAATTAATAAAATAAAAACGCAAGCGCCTATCCCCACACAACCTGAGGCACTTACTAGTCGTTTTAATTATTTATGATTATTTGAATAATAATGCAATTACCAATCCCCATAAAACCCGAGAAACTTACTAGTCGTTTAAATTATTTACAATTAACAAAATAATAACAAAAGCGCCAATCCCTATACAACCCGGGGTGCATACTGGTCACTTACTTAATTTACTATAAATAACATAATTACGCAATCGCCAATCTCAACACGACCAGAGGTGCTTACCAGTTATTTTAATTATTTATGATGAATAAAATAATAACACAAGGGCCTATCTCTACACAACACGGGGCGCTTTCTGGTCTCTTACATGATTTACGATGAATAAAATGATAGTTATTACATTTATTGTAATTATTGTATACATCGTATTTTGTCGTGATTATATTTATTATATTAATAATTTATGCGTTTAGTAAGTGCCTCGGATCATGTGGGGATAGGCACTTGCGTTATTATTTTATTAATCATAAATAATTAAAACGACCAGTACGTGCCTTGTATTGTGTGGGGATTGGCGATTGCATTATTATTTTATGTATAGTAAATTCAGTAACTGACCAGTAAGCGCCCCGGGTTGTGTGGTGATAGGCGCTTGCGTTATTATTTCATTAATCATAAATAATAAAAACGACCAGTAAGCGCCGTGGGTTGTGTGGAGATAGGCACTTGTGTTATTATTTTATTAATCATAAATACTCAAAGCAACCAGTAAGTGCCCCGGGTCGTGTGGCTATTGGCGCTTGCTTTGTTAATTAATAAATTTTATTATTTGTTTAAACTCATGAGGCTGCTTATTGGCTCATATTGGGCTATTGTGTTAAAAATCTCGGGATTAGTTTATTAAGTTATTATGCATGAGATTGTCTCGAGTTATCTGGGGATTTGCATCTTGCTCTATATAGCCAAATTAAATTTTCCACAAGTTTGCCTGTCCAATTTTGGGAGAACTACCGGCTTCCTTACTCCTCCTGTTTAGCTTTTGCATTTTTCTCACTAGGATACAAGACTATATATAGGTCCTAGTGACAAAAATACAAAATCATATCCTCCTCACCCATTACTGCTTTTGACCATCGTGGCCAACGCTGTTGATTCTCTCTCATTGTGGATTATACCTCAACACTACTGAACTCTCCTTTCCTGCTTAGTTATGGATGTTAGAGCGTGATCGTGTACTTTTAATAAAATGGAGGTGAGGAGACTTTCTTCTTTTTCTGCTGTGACTCTGACTACTTCCGCCATATGTGACCGTAGCCTTAAATACGCAGTTTGCAGAGAACTCTTATAAACATTATTGTAATGTTAATATGATTGACATTTTAATGGAAAAATTCAAATAAATATTATCATCTGATTCATTAACACCTTTATAAGTTGCATTATGGATGCTGTTATAAGTTTTAGTTTCTTCATTTAATTTCCTTAAAAACTTATTGTTTAAAAAAAGTATATTTAATATGTTAACTTAGTCTGACGTTATTACTAAAACAGTTGCTGTAATAACCAAAAATTTTGATACAGACATTATCTGTTGTCCAGGATTAAGGAATGTTAAATGTTCCTCTGTCCCCTTCTCCAATTCTTAACAATAATTTTAAAAATTCCTTACCAATACAGCAAATATTATTTTGTCATGGAGTTTTAAAGCAGTTCCATAAAAATAATGATTTCATAGTTTTTTCTATTATCATAGTTGTATTACTATTTCTTATCACTGGAAAGATTCGTTAAAAATCTTTTCCTAATACTTATAATTTATTACCAAAGCAAAGTCTTGTATTACACAAGTCTCTCAACGTCCTATCAACGATTCCTGGAGCTTTTTTGGAACATAGAAGCCTTATCCCATAGAACTAAACTAACTTTCCTGAATTTTTTTTTTTAGTTACAAATTCTAAGAATACCCTATTAATTTCATCTAAGTCTATACGCAAACGGAAAGTTCTATAACTAGTTATATCTTTTGGTAGTTATACAAGTGCATTTCCTGTCCAAGCCATTGACAAAACATTTTTACCTCTATAAAAAAAAAGTAATAAAAAAGTGTCTTATATAAGTAGATTATTGTGGATCTTCCCAGACCATGTATGGAAGATACTTTTTTTAAATAAACGTTAATTAAAACAAGGTACATTAGTAATTTTAATTCGAAATTTAAGCATAGAAGAAGGATTATGTAACGGCACACAATTGTGAATGACCTAATTGTTGAAGTCTAACATAGAAGGCAAAATAGTGACGGGAGAGAAAATTGGTAATAAAGTGTTTATTCCAAGAATTACACTTAATACTAGAAATACTTAATCATAACTTCTTATTTCACATAAAAAATAATTCCTATTAGTTGTTGCATTTACTATGACTATAAGCGAGTCTCAAGGTTACAGTTTTGATAATGTGGGATAATACTTAAAAAACCTTTATTTTCTCATGGTCAATTGTACGTGATTTTATCAAAATGCAAGAATAAAAATTAAATTTTTAATTAAATCGATGGAGAATACATTTAAGATATTAAAAATATAGCTTGGAAGAAATTTTTTGATTATAAGTAGTAATGTGTCTAATAATTACAACATGATTTGAATATTCTTAGATTTATGGACAAAATTTTTTCTTAACAATACAATTCATAAATGTATATTGTGTTGTTTCCATAAATCTATTGTATCAATTTCAATATTAATTTGAAATAGAATGTAAATAGAACTAAGCCTTCCTTGTTTAAAAGGGCTTTATATGTTGACTCTTAGAATAAGTCATCTTAATGCGAAACGTCCAAAGTTTGTATTAATAATAAACTAAATGTAATTTAAATTAATGTTTGTATTGGTGTAATTAACTCATACACTTAATAATAAAATACATAAAAAATAAATATTTCACACATAGCTTATCAGAAATGCTGACAAAAAAAAGCTTAGCGTACCAAAAACTTCATACATACAAATAAATTAAAATACATAAAAGCTGTTCAGTGGCCGTACTCTTACTTGTATATATGAAATGGTCAATAATTATTTGTACGTACAACGTCCATCTATTTGCCTCCTAGGCAGTGTGGAGAAATAGATGAAAAAAAAAAAAGTAAGAAACAAAACATGTTCTTATTAGTTAACATTCTTCACAAATAAGCATTTTTACAGTACAAAAATATCCAGAACGTATTATTTTTATGATTCATTGAATTACTTTTTTATTAAAAGAAATTATAGAGTAGCGTATAAATAAATAAATAATTATTTAACCACTAATATAAATAGTATTATATCGTAGAACGTTGCTTAGCATGGCCTACACGGATAATGTAGAGTATAACAGTTAACCTTATCATTTAATGCAGAATAATAATGATGCTTTGCACAACAACCCCCTCTAAATAAATTATGTTTTTAAATCTCTTCTTGGCGACAACATAAATAATGGCAATAAGGTAGTTTTTTCTAAAGTAATTCAATAACGAAGCATATTAAAAATAAGTGATTATTCCATGTACAACTCGTGGACGTCTTTATACACATCAAGGTCCAAGAAATAGGGTATGATCCAAGTTCTCCAAAAGTAGTGTGGGGGTTGGAGGAGGAGGCTGTTGGGGGTTACGAAAAAATGCGTGGAGGAGCTGTAGACAGCGTAGGCTGTAGGGGGCTTCAGAAAAAACTGCGATGTGTCAAACTAAGGGAAAAAATGGTGGGTTTTTACCTTATTTTGTGCGGAAGTAAGTGGTAAATGGAGGTCTGTAGGGATCTGTAGGGGTCTGTAGGGGAGCTGTGGGGGGTCGTGTGGAATGCCCCACAGAGTTCACTATATAATGTACGAATGTGTGTGTGTGTGTGTGTGTGAGTGAGTGAGTGAGTGAGTGAGTGAGTGAGTATGTGTGTGTAGTTCTGGAGAAGTGAAAACGCAAAGCTGAGAAATTGCCGAAAATTTCAGGGGTAATTTCAAGACCTCAAAAACTCTAAAAAAACAAGATCATATTGAAGACAAGTGAGAAATTAGGAAGAAGCTTGTGAAGTACCAATTACATTAATAGCCATAGCCCAGACCATTGCAAAATTTTTAGGGGTAACCACTCAAAGTTTTGAGACCCAGTAGCAGTACCTCTGAGAAAGGATATTTTTGATGTTTTTGGTATTGATAGATACATTTTTTTCAAAGTCGTCAGAGAACCTGTAGAAGTCCTGAAATTGCATTTCTCAATTAAGCAACTAGAAATTCAGAAACATTTAGTACTGTTTAACAAGAACTGCTAAGCAATTGTCATATCACTGTATGATTAACTCCATAGCCTTTGAAATTATGTTGCATTTTTGTACATGGTTATTGATAACCTTAGCGTTTAAAACGACATGAGCCTAGAGGAATTAACTTCACAGCTTGCAACCTTCAGCTTACGCCATTAAGTAGTACTCCTTATTAATGTCATAAACGATATGAGCATGACTTGCCAACAGGTTTAGTCTCGAAGCCGTTAAGAAAAAAAATTGACAGGCATAGAGTCTTACAAAGCCCTAGCGCAACCCACGCACATTTAAGGTAACTTAAACTATTTTTATCATAACGTTATCTTGCAATAAAATCAATAAAAATGCAGGAAAACCGAAGAGCTAGTGGTGTGACTACAGCAGAAAATTAATCGGACCACCATTCTGATAACAAGGCACCCTTGAATAACCTTATCAATCCAGACAATGGTACCATGGAAGCTGGTACTCAGGTCGCAATAAACATCGTTCAAAAAGGTATAAGTCAGCAGAGAGCCTTAATTAAGCTATCCCATCCCAAGACTTCTACGCCTAAGAAGGGCAACCCAACTCAAGTCCATACAGAAAATTTATAGCCGCTTGACACAGTAGTAAGTAAAACAGTAAGTATGGCGTGAAAAATTACTTTACATGACTATTTAAAGTTGATTCCAGAATTAGGTAGTAATAATAAACTATTAGGCATGTTTTTGGAGAGCTGCAATTAAGAAAAAAGCATGATGAACGCAGCAGACAAAGTTAATTTTACAAAACTGATTAGGTTTAAGTTACTTAAAGAAGTATGACCTACTATACGAAGTATAACCTTCAAAAATATAAAGGAACTAAAACATAACAATGTAGATATTAACGCTATCACGGAAACGATTCAATAACTCCTCGGAGGGTAACAAATTCAAAAAATTAGAGAAAAAAGTGCTTAGTTATGCTTACAAAATATGTAATTTTCAAAAGCAAATACTTGAAATTAGAAGGCAGAAGGACAATGAAGTAGTTCTGTCCACATATATCACCTTCTTACAGCTAGGAAATAAAAAAATTCTTTGATAACAAACTTTATCAAGAAGTTTAAGTAAAATTAGGCCACTGTACAAAAAATTTTGTCTAAAAAACTTTCCTTTCCCCAACATAACATTTATCTTTGATCAAGTCCAGAAATCTAAGCACTGTACAGTGATAGATTGTCCGCCAAACTTTCATCAAGTTATAATGCATCCTGACGACGCTCACAAAACTGCACTTTTAATACTCAATGAACATTATAAGCTTATTAGAATGCTTTTTGACTAACATAAAGCATCAGTAGAGTATCAAACCAGTATGACGTAAGCGCTTTTTAGATTAAATAGTAAGGGTGTATTTGCATACATGAATGATACAGTTATATGCTTGAAAACTTTTCAAGACTATGAGCATCTTGTTAAAAGTGGCCTTTAGGGGTGGGCAACTTTGAACAAGGAGGGTGTAGTTAAACGCAACTGCTGTCACTTTGGGAGAGCCAAGTCGTCCCTTCGTGGATAAACAATGAGGGTGGTATCGCCCTGACGTCGTAGGTGCAGTGGGTACGCTGGCTTCGTCAAATTTTAGAGCGTTGAAGGAGGGTAATGTCAGAGCAGTAATCCTTAACGACCTAGTTGACCTTACTGGGGTTTTCGATGTCACCTTGAAGATCGTCCCGATGTTAAGAGATTTCTAGGTCTTGAACCTTCCTCACCGTTTATGGGCTAGCAGCCGTCGACAAGGTAGTGGACGTTGCAACCTTCGGAGAGAGGAGGCACTTGTATTGAGGGTGCCCCGAGTAGACTTATGGAGAGTCGTCGATGGTCGAGCAGAGGTCCTCTCAGTCCGAGTATGTTTTCGTCGTCAGAGTGGCTCATGTATATATATATATATATATATATATATATATATATATATATATATATACTTATGAGGCGTGAGAGAGAGAGGAGGAGCGTATGGCGAGGTTTAAAGAAAGTAATAGAGTGGTTTAGTGTACAGTGATTTTTATTGAACATGTACTTTTTCTACTACCACTGCTTCATATATTTTAATTATAAAAAGTGAGTGATTCATGCATTGCACGTATATGCATGATCTGAGGCGATGATCGATGGTCGTCACACAGTCCTTCTTATATACTTTACATTGCCTTTTTACTTGCGATGTTAACTAAAGACTAGTAGTTGCCAGCTAGCGAGCCACCTATTTCAAAATTAAAATTTATGTAAAACGATCGAATTTAAAGAAAAATGATTATTTTAATATATAATAATTATTTAAATAATACCCCAGATGGTAACAATCTCTTCGACCTAGTAATGGAAAGACTAAGAAAAACTAATTGAGAACTGGAACCCAGTAAATGTAAGTTTATGCAAAAGTAGTTGTATATTGTGGCTACATATTTAGTGATAAAAGATGACTCCAAGAGAATGGAAGCTACCAAATATGCCCTTCCCTGAAAAATCTCAAGAAAGTTAGACAATTTTTGGGATTCACAAAATATCTTTCAGGTTTTATTCAACATTTTATAAAAATAACTAAGCTTCTAGGCAAGCTCCTCCAAGATAATGAGAGCTTCCATTGGAAAAACAAAAAGTAACATGCTTTCTAAGGGCTCTAAAGCTCATCTACTCTGAGACAAAATAATACTTAAATTTAAAATTTTTTGTTTATTAAGCACTGGTCAATGCATCGACCAAGACAAAAGCATTACGTACTGGAACGTTTTTCTCAAAACTAATTGCAATTTTACGATGTACGATATTTTTTTTGAAAGACTAACTAATAATCGTACAAAAGACTGCAAACTTACAAGGAGAAGCCAACTACTCTTTTGAATTAGAAGACTTGACATTCGCTTTTGCTAAGAAGAAGACAGACTGAATATGCGGCTACAGCGTAGCTTAGATCGAGAACTCTGAAATCCTTTTATTTGAAACACAAAAAGGACAGACTGTTACAACAAAGGATTTTGAAGATCTTAAAAATATAGATTTGTTTGCATATTTAAACTTCAAATTTGTTCATGCTGAGATACGCATCTTGCCAGAGCCAACATATTCTCTGACCAGTTGGTCTGTATTAACATAGAAGGGTCTGGCTACATGGCTACCATTACAACTTTAATCTCCCTCCCCTGACTCACACTTATCGCCCCTTATTTTTACTTGTACACTTAACAAAGGGTTTTGTTTACTGGTCAAGATTTTTTTGCGAAGTTAATTTGATTATCTTGGCGTTCTTTAAATTGTTTAAGATTAAATTTTATGTTAAGTTTATATCATGGGTCTAGTTTGTTTTGACAAGCCTTCTTTTCAAATTTCTTAGAAATGTGTCATGATATAAAAAGAACTAAAAAAAAAAAATTCATGTAACAAAATAATAATTTATTTTGACGAAGTTGTCCATTGTAAACTTATAAATTGTCAATTATTTCGTCAATTACTTCTTCTGAATCATGTTCCTTTAGATGATTAATAAAATTTTCTTCAAAAACCTACTTATTTACAAGTATACGTTCATGTATGCTCAGGGTAAGTGACTTATGTAGTTCTTACATAAGATATACGCTTATACTATAGTATGATCATGTGGACATATGCATAACTACTCATTTGTTCCCATAATTACCCTTCTCCTGTACATCTAACTTTCAGCAAAATTAACCTTTCGTAAAGATATGTAAACGTAAAAGTTATGAGATGCTCTTGTTCAACGTAAGATCTTATGCTGCTCAAAAAGAAGAAAACTTAATTCACATGAATATATATTTAAAGCTGAGAATAAGACCTCTGGTTTTGAATGTCGAGTGGAAAAATTAACGAACCCACTATTAAAGACATTGCTCCTTAATAATACCTCAAAACCCTTCTTTACGCTAGAATAAAATTTATTTAGCTATGGTACTCATCATGAAACAAGACCACTACCAATATATCACCATAAGGTGATTTATGAGCTGTTACCTCAAAAAGTATCAAAAATAGCAATTCAGATATTCCTGAAAGCTAGGTCATAGATTATTATTGAACTCTTATTAAAACTTAAGATTACAATAATCAAAGTTTTGTTAAACGTAAGATCAAGTAATTCTCAGCTATAAAATATGGCAAATAAAACATTTTTATGTGGTTAAGAGTTCACTAGGTGATCCTAGAATTCTAAAAAAATTACAGAAAACTATTGTTATAACTTAACGTAAAAATAGTCAAAGATTTCACTTCTAATAAAATCGACCAAACCCAACCTGAAATTAAGGTTAATTGAGTGATATCACGCTATTATAAGTTCACCGAGTGTTCCGGGAAACCAGGAAACAGATTAAAGTTAAACTGTTATTGTTACTTCACGTAACGATAGTCAAATATTTGAATTTACATATAATTGACAATCACTAACCTTTAAAGTATGGCTAATAAATCTGCTGTTTGTTGCTCTGAGTCCACGGGGACTGCACCATCATGGTTTATTTTAATACATTAATTTGTCGTTCACTTTCATGCACTACGTTAATACTGTAATAAATTTTTAACATTTAAGATTTTGTATAAAAAATTAAAATAGTTTTCAACAATTTTTTCAAGTATGCTTTGATTTAATAATCTAAAAAATGTAAGTAAAATATTTCCAAGTTTTAGAAAGTAATTTTTTAGTTTCTTATAGTTAGCTGAATATTGGATACATTAATGTTGTAGAAAAAATTAATAAGATTCTTAGATACTTTCGATCAGCTTGGAAGAAAAAAAAGTAAATATAATGCTGAGCATATTAATTTTTAGCCCTAACTATGTGCAAACGTATGATACGGGGTATTTTATTTAGATGTATCACCGTTAATATTTTATCACAAAAGCTTTGAATCTGAAGCTGACCTTAAAAAAAGTAACTAGGCTTAAAAAGGGTCACCTGACTGTAGTATGATACTTGGCTTGAGCTTTAGTCTGGCTCCTGTTGTTATTAATCATCTCTACATTGGAGCAATTGATATTTATTAAAGTACCTGATTTTACTTAAAACTTTAACAAAAAAATTTGATCGATGATTTTCATATGAAATGTCTGTTTTTTAAAATAAAAATAAATAAAGTTTGTTTTTTTGCACTGTTTATAAAAATTAGTTGATTTTGTATCTTACAACTACGCATTGCATAAGAAATAAGAGAAAATATTTTTATCAAAATTCGATGTTGCATTCAATTTTTTAATAAAAATTGAGTTTCTCTATGAAATAAACGTGTAAACTATAAGACCAAACCCTGGGATTAGACCAAAGACTTGATCATACAGTCATATCGTCCCTTTCAAGCCCAACGACTTTTTTTAGAGACATTTTTAGTAAGAGGCTCTCCTGAAAAAATGTTAACACTTGTTTATTAAAACATCATACCCTGTACATTTTTTTTTTATTTGCAAACTTTTTTTAATAAAGGTTTGATTCATGAAATGAATAGTTTTTCTTATAAGAATTGAAAGATCTTCAATCACCAATGAACATGTGTTGAAACTGACACTGCACTACAATAATATTTTATGCTGTTAGCGTTGTAGCAGTAATTTAATATTATGCTACGTTTAAGAATTAGTATACGTATGTGACTTAAGATGTCAGCAATCTTTTTTTTTAGATTAACAGTTCGTATTTATTGCTATACAATAAAAATATGATTCAAAATATAAAAGTAATGTATTGTTTGAGCTTAGGATAATAGTTACATAGGATAACTTGCTCAGTTTATACGTTTACTTTTTAATAAGGGAATATTTAGTCAACCTGATCAAATAAGTTTATGTGACACATAATTTTTTTCATAATATCCGTAGCACTGACAATATAAGTGCATAACAAAGTTAGTGATAAAAATATATTGTAATAAATGACGATGTTTAAAGGAGTATTGCGTTGTTAGAACGAAATAAATATGCATATTCCTTCATTGTTACATAA
Organism: Copidosoma floridanum; assembly: GCF_036245765.1. NCBI lineage: Eukaryota > Metazoa > Arthropoda > Insecta > Hymenoptera > Encyrtidae > Copidosoma > Copidosoma floridanum. The sequence goes on along the minus strand of NW_028321904.1, from coordinate 6,176,704 downwards.
ATGATTTCATGTGTCACTTTTGAAAATATCTGAGATGACAATGATATACGCTGAATGGTATTTTTACAATATTCGGTGAGATGTTCATACGGGGTAAAAGTTAAGATCTTTATCTAGAAATTTGAAGCCAAGATTTTATTTTCTTTTACCAGCAGCAAAGATTCACAATGATTGTTGTAAATATACTCGTACCAATGATCTAAGCATAATTTTTTTGTGAAGCCATTGATGATGAGGATCAATGCAATGCTGACGTCTTTAATCTAACACAAAATTTTAATAATAATGTTATTATCTTAGACTCAACTATTCCACGACCTGATACAGAAATTAAATTGAAAGCAACGATTTTTTACATAAAAGAGAAAATTTAAAGCTTACTGATAAGAGATCTGTAAAAAATCAGTATTGTTACAATAGATTCTTAATCACGGTTAGCGAAAAAAATTAAAACAGATTTTAGTTGTAGCAAGGCCCTAACATTATAGTCTAAAGGCCTTAGAAAATATAAGGGTGTATTGCGTAAATGTAATCGCTTAGCAGAAACCAGAACTTTCGAAAAAACAATCATTTAAGTTACAAATTTTTACGACAATGATAAAAATAGTAAGATAATGTCTTTCAGGCAAGTTGTAATATCAGAAAAAAAGTAATTGGAGTCATGAGTTACTTTGAAAAAGACTTTGATGTAAAGGTTTAGGAGGATAACGATTAAGTAGTCCGTATAAAAAAAGTTCTCGTTAGTATTCAATCAGTTTCAGTTATTTTGCTCAACATTGGCCTTAATATGGTGTTTCAGTAGGCTCAAGTAACACACATGCTATACTGTGTTCATTTTTAATATCTATCTAAATTGTAAACATCTTTTGAATATAATAGTTACTTCAGAATTAACAGATAATTCCAACACTAAAGTTTATTACTACAAAAACTGCTTGAAGCTGATGACTATCCTTAAACTATGCCTGACATAAGATTCAGTAGCTTAATAAAAACACGTTGTTTGACATTGCTCACAAGAGTTTCACCAACGAAGAAATTGTAAGAAGAACTAAAAAAAAGATTACTGTTTTGAAAATTGCAGCGTTATCGCAAAAAAATTTTTTGAATACAAAAAAAAATAAATTACATGGTATAGAAGTATTTGTGTCGTTAGATTTCTTTAAAAATTATACATACTTTGTTCAGGATGCCTTACAAAAGTTTGATTTAAGTATTACTCAATGCTTAGTTTTCTCTGTACCTCACTATAACAAGAATTTATAGTTAAAATAACAAAGCTTTATATTTTTGTCAAACAATGTCTAACGTACTGTTAACATACTGTTATTACAAACATTAATATTACAAATCACTTTATTTTTAATAAAAAAAAAAAAGATATTTAGGTAGTTATGCCGTATTTAGCTCAGATCCATTTAAAACACTCTTTAAAAACAAGTTGGTTTCAAAATTTTTTCATGGTGTTAATAGTGTACGTAACATTAGTAACAGTTATCTTAAGCGATGCAACTACAAAGTTTGCTGGTCAAAAGTTATACGAAATTTTATAAAAGTATGTTTCCATCGACTTTGGGAAAATGTTATCTCTTTACAACTCGTGTAGCTAAACTTCTACAAAAGTTCAAGTGTTCTCACTGAGCTCAAACAGAAGCTGGGATTAAGCTTTATCAACTGAAAAAAGCTTTGTTCGATTGAGTGCCTCCACTTTAATGTTACAGCAATTTTATTGAGAGAGTAAGCATCGCTTATTATGTCATTTTGGCTCAAAGTTTACTATTTTTTATACAATCGTTATAACTTGTCACTGGGGTATAAAATTGAATGATTTTTGTTTTAATTATTTAAACTATATTTTTGCTTTTATTAAGGCAAAGATAAAGCCATCTAATAGAGAACACGACTTGGCTACCAATGCTGGAAGCAGCACCATGGTTTCTTCATTCATGTAGCGAAAATAGGCCATTTAGCTCCCAAAACATGTCACTCGTCTTTTAACAAAACAATGATAAAACAAAGCGTAATGGGTCTCGAAACCTCTGACAGAAACGAAGCTGCCCTATATAAGTGGCAGCAAAACATTATCTGACATCAATTGTACCAATAATGTTTGTAGATACACACACACATATACATGCCAAAGCGTACGCGATCGCCCACACACTAACCCACCTACATACTCCTACACGTATTTGGGTAATTCTTTCGTCACTCGCTCAGATCAACTTAAAAAATTGTTCAAAAAGAAGTTGCTTAAAAAAAATTCTTTTATAGTATTTTTACTGTACACAACATTAGTAACAAATATCTAAACGGATGCAACTACAATATTAACTAGTCAAAAGTTATACGAAATTTTAAAAAGTTAGTTTTCATCGATTTTTGAATAACTGTATCTCTTTCTAACACGTGTAGCTAAGCTTCTTCAACAGTTTGATTGTTCTTGCTGGGCTTAAATAAAAGCTTGGGTCAAGACCTATCGATTGAAGAAAACTTTTATTCGATTTTGTGCCTCCATTCAAAAGTGACAGCTAAAATAAGAGCGTAAAAATCACTAATAATGTGATTTTGGCTAAAATTCAGTATTTTTTATGAAAGCACTATAACTTTTTATTCGGGGCATAAAATTCAAAGATTTGTGTTTTAATCATTACAACTATATTTTTGTTTTCATGTAAGCCCAGTTAAAGCCACCTAAGAAAGTGCAACACTCGGCTACCAACGTTGGAAGTAGCACCACCATTTTTGCATTTATGTAGCGAAAAGAGGCCAATTTGACGAAACCTCGAGACACATGTCTCTTTTTTTAGCCCAGCAGTAATGAAAAAAACGTTTGGCTGGAATCAATTGCTCTAAAACAACAAAAATGGCACTTTGAAGTGGGGTGGGATCAGATTGGATAAATTCAGAATGGAATTTTTAAGGTTTGTAGTGCTTACACGCCTTATCGACGTACTATAACAACTTGTCTACCCAAACTTTATTTACAAGCCTTAAATAAAATAAAAAACTGCAGTTTTCGTATATGCACAAGCACACTAAGTGGTTGCTTTATAAAAGGTGAAAGAAAAGAAAATATTTGTATGCGCAAAACACGCAAAAAAGAGCTTGACTATTTAAGAGGTAACAACTTTTAACACTACTGTCGTAAGGATATGTGTATTTGAATTATGTACTTAAAGAAATCACTCTTAATGAGCATTTTCAACCAAAAAAAAATTTTTTCTAACTGTTTTTTATTAAAACCACGATTCTGGTAGAAATACATAGACAAAATAAATGCAGTGAAAACTCACTCGTCTTTGTCGATTTTTAGTTTGACTAAAAAACAAATTGTATCTTTAATAGCTATAGTATATTTATACTGTTCGCACATACACTTGATAGATAAGCCTAATTTTTTTACCGCTAAATGCTTTCATGAGTTAAATTGAGTTTTGGACATGGGGAGCAATAGAAAATACAACTCTAAATGATTGATTTTTCCAACGAAAGGGTTATAATATCAGTGTTGGATAATATGTCAAGTAAAGTCCACAATAATTTATCCAGTACCGTTTTCAAAGTTTTCGATTTTATTATGGCATGCAAATATGAGTACTGGACACGATCTGAGTAAGTTATAGCAGAAATAACCGTACATAGATATGAACACAGAATATTTAAAAGAACTTGAGGAGCAGAAACCGGCGTGTAGAGCAGCTTTTTCTGAGTTAAAATCCGTGTACAGAACAATTTTTTGACAATTATTCGTTGAGTAAATGGATTTACAAATGTACTTAATTTCAGCGTGTTTTAAACAAAATTTCAATGGCATGGGCTGCTATGAAGTGCATTGTCATCGATCACAGCAACATAGCAACGAACCAGTAGGTCAGTAAGCAAAATCTGAAGAGATAACCTCGTGGGCAAAAGATGGTGCTCAGATGTGATGACATAAGTAGAAACAAGTAGCTATAAAGCTATTAGAAAGAGGTGAATGCCTAAGTATTAGAGGCGTAAAAAAGATAAATAACTGTACAAAAAAGGTTGTTTTGTTTAGCCAAGATGTTTTGGTCAAATTATTTTTATTATAATCACTACATAAAATAAAATTAATAATAATGATGATGATGACGATAACAAACATGATGATCAACAGGATCACAGCAGTAAAAGCACAATTACAAACAATAATAAAAATAATACAAATAACAATTTAAAAAATACTTTCATTGACAACAATTAATTAATAAACTTAAGTGTTTATCAGTCTGTACTTGTGACGCACTTAAGTGACAATTGTGCTGCGGTACATCGGCTGCATTTGGGCGGCATGTTAGTAGCTTTACTCAGAAGGCAGGACATTGACAGCACTTGGGTGGTTTTTAAGCAGTACTTAAGTAGCAGTACTTTGGCGATACTACGGTGGTACTTGCATGGCAGCACTTGGGCGATACTTGGGTGGCACTTGCGCAGTGGCACTTGGCTGGTAATTGAGTGGCACTTTAAATGCCCCTGGGCAGTACTTGAGCTGCATTTAAGCCACGACACTTGATCGGTTCATTAGTAGTACAATGGTGTCACTTAGGTTAAACTTGAGCAGCGGTACTTAGGTGATACTTGGGTGGCATTTAAGCAGCGGCACTTGAACGGCACTTCAGTAGCTTTTTTGCAGCACTTAGGTGCCATTTAAGCAGTGGCACTTAAGCGGTACTTAAGCAGTTCTTTGGCAGCTTTTCTGCGGTATTTGGTGGCATTGAAACATCGGTACTGAACCGTTACTTAAGTGGTACTCAACAAAAATTATGGTTACATTCCTTTAACAGTACTTGGGTGGTACTTAAGTGGTACTTTGGTGTTACTGATACGGTATTTGGCTGTATTTAAACATTGGCATGTGGGCAGTACCGAAGCAGTACTTCAGAGGCATTGAAGCAGTGGCGCTTGGGTTGCACTTCAGTGGTACATTGGCAGTACACTAAAGGCAATCTTGCAGTACTTGGGCATTGAAGCAGTGGCAATAGCGGTTCATTTGGCGGTACTTAATGGCATTCAAGCAGTGGCACTTTGGCAGCATTTTGGTGGTACTTTGACGGTACTTGGGTAGCACTTGGTGGCACTTAAATATCGGCACGTTATTTCATCAGCACTTAGGTGGTTGGGGGGCATTAAGGCAGCGACACCTGGGCAGCGCTTTGCCAGTACTTGACACTATTAAAACAGCAGCACTTGAGCAGTAGTCAAGCAGTACTTCAGCGGAACTTAAGCGTTACTTTTAAGGCAATTGGAAAGTACTTACGAGGCATTCAAGTAGCAGCACTTGGGTGGCACTTTAGCATTACTTAGCAGCATTTAAATACCGGCACTTAAGCAGTACTTAAGCGATACTTTAGCAGCACTTGGAAGATGCTTGGACAGCCCTTAAACAGAGGAACTTGAGCGGCATTTCTGTGATACTTTAGTGGGACTTGGGCAGTACTTAGGTGGAGTCAAGGTAGCGGTCCTTTAGCAGCACTTGGGCGGTACTGAGGCAGTTCTTTGGAGGCACATATGTGGTTTTTTGCGGCATTCAAATAGCATCACGTAGGTGGTACTTCAATGGCACTTGGGTGGTATTTAAGCAGCATTTAAGAAGCAGCTCTTGGGTGTCATTTCTGTGGCATTTATGTGTTACTTTGGTGAGATTTAGCTTCGGTACTTTGGGCAGCACCTGGGTGGTACTTAAGCGATACTTCAGCAGAATTTGGGCAGAATTTGGTGCCATTTAAACTTTCACACATGAGCGGTACTTAAGAAGTAGTTCAGTGGTACTTGGGCGGGACTTGGGCAGAATTTAAGCTGTGGGACTTGGTTGGTTCTTTAGTAATACTATGTCAGCACTTAGGTGGCATTTAAACAGTGGCAATCGGGTGATTCTTAAGTGGTACTTTGGCAGAACCTGGGTAGTACTCAAGCAGTTCTTAGATTCTACTTGGGTGGTACTTGGGCAGCATTTTGTTAGTAGCACTTGAACAGTACCGTCGGTTAAGTGCAACCCATTAACAAACCAAGTCTAATTAGAGGGCTGATTCAATGCCACTACTTAAGTACCACCCGAGTACCACCTAAGTGCTGCTGCTTAATTATCGCCAAAAAACTGCTTACAGACCGTTTAAGTGCCGTGAATAAAATGCTGCTTAATTACCGTGCAATCACTGCCCCAATTCTACCTAAGTACCTCTCACATACTGCTAAGGTACCAGATAAATTACGCTATAGTACCACTGCTAAAGTGCTGCTCGAGGATCACCCAAGTGCCATCAAAGTATTACCACTAAAGTGCTGCCAAAGTTGTGTCTTAATACCGCATAAGTAACACCTAAGTACTACGCACGAGCTGCCAAAGTACAGCCAAAGTGCCACCCAAGTGGAACTACTTAAATGCTGTCCAAATAACACCCAAGTGCCGCTAAAGTACAGTGCAAGTATTGCCCAAGTACGACTGTTAAAATGTCACAGAGTACTGCCCAACTGTGCTAAAGTACCGCAGAAACGCAGCAGCTTAAATTATGCTTAAATACCGCCTGACAACCGCTTGAGTACCGTCCAAGAACGACTGCTTTAAAACCACGAAGATGCCACTAAAGTACCACTTAAGTATCACCTAAGTGCCACTGTTTAAACATTGCCAAGTACAAAAAAACTGCCAGAGAAGTACCACCAAAATGCCACCTTAGTGCCACTGGTTAAATGATGCCAAAATACCACCTTAGTACTGCCTAAGTGATGCTAAAGTACCACTAAAGTACCACATCAGTACCAGTGCTGAAATGTCACTTAAGGGCCCCACAGTACGACTAAAGTACCAACCAAGTGCCACCGAAGTGACATTGAATTGCCATTCAAGTGCCACTGCTTTAATGCTGTCTAAGAACTGCTCAAGTACCACCAAAGTACCACTTAAGTACCCCCAAAGTACTGCTCAAGTACTGTACTAGTGCTGCTATTTTGATGCCGCTAAGTATTGCTCAAGTACCACCAAAATACCAGTCAAGTGCAGCTGCAGTAACGCTCAAGTACCACCCAAGTGTGATTGCTTAAATGGCACCAAATACTGCCCAAGTGCTGCCGAAGTACCGCTTAAGTACTGCCTATGTGCCTATGAAGTACTGCCCACGTGTTGACGTTTAAATGCCACTAAATACCGGATAAGTGCCGCGGAAGAACCACTTCAGTCCCACTCGAACGCTGCTAAAATGCTACTTTTATAATTCTGCCTAATAACCGCCAAAGTGCCGTTGAAGTACCACTCAAGTACCGCCCAAGTGTCACTGCTTAAATGCCATCAAATACTGCATAAGTGTCACCGAAGAACCGGTTAGGTACCGCCCAGGTGCTGCTAAAGCATGTCTGCCTAAAGTCTGCCGAAGTACTGCCAAAATGCCGCTGCTGAAATAGTACTGAAGTGTCGCCAAAGTGCCACTTAAGTATCGCTCAAGTGCCCCTGATTGCATGCTACCCAAATACTACCCAAGCGCCTACAAAGTACTGCTTAAGTACTATTCAAGTACTGCTAACGTGACGCTGCCTTAATTTCATCTAAGAACCGCCCAAGTGCCGTTGGAGTACCGCTCAAATACTATCTGGGTGCTGCCGAAGTACCACTCAAGTACTGCACAAGTTCCACTATTTATATACCACGAACTACCGCATAAATGCTGTCAAAAAACCGCTGGAGTACCACCCAGATACTGCTAAAGAACCGCTGCCTTGATCCTGCCAAAGTATCACCCAAGTACTATAAAGTACTGCTTAAGTACTGCCGTAGGGTTGCTGTATAAACAGTACCTAACTGCCACCAAAGTGCCACCAAAGTGCCGCTTAAGTGCTCCTGGTTGAATGCCGCCCAAATACCGTCCAAGTCCAAATGAAGAACCACTTTAGTACCGCCTAAGTACCGCTTTTTAAATGCCGCTTAAATATTGCCCAAAGGCCGTTAAAATATTATTTAAGTACCACCCAGGGGCCGTTAAAGTACCGCTGAAGTATCACCCAAGTGCTGGTGTTTAAGTACTACGTAAGTACCGCCCAAGTACCGCTTCGTAAGTGCTACCTCAGTATCACAAAAGTAGTGCTTCTTAAGTACTGCTACTTAAGTACTGCTTAAGAGCCACACAAATGCCGTCAATGTTTCGCCTTCCAAGTACAGCTGCTCAAGTTTATCAAGTAATTATTTTTTATAGAAGTATTTATTATTTATATTATTATTGTTGTAATTATTAATAATTCTATTTTTACTACTCTGATTATATTTTTTATCATGTTTATGATCATTATCTTCCTTATTATTAATAATTTTATTTTATGTAATGCTTACAATAACAATGATTAGACAAAAATATCCTGGCTAAAGTGAGTAACCATTGCGTATTGATATTTATTTATTTTACGTTTCTGATACTAAGCCTTCTCCTCTTTACAATATCTTTATAGCTACACTTTTCTACTAATTTGATCACATCTGAGCACTATCTCTTGTCCACTAGGTTTTTTTTTAACTTTGTTTAATGGCCAACAGGTTTGTTGCTATGTTGCTGCAATCGATGACAACGCACTCCATAGCAGCCAGTGCCATTAAAATTTTTATTCGAAACACGCAGAAATTAGGTACTTTTGAAAATTTATAAACCTAATGAATAATTGTCAAAAAATTATTCTCTAAACAGATTTTGACTTAGACAAAGCTGCTCTATACGCCAGTTTCCGCTCCTCAAGTAATTTCGAATACATATATCTTAATATGTGTATCTATAGCTATTTATATGTACATATATACATGCATTTTTATACGTATATTCATATATTAGTTAATGGTGACTTATGCGGATATTATTATGTAAAAAAAGGTTATTGTAAGGACAAAATCGTACTTTTGCGGACTATCCTCATAACTTATCAATGTTGAAAGTATATAAATATTCTAAAAGCACGTTTAGTCCTCATGAGTCACTTTACATAAAAATATATATCTATATTTATATATTATATGTATGTTTATGCAGAGGTTACTTATGCGAACACTTACATGTTTGTAACGATTATTATAAGGACAAAAATGGAGTTGTGTGAACGCTGCGTAAATTTATCATATTATTAATTAGTCCTGGCGCTAGGAGGGGTTGAGCATGCAATTTTAGGTCCCCTCAAGTACCTAACGTATTTATATGTTTTCAGGGTCGCTGATTCTGGATTTCGAGGGTACCAGGCCCAATTCTGATCCCATTTCAAGCTAGGGCCCATTTTCGGCCCAAAATCGCTGTTTTTCGACTATTCAGAGCAAAATTTAAATTTTTTCCTTTAAAATATTATGTTTACATTAATAAAGTGTTTTTTAAAATAGTTTTAATATGTATAAATTATTTGTCGAATTAATATTTAGGCTGCAAAGTATAAAAATCAATATAAGTGTGGCTATATGGTTGTTATGTTACTCAGATAACGACCCAGGCGAAGAAAAGCTAAACTACTATTTTTAAATGTTATTTTAACCAGGACCTTTTAAATTAAGTTTTTCTTCGTCTAGGCCGTCGAATTATATTAAAAAATTAAAAGCTTTTAATATATTTATTCATTTAAGAAAATGTAAACAGTTAAACTACCTTAAATATATGTTTACAATTATTTGTTGATTTACATACACAAAATGAAATACAAGAAATTCCAGCTGATCTACAAGGGCATTGTTTTGTAGAGCATTTTTTACAATTACATTTCGGTGGTAAGTCTTCAATGGATGGGTATAATATGTTTATTTTTTCTGGTACTAAATCGTTTTCTTTAATAAGATAACCAAAGTTAGAAGGATCTAATTTCCTGATATCAGATTGCAACAAATTAATTTGAGAGTATGTTACATACAGAGCTCTCAAAATATGCAGTCTTATCGATTGACTTGTTGGTGGGAGTTCATGAATAGAAACTATATTAGCAAAGTGATACATCCAATATCTAAAATCGTCAAACGTTGTACATACATTATTCTTTTTAATAACTTGTAAAAGATATTGTTGAGCTTTGTAGACGGATAAATTTATTTCCAAATCAGATACACCTACAAAAAAAACGTTAAAATCATTTTAAAATACAAAATAGTTTTTAAATTTAAATGCATTATTTAAATACATAAATGATAAAACACCTTGAGCAAAAGTGGTGAGAAACATTTCAGGGTGAGCTTGTAAAGCACCATATTTGGTGCCAACTTTGCTGGTATAATCCGCACCAGTGAGATGATGCAAAGCTGGAAGTACGGAGCACAATTAATATCCGACTTTTTTAGCCAAAGGATGAAGGGGTAAAAATCTTTTTTTCACAGCGGCACCCACACGAATCCAAAGTTCCTAACATAAACATGTATTTATACGTGTAGAGTGTATAAAAAAAAATGAAAAATTTTGAAAATGAAAATACTTTTATCTGCAAACCTTTTCCTTCGAATTTCGTCCAATAGTATAACAATAGAACAACCACATCTGTATCTGATGATAAAACTAATATTTTGCGATCTCCATCTGTGCATGTTTGGTATATATGAAAAATAATTTTAAAATCAACTTCTTCGACATCATATCTTTGTAATGATTGTAATTTATTAGGGTCGTACGAAATATTGATTTCACAAGGTTTCTCATCTGTTGCACTACATATTATTTCTATTCCTGGCCAATATTCCGTACTGTTCTCTAATACGTATTTCCGGAGAAAGTCTTGTAATAATTTTTTGTTTTTGTTGGATCCCCAAAATAAATTTTCTTGTTTTGGCATAGGTACATTTTCATTAATACTATGCACGTCTATCGTTTTATTTTTATATCTTAGTAATCTCTCTCCAAATTTTACAGAATTTTCAAAGTACGAGTCAAAAATAAAGTCAATTCGATAGACTCCTTTTTTTGATTGTGAAGAGATAGAATTGCAAAAAGCAACTGAAAAATCTTTAAACGTTTTCATATTTTTCCATTGTAATGTTCGGCATACAAGCATAACATCTACAACTAAGGTAAAACTTGTTAGGTCATGGATATTCGCAATAAATTCGATCTCTGCCTTTGCCTCTAATGCCTTTGTAAGATCGCTTTTGTTTTTTTCTTTTTTCATACTACCACTTTCAGTAAACAAATAATTATTTGGTATTAACTCGAACGTAAATAATAGACGTAAACTAAAATTTCGCTTTTTTGCTAATTCTATTATTTTCTCAGCCATTTTATTTTGTTGGATCATTGAAAGACTTTTGTTTGAGTTTTTAACCTTTATAATACTTTTAACATTTGGAAAATCGATTTTGAAAATTGTGTCAGATAAACTTTTTGACTTTTCAACGAATCTTTCTTTAAAAAACTCGAAATAAATGTCGCAACTTGTAAAAAAAATGTTTAAAAGAGCTTCGCTACACTCATACGGTATAAATTCTTGAGTAACTAAATTTTTAAGCTGTTCACTGCTGTTTTTAAAAGGATTGCCATGAGAAACCATAAAACCCATAATTTTATGAACTTCGTGTTCCAAGCGTTCAGTAGTCGCTGTACTAAAATCGTGATGAAGCTGTAACTTTTGATTCTCGCATTTAACGTTCGTCACTTCTCTATAAAAGTAACATACCGATAAAAGTTCGTGGTAGTTAAGATTCCATCCTGCAATGTATTTTTTCTTTTGCGTACAGCCTACAATTCCTGCACGACCTTTTTGAGATTTATCGATTGTTTGCTCCAGACCTTGGTCACCTCCAACAGATGTGAAAGGAACTGATGACCTATTAACTGTAAACTGTCCACTTAAAAATTTTTCATATAATTCTGGCTTAGTCTCTGGTAATTTTAAAACGTCTTGAAGGTAAAGAGAGCCCCAACGAGTGTAATTAGTGCGATCGAAAAAATTAAAAATTGGAAGTAATTTTTGTACTGTATTTACGTGTAAAAGCCAATTTCCAGAACGATCAGCTCGAATCATATCCCGCAACAACTGAACTAATATCAATACATTGTTCCAAAATGTAAACGTAAGTGACTCCTTACATCGTTTTTCCACAAAAATTTTGATATCATTTAAGATTTGTTTCGAGTGTTCATTAAATGATTTAAAAAGCAATTTACATTCCTCAAAAGACTCTTCAGAAAAAGCTCCCTGCAAAGCACTTATAGTAGTTAGCTGATCATCGTACGCATTCAAATTACATTGACTTAAAAAAACTTCTAATTGTAATCGTTGTAGGGCTTCTGCAAGTAAGAAAAATTCTTTTACAGACCTTGCATAGTGTGAGCCATTCAATACTTGTTCTACTACATTAACTCCAAAAACTTCGGTTTCTATAAAAATATGAGCTGCTCCGCTATTTTTTAAATATTTGCCTATACAAGATGATAAAACTTTTGTCATGTGAGAACTTCCAAGCATTAGGGTAAGATTTTTAAACTCTTGTGGGCGGAGTAGCTGAATATGTCGAGCTATGTGGTAAACACCTTCATCACAGAATACAGGAAAATATTTTTGATCTAACTGACTTAAAATTTCATTAAAACTACACATTGCCGTGTATACCGTAGAATACTCTGTGACAGGATATGGCAGTATAGGTAAAAATCCAACTTTTTGTATTGGTCTATGACGTTGATCGCTTACAATTGAATTAAAAGCTGACCAATTTGCTATCGCTTGAACGTTTACATTATCAGGAGTATCTGATACATGATTAGAAGCTTGTGATATATTCATAGGACTTAAAAACCAAACAAAATCTGTACTAGTTACTGATTCGTATGCGCTTGGATTTATCGATACATCAACTGATTTTTCAGAAAAAATTGGAATTTTTTTAGCGGGCTTGATAAAATGTTTCAAAGTTTGACACGCCAAATTTTTGTCAAGAGATCCTTTAGATTTATTAATTGTTGTAGAGGAAACTTTAGGCTTTTGTGAACGTTTTTGAGAATTTTCTTGAAAAAGTACTGAAACAGTGTCATGAGTACTGTTCAAACCAGACTGTGTGTCTTCATTGTGATCAAAATTATCCATAGCTCCTGATGTAAATTTTGATTTGTCAAAATGGCTAGGAAGAGGTGTTGTAGCAGAACATGAGTTTAGAGTATACAATGATAAGCTAGTTTTGCACCTTAAAATTTCATCGTAAGAAATACTCAGTCCCAAATGATTCAAACTTTCGATCAAAGTTTTACTCCTACATGTTGAATGTATAGCTAAGCCATTTATTGTAGGTAAAGGAGTTTTCATAGTCCCATTTCTAAAAATATAAAATATTATCTGAAATAACGACTTCATTTTTAACTTTTTATTTTCAGACATTCTCACTTTTTGGCTTTTACCAAATGAATTCGTTGTCAAATAAAAATCACTTCTTGTGAAATTATACAAAACACTTAAAAATAAGACAATTTCATCGGGAATTATAATATTGTCCCAAGAATTTCTCAATGTATCTTCGTCATAAAATTTATCATCAAGATCAAAATTAACCTTTTGTAATGAATTTTTAATAATGTTGGCTTTCTCTTTAATAATATTTTCCGGCTGAATTTTTTCGACTACTGTATCTAATGAAATTTTACAGCTGTAAAACAAAGTGCTTTTACTTTGATTTGATGGAACAGAAAATTCTATGTTTTTATTAAAATTTCTAATTAAATAACTTTTTACGTCTTTATTACACACTTTTATTTCTGGAATAAGTAACTTGTTCGTTCGATCCCGAATGTCTGACAATGAAAAAATATCACCGGAATTCACACGAGTCATTATTGAGTTTATCACATGGGCTATTGCTTTATTTGCATGCGAAAATAATAACTGTGTATTATTTTTCATTAAGATCTCATTGTTACACGTTTGAATATCACTACTAACTTTATTTATAGATTCTCTTATGTATTTTTTCTCATAGGCTTTTAAACAATTTTTATGATAGTATATATCCGCAGCAAAAAAATCTAAAGCACGCTCTACATGACTGGTACGTGTAAATACTTCATCTTAATAAAATCTAGTTATTTTAAAAAGCCTTCAAGCTTGAGCCGTTTCACAAATTCGAAATACTTTTTTACATTTATCATGAGTATACGTACCGCAAATAATACATAAATGACTCTCACTTGAATTTTCGTCAGTAGTATGTGATTGTGATCTTGTTAATTTCGAAACATTTTCTCTTGTCACGTAATATTCAAATGAATCGTCAGTTCTTAAATTTTTCAATCTTTCAAATACCAAGTCTTTTCTTTTACTTGCAGCTCATCGAATCGTTTCACAGCCATTGTTAGTACTTGTGAGTTTTCCACTTTTTAAGCAAATGATACACACATCTTAAAACATTTTAAACTAAGTTTACATAATTGTAATGTGATTACACAAAAGAATTTAAACTATAATAACTGTAACATTCGCCTGCGGTTTACCAGCACTCGCATAGCGACTGGCAAGTAAAAACACTTGATACGAGTCAAGTACAAGTCCAAGCGCGCGACAAGTCCAAGCGCGCTAATAAATATAAGCGTGTCCTGCACAAAACATAGACAACTAAGTTTCAATGCAAGTTTCGAAACAAATTGTTGTCTGAGTATCTTAAATTTTTTGTTTTAATTGTGTGAAAAAATTTTTCGCGTTTTTTACTTACTTTTTCAACAATGAATAAAGTTTTTTTTTACCAATAAAATAAACTTCTTAGTAATAATTTATATAAGTATTACTTTAAAAGAATAAATACTTTTAAAAAGTATAAACAAATTAACAATCAATCTATTTCTAAAAATAAGTAGTTAGCTTACATGTATAAAGCATCGTGATGAAGTAGAAGGCCTATTGGTACGGTTTTTTTTGCAGGGAAAAAAGTAAGAAATAACAAAACTATTTAAGAAAACATTTGATTGATGTAAACAATTTTTTTAAGGCAAAAACCATAAATTTTGCCTTGAATAGTCGAAAAACAGCGATTTTTGGCTAAAAATGGGCCCTAGCTTAAAATGGGACCAGAATTGGGCCTGATACCCTCGAAATTCAAAATCAGCGACCCCGAAAATATACAAATACGTTAGGTACTTGAGGGGACCTGAAATTGCATGCTCAACCCCTCCTAGCGCCAGGACTATGATATATATCACAGAACCACGTGACGTACGCAGAAATCACTTTTTATAGTTATATATATATACTTGTAGGGCTCTGCCCTCCTGCACTGACCCCCCAAGCATTACAATATTTTAATCTACAAAATGATGAACTTGTTATACAATCAAGTACAACTAACAAGTTATCTTTTAATTTTTGTACAGTTCTTTTACTAAGTTTTTTTTACTTTTCTTGATGGTACTGCTAATCTTTCAATGAATTTAAAATATACATACAACATAAAGCTTAGTACAACTTTATTTTATTATACGGTCGATACAACACAGACTTAGAGTTCAAGTATTCGGAGATAGAAATTTTATTGTAAAGACTTCTTTGTAATAGCAGAATGTACATGAGTGTACGAAAATGTAAATTAAAATATTCTTTTATCAGTGTTCAAAATTTAAACTACAATAATTTTTTTGTAAGTAAGATTACAAAAATTAATTTAGTAGCAACATCCGAAATTTTTTAAACTTTGACCTTGTCATTTAAAAACTTTCGTAAAAAAAGATAGAACTGATAGAAACTGTCTTCTGTGTATAATTTACAGTAAAAATATTTTTACTGGTATTAAAAATGACTCTGGGTTTAAAATCCCTCTGACTTTTTTTTTGACAAGTTATTATTTCTGCCTTTAAATTATATTTCAATATTTTTAATATACGTAGTCTAGTGCCATTTCACAAATTATCGAAAATACTCAAATTTCTTATGAACATAACAATAGCGTACATTTTTTTATTGAAAATATGAAGGAATTATCCATTATGTATATAATTCAGAATTTATTTCTGAAAACTTGTTTATATTAATTTTAGTGCGATCACTACTTTTATATTGTAAATAGCTGATACTGTAATAAGTATGTATTGTCCCTTTAAAAAAACTCAAAATTTGATCATTCAAAATGTACAAGCGTTCGTTAGGAGGTGTCAAAATGTCTCTTTTTAGTCAGTTACTTCTACTATCCCCATACATTTTGTTACAAACGTTATTAGTTTTTGATCCCTGAGAAATTTCTAAAGATTTAAAGGTTCTGTTTCTAATGTCCAGTAACAATAATGAAAGTTGTTCATCTGTGTACCGTATATTGTTTTTTAATTTCAAAATTTTGAAGTGTTTTCATATAAATAAGTAATTTATAGTTTTACTTATCATACAATAACTTTATAATTAAATTATAGAAGTCTTACACGCATGTTTTATCACTGAAAGTATTTGTCTAAAATTGCCTCCTTAAATGTATCGTTTTCCACTGAATGTAAAATTATTATAACATAAATCTTTAACAGTTTTACTCAGTATTTCCAAAGCCTTTCTAAGAACCATTAAAGCTTTGTCTATAATAATGACATTTAATTGTCGTAATTTTTTTCATCAGTTTTGTATGTTAAACAAATTTTCAATATTACTTATATCTAATGGTAATGGAATTGTTTCATGACTTTTTATCCCTTTTTGTCATATTATTAAAGAAATTCAATATTGTTTGGTCCAAAATACTGTAATTAAAAAAATTCTTATCTATCCACAAACATTTCGTATTTTATGTTGTTATCAGTAATTCGTAAATTAGAAAATTTCATAAATTTCATTTTGAAAAATAAAGAATAAAAAAATGAATAAATAATTATCTGTTCTTCATCTTTATATCTGTTTTTGATATGTACGAAGATTTTTTTTTATGTATTTCCTAGCAAATGGAATCAACACGGGGAAAAAAAAATTTCAGAGATATTATTAATTAAAAAATTATTACATATATTTTATATTTATACACACACACACACACACACACAAACATATATAAATATATATACACTAGTGGGGCTCCGCCCCCCTGCACGCTCCACGTGCCAACCCCCCCCTTTTATTGTGTTATAAGTGTAATTTTTTTAAATGAGGTATGTATTAATATTTTTTTAAGCCTTAAAAAATGATAAAATTAACTGTTAAATTAAAAAAAATATGTTAAAGTATATTTTACAGAATTCGAAAGACTATGGCATTTTTCGAAAATACTCGGAAATGAATTTTTTACGCTGGGGTATGATTACTGGTCTGTTTTTCAGGAAATATGAAGAGCAAGCTGCTAATTTCAAATAAAAGTGGTAAAATTTACATAGACAGAGAGATGTGCCCTTAAATTTTTGTTGGTGAGCTTTATTATTTCTTCTAGTGGCTCCCTTTTTTAAGTAAGCTGTATATCCTGTATGTGTCAATAGATATTTCTAAGCTCTCATAACTATATATGCCCCCTGCGAACTCTGCGCACCAACCCCCGTGATTGCAAATTAGATTAACGAAGTATGGAAAAATACCTGAATTATATTAATTGTTACTTAAAATTTATATATATAATAAATGTATATTGATCATAATTAATTACATGAATTTTTAACAATCACTTTTTTTTTCCCTTACTAATAACAGCTATTTCTATGGGATTAGTAGAACACGATTTTCAAAACAATATAATTTTTAAAGAAGCATGTAACGTTATGCTGCCTTTTCAACTACGAAAATTTTTTGCATGGTTTATTATGTCTGAAAATTATTTTGGTAATATTACTTGGAACAAATACAAAAAATTTTTCGTTGAAGATTGTAAAGATAATCAAAATAAAGCTCTTTTACATTCAAACGAAATTTTTTATTCCAAAAATATGTCTTGTAAAGATTTCGGTTTACCAAAACCAACAGAAACGATGGGAAAAAATATTGATACTGACAATGATGAAAGAATATTTTGTAAAGATAAATTCCATGAAATGTTTTTACAACTTAATCATGATCAATGTTGAATTTTTCAAGAAATAATAAAATTAAAAAAAAAAATTTTTTTCATCGATGGTCCTGGTGGACCTGAGAAAACTTTTTTATACAAAAGATTAATTCATTATTTTATATCAATTGTAAAAAAAAATTTTTTAAAGGCTTGGACAAGTATTGCTTCTATTCTGCTTCCAAAGAGAATGACCACTTATAGAACTTTCAGACTTCCTTTAGGATTAAGCACTGTAGAAAGAGCATTTTTTCAGTTTGAGCCAGATAAACAAGAATTACGTAATGTAGAAGTTATTATTTGGGATGAAGCTTCTATGGTACCGAAAAAAGCGATGTAAATCGTTGATAGGACTTTAAAAGATTTATCTAGTGGTAATAAACCTTTTGAAAATAAAATGATAATTTTAGGTGGAGACTTTCGTCAAATTCTCTCAGTAGTAAGAAACAGAAGCAAAATTACTATTGTTCAAGAAACCATAAAATTTTTTAATTTTTTGCCTTTATTTTATATTTTTTATTTAAAAAATAATATACGTTTAGTTAATAAAAAATTGTCTTCATTGCTACTGGATATAGGAGAAGGCATAATTAAAACTTTTATAATTTCTCAGACATTGGAAACAAATGATATATGTGTTTAAATTTTTAATAATGATGATAATTCTTTTATAAGTAAAGCTATGTTAACATCTCACAATAAATACACTCACTTTTTGAACAAAGAAATTTAAAATAATATGGTATAAGTATTAGTACCGTACTATAGTATTGATAAAGCAATTCACAAAGGAGTAGACAAATTAGACGATAATATTTAGACTAATTTCTCTACAAAGTATTTAAATAGTGGTGAAGAAAGTCTTTTTTCACACGAATTAGATTTATAAATCAACGCAATTGTTATGTTAATACGAAACTGAAACATATCTGAAGGACTTTGCAATGGTACAAGATTATGAGTTACAAAATTATTTAAATACAACATCAAAGCTGGAATAATCTCAGGTAGAAAAAAAGAAAATAAAGTCCTTAGTCTAATTATAACACTTAATACAAACAATTCTTCTTAATTTCCATTTATATTGTACAGAAAACGATTTCTATTTACCTTAACTCTTCCTATGGCTATCAGTAAATCATAAGGTCAAAGTTTTGATGCCTAAGGGTTGTACTTTAGAAAACCATTATTTTCTAATGGGCAATTATATGTTGCACTGTCTAGATGTTGAAACCAAAAGAAATTTTTATCCCAATTGAATCAGAAAACAAATTTAAAATTAAAAATATTGTTTGGAATGAAATTTTATACTAACAAAAAAACTATTTTATAGTTCATTACTATTTTTATACTCTCTTGCAAATTCTATCTTTCATTAAAAAAGCAAATTTCAGTACCGTCTAGTACCCAGATTTACACCATCATGAATGCAAAATTTTATCAGTGTGATAAATGTCACTCAAAATTTTTAAATCAAGAGTGTCTATTATCGCACGAAAAAATTTACAAAAAAAACTTTTTGTATGTGATCTGTGTAGCATTATAATATTAAACAAGAAAAACTATTTTCGTCACACAAAGGAATGCCAACACATTGAAAAAAATTTTAAGAGTATTAAATGCGAAAAAAATTTAAAAAGAAATCATTACTTACAGAGACATTTGAAAAGTCATGAAAAAAACGTTAAAAAAAATATTTGTCAAAATTGTAAGATAATTGTTACAAAATTTGTTGTTATGGTCAAATAAAGTTATATGTGAAAATTAGACCACTTGTAACAGTTAATATACAAGGCTTTACTAATTTATTTACATTATACATGGGGAAATGGGGAGGAGCTAGGAGGGAGCTGAGAAGGGGGCTGAGGGGTATTGGGGGGGAGCGGGGGCGAGCTATCAAAAAAGTAGGATTACTTGAAAAATGCAAGAAAATGAAAGAATAACTACCTTCTTGGGGGGAGCTGGGGGGCAGCGGGGGGGGGCAGGTGGGGGGAGCGGGAGGGAGAAAAACCTCGCTCTAACTCTTGCAACTATATAATATAGGAAGATATATATATATATATATATATATATATATATATATATATATATATTGGGTTACACAATGCAGTTAAGGTGAAAATACATCATTAATCTTAAACAATTATTTAACTACTTGTAATAAAAAATTTCGTTTTAGTTTGAAAGATTTCCCCATCTGCAATGTATGCAAAACAAAATTATAGGCCGTGAAAAATTTATAGATTTTAAGAAGACACACTGGAAATTGTTATACGTTTGTTATTTTTGTAAAATTGTTTTTACTTTGAAACAAAATTTTGACAGTCATGAAAAGGAACATAATGTAGAAAAATTACTCATATGCATACATTGTAATAAAAAATTTCAAAGATCAACACATTTTAATAGACATATAAAAATTCAAAGTAAATATAAAACTTAACAAATTTGTACAAAATGTGAAAAACAATTTTCTAGGTAAGAAAATTGAAAAAAACATGAAAAATTACAATTTGTAAACTCATGGTGTACAAGTTTTTTGAAATTAATTTACTAATTTTTCTTTATTAGTACAGGATATTACTCTAAAAAATGTTACTGTCATACAATTTCTAGACTTCTTGAAAACATATATTATATACTGTCATACAATGTTCAGTCTTCTTAAGAATGTATAGTGTACTACGCTCGAATTGAATGGCACAATTAAATCAACAACACAAAAAAATGCAACCATACCCTTAAACTGCTAAGAGATGTTTTATCTATGGATTCAGGGGTAAAGGTGAAAGATGTTTAGGGAATGCATGGGGGATAGAGGGGGATGGAGAGGGATAAGGGGGTAGAGGGGAATGTAATGACTTATTAAACTAGTAAGAAAACAAACGATAAACAAAGTAATTTGAGAAGGATGAGTGAGGGGTGGAGAAGGATGAAGGAGGGTTAGAGGCTAAATCTCCTAAAAACAACTGCATAATATAGAAAGATATATGTATCACGTGGTTCCTTGAATTAAAACGATGCACAAAGTATTTCTTTGTTAGTAACAAAGATCTTTTATTTTATTTTATTTTACATACAGTAGATCACGAAATGTAGTAATCAATTAAATTTGTCAATAACAAAGACACTTTATTCAACGTTATTATTTACAGTGTGTCGTTTTTATTAACTTTAACAAATAATTTATGTGTTAATTCATCGTGTTTAGTACAGCATGACAACTAATACTCTTTGATTTGTATTTACTACACATATTAAGTTTTAATTGTCTCAATGTTAACAGTTCTCACTGGATCTAGCTTACCGATCTAATAATGTGCGAAGTTCTAAGCAAATTAAGGATTTTTTTTTTTATATCTTCCCCTTGAGTAAATTTTTGGTACAATAATTTGGTATGCCTGAAATATACTACATTATTAATTACTTAAATAGTATAAGATGTTACGGTGAAGATGGTGTAAGCTTCAAGACATTGAACAATGACGATTTTAATTTCTTAGGCTCTGTTGATCTTCTACATTAAGTTTGAAATCTTTTTTAATGGCTTATCCGATCCAGTCTTATTTTATCTAGTTTTTTTAATGTTGTCAATTGCTGTTATTATTATGTATTAAATTACCAGTATTAAAGTTACGTTATCTTCTATTTTTTTCATCCGATACCTTGTTGTATTAATGATATTTCATACTGTTATTGACGGCTGTTTTCCAACCGTTCTCTCAATGATTGATATTTCTGTTACTTTTTGTAAGGTCTTTGGGTAATATTAAGGTATTTTTACTATTAAAATGAATATTTTGGTCTAAATTTTGTGACTGTGTGATTGGTTTAATAACATTTATTTACATATATACTACTGTTGGCTATGCATTTTTATTTTTGCTCTGTTTATTTCACATCTTATTTTATTAATTCGAATTTAATTAGGTCTTTTATATCAGCTGCTTGGAAAGAGTGTATTTATTCCTATAAGGACTATTAGTAGTGATTTTTTTTTAAACAATTTTAGAATTCTTTAGAGATTATGCCTGGGTAGTAATATGTTCATAGATTTTTCATCTCGTGGTTTTCCAGCACTTTGTTGCGAGTCTTATCAAGTCGTCAATACTTTGTGTGTTCGATGTTAGTTTTCGTACAAATCTTATTAAGTGATCTACTAAAAGATAAAAATCTTTTTTTATTTAGACTATTAACCGCTTATTCAACCCATAAAGTATATAGACTATAAACGTGGTATGCTTGTCGGACCAAGCCATTAAATTAGGCCAATTTTATCTTGTCACCTTAATTAACTGTTCGTTTATACCTCACAGTTTCTGCAAATTTTTTTCGTATTTTCTAATAAATTAACTACCGTACAATGAGGCAATACTATATTTTGCATTTAGCTTGTGCTAATATAACAAAATATTTTGTGTACCTTTACGAATGGATTTTTACTTTATTTGTCTGATTACATGGTTTTTACTTTACTTTTTTTTTTTTTTTTTTTTTGGAAACAAGTTGTTTCATGAATCGGTTCATTTTTTTTTTTTTGATAATATCTTTTTTTAAATGTTTTATTATATTATCTAATCTTATTGAATCATTGGTCTTTAATTTTTTATTTTTGTCTTCCTAAGAGTCTAATACATTATTCCTACTTAGCTCAACTGCTCAAAGACAATATGTATTGGAGTAGTATTTAAAATTAAAATCTAGCTGTGATAAAAAATATATGAGGTCCCACAGTTCTTCTTTTGTTCTAGCTTCTATATTTAATTTTTCTAATGGCTCATGGTCTAAGTAAACTGTTAAATATATGCCTATAAGCCATCGTTCTTAGTATTCTATAACTTTTTCCATTGCTACTAATCATTAGTAGATTTCTTTATTACTTTTTATGATTACTTTTATTTAAAAAGATTATACTACTGGGCTCTCAGTTTCCACTTTTATATAATCATGGTTGTCTTAATCTGGCACCTATGCTTTAGAAACTTGCGTCTGTATGTATACAAGTTTGTCTGGGATAAATATAGCTAAGACTAACTTTGTAAAAAGAATATTTTTTATGTACTCAAATGCTTTCTGACCATCCTTTGGATAAAAAGATTCTTGATGTTTTCTAAGTAAATTATAAGATGGTTCTAAGGTAATAGACATTTTTGGTACATATTCATTGTGTGAATTTATGACATTTTATAGAAATTAAGATATCTTTAATTGTTACAGTCAAATCATATTTTATTATGTGTTCTAGGTATTTTACGGAGTCCAATGGCAACGTCCAATTAGGAAGATTCAATCAAATTTCTTGAATTATTTTGGCTTCTAAAAATAATGACAGATGATTAATATGTTTTTCAAATGATTTTAAATATATTTTTATCTTACCTATATAGTTTACTGTGCATTTTAATAAGATGTATTTTCTCATTTTGTTACTTAGGATTCTTTGATAAATTAATAGTGTTGCTTTAAATGCAAATAGTAAACAAGTCCAATAAAAGTGATTTATTTAAGTTAGTCTAATAAAACCTATGGTTTTTCTGTCTTCTCTTCAAGGGATTTGGACCAAAACGCAGAGCTTATATCTGATTTTTAAAGATGTTTGAAATTTCATTTGCAATGCATAATTTCGATTTCGTATTTGTATCTTTTTGGTATTCTTATGTTACTGAGAAAGAAAAAGGATCATATTACAAATGAGACTTTTTCTTACTTGTTCTACAATTTGTCGCTCTATCTGTTCTTTCTCTTAAATTTTGCATCCATAAGGTTTTCTACACTATTCCTCTATGATAATGTCACTCCTGGCCTCATGATCCCTTAGCATATCTAAATTGTACGTATGTTTTACAAATACATTTTTTTAGTTGTGTATTATATCATGTATCATAGATTCATTATTATTTAGATAATTTTTTACAAACACATCATTATTTATTAATAATACATTTGATTAATCTTCTACTTTAAATATTTTTGCTTTTATTTTTAGTAGGTTATCAGTTGTAACTACACTATTAACTATTCTGACGTTTTGCTTTTTTTTGGTTTTCATAACGTTTTAACTCTATTAATTTAGAATCAACTCAATTTAAATTCATTTGATCCTTAGTTGCATGTAACATTGACTTCTAAAGTATCACTTAATTTTACTTTAGGTTCAATCAACAGTAAAACTATTAGTTTTTTGGATTGTCAATGCTTAATTCTACGTGTAATAATAGTATATTCCCTTGCTTAGTATTACTACCTTTGTAGTCTTGGTCTTCGAACTACAACTTAGATTTTGGGTGGTATCGCGTTCCTTTTTTCTTACTACAACGTATCTTATAAAGTTTCTTCTCAACTTTATTTTTGGTGTTCGACTAAGTTTTATTTGTTTTAAAATTTTTTCTTACTAGATGCCTAAACTTTTCCACTACATTGAAAAGGCTTTTTTTTTTTTTTTTTAATTTTTCTTCATCATTCTGTTAGATAAATAATTTGGCAGGCCTGTAGCTAAAAGGTCTATAAGTATTCTACTGCTTATGGTTTTATATGCTAGTGGTAAAAGTTTTTTTTTAATTTATTCAAGTGAAAAACCTATTTTATATTTAAACTGCAAGGCATCTCACATAAGAGCCCTGCTATTACTAGCATATATATAACAAAAACTATCTTTTTGATTTTTTATTCTCATTTGACTGAACACTTACGCAATTAACAAGTGTACAAATCTATGGTACTCTTGTTTATAATTGATCTTGAAATTAAAAATTTTTTTTTATTTTTATTGATTTAAAGTCATTTACATTATTTTTCAAAGAAAGTTATTGACTAAGCAGCATACGAATTTTGCTTTTCGAATTGATGAATTGTAAATTCTATGTGTTTCCAGGTTATCTTTTTCGGATTTTTCTTCTTTCTTTCTAATAGGTTTCCTAATACTTAGTAAGACAATTGCCTTAAGTTAGTTATAGTAGGGGTAACGTTGGTTATATTTATCTTTTGTACACATTTTTCAGCAAACTTTAAATAATTTCTTTCATCGAAAAATGAATTCTTCGCAATTCTTCTCCTAGAAAAATTCAAACCTTTTCTACTTGTTCTTTTTCTTTGCATATTTTCTTTATTTTAGCATATGCTAAAATTTTCATGAGTGCCTCGTGGCTATGTACGTTAAGTAAGCTGTATGGAATTTCAAACAGTTGCTCATCTGGTAAAGTTATTGTGGTAACAGATAAACCATTCAATGTATAGTCAGCGGTCACTAGCACTTGAAATCCAAATTGCAGATTTTTTACTGTGATTAACAACGATAATGTTGTGATATTATGTTGCTTCTAAGATGTTAAAAATACAAAAAGTGTTTCTTATTAGTTAACAAAGTTTTTAGTATTTCATTTAACATATACTTAATCACTAATATAAATACAAATGTTACCCCTTAATAACAGAGAAGCAACATTTAATGTTATTATTCATATTATTCACGGTGTATCTCTTTTAATTACTTTTACAAATAACTTACACGTTCATTTGTTGGGTTTTATGTTGCTTGATCACTCATACTGCCTAATACGTACTTGCCACGTTTACTAGGTTTTAATTGTCTTAAGATAAATAATTAACTGAGGGATCTAGCTTACTAATCTCATGACGCATGTAGTCCAAATGTACGAAGTACATTTTCCTTATATATATATGTCTGCATATATGTATGGACACATGCAGACATACCTATATTCTATAGTTCTTCTTAAGGCATTCGAAACAGACCACATAAAACTCAACGAAACCCTCTATAAATTCCTTGTGACCTTCCACATATTTTTGTTGTCCCTTAATGCCCTTCTACAACAAGGTGAGATTTTCTTATTTTCTCCTACTTAGCTTACTTTTTGATCAAATCCCTTACAACCCCTTCAATCCACACAGCCCCTCAGTACCTTTTACATACCCTTTATCACCCCAGGCTTAATTTTTCTGAGCCCCCACTTCCCCCCCTCCACATTCAATCACACCATTGTTATTAAATCTTACATAACTCTCAATGTATATCATTGTAAGTGTGTGTGAATGTTGTTTTTTTTATTCTTACTTTAACGATTCTTCTTAAAGTTACCCCACCAGCATCTACTGACCTTATAAATTCGTTAATATTTGATACTTGTTACACATTTTAACATATTTTTTCGTTTTACTTAAGACACAAAAAAAGGCCTTTTATACTTAGGAAAAGTTACAGATCTACTTACTTATATAATGAAAGATAAAATTATTATTTAATTAATATAAATTTTATTGAAATTCAAACATAAGTATAAAGGTTTTGGTGCACTTAAATTTTTTTCCCTAGAATTGGTAAAAACTACACATATAAAAATCCTAAATGTTAAAGAACTGTAATCATTTAAAAATCATATTAAGACAATGACAAAAATTATAATGAAAAAAAAAAAAAAAAATGGGAAGCTTACCATATTTTTATGTTATAAACAAAAAGTATCTTACAGATAAGATTATGAGAATACGACTTTATTTTGATATGAGAGGGAAAGAAACTTGACAAATTTAGATGCATTTTTATATCATAATTATATACGTTTGTTTAGATCATCGGCGATATTATCCAAGATGTTTTTGAAATCAATTCCATTATGGGTTACAAGACGCAGTTACTAACAGAGCATGTAAGATTTCTAAAAAGTCGTAAGCAAAAAAAAATTAAAAATCTCTTTATCACTGACATCTAAATCTTTTTGTAGTCCAAGATATATGCAGATGAACTATAAGGGTGTTGTAGCTTTAATAATAAAATGTGTTAGAATATAATTATTTGTAACAGTTACATGTTATCATAAAAAAAACAGTTGAAAAAAAATTATCTAAAATTTCTAAAAATACGACACCAAATGATATTTTAAATATAATTGTTAGATTATGTAATTTAAAGTAACCATTGATTGGAGATAAAACAAAAATTATCTTATAAGTAAAATGTTAAAATATGTTTATACAATTGAAATTAAGAAATGTAAACTACCTCATGCACACGTTTTAATGATTGTCCGTCCTTTTAAAGAAAATTATATGCCTTGACAAATGAACACACTTTTTTCTGCTAAGATTTTATCAGGTAATGAGGAGATATCAACATTAGTCACTAAACATATATTTTACGGTCCTCGTAGAAAACACAATCTGTGTACAATTTATTCTTACCAGAAGTGTACTAAGAGCTTAAAAAAACCTCTTACATTTAAAGAACATTTCAAGTAAACGGTTTCTTGCCATGTAATAGAACGAATACTGTACATGTTAAACATATTTATTAAGCTTGAATGAAAAATAAAATTTTCGTGAAAAATTAAGTGGCTTTACCTGATCATTAAATTTTATTAATCAAATAATAATGTTAGATAAATTTTTAAATCGTGCATAAGTCCAAAGCCTGAAATAACTTTATAACTACAGTCATAAAAAAAGTGAAAGAGCATTGATTTAAATTTATTGTATAAAAGGTGAAAAAACAGAGATATTAAGTCAAATAAGTTATTATATAAGGGCTAGATACGTGGTTCTGATGAAAAAAGCTTGAGGACAATAAAATTATTTATTTTTTGCAAGAAGCCATACAGTTGTTAACTCAGCTATTGACCTTGAAAATGAGTAAAATTTATATTTTGTAAGAATAATTTCGAAAATACTGTAAAACTATCAAATGCCATTAAAAAGTTGAATGTAATTAAAAAAACATGATTATTTCGTAAAACTTATACAGTATGTAAACATTTTTTAATAACAGACTAATAATTTTTAAAAAAAGAGAAAATATGAAAAAAAATATTGCATAACCGTGTCTACAGCATTTTTTTGCAGACTCTGTTATTTTGGTTATCTATGGTAGGAAAATTAGTTTACTATCTTTGTTTGTTAGAAAGTGTCCCATTTTTCAACGCTTATTATTATTTTTATGTAGCCAATAGATCCTTCCAGCACAAACCTTGGAAAGAATGAATGACTTCTGGTAGAATGGTCAAAGTCGAGGGAGTAATACAGGGTCATCGGTCATGGGGATTCCCAGTCTTGTGATGAACAACTTTGCTCGTGATGTCTGTCAGTAAATGACTGACTTGATTTAATAGTTGCCGACCTTATATTGTCGTTAAGTCAACGAATTATTGCCTGAAATGAAAGTGAAAATGTAAAAGGTTTATTAAAATTGTTGACAAGGTAGTTTAACTTTAGGTGGCCCTTAAAAAAAGGAATGAGATCGATGGTTGAGTACAGAACGTAAATACACACAATAGCCCTTTAAAGAGCCAGTGGTAAAAGTTCCAGCAATTCCTTATTATTATTTTTTATCATTAGCAATAGTTTATCTTAGTGCCGTTCTTTAGATAACCAACCACTTATCGTCAGTTAGGAAAGTGGGCCTGGAGAATACCTTTTCTGTGGGTGATGCTATTTAAATGATCACTGCAAAGTAGGCCATTGTGGCTGACCAAACTCCTTAGGGTTTTTAAGCCTGGCTTGCTGTTAGAGCCAAATCTTCTCTGGTAGCCCTAGGACCGTTAAAGAAAAATCTATAAAACCCTCAAATTTTAGAGCGAATCGTGCTCTGGCTAAACACGTCTCCTGGCAAATCCTACCTAATCAGCCTTTAATTTAATTGGTTTAAAAAATCTACGTCTACTGAATGCTTACTTAACAACTTTTCTGGTCATAAAATAAACCTAAAAAGAAATTCTGCACGTAATCGAATTAGTTGAGCTATACTACTATCTAAGAAACAATATCACAAGAAAAAAATTATCACAGTATTGGGGTCGGCCCCATAGCACTACTGACACTGTCCAAGGTGATTCTTTATAGAGTGGCGATTTTCAAACATAACGAGAGTAGGTTGTGAAGTAGGCAGACCATATACACATAGAAAAAATTATAAATTATCATCGACATAAGAGTTCTAACAATCAACATATGTAAATGTCTTATACTTGTGTCTATGTGATGTCTTTGTGAAACTTTCAGACTTGCGAATAATAAGGTAAAAGCTAGTTCATTATAGTTGTCTGTCATTTTTCTGTAATCACAGGTGGTTGTAAGAATCGCATACTTAAATACGTCATAACCTAGTGAGGTTGACGCAACAGTAAACAAAACGTTGCAAAATAAAGAACATTCAACAAAAAAAACAAATGAAAAAATGATTACGGAAATTAAAACAACAAACCAGGGGGTAAAAATGAGTCATGGGACCCACGGTAAGAACAAAGTTTTTTAAACATGAGATGAGTATAGACACAATTTCTCAGGTAACAAGGGGGGCCGCCAGACCAACAGGAAGAACGAAGCTATGTAACCGTTAGCACTGCATTCATGTTGTTTACTAAAACAAAAACTTGAAAAACGAATAAAAAAAAAAAAAAATAGTTTACTACTCACGATGGTTGAACTTCGTGAGTACTGTATTCATGCACAACGTTCTTACGAAGTTGAACCATCGTGAGTAGTAAATTATTTTTTTAGTTCAACCATCGTGAGTAGTTAAATTTTTTTTTTTAGGTGTATTATTTAGAAAATAAATACATAATTTATCATGAATTGAATGTATTAACAGTGAATGCATATAGAAATGGAATATTATAGTTACGAACCACACGATAACGAGTTTCTATAGCCAGCAGCACTCGTAGCAGAGTGGGTAAGGTACTGAGCTCATATGCAGGAGGTCTAGGGTTCAAATCTCTTTATTGGAAAATGTTTTTTTTTTTTTTTTTTTTTTTTTTTGGAATTGTAAAAGAAAAAAATTCAAAGAGAAATGAAAATAAAATTGAAATTTGTTTAAAAATAAATTGCTTGGGAGCGTGAGGGAGAATGGTGGGCAAAGGTGTGCAGAAGAGTAACACGGCACGGTTGGCAGATATACATATAGAGCTCGTCGTTGGCTCAGAGGTTAGCATGCTAGCCGCCGAAACAACACAGCTCAAGGGGTCGTGGTTTCGATTCCCGGTTGGGGTACTCAGATTTTTTCTGATGGTTCTTGCCGGGTATCGGATTCATTAAACCGACTTAGGATTAAGATTTAGTTTTTAAAATGAAAAAAAAAATAATAAAGCGATTGAAAAATAATGAATTGTGACGAGCTCTCAATAACCGGTCCTGCGTGACCGGGGAGATAAAAAAAAAATATGATATGCGAATAAATAAAAGAACAAAAATGTAATGACGAGCAAAAACAAGAGAAATGTATAATGACACGATGTAAAAGTGACATGTTAAAAAGACAATGTAAAATGTTGAATGAATAAAGACAGTGTACATACCCATAGTAGTCAGTCCACTATAATATAAAAAAAAAGATATACATATATAGTGGGGAGAGGGGAAGTGTATAGAGAACAGAAGGTGAGGGGGACAGGGTAAGGGGGGAAACTTGGGAGGAAGAGACTCTGGGTAAACCACTTTCGTTTAAAAAAAAAAAAATCTGTCGGTTTTAAAATTCCAGCCCCCCGAGTAACGCGACATAAAGAACTTTGTTCTAAAAAAAGTATACATTATTATCTAATTCACCTCTAACTGATTGCTAATTTTATCCTATCTGCATTGATTATGAAGACATGCTGATTTATTTTGTCGTACTCGATTAAAAAATATTTTTTGGACAGGAATTTTTCAAAAAATACACGTACTTTCGATTACACTTCTAATATACGCATGTTGATATGATTTTTTACATTTTCTTAGAAGGTATTTCAGCAATCATCTGATTATTTAATAATAATACAGCATTTGACATATTCTTATACTATAATAAAATTTTTTCTGTTATAAAAGTTTTTTTGCAACCATTAATTAAACATTAAAAATAAGTTTAATTTTTTTTACAAAGTTCAGTGTCAATATCATAACTTTGTATGTGTTTAAAAAAAAAAATTTTTGTAAAATAGTTCAATATACTAGTCTTATCATTGTATTCTGTTGCTTAAAGATTTATAGTATTGGAATTCGAGTAATAAGGAAGTTAATGTAGTCCTACCATTAATTAATCATACATAATAAATTTACGACACTCTTACGTTAAAAGATTCAATAACATTAAAAAAATTAATTTCTAAGTTTTAGGAAGGACTTTTTAATGGTGTAAAAAACATTTTTCATCAAATAAATAGTTTCTTAAATAATATAATTTATAATTAGACCGACTGAGTAAGTTGACACTTAATGAATATCAAAATTAAAGATAAGTTACTAATTTCACTAGGGCAAGAAAAAAAGGTTAACCTATAATAGGGGTCGTTCGTAGCAGAGTAGATAGGGTACTTTAGTAGTGTGCAGAAAATTTCTGGTTCTGTTTTTGAGAAATGCTTCATTTTTATTTAAGTTAAGTGTGGAATAGAAAAAAAAAATTGGAAAATTTTTTTTTCTTTGCATTTGCGCTTCAGTGCTGTGGTGTAGTGCAGACGTATCAGTGAGATACAATGAAAAATTTACTTTAGTGATGAAATTGTTAGTTTTTAAAATTTTAGTCTCCAATTTTACATAAGCTTTCATTTCCTACACAAATTTTACAACTTCTTGTTTCAGTTAGAGTAGTTGGAAGTAGGCTCACGCAGCGTGCAGGGGGGTAAAGTTCTACTAGTACACATATTAGTATAATACAGAATTATTATAAATGGATTTTAAGGTGAAACATTTGACAATAAGTGAGAAGATAAGAGAAATCAAGAAGAATATTAAATTATAAAATTTAAATACGTCTATAATGAGCCGATCAAGAAAGTGCTAAAAAATAAGTAATGTTACTTTTGAATGAGTCTGATGAAGACTGTGATTGTAGTCTTGCCTTAAGCAATTTTTTAACTTTTTAAGATAATAATTTTTAAAATTTTAAACTGTAGAAGCTACTTTAGAAAAAAAAATATAAGTTTTTTGAAGGTATATACAATTTTTTCAAATTTAATGTCTGACAACATCATAAGCAAATTCTATCGTTTTATATATTGATTTAAGGTGGCTCCAGCACCTAGTGCCATATCAAAATGGGGAGACTAAAATTAATCATTATTTTCTTTAAAATATGGTATAAAATTATCGTAGAGACTGTTGTTAGCCATATTCTACATTTTATCTATTACTTTAGTGAGTCAATATAAAAAAATAAAAAAGTTTTATGGTGCCCTAGTTGATGAACTGTTACGATACGCTCCTAAGTTCAAGAGTAGTTATACCTATATATATGTACTCTGCAGAATGCAGACAGTTGAGAGCTGACTTGCACTCGCAACTGTATACTTAGTCTCCAATTATTTAAAGATTTTGTTTGATAACAAGACACTTTTCTCATGTCATCGAAAACTGCGTAATAATATATACAAGATAGTATGTTTTTTACACCGTACGGGTTATTTATATAAGTGCAGCAGTAGGTTGTATATCGCGTAAGCTTGCATTTCCTATCTAACTCGTCTTAAAACTACGATTTTGTAAGCATGATTTCTTACAACTTTCATCGTCAACCTTCATTTTTTTTTATACGAATAGAAAGATGGGAATTCAAAGAATATAATTTAATTTTATTAACCTAGGTTGGGTTATTTATAATTTTAACGTTGAGGACACTGGAGCCACCTCAACTTAAGGACAGAAGTATATATTGAATTATAAGGTGTTTAAGTAAATCCTTTATTTTAAGTGCTATGAGTTAACAACATCATGACAATTTGTTATTTAAAAAAATGTATTGAACAGTTGTCAGTAGTAGAGAAAGTTGACTACATTGTGTTACAATTTTTTACTTTCAACGCTGGCCAGCTATAAAATCACACGTACTACTTATTAAAAAAGCAAAGTCACTAAAACCGTTGTAACCGCTAACCATAAAAACTACTCAATCGATCTTGCTGAAGTTTTGCATCCAGATTCTTGACACTTCCTAAAAAACTGTAGCATAATTTTCATATTAAAAAAGTTAGTAACAGTAGTCATAAGCCAGCTTAAAGTTTTGTAAAAACATACTAGCTTTTCACTTACGTTTAGTAGGATTTACTAGGTGGCGTGAAAGATAAGTCAGAGCTCCCTGCAATAGAACTGAGTAAGCCTAGTTATTGAATCCCCAACGAAAGTACCGAAACACCACAGTCGATCGTCGGCAGCGTATGAAGTATATAGCTAGAAGTCGTATTGCTGGGTATATCTGTTGCCGTCAACACTGTTCTCTAATGGACTAGCCACTTACGTCGAACTCCATGCTAAACTACCAAGATTGACGAGTACCGCCAATGAAAAGACTTTCTGAGTGCAAAAGTCTCTGGCGTCGTACGAGGAGGCGTATAGCCAGAGCACAATATACTCTGGCAATTTAGGGTTTCATGGCCATTCTTTTGAACGATCTGGTGCTATCAGAGCAAATTTAGTTACAACAGCATGCCAGGAAAAGTACAACCCCAAGGAGTTTGGGCAGCCTCCTTCTTAATGTTCGTCCTAACGGTATACCCACAGAGAAAGAATTCTCTCCAGGCCCACTATTCTGGCTTACATAGAGCCGTTGATTGTCTAAGGAACGACCTAAGGATAAGATATTCTTTGGTCAGTGCTATACCTCTCTCCAGTATGGTCTTCGTACACAGAGACTCCAAGCGTAAAAGTGAAGCTACCCACAGCCAGTGCTTAATCATTCACCAATTTGAGCAATAATTCGTCGACTCTAAGAGAATATGAAGCCAGCCACTATTAAATGAAGTCAGTCATTCACTGGAAGACGTCAGGAGTGGAGTTTTTTATCACAAGGCTGAGAGTCCCAGCGACCGACGACCCTATATTACTCTCTCATCTCTGAGAATTCTAGCAGGAATCACCAAATTTCTCTGAGGTCTGCACTGGGAAAACCTTATACCTATGAATAAGAAAGAAACTTGAGCAAACGGGTTAGTTTTCAACAGGTAAGCACAGCAAACCTATTTCCTTACCTGAGATCACCCAAACATCTGAGTCTACAAAAAAAGTGCTTTAGACACTAACGTTCTTGGCGTAATACCAGAAGATGTTGGAAAAATGTCTTACAATTAGCTTCAACGCTTTAACTGTTGTAGTTTTTCTCCTGACTAGTCTTGTGCAACAATAAGAGGCTAGAGAAGATTACCCTGAGGTGAAGAGGCAGTCATGTTTGCTGAAAACTTCTATTAAGGAATAGTTTACCTAAAAAGCTCACTGTTTCTTTTTAGGGCCATCGGACGTCGAACTGCTTTGCTAACTATTACATAAGGACTTAACAAAGATAACAAAAGAGAGCCCTTAGGGATCACAGCAGGCAATAAAAATTAAAGACATTAGGCTTCAGGACTTTGTTGCTTTAGTGATAAAGTTTTGAGATGAAAGAAAAAACTATTAAAACTATATATCTTTTGTAAGCTTTGAATCTTTAGAACTTTAAAAAATACCCTTTTTTTAGATTATACGAAATTTTTTCGTTTATTAAATAACTGAATAATGTGTATAGATTCCAAACTCATATGTTTCTTAAAAGAAGATTTTTGTTTTGAGAAGTGTAGATGTAAAATTTTTAACTAAAAACGTTTCACATTACAGTCAACACTCTCTGGTGTTTAATTAAGTGAGTCTTGGCTGAAGCTGAAACAGAGGGACTGCTAGTCTAGAAATAAGCCGTAGAATAAAGATATAATTCAAATAAAGATTTGATATAGAGTGCTTATATAGGCTATGATGGGAGGTTGGTAATAGCACCTCTTTAGAATGGCAGAACTTTCAATTTAAGTCTCAGGTGTAGTAAGACTTTTTTTAACACTCTTTTTCTCTAACTGACTTATGTGTTATAACTTTTTAATAAGTTGTCAAGTATGTGAGGGTAGTACTACTTTTTGTCACTTAGCAATCAAACTGTTCTATTATTCTTTAAAGTTTTATAAATGATACTTACCTCATTAGGCTTGTTGAGTAGGCATACTTCTTTTCCGTCCATCAGTGCACTTATATAATCTGCTTTGCTGCAATCTGAGAATTTATATGGTTGCACATTATCTAATCCAACAATTGATTGAGCCATAATGCAACCATGCCAATCGTTACATCGACATTCAGATCCTAAAAATATCAAATTTTAAGTTTTGAATGTATAAACATAGGTATAAAAAGTAAGGTAAGAGACAGGGAGACGATTCTCGATAGATAATGTAATAATTTTTAATGTATTTTTTACAAGATGTACGCTCATGACGGGAAGTGTTTCCACTGAAATTGTGACTTTTGTCTCTCGTAGTGAGATTTTGTAAGCTGTGTCAAGATCTAATTATTATGTGATGTTATGTTACCTTTGTAGTTTAACGATTTGAACCTTATGTGAATATATGATACATAATGAAATATTTTATTTTATCTCGTCGTAAATAATACATGGTAGTGGCAATTCAATATAAGTATTTAATTAGTATTAGAAAACCAGCAATAACAGTAACTTTTCCAGTATGTATACAATAATACTAATCACATTCCAGGATCATGAAATTTGTGTCGATTTTTTCATGTACATATTTGTAATTACTTTCAACAACTTTAACTGCCTTTTTTTTGTAGTAACAAGTTACTTAAAAAATTGTATTTGTTTAAGACAATAGTTAACAAATATATATATTGCATTTTTCTTCGCATTTATTAGTGTAAGAAAGTTCTGGGTGACAAAATAGTAATCTAAAAAATTTTTTTAACAAGAAATCGAATGATGGTGGATATTAAAAAATAGTCTAGTAGACACTTAAAAACTTGTTTGTACTTTACATGAATATACATATTTTTTCTTCATAGTTGAAATTCACTGTAAGATTTGACAAGTTATAATGATATAATACAATTCACAAGTGTACGAATGATTAAGAATTGATAATTAAGGTATTTATTACATGAGTTAGGTAAGCAAGCAGACGATTAAAATAATTAATTGGTTAAGTTATTATTTTTGTAGATTAATTCTCACATATAAAAGTGTTATTCATTCTATCGATATACGTTTTATTGCTAGTACTATTGTTAGTTAGCAAAATTATATGAAAATGAGTACAGGTTCAGTAATATGATTTTTGTGACTTCCACCACATCCATCTGTTTGTTATTAAAATAGCATTGAGAGAATGATACTTATATCCATAGAATCAATAAGTTAACTGACGATACAAAAATTTGTGTACAAAAGTACTTAGTAACATTAGTACTAAATAATTTTAAGTTAATTATTATGTTTATTTATAGAGCTCTATTAGTAGCTAAACGCTATTACGCTAGGTGTGTTCGACAGTTCTACCTAGAATTGTTGCACTTTTCTAACCCTGCTCCTTCTCTCTATACATTACAGTGATTCATAGGTGACTGGCTGGTGTCAATTGCTAACGCCCAGCTTACATTATCTTATACAAATAGATATAGAACCGTTCACCTGAAGATCAAAGGTCACTGTGGTCTTGTAACCGACCTCATACGGTTACTTAAACAGTTCAAGTTTCTTCCGTCCAACGAATCAGTGCTCATCTAGCATACATACAGTCAATACGAAACATATATTACATCTGTCGATTTAAACTATACAGCAGTCACAAGGCGACCCTCACTTGTCAGACCTGATATCCACCTGCACTCTAACCCTTCTTACAAAGATAAGGATTCTGTTGACAACGGTATGGTCCATCAAAAAATTTTTCTACAGCAATTTTTCATAGATTTAAATGCTAAAGGATCCCTGCAAAAACTAGAATTAGAAAAATAAGGCTCTACGTAAAAAAACGGTATAAAAAAAGTATTCCAGTATTTAAAGTTATAAGACAATTATTAGAATAAAAGTTTTTTTAAAATCTTGTTTCTAATCATTTTCTTACCTTCTAAATCTCACAAATATCATCAAGTTATAAGCACTCGCATACTATGTCACAAACCATCTGATATACTTTAGTTTCTTATGAGCAAAAATATACTTAAAATTTTTTTTTTTTTTAGTTTATGAAACAATAAGCATTCACAAATATTACTTATCATTATAAAATAAAAATTTACGTAAACGATATCGTTATATTCATGAGGACTCAGAAAAATTGCTTGATCTGTGTTATAAAATAATTAATATTTTTTAAATCTATTTAAGATTTCATTGTTAAAGAAAAATGATGGTTATTGAATGTATTTATATTATCGTGGCTATAAAAAATAAGTTAAGGTTTCATATTCTTCATTTTCATCCAAACATGCAAGGTCGTATACAAAATAAACTTCCTTACTTTTTGCACGTAGTATATAAATCATTTTCTTGTTGGGATTCGAGTTAAGATAGATCTAATCAAACACTTCATTTTTCAATAGAACCTTTTTTTTTCATATTATAGTGCTCTACGTCCGGCTCCTTTAATAAGGCCACTTCTATGGGCACTTAGCACTTGGGAAAAGGAAGGGAAGAGGGATAGGAGGTCCCATTACTGGGAGGGGGTAGGGGAAAATTAGGCAATTATGCTGCGAGAAGATCGCCTAAGCCCTCCTCAAGGAGCATTGCGTGGTGAAAAAGCACATGTAAAAAATCATAGAGGTACTTGCCCGTAAAGTTGCACTGGCCGGGAATCGAACCACGGTCTCCCGCGTGCCAATCCAAAACCTAGCCGACTGAGCCACCGCGCGCTCTTCAATAGAACCTGATTAGTATTATCTTTCTTATGTTTATTCACTCAAGGCATAGATTAAATAAAAAATTGACATAAGTCTTGTAAATTCAGAATGGGGCTTATGTGGTAACAGCAAAATTATCTTTATTTGTTTTAAAATCTTGTGAAAAAAATTTTTTACTCTTAATTAATATTGTGTTACCTCTAATGACTTCTGAAATTAAAAACTTATTATTATGTGAGTTATCATTAAATTCACTATTGCAAATGATATATTTTAGAGTTTGTACGGACTTAATTATGTAACAGATAGTTTCGTTTTTCCTTATATATATATATATATATATATATATATCACAAAAATCATAACAACTAAGCTTAACATCTTACGAGAAGCCGGATCAGTAAATCTGTTTGTCATTTATCCTTTTGTTCCGACTTATTCTTACTGTTCTTAGATTAATACAATAATATCTATATACATATACAAAAAACAGTCAACATAGATTTTATACTAAACGTTTCCCACTATTTAGTAGAAAAAAAGATATAATACCAAGTGAAAAAAGACCAAGGTGATGAGCGGTCGAGAATGAGCAAAGTGTGGCAGTCCCTTACTGATCTTCCAATTTACCTTGTTTCCATTCTTCTGTGGCTTTGCCAAAACTAACAAAGAGTCTCATTACAACTAATCCTTTTTTCTTTGTTTTGATAAAAGAAAGAATTTCTATTTTGTTCCATTAAAGTGAGTAAGATCTAATGCCTTGAAACTTCACTGTCATTGTAAGTTCTTTGGATCTCTTGCTTGCTTTTGGTTAATAAAGTAATAGAGTAAGGGTTAATTTTGGGCTCAAGCGTTAAAGTTTCTACTTTTATCCGTATAAATAACACTTATTTTACAGTTTTCGTGAAAGCGCTGGCAATTCTGATTTCAAGAAAGTTTTAACATCGTGGCTTTTTCCTCATCATTTTCTGGAAGGTCATTAAATACATTTTTATTAAATCCTTACAGCGTCTGCTGAATGTACGAAAAAATTTGCATTACGCTACTTTTCACATCGAATGGTTTAATAAAATAGTGCAGATTTATAACTATTACGATACTACCATACTAATCAAATATTTTCTACAATCACCACACACACAGACACACACACTATACATCAAACAACATTTTGATCACACATCACAACTTGCAGGCCCCATATTATCCAAATTCAAAAAAATCTGTGTACCTTAAGAACCCCTAAATAGGGCCATGTAAGAAAAAATTAGCACACAAGATGCGTAAAGTCTTTAAAAAAGCCATTGAAACTAACGTACACAGCAGAAATCAATATAGCTACATTAATAGGTTGATTTTGTTTAAACTAGGCCTTTATAGCTGTTAAAGAGTCTCTAACAGTAACTTTGATATTGTTTTCTTAAGATATAATTCTTATTCCCTTTTTAAAATCAAATCACATGTAACACAAAATTTATGTATTTATTATTTGGCAGTTTACTTTCAATTAACTGACGTGCATTTTTTACAACAGTCATATGTACTTTCAGTATAAGGTATTCACATACTATTATGTTAGTATCATTACTTATAACTAGTGTTACTAATTTCATAACAGATTATATTTTCTATGGTAAACTTAGATACCTCCTCAACTTTCAAAACCTTTCTTCTATGTAGAAGCTTACAGATATGTAAGAGACTATTATATACAAGTGATAATAATTACAATATTTAAGCAGGAAATGTGATTCTTTGGCACATTGAGTGAGCAGGATGCCCAATTCCTAGTCTTGTGTAAATGATGAATTTTCATTCTTTAAAACCTATTATTATCTCATGACCATTCAAAATCTTCTATAATTAATATACTAAGACAATAAAAAAAATTACATTTTTTTTGGATAAAGATTATTTTTAGATACTTTTAAAATATAATTAGAAAGAAAACTTATTATTAAAGCAAAACTATTTTATTTAGGAATGATATATGTACCAAAATTAAAAAAAGCCCTAATCAAGGAAATCCTAAGATATTTTTTAACGAATACATATACAAGCAAATAGTGACAATCAGAAATACACAACTTTGCCAGAGTAGTCTGCTTCAATACTAAGCAGAATGAGATCCATTAATACTTATTTTGTTATTTTTAAACGATTTTTTTGTCTATTACGAGGCGCACTGTATACAAAAATTGTAATGATGAAGATGTAGTACTCAATTTCACCAATTTTATTCAGAAATGTATATTGCTGTAAGGTAAATGTCCCTATTCGTGAAATGTGTCCCTATTTATGAAATATGAAAACTGATGTATTTGTGATGCAACTGAATTAATACAAAAATTGTGGTAGTTGTACGTTTTGTGTTTCTTAATAAATTAACTTAGAAAGTGGGATCTTACACACAATAAATGACACATTTTGGAGATAATTCCATAAATAGGGACAAAGTCACACATAAGCTATTTTTTGAACTGTACGTAAAATTTTCTGACTGTGACTAATGTTTTGTATAGACATATTTTTTCTGAACCTAATGGGCCATTAACTAAACAAGTTTCATCTTCATGTTCACATTTTATTTTAAAAATCATGGTTTGATCTTTGTTTTTTTAACGTACATTAAATAAAACATTGAAGTTTTCGTATAAATTAAAGTTTACGTATAATTTGTCTTCTAATTCTTACATTTTATTAAGACGTCAAAGTGCACGATTTTAATAACTGTCCACAAAATCTTTTGTAAGATGATTCAGATCCGTAAAAAATCTAAAAAATGATTAAAAATGTTTTTAAAATTTTATTTTCTTGGATACTTTCTGAGGTAAGAAACCAGACAAAAAATTGTCTTACTAGCTCATAAAATAGTACTTATTACATATTTACTACTCCTGTTTTGACTTTTAAACTACTGTACAACTATTTTTGTATTTATTTACTTTCAAAGGCAACCAAAAAACATAAAATATATAAATTGAGTTTTGAGAGCCCTCAAAAGGATGGAGCCCAGCTAGTATACGTGATTTAGTAATTTGGACACATACATGATGTACAAGAGTCAGCGATTGGCGGAAGTAAAGCCTACTGACGTAAGCTTTGTACACCTTCACACTCGTCTAAATATTTTTAATTTAGGCTAAAGGTAATCAAATAGTCAATACTGCTGCAATGTATGAGAGCAAACTCACTCACACAATACCACTATGCCTCCACACTTTTGCAAACATTTCCAAGATTGGCCAAAGTCAACTGAATAGTCTTTTTTCATTCTATCCTATAGTTATCTCACCGCCTTTACCATTGCTGCCATGTATAAGAATCGACAGCTCTCGGTGCAAGAGCCCACCTATGCGATACTTCTATGCCCCTGCTTTTATCTGAATATTCTCATGGTTGGCCAAAGTCAACCGTAATATTGTCATTAAATGTTATATTGTTCTTAATTGACTAGATTTTGTTGTCTTTTAGCGTTCGGTAAGTATAATGCTTTTCAGCAGACTTTGTCCAAAGAACACAAAGATTATGCACATTTTTATTGCGCACAAATTTTTTTTATAGAATGTTTTGCACAAGCTTAAAAATAAAGACCATATTAAATTGTATGACTATTCTTATGTGCACAATATTTGTACCGAAATTAACGTGCATTTTGTTCAAATTGCAGTAATATTAAATTTTGTCTGTGAACAAATACTCCTCTTGGTTTGGCACAAATACTGTGCACCCCATACTGTTAATAAATTTGTTGTGATCGTTTTTCATTACGCTGTACATGACATTTTCTGTACAAAAATTTATGCACAATAAAATCGTGTGCTGTCCTTGTGTACACTGGGTATCGTCTGCCTGCTTTTCTGTATCTAACGTTAACTTATTAATATTATAAGGTGGACTTATTATCTGATGTCCAACAACGTTTCCTTACAAAGAAACCACTGAACATTTTTTCGGTATAAAGTATCTATCAGCATTATAGAAGCCATGGCAGCTTATGATAAAATCTATGGTGCTTTCAGTTAGTTTTTGAAGATTGTTGTTAATAAGGTGGAAGCTATTTTTTCTCAATTTTTTTCTATTAGACAAGATTCTCTTCTTCTCCGTTCCTGTGACTACTTGTGTCACATTGGTCAAAGTTTGAAAATAATAAGATACAACTAGTGCTAACGACTTAATTCTATCAGAGATGGTAATGTCCTCTCATTTAAAACACTTCTTGAAATTGCGTTAAGTCTCCGTGAGTGAAAATGAGATGCAGATTTTTTTTCAAGCACCTGAGCTGCGTCTGTGGCTATAGTGTAGGAG
This sequence comes from Copidosoma floridanum, assembly GCF_036245765.1. Taxonomy (NCBI): domain Eukaryota; kingdom Metazoa; phylum Arthropoda; class Insecta; order Hymenoptera; family Encyrtidae; genus Copidosoma; species Copidosoma floridanum. The sequence continues at coordinate 6,134,838 of NW_028321904.1, read as the reverse complement.
CTGCAATAACAAACAAGCAGTATTTGAAAGTACCCCTTTCCTCTTTTAAATTATACTTACATCTTATTCTTAACATACAATTCACATTTTTACAGTTCTTTATAACTACTATTATAAAAATATTTAGTTAAATGAAACTACTCCATACATTGACCTCAGCACTTTTTCCTAATATAATTTAAAATATTTTGATCTTCTTTGCGAAAGTGTTTCTGATACTACATACAGAAATAATGCTAAGATTTTTAAAAGCTGGGCATTCATACAGTTGAATATTAACAACTTTACGAGCGTAGAAAATATGAGCATCAACTAGCATATTTGTTGATGTAATCAACTAGCATTTTTTTTCACTAAATATACATCTGCATGCATACTTGTATGGTAGAACTTCTTCTTAGTATTTTCTTTCTCAGTATTCTTTACTAAAACCGTTTCTGCGTCAACCAGCTTGTTTCATAATTTATTAAGTGCTTTTTCACAAGTAATAATTCTAAAATTCCCAGTCTACTAATTAAATTATTTTATTATTTTCATTTATTTTCCAGTATTTTAGATTTTCCTCTTTACCTGACAAATTTTTTCACTTGAAAAGTGACTTGCTTACAATAACAACTGACATAAATCCTTTTTTTCTAAATTTCAACACAGAAAATCTCTTTTACAACAAATTTTTTACTAGCGGTCTTAAGACCCTTAATATTTGAAATGTCCTAACTTGTTGAAAGAAAAAGTGAATGATTTTTTTTTATTTAAGAGTATGCAAACAAGTAGATCCCACGAAAAAGCACATTTTACTGAATACCTAATAAATAACTTTTCCCTCTGATGTGAGTTAAGCATGTGGACTTTCACCTCTTTCAGAAATGAGTCTTAAATAGATTTCCAACGAGATAGTTCTCATACCAATGAGTGCTATGGTTAAAGATTTATCAATAAAGACTTAGTGTACTCTATACTAATTTGTATCATACGGAATAGTGAGTTTTTTGAAATGTCAGAAAAAAACTACGGAAATAATTTAAAAGCCTTTTCAGTCTTCAAAATGTTCTTATATTTATTAAACTTTACAACTTAAAAGCAATTAAATTTTGAATTTATATGGAATAATATAACCGAAGTTATTTTATATCTTTTATTTTGTTATGTGAGTTGCATAACTTTTTATGGCACAGATTCTCATTTCACACTGAATTATGTTTGCTATTGTTAATTTAACAGCACTTGAGCAGTTTGCAGTTATCAATCTTGTGCACCTCAAGACAAATGTAGCACAGGCCTTTTGCCTTAACTTCGTGCTTACGTTGTTAATGCCCTTTTGGGTTAAATTTCATACAGAACATAATGAATTGTTCCCCTTGGCATAGGCAATAATTCTCTGTCATTGCGTTACGTATAAGGTTTGAGCTGCTGAGTCCCTTGTTATTCTCACATCTATAGTTCTATCCTGATCTTCAATTATAATTTGTCAAAGATGTAATAATCACAAGCATCTAGATATTTTTCTCAATAAAGAGCTTAAGCATAGAAAATATTAGTACTAGTGTTTGCTGAGCGAAGACTTACGCTATCTAAAAGCTTGAGCATCGAGCTTCTGTACAGTAAAAGCCACCTCGAGGTTGTCTCTTTCGAGCTTGGGATCTATTGAGTTGTTTAAATGTGGCTAAGACATTGACAGTGCCATTAAGCAATGCCTTAAACTCCTGTGCTAATCCCACAATTAAAACTGGCATAAAAAGAATACCATAAGATATTATTGTAATTCAGCATCTTGTGTATGTGTAATAATTATTAAGTACCTTCCGTATATTCTTAAAATGATAAGTAGGGATACTGCCAATGCCTATGTCAAAGAGTGTACCGATGTTTCGGTGCTGATTTAAGCACTAATCCATCGTGGCTAGCAGAGGAGCTATGCACACGTTTTCTATTGGCTGACAGCTTGTAGGCTTGGCTCGCGGGGAGAGCTGAGGGAAGATGAGTGAGGGAGACATGAGAATCTAAACGTGTGCATCAGTGATGGAGAGAGAAAAAGCTAAACCTATTTATATAAACATACGAAGGGCTACATATCTATAGCTCCAGTTGTACACTAATACGCAAAATAGCTGCGTGTATTACTTTTCTCGCTTTTCCTCCCTACAGAAGCAGCACCAGGAGAAGATCTTGGCACTTGCATTTAAAGTTGACCTTGTAGCCCAATAAACATACTTGGAACTTATTTAATGTAACTGTTCTTGACAAGTCTATAGCAATCAAATTTTAAACAAGTAATCTCCGATGTATCTACCATGCACAGTACCATAATCTAGAAGTTTTTCTGCAGCATTTTATTGCAGTTACCACGAAGCTAATCAAGAAAATTTTTATAGCTTATGGCGTAACGTTCTTCCACCCAAGCTTAAGGGAATTCTTGTGCATTCAAAAAACTTTGCCGAACCACTCTTGCCGTTTCATACCCGATTGATCGAGCATTAGAGATATGCCAAAGTTCTGTGCAGCAGTGAGTGCAAGAAAACAAAGTGACGAAACAAAAAGTCAACTTGCCTTCGTGAATCTTAGACGTTAATAACCTGCTTCTATTCGCAATTAAAAAACACTTTTCCAAAACTCAAGACACTTCAGAAAGCTAGAGCAACATCAACACTCATAGTATGGACTCCAGCAGTACAGGATATTTCGTCCCTCTAGTTCCAAAGGTATTTCAACTTTTTCGTTTCCAGGATTTATGCTTTGTGCTATCAAAAATTTTCCTAGAAAAAACGTATTTGTTACCAGCTAAGCCCAGCCTACGTCAAAAATAGATTCTTAGAAAGGATGAACAAGGTTTGTGGAAGTTTTAAATAGTAGCAGCATACATTTTTTTAATTGATTGATAAATAAATATTTTCAGATTGAGTAAACTATTAAGCTTAGCAGCAGTGCTTAGTTAGACTCACTATGTTACATAGAGCTCTGTACATACATCTTTTTATGCTAATGTTAGAATATATTTAGTTTTCAGTAATTGTATGTAAGATAAATAAAAAATATTTAATCTTTGTGTTATTCTAAGTGTAAATCTTAAAAAAAAAGCTATATCTGTTCTATATGTTCGATGAAAGGAAGTAATGGATTGCAATACATTGTAAGAACAACTTACTTGTTAATTTCACCGAAGCATTATATCAGTTATATGTGTGCTTACACTATCATATAAGGCATCGGTAGAGTGTGAATGTATATTTGTACATTAACAGTAATGTACTTGATGTACAAGTGTACCGTTATGTGTATGACTACATCAGTGTATAGGTACCTACATTACATCCTTCCCATTTTTAAAATTTTTGTACTTAAACTTACTTTATAAGAATTAGTTAAACTCCATGTATATAAATGAAATATTAATTTTAATTATCTATAGACTACAAAAGTAAGCTAGAGGCTACATAAAAACGCTTAACTGGCTTTTTTTCTAGTTAAATACTTTACATATTTTTCGGGAGTCCGCTGAATTACAGTTTTGATTTCTGACTCAATTTTATGTATCTCAGTGTTTTGCTAAGTTTGCAATAGGTCATAATGTCTCTTATGTTTTCCCCGTCCTCAAATTTAACTATATTGCTGCAAGATGATAACTTTTCCGTAATTCGTGCTTTGGATATTGGTGGATAATTTTCACGAAGGACTTTTGCCACTATAGTATCTCCCATTTAAAATATGACCTCCCTTCTGCCTTTACAACTGCGAACTTGGCCATACTGCTAGTTTTCGATTCAATTACTAATATCTGATCAGAAAAGATGTAAAGGCGTTCGTACTTCTTAATAAATAAGCAATTTAGCAGGTGTTTCACCAGTAATTACGTGTGTCGTATTACGGTGACCAAAAAGGAGTGTTGTATCGCCATACTTACATTGACCGTTTTACTTTTAACAATTGCCTGTAATATGCTTTTAAAAAATCTGACCAAACTTTTAGCAGCACTTATAGTTACTTAATAGTTCTGTGCAGTGTACGTATGGTTAATTCCTAATCTTTTAAAAAAATTTTGAAAGGTCTCACTTCTAAATTTTGTACCAAAATCACTAACTATTTGCATTAGTGAGCCATAAATAGTAAAAATTTCAATAAATATATCAAGAGTTGCCTCTAAGAACGTGTTTTTCTTTAACAATTTCTCTAGCCATTTCAAGAAAGCATCTATCAGGATAAAATATCTATGCCCAGAATACAGACCGGCAAATCATCATGTACTCTTTGACAAGGTCAAAAAAGCCATGGCTAAAAAAAAATCCGTTTTCCTTGTATTATTATTGCACTCTAGACAAAACGTTAACAATTTAACTGTTTTCTATAAGCCATTGTCAATGCCAAACCACCACAATGGTGTTGATAAAAAAAATGATGATGATTATATTTATGAAAGTAATAAGTAAAATAATAATACTATAGAAAATAATAATGTCAAGAATAATGATGAATATTATACTTATAATAATAATGATAATGACAATTATAATGAAAATAATAATATTGATAATGACAATGTTGCTGATGTTCATAATAACAACAATGGTAATAATGACAATAACTAAAGTAAAAATAATAATTATAATGCTAATAATAACCATATCAAGGACAATATTATTGTATTACTAACAATAATAACAAATAAAAGAAATGGGAATTAAAATAACAATAATAATAAGAAAAATAGTAATAATAATAACATTTACAATGTCAATAATAATAATGATAAAATTTATTATGCTATTAATAATAATAGTAACAATAATAATAACAATATTGGCTATGAAAGGTTTGTTAGAGGTGGTCGTAGCCCTAACAATAAAAAAAATGATAATAATAGTAATGTTCGTAATAAGGATAATAATACTATAAAAGACTCATTATAAAAATCAAAATTAGGACTGACACAATAAATATTATAATCACAATAAAAATCATAATAATAATGCTGATTATGGTATTTGATAATAATGCTAATTAAAAAGCATGATAATAAAAGTAGTTATGCCAATCAAGATAATGTTATTTAAAAAAATAAGAATTTTAATAAAAAAATTGCTGAAGTCAACACAGATAATCATAATAATAAAAAAGACGACTATGATAATAAGGACAATAATAAAAAACAATAATAATAATAATCATAACTATAATAATAGTAATTATAGTAATAATAATAATAATAATAATAATGATATTTATAATAATTATTATGTCATTGGTGATACCACTAGTAATAAAGATGCTAATTATGCTGATAATAATAACAAAAATCATAAAGATGAAAATAGTAATAATAATAAAGACAATAACAATGTTAGTGATCATTATGATAATAACGTTAGTAATAATAATGAATATAATAATGATAATAAATATAAAGATAATAATAATCATGATAAATAAAATTGTCATACTACCAATAATAATGATGATAGTAATTATAAAGATGATGATAAAAAAAATGATAATTATTATAGTAATAATGTTAACGATTATAATAAAAAAGGTAACTATACCGATGATAACAATATTGATAACCATAATGATGATGATGTTGACAATAACAATTATAATAGTAAATATGATGATGATAATAATAGTAATAATAATGATAGTACAGATTATGATAATCGTTATGATAATGATAATAATGATTATTATGATAGTATTATTAATGTAAGTGATGATTATGATAATAGTTATGATATTAATTATAATGATTATGATGATAATTATGATATTGATGATGATGATGGTGATAATAATGATAATAATGGTAATAATAATGATTTTGATAATAATACTAATAATAATCATGATAATGATTAGCATAAGAATAATTATAATGATTAGAAGAATAATAATAATGATAATCATGATGTTAATAATTATAATGATAATTATCATAATAATAATTAAAATTATAATAATAATAATAATGATGAAAAACATGATGATAATAATGTTTATGATGATGATAATAATGATGATGATGATGATGATGATGATGATGATGATGATGATGATGATGATGATAATGATGATGATGATGATGATAATGATGATGGTAATGATGATGATGATGATGACGGTAATAATAACGATGATAATGATGATGATGATACCAATGATAATCATGATAATGCTGATAATGATTATAATACTGATGATAATCAAGATAATGATGAGAATTACTATAGTAATAATAATGATTTGAATTAAAATAATAGCTATAACAATAATTATTCCAAACAATTATTATAATAATGATAATAATTAAAGTATTGATAATAACAATGATAATAATGATGATAATGATAATAATAATAATGATGAAAACAATTATAAAAATCATAAAAATATTGATGATGATATTGATAATGATAACGATAATGATAATCAGGATCATGAAAATAATTATGATGATAATAATGATAATAATGATATTGATGATAATGGTGATGATAATAATAATAATTCTGAAAGAGATGTTGATAATAATGATAATAATAATAATAATAATAATAATAATGATAATGATGATAGTTACGACAACTATGACGATGACAATGACAATAAACATAATAATTTTAATCATAATAATGATATTAATAATAGAAATGATAATGCTAATAATGATGATCATAAAAATCAGAATGATAATGATAACAATGATCATGATTATGATGATAATGATAATGATAATGATGAATACGATAATAATTATTGGAAATAATTATGATATCAATGATTATAATTGTAGTATTAATGATAATGATGATAATAATGATGATGATGATAATGATTATGATGATAAGGATATTGATGATAATGATGATAATAATGATAATAACGATGATAGTGATGATAATAATGATGATGATGATAATAACAGTAATAACATTGATAATGATTATGATAATGATAATAATAATGATAATGATTATTTAAAATGGACTGTCTTTCTTTGAATTTCTTTTTTTTTTATGAGAATTGAACGACTCAGGGAGCCGGATACAGGTTGAGGAGACTAGGAAAATGTAGAATAGATGCGGAGAGAGAACGACGAATATCGTTTCTCTGTAATAGAGGATGCACGAGACAAATGTTTAAGGTTCTCTATGCTTTATTATAAATAAAAACAAAACATTCAATTCCAGTTGAGAAGTCCTTGCGAATAATTACAGTTAACAATAGAAAAGATCGCACTAACAAAGTTCATTAAATTGAATTGAACGAGGAGTACAAATCACCGTGACTGATACACAAGGTGACGAGAATGTATGTTGACTAAAGTAAAGTACGCCTATATGAGGCACAACACTAAAGGCAACTGGACTGCACTGTGTGAGCGACAAGGGCAAACTACTGTCGCTACCGCCTCTATTCTTACACCTCCTGCGTGACTCACTCGAGCACTCATGGGCTTACGCTGACATCAGTTAATACGAGTGTCTTAAACACCGTGAGGTGCGTGCGCCGCACCATATTAATCCTAAACATACTCCCCCCTTGATTTATCGTATCAACGAGGAGAGAAATCAAATTTTGAAACTAACTAAGAACCGCTGTTCTTTTACAAGAAAGTAATTAATAAAATAGTAAGACAAGAAATAAAAATCTTTAAACCGAGCCATAGTTCTTATTACATTTTAGTTTGTTATCTCTCAACTGTTTTCTGGTAAGTAATAAAACTAATTCAATTATGGGTCTGGTAAGCGTGGAATTTGCAGTTCTCAACTTGACTACTCCAATCAAACCATCTGGACCTGAGTAAGTTCTGACGATCAAAGCTAGTGGCCATTGTCCCGGGGGGAACTGGGAGTCCTTTATCAGAACAAGATCACCAACCTGCACAGAAGGTCTCTCGTGAGGCCACTTTTTCCGAGCTTGAAGGCTCTGCAGATATTCGGTAGACCAACGCTTCCAGAAAGATTGAGCAAGTTGACTGATAAGTTTCCATTTATGGAGCGTTGGAACTCGTTCACCGGTAGTATCTACCTTGGGCAACAGAAACGTAGGTCTCATGATTAAGAGGTGTGCCGGGGTTAGAGGAAACGAATCAGTGACATCTAACGTTAATGGAAGTAAAGGGCGAGAGTTTAAACAAGCTTCAATCTTACAGAGTAAAGTGCAAAACTCTATAAAGGTGAAGATTTGTTCTCCCACAATTCATTTAAGATGAAATATCACCGACTTAACGGCTACTTCCCAGATACCCCTAAAGTGAGGAGCATGCGGTGGGTTGAAGTGCCAGTCAGTCCCTAATGATACTAGACTTTGAGCTAATTCAGATTCTTTCAATAGGTTTTTTAGAGCTAAATCCAATTCCTTTGCAGCCTTTACAAAATTGGTGCCACAGTCACTAAAAAGATCAGAACAATGCCCTCGCCGAGCTGTCATTCGTTGAAAGGCTGCAACGAAGGACTCAGCAGTGTAGTCCTCGACCACTTTTAAATAGAGAGCCTTAGAGCTGAGACAAATGAACACAGCTATATAATCTTTCGTTGTCCCCCTTCCTCGAGTCTTAGACAATCTGATGGCAAATGGACCTGCATAGTCTACACCGACTTTACTGAAAGCTGGAGCTGGTCTTACTCGTTCAGCAGGCAGGTCATCCATCTGCTGAGTTAAATTGGAGGCTTGGAAGCGACGACATTTCAAACACCTATTGACACAGGACTGAACACATTGTCGACCATTTATTATTCAATATTAAGCTCGCAATGTGGTCAATGTCAACTGAACGCCACCATGTAAAGTGACCTCGTGGATAGATCTAATAATCAAATTGGTGAAATAATCATGCTGGGCCAGAATAAGAGGATTTTTTATCTGATCGTCTAAAAGTGAGGCTGCCAAGCGCCCACCAACTCGGAGAAGTCCCTTGCTCAGCACAGGTTTTAAACTGGCTATTCGACTATTAGAAGGTAGGGAAATTCCCTCAACAAAAGGCTTGGACTCCTTACTATTAAGAAGGCGCGATTCAATTGAAAAGTGTAAGCCTTGATGGTAGCTTACCCAAAAAAGAGTTGCATTGTTTATTTCTTTAGTGTCTAAGATTTTAGTTGACGATTGAAAGTGAGCCGAAATGTCAAGGAATTTCAGTTTACTCAATTTATTCACTTGATCATAAGGGTACATTGAGACGTTCAGTTTCGTCATTTGAGCTTTGACACGACACTTGAACACGAATCTTAACACATAAGCATAAACAGCTAAAAGTTTTTTCAAAGTGGAGTACCTGTGATACAGAAACCACGGTTTTTGAACGACTTTATCATTAGTTTGTATCGCAACACAAGCGTGAGCGTCCATTCGAGTAGCTAATTCAGAATCTAGTCTGAACGAAGGGTAAAGTGGTTCGATTTCCTGTAGGAACGAAGGTCCCTTCACCCAATGCTCCAGTGCAACAAATTGGCTTGGTTTAACTCCACGAGACACAATATCTGCGGGATTGAGCTTGGTTGAAATATGATGCCAGTGAGTGGAGGGTACTAAGGTGTGTATGTCAGAGCACCGATTAGCTACAAAAATGGGCCACCGTGACGGTACATCCTGTAACCAATACAAGATATCTTTAGAATCGGACCACAGATGGACTGAATCAGGAACACAAGTATTGTTGTTTAAATAATGATTTACCAATTTGGCAGCCAAATGAGCAGCACACAATTCAAGTCAAGGAATACTCAAAGTCTTAAAAGGTGCTACCTTTGTTTTAGACAAGAGCAAGGCGACAATGACCTCACCGTTATTATTTATTACTAGAGAATACATTACCGCTGCGTACGCTGTTTTAGAAGCATTGGGGAAGCAGTATAACTCCCATTTAACCATATCGTCGGTAACACCATTCCAGCGTGGAATTTTTACTTTATTCAAGGCAGGAAGTTCCTTATACCAGACAAGCCAGTCTTGAACTATGAGCTCTTAAATCGGCTCATCCCATAACAGCTTCAAGAGCCAAAGAGATTGCATGAATGCTTTAGCCGAAATCACAGTAGGAGCTAACCAACCCAATAGATCATAAAGTTTTGATATCTCAGAGAGAATCTTTCTTTTCGTCCAGTTATCTACTGGCACTTCAGTTTAAATTAACACCTTAAATTGAAAAAGATCCAGAAGGGGGTTCCAGCTAAGACCCAAAACTGAAGTAGACATAGCAGAATCTTTAAATTCCAATTATGAACTTGCGAGCAGAGAGGGTGGCAAATCATCTAGCAGTTTTGGAGAAATGGCACTCCACTTTCGAAGAGGAAAACCTCCTGATTCAGTCAATTTCAAAAATTTGTCTCTACGCTGAATGCTTTCAACTAAGCTGTGACCTTCGGACAAAATATCATCCATGTACTTGGATTTCAAAAGAGTTTCGGAAGCTAAAGGGTACTCATTCTTGGAATCAAAAGCTAACTGGTTTAAAGTTCGAGAAGCCAGATAAGGCGAGCTAGCTAGGCCGTTAGTTACAGTAGTTAGAAAGTAAACACGCAGAAATTTGGACTGATTATCTCTCCACAGTATAGCCTAATAGAGTTGATTATTTGGATGAACTGACACTTGCTGAAACATTTTGGCAATGTCAGCTGTGAAGACATATCTATAATTTCTCCAATCAGCGATTAGATCAGCCAGATTTACCAATAGATTAGGTCCCATGTGCAAGTTCTCATTCAAGGAGGGACACAAGGAAGAACGAGAGGAACCATTAAACACCACTCTCAATTTCGTAGTATTACTCGACTCCTTGATAACACCATGATGGAGTAAAAATTACTTAGCCTTTTCAAAAGATCCTTCGACCATATGCCCTGACTCTAGATATTCTTCCATGAATTGGACATACAGTTCGCGAAACTTATGATTCTTACTAAGTTTAGTCTCCATTGATTTGAACATAGCTTGGGCAGGTTTGAAGAATGTTTCTTTAATTACTTTGGGTGGTTCGTCCTTGAAAGGATAACGAACAACATATCGACCTGAATGATTCTAAACGTGATGTTCAACAAAATACTGTTCGCATTGAATTTCTTCAGGTGACAGAGGTAATACAGAAGTGAAGGGTTCTTCAACTTGCCAGAATCGTTTCAAAACTTCGAGAACTTCGTCATCCTCAGAACACTTTAACGAGTGAGACACGTTCTTACTGTTTTTAGTGGTAGTTTCAACTGGGCCTGAAACGATCCATCCAAGCTTTGTATCAGATGCTAGGGGTTAGAAAGAATTTTCCTTAAAATTTCTTCCTTAATAATAACAGCATGAACAGTTGATTCTAGTAACAGATATATTTTGCGAGTTTTAGTGAACTGTAGATCAACTAAGACCAACTGGTGCAAGTGCTCTACAATTTTGTCTTTAGACAAGTGGGGAGGCTGGTAAGAAGTTACTCGTGGGAGGACCAAAGCTTCTATTTTCAATTTAAATTTTGGATCCACAGTTGAGCCCAAGAGGAGAGAGACCCTTCTTTTGCTATTTGAAGAAGTCTGACTACCAACCCCAGTCAGGGACACGTTAATCTTAAAGCCACGCAAACCTAATAAAGAGCACAAAGACTGCGAAATGACTGAGCACTGGGAACGTTGATCAATCAGAGCTCTGACTTGAAAACATTCACCTAGTGAGTTGTGAACGTTGACTAAAGCAGTGGCTAATAAGACACCAGTTGGTGTTTTGAGAAACGAGCTATTTACACAATTATTACAAGAGATCTCATCAGATGACGACTCAGACTCCTTTACCGCCGTAATAGCCAGAGAGGCCTTCTCACCAGAGATCCCTTTATCCCTTTTACTTTTCGTAGACTCCTCTTGCTGTTTGTGCAGAAGGGTATGATGTTTTTGTTAACATTTTTGACAAGTTCGAGTAGAACCACAGTCTTTAATCCAGTGAGAACCCAGACAATTGAAGCAACGACGGTGGATTTGTAAAATCTCGTGTTTTTCAAGCCAAGTCATGCTTCGGAAAGTGTCACAATTCTAGAGAGGGTGAATGTCCTCACAAACTGGGCAAGCTTTTTCATTTTTTACAAACTCATCATTAACAGTAGCATGAGACGAGTATTTAGATTTGAAGGTAGACTTGGGTTCTCGATCGAAGGAACGATCTTGATATGACTCAAGAGTTTGTATCTGATTGTGAAAGAAAGATCTTAATTGATCGAGGGTTGGAGGCTCTGCCACACTGCCAATATGTTTAAACCACTCCTTACAAAGACTAGAATTAAACTTACTGACAGCTAAATTAAATATAACGTCACCATTACCTAAATCTCGCCGAAGAGCCGAGAGAGCATCAACTGCCCCAAAGATCTCTTTATTCAAACGTTTTAATTCTGTAAATGATTCCATCTTTATAGGTACTATAGACAACAACTGACTAGTATAACTATTTACTAAGCGCTTATTACTGTTGTAATGCTCAAGAAGAGTATTCCAAGCCCTGACATAGTTACCTTTAACTATACTGATATTTTTAATCAGATCAAGCGCATGTCCTTTGACCTGGGTGCGTAAGTGTTGGAATTTAACTACAGGAGGATACTCCTTCCTGTTATGCACTAAAGCTTTAAACAGGTCGCGGAAAGACTCCCAATTGGCGCATGAACCGTCAAAATCCGGAAGGTCTAGTCGGGGCAGACTAAGATAATTCGGATTTATACTTGGATTTATGGGAGCCGGTGGTGGCCGAGGATCGTCGATCGGGGCTATATGACTTAAAAAATCACGATACTCTCTTATCTGACTATAACAAGCCTCCTCGGTCAGGTCAAACAACTTCGATCTGAAATAAGCATGATTCAGATCAAGATCCTCCTATTCAATGATCTCATCATGGATTCATTTAAACTGTTCGAATAAGTTCTTCAACATATCTAATCGAGCAGATACTTGACCTGCGGTCATCTTTTCTGGCTTCCTTTTAATATTACCAAAAGAGTTACAAATTTTTCATAGGTCGAATTTTGTTTATCATAATATTCATCCACAGTGATAAGGAAGAAATCCAACAACCAGATCAAATATTAATAACTATTTACATTTAAAAGAAGTCGAGAACTAGGTATCATCTCGAAGTTACAAAACTAAGATAATTATGTACAGAGACTTTACACTTATACGACTATATCAAGATGAGAACAAGGTTGACAGCTATCAGGCTATGCTTGAGCCTGCAATTTACTATGCGAAGAAACTATCAAGACAAGAAAACAATATGAAAGGTCATCAGGCAATTTTAAACCAACTTCTGAAGTCAGAAAGAACTGTTTTGAATCGAGAACTAAAAGATTGACAGCTATCAAAAGTTTTTAGCCTGTCACTCTAAAGCGAAGAAATTATAAGCGGGAGAGACTGTAAGCGGGAGAGACTATAAGCGCGTGTACTATAAGCGGATGTACTATAACGAAGCAAAGACTAAAAAGTTGACGGCCATAAACTACTCTTGAGCTCGTAACTCAGCAAACAAAGTATGTGTAGACCACCAACTAGTAAGTTAAAGTATCAAGGGGCTAAGGAACTATATATAATGAGAACAAATCAATGCAAAGAGAGGGTAAACGAGAACAAAATATCTATTAAGCAATTTAACTGAGGTAGTGACTCTGAACAGTAGCAACATCTATAGAGGTTATAGCAACGTACTTGAAGGCAACGATAAACAAAGGCGCAGTAAATGCAGTAGCGTATCGACAAACAACAAGGAGATACAAGTAACGATTACTAATGCAACACAGTACATTTACCAGACCAGATTTGATAATGAATATAACTATGATTGAGTCCAGTGACTAAGGTATCTGCAACTAAGAGATAACAATTACTCTTACAAATAAATAAGGTTTGTCTACACACTTAATCGAATTTTATCCATCAATTCAAATTTCAAAGAGGGTTCGCAAATTCACTATCAAGTTAATTTATCTATAATTTTCAAATTTATCTAACATGTGCTTGTATTTCGCAAAACTATAATTAACTAATTGTAGTTATCAAACTATTTCAAAAGAGGTATGTGATTATAATTAATTTTATGAGTACTCCAGTTTGTAAGTGGGATACTAAATACTATAATTAAAATTGAGTTTCTGATTCACGTGGAATTTAAATAACTAAACTAATTATTAAAAGTCAATTGTCTATTTTCACTAATCACAACCCTTTCGCGAGCACTGGTACTTATCTGTAAGATATTCATACAACGCTGCAGCAACTTAGGGAAGCCGAAGATGTACAGCAATTAACAATCAGTACTTAGCAGCTGCTGCGCTCGTGGATAACATCTCCAACCAGATGTGGCAGTATGGCGTGCACAGAAATTCCAGGTACCAGCTTGGACGAAAGGCCGTTGTTAATTAGCATCGAGGTGATAGTCGTAGGCTAAAATTTACGTGACACGCACGCCGACTTTAGTAAACATTCAACTAAGGTTAACGTGAAGAGTGCGCGAATGCAACCTCCTCATGTGTGTAGGAACAAGGGAGAGAAAACGAGTCAAACAACAAGGCTCAGAGTCCACAAGAAGAAAGAGAGTGGGAGAGGGGGAGAGAGAACACAAAGCCCCGAATGCTCTGCAGCGTTCGCCCTCTCGTCGCTCAACTATATATATGCTCTCTCCCTGTCGCACGCGACTATGCGTGAAGGAAACAATATGGCTGCTGGAAAGGCATAAAAGGAGCGTGCTACTCTGATGGCACAACCAGCACGGCACAACTTCGTAAAAAAGTAAGTTCATTAAATTAAATTGAACGAGAAATACAAATCACCGTGACAGATACACAAGGTATAGAGAATTCATGGCGACTAAAGTAAAGTACGCATGTATAAGGCAAAACACTAAAGGCAACTTGACTGCACTGTGCAAGCGACGAGGGCGAAATACTGTCGCTACCACCTCTAAGTTTATTCTTACCTCTCCTCCGTGACTCACTCGAGCACTCATTGGCTAACGCTGACATTAGTTAATACGAGTGTCTCGAACACTGTTCAGCACGTGCGCCGCACCATATCAATCCTGAACAATGATATTGATAATTTTAATAATTAAGATAATACTAATGATGATAATAACAATAACAAAAGTGATAGTTACAGTGATAATAATAATAATGATGTTATTGATTATAATTATAATTATTAAAATAATAATAACAATAATAATGATGGTGATAATGACAATAATCAAGATGATGATGATAATTATGTTTATCAAGATGACAGTTATAATAATAATGATGATAATGATTATAATAATGATAATAATAATAATTATTATGTTGATAATAATAATAATAGTAAATATTTTAATGATGTTAAGAATTATAATATTTATAATAATGATACTAATAATAAGAATAATGATGACAATAATGAATTTAATAATAATGATAATAATGATGATAATGATCGTTATTATAATGGCAATGATAATTATAGTGAAAATAATAATAATAATGACGATAATAATGATAATGATGTTGATAATAATTATAATTATGATGATAATAATAATAATAATAATAATAATCATGACGATAATGATACTAAAAATAATAATATAAATAGTGGTGAAGACAATAATAATGTTATTCATGGTAAAAATTAGAGTAATGATGTAAACAATAATTATAATAATGAGGATAATTATTATAATAATAACAATAATGATTATAATAATAATAATAATCATGATGACGATAATAATAAGAATGATGATAAAAATAATTTTCATAATAATGATAATAATGATGATGATGATGATAATGGTTATATGGATCATGATGATAATAATAATCGTGATCATGAGGATAATAAAAGTAATAATCATGATAATTAAAAAGTAATTATAATTGTAATAATGATAACAACAGTGGTGATGAATATAAAAATGATAATAATAATAGTGGTAAAAATAATAATAATGTTATCAATCGTAAAAATAGTAGTACTAATAAAAAAAATATTAATAATAAGTATTATCATTATAATAATGACAATGATGATTATAATAATAAAAATACTAATAATAATAATGATGACGATGATAAAGATGATGGTGGTGATAAAAATGATGATAATCATGATTATCATGATAAAAATAATAATTATAATAAAAAAAAGGAAAATAATAGTAGCGATAATAATAATTATGTTGTTAATAGTAAAGATAATAATAATGAGTCAAGTAACAATAATAATTAAGATGATCATTATACTGATAACAAAAATTAATATAATGAAAAGAACAATATTAAAAAATAATAATAATAATAATAATAATAATAATAATAATAATGATGATAGCAACAATGATGATAATAATCATGATAAAAATAATAATGATAATAATAATTATAACGTTAAAGATAAAAATAATGAGGGTGATGAGAATAATCAAGATAATAATGATGAAAGTTATAATATTGATAATTATGATAATGATAATAATAATAAGATAATGATATTAATAATAATAATAAAGATATTAATGATAATAATGATGATAATGATAATAATGATAATAATAAAGATAATGTTAATAATTATAACAATAATACTGATAAAAATAATGATGATAATAATAATTATAATGTTTTAATAATTATAATAACAATAATGATGATAATGATAGTGATAATGTTGAAAATGTTGACGATAATTATGATGTTCATGATAGTAATAATTATTATGATAATAATAATAATATTTATGACGATTACGATGATACTGACAAAAATAATAACGATAATGATAATCATAATAATAATAAAAATTATAATGGTGATAATGATAATCATAATTATAACAAAAATAATAATAATTATCACAATATTGTTAATAATTAAGATATTAAATTCAAGTATGCTAACAATTCCAATGATTTAAATAATAAGAATGATAATAAAAATATCAACAATGACGATAATACTAATTATAATGATAACAATGACAATAACAATGATAATAATAATGATATTAAGAATAATAACTATAATAAAAGTTATGTTACTAAATCTAACAATATCAATCATTATTCTGATAATAACAATAATGATAATGGTAATAATTATGATAATTACAATAATGCTGATGATAATAATTATAACAATTATAATGATACTAATAATAAGGTCAATAATAATCATGACCATGGTCATAATAATGATTATAATGATAATTATGAAAATTTAAATATAAATAATAATAAAAATTATAATAATGATAATAATAATAATGATGACAATAATAATGATAATAATAATACTGTTTAGATAAAATTAATACAAATAATATTAATAAAAATAATAATAAATGTGATAATAATATTAATTATTGTAATGATGGTGATAACGATAGTAAGATTAATTATAATTATAAAAATAATAAAAATGATAATGATAATAATAAGAATCAAAATAATGACGATGATGATAATAATAATAATGATAATACTGATGACAAAAGTAACTATTAGTAAAATAATAATGGTTATGATTATAATAATAACGACATTTGTGCTAATAATAACAATAATAATGTTAATAATAATTATAATGACAACAATTATGATGATAATGATTATAATGATAATAGTGACTGAAATAATGATTATTATAGTAATTATGTTAAATATAGTAATAAAAACGACAATTATGCTGATAATAACATAAATAATAACGACAATGATGATGATGATGATGATTATGATTATTAAAATAATAATAATAATAATAATAATAATGATGATGATAATGTTTATTATAAGGATAATAATAAATATCATAAGGATGATAATAATGATAAGAATAATAAAAGTAATACATATTATGATGTTTATAATAATAATAATAATTATGATTATTAAAATAGTGGAGATAATAGTAATGATAATAATAATTTTAATGTTCTAATATTGATAAGGATGATAATGATAATAATAAAAATAATAATAATAATAATAATAACGATGATAAGGATGTTTATAATAATGATAATAATGATAATAATGATGATATCAATTATAGTAATAACGATTACAATAAAAATAATGATAATAATACCAATGATTATCATAATAATGATAATAATATTGATAATAACGACAATAATAATAATAATAATGAAAAAATAATAATCATTTTAAGAATATTGCTAATGATTATAGTGATAACTTAACGTATGCTTATGATTACAATAATGTTAATAATAATGATGATAATAAAGATAGTAACGATTATGATGATACTGATTATGATGATAATTATGACCATAACAATAATAATTAAAATAACAAAATTAATTATTATCATTAAAATAATGTTAATAATCATGATATCATCGATGATTCTGCTTATAAAAACAATGATGATAATGATAATGATAATGGTAATCACAATGATGCTAATACTAAAAATTATTATGATTATAATGATCATACAAATTATAAATAATGATTATAATAATAGTCATAATTATGATTTTAATGATAATAATAAAAATTTTAATATTAATGATGATGAAAATCATAATAATAATAATAATGATAATGATGACTATAATAATGATGATGATAATACTAATAATATACAATAAATCATAAGGATAATAATAATGATAATGATAAATGTAATGATAATATTGATTATTGTAATAATGATGAAAACGATCATAATAAAAATTTTAATTATAATAATAATAAAGATAATTATAATAATAACAATAACAAAATTAATAATAATAATAATAATATAAATAACGAAAATGACTATTATTATAATAATTATAGTTATTATCATAGTAATAACAATAATTATCTTGATAGTAACAATGATAATAAGAATGATCATAATGATTATGACAATGATTATGATATAAATAATTATTATAATAATGATAACAAAAAAAATGATTATAACAGTAATAATATTAACGATTGTAATAAAAAAAATAATTATGCCGTTAATAACAATAATAATAACGATAATGATAATGATGTTAACAATAATAATGATAATATTTTTTTGATGATAATGATAATTGTAATAGTAATGTTGGTAAAGATTATAATTAAAGTGATAATAATGATAAAAGTAATAACAATGATAGTATTTATAAAGTTTGATATTATTGTTATGATAAATATAATAATAGTAATGATAATAATGATGATAATTATAATATTGATGACGATCATGATAATAATAATAATCATAATACTGATAATAATCATAATATTAATATTGATAATAATAAAAATAATGATAATGATTACAATAATAATAATGATAATGATGATGATGTTTATAATAACAATAATAATTATGATAATAATTATGATAGAGATAATAATTGAGATAATCATAATCAAAATGATAGTAATAATGATAATAATGATGATGATAATGATAATGATGATGATAACGATTATAATGTTATTGATAATGATACTAACTATAATTAAGATGATGCTGATAATAATAATAATACTTACAATTCTCAGGATGATGATCAGAATTATAATAATAATGTTAATTTTAATTATAATGATGGCTATAACATAAATTATTGGAAATGATTATGATAATAATGATAATAATTTTAGTAATAATAATAATGATGATATTTATAAAAAAAAAATGATAATAATAGTGATAATAGGAACAATTATAATAATCATAGAAACTATGATGATAATAATGATAATAATAATAATAATATTAAAAAAAATAAAGAAATTAATAATAATAAAGATATTAATAAAAATAATAATAATAATGTTTCAAAATTAATGATGATAATAATAATGATGATGATAATAAAAATAATAAAAATAATGACAATGATAAGGATGTTTATAATAATGATAATCATAATGATAATGATGATTATAATAATAATGATAATATTGATAATAATAACAGTAATGATAACTATAATGACAAAAATGATAATTATTTTAATAATATTGTGAATAATTATAGTAATAACTTCAAGTGTGCTTATAATTACAATGATGTTGATAATAATGATGAGAATGAAGATAATAACGATTATGATGATAATGATGACCATGGTGATAATAATAATGACAAAAATAATTATTATTATAAAAATGATGTTAATCATTATAACAATATCAATGATTGAGCTAATAAGAACAATAATGATAATCATAATGATTATGGTAATTACAATGATGCTGATAATAATGATTATAATGATTATTATGGTAATACTAATAATGTCAATAATGATTATAATTATAGTCATAACAATATTTATAATAATGATGATAATAATTTTAATTTAAACAATAATGACAATCATAATAATAATGATAATTATAATGATGACTGTAATAATGATGATGATAATACTGATGATATACGATTCATCATAAGGATAATAATTATGATAATGAGAAATGTAATGATAATATTGAATATTGTGATAATGATGATGACGATAGTAACAATAATTATTATTATAATAATAAAGATTATAATAATTACAATAATGATAAAATTAATGATAATGAAAATAATAATATTATTAACAGAAATGACTATTTTTATAATTATAATGGTTATTATCATAATAATAAGGATAATTATTTTGATGATAACAAGAATAATAATAATGATGATAATAATAAAAATAATAATAACTATGATGGTATTAACAATGTTTGACATTATTGTTATGATAGTTATAATAATAGTTATGATGATGATAATAATAATTATAATAATAATGACGATCATGATAATGCTTATTATGATAATAATGATAATAATAATGATATTGAGAATAATAATATTAATAATAATAATGATAACGATAATGATTATTATAAGGATAATGATGATGATTAGAGTTTTAATAATGATGATGATTATGATGTTTATAATAACGATAATAATTATGATAAAAATGCAAATAAAGATGATAATCAAGATAATTATCATGAAATTAATGATGATGATGATGTTTACGATAATGATGGAAATGATAATGATGATGATAACGATGATAATGTTAATGATAATGATACTGAAAACAAAAGTTATGTTTTAAATTATAAAAATGATTATGATGATGATCATGATAAAAAAAATGTTTGATATAATAATAATAATAAAAATAATACTGATAATAGTGATTATAATGATGATGTAATGATAACGATGACAGTTATAATACTAATAATAATGATGACAATAATGATAATAATAATTATGATAATAATAATTCTGATAATCATGATGATACTAATAATGATAATAATAATAACAAAACTGATGGTTGCTATGATGAAAATAATAATAATGTTATTGATAATATTAATGATTATGAGGATGACAATAACGATTACAATGATGGTAATAATGACGATAATTAAGATGGTGATGAGAACAATGATGTTGATGATGATGATAATCATATTTTTCATGATGACAGTTATAATAATGATGATGATAATGATGATGATGAGAATAATAATAATAATGACGTTAGTAATAAGGGTAATAATAATGATAATTATGATGATAATGATACGGATGATAATTGTGATAACAAAAATAATGTTAATGATAATAACAAAACCGATGATAATAATAATGATAATTATGATAATAATAATGGTGACAAAAATGTAATTATTATGAAAATATTATAAATAATAATAGAAGTATTATTTAATAATTATGATGAAAACAACAATAATGATGATAATCAAGATGGTGATAACGACAATTATCATGACAATAATATTAAAGATGATAATACTAATAATAATAATAACCTCAAAGATTATAAAAATAAAAATAAAACGAATAATTAAAACGACAATAATTATTATTATATGATTAATAATCATTATAATAATAAAAATAATAAAATAATAATAATAATAAAGATAATAAAAATATTAATAATAATTATAATAATGATAATAATAATGATGATAATAATGTGGATAACAATAATGTTGATAATGTTGATAAATATATCAAAGATATCAAAAATAATAATGATGATAATGATAATTTTAATGTATTAATAATAATGATGATGATAATGATGATGATGATAATGATGATGATGATAATAATAATAATAATAATAAGGTAGATAGTAATAATGTTAATAATAAGTATAATTGTCATAATAATGATGATTTTAATTATAATAATAACGATGGTAATAATAATGATAGTAATAATAAAAATAATGAAAATAATAATAATGATGATAATCATAATGGTAATTATAATAATAATGCTGATGACAAAAATAATATTTATTATAATAATATTGTTAATAATCATCATAATTATAATAAGTACGCTAATAAATACAGAAATGCCAATAATAATAATGACAATAAGAATTATAACGGTAATCATGAGACTGATAATGATGATAATTATGATAATAACAATAATAGTAGTAATGATAAAAGAAAATAAGGATTATTCAAAGCGGAATGTTAATAATAATAATAATATCAATAATTATGCTGATAATTACAATGATGATAATGATAATGATAATAATGATTACAACGATGTTGATAATAATAATTATTATAATGATAATAATTATAATAATAATAATAATAATGTCAAAAATGATTAGAATATAAGTAATAATAATAGTTATAATAATATTAATAAAAATTATCATATAAATAATATTTAAAGTCGTAATGATAATGATAATAATAACGATAACGATAATGATTATGATAATAATGATGACAAATATTATTATTACTATAGTTATAGTGTTAACGACAAAAATAAAAAGATAATAATGTCAATTAAAACAATAATGATTACGATATTGATGATAATAATGACAATGATAATAATAATAAATGTGATGATTATGATAAGAGTAATTATGAAAGATAATGATAATAGTTATAATTATAATAATGATAATCATAATGATAGTAATGATAATGTTAGTAATAATAATGATGATAGTTATAATAATAATTACAATGATGATGATGATAATTATGATATTAATTGTAATAATAATAATAATAATAATAATTATAATGATATTTATAATTTTAATAATAATACAGATAATAACGATAATAATAAGGATAATGATAATTAAGATAATAATAATAATAATAATTATGATGTTAATAATAAAAATAATAAGAAGTCTGATAATAATCATCATAAAGATAATTATAATAATGACAATAATGAAAATAATAATTATGATGATGTTGATGTTGATGATAGTTATGATAATGATAATTATGATGATAATTATGATAATTATAATAACAATGATAATGTTGATGATAAAGATAATAACGATAAATAAAAAAATGCTGATAATGATAATAATACTGATAATTATGAGAATTATAATAAGAGTTATTATGATAATTATAATAATTTATATATTAATAATAGCTGTAAAAATAATAATGAAAAATCATCATTATATTAATAAAAATAATTACAGTATTGATAATGGTTGTACTTATGATTATGATAATTATATTGATAATAATAATAATAGTAATGTTTATAATGATTATCATGATAATAATGATAATGATAATGATTACGATGTTTATGACGATAACAATGACAATGATAATAATGATTATAATGATTATAATAATAAAAAATGATAAAAAACATAATGATACTAGTAATAATAATCATGATAATTAGAAATATGATCATAAAAATTATTTTTATTATGATAAAAATGATAATAATTGTAGTATAAAAAATAATAATAATAATTATAATGATAATATTTATGATAATGATGATAAAAACAGTTATAAGAATCATAAAAATTATGATGATGATAATAATGATAATAACGATAATTATTATTAGGATCATGAAAGTTTTTACGATGATTATTATGATAATCATGATATTGATGATAATGATAATAATAATAATAATAATAATAATGATAGTGATAATAATAATGATGATGATAATGATGATGATGATTACAACGATGCTGATAATAATGATTGTGATGATAATAATAATAATAATAATAATAATAATAATAATAATAATAATAATAATAATAATAATAATGTCAACAATGATTATGATAGAGGTAATAATAATAATTATGATTATAATAATAAAAATTATCATATTAATAATGATTAAAGTCATAATGATGACGATAATAATGATGACGATAGTGATGACAATAATGATGATGACAAAAATTTTAATAACTATAGTAATAGTGTTAACGACAAAAATAAAAAAGATGATTATGTCAATACTAACAATAATGATTACGATATGGATGATAATAATGACAATGAGAATAATAATAAATATAATGATCATGATAAGAGTGATAATGATGTTAGTGAAGACAATAATAATAGTTATAATAATGATAATAATAATAGTATTTATAATGTTAGTAATAATCATGATGAAAGTTATACTAATAATTATGATGATCATAATGATAATTATAATATTAATTGTGATTATGATAATCATAATAATAATGATAATTATAATGATATTTATAACTATAATAATCATGAAGATGGTAAAGATGATGATAAGGATGATGATGATTTAGATAATAATAATAATGATAATTGTGATGTTAATAATAAAAATACTTGGAATTATGATAATAATCATAATAAATATAATAATGATAATGACAATAATGAAAATAATAATGATAATAATGTTCATATTAATGATAGTAATGATAATCATAATGATAATAATAATTATAATGATAATAATAACAATAATAATGTTAATGATAAAGATAATAACAATAAATAAAAAAATGCCATTAATGATAATGATATTGATGATTATAAGGATAATAATAAGAGTTATTATAATAATTATCAAGATTAATATTTTAATAATAGCTGTAAAAATTATAATGAAAAATATTTATTATAATAATAAAAATAATTACAGTATTAATGATAATTGTTCTGATAATGATGATAATTGTATTGATAATAATGATGATAGTAATGTTTATAATGATTATGAAAATGATAATGATGATGATAATGATTACGATGACCATGACGATAACAATGACAATAATGATAATGATTAAAATAATTATTATGATAATAAATAAAAAAAAAAGATAATGCTAGTAATCATGATCATAATAATTAGAAATATGATCATAACAATTATTATGATAATGATAATAATGATAATAATTGTAGTATTAATAATAATTATAATAATTATAATAATAATTATTATGATAATGATGATAAATTAATTATGAAAATCATAAAAATTATGATAATAATAATAAAAATAATAACGATAATTATGATTAGGACCATAAAAAATATTACGATGATAATTATGATAATTATGATATTAATGATAATGATGATAAGAATAATAATATTGTTAATGATAGTGATAATAATAATAATCAAGATAATGATGGTGATAATTACAACGAGGCTGATAATAATGATTATGATAATGATAATGATAGTAATAATAATAATGTCAATAATGATTATGATGAAAGTAATTATAATAATTATGATAATAATGATAAAAATTATCATATTAATAATAATTAAAGTCATAATGATAATGATAATAATAATGATGACGATAATGATTATGATTATAATGATGACAAAAATTATGAAAATTAGTACTTAAGTACTATTGTTAACGACAAAAATAAAAAAGATAATTATGTCAATGATAACAATAATAATTACGATATTAATGATAATAATGACAATGATAATGATAATAAATATTATGATCATGATAAGAGTAATAATAATGTTAGTGAAGATAATTATGATAGTTATAATAATAATAATAAAAATAATTATAATAATAATAATGATAGTATTAATAATGTTAGTAATTATTATCATGATAGTTATGATATCCATTATAATGATGATAATAATAATTATGATATTAATTGTGATGATGATAATAATAATAATAATGATAATTATAATAATATTTATAATTATAATAACAATAATGATGATAACGATGATGATAAGGATGATGATTATTAAGATAATAATATTGATGATAATTATGATGTTACTGATAAAAATAATTAGAATTATGATAATCATTATAATAAAGATAATAATGATAATGACAATAATGGAAATAATAATGATGATGATGTCTGTGTTAATGAGAGTTATGATAATGACAATGACAATAATAATTATGATGAGAATGATAACAATGATTGTGTTGATAATAAAGATAATAACAATAAATAAAAAAATGCTGATAATGATAATGATACTTATGTTCATGAGGATAGTAATGAGAGTTTTTTTAGTAATTACAATAATTTATGTTTTAATAATAGCTGTTATAATTAGCAATAATCATCATACTTATCATAATAATTACGGTATTGATGATAATTGTACTAATGATAATAATGATTATATTGATAATAATGATGATAATGTTAATAATGATTATCATAATAATTATGATGATGACAATGATTACGATGACTATGACGATAACAATGACAATGATAATGATGATTAAAATGATGATAATGATAATAAATAATAATAAAAATGATAATGCTACTAAAAATGATCATAATAATCAGAAATTTGATCATAACAATTGTGATAATTATGATAATAATTATAATAATTGTAGTATTAATAATAATAATAATGATTATAATAATAATAATAATAATAATTATAAAAACAATTATAAGAATCATAAAAATTATGATGATAATAATAATAATAATAACGATAATTATGATTAGTATCATAAAAGTTATTACGATGCTTATTATGATAATCATGATATTGATGATGATAATAATATTATTAATAATAATAGTGATAATCATAATGATTATGATAATGATGACCGTAATAATATTTATTGTGATGATCATAATGATACTAATAATAATAATGCTAATATATATGATAATTTAAATAATAATAATAATAATGACACAAGTTATGGTTATTATTATTATATTGATAATAATATTATTAAAAATAATGATAACTATTAGTATGATGATAACGATAATAACGTTGGTGATTATAACGAAAATGAAGATGATGATGATAACAATGATGGTGATAATGATGATGATTATGTTTATCATGATGACAGTTATGATAATAATGACTATAATAACGATAATGATAACGACGATACTAATGATAATGATTATAATAACGATGATGATAATAATGAAATTATGATAATAATGATAAAAATAATGATGATAATGATAATTTTGATGATAATAATTATAATAATAATAATAATAATTACAAAAATGATAAGTCTTACATTAATAATGCTTATAAATAAACTTAAAACAATAATCATGCTGATGATAACAGTAGTGATAATATTAATAATTATAATCATGATGATAATGATGATAATGATGATGATAATAATAATATTAATGATGCTGATGATGGTGATGATAAAGATAATAATAATTATGATTATTTTAATATTGATGATGATAATAATTATAATTATGGTTATAATAATAATGATAATGATAATAATGATGGTGATGATGATGATAATTGTAATGATGATAGTGATAATGATAATGATGATAATAACGATAATGATAAGTCTAATAATAATAATGATTATAATACTGATGGTTATGTTAAATATGATGAGAATTATAATTATAATGATGATACTCATGATGATGATTATGATTATAATGATGATAATGATAATAATGATGATTATGATGATAATGATGTTAATAATAATAATGATAATAATGATATTAACTATGATATTAATGATTATAACAATGATATGAAAGATATTAATAATGATTACAATAATTAATATGCTAATGTTCATAATTAAAGTAATGATAGTAATAAAGTTTATTATTAAAATTAGTTGTATTATTATGATTATCAAAATTAGTATAATAAGAATAATGACATCAAAAAAAATAAAAAAAGTGATAATATTGATAGCTATAATTATGATAATAATCATGATAGTAATAACATAAGCAATATTGATAAAAATTATATTAAAACACTACTTAAGATGCAAGATATAATCATTAAGAAAATCTTATCAATAACAATAATTATTCTAATAACGATAGTAATTTAGAAGGTAATGATTTTTATAGTTATATCGGTCACTGCAATTATGACATTTAAAATAATAAGAGTGTTTAGAATTTTCTTAATACAGATATTGATGCTGATTGCAGCAACAATACTTATTATGATTATCATGTTAGTTCTATTTTTTTTAACAATGTAAATAAATCAAATACTTATACATTTATAACATATCAAGGAAATTTGTAGTAGTAAAATAATAAGTATACCCACGATGTTCTTTATATTGCTGTTGACTACAGCGTCATGATGCTGAAAGAACTTATTATTTTGTCGTTAACACTAATAACATTAATGTTGGTGAGAAAAAGAATTTGAGTAAATGATGATAGTGATGCCGAAAAAATAATGACAATTATAATAAAAACACAAATAAAAGTTAAATTAATAATAATAACTGCAAAAATAATGATGTCAACTACCGTGACAGTAACAAAACAAAAAAAATAACGATGCTGTTTCGTTAAATACAAAAAACAGTCATAATTTTAATAGGATCAATGATGACAATAATGATAGTAAAAAGAATCGTTATTACATTGATAAAACTAACATAATAAGATGATAATCATAAAGGAATTTTTTTTTAATGTAGAGTATGATAATAATTAAGAGGATAATGACAATAACAATAGTAACAATAATCATAATAATCATGATGACAACAATGATGATATTAAAAATAATAATAACAACAACAAGGACAATAATGATAATAATAATTATAATAACAATAATAAACAGAATAATAATAATGATAATAAACATAATAATAATGATGATAACATATATAATAATAATACAAATAATACTGATAATAATAATATAATGATAATGACAAAGATAATAACTATAAAAATAATGATGATAATAATGATAATTATGATAATAATATAAATAATAATAAAGGTAAAGATAATAATAATGTTATTGATAGTAAAGATTATATAAATGATGTCAATAATTATAATAATAAAAAGATAGATCATTATGATAATGACAACAATGATTATAGTAATAATAATGATGATGACGATAATAATGATAATGATAATAATGATAGTAATAATAATGATAACAATAATAATAACTATGATAATAATAACAATAGTAATAGTGGTAAGAATAATAAAGATGTTATTTTTTGTTAAGATAAAAGTAATGATGTGAATGATAATGATAATAATATGAATGATTATCATAATAATGACAGTGATAATTATAATAGTAAAAATGATGATGATGACGATGATGATAAAAATAATGATTAAAATAATTATGATAATAATGTTGATAATGATAATGATAATGATTAAAATAATAATGTTTATAATAATGATGATAATAATGGCAGATATAATGATAAAAATGGTAATAATGATAATGATGATAGTAACAATAATCATTATAATAAAAATAATAGTTATTATTATTATAATAACGATAATAAAAGTAATAGTGGTGATAATGATGATGATGATGTTGTTAATAGTAAAGATAATAATAATAATGAAGATAATGATGATGATAATAAGGATGATTATTATACTAATGACAATGATAAATATAGTAATAATGTTATTGTTAAAAATAATAACGATAATTATAATAATTATGATGATAATTATGATGTTGATAATAAGAACGATAATATCAATAATAATGATGTTTATAATAATGTTTATGATGTATTAATAGTAACGATGATGATGATGATGATAATGATGATGATGATAATGATATTGATGATAATGATGACGATAATAATGATATAAATTATGATAATGATTATGATGATAATAATGATGATAATAGTTATAATAACGATTATAATAATATTGATCATTATAATAACGATTAAAAACGATAATGATGATGATTATAATGATGACAATAATAGAGATAATTATGATAATGATGATGTAAATGATTATAATAATAATGTTAATAATAATTATGATAAAAGTTATGAGAATGATCATGATAATAATAAACTTTACCATGATATTTATAATTATAATAATAATTTTGATGATAAAATAATAATGATAATGATAATGATAAAAAAGTTAATGATAATGATGATAATAAATATGATGATAGCAACAATGATGATAATGTTGGTTATAAATATAACGATGGTATTAATAATAATAATGACGATGATAATGATTATAATGTATTAATAATGATGATCGTAATAATCATGATGAAGATAATAATAATGATTATAAAGATGACAATTATGATAATGCTAATGACAATTATGATGTTGATGATTATGATACAAATGATAACGATAATTATGATGACAGCGATGATAATGATAATAATAATAATCACGATAATGATAATGACGATAATGATGATAATTACGATGCTGGATTAATAAGTTTCCGGCCTGGCCAAGAAAAAAAACGTTTTTAAGAATTTTTTTTTTTGTTTCTCAACATAATCTCCTCCAAGGCTAATACATTTCTCATAGCAGTGTTCTAGTCTAGTTATGCCATCTTTATAGACTGATTCGTCAAGCTTCTCAAAATACCCATTTACAGCTTCGATTACTTCTTCATTGTCCGCAAATCTCTTACCACCAAGCCATTTTTTGAGGTTAGGAAACAGATAATAGTCACTCGGGGCTAGGTCTGGAGAGTAGAGAGGGTGGAATGGCATCAATTCAAACTCTAGATCGTTGATTTTAGCCATCGCAACGATTGACGTGTGCGCTGGTGCGTTATCGTGATGAAACAACATCTTTTCCTTCGCCAGATGAGGTAGTTTAATTTTCACTCCGTGGCTCAAACGTTGCAATAAGTCTGCGTAGTAGTGACCAATGATAGTTTTACCCTTTTCAAGGTAATCAATGTACATAATACCGCTTGCATCTCAAAAAACAGTAGCCATAACCTTGTTCGCCGAAAAAATTGTTTTTGCCTTCTTTGGAGTTGGTTTCCCTGGTCCAGTCTACTGTTTAGACTGTTCTTTGGTTTCAGGAGTGTAGTGGTGGACCCAAGTTTCATCAACGGTTATGAATCGACGCAAAAATTTGCTTGGATTACGCTTATACAACGCCAAAATGGCGGTAGAAATGTTCTTTCGAATCAATTTTTGGTCGACTGTTAGCAAACGCGGCACCCATCTCGCACAGAGCTTTTCCATGTACAAATGTTGGTGCAAAATATTTTGTACACGTTTATATGACATCTTACAGGTCTCAGCTATCTCACGCTTTTTTAATCTGCAGTCTTTCAGCACTATTTAATAGATTTTTTCGATCATATCTGGAGTTGTGACCTCAATGGGGCGTCCTAAGCAATGCTCATCAGAGGTGCTCACACGACCCTAATTAAACTCAAAAACCCACTGCTGAACGGTTGAATATGATAGAGAGGATGTCCCTAGTGTTGAGTCTATCTCTTTTTTAATTTCCTCCGGCTTTAACCCCTTTAAATAAAAGTATTTGATGACGGCACAATTTTTCAGCTGTTCCATTTTTAAGAAAAACACAGAGGCGTCTTGTTGAGCGGGATTTCAAACCTAAACTTACATGGCGATCAGACTAAAACTATAGCTACTAGCTATCTAGAGATGGTACTATAGAACGCTACCTCAAGGTAGGCCTAGTGGCACCATCTCTTGGTCAGGCCAGAAACTTATCAATCCACCCTCGTATAATGGTATAATGATGATAATCATTATAATAATGATGACAAAAATGATAATTATTATAATGATAATATTAATAATTATAATAATAACGTCGATCATGCTAATGATGACAATGATGATCATTATATTTTTAATGATAATGATGATAATAATAATAATGATATTGATGATTATAATAATAGTCATCAAAATGATTATGATTATAATAATTGTAGTAATAATATTGATAATATAATGATGGTTACAAAGATAAAATAATAATAACGATGATGATGATAAAATTAATAATGATTATATTGATAATACTGATGATAATAATGATGGTGATAACAATGTTAATGATAAAAATAAAGATAATAACGATAACGATGATACAAATAAAGATGATAATTATGATAATGACAATAATAATATCAATGATGACAAACACAATAATTTTTATAATAATAATGGTAATAACTATAACAATATTAATAATTTTGCTGATGATATCAATAATAATAATGATAATGATGATGATAATGATAATGATGATGATAATAATATAAAGTTAATTATAATAATGATAATAATGACGATGATAAAGTTGATAATAATATTGATTATTATAATGATGATGATGATGATGAAGATGATAATTGTCATAACGATGGTGATGATGTTAATGATGATAAATATGATAATTATAATGATGATTATGATCATGATCATGATAATTATGATGATGATAATGATGATGATAATAACAATGATCATTGCGATGATAATGACAATAATAATGATTATAATGATGATAATAATGATTATAATGAGTATGCTGATTATGATAATAGTAATAATAATGTAAGTGATAATTATAATAATAGTTATGATAATGATTATGATAAAAATGATAATAGTTATGATAATGTTTGTGATGATTATGGTAATAGTTTTGATAATAATTATGATGATAATGATGATAATTATGATATCGATGATGATGATGATGATGATAATTATGATATCGATGATGATGATGATGATCCTTATGATCTTAGTAATAATTATAATAATTATTATTATGATAGTAATAAAGATAATAATGATGATGATAGTAATAGAAATAATGATGCTGATGATGTTAATGACGATTATAATAATGATATTGATTATAATGATGATAATGATAACGATGATGATGATGATGATAATGATAATAACGATAATCATAATAATAATGATACTGATGATTTCCTAAATTAAAATGAGAATACTTCTTATAATGTTGATAAGTATAATTATAATGTTGGCTCTGATAATAACACAGCTCCATAAAATAATCGTAAGTCTTAGTGCAGAGGCCTGTTATACTCTCTTATACGTAATCAATCATGCTGGATTCAAATCCGAGGTCAATTTTACTCTATCACGTCAGGATTTCTTATAACCTTAAAATTTAATTTAAAAACCCCATAACACATCAACCATATTATGCCCGAGTATCATAACCCAAGTAACGCTATAAGCTTATAATTCGATCACCCCTAAACTTCATTGACCCCAAAACCCTAAAACCTTATGACCCCATAACCTCTTAACCAGATGAGTAACGGAGGTTTGAGTCTCTAGTGCTGAGATGTCTAGGTCAATCTTGAAAAAGAAAATTTTTTTTTCAGTGATTAAAAAAAACCGTCTAACTCCTAATCTATGGCGTTATGGAGGTGTAGGGCTATAGAATTTATTAAGTAAAGGGGTTTTAGAGTTATTGATCCTGAAGCTCTAATGACAGTGTGGTTTGGCGATATAATAGTTTAAAACTTTATTTTCTCTTCTACAAAGTGCATAAGCCTCTTTTTTACTAGTTTTGGGGTTTCGGGTTATAAGGTTGTAGGGTAACAGAGATACTGGGTTATATAGGGTTATGGGGATATACAGTTCATATTGTAATAAGTGATAAGGTTACGGTGACTGACGACTTAAGGATTTGGGAGTTATTAAGCTAATTTTTCTGGTATTTAGGATCTTATGGTAATCACGGTTTAGGGTTAATAGGCTAGTTAGTTATGAGGTAATACGGTCATACAGTTAATGTTTTAAGCAATTATGTAGTAAAGGGGCCTGACGAATCAGGAGATTCGCTATACGTGGAGAAACACAACATTGACCTAGACATCTCAGCACTAGAGACTCAAACCTCTGTTACTCATCTGGTTTAGAGGTTATGGCGTCATTGGGTTATGGGGTTTTGCGGTTAATAAAAATCAGGGATGATTAAATCATAAGGTTATAGCCTTACTTGGGTTAAGATACTAAGGCATTAAATGGTTTATGTGTTATGGGGTTTTTGGGCTTAAATTTTAAGGTTATGGAAAATCCTGACGTGATAGAGTAAGATAATCCTCGGATTCAAATTCAACATGATCAATTTCCTACACAAGGGTATGTCAGGTCTCTGCACTGAGACTTTAGATTTTTTTGTGGAGCTGTGTAATCATTGAAAATAATTATGATAATAATAATAATTGTAGTCTTGATAACAATCAAAATAATAACGATAATGATAATAATGATGATAATGATAAAGATAATTGAATGATAATGATTATGGTGATAATGATGATGATGATGATGATAACAATGATTATGACGATGATAATGACTATGATGATGATGATGATGATGATAGTAATAATGATGATGATAATAATAATAATGATGATTATGGTAATTAGAATGATGATGATAACATTCATAATGATGATAATAATAATGATGATAATGATGATTTTGATGATAATTATTGTAAATGATTATGATAATAATAATGATAATTGTATTATTGATAATAATGATGATGGTGATAACGATGATAATGATAATAATGATAACGATGATAATGCTAGTGATAATGATTATGATGATGGTAACGATGAGGATGATACTGATAATTATAATAATGATGATGATGATAATGTTAATAATAATAATGATAATGATGTTAATAATGATGATAATGGTGAAGATTATAATGAGGATGATCATTACGATGATGACGATAATGATGATGATGATAATGATGATGATGATGATAATGATGATAATGATAATGATAATGATAATAATGTAAATAATAATAATAATGGTAAAGATGATAATGAGGATAATTGTTATGATGATGACAACGATGATGATAATGATGATGATAATGATGATGATGATGATGATGGTGAGAATAATGTCAATAATTATTATAATGGTAAGGACAATAATTATGATATCGTTGATGGTGATGATAATGAGAATGATCATTATGATGATGACAATGATAACGATAATGCTGATAATGATGATGAGGATGATGATGATGATGATAATAATAATGTTAATGATGACATTGATGATGATGTTAATGGTTAGGATGATGTTAAGATAATGGTGATAATAATGAAATTGACAATAATAACTTTTCGAATACTAATAATTATAGTAATACTGATTTTAGTGATTATAATGGTAAAAGCAGTTATACTGATAACGAAAGTCATATTAATGATCTTGAAAATGTTGTTTAAAATTATGGTGCTGGTATTTATGATTATGATGATAGTGACTTTAATGGTGATGATAATGATGTTTTTGATGATGATGGTAATTATGATTATTGCAATAATAAACATAATATACATAATGTAAAGGTAACTGATAATATAACAAATAATACTTTCTACGAAAATAAAGTTCATGATAATATTGATAATAATAAATATTTCAATAAAGACAATGATAATAGTGGTGATAACGATTATGCTGACGATGATATTAGTGTTACTCTTAATGATAAAAATAATGATTAGTATATTAATAATCCTTTTATCAAGGTAACATTTAATTAAGGACACACATTCACAAGTAGTGCTTCAGAATATTTAATTCGATGAATTTGACTTTACTGTTTCTTACCAAGCGGTTGAAGTAATTATTGTGCATGTTCATTTTTGCTGAATCTAGTTCTTCCACAAAGTTCAAATGGGCCTTGGAACACCTCTAAAAAGATTATAATCCATAGACCTTTTATATGGACACTACGTCAACGACCTTTTATGATATTTCCTTTAAAGAAACTAGGCCTAATACACATACTGATCAAACTGCTACTGCATGAACCAATAGACTTGAAATCTTAATACACATAGATAACGAATAAATAAGAATGAGACATGAGCTAGGGTCCATTATCACCCTTACAGGGGCCTACATGGGTTGAGCTGTTCCGCTTAATATAGATCCGCAACCAGAGTCTAGTCTGCAGTATAATTTTAGAAAAAGAAAAAAAGATAGGGATAGCCTGTGCTGATATTTTGCTCCTAGTACTAAAGGTGGTACAGGTAGAAGCTTTGAAAAGGTAAAGAATGAAGATAGGGAGAAACTGTTTTGACGGTTGACACTGGTATTTAAGCTGGCATAAGTAGAACCTTTAGGTAGAAAAAAAGGAGATAATGACCGCGTGTGGTGATTTTTTGCCCTTGGTACGTAGGCCAGCACAGGTAGAAGCTCTTGTAAGAAAAGGAAAAATGATAGGAAGTGCCTGTACTGATAACTTGCCTTCGATACTATAGCCACCACAGGTAGAAGTTCTAGAAAAAAAAGGAAAAGATATAAGGAGTATCTGTTCTTATGGTTTGCCTCTAGTACTTAAGCCTGCACAGGTAAAGGTTCAAAAAATAAATCAAGCCCAGAAGCTGATAATGGAACAGGGAGAGGCCCCAGAAAAAGTAGAAAATGTTTAAAGGAAAGGAAATTTTAAGTTTTTCGGACAGACGATGGGGGCCAAAAGAGTAAGAGTTGTTTGCTATATGCACGATGATATAGATGACGGTGAGAAACAAGTCTCCGTGATTGAGCGTATTAAGTTCTCAAGAGATCAGTTGCTTAAAAGAAAAGACAACATCTCAAATTTTATGTCTGTAGATTAAAGAGACAGAACATCTGCATGCAAACATTTATAAGATGTTCACATAATACATATTAGAAAATTGGGACTTGAAGATCTCAGAATTAAATTTATAATTATAATAACAATGATGATCATGATGATAATAATAATAATGATGGTGATAATGATAACAATGATGGTAATAATGAAGATGATGATGAAAACGATGCTGATGATAATTATGATGATAATGACGATGATGATAATGATGATAATAATAATGACAAAAATAACGATAATAATAACGAAAATGATGATGATGATAATGATAATAATGATAATGATAATGATGATGATAATGATGATAATGATAATGATGATGATAATGATGATGACGATAATGAAAATGTGTCAATAAGGCATAAGAGATTAGCATTAATGTCAAAGATAGCAATGATACTAAAGATAATAGTATGAATATTAGTGGGCATAGAATTAGTTACAATATAAAACGTCAATAGATCTAATTAATGTTACATTCCGGTCGTTAGTAACTATTAGTTATGTTACATCAGAAACACCCACAGAACAGAATTTAACGATACTGTCACCATATAGTCCACTGAAGCAATTATTTATGATATAAAGTTACTTTGTCACTAGCCAATACTTAAAAAAATCACTATTAATATACTAAAAGACAAAATATTAAAATTTACAACTACAATGTTAAATGAATAATCATGCAGATGAACATACAAAAGAACTATTAAAAAGGAAAAAAAAAATCTTGATTCACAAATAAGAAACAAAAAATTTGACTTTTCACTATCTCTTAACACAGGCCATCAGCCGTGTCCTTAGAAAATTCTTAAGCTCACACCTGTCATTAAGAGACTGCATAAATCCTCATCCTATGACCTTTTTAGTAATAGTTAAGATAATAATTATCGTGATGATGATAACAATAATGTTAATAATGATGATCATTAAATTTATAATAATAAAATGTTAAATAACAACTAAAAAAATAACAGTTATAACAATAATAGCAATAATGACGATGATGATGATAATAATGATGAGAAGGATAATAATAACGATAATAATGACGCTGATAATAATGATGACAATGACAATAATGGTAGTAATAATAATAATAATCATCATAAAAAAAATTACGATACTAAAAAAAATAATAATAACGATGACAAGAAAAACAATAATAAGGATAACATCAATGATAATAATAATAATAATAAAAATAATGATTGGGATAAGAATAATAATTATAATTATAATAATAATAATTATAAAGATAATGATAATAAAAATAATAATAATTAGGATAATGATACTAATAATAATAATGATAATGATCAAAATGTTAATAATAATGTTAATAAAGATCATAATAATTATGACGATAAAAATAGAGATGATAATAATAATAATTATAACAACAACAATAACGATGATGACAATAAAGATCATGATAATGATAATGACAATGATAATGATAATGATAGTAAAAATAATGATGATTAGGATAATAAAGATAATAATGATAATGATGGTGAAAATAATGATGATTATGATGTTTATGAAGATAATAATAATTATGACGATAATAATGAGGAAAATGATAGTAATAATTATAGTAACAACAATAACGATGATAATAATATAGATCATGATAATAATAATGATAATGATGAAGATAATAATGATAATAATAATGGTAATAACGATAATGATTAAGATAATAATAATGATCACTGTGACAATAATGGTAATATTAAAAATAATTATAATGATAATGATAATAAGAAACATAACAATAATAGAAACAACGTTAATAATAATAAAGAAGATGATGATAAAAATAAAGATTATGACAAAGAAGGTAATAATAATGGTGATAATAATTATAATTATAATTGAATAGACGATGATATTCATAAGAATGAAGATAATAATACAGATTATGATAATTATGATGATAATGATGATGATGATAATGATAAGATAAATGATATTGATAATGTTGATAATGACAATAATGATGACGAAAATGAAAATAATAATAAAAGTAACAACCGTAACAATAATAATAATAGTAATAATAATAATGATAATGATAAAAATAATAATGATAAGGATGTTGATGACGATGATAGTGATCATAATAATATTTATAATGTTTATGACAATGACGATAATGGTAATAAACATAATAACAATAATAGTAATGATTATTATAATAATAATGATAATAATAAATACGATAGTGATATTCATAATCATAATAACAACGATAACAATGTTAATAATAATAATCATCATAATGAAAATTATAAGAATAATAATAATTATAATGGTTATAATAATGATTCTGATGATAACGATGTTGATAATGCCGTTAATAATGATAAATAGAGTAATAATAATGACGATGACAATGATAATTATGATAATAATAATTATTATTGTGAAAATAATTGTCATATAAAAAATAATAATAATAAAATAAAAAATAAAAACAATAATAATATTATCAACAATCAGAATTATGATACTAATAACGACAATAATGATGATAATTATAATAATAATGATAATGATAATATAAATTATGATGATGATGACGATAATTATAATAAGAAAAATAATAATGATGATAATTATGATGATAATGACGATGATGATGACGATAATCATGATTATGACAAGGATGATAATAATAATAATAATGATTAAAATAATTAAGATAATGTTTAAAATAATAATGATGATGATGATGATAATAATAATGATATCCATGATAATGATGGTAATGGTGGTGATAATGATAATAATGATGGTAATAATGACAATGATGATGATAATGATGCTGATAATGATTATAATGATGATGACGACAGTAATGACAATGATTATGATATTGAGGATCTTGATGATGATGATGATAATGATGATGATGATGATGACAATCATCATTATAATTGTGATGTTATGATTATGATAATAATGATGATGATGATAACGATAAGATAAATGATATTATTGATGTTAATAATGACAATAATGATGACAAAAATGAAAATAATAATAAAAGTAACAATCATAACAATAATTATAATAGTAATAATAATAAT
The DNA here is from genome assembly GCF_036245765.1 of Copidosoma floridanum. Lineage (NCBI taxonomy): Eukaryota > Metazoa > Arthropoda > Insecta > Hymenoptera > Encyrtidae > Copidosoma > Copidosoma floridanum. The sequence goes on along the minus strand of NW_028321904.1, from coordinate 6,094,878 downwards.
GATAATAATGAAGATAATATTGATCAGGATGTTGATGACGATGATAGTGATGATAATGATGATTATGATGTTTATGACAATGACGATAATGGTTATAAACATTATAACAATAATAGTTATGATTATTATAATGATAATGATAATAATGATTACGATAGTGATATCAATAAAAATAATAACAACAACGACGATGTTAATAAATATAATCATGATAATGATAATGATAAGTACAATAATAATTAAAATGGTTATAATAATGATTCTAATGATAACGATGTTGATGATGCCGTTAATAATGATGATGATAGTAATAATAATGACGATGACAATGATAATTATAATAAAAATAATTATTGTAAAAATAATTGTAATATAAAAAATAATAATAGTAAAACAAAAAATAAAAACAATAATAATATCATCAATATTTAGAATAATGATTCTCATAACGACAAAAATAATGATAATTATAATAATAATGATGATGATAATATCAATTATGATGATAATGATGATAATTATAATAAGGAAAATGATGATGATAATGAGGATGATAATAATGATGATAATAATTATGATGATGATGGTGAAAATAATAATAATAATTGTTATGATAACGATGATATTGATAATGATGCTAATAATGATTATGATGATGGTGACGATGATGATGACAATGATAATAATAACAATAATTATAATTATAATAATAATAATTATTATTATTATCATAACAATTATAACGATAATAATAATGATAATGATAACGATGATGATGATGATAATGATGACGATGAGGATGATGATGATGATGATAATGATAATAATGGTGATGATGATGTTGATGTTGATGTATTTTGTTGCTTGATGGGATGATGATAATAATATAGTTATCATTCTTTACACCTTATTCTTTATTTTATACGTACTTACATTGACACAAATGATGCTTATCTTACGTAAGCTTAATAACACAGTTAATTTAACGCGGAATAAAAGGGATTATGTTTTTCGTTTCTCTTTTTCTTCTAAAGGGTTGCTAGGATTTAATACATGAAGCCTTAGACTTACTTAATGGTGTTAACACATAGCACATTTAAATAATAAGATTAAAACTTTCTTGATTCCTTTACCTTGTTCGATAAGCTGTCGCCAGTTTTTTTATCTTTGTCCCTTTCCCTTGATTTTTATTTGGTATTTTAGTTTCTAATTTATTACATTGGGTCGATGGTGGACGAGTTTAATGTTATTCAAGCGTTAAACTTTTGTCTTATTCTGCTCTCTATTTAGTTTCACATTCCTCTTTTTTAATAATTTAAGTATTTTGTTTTGCCCTGTATACTGGCTATTGAGTTTTCCTATTTTGAGCTACTTTAACAAAAATGCTACTTTTCAACGTTAAAAGATTTGTTTATTGAGTTTTTGACTATAATAAGCCATTGATTTTTCTTTTCTTGTATAAATTTTTTGTGGGTGGTATTTTCTGTATGGTTCAGTTTGATTATTCATTCGTCAAGATATGTTACATGTGTTTTATCCTTAATTTCACCTTTGAACTTAGCGAGGTGTCGTGCCTTATGCTCAAAATCAAGCTTATAAGGTGTTTTACCATAAGCCAAGTAAGCCAACGTATAATACAAAAAAAGGCAATTTAGAGCCAGGTATCTCACTTACTTAGCTTTTGGCACATTTCTTCAATACTTTACTCAAGAGTCATGGCTTTTCTTAATAGAGCTTATGGTTTGGGGTCGAAAAGCTGTGGGTAAGACTTGTTAAATTTTAAATATTTTTGTGAATTTTTGCATGAAAAGGCCTTGGAAGTTTGATTCCTGATCTGTTTTAATAATTTGGGGCATTCAAATTATCAAATAAATTTTAGGGCAAAGTGAGTAGCTACTGGTTTAGCGGTGGCATCAGGTAAAGGGATGGCGTCTGAGTACTTTGTCAAGTTTTCTTGAATTTTTAAAATATACTGATTGTAAACTGTGGTCATGGGGAGTCTTTTCACGATATCTATCTCTTTTACTTCAAAAACGTTTTTGGGGAGAAGTTGTTATAATCATGGGTTATATAGTTTTTATACAATTTTATTTTTTACATTGACACTTTCTTTGTGTACGCACACATTCTAAAATGTCTCCTTTTATACCATTCCAAAAACATTTTTCACGTTTTCTGCGATAAATTTTTGCTTTGCCTCTATGCTCCCGTAAGGAAATTATATGCCTTATTAATTATCACTAATTTGGTGTCATGTAAAGAAATAATTACCCCGCCCATACGAATAGTAAGTTGTATATTTTTTTTTCCAGTCACTTTGTAAGGGATATTCAATAGGTAATTAATAAAGTTTTATTATTATATTTATTATACCATCATTATTATCATTATATTCATCATTATTATTATCATCATTATGATCTTCATTATCATCATCGTTTTTGATGTTATCATAGTTATTGTTATCATCATCATTATTATTATCATCATTATTATCATCATCCTTATTAACATAATAATCATTGTTAATATCACCATCATCATCATTATTATCAGTATCATCTTAATCATCATTATTTTCATTATCATTATTTTTATCATTATCATTATTATTAGAATTATTATTATCATTTTCCTTATCCCTATTTCTATCATATTTATTATTATCATTATTATTTTTATCGTTGTTATCACAGTTATTAATTTTCTTATCATTATTATCATTATTTTTATTGTTGTTATTTTTCTCATTAAAATAATTATTGTTTTTTATTGTCGTCGTCATCGTTATTATCACCGTCATCATCACAATAATTGTTATCTTTACCATTACTGAAAAGGTAGCTGATTCATGCAGTCTATTAAGAACAAGTGTGGGTTTGAGAATTTTTAAAGGACACGGCTGATGGCCTGTTTCGAGAGATAGTAGAAAGTTAAATTTATTGCTTCTTATTTGTAAATCCAGATCATTTTTTTTTCCTTTTTTAATGGTTATTCTTTAAGTACATCCGCATGATTAATTATTACATGGTATAATTGTTAATTTTAATTTTTTGTTTTTTAGTATATAAATAGTGATCATTCTACGTATTGTTTAGTGATAAACTTCTTTTATTTCGTCAATAATTGCTTAAGCGGAATATATGGTAACAGTATTGTTAAATTCTGTTCTGTTTGTGTTTCTGATGTAACATAACTTATAGTTACTAACGACCGAAGGTAAGATTAATTGGTTTAATGAACGTTTAATATTGTTACCGATTTCATGCCCACTATAATTTATATTATCACTTTTAATATCATTACTATATTTAACTGTAATGCTAATCTTTTATGCCTCATTGACACAGATTTGTGAACTGTAGCAGTTATTACCAGCACCATCATTACCACAACACTATGCACTTGACTTTTTCGCAGAAAATAAGTTGTACGTACTATTAACAAACCCCAGGGGGGGAGATTTAACTGTATATGTTGACACCTTATTAGCAGGCAACACTGGTTTGCTGGCTGTCTACAAGCAGACGACTAGGCAAGCACGCTGAGCCTATGACTGTATACATTAGAGAGGACACACTCTTAAGACTGAGCAGTTGTGACAGTAGATGGCGTCAGACTTGTCAAATTGCAAGAAACGAAGATACTTTTAACAAAAGAAATGCTACAGTTAAAAATATTTTTAGTAGGAGGGGGCTGTTAGAAAATAATCGTATTTGTAGGTATAGGCGACACTAGCACTTTTTTAGCCTAGCATGAAAAGTTTTTCTATTAAATTAAAAATAATACTCAGAATAATAATGTTTACTATTCTTACAATAATCAAGATAAAAATATCATAAATAACAATAAGAAAAAATTTTTTTCAACGATACAAAAGCCTTTTGAGAGTTTATGTGTAAATTTCCTTTTGTTCTAGGCATAAGCAACATTGGCCTCAGGAATACAAGGCCTTTCACGTAAGCAGGGAGCATGACTCACTATACCTTCCGAAGAAGGAGCCTTTTACGTAAACAAGTGGCCCGCGGGACTACCAGCATGACTCACCGTAATAAAAACAAGCTTGGCTTGAAGCCAATTATATTTTTTAATTGATTTCTAAAACAACAGCTTATTTTGAAGAAATTTAAAGACAAATCAGGACAAACAAGTGGCCTACGTAACTTTTGACACGACTCGTAGTGTATAAAAGGCATAGAATTTTCCCGCAGCAATTCAGTTGAAATTGAGATTCTGTTTCCATCGGAGCTTACAATGCTTTATTTCAGCACCTTTTTGCCCCAAAATCTACGGCAAGTACTTCACCTGTAGTTTTTTTGTGATCGTTCACAATTGTGTTCGAGAGACCTGGACATCACCTCCTGGGACAAACTCACTTTTCACCCGATTGGGACTCTACATATTGGAATTACCATGAACTAGAGCAACCAAGGACTGACTTTCCCAGGATTCGATTTACCTGATATGTAAGTGCGTAACCAGGTTACTGACTCACTACCTAGAATAAACTAGAGGACGGAGAGTGCCATGTATATCTCCGCAGTCATAGACCGTAAGCCTAGTCATATCAAAGCACTGGGAACAGTTAAACTCAAACCTATACAGTGTCGACTGCTGCACTGCACCACATGCACGTCCGTATACACACACAAACACACACTCTTGCTTTTTCTCTCACACACTCTCTCTCTTTCTCTCTCTCTCTCTCTCTTTTTCTCTATCATACTTCAATCAGCTGCTTTTGCTCTGTGCTGATGTACATATATGCGCCTTGCTCTCCAGTTCCCACTTGGCTGGCAGCCGTGCACTGCATGTATGTGTGTATGCGTGCGCGAATATACTTAGCTGCTTGAAGACGAATATGATTTAGTTCATCTATATACTTTGGCTGGCAGCAGCGTAAGCTCAGCTCTTATCAGTAAAAAGAGAGAGAAAATAGTATCGTATAGTTGTATAGGCGTAAGTGAAAAAGCATTATGCTTCGAAAATTCTCTCTGCCAAACGGGAGAGTCTAAACGTCGTATAAAATGTTTTCACATCAAAAACTTTTCCAAGTTCAAAGAAACAACTTGTAGAATTTTTTAAAAAATCGTTCAAGCAAATTTGGACCAAGTTTAGTCCCTGGCAATTTGTAAATTTGTTTCGAGAGTATAATTAAGAACAAAATAAGGCAAAAAACTGAATCCAAATATTTTCTCTAACAAGTTCCAGATTACGACCTGAACAAGTATAGAAAGCTGGTTAAATAGACTTGAGAGCCCTAAAAACATAAAATAACCGCTAGGATTATAATCTTGTCGTCATTTTTGTTATCCACAAATATGCTTGGGTAAAACTTCTAAAAAATAAAATATCTAAAAACGTTACCAAAACATTAAAACATGTTTTATAGAGAAGTGTCAATCATACATTAATGTGTATCAAAACGAATATAGGTTAAGAATTGGCAAGCCGTAAAATGCAGTCAGTTTTACAAGAAAATAAAATAAAATACAAAGCAGCACGTAGTTTACAGATTAAGTCTGTAGTAGCTTAACGCTTAAAAGAACTTTTGAAAAAGCAATATGGTGATTTTATGGACATAAAAGTGATTGTCACATTGTAGACGTTCTTTCCAGCATAATAGAGGCATACAATCGCACGAAGCATTTGTTGGCAGAAATGGCACTAGCTTACGTGACTTTGGATACTGCTGCACAAATACGCGAAAATATATACCAACTTTAAAACATACATATTCCGAAATACCCTACGTACAACGTTGAACATGTAGTTTGAATCAGTATCACGAGAAAGGACTTTGCCAAAAGTTACGAAAGTAGTTGGACTTGAGAGTTGTTTACAATTGCACGTATCTTTTGCATGCGACAATCTCCAATATATTTTCTCAGAGATTCAGTCGACAAAGGCATAGGCAGTCTCATATTCGAGAAATAGTTGATTAGAGTGCGAAAGAAATTAAACGAGATCTTCCTCGAGGTTGACAAGATATTGAAAAGTCAAGGTAAATGACGTTCTAAAGCATATTTTATCAGCGAGAAGGAGTATCCTATAAAATTTAACGCCTGAGTAAGAAGCAATTATTTAAAAGATAAATTATATTTACTGACAACTGACTTCTTCTTCGTTTCTGAAATATTGAGGCAGAAAAATATCTATTTATGTATAAAAATACTCAAAGTTGCTGGATCAAATAAAGTGTAAGTTTCTAAAACAACCTTCAAAGCCCAGGGATGGTGCGAAGTATTTAATATTAAGGGATTATGAAACAGTCATAGGGCTAGGTAAGGCTCTAGCCAACTTCAAAATGATATCTAACGAGATTATCTGTGGACAATCAAGGAATGTAAAAGCCTTCTCCTGCATGGGACAGCAGAAAAACAGATTGCTTCTATCTTTGCTGCTTACCCTATGAATAAGTTCCAAAGCATTAAGTCACAGATAATTAGAACCTTTTAGTGACATTCTGAGAAGATTATATAAATTTAAAACACACTAACAATAATCATTCTAATACTGACATGAGGTATAATAAGTTTGAAAACTTATGACATTCTTGGTAAGTTTAGAAACATGGTTTTGTCATAAAGTATGTATTACTCTCTTGTTAACCATCCAGCAGTCATCATGGGCACTTTTTATAAGAAAAATGACGTTCTTCAGCAAGTTGAAAAACCTAGAGAAGCTAATAGACATACATATTGATTGTTACAGTCAGGATGGAAAAATTTTAAAAAACAAATTGTTGACACGTTAAAGCCTATAACTACGCTGCGTTGTGAGATTATTGATAATAGGGTGAAATTTAACTTCATGCTAATTAGCTTTTACACTGTGACTAAAAAACCCTTTAAGCTTTTTAAGCCGGAAGTTAATAATTTTGGCAAATAGTGGTTGAATTAGATAATAGTAACAGTAATAATAAAGAATATACTTACTTATTGAATGATACTGTCAAAAACTTATATACTGTTGTTGAAAAAAGTAACGATAGTGATTAAGCGCATGATTTTGATAAAAATTGATCTGAAAATTTTTATTTACAAACTTCTAATAGAAATAAGCCGGAACTAAGAATAGTTTATAGGATAAGAGAAACAAATGAATAATTTATACTTAATAGTTTGCCTATATTTAAATAATAACTAAATATAGAATCTAAATAAGAAAAATAAAATATCTCATGATTGATGTATTAACAGATGTACTCATTAAGAAGCATGGTGATAAAAACCACATGACATCTGATAATTAAGCTAAATGTGAAACGATTTCAGGAACTTTTAGTGCACATACAAGAAAATTTAACAGAAATAACACGATTCATCTATGCAATAGCAATAAATTGAATAATTTTATCGCCTGATATTTAATTTCACACAAAAAATGAAGATCTATTCCTTCATTGAAAATCACTATGCTGAAAACTCTAATAGACTACGTTTATTAAGACGGCTTTAACCAACTGGCCAATCGGCTCAGATTATTTAAAGCAGCAAAATCAGTTGAAAGTCCTAGTCATACTTATTAAATAAACTTAATCGTTACTAAGTTTTTTAGGGTTTGTAATAAATATTAAGGTTTAAAATTGATTTTACTGTAGTATCGAAATAAGCATTGGCGTATAAAGATGAAGATCAGCTAAGTCGTAAGGTAGTACTCTAGGTCTTCAAAAAATTAATTGTAAGTTTACCACAGATGGTCAATTTGACTTAAAAATTAGAGATTAAGCAATATTGCCAAACGTACTTAGCCTTGCAATGCTGTAAATCTCACTCCTTCACAGACGAAAAATCTGATTTTGGATGAACAAGAAAAAATAAGTCTACTATTAAGCCGTCTAAGTAATGTACTTTTAAGAACAACACTAAACTTGCAGCGTGAATAAAATACAGTTAAGAACATTATAGCACACACATATAGTACAACTTTGAAAAAAAGTTAAAAGGAACTGAAGCACTAGCCAAAAAGTTTTATAAGCCTGCGAAACGGAACTACCTTCAGAAAAAATTTAATGTTCAGGGCTCAGATAAGCCATGTCAGGGAAATCTTGTGGAAATGATATCTCATTCTTGTGAAAATAAACGTTAAAGATACTTAGTTATAAGTGTAGATGTAATCTTTAAGTATGCACGGGCTGTGCCCGTTAAGGATTACAGTGGGATAATAATGGGACTGCAGCTATGAAGTTTCTGTTAACAAAGGTAAGAGTTGCAACTTGTTTTTAAATAGATTGTGGTAAACAGTTTTATGGTGCAAATTTCCAAAATGTCATAAAAAAAAAGATTTTACCCGAAATTTACGTACAGTGACCTTATAGTGTCTATATAGAAGCGATTCTTTTTAAATAGGACGTGCCGGTCTGAGTTTAATCTTTTTCATAATTTCATACATACTAATCATAAGATTCTGCATATTTGCTGCAGCACTGGCTTGTTTTACCTTAAATGTCTTTCTGAACATACATTAACATATCTTTGTCAGTAGCATAATTTCTAATAAAATTTAAAACAAAAGATTTTTGATTAATTACTTAAGCAATATTGACATTAATCTCATGTACGTAAAACTGACGTTTTTTCATCATAGTATTTCAAGTATAGCCTGGAGATGTTAAACAATAAACGAAATCTGATTTATTTAACTTAAGACAATTATTTCTCAAGTTCTAAAATACATTTGTTAATACAAGAATTTTAATTTCGAGGTAAGGATGTAAATAATCTCCAAGAGTCTTAGCATCTAAAGTTTTTTTATACTGTTCTAGCATGTGTATAATCTTGACTACTTATTTTTTTACCACATTATTTACTGTAAGCATCATCAGTAGATGGGAGCGATATTTTTTCAAATTTTTCGAATAATGCTATGTAATCATATTGTAATGATACACTCTTCCTCTTAAGCAAATTAATTAGCTCAAAGAAGTATGTATAGTCCTAGTTTAAAACACTTTATATAGTATTTTATTGATACAAGTAAGATTCCAGTTTATAAAGCAACAATAGGAAAAATCTGCATGAGTCAATAAAGTGCCAGTTTATATTCTTTCCTCTAACGTACTTGGTAAAACAAATTTTTTTTTCTTTTGTTTAAGAAGTAACTTGTCTGCTTTTAAGAAATCAAATTACAAGTTATCAAACAGATAAGTAAGCTTTGTAAATAATGCTTTAATCCACACGTATATTGATATTTCATATCGTTCATGAACAACAATAGTTTTTAGAACATTTAGACCATGAAATATGTGGTTGATTTTCAAGGATTTAGGACTATGCAAAGCAAATTACTTTCTACAGAGGTCAATATTATACCCCTTAAAAGAATTGTTTTATTGTAAGTATTTGTGGCTAAGCTTTTACATTCTTAGGCTACACTTTTTCCTAAGAACAAATGTATAAATTAATTGTTAAGCTTATAAGCCACAATCTTTTTTGGACCTTAAAAAATGTTTGTTACAAAGAATTAGCTGTAATGTCTGGAGTTTCCATTGAGCAAAATAAATAGTTGTACGGTCTGCTATTTAGTAGATACATTGCTCATAGTGTAGTTTATACGCTTTACCAAATATTTGAATAATATCTTTTTTGTACATCATTATCTTTACAGGTCAACTTATAGGTCATAATAAGCAAAGTCTGGCTTTAAAAAAAAAAGTCTAAATAATATTAAATAAATAAATCAGTAATTTAATAAGGATCGTTTAACTGTAAGGAATTCTACAGTTAACGAATTTTGGAAAGTGCAGCAATGACAAAATAATGATTTTTACTCAGTGTACATACGATATACAATACTCGTGTGATAAACTGGTTTTCTAAAAATTTATGTTGGTTTCATTATTTTACACCTTTGTATTTTTAGACCAACTGAAAATTACTTTATCAAATTAGTTAACTTTAGTTGTGATCGAAGTACTGCGTTGAAGACGAGTTAGCCAAGCCATGTTGGAATACGTTTTCGGTAATACAATGGGATACATGTTGTCTCTAGCATCTCGTACCACTCGATACGCCCGCTCTTACTGAGAAAGAATATTGCACGTGTATATTAATACACCCAAATAAAAGTGGTCAGTTACAAGTGACGACTAATTTATGTATGTATAAATTTTTTTTTGTTGATTTTTCATCATCGCCCATAGGCTCAGATATAGCTTTCTTGTTACACAAGCACAGTGTTTATAAAACCATCGGTGCATCTAAGTTATGATCGAATGCTTATACGTATAAACATGAGAGCCAACACAGTTACACCTATGATAATGTAGACGAAGCGTCAGAGAAACAGTTAACCGACCCACGAGAATCAACAGCACAGAAAAAACGGCGAAACCTGAACGGTCACCCATCCAAGTACTAACCACGCAAAATGCTGCTCAACCTCGGAGACTATTATTTAATAGACTTTTACAAAAATTAGTAAGTTTATTTAGTATTAGTAGTACTTTCAAGCTGAATTTTTAAAATTAGTCCAGTGCATAATTTGTAAAAAAAATTAACAGTTTTTATGAACAAATGAAAATTACTGATAGTTCTCAAACACTTTGGAAAACCAATTTTGCAGATTTTAGTTCCTTGTTGAATTAAACATAAGAGAGAAAAAAAAAATTTTAGCAATTGGCAATAGGCACATGTAGGCATAGGCAAAGTGCCACATTGTTTTGCTTACGCTTGTATGTGTAAACGTGTAAAACGTCAGTAAAATTCATAAGACGTGGAATTACAAATTTACAAATTTAGTTGGATCGTATATTCGTCAATCTTTTAAAGTACAAGTGCACAGGTAGCAAAGTGTTATTAAATTTTCACGAGTGCCAAAAAACAGTGCTACGAAGGAAAACTCTCTAATTCGAGGGATCGACAGTTTTAGTGATTGTGATAACTCCGGAGATATAAGTCAACATCTTAATGCTGATGACAACATACTTATAATATTTTGCAGTTAATGTCTTCTAAAATTGCTACTTTTTGAATAATTATTAGGAAAAAGTTAGTTTTTAATTTTCATCACTCATAAAAATAAGTAAATATTGTAACAGTTTAGATAAAAATACTTTATTGTATTACATGTTCTTCATTATTTAAGCTAAAATTTATGTTTTTAAAATCAATGCTCTTGTAAAAATTTAATTTTGATAAAAATATTTAAGATTGTTACAGGATTTTAAAGTATAAAGCTTGGAAAAGGCATGAGACGATACACCAGCAGACAAACAAAAATCTTCTGAAAATATTTCTAAAGATTAAAATTGGTTCAGTGCTTTAAGTAGTGCAATATAAAATGAAGAAATTTGAGCCAGTAGAGTAAGTCTATTGAGTACAATACCTTTGACTAAGAGCATTCGTAAAAAGAAGAAAGTATTTAATGTATCTCGTTGAATGGCTTTACAAGCAAAAAAAATTGCACGCATCTGCTGGATACGGAGCTCAACCTCAACAAAAAAGTTGTTAGTGCTTGGATAACTAAACGGTCGAAAAAGTCAAAGCGTATTTTGTGAGGGATGGAGTTAGTAGGATTATGCTGGGTGCCAAAGATTATAAATCAGTTGTGAAAATTGGTCACTAGTAACAAACACGAAAAAAGTTACTTTTAAAGAACTTTTGTGTCTTACACGAACAATTTTTGGAAGAACATCAAGAAATAAAAATGTTACTGTCCAATTTTTAAAAATTAAGACCGAAAAAATGTATTTTAGCTGGACAAAGAGAGACACATAATGTCTGTGTGTGTCAAATACATCAAAATATGAAACAAAAATTTGAAGGTGTAAAAAAACAATTCGTACAAAAAGCAAAAGATTTTAGTTGGATGCATCAAGATGCATTAAAAGATACGCTCTGCGAAAATCCAACGCCAGATTGCTATTTTAACGAATGAGAGAAATGCCCAGGTACAAATGTCATCGTAGAAAAGTTAAAAAGATTATTTGAACAATCCAAAATTTTATCAGTAACGTTTAATCAGTCGACAAGTCCTGACAGATGCGAGCTTTTATAAAAATTGAAACCAATAGAAAAATGTTTCAATAATTGAAAAAAGATATTCCTGATTTGGCAAGGCACGATTTTTCATCAAAAACTCAAGCAAGTTTCTTTCGAAAAGTAAAAACTTTATTTGAAGGAAGAAAACTAGTTGTTACTTTAGACTCTGCTGAGAATTATACTTGCCAAGTAAAAAATGCCGTACCATCACAGCACTTGGCCAACAATTAAGCGACTCTGCATACATCCGTAGAATAATTAAAAAAAGACAATGTTGTTAAATATAAAAACTTTTTCGTTGCTTCAGAACATCTTTAGCATGACAGCAATTCGATATTTTTGTTAAATTTAGAATCAATAGCTCATTAAAAAAAATTGCGGTCTAAATAACATAACAAAAAACTTTTATTCTTCCGACGGTTCTGGGGCTTAATATAAAAATAAATTTAATTTAAGTAATTTAAATAACCTCGGAAAAAATTTCTGTGTAGAGGTAGAATATAATTTTTTTGACACTTCTCATGGCAAAAAAGCTTGTGACGAAATCAGAGGTACAGATACATTACATAGCCAAAAATTTTTTCCGAATGGGTAAAAAAATTTTTCTAAAATATTAGTTTTGATTGCTGCTCTGAAAATGAGCATCAAGTAAGTGAGAGATTTTTAAATCCTTAATATGTCATGCCCAAAACATAAAAGAACACGCGTTAGTATTACCACTTTGCAGCATTTAGTGAATGTCAATTTTTATGTGAAAAACTTTCTAAATCCGAAAAATCAGTTGTTAAAAGCGTTATGAAAAAAAGGACAGAACGTCGAGCTTAATAGAGTTCTCTAATTTATTGTATTGTTATTGTAAGAATCTTAGTGTGTAGCTTAAGACTCAGAAAGTGTCGTATAAAATTTACTTATCAAATTTAAATACGCATACAAACTGACAAATTTTTTTGTTAAAATGTCATTTATTGACAATTATAAATTGATAATTTTACGTACTATCATTTAGATATTTACCGACAACTTACTTTTTATGATATTGACAGTAACTAAAAGCGCACTATATGTGAGTTAAGTCACCGCTTGCCAGATGCAAGTCAAGTCGCCACAGAGCGCCAAACGCAAGCGTAAAAAAACGTAGCACTTCACCTATAACTGATTACCAAATTTTTTTTTCTCTTTTATTCTTTCTCGAATAAGGAATGAAAACCCACATAGTTGGTTTTTCAAAGTGATTGAGAAGTATCAGCGATTCTCATTTGTTAATAAGAATTGTTAATTTTCTTTAAACAAGTTATGCGCTGGCTAGATTTTAAAAACTTGTTTTGAAAGTACTTGTAGTCCTTAAAAAAACTCACTAATTCTCATAGAGATTAGTTGAGCCGATTGAAAGTAATTTTAAATTTTGTAAAAAACTATTGAAAAATATTTTTATTAATAATTAAAAAAAAATAAAAATTAAAAAAAAAGAATAACAACGTGTGTCTTCTTTTTTGAAGTACAATCTTGAAGTGGAATTTCTTTTGTACATTTTTTCCCCAACATTTTTAGGTGGTTTATTTGAGAAATTTTGTCTCATATATTTTTTCTAATAGTTTGATGCATCAGCTTATAAGCAGAAAACATATTATACACCCAAATTTTGAGAGTAGAAGTATTTTCAAGTAATAAATTACAAGTGATAGTATGCATGTGTTTTTTGTGACAGCTTCCATTAATGAAGCCTGTTCTAGAGATGAAAAACATATGACGTTAGTACATTATACGCCTAAATATGAAGCAAAAAGTCATGTGTCGCAACTGACATATCCATGTATATAAAAGACAATTGCCCCATTGCTTCAGAAGTTACTTTATCAAGTAAGTTAACAATGGTAAGTTGAATGGTATACACGATCAGGTTGTCGTTATAGAATGGCAAACATTCTTTTTTTTAAACTTGGTACGTCTGTTGTCAGAAAAAAAGGTTTCTCTAAGTCACCTCAATAACGAGCCCAAAAAAAATCTTCCACTTCTAAGAAATTCTTGTTCATGCTTGATCATCCTCCTGTACCTTTACGCATACTGAACTCCTTGGTAGTCTTCACCTATTGGGCCATCCTGACGTCAGAGCTGACAATTGAAAATAAAAAAAAAGGAAGCTATCTGTCAGTACCGTTGAATGTCACAGAACTCTAAGCACAAGACATTATCAAAACTTGACACAATTTAAAACTTGGACAGGTTATCAATGTTATACTCCTGATAGCGATGATGTATTGAATAAATCAGAAAGCGAGCGACCCAATTTTCATCCTCTCAGTGAAAGCAGGATTAAAGAGAATCAAGATGTAATTTGCGAAGGTGCTTTGAATTTCGAAGATAGTGATATTAAAGCAAGCGATGCCAAGTTAAATGAAACATTTATTTGTGCCAACACAAGTAGCTTAGTAAATAACAAATCACGAAATGATGTACAAACTAAGAAACTCAGAAATAAAAACCATGCATTAAGTGTTTATGAGCCATTTAAAAGTACTGTTTCAATATATTGAAAAGTTATGAATAACTTCAAATTTTATACTTATGAATAATTAAAAAAAAAAAAAAAGAGTTTATAACGGCATAAGATATCAGGAGCTGACGAATGTTATGAATAAAAAAGGGTGGGGATAAAAGTACTAATGAAAAGTCAGCGAATATGTACATCAGAGAGTGCTTCTAAATAAGCACCTCGGTAGTTTAGAGGGAGTGGCAGTGTAAGAACAAAACTCTTCCTCTTTAAAGCGGTAACAAGTAACATTGCCAATCATCAGGACAACAAAGTCCCAGGGCTTAACCTATTCACTTTTTATTGCTACAGAATATATTTTGTCCTACATATTTAAAACTGTAGAAAATGTAAGTGATTACTGTCATTAAAGTTATAATAAAAGCTAATCTTTCGCGAACTTATTACTTCTATTGTAGGTAGCTTGGATTTTACTTTGATAAAACTATCAAGGAAGTGTCAAAAACTCGCATTAAAAATTTTAACCAAGTTGGTTAAGTAGTTTCCGTGGTAAGTGATTATGACTGTTTTAGCAATTTTGAGGTGTATATGAGTTATAGGTTAGATAAGATTCAAGATTTTTTTCACACCATATACATTCAGGAACGATAAAAATTTAGGAGATAAGCAATTTCATGAGATGCGTCATAAATCAACATCGACTATATGCTGATGTTTGCATCACTTGTCTTGCCTTTTTATTTACTTGGCTTTAAGGTATCTAACTGGACTTTGTTGTACCACATTTTATGTTTGTTTTCAAGAATCTTATTTTAGTAAGCACCGTTGTTTATTACTGACTGTGATGACATGATAAACACCGAAGAGCTAGGAGCTATTACAGTGATGATGGGAAATGTTACCACGAGTTTATAGAGCGGAAATCGAACGAAAGTCTTTCAGGTGGAAAAAAAAACACTCTACTACTAATTCACTGGTATCTCAATGTACGTGTCACAGAATACCGAAGCCTACAACGGTTTTTTACTTATTAAAGTTACTCCATCACATTGAATGTGGGAGTGGCTCAGTTAATGTAAATTAACAATGAAAACATAACCACTTGCCCTCCAGTGGTCAAAAGTTAAGACTTTCTTTTACAGCTGTTTTGCAATTAGCTTTTATAAGTAGCAAAAAATATTTCTATGTAAGTTATCGTTAGTTTTAATTGCCTATGATACATTAAGAACTATAATTAAACTTTGGTCTAAATTTGGAATCGATTAGTTCAGAGTTTTTTAAACTTTTGCGAACATACAAACAAACGCTTTGTCTTCATATACTTGTAAAAAATGTTCTTTAATAGTTTAGATTAAACTCAATCAAAGGGTACTTTTTTTAATATTTTTAACCGAACAAGATCTTGAGATTCATGCTTGAAGCTTGCTCTTTTAACAAGAGCGCTTGTGGCAGGTAAACTAAGATAAATGATTTGTGACTTCAATTGAACATGTCACATATTATTAGTACACACGTGTTATAGGTTGTATCTTTATGTTAGAAATGCCGTCATAAAAACTGTAGATAACCAGAAAAAATTTTGAGATATTCTGTTTATAATTAATCAAATTGTCTAATTTCTTTAGGTAAACCTATCTTTTTCTTGCAGCAGTGGTGACAAGCTCTAAGGTTTTTTGAGCAAATTAAGGCTTGAAGACGGGGGTTGGTATCCCTACCCTTTTTAAGTAGGCGAGCAGTCGTACTACATTGTGTAAAGTTGACAGTCACAGCTTATTTTTACATTTTCAATTTTAATTTGCATTATTATTAATTTTTCAATCGAATACATCTCTAATCCTTACAGTTTTCCATTTAAAAGTACGTGAGTACTTTTTTTCTAATAATTCGATAAGATTCATCTTGACAAAATCCTCGCCAGTGTCACCTTATAAAGTAACATAGCACCAAAGTTTTCAATGAAATTCTACATTTTTTTACTATCATACGTACGCATTATTCTTACGTACAGACGGTCAAGCCTCTGTAAATATTTATTTTGTAGTAAATATCAAAATGGCTAACAACTTAAACAAAATAATAAAAAATTGTTTATCAAAGGCAACTGATCTTGCCAACAGCCTAATACTAGGTTACCAAACTTTCTTTTAGGTATTGTAATTTTCATATGAGATGGATACATGTTGATATTACACCTATATCCGTCAGAGGGTAGGGGTAATAAATGATGTCAGGAGACCAAAAACTTTGTTTTTTATGGTCAACACTACTTATGTCTCTAAGGCATACAAGGTGATTAAATTTCAAAAGACGTTATAGCTTACCTTATAGCCTTCTCAATTGTTTCACTGTTATATTTCTTATACAAATCATTATTACACTGACTCATAAGCCAGGAGAGCTGAGTACATTGTGTGAAGGTACACAGTATATAGTAATGTTAGTGTGTATATACAGCACACAATATTGTGAGAGGACACTGCAGGTATGATGCACAGGGAGAGAGGAAAAAAAGGAATAATAAATAAAGTAATAAATAAGGACAAAAATATGACCAGTGCAACTGTAACAACTGAATTAACAGTTCCTTAATAATTCTTTTTCTTTAAATTGTTCAATTATCTATTCGTAACTGAGTGGTTGTCTGTCTGAATTACTCTTTATGTGTCCACTGTCCTCTGTAGGTCAGATTTTTACTCTGGGAGAATACAGAATTTAATCTAAGGAACAATTGACCAAGATACATAAGGGGGGGGGGAGGTTTGTTTCACAAAGATAGGAGACCAAAAAGTTTGCCTTAAATAGTTGACAATTCTAACTTATCTAAGGCATGTAGGGTAATTGAGGTTCACAAAATTTGATAGCTAAAAAAAATTTATAGTTTTGTTCATTGGTTTACCGCCATATTTTTCAGACAAATTTATGTCACACTTATACTTATAAAACATATTCTAAAATCCGATTATACTATTATAAATTATTATAAAAGAGTGCCTTGTATACCTTATTATACCTGATACATATTTCTTAGATTCTTTTTACATTGTATTAATACATACTAACCAACCTCACGAGCTTATCATTAGAGGTATCATTATTCAAAAGTTCTTGAGGGACCAGGTCAGAATGTCTAGGAATATATTTGTGCAAGGCATTTCCATGTTACTAAAACTTATCTTTTTCTAGTTCAACAAGAAATTTTGCCAACAGGTTGTAAGATGCACTGAAGGGATATGTTAGCACAGTATTGTCTAATGTGATGCTGGATCAGGTGAAAGCAAAGTTTCGCCTAAATTAGGGAAAACTGTTTTGTTATATAGGTACTATATTGATAATATTCTGGCAGTAGCTAGGACGGACTGGCATTAACAGTGAACAAGATTAGTTAAAAAATAATACCAAATTTTTGTAGTTCACAGACAAAAAATAAAAGAAACTTAGCTAAGCTCTTATTTGACATGCTTATTATTGTAGAGAGTTATGACAAGCATATCTAGCATTTGAACAAGAAACCATGAAGTTCTACTATTATCATGAACTTATATGCTTATTAATAAAATATGCAGTGTTTACTATGTGCCTGACAAAATTTTTTATCTATACGGTAAAAAATTAAAAACAAAAAGCTATTTGAATATGAGACATGTGATGGAAGAGAACTGTTTCCATGGTAAATTTGTTAAGCCAGTGAAATGAAAGCCATATAAATAAAATTTTACCATTAAAAAAGTATCAATCAAACAACAAAAATTAAAAACCCTCAAGTACTTCAACTCATAGTTCAAAAATATCGTGAAGAATGAAATAAGCCCTGAAAACAAAGATTTTTCAACATTATTAACACACTAAACATTGAATAATATTTTATGTTTTATCTTGAAAGCAATTTCCTAAAATGTTAATTTACATTTTTACACCACTAATGGCTTAAAAAGTGACTCTCTCAGTGATAAGGATCAAAAGTTGCTAAGATTTCTCACCAGACTGTGTAAACATAACGAAATTTATGAAAACGATACCAAAAAGTCATTGTATTTGCCCAATTTACAAAAGTAAGCGGACATACTATTAAGTTTCAGGAAAAAAAATAATGAAGACTTTAATACAGTATTTCGTTAAATGTAGCGAGAAATTAGTTAATTTTTTTACATTTTTTTACTTAAAAAGAAGTATTCATAGGTATAATGATCCAGATAGTATTTAGTTTAAAAGGAGTTAACGTTGACATTCACAGTAAAACTTTAATATTTGTTACTACTTTACGAAATCACTGTAATATTAAAACAATAGTAACTCATTAAGTAGTGCAGTTCTACTATGGGGGGAATTTTAAGTCTGATACAGCACCAGCGTTTATGATTGAGTCCACGAAAGAGCTTATATACCATTTTCTTTTATTTCCTTCAGCGTGAGTGACTAGACTCTTAATGCTGTCCTACATGGATTGTTCAGTTAGGTGCAATAGATTTATACCATTTATTCTCTAATTGTTCACTGATCATTTGATCGCTTGCAAATTGCTACTTCTTTTAAAAATGTTCTGTTAGTTTTACGTGATGCCAAGATACAACCACTGAATGAGTATATTACCTATTTTTATAATATTAAGAGCAAGAAAAATAAACAAGAGCTCAATACTATGCTCAATAAATACATTACTAAATACGTTGTACTGCTAAAAAGACGTTGTCGAATAAGTAGCGATTCAGAAGGTTACAATTATTTATCCCTAATATTCTGAACCACGAACTTGTAGCTATGCACAATGTTCTTTGAAAGTATGCTTTAGAATTGTATGAATTATTTATTATCTTTCCGGGCAGATCCTTTATCTACCACCTTTTTATCAACCTCTGCTGTCCGTCCTTCATAATGTTGAAAAACCCCTTGTGACACAGTATAAAATAAGTTATTTAGATGCGTATGTAAGTTTACATAACCTTTTTTTCATGCAAGCTTTGCCGAGCATGTACTTGTAAAGTGTTTTTCGAAACAAGGATTTGGATTAAGGACATTGTATACAGAAACCAGAAGTTGACGGGCACGCTTTGCATACTTTTACTGTTATGCTATTGTATAAATAAACTTTGTATTCTTAAAAACTACTTCTAATTTACTGAATTAAAAGGAAAGAGCAGAATTAATGAAACAGTTAATGCGAAACTATTAAATCCACGTGAATTACACTTACTTTTTTAGTTATCTTTCGAACTTTATAAATACATAAAAAATACCCTCAGACCATAAGATTAAAGTGTTTGATCAGATTTTTAATTTATTCTGGTAAAATTAGGCCTTAAACAAAAGCTTTTAGCAGAAGTAAGGTACTTTAAAAAAAGCATCCTTTTACTATATCTTGAAATCGAGAAAAAGGCGTCATTTAAGGATATTACTCCTATAAGCTAAAATAATCTGACTTGTATGAAATAACTAACAATATATTGAAATAAGATGAACACGAGGAGTAGGAGAAAGAAAAAGAAGCTGCTGATTTCATGCTCAAACGTCTAGAACTGATGTGATTTTTTTTAGTTCTTTAACTGTCATATTTCCTGATTTTTGTGCTTATAATGTATTCAATAAGATTTTGCAATCCAGTCAAAAGTATGTAAATCAATGCTTATGTCAAAGATATTTTTTTTGGCCAGAGCAATTTTTTTATAATTATAAAAAGCGATCATGTATGTACGAAAACGTAAGTAATTGAAAATACTGGGAAACCCACATTGTTAACTTGGTACATAAAGCTTTCGATGAAAATTATAACTTAAGCCAAAACCAGGTGTGGGTCGTGGGGCCTATGACAAACGTGAAACATTAGAGAATATATTATTGAACTAAGTAGTATTTGATTGTCTATGATAAAAATAGTAGTTTTTGTCAGATAAGTGCCATCATTTCCAGGGCTACTTTGTGGTACGAGGGACCTGTGAAACTGGGCCCGAGGGGCCTAAGGCAGCCCCGGAGCAATGGCGCTTATGTGGCGAATCCTATTTTTTCTACTGTGATCAGTGAATATTATATATTAGAAAGAAGAAAATTACGTCTGTACTATTTTTTGTTCATTAACATATAAGCAATGAGAATGAAAAAGAACAGTAATAGACGGTGAAAAGTATGTATAAAATTTATCTTCACAACGATACATACATTAGATGAACAAACGTTTGTGTGTATTAGTTTCTCTGTCTCTCTGTCTCTGTCTGGATTTGGATAACTGTTGACTCTGCGTAGTTGCGCACGTGCGCAAATTAAGTTGGGCTGGCTCTTTACAAAAAACGGGTTAAGATAGAGTTCGAATAAACATAGTCTAAGGAGCCGAGGAAATTTTGAATTATTGTTAAATATTAATGTTTTAAAATCATCCTGTACACAGAGAAGCTGTTTTTTTTAAATGATGAAAAATGATACCGATTCTAATATCAATTAGTTAAGTTTTACAAGCACAGAGTCATTAAAAAGTAATAAAAAAGGCCTACCTGCATGAGCTCAATAGAGAAAGAGAAAGAGAGAGAGCGAGTTATAGATCAGACGATTAATGGCTCCCTCTATCTCACTAACTTTTAAAGGTGCTGCCAAAATGCCTTTTTTCATTTTTTTTTCTTAACTTTTTGCGCTTGTCGAAACGAAATTAAAAGTGCTTATAGCTGAAAAATTTTTAGTCCTACCCACTGGTATTCTTATTTTTTTTGCATCTCAAACCGTCATCAGATATAAGCAAAACAAACTTTTAAACACAATTTTTCACAATTTTGCCACTAATGGACGACTTGAAAATGATTATACTTATTTCTTTTAAAATTAGCGGGCTCAATAATATAGATCAATCTTTTATTTCAGAACTTTCTTGGCTGGTATCCATAGTTAATAAGAACAAAGATTAGATTGGCATTCTGCATAGCCCAATCGATGAAGTCCCCTACTACCAATCCTAAAACATAGCTCAATTTTCAAAGTCAGTATGATTTGAAAATTGTACTTACACACATATAATATGTATACATTTATATATTAATGCTTATGGCTATGTATATGCTGTATAGTAAAACACATATAGGATATTAAATAATTATATAATTTTGTATATAGCTATCATAATATAAGGGACAGAGGGCCGAGTCAAGCCGAGCTAAGCCAAGTTTAATTAAAGATTGGTAGTGTTCCTCGATTCCTCTTACTCTCTTATTCGCACATTTTCCTACACAGCATACTATGTATGCAATTTATTTCTATATGTTTTTTGTAACGCTTTTTTGTTACGGTCACCACGCATCACCCACGTTTATTCACTAGGCTAACGCGTGCCTGAAGATGTTTTACATCAATAACACAGCTCCACAAAAAAAAAAAAAAAAATACCTTCGGGATCTAAGAAGATGTACCATACGTTTTCGGGGTCGCTGAGTCCGAGTATAATGTCCATACAACTCCGTGTCATTAGGATGTTACATTACCCTAAAGAGCTTTTTAATAGTAAAATTTTTGATATCTATAGCTCTACAATTCCAAAAAAACTTAAAACTATAAAAAAAACCCTTAACACCACTATTACCTTACATCTTTTCCCCGCAAACAACATAACCCATAACTATATAATCCTACAACCCCATAACCCAAAAAAAGTCACAACGTCTCAGTTCTGCCCCATCGTGCTCACAAGCTTGATGTATAAATTGATAGATGAATTAAAATTGATATCGGTCTTACAACACCAACGTAACTTGTGAGTGTCTCAGCCCTGACGCCTGGTGTTAACAAGACAGATATAGCACTTGAGACTTCAAACTACTTTGAAATCGATTTTACTACATTGTAACTTACTAATTCACGTTTTTTGAGGTGCTTTATGACAGTGTGTCTCTTTGCCTTATACTAATGTGGGTGCTTTATTACAGTGTGTCCCCTTGCTTAACACTTATTGAGGTGCACTGTTACAGTGTGTGCCCTTGCCTAACACTTATCGGGGTGCTCCATTACAATGTGTCCTCTTGCCTCATACTGGGGAGACATTTTATTAGCTTCGTAGCATCAAAATACCATAAAAAGCATTGCCTACATCCACGCCAACTCTTCAACGTCCTGTGCAAGGCAAAGCTTCGCATCAACCTATAGAGGTGCGTCTTTGGCCTATTACATAGAACATAAGTCAAAACGTAACTTGTGAGTATCTCAGCCCTGACGCCTGGTGTTAACAAGACAGATATAGCACTTGAGAATTCAAACTACTTTGAAATCAATTGTACTACATTGTAACCTACTAATTCACATTTTTTAAGGTACTTCATTACAGTGTGTCTCTTTGCCTCACACTTATATGGGTGCTTTATTACAGTGTGTCCCCTTGCTTAACAGTCATTGAGGTGCATTGTTACAGTGTGTCCACTTGCCTAACACTTGTTGGGGTGCTCCATTACAGTGTGTCCTCTTGCCTCACACTGGGGAGACATTTTATCAGGGTATGATTCCCACATATTAACTAGATAAGGAATATAACTCCTAGATTAATATATAAAAAATTGATAAACGCTACTCATTTTCATCTTTCTTTGATCACTTATGATATTGAGCCTGTTTGCTTTTAAATAATCGGCGTAGCGAATGCCCTTTTTGGATATCATCAGTATCTCTCTTTAAGTTCCAGCAATAATCTGCCATTATGCTCTTACCTCATGTCCCTTGATAGCTTTCCTTCATGTCTTTCATATTTTGATGGAACCTTTCACCGTGCTCTTTACTAAAATCACCAAGTTTATCTGGAAAATAGTCAAGAGGTGAATCTAAAAAATGTAACTTGACACTTATATTGCATCCCAAATTTTTCTAGTTACTCACCATGGTACTCACTAATTCCTTGTTATTTTCACTCTTTTTATTGCCTAAAAAATTGCACAAGCATTTTTCTTAATCTGCGTGATTTGATCTGTGAAATAGGGGTCATTGAAAAATTGTCAAATTTGAGGACCATCGAAAATGCCTGCTTCCAATTTTGCGTCACTAAGTTTAGTCACTTTATCTCGCATGTACTTAAAATACTCACCATGTTTTTCTAAAGCTTTTTTATCCACTGATTTATTAAACCAAGTTTGGGATGCAAAGGTGGAATCAAAATTTTTGTCTTGTTTACATGAGGTGGCTTAATAATGTTTGCAGAACCAGGTTGTAGCTATGATCGTTTGAGTTACTCTTTCTTAAGGTAATGACTTTTTTCATCTCTGCTGTCAAATACACATAAACAACATGGAAATTTCCCGTTGCCACTCTGCATACCCAGAATCACTCCTATGATTTTAAAATCACCACAAACTTGCTATTAATGTTTAGAATATCTTTTTTTTTCCAGAACAATTTTACCATTTTCATACGTTTCCTTCAGAATTTTAGAGTAGGCAATTGGTACATGGGCTAAGATATTTGTGTTATGTAAAAGTATTTCTTTTCAACTACGATTAGAAGAGTCTATAGACACGATTTGTGACAAAATAATGGTAGAAGCATATTTAAAGGGTGGGAATATCATTATAATTTACAAAATCGGGAGATTTATCCTCAGTAAAGAAAGGTCGACATTCATTCTCTCGATTTCGATAAAATGTTTTTTTGACACCTTTTTTCAGAAGATTTTTTTTTTTTAACCTTGAGGCCAAAAGCTCCTGAGTCTCTTTTGATAGGCCCAATTTTTTTTTCGAGTTCACTCAATTCATTTTGACTAAATAATTCAGGCCAGTGGTTTTGACTAGTGTCAAGAGAAGATGTGTCCAACTTATAAGCACTTTTAATTTCTATCATATCTATATAAGCTGTGACCATCTTTTGCACATCATTGATATCCATTATTTCTACATTATTCGTATTTATCTCTTGTGCATCATTTATTTCAATACTAATATTAACTTTATTTTTTATTGGGTGACCATGTTGAGAGGCAGAACCTCTTTTTGTTCGAATGACTGTGTTTGTTCGAAAATATTCGATTTTCGAGGGCGTTTTAAAATCAAAATATCGTTTGTCAGTCATACAGAAAAAACATTCATTTCTTAATTCTGCCTTGTTCCATAACGGTAGAATTGAATATTTTAAGTTCAATAAGTCATCATTATTGTAACAATCGATCATCATTTCATGACAGTTACCACATATTGATTGAGGGACCTAATTTTCATTAGGATTTCCTATATAAAGATCAAAACAATATTTGTGTGCTTGGATGACGGCATTGCTGATTTTTTTACAATACTTAAGTGGTACACACCGCAAACATAATAAAAAGTATTTAGTTCATTCCGGTTATCACGTAGATGCACAGTCATAAGTTTATCGTTCCTTGTAACTGTATACCTCGTAAAAGCCAAGGAACTCATTTTTACGAAGCTGCGATGGCTAGATGATAGCACCTGGGGGCAGTGTGCCGAGATCGTGCTGAGAACTCGCGCACACTTGTGCGCAGCCGGCCTCCAATTGGCCGAGCGACTGTGCGTCGTTTGAACGTCCAAAACTCAAAGACACAGCGCTCAAAGCCCGAACACATAAATCCCAAATGCCTAATCCCAAACGACCCAGTGCGCTTACTTGGACGCATTTAATTTAATTTATTAATTACCAAAATCCCAAGCGGCTTATCCCCAACGACCCAGTGCGCTTACTTGGCCGCACTTTTATTTTATTTATTAATAAGAAAAATCTCGAGCGGCTCATCCCCAACGACCCAGTGCGCTTACTTGGCCGCACTTTTCTTTATTTATTAATTACCAAAATCCCAAGCGGCTAATCCCCAACGACCCAGTGCGCTTACTTGGCCGCACTTTTATTTTATTTATTGGTAAGAAAAATCTCGAGCGGCTAATCCCCAACAACCCAGTGCGCTTACTTGGCCGCATTTTATTTTATTTATTAATGACCAAAATCCCAAGCAGCTAATCCCCAACGACCCAATGCGCTTACTTGGCCGCACTTATATTTTATTTATTAGTAAGAAAAATCCCAAGCGGCTAATGCCCAACAACCCAGTGCGCTTACTTGGCCGCACTTTTATTTTATTTATTAATAAGAAAAATCTCGAGTGGCTGATCCCCAACGACCCAGTGCGCTTACTTGGCCATACTTTTATTTTATTTATTAATAAGAAAAATCTCGAGCGGCTCATCCCCAACGACCCAGTGCGCTTACTTGGCCGCACTTTTCTTTATTTATTGATTACCAAAATCCCAAGCGGCTAATCCCCAACGACTTAGTACGCTTACTTCGCCGCACTTTTATTTTATTTATTGGTAAGAAAAATCCCAAGCGGCTTATCCCCAACAACCCAGTGCGCTTACTTGGCCACACTTTTATTTTATTTATTAATTACCAAAATCCCAAGCAGCTCATCTCCAACGACCCAGTGCGCTTACTTGGCCGCACTTTCATTTTATTTATTGGTAAGAAAAATCCCAAGTAGCTAATCCCCAACGACCCAGTGCGCTTACTTGGCCGCACTTTTATTTTATTCATTAATAAGAAAAATCTCAATCGGCTAATCCGCAACAACCCAGTGCGCTTACTTGGCCGCACTTAAATAAAATAAAAGTGCGGCCAAGTAAGCGCACTGGGTTGTTTAGGATTAGCCGCTTGAGATTTTGGTAAATAATGAATAATATAAAAGTGTGGCCAAGTAAGCGCACTGGGTCGTTGGGGCTGAGCCGCTCGAGATGTTTCTTATTAATAAATAAAATAAAAGTGCGGCCAAGTAAGCGCACTGGGTTGTTGGGGATTAGCCGCTTGGGATTTTTCTTACCAATAAATAAAATAAAAGTGCGGCCAAGTAAGCGCACTGGGTCGTTGGGGATTAGCCGCTTGAGAATTTGGTAATTAATAAATAAAATAAAAGTGCGGCCAAGTAAGCGCACTGGGTCGTTGGAGATTAGCCGCTTGGGATTTTGGTAATTAATAAATAAAATAAAAGTGCGGCCAAGTAAGCGCACTGGGTCGTTGGGGATGAGCCGCTCGAGATTTTTCTTATTAATAAATAAAATAAAAGTGCGGCCAAGTAAGCGCACTGGGTTGTTGGGGATTAGCCGCTTGGGATTTTGGTAATAATATATAAAATAAAATGCGGCCAAGTAAGCACACTGGGTCGTTTGGGATTAGGCATTTGGGTTTTATGTTTTCGGGCTTTGAGCGCTGTGTCTTCGAGTTTTGGACGTTTAAACGACGCGCAGTCGCTCGGCCAATCGGAGGCTGGCTGCGCACAAGTGTGCGCGAGTTCTCAGCACGATGTCCGCACACTGCCTGGGGGCCCGCTCGTTTCCCCCAACTAGCCACCAATACTTGGTATCTGACTCAGAGTAATACCCATTTTGTGTGGAAAACAAAGCAGTATTTTTTTAGTATGACCCGTAATTGTGATTTTCCGATACCAAACTAACATTTTTACTGTACCCATTGGTTCCCAATATAAATGATGTATTAAAGGAGAGATTGCAAATTCAAGGCAAATTTAATATGTACTCTTTTACGATTCCGTAGCTATGGGGTTGTGAAGTTATTGGATTAAAAACCTGTAGGATGAACGAAAATATGGTGTAAAGTCTTAAGTTCTACATCCAGCCCTCAGACAAGACTGCAATTTAATGCTTAACAATGTTATCATAAGCTTTTTAGGTCATGGGATTGTAGGGTTATTAGGTTATGGAGTTAAGGTCTAGTGAAATCGATAACAATGTAAATTCAAGTTTTAAGTGCTATATCTGTCTTGTAAGCATCAAGCATTAGGGCTTAGACTCTCACAAGGGACGTTTTGACTTATTTTATAGGTTATGGGGTTGCAACGTTATAACGTTTTGGTATAAGATTATTAGGTTATGGAGTTTAGGTATTGTGAAACCGACAATAATTCAAATTCACATATTAATTTATATATTAAGCTCGTTAACACCAAGCGTCAGAGCTAAGACGTTTTGACTTATTATCTGGGTTGTAGGGTTGTAGGGTTATTAGGATATTGGTTTGTGTTATTGTGGGAGAAAGATGTAACGGAATACAGGTGTTAAGGACTTTATTTTTTATTGTTTTTAATTTTTTAAGAATTGTAGAGCTAGAGATATCAAGACATTTTATTATTAAGAAATTTTTTTTAAGTTTTGTAAATTTCTGATGACATCGAGGTATATGGACATTATAGTCGGATTCAGCATTCCCGAAAACATTTAGTACACTTACTCAGACCCCAAAGGTATTTTTTTCATTTTGTTTTGTAAGGCTGTTCAATTATGAAGCATCACCACTGCGAAGTTTTTTATTTTTTCTCTGTTATATTTATTTTGCATCTAAAAATCTCTGAATTACAATCTTAATAGAATTACTTTCTTCTTAAGCCTGAAGTCTAAAACTTGTATCTGACAAAGCTTTAGAAATCTATGCATTTTAAAGGTGGCTACTACGAGTTAAATAACACAAGTATTCTATCTAGGGTACTGTAATTTATTTTATTTTATTTCTTTTTTTTGTGCATGCAAGAATCAACACAACAAAATGCATTATATTTCAAATCTCTACGTTACAAATGGACTACGTCAAAAAAAACTGTGATGTACTCGCAAATAACAGAGTAAATAGATGTTGTAGAGGTTGAATATCTGACTTTTTACAATATACTAATGTGATCATCCACTGACTTAAAAAGTCTGATTAAAATCAATTTTTCTTGACATAAGTGACAGCTAAGCAAAGTTTCAATTAAAGAATTTTTTAACACGTCACTATAGTGTTTATGTGCGACTGGGCTCCATGCTGAACTTAACCTATAAAATTTCTCTGTATTTTACAATGGAACTGAGTTTCTTTTGTATTTTTTCAAATGTTTTAACTTTAACGTTTTTAAAGTTCAGTGCTTTTTTTTGTCTAAAATAGTTTTTTCATTTTTTCATATACCATCACTGTACATCAAATACCTACTTAATAATTTGTAATTTTTACTTTTTCTGCTTTAACCTTTTGCTTTTTAGGGCTGCAACGAAATAACTGACGAAATCGTTTTTTCCAAGGTATTTTGCAATACTACAGCTACTGACCAACTAATATATTCTAACTTCTTAAGGTGGCTGATTATCCTTATACTAAACGTTAAAAACGTTAAGTATTGGGCTCAATATGTATTCTAATACATAAAAATCCGCTTGTTTACGTAATTAGGTTATGCTGCTTTTGAGATTTCGACAAATCATATATTTTTTTCACTTGGCAACCTTAAAATTAGCGATTTTGTAAAAAAAAGATTATTTAAACAATCTGCTCATAGTTTTCGTAGCATATGGCTCAATGTCAATCCTTGAAAAGCTATAACGTTTAGTTAAAAAATAACAACGCCTTAGAAAACAAATGGTAACACTTCGAATTTGAGATGTGATTTTTTTGTTTTAGTTAGCAACATACTCTAAAATTAAAGCTGTGAATCTGTTAAGTAATAGTTTACCACAGATTCTCATTAAAGTACAGAAGCTAAACTTCTAGAAAAGTGATGAGGCATCTTCAACGGTTTACTATAAGCGTCGAGATTTTTTGTTAAAGATGGCTTGGACAACTTTTACTGAAAGAAAGGATAAAAATCACTCAAATTTTAAATCATGCAAATAAACTGTGTTTCGTTAGATTACAACAAAAAAATATTAAAGCTAACCACTTTCTGTTTTAGTAAATCACTACTGAAAATTCACCAATTCATCACTTAGTCATATGGGATGTATTAGTAAAGTGACAATAACTCCAAAAGAAAATGACAAACCTATACAAATAAAAAATTGTACGTGTACCTTTTTTATTAGTCAGTTTTGCAAGATTGTTAAAATTACTTGTAACCCTTTTAAATTTAGAATAAATTAAGAGAAGAGAGATTTATAGTATTCTGTGCATAAGCAAATAAAAATAATGAGTTCTTATTACTATTTTCATCCATATTACATAACTTTAAAGGTGAATAAGACTTTTTATTTTAAATATGTGATTGACATATTCTATAATCATGACAATAAATAAAGAATATCTTACATAATCCATAGAACTTTTAAGGGATCCTTTCTTGGTACAGCACCAAATACCCAATCCACCATCATGCCCACTTTTATCACTCACAATCTACAGTTTGATCAGAAAGCTCTGGCTCCCGGGTCATAAGTAACTTTTATTTGTTTGTAAGACTCAAAAAACATCTGAGAAAGTTCTTGTTTACGTGAATTAAATTGTGTCAATATTTTTGCCAAAAGCGATTCAGTTAATTACAAGTACCTCTAAGGTATCTGAGCTACATCTCATGTAGTTGTGAGAAACTTTTTTTTAACTTTGTGAAGTGGATAAGTAAGACAATACAAATATCTAATTTCTGAGTACAACTTAACTGAAAGTTGACATAAAGACCACTTATGTTAAAAAATTAAAAAAATTTCCTGGAATCAGAATTCGTCATAAAGTAAATAAAAGTTGAAAAAAAAACCATAAAGTTTCTGAAAAATGGACCATGTGCTGCGCGAGTCTTCTTTCTGTTATCCGGACGACTTCTTCGCAGCATCAAAACACCATAAAAAGCATTGCCTACATCCACGCCAACTCTTAGACGTCCTGCGCAAGGCAAAGCTTCGCATCAACCAACAGAGGTGCGTCTTTGGCCAACATGAGGTCGACTACCTGGGCTACACCGGCTTGGCTGCCGACGTTCAGTAGGAAGGCACCACTTATCTGAACACCTGAGGCTGACGATCCTTTAGAGCGGTGCAAAGAGTCCCTAACTAGTGCTGCGATGAATTTGAGAAAGACTACTTTTCTTAAATTTACTCTCGCTTTGAGGGCTAACGCTTCTGATGCAGTGACTGACGCAGCTTTCGAGCAGAAGCACCCAAACAGCACCTGAAGGCTTCTTGTCTTTTTCTCTAAAAAGCTGCCCGAAATAAAGAGACGCTATAATACTATGACAAGGAGCTGCTGGCAAAGTATGTGGTCATCAAGGTTTTTAAACGTGGTCTGAAAGGTCGCACTTTCACGGTTTTAACTGATCACAAGCCCCTTGGCTATGTAGCTGGTTAGTAATAAGAGAAGACCTCGCTGGATAGACCTGACAGCTAAACTTTATTCTACAGCACCAGTTTACGCTTTTTTACTTCAAGGATAAGGAGAACGTTATAGCCGATGCTCTGTCACTCATCAACGTAGTAGCTATGCCTTCATTCCTGGACATGGAGCTCATATCTCACGCCTAAGCAGCTAATGTGGAGCTAAGGCATCTGTTAGACAACCCTTGTCTCAGCTTACAGTTCCTGACGATTAACACATGCCACATCTACTGTGACGTTTCAACAGACAACATAAGGCTCTAAGTTTTAAAAAAGCTCCGCAAGACCGTCTTCGATGTCCTACGTAATCATTCATATCCCAGCATCAGAGCAATGGCTCGTCTCGTCACTAAAAAAAGCTGTGACAGTATGTTACCCACTGGGCCCAACAATGCAAGCTTTGCCAGCGTATCAATGTCCATAGACACAACCCCTCAGCTATGGGTAATTTTAACTCGCTGGACAGCCGCTTCGACCATATCCACGTGGACTTGATAAAGCTTTCACACTTAAAAGGCTTTTAGTACTGCTTAGCTTTTATAGACAGATTTAGTACACGGCCGTTCCAATCGCCATCACCTTGGACTAAGGACTCTAATTTAATTGGGCCCTCTTTACGGAGCTGGCCAAAATAACGGATTCAAATTGCGTCAAAATGACGTCTTCCCACCCACAATCAAACGGGATGGTGGAGCATTTGTATCGCTTTCTTAAAGCTAGCCTGATGTGCTGCCTAGACGTTCCCTGGTCTAAAGTGCTGCTTTTAGTTCTCTTGAGTTTGCGTACCTCCTACAAGGAAGATCTCCTAATAAATCTGGCCAAGATGCTTTACAGCACAAAACTTAGGATGCCTGACGAATTTTTCACAGTGCAAAGCCATCCATTCATCCACTTACACCTTTAACCATAGCCTACGCTGCCTTACTCTGGCTGTAAAATCTTTCCAGGTATAGAAGCATGTCAGGGTTACATTAGGTTATACAGCACGTCAATGACTGCAACTTCACCATGAAAGTCAATGGCCAGCCACGCATGATATCAACGGACACGGTGTGGTTGGCCTGTTTTGAGGCAGCTGACCTGCCAAGCACTAATTGCACTGAATCATGAACTCCACACCCTATGCCTCTCACTGGTTCTTGTAAAATGACCCTGGTTATGATGGCGTACGTCAAAAATAATTTTTATCTTAAAATTAAGGATAAACACTACGTATTCTTGTCCATTTTCTAATATACTAAAAACGTAAGAGCGAGCTTACAAGTAATCAAAAATACAAGCTTTTCTTTATTTTATGTATTTTATCTAACCTGTAATTCTTTTTTTATTTGAAAATTTTAACTCAGCTTGACTGACTCAACAAAAAAATTTTAAATACATTGATTTCTTAATATTTTGATT
This sequence comes from Copidosoma floridanum, assembly GCF_036245765.1. Taxonomy (NCBI): domain Eukaryota; kingdom Metazoa; phylum Arthropoda; class Insecta; order Hymenoptera; family Encyrtidae; genus Copidosoma; species Copidosoma floridanum. Next base: position 6,062,935 of record NW_028321904.1, on the reverse strand, counting down.
AGATAGACGCAAAATTTGACTTAACACTCAATACACAAAGCGATGCATTTATATGTAAGGGAAGCTTTATAATTTTTCCTTTTTTCTTGTTTTTTTATTTTTTTTTAATAATGCTTATTGTTTATGTGTGATAATAGTTTATCTTCTTTTCATTAGCGTAAAAAGTGCAAAAAATTTCCATAAACGTAAGATAAACGTGACCATACATTAGATTTCCACTAAATACTATCGAAAGTACTTGCAGTTAAGTATACATGTAAATTATTTCTCCAAACTGCCAGACGGCAATTGGTAACTTGTAAAGTATTAGACCAAAAGCTAGGACACATAAGTAGATAAACGATGGTGGCTGTAGCTAACTTACCCTCTTTCCCCCAACCATACCCAAGCAGGCGCAATCTTTAGCAACTATGCTCAAGCTGTACAACTGCTACCCAAGTACTTGAAACTGCTGCTGCTGATACCAACCTCATGCTCAGTTTGATTTTGACAAGATCTTACGCAGCATGTGCACGTGATACTTACATGTATACTTTTTTTTTTTTTTTTTTTTTTTTTATATTATAGTGCTCTACGTCCGGCTCCTTTAATAAGGGTACTACTATGGGCACTTAGCACTTGGGAGAAGGAAGGGAAGAGGCATGGGAGGCCTCCCATCACTGGCAGGGGGGTAGGGGGGAAATTAGGCAATTTTGCTGCGAGAAGGTCGCCTAAATCCTCCTCGAGGAGCATTGCGTGGTGAAAAAGCACATGTGAAATAACACAGAGGTACTTGCCCGAAAAAGTCGCACTATGGCCGGGAATTGAACCACGGTCTCCCGCGTGCCAATCCACGACATAGCCGACCGAGCCACCGCGCGCTCACTTACATATATACAATTTTGTGTAAGCTGATCATGTGGCAACTGTGCTCAAGTGGTCTAAGTATCTCCAACTGCTACCTGACTACCTTGAACTGCTGCTGCTGCTGCTGCTATTGCTTAATGAACCCCTACTGGTGCTACTTGAATGTTGTGGAGTCTTGTGCAGCGTGTGCAAGTAATAATTGTATGAATATACAATTTTGTGTATAATTATACTCGAACGATCCGAGAACTTTCAACCAGCTACAGTAATGTTCAAAGACCTTTCTTTTATAATAATGTAGCATGCAGAGTAGTATTAAAATAGTTGTTATTATTTTTTAAGTGAAAACCTCTTTAGGCACGTTGGACGATTTTGGATGGAGAAAAACTCTTGATTTTACGTCAAATCGCTCTTATTAAAAAGCAAGGCGATCTCTGCAGAGAGTGACGTGTGAGGGCGAGAGAATAGAATGGCGGTGAGTGGGGCAGGACTACAGGGGGAGCCCGCTCTGTATTGGACGGCGATAGAGAACGAGAGAGTAGCTTGGAGTCGTGGTGGAGTGCGGTGGGATATGGCCGTATGCATGCCCATACTACCATACCCCACCGTACTCTACCCCGCAGATAAAAGCTAAGTACTCTCTCCTTATCGAACGGCAGCCCCTGTGCAGTGCGCATAGCACGCATTTGAATTCCTTTTTAACACTGACAATTATGACGACGTGACTAATGTTAATAATTTTATATTAAATTATGCTTAATAATATTGTGCATCATACTAAAATGTATTCTAACTTGTAAAGTTAAAATTTAATATTTAATTGCAAGTTCAACTACCTTAATCTTTCCTAATCAAATTAATTGGTTGTGATTATTAATTATTCTACAAATAATTTAATGGCTTTCTCAGAAGACTTAACTATTTATAAATAAAAATCGAAATATCACTTTCTTTTCCGCAAGTATTTAGGGTCCCTGCTGGATAATTAATTCGACTATTAACAATTGCACGTCGAGGACTTCAAATAAACTTTTAAAAGAATGATAGTAAGCCTACATTGGACGTAAATTGTCTAAGTCCGTGAAGGAGTTCTTTTTTCCTCTGCAGTATCTGTTGTAGTAAAATTTAAAACGAAAATTTTCATGACAAATCGCATAATTTTCACAATATCAAGCTTAAGGAATATCTGTATTATAGAGTGATAAACCTTAATTTTTTTATTCGAAACATATATAACGAAGAGATATGCATGTTATTCAATGTATTGTCACGACTCGTATAATTATATGAATGCCATAATTTTAGAGTACTTATTTTAAAAACAGTAAATTATTTGGATAACTACTTTTTTATTCCAGAACTAAAGTAAAAAAAGAATTTATAGTTTCAAGTTTTCACTGCTGTTAGCAGTTTCATGACTGCCCACTAGTTTTTTTTGTTTTATTTTGTATAATTAGTTCATTTAGATAAAATATTATACACTTTTACGAAACAGTTTTGTTAGACAACTATTCTTAAATACAATACATTCTCAGAACTCTTTATTATAATAGTCATCGTCATTATCAACATTATCCCATTTTGTGTTAACTGTATCTTCTGAGAGATAAAAGTATGGGAAGCTGGTGCTCTCTTTTACCATGCATACCTGTTTTTTGCTGCTGCAAGTGAGACTGTTGCTTGAGTAGGCATGCAGCATCTGTAGCACTGATGCAGTTTGCGTGCACTTGAGATTGCTTGTACTTGGGTACTGTGACATATTGATCAAAGTCTTTTTGAACAGATTTAACTTTTCAAGCAATTCTACAGTCTTTATCTTTCGATCTTCCCATACATTTTATTTTTTGAACCTTAACATCTTTCTTCTAGTTTCTCTTCGTGAATTGTACCTACTTTTTTTTGTGTTATTTATTTCCTGACTTTTTATTACTCCAACTGTTCTTTCAGCCTTTATCCATGATGGCTGAGAATAAACTATTGCTCGCAGAGCCCGTAAACCGGCTTTTTATAGTTATAAATAACTTTCTTGACATCCTTACATATTGGACTATACGGAACGATACAGTCATCTTAAACTAAGGAATAAGTTGATATTTGTCTGTTGGCGGGACATTTGTTATGCGATCTAAGTTCTAGCCTTACATTTACTAATGTGTTCTTTAATGACTCGTTTTATTTGCATCAATTAAGAATAATTGAAGATATTTAATTAAGTAAGTGATGTTTACCTAATAAAGTCATACAATCTTTGCCATCATATGAATTTTAAGAATAATAATACATATTATACAGCAATGCATACTGATTACGCGTTATATTGAGATTCAAGTCACTATAAGAATAATATTGTGAATTTAAACAGAGTTTTACATTTCTTTTATTGTAGTAATAAAACGTACTAGTGGCTACATTTTTCAGATTTTTTCGGTTCATTTTAAAAGCTTCGAAAACATAACGTGGTTTTCCATTGACTAGATGTCTCAACCACCCCAAGTTGTTTTAATGTGCTAATTAAAGGGAGAACTCATATAATTTCAAAGTTAAAAAACTCATAGGCACAAACTTATTTTTTTGCAGATAATTTAATAAACAAATTTTATGAGAGTCTGATATTACCACATAGCGCATCAGCCACTTAAGTTTTGATATAACTATTGTAAAGTCTTCCCAAGTAGCTGTTGCTACGGGATCAGCAGCATTGACATTTAGCAGAGTTTGCAATACGGCGTTTATTTCGTTTCTTAATTTTATATGAATAAGCTCCTGTTTTTTATTCACAACCATCTTCAGAGTAAAATTGAAAGAAGAAAAATTAAAATCGTATTCAAAAGAAGTATAACATCAAACTATACGTTATTGTAATTAAAACAATTATCTTCTCCTTCAGCGTCAAGCCAACCTGTATTTATCATCATTCCAGGTCCATTCTTAAGCCCAAAATTTATAATAGCTGTTTTACAAAACCATAGACAGATCAGAGATAAATTGTTTCTCATGAATATTTTACAAAAATAAGAAATTTTAACATTAAAGAATATTCCATTAAATCTATTCGTACGTTGGGCATAGCTGAATTCAGCAATCTTATTTTACATAAACTTTTTTGTAGTTTTTTTTTTTTCTTCTTAAACCTTCTTAAGCGTAAGGTTTTGAATAGACTTCTTCTCTGGATTAACATGGTATAAGATAGAAACCTTCTTTAAGGGCAATTGCTTCCATGGTCTGATTATGTCTCTAACTTTCTGCTAGCTGCTTTTAAGTCGACTTAGCAGCAATAATGTTCTTCATAATTCTAGCTATTTCATTAGCTATAGTATCAGTTGCACTCAAACCAGCAAATAAAAAAATCAAAGGTACAGCTCCAGCACTTTGGGTAGGAAGGCGTAAGTTGCATCAAACTGTTACATACCTTTTACCTCCTGATTTTTTAACTACACTACATGCACCTTTCAAAGCTTAACTAATGAAATTTCGAGCACTTGCTGTTAGTGTTTATGTCTTGCAAGGCAGCTTCCAATAACTGCACTTAAAGCACTACATTAATTCTTCTTTGACCTACCTATCCTGATTTTTCTTTGGAAAATATCATGTTTTTTCCGTGCTTTAACCTTATAGTTAATTTACTTTTAAGAACTATAGCACAAGCCACCAGGGCAGCTGCTGCACTTTTTTGATTCTTAAATCTAAAGCTTTAACTCTCTGCCAAGCCTTTTTAACTAAAATTTTATCTGCTTTATACCTGTCTTCTATACTTTGTGAATTTTTTTTAAGAACACTTTATCATGCTTTTTGCATGTTTCGTCTAACATATTAAGTCCAGGATTCCCACTAGAAAGACGCTTAGCAAACTTAGTACCTGGACCGCAATACAGATAGCCTGGCAAATGAAGCTCTACTGGTGAAAAACTCATGATTTTATCGAAAAGACCGTGCTCTCTTTTACGATGCAAGATGACAATTAGTCTGTAGAGGTTAGATCATGACTAAGAGTTTGAGAAAATAAATTATATTTTCATAGTATACAAATTCGTTGACAAACAAAAAGCTCAAGCTACATAACCGTTGTACTATTTTATTTAAAAATAAGTTGTAACTAATTATTTACACAGTATAGACATAGACAGCAATTCATAATATTACAAGTTCCTAATTATAGATATTAACGCTATTGTTAAACGAAGAAGACGTTCGAATTGATATGGCAAATCTATTTCCTGACAGTATTCGCGCAATCTTTGTGGTCCGTATAATTCTAGTAACACTAATAGCTTATAAGCATTAATCGCCTATCTCAATGAAGTTTAGTTAAAAAATGTGTGCGTGTATTTGAAATTACTATATTAACCAAAACACAAGTTTTTAAGAAAACTATTGGAGCCTATAGAGGGCGTGAAGTACCAACCTTTCAGCAAGCACGAAACTGTAGTGTCACCATATAATGCATTACCAAATTTTAGAATGATTTTTGAGTATATAACGTCTAAAAAATAAGATAATGTAAAGATCCTTTTTAGCACGAGTAGACACGGAAATATGGACTGCCTTTATCTCTGCCATGTATATGCTTAAGCACTAAAGCGTCTTGTAAAAGATAACGTTAATCTTTTAGTTTTATTTCGTCGAAATAAAGTTGACTTGAGACATGTGTAGGATAATAATGAAAATTCAGACATTTTATACATTTTATTTAAAAAATAATTTCTTAGTTGCTGGAATAGCGATAAAAATTAATTTGATGTTATTAAAAAGGGTAGGCAAATAAATAATGACCGCCACAGAAAAGGTTCTGATTAATTTTCTGTACATTAAGGAAATACCTAGCGCAATCATTACAGTCTGTTGCAAGACATTGGAGAATCATTATTATTCTTATCATTCTCAACAAAATAAAGACGGTCTACGTTCACTAGTGCCAGCGCAAAAGGCAGTTTAAGAAAAGAACAGACTGTTCAGGTTTGAAAAAAATGAGGCTGAATAAGTGCTTAGTAAAACTTTTAAGCCAATTACACACTCTCTAATGGAAATTGCCACCGAAACAAAATAACAAAAAAAGTGCAGTAATAATTTTATTAGTTACAACTATTTCTACAGTAAAAAAGATAAAGAAAATAACGAAGTTGATGAAGTAAATTAGCAAAAAAATAAAGAAAAACTTTGTCAAAGTGATATAACATTTGAGTCTTCCATTAGTGAAAGTATTATCAATACTAATTTAAATGATACTCTTTGAGATCGATCTGCTGATTTTGTTTAAGTCAGCAAGAATTCACTTAACAACGTTTATATACAAATACTGAATAAAAATAAGATCAATTAGATTCATAGTATTGAGTACAAAAAAAAATGTGGTGTATAAGCCTGGTAATTCGTGTATTACCTTTGAAAACAATCGTTTTAAAACAAATGATATTAACTATTTAACGAGTCCTAGAGTAATGGAACTACTAATCAAAAAGTATTCTTATAAATCCCTGAGAACACATGATGATTTGGAGAAATACTACAAATTATTAATCACATTCAATGTTCATAGGATAAGGTTTTAAAAAAACAGAGCTATGTAAACCCATGATAGCAATTAGTTTACCATAATTGCTGCTCCAACGTTCAATCTCATGGCTCGTAAAAAGGTGAATCATTGCTATTTTATTTTAAAACTGCTTAAATTGTGCAACGAGTTATTTATAAATGCTGGGGCGATCTTAATAAATCAGTCAACTGTTAAAGCTTATTCATAGCTAAAAAGTTACCAGAAAATATAAGTTATAACAATAAAATCTTATAAACCATTGAAGAGCTCTGTAAAAAAGGATAAATATTTCTATAAATGTGCGTAACTATTTTTTTAGTATCAAAATAAGTGTTAGTTAAAATAAATCTAAATATGTTCAGTTAAAAGTTAGGTTAGACCCAACGCGGAAACTAAGGACCTCTTGCTATGTGATACAAACTTACCGCAGATGAATAGTATAACTCAGATAATAAGAACTTGTACCTAGACAATTAATACATGGAGAAAATTGTTAAAAAACCTTGTAAGGCAAAAAGGCGTAATAATTCTCGCTAGAAATTTAGAAAACGTGGTTTAGACAGGACTTGGCAAGCAGACCTTGTAAAGACGGGGCTTTACGCTTATATGAACAAAGGTTATCGGTATATACTCACTGTCACAGATATCATCTCCAAGTACGCATGGGCTGAACGAGTCACGAAAAGAACTGGTAAAACGTTACTGCAAAAATGAGTTTAACATTAAAGAAAGGATGGGTGCCCGTAAACATGCTAACTGATTGTGGCACAGAATTTTACATTACAAACTTTCAAAATCTAATGCAGAAATAAGAAAAAAAATTTATACTCAACTTATAGCAGTTTCAAAGCATTTATATGCAAGCGATTTAATCATACTTAAAGAAATTTTATGTGAAAAAAATTTATCATGAAAGATAATTTTTTAACGTTCAATTTGTTACAAGCGCTAATTAAATGTTAAAACAATAGAAAACACGGAACAAATGGTTTAAAACCAAAAGATGTTGAAGCTAGGAATAAAATTTAAATTTTGAGGAGGTTGAAAAAAACAATTAAAAATAATAGTAACTCTTATACTGAATACAGAATTGGTGATAAAATGCGAGAGAGAAGAAGTAGAGAAGCATTTGGAAAAGGGTATACACCAAATTGGTCGACAGGAATATTTACAATCACATTAGTATGAGCAACAAATCTAACAACGGATGATCTTAATAATTATCAAAATCAACGTACTTCTAAAGATTTCTACGAGCATGAGCTGCAGAACATGAAGTACTTTGATGGTAATCTCATAAAAAAGATTTTCTTAAAACGTCGAAATTAAAGTTTTTTCTTACGGTTAAGGTTTAACTTCAGTCATAACAGTTTAATTGTTAAAAATAAATTACAGGAATTATCTAAGTAGGAAAGTTGAACTTTGTTTGATAATATTAAAAAAAAGGTTTGTATTTTAAAAACTCTTAGTTATAAAGTTAATTTTTATTTTTATTTTTATGATATTTACCAACAAATATATACAATAGTTTAATATGATGACCAATGTATGTTGCGAACAATTCTGAATTATTCACTGCTTCTCATAACTCTTTAAAAAACTCTTTCTATTTTAACAACTCAGTACATATGTTATTGAGTAGAAGAATTTGAAACTCGCCTGCCAGTTTGCAACTATTTTAATCCATACTTTTTTTTACGTTTTTAACCTTGGTTACCAAGTTATTGTGATCTAGAACTACACCAGTAACTATTTCTTATTGGAAAAAAATTATTACTGGCAACCTTATTTATTCCTGTGTGATCTATCTGTAACATATTTATGAAAAAAAAAAAAAATGGACTACCTTAGACAATGACGCAAGTATGTCTTGCAAGCGCGTCTGTTTACCAACTTTCGATATATCGTGGTTTTTTATACAAGGATTCCCGTGCTGAGATACGTTATAAAGATGATAATGTCAGTTTCTATTTACAAGGTTCAATTCTATTTAAACTTATGCTTGCAAGGTAAATTAGTTCATCTGGCTTGGACAGCTCCTTATTATGTGCTATTTCCCTTTCTACTATCAGCTGTGATCCAAATGTTGACTTTTCTCTTTACAACTGTTGGCTGAATTATGGCTTCTCCTATCTGATTCGATTCTTTCTCTAGCGATTCTTTCCTCTCGATGGTTGTTTTCAGCTTCAATATGCTAAAATGGGCCCACGGTAGGGTATCTGTATGTATGACCAGGTTGTAAACATCGTTTGTTATCACGGACACTTAACGCAACTTTTGCTTCTCTCTCAGTTAGAAGCTGATGATGGCATAACTTTATATTTTTTTGCTGGTGTATTAGACGAGTATGTTGACATAAGCACGTAATATAATTATCAAAAGTTTTCGTAGCTTCTACAGCGAAATTTTTAGCGCCTTCGACTTTTTAACAGTGTGTTACTCTTGTATCTATGAACTTTACATTTTGCTTCCTAATCCTATGAATGCAGACATAAATTTCCGATTACATTCGTCCTTCATTAAAGCGAAAATCATTTTACTTAACGAGTTCATACACAAGATATTAGTATCTGTGTACAAGATTAAAATTAATGTACAAGATCTTATAATTATCGTTCATATTAAATCAAAATAAAATTTATATACAAGTGTCTTTAATGAATCTTACACACTAAATTCCACAAACATTAATTTTATAATCCATGTATCAGGGCTTAACAATTGTAAAGCTACTAGCTCCGCGTCAAGTAAGTCACAACTATGAAAATTATATTGTGCAATGTCAGCCTCAACACCATATTTACCATTCCACTAACTGACAAGTTTAACATCAATCTATTTGCATTTATTTTTCATCATCTTTTCGTACATCACATTGTTAAATAACTTATGTAGCATCTTTTAAAACTTGTTCTTCGGATTTTGACGTCTTTAACTGTTTGAATTTATTTTTATAACCATAAATTTTGATTAAACCGTATTGCTTTATAGATTTTTGTCTTAAAGAGCCCATGGCAGCTTGCTTTAGTGCACGATATTGCTTTAGATCACATAATGTTCTTATCACACAACATAGTCATTAATTTTTCTGTTCAGATTGAGGGGGCGCCGTATGCTTGGCACAGAATGGTAAGTCCTTGTAAGCATTATGAAGAGTCTAAGGATGTTAATGGTAAACCTCAAGTATACAGCCGATTTCAGCATCATCTGCAACATTTAACATACCCGGTGGGTTAAAATTTTTTACCCATTTAGAACCTGCAAAAGGTAATGTTTAGGCATGGCCCATTCATGTTAATTATTAACACCATTACAAATTACATATTTTTCATCCCTATCTGCTTAACAGCCTTCCTCTACATAGAGATTATTTGCTTTGGCATATCGATTTTAACATTGGCTTATTCCACTTTAAACGCTTTGCTCTATAACTAAAGCTTTACCTCAGTCAGTTAACAATTCGAGTTTAACCTGTAATTAAAATAGTATAACAACTTTAACAAATTATTTTAATGTTTTTATTGAAAATAGACTTATAATAGTAATGAAATACATCATGACTAACAAAAAGTTTTAATTATTCACTTGTGTATACTTTAGCATAGAATCTCAAGTTAAGCCACGTGTTGCGTAGTAACGCGCTAGGTATAATTATTATGTCTCTATACAGTTACTAGGATAATTTTCGAATATTTCTGCAAGAAACAGTCCGTCAGTCCTTAAATATTAATCAGAGTACTGCCCAAGAGTATGAATGTTGAAAGAATTCCAGATATTCCTAGCATATTTATACTCTTCGTCAGATACATAGGTCTTATTTAAGCAGCTGTAAGAATCTTGTTTTTATGGAAGTTTATTTTCCTTTAGCTTTTCAATCGGGTAGCAATTCATACGGGTACCCCCCTTGCCTTTTGAATAAGTTTATCTGCTTTATTGAATACTGATCACCTCTAGAAAATACTTTGTCTATTATCTTTAGTTCATCTAAATATGATGAAAATTCGTCAAGAAACAAGTCCACATATTTAAAGTAATTATTAAACTAAAATTAATATCAGTATTTTCTACGTAGTATGTGAACAAAATCAATTTGTTTCGTCTGCCGTAAAAGTTGAACTCTTCTGGGGAAACACTTTGCGAATTCTTAGATAAATTAATGCGCTACTCAAGCTACAAATAATTACAGATAATCTTCTTCAGTCTTAGACGCTTACATTGCTCTTGTTGTGTGCAGGACTGCAATATCTAAATACAATGAAAATTTTATATGGCTAGATAAAAATTATCATCATGGCAAATTATACTTACTTTGCAGTAAAATGACAATGATCTTGAACTTTAACATCATTTAAATACAAGGCTTTGTCAAATATTTCGCACAAAGATACTCTGTTACGTTAAGCTCTTTCTTTAAGAGTCAAGTCAATCATTTTCAGTGGAGTTTTAAGAGCAGTATTAACATCATCTAGATTTAAAGATTAAACGTTCTCATTATTTGGAACTACAGCTGCAGTATTTACATCATCTTGAATTGCAAATTAAACGTTATCCTTATTTGGAACTAGAACTGCTGATGCTGTTGCTGCTGTCACAGTACCTTGACCCTGACCGACTTTCTGATGACTTACAGGTACAAAGAATTCTAGTTCATTTTTAAAAACATTGGCTGCCGTTGTTAATTCTTTCTCGCTGTCTGATTTAATTACTTAAGAATCATTCCTAAATATTTTTGTTACCCCTCCCACTTCCACACAATTGTAAAGAAGCCGGATAATCCTTTTTTGTAAAATCACGACAGGTTTTAACTTTTGTTTTTCTGATGTTGTCAAATTATAAGTAATCAATGTGTTTTATGTGCTTCATTTTAATGCGTTTTGCCTGCCTTCTCACTTTTTATCGAGTGAGAACGATATACAAACTGTTTGTTTTTTTTACTCTTACAAATTCACAATATTTAAAAAATAAAGCAGACATCTGCATGACTTCCCAATCACTTAATTCTTATTTTGTTAAAAAATATCAAAACGTAATGTATATTGCGATTTTAGCACACACGCGTAAGGCAAGGATATGTAGTGACAGTTTACAGTGACAAAGTTACAAATACGTGGCGAAACAGTTTTTGCTAAAGTAATTTGATCTTTTTTCAATCTAAAAAAAACAGAGAGATTTATGTGCTTCCTTACATTGAAATCAACATTTTTTTATATTAATTGAGCATTTTTGGCAAAGTAAGCTGTTTTTTTCTTTTAGATAAGCAAATTACAAATACGATAGTAAGAGACAATTGCACGAGTAAATTGCATTGGTTCAGCATAAACTCTTAACGCACTGAACGCTAGAGCTAGTATTTACCATTCCTCGCATTATACCTAAGTATAAAACTAAAATCTCTTCCAAGATAGTAAAACAAAACAATCCCTTGGCTTAAGCTTCAGGGGTCTCACCTGAGCGTATATCAAATCTAAACCAGTTCATTTACATAATATGATAGTGAAGTGGGCTTACAATGGAACAAAAATAAATGGCCCTTGATCAGATAAACCGGTGCCCTTAATTTTATTTTTTTTTAACTAGTGAGGCAACAATGACCTATTTAATTGCCTCTTACTACGCTACCAAGTGCACATATTTAAGACTAAACTATTTAATCAGTTATTAAAAAATGGCCGTTTCCTGAAGTGTGCACTTTGTTTTGATTTTGTTTATTCATCTTTACAGCAATAATAAAGTAATAATATCTTTTTACAGCACCTCTCACTACATTACGGAGTGCACTTGCTTCGCAACTTATTAAATTATTAGGCAGTAAGAACAAGCCTGCTTCCAAAAAGTCCAGTGCGTTTTAATTTTATTTTTTTACTTGACAAGTGAACAATGACCGACTTCAGTGCCTTTTACTTAGTTTCTTAGTGTGCTTTCTTTATACTCAATTAATTTATACAGTAATATAAAAAGGGCGCTTCTCTAAACTTTCTAGTGTGCTTAGTTTTGATGTTATTAATTAACAAAGCCATCGTTACTTGTTGAAACGACTTCCACTGAATTACCCAGTTACACTGACTAAATGTGAATTAATTTAAAGCATTAATAAGAAATGGCCCTTTACCACATGATTAGATGTGCGTAATGTCGGTCTTATTTATTTAGGATAACCAAGTGTACATAATTTCAAACAAAATATTCATTAATGCAGTCATAACTGACATTATCAATGTCAGTTACTAATGAAGAACTATTGACATCTGTCCTATTACCTAAATGCCTCAGTAGTTAAATATATGATGCTTCATTTATCTAATAATAATCCACTCTGCTATTACATTAAGGCTAAGCTTGACGTACCCTTTTTTTTAATTCTCTTGCACCTCCTCTTCCTTCTCTGCTGGAAAGGCCACGTTTTTTGTCAACCTGAACGTCACATATCCACACATATACCAAGCACCGAAGCTAATGTGTTGTAGCACACGTGTAAGGAGAGACCACGTAAGATAAAGACCCAAGAACTAGTCTACACTTATTTCCTTTCTTCTGCGTTGACAGATTTACCTACATTGTTCACCAAAACTCCATAATTATTTTTAATCCTTTACTTTCTTTCTTTAAACCATTCGTAAACAAGGTGACGGTCGAGCTAGAAAGTATGATTCACACATTGGCCAACGTTCATGCAACGAGACCTGGCAACGGCATGCTATACTTCAATTATCTTCCTTTCTTGACACTGACAGTACCCAGGGCCACCAAGCCCGAAAATCACTTAAACTGTAACGAGACCTTATTTTCATCAGCGAACACTGGGACCCGTACCGCTGTTATACAATATTCTTCAGTGAGTAAGCATCACCCCGAAACCAAAACAACACATCTGAAGGAAGACGAAAAGCACATAGGTAATCTTTTTCTCTATCTGCCACAAGATGATGCAGACTTATTCTAAGAACCTATGCACGTTTCGTCGTCTTTGGCTATAGTGACAATGATAAGGAGGCAGGATTTTCGGCTATATGAACCCATGACCTAGTTTACGAGAGATCAGTCCAAAGAAGTTCGTTTGATGGTCAGGCCAGCTTAGGTGCATACCTAAGGCACTAGCCAGACTCAAGCTACAGGACTTGGAAGACCTAGTCAGTGCGTTTAATGGTCAGGCTATCTTAGTAGTATACCTACGACAGTAGCCAGACTCATACACACGGCCCAGAGAACCTGATAGGTGGCTGTACGTGACCTGGAGAATCTGGTCCCTCCACTTACTTTATATCCAGCTTTCTAGTTTTTGCCTTAAGAGCCATCCGCGCGCATTTTTTTGCAATAATAAAAGTTATTAGTTTTTAATTTCAATGATTATTTTTTTGCATACCCCACATTTTTTTGTGTAAAACCTGCTGTTGCGTACTGTTTAAACTGGATATTGGTGGCCAAGCAGGTGGTTGGGTAAAAAGAGAAGAAAAAACTCAAATCAAATGAAATTAGGTGATGCTAAGTTGTATGACAGTTGGTATTGATGCTGACGCCTGAGCGACTATTTCTTATCTAAAAAAAAAGTTTTAAATCAAATCACGCCAAGTTGTATGCCAGTTGGTGTTACTGCCAACGGCCAAGCAACTAGCTTTTAATTCATACATAATTTAAAGATCAAGTGACGTTACGCTGTGTGCCAGTTTGTGTAAATGCCGATGGCCAAGCAGCTAGCGTTAATTAACAACCAAACCCTTAAAGCTATATTTTGTGTGTCGCTAGTGAGAGTGCTGGTGACGAGACAACTATTGTCACCCCAAAGGTGAGCTGAGCTACCTTTTCTAAACAAATGTTTGATTACATGCCACTGATGTAAATGCCGATGGCAAAGTAGATAGCTAACCTTTTCTTAACTATTTACCTTCTGCCTAACTCTGTGCTCCGTCTCTAACTCTTTCTATCATGTCCTCAGAGTATTGAACGAAAGCTGGCAGAGAAAATTTCTGGAGGCTCCGAAGGACGGATAGTGTTAGGGTTGCAATAGTGACGACGTAGAGCACTTAGTACAACAGACGAATTAAAGTTTTCAAAAAAAAAAATTTTTTTCTTATGAAAAAGAACTAAAGTAAGGAAAAAATCGATTAGTTGACCCCGTCTTGTATGTATGAATGTATGCATGCGAATTTAATTTTTTTTTCTGCTTCCTCTTCTTTATTAAGTGAGCCTTCAACTCACTGAAGCTGCTAGAAGGTGGATTGAACAAGCGCCATTGGAAGCAGATAAGAAGCAAATCATAAGATACATTAAAAAAACAGTAACGGTTGAATGGAAACAAAAGAAACAGGAAGCTATTCGGGGCCTACCAAAGGTGAGGTGAATCTCGGGAGCCATCCACGAGGAACTCGGAGTCACCAGTGCCGATTTGGCCAAAGAATAAGGGTGTCGTGATAAAATCAAGTAACCGAAATAAACGACCTTCTCGGCCCAAAATAGTCAGTAACGTCATTTTACCCGTAACGTTGCACATAAGAGCGGTGTATTTACTAGAATTAAGAGAGACGCCACGCACTCCAAATGCTTATTATTCTAACTATCTGGAGATAGTCGCAGCTGCTGATCGTGAAATTAAAGTGATATTGCAGCAGCAGACATTTCTACAGCAGCCAGGGTAGAAGCTAGTACGTACTCATAAACAACTAGAACGCTCAGTGACGCCGGGAAATTGATTTGTGAGTGTGAATAAAAGTGTGAGTATAAGTGCGAGTGAAAACTAGAGAAACTGATAAAAGTAATAACAAACCTCTAAGGTGATTTCAGTAGTAAGGGAAGAATTCTTTATGAAAGACTTGTTCGTGATAAGTAGAGTAAATAAGTAAATTTTTTGTATAAATAAGAAAATTTTTTTTTATTATACTTCTTCTCCTTTACTACATAATTACAAACTTAAGAGAAATACAGCTTTGATTTTTTTTTATTATCAATAGTGAAAGTAGGCTACCAGATTTGACTTTCAAGTGACGTGACTCCAGTGCATTCATTTGCACAAGGGCGTATCGAGTAAGCTAAGTCGCTGTGCATTTAATTGCGCGGGCTGGACAGCTTTACGCAACGCTTCCTTAAGGAGTTCAAGTCGTAAGCTTGTATGCTCTGAGTAACACCTTACCCTAACAATAAATTACTAAAATTTTAGTGTAAGGACAAATATACCCTGTTTTTTTTTTTGGATCAATAATTTTTTTTTGTAAAGGGTTGAAGAGCATGTAAGCACAGGAGGTAATTTTTGGAGAAGGCACGGTTATTACAAAGAAAAGGAGTAATAAACGGATCAACTTCACATCAAAGAACGGTACATGGTACTGTTTCAACTTAAACTGATCAAAATTTATCTAATCCAAACTTACCTGCACCCAATCAAGTTGTTTAATTACGCGTCACGCAACACATGCTCGTACACGTCCTAGACATCATTGAACTCGAGTAGATAACTTCAAAAAAAGAATGATTAGAAGTACAAATATTACTAATGAATTTTAGAGGATAACGCTTTTGGTAGCGTAAGCATACCAGCTCTTGAAAAGATAAAGGAGAATGGAGCTCACACTCATATAGTTCAGGTAGTAAAAGAAGAAATGCAGACCTTATATTAGAGCTACATTGGAAAGGGAACGTAAGAGAGAAAAGAAAACAAACGACGGCTGAACAGAGGTCAAGTACTGTCAACGCCCAGACGAGGGGTTGAGAACCTTGAAAAGAAAATTTGTGCGAGAAAAACACGCAAAGCCCTTGTTGAATAGAATGTTATGCAAAAAAAATAATACACTAACCCTGACCAATTCTCCGATCACATAGTCATGCTCAAAATTGACGATATCATTGAATTAGAAGTCGAAATCAAGAAAGAAGAGCGAAGAACTCGCAAAAACTCAGCGTTAATCCTTATGCATGCTGATAAACTTATTAAATTTAAAGAAAAATGAGATATTTTAAGCACCTTCGACAAAGACCGCTGGGCATCTATCACCTCACTGTGTGACCATGTAAAAGCTCTGCAAAATGATATCAAAACCTTACACCGGGTACAAGCAAAAGATCTAAGTGATAAAAAGGATAGCAATTTTGACAAACTGAATGATTTATTCACACGATTGCATGTAAAATAAATAACTATCGAGCATTTAAATAATGTCACGGGTACACACGTACACTACTGAGCAGCCATCAACTTAGTGGAAGCATGCGACATCATAGGGTACGGAGTAAGATATTTTTACCACAAAAACAGATGTAAATCTGGAACTTTGAAAACCGTCCCATACAAAGGGCACACCATAAAATATTACGAAGTTGATGTGACCAGCATTATCTCTGCCATATTCTGCGATCTGCCCATAAATATTGAACCTAATTTGAAAGTTGCAGCATCACTATTAACCAGTAATGGTTATCTTTGGTTCGGTCTAGATTCCGGCTATTACATTTCTGCTTGGGTTATTTCAGACTTTGTAGCAAGTGAGTCAGAAACGTTACAGAGAAGCCCCTTTTACTTTTTGAAAAACAATTTATTGCATGAGTACGCCGATATGCTTTGGTACTGCCAAGCGTTCACTGCCAATTCATCCCCCTCGTTTAAGGGAGTTAACATCCATAGGAAAATGTTGAAAGCATCTTAGGAAGAAAAATGGATGCTTGAGTTATAATCTGTTACAGTAAATAATATGCACTCTCATTACCCTGTATAGTAATGAGCAGTAAGCGTATAACACGGTAACAAGCTTTGCAAAGTAAAACACTTCAAGGTGAAATTGATAAATTCGCACAATATAAGCCTCGTTACCCAAACTTAAATACCAGCGTAAGCGAATTATCAGATAATTAAGATTGGATATTTGATCGAAGTTCAAGCGTTTAATCATTGGATATTGAAGCTAAGAGGCTAAAGAATGGAGCAGCTTCACCCGCAGCTCTTTAGCAAAGTACTATAGAGTGCTTTAGAAACGGACTTAAACCCAAAATTAAAAAGCACTGTTGCCAACGAAGAAGTAAATAATGTACTAACAAAAGATATTCGAGCAGAGAAAACACTTGAAGGACAATGAGCGTTACGCAATCAGGGAATAAAACAAGAGCTGCGTACAGAGAAAAAACGATATACCATTTACGCCAATTTGTTGTTGATTTGTTGCCATTTACGCCAATGAAACGAACATATCGAAGACGATTGTGTACTGTGTAAAAAGAGAGGTCATACGGCAGTTAAACGTAATACAAAAAATGAGATCACTACCAAAAAATGTAGAATTTGTCAACGTAATAATCGCACCGAAGCACAATGTAGATTTAAACAATTAAATTGTCAGATATACGGAAAGGAAGACCATACGGCGAAAGATTGTTTTAGAACCATCAATCATAACACTTAAATCGTATGCCAATTACGTAATGCCTTGCATCATACTGCCAAAAACTGCACCAATGTAGTTAGAATGCCATTATTTTGCAATATTTGCAATAAACAAGGGTATAACAGCGACAACTGCTATCTTGCTAAGACCGTTTGTCAAGTATGTATTTCAAACTCGAGCACGCAGCTGGAAACTGCACACAACTTCAAATGCAAGTCAAGAACTCACTGCACTATCAACTGTGTAATGAAAATAGTCACACTCCCACTACCTGTAAGGTATGCACATATTGCAAAAACCCAGGCCATACGATACAAGAATGTAGAAAGAAGCAATACAATAAGCGTGAGAGACAAGAAAACCTGGGAAACAATTCAGCTCCTCACGTTATGAGCAAAATCTTAGGGACGCCAAACAACTCAACGTTCTCAGTTGATTCGAACCGCTTACTTGACGAATTAACACCTTCAGTGTAATATTTAAAAATAAATACATACCTTACGTAAATTTTGTCTTAGGTAGAAATCCAGTAAGCCTGATGGTAAATTGTGGATTTCATGAGAACCTAATCAAAGTTGGAAGTTACCCTAATGGGATCGACATAGACTACAACGACGCAGTAGAATTCCACGGAATAATAAAAGAAGCTATTCCATCCATTGTAAAAATTATTTTTAAGTTATTTGGAAAGGAAATTTCTTTTTATGTAATTTAACAGTCATTTGCAATACCACATGACGGAATTTAAGGAATGAAATTTTTATAAGATACAAAGTGTGAACTTAACTTTGAGCTCAAACTTTTGAAACTCCTGGGACGAGTTATCGATTTTAAACAAAATTTTTGCTGTAATCTAACCCCTACCTGTCGCTTGAATATTAATGAGACTCGCAGGAAATTCTTATACTTTAACATACATAGACCTAAAAAACAACTGTTAGTAGATACTGGATTAGAAATCAATATAATAAAAAGGCTACTAGTTCAAAAAAATTGTAAAATAGACAAAAGTAACACCAGACTTATAATTTGAATAGGGCAGATCTACAAGGAAATTAATTATTTTATTCAATTTATTCAAGTAACCTAAGAAAACCAGAAAGAGAACAAGCCTTTGAATTGCTCAAGCGTCACAACGAAAGATTTAGAAGGAGACGAGCTCACAGCCACTAATACAGCTACGCATTGCATACCAACAATAGACGACCTTCCTGTAACTTCTAAGCAATCTAGGCATCCCTATGTCTTAAGGAACGAAATCGACCGCCAAGTACAGGAACTGCTTGACAATGGCATTATACAACGGTCTCAATCTGACTGTAACACCGCTCTTTGGATCATTCCGAAGAAAAGTCCAGATGGAAAGCCTAAATGGCGTGCAGTTCGATTTTAGGCCTTTAAATAAAAAGTTAATGGTGACAAGTTTTCCGCTCCCCAACATAACTGATATATAAGACCAAGTAGAAAACTCTAAATATTATACAGTCATAGATTGAAAATCAGGGTTCTATCAACTTTTAGTACACCCCGATGACATACATGAAACAGTTTTTTCTACCCCAAACAGACATTACGAATTCATTAGAATGCCTTTTGGCTTAAGAAATGCCACTGTCAAATATCAGTTGGTTATGTTACGAACTTTTGACGGATTATTAGGCAAAGGGACTTTTGTGTATATGGATGATATTGTCTTTTACGAAAAACCACTCGACAAACAGGAGCAACTCTTCGATCTTGTAATGGAAAGATTGAAAAATGCCAGTTTAAAACTGGAGCCTAGTAAATGCTAGCTGATGCAACAAGAGGTCAATTATTCAGGGCATAGAATAACAGAGACGGGGCTAAGCCCTGACCCGAAAAAAAATTGTAGCAGTAAAGTTTTACCCTCGTCCAAAAACCATAAAGAATTTCAGGCAATTTCTAGAGTTTGACGGATATTACCGGCGTTTTATTAAGCATTTTGCCAAAAAAAGCTAAACCCTTAAACAAATTGCTCCAGGGCAATGAAAGTTTTCATTAGACAAACGATCAGGAAAAGGCCTTTCAAGAGCTAAAAGAGGCATCGTATACGGCGCCACTCTTACAATTTCTTGACATGAGTCAGCAATTTCTTATAATAACAGATGCCTCAGGCTATGCTATAGGGGGTATTCTATTACAAGGAAGAATCAGAAACGACTTACCCATCGCGTATACTTCCAGCGTATTTAGAAGACTCGAGCTTAGAAATAATACGTATGAGAAGGAAGCATTAGTGATTCTACACTCTGTGTAGGCTCTTCGCCCATATATATATACTGTCTATTATTTACTATAGTCACGGATCACCAATCACTAGTATGGTTTCAAATGCCAGACCTTAATACTCAAGTGCAGAAATGGCGATTAAAATTATCTGAATATGATTACGAAATAATTTACCATCCAGACTGATTGAATCTGCCCGCAGACGCATTATTAAGTAATCCAATAGTAACAGATCAAGTGAATGTATTAACTAGAAGACAAAAAGCCTTGCAGAATCTTGAAAAAGGGGTATTATAAGAAAGCAAAAATACCAAAGACGCAGAATTCAAATCGGTTAGAAAAACACACACTACCAAGCAGAAAAATTGCCTTAAGAAGGGCTTGGCAAGAGTTACACTAAAATTACTAGATGGTACTAAACAAAAGTACTCTAAGAAAAAAATCAAGAAGAAGCGAAGCCGAACAAACAAAATGAAAAACAGCTATAAAAATAAGAAAATCACTGACCAACAATGGTTAGAGCAAGGAAAAGTCAAGAAAAAATTAAACAATTCTATGGATCCAGAATCGTCTGACGATAGCATTGATCAAGAAACCGAAGCTGAAGATCTTTACATTGATAAGAATAAGCCACTACCTAAGAAAAACTTATCTACTACTGGTGACAAAGTATGTGATACAATACATTGTGTTAGCAATATTATCTAGACAAAGGATTTATTGGAGCATAGATTAAATAATTTAAAAATTGGTTGACATGACAGGCACGCCACTAGATGACGGGGTGCGTAGATTATTTAAGGCTCATAAAATACCAGCTAACCAACAATTAGAAGTAAGAGGCAGTAAAATTAAGAAATTATCAAATAAAAAGTATAAGTAGAATTCTGTATTACAGATAAGAAGCAAGTACCACAAATTATAATAAGGAACCCGATGCAAGATTCCTTCGAAAAGTTGCAACTTATACTGACAAAAAGAAATTTAAGTACCATAAGTATATGTAAAGGTATAAACATATGTAATTTAGATCAGGCAGAAATATACAGTATGCTGAAATATATGGTTAATAGTTATATCATAATCATAGTATGTAAGAATTCTCTTAAATAAGTAGAAGACAAAGGTAGAGATAAAATTTTTTACGAGCTTCATAAATCACTCGTTGGAGGACACAGAGGTGTCTCTAAAACTTTTAGCTGCATACGCCAAGAATACTACTGGAAAAGACTAAAAGATGGTGTATAGCGACGAATTCAGCAATGTCTAGAGTGCTCATTCAAATAATTAGCAAGATTAAGAACTAAGCAGTCAATGCTAATAACAGACATGCGTAGTACCATTTTTAAGAAGTTTGCACTCGATATTGTCGGATTCATATCGAAAACTAAATAAGAAAGTGAGAATATTTTAACGATGCAGGATCAGCTGTCGAAATTTTGCATTGCAGTACCGTTAAAGAATGCAACATCTTCCACGATTGCCAACGCGTCTATACGACGATTTATCTGCATTTTTGAAGCTTCCAAGGTCATTTTAAGGAATCAAGAGAGAAATTATTTAAGCAACCTAATGAAAAATATTGCCAAACGTTTTAAAGTTAAAAAGGTAAAAACAACAAATTTCTAACCCCAATCAATGGGATCACTGTAGAGATCGCACCACGCACTGGATGAATATCTCAAGTAGTATGCTAATAGTGAGAATGATTGCAATGAATGGGTAAAGCTGGCTATCTTTAAGTAAAATATCCGCATAAAAGAAAGCACAAAACATACGCAGTATGAAGTTGTGTTTGGAAGATTGCAAGGTTACCATCATCTGTACCACCAACCAACGAGTACCACCTACCTAAGTATTAAGATTGTATTATTTATTTGGTATAACAGCTTAATTATATAAGAAAATTAGTGTATGATAACTAACTTAAAACAAAAATTAGATCTAAGGAATATTATGATAAAAATATGAACGAAAAACTCATTAGGGATGGCAAATACGTCTACTTATTCAAACGGGTTAAGTAATGTTAATTTAGGGATCATTTTACTGGGCCTCTTAAAATTCTAGAAGTATGAAATAAACATAACGTCAAAAAATAAGTAGGAAATAAGCACAAAATAGTTTATGCGAATAGATTAAGAGTATCTAAGATGCTTCCTCCCAACAGAAAGAAAAGTAATGCCGACTCTAGCGAGTTAAGCGGTGAATAAATCGCTGAGTATGGGCTAGCTTTGTACATAAAAGTATTACCCGTTCATCTCTTAAGACTCTTTTACTTTCACTCTTTTCTTACTTATCCAAGACCGTGTAATTTCAGATCGTCAAAATGATGATCCTTGGCTTATGACTCTTGATGACAACCCATGTAGCTAACGCCACAGTGGGATTCAATTGCGGAGCCCAGAGTATGAACGGAACAACCCTGCAGCTACGAGAAGTTTAACCTTGCGATATTTCTTTGGACACCGTTAACATAACCAAATGTTATATAAAAGTGTTACAATTAAATAATTTCGCTGTAATACATGTCATGCAATGTAAGATAACAATCCAAAGGAATGTTAATAACTGCAGTATGCGCTCACACAACTCTATCGTGAATAACGGTGTAACTAATTTCATTGATAATATAAACTGCGATAAAAGCATGAAAATGTACAATATAAGCATTTATTAGCATGACCTACTAATCATAAATAGTGTTGCCATTAACAGATCAACAAGTGCCGCTGTAACCTTTGCAGGTTCTGTAAATTGCGAAGGAAGATGCAACGGAGCACACTACGCAGATCGCTACGGCTCATTAAGCAACGTTACTCTAGTTGGCGCCCTTTAATTAAAATTACAATAATTTATTGCTTGCATGAATTTTGCTTGAAGATAAGATAAGATAATACTCTCTGAAGTTCGGTGCCCTTTTAGTGCTGGCAACTATAAAGATCAAGATTGTAGCATCACCTATAGGACTGTACTGCTGAGATCATTTTGCAACTTCAAATTATACGACAGCTTATTCAAAGGTATTGCTGACTGACGAGTAAATTTTAAAAAATCTACCAAAAAAATTATATATTCATTTAAATCAGATGACGTTACCTTTGCCTTGACAGTAAAGGAAAGAGATAATATTTTTGGATACATCATAATCAGAGCTGAACATCCAAAACTTCTTATCTTTGAAACAGAAAAAAGCTAACCTTTTGCCCGGGCAACGAGACCCGGCAACGGCATGCTATACTATAATTATCTTCCGTTTTTGACACTGACAGTACCCAGGGCCACCAAGCCCGAAAATTACTTAAACTGTAACGAGCCCTTATTTTCATAAGCGACTAGTGGGACCCGTACCGCAGTTATACACTATTCTTTAGCGAGTAAGCATCACCCCAAAAACAAAACAACACATCTGAAGAAACACGGAAAGCACGTAGGTAATCTTTTTCTCTTCCTCCGTGAGATGATGCAGACTTATTCTAAGAATCTATGCACGTCTTGTTAGCTCTGGCCATACTGGCAGTGATAAGTAAGCAGGATTTTCAGCTATATAAGCCCATGGCCTTGTTTACGAGAGATCAGTCCAAAAAAATTTGTTTGATGGTCAGGCCAGCTTAGGTGCATACCTAGGGCAGTAAGAGTAAGTAGTATTTGATTTCAAGGTTAATTTTTTGCATCCTTCATAGTTTTTTGTGTGTAAGACCTGCCATTGCGTGCCGTACAATCCTGATATTGGTGGCCAATGAGGTGCTAAGGTAAAAATAAAAAGGAAAGACTTAAATCAAATAAAATCAAGTGACGGTAAGTTGTGTGACAGTTGGTGTTAATGCTGACGGCCAAGCTGCTCGCTTAAGTTAAAATAAATTTAGTGACTCTACACTGTGTGCCAGTTGTCGTTAATACTGACGGCCAAGCAACTAGCTTAAGTTTAAATCAATCAAGTGACGCTATGTTATGTGCCAGTTGGTGTAAATGCTGACGGCTCAGCAGCTTGCGTTAGTTATCAACCTTACCCTTGAAGCGATATGTTGTGAGTTGCTAGTGAAAATGCTCGTGACTAGACAACTATAGTTTTCCCAAAGGTGAACTAAGCTACCTTTTCTAAACAAATAGCTGATAACGTGCTAATAATGTAAATGCCGATGGCCAAGTAGCTAGCTCGCCTTTCCTCAATCATTTATTATTTACTAAACTTAGTGCTCTGTCTTCTATTCTTTCTATTATGTTTTCAGGCTATTTAGCGGAAGCCAAGGCCTCAATATAAAATTTACTCTAACGCCCTTTTCAAAGTAACACTGCTCCTTTGTTCCAAGCCGCACGTACTTGACATGTTTAAAGAGTAGATGATTGTCGTAAGCTCGCAAGCATTTCGTGTATTGCAATAAGGAAACTTTTTTGAGAAAAAAATAGATCATCGTTCATTTTTTTTAGTAACATTTTATTCCATTAGTTCATTAAAAAAAGCCTTTGCTTTCGAAGATTGTAACGCACCTCTTAATACAATGACAGAGATTTAAAAATGTTAGGGTGTTTATCTATTAAACGTATTAGATTTCTTACTTACCTAAAATTATTAGAGTCATAAGCATACCATATTGAGCTTAGATAAATGCCAGCTTCAAATTTCAAAATGAGAACTCATCTCATCTTACGGTGTGAGTGAACACACGGCTTATCAGTAGCTCAAGTGGTACAGCAACTGTCTAGTAAATAGGGAGTTGTGTTTTTGATTTGCACCTGGGAGGAATTTTTTTCTCATTCTTATCTAGTCCTTGAGAAAATTTGTTGAAAATGGGCTTACTATCATGAATCTGTAGTATATTAGATATTAAGAAAGATCATTTATAAATGATATAATAAGTGCTAATATAAAAAAGCTGCCATCTTTACATGTGTGCCTCTTGATACAATGATACAAAATGTATCAATATCAGCTTGCTTATCTATGAGACGTATTAAATTTATACAAAATATATTTTTAGTACTAAAAGTTTTTCAAAAACATCGTCTCAATCTTACCCGTATGAAAACAAGTTAAAATAATTTTACTACGAAAAATCATCCAGAATGATAGTTTTAGTTGAGTGACCATGTAAAGTAGTAGAAATAATTTCACACAAAAACATTTACAGAAAAATAGTTTTAGTAGAACAAGAGCAAAAAAACTACAGATAACCTAATAAATACCAATTTGGTCAACTGTGTAAAAGAAAAATAGAAGCAGATCTTAATAATTGTACGGTAGAAGTACTCTTACCATTAATGCAACAAAGTTACGGACTACTTAAATGCTGTCTCCTTTCCTACTGGTTTTGTTTCAGCTACCCTCAATATTCCTTTTCTTCTGAGGTAACCAAGCCCGTTATCTGCTGTTTTACTTTTTCAGACTTATTCGTTTTTAAATGCTGTTGTAGAAAACAACCAGTTTATTTTTCCGCTTGAAGAGAATTAAGTGCATGACTAACTTGCGTGTCTGTATTAGGTGAAGATATTTCTGATGTGAAGTACAATTTCTCCTCCTTAAGAATTTTTGCTCAAGAATGGTCTAATGTATGCAAAACGCAGTTTCTTGCCACCTCCAAGTTCTTACGCGTACAATGCTATTTACATTCGAAGAAGACTAATAGATACTTTTATAGTTGTATCTTTTTCTAATACAATTTTTTTCTACTGATGGATTTCTGCTTAACGATAGTCCAATAGGTGCAAGACGCTGTTTTCCCCTTCTCATAAATTTCTACATGTATATTGCTATTTGCATGTAAAGAAAAGTGGTAGTAGCATTCATAATCTTATCCTTTTCTAATACTATAATTTTTTGTAAATTTGTTTAACTGCCTATTTAATGTGTGTTTTTATACATTGCCATGTATTCACACCAAGTACCTATTATGCTGATTAAGCATTTATAAATGGAGGCATGCAAGTAGTTGTTTAAGTCCTTACAAACCACCAGCTATCAGAATGCAGGACGATTCGTCGCTCACCATCTATTACCATTGTTACAAGGTAGCTCTAAGGATATGGGGCCACTCATCTCTGACTGCCGTTTGCAATTGCCACCAATTGTTTAAAAGCTGGATTAACTCATTAAATATTTACAAGGCAAGGACAATAAAGGCGATAATTTGTTTTGGGAGAAATCAGCATCTCATAATATATGACTATTATCATTGGGTTGACCATTTCCAGCGTTAACACCATTGAGTCCTTTTTCTTTGTTTATAGAGGAGTTTGATGAGCAGCACGAAATAGCTATATAACAGCCATCCATAATTAACCTCACATGGTCACTGGTAAGACTTCCATCGGTATCACCAGCAACGTCGTCGATAGTTGGCTCTGTATTACCAAACGTGGCTCTGCTGTCAATGTAGCTGTTAAGCCTCACTCCTTCATTTACAGAGAAGTTAGATGAGCAGCATAGTAGTTAACGGATACCATCACCACGACCAGCATCACTATGGATAACTAATCTTACATGGTCACCGGTCAAAAAATTGGCAATATTTGAGGCAACGTTGTCAGTAATTGGCTCGAATAGTGAGGTATTGCAGCCTCTAGATTTGTCAACTAAAAATTTTAGTCAGCAGGACAATATCCCACTGCCATAAATTAAACTTGAAATCTCGACAACCATCAACAAAAGGAAAAAAAAATTATTCATAAAAAGATTAAAAAAAAGGACGTTAAGGTAGTATATAAAATTTGAATTTAGCTAAAACTTTATGAAAACAAATTTTGTTGTTTCTTAAAAGAAAAATTGTAAAAGAAATTAGATAAATGTGATGCGTTGTTTTGTAACTTACTACCATACTTTTTAAAAATTCTATTTTTTCCTTATTTGCGTTTGTATTCATTAATGTATATTCTCTTGGCGTAATAAATATTATAATTATATGAGTATTAATTGTATTGCAAGTGAAAGAGCATATAAATAAGACACTTTGTTCTTACATAAAAGATAGCTTGGCCACTGATGTACCTTACAGGTAAGTGTATCATTGAATCTCTCAGTTATGCGTAAAAAGTTAATACAAAATAACTCATACTGCTGATGCTTGCTGCTGCCACTTCTATTATTTTGCTGATTCTACTTTCGCTGTGCATAAATAGTCCACCCATTGAAGAAAATGTATACATAGCCTGGTACTCATTCAAACCAAAGGCCTCTCGATCTACAAATAAGAAAGCTCTCACCACTGTTGCTATTGTTTTGCTGCATATATTTTTACTGTGTACAGACAGTTCACCCATAAAAAACCTATGCATAGACTAATTGCCAAAGGACCACACACAAACCCTTAGGATATTCTCTCCCAGTTAAATTGGCTAAAAATTTTATTTATTACAGATTAAGTTATCCTTAATAATATGCAACTATTTTTTTTCCAAACAAATAGCTAGTTTTTAGAAAAAAATTGTTGAGGATGGCGATTTGTCATGAGGTTAGTTTGACAGGCGGCATGAGCCATTACAATCTTATAATGTATATATACACACATATATATGTATATTTATTGTTTTTGACTCTTAATCACCGCTTACACTTGCTGGAGAAGAGCGCATGATAAATTCTTAATGAAGAAAGAGTCGACGGAGGGGTTAGGCTACGAAAGAAGTGAATAATCCCAATGAAATTATGGGCTTTTTGAAGATTTGTAGTTACAAATGTTGACATTATGTTCAAGTCTTTTTAATAGAATTTTAGAGTTTCATCCAGACATAAGACAATAATCAAAGCCACACTTTTAGCCAGACTTCGTAAAAGACATTCAGTCAGACTTCAAGCCATACATCTTGCTAGACATTCAACAAGACTTAGAGCCAGACCTCCGGCCGGACATTTAGCCAGACTTTCTGACAGACTTTGAGCCAGACTTTCTGCCAGACATTAAGCCAGACTTCCAGACATACATTTGGTCATTTTGTCTGACAGACTTTCAGCCAGGCATACAGCTAGAGTTTCAGCTAGACATTAAGCCAGACTTCCAGACATACATTCGGTCATTCTATTTGCCAGACTTTGAGCCAGACTTCCAGCCAGACTTTAACAGTTCCATGACCAACTTGCTCACGGCGGGATTTCTGGCGTGCAGGATTATGTAACTATAAGCCACCGTGAGCAGGTCCTATAAATCCGTGAGCTAGAGCAGCCCACTGAAGCCCTGTTTCGGTGGTACGTGTACCAACTCCGTGCTTGCCTGCTTAGGGAGGCTCAACCAGCTCTTGGTGAACCCTCGGAACTCCTTGTCCACCGCTGTAAAGCATTCCTTCTCGATGCTCGCCCCCTGCATGACGAAGTCAAGGCGTGGCAGCAGGAACGTGCCCAATTTGAAATTTCAGTTTTGAACGCTTCATTTAATTCCCCGGAATTATTGGTGCTACAGACTGCACACTGATTAATATTTCTTTACCAGCAGACAATTAAGAAGGTTCTATTAACTATAAGGGTTGGCACTCGCTCTACGTGCAAATAGTAAATTGAACATTATATTTACACAACAGAGTACTAAAAAAAAAAATACACACATTCATATGTGATTTTTCCACATATTAATCAACATAGCTTGTTTTAAGCAATATAATGGCTGTTTACGTAGTAACCCTAGCCTCAGGCACTAAAGCTACTGTAAATACCCATGGATTTTGAGTAGTGTTCAACCCACCGTGACCTAAACCAACACATGACCATGTATAAAGCGAAAATAGCTGTGCGTAAGCTTTATTTATGCAAACGATGACTAAATGAAATATAATAATAATAGTAAGGTAAGTTTTTGACACTATCGGCCTACATAATTTCATAAGGAATATAAATAAATTTCATAAATATTTTAACAACGTCCGTATTGATTTTCCAAACATACTATACTAAATAAAAAAAATTTTATTGACTTGTTTTTTTCAAGATGTAGTCGAAAAATCAAAAAGTAGAAGTTATGTTTGCTCAAAGTGTAACCCCTCTGCACCCCAATCTGTAGATCCCTTTTAAGAAACTCGTGGAAATTGTTATAATGATCCAATTTTACTTTCCTTTCAAGATACAGCGTTTTTTCTTGTTTTTAAAAGTTAAGTTGTCGTACTTATTATACATATTTAATATTCTACGTGCGTTTTCTTATAAACATATATACATACGAAATGATTAATTAGAAAAAGAACGATTTTTAGTATATTTTGTCAAGACTTCAAAGAGATCGAGCAATGTTTTGTGTCAGACATTATTTACCTGAAAGTACCTTAGCTGTAACAGAGGCCCAGTTTAGCCCGTATTACAACCACATTACGATTTCCACCATACAGCAGTAGGTATACTTACTACCGACACAGGGGCGCAGTGGTAGAGTTTCAGTCTCATCGATCTGGAAAGTTAAGCAGAGTTGGCCGTTGTTGGTAGAAAGATGAGTGACCGCTCAACTAACATTCCGTTCGATAGCACTAGTGATTTTTTGGATCGATTGACTGTCTACTTCATATATAGAGATAAAAAGAAGCTATGATATATATGTTGATAGAGTAATTGCACCACACTATGGTGCGCATGCGTGAAGGATGGAGACAGACAAACAGCCTCCCTGCCTGCGGTGCAGTAAGCACTGGTACATCTACAGATATTATATATAGATACATATATGCACGGCAGCGTTTGCTCGTTCACTCACTCGTTTCATGGGTCAACTCCTTATATAAGGCGTGCTTAAAGAAGCTTTACTTCAAAAAAATTAAAAAATCTTGCTTTCACTTTGTTAAATAGTCACTTATAAAGTAAACGATATTACTAAAATTGAAGTTCAAAAGTAATTTTTTTTAAATTTTGTAATGGTATATAAATTATTCTACGTTTTTTTTAAAAATGTGTAAATAAACAAGTTGTTATCCATTTTAATTCATTTATAAGAGCAAACAACAAACTTATGTTGGTTCTTATGTCAGTCTTTGATCGAAAATCAATCTTAAGTTTTTATGGAAGTTATTGTCAGTTTATAATCAAGAACTGATCGGGAAACGTACATGCAATTTTTTATCAGCTTCTACAAATAATTGTGAGCTATGGTCCATGTTTTATACATGATATTGTTGAGACAAAAAAGTCCAGGGCCAATCAGACGTTCACTGGGAAAAATTATTCCAAACGAAAATTTTTCATGCCATATCACTTAAAATATGCTACTGTACCAAAAAGTGCATCTTGCAAAATCAAAATTTAGTCATTATTTGTTCAAATAATTTTTCACAAAAAATTTCATTGATATTTTTTTTTGTTCAAAAAAATTCTTTTATATTTTTTGGCACATTTGGACCAAAAAACTAAATTAAATGTATATACTTTCGATTCGGAAAATTTCCAAGTTTTGAAAAACATGTTTAAATTAATAATAATATGTTAAAATTAATTTTTTCCGATTTTCAGAGCCTTAGTCAAGTATAAAAATAAAACATTTCTGTAAGGCATAGCACGTAAACATTAACTATGAACCTTTCACTACAATCTCTAAGAAGAGAATTTTCGATAAATCATAGGCAGCATTGCATTTCGCAATAAACGTTCAGAGAATTTTAGGGCATGCTCTGGTATAATTAAATACCCACATGTATACTCGAGGCACCTTATATCTGTTGAAACGATTTGAACAATGTTGATGTCGGTAAGTAAGAAATGTCGGAATGAGTCGCTTACCTACATGTCTGTGCATAGTTCATAAATGAGCAGACCATACCACACACGTCGTCTTGAAAGTTAATATAACCTTGGTTCACTGCAGGCTTTTAATAGAATAGAAAGTTATGTGACCACACGTTGTCTAATTACACGAGCTGTATGTATTGCACTGTTATGTTCGACAATGTAGTATTCTTTATCATATGGATATCGAGCAGTTACATCAGGTAGTAAGACATTTTGTAGTGTCTGCATATAGCCTTCAGCATTCAACCTTCTGCAAATGTGAACGAGACTGCCAGCTCCATTTTCAAAAACCCATCTCCAACAGGCCTGAGTTCTGTGGCCACTAACTTGAACACCAATTACATTTTGAACTTCATAACTAAAAATTATTCCCTCTTTTATTCATTGACAAAAAAATAATAGTACTCTTGCTTAAAACTTAAAAAGGCAATCATTAATGGAATTTATCTTATACTTTTTTATTCATACACCTTACATTTTTCTTTATCTTATACTTAGGTCACATAATTATTGTAAAATAGCAATATGCTACCAACTAGCAATATTTTATCTCTGCTATCTTTTAATTAGTAAAATTTTTTTTACTTTGTATAATTTTTTAAATACAATCTTACAAAAGAATTTTATAATCATAAAGGTTTTTAATATAAAGATAACATTGTTATGCATTTATGTTAACAAAATTTTATTAAATATATATTATTACTTAAAATCATAAGTCATAAAAATATTAAGTCCTATTCATCATTGAAGCTCATGGCGTAAAGTAATTATTGTTCGTTGATAACAATCATACATTAATGAATTTAAATTCATAAAAATAAGTTATAGTAGCTTAAAAAAGAATTTCTTAATTTATTAAACTTTATAGTATACCGTGTGTTTGGAGTACTCCATAATTCCATTCTTCCATCTTTGTATGTAGAAAACGTTTTTTCATCCATAAAAATTACTTTTTTTCATTGTACAGCTTGTCAATGTATGTAGGTATTTGCAAAATTTAACCGTCTTTCGTAGTCATTGGCTTGAAAAGCTGATTTCTTAGCACCCTTACGAAAATGCATGGTCAAACTTTTTTTTAGTGTTTTGCGGACAGTTTTTATGTGAGCGTTTATTCCCAGTTCTTCTTTCAACGGTGTTGTTGACTGAAAAAAATCGTTTATCAAAGCATTTTGCATTTGTAACACTACGTTTTGACGTAACTTTAATTGTCGTTCAGGCCACTGTTGTCTTTTGTCTCTAATAGTATTAGCATTATCACCAGCAATTTGAAATCCTAGCTGCCATCTTTCAACAGTCCTTACTGAGCAGCCTAATTAAACACTTACTTGCTGTTTATTTGAGCCTGCATCTGTGAGAGCTTTTATTTGCGCCAAATTAAAAACAGAAGGCACAAAAAATATTTCTTACGATTAACAGTAAATACATAAATGACATTGACATTAATTAAATGTTATTAAATATAAATAAGGCAAGCATGTAATAATCAACGTGAAGGAAAAAGGACATGACATATTTCACGAAACCATACCATCCATCATATGACCTTTATTGAGCAGCTATATAGGTGTAAAAACAAAAAAATGCTAAAAAAACAAATGACGATCGGTCCTTCTTGCACGAGAGACGATACTGTAGCGTGCAGACTGGTAGTAGTGCCAGAAAGATACACGAAAAGTGACAGCCATTGCTAGTTTTATAAAGCACATAAAACTTTACATTGACTAATAATCCGAGACAAATTTATGTAAGTATCATTTAATTTAAAAATGGACGAAATAAACTTTTTTTACTAACATAATGAAATGAAAAATTAAGTATCCTAATTAGTATGTAAATGACACAGTATTGATAATCTTATTTAAATAATAATATAAGGAATGTCAACAGAAATTTAGACATATTTTCTTAAGTTTACCCTTTGTTGCATCATGGCCGAGTTTTTTGCCGACAGAGAAGTTGCTGTGCAGGCTTTAATTAGTCGAGAAATCAAAAAAGCCATGTCGCTTTCTAAGATGAAAGTACTCCAATTAATGGACGGAGAGACAAACTCTATGCTTTTGCATAAAGTCATGGGAGAAGTGACTGCACAATTAAATTTAAACACTAAAATATTTTCGCCTCCACAAACAAGAAAAAGACGTTCAATTACTTCTCAAAATACTTAGTCTCCAAAAATTTTAACGAACGTTATTTTCAGTCCAGTATGTGTCAAATGTTTGGAAGAATATAAAAATCTTTTACAGATCCGCCAAAAAACGTTTAGGTAATGGAGGATTGCCGACAGATTTAAGTGTTCTACAGTGGGCAGTATATAATGAAATGAACCGGATGACGTTTTTAGTATAGATTAGTTAAGCAGTATGACAATTTGTTTAAGGCTAGACGCGTTACTAGGTTAATAAATCAAAGTTAGATTACCAAAGCATTATTTAAGGTAGCGCGATTGAGGCAATACAGCTTAATATTTTTCTGCAATTAATGCCACTATATCAAAAATTATAACTTTGTTAAATGTTGTCAAATACTTTATTTATGCTGAGTATAAATTGTATGCATGTATTTTTGTTTGCATAAATCTTCAAGAGTTTGAGAGCAAACACGTCTTAAAAAATTTTATACTTCAAAATAAGAAGTAAAATTTTCACAAGGTGCACACGCCATTTAGATTGGCTCGCCCAAGTGCTCGCCCAAGCAAGTGGCTGGTGCAACTTTATTCTAACTGCATTTCATCGTTGGTTGACGATATGTTCACATTCCGCTCTCGGTTAGACATTTGCTGAAAACCTGAACCTAAAATTCATTAATACATGCCTGTAGAGAAAAAAAAAAATAAAAAAAAAATAAATACATAAAAACGAAATATGCAGCTTTTGAGTACCTTAAGAGGGTTCTGTCGAACTAGCAGCTGAGGTCGAGGTGCATTTCTACTACTCTCCAACAACTGATCCATAATCACCACGCCACACTATCACCTTTACCTTTCATCGAAACCTGCAGATTATAATCACACGGATGGACAGGTTCATACTTTTGCAGTAACTACTGTGATAGAAGATATTGAAGCACAAATCATCAAGTCAAACCTGATGAGACAACAGCTTTTGCTCAGATTTATGGGCAACCTTAACTTGTTGTAAGAATTATTGTTAAAATGTAGTGCAGCTAGTATGAAAGTTTTGGAGCGCATGGAACCATACAACTCCCGATTTGGCAACACCCACGTTCTGTATCTCCTTATTGGCTTCCGAAAGCAGCCTTCATAATGACAACCAGCACCAGAGCTTCCAGATTTAGGACAACATCTCAGATTTTCAATCACATTAAACAATTCAAAGAGAATTACATGATTAGGCTCCTGGTATTAACGGCCTTGTTGGAATATTTAACCAGAAAACTACATGAATAATCCTTGATGTAAATCGTACGGATGGTTTTGGCCCTGGGGCTTACCCCGTTGATTTTTAACATCCCCATAATGTTCTTGGACAAGCAGCTACCAATCAGATTGACCATCTTGGACGGGTATCCCCTCGACTCCAGTAAAATCCTAGCTGGCCACTAACTCCTGAGCTTTGCACACCTTTTACCGCTACTTTGTCTGGAAATTACTTTAAAAACATCAACATTAATAAAATGTAACACGATCACAAAACTTTCTATTCTATTAAAAACCTGCTGTGAACCAAGGTTATATTTACTTTCAAGACGACGTGTGTGGTATGGTCTGCTCAATCATGAACTATGCACAGACATGTAGGTAAGCGACTCATTCCGACATTTCTTACTTACCGACATCAACATTGTTCAAATCGTTCCGACAGATATAAGGTGCCTCGAGTGTACGTGCTTACAATTGGTGGCTCAACGTGTCCTAAGCATACATAGATATACACTTGCATTGGAGCGTGCCCTGAAACAGCCTGAAAGCTTATTGGGAAATACTATATAGTCTTTTATTTAATCGAAATTTTGTTGTTAGGAGCTGTGAAGAAAGGTTAGTAGTAAATGTTTTTGCAGTATGGCTTACAAAAATTTTTCATTTTCATACTTTACCAAGCCTCTGAAAATCGAAAAAAATTAATTTTTCCAAACTTTGGGAATTTTTTTCTCGAAAAGTGTAGGGCTTAGGTATATACATCCTAATTAGTCTTCTGTTCTGAATGTGCAAAGAAATATACCAATATTTTCTTAGACCAAATAAACAAACTTGACGATTCTTTTATGTTTAAACACACTATAATTACATTTCGATCTGAAAACATGGATTTTAAGGTAAAGTGGCACATTCTCAACGATAGGGCATTGCAAATTTGTATCTGAATAGGTTTTTCTGGTAAATGTCTGATTGGCCCTCGACTTAAATTAATAGAATATATTTTAAATGAAAAATATTTTGATTGCTTCTTGTTTCAATAGTTATTAATAATATTTTGTTCAAAGGTAATATTCTTATTTATTGATTAGTAGAGTTAAATATTGATGTTTGATACACCTGTGACCTTGTCATTTCTCTGATTTCATTAAAGTAGGTGTAATGACTAAATAATGCTGGTAGTAGCTAACTCAAGAAAACAACCAGAAATCAGAATTTGCCCAGTCCAAATTCAAACTTTCTTTACAGTATGCTTAAGATTGCTAGACATTTACTAATTTGTCTTTAGCAGGACTAATTATTCCAAGGTTATAAAATAATCACTCTACGTGTGCTTTACAGATCAGCTATTAATTGATTTTTACGAAAAAATGAGACAGAACAAGCATCGCAGATTAATGTATACTACTCATCAATAATAGATTTTTAATCAATTATTGATTAATCAATTTTTGCAATGTGCTCGTATTATACGTGACTGATACATTGCAGCTGTCATCTATAGCCATTTCTAATATGTTACTTATTTTGTGAGCCATAGAGTCGCAGGTGATAATTTGACTTACTAATAAAATTGGAAACACGATTCATAAATTTTTTTTCTTCCGTCTGGCACAATTCATCTAAATGATAAATACGTGGACAACAAAAGTTTTTAATAAGAAAAAATTTAGTCAGTTACAGAACCAACTGTATTATAGACAAATTTCACAAATGAGTGACTCATTAACTGGAAAATCTATTGACGCTTTCTCTTGAATCGTTGAATCTTGAGCTGTTTAAAAAAATGCTTATCATATTTATTATTTCAATTTCAAAAAAGATAAAAAATTGTAATAATAACAATTTTTTTTAAATTTCTTCCAAGCTTCAAATAGTGCTTCATATTTAACATCTCCAGTCCAATTAACATCCATCTCTTTTTCTCTGAACAAAGCCAGTACTTCATTTAACATAATATTTTCTTCAAAAAGTAATAAATTATCTTTTACTGATAATGTTGGTGTTACAGAGACTGGGTCACAAATCTGATTTTTTGTAATTTTCTTTTTTTTTTATTAAGTACATTATAATTCACCGCCTCTGGGTTAAATGGTACTTATCCACATGCTTTAAAACCATTTATAAGACAAGGTGCATAATCATGAGTGTCCAATGCCAATTTTAAAATTTCAGAAAACATGCACTTTTTTATGTTGATAAGTTTATCATCAGCTCTGTATTGTTCATTGTCAATTTTATACTTATCTTTTAAAACGTGAAACAATGAAACATCAAGAGGTTTACAAACGTGTGTGGAATTGGGATACAAACCAATTATTTCTATTTGTTTTTCTTTGCAGAACTGTATGAGTGGCATTGTAAGATGAGAAGAATGATTGTAGACACAGAGAACAACAGGAAACGTATAGTTATTTTCAATTAACCAGTTATAAAACACATGTTTAATATATTTAAAAAAACTCTCAGCTGTCATCCAGCCACTATCTGTATTTCCTACTGCCCAATCTTTTGGCATCTTTTCCAAGACTTCTTTTCTTGGAATTGTCTCAACGTCAAATAATACCATTAGTGGTAGTAAGTAACCAGCTGCATTAGCAGTAAAAAGAACAGTAAGACAAGTTTTATCACCACAACTTACAATTTTATAAACCGATTTTGAACCTTTTTTTGCAAGAACGGTGTTTGTATTTGGAGGAACCATCATGAAAGCAGACTCATCAAGATTAAATACACGTGATGGATCTATATTAATAAGCTCTTTTTGTTCCAGATAATTTTGCAATTGATGAAACCAATCCTTCAGATCTTCTTTACACACTTGTGCTCTGGTAGTAGTTAAATTTTGGGCTGTTCTTATACTAAGATGCTTATGTCGTTTCATAAATAGTTTGTACCATTTTTTACCTGGACGATTGTCTTTAAATACATTCTTGGTACCGATTTCAACCATGTATTTTTGTACTGTGTCCAGGAGTTCTTTTTTTTATTTACTGGAAAGCCATGTTCTGCTCTATATACAATTCAAGAGACGATTTGTTTTTCATTTTCAGTAGATAATACTGAATGAGCTCCTTTCCTGCTATCAATTGGTGTTTTACCTGTGATTTTTCTCCATAAAGTACTTTTAAGTACTCCAAAAGTTACAGCAGCATGACGTAGTGTATTCCCATTTCCAATAAAATCCAAAGCTTTTCTGATATTTTCAACATCATGCACTTTTTCAACGTTTTTCTTTCTTATATTTTTAGATTTCTTATGAACAGTTGACTTATCTTTGATTTTCTTGTTGACAACTTCATTCTTATTAGTGTTTGAATTTTTTTTTTTTTCCTTCGATATTTTTGTTTCACTAGAACAATTTTAATTTAATTTGTGAGAAAAAATAAAAGAATAAGTCAATAAAAACATTATGTCTATGTGATATGTTTGGTGCTGTTTACCTTTTTAAAGTGAAGATAGGTTAAGATTTTTCAAACAGAATAATTTGATGGTTAAATGTAACCATTTATGTTGAAAATGTGGATAATTTATAACTTTCACAAAACTAAGACAACGTGTGTTGCCATAAACGCTTATTTTGTTTAAACTAGAATTTTTAACAAAGAATGAAACACAATGCGACCTCTTGTCCCACTACTAGCAAAGAATATAAGACGTGATCTTATACTGAGACGTGCGTATTTCGTCTAGTCCTGCTTTAGGACTAGCATGAAAAATAAAGTCCAAATGTGAGACACGTAATAATAAAATGAATATTTATTTTTATGTTATAAGAAGCTGAAAATTTACTTATAACAAACACACCAATCGTTGGGAAAAAGAATTTTTTTATTTCATTTATTATTTTTGTTACGGTAAGTCAGACAAATTTACGTTTCAATACAGGTGACTTCATCCAAATGGTACATTTACATTACAGTCTTGAAAGCTGAGATTAAATATTTTTTAGTTAAATCAAAATAAATTTAATAAAAAACATTTTATACTACTATTCAAAGAAGAAGGTCAAGAATACTTAAGAATTTTTATATTGTAACATTAATTGCATTTAATTTATAAAAATATAATATTTCTATAACTGTCCCAGATTTCCCTATAATTTCTTAAGTGTCCCAGTAATGGCTGTTTTACTTTACGTATCATTTATCATTTTTATGTGAAAACTATAATATACTTTGCTGTTATTTATAACCACACTAATGAATAAACATAATCGTAGATAAATCTCAGGATATTTAATAGCTGCTGGCTTCCAAAAAAGTGTGTAAATACCATGAATACAACTTATCACTAGAAGTAAGAACAAAATCTTAATGAAGGAAGCTGTAAGCCAACATAACGTTCGGCTTAGTACAAAATAATTTTGCTATACGATTTCTATTCACCTTCATGTATTTCCGCTTTTTATGTTTCAATTTAAATATGATGATAGTGTTATTTCATAATTAGACTCTACAAATCAGGAGCACACATAATTTGATAAAGCTATATACAATAAAATAAGTTATTTTGTAGAATTTAAAATCTCTCTCATTATCAATCCTCAATTTTTCCACCTATCATGTTGGTAAATTATTGTTGTTGAATGATAACTATTTTATAAATTGTCACACTTACTTCCATCATCATGAGACATGCCAATATTATGTCCAATCATGTGAGCCATAGTACCAGCCAGGAGATGAAGCTCATATGTGTTTAAGTCAACACTTATCCCAACTGATTTCTTACTGCAAACAGTATCTGGTACCGCAATACCAGACTCACCGCCAATAAAACTTTCAGCTCTGAAAAAATTGATGTACATGAATTTTTCTCATACCTTATTTGGGGTATCTTTTATATAATTGATTTTTTCTTCCAAATTATTGAATCTATATTATTATCACACTTTATTCAACAGTTGCATAAGCAAAAGTAAGAAACATTTTTTGAATCTTACCTACACCACGAGCTTATGTTGCTAACTACTTATATTACCTACTTATTAACTCAGAAAAAAAGGATTTTTTAAATAATTATGTCTTAGTTAGGTCCACCGATCTCATTTAACATTTTTTATCCCTCACTCACTACCAGAAAAAATTTGTGTACTAGTTTGTTTTAAAGGTGACATAACTAAACACACAACATTTATACATTTAGTCTGACAACAATATATCGTTGAAATCCTTATGGTTGTCACTAATTATGGCCTGATTTCTCTGACTCCTTTCTATGTATTTCTGGTCAGTTGAAACCAAGATTTTTACAATTTTTTCTATAGAAGTATCGGAATAAAAGTACTTTTTATTGGCGTTTTTGACTCATGTGCTGATGATATCAAGTATTTCCTCAATTTGTGTATGACTACGTTAGCAATTTCAATTCTGCATTATTATCAAAAAAAAGTATTTTGAAGTTAAAGAAATTGCAGAAAAATGAAAAATCAAGATAATGTGCACAAAGTTGAATGACTATTTTAAAAAGTAAGAATACATTCTGGTAAGTGGTAAAAAGTGCTCAAAGTTAACGAAACATGTTGTGATAAGCTATTGCATTAATGGACATATTATCAGTAAGTATAAGTATCTATACTAGTCTATGTTATCTACACGTATGAACTTTGCCGTGATTTAAAATACCTTATGCATAACGTTTTATCTCTAGTATATGTCACAAAAGTTGTTCTAGTAAACATTTTCTTCAACTAGTGGCTTGGACAAAGTGCAGTTAAAAAGTATATTTGAATAAAAAAATATCAACTGCTCATTTTACATGCATTTTAAAGGATTCAAAAAAACTATTGGATTACATAATACCTTATATTATTAGAGAGTTTTTTTGAATTCAAAAGATATGAATGCTGTAACTAACGCTGAAATTTTAGAAAATTTTTTTTTACAGTATTAGAACCGTATAAGAAAAACTCATAATTTGTGATAAAGTTTGGTTACGCAAAGTTTAGAAGTATTAAAAAACATTATTTAGCTTATTGATTGGAATATAAAACAATTACGGGCACAGTACAATTAATTTTTGTGACAAATTATCTGTAAAAATATTGGTTCAAATTTAATTTCAATTATTTTTACAAGTAGGAGTTATACAAAACTGTACTTCAGGTTGTTTTGTGCGACAAAAGTTCAGAAATTAAATAATAACTTTTTTCTAAGACATGAGACTTTAGCAATTCTCATCATAGTATGACTAAAAGTAATTTGTTTTAAAAAACGTATGATTTAATTGTATGATTTAAAGTCTTTTAACATTAAAAACTTGTTTGATGATGTATTTACACTGTACTTTTAAATGTTATATTTCCTAAAAATTACTATTATAGGGAATAATAACATTCTAGTTAATTATACATGAAAACTGCATAAAGGTGGATGTAATAAAAAAAAGGATTAACATGAAAAAGTTTTAAATTCTGTCATATTACATTTTTTAAATGATTCTCCCCTTGACCTTTAATTTTCAATTTTTTAGATTAATAATGCTCAAGAAAGCTTTAAACTAATACCAGACGTGTAGAACTCAGGGACTGCTATGGTACAGCTATTGTATAGCATTTTTTATCAACTTATGTAATTTTAATTACTTATTTTTTTATTCATGCAGTACTTCTTTTTTCTTTGATATTTATTCAAGTTTTTTCTTTGCTATTAATTCATGCTCAACTTTTTGAGCGTGGTGACCGATAAGAAAAGTTTTCACAGGTTGTGAAATACTCAAAGATGGTCGATTTCAACCACCCGAGAGAGTGATCAATTAATATTTGACACGTGAGTACTACAAGAATAAGGAAGTCGTGAAGTCTAGTATTATTGAAGATTTATTGTACAAAATATGATTAAATGTTTAAAATCTTTTGTTGTAGCCTTACTAGTAACATCTTAATTGAATAGTAGTTTAGTAATAAAAAATAATGATAATAAATTAATTAATTTAACGAAATATTACTGCAGATTATAACACTGATCATTTTGACAGTTAACCTGAAATATAAGTATACTAACCTGTACATTTGAAGCCACCAGATCTTATAGCATCGCTTGCACACTCTTAATTTTTTGCGCATTCTTTTTTCACTGTTTATATCAGTAGACCATGCCATTAAACGTCTTCAAGCGGAAAAATATTATTAAGTGACTAAGACGTTGGGATAAAATAAGTCTTACTCACAGCATCATTAGAACTTAGAGCAAATTAATGTTTACAATCATAAAAAATGTTTTTTAATTTATGATGTTTGATACTTGAACTGAATTTTAGTTTACAATTAATTGGTTTATTAATTATCAACGTAAATAATTATATTTTAATAGATCGAGGTATAAGATTACCGAAGTAATCACGCTTACATTCTATTTGTAAGGGTTTTTATTTTTAAATCTCGCACCACCCAATTTCAGTACGCCACCTATTTATCGACGCATGGTGTTAGTTTCAGAGACGATAAGCTAACACAGTCACGTTTAGTTTTATTCTGCAGCCGAGAACACTGTGCCACACTCACCGCATGTGCACCACTGTGACATTATAAAAATATGATAGATACCTATAACATACATCATTTCTCACAAACAGCTGCTTCCGTATTCGTCCGATTTTGGAGCAGCTCATCTCGATCCGTGCGAGCTTCGTACAGTTGTACCATATACATACACGTAAAGCAACCGCTCGGCCAAGCTACATGGTAGGTGGAGCGTGGGGTGTTAGGTTTTATTTTTGTTACAGAATTTCTTGATTCCGTCGCCACGCTTAAAGCCCACGATAAAAGTTATGCAATAGCTTAAAAAGTTTTTATTTAAAAACAGATTAACACGATTTTTGTCAAATTAATTGTTGCACAGCATCTTGCACTATTTATCCTTACTACTCCAAGGCCTTTTGCATAAAACAATGGTATGTAACATATATTGTACTCAAAAACTTCATTTTTTGAGACCAGTATTTGTGGCTACGACCGTTGGCACCAAATCCCTTCTGCAAGAGTGGGACACACGCAGTTAAAACCTAAATTTAAAAATATGTTTTATACTATTATATTATTTATATTACATTTTATTTTTTGTCTGACCTCTGACCTTATAACTAATTTTCAGTTTCAACATGATTATTTTACCATACTACGACGAAATAATTAAAATTAAAATTAAATTACGTATTATATTTTGAGCTGCAGGACTTCAGTAACGTGATACTAACTTTTGTTAACTAGAATGAAATCTTTTTTCCTTAAAGTATCAATTGAAAAAAACTTGTCTCATCTAGGGTCTACTTTTTTTAAAGTTGTGAGAAAAAATCACTAAACTCGTTAAGTTGTTACATAAGTATGGCCTTCATTTTTAATGGTAAAATAATTCTTTTTTTCTTTTCACCTTCTTGTTAGAAGTGTATGACACTATGCACATGTAATCAACCTTTTTGCATAATCTGAAATAAACCAATAATATTTTTTAACTTAAAAAAATACTTGCAGAACAGGTGCACTTAAGACTACAAACAGTCGCATAATCATTGTTTATAATGTAAATTTTTTAAACATTTTGTTAGTCGCAGGAAAAATTACTTTCACACAAATTTTTACACATGTATGAACGTTTGTACATACAAACATGCACAATAATCACACATCTTTACAGACGTATGACAAAAGGTCTGTGCATACATATAAAAGTCAACCTATATCATATAATTGTTTGAGTAGGACATTTTACACAAACTTCCCACAACCCCTGCAACTGTCTACAGACCTCTATAGGCTCATTGCCGACCAACTACAAAAAAAGATTACATTGCATCGTTTTCTCTCTTACTCTTACTAAGCATTCTTCGAAGTGAGAATCCTCACAATTTCTCACAGCCCCGAGGGCTCTGAGCCACTTTTATACCCCATGTCAACCCTGCATCATGTTTCTTATATTTCGTTTAAATCTATATTTTCTTATATTTAACCACACCTTCGAGGATGCAAAAAAATGGTTCTTATACATGGGAATGGTTAGTAACTATTTCACTCGTACAACTCAAAGTAAGATTCTAAACTAATTTTATATTCATTCTACTTTCATTTTTATGTAAGTATAAGGATTTTGGGACGCTAAGCTGTTTTTTGGTAATTTTAGTGATAAACTGTGTAAAAACTTGTAATTTTTTATTCGCCTATGTATTATTAACGATAAATGTATACGTACATTCAAATAACACTCAATAATAAAATAGTACACCCCACATAAGTATTAGGGAGGCCTTGTGTAATGAGTTAACTGTTAAGCGATATAATTAATACTCATTGCTCTGTTAGATGTATACACGTTAGTAAGCAAGTCTTGTAACTTTTAGTATTTTGAGTAGAATATTACATAGTTTAAACAGTTTTCCAGTTTTAAAATAACAAAATTGGAGATGTGCATATAAAGCTCCAAGCAATAGCCTAATTTGACAGCTATAGGTAACAAATGTGATAAAAGAATGTTTCTTATACTAATGCAGAAGGAATATGAAAATCTGGAGACTTTATGAAAATGGGACATTAATGCATACAGTTTTTTATTATTGCACGTATTCTGAGCAAGAACTGTCTCATTTTGCACAAATACTCTTCTTATAAAAATATATTTCCTATAACCTAAAGTAACCAATAGTTATAGGGGTTGGTGCACAAAGCGCATAGTGGGGAAATTCTGCCAGCATGTATACCTATGCACACATATATACTTTATATACTGTAACTCCAGATTTATGCATCATTCAGAGCAGGTAATTAAGTGGCTTGGTTATTGACACACACACACACATCTATAAAAACAGTAATGTGGCTTCACTTTCCTGCGCAGTCTGCACGCTAACC
Organism: Copidosoma floridanum; assembly: GCF_036245765.1. Classification (NCBI taxonomy): domain Eukaryota; kingdom Metazoa; phylum Arthropoda; class Insecta; order Hymenoptera; family Encyrtidae; genus Copidosoma; species Copidosoma floridanum. The sequence continues at coordinate 6,019,045 of NW_028321904.1, read as the reverse complement.
CTTCAAATACTCTATTTTCAGTCCAATCGTACAGGTAATATAATTTAGTACTTAAAAATATAACATACATCTGACATTATACAGTGTCCCTTAAAAAATCATTTCGTTTTTGTTTCAAACCAATGTATATTCAGTAAACTATGGTTTCCAATTTCACAATATTTTTAAAAAAGTATGTAACTTCATGCTGCTATGCCAATTAAAGAAAAATTTTGCGTGACTTTTAATGTCTAAAGATATATATGGCAAACTTTAAAAAATTTTTTATAAAAAAACTTTTTAAAATATTCCGAAAATAGTAGTTTATAATAGCTAAATTTGAATTTTAAGATTAAAAAAAAATTGTGTAAGGACTATGAACTGATAAAAAAAAATTCTCTTATAAAAATAAAGAAACAACTTTTAATAATTCTTCTATTAAACTAAACAGTTGTCAAAAAAGAATTGATAATGCTTTGAGTAACAGTCAAATAAAATTATCTGTTTGTAATGGTACAAAAAATCTTGGAAAAATATTTTGGTACAAAATATTAATCTTCTTTTTGTTAATAAAAAAAAAATTATCACTATGGCTTTGACGAAAATATTTTTAACTCTTAACTTAAAAAAATGATAAGTTTAAAAATACTTTGAATGTTTCTAGATATAACTAAGATTGAAAAACCTCTTTTCGAGACTGAACTTGCCATAAGGTGAAAAGTTATCAACCTTAGGAGGCAATTGTTCGGCCAATACTACCAGTCATTAGGCACACGTGTTAAATCTCCATAATTAACGAGAAAAAAATATATTAACTTTGTGATACGGTAGCCGGGGATTACGACTAGCGTGTCTGTGTGTGGTTTTAACCTTAATCTTTTTAATTAGTTATAGCAATACTCAGTACAATATTATACTTAGATTCTACTAGGGAAAAGGACCGGAATTCAGCTGGCAGTGTACAGTGCTGACTGCAGCAGCATGAAGTGCAATATAGCAAGTATTGTGGACTAGCTTTTTATGACCAATGTAACGGCACTAGTCTGCTGCCACTACAATCAGCACGGCGCACCTTCAATTAGAAATAACACTTTGCGTCTGGTTGTGAACTGAGCGTTTATTAAAATCCACCTAGTTACTAAAATATAAGATTTGATTGGCACACCACGAGGACGCTCCCTCTGATGTGGCTTACTAGTCTATGTGTTGCTATACGTTACTAACTATCGTAGAGGTGCTTCGGGTTAACTCTATTTAAACGTTTAGGGATATGTAGTTATGGGAGGACCACTTTCACTCACTGTATGCACAACGCTAAGATAACCTGGCGTCACCTACCAGTTCAATATTTTGGCCAGACTAATCGTCTTGTTCCCGGCGATGCTGCGTGCGTCACGGGCAGTGGAGAGCTTGGGCGACCTGGTTAACGTCGTCGAGGTTGTGTGTTGGCACTAGCTTGCAGTGTTGCGACTACTTAGTGGCTCGGCAGGCGAGAGTCTAACGATGCCACGTCGTGCAGCACCAGTACCAGCCTCGCAGCGAGCCCAAGTGTCTATCCTTGTCTCGCCACGCAGGCGCAACGTACTCTCTACGGTCTGCCACACACACCACCCAACACGGCCTCACCGGTCGACCACCGCTACCAAGCTATCTCCCAATACACTGACAGCTATCGCTCACGGACATACAGCCTACTTTCATGATATTTCTCATGTACACATTACTAAGGTGCCTTTGTAGGACCACGGGAGGGAGAGTCAAGCCGAGCTCTTAGATTGTTTGTATTATTACGGCCTTAGGGCCTTGTATCGAAATTCCGCGTGTTATACTTAGTAATTCACATACACGAGGGAAAGAGAGAGCTATCTTTGAGACTCTTGCCGTTTATTTGCGATGATAAGGGCTCTGTGACGTGCTTGTACACACCTTCGCCTCGCCACGTCACAAATCCCCCCTCACAAACCCTACTTCCACCTTGCGCAGTTCAAGTTAATCTGCAGGTGTAGGTCCTATCATAGAAACTATCAAAAACTTGACGAAAGTGTGCATTGATGTGAGTATGTAAAGCGTAGTTGTTCGTGTAGTGTCATGTACCGTCTTCTTCTTTCGGATCTTTTCAGGATATACTGAACGGCATTATGTTGCCTTGTTCTATGTATTTGTAGTTATGTCGCGCTGTTGTTATGTCATTTACTCAGTGTATTATTATTGCTATTGTCCCTACTAGTTTGTGGTGTGCCAAAACATTTACGAAAAAAATCATTACAAAAAATAATTTAAAAAAAAAATCGTTACAAAAGAAACAAAGACAAAAAAAAAATAGACGGTTGTACATTATTTGTTGCTAAGAAATGTACAGGCTTTTCCAGAATTACTTTTACTGAATGGTTAGAACTATAAAGTATATATTAAGAATAATGAAAGTTATATGAAAATAATTATATTAGTGAGGTGAAAGCAAAGGGTTACGTTATTCGTTTACTATTGAAAATTTATTTGAAATGAAAAAATTTTTTCCATAAATCTTGTGACCACTTTGCTTTCTTTCTCAGGTACAAGTGCCATAGTGTATTACATGTGTATTGCTTTCCTGATCGCCCAGCCTCCCCGTGCCCAAATTTCGCCAATACCTTGGCGTGTAATTGTACACGAATTTCGTCGTATTTTGTACGACCAGGTTACCAGCGCTATACATGTTGGCCACTGTAGTATAGTATATTGTTATATATGTGGTTTTGATAGTTGTTAAATAAATTATTCTAATTAGATAAAAAAAATACTGATTTATTTTCTTTATGATCACTGAGTCCCTTCAAGGGAATTGACAAAAGTTAAAAAAAACGAATATTTACTAACAAAAAAAATAAAGTTATTTAAGCCATTTATTTTAAATTTGGCAAAGAAAAGAAAGAGAAATGTAAAGGAAACAGAATAAAAAAAAATAAAAAAGTGTGAAAAGAAAACAACAAAAAAAAAATATTAGGGGGCGGTAGGGGGTCGGTAGGGGTGGCTATTTGCCAGCTCAGCCAAGTATTGTCGCCTTTCTTCCAGCCAGCCCTCGCGGCAATACGGACAATATGCTACTGTTACGTTCCGGAGTCCACACCGGTAACAAAATTTTCATGTTCGGGTTTAGCGACATCGTACGAACCGGTGCCCAGCTTGTCAGCAACCCCAGCAAGCAGTTTCCAGAGCTGGTTCCGGAGGTAATCCCTCCTCTTCTGGGAGTGAGGGTGGGTTCTGTGTGCTGCCCGGGATTGGATGCGCGGTGTCGCTCGGCCATGTTACTTTTAAGGCCATTAGTGCCAGGATTGGGGCTGGATGGATAGGCTCTTCGGCCAGTCTGCCCACCACGTCTTCAGTGTCCATTAACTCCGGGGCTGCCTCCTCCACTCCTCCCACTTGTATCTGTTCGGGCTCTGCCTGCTCCTCGACGGTGTTGCGGGGAGTACAGGGCGCTTGATCAGGCTGGGTTGGATTCACGGCCCATTTTCCGGGATCGTAATCGTTGATCCCAATTGGCTGGGTTAGCGACATTGGGTTGGATATTGCTTGGCGTCGCCGCTTCTCCCACCTCAGTCGCTGCCTGTCTCGGACTTTGTCTGGGTCGGGGAGCGGTGTTGTCTCCCAGGGCTCTGGAATCCAGCCTCTGCTGGGCGCAAAGGGATGAGGCTCGGCCTCCTCGTCGTCTCTTGGCTCTTCGTATAGGGCTTGGACCCTGGGATCCCGGTGCTGGTGAATCAGCCACGACCATTCTGACCTTATGTTCCTTGGATGCATTCTCTGTAGGGGTTAAGGTAGTCGTTAGGGGTGGGGTATACTTTTTTAGATCTGACACGTGTGTTTTGACTGTTTTCCTGGTGTTTATGTCTCTAACCTCCATAACCACTTCCGACAATGCCTTAACGATCGCGCATAAACCTATAAATTTGGGGGCTGATTTCGCTGGAAATTTTTGGCCTGCCGCAGACAGAACATGATTTCTTCGTAACACCAATTCTTCTAACTGGTATTGTGCGGGCCTACGGTGTTTTTTGTAATATTTCTCTTGGCGAGCCCTAGCCTCGTCGACATGCTTCTTAGTTTAATCTCTTATAAGAGTCAACCTCTCCATTTGATCTTCCCAGTTTTTCGTGTCCCTCATGTCTAATTTATCTGCGTTCCCTGGCTTGTTGGAATTTTTTATTGGCAACGGATTTCTACCAAAATTCAAAAAGGCTGGAGTCATTTTTGTGGACGCGTTTTCCATGGTATTCATAGCAAAAGCAAACTCTTGTAGGTGAACGTCCCACAGCTGGTGGTCTTCTTCTAAGAATGAACTGATCATTGTGTTTAACGTTCGTATCACTCTCTCGGCAGGATTAGCTTGCGCGTGATATGGTGAAATTGTTGTATGTTCGATATTTGCGTCAGTGCACATTTTCTTCATATCTTTGTTAATAAATTCCGTCCCGTTGTCTGTAAGTATGTATTTGGGAGTTCCCCACCGATTTAAGATCAGTTCCTCAAACGCTTTCCTTACATTCTTTCTGTCTGCTTTGCGAAGACGTAACAATTCCACGTATTTTGAGAAGAGGTCCTGGAACACTATGACGTATCGGTTCCCAATCTTCGATGGTGGTTTTGGCCCTAATATATCCGCGGCCACCACCATCTACGGATGTTTGATATTCCGTTCCCCCATCAGTCCTGCCAGGGCTTGCTGCAAGACCTTATTTTTCTGACATTCCTGACACGCCCTAACATATTCCGCGACATCATGGTAGCATCCTGGCCAGTAATGGTACATGATCAACCGTGCGTAGGTATCATTTACCCCCAAATGTGCCGCTTGAGGCTCTGCATGGACTTTCTGTAGGACTTTACGTCTTACTTCTTTCGGGAAAACTATCTTTCATGCATTGAGGTCCGGCATTACCGTATCTATAAGAGCATTCGGTTTATGGTACCATAGTTTACCCTCGGAGATCTTCCATTTGGGAAAATTATGGGGAGTTCGCTTTACGGATTTTATCCGCCTTTTATACCAGTCATCGTCTGTAGGGGTCGCTGAGGTTATCTCCTCTATTGCAGCTACCTGGCCTTCATATGCTCGCGACAATGCGTCTGGGACCTGATGTAACTTTCCTTTCCTGTGCATGAATTTCACATCATATGCCTGCAGTGCAGTATTCCATCGAGCTAACCTACCCACTGGATCCTTGAGCTTGTTTAACCATAATAGGCTACTGTGGCCCGTGATTACCGTAATACTTTCTCCTTGCAGATACCCTCTAAGACGATCTACCAACCAAAGTACTGCTAGACATTCTTTCTCCGTCACCGTATAATTTCGATCAGCTTAACTCAAAGTCCTGCTTACATAGCAAATAGGGTGCTCCTCTCTATCGACTTCCTGAGTCAATACACCAGCAATGGCGTAGTCGCTGGCGTCTGTTTGTAACACAAACAACTTAGAGAAGTCCGGTCTAGCCAATACTGGCGCTTCGGTTAGTGCTTTCTTCAGGTTTTCGAATGCCTTCTCTTGTTCGCTGGACCATTTCCATTAAATATCCTTAGCCATTAGCTTCGTTAGGGGTGTTTTAAGATTAGCAAGTCCTTTAATAAAACGCGAGTACCAACCAACCATACCAATAAATCGCTTCAGTTGTTTTAAGTTTACTAGCGCTAGGTAATCAACAATTGGTTTGAGTTTGTCTGGGTCTACCCTCAGTCCATATTTATCCACTTTGAATCCCAAGTAATTAACTTCGGCACAGCCAAATTCTGATTTTTCACGATTTATTACTAAGTTGGCATCTTTTAAAGCGTTCAAGACAATTTTTAGCCATTTCTTATGATCCTGGAAGTTTTTTGTCACGACTATGATATCGTCCATGTATGTATAAACGTAGGGCTCCCATTCTGGCTTGATGATTTTGTCCATGATCGCTTGAAAAGTGGCAGGTGCATTCGTGAGGCCATAAGGCTTCCGTACGTACTGGTAGAGACCTCGACCCGGTACTGCAAAGGCTGTGAGCTCTTTGCTGCCCTTTTCCAATAATATTTGATGGTACGCTTTGCCAAGGTCTATTTTTGAGATAAATCTTGCTTTGCGAAGCTTATCTAGAATGTCGTCTATCAAACGCATCGGGTATGCATTCTTTTTTGTGACCTCATTTAGCTTTCTGTAGTCGATCCAAAATCGGAATTTCCCGTTAGCTTTGGGGGCCAATAGTAGACAGCTGCACCAAGCACTTTCAGACTCCTCTATTATGTTCTCTTGTTTGAGTCTTTCGATCTCGTCGTATGCTATTTGCAATACTTAAGGTGCATATCTCCGTGGTAGTTGTTTAATTGGTGCTTGTCCTTGTACATCTATCCGATGTTTTGCAACAGTCGTAACGCCCAGTTTTTTGGGACGTGGTGGTATCAGTTCATATAAAATTTGGGTCAACTCATCTAATTATGTAGGGGACAGGGAATGTAATCCTTCAACCGTTGCTGTGACTGAACAACAAGCGGAATCCTCTGCTATTGGATAGAACTTTTCCCATGTCAATTTATCCTGACTCCACGAGTCAGTATTGTAATATATCAGAAATTTAAATTGGCGTAGGAAGTCAATACCTAGAATTGCTTCGTACGTCAGTCCATCTGCCAGTCCAAACTCGATTGATTCCTTTATACGACCTATTTCAAGGTCTACCTTAATCGTACCTTGTAACAAGATGGGCATACCATTTGCTACTGTTATTGTGGACTGACATGAATTAAATTTCTCCAATTTTTTCAAAAATTGTTACCCAAGTAACAATGGGCCGCCCCACTATCAATTAACGCGGATACCCGTGTCCCGTTAATATATACAGTGAGAAAATGCCTTGGTTCGCTGTTTAATGACAATACTTCTAATATCCCATTAGCACCTGTAAGTGTCCACGGACTTATTTTGTTACCGTTTAACCTACCCATATCCTTTGGCGTTGTGCCGCTATTTCCTAATTGCTGCCGCCCCAAACGCCTGCTTCGCAATATAGGGGATATTCCGCCACCACATATTCCTAAGCCTGTCGAATGCATTCTTTTTATCTGTGTGCTAATACTTTTACCTAAATTAACAAGACTCGCGCATGTTTTGTCAATTTCCATTATTCGTTTGGGGACGACACTACATGCTCTCCCTACGAATCCTTTTATCGTTATGTTGCCTAACGTATACCCCCAGAGGATTTGTATGATGAGCCACCATAACTTTCCAATTATGGGTGTATATCTAGCGCATACTAACGAAAACTTATTAACTAAACTATTTACATGATACTTAACATCGATTGGTAACTTAGCCTTATATAGTATTTGAGCCTTTTGTCGGTTAAGAGAGGTAGCACCGACTCCTAACGCATCCCCTCCTACAGGTTTTCCGGCCTAGGAGCATCACAATTCCTACATCTGACTCTCTTGCTGCCAATCTTACCACACTTCCAGCAGTAGATGGCTTCCGGGCGATCCCTGCGCCAGTGTCCACCTTGCTTGCAAATAAAGCATGCGCTTGACTTCGTGCTCCTTTGCCCATCGCTGCTGGAGGTGTTTCCGTTGAGACCCTGCTCTGCCGTAGGGTTTGTTCGTGTGCATGCCTGATTTGATTGATCGTTAGTGCTAATTTTGGTCATTGATTCTACGTTTTTGATAGCACTTAGTGCATTATTATTATTTATTATGAAATCTACCGCTGCGACTTTCCTGGTTGTTACTTGTCGGCGGGGCTGGTATGCAGTAAAGGGAAAGAGAGATTCTTAAGGTCCGGGAGGGGGTCTATAGTCTTTATCTTGGCTTTTAATCAACTCTACTTCTTTACCTAAAATTAAGAAATCTGTGAAATTTCTAATATGGGCCCTGTTGATTCTGCCTCGATAGCTAGGATGTAGATTCCGATACGCTCTGTTTACTTGTTGCTCTAGGGTAAGGGGAGGGGGGGTTGACTTGATCCAAGAGAGTTCAAATTTTTAAAAGGTAGGCTGCTACTTCTTCGTTTGGCCCTTGTGTGCGCCTATCGATCTCTCTCAATAATCTTTTCTGTAGCTCCCCAACCCCGAACTGTAATCAAAAGGCATCCGCTAGTTCCCAAATCGACCGCCACAAAAATTTCTCTCTACGGAACCAGTGGTTTGCCTCAGCATCCAATACTGCAGGTGAAGCATGTACCACGTCCTCTAATGTTAGCCTATAGGTTAGCGTACATTCGCATAATTTTGCTATAAACCCCTCTGGATCGTCCCTACTAATATTACAGAATTCTATTCCCCATTTATGAAATATATCCAATGTTTGTAATTCACGTCTGAAATCTGTACTGCACCGTTGCCTGCTTGTTTCATTATGCAAGTTATCTACTTGGTACAGACTTGGCTGTCTGTACATTTGCTGATTTTGTCCGTGATCTGTTGTGTAATTCCTGGACGTTTCTAACTCATGCGCGGGAGGACGCTGTCGTATTCTATCTGAAATGTAGTCTATATTCACGTACTGCCTAGATTCATCGGTATTCTCGAGGTTTATTGACGGTAATAACAGACTTGGATTCCATCCGTACACTCTTCTAGAAGCCTCGTGTAACTCTTGGTGTGTATCTGGGCGAAGCAACTGTTGTTGTGTCCTTCTTAGTTGATGTATCGTCGATTGGGCTTGTGGGCCCAACTCGCTTCTCAATCGATTCCCTCTTTCTGTTTCTTCCGTATACACATCCTCTCTACGTCCTTCCAAGTCGTCATTTCCCTCCATACCTGCATCCCCTATGATGGCAGTTTGCCTTCTTCTCCTCTCTTCCAACAACTGACTTAATTCTACCTGACCACGTCGTTCCACGTGTGCCCTTCTAGTCTGGATGTCATCGGTAAGCAAATCCTGTTGGTTTCTGTTGTACGAACTATTAGAGTTATTTATTTCATTTGACGCTACTTGCTCATCTTGTGGGTTCTCAGACAATCTCATTAGTGACATCCGGTTCTGTAAATTTCTTTCAACTTGTTGTCTGACTACATCTTCAAAAGTATTCCGGTCCCTATCTAAAGTGTTTATCTCTTCACGTTCATTATTCGTATTTAATTGGACAATCGCTCTTCTTCAATTTCTGTCAGTTATTTACGGTAGGGGTGGGCGAGGTAATTCGAGCCTACCTGTAGGGTACAGTTGATCCTCTAAGTAAGACCATCTAGTCATCGGACTTACAAGTATATCTTACAAGTCTATCCCTGACATCTAAGGACGGTCCTAGATACACTAGGTTAAGAATTTTTAGATACTCTCTAACGTTTTCTTCCGATAATGCATTTACTGTTCGTTTAATTACTTACCCCCCTATTTTTGGGTCTAGTGACGCTAATTCGTCTCCTAATTCAAAACTATTATTAAAACTGAAATCCAAATCGTTGTTGTTGAATTCCATTGTTCTGTGCTTGTAGGGTATTTTATTCTGTAAGGTATAGCAAAAAAAAAAAAAAAGAAGAAGAACGAGATAAAGTAGTAGAGAGAAAAGAGAAAGAGAAAAGAGAGTGGGCTATTACTATTTAACGGAAATATCACCCGTTGTAGCAAAGAGAACGAGAGAAGGAGACAACACAAAAAAAATTTTTTTTTTTTTTTTTTTTTTTTTATTATTATTATTTAATTACAAGTGACGGTGAGGGTTTGCCGGTAGTGGTAATAGATAACGATTATGAATATTTATATATATATATCTGCACTAAAAATATATTTATGGTACAATTAATCTGTTTTCAAATAAATATTTTAATTATTCACAAAAAAAAAAAAGTGTTATTGTTACGTGAAATTGAACGTGTATATCTATAAATTATACATTTATTGTATTTTGTGTGTATGTAAAAATGTGTGAATGAAAACACACGTGCTACAGAAGCAGCGTTTTGTACCAACAATGGCCGTCTACGTGCAGTGAAAGTAGTCTTCCCACTTTTCTCTGCTAAATCCCTTTACGCGGAGAGAACAGTGTCGAGCGCCATTTTGTGATACGGTAGCCGGGGATTACGACTAGCGTGTCTGTGTGTGGTTTTTACCTTAATCTTTTTAATTAGTTATAGCAACACTCAGTACAATATTATATTTAAATTCTACTAGGGAAAAGGACCGGAATTCAGCTGGCAGTGTACAGTGCTGACTGCAGCATCATGTAGTGCAATATAGCAAGTATTGTGGACTAGCTTTTTATGACCAATGTAACGGCACTAGTCTGCTGCCACTACAATCAGCACGGCGCACCTTCAATTAGAAATAACACTTTGCGTCTGGTTGTGAACTGAGCGTTTATTAAAATCCACCTAGTTACTAAAATATAAGATTTGATTGGCACACCACGAGGACGCTCCCTCTGATGTGGCTTACTAGTCTATGTGTTGCTATACGTTACTAACTTCCGTAGGGGTGCTTCGGGTTAACTCTATTTAAACGTTTAGGGATATGTAGTTATGGGAGGACCACTTTCACTCACTGTATGCACAACGCTAAGATAACCTGGCGTCACCTACCAGTTCAATATTACGGCCGGACTAATCGTCTTGTTCCCGGCGATGCTGCGTGCGTCACGGGCAGCGGAGAGCTTGGGCGACCTGGTTAACGTCGTCGAGGTTGTGTGTTGGCACTAGCTTGCAGTGTTGCGACTACTTAGTGGCTCGGCAGGCGAGAGTCTAACGATGCCACGTCGTGCAGCACCAGTACCAGCCTTGCAGCGAGCCCAAGTGTCTATCCTTGTCTCGCTGCGCAGGCGCAACGTACTCTCTACGGTCTGCCACACACACCACCCAATACGGCCTCACCGGTCGACCACCGCTACCAAGCTATCTCCCAATACACTGACAGCTATCGCTCACGGACATACAGCCTACTTTCATGATATTTCTCATGTACACATTACTAAGGTGCCTTTGTAGGACCACGGGAGGGAGAGTCAAGCCGAGCTCTTAGATTGTTTGTATTATTACGGCCTCCAGGCCTTGTATCAAAATTCTGCGTGTTATACTTAGTAAGCCACAAACACGAGGGAAAGAGAGAGCTATCTTTGAGACTCTTGCCGTTTATTCGCGATGATAAGGGCTCTGTGACGTGCTTGTACACACCTTCGCTTCGCCACGTCACAACTTTTATAAAAAAGTTTAAAAATTGAAGAGTTATATGTATACATACGTTGCATAAATCAAGCATTTGTTTTGTTGTTGATGAAAATTGAAAACTACGCAATTTCATCGTACGATTCTTATCTGCTATAAGAGTGACATGTAAGAAAAGAGAGAAAAAAAGAGAGATAAAAAAAGATTCGACCACGTAAACGTGCTCTCCCTTCTCTTTTTTTTTAGCGCAAAATAATTTGGCGAAAGTCAGTCTTTCGTTCCTTAGCAAAGACGTGTAAGAGGAAGAGAGTTTTATTTGCAAAGAATAAGTATCTCTTTTAAATTCAAGTTTTATTGTGGTTACTAATTAATCAGTGGGACAGGTGCAAGCGCACGACAGCACATACATTCGGTTCGGATCAGCAGTAGCCTCTCATAAAAAATCGTCGTTAATCCTGCTGCTCTTCACCAAGCATATTAGAGCTACACTATCGCGCTTAAAAGCTTACCAATGGTATATTACCTTCTTCAAAGAACACTACTATTTGCAAAAAGACTGGGTATGGGCCTCTGTCTTAGATTATACTAGAATTTATTACTGTTTTTTACCTTATTTACAAACGCTTATTTTTGTTTGTCTTAGTTCTTTGTTTTACGAAAACTCAGTTTCTTAACGAATAACAGCATTACAAGAATTCATGATGAAAATATAAAAATAATTTTCAGGAGGATTACGAGATGACTTCTCTTACGAAGAGATCTGGGCACACAACAATTTGGTGCGATGGCTAGGAAACGTTGATGTAAGCTATAACTACACAACTGTCTGATTGTCAATACTGAGTTTTTTAGCCACGCACTTTAATCGGTTTTCGCAAAAATTACGTATTTTTATAGAAGGTGGAAGTTAGGTTTATTGTTTTCTTGTCACGCAATCATCGTGTGTGCGTTTACGGGACTTTAAAAGTTTTTTATCAATAAAGTAAGTGGCATTCGCATTTAAGGGTTACTCTGGCATACACTATCACATTATTTCTTCTGCTTACATGAGTAAAATATCAAAAGGGTGGCTCAGTTGAGGTTGATTAACCTAAATTGAGCATTGTTACAAGCTTAAATCACGCATAGAGGAAAATTTATAGAAGATGAGCAAGCTGGTCCTCCTATGCATTCGGAGGTGAGAGTTATTTTAGCACATCTCTTGGACACAAGAGAATCTTCTCTGCTTACCACGTGTTTTATGATAAGCTCTCGTTTTTTTTTTTTTTTTTTTGACAAATTATTTCTTGATAAAACGATCGTTCAGTAACCACCGCAGCTGGACCACAACAGTCTGAATATGACTATGGGGGACAAAAAATTAAAGGTTGAAACCACCTTTGACCATACTGCTTAAGTTCATTTGCCAAATGGCTGTCGTTCAAATCTTATCTTTTCATGGTTGTTGATTTAGCTGATACATCCAATTTTAAAAAATATGGACCTTTATCATACAACTCAAACATACAACTTTAGTCATGCTTTGTGAGAAATAATCTTACTAATTTCCCCATGTACAGTGTCAGCAAAGAGAATTATACGCACACTTAAGAACTCCTAACCAATGCTTTCGACCACACGTGTATCCTTATAGACGTACATGTCAAAGCTATTCTAGACACGAGGGTTTGGGCACCGGCTTTTCATAATTGTCTCAGTAAACTTATTCATGAAATACGACATCACATCTATCCTCTTTTTATCCTAAAAGTCACGCTCAACATAAATTTGGTAATCAAAGTTATAGTGCACGCGTTATCTGTAAACATTAGGACGAAATGGATGAACACGTTAAGGCTACACAAGGTTAAACAAGTTAACAATATTGAAAAACTTACTCTGTACGTAGATGGCTTTTAAATTTCATACTATTTGTTTATGAATTCAATGGGACCAATTGACTTTACATAGTTAATTATAAAATTTTTGTTCATACAAACATGAGTGTTTCTTACATCTACAGTAAAAAGATGATTATAAAAATGCTTTATGATAAAAAACTATGGTTTTATTATTGTTTTTATTTGACAATTTTAAAGAAAAATATGTCACATGCCCACTGCAAATTATACACAGACAAAAGTAGCACAAGCGACATGTATCTACATAAACTTTAAAATGAAATGCATAATCAAGCTTTTTAACTTAACAATATTATTAACATCAAGAGGACTCTTATCCACAAACAAAAGAAGAACAAATAGTATGTATCTACATAAATCTAAAAATAAAAGGCATAATCAAGCTTTTAAACTAAACGATATAATCATTAGCAACAGGACTTTTATCCATAAGAGCAATAAAGTTTCGAACCATTCTCAATCTTGTAATGAAAGTAAAAAATGATAAATTGCTATGATAAATGTCCTTAAAAACCAGTAACTGGCACCTCAGATTAACGTGAACAACTTTCAAAATAAAATAGTTAGTCAGATAAGAGTAGTCCAATTAACGATGTGCCATTTTAAAAATCAGGTAACAATCGTTAAAGTCTTGACCTGATTTTACAAAGCCCTTTTCTAAAAAAAAAAAACATAAGTGTATCCTGATTACAATATGTCAACGGCCTTCTAATTTTAAGTGACATACGTTTTGAATAACCATGATTTTCTCTGTCAAGAATCTTAGTGCTATTCAAAATATGGAGGATTCAACATTTCTGATAAGGTAACCAAGTAGTCTATACGCTCTTGATGTAACCTGGACCAAGTGATCCCCTAAGTTAAGCCTATGGTTCAGAGTAACACCGATATAATTTATAGATTCAACTATGTTAAATAATTTATTTTAAAAAAAAAAATGGAAAACAAATGGAGCATCACCTCTGAAAAATCAGATAAAATGACAATTATTGATATTTAGTAGCAGGTGATTAGTAAGGGTCCGATTCTAAAATAAGCTCAAGTTTGACGATAGTTTAAGAACATTAAAAAAAGATTTGATCTTAATATAAATTTTAATCTTATCTGCCTATACCAAAAAGCTGGTACAACTCAGAAGTTGGTAAGGACCATTTATAGATTGAGTAAACAAAGTAGGTCCAATATGTGAGCCCTGCGGAACTCCAGGCAAAACTTTGATCGGCTTACGAACAGTTTTACTAAAGAGTATATATTGAATGTGATCAGTTAAATAAAAAGTAATCCAAGCATGTAGTCTACCCCTAATACTAATATTCCAAAGTTAATTGAAAAACATATTGTAATTAACACAATTACAAGTGTTTGAAAAATATGTCTAGACAACATCAGTTTCATACGAATCATCAAATAATCAATAGACAAAATTTGTTAAAGTCAAGAAGTTAGTAGCTGTTAATCTAGCTCTAACAAAGCCATATTGCTGCTCAGTAATCTCAGAATAAAAAAAAAACTGAGATCTCACCCGCAACTATCATGTCAAATTATACATAATATATATACATACATAATATATATATTTATACTTCAACGCAAACATTTCACTGTATGAACTTAATAATTACATACGTAACAAAAAAGTATTAAATAGACAGTAAATATGCAGGATGTTTTAATTACTTTTCGAAGACTCAAGAGTGCTTACACTACATGGAACTCTTAGTTTTGTTTTCATTATGAGAGTTGACGTGTACAAAACAAGCTGTATGATTTCGCTCTTGGCAAAGCACGTCCTTGAATAATTGCTGACTTATTATTACATTAATATCTATTTGTGCAGTCTTAAGTAAAAAAGTTTTTATTGTTTGGTGTGCAATCATTGTAATAAAATAAAATTGTTTATGCCTATTTGTTATAGCTCAAAAATGACTCTTAATAGAGAGTTGAAACATTTCTCATTAAATAAAATCAAATTGGACAGTTTACCGTTAGATTTATTAACTCATTTTGTCGCGTCAAGAATCTTTTGGTCCGTAGTGATCACTAAAACAGGCCCATAGTAGGTAACATTACTTTTATTCCCACATTTGTGAATATATTAAAGAAATAACATTTCCCAGCAATTAGAAAGATCCGAGTGCAAGTAGAACGATTAAAAAATCAAACCCGCGATTCACGAGTATATTTATTTTATCGTCATAGTGATACTATTAGCATTAATGACTTTAAACTGTTCGTTCAATTTATCCTGTTCTATTCTCTGTCAGTTTGTCAAATCTGCTTTCATGTAGTATGGCCTAAGTATAGGTACTTTTACCATCTAATGACTTCCATAGCATAAGATTGAATGGAAAAAATGATTCGTTATGGTCTCAACCCCACTGGATTATTAATTATTAAAACTAAATTTTCAATACGTCTAACTCACAATATACTGGAATAATAATTGCATTCCTTTCTTGTAAGCAAAGCAGCATTCTTCTTAGCACTTAATACTGCAGGAACAAAGTCAAGACCAGCTATCGGCAGATTAGACAAAAACACATTACAGAATTTAACAATGTTGTTAGTTAACACTCAGCTGAGATGCTACTCACAGTAAGATTTGGTCAAGAGCTATCATGATTAAAACCTGAAGATGAAATGAAATGGAAGTTATCGTTAAAGACTGGCAATGCATTACTTATATCTAATTTATCATAGTCATAAGATAATAGTTTGTTCTTGATCAGGATAATCTCCTAATACACATACTTGGAGGCAACTGCCATGACATGATCACTTTACTAAGCCATAGCTTTATTGATATCAATAGACTGTTGCATCATATTTTTCCAATATATTTAACAATGAAAAACATTTCTGAAAAAATTTTTTCTAAAAAAAAAACGCGGAGCTTTTAAATTTTTAAAAGGTTTTTTGGCTATGTAGAAAATTTCTCCAAAAATCAAGTTTTACAGATACAACTTCTGGTTTGACAGCACTTTTGAACCTTAACATAAGCTTTTAAATAAGCTAATACATAGTAGGATTCCTCAGAAAAAGCTGTCTCAGCTGTCTCAAACTGAAGGACATGTTTTTTTTTTTTTTTAATTGTAGCCTCTCACTCAATGCTCCTAACTTTGTAAACTTTTAAAGTTAACGAAATTTGCTAAAAACACATCTTTTTTGTCTTTTCAAGACTAACTAAGTTATGGATGTTAAGAGATGTCAATTTTCCAAAAAATCACATTTTTTACGATTTTTAAACCTTAATCTATATTTTTTTTTTACTTTCTCAAAATAAACAAACACGTTATTTAAGTGCGAAAGAGTAAGGACTTATACGTGTGGTAACGTGGTATTGACACTTCCTTTAACTTTTATCGCCCTAAGAAATGAGTTTCTTTGATTTAGAAAAATGTTATCTTCTTCTTAACGAAAGAGCTCATAACACTTAAAACTCATATTGAGGAACAACAGTTAAGAGTTTATGAAGAAATATGTATAGTGTACCTCTATTTTTGCAATACGTCAACAATAAACAAATTTAACAAAACAGTTTTGCACTTACTAAAATTATATATCGTTCTTTTAACTTGATTTTCTAGGAGCTCAATACCATGCCTACGATGTCTATTCTTTGTTGGTAACGATGTGAGTCAAAAAGCAGCACAAATCATTATTTCAGAAGTCATCAAACCTCAGCTTATTGAGCCAAATTGCAAAAAAGTTCTGGAAATCTTTATAGGTATTAATATTTAAAAAAAAAGATTTTTGATATCGTCCACAGCTTTAAAACGTAGAATTTCTGCTTGTTTGATTTTGCAAATATTTTTTCTTAGTAATCTTATATTCTTTGATAAAATTAAAAAATTTTTGTAACCCTCAATTATTAAATTTTTTTTTAATAAAAACAATTAAAAAATTTGTTTGGAAGTTTACTTAGTCCACTACATAAAATTATGAAAATGTAATATTTAAAAAAAAAACAATTAATTAATAAAAAAATAATTAAGGTTTGGAACAAGTACTTCCTGACTTTAGTGCAACTTTACATATCCTAATACGTTAAGAAGATAAATTTATTATAAATTTTTCTCCATAATTGCCTTTAGTTAAGTAATAAATAAATTATTTTTTAATGCTGTAAAACGCAGAAAATTGCTCGGAATCACCAGGTATGTAACGAGCATTATGGTCAGTCTGAAGCAGTGCATAAATTTTTTTCGTACAGAAAAAAATGTAACACCAATAGCACGGTGTACATAAGTCATTTCCGTAGTTTTAAGAATAAAATGTAAGTGTTAATTTTTTTATTGAGAAAACAATATGTTCAGCCTAAAACTTTTTTTTAATTTCATTAGATTATTTAAGTGAAACAGGTTTGTTTCTATAATCACGGTAAACTTTTTCGTTTTCAAGGAATAGCTACTTTAACAATTATCACTAACATATTACTTTGCTATTATTACCATGTACAAAATAACGAAAAAGAATTGGTTTTAACTCTTGAAACATCTGTTCTTTGTGTTGTGTTGTCTTTTTCTTTATTCAATATCCACATTCCACGTCAACAATCAGTACAAATGGTGTAATGTATTCAAGGAATGAGCCAGCAGGACTTGAAAAACATATGCACATTTTAATGTGATTTACTAATTGTAAGTAATTGTAAAAAAAGTTCTTTTTTAATTTTTATTCATGGAA
Organism: Copidosoma floridanum; assembly: GCF_036245765.1. Lineage (NCBI taxonomy): Eukaryota > Metazoa > Arthropoda > Insecta > Hymenoptera > Encyrtidae > Copidosoma > Copidosoma floridanum. The sequence goes on along the minus strand of NW_028321904.1, from coordinate 6,001,377 downwards.
AGAGATCACCTTGAAAAATTGAAACGTTTCGGATATTTGAAGGTCTGGTGAATCAATAGAAAGCCAGTAAATACGCTTAAATCATATTTTAATTTTTCTATTTGTTTAAAAAATTTTTACTTGCAGTTTACTATTTAAAAAAATAAAATATACACAATTACAATTTAATGTTATTGCTTAAGCCGTCGTAAACATAAAATGTTGATTAAAAAAAGACAAAAAATAGTTGAGTCAAATTCAACAATTTTAGATTTATGGTAACGATAAATAATTAACAAAGGAAATAAAAAAAAATTAAACCAAGGATAAAATTGTATATTATGGAGCTGTAAACGATCTAAGAAATTTTTTTTCTAGTATTTATATATAATAATTCACTTGTCCTTTTTTAAGCTTTAATAACCATAACCTCAAATACTACAAAATGAGAAAGTTGAATTTTCGCCAGCTTTTTGGAATTCACTTCAATGTCGATTGGTTTAAGTACTTATTAAATAATATTCCATGCTGGCTCTAAACATAAGATCTTGTAACTTACTTCTCACCTAACTTTAAACGTAGAAATGGAGGAACGAGCACTTACTTTATGACAGCAGATTTTTAGTACTTCTTAAGAAATCTATTTGGCAGCCGATAAGAGGGGTTATCTAAATCTAATATCTTACCAACCGATAATAACATGGAATAGAATTTTCTTAAAATCTAATTAAAAAACCGAGATACATTCTTATGAAGTGCTGGTTTAGTTCTAGTTCTAAATTTTTTTGAAGCTTCTGCTTGCATAAAAGAAGACCTAAACACAATACTATGCATAGAAAATATAAGTATTACAATTATTTATAGTAAGGATAAAAATGTCTTTTTTGGAGATAAAATAAACTATTTAGAGCTGCTTACAACTTTTTGTACCCTTACAAAAAAAAGTTAAATTATAAACATATAACAATGCTTTAAGTTTGATAAAAATGTACACTCTGCTTTTTGTTTCTTAACAACATTATAGTAAAAAAAAAAGAGTTTGTTTCTTGTTTTTTCGTGATATAGCTTCTTTACTGCATATACTAGTACATATTACTAATAGAAAGTTTAGTAGAAAGTTAATTAGCTTTATAAAAAATTCATACATAGCAACATTTTATATGTCATTCTTAACTTGCAAATATTGTTCAAAGTTTAAACAGCGCTTTTTTCTCAATATTCATTAACTCAAAAATAGAATTGTCTACAGAGTTAAATTGTTAAAATTATATTACTATTATTAATTTAAACAAGTGTACTTAATTCTAAGTCCGTTACTTTTGAACTATTTTATTTATCATTGGCGATCTATTTTTTTTCAATAAATTGCATTTCGCATGAAAGTTTTTGTAATTATTTAATTTAGATTTGATTGGTCTAAAAGATTTAAAAAACTTTTAAATCACAACAGTCCGCTGAAACAAAAATGAATAATTGCCTACAACGCTTCTGATAACAGTTTGTTTAACAATTAAAATTTGTTATACAAGTACTACACTCTACAAGTTTTTTATTTTATTAAATATAGTTTCTGCTTATTCACAACAGTAAAGCTGTATTTTTTACAAACGAAAAAAAAATATTGTCGTAGCATGCTAAGAAATTTTCTAACTTTTTTTTTAGAAAAATTAGTGCGCACTTATTTATTAACCGATTAAGGTGTAACTTCAACATGCTACAGCTAACATTTTAAAAGTTCAATAAAAATATATATAGCTGTGTTTGATAGCCATAATTATCATTCAAATAGAGTTTATTTCAACTATTATAACCTAGTGCACTAGAACTGATAACAGTGCCGTAGTTAGAGGTGTAGTGACTTTAAAATTAATTATATTGAAGCAATCATAAAAATATTTCTTTTTATCCTAAGATATGTTTTTGTATACTATGTGAGGTAGCTTGACAGAATCAAACGGATTATAATAATTATTTTTTAATACATTATTGTTTTATGTATATATATATATATATATATATATATATATACATATATATATATATATATATATATATATATATATATATATATATATATAAATTATAACAAAATATATATCTCAAACAAAACCATGAAAACCAAAAAATTTATTTTAATACAAACAGTAAATAAGTAAAAACCTATAGTAGCATTTACCCACATAGATAAAGTTTTTTTCATAAAATTTCATGAGAATACTTAGGTTCCTTATCTAAGTAAATCAGTCAGAATACTTTTTCACAATTTCTAGTTGAACAGCATTCCCTTTCATCTCATCAAAGTCTATTGCACTACGAAAATCACTTTTGTATATTATTAGGTACAACCTTAGACTGACAAAATATTGGGTCAATACCCAGCTTTCTTTTCTTGAACTCTAAGATAAAAGTTGTCATCAGTTTTCATGCCGAAGTTACACTTTTGACAAATTTTACAATACGACCTCTATATAAAACTGCTACAGATTCTGCTGGAGATGCTTGTTCTAGTTTTAAATTACTTTTAGAAGTGCATTTCTTAAAAAAATTGTTATAAAACTTACCTAAACTCATCTTAAATTTATTTTACTCTATATAGCCATTGCAGCAAAAACTATTTCAATGGGAACTATGCTTTTTTACTAATTAAGAGCATCTGAGAAAGTCAATAGTACTTTTTATACCGTATTCGAATTAAAAATTTTGATTTTTTGATAAAATAATCATGAAAGTAAGTTGTTAATTTGTATTTTGTGGCTGCTACCGTCTCGCCCCCTCAGCCGCTTGTACGGAGACCCGGCATGCTGCTGCGGCTGCTCATCAACGGTCAAAAAGGGAGAGTAGAAGAAAAACGCTGAGTCAGGCCAGCACAGCTGCCATCACATCTTTTTGACTCGACAGCAACGTCCTCGTGTATAACTTTTACGTTGTAAGCTCTGCTGAACTTAGCAGCCACGCATCAGCGTCGTGTACCGATCATTTATTCTGTCAATAAATAAAAGTAAAACAAACATACGTAATGGATCGTCAAGCTACCCTAAAAGGTAAGGTAGAAATCGAAATATTTATGGTTTCTTAATTCAAATTAATTGTTGAATCATTCGTTCCGTTGCTGCTTACTTGCGGAGCTCTGCCTTCTAAGTAGCTCAATGCTCCTAATTTGTTTTGTCTTTATAGTATTTAAGAGAAGTTAACAATACCAATATTAACCTATGACTTTTTATCTGCAACAAATTGAAACTACAGCTTAATCAGTTGATAAACAAGTACACAAAAATTAAAACAAAAAACAATATCTCTGCTTCTAAGCACACTACGCAAAATTTTTCTGAAAATTTATTGGAAAACCACAGTTTTTATTAATGCGTAAGAAGATGATTTGTTTTAGAAAATAAAAAATTTATCTAGACTTATTCGTGCTTAGAAATCTGTAATAGACAAATAGTGATAGAATCAGTTGTAATTAATATTTATTAAGTATTTTAACAAAATGCTGTAGTTTAATAATTTTTGTAATTTTAAAGACTTGTAGAGTATAAATTGAGTGGCTATAAAGACTCTTACGCATGATGCAATTGCGTTTCTAAGAAAGCGTTTATTGTTAATGTTAATGATAGTAACTGTCTTTAAACATTTTTATCTAGCATTATATTTTATTTTCGTGTCATAAAGGTGGCTTGGGTGATTCTTATCGGCTTGATCGAAGCCTCCTAAATTTTGCAAATTTGTTAATAAAGTACGCCAAATTTATTTGCGATAAGAAAATAATACGGCCAACGACGTTATTTTATTGCGAATCGCCACCGCCTCCGGGCTCAAAGTACTTTTCTGCCCTAGAGCCCAAAGTGATTTCCCAGGCCCAAAGTGTGCCCACGGGCACAAAGTGCTATTTTGTGAAAAACATTATACGTGACTCGGGCACCAACATACAACAATCGCACCCGTCGTGTGCTCATGTTTGTACTTTATGCCCTAGTGACGTAATGTACCGTTCGCCCGTCTTATACAGTTTTGAAAAATTATTAACAGGATTTTTTTTTTTATTTAACCTTTACAAGATATAGCCCCTTAGAAATTCTCTATTTTTAATAGCTGTAGATATACTTCTTGCGTATATGAGGTCATAATCATATATGCGAAAAACAATCGTTTCAATTTCTTACTATAACTGGAGTACAAATAAATTTTTTTTTATAGCTTTTAGAAACACCTGGTTCTTGCATTATCAAGACAAAATTAAATTTTGATTAAATTTTATGTAACTGTTTATACCTTATTTGAAGTTAGATGTGTGTTTGACACTTTTTTTCAAACCACGGTATCTTTGAAAGCTTGAAATCGTTTTTCATGTTTTTTTTTTTTTTTTTTTCTCGTACTTAGTTGTAGAACTATTTTAACGTGTTCTGTATACTTCACAACGTCACCTATAAAGTGTTTTCTGTAACATCCAACATACTATTATTTTTAGGTACTATATCGTTTTAATATTCATTCTTAAGAAAGAAGAAGAAGTAAGTGCCGATTATTTTTCAAAAGTATACACGACGGACCATAGAGAACTTTTCGTGCAAAAAACCTAATTGCTAAGGATTGTGACGAAGATACAACTTATATGCAGTAGAATATAGTAATAACACTAATCCTAGATAAAACTTACTTGTTAAGAATTTTTTAGTGTTAAAAAACAGTCAATTAATTCAAGATCATACAAAGATTATCCATGAGTACGCAGTTTGTAAGATTTCCAGGTTGGGATAACTCAGGGAAGAATTGTAAATAAAGAATAAATTCATCATTGTTGTAGTTAAAATAACCGTTGAACCGCCGAAAAACGATCTAAAATAATGGTTTCTTAGAATATACATTCTATTACTTCAATAAAAAAATCTGACAAAAATTTAAAATAATTGCTCACTTTTCCCTTCTACAAAATGAAAAAACGTCTCACGCAACTTAAGCAGAAATCTCATTTATCATGTTTTCAAGTTTAGATGTATATTTTACTAATAAGAGAATGTTTTATTCAAGTTAAACAAAGTATACTAAAAAGTAATTTTCCAAGTCATACTTATGAATACTTCATAATATCTAATAAATTCAAAAGTCAAAAATTTCTTCCCATGTAGCTATTGGAACTGGCAGAGTATCTGCATCTAACTGCTCAGGAAAAGAAACTTTATTTTTAATATCTTTCGTTTTTGATATACTTTTCCAAAACATCATAAACCAAGAAGATCTAAATTCTCACAATTATCTCTGTTAACAATTATGACTTAGAAAAATTTCCACAAGGCTAGAACTCATACAGCATCCAAACATCTAAGTAACTGGTAAAGCTCGTAGATTTCATCTACGAACAAATAATTTGTTATACCGTATTTGTTTGCCAAATGTCCTTATTTTCTCTGACATACAGTATACTTCTCTGTTGAATCGTTGACTCAGCGTTGTGGAACTGTCTCAAATAAGTTTTGTTTTCATAACTATGCTGTGGCACGGAAAATTACGTCAAGGCCCGAAAAAGTACGAGGAGAAGGCGTGGGTCTGTTACTGACCGCTGCGTTGATGAGTGATTAGTTGTTCATCACAGTGGATTCGGCGATCACGAGTATGTAGGTATGGGATGGGAATAGGGAGATGGGAGCCAAGGTGTACTGGGAAGTCAAGGAACGAGGAAGGACAGTTTTTGAATTTCGGGTGGTAAGAGCAGAATCCAAGGGAGAAAATAAGGTAGGCAGATTCCCTCATGCCTTGAAAGAGCGTGAGTCAAAAGACTTTTTAGCATTGCGTTGTAAAGCCATTGATTGCTTAATTAATTAATCGAAGGGTGACCCTAATTCAGCTCGACAAAGAACTTGGGGACTTTTGCCTGTAGTAACTCTCTGGGTATCGCTCGCATTTCCGTCGCGCTATTTTATGTTCGATTTATAAGTGCTTTGGCTCCTACTGCTCCTCTCGGTCTTTTGCTTATTTTTCGCCGGCCTTCCGCATCTGTGGTGACTATAGGTTTTAAATTGAAATTTTTAAGTTTTGAGTGTTTTAACTTTTTAACATTACTTTTAAAAAATCATTGAGGATTTGCTCTGTTAACGAGCATTTTGAGATATACTTTTTTGGCCTGCCGGTCTCCCAAAAATTATTGCGTTAGGACATAGATCTTATGCGCGTTATATTTATATAATTTAATTAATTATGAAATAGTGTTGTGAGAATTTCACTGTGATCATGGCGTTGATTTGTAATGTATAATCCAATTCAGTTTCACGGGAAGAATAAAAAATAGTCGTAAGCCATAGAAAATTTTCTGTTACATAAATAAACAAAGTTATAAACTAGTTAACTGCGGAAAACAATTGATTAACAAGTGGATCATCGCGGGTGATTTACTTTCTTAGTTTTCGTTACGATTTTGGATTAATCGTGAGGGTTTGGATAGTAGTGAAGGTAAATTTACATAAAAAAGACAAGTAGAGCTTAATCTGTCACTTGATAAGTGTCTAATAATAGCGCGTTATTATTTACATCCGTTATAACCGCCCAAGCCTTGCAGATAGCGACGTTTGTTATGATCAAGGTGAGTTGAGGGAGCGCGATCTTATTTTTATTGTTTGCTAGTACCTGCTTCGATTATAGTTGAACGTTCGTCTGAATACGATTTGGGATGTCTATATGAGAGATTTCAGCGAGCTTACATAAGAAAAATAAAATTACATACATAAAGAAAGAGAAAATTTTAATTTATAAAAAAGAAAAAAAAGCGTGCGCTCCATTGAAATTGACTCTAATTTTGTAAAAATATTTAAATAAATAATTAAGTACAATGACGTTGGTTCGTTTTTGACATCGAGTTGTGGCTTTTTCCTAAAATCTACCCCCATCCTTCGTGACCATAATTGAGAGCCTTAAATCAATAATACAAAACTTTACAGTTGTAGAGTCAGGCTTGAATGGAGTAAAATTGTGTGTCATAGGCCAAGCTGGCGTTGATCTACTATCTGAATTTGTATTTTATTTGATACAGTTGTAAATAATCTTACTCGTCTCTTTATCTCACGTTTTTGTAGAAGGTCTTTAACGTACGTTACCAATGTGGGATATTTAATTTATTCTTTAATGCTAAAACTTTATTTTTTTATATTAAAATTTTTTAGGACTAAAATATTTAAATTAAAGAAATAAATATTATCAACAGCTAGATTATGGATTATCTAATGTTTAAATTTATTAAGTAAAGTCACAAATATGGATTTTTTACAAATAATATAATTTACAAAGTCTTAAGTTTGCATTTTCAGTGTCTTAACAATTCTTAGCTTATCTTAAGGAGGTTCAGTCGTTTTTAAGGAAATTTATTCACTCACGGAAAAGAACAAATGTTGTACTTTAACATGCTTAATGTACGTATGAATTTTTTCAACATTTTTTATCGGCTGAATTTTTCAAAAGAAACTTTCCGAAATTGCATGATTTAACATTCCTCTTATGTGCAAGAGCGATTATTCAGCCTTTGTTGCACAACTTTCGATGCTAAAGATTTATTTATTATGAGAAAAAGATTAAATGGATAGCTTAACTTCTAAGAAAGACACTTGTATCAAAAAATATGCACCTAGTGGAATTTTTTATGAACATTATATAAATAAATAAAATTTTCTGTATAAAAAAGGATAGCTTTTATATCGCCATCAATCCGTACTCACCAGTTAGTGATATCTATCATTTCTGCGGTGTATCATATGAGGCGAAAATCAGAGATCGTTAATGAAATGGATACTTTGAATGTGTATATACATATATATATATATATATATATATATATATATATGTGATCATTAAATTACAAAATATTCACTATAAAGGGAGCAGAGTTAAACATAAGGTTAAACACTACGTTTAATGCCCTTTTGTCCATACACTTATTTGTTTGTTAGCAACACTGAATTTAAAAGAAACTTATCTGCCAGGAGTGGTGTTGATGATTCTTCGTCTCTTTTACGTCCAAAAGTTGATCTCCTTCGGGTCACTGGTGGTTTTGGTGGTGAGTATACACCCGACGTCCACGGGTACTCAAAACGTTTTAGACTTTGGTCGAGCGTCCCTGACCCGGTAATTTCAATTAGGCTTCTTGTTCTCCGAGTATTCTCACTTTCAATGTGCCTATTCGGATCCACACCGTTATTCCGTACCCTGTACTTATTTCCTTTACTTGTGGTCTACATTTTTGATCAACCGTCGTTATTACTTTGAGCGTCCCAAAAGAGAAAAGTGAGCGAGGGCCTTATCCTGCCCCCTTTTATACCTTCGGCTCAGCGCTTTTATTTGATACAAAGACACTCAAAACTTTGCTATGAATTTATTCCAATTGTCCACTATGCGTTATCGCTAGATAGTCGGGGATAGCGTGATCAACACATCATACGTTACAACGCTCCCCCGATTTTGTGACTTACGTCCTGGAACAAAATCTCTTCGTATCACCACTACTAGTTCGTTATAATTAACATTCACAGCTTCCCTTATTGATACCCTCACATTTATTATTTAAATTACCATTGTATCAACAATTTAAGCTTCGCTCTCATCAATTCGGCATCATATTACATTTACATACCTTTTTCTTCTGTACACTTATATACATATATTTAGAATGTATGCTTAAAATATTATCCATTATAATCATAACAAATCTAACTCTGCTCTCATGTTTCAGATACAGGTAACGTCATCCTACCAACTAATATGTTACAGTTTTTTTATTTATTTTTTTTATTTTTTTTTTTATACTTACTGATACTTAAATTAAACATTCTCCGGAGATGTATTATGGCGCAAGGTTTATTCATTACTATTCTACTCACACACTATCTATCGTACTCATGCATTAGGTTACAATTAAATTATATTATATACAAAAAATATTATGTACATAATTATTTAAACGATAACATAAAAACACTCGCAAACCGACAAACGATGGTTTTTGTTGAAAGCATAGAGGGTAAAGATCATATCTCTATTTGTCATACTTACTTATTTTTATGATACATTCTTGCATCTTTACATCATTGATCATTATAATATTTTCTTAGATTCACTACATTATATATTTCAATAACTTTAACATGTTTGGGGTCCATAAGCTCGTAAGCGTTCCGCCCTACTGCTTTATTTATTATATATGGTCCCTCATATGAGTGAAAGAACTTTTTGGTCACTTTATCAAGTGCGTTTGACAGATTGAAGATCCGCGGTTTTTAAACCGAAAGGGACACGAGTAAATTGGTACATCGTTGTGCCGAACAGAAAAGTAGTAAGAGGATGTGACTTTTCGTGCCATGGAATTTGCCAGTAACCCGAAGTCAAATCCATTTTTAAAAATATTTTGGCTTTGAAATATTTTTGCATTAAATCTACTATGAGGGGTGGGGATTCATGGTCGTCCTCTACAACCTTTGTTAACGCTCTGACATCTAGACATATGCGAATTGCGTCATCCGTTTTCCTCACTATTCTCAATGGGTTGCAATACGGACTTGATGCTCTCTCAATCACCCCCTGTTCCTACATTTGTTTTATACATTCCCCGACAGACTCGCACAATGCGAACGGAACCGGATACTTTTGGTTAATTTTGGGATTGGCAACTTTTAATTTTATTTTATAAGTACATTTCTTGGAACATGCTGGTTTTGGTAAAAATACATCCTTAAAATTATTAAGTAACTTAAAACATAAAATTCTTTCATCCTCGCACAACACTGCTATACCCTTCACGACCATGCGAAGCCAAGCAGAGAGATTATCACTATCCCCTATGCTATTACTAGTCAAGTCTGCTAATTAATTTATTTCCCCTATTTTATTATCAGTATTAATTTTTGAAATTTCTACATTGATATCATTTAAAAAATCACTATTATGTATAACTTTGTTTCCTAGTAAACCATCACTATTATGGTTTCTCTTTGTATTCATTTTCATCATTGAAAAGTCGTCGTCGTCACGAAATAACCCTAGCTGTTTACCTTCAACAAGTATATATGTATACCATCGTCATGCCGAGACAATAATAATCTCTCCACCCGGTCTCTGCCGAATAGGATATACGATGCAGGAACCCTACTATTTTTCAACTTAATTTGTTTTTGCCAATAATCTATCACAATTCCGTTTCCTGCGTTGCAGTCATTTCCAAATATAATATTGCTAGTCAAAAACTGAATAATTGAAAAAATATGTGAAATTTTAAAACTGCCTATCACTAAATCTATTACTACTTGTTTTTTTATAGGTGTTTTTCTCTTGCCTATTGCTGTTGAGACCGTCACATTTGAAACCAGCAAAGTTAACATTTTGTGTGTTCTTTCTAGTTTTTTAAAGAAGTCTTCTGATACTCTGCTTATTTGACTTCCCGTGTCCAATCTAGACCATACTTGAATGCCGTTAATTTTACATAGGATTTGCGGAGAGGCTGCTCTCTGATTATCATTCCTAGCCTTCTGCGGGCATTTATTCTCTTATATATCAGTTTGCATATCATTTACATAATCATCATGCCAACGCGTCAACATCCCGCTTTTCAACGCACCTGCTAATAGTTTAAATTACCGGCCTGCGTTCGTGTATGGCCATTAGAATTGGTGTTATTATTTTACATGGAAGGTGGGAAACGCGTATCGGGCATATTAAAGGTATACGCGTTCGGGTTTATGTTTGACTGTTGTAAAAAGATTTGTTTTGATTTCTATTATACAAATTATCTATTTGTCACCTATTCCTAGTATGAAAATTTCTAAAGTTACTTTCTTGTGAATAAACCCCGTGATTAGGGTCTAGTTGTCTTATTTGTTGAGTACTCTGATTATTTTCGCCATTATTATTAATTTTTACATATTAAGGTTTGTTCAAATTTTTGTTTTTTTCTAAATATACTAAATGTAAATTATTTAACGTTTGTTTTACTTTATCTGACTCATTTAAATTAATCGTGACCATAGCTGCACGAACGCTTTGAGGAAGCTGCTGTACGATGACATAGTTTTTTTCGTACTCAGTCATTTGTGGTCTTAAAAAGGAAGATTGTTTGACTTGTCTATAATATAATTCCTGCAGGTTGTGCGCCTGATCGACAAACTTCCTACGTAACCAGATATCTCTCAATCTCACTTGTACCGCTACAGGATGAAATTCGTTCGTAAAAGCATAGCGAAATACTTTAAAGTTGACAAATGGATTTTGTGATGTATACCAATGCTTTGCCTTACCGATTAAACCATTATTTATTATATTGATTTTATCGCTACCCATGATACTGCGAGCTGTACAAAACCTGTCAAACTCAGATAAAAATTCTAGTGGATTTTGCAAGCTTTTATTTTGGAATTCGGGTATTTTACGTATATTATTTAACACTTGTACGCTTCCTATTAACGCGCATAAATTTACTGCTTGAGCGTTATGATTTTGGTTACGATTACTTTGAACATTTACTTGCAATTCTGTTTTATCGTTTCGCAATCTTTCCACTTCCGGCAATAGTGGATTATTTATGTTATTCATATTATTTATTAGGGCAACTCTTGCTTGTTTAAATTGTGCCAGTTGTGTTGTTAAGTTTTGTTGCATGTTTTGTATTTCTCCACGCAGTCTTTGTATCTCTTGGCGTTCGGCTTCCAACCTTTGCCGTTCTCGCACGATTTCGTCTATGTTTTGGTGCATCGCCATTTTAATTTTTCGCGTTTTCTTATCTACTGAGTGACCTTCTTGTTTGATATTTTGAGTTATACTAGTATTCACTTGCCGTTTTCTCGACATTCTCTCCGATTCTCGCACCAATGCGAGTACGAATACTGGCTTCATAGGCTTAAATATTTGTAGCACAACAATTATAACATATAAATACATTGAACCTTTATTCGGGCACCATTGTCAAATTTTTTATCATTATATAAATAAGTAGAATTTACTGTATGAAGAAGGATAATTTTTATATCGCCATCAATCCGTACTCATCGGATAGTGATATCTATCATGTCTGCGGTGTATTATATGGGGCGAATATCAGAGATCGTTAACAAAATGGATACAGATATATACATATACATATATATACGTATATATATATAAAATAATCATTGAGTTACAAAATATTCGCCATAAAGGGAGCAGAGTTACACATAAGGTTAAACACTACACATAATGTCCTTTTGTCCATACACTTATTTGACTTCTAGCAACACTGAATTTAAAAGAAGCTTATCTGCCAGAAGTGGTGTTGATGATTCTTCGTTTCTTTCACGTCCGGAAATTAATCTCCTCCAGGTCACTGCTGGTTTCGGTGGTGAGTATACAACTGACGTCCACGGGTACTCAAAACGGTTCAGACCTCGGTCGAGCGTCCCCGACCGGGTAATTTCAATTAGGCTTCTCGTCCTCCGGGTAGTCTCACCGTCGACGTGCCTATTCGGATCCGCACCGTTATTCCGTACCTTGTACTCATTTCCTTTACTTGTGATCTACATTTTCGATCGACCGTCGTTCAATTTTATTACTTTGCGCATCCCGAAAGAGAAAAGTGAGAAAAGTGAGCGAGGGCCTTATCCTGCCCCCTTTCATACCTTCGCTATTATTTGATACGGAGACACTCGAAACTTCGCTATCAATTTATTCCATTTGTTCACTATCCATTATCACTAGAAAGTCGGGGATAGCGTGATTAACACATCATACGTTACAAACTTATCTGGCATTTGCAAGAAATATCCGTGCAAACGTAAACAACGTCGCGAGCAGGTCTTATGCTAAGTGCATGGGAAAGAACCGAGCATCGTCGGCTGTCAGCTGGTCTTTTCACACAGAGCGAGACATTTTGGCAAAATTGCTCTTAACATTTGTTAAACTATAAATTATGATCTCAAACTTGGTTCAGCCTTTCTTAAGACTTCAAACTATAATGCTGCGCAAAAAAAAGTTTGTTATTCGAAAATTCATAACACACTTATGTTAATGAAAGTTAAGTCTCCTCTAACTTTTTTTAGGTTATTTTTTATCATGCAAACAATATATTTTCAAGCTTATTTACTCAAACTATTGGAAGCAAGCTGCTTTAAGACATGTATCGTAATTTCTTCAAAACATTTAATGGTTTAACTTTTGAGCACTAATGAGCTTAACACAGCTAAATTAACTGTGATGCAGTAGGTAGACGTTTTCATGCACGGTTAGTACAACTCACTTTTACACGGTTTCTTATTAGAACCCTCTGTACATACGCTCACCCTCTGGAAAAAACGACCGAACCTCCTTAAGTTAACTTTTTTCGATGAAGATTGGGGAGCTGATGCTTGCGCACATGCAGTTGCAAGATCTTACAATGTTGACTTCAACGGTGATTCTAATCCTTTATGAGGGTACTCGTGGCGATGATGGTAATAAGGCTCCTACTTTTTACGTTGGATGCAAAGTTGACAGTTCTTTCTTTCTCGTTCATCTTTAATTAATTTTTCATGCAAGTCTACTGCTGCCTGGTTTGCTTGAGCTTTTCTTACGCAGATTAGTCACTAAACTAAGTCTTACGTTTGTTTGAAATGCACGCTTTTAATATGCAGTTTACTTACTGAATTAAGTCTTACATTCGCTTGAAATATGTAACAAAAGTTTTTCTCTAACCTTTATAGTTCCTTCAGTGTACTTGATAAAAAAAAAAAAAGGCAAATATTTGTATGTGCGAGGAGTAGTTATTTTTTTGCACTTAAGGAACACGCGTCATTATGAGAATTGGAGCGACCAATTAGAGCTAATCTTAACAACTCTCTATTAACTCTAGCATCGACACAAACTTTGATTTACATTAAGTACAAGTTGCTGTCGAAATTGTGTATGATGTTTCTTGTGGGCATATGTAGTAAAGAATGTTAAAGTTGTTCATTATTCACATTCTTGGATGTACCACTTCAAATTGATATTGTAAGATCAGCGTTTTATGAGATTGTTACAGGGTTGCATGCGTATTTTGAGTTTTGCGACCATAGCTTGTTTCAAAAAAAGTAAGTTTTATGTCACGCAGTTGCAGAAGCAGGTGTACAGTGTGATGTTCGGAGATCGCTGAGCTTTCGCTTTTTATAACTTCAAAACAAGACTCTGTGTTTAGAAGTAATAAATATGAAGTACGTGACATGGAATGTCACACGCCTACCCTTAGCTGATTGCCATCCTTAGGATTTAAAAGAGCGAGAACAGTTAAACTCATGTCAAGAACTAAATTTTTTTTTTGTAAAGTAACATTAATAAAACAAATTAAATTAGTAAATAGGACATACAAACTTCGTTTGAACATAAATCAATACAATTTATAATGTTATGAAATCTTATTTCTTGAGGTTTTGTTGTTGCAAATCTAACGTGCTAAATTCATTAAAAATGGCGTTGTGCTACAATAGAAAGTGTAAAATGGCTTGCAAGTCGGAAGTAGCAACTCAATGGTCACGATTTTGACCTAACATGGTAAAAATGACGTTTGCACTTAACGTTATCGTGACTTTGGTAGTAAAATAATTCGAAGTTCTTGGTTAGCTTTTTTCCATTTTCTTTCTAAAGGCATTACATGCTATGGTAGATGCGTCTATACTGTAGCAAGAGTAGATGCTATGGTTGGTATACATCTGTTATCTGAAGCAAACTGGTAACGGATTGGTTACTAAGCATGTTGATTGTCTGAAATGTAAAGTTATTAGAGGATAGCTGTTTACTTTACTTCTCAATTGCAGCTTTCATCGGTACTATTATGCAGTAGGTGTTGTTGTTTGGAGTTTCGCGAAAAATTCTAATGGCATTAATGTTTTAAATAATATTACTGCGGGATTCGTTATGCTTCATCGAAATAAAGTGAAAGAAGATACTGCAGTACTGCAATCATGCTTTGATTATACCGTTGGGATTTCTGCATGAAATTGTGATTTAACACTCAAAGAGTTACTGTCCATGTTGTTATACAAGTTGGAAGAAGTGCTTTTTACAGAAAATTATACATTGCTGACACTTTAGATCTCCGTCACAATTTTTCTCTGCCCTAGTGTCAAACTAAAATTTGTTGAAAATAATTGTCTGGAAATACATCTTTAAAACGTAAGATCTTCTGTTAATGGTCTTGCACGTCTAAAAGACTTGATGTATGTTTACATGTTGCATGCAATATAAAAATAAGAATACAATTTCTGTGAGCTCTATATATATGATTATTAAAAACATTTTTCTTAATTTCATCTGATTATGTACATGAGTTTTTTATAAATATTAATTAAATATTTATAAATTCATTAGTAATTTTGTTTTTTTTTTAAATCACCAGGGCCAAATACTTACCACCTATGTGCGGGAATATATTGCTACACCCATTTCCAACCATTTTTACTGATATCATACCTGGATCCATGGGTACAGTGTGAGTATCTCTGATAGAACACCTTGCCAGTTAAGCTGACACTCTCCGCACCAATGGTGCAGCGGGTCCAATCGCCACTGTGTAGCCTTTTCCTGGAGAAGACTTCATATTCTAGGACGTCCATTTCTCACTGGTTAAGCCAGCGCTCTCTACTAAAGCATCAGATCTAGGCTAATTAACATTCCCGGAGAAGCCCCATGGTTTAGGGACCACTCCTCGCCAGTAAGGCCAGCGATACTTGCCCGACGCGACGCCTGGCATCGGATACGCTAATCCGTACCTGTAGCCCTAACACTGTTTTGCATTCACCCAGGCCTGAAAACCTGTGGGACAAGGAAAAAACCCTGGAATTACTCTGAAGAAAAATTCCACGGAAAAGTCCGCCCCGAAACAGCCAGGGTTACATAGACACTATTCTCGATGAAAACAGTTTTAAAAAAAATCTGCATTCATCGGGAATCGAACCCACGACCCTCAGAACCACGTTGTATCAGTAACAAGCACGCTTACTACTGAGCCAACGCTGCTCCTTATCTATTCGTAATCAATCTTGAGCGTTCCTCACATCAACTATTGTGGACAAAAATTTTAGTATCGGAAATCAAGTAAGTGATATTATTGCCTGATAAAATTTTTGGCAAAAATATTAGGCATTAATCTTATTATTAAATTAATTACTAAAATAGTCTTACAAAGTGAGCTTATGAATGGACATGTATTTTTCGAAAATGATATGCTGTATAATACAAACGTGAGTATGTTACACCGATAAAATTAACCTATTTATTAAATAAATTAAAAGAAAAAAAGTTACTTTTGTTAGTTACAGTAAAAGTGTACGTTTGGAGGGTCTTATTTGTAACAGCAGTTTACTTTTTTTAAATGTTTGAGAACTATTTTTCTATTTTTTTTTTTATGTGTTATATTGCAATGACGTGTATTTGTAATGGTTATTCTGAAAATTTCTCTGTTATATTCATGTCATTTTACTTTTAAAGGTTCTTTTTTTAACCGAACACTTACATCGACTTATAAATTTTGAGGTCTAGCATGTTCATTATAATTTTGTTTACTTTTGATGCTTTCATTTAATAAGCTTATTTTATTAGTTTTATCATGAATTTGTCTTAAATAATGGATTACATTAATATAATAATTATAATAAAATGACATTCAATTTTTGGTGGGATATGGCCTTGATCTACGTGCTTTTCTGCTGTAAACTAATTCAAATAGTGCTTATTCCGTAGCCGTCAACAGTGATGTAATGCAATCATATATAGCAAACGGTAATATTTCGTTTCAATCCTGTTTGGTTGTTACTTTTGTTTTATAAAAGTTGGCAGCCGTGGCATGGCAACGTTTAAACAAACCATTAGCTTAGGGAGAATAAGGTGTAGTGAGCTGAAGGTTGACACCAACAATTTTGGCTAACCTTGTTAGAACATTTTTTAGAAAACTTTTACCATTATCACTGAAAACTTTTTAAGGCACTTCATACAAGGCTATGAAGTATCTTACAAGAGCAACTGTGATTGAGTTTTCTTGGATGTCTGATATAGCTACTGGTACACAGTATTTTGAATGCTGTATATGCTTTGTATAGTTAATATATATTTATTTTCAGATGTCATTATTGCTTACAGATTGAGAGTATGTATTGCATTTTTTTCAGAATTTTAAATACCTTCTCTCATACCTTCTCAGAAATAGATTCTTATATTTTTTGACAAGTTTTGTTTATACCTCTATGCTAACCCAGTGGTGTGTTATTTAATTCATATTTTGGAATATAATTAAAGTTTAATAATAGCACCAGCACACAAAAACAAGAATAGACTGCACTTTTAAGCAGACCCACATATTTATGTATTTTGACAAGCTGAATCTGAATCCAAGGTCCGTTGGACCCGTACACCCTCAAAGTTTTGAGTAAATTGCAAAAAACTGCAGGAAATAGCCAAAAATCGTAAGAAGTCATATTTTTAGCTCTTAAAACATTTGAAAACATTTTTGTAAACATGTGTCGAGGTTCATTCTTATATATTTTGACATGCTGAATCACAATTTGACATCTGCTTGACCAGTACACCCTCAAAATTTCAATAAATTTGCTATCTGAGTATGAAAGAAAATTTAATGCAGATTTTGTCCAATTCTCATGCTTCATTTCTTACTGAGTTGAGATTACAGATTTATTTCTATCCAAAACTTTTAAAATTTCAAGGAAATCGTATAAACAGAAGGAAATTACGTTTGTGAGCGTTAAAAAACTCAAAAATGATTTTTTTAAATCTTTTCGAAATATGTTCTTCTTGTACTTAAAAAAATGAAGTGAAAAAAGGGCCAATATAAGAAGTAACGAGTGTCGAATATGCATGCCATAGATGTAAAATACAGCAAAATACAGCAAAGATCTACACATTTATATCATGTTTTTGTTTATATTGCTCTCACACTTTCTTCCTCTTGTAGCGAGCATCTTTCTCTTTGAACGACCTATGAAGCGGGTTTCTCTTTCTCTTATTCCCCTCTTGAGTTGTTTCTCTCTTCGATGTCCAACAGAAATCGGTCATCATGTTGATATCCCATCTTTCTTGATATCAATTTTCCATTTCACTTATATCTTGATGGAATCTTTCTCCTTACTTTTGAAAAAGATTTGAAAAAAACTTTTGAGAACGAAGTTTGTTATGTTGTATACTGGGGGAGCTGAAATTGCAAGAACGGCCGATTGTATGAAACGGAAATCGCTTCCCGGAAAACTTTTCCTCCCAAGTTACCCCCCTCACACTGTCGCCCTCACCATCAGTCTCCTGCACACTTTCCCTCACCCTATGTCTTCCAACCGTGCTGCACTAGCCTCCTTCAAACCTCCGCCCACCATTTTCCTTCACACTCCCAAGTTATTAATTTTTAAACTTATTTTGATTTTCTTTTCCCACAATAATTTTCAACTTTGGATTTTTCTCTTCTACAATTCTAAGAAAAAAAAAAACACTTTCCAGCAAAGAGATTTGAACCCTTGACCTTCTGCATAGAAGTCAAGTACCTTACCCACTCCACTATGAGCGCTGCCGGCTGAGAAATTTCGGTTTCTTGTACATATCGTGTGGTTTGTAACTTATTTTTTATTTTCATAAAACAAATATATCGGCATTCAACGATAATGCATTAAATTAATGACAAATTATTCATTAAATTGATAAATTATTTATTTGATTATTTATTAAAACGAAGATCTGTATGCAAGTGCTTGGGGGGCTGAAATTCTAAAAGCGACAGATTTTCATAAAACAAAAGTCACTTACTAGAAGTCTCTTCCTTCAAAAAAAAAATTTTTTTTCTAAATGATAAATTTAAAAAACAAAAAATTCAAGTAGCATAAACATGGTTTTGAAGATTACATCAAATGAGGCACGTTATTACGCATTAAATATTAGTATTTTATGCATTTGATGCATAAAATACCAACCGATTTTTTTAACCCTGATGCTTTTTTGGCATTAAAATAATTACTGTTATAAATAAATTATTAGATAAAAAAATATATTAATAAGATACACGTATACAATAGAGTTTAAAAACGTATCAATGATTTTTAAGGGCACTTATTACGAATATGACAAACAAATTATGTTACTATGTCACATAATTATTTAAATGTAGATACTTACTAAATTAATAATAAATATATTACGTAAGATCATTATATATATGTATATTTCGAGTAACGTGTTATTTTAATGGTTTTTTAGGGCGCTTATTATTAATTTGGTAAACAAATAATGGCAAAATGTCATGAAATAATTTCGTAAAAATAACGAAAAATTGTATTACAATTGCAAAAAAATAAATCAAAAAAGAAATGATTTAAAAAAAGTTTACGTACGGAATTTAAATTAAAACAATTGAAACGAAATGCAATTATAAAAAATTATAAATAATAATAAAAAAAGGTATGAAATCAAAATAGAAAGATTTATTTCAAAAAAAAAGAATCAATAAAAATAAAATAATAAAATAAAAAGAAAAATAATATGGAAAATAATTAAATAACAAAATCAAAAGGAAGACTTTAATCAGATAAGATATTAAAAAAATAAAATAAAATAAAAAAATTGAAAAAGAAATGAAATAAAAATACGAAAAATAAAATTCTAAAAAATGTAGAAAAAAGAGCGTTAAAAAAAATATTAAAGAAAAAACAATAATGAAATAAAATATGAGAAAAAAATCAAAATTAATTTAAAAAGGACATGAAAAAGTATAATAAAAAAAAAAAAAATGAAATAAAAAAAGGAATAAGAAAAAGAAGATTAAATAGATAAATAAATAATAAAAATGACAAAATTAAGTAAATTAAGAATTAAATAAAAAACAAATAATAGAAAAAAGAATAAAATAAAGAAAGTTAAAAATAAAGAATAAAATTATAAGAAATAAGCCCGGGAGTATAAATGAGTCATGAGACCCACGGTAAGAACGAAGTTCTTTAAATATAAGATGAGTTTGAAGACACACAGTTTCTCAGGTAACAAGGGGGTCGCCAGACCCATAGGAAGAATGAAGCTCTACAAAAGTAAGTACTGCATTCGTGTAGTTCTCTGAAACCAAAACTCGAAGGACAAATTTAAAAAAAAAAAAAATTTAGTTTAGTACTCACGATAGTTGAACTTCGTGAGTATGTCATGCATAAATACAGTAATTACGATAGTTGAACTTCGTGAGTATGTCGTGCATAAATACAGTACTCACGGAGTTTAACTATCGTAAGTACTGAACTAAATTTTTTTTTTTTTTTTAAACTCGTTTTTCAAGTAATTGTTTTAGTGAACTACATGAATGCAGTACTTACTTTTATAGAGCTTCGTTTTTCCTATGGGTCTGGTAACCTCCTTGTTACCTGAGAAACTGTGCGTCTTTATACTTATCTTATGTTTAAAGAACGTTATTCTTACCGTGAGTTAAATGACCCATTTATACCTCCTGGTTTGTTTTTAGAGTTTTTTGACGATCACAAACGCAATTTCCTTCTGTTTATACGATTTCTCCGGAATTTTGAAAGTTTTGGAGCTCAACGAATCTTCAACTTTAACTCAGTGAAGAATAAAACATAAGAATCAGAAAAAATCGGCATGAAATTTATTTTTATACTCAGCTAGAGCATGGAGTACCGATTTTTCACGATTTACTGTGACTTTCTGCTACTTTTTGCGGTTTTCTGCGGTATTTTGCAAATTTATTATAATTGTAAGGGTGTATGGGTCAAGCAGACATTGAATTCAGACTTAACACGTTACAATATATAAAAATAAAGCTTGATACATGCTTACTAAAATGTTTTTGTATGTTTAAAGAGCTCAAAATATGATTTCTAATGATTTTCGACTATTTTCTGCAGTTTTTTGCAATTTACTCGAAATTTTGAGGGTGTACAGATCACATAAACCTTGGATTTAGATTCAATGCATTAAAATACATATAAATCAACCTTGTTACATGTGTACGAATTTTTTTTCTTAATATTTGAAGAGCTGAAAATTTGATTTTTTACGATTTTTGGCTATTTTTTACAGTTTTTCGCAATTTACTCGGAATTTTGAGGGTGTACGGGTAAAACGGACCTTTTGTCTTGTAATATACAGGTTCAACATTGTCTTCTCCTACTGAAGATGCAGCCTTTGAGCGTCTTATATGTGATGTTAATTTTATTGAAAAGGTTTTTCTATAGAATTTTTAGAGTCTTCGGAATGGTCTCGTAAGACATAAATGAAGTTCTAAAATTCTAAGAATTAGTTCGTTTGACTCAAGATCGCAACTCCCTGTTGTTTCCATTGAATTCATAAGATCTGACGGTGTGTAATGATCCTAATGTAAAGAGGGATCAGCAAGATTTCTATTTTGCATATTATTAGTTAAAGGATATTCCTTATCATTAATTTAATCCTAACTGACTTTTAAAGCCTGTTTGTCTGCAAGCAGTAGATTACAGTTTTTAATTTTGTTTTATTTTAGCGATCACTTTATCTTTCAATATATTTGATAAATTAATGTATAACACTCATTCTACTTAGGTTGAAAGTGTAATTTCGATCATTTTATTTGTAGAAAGCTTGTCAAATGGTAGTTGCATGTAAGGGTTAAATATTTCTACTCAGACACGGGCCTTAGCAATAGCTTTTTGTTACTACTTATTTTATCTGTTACGGTTTGAATCGATAATCAATGTAGTTTAGTATTCAACTGGCTAGGAAGTAAAAATTCATCTCCATGGGGTACAGTGCGTGCTGGTTTTTTTTTTCTTTCGTTGTATCCAGAATTCCTGTATTGTCAGAGTCTGAAGTAGTTGTGGGTCTGTCAGTCGTAAACTTCGTTTTTCTTGAGCTTGGCACTTAGGTTACCTTGAAGCTTTTGACGGTCTGGTAAAATCTCCTTGTCATCTTTCCATTCCTGGTGGTACAGTGATATAATAAGAGGAGAAATTTTAAGGCCCTTGTTCTTTCCTCACGTTACCTGCCTTATTGTAGTAGTGACTTCAAACTTATTTGACTTCTAATTGTGTACATCACTGGCTCTATTAGCACATGCAATACTTTTTTTTTGTCGGGAAATTTTTTAAATGGGCTTTAAAGATAGCATGCGAATGTGTAATTTTTCATAATTACTAGACTGGCTGTCAGAGCTAAGGCTATTGCAGTGACTACTGCTTTCGTTACTGCTAGTTATTGAAGTTTTTGTAGCTCTTTCACGTCCCCCTTTCAATCTATGTAATATTTTACGGTATATATTATGTCACAATTGGTGCAATTATGCGATTAAGCATCAAAATTTAAATTGAAACCTTTGAGTATGTACTTATAGGTGTAGTTTCGACCGGTGAGTCTCGCTTTCAATTGATGTAATTGACTCTTGGGGTCTTTTATTAAGTCAGTCTTTGTTAAAAGCTCCACTAGATACGTTCGCAGATAAAATAAATGCTTCATTAAAAT
Source organism: Copidosoma floridanum (assembly GCF_036245765.1). NCBI lineage: Eukaryota > Metazoa > Arthropoda > Insecta > Hymenoptera > Encyrtidae > Copidosoma > Copidosoma floridanum. Next base: position 5,978,970 of record NW_028321904.1, on the reverse strand, counting down.
TGACACAAAAAATTACCAAGGCATCACGCAGGGCTGATGTTTATTTTTCAAAACTCTCTTCTGGAGTCTTAGTCCAATCGGATTTTTGAATTTCCCGTAATAATAGGGCTGAAGATGCTATGAATTGAGCATAATTTTTTAAAAATTATCCATAATATCCTGGAAGTCCTTAAAATTCTTAAACTTTCAATCATATTGTTTGTACTGCAAAACTTCTAACTCTTTTATGTTTCTTGGTATCTGGTTTTACTTTATAACTACCTATTGTACGTGCTTAATATGTTATTTGAAGAGTTTAAAGTTTATACTTATCTGGCTGAAATTTGAATCCAGCACTAAATAGTCTATTAAATAATTTTCAAACTCTTATTTTGTGTTGTTCAAAAGTCTTAGCCCATATTGTAATATCATTTAAAAAACTCAATAGTTTTGTGATATGTTATCTTTCATGACTTAGATCAAATCCGTAAAGAGTTTAAGCAGCCTGATCAATTGGAAATTTCATCAGCTTTCATAACAGCAGTCTATCCGAACGGTATACATACAGAAAAGGTATTCTCTAGATCAATTTTCCTAACCAACAGTAAATGATTGTTTATGCAAGAAACGACCTGAAGACAAGTTATTGTTTGGCCAGTGGCAACTGGCGTACCTTTCTTCAGTATAGTCTCCGTACGCAGAGACTCTGTATGTAAGAGTCAATCTACACCCAGCGGGCTCTCCATTGACCATAAAAATAATAAGAAATGACTAAAAATATGATCAGTGGTTCTTGTGAGGGCCATCGTAAGTATGTACGTTCCCTAGTCAACCATCAGTCTCAACGGTTTTTTTAAGGGTGATCTAACGTTGAACTACCTTGCCAATAAATACATTTTCACTAAAATTACCAGAAACGATTTGTCAACTAACATAATAGAGAAATATAAAGTTTGCCACTATTAAACCAAGTCAGTTATTCATTGGCAGGCATTACGAGCGAAGTTATTCATTACGAGGCTGGGAACCCCAGCCACCAAGAACCCTACATTCCGCTCTTAATTCTAAGCACTTAACCAAGAACCACTGATCCACGCTGGGTGAGCTTAACAGTAATGATATGAAAAAAAATAATCTTGAGCAACCAGAACAGTCACCAACGGTAAAGCATCACGATCTAACCTCACCATCTTAGATCACTAAAACGGCTGAGCTCTACAAAAAATGGTCCCTGAGACATTATCGTCTCCAGCGTTATACCAATAGATTTTTTGAAAGAGCTCTACAGCCAGCTTTAACTTATCAGGTGTTGTAGCTTTTCTCCTAAACAGTCTACTGCTACAACAGCAGGCCAAAAAAGACCACCTTGCGATACGCAAGTAGACAAGTTTGCTGGAAACTTTACTCTTTAAAGAGCTAAGCTGACTGGTCCTGTTAAGAACCATCGGACTTTAAACTACCTTGCCAACATATACATTGCAACATATCAAAGTTGACAAAAAATAGTCTTTAGTATGGTCCACAAAACTCTTAACCACGCCTATAGTGACAAGAGACTAAACTAGAGGGAAAAAATAAAATGCTTCAAATGCATAAAATTTAAGGCGCTAAGAAACTGACACAGAACGTTTATCGAGATTGAAAAAGCAGTGTCAAAACCAGCAAATAAGAAATTTAATATGAGAAAAGTCTACTTTTTATCATAATTCTAACAATAATTATTTTAATTTTCTAGATTTTAAAATAGGTAGAATACTATGTATTTGTATATATTGTGGCGATAAAAAAATAAAGAAATTAAGCTCTAGGACTTTGTAGCTCTGGTAACGAATTTGTAAGATTGGAAAAATAATTTTTTAACTATATGTTTTATTGTTAGTCGTAAATCCTTAAAGTTTTAACAAATAGCCCTTTTAAATTATTATAACGTAAAAAAGTTATAATCAACGGCCCTTTCGGGCCAACAGTAACTTTATGGCGTGAGGAACACATGGTACTTTTTAGCATCAGTTTATTCTTTTTATTTCTCAAAACTCATTATTTTACCAAATAAACTGCGTGGATTCCAAACAAAAATGTTTTGAAAAGAAGTTTTTTATTCTTAAAAGAGTCTACTTTTGTCAAGTGTCTGGAACTAAAAACGTTTTACATCACATTTAAACATACTATAGTGTCCATTCAATGAGTTTTGGGCGAAGCTGAGACAGGGTGGCTGCTAAATAGTAAATAAGGCTTAATTGAAATTTAAAGAAAATTAGTAACTATATATTATCTGCCGTTTCATGCGTATAAATTATACTACTGTGTAATGAAAACTAACACTAATTATAACAAAAACAGTTTTATGAAAACTTATTATAGATACAATAAGAGCTTACATTCCCTACTTAACCATCAATCTCATCGGCTCTTTTAAGGGCCCCTAAATTTAAACTACCTTGATAACAAATGAATTTTAACTACCATTTCTGAAAGCGATTCGTTGACTAAAAGACTATGTTAACTAAAGACGGCTACTATAAAACCAAATCAGTCTTCGGCTGGCAGACATCACAAGCGGAGTTGGACGTCGCAAAGCTGGAAACTCCAGTGACTGATGACCCTATATTACTCTCTTGACTCTACGCATTTAACCAGGACTTAACGATCCTCTCCAAAGTCTGCGCTGGGAGAACCTAACAGCTATGAAGGAAAAATTAGCTTGAGCCAACAGGACAGTCTCCAATAAGAAAGCATTCCGAATTAATCTCTTCACTTTAGATTACCAAAACAACTGAGTCTGCAAAGAAAGAAGTTGCTTTAGAAATTAACGTCGTCGACGTTGTACCAGGAGAAATCGCGAAAAAGCTCTACAGCTCGCTCCAAAGTTTTAAACGTTGTAGTTCTCCTCCTGATCAGTGTGATGTTATAATAACAGGCCAGACGAGATCACTCTGAGGTATAGGGACAATTACATTTGTTGGAAACTTCAGTGAAGAAAGAGCTTACTTAAGAAGCTCACCCGTCCTTTTCAGGGTCATTGGACGTCGAACTATTTTGCCAACAAATTCATTACAACCTTACAAAGTTGAAAAAAAATGGCCCTTAGGGCTCACAAAAGTCTTAACTCTGCCAAAAGTTGTAAAAAGTTGAATGGGAAGAAAAACCTTAAATGTATTTAATAAATAAAATTTTAAGCGTCAAGAAAATGACGCTAAACATTTATCCAGATTAAAGCAGTATTAAAATCAACAAATAAAGAATTTATTAAGTGAGAGATCAGCTTTTTACTATAACTCTTATAGTAATCTCTTGAATTTTCCAAAGTTTTAAATAGGTTTAATATGTATTTGTATTTTTGTGGCGATAAAAATGTAGATATTAAGCTCTAGGACTTTGTTGCTATGGTAATAAAGTTGCGAGATAAGAGAAGAACATTTTTTTAAATCATATATTTTTTGTGAGTCTTAAACCTTTAAAGCTTAAAAAAAAGCCCTGTTCATAGATTATACGAGAGAAACATCAAATCAATGGCCCTTTAGGGCCAACGGTTATTTTGTAGCATAAGGAACGCCCAATACTTTTCAGCATAATTATATTTTTAAAATTTTTTTACAGATTATCCTTTGACCAAATAAACTGTATGGTCTTGAACAAATATGTTTTTAACAAGATCTAAAATTTAACACACTACGGTATTTTTTTTAGTAAATCTTGGGTGAAGCAAAGACAGGAGGGCTGCTTGTATTATATCTTTTCGATTAAGCAAAAGCAAAAGTTCTCGCAAAAATAAGGTAATGGTATGCACACGTAAGTTACTATTAACTCTGTTAAACTTAATTCTCTCACATTCTAATGGTAGACTAAATAAGCGTTATTTTCCAATGTATTTTAACTTAAATGCAATAGTTAAGCTTTCCAGATAATGATAAACCTTATTAACAAACCTTACGATAATAAATACCAAAATATAAAATAGTCATATTTTTTTTGTTTATTTATGCTTAAAACTGAATTAATATGAATGATGTTAAGTATTTTATTATGTTTAGTTTTAATTGTATTGTAATTTCTAAAGCTTTCGCTGTCGAAACAGTGTTTACTATTCTTATCGTTACATTTATGTTCCAAGGCTTAAGTCCCGTAATAAGCTTTATGATGCGGAAAGACGTATTAATGCTTGGTTCCAGAAATCTTTGTTCTTATTTTCTTTGTAAAAACATTTCTGTGCAGAGATGTTCTTTTACCTATAATTTTGCCTTTATTTTCTGCTTCTACATTATAGTATACCATTAATTCTGTCTGACTAGTATTACATGTATAGTTAATCCTATTATTAAAATTATTATACCTTTGTTCATTTGTCGTACGAGACAGCTGATCGGTATTATAATTGTAATTTACGCACACGTAGTGTTGTAAACGCGTCTTAGTCTGCTTGCTATCAATGTTCAGTAGCAGTATTTGCAAAACTCATTGCTATTCTGGTGTTCAGACGCTTTTTCAAATCATTTTACTGTCTAGATTAAACAAAATTTTGCTAATAAGTTATTGAGAAGTTAACTGCTTCTAATTACTTTTTTATATCTTGATCTGTGACTAAACATGAGAGGCTCTAGTTGTTTAGCATCTCTTTCATTTGCATACAGTATACTACATATGGAAAATAAGTGTTTTGTAAGGTTATATTTTTTTTTCACACTTATCACATTTTTTTCATCCAAACAGGGTTGTCACTTTAAAAGATTAGTCTCACATCGACCAAAATTTAAATTCTTACTTCTTTTATAATAATATGCGACAATGTTTTTCTTTTGTATGTGTTTGTAGAATAATATCCGTTGTTACTTGTTCCTTTGTATAAGTAACTTTTTTTACAGTTAGAGACACAACTTCTAGCGTTATTTACTACTTGTATTTGCTTATTTATTAGCTTCCAAAAATTATTCATGATACCACTGATGATAATACACTTTATTATTCTAAAGTTGTTTTTTTAAGCGTAAAATGTTACTACTTATCTTATTTAATGCTTTAAGTTGAACAATGGGTAAGAACTTAACAAGTTTAGGAGTTGTAATCAAGCAAAAAAGCAGTGTTTACTCAACGGAATCTGTTTCAATTTCATAACGGCTAATATTAGGATTTTTTTATTGGCACCAAGGGGTTGGCGCACAACGCTCATATCAACAAATATGTAAGTATCTCTCTCTTTTTTTTCTCTATCTCTCCCTCTGTGTGTGTATGTGTGTGTGTATGTGTGTGTGCATGTGAGCATGTGTGTGCACGCGTGCGTGTGCGTGCGTGTGTTTGTCGCTTTCCTTTTCACTACCTGTGCCAACACTCACAAATATATTATAAATTCGTGTAAGTTCTTACATTGTTTGATTTTTTAATAAAAGGTCTTCTTTTGTTCTTAATTATTTTATTTACTACTTTTTAAGTGTAAAATTTCTATAAATAGTACGTGACAATAATTAATGTTTTACGGAATTTTTTTTATTTATGTCATAGTTACACAAAATTCTAACTCAGTACCTACAATGTTGATCTCCAAACAAATAAATTTAAAGATACAGTGAAAAAAAGGTGGATAGACTTAATAGTTAAACTGATTAAATAATTTTAAAGGATCCATAACGTATGTGAGTAGCCTAGAAAATTATATTTAAAGAAATAATCTTAAAAATTTAAAAGTAATTAAAAATGCAACACAGTTATAGGCACACGAAATGAAGCTTATTTTGAAAACTATAAAGAATCTTCTTACAATCTCTTAAAAAATTACTAGGCAATACTATGTACGGATTTTAAAGTGCATTGTGATGCATAATGTTTAAACATATTGCCGTTGATAGAGGTTTAATTGATCATAGTACTTATTTTGATAAAATTTTTGAAGCCACTAGTACGATCGTGCTTCGTAAGCGAAAACGATATTTTTTTACGTGATATATAATTTAAGAAACATTTGAGATAATGAAATATGAAATAAATATGAAGAAAATCTGAAAATATAGTTAAATCACAGGAAAGATAGTAGTAGTGCTCCTTTTAATTTAAATTAAATTTCAACATTAAAAAAAAAGTTTGGTAAGTCTTTAAGTTTTAATACTAACTATAACTCTCAGGAAAATTGTTGCAAGAGAAAAATATTTTTGAGTAATAAAAGTTGTTAATTGATGCACATACTTTTAAGTAATGATTAAAAATAAACTTTTGATACATTGCGTGAAGAAGATGTGATAGTTTGTTTTTTATATAGTCCTGATTAATGCAGGAAAACCTAATTGCAGATGATACTAATTAATTTTCTTTTTAGAAGTGAAAGTTTTCATTAATGCCTTAAACTAACATTGCATTCTTATCGTTTAAAAAAAATAATTTAGACATCTTATTGTTTACCTAGTAAATTAAATAAATTTGAAACTGTACTTTCAGAATTGAAAACTGAAGAAAGGAAAGTAAGGTTATTTTAATAGTTTACAATCAGGCTTTTAGATTTTTGATGAGCTTAAGAAATAGTTAGAAGAAAACTCTGTGGATTGGTTGCAACAGAGAGTCCAGTTTATAATAAACTTATTATTTTAACAGGTCAATGTCGACAAATTTTTACAATTGTCAAAAAAAGAATCAAAGCAATGTATTGGTAGAAACAGTTAAATCATTGTTTCTTTAGCTATTGTTTAATAGTATTTATTTGAAGATAAATATTAGATATAGTAATAAAAATTATCAGAATTTCCATTGAAAATTGGATTAAAAAAATAAAATCATAAGAAGTACTTGATACTTAAGAATTGAAAACGTTGAATAAAAGTTTTTGGTAGTATAACCTGTCCTTCAACAAACGACGTTATACAAACATTTTGTGACAAACATGCTTATTTTCCTTGTTTCAAAATATTCCAACAAATATAAAAAAAAAACTAAGTTTTTTTTTAGTATTGATTACACAACGTATAACAGCTATAAATAAATTACATAATCCAATTTACATACACTACTAAATTGAAATATTTAACAGTTCTTATGAAGGTCTGCTCTCTTACAATAGGTGTAATAGTTGTTAGTGCGCTATTAAAGAAACAGCTGATGGTTTCTGCAATGGTACACGACTTACGGTAAATAAATTGTTACGATCTTACATAGATGATTAACTTATAACTGAATAATGAATTTGGAATACGGTTTCTTAACCAAAAAGTAACATTGGAGATAGAAAATTTATGGTGTTAGCCGTTCCTTTTACAAAAAAAGTCACTTCTTTTGATAATGAGATTATAGATTTCTATGAATAAATTGCAATGTCAATGTTATTACAGCAGAATTTGTACTATTCAAAAGCCCCTCTTTTTTTATAGTTAAGTATATGTTATATCATTTCAATAACAAAATGGATGTGAAGTTCTTAAAAAAATTTGAAATGGTTATATTCAAACTATCTCTACCTTTCCTTCGAAGTAAATTTGAAGTTATAAGTAAGAGCTTGTTAAAAAAATTAAAAAAAGAATACAACAAGAAAGAAAGAAAAAAATAAAACAAGAAATTAAAAAAAAAAACAAACAAATGAAAAAATTATAAAGGAAATTAAAACAACAAACCAGGGGGTATTAATGGGTCATGGGACCCACGGTAAGAACAAAGTTCTTTAAATATGAAATAGGTATAGACACAATTTCTCAGGTAACAAGAAGGTCGCTAGACCCACAGGAAGAACGAAGCTCTGTAAACGTTAGTACTGCATTCATGTTGTTTACTAAAACAAGAACTTGAAAAACGAATGAACAAAAAAAAATATTAAATAGTTTAGTACTCACGATGGTTGAACTTCGTGAGAACTTTGTGCATAAATACAGCACTCACGAAGTTCAACCATCGTGAGTACTAAACAACTTATTGTTTTTTTTTCATTCGTTTTTCAAGTTTTTGTTTTAGTAAACAACATGATTGCAGTACTAACGTTTACAGAGCTTCGTTCTTCCTGTGGGTCTAGCGACCCCCTTGTTAGCTGAGAAATTGTGTCAATACCCATCTCATATTTAAAGAACTTCATTCTTACCGTGGGTCCCATGACCCATCAATACCCCCTGGTTTGTTGTTTTAATTTCCTTTATAATTTTTTCATTTGTTTGTTTTTTCTTTTAATTTCTTGTTTTATTTTTTTTCTTCATTTCTTGTTGTATTTTTTTTTTTCATTTCTTGTTTTATTTTCTTTCGTATTTCATTTTGTAAAATTTAAAAAATTGTTTTGTATTTCCTTTATTTAATTTCTTTTTTATTCTCATATTAATTTTTTTTTTTTAATCCCTTTTTTATTCTTTTTTTTTATTCTATTGTATTTATTCATGTCTTTTGTAATTATATTTTATGTTATATTTATATTTTATTTTATCAATTTGAAAAAAAAAATTTTTTTTCACTTATTTTTTTGCGATTTTATAGCTCATTAATACGATTTTTGTTTTATTTTAAGATAATTACTCAATGATGTTGTGCCATTATTTAATTATCAAATTAAAAATAAGTACCCATAACAACCATTAAAATGATTTGAAACTCGAAATATATTTATATAATGATCTTACACAATTCATTTATAATTAATGTAACGAATTACTTTATTTATGTAATTATGTGATAACGTAACATAATTTATTTGTCGAATTCGAAATAAGTGCCTTTAAAAACCATTGATACGTTTTTCAACTTTATTCTACATGTTTACTTTAATTTTTATTTTGCAGATGTATTATTTTAAAAACAGATAAATAATTTATAAAACAAATACATAATTGAATGTATTATCAGTGAATACATTTAAAAATGGAATGTTATAGTTGTGAACCACACTATAAGTACAAGAAACCGATTTCCCATAGTCGGCAGCGCTCGTAGTAGAGTGGGTATGGTACTGGACTCGTATGCAGGAGATCGAGGGTTCAAATCTCTTTACTGATAAATGTTTTTTTTTTTTTTTTTTTTTTTTTAGAATTGTAAAAGAAAAATTTAAAGTGAAATAAAAATTATTGTGGGAAAATAAAATTGCTTGGGAGTGTAAGGCGGAATGGTGGATAAAGGTGTACAAAAGAGTAACACGGAATGGTTGGCAGATATCCATATATAGTGGGAAGGGAACAGTAGGTGAGGGGGACGGGGTAAGGAGGGAAACTTGAAAGAAAGAGACTTCAGTTGCGTTTCCAAAAAAAAAGTCTGTTGGTCTTAAAATTCCAGTCCCCCGAGTAACGCGACGTAAAGAACTTCGTTCTCAAAAGTTTTTTAAAGCTAACATCCTTTACAAAGATAAAAACTTGTTACTTAATAAACTGGAAAGTTTAACAGTAAGAAATGACACAATTTAACGTTACATAATTGATAATTGTTTTTTGATTCACCAATAACCGTTGAAAACCTTAAGTTATTCGGAAAAATTCATAGTTTTAATTGAATAAAAAGTTAACTATAATTACAGTTTTTAATTAAACATGCAGTTCTAATGCATTCACTGTTGTTGTGAGTGATAGTAAACAACAGTTAATTTAAAAATCTTACATTTTTTTTCCGATAGTTTTGGTTGTGCTTAACAAAGCTGTGTAACATAGCACTAAAATGAGCAATTTAATTGAGAAGTAAAACTAATTATTCAAAACAATACGTCACTGAAAAAATTGAGTGACCAGTACCTGCATGACTATAAAAAATTTAAGAACTTGGCTAGAAAAATATAAACACTTTTTTAGAGTATCATAAATACAATTTCATTGTTTATTTTAATAAGTTAAAAAAAAAGGTTATAACCACCAACTGCACATAGTGTATGAATCCTTGTGTATAAAAGCTTTTACGCAAAAGACGAAATGAATATTTTTAGTTTTTGAAATTAAAAAGCTTTGATAAAAAGCATGTAAAGGGTTAAGAACCTAGAAAAAAGTATCGCTGAAATAGAATGACATCTGACCTATACGAAAACGGTATTAGACCCTAATGTCTAGCAACGAAGGTGATAGTTATTAAATTTCCAAGTTCATATACTTTTGAACATATCCTCTAAGTACATTGCTCTATTTAATCTTACTTTTTTCTAATAATTGCAGGTCATGCTTGTAAGGGATGGAGATCGGAAATCAATTAAGAATAGAGAAGTCAAAAGCCATTTTTATTAATACACTTAGATTTTATTGTTTTTTTTGAAAATATAAAACTTAGAGCCAGGAGCCCCTACCTACCGTCTACTTCAATGTCCCTAAAGTAACTTCCCTGTCCCTTCTTTGTTCGCATCGCCACGCCCGCCAAGGTTCCCCTTCCCCTTCCATTTATTTAGCCCTACTCGCTCTTTTGCTTAGCAGACTCGCATAGGTATTGGTAACTCCTGGCTTTCAGGTATACGTTTTTGTTTTACAAACACGTATTAGTGCATACGAATATTTTTTAGATAAGCAGCTGTGTCCACGCGCGTTAGGACGATTGTTGGTTTTTATATTCGAACTTTATAGCCTCTGATGATAATTCCCTTTGGCCTGGCGGCGTGGTTTTCCCTATGAAAGACCCAGCTGGTATACAAACCCCATCAACAGCCACTGAGGCTTGGGGTATCATAAGTTTAAAGTGGCGTGACAGCAAGTGAGGTCAATTACCTCTCGCCCTGATAACCGGAAACTATCACCGTGCCCTTTTTACCGATAACGCGCGTATGATCAGCTACTTATTTACATTTTTATTATATTCGCTAGCTTGCCCTTTTATTTTATGTTAACACATTATGTTGGGATCTCGCACACAGGAATCAAGCACCTGTCGATCGTCCCTTTTCAATCTTTGCGCTCACACATTATTTAACATCCCCTCGTCGGGCTCATTTCCCCTACTGTTTGGGTCGACTGATTGCGAGACTTTCGTTTTATTCTCAACACTCCCCCCCGTACAAAAGGCAGGGTCCGCTTGTACCTCTTCGCGATATAACACAATGAATTTGTTAACTGCTCGCTGGTACTCTGCACCTCCGGAGCGTTTTTTCGCGGAACGGATTACGCCGTCTGCCCCTGCGTACACTTCTGTGATTGAACCTATGCGCCACGTATTGTGGGGAGCTTGACCATTAATTATCATAACCAGATCACCGCGCCGGACATTGTCGGTCATGTTACGCAACTTGGGCCGCGACTGCAACGTTCGTACATACTCCGTCAACCAACGTTGCCAGTAGTGATCGGCTAGAGCATTCGCATGTTCCCAATCTTTTCGTTAGCAGACGCGCGGTACATACTGTTTTGAGACGTCGAGCGCGCCTGAAGAACTTCCTATCAGAAAATGGTTTGGTGTTTGCGCTTCCGGTGCCCCTGGATTCACCGACACATGTGTCAGTGGTCGAGAATTTACAACGTGTTCGGCTTTCGCTAATAGCGTACACAGTACTTCTTCGGAAGGCGCTTCGTCTTTCAATGTTGCTGACAACGCGTTTTTGATGGACCGTACCAATCTTTCCCAGACGCCACCCATATGGGGCGCATCTGGGGTGTTAAACATTTATTGCATGCCATTGGCAAGTGCGTATGTTCTTTGCTCCGCTCTATTTATCTTGGCGACCTCCAACCAAAGCTCTGTGCACGCGCCACGGAAGTTAGTCCCGTTGTCGCTATATACAAAGGCCGGATGACCCCACCTGGCCGACATTCGTTGTAGGGCCATAATCACCGTACTTGCTGACAAACTGGCCGCAATCTCTAAGCGTACTGGCCGCGTAATAAGGCACGTAAAGAGCACATTTCATCGCTTGACCTGGCTGCGCCCTACCTTTACTATCATTGGACCGAAATAGTCTATTCCGCAGTGGGTGAACAGCCGCTGCTTGAAAGCCAGGCGTCCTGCCGGAAAGGGCGCCATCAGAGGCGTTTTAGGCTGTGCACGGCATAGTTTGCACGTTAAACATTTATGAATAATGGCCTTTAGCGCTGACCTTGCCTCCAGGACCAAGTATTTCTGCAGTAACTCGTTCACCACTGTCTCGTGGTTGGCATGTTGGTAACGCCTATGAAATTCGTGTACTAGAGCTCGCGTTGTCGGGTGTCGTCCGTCTAACACAACAGGTTCGTGATTATAATTAACTTTCTCTATTTGCGTAACGCGTCCCCGGATACGCATTATTCCTACTTCATCGACAAACAGCATGTACTGGGAGAGTTTGCTTTCCGCAGGTAATTTACGGTACTGCTCGAGCGCTGCAAGTTTTCGTTTAAAACTATCCACTTGAGTTTTGCGTATGACAAAGTCTTCAGCAACCTGCTACTCCTGCACGGGATTAGTCTCAAAGGGTATACGCACCCATCGCCGAAAATACTTGAGGATGTTTCTCGCTACCACCACATGACCCCGCCACCCTAGTAAGCGTGCTACCAACGGTACATACTCTCCCTGTTCTGACACTGCCGCGACTTTCTCGCACCCATTTTTTAAATTCTCGATGGACTTTACTGCCGCACTCGATAAGGCTCCCTCCACAGGCCACTGGCTTTCAGGCTTGTGTGAAAATTCGGGTCCCGAGAACCAGTGCTGCGCGTCGCTCTCGCTCATGGGGTTTCTTCTGGTGGCTAGGTCTGTGGGGTTTTGTTTAGTGGGTACCCACTTCCAAATCACGTCTACAGTGCGTTCTGAAATTTCGCCCAGACGGTGCGCGACGAACACTTGTCGCGTACGAGGATCTTTCTGCAGCCAGTGCAATACCGTTCGTGAATCGGACCATAAAAAACATCGCGTACATGGGATTTCAATTTCGGTCCGGACCGTATTTAAGAGCCGTGCCGCCAATACTGCAACTTGTAACTCTAGTCTGGGTACCGTCAGCTGTTTGTCCGGTGCGACTCGTGACTTCGTCATCAACAAGGCGACATGTGCACTCCCCTCAGTCGTTTCGCATCTGAAGTAAGTACACACCGCGTACGCACGAGTGTCGCAAAATACGTGCAACTGAGCGTTTTCATATATTGATCTCTTAGGCGTGATATATCTGTCAACGCGTATCGTATTAAGTTTCTTAACAATGTTAAACCACGCGAGCCAATCCCCATATTCATCCTTGCGCAACTGGTCGTCCCACCCAATCCCACTGCGCCAAATTGCCTGTAATATTAATTTGGACTTCAACGTATACGGTGCTAATAGGCCTAGTGGGTCGTATACTGACATTATGAAACGTAAGTATTGCCGTTTTGTAGGCCGTTCTAGCCCGCTGAGTAAAGATGGGGGTACATGCTTTAATCCTACATTAAATGCTAGTGTGTCGGCGTTTGGGTCCCAGTGCATTCCGAGTACACGCTCTGTATTTTTGTCACAAAGCGCCGTCATTTGGTTTGGTGATTTCATCGCGACCCTCTGTAAATCACGCACATTTGAAGTTTCATTGCACGCCCAATCATGCATCTCGAAGTTCGCATGTCCATTAATTTCGATGACGTCACAAATAAGCGTTTCTAACTGCCTGACGTCTGATCTGCTCACGAGAAAATCATCCACGTAAGAAATAATTTTAATGCTTTGCGCTGCTTCCGGTTTCCTTTCCGAATAACATTGGGCATTAGTATCTTTTATATAGTGTGCACTGCATGGCGAAGATTTCGCTCCAAACACCAACCTCGTCATTTCGTACGTGCGTGGATAGTTGGTTCTGGATGGTCCCCGCCAGAGGAAACGAAGCGCGTCGCGATATTCTTTACGCATGTTCACGCGTAAGAACATGTCTTTGATATCAGATTTACAGGTGACCGCATATTGCCTGAAGCGTAATAACACCCCTGGGAGCGATTTGATGAGGTCAGGACCCGTGTCGAGCTGATCGTTCAAACTAATACCATTCGTCTTAGCGGCCGCGTCGGAGACAAGTCTAACTCTGCCTGGCTTTGATGCGCTAGTCACGCCAAAGTGCGGGAGATACCAAATCCGCGTAGGTAGCGAGTCGTCTGTCACCTCTTGTGCATAACCCTGAGCAATGAACCGACTTATTTCGCAATAATAAAGACGCGCGTAGTCATTTTCCCGATCTAATCTTCTCTCCAACGAATACAGCCGCTTCAGAGCGGTCGCGCGACTATCGAGGTTTGGGGCAGTGTCATTACGCCAGAGTAGGCCTGTCTCCTACCCCCTAGTTAGTTGTCGGCTGCTTATTTGTAATATTCTTATTGCTTGCGCATGCGCTGGGTTCACGCGCTCTGACTCCCGCACTCCTATACTCTCTATCTGAAAATACTCTAGTTGCTAAGTACACTTAATTCTTCGTCACAATTCATACAAGGGATCTGTACTGTCATCACCCAAGCCCTTTCCGGTTTATTCGGTTTTACGTGACCGTGTACTACCTACCCTAATGCAGTATAAGATAGTGCGCCTCCTACATTGCTGAGACATCGGGTCTCTCTACTCATTAATATCTCCCAATTGTCTTGTCTGATTAACACACACGGGGTCACATCCGTAGAAGGTCGAACAATCACGCTTTATTCTTTTCCCACCAATAATGCTAGCTCGCGCGGTAAAGACTGTGTGGGAAAGGACATTGCCGATACCGCTAATGCCCCCTTTATCGACTGTGGATCTCCCGTCCCTTCGATGGTAAAGTTCACGCGTCGACATGGCGTCGGCGCGTTTGCAAAGTCTCTAATGCCCTGAATGTTAACGATAGAGGGTGTCCCGTGAAGACCCAACAGACTAGCCAGACCCTCAGTAATCAAGGTAATGGTGGAACCATCATCTAAAAATGCAAATGTTTCATGGGCACCAGCTGGTCCTCTAACGGTTACTGGAATTATTTTAAGCAAGGCAAAGGGTCTAGCTAGTCATAACGTCCCAAGTACATCCTCCGCCTCTCGCGTTCTGTTTACTTGTTCTGTTCAGCGCGATGGCATACCACTACTCTCCACGCGGGCTTCTTTATGTTGATGCAACAACGTGTGATGTGGGCCCGAACAATGTGCGCACGTAACCTCCAGACAAGCTCCTTGTAGATGACCGACACCCAAGCACTTGTAACACCTTCCCCATCGTTTGGCCAGCAGCCATCTTCTGTTCACTGGCTCTCGCGCGAGCTCACGACAACTGGCCATATCATGGTTATCGCGCTGGCATAGAGGGCACGCAGATCGATTCACAATGTTGTCCCAAGTTCCTAGCCCACTTTCGGTGGCTAACATCACATGTTGTGTTCTAGCGGTTCTAGGTGGCTTCCCGCCTAGGCCGCCTTGTTTGGGTTCCGCGGTCTTCAGCCCGAATAAACCTCCTGCTACCGCCAGTTGGGCCTCGCGATACACAAAGTCGGCTAACCGCTCCAGATCTGCTTTTTCTCCGGGGTTCTCCGACACGTACTTATTGTATGCGTATTGCAAGATTTGCGGCAGCTTCGCGCCTGTTCCGTGCACAAGGTCCGGACTATACAAATATCCTGTCAAACCTAAGCTCTTAAAAGCGAGGACTGTATTACGCAGGCTGGACGCGAATTGCGGCAGGGACACTTTCCCGCTCTCTAAGTGTGGCAAATCGTTTGATTCTTGTACAAGTTTGCGCGCTATAGCGTGGGCATTGCCATAATGCAACCCAAGTGTTTCCATGATGGCTGCAGCTCCGCGACCTGTAGCTAGCAGTGCCTGTACCACTTGCCTCGCCTCTCCTTGTACCGCCGTAAATAGCCTCGCGAAATTTTTGGCGTCACTGTAGCCCCCGGCATTAGTACTCGCATTGAACATCTGTTTGAAATGACGCCATTCCAGTACGCTGCCAGTAAACAATGGCAGAGTTTTCGCGTCGGTGAGTCACGTTAAAAAACGTGATTCATTAGCGGAGCTAGAGCGGTCTTGTAGTGTGCGCAAGAAAGCTTCAAACACTCTGGCGAGTTCTGAGAGTAACTCCCGGTAACCTGAATGATTTCGCCTGTCGTTACTCGTAGACTCTGCTGTTGGCTGTACTTGTCCACCCACTGCGCGTTCTAGGTTCTCGCCCTCACCATTTTTGTCTTCCACGTCCTCCGGCTGGCGTCCATATAGACATGCGAACAGCTTATCGGTGGTGGTCAGGCTTCGTATTTTCTTGGCGGCGTCGCCTTCAGACTCGTTTGCCTCATCTCTCTCTTGTCCAAATTGCCTTTTAGATGCCATCTTATTGCTTCTCTTTACCTTGTTAGATCCCGTCTTGGTAATTCCCAGGTTTCGGCACCATTTGTAAGGGATGGAGATCGGGAATCAATCAAGAATAGAGAAGTCAAAAGTCATTTTTATTAATACACTCAGATTTTATTGTTTTTTCTTTAAAAAAATAAAACTCAGAGCCAGGAGCCCCTACCTACCGTCTACTTTCATGTCCCTAAAGTTACTGCCCTGTCCCTCCTTCGTTCGCATTGCCGCGCCCGCCAAGGTTCCCCTTCCCCTCCCGTTTATTTAGCCCTACTCACTCTCTTGCTTAGCAGACTCGCATAGGTATCGGTAACTCCTGGCTTTCAGGTATACATTTTTGTTCTACAAACACGTATGAGTGCATACGAATATTCTTTAGATAAGCAGCTGTGTCCACGCGCGTTAGGACGATTGTTGGTTTTTATATTCGAACTTTATAGCCTCCGGTGATTATTCCCTTTCGCCTGGCGGCGTGGTTTTCCCTATGAAAGATCCACCCGGTATACAAACCCCATCAACAGGCACTTAGGCTTGGGGTATCATGAGTTCAAAGTGGCGTGACAGCAAGCGAGGTCAATCACCTCTCGCCCTGATAACCGGAAACTATCACCATGCCCTTTTTACTGATAACGCGCGTATGATCAGCTACTTATTTACATTTTTATTATATTCGCTAGCTTGCCCTTTTATTTTATGTTGACACATTATGTTGGGATCTTGCACACAGGAATCAAGCACCTGTCGATCGTCCGTTTTCAATCTTCGCGCTCACACATTATTTAACATCCCCTCGTCGGGCTCATTTCCCCTACTGTTTGGGTCAACTGATCGCGAGACTTTCGTTTCATTCTCAACACTCCCCCCCGTACAAGAGGCAGGGTCCGCTTGTACCTCTTCGCGCTATAACACAATCAATTTGCTCCATTCTCAACAATGCTTTCATTTGGCATTTATAGTACATTGCGTCATAGTGAGTTGAGTAATTAAAAGCTTACGGATGTAAAAGAGATAGGAAACCGTAGATCTTTTCTTTTAATCAACGCTGGAAATAATTAAAACACTGGCCTGTTTCTTGTTGATGAACTTTTTTACAGTAAAGTTAAGCAGTAAGTGGCATTAAGGCCAAAGAATCATGCAAGTGATAGAATCTTGCTCAGTATAAGATTGTAAAATGTGTATGTCAAGAGAGGGTAATCAAATAAGAAAATCCGTTAATAAACGTACATAAAAAGATTTTACAAATCATTTACAGAGCTGTGCAAGAAAATTAGTCATTAAGTGCATATTTGCCAATTGCAGAAATCAAATTAGACCTCCATTTGGATGAGTCGTATTTGTCACATAAACTAGGTCATAAGGTTTTAATTTTTATCCTAGGCATGCATGAAAAAATGGAATCGTATTACTACAAAAAAATATATTATTTTAAGTCATTTTTTTTTACTTCTTAAAAGAAATCTCTCACCAGAGTCCACAACAGCCACTTTTTGCTTATAACAAAATGTTTTTTGAGCTGAAAGTATAAGAGCTACATTTGTTACAGCAAATAGCAACAAAATGCCTATATCAATAATAAGTAATAGTAAATCGAGTTTTAGGAAACGTTTATCATCAAAGCAACAAGTAAAATGGAATTTAATAACAATCCTTTTTATTACTAAATCGTTATTAGTTCAAAGTGAGTGTCACTGATATAGTTTCTCAAACATCTGATGACAACGATCTACAAACATTGAAAAAAGAGTACAAATACTAATAAAATTAAAAAAAAATACAGATTATAATGTTAATTTAATTTGAAGTCTCATTAGTGTCAAACTTGAATGTAATACTTTTAACAACTGCGTTTTTAATACTGTTTACGTGCGTGACGATGATAATAAGTCAGTCAGTTGACGACTGTATTGTGTATATATTTATAAGTATTGTTAAGAATGTTGAAGACTATCCCAGTACTTGACTATAACTACCGTACAAGTGTTACTTAAACGTATAAAACAAAGAACATAAAATAGTATAAAAAAGTATCATATAACAGAAATTATTGACATAAGATTTTGTTGCGTGGATTTAAAAAAAAATAAATTCGAAGATTGTTTGGCAAAATCAACAAAAGTAAATCTTACTATTATGAATTTGTTTTGTTTTTTTCCTTTCTGAAATATCACTCTTCTTTGTTTGTTTTTAATGCCCACCCCAAACAGTTGACTCGAGGTAAAGCCTCGAGCATAACCTCTCAAGTCCTAGCCGTAACTGGCTTAGCAGCAGAAGATGGTTTGTAGTGCACCCTACTAAAAACTAAAAATAATAGCTATATGTATACATATACAGTCGTAAGCATCAAATATCAGCGATTATCTCAATTATTATTCAGTATTTAACATTTTTTCAAAGGAAGATCGAGAAAGAAAGCATACAACACACTTGCAGAACATTGGGTATCCCTGCATCCATAACGTGATATCCTCGCCTTCGCCTTGGACATTTGCCACGCACGCCTGAAACTTTAATGCTCAGGCCTTGTATCTTAGTATACTGAATACTCAAAGTAAATGTAAATTAATAATAAAAAGATGGATTTGTTATTATTTTTTTTTTTCTTGAGTTGTTAACGGAAAAGTACTGTTTTATCGCAGTGGTAGATGCCTGCTGGCGGTGACTTTCACGAGTTAGATGTATAAATATAATGCATGATTTTTAAAACTAACGTTAGCTTCTATCATGTAGTGCAGTTATTTCTACTGGATAACAAATCTTACGGCCATCTCTAAGTTATATGGAAAAAAAAATTTAATGTAGCTATTCTTTCTACTCTTGCAATATGAAAAAACGATAAATTAACAACCAACAAAATAAATGAATAGTTATTTTTAAAAAAACACTACGTCAACAATAGCTGTTGTATCTTTTTGTTAGTTGAAAAAGTTTTAGCGCGATTTTTTATTTTAAAAAATCACTACCATATTTCAAAAAAATTAGCATAAAAATTTTTTACTGAAAATTTTTCTTCTTAGGAAGATGAATGTTTTCTTCTGAAAAATAAAAAAATTGTTGAATAAGAAAACAAAAACCATTAATGCCTTACATGATGAGTACCAAAACGAGATTAAAATATAAAAAATTTTATAAGAAATGTCCTGTCGTAAGAAGATGTTTGACTTACTGTACATGAAGTAAAGTAATAATCAAAAAAAAGTATTTTGTAACTTTTGCAAACATAAAAATAAGATTTTTTTGTTTAAATGACCCTCAACAATCAGAAAAAATTCAGACAGTCCAGTTAAAAATGGCTAAAGATTATGGCCTACCTCTTGAGTACCGAAGAAAATAAAATTTTCCAGAAGGATATCAAGCTCACGTAAAAATGTACCATACATTCATTTACACTTCTTTATACTTTCTACCACGTCTCTCATACTTACTCTCTACTTTATACTTGGCGTGTTTCTATTTTCACTCTTTATTCTCTGTCTTCTTAGTAGTTGCTTCTTTTTGAGTGTTTCACCTTTTTACCACACTCAGTATAGGTCTATTGTTTTCCCATTTCCTTTCCACGCTTGCACATATCTTTTTTCTTTTCCTAAACTTTATACATCTGTATCTCTCATTCGTTCTAAATTACTTCGCAAGATGTTAATTAAATCGACAGACCATGTCGAAGGATGGGAGCAATCAAGAAAAAAGGGGTTTTGCAATAACATTTGTTATGTTATACGATCTTTTTTTCCTTGAATGTAACCCCAGTTAGCTGGTGGTAGTCAAAAACGGTTAAAGTTTTTATGTATACCGGAAATACTCCAAGATTAGGAGCTAACATACAACGACTGTCATTGATTATATGTTAGAGGGTGGGTTCATTTCCTCGTATAAAAGAGTCGAGTCACTTTGATTGCCTATTCTACAAATAAAAGTATCTCACAGTAGTCTCTTTTTCTAAAAAAATTTATTAACATTTCTTTGGATACAGATAAAATTCTTGTACCTCAAAACTCAATTTTTTATATCAATGAATTTTATAGTGACTCATGAACAAAAGCTAGATAAAATCACATAAAAATTTTTCAAATTTACTTAATTCTTTTATTCAAAATAAATGACGACTTGATAAAATATCTTAATAACTAACATTCAAATTTTTTAAATAATATACGTAAAGAATCTTACGACTGCAAATTATCTGCAGAAGGCTAAGTTTAGAAACCTTAGTACTCTTAAATTGTTTTTTTTAATTGATTCAATTTTATATTAATCGTTTTTTTAAAATCAGTTCATTAATTAGATACATTTATTCACATTTTTTTCTTCAATCCAACTAATAAAATAATTCGATTTGTCATCTAAAAGAAATTCCACAGACGCTTTACGATTTGCACTGAGATATACACTTTAATTTCAATTTAAAATTATATTTTCTTGGACTAAGTATAATTGTTTTTTGTGCACACGACAATTTTAATTTCAAATTTTTCTACGCTGACTCTCTCCTACATACACTCGATTAGAATACACAGGTTTATTAGCACAGCCATGGAGTATTTGTACTAGACTCTATGCCTATCCTGAAGAAGTCTCATAGGGCTTGGTCATCCCTGGGGCACTTAAATGTCTGGAGTACAGCTAAAGTAATTGACCCAGTTACTTTGCCCAAGGAGCGTCGTCACTATCTCTAATGCCTCGAGTATTTAAAGGTACGTTGGTATCACGCTATAAGTGGTGGAGCACTGAAGATTCGAGTAGATATTAGTTATTAACGGTAATTCGCTACTGGTATACTTACACTAATGCTCACAATCTTGGCCTTCGAGCTCTATCCTTTTCCTCTTGGCATGTGCACATCGTGATTTTTACCAGTGCATTTTCAGGTCTGGGTAAGCAGCGGGTGTCCACCTCCCAGGCTCACTGGAAAGGATAAGTTTTTTTGTGCGTAAGCGCCTTTTATATCCAACTATCAGATATTTTGCCACCATTATTTTTGCTATCACTTTGCGCACCATCAGTTAAACATATTCGCTGATAATCCTTGCGCAAATCTTATCGAAAATCTTGCCCGTTATCGACAGCTCACAGTATATGTTTTTTTGGCCAACTCCTCAAACTTCAACATGACAAGTTAAAAGCATTTAAAGTTATTACTTTAAGAACAGTAAAAAAAAATTAAAAAAAAAAAGGTAATGATAAGAACCAAATGTGTATATAATAAATTTGAAGTCGATAGAAAATACCACCTTAAATTTACTGTAGTGATTTCAAATTTTCTTCTGTATAACACAGTTTACAGTAAAAAAATGCAATCTTAAGAATTCGGCTTAGTAAGGATTTTTTGGTTTTCTCTTGGTTTACTAACATCTTGTATCACATCACACGTACTTAAGAATGTTCAGTAGAGATAGTGGGAAAAATAATTTACGGGGCTAGAGGAAACCAGCGATGAGTGAAGATTTGCCAACGCCGTACGGGTCTTCAATGTGTGAGTGTTCGTGTACACACATCACATGTCTGCTCGTCTACTGCGTTGGTTACGACAGGGTTATACGTGTATGTTTAATCTTTTTGTAATAAAGCAGTAAGTATTTGGCTTTTATTCGTTATGAAAATGTAATGAAAATAAATAAATAAGTAACTTAGAAGACTTGTGACCATTGTATTTATATTTGTAGATTTCATTCGTAAAAATACCCAAAGCCAAACAGTAAACGTCCAAAGTACGAAAAATAAGAAAGGAACAAAAATAATGATAAATTTAAAATTTAATAAGAAAAACAAATAACGTGTTATTAAAATATATTGTTATTTTTTTATATCGAGGGGTGGGCGTAATGTACATAAGCTCATACACATGTATAAGATTGTATTTTATACGAAAATGCGTAAAATCGACGATAATACTGAAATATTTACTGATTGACGTCCCAGAGCATTTTGAATCTCCCGCCACCGGTGACATTGCCATTGCGTTTCTATCGAGCTTTTATTCAGTTTTTTATAGATTAACGAATCAGACGATCATCGCAAAACTTGGTATGTATTAAACTCATAACATTATCTGTGACACATAAAAAAATTGGCGGAATTCACTTGGCCAATTTGCTTAAAACTGAGTTTTCATCAGTTTTCCCATAAGCGATCGTGTTAAAATGACTGAGCTTTGAAATTGAATATTTCTAAAACAAAACAGACGAATCTTCTAAAATTTTGACTGGTTTATTGCAACAACAACAAAAATGTCTGGTCAAAATTTAAAAAAAATTCACTGGAAAATTTTATCTCTACCAAACTTCCTTAATCAAGTTACGATATTTTTATTCTCTTGTTTTTTTCTGCTACTATAGATTATATTTATTGTTATTTTTATTGAGGAGGAGCTTTGGGTGCAGCCAGTAAAACACGACAAAAATTCTGCTTGACAGAACATAGAATCATGAGACGATAATCACAATTATAACTGTAAGAGAGCATGTGTGGATGTACACACACATATACTTTACGCACTTTTGTTGAGGATATTTTAGATCTCAATTTTCACTTGATTCTTATATTTTCGAATCAGTCATTTTTTTCCTTGGGCGTTTTTGCACAGTTTTCTCTAATAGTCACAAATATAACTTTTTTGTGACCCACAACTATAGATTTTTTTAAATTTTTTACCATGCCATGTACTTCTACTCCTTTGTACCAAAAAAAAGTTAAAATTTAGGTATACGTTTGAAAAATATTTAAAAATCAGTAAACTACGCCAAAGGTTGGAGTGGTTAATTAATGCAGTCAGCAAGGTGGCAAAATTTCTTTGTTACTCTTCTAAGATTGTTCAAACAACGTTTTTTATCATTTGGCTCGATCACAAGGGTACCAAATTCAGGTGGTTTAAGATGATTTTCATTACATTCCGTACCATTGACGGCCGTCACAATAGAATCTCACTTTGATGCCACATGTGTCTTTAAAAAGCTAAGTCTCTCACGTGGTAATTTATAAGACGTTGCTCTTGTTTCTTAGTTCTTACTTTTTTCATCGTTCTTCATACTTTCATTATGTCTTTAATTTAGAGCTTTTATCTATGTTTATTTTTTTTTGATGTCTCATTATTAGTGACTTTTTATTATTTTTTTTTTTTTTGTTAATATAAATGTTGTCAAATGTAACTGTGTATGTATCTAGTATTTCTCATTTTCTCTCCAATCATATTTAACAGTGATAGAGTTTCTACTTTAAAGAAAAACTTAAAAACGGTATGAAAAGCGTGTGTCACTAAAGGAAGAATGAAAATAATAAAGTCGTAATAGTGTTACTCACTCCTTAGATAAAAACTGTTTTAAAGTTATTTGTTTTGATCTTTTTAAAACAAACTTTCAAATAAAAAATAACCGTTTTTTTTAATTGACACCGTTTCGACTAAAGCATCAACCTCATCAAGCGTTATAAACAAATTTAATAGTAAATTAAAAATTTTATGTTGCTGTCATAGAGATACAAATAATATTGATACATGTATCATTATTTCAACAAGCAGCACATATATACAGATAGCGGCAATTTTATAAAAGCACTCTTAAAATCATACACATATGCCCTTTCTTTGTATAAAATATACTAGACATTAGTAATAATAATTCACCTTTTTTCAGAATTTTCCTAAGAAATAAATAAAAATCGGATAAATATTCCTCCCAGATGCAGATTAAACACACAACCTCCTGCTTACAAGAACATTACTCTACCACTTGATTTACTTGAGTGCTGTACATTTACTTAGACCATAAATTAAGGTAAGTTCTCATTTCTTATTTTGAAGCTGTTTTCTCACCTCAAACGCGATATAATATGTATAAGACTCAAGTGCTTGTATATAAGTTATAAATTAAATATGGCTCTCATCGGTATTCAAGCAATATTGATACATTCATCATCGTATCAAAAGGCAAATATGTACAGATGACAACAATTTTGTAAAAGCACCTTGAATATCATGCAAACATGCTGTTTTTCGATATAAAGTGCGTTCATGATTTATAATAAAAATTGACATTTTTTTTTTTTTCAGGAATTTTTTTGGAGTTCTGATTTTAATAAGTTGTCATTCTCAATTGCTTACATTTTTTTATCAAATGCTTCGTATTGTAGTATATCACTTTAATGCATGTAAATGCTTTAATAATTCAATATGGCTCTTATAGATAAGCAAGCAAAATTTATATATCTATCATCGTATTCGTAGGTGCATTTATCCATAGATGTTGGCACTTTTATGTGAACACTCTTCAAATCATCTATACATGCCCTTTCTTGATGTTAAATATACTGAAGATCCATGAGAGAAACTCACATTTTGGTGTTTCCAAGAGATTTTTTGAGAAATAAATTATAGAAGGAGTAACATAATCACCCAAGAGGCGGATCTTACCTGCAATTGCCTGTTTACTACACAGTTGCATCATCACTGTAGCTATCGAGGAGCATTTTTATTTGTTACAGCTGTGTAAAATTTCTTATTCATTTACGAGCATCAGAGTCATATTCCTATTATATTGTACTTAAGGTAAAAAAACAGCTTAAAACTCAAGGTTAAGAGCTTATTTTAACCTACAATGTGAGTGACTGTATGGCTGTTTGCTAGCTCCAGTAGTTAAGCAGCTGTTAAGTTAATAGGAGGTTGTGTGTTTGATCTGCACCTGGGGTTAATATTTTTCTCATTCTTATTTATTTTTCACAAAAATTCTTGAAAAAAAAAGTGATCTGGTATTATGAATCTTAAGTATATAAAATATCGAAAAAGAACATGTATAGATAATTTTAATAGTGCTTATATAAAATCGCCACTATCTATATGAATGCACCTATTGATACAATAATATATGTATCAATATTGCTTGTATACCTATTAGATCCATACTCGATTTCTAATAAATCAAAAGGCATTTGAGTTATATACCTTCTATACAGAGCTTAAAGTGAAAAAATATCCTAATAATAGAGAATAAAAATTTATTTTAGCCCAACGGCGCAAGTACATGTACGACTTCTGCGTAGCGCAATTGGTAGATCAACTGTCTAGTTAACAGGAGGTTGTGTGTTAGATTTGCCCCAAAGGAGGATATTTTTCCCGTTTTTATTTGTTTCATGAAAAAATTTTTGAAAACGATTATGTTTTAATTTACATTATAAATCTTTTATATATTTTATAATGAGAAAGGGCAGGAATAGATTATTAAAAAAAGTTTTTTTTCTCAATTATAAGATTAATTAGAATTAAATTAGGGTTACGTGGACATTAGTACGAAGTGTCCTATATGTAATGACTAAATTCTGGTCTTTTACCTTATAGGCTGCTTGAAAATTTTTATACACATCCTATAGTATCAAATACTGATTTTTAATAATAATAAGATTAAGATATCTATGAGAATAGTAGTGTGAGTTTATTGAAAGTTTGACATTGCTGATATTACAATGATCAAAGAGACTGGCATTAGAAGCAGGCTCATTTTTTCGTTTT
This sequence comes from Copidosoma floridanum, assembly GCF_036245765.1. Classification (NCBI taxonomy): domain Eukaryota; kingdom Metazoa; phylum Arthropoda; class Insecta; order Hymenoptera; family Encyrtidae; genus Copidosoma; species Copidosoma floridanum. The sequence goes on along the minus strand of NW_028321904.1, from coordinate 5,953,374 downwards.
TTTTTACAGATCAAAATGACAAAACGAGGCTTTTCCAACTGCGGTTACGTAACGCACAAGCCACTTAATCTGAGTCCATATAAGCTTATACTTTTCGAAATTTTGATTGTTAGCTACTTGTATAACAGCGCAAACATCATCTATCGATCATGTAAGAATTACTATAGTCCTCAGAAAAACCAAATATCATACTCAAAAGTATTGACACTACAAAATAAGAATGATCATTAATAATAGATTCTTTTTGTTTAATGTTAATCCAACTAGCATTTTCAAGCATTAAACTCTGACTGGGAGAGAAAGAAATCCATCCTTTTATTAAAGTTGTTAATCTAACATTTTGACACTTGTCGATTTCTATACTATTCAATTCATATCGTATTTCTTTAAATATATGGCAGATAGCATTGTTAACTAGTGTTGTTCTTAACAAAGCACCATTTTCTTCATTTGTTATACGTCCAGTAATACGTAGGGAACTTTAAAAAGGTAAGAGACATGAATATTGATGTTGAATTAAGATTCGAATCTCATCACTGTTATGAAATGCTGATGCAATGTGATGTCAATATAACTGAATGCTGAGAATTTCTTCATTCTCGGCGTTTTTTTGTTTGCTGACAGCAAAAGAAAGCACAAGTTATTTTCCACCAGAAGCTTTTACTATCAGGCGTAAGTTTTTTAAGAACTGGACATTTTGACGTGCTAACGCTTTGGGCATTTGTTGACAACTGATCCGTCTCTTCCATTTTGGTTGAGTTTTATAGCTTCATCTGATTTTAGTGGCTCGTAAATGGCGAATTGTTCTTACCCTCGTTAAATTATTTTCATAACCTCGTCCAACTTTACTTTTGATGTTGTTGTTGTTGTACACTATACCCATTTTTTAGTTAAGCTGTTTCAAGTGTAGTCGCATATGTATAACTTCACTAAAAAAATTAATGAAGTTACCGCCCTGATCAACAATGCGTACTTGAAGATGATCAATTATTTTTACAGCAACAGGTAAATAAATTATTTGTGATGGAACTTCGATTATTTTGTATGCTGGTGGTACGGCTGGAAAAAATTCGTTGATGGTATTAATTTTTTCTCCGTTTATATAGGCTCTAGTAGTGATATTGCACTCAACTCTTAATGTATTAACCTTGAGAATAGCAACAGATAAGTCAGAATTATGAGTAGTGGTATCTCTAAGAACTCTTTCGTTAAAGCCTAAAAGACGGCTTATGAAATCTTTTGGTCTGAAATCAATAGTATGACTACACGTTATTACGCTGCGAAGAGTATTATTGTTTGGTTTGATGCTAATAGCTATATCGTCAGGTTGCAATAATCAAGTTGTAATACATCGATCAGAAATGACTTAATATCTTGAATTTCGGAGCTTCCGGTTGGAAAAACAACCACTTGATCGCCTACGTCAAATTTATTACTACCTTCATCTATATTCGAGATGGAATTGACAGTTAAAAGTTCTACTAGACCAAGAACGTAGTTATGTGCTAATGACAACTCGATAGGTAGAAAATATTGCGCTTCGAGAATAGATGATATTCCTGATAAACTTAATGTCAATGATTCTGCCATAGCGGTTTTTCAATAACTAATGTTACTTAACTATTGAGTTACGTTTGTATAGGCTGACAATAGAGTTTTTTACAAAGAAAGTTTAAGCAAAGATGGCCGCAATTGTAGGTACCAAAATCTTGGTATCTCTGATAATTATATTTGACATTATTAATACCAAGCTATAGCATTAGATTAATTGGTGGCTGCAGGTCACTAAAACTGTCAAAATACGTCACGTTATTGCCTCGATTTCTATAGGCAACCCAGTGAGTACCATGACTAACCTTATCATTGAGATTGGCTATTGCTGATTTGGAAAAATGTGGGCCATCGGCTGGCAAAGGATTTTTCACAAAAACTCCACAAAAATGTGGGATTTTAAAAATTTTTGCATACTTGATGAAATCAAAGTCTGTAAGAGCTTGGTAAGAAAGTTTTACATAGAAACTTATTTTTTTATTTTATCTTTTAAGCCTTTCCTAGGTTTCAAATGTAGACCTAATCCATTTTTATATGGTTTCAAAAAGAGCTCCTTTCCAAGTAAGAGAGCTTCCATTTCTTTATAATACCTTTCACTTTTATCTCGCCATTTTTAAGCAACTTTAGCATCATAAATAATTTTAATAACTCCAGTTACACCATGAGTAATAGCACCTTAAGCACTGAAGCCAGCAAACGCAGGAATAAGATATGGTAAAAAGCTACCAGTTTGCCATGGTCTAGGCAATACTCGAACTATTACAATATGCTTCTTGCCACCAACTTTTTTCACAGCCTCCCGCGCTCCCTTAAACGCCGAACTAATAACGTTCTGAGCACCAATACTTGGAACCATAGACTTCAAGGCACTTTGAATCAAGCTTTTCCAAGTGATTTTGTTTTCTTTTTTTATTTTATTCTTACTCACTTTACTAGAACTCGTATTACGGAACGATCCCATGCTCAGTTTGGATTTAAATTTCATGGTGTTGGTGATGGTTAAAGCAGCAGCTTTTTCCTTTGAACTAGCGTCTTTGGCTTTGAATATTTACCGCACCTGTTCAGCGAGAATTTTCTCAGCAGTGATTCTTGCCGCGATGATTTCTCGATTCTGAGAAAAGGCTATATCGTGTTGCTTACAAGCTATATCAAATGGGTTGACACCTTGATCCCTACGAGCTAATTTCTTGGCTAATTTAGTTCCTGGTCCGTAATACTGATATCCTGGTATGTGCAGTGCTACAGGCAGTTTGTTGATAAGTGTGTTTATAACTCCAGCCACTGCAGCCTTTGTGATTATGAATGATCATCGGTTTTTAAGTGCTCAACGATGAATAAGCTCGAAAATATATGTAGAGCACTATTTATAGTTTCATTCTTCAACTGACTCAGTATTCAGTTAACGTGAGCTCCAAAGAACATAATATTAAACTTTCTTTCATTAATTTTCACTTACTGATCAGCAAGATAATAAAATGCGATGACGCATGAGCTTACAAGTATAAAGGCATATTATTCATAGTATTATATTTCAAATTTAGTTGAGTTAGCATACAACAAACATGAGCTTCGTGGAACAGAATATAAAACTTCCTGTCTTGAATGTCGACGAAATCCTTAAGCAAGATAAAAAAATAACGCCATGGTGATCTGCTACCCAATACTATAAGAGCTGTTCTTTGTGGTCCATTAAACTGTGGTAAAGCAAACAGTTTACTTGCTTAAATCACTCATCCTAACGGATTAAGATTTAAGAATGTTTATCTATACTTAAAGTTGCTAAATCAGCCAAAGTATAAGTTTCTAAAACGAATGTTAGAGCCTATAAATTGTGTAAAGTAATTTTTATTTAGTGATAGTAAATCAGTCATAACTTTCGATAAGGCACTTCCCAACTCCAAAATGATTTTCGACGACATCGCCTGTGGAAATCATATAATGATCATGTTAATACTGACATGATGTATAATTAATTTGAAAAATTATGTGTAAACTGTTGGGAAGTTCAAAAACATGCGTTTGTTGTAATAGACAAGGAAAGAGATGTGAATGATGAAAAATACAGAAAAGGTTTTGATGCTTTTGCTATAAATATTACTGATGCTGATTAAGTGTGTATTAGTCTATTGTTAACCATCAAGCGGACAAGATGGATGATTTTTGTAAGAAAAAACACGTTTTTTGTCAAGTTGAAAAAGCAAGAGAAGCTGTAAGACGTAAGCATTGATTATTAAAGTCAAGCAGATAAAACTGTATCAGATGTTAAGCTGATAAGATCAGATATCATTATGTTTTTGCTCGACGATAAGCCGCCCACCACCCCTACTCCATTGCTAACCTAACCTAACCAATAACGATATAATATGAAGCTTGAGCGTGAAGCACCGTGCTTGTGTAAAACGGGGGGGATGGATGGGAGCAGCGGGCGGCTCACTGTCATACTTTCGCCCCGACCCCCAGGCAAGATCCTTTAATCTTAGCCAGAGGCCGAGAAGTGATTATCTATGCCAAAGAGAAAAAAATAAACCTTTCTGTAAGCTTTAAATCTATACCTAGAGAGCCGTTAAGGCCTTTTAAGCAAAAAATTAAAAATATTGACATATCAACGTTTTAGTCAGCAAATAGTAATAGTAATGATGAAGATGATACTTCTCCGTTGGATGATACTTTCAAAAACCATGATACCGTTGTTGAAAAAAGTGATGATGATTTAGCGCATGATATCGATAAAAATTTATCTATAAACCCATACTTACAAATTCCTGATAGAAATGAGCCGGAATTGGATCGAATGAATGGGTTTAGAAAAGAAAGAGATGGACGATGTATACTTGGTGATTCACCCATACATTTCAAAAAAAGTCAAATTTACATAAAAGATTTTAGATACCCAACAACTGATGGATTAATGGAGTTACCCGTAAAAAAACATCTTGATAAAAAGCACATGACACCAGATAATTCAGCTCAATACAAACAAATCTTGGTATCTTCGAGTGCGCATAAAAGAAAATTTGACAAAAATGAGACGATTCGCCCATACAACAGTAACAAATTTAATAATATTATATCTCCTTAATTCAATCTCACACAAGTAAAGAAGTAAGGTACCCACATTCGTTTAAAATTGCTAAGCTCAACACGCAAATGGACTACGTTTATTGGGACGACCCTAACGAACTGGTCAATCGACTTAGATTACTAGTGGTATAAAAGTCAGCTGGTAATCTCAGTCATATAAATGAAATGAATTTAATCGTTGAGGAGCTTCGTAAAGCTAATATTATATATTTAAATTGGTTATCAATTTGACTTCAGTATCAAAATGAACATCGACGAATTCAGACGTGGATAAGCTAAGTTTAAAAGTGGTAGTCGAGGTCCTCGAGGATTGGGGTATAAGCTCACCACAGATGGTCAATTTGATTTGGAAAATAAAAAATTGTGCAATGTTGCATCAGCTGTTCAACCTTACGATGCTGTAAATCTCACTATTTTACAGAAGGAAAAAAGTTTTATTCTAGATGAACAAGAGAAAATAAGTCTACTATTCAGTAATTTGAGTGATGTATTCTCAGAAACAGTACTAAATTTGCAGCGTGAAATACACACAGTTAAGGAGATTATGGCGCAAACATCTCATACAACTTGATAGGACATTTAGGAAAGATGTAAGAAGTAGTAAAAGAACTTTATAAACCTGCCTGAAGCAACTATCTTCGTCGAGAGTTTGATGTCCGTGGCTTGAATGAAACATGGCAAGTTGATCTTGTAGGGATGATACCTTATGCTGGAGAGAATAAAGGTTATAAATATATGCTTACAGTTATTGTTGTATTCTCGAAGTTTGCATGGGCTGTGCCTGTAAAGACTTAAAGTGGTCAAGATGTGACTGCACCTATGAAGTCGATATTAACAGAGGGGAGAGTTCCAACTAATTTATAAACAGATCGTGGTAAAGAGTTTTACAATGCGAATTTCAAAAGTCTCATGCAAAAAAAAACAAAATTAATTTGTACTCTACTTATAGCAATCTTAAATCATCCATATGTGAGCGATTTACTCGTACACTGAAGCATACTATGTGAAAAAATTTAGTTTACAAGGTAGCTATAAGTGGATTAATATTTTACGTAACTTACTGGCGGACAACAATGATAGGAAGCACTAAACGATAGCTATGAAAACTAAAGATGTATCAGCTGCTTATTTAAATAATGTTATTAAAAATTAATTATCTAAAAAAACATCAAAAAGGAAAAAACCTAAATTTTAGTTGGGTGATAAACTATGAGTGACCAATATTAAGTGAATGTTTGAAAAAGGATATACACTAAACTGGTCTACTAAAATTTTTACAATAGCACAAGTAGTTCCTTCTAGCCCACCAACTTACCATTTAAAAGATTAACAAGAGCAACCAATCTCTGGAGGTTTCTGTAAACTTTAACTCGAGAAAACCAAATACCTAGATAATTATCTTGTCAAAAAAATTACAAGTTGTCGAAAAATTGCGTTCTTGTTAAATGGTTGGGTTTTGACAATATTCATAATAGTTGGATTCATAAAAAAGATTTATCACGTGTTTTTTCAAAACTTGATGTTAATATAAAAAAATTTGCAGAGAATTAGAATTATTAGTGTTAATTGTATCAAAAGTAAATAAATAAAACATACAAATTTACATTGAACTTGTTTCTTATTTTACACTAAAATGATTACATAATTATGCATATTAGAATATAACTTTACTTTCCTTAACAAACATAAATAATTTTACTTCGTTTGCATCTCCTTGCGATTTTATTAAATAATTTTTATCTTCTAGTAACGCATCTACAATAATTTTTTAAAGAAATATTTGGAATTCATCGTCCAATTCGGCAACAATCTTCATCCTGTACTGTGTATTGACTTTCTTCAGTTTTGTTAGCATGATAATGCGATCATTTTCCACTTCTCTAAATGTTTTAATAGGGGGATTTTGACCACTAGCAAAACAATTCAATTTATTAACATTCATCTAAAAGACAAAACAAAATATTTAGAAACTTGTGTGAAATAAAAAAAATTCATTGATAGTGTATTAACTGTGCAGCTTGAAGCATTTGAGGAATTATCAGTGCATGCATTAATTTAACAAAACAAAAAATTTGTTGAATTTTTACCAACCTTTAGTTAATTTACGCTTTTTATTGAAGATGGTGTCACAACCTTTAAAGTTAGATGAGTGTGCAATCCTACTAGACCACACTGTTTTGTCTGTAAAATTTTCAATATTAATCCTCTTTGGAGATGTTGACAAATTAAGTTCAGTCAGTGGTTGCAGCTCTTCATATATGGCTCTCCCCCCTTTCTTTGATAGAAATACGATTTGTTGATTGGTACTTTCTCTTCCCGGTTAGCTTTTCTGATAAGTGGCTTCTTCTTTAATGATAAGTCTTGGAATGATGCTATAGTGGCCCCAGGGTAGGATATCTGTTTGACCATACTGTAGATAACGCTTATCGTCATATGCATTCAAGGCTTTTTTTTTTATTCTTCTGAGTAGAGTTGATGATGACGTAATCAGATACTTTTCTACTCTCGAGACATGCTTGTATTTTTACACAGACATTTAATATGATTATCAAAAGTGATTGTAGCCAGAACCACATTGTTTTTTTTTAACTTTTGTTTTTTTTCATGGCTTTTAATTTTGTATTTTTATACTATATATCTTGCTCCTCAATCCCAAAAATTCTAATATGATATTTCCATCACATTAATCTTTTATGAGGCCAACAATATTATTATTGCCTCATTTAATGTTAAATGGATTGTTTTCAGCATAATCCCATGTATCGAATTCTTTAGGATTATCACTCATGACTTTATACATATTGGTGTTAGTCACCTTATATAAAAAACTATCAGTATTAGTATAGAGTAGTTTAAATTGATCCTCTACATAATTTTTTATGAAGTCATAGTGAAATCTATAAATACGTATTTTTGATAAGTCTAAGACACATAATCCAACGTTTAGGGGTTTTTTAATGCAGATTTAAGTACGTAACAACTGTATTACAACGAGCTGATTGTCAAAGATATCACAATTATGAAAGCTCGGTCTATCAATGAGTGCTTCTGCGCCATATCGTCCTTCCCACTTATTAACGAGTTTTACATCAACATTTTTCCGCTCATTTTCCATCGTCTTTCCATAAACTGCGATGTTGAACAGTTTGAACAACATCTTCTCGAATTCGTTTTTCGCGTTTTGGCGTTTTGAACACCGTTCAAGTCTGTGTATTCCTTTTACCATGTAGTCTGTTCGGATTCCAATACTCGATAAATTTTGTCATGTAGAGACCATGCTTTAATGCTTGTTTAAGTGCTCGATAATATATTATATAGCGATTTTTGTCGTATAAAGTAGTCATTAATTTTTTCTGTTTGCATCCTACAGGTGTTTTATGTTCAGCGCAAAATGGTAGGTACTTATAAGCATCGTGTAGCGTTTCTGGTTCGTCAAGATCTACTTCAAGAATGTAACTAATTTCACCATTATCTTTTACGTTCGTGATACCCACTGGATTCATATTTTGTATCCATTTAAAACTACTATAAAGTAATGATTGAGTCATAGCTCATTCGTATGCATGATTGATGTCATAATACATAATATATTTCTCATCTTAGTTCAGTTGATAACCTTCACTCATATACTGGTTATTAGCTTTGGCATAACGATTGCTACATTGACTAATGCCTTCTCGTATACCACGTTTAATAAGAATAAGCATGTCAATATCTGTCAATAATTCCAATCGAATCTAAAAAAATGTCTGAATTTATAAGATTTATCGATAAGAAATGTATAAACTTAATAACACAATCGCTACCTTTGTATATTTGAACATTTCATCCTAGATTTACCCAGGTAAAGTATAATAATGAGCTGGGTTCAATTCATATGCCTTAAGACAATTGTTTTGGAAATTTTCAAACACTTCTATAAGTAGCAAAAGATCTGTCTTCAAATATGAATTGAAATATTGTCCAAATGTCCTAATATTGAATGTGTTTCATACATTAATGGCAAGTTCATACTCTTAAACAAAAATATGAGCTTCGTATAAACTGCTGTAATAATCATTTTTTGAGGAAAGACTCTTTTCTTAGAGCTTTTCAAATGAAGAAACATAGTCATAAGGAAACGCACCTTTCCTCTTTAATAATTTAATTTGCTTAATATTGTACTTATCATTGTTCATAAATATCCTTTGTAACATTTCAAAATTATCCAGTTATGATAATAATTTATCTAAGAAAGAACCCATAAATTAAAAGGAGTCGATAAAACGAAGATTTATGCTGGTCCCTTCAATATACTTAGTGAAAAATATGTTATTTTCTTTCGTTCGTGGGAGAAGTTGCACTTGGCCTGGAAAGCTCATTGAAAGTTCTCTTATAAACAAATGTTTGTCATAACCACTTAAGTTATGAAAGATTATAGGTATTGTTCTTGAGTCTTTGTAATTAAGGTTACACTTATTGTGTGCAGGACGTCGATACCTGAAATATATTTTATACATAATAAATTGTTTACATAATACAAATAGTACCATAAAGTAATATTTCATTGTTTGATATTTACTTTTCAGTAAAGTGACAATGATCCCGAGTCTTCTCTGCTTTTGATCGGAAAGACTCATTACAAATATGACACAGCAGGGCATTACTAAATTCATCTTGCTCTTGAGTTGTCAAATCTTTTTGCATGGATTATCGTATAAGTACTGTAATTGAAATGATGAGGCATGTAAGCTCTTTACAAACCACATAGCAGGTGCTTCATCTTTTTTACAATTATGTCTGTAACTCTTGTAGGGTGATTTACGATTATCATAACTACACTTAATAAATAATCCAATGCTCAATGGCTCGTGCTCTTAAAAAACATAATCATGTTTAACAGGTTGTAACAAACATTCAAAGTCTGCGTATATTACATATGGTACATGATTTTTATAATTGAGTATGTTTTTATAACTATTGTTTGTAGAAAGTGTAGTTATACATGTATTTACTCTCTTACAATCAGTTTCATGTGCTTGTAATTTTTGCGCTGCCCAAAAACGATGAATACAACGATCACATAAAGATGATGCACATTTTTTAGAGAATGTTCTGTGTGCCAAGCGAGAAAGATTTTTTATCTATACGTAGTAAAATAAGTTAGATACATCTACATTATTTTCTCAAAGTTCTGTTTCTTAATTTTCATTAAAATAAAAGCTTTCAACCAACAAAAAATTAACATGTTTATCTTTTTTCTGAGAAGTTACATGACAAGGGACAACATCATATACATTTCTTTTTTGTCAAAAAATATAAATTTATTGAAATATTATTCTGCCTTTCCAATTTTTTGATTGCCTTTGGATGTACTGGAAATTGAATACCATTAAAATTCAATTTATTTTCATACTGAGTGTAGTTGGAAATACGATATGCATGATTCTGCACTGGATGCAACGCTGATATAATAACCCATTTAAAGCATTAATTATCATTATTCATCACACTTATGCAAGCCTTTTTTTTTTAAATATAATTTGGCAATTTAATATAAGAACTTTCTCTCATAAGATAAGGTTTATTAATGTTTACGAATACATTCAGTATAGAACGTAATGACCAACCCGATTCTTTGTCTTGAAAATCTTCCATATCTTTTACAATTATTTCATGTACATACATCATAAATCGTTCAAACAAATTAGTTGTTTGAAGAATAGCTTGTGTCTTTGAATTAAAATATTTAATATCAACAATGTCATTTTCATCTTTTACTTTTACATACTAAGCAGCGAGCACTGTTCCCTTTTCACGCTTGATGTTCGTCCACAGTTCGTTTTATTTGCTTAACAAATTGTTGTCAAGCGTTTTCCATAAATTTAAGGAGATCTAAATGTTTGCGATTGACGATTAAAGTAGTATTTATACGATTTTCGAAAGCACTATTAATAACCTCCCAATCCACTGAAGAATCTTTAAAGGATGTTGTGGCTATAGTATCTGGCGTCGCTATAGAGATTCCTACTCCTTGTGTTACTGTATGGTAATCACTTTTCACTAGCTGAGAGTATTCAAAAAAATTAGGTTCATTCTCAATGAGAGCCACAGCAGCTTGAAATTTCTGTTTATCTAATATTGTTTAATCTTGACGTTTGCAAAAAATATCAGCATTTTGAAGAGCTCCGTAGCAGTAACTTAACATTTTATTTGTGTATATAATATTACTTTCACTTTTTATAACTTCTTAAAACGATTTATGTGTGCTTATTGCCTCATCTTTAAAACAGTGAGCAGTAAACATGATTCACTTTTTCAAGTAGACAAGTCTAATTCTCTTTGATCATTTTCAAAAAACTGCACGGTTCATGCTACGATCCGGGTTTTATATTTACGTATATCACACTAGTGAGTTGGCAAACTCATCAGAGGGCGTAAAAGAGAAAGTCCAGTCAATGGGAGTTATCATAGTACATCTATATACATGCAAAATATATATATGCGATCTATTGTTTATGTCTACTATCCTATACTATACATTTATAGTTCACTCTCATTGGCTTATGGCTCTTCTCTTTTGCGCCCTCCAAGCTGAGCTTGCCAGCTCCATAAGACATGAAATATGTTAGTCGTAACATCAATAGTATTCATAGTGAAGAGAGTGCATAGTGCTAATTTTTAAACGTACCCTTCGCCACTGTTCCTATCGCACTGTATTTTATGTCGCAATTGCTTGTATACACTCGAAAAATAATTTTAGTCAGTAACGCGATGGCTGCCATCAATGACATGTCACCCCATGTAAACTCCTTGAATCTGCATATGTTGCCAAAGAAAGTTCTTCTGAAATACTTTGGTGCTCAAACAGATTCTGAATATGAAGCTCTAAGTAAAAACCTAAAAAACGACTCTGATATTAAAGAACACTAACGTTGTTATGATCATTATAATGCAGGAAGAGATAAAATTTATGGTCCTGCACCAATGAAAAGAGATTGTTTAATTTATAATCTCAAAATGACTGCAGATACTTGTAACAAAAGAAAATTTAAAGTCGATGTTCAAGATTATCAAATTAACAAAAATAACTTTATTTTCAAAGAGTTAGCCACATTGGACATGGAGGCCGACGTGAAACCATTAGGATTTCTTTTTAAACCTCCTAATCCATGGATATTTTCATCTAACATAAACATGTACCAAGTATCACGGTTGGAAACTAACTTTTATAAAATACTTTGGAGATCAAAAAAATATCTTATGATAAAGTGCCGCATATAATACAATCAGTCATCAACCGATCAGTTAAAAACTTCGTGCGATGGATCAATATTTTGTGCTAATGGTAAAGCATGCAACCATAGGCTGGCTCAGTGCGCCTTACATAATACGTATGCATTCAAGAAAAAAATACAAAATTTAAAGTAAGGTCATAAATAAGTTGAGATAAACATTTTAGATAAATGGTATGAATTATAGATGAATGTTATTCATTCTAATAAATTGCTTACTTTTAAATTGTAGTCCATTTTTAGTTTAATTTAAAAAGTATTTAGCTTATAGAAAAAATATTGTCTCTTTTTCATCGAACTTACCGGTAAACTATGTTTGTTTTTTAACTTGGTTTACAAAATTTAAATCATATGGCTAATCTTAAAAATTTAAGTAAATTATTTCAACTGCAAAAATGATAAAGATATTTATTAAGCATTTGTATCCTAATAAAGTATTCAAACCAACTGAGGGTTCCAATAGTCTAAAATTTTATTTATTTCAAATAATAACAAAGTATGCATAAGTAAAAAGTAAAAGTAATACTTTTTAAATATTTCCTCATTAATAAACTTCGATCAAACATAAACTCTATGTATTTATATATATGTAGAATAATTTTGACAAAAAGAGTTATGAAAACAGTTTTAAAACATAACTGAGTGAATTTATTAAAATATTTTAATAATCACTTTGATAACCATATATAATAATTATGATGATGATGACGTTGATTACTATTATTGCAATCCACTTATTCGAATATTTCAATGCAGAGACTGCATAACCACCCATTTAAGCCATTGTAATAACACCACTTTCATCCTGTCTTTCTATTTTGATTTTAATATTTGAGCTGACACAACGAGATTTTATCATTTCGCGAGATTTTTTTTCTTTTTACAAGTCCAATTATCATTAGTTTTATCATTGTTTGTAATGAAAATAACCGTATACTTTCTTCGTCTTTCGGAAAACTCAAACTATTATATGTCTCGTCACAGTCATAACCCTTTTTTCTAAAGAAAGCTTATAATTAAATTCTAAATACATACATTTTAATGGACGTGAGACAACTGACAAACTGCCAACTGAAATAATAGAGCCACTTTCACTTATGTCATTATCATCACTGTCATGATTATCATAATTGTTTTCATTTACTTTATTTTTAATTTTATTAATGTCATTGTCACTATTACAACTACTAATACTGCTATCGATTACAATCTTTTTTTTATCTTTATCAACAGTATCATAATCATCATCATCGTTTACATTCTTATCGTTATCAACACTATCATCATCATTATTATTATCATCATCATTATCATTGTTTACATTTTTATCGTTATAAACACTATCATAATTATCATCATCGTTTACATTTTTATCGTTATCAGCACTATCATCATCATCATCATCATCATCATCATCATCATCATCATCATCATCATCATCATCATCATCATCATCGTTTATATTTTAATCGATTTCAATGTTATTCGTATGACTATCACTGTTGGCAATATTGTCACTAACAATTTTTTTTTTTTTCTTAAAAAAAACTCGTCATCTATTTTATAGTCTTTATATTTAAGTGGTAACAAAATTCTTGATTTCTCATCTACTGATAACACTCGCAGTTTGCCCAGCGCATAACGCACACTGGTATCTGAAACGAATTCTCATCTTGCCACTGGTACTAAGCAAGGTATTTTAAGCATGTTTGAATTTAAAATTTAAAAACGTCAACGAAAATCTTTTCGATGGCTTACTCACGTTACTTTCGAGGTTTGCAGTATCCAAAGGTAGCAAATCATCTGACTTCTCCAAAGAAATCGTACCCCTTATATTATTTTTCTTATGCCTTAACTCTCCATGTATGTCTTGATTTTGGAGATATGTGAGAGCTGCATAAGAGCTCATTTTTTTGTATAGGTTACTTATACCATAAAAATGAGAAGTGTACAAGACATTCAATCATTACATTTTATATATCATAAGGATTACTTTACTCATGGCTTTGTTATTGGTACATTTTTTGAGGATATATGAGAGCTACATGATGAAAAGGTTTATTTTTTATATGTATCGGTTACCACGAAGAAAGTATTGTACTGTTCGAGTAACCCAATATTACGGCTCTTGTTGTTTCATTGTGGCTCGGTATTTTCTCCAGCGGTGTCATAAGTAAATAGAGCCTTATCTCAGCTCATCCATATCATATGGATTGTGGATCAAGACGCATCGAGCACGTTTATTCTTCCATCTTTTTTTAATTACGTACTTGTGCTATGGACAACTTCCGTCAACGATAGTGCGTAAAATTAGCAAGTTAGTGGATCACGTCTACACTGGTGATATCAAAAGTATGATATAACATTACGCTTAACTTTTGTGTTTATGGCTCGATATTTTTTCCAGCAGAGCCATACGTAAATAGAGCCATATTACGCAGCTCATTCACATATGCATTGTAGAGCAAGACGCATCGAGTCGAGCCAAATCTGGCGCTAGTAGGTATGCCTGACAGGCTCCGTAGGGGGATATGAGGCCAGAGTGGCTCCGTATCCGTAAAGGGATACAAGGCCACAGTGGCTCCGTATCTTAGGGGGCTTCGAGGCCAGGTGGCCCCATATCCTCCTAGCTATACTACTACTGTGAAATGCATCGTCAAAAGTGATTAAAGTTTGTACTGGCTTGCTTGCAGTAAGATTAATGTGGACTGATTAGAAATTTTGGAAGAAAGGGCAACAAAAACATGGATATAAGTCAGACTTTAATATGGCATTTTTCGAGAAATAGCCGTTTTTTATCATCCTTGTAGAAGTAATTTGTTGTGGTAATAATCAAAAGTAGGATTGTAAGCAAGGTCAGAGCTTCCTTAAGTTGCTAGTAATTGCGTTATTTTAATACAAAAAGTTTTCTGAAAGAAACGAATACCTAAGGTATTTAAACTTAAGCGATAAAGACTGCACTTCAGTTCCTAATAGATTAATAATTATTGAAGTGCTTTTTTTCATAGCCTAGTGCCATGTTTAGAGTTTTATTTTCAATGGAATGTTTTAGAAAGGTTTTAAGCATTGATTTGCACAACACTATCAACAGTTCTGGATCTGCACCCCACCAGGTCTTTTTCAGATAACTAACTATATTTTATGTAAGGTGACTTTTTGTAATAAGATAGTCAATATATTTATTACAGTTGAGGTTTTCATCTAGACAAAGTCCCAAAAATTTTACATGACTTGTTGAAAAGACTTCTTTGTTACCAATTTGAATAAAAAATATGTCTAAATTATTATTGGATTTATTAAAGATTAATACGATACACTTATCTGGAGCAACTTTTGATCCAATTTTTGACAAAAAAAAACAAATATTGTTTATTGTAAAACAAGTTAATGTAATACAGTAAGCAGTGTGATTCAGATAGAAGTATATGACTTCATTATCTGCAAAGCTTAGCATCTTCATTGGTTCATTTCTTGTGGATTTAATTGTGTTTGAGTACAAAAAAATATAAGATCCAACTATAGGACTAAGAGGCAATTTAAACTTGGCCTTTGTTAGACAGTAATTTTTCTTTTTTGGTAGAGTTAATTGGTATAAAAGAAAATACAATTTAAATTTGCCTACACGCGTGCCAAAAAACAATTAAATTTTTTTTCAAGGCACATCGTTGAAATATGCTTTTTGCTGTTCTGTGTACCCTCAATAACAAGGAAAAAATCATATACATAAACCTTAGGCTTTGTGACACGGTTTTTCATGGCACACAATATTATAATATTTATTTTTTTTAAAATTCTATGTTAGCAAGCACTTGTACTGCCTTATTAAACCAGCTTCTCGTTTTAATTCTGTACAAAATCAAGTGTCTTTTTTGTAAAAAATTTGTCTTGATAATTAAACTAGACTTTATTATAGAACAGAACCCAATTAATAAGACAGCGACGCTAATAATATAGTTTTCAACTAATAAATATGCAAATAACTTTCATTATATTGAATTAAAAAAAAACATTACTATGAAATTTTATGTTGATAGTTTATCATCTTACATTTAATACTATACATAACATTTAAAATATCATAATAAATACCTGCAGATTATAAATAACTCATTAATTAGACATTACAGTCATTTTCTTATAGTCTGGTAGTTAAAGCATGAAAAAATGGTGAGTAAAAAAACTTTTGCCACCTAGAAAGAAATCATTTTAATCACTTACAAATTAATGTAGTTAAATTATCGGAAACATTATTTTTGTCTAACAAAAGCGTCGTCTTTAGTTGTTATTCAAGAAATTGTTAAAATTAATCAAATTTTTTAAACATTTTGGCCTTAAACTTGTTTTCTGTTGGTCTGATTAAAAAAAGTACTGAAGCAAAATTGTTCGTAATAAGTCTTCCTATCGATTACGGTTTTTTCGATTACCTAAAAATTTGTGTTTCACAACTGTAAGTAGCAAAAGAGTTTGAAATTTTTTGCTTTGAAAAGTAGTTTTTATCAATTTTATAGTCTATTTATTTATTGATAAGAATAGTTTCAAACTTGGTATTAAGTACTTACTATAAGCACATTTAAACGTGCACAAGCTTCTTAATTTTTTTAAAAAATAACGTCACAATTAAATTCTTCATTTACAAATTCATTAGCTCGCTTAAAGCGTCAAAATGAGTTAGAGCCGAAATTCCTACGGCATTTTATTAATAATATAAAGAACGTCAATGTTTTAGAAAAATAATTCTTGCAATTAAATAAATGCTTATAACTTCGTGAGTTTTAGGTACAGCAAAACGCAACTAATTTCTTACAAAAATAAATAGTTTTCTACGTATTTAAAAAAAAAATGGATTTTGATGCCATGCTCTTAGCAAATGTTATAAATACATTAGCGTTATTTACGTCTGTTAAATAATTTTTGAATTCATTAATTAGAAAACGTTTTCGTAAAAAAATTATTCGTAAGTCACTATTGTATTAAATATAACATGATATCCACTTTTTTTATGGTACTCTTTACAGGCATGACCGTTGGTGCATTAATGCATGTCATTCGTTACTTAGCTACCTTTTACAGACGTTAAAGTTTAAGTACTTATTAATTATTAAAATATATATTTATCCATGTGTGTATAAACAATTTGTAAATAATAACAGAAGACCACCTGTAGAAAAAAAGATAAGATTTTCTTGTCATAAAATTCAACAATTACTGAACAATCGTAAAATAAGATAATTTGTTGATAAAATTTGCTTAATAATAATGAGAGCTAACGCTTTTGTTGGATGAAAATATTTTTACTAATAATAAGACTACATTTTTAAGCAACTGAAACAATTTCCTCCCAGGTGGCAGAAATTTTCTTATTTACCATTTTTTCGTACCTTGACAACCGGGCTATAAGGAAATGACTCTGATGTTTAACTAATAAGTTATTTAAAATCTGCAGCTATTTATTATGATATTCTGAATGTTATGTATAATATTTGATGTAAGATGATAAACTATTAACATAAAATTTCAGTGTAATATTTTTTTAACTCAAATACGATAGAAGTTATTTGCACATTTTTCAGTTAAAAACCATGTTATTAGCGTCGCTGTCTTAATAATTGGGTTCTGTTCTATAATAAAGTCTAGTTTAATTATCAAGACAAATTTTTTACAAAAAAGACACTTGATTTTGTACAGACTTAAAATGAGAAGCTGGCTTAATAAGGCAGTACAAGTCCTTGCTCACATAGAATTTTTCAAAAAATGAATATTATAATATTGTGTGCCATGAAAAACCGTGTCACAAAGCCAAAGGTTCATGTATATGATTTTTTCCTTGTTATTAAGGGTACACAGAACAACGAAAAATTTATTTCAAACGTGTGTCTTGAAAAAAAATTTAATTTTTTTTTGGGACGCGTAAGGGCTAATTTGGATTGGATTTTCTCCTAAGAGAACTTTGTATATTAGATTCTGGATGAAAAGGATAAAGGTTTCGGTAAGTTTAACTATATAAAGCTTTGATAATACTGCCAGGTTCAACATTATCTAGGACACTCTTATTTTTAATGAACAAGGCTGACAAGCTTTTCTTTAGGTAAAAGCTTTTACTTATGTCAATGGTTACGTAAGATAGATTGTGTGCATAGAAATGCCCTTCACAGAAGTCGTTTTATGGGTTACGCAGTATACCTTTAGATTCTACATTCCAGGTTAATCTGTTGTTAATCATTTTTTCAAAGACTTGAAGCACATAGAAAGCCATTGGTAAGGGTCAAGCTTATTTGTTGTATTTAATAATAAAAGAGATTAAATAGTTTTGCCAATCTTGTTGAAAAAGGTTTTAATTGTATAAATCGTTAAATAAATCTTACAAAATATGTTTTCACAATTCAGGGACATTATGAATAATAGTATGTGTGATTTTATCCAAAACCTGAGGCAGAGTCTTGTTTCAAATTGTTAAGCACAAAATTAATTCCTTTAGAAAGAAGAAAATTCAGATCTTGTTTTACGTCATTAAAAAGAGAGTGGTTAAGTAATTTTAAATCTATTTAGGAAATGCATAGTGAATCAAGGCAATTCAGAGATTTATAAAGGATTATTTTATCTCCAGTTTAACTACAAGGATAGTTAAAGCGGTCTTTGAAGCACTTTATTTGATGCCAGATATTGGTAATTTTAGTAATACTGTTGACAGATTCACACAAAAATATAAAGATGTCCCATTTAGCTTCTTTTTAAATTTTTGTGATTTCTACCACAATTCTTTAATGAAGCATGAAGAGCGTTAACTTGCATTTTTATTAAACAGCTTTAAAACTAGCTTTTTTGAAGCAATAAGCGTTGCTGCATTATTCGTTCAACCAGATGAGTTGTTCCTTGTTCTTATATATTTTTTCAGAAGGAGAAGTATGTAGGTAGAAGTTTAGATTAATATAATTTTAATTAAATGAATTGACTTTACAGTTATAAAGATAGTAAGTAAAAACTCTATATCCTGAAAGTACATTACGATTTATATAACTTAGGTGAGGAAAGATTAATTTGTTTAGTTTTAGTAGTAAGAAAAATTTATCCCAGTTAACTTTTTTTAGGTTATTCCTATCAATTTTTTTTAGACATTCTAAGATAGCATTTATCAATATTTCTATGGGGTAATGTTTATTCTCCCAAGGATCATCAAGAACAGCGTATTTAGAAGTAAATAAAAGATTGATAGGAACAAAAGATAGACTAACATGAAAAAACGTGATACCATGTTTGTTTGAAGTGAAGTGGATACGTTTGCCATCATTAAGTAAGAAAAATGAGTTAAAGATCAGGTTGCTATTGGTGCAGCTGCCCCATAAAGAACAGTGAGAATTAAAGTTACCTACGAGGAGGTGAGAGTTATAATTATTAAATATATCTGACGTATTTGACCAGTCATCTATGGATTAATTATATTTATGTTCCAGGTGTCTGTAACATTTAACGATAGAGAGGGATTTGGTGTTTATTTTAATTTAAATAGTCTTAATTCGAAGGCAGCTATGATGTAAGTCTATGAATGAAACCGTGTAGCCAAGCCTGTCATGGATAAAAAAGTGATACTGTGGTGGTCTTCCTATTCTCTGTCAAATCTCATTGAGTTAAAACCTTTGATCGAATATTTGTCTTTGGGTGTTAGCCAGGTTTCTATAAGAATACTGATATCAAATTTTTGAGCATGTTGATGAAAGTCTACCGTGTAAGATATATTTCTACAGTTTCACTGCAATATTTTTAGCTTCATAAGCGTTTTTAAATAAAAGTGTAAAAGGGAGCGCTTGGAAAATTTTAAGTATGAAAATGATACGGAGAAAGATTATAATTAAACAAAAGAGGGGTAACAATGAAAAATCTTTAAGGAAGTTAATAACATTTATTTCATAAGTAAGCTTGGTAATTAATACAAATCTATGTATTTATTATTTCGTTTTTTTGTTTTAACCTTACAAGCCTATCTCATGAGCTTTGGTTTTAACAGTTTATCTTTAAAAAGAAGTTTTAAAGTGTTTTCTTTCAATTTAGTAAATACTTTGTCTGTAAGACTTTTAATACTTAAAGTAACAAATGTCTTGTTTTTTATAAAACTTGAAGCAAAGGGGTTAAGATCGATGTTTTCTTTTTGTGATGTATGTTTTGGAACAAAGCTGCATTTGGATCCTAAATAATACAAAGATATTAACTATACACACCTTTACGAAGCTTATACTTTTATATGACGTACTTTTATATTATTTTGCCTAAAACTCGCTATCTACAAATCTGTTTTCTTTTAACTCATGTAAACCATAGCTTTTACTGCTTTGCGTAGCAGCCCAAGCTCATACCTACAAATACTATACATTCCTAAATACATTGTAGGTCTGCTTGTTAACATATTTTTTGTAAGTTTTCCATTCTCTATTTGCTGCCAAGTCCTCTTTATCATATAATAAATCCAGTCTGGATATGGCTCGTCTTGAGAGCGCATCTCTCTTGGCAACACTGTGCTTAGGCAACGTACGAGCAGACTGTTGTACACTTAATTCAGACTTATTGGCTTAGTCTTATCATTATAGTTGTTAATAAATTAAATTAAACTTAGTAAGTCATTCAGATGAAGTTATTTGCCCGTTTTCTCTACTGTAAAAATAAGTTAATACATCCCACTTGTCTTAATATTAAACAGTATGTGTTGAGAAAAGATTTAATGTTTTTGATGATTACTTCGCCACAGGCACTTTTTCTTAAGTAAATCGAAGAAAAAAAGTTGTTGTTGTTGTTCATATTATTTTGGTGTAGGAAATATTTTGTGTCCAAAGTTGTCTTTTTGAATCAAATTATCTGGAGAAAATAGCGGGAACGGAAGACGATCTTGACCTTGAATCCTAAGTGAAGGTCACAGATGTTCTTGAGAGACGTTTGGGTAAAAGATAGTACTTCTGTATTCTGGCCTGCTTTCTTGCATTTTCTTAACATTGTTGTGGGAGTTTATTTCACGTTGGTACGATTTTTTTTAATTTTGTTTAACTACACAACTATTTTTTTCCAGAAATTTTTTTTTGTCTTTAGATGTAAGAAAAGTTTTCTTTGTATTTGCTGAGATTTATTTTATCATATAACATAGGCTTCCAGGATTTGTTACAACCTTTTTTTTCGCTTTGACAAATGGGATGTTATCCAAGGTCATGATGACGTGAGCTCTTGCATACCCCTGACACAAGTTGCAGCACAAGTGGATACTCTTGTCGTTTCCACTTTAGTTAGCACATCTAGGCAAGTAGGGAGTGTCAATACACGGGGATCCTTCGAGTGTTTTTTGTCCACAAATCATACATTTAAGTTTTGATCGACATTTTTTTCTGGTGTACCTGAAGCCAAAAAAGAATGGCATTGCAATGATTCAGATATGTATGATTCAATGTTGTTTTGCAAAAATACTGGTGTACATATTAAGGTTATTCTTGACCGATAAAAGAAATCATCACTGATTTACTCGGTAGCGACTTGTCGTTGTCGTTCTTCGCATCATAGTTTCTTCTATTAAGTCTTTCGATTTCTTGCACTTCAACGCTTGTTTGGATTCCTCCTTAGATACAGTTGTCTGACAAATAAATTGGGACATTTTGAACGATACCTTTTCTTACTTTGCGAAATGCAAGTATGTATATCTCTAAGGAGCGAGAGGAGGGATAGGCCAAGATTAGTCCTGTAAGAAAAATATTTTTTGGTTGGTGCTTAAGAAAGATTAATGCCTAAGAAGTCTTTCTTTTGATTATTTTCTGGTGACTTGGTGACTTAACAAGAGTATAGCCATGTGAGCCGTGAACTGCTTTTTTGTATATTTCAGGATTACTACCTTTGAAACTTCTATTGAGAATAGATGAGTCTCGATATTCTTGATTAGAATCATTATAAGTACCCTTCCATGCATAGTTATCTATACCTGACCAATCAGAAGTGAAGTCTGAGTTGAAATTTTTCTTTATTTTTATGTAGTGAGGCTACCCGGCGTAGGTGGGTCAGCAGGATACACTAAGAGACAAAGCGAGACACTTTGCTACCAAAGAACATGAGGGAGAAAGATGGTAAAAAAGCTAAGTGAATGCTGCAATTCAAAGCAACTACTACCAACCACTGAACAGAACAAGCTTAAGCAAACGTGCGCTTATTGATACGATGATAAATTTATCAATATGCCTATACCTATCCATAATAAATTGATACACAGTTAAAGAATCGTTAATTTAAATCCTAACACGCACATAATGAATAATTCAAACGCTAAAGAAAAAAATTTTACTTATCTAGATTTGCTTGAACACAACTTTTACAATCAAAATCACTCACAATATTTGATGTTGTCAATTAATAGTATAGCACATATGTTCACACATTTACTTGAGGTTCAAGAAATAAAAGTAATATATATGGTCAGAAACGCATACAATAAAAAAAATTTTGTATGTGTAACTTAATGATGATAGGACGTTTTTCTTCTTAATATTTTTGTCATCTAACACGATGTAAAGTATTCAAAAAATTAATCATTTCTTAAAAATTGACTTGTCGTCGTAATTTTTTATATTACCTCATTAAAAAGTATTATTGTTTGACATTTAACAGACAGATGGTACAGATTTCATTTTTCAAAATTGATTTTGTCTTCTTTTTCTATCCTTAAGTGCTTTCTTTGTTTCACCTGTATATTTTGCAGAATACTTGTTGCATGAAATTATGAAATTTAAAGTACCTTGTTAGTGGTCTCCTTTTTATTTCCTTAAATGTGCTAGGGTACAATCTCAAACTAAGAACATTGTCATCTTTGCATGATTTAACTGTATGGATTCAAGATTTTAAATCTTAAGTGTCGTAAGTTCTTTTAATATGTTTATCAGTTAAACGTGTCAGCTATTGCTTTCTTTTGCAATATCTGTCTTATAATCCTTATATTATCAGTGTAAAACGAAAGATCTGAAAATTATTATAATGTTGATCAACATAAGAATTTATTTTTTCTACTGTTATTCAAGGTATAAGGTAATAACTAAAGTGGTAAAGCAATTAACTTTTTCAGCAAAATTTTCAATTCATATACATTATTCTATAAATAGGTTTAATTGGAAAGAGGTTCTGTAGAAATATTTTTTAATCAAGCACTACCTCCCATTCTAATCATTTTTTTTATGAGCATCTCAAAATCTAAATAAGCCGTACCTTTTTTCTGTTTCAATTTTTGAAATGGGAATCAATCACACATTTATATTCAGTAGGGGGCTGCACCCCCTGCGCGCTATGCCCGCCAACCCCCAAAATTTAATCAAACATTAATTTTCTATATTTTTAAAGGAAAATACAATAGTTATATCTCTGTTGTAACACGTTATATTGTAATATTTTTCAAGTTGCAAATTAAATAACTTTTCACTGATTCTTCTCAATCTCATTTTTAAATCTACACGCGCTTGATCATTCTGAGCCAATCACGAGACGAATAAACAGGCTTTATCATGTGACCCATCGATTTTTTAAGATAGGATTAGTTAATTGCTGGACCATTCAGGTAACAAGAAGACGTGCATCAACTTGCACCATTGGTAGGTTCAGACGAATCTCATACTTTCAAGAGCTGTTTCTCATCTAGCTTCATTAATGATTTCATTAGAATAATGTTATTGCTTGACAATAGTTTAGATATAAGATAGCAAAAAAAGTAGAAACACAAGTGAAATTTGTAAATTAACAAAATTCTTGATATAATTATCATCACATCAAAAAGCACATGTAAATGGAGCTGCACAGATACTTTTTCAAATAATCACTCTCTACCTATCATTGTCCTTGTTGACAACAAGTCTTTTCAGAATCGGAAAAAATCAAACTATTCCTATTTTTAAGAAATTTTAAAGTGGTACACAAAAATGAGAAAAAAATCACCCCCAAATGCAGATTAGGCACACAACATTTTGTTAACTAGAAAGTTGCTTCATTGTTAGGCTACTAAGGAGCTGTACGTTTTTTGCACTATAAGTTAAGTTTAATATTATTTGTGACAAAATTGTTTTTACCAAAGCTCACTTCATTTAATGAAATAGGGTGATGGTGATGAATGCTAAAAAGAGCTCTTTTAACAACGAGATTTATTCAAGCCTAGGGTACAAGTCAATGCCTGGCTCCTCAGTGAATTAGTGGAAGATTAACTTTTCTGTAAACAGGATGTTAAACACTTGTAAGCACTTCGAAGTATATCATAGTATAAGAGTTGCCACAGTCATCTGATATAGTAGCTAAGCGTGTACATCGTGCGTAATGTATTCTACATTCTAGATTTGTTCGGGAATGAAAATAAAGCTACCATAAAAACTCAATACTAACTTTCCATTATTAAAAATACACAATCGTTTCATAGTATATTTATATTGGTATTTGAAGCGATCCAGGCTAATAAATCTTTGTCTTGAAAATCAATCTTTTGATATTGTGCACAGTGCATTTTAAAGATATAAAGCGAATCTATCACATCTCTATTGTGTTGACGGTATCAAAAATTTAACCATATTATGTTTATATAGACATAATCGTGTACTTAAAGTACGCACAAGATTGCACACTAATAATCCAAACAAATAAAGATGAGCTAATACACTCCCATTTGTGATAGTGTGAATCCATATAAATATACTAGTGGGGCTTACGCCCCCTGCGCGCGCTGCGCGCCAATCCCCCAACTTTTGAATATTTTATAAGAAATACATAAATTACATGGGGCTACATCGTTTGAAGACGATAAAAAACATAATGGACAACAGAGCAAGTGGTTTCAAATCATTCATTCTCGTTAAAATATAATTTTCTCAGTTTCCTCTGCACGTACAAAAATCCTTTTGTAATCGATTTGGGGTAGCTTGACGATATATTATCGATGGTTATTTTTATTTGTATGGACGATTAAGGTTTTAGTCTTAGATTTAAAGCTTATGTTTAACATTAATTAAGAAATTTTTTTCAATTATATCTAAAATAATGTAATGATGATGATATTATATGTTACACAATATTTACGTGTTATCGTAATGAACTTGCAGAAAAAATTCGTTCAATAGTTAAAAATGTTTATGAGTTTGTAAT
This sequence comes from Copidosoma floridanum, assembly GCF_036245765.1. Classification (NCBI taxonomy): domain Eukaryota; kingdom Metazoa; phylum Arthropoda; class Insecta; order Hymenoptera; family Encyrtidae; genus Copidosoma; species Copidosoma floridanum. The sequence goes on along the minus strand of NW_028321904.1, from coordinate 5,928,343 downwards.
ATACACAACATTATGCTACGGAAAATAATACATTGTTTTTTATTTTTAAATATAAAATTGACACAAGTATAAGAAATATAATTATTATAAAAATCATAGGTGTGCGCGCTTTAATGGACATTCGTTGGAATCTTATTTCAAAAAGGTTTAGGAATTATTTTCCTAAATTATAGTACAGAGACGAGGGAAAGAGTGCTCTGAAATTTTTACATTACTTTAAATAATAATGTTCAAAAACCGTATTTGACGGCATTTTTTTAGTGCATTATATTTGCTTTGCATTAACCAACTGATACAGACGAAAACATTAATCGTCCATAAAAATAGTAATAACCATCGATAATATATCGTCAAGCTACCGCAAATCAATTTCAAAAGGATTTTTGTACGTGCAGAGAAAGCTAAAAAAAGGATATTTTAACGAGAAATAATGATTTGAAACCACTTGCTCTCTTGTTGCCGAGCTGCGCTCGGGGAGCCGCCCCTGCCGCAGTCGCTCCCCCCACCTCTGCAGCACACGTCAGCCGGCGCGCTCGGCTCTCGCATGGTCAACTTCAACAATTGTTATTTTATACTATTTGATGCGCTGCAGATACAATATATTTTTTTATTGAAAGTACAAGTATTAAACTTAAATCCCTTTAAACCTGACCGCTGTACAACGTATAATACGTCCACACGAATTTTTCAACAACAAAAAATTATCTTGGCTCCCGTGCATGCTACGACAATTTTTTTTTTTTCAATTCATAAAAAAATACCAGCTTCAAAGTTGTGCAAACGAGAATCATCAATAGTAATTTTTGCAAAAGTTATGTAGTTTTATACGTGTGTTAAAAACTACTAGTGTTAAACAAATCGCTATAAAATAGATTCTAATCAACTTTTTTTAAAAATTCAAACAGAATTCTAAATTTGAATGGTTTTTTGAATTTTTAAGACCAGTTGGATCAAAATTAGACGATCACAGCAACTTTGGCGCATTATGCAATTAAGCTTAAAAAAAAACTTTTGATCGTTAATCACTCTAAAAGTTAAAAAACTATCGTTTTAAAATTTAAAGCAGTTATTAACATTAGTAAGAGCAACATTTTCTGAGAATTTTAAGCTCCTTGGTATTATAATTGTTGAGATATTGAATGTTTAAAAAAACGCACCTTTTCAACTTACAACCCGATTTGCAGGTTAACAATGGCACTTGGAATATTGCATGAGATCTTCTTTTGTAGATAATTGAGTAAGGAACAAAAAACTATACATATGCATAATGCTAAAAATGCAAAGGAAAGGAAGTATAAAGAAAAATGTAAAAAAAAATTTTTTTTTTTTCACAAATTGTTAAATTAAAAAATGGAGCACAACTTTTAAAAAGTACGGGTAACGATAATCATATTCTATAGCATAAAATACATAAGAATCAATCGAAACATTGCTACCGCCCGGAAAATGCACGTTTTCATATTATTTCGTCCTTGTCGTCTGGTCTATCTAGGTATAGATAATATTAAAAGTGTATTTTTTGAATTTAAAACTGGAAAAAAAAATTAAGGGAAGTTGATTTAATAATATCGGACAAGGCTTCTATGATTTCAAAAAAAGCTTTAGAAATCGTTGATAGAACGTTGAGAGACTTGTGTAATATAAAACTTTGCTTTGGTGATGAATTAAAAGTGTTAGGAGAAGATTTTCGACAAATTTTCTAGTTATAAAAAACGGTACTAGAATAATACTAGAAGAAACTATTAAATCATCATTTTTATGGAACTTCTTCAAAATTTTATGATTACAAAATAATATCTGTTCTAGTAATAACAAATTTTCAAAATTATTGTTAAGAATTGGAGAAGGGGACATAGAAACATTTACCATTTCTAAATCCTGGATAACAGATGATGTCTGTACCAAAATATTTGGCAATTACAGCAACTGTTTTGACAATAACGTGATACTAACTTTACATAATGAATATTCTTTTTTTTTTTAAACTATAAGATTTTAAGTAAATTACATGGGGAAACTAAAACGTATTACAGCATCGATACACTGCAACATATAAAGGTGTTGTTAAATCAGATGATAATATTTACATAAATTTTCCCGTAGAAATGTTAAACAACATTCGTAAAGGCTTGCTACCTCATAAACTTAAATTAAAAATAGGTACAATACTAATGTTGATTCGAAATTTGAGTATATCAGACAGATTATGTAATAATACACGATTGCGAATTACTAAATTACTGTAGTATAACGTAGAAGGCAAAATAGTAACGGGAGAAAGAATTGGTAATGAAGTTTTCGTTTCAAGAATTACATTAAATACTGGAAATACTTCATTATTATCTTTTATTTTGTATAGTAAACAATTCCCATTAGTTGTAGCATTTAGTATGACTATAAATAAGTCTCAAGGTCAAAGTTTTGTTAATGCGGGATTATACTTAAAAAAACCTTTATTTTTTCATGGTCAATTATACGTGGCATTATCAAGATGCAAAAATAAAAATGGAATTTTTGTTTAAGTCGATAGAGAAAACAGTTTAGAGATTGAAAATATAATTTAGAAAGAAATTTTTGAATATAAAAATGTATCTAATGTTCATAACACGATTTAATTATTATTTCTTTATGTATAGGTAAAATTTGTTAATTAATAATGCATATCGTGTTCATCTATTGTACCAATTTCAGCAATTATTTAAAACAGAATAGAAATGGACGTAAGTCTTCGTGGTATAATCAGGCTTTGTAAGATGACTCATAAATTAATGCGAAGCTTTCATTGTTTATATTAATGATACTCTAAATTTAACTTAAATTTATGTACGTAAAAAAAAGAATTGTGTATTAAAAAACTAAATAAGTGATGATGATATAATAATTATGCGCATAAATATGTGTGTATATATTGTTTGGTTTCAAAATATTGTTAACTCCATATAAATTGATTTTTAAACGTACTTAGTTGTGTAAATAATGATGTTTTGAGCAACAACATCCTATGAATGAATTATACGACTTGTAATTTCTTCTTGACGATGAAATAAATCATGGCAACAAGACAGTTTTGTCTAAAGATAAGTAAAGATGGTATGATCACGGTCAGGTTCCCCAAAAGTAGTGTGGGGAGACGGTGGGGGCCATGAAAAAATTCCTGGGGGTCGGTGAGAGGGCTGTGAGGGGTAGGTTGGGGGATGTGGGATGTTTTGAGAAAAAATACTGTACAATATTTTCATGTGATTTGGTAGGAATGTGGTAATAGACTTGAACACATAGACAGGGCTGGCAAAATGCAACGTTACAAAATGCTAACAAAAAAAGTCAGCCCACCAAAAACTGTATGCTTACAAAGATACTAAGTGATCGAATGAATTGAAATACAATTGATTGTATTTAAGTTAAGCTGATTACAGTATTGTGCACTAATCTGTAACTATTTGATAAAATATTGAAACATATATTGTTTTGATCCCATGAAGCCATACGTGATTGTACCCCCTGACTTGAATAAAGACATACTATACTACTATACTATACATATGATATTTTTAAGGGGGTCAGTGGGGGGGCTGTGGGTGGTCAGTGGGGGGCTGGGGGGGTTTGAGAAAAACTACGATATGTCAAAATAAGCAAGAAAATAACGGATTCTTACCTTATTTTGTGTGGGTTGATGGGGGGGGGGCAGTGGGGAGAAAATGGAAGGTTTGTGTGGAATGCCCCACTGACTTATCTATATAATATAGGAAGATATATATATATATATATATATATATATATATATATAAGACGTTCTTTGACAAACTGAACAGATTTGGACAAAAATTGACCAACACATTTTAGATTTCACTGAAATTTTTTTTACGGGTTCTATATCAAAAAAAAAGAGAAATTTATAAGAGGATTTTTTTTATTTTTGATATTTTAAAAAATAAACAAAATCAAAAATTCGTCAATTTAATGATTTATCGATAATAGCCTATTTTATAAAATTTATAACTCTGGTTCTGTTTAAGCTCAAAAATTCATTTTTTTTATTTTGAAGGTTAAAAGACAAGCTTTAAGACAAAATTACTTACAAGACAAATTGTCAAAAAATTCACATTATTATTAACAATTTAAATGTTTAAATCAGTTTTTTAAAGTGGCGCCACCCATGAATTAACTCGTTACTATTTTTCTCGTATTCTGCGTCAAATTTTCTATCAAAAACGCTTTTCAAAACAATGGAGAAGTTATTTTTTTTGTGAGAAAAAAATTAATTAATTTAGCGTGGTACGTCACATCGACACGTGGGTAACATTTTACGGCTCATATTCTTGTTTTACACCGTTTATCTCTTAAATACAAATAATTATTCAATTTTTTTAATTAAAAAACATATTCTATTAGCCAAGATGATGGGAAAAATTTAAAAAATACATAAATAAAAATAAATAAATAAATAACGACAAAATATTTTAAATCAAGTAGTATAAAATTTTACTGTTAAATATCGATTGGAGCGATGAAAATAGTATCTTATTTTTTTTAAAGATTTAAAATTTCCCACGCGTTTGGTAAATACTGTTGGTAGCTGTGGCAGCACTGACAGGGATTCAATTTTAAGGAGTAGGGACAGTAGAAGGGAGAAGCAGTAGACTATTATTATATGAATCAGCTGTGCAGTGATCGTTTGTTGCCTACACATTTAGTGCTCTACGTGCTTCTTAATAGCATCTTTCTCACATTTCAAATTTCACTGCTTTCAACAGTTTGCACCATCTTGTTCGTTCTCCATTAGTCAAAGTGGCCTTTCGTTGTTTGAGTACAGCAAGAAATTAAAGGCAAATTGTAGATGAAATCATATAACAATGCCTAAAACAGAGTTAAAAGAATCATTATCTATAAAAGTTCGTACTGATAAATGTTTGAATCCATTAAAAAAAATAAGTAATGTAAAAAAAGTTTGTCAAATTTGCAAAAAGTAAGTGAAAGCCTGCTTCGAACTTTAAATTTGTCAATCACTGCTGAGACACTGCAACGAAAGATTTACGATTCGTGTCGTCTGCGTATCAAAAGTATCAAAGAAGAAAAAAATTAGGATATTGGAAATTATGAAGTCGAAATGGTATGTATCAGAGCATGAATGTTGAATGTATCTGTATTATAATATTAAAAATTGTTGCTAGAATCTAACTTTTACATACAGCTTCAATTAGTGTAGTATGCCCTTAATTCTTTTATGGTTTATTTTAATTTTATTAGTGCCCTCCGAAGAAATTGGAAATTCAAGGTGATCAGTGATCCATTAGGGGCGAGATGTGAGAAATAAATGAACACAACTAGAGTGTATTTAAATTTTTCCCTTACTTTTATTAATGCGCAACGTTTCACTGACATATGTGTCAGCCTCATCAGGCTACAAAATTAAAAATCAAAAAAGTATACAATAAGTAATTTCATAGACTTACACACAAAAACACAATAAGTTCACAATATAAATTGTTACCGCAGGCACGTGAGAATTTGTAAGTGTATTGACTTACTCGTCACCTGTTGAACTATTGACTGACAATAAATTTTACAACACGCCAGCACTTATATAGGTGACGGTAAAGGGTGATGAACATGATCAGGACATTTAAACTTTCTCAGTAAAGGAAGGTACGCTCGATTAAAGGAAAGCATGTCTTCCTTCCTATTGATGTTATGTTCGTCCAGTTTAATATAAAGCATTTCAGAAATAGTTTTTTTTAGTAATTGGCTCTTTTGTCAAAGATTTTGAAGTTATCCCAATTGAATTCGTGGTTATAATTAATTCGATGTGCGCAAACGACTGAATCAGAATTTTTATTTTTAATATGTTCACTAATGCGGACTTCAGCAGCTTGCTTTGTCTCACTCACATATGACGTAGGACAATTTTTACAATAAAATTTAGACACTACATTTGTCTGTTTATGTTTTTCTGTTTTATATGTTCCTTAACAGACTACGTGGTTGAGTTTTTTGTTGATAAGAGGGTAGGTGTCAATATTGTAGGGTTTTAAAATGGTTGAGGTATTTTCAAAATTATTGTCTATGTATAGTATACCAATTTCGCATGAAGGGTAAGTGTTTATGGGGCTTTTGTTGTGATTTATATTTTTGTGTCTTTTTAATCTAACCTTTACAATTTTGTTTATAAAGTTCAAAGGATAATTTTTTCTTGTCAAAAGATTTTTTACTCTGGCAATATTCACACCATGAAAACATGTACTGAAAAGTAAGATCGCTCTACCAACTAAATATAACACAATTTTTCTTTTGTAGCTAACTGGATGACGAGAAAAATAATTTAAGATGTATCTGGAAGAACTAGGTTTTTCAAACAAGTCAAATTTAAAATCATTCAAATTTCTGATATTATGGTCAAATCTAAAAAGTTAAGTTTATTGTCAATCCCCATTTTATATGTAAACTGTAGTTTAGAATGATACGAATTAAAGACATTTACTATTCGGTCAATGTGGTCAACGTTATTAAAAAATAATACGTCATCTACGTAAGGAAAATAAAAGGATGGAGTAATGTTGTAATTATTTTTTAAAATGGAGATACAGTCATTTTCCAGGTCATCCATTACAAGGTCAGCGAAATGTCAGTTGAAATGGGTGAAAATTTGTGGGTAGAAATTGTTGTCAAAAGTAAAAAAAGTGTTATTAAATAAAAATTCTGTATATTGTCGAATATCTTCAACAGATATTTGACATTCATTTATTATAGTCAATGTACGTCAATCGATGCTCCTCAGTACTAACTCTAAAGGAATATTAGTGAATAGGGAGCTGACATCTAAAGACATAAATCTTTAGTTGGCAGTGGGTTGTGTATTTTTTTTTTTTTTTTTAATTCGAAGCTGTTATTGATGTGTGATTTTGGAACATTAGCTGAGTTCTTGAGTTCGTTGTAAATTACTTTTGCCAGAAAATATGTCGGGCTATTGACCAGAGAGACGATAGGACGTAAGGGGGCATCGACCTTGTGTATTTTCGGCAAGCCATAACATTTGGCTAACGTTCTGTCTGTAAATGACAGAGAGTTAGGATGGTACGTTCTAGAAAGGAAGCCGTTAGAGTTTAGATTCTTTAAAATGTTAGAGGCTAGCTTTTGTGAAAAATTTAGTGAGTTTTTAGAAATAATCATATATGTCGATGTGTCTGACAGCAAATGATGCATTTTTTCGGCATAATCACTTTTTTTGAGACAAACCGTAACGTTGCCCTTCTCAGCAGAGGTAAAAAAAATATCAGGATTTCTATTTAGAAAATTTTTTGTTGATTTTAAATTCTATGCATATTGACGGTCTTTTATAGAAATAGCTGGTTTGTGTTAACAAACACTGAGTCAATATTAAGCCCCTTTATCGCGTATTTTGATCTTCACTCGATCATTCGTATCGAGATGTGAAAGACCAACTTCAAGATTTTTAATGACACACAAGAGATGGCGTTCATAGAAAGTTAATGGGAGGTTAAAATTTGGTCCAAGTGGTACAATTTCAGATACATCTTTTGGAATGGTTGTGTTCGTTAAGTTGTGTCTTAATTTGTTGTTAGTGGTTGTGGTGTTTGTTTTCGCACATGTTTTCGTGCATGTCCGTTTTCAGACATTGGTCGTACAACAAAATATTGACTTATTTTCCAACAGCAACTCGTCACATAATATCCGTTTCAAAAACGATTGCGTAAGATAAAGGTATTTCAAGTAATCCAAACCCTATCATCTACCTTTCGAAGCAGATGTTGTTAGTACTATAGTCACGTTTTATCAGTCTGATGATTTTACTCAACTGATGTCAGGCCAAAAAGATTACGATTCTTTTAATGTAGGATAAACGAGAATTCATATGCAAAAAAGACTAATTTTAAATTACTTAAAAGAATTATATGATCATTTCAAAATTAAACGTCCAACAATTAAATATAATTTTTTAAAGTTTGCTAGCTTACGCACAAAAAATTGCGTGTTAGCTGGAGCTTCTGGTACTCATCCAGTATGTGTGTGTGCAATACATAAAAATGTTAATTATTAATTGTTAAAATTTTAATTATTGTTAATTTAATAATAATGTAAAATCATTAAGTGATGAAACAAATTTAGAACCAATAACTGCTGATTTGCCGCAACCTATAAAAAATTACCATGATTGTTTAGATCGCATGATTTGTCCTAGTAAATCTACTAATTGCTTTTAAGGAGAGTGTGATACATGTCCTGGCATACCTTATATTATTAATCAACGGGAACAAACTTTCCAATATAAAATAATTGAAAATGTTACATACAGACAGTGGATTCCAACTGAAACAACAACTTTACAAATACTAATATCATCTGTTCATAAATTTTTACAAAACTTAAGTAATGGTTTGTCCAAATTATTGACGCATTCACTTTTAATTAATAAACAGAGAGATTTTTTAAATGAAAAAAAAGTTAAATTACTGAAAAATAAGTGTATTGTCATTTGTAATTTAATAGAATTATTCTTTTATGATTCGAAATTCTAGACAAGGTATTCACTGGAATAACGATCAAGTGACGATACATCCATTTTCTATTTATTACAAAGATGATAAAAATAAATAGCAACTAAAAAGTTAAGTAAGTATATCTAATTGTTTATGACATAACACAATTGCAGTCGATATTTTTCAAAAAATAATAAGTACAATTTATAAAATTAAATTTGAAGGGGTTAAAAAAATTATATATTTTTCGGACGGTGCCAGTGGGCAATACAAAAATAATAAAAATTTTATTTACCTTTCACACAACAAAAAAGGTTTTAAATTGTTAGCCGAGTGGAACCTTTTTCTGTTTTCGCATAGAAAAGGGCCATTTGATGGACTTGGGGATACTTTAAAAAGACTTCCAGCTTGAGCTAACCTGCAAAAGGTTAATAATTCCATCCGAACACCAAAAGAGTTATTTGACTGGGAAACAGAATCATTGCCAAATATAACGTGTTGTTATTTCACAGTGATTAAATACAAATTGGGGGAAGAACAATTGGCTGATTGTATCATAAAAGCTTTCACAATAAAAGAAACCTTAAAATATCTTTGTATTAATTTGATTTTTTTACAGCAATTAGAGGCAAAACGGCTTTTATCTTGCGAAAAAAAGGATATTGTAAAAATTTTTAAACATTGTAAAAATTGTCTTACTTTTAAAGATTGTACTTATTATTAAATTCCAAGTATTGTTCTTATTAATAAATGCATTATCTAAATCTTACTAAAAAAATTTCATTAGCTCTTTTAAACGTTAAATGGTACTTGAAAATTTTAAGAAATATATGATAATTCCTAATAATAAAACATAAAAGTGTTTTAAAATGACGTATGGCTTTCACATAATCATGTGATTTTCAAAATGGCTGTTAAAATTGTCAGTACTAAATTATCATATCTTAAGAGGAATGGTGCAAAAGAATGAATGACAAATTGTAATTAGTATTACAAGCCATATTATTTATTTGAGGATTGAACATTTGAAGCTCTGATTTTACGTAAGTTTTCTTACAAATAATTATTTGTTTAACTAATATATAATGAATTTAGTGACTTAGATTGTCGATATTGAAACTTTAAATAAATCATATTAATATTGTATAATAGTTATAGGGCTCGCAGCATCCAAATATCTTTTAACTACTAATAATTTTTCTGGGTTCATGGAAAATGCGTGACCTTTACAGATATTTGTGACAGGTGGAGCAACTGACACCACGCTAGTTGATATTTGGAATGTAAGATCAGCGTAAGAGTTCAATAATTTTTTTCTTTTCAACAACCAGACACCTACACTGACACCACGGTAGTAGGATTTCATTGGATATCAAATTGAAGTATTAATATATGTTTGTATCTTTTCTGAGAACTGCAACTATTGTAACTCTTATTATACATAAATTAAGATTGACTAGTCCTATAAGTATAAGTTAAATAATACACTTCACAGTTATCAAGAATACGTAAGTAAGAAATAATATTTATCCAGCATATATAGTTTACTTCTTTATATGGTTTTGTAATATACGTAAAAAGAGTTCTTATAACAATAAGAATAATTTTATTCACATTATTCAATGTCCAATGGGTTTTAATCAAAAGGCATATTATGTCTACTCCTTAAGAAAATGTTGCGAACAGCCTACATTCAGATATATGTGCTAATCCGTTTGGAATTAGTTGTCGCAAAGGGAGAAATTGGAAAAATATGACCAAGAGTATGTTGGAATTTTTTCCACATCACTCAAAACCTTAAACAATTTGTATGGATTGTCTAAAACTTTGTTACTAAAATAGTAAACTTCTGTCAGACAGTGCAGTTTCTCAGAATGAAGATAACTCTTTAGAAAACAGTTATATGTCTGAAAGTAATGTTGATTGTTCTCCAGCAAAAAAATCATGCTTTTCTCGAGAAGACAAGAAGAATAATTATTAAATGAACTTAAGGAACGATTTAAAAGTTTGCCACCTAACAATCCCCTTTGCGTAGCAATACTTTCAATAGCTCCTGCTTGTTGGTCAACACGAGAAGTAGCTAAAGAATTTGAAACTTCAAGAAGGATGGCTGAAAAAGCAATAATGAAAAAAAAACGAAAGGTATCTTAGCAATGCCATTATGGCGAACAAAAAGGATGCTGTTATTGTAAGAAAGGACGGGAAAACACATAAAATATTGAAACGTTTACTTCTCTCAGATGTATGTATTTTATATAAAGATTTTATAAAATTGAATACAAAAAATCCAGTAAGTTTGAGCAAGTTTGCTGAACTCAGACTTACTGAATTTGAGCAAATTTGCTGAAGGGGTGTATACTTGCTGATAATAAAGAGACACACAGTGTATGTGTATGTCCAGTACATGAGAATTTCAAAAATATGCTTGATGCTTCCAATTCACAAAACATGACAAAAAATTTACAAAATAAAATACAAAACTACAACGACTGCTTGAAATTTACATAGTGCAAAAATCCACAGCCTGATTGCTTTTTGAATGAGTGTCAATTATGTCCGAAATTTAAAATATTGAAAGATTACGTATCTAACATTTTCGAATCGCAGGGTATGGAAGAAATAATTTTTAGTATGTGAAAATCTGCAGATAGATATCTGCACATTGAAGAAGGAATTTCTCCCTGTTGATGACTTCGTAGAAGTATTTATTAATAAATTAGAAGAATTCATACCCCATCATTTTATTTCGAAAAGTTAGCAAACATACTTGTCTAATCGTACGAAAAATCCAAGTTAAAATAAAGTACTCGTTCAACTGGACTTTTCTGAAAATTTTGATTTTGTAGTACAAGACGCAGTACAAGCCTTCCACTACAATAATAATCAATGTACAATTTTCTCAGTCACTTGTTATCACAAGTCTGGACCAGATATTAAGCATAGTAGTTTTGTCCTCCTATCCGACAGTATGAGCGATGATACAGCTGCTGTATACGTAATGCAACAAGAAATCATACCAGAAATTAAAAACATGTGTTCAAATGTGACAAAATTGATATACGTTTCTGATGGAGCTAAACAACACTTCAAAAACCGCTTTCAAATGTCTAATTTAGTTAATCATTATAAAGATTCTTCTATTTTGGCTGAGTGGCACTGTCATACCACTGATCATGGAAGGTTTGTTTGTGATGGCTTAGGTGCTACATTCAAAAGGAAAGCCACAAGAGCAAGTCTTCAGGATAAGCCGAATGAAGCCATCTTGACACCTGTAGCTCTGCATACATGGGGACAAAAAAAGTTTCCTTACATGAAAATAATGTATTATAGTAAAAATCTCCACAAAAAAAAGCAAAATCACCTTTCATGTCATTTTTTTAGTGCTGCACCTGTCACGAATAACTATAAAGGTCACGTATTTTCCATGAACCCAGAAAAATTATTAGTTGTTAAAAAATATTCTGATGTTGTAAGCCTTATACCTATTGTACAATATTAATATGATTTATTTAAAGTTTCGATATCGACAATCTAATTCACTTAATTTATTATACATTAGTTAAACAAAAAATTATTTATAAAAAAACTTACGTAAAATTAGAGCTTTAAATGTTCAATTCTCAAATAAATAATATGGCTTGTAATACTTATTACAATTTTTCATTCATTCTTTCGCACGATTCCTCTTAAGATACGAGAACTTAGTACTGACAATTTGCACAGCCATTTTGAAAATCACATGATTATGTAAAAGCCATATGTCATTCTAAAACAATTTTATGTTTTATTATTAAGAATTATCGCATATTTCTAAATATTTTCAAGGTACCATTTGAAAAATTCTTGTAATACCATTTAATGTTTAAAAGAGCTTCTCAAAACAAACATTTGAAGCCCTTGCTCGATTTTTTAAAGCTTTACAATTTGCACTTCGAGAGTTGGCCCAGTGGGAACAAATTGAAATGTTTAAAAAAAATCGTGCAAGTGCTAAGAATATTCTGAAACACATGAGCTTTGAAAATCCACATGGCATTTTGTAAAATTCAATGTGACCGATCAAATATAATGGACTGAGTTATTCAATTTTTGTAATATAGAGTCCACCATTTTCACTTTTAGAAGTCTGTCCTTTGGTTCGTAATCAACGGCGTCAAAATCACCCTTATACCAAATTTTGTACAAATCGGTTGATTTTTAAAAATTTAGTTATTAAATCCCAAAAAAGCTTATTTTGATAATGGTACATATAAAATGCGATAAACTCAACATCAGCAAAAAAGAGGACACACACTTGCTCAATCGTTTACATTTACCATTACCACAAAAATTTAGTCACTCGTTATTATTCTTCTTTAAGGTTGCGTGTATCCTGTAAAATATGTTTTGATTGATCTGGTCCTTTGCCTTTTGTACGTCGACTTCGTGGCTCAATCGTTAGTACCTCACCATGTGCCAATGCGTGAGCACATAATTTTCACCACGAATGGATGTACAAATTTTGTAACTTTGACTAAATAATGTCCTTGTAAGACTTAAATACTTGCAAATATTAAGGTCAAAACTAATTATATTATTGTTCGTGCCATGTGTGTATTTATTTAAAGGGGGAAGGAAAAAATCTTATACCTAAACGCATTATGTGATAAAAATTTAAGCATATTTTTTTCTTTATAAGATTGGGACAGCAGCCAATCAAGCGTTGCAAAACTAGGAATACCTAACAAAGAAAGTAATGTATGACTGATTTTCTAATTTGCCTTGAACTGATTGCTAATTTTATTTTATTTGTGTTAAATGATGAAAGGCACTTACTTATTCAATTTAATTGCTTTAATTTAATGGTATATCTAAATTTTCAGCTTTTTTCGTTAAAAATGAATTAAATAAGGATTTTTGAAATTAGGACATAAAAAGTAAGAAACATTCTTATATCTAAAGTTTTCATCTGTACACAAGAAAATTCACAGTGCAATTTAAAGTTGTGTTTTCGTTAAAAATAAGCTTTAAAGCAAGTAATTAAATATATCTATATCTCCCATTTATTACGAGATTGTCAAGATAACTTGATTTTTTTTAGTTAAAACAACAATTTGTTGAAAAATTGTTATACGGAGCAATTGAAAAAAAATGCCACCTTGACCAGGATTTCAACATGGAACTTTTTCCTGAATTTAATCCTGGTCAAGGCAGCACTTTTTTTCAATTGTTACGAATGACAATTTTTCTACAAATTGTAGTTTTAACTGACAAAATCGAGTTGCCTTGACAATCTCGTAATGGATAGGAAATGTCGATAAATTTAATTACTCGCATTATTACTTACCCATCGATAAAATTCGATTTATTTATAAAATTTTTGTATACCAAATAAGCTTTAAAACTTAGTAAAAAGTGGATACTGTAAAAGACACTATTTTTCCAAGAAAAGTATGTAATGTAGATAATATAAGCATTTTAGTTAACGCTGTTACTTACGTCAATAGTTGAGCTGTGTCATACGTTATTTGAAACATCTTCCTTGTAGTGTAATCGTTAAAGTTATGTAAGGCCATACTTATATCTGTATTTTTATCTATTATTATTTGATTTGCACCTTGCCATGTTTCAATGTATACAACAGATACTCGAGTATTTAATGTGCGAAAGTACTGTAAATGAAAAAGACTTCATAAATCAATAATATTATTTCTCAAACAACAAGTATTAGCAAATTAAGAACTTTCAGTTTTTTACATTAAAGTAAATTGTAAGTTATTTGTACGTATTTTCAGCAATGGAGTCAAGGCGAAAAAAATGTTTTTTTATACATAAAATATATACCGTAATAAACAAGTGTAATACGGCACCATCAAAATAAATACCAGTAGTTATGACATTATTTTAAACATTTCGTTAAATATTTTTTTTATTTACTGAAAACATTTAGTTAGATACTCCTTTTTTTAAACTTTGTGCCTAATCGATCTTGATACTGAAGCCACATTTTATTTTTTACGATATTTTAATTGTTTTTAATTATGCTCCCTTAAGGTTGTATTATGTACTGCTAAATAATATAAGGAGCCCGCCATCGTTTGATTATACGATACATATCTACAATAAGGTTTATATATATTGTATGCACAGTTTAACTTATATAAAATAGTGATTACTTACCAGTACCTTTTTTTATTTAAACTTGATACAGCAAATACTCTTGCATTAACACATTTAAGACCTTCATAAAAGTGAATTCTGAACATAGATATCGAGTGTTTACGTTTGCCATTCAAAAATTTTTCATAAAATTGAACTATCCAGTTAAAATTAGCTATCAACACAGATTCCAGTAATTATTTGTCAGATGATGAGGCAAATTTAAATTATTATAAGTTAATAGATCTTATTCAGAATAATAGTGTGTGTTAGGAAAGTAATAAGTGGCTCGTTATGCTTAAGTTAGTAAATCCTAGTTTTCTAGTAAAAAGAACTTGTCGATAAATATTAATTTGACATTTACATAACAGTAAACTCTTGTAGAGTATCCTAAAATATTATTAAAAAAAGAGTTAATAAGTGTTTAAAAAAAGTTCTTGTGATTTTAAAAAAAAATAATGTAATTTTTGTTTCATAACACCATAATTTTCAAACAAACAATTATGATTTTACTAATGTTCAGTTTGTTTTAACGATATTTTTGTTGTTCTCAGTCTTTAACGTAAGCCTCTTCTAAAGGACATAAGAACGCAAATAAATACAACCTAAAGTAAAGGCTTACTTGCGTTATATAGTACGCTCACGGGCTAAGTAAAGATGTCTGAGCACTTTAAGTAATCAAGCGTTAAATTACATATAGTTACTTATTTATATTTAACATATTTTTTTCTTAATGTTTTAGTCAACTACGTCTGAACATCTAGAAAAAAAGCTAAACGTGTAAGATTTTGTCTATAAAACGTAAACTTTTTTAAGTTCATCAGGAACTAGCTTACCACTTAAAGGCTTTATTTGTTCTGACTTAGAATATGATTTTTTTTAATTATTGACTTGGCGTTGTGGTCCTACATTCCATTACGTGACATGTAAAAAAAAAAAAATGTTCAAGCAGTGAACTGACGTCTGATCTGCCAAACATTTTTATGTTCAAAGTTATGTCTTATGTTATACAATAGATCTTTAAAAAGCTACCAGCCAGCTTTTTAAAGCCCAGGAAATCTAATCATATGGAGCTTGGTAAGTGCGAAGTACAGATCACGCAGGAAGACGACAGAAGTACAGATCAAGTAATTTACTTAATCACTAGATCATTTGCTTAAATGGAGACAACTTAGTCAATGAAGAGGCTCTTATAAGTATGACAAGGTACCTGATGCTAGTACGAGAGCTAGAGATAGACTGGTCAGCTGTGTCCCACACTAGATGGCTGAGCTCACGAGCAGTGGAGACAGATGCGAGAGCCTGGTGCTCAGACGTAAGGTGGTGGCACTGTACAGGGCTGGATTAACAATTTGTCCACTCTACGATAACTACTGGCTGCCACCCTTTTTAAGGGTAGAGATTTTGCAAGATATGTGTCTTTGTTCCATTTTTATTTGAAACCAACTAGCAAATAGGAATTTCACACACAAACATACAGCATACCGCCTATACACCAGTGCACACTCGGCGTATGCCTTAATACGGCCCTGGCGCTGTATCGCCTCACAGTTGTAACAAATTTGCGTGAGACAAGACTGTGCTTTGGAAGATGCTGTTGGGAGCCAGATAAGATGGTCTGAGGAGTTACAATCACTAACCCTTAAAAGCTGTTTGAGGCAGATGGATGGAGCAAAAAATAACTCGCTTCTTATTCAAGAGTGGGTGTTGCTTCGAAGCCTTGAAAAGATTTATTCGCAGCTTGAAAATTCCTGGTAAACTTTGAGAGTCCACCAGCAGGGTTGGTACAGCCACTTAATTTTTTGAAGCTGCTTGTCTCAATAGATTCGTTAATTCAGTAATATTGAGGTGTACAGGCTTTAGTGTATCGGTAGAATTTTTAGTATGCTGGCCATTGACGTCTATGACAAAAATCCGGTCACTAAGACGTCGTACAATACAATATGGACATAAATATGGTGGTTAGGAGGATTTATGATAGAATTGGCCCTTCTTAAAACGTGCGTCTAAATTTGTTATTCTTTGTAAAAGAAAGTCATTTCATCTGGGATATGTCTAAAAATTAGCATGGATTTGATTCTTTGGGAGACTTGGCATAGGTTCTTTGCTAAGAATATCGGTTAGGCTTTCTGAATAAAAAAAGTCTCCAGGTAATTAAGCACTATTTCATAGAGAAAATAAGCTGGAGAGTATTGAAGGTCCTCTAAAATCCGTGTAACGGCTGAGTAAAACAAAGAAATGTGGGTTGGGCATACGGTTTCTTGGAGTAACACATCAGGGCTAATTTAATCGTGTGGTATGTCTGCTCTACCATTTAATGACATTAAAAGAATACTTTGCAGATCCAGAAGACACTCATAAGATTGGTGAGCTTTGCACATAGGGCTACCTCAATCTGGGTGCCCTGGTCTGAAGTGATTGTCAATGGAGTACGATAACCTAGGTGTCTATCCTCTTCAGGTGCTTTGGTAACGTTGACAACTGAGATGCTATTTACTGAGGCTATGGCTACAATGCTTTTGGAAAAGAGGAAAGTTAAACCATCAACAGTTATCACCTTTACCGGTTAACAAGAAGATGAAAGATAGACAGCAAATTTTCTTCCAGGATAGCCATGTCGACATCCAACACTGTGTGGGCCCACTTGAAAGCCTGACATAGGCGCAGGCTTAGCTCCACATAATAAATGTCATGTGGGAATTGGTAAAGAGCTGACCACTGACAGTGGGGGAAATCATCTCTGCAAGTTCTTCGAGACAGCAGACTTTAGCAGGAGTGAGACAGTGGAGCCAGACGAGGAGCCCAGTGTTGGTCTTGTTGTCGGAGCCATTGAGGCGGTTTTAAGTAGGCAGCCTTTACTTCTAGGCTTTCAAAGCCAAAAGACGGTGGTAATAACACCAACCATTCTCAACTTTAGGAGTGGTCGAGCGGCTGTAGCAGCTGTTAACCAATCGTTAGCATGAACGTCCTATTTATCATTCTTCACTGACCTAAAAATCTTGCATAAAAAGAGAAAGTAACTGCGCAAAAAACAGGTAATATTATTTCAGTTTCTTAGACAGTAAATCGATGGTTGCCTGTTCAAAGGCATACAAGAGCACTGGTCGTCACCTGACGGTGGTGACGATAGGGTTAGATGCGTGCTACTCATCTACTAAGACTGCTTACATTTCGAGGTCGGACGACTTCAGCACCTTAAACAGACTGCTCGTGCCAGGTAGAAAGAGGTCAAGCCACTTGGCACGTAGCAGGTTTTCTAGAAAAAAGGATCCAGCCCATGACTGCATGTGACGCAGCAGCTGAATGGGCTTCCGGCCACCTAGCTTAATTTCCTTGAAAAATTTATTGATTCAACGATCTGCAGGATCAGAGAGTCGTGAATAAATTACGTATGTAAAATGCTCCTATTTCTTTTGGCTCAAGAAAAATATCGGCAACCTCTATCATGGCATTTGCGTCTTGGATACTGACTCCTAAGTCATACTTACTGTTGTCAGCACAATTGCAACATATATTAAAAGCTGATTCAAGCTCCTTAAACTAGAGCTTTGAATTTAGAGAGGTGGCTGGGAAAAGATTTTGCCACGTCAGTAGTGGTCCTGTAGTTCATATTGTCTCCCACATTAATACCACGTTTGTCACTGATAGCTGTAACAATTAACTGCTTCTTCTATTTGTGCCCAGTAAAGTTCTGCAAACACCACAAGCAACTCGCTGTTTCGTTTTAAGCCAAAGCTAAGAACTGTTAAATTGTAAGCAATGTTTGCAACTGCTTTGTCAAAAACTGTTAGATTAGTCAGTTGTACCAAAAAAAAAAATAAATAAACAAATAAATAAATGCCGTTGTGCTAGAGGAAGAAAAGAAGTCTTCTCTACCCATCGTACTGTGTGTCCGTTGTATTAAAATTGATGTCAATCGTTGGAAATACACTTGTCTGTTTCATAGAATAATTGAAAGCTGTCATAATTCTATTTAGAGTCCGTACAATACTTATATTTTTTGAATGTGCAATTTCGTTTCTTAATACAATATTAAACATTGTTGCACATGTGCCATCTATAAAGTTTAGTTACTGGTCCAGGATTATATCAATTGTCTAGTACATTACACCTGGTATAGGTTTACTTATTTTCTGTATTTCTGCTAGCAGACAAACAGATGTCGAGAACGTATACTACTGTTACGAGTATTTTTACTGTAACAATTACTTCTGCAAAGTTAATTATGATAGTAAAAAAACTTATCAATGAAGCATTACGATGAATTTATTATTTATTATGACCATAAGAGAGCCATGTGATTATTACAGAAGGTATTAATCTTCAGTTGACTAGTTTATTGCTTTGATTGACCAGTGAACTAAAGATTTTAACATCGACTATGTTGTCATTGCTCCTCAATTTACCAAACTTATAAGGCACTTTGTCAGTTACAGTTTAAAAGGGATTATTGGTAACCTCAAAAATAATTTGGTATACGTAACAACAACTGTACGTTCTCATTGGCCTTAGATAGTGAAATAAAAATAACAAAGGACTTTTTTTAGGGTATTAAAACTGAGAATTGTTGAAACGATAATCATCTTTAAGGTGAATTGTTAATTCCCATATCTGATCTATAACATTTATCATGCGGTAATCTTATATAACTCTATGTAGCATTAATATCATGCATGACTTTGTTTAAAAAGTTTTTACTAACAAAAATCAAAAAAGCTATACTTCAGATTTCAGAGAAGCTTACGTTATGATTAGATGCAGAAAACTTATCACCAGAAAGCTTAGTATGATCTTATTATTTATTCAATCAATCTTAAAGGCTTTGTAAAAAGCGTCAGTAAGACATAGGAGCTATTCACAAAGTTCCTCTTTATAGAAAATAAAACGAACCGTATCATATTCTACTGATTCTAGTGTTATAGTCTTCGGTGGTGTTTTTGTGTTTAACTCAAACTTTACATCAAATTCTTGTTTCTATTTATCGAAAAAGATAACAGAAATACTGAAAAATGAAGTTTAAAATATGTATAAACTTAAGATTTAGGTCAATTGGTGTAAAAACTATATAAACGCTATTAAATTTCTTATCTGTCTTTTGAAGTAACGCTTTTCCAAAATTGAATAAAGGTCCAGTCGAGAAATATATTTGTAGCTACTATGTTGAATAACCTATAAGATTATATACAATAACTTCAAAACCATAACTGCCAAAATCTTAAATAAGTTTTTTAAATTCAAGACCAATCAGAAGACAGTTGTTGTACTTATCTGAGATTTGTTTGTAAGTCAATGCACAAATTTTGTAAACAAAAAATTTATAACCATTATGATAATATAATTATTTCTTCATGGCTTGTATTAATAATTTATTTACCACAACATTTCGTAAATAAGGTCATTTATTATAACAATAAGCATTGCAAAAGCAATTAATGGCGTTGAAAATACGCATAACAAAAATATACGTTCTTAAAACCTGTTTTTCAGCTAGCAAAAACATAGAAAAATGAAATATATCTATACCAGGTGTGTTGGACTGGACACTGGAAATGAGCCTGGATAAGACTACATAGACGGCGCATGTGCAGCAATGTATAATTTAGTATTAATAGACAAAGTCACAGATTCGATAAAAATAATTATTTTACTTGTTAAAAATGAAAATATTACAATTTGTGATCGTTCAATGGGATAGATAACTGAACTTTAATATATAAACACTTATTTTAATGCTACATATACTCTACTATAAATAAGGACATACTTTTTTGCCTCTAGTATGACGGTTTCAATTTTGTTTTCTTTTTTTTTTGCAGAACCGCTTATCTGACAATATTTTACAAAGCAATTGTAACAAATACAAACGTTGCTAAATGCCATAGTTTTAAGTTTTTCATTCTAAATTAGATTAAGATCTCATCAGATCCACCTCTTTGGGAAGTTTACGTCAGATTTTTTGGATACCAAGAAATCGACTAGGCTGGAGCCAAGCAAGTGCAAGATAATAGTCCAATAAACATAATAGCTGGCTTGTATTGCACTAAAAAATATGAAAACTTGAGAGATTATAATTTTGATCACGTTGATTACGAGAAAAATATTCAAAAACCACTTTTTACCTTGAGTCAGTGAGAAAAAAGTATCATGAAATTTTAAACGTTTGTATTTTAAAAACAGTGATGCCTACAGTTAAATATATTTAGTCCACTGTCTGAATACAAAAAACTACAATTCAACCTTTTATTTTCCCGTAGAAAAAAATTAAAAATTCTCCTACGGAACTTTCTAAAGAATACAAAATGTATATTTTCAATCTTATTGAAAGTCAGCTCCATTAATAAATTTTGGTAATTTATAAAAAAAGTGCCAATTTTTGTGTATATGTTTGCTTATACCTCTGCTTTTATTGCTCTCAGAAGAATGACTTAATTTATAATCTCTTTGTCATCAAATTACCTATAAAATAGATACATCGGAAAATTTATTTTGTATAGTTAGTAACACATTAAAGGCAGTGAAGAACGGAGACAAGTTTTTTATACCGAAAAATTTTTAAGAAGCGTGAGAAAAACTGCATTATGTTAGTTTGAACATAACTGTAACAAAATATAGATATAAGGTCAAACAATAAATAACTATCTGTGGAATTGCAAAATAACTATTGCTTTTTTGTAGTAAAACCTTAGAACGTTATAGTAAACTTCAAAGTCAAATTATTGACCTCTTGCTTCGGTAACATTGTCCTCAGTGTAAGTAGTAATAGCAAATAAAAATTAACGAACACAAGATCTTATGATAAGTTAAAGGTCAAGCAGAAGTAGCAGTACGACCCAGACACTTTGGAAGTAAAACAGCCTTTTACCGTGAATGGCAGGCAGCAGCAGCTGGGATAGTCTGTGTAGACGTTCGCCAATGCACTTTTAAAGCTAAGTATGTATTGCAATCTCGGGAGCTACAAGAATGAAGCACAGTAAAATCAATTTGTTCTTGGTATTTATAGCAAAAATATCCAAAGCCGTTCATAAGAAATAAAGAAGCTCACTTTTAAGGATGCCTTTTATACGGATCTTAATAGATTAGAGCAAAATAAGATATTCAAAATAGTAGATACGTCTAATAATATATCACTCATTGTGACCATCTTAAAAAAGGATAATACTGTTAAGGATTGTGGAGACTATACTGTCACGACTTATCTATTGCTGGAAGTACCAGATTATCCATCCCTCAATATTGATAAACTTTGTGCTAATTCAGCAAAGTGTAAAGTTTTTGGACAAATGGACTCTATCACGGCATTTTTACAGCTACAGAAAGATAAAAAAAGCACTGAATTGCTTAAAATAAGTAAGCATAGAGGCTTTTATAAATAATATCATTTTATGTGTGTCATGGCGTTCACTTCAATAATTTAAAAAAGCATTTTTTAACAGATGCTTTTAGGCATTTCAAATACCAAAGACTTCATTGAATATATTAGGTTTGCTGCAGAAAAATTGAGCAAAAACTAATAAAATTTTACAAGTGATTAATAGAAAGTCATACAAATAATAGTTAAAAGCCAAATATTCACTCATTATTAAAAATTGTTTAGAATTGCATGACACCATGTTACCATTTGTTTCAGCTACAGATATCTCACTTATTAAAATAGGTGCCTTGATAGGACATAGGTACGCAGATTGTTTGGGAAAGGCAATCCAGTATATGCCTAAGACATAAAAAAGAAAGACTCAGCTCAAGTACAGTTATATTAAATAAGAGGCGTATTCTATTATGGATGCCTTTAAAAAGTTTTATTCAATATTTGTATAGTAATCATTGCATAAGAGTAACAAACTACAAAACAATAACTTAAATTTTTGCTCAAAATAAAGCTCTGCCTATTTTCAATGCCCTTAGACAGCAGATTTATGCAATTTTTCTTCGTAGTTTTAGATTTAATTTTGAATATAGGCATTCTAAGCGTAATGGTGATGCTGATTGTTTGTCCATATCACCAATGTCTATACTTAAAGACGAAAGTTAAGCAGATGTGTTTGATGCTATTTATGCTGAAATTTTACATTCTTTGCGTGTAACTAGAAGTGATATGATATGTGAAACCAATAAACGGTTTAGACTATTGTGATGGTCAAGTTAAGAATAAGTAGAAATTTATAAGTGAAAAAAATGTTATAAGTTTATCCAAGTGAAATTTGTATTTGTAAAGGTATGCTAACGTGAAAACATCAAATAGTAATGAGAAAATTGTTTAAAAAAAAAATTTCAGGCGAGTAGCATTTGGAAAGTTTTGGTATTGTCAAAATAAGAAGTCTTGTAAAGGGTCATTATTGGTAGCCACGTATATTGGGTCACTATATGTGTAGAGATTGAGCGAATATTAAACGCGTGTGGGGGTTGTCAGTTGCAACTTAACGAAACTAACAATGCAGAAATGCATGTATGGGAGAGCCTTATTGATTTTGCCGGAAAATTTTCAAATTATTACTTTCGAATCATAGTAAATGCTTCTGATAAGAAGTGAGAAGTATCTATCGTTCCTTATGTGTAATCTTAAATGGCGATTGCATAATGAACAGAAATTCTTAGGAGATTTGGCTTACTAGAAATCATAGTAACTTTTAATGTTAATATATTTGTTTCTGAGTAATTAAAAAAATTCTTAAAGTTTAATGGCATGATGCTCAAAACAATTGTGTCTTGTAAGCCTGCAACCAATAATCAAGCAGAACGCTTGGTTTTAATGGTCAAAGAAAGCCTTCCAAAGATTCCTGAAGATAGTAACTTGAAATAAGATTCAGAAAAGATATTAGTGTAATACTGCACCATGCCACATGCAAAGACTGATTTGGCACCAGTAGACTTGATATTAAGTTGCAATATCAGAACACTGTTAGACATTACTTAACCAAGTAAGAGCGCTTACACCGAAACTAAGAGTAAAGACAAGAAGATTTTTTAATATTTTTTGAGGGAGAGTAAGAATGCATACAATTATGCAAGCAACGTCAAATGTGCTTACGTTAAGTTGTTCAACAAATAAGAAGGTTGCACCATTAAGTGTAGATAAATGATGTATAAGCTTTAAAGTGTCGTTGTGATTAATTTAAAAAAGCATAAGTTGTTAGAACAGAGGTTTATCTTGACTATTATATTCCTCCGCTTGAACAAATATCACTGCAAGATAATAAGCTGAGCAATTTCAAGAATAATTAATCAGACGCATCGTCATATATTATATGCTTGGAAGCTCTCCACTTGTGCATGAATACATAGCCAAAGTGTAACTCTTGTAAAGAATTTGCCAGGTAAAATTAACATCAGTTCTTATAAAGGTGTAGCTAACGAAAATATGTTGCAAACGTTCTGAGTATACTCACAGGTCAACCGCGTGCTTAAGAAAGCTTATGCACGAGGGTAATTCGTAGATTTTTTTAAAAAGGAGGAAGTGTTTGGTACGAGCGCAAATGTGTGTGTAATCCTGTCGTATGTATTATGACACGCTAGCCAGGAATTACGACTAGCGTGTGTGTGTATTTTTACCTTAATCTTTTTCGTTATTTATAGTAACACTAAGTACAATATTGTACTTACATTCTACTAGGGAAAGGGACCAGGATTCAGCTGGCAGTGTACAGCGCTGATTGCAGCAGCACGTAGTGCAATATAGCAAGTATTGTGGACTAGCTTTTTATGACCTATGTAACGGCACTAGTCTACTGCCACTACAATCAGCACTGCGCACTACCAATTAAAATAACACTTTGCATATAGTTGTGAACTGAGTGTTTATTAAAATCTACGTAATTACTGAAACAAAATTCTAGTGGCACACCACAAAGACGCTCCCTATGATGTGGCTTACTAATTCGTTTGTTGCTACACTCTAATAGCTGTCTATGCGATATCCTTCCGTAGGGGTGCTTCGGGTTGACTCTATTTTTATAGTTAGGGATAGGTAGTTACGGGAGAACTACTTTCACTCACTGCTTGCACAGCACTAAGATAACTTGGCGTCACCTACCAGTACAATATTTTGGCCGGACTAATCGTCTTGTTCCCGGCGATGCTGCGTGCGTCACGGGCAGCGGAGAGCTTGGGCGACCTGGTTAACGTTGTCGAGTGTACGAGGTTGTGTGTTGGCACTAGCTTGCAGTGTTGCGGCTACTTAGTGGCTCGGCAGGCGAGAGTCTAACGTTGCCAGGTCGTGCAGCATCAGTACTAGCCTCGCAGCGAGCCCAAGTGTCGATCCTTGTCTCACTGCGCAGGCGCAACGTACTCTCTACGGTCTGCCACACACACTACTCGACACGGCCTCACCGGTCGACCACCGCTACCAAGCTACCTCCCGATACACTGACAGCTATCGCTCATGGACCTACAGCCTACGTTCATGATACTTCTCATATACACATTACTAAGGTGCCTTTGTAGGACCATGGGGGGGAGAGTCAAGCCGAGCTCTTAGATTGTTTGTATTATTACGGCCTCCGGGCCTTGTATCAGAATTCCGCGTGTTATACTCAGTAAGCCACATGCACGAGAGAGAGAGAGAGCTATCTTTGAGACTCTCGCCGTTTATTCGCGATGATAAGGGCTCTGTGACGTGCTTATACACACCTTTGATTCTCCACGTCACAGTATATATATGAGTGTGCGTGGCACTGAAAGAAATGATCTGCTGTCTACGGGGCAAAAACCTTCTAAGCATTCCAGCATACGGTTGCTCCTTTTTTTTAAGTGTATTTTCCACTAAAGTAAAGCAATAAAGCTTAACAGTAAGAATACTTAGAGCTCACCAGTTTTATTTATTGTGTCGTACTCATGATTAAACACAACAAACTTCTTACCAAAGTATAATGTCGATAAGTTGACTTTTTAGTTAGTAATAATTTTTTAAAGCCTCTTTTAAAAAAATTAATTAACAAAAAACTTACAAATCATTATGCATGATTAGAGAAAGCTCTATATTGTACAACTTATTACCTTTGTTTACATAGGGTTGTGTTACAACTAACATGATAGTTATTCTTACAATGATCAAAACTTTTCGGGTATAAAAAATGTTAAGTTTTCAGCCGTTGACGTAAAATAAAAAATGAAAAATAAATTTGCGAAAGTTTTTAGTGCATAAAAAATTTGAAGACTAAGAGATTTCTGGTTACAAATTGTTTCTAAGAGCAATAAAAGCGTAAATATAAGCAAAAAACTAAATTACAAATTGGTATTCTCGCATAAATTAATTCTTTAATAAATAAAGCTGACTTTTAAAGTAAAAGAAAATTTTTCTTCGTATTTTTAGAAAAATTTTGAAGGAAAATGATCAATTTCTTCATCACTGTAAAACATGACAAAATCCTTTTGGCCATACATTTATTAATCAAATTTTGCCGAACTCTATAAGATACACTAAATCAATAATGTTCCAAGAACATAGAATAGTAAAACAAATAAGTTTAAAAACGTTTCTAGGATAAAGCTGCTAGATCAACTAAGGTCTTCTTATCAAGTGACTTTGTCTCTTTTTCTCGGTAGTCATGTGTACATATAGGCATAACTATGTTGCCAGTGGCACGGCGCAATGCCTGCACTTGTTTCTGATTGAAGCGTATACATTTATATCTAAATATGTTAACATATACCCACCTCTATACTTTAGATCGTTCAAACGATTCTATCTAAAATAAGCTAACAAATCACTCTTTCCTTTAGGAAATTTCTTCACAGATACATACTGTACGAGAACAGTATGAGCTTGCTTATCAGCATCTTCAGTAGTGTACAACCAACGTCTTATCAAAGCTTCCAGCACTTAATTTTTACATAAATGGCTATATAAACGGCTGTATGAGAGGCCAGCTTTTAAAAAGTTCAAGATTTTGTATTGCAGCTTTTTTAGCAAATATAGAAAGCCAAAAAAAGTTATAAATTCGTTGGCCTTGCACAATAAGTAACAATTTGTTGAATGTAAAGCATTATGAAAGGGGAAATAAGAAAAAAAATTTTTGTATCAAAGAGTAAGAGTGTACAAAGTTGTAAAAGTATTCACCAACTGGGAAAGCTTACATGGTACAGCTTTTTTTTCTGTTCACATAAAAACAAACTTAAAACGTGTTCTTTGACCAGCCCGTTCTAAAGGATTGAATACGTATTGTTACCAAGCCTGTATTTAATGTTACACACTTTTTGTATGCTTGGCTAATAATGCAGCTATTGAAGGTAACGTAGATAAAAATGCTTTCGATTTTAATTTAGCAGTAGAATACATAAAAATCTCAATTATAAACTATGTATGAAAAAGCAGATTGCGACTTATTTTGGTATAAAGCCTAACTAAATTTTCATGCAGCTTTCGAAAGATCTCCCATTGATTTTTCTCTTCCATTAAACTTGATAGAAACCGCACGCAGTTTGGATTTTGTAGTTAAGAACGAGAAACTTTTTTTTTTTGCAGAGCTTGTAGAATGATAATTACAAAAAGCGTAAGCTAAACGTATAAAAAGTTGCATACCAACATGTAGCTGTATCTTATAAAGTATTACTTCCTTCTTCTAAAATACAATTGCATAAAAATACAGATTTTAAATGTTCTGCGTCAGCCCAGCATATAATAAAAGAGTTGACGTTGTTGTTCACAATCATAACGGGAACATACACTTTTTTACGCAATTTCATCCTATTTCATAACTATAACTGCATTCACATCTTGTGTATCAACGGTTGTCTGTATGAGTCAATCGTTTAAAAAACAAATAATAACTTAAAAAACTTAAAGTAATTTTTTTCATTAAATAGAAAATGTTATTAACTAAAAGCAGTTATGTAGTAAATTCATATATACTAGTATAGGTTTAACCCCAACAGTACTCCGCACACCAACTCTTAACTGTTCTAACTTTAAAAAATAGTCTTTCAGTTATATGTATATAAAATAAAAATATGTGTAATACTATAGAACTGAAAATTTCCAAAATGAATAATTTCAAATTTGGGACCTAAAGAAAATGTGTAGTAGAAATAAGTTTTATATTTTATCCTGCTGATCCCGCCATGAAAGGAAATATGTGAAAAAGTTATTTTTTTTTTTAATTTAAACTTTCCGATTTTGTACCTTAAATTTTAGTCCATAGTCTAAAGGATTTTCTCATGTTTTACAGTAATCAAAGAAACCGTTATTTTCCTTCAAAATTTGTCAAGGAGTACGAAAAAAAGA
Organism: Copidosoma floridanum; assembly: GCF_036245765.1. NCBI lineage: Eukaryota > Metazoa > Arthropoda > Insecta > Hymenoptera > Encyrtidae > Copidosoma > Copidosoma floridanum. The sequence goes on along the minus strand of NW_028321904.1, from coordinate 5,900,500 downwards.
TTTGGTCCAAATCAATAGTCGGCTTAATCTATTCATGAACCAATTAATAAGAGTATACTAATTTTTTATTTAGTATTATGCTTATTTTTTTGTTTCTATTGCTCTAAGAAACAATTTTTGACCAAAAATCTCTTGTCATAACATTTTTGATGTGATAAAGACTTTCACTAAGTTATTGTTCATTTCAAATATTATGTTAAAGGGAAAAAGTTTTAAAGTAACATTTTTGACAGCAGAAACCTTCAATCGACGTAGTAATAACTATCATGTTAATTTTTATGACATATTAAAAAGGCATCTTACCCGTGGCCAAAGCAATATTTCTCTCGCAGCCACGCACACTCATACATGTACGCCACGATCACACACACATTCGGACTTGTATCTAACACTTTCTTCACTTTCAGAAGTTTTTCTACTTTACCTTCAAGCAAAAAACTTCTCAAATACGCAGGTGACCTGTGAGTTTACTCAGAACGCTGCAACACATTTTTGTTAGCTACAGCTTCATACGGACTGGTGCCCATTTAACCTGGTAAGTTCTTTACACTTTGGCTCCATGTTTATGCACAAATAGAAGGCTTGCAAGCATGTATGACGATGCATCTGATTAGTTATTCTTGAAATTGCTAAGCTAATTGTCACCCAATGCCATTTGTTAAACCTAAGGAATATGATAGTCAAGATAAACCTCCTTCCGAAAAACTTGTGTTTTTTTTAAATAAATCACAATGACACTTCTAAGTTTATATGTCATTTAACTACGCTCAATGTTACAATCTTTTTATTTGTTAAACACCCTCACCTAAACACATTTTATGTTACTTGCATAATTGCGTGCATAGTTACTCTCCCTCAACAATAATTTTATAAACTTTTTGTCTTTACTCTCGTTTTCAGTGTGAGCGCTGTCACTTGGTTAAATAATGTCTAATAGTGTTCTGATTTCCCAACTAAATATCAAGTCTGCTGGTGCCAAATCAGTCTTTGCAGGTAGCATAGTGCAGTATTGCACCAATATCGTTTCACAATCTCATTTCAAAATACTATCTTCAGGAATATTTGCAAGGCTTCGCTTGACCATTTGAACTAAACGTTCTGGCTAATCTTTGGTTCGAGGCTTGCAAGGCACAATTTTTTTGTGCGTTATAGTATTAAACTTGAAATATTTTTTGAACAACTTAGAATAAAGTGTTCTAACATTATAAGTCATTAAGATTTTTAGTACGCTGAATCTCCGAAAGATTTCTGCGCAACATTTAATAGCCATTTCAGTTTGCATACTGGCAACGATGGATATTCCATACTACTTGTTTAAAACATTAATCATAATAAGAAAGCAATAATTTAAAAATTTCTTGGCAAAATTGATAATTGAATTTCCTACACATACATTTTTGGCTTCTTTGCGTTGCAACTGACAATTCTCATACTCGCTCACCATTCGCCCAATCTCTATTTATATATCCAGCTACTAACAATGAACTTCTGCAAAACCTTTGTCCTTTTCCGCTCCATCTGCGTATGTATATCCTATCAAGGCACCTGTTTCAATAAGTGAGATATCTGTAGCTGAAACAAATGGTAACATGGTGTCATGCAATTCTAAACAATTTTTAATAATGAGTGAATATTTGGCTTTTAACTATTATTTGTATGACTTTCTATTAATCACTTGTAAAATTTTATTAGTTTTTGCTCAATTTTTCTGCAGCAAACCTAATATATTCAATGAAGTCTTTGGTATTTGGAATGCCTAAAAGCATCTGTTAAAAAATGCTGTTTTAAATTATTGAAGTGAACGCCATGACATACATAAAATGATATCATTTATAAAAGCCTCTATGCTTACTTATTTTAAGCAATTCAGTGATTTTTTTATCATACTGTAGCTGTAAAAATGCCGTGATAGAGTCCATTTGTCCAAAAACTTTACACTTTGCTGAATTAGCACAAAGTTTATCAATATTGAGAAATGGATAATTTGGTACTTCCAGCAATATATAAGTCGTGATACTATAGTCACCACAGATCTTAACAGTATTGTCCTTTTTTGAGATAGGTACAACGAATTTTATATTATTAGACGTATCTACTATTTTAAATGTCTTTTTTGGCTCTAATCTATTAGAATCTGTATTTACTTAAAAAATTTGTTTAAGTTCTATAAAAAATAGAAGTGTTTTGTAGGGCCTTTTCTGAATTATCTACAGATCTATGTTCTATCTAGGCACCAATTCTAATTGGTAAAGTATCTATAGCTGAAACAAATAGTAACAGTATTATCTATAACTGAACAATTTTTACGTATACGCGAATTATTAGCTTTTCAAAAAGGCTCTCAAACATTTGACAAAATAGACAAATGCTAGCACTCACCTGTAGCACTTAATTGTTTTAACAAGGCTGTATATGTCTATGAGCGTTCAACACTCTTTTTTATCACTGCCTCTCTCGTACCTTGCTACTTTCCCTACGCATTACAGTTAGACGTACTGCCCACACCGAATGCTGACGTCTGGTTTACATACAGGTGTACATATATTTCTGTGATGTAGCTTACGCATAACGCAAAACGCTTGTTGTTTTCGCTCTGGTCAGCGATTGACCGTGACCATTGTATTTTTCACCTCCTTCACCCACCAATCCGTATCCTTCGGAGCTGAGCATCTTTCACCTAAAGGTAAAAGGATGACTTCAATATTTATCTTCCTAGAAAGTTCGATCCACGTTACTCAGTCTACCATAAAGTGGGATCTCATGGTCACAAATTTGTGCGTAAAGGCAAGTGGAGTTACACCTAACGTTCTTGCGCAAAACTATACTCTTGTGCTGCTCGTAAGGTACACTCTTCACTTAAATGCCGCGCTTACTCCTGATCTTCCATCTTAACTTGTCACACAAATTTCTGTCACCTGTTTTGAGCTAGGCCCACTGGTTTTTATTGTTTTCAACATGTATGCCCTACACACTCTTGGCGCCACCAGTAAACGACCTTCCCAATGGAAACCGTGTGCCACAAAGGGCACATAATTTGAGCTACCTACTACTAAAGTCACTCTCTCTGGCCACCGCTTCGTGCCTTCTCTTACCTTTCTATTTAAGGCATTAACTTCTACACTGTTGGCCATTTAGCCTCGGGTAGTACCAGAAAGTTGGGCCCTCGTAACCATCGCCTTTCCTTGCCCTCATTTAACAGCTTTCCTCACATACACAGAGGAAAAAATCATGGAGCAAATACATAGCAGTGATGGAAATGCCCACTTTTTTTAACCCATGTGACTGGCTCATGACGTGTGTGCTATTAATGCATGTAGACTATAGCCTACAAGCATAAGCGCTAACTACGGAGCAAACGCATGACGGCATCGGCTTTGTTTTCATCGTGCCTACACGTTTTTGGGAGAAAAGGGATACCATACTATAGTCAGCTATAGTGTGTAATAGACTTAAAGTGTGTACGTCCCTATACTGACTGCTATTATCACGGTATAACCTCTCTCCCAAAAACGCATAGGCACGATGGAAAAAAGGCCAGTACCTTTTTTTGCTTGCTCCGTGATTAGCGCTTGTGCTTGTGGGCTATAGCTTACATGCGTTGAAAGTAGACTCGTCATAAACCGATCGCATAGGTTCAAAGAAAAGTGGCCATTTTCATCGCCGTTCCCCACCCTCACTTAACAGCTTTCCTCACGTAGCCACGTCTGCTGGATTTTCTTTAGTAGGTACCCACCGCTACGTTACTTCTGTGGTCTTCTCGGAGATCTCACCCAACCGATGAGCTATGAAGGCCTACCTAACCAACGCATTTCCGTGAATCTAGTGTAGCATAGTATTTGGGTTGGACCAAAGGTATACACGTAAGTTGGAGATTTTTATCTCAGCACTCATGGTGTTTACAAGACGCACTGCGCCCTTCAACTCCAACCTTGGCGGGTAGTTTGGCTTATTCGGCGTGATGGAGGACTTTGCCATAAATAACATAACATATACATACCCTTCCGTCTTCTCGCATCGAAGATTAGTACATGCCACTAAGGCACGCGATCTAGCGTCACAACACACATGCATCTGGCGTCTTTAATCTTCTCTCTCTAAGGGGCTTTACACCTTGGTATTTGCAGAGAGTTTAACTCCTTTTCAATGTTCAGCCTCTCATGACATGCCTCATGCTCCTTGTCTTGAAGGTATTCATGCCATCCGATGCCACTACGCCAGATCGCCTGCAAGATTTATTTTAATTTAATGGTGTACTACTGTAGCAAACTAAGTGGGTCGTACACCAACACAATAACGTGGAATTAGTATGTGCCAAGCACATGTAACGACCCTTTAGCGTACAATACGATGGTTTTCTTTTGACGCGCTAATATTGTACCCTGAGATCCACTTACCCTCATCATACATTGCATGCCCAGGAGTGTTTTTTTGCTAACGTACATTTCTTTTGTTTCAATTTAAAACCAGCTTGTTCAATGGCAATAAGCACCTTTTCAATATGTTGTAAATAATCTTTGTAATTTTTTGTAAAAATTATAAAATTGTCTACATAATTTATTGTTAAGAGTAAATCCATTTTTCACTAAAAAAGCATTCAATATTCTTTGGAAAATTGCTGGTGACGATTTTTAACGAAAAGGTAAGCATTTCCATTAAAAATGACCACTTTGAGTAACAAAAGCAGCTGATTTTATGTCTAATTTTGTAAAATGTTTGCAATTACGAACCCGAATTATTATATCGTCGATAATTAAGAAAGGGTGACTTTCTAGTACAACTATTTTATTCAATGCACTATAATCTACACACAGCCGTGATTTCCTCCCTTCATATTTCTTAATAACCAGAGTTACCGGAGATGCAAAGGGACTGGTTGAACTTTCAATTAAATCTGCATCTAGTAAAGAATCTGTCTGAGAATTTATCTCATTACAAACCATTATGGAAGATTTGTACGGTTTATGCGCAATATATCTATTTTCAGTAATCTAAATAGTTGCTTCATAGCCTTTTACTTTACCTACATTAAATTTATGATTTGTAAACAAAATTTGATATCTTTCTAGTAGTTCATCAATTGAGTTTTCATTATTTTCATTTACACCTTTGATGTTTAGATGTTTGCTCCTGAATCATAAATTGCGCTGACTGGAGAATCCTCAACAACTATTTTTAATTTAATAAATGGAGTTTTTATTTTTTTTTGGACTCTTAAGAAGATGCTACACACTTTCCCTAATTTGTATTATTTATTGTTTTTATTTTACTATTTTTTTTCTCTGTTTCTGAAATTTTTAACCTCAAAACATCTGAATAGAAACGTTTCGGAAAACCTTTCTGAGCACAAAAAGGGCATGCTTTTTTTTATATTTTTTTTTCTTGTTTAATTTTTGTTTTTATTTCACTTTCTAATTTAAAAGGATTTTCTTTTTGCCTCAAATTAACATAAAATTATCAATATTAAGTATATCTTTTTTTTTTAATCAAGCTTTTATTTTTCCTGGTAATCCCAAAACAATTAGATTTTTTTGTGTTTTTTCTAAAATTTTTGAATCTGTATCTAAAAGCAGACCTTTTTTTTTAGCACTATTCTAAAAATTAAACATTTGTGTAACGAAAATTATATGCATATTTAACCTCTGACCAACCCACTGAGTCAAATGTGTCTAAAAATGAGTTTTTTCCAAATTTCCAGGGCTTATGTATTTTGTTTATTTTCAAAAAGCTTTGAAACCAATCTACCGTGGAATCACATAAAAACAATTTCAGTAGTTCAGAGAACTTCTCCTGATTAATTTCTAAACGATTACACTCACTTTCAAATGATTCCGTAAACTTACACGTGTTCTAATTTCTTCTGTTGAAATTTTCTAGAACCATGTCTTTTGCTCGTTTAGTTATGTTTACATGCAAAGCAATTCCAATGTTTTGATTTTAGAGGGTATTAGGATTACTGAACGCAGGACACTCATTTCACTCAATCTCTCTAAAACATACATTAACCTCTTCGTCCAAATATTGCTCTCTAAGTCCCTTGCCTCATAAGATTATCACTTTTCGTAATTGTCCTCCTAATGTTAACGATTTTGCTATATTCTTTACTATTGTACTTTCGAACAGTTTTTTATGAAATTCTTTTGTAGAAACTTGATCTGGAAAATCATTTATTGTCTCCTCTCCCTCTAGTTTAATTGTTTAATTGTTTTCATCTCCACAACCGTAGTTTTAGAGGATTGAGCTTCAGAGACAAAACAGAACTTGGCGCGTGTTCTGTCCCCCATTTTGTCTGATTGTAGTTGATTTATAAGACAAAGGTCTTTGTCTTATAAATTTAGGTGTCAGTCAACTTACAGTACACAAATAAGTACTGTAAATTGATGCTAGTAATAACTGAAATTATATTTACACAATGTACAAGGTATTACAGGTAATTATGGAGTAATGGGTGGATACAAAAAACCAATCTCACCTGTAATCAACTACAAGTACACTTTCAGCAATAATAATTAATTCACACACTTAATAATATATATTGTGTTACAATTGATTTTAATAATAAGCTAAAGCTGTGAGTACGTTTATTGCATATCAGCGTGCTTGCTATCAGCTCGCGCAGTGATGACTGCCTTCTTCAACCGCTGCTCGTCTCCAACCACTCTTAGTTGTTTGACACGCCATCTAACCGTCGTGTATAAGCTTGAGTAGTCTCACTCTTACACATATCAGTTGAAAATAAAAAGCAAAGAATCTGACTTTTTTTATCCATTTCCGTTGAAGTATTGACGGTTTAGATGCTCGTTGTTAACTAAGCGTTTGAATGCATGTCAAGCTGCTTATACACCTCAAATGACTGCAAATAACGCCTATTATTGTGAAGGTGTTATGTACGCTCTCATCGTTAGAACTTCTTCACGAAAACTAACTCATTCTCCATCCTTGTCAACTATGTGTAATTGTGTGTGATCAATAGTGTACCAAACAATCATTCAATATATTATTTGTTACTTCAATCATTTTGTATTTTAGAAAAAATTCGTGGATTGTATTAACTTTTTTATCAATGTCCCACATAACTCCTATTGCATTTTCTTTAAAACTAGCCACTAATAAGTCTGACCAATGGGTGATGGATGTTATCCTCTAAATCTTGTTCAGTAAAACTTTAGAGTCTTTTCATAGAATCTTTAAGTACAAAATTAATAGTTTAATTATACGTTGTGACACAACAAAGCATATAATTGTTAAGTTAGTATCAATAGCTGTATCTTGAAGCTGCAATGTGGCTGCTTAAAATAACTCAATATCTCAAAATTCATAACTATCCGTTTAAAAAGTAACTACTTGATCGCCAACGTAAAATTTGTTATCATTGTAATCGATGTTTAAAATATAATTTAATGTGCAGATACTTACTAAGCTAAAAACTTGACTATATTTTGAGATAACTCGATAGGCAAAAAATATTGCTCTTCTACTACAGAAAAAGTACTAGACAGGCAGTGTCAGTGAAGGTAAGTGTCAGTTTTTTTTCCACGACAATTAAAAACCGAATTAACGATTTCTGATAATGATACTACTTTGTATACTTTTGGATAATCTTCTTGACAAGAATTACAAGCACAAGTAACTTTGATCAGAATTATTACAATCAAATAAATCAGTCCCTTTTATTATGAAATACAGATATAGTGGAATCAGCAATCAGTTAACGGCAAATTAAACAGAAAATTATATATATTTTTCTTTATGTTAGATAAGAATGAAAAACAACTTGTCCCCAGGTGTTAATGAAATGCACAACCTCCTGTTTACTACACAGTTGATCTATCACTTGAGCTACCAAGGATCCATACATTAACTTGCACTGTAGGTTTGAATAAGTTCCCATTCTTAACTTCTTAGCTGTTAACCCCAAGCTTAATTTTAATAGGTATATAAGAAAAAAGTTTTAATGCCCTTTCTCAATAAAAAAGTGTATGGTCTGATATGCGAGTTATTTCCTGATGAGAGACTCAGAGTATCAATAGATAAGAATCATTTTCCAATACACGTATTAAAATCGAGCTTGAGGTAAGAACAGCTCAAAAATTTAGAATTGAAACTTATCCTAACCTACGGTGCAAGTCAGTATACAACTCCTCAGTAGCTCAAGTGGTAGAGTAACTGTCTAGTAAAGGGTTTTTTTCTTATTCTTACTTAACATCGAGAAGATAATTTACAACTAATTTTTCCATTTTGCTCTAACTAATTGTAGATTCCGTTTTATCCGTATACAATAAAAACAATTTAAGTCTTGATATTGATAATAGTAATACTTAACCTTGTTAACTTCCAAGTACAGCATCAAATCTAAAAGTGGCTACAGATCGTCAAAGCTGTCGAAGTAAGTAGGATTATTACCACATACCTAATTTACTACCCAATGAGTTCCAAGCTCATTATTATTGTCAATATTTATAATAGCAATTTTACGATATTGTATTTTTACTGTATGCGAAGGAATCCAAACATTGATTAATTTTATCTTTGTTAGTCATTTGCACACGTACTGAAGCACCTCGTGCAAGATCACATTAATTTTCGAGCTCTATTTAGTCAAAATGAACTTTATTAAAAACGTTTCTACAATGACTACGTCAATTCTGACATGTCCTGTAGGTTGTTTAAAGATCTACACTCAAGCTGTTGGAATGATAAAAAATATGATTTTGTTGTTATCAGCATAAGTAGGCATTTGAACAACGTCCATTACCAGAGAAATTTCAACAATTTTTCTCTAAACATGGGACGTTCTTTTACAAACAGAACACCTTTTTGACCAACATATTTTAGATTTAACGGAAACTTTTTTCACGAGGTTTCCCATAAAAAAAAAAAGAGATACGTGTTAGAGTATTTTTTTTTATTTTTGATATTTTGAAAAATAAACAAGATCGAAAATTCGTAAATTTAATAATTTATCAATAATAGCCTATTTTTCGAAAATTCATAACTCCAGTTCTATTTAAGTTAAAAAATTAATTTTTTTTTATTTTGAAGGTTAAAAGATAAGCTTTAATAAAAACTACTTACAAAACAAATTATCAAAAAATTTAAGTAGTTATTAACAATTTAAATATTTAAATCAATTTTTAACAGAAGCGCTACCCATGAATCATTTTTCTACTTTTTTTATCGTATCCTGCGTCAAATTTTCTATCAAAAACGCTTTTCAAACGATGCAGAAGTTATTTTTACTATGAGTGCGGTACGTCATATCGACACGTGGGTCACATTTTACGGCTCATATTCTTGTTTTACACTGTTTATCTCTTAAATACAAATAATTAGTTAATTTTTTTTCATAAAAAAACATATTTTATTAGCCAAGGAAGTGAAAAAAAGTAGAAAAAATACATAAATAAAAATAAATAAATAATATTGTTAAAAATAAAATTTTTATATTAAGATTTCGGTAATGCATTGGTTAATAAGAACCATATTTGTGATGTTATAATAAGTACAATATTTAGAAGTAAGACAATGTTTACGTTTTCTGTTTGAAAATTTTTACAATATCCTTTTTTTTCGCAAGATGAAAACCGTTTTGCTTCTAATTGCTGTAAAGAAATCGGATGAATACAATGATATTTTATGGTTCCTTTTATTGTTAAGCCTTTTTGGAAAAGTTCAGACAGTTGTTTTTCTCCCAATTTGTATTTATTTACTCTTTTGGTGTTTGGAAAGGGTTATTAACCCTTTGCAGGCTAGCTCTGGCTGCAAGTCTTTTTAAAAAAATATGTTTTTTAATTACTTAAATAAAAAAATTATTTGTATTTAAAAGATAAACGGTGAAAAACAAGAATATAAGCCGTAAAATGTGACCCACCTGTCAATGTGACGTACCGCGCTAAATTAATTAATTTTTCTCTCACAGTAAAAATAACTTCTTTATTATTTTTAAAAGTGGTTCTGATAGAAAATTTGACGTAGAATACGATAAAAATAGTGAAAAGTTGATTCATGGGTGGCACCACTGTTATAAACCGATTAAAACATTTAAATTGTTAGTAACAATTTGTATTTTTTGACAATTTGTTTCGTCAGTCCTGTTTTCTTATGTCTTCTTACCATCACAATGAAAAAATGAGTTTTTGAGCTTAAATAGAACCACAGTTATGAATTTTTGAAAAATAGGCTATTAAAAAGTTCCTCTTACTCGTATCTCTTTTTTTTCGATATAGAATCCGTAAGAAAAGTTTTAGTTGAATCTTAAATGTGTCAGTCAATTTTTGGTTGAATCTGCTCTGTTTGGAAAAGAACGTCCCATAGAGGACGTATAAAGCAAAAACTAATTAGTCTATATCAAGGCGCCAAAGCGTAAACATAAACAACAGAGATGACAACGATTTTCAACAGCTAATTAAGGTAATAAAGATCTTCAAAATAATATAGTTTCTTTTGTTATAACTATTTACAAAAAAAAAATTTAGTGTGTGCGAAAAGATACGTATACTCACTTAAAAAAAATGGCTTGTGAGCTACCAATCATGGCTTTTTTTTAAATGAAAGTAAAAGGTACCATTAAATTTAATCAATAATTTTATTATACATTTAACATTATTTATAAAGACACTTTTGATAAATTGATGATTTAAAAATAAAAAATTTGTTTGTAATGGAAAGAAAATGATACGAGGTTGTTTGTCGTAAGTAAAAGACTTGAATCAAGCTCTTACTACTTCTCTCTTTGTTAAATAATTGTATTTTAACTTCATCCACAGTTAGTTCAATACGATAACTACTTATTGAACTGAATATTATGTTTACTGCAGGACGATTTTTTTTTTCTTGTCATTGCGGTAACTAATGAATACACAATCTTTTAAGAATATTTATGCCAAGGAAAAAATTTAGGCTGGGTGTCAACCAACACCGTTACTTGTAAAGTAAAACTTCTCATTTGTCTTCTCCTTAATTTTTTACTCTTTATCTACCTTTATTTGTAATACAAAAGTAAAAAAATAAAAAACATAGAATAAATTTATAAAACTTTTACAACACATTTGTTTCTCATTCTTCTTCTTTTAATATTCAACGGTTGTAATAACTAGGGTAGAAATAACTGATATTTATTCCCAGACCCATTTAACACGTGTGGTTTTTCGTACCACACCAGAATCGTTACACTAAGGCACACTATTGAAGTATACTTATGTTTACTGGAATATACCTAATTGAGTTATCTTATATTTTTGAATTTCTTTTCTACCCTTGTTAAACTATAGAACTGAAATTCTTTCATAGAGGTGTAGGAGTTGGGATTATTTTTTAAATGTATGATGGCTGTTAAGGTGTTGAAAAGCAATAATAGAATATTTTAAGAACCATAGTTTATTTGCAGATTAATGTCTAAAAATTCGTCGTTGACAAGTTAAACCTGATGCTAATAAGTTTAGAATAAAAAAATGTATGAAGTACCAACCTTTTATATTCTTTTATTTTTAATTTCAATAAAAAAAGATATTCCAAGATACCTGCTTGTTCTAGTGCACACAAATTATTAAGGATAATCAACTGTTTTAAAAATTTTTCATAATATTTTAATTTTATGATAGCCAATTCTAGATATTAAATTATGCTTCTTCCAACTACATCTTCAAAATCTCTTTATTTTGCTCGTAAAAAATGGCAAAACTTATCTGAAATCTGAATACTATATATTGTGGCTCTGTTAATCATAAAAGTCGCAAGAATATTGATATTATTACAATAATCAATAACTAAAATTGTCAAAAACAAAATGAGCAAAATAGTGAAAGCATAATCCACCAACTAACGAGACCTGCTGCTGTAAAAGCTGCTCGTCATCGCGGGAAACCGAGGAAGCACCAAATTATTCTTAAGAGTAGAAAGCCGCGTCATCATTGATAGCAGAGAGCAGTAACGTCAGTGGCAATAGAAATAGCACAACTTCGTTATCGCTGACAACAGAAAGGGTCTCAAATAACCATGAAGAATAGAAAGCAGTGACGCTATTAATAGCACAGAGAAGCGTCGTTTACTGCAGCGGAGAGAATACAACGTTATCATTGAGAGCAGAGAACAGCGTTGGTTAGTACAGTGGAGATACTGCCATGTTAACACCAAGAACAGAAAGCAACATTACGGGATACAGTAAAGAGAGCACTACATCATCATCGCTGGCAACAGAAAGGGCACCAAGTCATTCTTGGAAGCAGAAAGCACGGTTATAGTCAAAAGCATAGAGCAGCGTCATTAGCTGCAACAGAGAGGGCACCAAGTCATTCTTGGAAGCAGAAAGCACGGTTATAGTCAAAAGCATAAAGCAGCGTCATTAGCTGCAACAGAGAGAGAGAGAGAGAGAGAGAGAGAGAGAGAGAGAGAGAGAGAGAGCAAAACATTATTATTAAAAGCAGTGAGCAGCTTTGTTGGCTGCAGTGAAGCGAGCCGTATGTCAATACCAATGAGAGCGTCATTGGCTGCAGTAGACAGCACCATGTCATCACCTAGAATAGAAAGCAGCCTTACGGGTTGCAGCAGAGAGAGCACCACGTTGTCACCAAATCATTATCAAAATCAAGAGAAAGAGAGAGCGGAAAAAGTTGATGTATGCATCACGCTCATTGTTACTGTAAACTAAAAAAAATTATTATAAATACACGTACTTGAGAATGATGCGTGCACTTTATGGAAACGCAATAATATGTTCTAGTAAAGTAGCAGCAGCTATCTCAGCAGCAGCAGCAGCAGCAGCAGCAATTAGCTCCAACAACACACTTTTAGGCATCACAAAATAAACTTACACTTATGTGTATTTGTAATATACGTTATCGTTTATTACAAATTTGAATGTAAAAAAAAAAATGAATATGAAAAAACGTTGAAAAAAATAATGCTTGCACTTGATATCACTACAATGACGTCAAACAGTTGTAGTGATTAGGACCAACGACGACAGCAGCAAGTTTATCAGCAGCAGAAATCAAAAGCAGCACCGATGATGCACTCTATGAATATTATGAATTGAAAGTAGATATTACGTTTATCTTAATACTATATAAAATAAGATTGCAAAATCTATGGTAATCGTTAATCATGAAATTTATTGAACTAATTTTGCTAAAATCCTGTATTCTAATTCTTGACTCTACTTAAATAGTTTTCGTATATTTCTCACCTCACAAAAACTAACAGTAATAGCATTTAATAAGCTCAAAGTTTTCTAAAAATTTGATGTCCTCTTACTTTTGTGTAATATAATCTGCTATGTAACGTGGAAGTAAAATCAAAAATACCTGTAACAGAACTAAGTAGATATGGTTGTAATATTTCTGAGCACATTCCTGACTACCATTATCGTTAACTGGCAGTTTTTAAAAAATAGAGCCGTAAGTCGTATAGTTTTGTATTTCGGCTACCAATGACACTCTTCTCCAATGTACAAGCAACTCACGTCAAAAAACATCCTAAATCACCAGGGTTACAAAGTTTTGAAAAAAATATACGTTTTAAGCACCCACATTGCCAGCTTAACACTCATAGCCGTCCAGTTAGAGCGAAATCTGCTATAACACTTGAGAGTTTTGTAAGCTGATCTATCAACCAAACTAGTGCTTCCAGAGCAGAGTTTGCTACAACAGCAAGTTAGGAAAAACAACCCTAAACGGTCAGTGCAGCCACATCAGTAGTAAAATATCTTTATTCTTCTTCTTAGTGGTTCGTATCAATAGTATACCCACAGAGAAGGGGTTCCCTAGGCCTACTAGCCCAACTAACAGTGAACGGTTGGTTTTCTAAGGAACGACACAATGATAAGATACAAAGTCTGTCCAGAAAGTATCAAACCTACTTTTTATTTTTGCGCTGGCATTATTCTTTATTATCTGATGCATGGCATCCTTCAAAGTAATCCTAATTAAATTGAACAACACAGTTGCAGTGATTTTTCCATTTTCTGAACAGTCTTGGAACTCACTTTAAGGGTTGGCCTTGAGTTCTCTCGTCACATTATCCTAAGGCATAGTTTAATCACTAAGTTACTGTGCTTTAAGTGCCTTTTTCAGCATTGTAAACAGTTTAAAGTTGCAGGAGCTATATTAGGACTGTACGGTGGCTTCTGCAGTACTGCGATACTGTTTAATGTGAAAAACTTCTGCACAAGATTCGATGAATATGCTGGTGTATTGTTGTCATAAAGAAACCAGTTATTTCTTGACCAAAAGTTTGGTCATTTTCTTCTCACTGCTTCATGCAAACGTTTTAAAACTTTAAAGTACAATTTTTATTAATTATCTTATCTAATCAAAAACAACGTCCAATGGTGGTACTGTCATATTTTGAATTTAATAAGAAACAAAACGACGTTTCGGCCGTTTGGACAACGTCCCGGCCCTCATCAGGTACAAAAATATTTCTACCAAAGCGTGTACTTATGGAGTCCAGCACCCTTGAAAGAGATTCAAACTTTCTACTCGTAAGGATGGTTAGTAGTTGTTGCAGTCTGGTGTTCTCCATAGTAGCGTAGTACAGATGCAGATGTAGATTGAAAGGACGTACAGCTTCCACCAGCGTCCAAAAATATTTAAATAAAACGTCCAATGACAGTTGGTAAATAATTAAAAACAACGTCCAATGGTGGTACTGTCATATTTTGAATTTATTAAAAAACAAAACGACGTTTCAGCCGTTTGGACAACGTCCCGGCCCTCATCAGGTACAAAAATATTTCTTCCAAAGCGTGTACTTATGGAGTCCAGCACCCTTGAAAGAGATTCGAACTTTCTACTCGTAAGGATGGTTAGTAGTTGTTGCAGTCTGGTGTTCTCCATAGTAGCGTAGTACAGATGCAGATGTAGATTTAAAGGACGTACAGCTTCCACCAGCGTCCAAAAATATTCAAATAAAACGTCCAATGACAGTTGGTAAATAATTAAAAACAACGTCCAATGGTGGTACTGTCATATTTTGAATTTATTAAAATACAAAACGACGTTAAAGAACAAACGACGAAAGATCACCTTGAGATATCCAGGCAGTCACGTTTGCCAGAAAATTTATTCAAGAAATAATGTAGCTCACTGTTTTTTTTGAGGGCCACTAAACGTTGAATAATCTTGCTAACTAATAAATTGCAACCTAACAATAAACAAAAAATAGCCCTTAAGGCTTATAAAAATTTTAACCCTGTGGTAGTCTTAACAGAACAGATAAACATAAAAACCTTAAACGCTTTAAATGTCTACCATTTGAGGTGTCAAGAAATTAACAAAAAATACTTCTTGAGATTGGAACAATGTCGTCAAAATAGATAAATAAAATGACCATTAACTAAAAGATAAACTTTTCCATTATTATCCTAATGATGATCACTTACATCTTTTAGATTTTGAAATAGGTAGATCAATATGTGTTTAAATTTATTGAAGCAATAAAAATCAGAAAAATAACGCTTCAGGACCTTGTAGTTCGGGTAATTGAGTTGTGAGATAAGAAGAAAAAATGTTTTAACCATACATTCTTTGTCAGTTTTAATCTACACAGCTTTTACAAATAGCCCTTACCGTTAATTCAAACATAAGAAAGTGTAAATTGATGGTTCTTTAGCCAATAATTTTTTAACAGCGTCAGGAATACACAGTTCTTTTAAGCATCATAAAATTTTTTTTCTCCCAACAGCTTATTATTTGACCAAACAAACTGTATAAATTTTAAACAAAATTATTTTTAATAAAAATTTTTTTATTTTGTGAAGTATCAAGAATGGATGTAAAATTTTGAACTAAATACGTTTTACATTATGTGTTTTAACAATGCACATATCTCACTTCAGTAAAAAAAGTCATACGCCAAAGCAACTTTAACGTAATTCAAGAGTGACGTCAATAACACCAGTAGCAATTTAGTAAACACACTTGATGGTGGCGCGACTGACAAGCGTGAGAGCGTACACTTATGAATAGCAAGTTAGGCAGCGAAGCTACTATGTTTCAGCAGCACCTATGGATGTTTACAACTGCCAGGCCAAAAAAAGCGCTCTGTGGATTATAACCTAGAAAGTAGGATAATTCAGTAAAGAGACTCATCCACATTAGTAGGTTAAAATTCTTACTAAATAACAACGCTAACCTCACGATGTTCGAACACCGTACCTTAACGGTGTCCGACACGATTGTTATGACTTTTTTAAGTAAATTTTTTTTAAGTATGCCTTCAATGAGAAGTTCACACATAAAACGAGCGAGCGAGCGAGTGAATAAGCCAATGTTGGCTTGTA
This sequence comes from Copidosoma floridanum, assembly GCF_036245765.1. NCBI lineage: Eukaryota > Metazoa > Arthropoda > Insecta > Hymenoptera > Encyrtidae > Copidosoma > Copidosoma floridanum. The sequence goes on along the minus strand of NW_028321904.1, from coordinate 5,884,224 downwards.
CATATTTATAGATATTACCTGAGTACAAGCTAGCGCTTACAGCAGAGCATAAGATCTGTTCGTCTGTCTTACTGCCTCGTCCTCTTTTTCTCTCTTATGCACACAATGGTGTGCCATCAATATTTTACATGTATACACACACATACATTAAAAGGGTCTCTTTTATATGAGAAAGTAGTGTGGGTGGTAAGGACAGAGGTTCATATACAGTACCACAACAAAAAGGAATAAATACGATTAAGATATGATTTATTATAAAAATAACAAAAATAATAGCAACAATGTGTGTTAATTCATCATTCAAATAAATCACATACAAATATCAAAACGTAACGGCCAGTTAACAAAATTGCCGCGCTAGAGAAAAACAAGTGGCATATGGCCAGTAACGCATAATATAGTGCGATAAAAAATGTCCCTATACGCAAAAAAAAAGAATACGCAGAAATCCAAATGTTATAGTAAATACGGCGTGGGACTAGTTTCGAGTAAGTCGCATGGCCGAACGCAAAAGAAAATAATAATAGTCGTCGGAGGTGAGATCCGAGAATTTAAGTATAAACTGTTCGCATATGACAACGACTGTAAGGTGAACTTGATGTTGTTATGATCCGGCGTATACTAAAGCAATACGTACAAGGTCAGTGCGGCTGCTCGTTGAATCAACCAAAAGAAAATAATGAATAAATGCGTGACGACGTCTCTGCGACACAAAAACAAAAGGAAAATCAAATCCAACACACGCCACGTTTACGTTTTTATTCCTGGAAATTAGATCCTTATAGAATGACCAGGTGCTCTAGCGTGTCAGTGCTTTTCATATATTCGTAAACAAACAAAAAAAAATCACTTAAGGTCTTAACAAAAAATTAAACAAGGCTGACACTATCTTCTTGGCTGGTTCGGCGATGCAAAAAATAACATATTATAACGCAATTACAATGCACAGTGGCCATTAAAATAAAAAAATCGAGCAGACTAACTAAATTAAGGAACGCACACAAAATAATCGTCAGATCGTAACCACACGGGCGTAGAGACACACAGCTAATGAGCGCATTAACGGAAAAAAGGACACGGAGCAAGAATCGCACTGAAAACGCAGAGAAGAAACAATTGAAGCCAAAAAAAAAGAGAACAACAAACAAGATGTTATACAAAAAACCAAAGAAGGCTCCGTCATTCAAGCTAAGCAGATCGAAGGGCACCACTTGGTTGATTATTAGACAACCATGGGCCAAGGATTACCTCCTCGATCGTGTGAGTGCTGGACTCACCACCTCGCTCTCTAACGGGTAGCTCCTACTTACTCCTATCCAATGCTCAGCTCCCGATTTACTTGATTCCGCTCGGGCATCCCGTGACTAACTAACTCTCCTCGGCTCCACCTCGACCCCTTTTCCTTTGCTTCCCCCTTTGCCTCTCTTTTTTTTCGGCGGTGTACCTGCGGCCAACCTGCGCACTTACAAATTGCGCAATTCCCCCTTTCAAAAAGAAAGGAAAAGGAGAGCAAGAGATTCCACGTGACTCAGCTTGCGCGTGAGTGCACCTATACCTTGCAACTATATTTGAGTTGTTCTACGCGAAACGTCCCAGGCCCACCATGCGAGTGCAAAAAGTCACTGCTTTCAGCTCATTTTCTTGGCCTTATTCCTATCTCAAAAAAATGTTGCAAATAGCAATTTTAATGTATTTTTTAGTCAGATTTTCAAAGGTGTGGTTAGTTTTCCGAAACAATTTCCTTTCCACTGAAAAAAAAAAATACGCTAGATCTCAACAAAAGCATTTTTTTAAACTTTTCTGATAGGCTAGATAGAAAGCTGAGGTGTTTTTACATTGAAAACGTCTTTTTGCACAGTGTGCTTTCACATGAACATTCGAGTAAGACAATACCAAATAATAGACGTTCAGCCGTCTGAATGTGCGTCAAAGGCCATTGTTGGGCCGCACTCCACTTAAGTTAACTAATATTATTAGTTTTGTACCATTTAATTATTTATTCAACAATAAAGTATGCTTATTTGTAATGACTTAATATAGCATTGTATGATTAAAATAAAGTCGTTGATTTTTTATATGGTTTTCAGGTAGAATTGACAGAACCATCTAAATATAAAGCGTATTTTGGTTCTAAATTTATTATAGTTGCCAAAGTCATAAGCTCACACTTAATTTGTAAAACAAGATCCCTTTAATTAGCCATTGTACAAAGGCATTTATACTTGATTGTTTTGAAAAAATCAATCCAACACTTTAAGCGATTGACAATCGTTTATTTACGATGACTAAAAGATGTATTAATTCTTTAGAACTTATCAATCACTCATTTTCTAAAGATTTAATTTCTTTTTTAAACTCAAAAAGAAGAATTCATCCGTTTGTCCCAGAAAACTTAAAAATCCGTGGAAATTGTTGTCATTTAATTTACAAGTGAAAATCAGATTCTGGTGTATTCATAGTTAACTTGAGCCTGGCACGGCAGGTCTCAGCGTGCGTTCAGACGGTCGAACGTCTACTATTTAGTATTTTTTTACTCGAATTTTTCAGTGACAGCACACTGTGTAAAGAGACGTTTTCGATGTAAAAAAACCTTAGCTTTATATCTAGCCTATCAAAACAAGTACTTAAAATACCTTTTTCGAGATGTAGCATGTTTCGTTTTTTTTGTCAGTGAAAATGAAATTTTTTCGGAAAACTAACCATACCATAAGAAAGCTGACTAAAAAATATATCGATAATGCTATTGGCCAGATTTTTAAAAAATAGGAATAAGAACGAGAAAATAAGCTATGAACCGTGACTTTTAGCACTCGCACGGCAGTCCTGGGACAGTTCGCGTGAAACGCCCGATATATAGCCTTTCTCTACATCGTAAAGAGTTTTTGTAACATTACTACATCGGATGTTAGAAATAATATGACATTTGATAAAAATATTTTAAATATATACGTATGTGTGTTTATAGGGGGGGAATAGTATGACTCGTATATATAAGTATACTAGCCAATAATGAATGTCACATTATTACCAATGACAGTGTTCAAAACGTTAAAGATTTTTAAGAGTGTATACTTACTAATTTGGGCTCAGCCAGGTCTCTGTTACAGCTGAAGTACTGTAAGGTTAATAATTCCTCACAAAAAAAGTCGCTTAATCACTTCAAGGATTTCAAAAAATAGTAAAAAGATTTTAGTATAAAACTATTTCCTTCTTATAAATTTTTCTTACGTATATATGTACGAAGCAAACTCGAATTAGGTGTAACATACAAATAGTTTAACAACACAACCTTTGCTTATCAATGAAGGCCAAAGTTTAACTAGTCAAGAGCACAAAACTAGATTTTCCTCTACAAAACGTTCTCCCCAACGTAAGGACCCGCGTAAAAAAAAGCCATACATGAAACTGACCAATATACTTTATGAAAGCATAGCCAAAGGTGACAATAAACGTTAAATAAACAGCTTCCTTATCCTAATACTTAACTAAGAAAAAATTTTTTACTAATTCTGCACTAAACAAAATTCAAGTCCCACGATATAGGATCGGTGGATCTTTATTCGGCGTAGTGTAGGTACAGAAAGTGTAGTTACAAAAATACAACAGAGCCACAATTAAAAACTAAGGAATTGCAAATAACGTGTTACATAAACAAAAACTAAAAATATATTAATTCTTTAATAGAGAGTTCTAAAGAACAATAAACAACAACAATATTTACCACACTGCTATCAAATTTTTTAAGACCTACTCAAATAAGGAATATCAGAATATTCTCAGTTTGCATTATGAAAGTCTAAATCACAGTCAAGTAAAGAGATTTATCATCGCCACAAATCTCACAAACCATGAGATATTATTAACATTGAAAACCTTTTTGTAAAAGTATGTTACATGAAAAAAATCTGTAACTAAACAAAACAAGATCATTTATAAGGCGCAACATTATAAACGCTATGAGAAAAGTTTTCTAAAAAAATCGATATCATTACCGACTATTAGAATAAAACTAACAACAACAACTCAAAAGGCTATAATGAAGCAACAAAAATTCTGGAGCAAGCAAAATAGTATTAAGAAAAGTAAGAACCATACAAAAAACCAATATTACTTCTGAAATCGTAAAGCAAGAGAAAAAATCGAGTTATCTAAGTACTGATAATAATTATTTTAACTATTAAAGGATTTTTCTTATTCTTACATAGCAAAGCAACATTGTAACATTAATTTTCCCCCTAAACTGTATAATTATCAACATTATCATCATCATCATAAACATCAACATCACTGTCATTGTAATTATTATGGCTATTATCACTATGATCATTATTATCGTTATTATTATCTTTACTGACGTCATTATTATCATCATCATCATCATCATCATCATCATCATCAGCATCATCATCATCATCATCATCATCATCATCATCATCATCATCATCATCATTATCATCATTAGCCTCATCATTAGCCTCATGATTAACATTACTATTTTCATTACTATCATTATTTTTATCATGAGTGCCGTCATGACCACCATCATAATTCTTACTATCGTACCTACTATCATTATCATCTGGATTATTATTATCATGATTTTCAGAGATATTATTATTTATATTATTATTGTTATTGTTATTATTACTATTCATATTATTATTAACACTATTATAGTCATTATTATCATCATTACTATCATTATTATCTTCATTATTATCCACATTGTCATCATTACTGTCGACATTATTATCATAATTATAATCCTCATTTTCAGAATAATTAGTATTGTTATTATCTTTATGATTATTATCATCATCAAGATAATTATTATTGTCATTTTAAATATCCGAACAATTATCACTGTCATTAATTTTGATATTATAACTATCTTTACTTTTATTACTATTATCATCATTGACACTTTATCAATTGAATGACAATTACTATTGTTATTCTAATCATTATCATTATTATAATCATTATTCTGTTCATTATCATTATCATTATCATGATAGTTATTATTGTCATTATAAACATCCTAATAATCACCAACATTATCATCTACATTATTAGTAAAACTATAATAATTCTTATTATTATCATAATAGAGACAACAATTATCAACATTATTAACACAATTTCAAGTTTCATTATTATCTACATAATTTTTGTCATAACCGACATTATCATTGTTACTATTCGTATCCTTGTTACAGGCATCATAAGTATCACTTATAAAGTTTATAATAATACTACTATAACAATAATTATCTACATTGTTTACAATAAAACAATCGTTACAACCCCCCGTATTATTATTATTATGATAATGATAATAGTGAGTGTCGATATAATGATTATTATCAAATTCTATTTCTAAATATCATCTTATACATTGTTTATTATCATATAAATCCTTATCCTAACTATTACAAATAATACTATTATAATTATTAATATTATTATTACAAGAATTACTTAGATTACTATTATAATTATTATTGTGATCTTTAGAATCATTCTTTTTACCATAAGCATTTTTTTCATCAGCATAACAATAACCACTAGCATTATCATGATTAACATCATTACTATTATCATGATAAACTGCATCGTTACTAACATTATCATCATCTTTATTCTTATTGTTATCATCGTTATTATTATTATTGTTTTTATTTTTATCGTTGTCATTATCATTAGTATTATCGTTATTTTTATCATTATTTTTATCATAGTCATCAACATCATTAATTTTATCAAAACTTTTAACAGCATCATGATAAATATCATTATTGTAATTTTTCATATCGTTTTTATCATAATCGTTATCATAATTTACATCATTATTATGCATATCGTCATCAATTATAGTATCATAACTACTATCAATATTTTAGTTACTATATTTATCATTATAATTACCATCTTTATCATCATTATAATTATCAGTATTGTCACTATCATCATCATCTATATAATCATTCGTGTCATTACAATTATTAACATCTTAATAATAATCGTCATTTATATTATTTTTACCATCATTGTAAACAACGTCATTATTATTATCACAATCATCATCAACATTATCATTATTATAATAATCATTGTTATTATAGTCATAACGGCTATAACTATTATTGTGTTTGTCGTCATCATCGTTTTTATAATTATTATCATTATTTTTGTTTTTACTAACACTATTAAAATTATTACTATCTTTGTAATCAGCTTAAAAATTATCATTCTCATTATTTGTAGTATCATAAATGTTATCCTTATAATTGTAACTATTATTATCATTAACAGTTTTCTTATAACTATCAATAATATTACCACCAATATTTATTTATTATTATTATTATTATTTTTATTATTATTTTCATTATTATCACTATTGATTTAAGTATTATCATTATTATTATTAAGTTAAGTATTGTAATAATTAGTATCATAATTTTTATCATCATGATCATTATTATCTTTATTATCATCAACAACATAGTTCTGAGTATCGTTATCATTACTATTATTTCTACCGTTACATTATCAACATCATCGTAATTATTATCATTATCAACAATTAAACCATTATAATTATCATTGTAATAATTAGCATCCTTATCTTTATCACAATCAGTTTTACTATCGTCTCCATTATTATCATTTTAATACTTATTTCTATTATCAATATTATTATTAATATGATCATCAACATCAACAAAATTTTTAACATTATCATTGTTTTCATTATTTTCATTATTTATATTTCGTTATCATCATAATCATTTAAATTTTTATTATAATGATTATAACTATCAAAATTATAACTTCAATATCATTATCATTATCATAAGCATTACTATTATTGAGATTATTATAATTCTTATTGTTATAAGTATTATTGCGATACTTCTGACTGTCAATATTATTAACATTCTTATGATTATTATCATCCTTTTCTTCAACATCATAACCATTATTATTTTTAATATTATTATTGTCATCAATGTCGTCATAATTATCATAATCATCATTATTAACACTGTCAATATCGATATACACACCATTATCATTATCATCATCAGCATTCATATTATCATTATAATTATTATAGTTATGATAATTGTCATCATCAGTATCATTGTTTATAATAATATCATCTTTAACACTATCGTTATTATGACTATTAGTACTATAACCTAGATTATCATTAACATCATTAATAACAACATAATTATATTTATTATTATTATTATTAATAATATCAATATTATTATTTAGGCTATTATTATTATCACTATTATTATTATAACTATCTTTCATATAATTATTAATATTATTTGTTAATTTTTTTTTATCTGAGGTCGTCTAGAATGCCATTATGCTTAAAAGAAGGCTGTACGAATTCTACTTTGTGCGAGACTCGTCATAACCATACTAACTTAACTGGCAAGACCCATCTCCTGTGACACCGAGCTAAGAATCTGCTTTCGCATTTAAACTTTAAGCTGGGGCCATAAAGGCCAAGCCTCTGGTACGGGCTTTTTCCAGTGTTTTATTACCAATGTGTCTTGGAACTTTAACGTTGGCTAGGATATTTTCTACTTTTCGTCATACATCTGAGCAGCTTTTTTCTGTTTAGACAAAGAAAAGGAGACAAATAATAAGAAGACGCGCCCCATCACGCGCACAGACCCAGCCAGACCCGACAGAGGCGCAAGAAACACACTCATCGCAGAGCTTGCAGGGTTAAGACTAAGGTCACTGAGGAACAGCCGATCATCGGCAAAAAGAGCAAAAAAGTTCATAGAAGCTTGCCAGCATTTCAGAACCCACGCAAGCCCATATTACACACTCTAACAGCCCCACAGCCACACCACGGAAGCCCAGCCCTGTGAAAAAAAAAAAGAGGGCAGTAGAAGTGAAGCACCTTAGAGCGTGGGCTACCAAGCCGCAGCCGCTTATCGGCAGGAAAAAGATAGAGCGACGCATTTAAAGGGATTCTGCACCCACTTAAGCACCCATGCAGGCCCCTATTATATACACCGTTTGCCTTACGGCCGTGCTCCAGCGCGGCGGCTGCCCCACCCCAAAAACCCTACCACCACCCTCCCTAACACCACGAGCACCGCATCGAAAACACCACCCCATGCCCCCACGATGGCAACCGAATCCACGTGCGCACCACAGAGCGACCCCCACAGCCACTTAGTCGTCCAGAAAACCGTCCTTCATTTTGGACTTGAAGACTGTATGTGTGTATTGGGCAACTGCAGTCCATTTTTCTCTGTTAAGTAGCATTTTGTCTATTACGTTAACGTTATTAGGAGTTTTAATCTTTTGAGAGAAATTGGGTAAGAGAGAAGTCTACTTCTCTATGTTTATGCTCAGTCCATTTCTTGACATCTTTTATTTAGCGTGCCATGCATCTACCTCTAGTTTCCTTTTGCTATCTATGTTGCCAGTGTTCCCAAGTTTTTTTCTAAACGTTTTTTTTTGGCCTTTATTTTTTCTAAATGCTGCTCCGTGAGGTGCTTTAATTATCGTTCCCTTGAAAGTAGGTGGATAGGGATGACGCTACCTATCACTTTAGATAATAGAAATAATAAGCACGCGATCCTTAAGGTAATCTCTCAAAACTCTCAAAAGATAGTCTCGTGTTCTGATCGTGTGTTTTAGAGCGTAAAGCATGTTCTCATATCTTGCTGAGTTCAAAGCGTTTTTTACATTCAAAGTTACCATAAGAACGAGAGGTCTCGATCAATGGCATCAGTCTATGTTGTTCTGAATTGCTTTAGCTACTTCTTCTACTAATTTTATGGTAGACCTTGGTATCCTGAATCCGTAGTGCCTGTTGGATGAGTCTCCAACGTTTTATATATATATATGGCCTGTAGAAGACGGGAATCAAGCAGCTTCTCGTGTAACTTTTTAGACGTGTCTAGCATGCATAATGGCCTGAGTGATGACGGAAAGTAAGGCTCACCCTTATCTTTATTGATCAGTACCCGTCGTGCGTTTTTCCAGGAAGTTGAGAACGACTTCCTCCACAAACATGCATTGCATAGATTTAGGAATAGTTGTGGGTGTCTTACCACCACTATCTTAATTACTGTTGCCGCTATGCTTTCTGGTCCAGAGGCTTCCTGTTTTCAAGCGTTCTGGCTCCCAGCTCCGGTGCTTTTTAGGTGAATAAAGGTACATCTTCTATGAGCTTAAAGTCTGCTTGAACCTCTGGTTTTAGATGCATCAGGAGTAGCGTTTTCATGATATATTTTATGGTATCCACGTCTTTGTATGCAGTTGGTGCCAGTCTTCCCAGTTTTGCCATCGCTATCTTGTGTGCTCTGCCCCAAAAATCAATATTTACTTCCTTGTACAGAGTCTGCCAGCACTGCTTTTTGCTGTTCTTAATAGCAGCTTGCATCATCTTTCTTGGGGCTGGTACTTGGCGGTCCTTTTTCTGGCGTCAGGTCTCTTTCTGACCCTTTATTAGAGTCGTCTGTGTTTGAAACATTGGCGGCTTAATTCAGCAACTTTCTTGTTTAACTTGTTTAACCAGTTAGTTGAGCATTAGCCATTCTTTTTTTTCTGAGCATGAAAACCTCACATTACGTTCTTAGCAGTCGCATGGCTGCCTCAGTGAGCTTTTGTACTCCTCCTACTATGTTCAGGTTTAGTAAATCGCTTTGAATAGTGACAATGCTATTCTCGAATATTCCTGCTAGTCATAACGTATCCAGCTTCTTAACATTCTATCCTGTTTTGTGAGCAATACCTCTTTCTTCTGTTGTATGGTTGATTTCGAAGACGATATATTTGTGTTTGCTATTATTTTTGTCCTTAACTACCTGCCATTCCGTCACTATTGGCTTAAAACTCTTAGACGCAAGTGTAATGTGTCGTATTGATTCTCCAAATCCCAGCCTTTGGAAAGCCGTGGTCCTTTTTTTATTAACAACGACCAGTCCTTGCCTACCCACCATATCTAGGACTGCCAGGCCCTTAGAATTGGTTCTAGGCATTTTCCATTTTACTGCTCTTACATGAAAGTCTTCAGTAATTATAAAGTCACCATTTATGCTATGTCTGATGGTATCTTCGAGATTTCCATTTTCCTTCTGTATTCCTTGATACTTGTGTATATTGAAAAGTAGCAGCTGACATACATAATGCTTCCACTTGTCAACCAGACAAAATGTCTTTTCGATTCTTTGCATTTTAAAAGATTTTTTCTGGTCTAGGAACTGGAATAGGCGAAATATTTTTTGCATTGCTGAACCACTTGAGTGGCTTATAGTTTCTGTACTGCTTGCTCATAAATGCTACGTCTACCCGTATTTCGTATATTTTTTGTGGCAGAAGGGCATCTGTGTCAATTGCCCCGTTCATGTTATCTTGTAGAACTCTTGGCATTAAATTTGGTTTTTTTTTTGTGCAGGACCTGTCTAAAGGTCCTGCAAGCTGCTGACCCAGGCATTTGATTGGTGCTTTCTCCTTCATGTGTAGATTCACTGCACAGGACACATCTTGGTTTGGCCTTGCAGTCCTTAGCTCTGAGCTTGTCCTTTCCGCATCTTCAGCAGAGGCCTGATCGGCTCGAGCCTCTACAGTTGTGTCTTGTGTGTCCATATTCCAGGCACCTGTAGCATTGCTCCACGACAAGCCTGCGCCTTAGCTGGCACCTGATCCATGCTACTGCTATCATCCCTTTCCTTCAAAGTGATAGAGCACCAGCCTTGTCTATTTTGGCAAGCGCCATTCTTCTCTACCTTCAATTCAACGGTAAAATAGCCACTTTGATTTTACCTGTGTCTTCTTTTGTGGCTTAAGTAGCTTCTTGGATAGCTGCTATAACTTCCTTTTTATTAGCAACTGCCTCTAAGTCCAATACCTCCAAAGTAATTCTAGGTTTTCTTGATTGTTCATTTCCTGCGATTCCGATTGCCAATGAGATGGTCTGCGTCAACTTCTCATCGTCTTTGGTGCTTTTGAAGAGTTTTTCTAGAATCTAACCAGCCTTTAGGCTGCGGAGTCAAGTAGCTTTTGCACTGCAGTATTTTGAGTTGACAGCATTATGAATTACTCCCAGTACTTACACATATGATTTTCCTTCTGCTGGTTTTACAAAGCTAACCTTGTTCCTTTTCTTTGTCTTTTTCTGCTTTTTAATTTCCTTTCCTAGCCTATTTTTGTTTAAAGTCATTTTGCTACCTACGGTCTCCTTTCTAGCAGCCACTTCTTTCTCGCAGTTTGCAAGTGACTGCTTTCCTTTGTTTACGACTTCCTTCTACAGTTCGTCGTCGTCATCGTTCTTGCTTCTTTTCGATGGCCTTCAATCCTTAGTAGTGCCATTGTCTGTACCTTTCTTTTTCGGAGGCTGTTTAATCACACAAGCTGGAAAGGTGTCCTCAACACTAACATTTTCCTTACAATCTTCTAGTGGCGGCCTTTAAGGTCCTGTAAGAGCCTACAGATTTCATTTCTTCCAAGTAAACTCTGGCTTTCTGGACTGTATAATGATTTTATACTATTACTATCGTAATTATTATCATTATTATATGTGTTTTACTACTATCATGATTTTTTTTTAATTAATAAAAGAACCATTATAACTTTTTTTATTGTCATCAGGATTACCATAATCGTTATTATCAAAAGTAACACGATCGTTATTAATATGATCAGCGACGTCATTATTAAGATCACCGTTATAATTATAACAATTATTATCATTATTTTGTTATAATTATTATCATTACTGTTAATTTTATTATTATAATCATCATGATCATCATCATCTTTATTATTATCATTATTATCATAATAATTATTACCATCATTACTTCCATTCTCAATATCGTCATTATTATTTTTATCATTGTTATTTACTTTATAATTTTTTTTGACGTCTTTATTATCATCGCTATTTTTATGAGTATCATAATGATCTAGATTGTAAGTATAATCAATATGATCGTCATCATTGTTACCATCAACATTTTTACCATCGTTATTATTATTAATGTAGCGATCAATTTTATAACCATCATTTCTTACACTAAAATAATTACGAATATTTCCATAAATAATCTCATTACTGTCATTATTATTAGTATTATTCTCATCACCAATATAAATGTTGTCGTCATCATTTATATAACCGTGGTTATGATTATTCTTCATATTCTACTCATGATTATTATTATCATTATTATCATTACCATCAATAAAAAAAATCATCATCATGATTGTCATTATTTTAATAAGTATAATGGTAATCACTATCATTATTGAAATCATCATCCTTATCAACATTATAATAGTTATGAACATTATTTTGATGTTTATCTCTATCATTATTATTATTATGTTCATGAACACCATTATAAATTCTATTTCTATTATAATTGTTATTGTTGTATCCAATATGACTATGATTATTATTATTATTATTTTTTTATGATGTCTGTTATTATTTATGTTATTTCTATTGTTATTATCAATTATTATCGTTGGTATTATTATTATAATTATGAAAATTGTTTTTTTTAATTTTTTTTATATTGATTATAATTATTATCATTATATTCATCATTCTTCTAATAATTTTTAATATTTTCATGGTTATTATTTTTATTATTATTATTTTTTCCCTTATATCATCATTGTTTGACTAAATATTATTACTATCACGATAATTCTCGTCCGTTTCATCTTCTTTTTTAACATTATTACAACTTTTATTAGTATAATTGCTTATACAATTGTTATCATTCTTATTGTTTCTATCATTTACAACAAAACCATTATTATCTTGATAGTCATTAATTTGAATAGTATTTTTATTACTATTAATATTATTCTTATTATCTTTATAATTATTGACAAAAGTTTTATTATAATTATTATTATTAGTTCTATTTTTATCATTATTATTATGATTATTTCAGTTTTTGGTGAGAACCTTATGATTTTTATTACAATCATCATAATCATAATCATTTTTACTACTATCGACAAAATCTTAATTATTGTTAGACTAACTATATATATTATAATCATGATTAGTTAAGTTTAAATCAATTTTAAGATTCTTATTATTAAAAACATCATTATTATCGTCATTATCATCATCATATTTGTTCTTACCATTTTTACTATTATTTTTACATTATGATATTTAATATTTTGATCATTGACAATAATATTAATAATATTATCGTTACTCATATCATTTATATAAACATTATCATAATCAACGTTACTATTATCCTAATTACCATTTACATTGCCATAATAATTATCATCATCATCATCATCATCATCATCATCATCATCATTATCATCATCATCATCATCATCATCATCATCATCATCATCATCATCATTATCATCATCATTGTCAGTATCATCTTTATAGTTATGATTTTTATTATAAATGTCATTTGTAATATCTTTATTCTTATAGATATTAGTATAATTATAATAAGTATTATTGTTAATACTTACACCATCGCCATAATTACTATTACAATTAATATTACTATTGTCATCCCAGTTTTAATTTTTATTGTTATTATTAATATTTTTATGATTATTATTGCAACTATCGTAATAATTATTCTCATAACAATTATCATTGCAACTATTGTTATTATTATTTTCATTATTAACATCACTTTGAAAATAATTAGCACCCTCATAAAAACTATTAACATTAGCATTATCATATTATTATCGTCACTTATATAATAGCAATCACTATTTTTATTATTTTAATTATTTTTTTTATTCCTATCATCATCATTATCATCATTATCATTATAAAAATTATTTTTTTATTTTTTTTAAATTTCAGTTTAATTACAATTATTTCGCTTGTAATAATTACTACAATCAACACTATCAATTGTATGATGATAATTTACATTATAAAAATATTTTCTATTGTGATTATCACAACAACAATCTCAGTTATTATTATTCTCACAATCGTTATTATTACCATTATAATGATTTTTATTATTATCATAATAATCATCGGTACCACCGTCGTCATCTTGACCTTTTTTTTTTTTTTTATTCTTTTAATCATTATCATTATTATTGCTGTTATAACTCTCACTTATTAAAATATTATCGTTATTATTACTATCATTGTCAATCTCATCATTATCATCACCATTATTATTGACGTTAGTTATAATATCATCACTATTATTTTTACATTTATCTCTATTACTATTAATACTATTATCATTATTGTCACTGACATAGTTGTCAATATCGTAATAAATATTCTTAACACTATTATCGTTAAAATCACTTTGGTCATTATTATTTTATTTTTTATTATGATCATTTATATTTTTATTCATATCAATATGATTATAATTATAATTGGCATTATTAGCATTATCACTATCATAATTATTATAACTATTATCATCATTATGATCATCATTGTACTTACAAGCATCATCATTATTATTATTATTATTTATTTCAACACAATTTCTATTATTGTTGACGTTAATATTATTTCTAATGTTATTACTAGTATAATAATATTAGCATTATTAATATCAATGTTATTATTACAATAAACTCCATTAACATTAATATTATTATGATTACTATTGCTGTTATCATCATGCTCATTGTTATTATTATCATGATTGTTTTAAGCACTATGATCTCCAAAAATGTTATCATAATGACTTTTATGGTTATCATAATTATTATTAAGAGTACTATTAGCATTATTTTTATTATAAGTTTTGTCGGTATCATCGTCATCATGATTTAAACCATGATAATTATTAATAATATTGCTATGATCATTTGTATTATTCATTTCTCTATTATTATCTTTAAAATAATGAGTATTGTTATTTTTATCAATGTTATCATTATTATAATCGTCATCATTGTTATTACAATTATTATTAATATTATTGTTATCATCGTTTAAACCCTCATCCTTAGTAATATTTTCATTATAATAACTATGAGCATAATCATTGGATTGTTATCATAGTCTTTGTCATCAAAAATATTGTCATTAAGGTTACTTTTTTTTATTATCTGTATTATAATTACTACTATAATTACTTTCATGATTTTTACTAATATTGTCTAAATTATTATAATAATTATCATTGTCAATATATTATTCATTATCGTTATTACCATTGTTATCATAGTTTTAATGTTTTTTATTATTATCATGACTATTATGGTTATTTTTCTAATCATTATTCTTTTAATTAGTATTATTATTATCAATGTTATCGTTATCATCATTGTCATAATCTTTTTGTGCATCATTTTTTTCATCGTGATTGTTATCATATTATACATTTTTTTAATCATAACTTTTTTTGTAACGAGAAATATATCTACTAGACTTATCATAATTATTATTATAATTTTTATCCTCGTAGTCATTATTGATATCTTTATTGTTCTTGTCTGTAGCACGATTGATGTGTTTATCATGATTATTAATGTTTATATCATTGTTATTGCTATTATTATGAATATTTTTATAATGATTATTATTTCTAATTTTGTCATTATTATTAATACTATTATTATTATTTTATTATTGTTGCAATCATCATAACAAATCTTACTATAAAAATAATAATTATTACTATTCTTATTATTCTTATTACTCTTATAATTATTAACAGAGTGATTAGTTTGATTATCATTATCGTAATAATTATTTTTAATCTTATTATTATTCTTTTTGTCATTGTTAATTTTATATAATTTTGCATTTTTGCTGCCGTCATCATTATTATTGTTACATTTATATTGATATCATTTGTATTACCATCATTCTCATTGTAATCATAACTTTTTAATTAATAATTAATTCAATTCATAATCATTATTTTTTTCCTAACATTGTTATTATTGTCATTACGATTTTCGTCGTCATCGTTATCTTTTATATTATAGTTGTTTATTTATTATTAACATTGTCATGACTGCTATTGTCGTTATCATTTTTGCTGTTGTTTTTCCTTATTGTTTTTATTATTTTTATCTTTATCTTTTTTTTTGTCACCACTATTACGTTAGTCATCATTATAATTGTTGTAGTCGCTATTATTACTTTCATTTACATCATTTTCTTCGTCATTACCTTTATTATTCTTGCTGCTATTACTATTATCATAGTCATTATAACATCTTTTTTGCTGTTATTACTGTCATCATTATTTTAATCATAAATATTATTATTATTATAATTATTATTATTATTTATGTTGTCGGCATTTATTTTATCACTATTATTATTATCATTGTTATCATCATTTCTATGACTGCTATCATTTTTTTGTTTAAATGATTATTTTTATTATCATCACAATCATCGTAATTGTTATTATCATGGTCATTATTGTTTATCTATTTCACCAGTATTTTATTAACCATCGTTTTCATCGTTAATTTTGTTATGATTTCTTTTTTCGCTGTTTTTATAACAATAACATTTATTATTAGGTTTTTTGTAATTTTTATCATCGTTGTTATTGATATTATTGTTATCATAATTTTCGTCAGTGTTATTTTAATTATTAATAGCTTCATTTTTTTAGTTTTTATTTTTGTCAACACCATTATTATTTTTTTGATGTTTATCCTTATTATTATTGTATTTATTATTGTCATTATAATAATAACAATTATTATAATAATTTTAAATTAATTTCTCATTGTTTACTTTTTGTAATTACCAGATCTTACATTGTAAGTGGGCTAATAGCTAAGTTGTTAGTTTTTTATACTGATTAATAATTAAAAGAGTAAGGTTGATTTGATTGTAATGTTAAGGTTATATAATTTTTTTATTTCTTCTAATATTGTGTAAGAAATTAATGCTATTTTTGTATTTTGTGTGATTCGATTGCTTTAATTTAAAAAAAAATGTTATGTGTCGTAGTAAAAATTTTTTCTAAAAACTACTTTTCTTTTGAGTATAGAGTATTGTTTTGTATGCTACAGTCCCATAATTTTTTGTCACTTGAAATGGTGCTTATATTGTTATCTTAATATTTTTTTATTGTTTATTTGGTACTGAAAAATTGTTACCATTGACCATCGTACTAAAATTGTAGTAGACATAGTTTTGCTTAAGAAAACAGCTGAATGAATTGCAACTTTTTTATTAACATATGAATGTCAAAGTCAAAGACTTTTTTTAATGCATTAACAGATAACACACTTTTTATAACAAATGACAGAAATTGAGTGAATTGTATCCATCGAGTGTAAATAAAATATAGCACTGTTGTTAACATGCAGTATCTTCGATACGTTGCTGACTCATGTATTATATGTATCACCAATTTTTGGTCATGTCATTTCTTGTTTAGCTTACGAAAATTGCTTTGCTTTGCTCTATACTACTTATCATGAATAAGAATAACCTTTTTTTCTTTTACTTTCATTAATGCTAGAATTGTATTTGATGCATAGTAAAGGTTTTTACCGAACATTTTTAGTTTTTGCTATTTCAAAAAAAGTTCAATATCAATTTTAGTTTTCTTATAGTATTTAACGTTTTCTTTTCTGACAATGATTTTGTGTTGGGTATCAAAAATATTTGTATTTTTATTCGATTAAAAATGCCCTTAACTAAATTCACTCTGACATTATTGTTATAAGGGTAAGTTTTATAATAATCATGATTATTTTCGTTATTTTTATACAAAACAATGAACTTGCCATTCGTTATCGTGACTGTTATTGTAACTACTTTCATGATGTTTATTTTACCCATAATTTAACAGATAACAATATTGTCATATTAGCCTTGCTTATTTAAATTTACAATTTTTTTTATTTTATGATTGCTCCTTTTTTTATAAATGTAGAAAGAGTTGTAACTGTTATCATTGTTTTTATAATTACTATTAAAGTAATTATGATACATACATACTACGGGTCAAAGCGTTGTGCTAATTATAAATGTCATTGTTGATACTATAATACAGTAGTGTAGTTATTTTTTCAATACTATTAATGTTGTTCTCATCGTTATTTCTTACAGCATCATCATTATCGTTATCACATTATTACCAATATTATCATTACACGCTTGTTATTTTTATCAAAGTCACTGGTATTGTTATCACTATTATTGTTTTCATTTTGTTTCAATTTTTATCATTTTTGTTATTTTAATTTTAACGGCCATAGTAGTTAATATTTAAATTATTGTTAAGGTTTTTTAATTTTCAATATCGTAGTGTTGATTGTTACTCCTTCTATTTATTATATTACCAATATAAATAATATTAAAGTAACCATCTTGTTTTTTTTATAATCGCCAACATTATTATTTGCATTATTGCTATTATAGCCGTTATTCTTCTCTTATTATCTAGTGCCGTTCTAAATGCTGAGCAGTTGCCACTACCTGCTTTGTGTTAAGCACCTTCTTTTCTGCAAACAAAACATTGGTCCCCTTCCTCGCAATGTTTTTTGCTGTTATTGCAGCTGCCACATTGCAGGCATAGCTTTGACCAGTCTTTCTTGTTGCTGTGTCAGGCTATGTGGTGAGAAATGTGTGATACGTGCACGTATACGTTTATAATGGGTGATACGTATAACAAGCCAATAAAACGAGCAAGTAAAATTAAAAATGAGAATTGGAATAACTCACATTAATTAGTTCCAAAAAAAAAAAATTTTTTTAAGTTTTAAAAAAACATAAGATAATTGGAAGATGGTCAAAAGAGTGATTCGTTATTCGCAGCTCACAAGAAATCTGAGATTTGTGCAAAGAAGTAAGGAAGATAGAATGGAGGCCTTTTTTGATACTAGTCTAGCTGACTATTAAAGCTTAGATACGAAGGAAGGATATTTTATGAGTTTGCATGGAGATAAAGTTACCTGCAAACTGAGAAAACAAAATTATGGCAACATCTATTTGTAAAGCAGAATATGTAGCGATGTGGTATGCTTGTTAGAAACTAATAGCACTAAACATTCTGTTAGTCATATGCTGTCTTACACATTTTTGCCTGCAATTATATGGTGTGATAATAAAGCTGCTGAATGAAGTGCAAAATCTTATGGCTCGAAAAAATTAAGACATGTAAATAACATTAAAGCTTAAATTAATAAATAATTTGTATCAAGAGAAAATATAGCAATCAAAAGAAGTTTACCAAGAAATCTGCTGTGATATACATTTTCTAAGCCATTATTTTCTCAAGTGCATAAATGACTGCAACTTAAAGCCTTAAGTGTGATTAAAGGAAATAATAACATGATTGTAAGCCTCATTAAATAATTTTAGTGCATGACAGAAAATTCCAGGGTTAAAATAAATGAAGATTTGGTAACGATATAAAGCAATACTTTATGTGTTCTAGAAAATAACGAAAAAGTTGTAGGATTGATAAACTTTTGTACCAATTGTTAAATTATAATTAAGATTATTGCGCGACGTAAAAAAAAATTAAAAATCAGATTTGACAAAATGATATTGAATAACTAAATCACATTGAGTTAAAATAAAATGCTTATCAAGACGTTAATACTCGACACATACAACTTTCATGGTATCCCCGTTATTTATTGTCAACCTAACTCTGTATCCTCTGCTGAACAGAGTTGTTTTCCTTATTGACTAAGCTTACAAACTACTTTAGAATAAAAATCAAGAATATAACGCTATTGACAGTAGAATATTAGAAATTTTGTATTCACAATAGAAAATAATGAAAGACTATCATCAATTTAAGATAATCATAGACTAAAACAAAATAATGATGCGCAAACTTAAAATACAGTCGGGCCTAATTCTCTACTTTTTTCTCCACAACATGAAACTTCTATCAAATTCAAAAAAGAAAAAAAGTGAATATATTACACATGCACAGACAGCACCACTGCTTGGACCGCAATGTGAGATTGTCGTATTCGAGATGAAAAATTCGTTAGATGACAAAACTCGAAAGAAAGAAAAACTTCGAGCATGACGAGAAAAGCAGTCGGTAGATTACTTCTCAGTTGACTGAAAAGCTAGGGGTTTTTATCTACCAACTAAATGATTTCACACGAAGTGAGTCCAACGCTGTGTCCCAAACCCTTAACTAAGAAATGGAGCAGCAAGAACCACACCAAATTAAAATCATGTAGCGATGTAGCGTGACTGTCAAAAAAAAAAGATACAAAGAAGCACTGGAAAAGTTTCCCGAAACCTAACCACTGCTCACCAGGAAAAACGCTAGATTTAAAAAAATAGTCCTCCTTTGCTACCGGTCACCGATTCAGGACCACTACTTGGTTAAGTCAATTCAGCAACTAGAGAAATTTGCAAGGATCTTAAAAAATCGAATGAATTAATAAGAAGACGATACCACACTGAAAAAATGTTGCTCAGTCAGAGCAACCACTAATGAAAGCAAATATACTCCATAAATGTATGGATCGCACTTAGCTCCAATTATGGATAGATACGAAGGCCACAGATTATGTGTACAAATTTCGAACCACTGTGGTCTGCAATCTCTCCCACAAATGGTCGGTCACATCGGCCTTAAGAATATGCACGGCATATCAACTCTAGCAGTGAACGGTTCACACCGCTACTTACTGATACTTACACAAATTTCTCACACAAACCTATAATATATACACGTGAAGTTTATACATCTATTTACATAACAAAAACTGTTAGTGCCATGAATAGCAATTTTTGAATAAAATATGTTTCTTGAGAATCTTAAAATGTTATTTCATGTGGTGTATTTTTAAGCAGGCTTTAAATTTTACAAACTCTACAATTGCTTCAAAATAGTAATAATGCCTTCACAATGTATCCTGTTAAGCTTAAAAACTGACTTTTTTTTTTTAATTAAGTCTATTGACAACTTTTCTCCTACGTGGTAAGTTTAATTGATTTTAGGTTTGGTCTGGTAAGAAGTCTCAATAAATGCTTAAGTAAAAAATTTAGTCTTATGTATAAGACAGTTCTCATCAAGTTATAATTTAAGTTCTGATTGCCATGCTTTCAGGGTACGAAGTTAAATACAGTACTTTCATAATAGGTAAACAGGTTAGTCTGTAGTACATGTAGTTATCTTGAATTGGAACTAGTTTTGATAAGGTTTGTCTTACAAAGGCCTTAAAAATAAGTTACATCTTATATACATGAATTTGTATACTTTTTCGAAGCAAAAAATTCGCTGTCAATAGTGAGTTTTTATCATAAATTTTTTTTGTTGCTTGCTGGTAAGAAATGCAAGCAAGAAAAGTTGCTTGCTTCTTTATTTTGTTATAAAATACTAACGTTTTAGAAGCAAATCATAACTGAAAGCGAAAATTTGTGTTGGAGATAAAACACTGCAAATTTAAATTCTTAGTTCTGATAATTTTCGAGTCTCCGTAGAAAACTTTAATTTTGTCATTGAGGACGTATGAAGAGCGATTTAATAAAACTTTACCAATTTTTTTTTATTTATCTAAGTTTGACGACTTTCAAACTTAGCCACCTTCATGCGGTGGTCGCGACCAACAGCTATGGCTGGCTGAGCTGGTATGCGTTACGAACAACGTGCCTCAAGAAGAGCCAGTCGTTGATAAACTGTGCTGCACCATAGTCGCACTTGCTCTATTATTGTACACACATGTTGATACAAATTATCTGTGAATACTGACAATTTGCGTTCATTCAGGTAAGAACTACTAAGTAGTAATATAAGTTGTGTATAGCTAGATGATAAGTATTTTTGTATTCCAGTATTTCACAGCAACAGCATTTGATAGTTTTTTCAACCTTACTCCACTCTACTCTCTTTATTGAGTCTCTACATTAGAGACATTTAGATACATTCAAAAAAAAATTTGTTTACTATTTATAAATATCTAGTCATTTTGATTTTTAAGAATGATTACATCTCTTTGTAAAAGGCTTCTAATATTTTTGTTGTATTTACTTTGGATAGATAGTAAAAACAGCGTAGATTTAAAAGGTATTTAATATGGTAAAAGTGCGATACTAATGAGTTTAATTTATATTCTTGTACATGATTGAATGTTAAATTGAATTTCATAACTTAAATGCAATGTTGTTATTAAAAATATTTTTTCTAGATAAAAAAATTTAAAACAATTCTTAAAGTTAAAACTACTTACTATGAATTGTAGCTGTTAAATATGTTTAGTATTGCTTGATTTTATGTAAAGTAATGGTTCACAGATTAAGACACTTATTGTACATGGAGTGGTGAATAATCCAATCATGAACAGTTAATAAAAACATGTATACACAACTCTACGAGAGCATGGCTCAGTAAATAGCTTACTGCGGTGCTGCTATCAAACTAGGTATTAGTGGAAAGATGTGTCAACCTCTTACGGTTGAGATTGAGGACCACAGTGATTAAACTTTCACACAACTGACTATGTGGTGTCTGCTATACACCATGCATGACGCCTGAAGTAAGCCATAAAGGGGAGTAAAAGCGAGCACTATCAGTAAGGTAGCTCTCAGCAACCAAACTTTTTTCAGTGCAGCACTCAAAGGGTAAAACTTACGACTTTTTGACTATGCAGCAGCGTGGAGTGATCCAGTTAGCTTTGTTTATGTTTTTCCCGTAGTAGATACTTCCAGCGTTTTCCAATAAGACCTTGAGTTATCCCTTGAAAAAAAACTCTTTGAAACGGTGTTCTCAAGCCCTTTGCTCCGAACTCTCTCTAAAAAGTACCCTCTCCCGGTCAACCGCTGAACATTGCCGCAACTGATGCGCGTTTATCGCCCAACCGAGGCTTCGCGCATTCCCTAAGCTAACTCGTCGCCTTACGCTCTTATATGCGTGCACGCACACATACACACACACACACACAGAGACAAATCACCCCCTATACTCGTACTCTTAATATTATGTATGTGTAAATGTTTATGCTTATTTACATATATATCTATAAATATATTTTTCGGTGGATGTTTCAGGACAAGAAGAATTTAACACGTGAGCGAAGTTGCTATTTCCATTGCCTAGAGCCAGATTATATTGCAAGTACCTTGTATTACATATTTAGGTTATTCTATAGCATGTTTAATAGAAGTACAGAATACATGACAATTAAAAGATTATTTAAATAAATACAGCAACATGCAGATAACAACAATATTTGGAGATTAATGTTTTTTTAATCCTGAACTTATGTAAATGTAAAGTGAACATTTATAAAAATATAATTATTATTAAAGATTCATATGAGATATTAAGTTGTTTAATCTATGAAACAATAATTTAAAAGAATGTTACTTAAAGTTCTTGAGGTCTAGGAGACCATTATCACATGAATTAAGCAAATAAAATAACCACTATATTTTAACTATCACCATAAACGTAATCAATATAATTATTTTTATTATTGCCCATATCATTATCTTTTATGCCATTGTCTACTTTATAAACCTTAATGCTTTTGTTATAGTTGTTACAGTTACCACAAAAGCTATGTTTATTATCGAAACTAATGTTTTGATTCTTCTCCGTATCAACATTTTCAACATTTGTATCATCATCATAAAAAACATTATTCTTGGTAGTACCGTCATTATCAACATAATTTACAACCATTATTACTTTCACCATTATCATTATTATTATTGTTGCTTCTGTTCTTCTTATAACAAAGATTATCTTCTACTCCGTTACAACCATTTTCTTTACTATTGCCATCATTGTCCTTGTTGGAATCGTTATCGTCAGAACTGTAAAGTTTATGGTGACTATTAAGTGCTTCACAGACAGTATAAAATTTATTAGGATTTCTGTAGTAATTTCTGTTATTATAGCTGTTATCGTCAATTTTGTCATGACTTTTCTCATGGTCACTACTGTCAACATATTTATCGTCACCATTATTTTAAGCACCGTGATTTTTGTCTTTATTATTACTGTTATTATTATAATAATAATAATAATTATTATTATTATTTTTTTTTTGTCTTTATTAATATCATCCTCATCGTCATGTGTTATTCTGCTCATCACTATCAAAGTCGTTGTTATTACTAACGTTGCTAGTACTGTTATTATGATTATCAATTTTGTTACTCTTACTCTCCTTACTATTGTCATTATCTTTGTCCTCATTGTTATAATTGACGTTATCCTCATTATCGTTGACTATCACGTCATAGCTATTGAGATCTTTGATGTTGTTACCAACATAATAACCATCATTCTTATAACCTTTATGATCGTTGTCACTATTCTTATTCCCGTCATTGTCATTATTATGTTAATAGGCACTATTGGCATTGCTGATACTATTGTCATCGTCTTGATCGTTGTCGTTGTCGTTTACTTCTATTTTGTCTATATTGTATTGAACATCATTTTTATTCCCATTATAAAAGCCACTATTAGTATTGAATAATAGTGCGAAAGAATTAAATATTTGTATGTCAATGGTGATCCACGAAACAATGCCTATCTTATAACAGGTTCTACAAAAGCTTCTGACAATACGCAAGGTAGGCTGAAAGAGATTATTTAACTTAACGGTAAACAACTATAATGATAACAAGAAGCTGGCTTGTTTCAGATTTTTTAATTTTACATGGCAAGTAAAAACGCTGAAGCTGACATACCCAAAAAAATAAATACTAGAGTATTGATTGCCAAAAACTATGAGATCAACTACACTTGGAACAACGGCACAATTAATAACACTGTCTTTACAATATTTATAAATAATTTAGGTTACTTAGAAGATATTTCAAAAATTAAAACAAAATAGTTTTACTTAAAAGAAAAAAACTAACGATTTTGTGACCAGCCTTAAAAAAATATTTGCTTGTAGACTTTAGATTTTGCTTCATGCTGACTTCATTATTATGACGTAATAAGAAAAAAAAAAACGTCAGGCTTGTGAAGTAATGCTCATTACTGGGGAAAATATTTTATAAGCTTAAGTTCATAAGGACAAATAGTATTGTTGTCGTTTAATGCAGTATCACCTTGGAAAAATCGATGTAGTCATTATACATTTATCCATCTTCATTTATACTTTTTAATGTAAAGTTTTTCTACTTTTATAAATAACGTAACTATAATGGTTCTTCAGTTTTTATTGTATAGTTGATTATCAAAGTCTCAAAGTGTGGAAAAACTCGAGCTCAAAATGTCTTACAAAAAGTGATATATATGATTGTATACAAAGGTAAGTTTTATTATTATGATTAGATGTTAAAGAATCTTAGACGTTATTTCGATAGCTATAAAGTGTCAGTCTTAAAAAGTAATATTTATTTTAAGTACTTTAAAAAAAAGACAAAAGTGCAATGTTGTCTAAACAAGAGATAAGGATAAGTGTTTTTTGTATCTTATAATTACTTTATATAATATGAGCATCACGTTATTTATTAACAAATGTACTTACTATGTTACTGAATAGTTAAATAGAGAAAATTTTGGAGGAAAATAACTGGTATTCAGTATTACTATAAAAATCTTAAATCAATCAAGCCTAGGGTAAGATAAATAACAACACACGACATTGTTTAAGATTTGTTTCCTGCGGATGTCCAACTTCTTGCGTTAGTCTAGCATGACAGTTAAAGTTTAAGGAAAGAGAGCACAAAAAAAAATTTTAAAAACCTTATCTTTAGTCATAGGTAGGACTTCTCAGTACTGCTCTATCAACGGTTTCAGTAACACATGCTGATGTCAGGGAAAAAGTTTTTTCCTACGATATCCGATTGTATATTTTTGGTACATGCAAAATAGAGCTAGAGGACAAAGGCAAACAGTAAAGGTTAGTGTGCAACATTTATACTTTCCACTAATACGCATATGAATCTCGATTTAAAGCAAACAAGTTATTTATTAAACTATACTATCTTGCATTTGTTATTCGTATGAAAATAAATGTTTAACACTTTATATCTTGTGACACTGTAATAACAAATTTTAATGTTCTAAAATCTTCAGATAGCTCGAATTTTAGTGGATCTTGACATTTTTTTTCAACTACTCTGTAGTACTCAGTCTTTTATGTAGGACTGCCTCTTTTATGAAATAGCCCAATTTTGTAGAAATAATCGAAAAGTTAGTGATAGTTCTATATTTTGTCAAATGAGAAAAAACGTGCAATAAGCAAGCTTACTTTAAATTCCCAGATAACTGAAAAACACAAAAAATTATACATTATTGTTAAAATAAAGTCAATTTTTTTCTAGAGTTTTTGTTGGATTTTACTGTAAAAATTTTGGTCACACATAGAAGTATGTACAAGGCATTTAATTTAAAACGAGCCTTATGTTTATTTCAGTGAAACATTGTTATGTATGTAGTCAGAAGCAACTAGAGTTTTTGACAATTACTTAGTTTTCTAAAATTCTTTTTTCCTCGTAGTTGTTAGGCATAATCTAAAATATTATTTTATAGTAAGGAAAAAATACCGTTAGAAAGATATTTTAGAGTTTGTAAATATTTTCCTTTTTTAATTAACAGAAAAAAAGGTTAGTCAACTTATTCTTGAGGTTGAAAATAAGATACTCATTACGTACGTGACTTGATTTTAATAATAATTTATTATGTCATTGCATCTCCTAACTATCTAAGATTCCGAACGCAACTCAGTGATTCCACTTTTCATATTATTTGACCAAAGAAACAATGAAAACAATGTTCGATTGTCGTACTGTCATAATATTATATATATCACAAAAATATAGCAGTACCAGCATGAAAGATTGTTTCCAACTATTTACCAACTGTCATTGGACATCTTAACATAAAAAATTACTCTCTTTTCACTGTGTCTTGTCTATTGTTGAGATTATTGACAAAGTTACAGTGATTAATCCCTTTAATAAAAAGAAAAAGTTTTGTAAACTTTTTTTTCTTTTTTTTTCTTTATTTTGTATGATATGCCTCACCAACTCAATAGGTAAAACGTTAAAAGTATTATTTTTTAATTTTTCATAGCTTATATTATTTTTGATTTAAATATTTGCCTAATAACAGTAGAGTGCATGCAGATTTTTCTAAACTTTGTTATTTACCAAAGTCTAAAAAACATCTGTTACATTAATGAATATTAAGAGAATGTGTCTTATCAGTCTAAGTTTTTAAGCTAGATTACTTAAGAATTTTTAGCACTGTTCACATCAAAATACGGTCTTTTGTAAAATAATAAAGGAAAGCAGTCACAGCACAATGAGTAATGCAATTTAATAATTACTTTTCTATTACTAAAATAAATTTCAGATTGTTATCTACACTTTATTTCAGTTACCTCAAGTACTTTAAAGCTAGTTACATGTATGACAATGAGAATGTTGTTAACTACTATGTTTTATTGTACTAACAGGGGATGATTATATTTAAAGTCTTAGGACATAGTATTGCTTAAATGAAAAATCCATTTTTTATTTTAAATAACAATTGTTTGATTCTTTGTCTGTTGTAGCTTATGAGTTTAAGTTAACTTTAATCACAGGTATACTTTGATAGGAGCGTTGTGCATAACAGTTGATCCACGGAAACAAAACTCTTATGCTAACAAAAATATATAATAAAAGTGAAATTTTAGTTTTAATTACAAAAAAATTGTTTTACGGGAGTCAAGCTTAAAATGTCAAATTGATCAGATTTTGGTCTTGCATCTTTAACACCATCCAAGCCGTAAAGACAATATTTTTTGAGACTCGAAAGTAGGAGAAAATGTTGCTTATGTTAATAACTTTGAAATTTTATGTTGTAGAAAAAATAACAAGTTCTTATCTGGCCCACAGGTGTTGTTAAAATGAAAGTTTTTAAGTTAGACACGAGCACGTCATGCTAATTACTCCCATTTTATCGCTCACACTAAATAAATACTTCTTGATAATCTAAATTCTGTTTCAAGATCGCTATCTTCTTACACAACGTTGTAATTGACTATTACATTAAATATACTGTTGTTTGGCCAATTGACCGATGTGTTAATACATATATGTTGTGACGTGGCGAAGCGAAGGTGTGTACAAGCACGTCACAGAGCCCTTACCATCGCGAATAAACGGCGAGAGTCTCAAAGATAGCTCTCTCTTTCCCTCGTGTATGTGGCTTACTAAGTATAACACGCGGAATTTCGATACAAGGCCCAGAGGCCGTAATAATACAAACAATCTAAGAGCTCGGCTTGACTCTCCCTCCCGTGGTCCTACAAAGGCACCTTAGTAATGTGTACATGAGAAATATCATGAAAGTAGGCTGTATGTCCGTGAGCGATAGCTGTCAGTGTATTGGGAGATAGCTTGGTAGCGGTGGTCGACCGGTGAGGCTGTGTTGGGTGATGTGTGTGGCAGACCGTAGAGAGTACGTTGCGCCTGCGCGGCGAGACAAGGATAGACGCTTGGGCTCGCTGCGAGGCTGGTACTGGTGCTGCACGACGTGGCATCGTTAGACTCTCGCCTGCCGAGCCACTAAGTAGTCGCAACACTGCAAGCTAGTGCCAACACACAACCTCGACGACGTTAACCAGGTCGCCCAAGCTCTCCGCTGCCCGTGGCACATGCAGCATCGCCGGGAACAAGACGATTAGTCCGGCCGAAATATTGAACTGGTAGGTGACGCCAGGTTATCTTAGCGTTGTGCATACAGTGAGTGAAAGTGGTCCTCCCATAACTACCCATCCCTAAACGTTTAAATAGAGTCAACCCGAAGCACCCCTACGGAAGTTAGTAACGTATAGCAACACATAGACTAGTAAGCCACATCAGAGGAAGCGTCCTTGTGGTGTGCCAATCGAATCTTATATTTTAGTAACTAGGTGGATTTTAATAAACGCTCAGTTCACAACCAGACGCAAAGTGTTATTTCTAATTGGAGGTGCGCCGTGCTGATTGTAGTGGCAGCAGACTAGTGCCGTTACATTGGTCATAAAAAGCTAGTCCACAATACTTGCTATATTGCACTACATGCTGCTGCAGTCAGCACTGTACACTGCCAGCTGAATCCCGGTCCCTTTCCCTAGTAGAATCTAAATATAATATTGTACTGAGTGTTGCTATAACTAATTAAAAAGATTAAGGTAAAAACCACACACAGACACGCTAGTCGTAATCCCTGGCTACCGTATCACAATGTGTGACATGTGTGTGTGTGTGTGCATTATGATGCTTTGGCACGTATACGTTTGTTTGTATCTACACACATTATTAGTAAAATTATGTTGAATAGTGCTCCGCTTCCACGTATTTCAGGCAGCTCTGCTTCTGTCAGGGGTCCAAAGACCCCTTAGGTTCAGTATATTATGAGGTTTCCTACAAAATTATAGATTTTTTGTACATAATTGGTGATTTGCAATTTTTTAAATGTATGGATAACGGTTTATATGGTCTTACATTTTTTTCAAGCCCTTTTAGCAATTTTTGACATCCTTTAAACTATTATTATTGGTATGTTGACCGAAACTAATATAACTTAATGCTTATAGTAACCGAAGCACCTACTCATGTGTAGAGTTTTTGTGTATCAAAATAAGGTATATCCTAAAAAGTTCTAAATGATTAATTTATTTGTATTTACCTATAGTATAATTCTTCTAAGTTACATACACATTGTTAATGGAAGTTTTGAAAATCTTTTTTTAAAGGCAGTGTATTTTCTTTTTTTTAAAGGTAGTTAAAAGTTACTATATTTAATAGCTTAACACTTGACATATTCTCAATAGCGGTGGATCTACGTTTATCTATCTTAAAACAAAAAATTTTGACAAACTTTTTTTTGTATTGCGTATTACAATAAATGATTTTCTTTTCTCAAACTAAGGTAACAAGAAAAAAAGTAAAACAATCTTTATAAGAATGCTGCTTTTATCGAGTGAAGAGTTTCATACTCAATCAGTCACTAAGTTGCAATGGTAGTTAAGGACAGAAATTAGAGGATGGTCTAAAGAGCCATTGTGCATAAAGTAGTGGCATTTCAATACGGAGTCTTAGAGGCTTTACAGCTTGCTAATTGAGCAGTTATCTTGCATTTATGGTACACCTACATTTTTTGCTGTACGTACTTTTCATGCACAACCGTATGTTGCTATAGATATCACGTACATGCTCAAATTGTTAGCTTGGAAGCTAGTACATTATGCACTACAGATTTTTTATTTTTTTTTTATAGCAGCTATTATTGGTGTGTAAAGTTCATTGAAATTTAAGTAATTTACAGTGTTATCCATCACAGTTTACTTGTTATGCTTTTTCATAATTCTTAAATAGTTTATTTGCTATTATTTCTGTTAAATAAGTATTATTATATGTATGTAAAAAAAGCTGGACACTCTATGCAAACCAAAACTTTTGCAATTTTTTTCCACATCTTGCCACCTAAATCTTTATTTTAGGTGACAAAACTGACATTGGGAGAAATATAAATGCTTATTATTTTGGTTGTATCGTATTTTATTATGAAAGTTATTCACTGAATTAAAACTCACCAAATCTGCGATATTAGCGACTTGTATAACATTGTGAACAACTTCTGCACGAGTACTACCATTCCTTTTATCAAACTGTAAAAAAATGTATAGTTAAACTTTCTAAGACGTGGTTATTACTTACCAATGCTATTTTTTATTGTTTTCAACAATCATATAAGGATAACATAAAAATTAATGACACAAAACATGCATGAAGAAGAAAATTTATGTTTTATTTTCGCAAGAAAGGTATAATTTTTTTTAGTCATTCGAGATATCATAAGAAGATTAAAACAAATGTTTTATTTTATTTAATGGATTAGATAGCAGTAAAAAATTTTACTTTGCAATAAAAGCCAAGCTTCTTATTAGAAAAACTTAGGCCAAATCTGTGTATTATAGCCTAAATGTGCAAGACTGCAAGTATAAATAGGGGTGATGCTTGTCCACCACAAACTGGAATTGGTTGTAAAATCTTTTACTAGGGATATTCATTCTGTACAATTTGCGCACCCTCACTATGTACTAAATTTATAATATCTTTTAAAATAAGTAGGTACTGTGTTTTTTTTTCCTCATGTAAAATGACTTACAATTTTATTCGTCGCCAAGTTCTAAATAGTAGTTCTAGCTCAGACAGGTTGTACGTATCAAGTTTTTGAAAGGTTTGCAAGACGTAGCTGATTGGAATAAAAATCAGACATAGTTTTTCTGAGTATACTTTCTATTGTATTTCGATTCAATTATATGTTTACCTAAGAATACTTACAACATTTTTTATCTACAGACATTCAACATGACATACAAAAAAGAAGGAATCACACTTCTACACAAGTCTGTAGCTGTATGCGTATAATCTTTTAGAACTTTTAATGGTTCGTCCCTTTTTCTACGAAAGAAAAACGCAAAACCTGAGAAACGAGTAATAACTGATTGTGATTGTGTAGAATTTTGTGAAATAATGTTGCGTTTCTGAGTTGGTTCCATTAGGAAGAGACCTTGATTTGCTTAATGTGATCTGTAGAGATCCTTCTGGTGTATGCAATTATCTCGTGATTAGGTAAATAATAATTTTGTTAAATAGACATAGTTCACTGCACTTTTTAGACTAAAAAAATTCTGAAAATAATCGATAAAATTAAAAATAAAAAGCTTAGTGATTAAAAATACGAAGTGTGTTAAATAGTCAAAGCCATAATATTTTAGATATGAATCGTAGTTTTAGTTTTGCATAATAAGTTAAATATGATAAGAATATCTGCAAGATTGGAAGCAAAGTTTGCTTTTAACTAAAAAAATGTAACTACGTGGTTTTTTCGGAAGATGCTTTATAGCTTTTGTGTAACACCTTTAAGAAGATTCTACGCACATTAATAATTGCAGATGAAACTAAGGTACACTATCACATTCTTCACATAGAATGATAGTTAAAACAGTTCGTGGCAGCGTTTGAGCGTGGACCACAGTCACGGAGGCACCTACCTTTGATAAATCACTTACATGCAGATAAATGTGCCGGTACGTATGTTTGACGCTGGGGTAGTGCCTTTCAGGCCTAATCTGTGTATGCATGCTCATTGGGTGGCACTGGCGTGACTGAGGTATGAGAGGTGTGGCTTCTTAGTCAATGTCAGATAGATTGTTTGTGATAACACCGTAACTCTTAAAATAATAAAACAGCTCGAAACATGGAAATCAAACTAATGAGGTGACGATATAACTTGCTACCCAAATTTAAAAGGGGTAAGGAGTAATAAAATAAATAGAAGGGGGCCCTAGTATGGTATAAGCCGATCAGCAATTGTTGATTGACGATAGGCAATGAGTCAAGACTTTCTGAGACAGATTGTTTTAGGTATAAAGCAAAAAAAAGTAGCTGACGTCAGAAAGTTAAGGCTCTCCTTTTGTGTTGGCTCAGTATTCCCTGTAGCTTAATAATTAGAGAAGTTTCCACTAAGTTGGAAGTATTATTTCCTATTGTAACTCACGATTTTTTCTGGGTATTTCTAAGAGTCTTAAATATCAAGAAAAGAGTTGCAGGTTCAATTAATATCAGCCGCGCAATAATATCATTAACCGTGCAAAGGGATTCTTTACCAATTTTAAAACTTCCACGCCACTGTGAATCTGGTAACTTAATTTATCACTAGGTGGTGCCATATTGAAAAATCTCAACTTGCTTTTAATCAAATCAGCGTGCCGTAGGCATTATAAGAAAGGTCTGTAGGCCCATGAGTGAGTAGGTAGTAAGCGGTTGAGAACATTATAAGTCTCAATAAACTATACAACTATATATAATAAGCTATACAACTAATACCCTCGGTACAGAGTTTTCTTTGCGGAATCCCTCTTCCGATACTAACGAAGGATAACACAAGGGCTACAACCTGGCCAGGCATCCAAACAGCTGAAAGGGACTTCTCATGCAACAGCCTCCACAACAGCCATCGTTAGGGACAACCACCATTGGTTAGTACGGCTATTACAGCTATATGTATTGGTTGTTGTGTGCAAAAGGTGTGCAATACAACGAAGGAATAGAGTTTTTCGTACCTCTTACTCCAAGTTTCTGAGTTTCTAGGGCCAAGTGGTATTGATATGTGATACGTGGCTAGAAGTAACTAACTTAGTTATAAGGTATACTTTGTGCCAATCTCGAGTGAACCAGTTAATAGCTCAGGGATTTGTATTAAATTTCTTTTACAGGACATAACAGCGCATTTTTTATGACAAATCAGTGTTAGTCAAAAGTAACAGCTGTCGATGGGCACTTGAGGCTGCAGGGGACGTGAAGGCCATACGGAAAAGGCCAGAGCTAAAAAACTGTTTGCAACATTAGTATAGTTGTGTCTTTGTATGCCAAGCTAGTAAACTACAGCTTATGCAGTTAATTGCAAGAAATAAATGCTTTGGGGAAAAGTAAAGTGTGCCACTCTACTAACCTACAGTATGAGTGCTTCCTACTACTCTACGTGGCTTACTTGCCCACTGCCTTTTAAACGTGAATACTTAACACCCGTAAGAATTAATGGCTATTGCCAAGTGTAGAATATGGGCAAAGACCAAAAAAAGCCTTACTTGTCAATTATAACATAGATCTTATTTGTTGTAAAAGAAAGTCTACAAGACGTCTTTAGAAGCACAAGTGATCACATGTGTTATAATACAGAAAGGTACTCAATGGCAGTGTGATGTAACATGTTTGGAGTAGATCAGTTAAGAGTAACCTTTAATTATTTGTGCAAAGGTAGAGCTAGTTATAACAAAAGTTGCAGGCTAGCAACTCACCTATAACAGTCAATCCAACAACCAGGCAAGCAGACTACCTAAATAGCAAGCACTTGTACCGTAGGTTACGTGGTTATGCAAACAGCGTTAGAACTGGATTTCTTTAAAGCATAGTCTTGACCATTGTTTGTTAATTTTGTTAATAGGTCTCCCTGTACTAAGCCCAACCACCTTACTTGCCGTATTAGTTTGTACAAAAAGTTTTTATTTATATAACGCGAAGAAAAATCAGTTATGATTTTTTTTATTTAATCAAATTTAAATAATTTATTGACATAAACGGAATTTATGCAATCGCAGTAACAAGATTCAGTGTTTGTTGTATAACTGATAAGTAAATGACATCTATTACTGTACGGGTATTAGTTGAAGGATTTTTTGAAGAAGCTAAATTTTAATATTAATTCGATTCCATCGAGAAAAATTGAAGTCTTGCGTCTGTTTTTTGTAGCTCTTTATAATTGTTATTCTATGTGTGCATGTATATTTATTTTTTTGTTGCCTGATGAGGTCCGAGAAATTTGAATGAAAAGTAGTAATAAGTTGATAAAAATATACATACCATACAAGTACTATATATTTATAGTGTGATTATTAAATTCCATAACAAATACCCCTACAGTAATAGATGCCGTTGAGTTATCAGTTATACAAATAACACTGGAACTTTTTATTGTGATTGGGTATATTCTGTTCACATTTATGAATAACGTTAATTTGGTTAAATAAAAAAGTTTTATAACTGATTCTTAAAAATACAAGTGTTGTAAACCAAATCAGTTCCAACGACTGTCCTGCAGAATATGTAGGAGAGACAAAAAGAGAATCACAAAAGAGAACAAACGAACACAATTGCGGATTTGACTCCAAATCTGTAACTACTTAGCACTTATAATTTTATGAATCTAAATTGATTGAAAGGAAGTAAAGATTCTGAATGAAGAAGTAGTTCATTAGAAGATTTTTTTGTAGAAATGATTCGTATTGATTGGACTCATAATAGTTATAATAAGCCCAAAGATATCCAATATCTTAGCAAAATGTACAACCTTATTTTTTTTTCAATTAAGAAATTTAAAGTATTCTGTTTTAATGCATACATCTGTATGTGTGCTATCCTATAAACACACCAATATATACATATATATGGTCTTGAATGTATTTAATATTTAATTCTCTATTTTTTGTTGTTTCTCCCTATTATTGTTGTTTATTGTCTTCGTTTATTCTATATAGTACCCGTATAACATAAGTATGATCTTGACAACCGTCTGTTATACATCAATCTCAGTCAGCTTTAGTTGATTACTCAATTTGATTGTTAGTATAATTTTGTCAGGTATAATTTAAATTATCCGTCTATTTTTTGTGGTTATTTTTGATTGCTATTTCACATGTGCAAGTGTATTAATTTTTTAGTTGCTTGATAATGTTCGAGAAATTCGGACGAAACATAGCAATAAAATAATAATAAATACTAACTATACTTGTGTTATGTACTTATTATATGAACAATAAATCCTTTCACTAATACCCCTAGATAGTACTGCGTGAGTGAATCTAGAAACCATCTGACATTTTTTACTGTTTAAAACTGCTTTTTCAGTGATCACTAATGCTTTATGAAGGACTTTTTAGTGGATCCAAAAACAAGTTAATTCAATTGTTGTTAAAAAAAATTGGTTGTAATTTTTACTTTATTCCCTGTTCCTTCATCCGCTTGACAATATCTACAATATAAATCTAAGCTGCTACAGCCAACAGGTAATTCCTCACTTGTATAATCTACTTATAGAATTCAAGAGTAAAAATTTTACTGAAACTTAAGGCAACATGTGGCAGACGTCAAAAAAACAGCTCTTCTTTTTAAATTATTATTGTGTAGTATTGAAGCAAAAACAAAATCACATTGATTCAATTAGGTTAACCAATGATATTCTTTTAAACTGAGTTGATATCAAAAAATGATGACTGGAACGATGATAATTCATGCTATAATTACACAGATTATGAGATAACAGAACAACTGTACCAATCGCATTATTATGACGAGAGGGATTCGAGATTTTGGATCAGTGATGATTTAAGCTCACAATAGCAGTAACGGAAAAACAAAACAAAGCTTTAACTGTTGTGCTTTACGAATAATTTTTTTGGCATTTACACTCATCAACATCTTATATAATAGAATATCTAGTTTGTTACAAACCTTAAATTGGCGTACTTCATAAGAAATCGTATACAAACTCTATAAATAGTGTATTAATTTACACATGTCATACAATCTTTTCACACACGCAATTATTTATGAATACACATAAAATATTGGGGATCCACCTTCTTAAATACTCTTTTACATATACATACATACACAAACTAGTAGGGATCCACCTCTCTGCGCACTTTAAGCTCCTTCCCTCACTATTCACACTTAAAAAAAAAGGATAGAATATATAACTTCTTTCTAACTATACGTTAATTTTTTCAATCGTCAGCTACTAGTTCACAAACGTTAGCTTAGACTCAGAATTAAGAACAACTGACTGGCACGCATTGAGTATAATCAATCAATTTTAATTTCCTATTAACAAAATTTTACTGTGCACAAGATTCCTATTTGATATTACCTATTTTATGTTCAAGGATAAATTTCTCCAACAAATTTTGAGTACTTTCTATAGGATTCCTCATTTTACCACTTTTTTCTGATCTTGTAATAGGTGACCTGGAAAAAAATTGTCTTTTTTATTTAAACACTAATTATAAAATTAACTTTGTGTTAAATTTTTTCTCTGGGATAACTATTCTGTTTTCCTTTTATAGAGACCACATTGACCAACTATTAAATATTTTTATCATCCTAACCTACAGTTGACACATAAAATGAAGATTGACTACAAACTTGAGTTTTTTTATTTAATTTTAGTAGGAAATTCAAAACATTTCACTTTCAACTGGCTTACTGGCTTACAAAAATCCTTCTTTAGAACGTTTTTAAAATAATTTTTTACATGATCTTACGAGGATGAATCATGAGCAAGTTCAACTGCCAAAAGGCAGCAGGACATAGGATGATAGACCGTGCCCAAATAATACATCCATATCTACAGGTAGCATCTTGTCCTGCTGCCCTCTGGTGGTTGAGCTTGCTCATGATTCATCCTCTTAAGTTTAGCACAAGACATTGTACTCAATTTGAAAGGTATAGTAATATGCCTTACTAGCAAAATTAATGACAGAGTACATATTGCAAAGGTAAAAATCCTTTTAATAAGTAACAATAACTGTTTGCATCTTATAACCTTTAACAGAACAGTTAAATTGAAAAGACAAAAAAACATCAATCGTAGTAAAACCACCCTAAACATTTATCCCACATGCAAAATTTGTGTATCATACATTGGTAGCTGTTTTGATTAAATATCCCACGTAATTAAACCTTACAAAATTCACACATAATCTCTCTGACATAATAAGCTTGACGGCATCATTTTTTCAAAAACATTTAACAGATTTAAATTTTTTTAAACATTTAACAGATAATCTAAGAGAGACCAACGTTGTTTGCAAGTTCTACTGTAAAAACTCTTTATCACCTAATGTTAGAAATATAACGCAAGCAGCTAAAAGATAGATAAATTAATACAAGGCTCTGTTGCTTATGCACATCAAATTACATGTGACTATGAGTTTCATTAAAATAAATAATTTTTTCGTTTTCTTTTAGTCGTCAATTGTAAAAAAAATAATTGAATAACTGATCATACAATTTCTTACCAATTTTTAGAATGTACTAACTTCTTATAATGTTTTTTGTAATTTATTCCAACTCTTTCTTGATAATAATCTATGTATACAATGTTTTATGAAGTTATTTAAATCGTTGAGCCTGAATCTGTAAGAAGGAAAGAATTGTATTAGGAAAGGTTATAGCTATGACCTTTTCTATAATGCTACTTTAAATGTAAACAGCATTGCTTACGTGAGAAATTAATAAGTAAAAAAGAACTGCGTTTCACCTTCATTGGACAATCATTCGGTAAAAATTTAGAAGAAGCAAGAATTTTCTTATATATTTAAGATACTTGTACCACACATACACATGTATTAAAACGCGAGTTAGTCATGCACATGATTTTTTTCGTAGTAAAATAAATTTGCCCACTTCTACAATATCATTAAAGAAAGTTACGGCTCCTTATCTCATACTCACTTGACTGAAACTATTATTCCAAAAAAGTTTTCTGAAGTACTTATGCTTGTTTATATTTTCGCCTAATACATGTTACTTCACCTTCTTGAATAATCTTTCTCTAAACTAAAAACTTTTTTCCTATAGTTTATGAAATCTATCTACATAAAGGCCGATTGAATTAGCTCCTTACAAGGCTGATCTAAGATGTTATTACTAACAGTATCTCACATGGTTTATTCAAATTACTAGGTGGTACAGCGCACGTATTTAGAAAAACACCCATTAGAAATGTGGGCATTATCATTCTGCTTGCGATTTCATGACAAAAAACGCTGAAAATTTATGTTTTTTAATTATATTTTTAAGCCACTTAACAAAAACCATAGTTAATGGTATGTTATTCGTAGGTCTTATTAAAACAAGCACTTTGCAACTGGAATTTCTGAAATAGATTTCTAATTGTTTTTAATAAGTGACGTATAACCTTAAAAAAAATAAAGATTTACATTTACTTTGTCAAAAAATTTGTAACAGCTCTGAACCTCAGTATAAGTGTGTCCTCTGTAAGCAAAAAACTACATAAACTTTTTCGTTAAAACATATTTTGAATTTTCTAAGAAAATCATAAGATGTTTAATATTTAACCCTATTTTTTCTGATTGCCATTATCTGGCAGGCCCCAGCAGAAGCTTATTTTGTAAGTCGAAGCTTTTTTTAGGACGCTTGGAATTTGGACTTGGTGAGTGATTTCCTAAAAAATGATGTAATCTTGCGACGTGATCACGTTTTTTTTTTCAGCAGCTGTAAATTGAACTTATATTTATATACATATGTGTATATATTACTGTGCTGCTACTGCTGGTTGGCGAGCAGCTTACCAAGCTATCCTCTATACTATATGCATGATACATTTTCATTCCTTATTTAGTTGTACCGTGCGTACATATTTACCTGTGCACTCAGCAACAGCCACTGCAGCTAAAGCTTATATTTTAACTGGTTACAAGTCAATACCTATACACAGAGAGAGATCCTTAGCAGAAATACTGAAATCAAACGTTCTGATGCATCGTCAAACGCATGAATATTCGGACAATCACATGTTAATGTATTTATATCCGTCTAATATCACCTCAGTTATAGTATGTATCACCATGCAGCGTTTGGTTGACTACATGAGAGCAGACAAAGTTCTGCTCAGCTATACTAATATATAAAAACATACGATAATTACGCTTCTCTGCACATTAGGTTAACGTTCCTATTCGTGGAACGTTTTCCTTTTTATAGAATATCAAAACATATGTATTTGCTATGCAACATATTTAATAAAAAAATATATTTTGTTGCATTTTTTATTTATCTTTTGAAACTATCCGGAAAAGTTGAGTTATACAAACAATAAATAACTAATTGTGAAGATGATTCCATAAATAGGGACTGAGTCAAAAATTATACATCTTTGGAACTGTTCATATAATCGTACTAAGCTTCATCGAAAAATTTATACAATTATATTTTTGTTAAATACAACTGTATTGTACAAGCGAAAAAAAACCTAATTCTTTAAAATGTTATGCTGAGCTTATGATTTTAAGAAATTTTTATTATTAAGAACATAATCAAAAAACAGTAGGTACAGTTAAGAACATAATCAGAAAACAATAGGTACAGTTTTTCATGATTATATACATTTTAGTCATACAATATTTTTATGAACAAATAAATGAAACAATTACAACCCATATTAGAAAATAAGAATAATAATGCCTATTTTACTCTGTACCAGTAAAAACCAAAACATTTTTTATTGAAGCTCACAATAAGCAAAAAAATATTAAAGAAACAAGTATAATATAATTTTTGGCCATAAAAGGAACATTGATCTGTGAACATTGATCACAAGTGTGTGAACGTGCACGCATGTTTTGACACTTACACTCACTCTCTCTCACACACACACACACATACACACCAAGTGTTTATCAACAGACATTAGTGCAGCTATTGTCAGATAATATTACACTGTCACATATACAAGGTGGCTTTGCTTCTGTCATAAGTCCCGAGACCCCTTACGCTTAGTTTTGCGTTGTAACGTCTTGCTTACGAATTCACTTATGGCATGACGATTTTCGTAATTTTTAGTCAACAAAATGATCTTTACATAAGTGCGATTTTGTTACTAATGGTTTGTTTCAAAATATCTTATTAAAAAATTACCATATCGGCAAAA
Organism: Copidosoma floridanum; assembly: GCF_036245765.1. Taxonomy (NCBI): domain Eukaryota; kingdom Metazoa; phylum Arthropoda; class Insecta; order Hymenoptera; family Encyrtidae; genus Copidosoma; species Copidosoma floridanum. The sequence continues at coordinate 5,844,037 of NW_028321904.1, read as the reverse complement.
AACTGGTTCATCTTTATAAGCTGGACTTTTTACAAATTTATAAGTAAAAAAATATTATTAAAATATTATTAAATCATGTTTCCAAGGACTATTATAAATGTTTAGTTACAACCGTCCGATAAGGTCATGAAAACATGCTTGTAATTTTTAGCTAGAATGTTTCCAATGCAACGACTTTAAATCAACACCTTGAAGAGAGAAAGTGTATTTTGTAAATTTGTAATCAAAGTTTGACCTTTTTTTTATATTTTGGGTGGTGTAATGGAATATTTACATTCATCGGTTTGCTATTATCAATAATTAATAATTAATAAAAAGTTTATTAGAAAATAAATAATCTTCTTAAGGGTGGTGATGCGAATAAGGATTCTTGTATTGAAATAAACTTGAAAAATTGTTTTAATTGATGCATTTTGACGACAAAATATATAACAGCAGCCTGAAGAGCAGCATGTAAAAAATTATCCCATTTTTTATCACTGTAAGTTATTTTATTTTTTCAGTATTATTATAATCATTTCAGTATCATCAGTATCATTATATTCATTTAGTTATTTTAAATTGTTTTAATAAACATTTAGGTACTTGATAGGTCCATCTCTACCTTTTGAAATTCTCGTGGCGCTTATGAAAATGGGATTAAGGAAAGAGGAAGAAGAGGAGACATAAATGCAAAATAGACAACTGATGCCTTATTGTGCAGTGCCTGTGTAGTGCAGTGTGCCAAATTGTAAAAACAATGATTTTTTTATTTTAAAAGTAACAAATTCGTGATAAAAACAGTTCCAAATTTTTGAAGAAAACATATATTTAAAAATATAATGAAACAACTTGTTTATTTAATGTAAGATAAAACCTAATGAACTAATCCACAGTAAATAAAAATTTACATTAAAAATATGTTACGAACTGTAGGTCAAAATGAAGTAATCGATTTTTCTATGTTGGGCCCGCACAAAGCAGGGTGGATTCAGAGTTTACCCAGTAAGTAAGAGAATGGGGCCTTAATTCTCCTTTTAAAACTGTATTTTGTTTTATTTTATTTTGTTTTATTTTTTTTCGAAATTGGTTAAGAGAAAAAATGAGTAAAATTCAGAAAGTGTGATGTGGTGTGGTGGGATGATGTTGTGTAGTGTTGTTATATGACATGGTGTGGTGTAGTACTTAAAACTGGTAGAACGTCAAGAGGGGTGGGGCAAAGAGACAAAAACAAAGCAAAATTAACTTCCATTACACTTTTTCTCAGGGTCACTAATATAAAATCGTTAATTTCGTAAGGCAGAAAGCACCTACAGAAGTATAACTTCAAAAAAAAATTTTTTTGTTTATCATTTTTTAACTATTTATTTAACACACTATTAACATTATCAAAAGACTACTAAACAAATGACAAGTATTTCCTTACAACTTAATCAGACGGTTGTCAATATACATTTGCATAAGTCCTTACAACTATAATATATAAAAAAAGTACATAATATGAGAATATAAGTATTTAACTACCTAAAGTCAAAATTTTAGACGTTTGTGTTGTGAAATAAACAAATGAAGAAGAAGACGATTAGGAAAAATATCTCAGCTTATGAACATTCAGCAATAATATTTTTTTCTTCTATTCGTAAAAATATCTTGCTTACAAAATAAACCATTTTTATGCCAATATCGTAACTTGTTGCTAAAATATTCTAAAAAACCATTTGTAAAAAGTCGAACTTGCGAGAACACAGTTTAAATAATTACAAACGGCAAAAATTGTTATGCCATTAGTAAATTTAACAGCGAGACGTAACAACGAAAAAAAATAGTACTCGCTCGGCCATGTCAGATAATGGCAACTAGTTCAGATTGAGTTAAACGCATAACATGTTTACAATAAATAAAAGCATTTTCTTGAAAAATTAGGAGTATCTTAAAACAAAGAGTTTATGTAGTTTTTTGCTAACAAAGGACACACTTATACTGACGTTCAGAGCTGTTACAAATTTTTTGACAAAGTGAATGTAATTCTTTATTTTTTTGACGTAAACCGTCACTTATTTAAAACAATTAGAAATCTATTTCAAAAATTCCAGTTGCAAAGTGCTTGTTTTGATGAGACCTACAAATAACATACCACCAACTATGGTTTTTGTTAAGTGGCTTAAAGATATAATTGAAAAATATGAATTTTCAGCATTTTTTGTCATGAAATCGCAAATAGAATAATAATGCTCATATTTCTAATGGGTATTTTTCTAAATATGTGCACTATACCACCTATTAATTTGTATAAAACATGTGAGATACTGTTAGTAATAACATCTTAGATCAGCCTTGTTAGGAGCTAATTCAATCGGCCTATATGTAGATAGATATCAGAAACTATAAGAAAAAAGTTTCTAGTTTGGAGAAAGATTATTTAAGATGGTGAAGTAACATGTATTAGGCAAAAATATAAAAAAGCATAAGTACTTTAAAAAACTTTCTTGGAATAATAGTTTTTAGTCAAGCGAGTATGAGATAAGGTATAGTATAAGGTATAAGGTACTCTTACCTCTAGTGCGTAAAATTCATAGACCACTCAAGAGCTGCTTTCTTTTCTGCTGCTTCTGTTTCAGCTACCATCGAGATTCTTACTTTTTTTGGAGATTAGGCACCTTGTCTGCTGTTTACCTTTTTCATGGCCATAACTTTCTTTAATGATGTTGTCGAAGTGAGCAAATTTATTTTACCACAAAAAAAATCATGTGCATGACTAACTTACGTATTAACACATGTATATGTAAGGTACAAGGATCTTAAATGTAAAAGAGAATTTTTGCTTCTCGTAAATTTTTACCAAATGATTGTCAAATATAGGTAAAATGCAGTTTCTTCTTGTTAATTTCTTACGTAAGCAATGCTGTTTACATTTAAAGTAGCATTATAGATAAGAACATAGTTATAGTCTTTTCTTACACAATTTTTTTTACTTTTAAAGATTAAGGCTCAACGATGATCTACGAGATGCAAAACGCAGTTTCTCTCTTCTTAGAAATTCCTAGATGTATAATGCTATTCGCATTTAAGGAGGGGAGATAGAAGTAGTCATAGTTTTATCCTTTTTTTAAACTATAATTTCTTGGCATAAAAGTTGGACTGCCTTTTTATATAAGATACTAGTCCCATAGAAAATTATTTATTTATACATTGCTATTAATTTGTGCCAACTACTTTTTACACTGATTCAGCGATTAAAAATGAAAATCTCTAAACAGCTGTACGAATCTTTACAAACCACTAACTCTCAGCATGTAGTACCATTTTTCGCTAATCATATATTGCCACTGCCACAAGATACTTGTCAGGACGTGGAACAACTCATGGCTGACTGCTTTTTGCCATCACCACCAGTTACAGAAGAGCCTTGTAAATCCATAAAATGAGGAGAAGGCAATGACAACAATGGCAATGATTTTTTTTGGAGGGATTAGTCATAAAACCTTTATTTTCGATAGTGTTAAGTCGACCTTTTTAAGGTATAACATTACAAAGTCTTACTCTTTAAGCCACTCTATGGACTTATCCAAAACTTGTAAGCCTGGTCTTCAGAAAAATGATTTATACGTCTTTTTTCTCTGTAAAACTCCACTACACCAATCTGAAAAAATATGCATACATTCATACATATATCTATACATAAACAAATTAACAAATAGAATATAACTTTTTTAACATTAGTACCACGAAAAAATATATTCTGTGACACAAACACTCACACCAATTCACAAATATAATGAAGATAGACACTTTCAACATTTCAAGAAGCAAATGTTCACCGAGGTATGATAAATTTTCTTTGCTAGAAGACACAAAAGAAAAACTATTCAAGTGAATAAAATAACGTTGCAAAAAAATTATAACTACAACACAGAAAAAAAAATTTACTGGCAACTATTTTGTTGTTGCAGATTGATCTGATGAATATGTTGACTCAAAATATTTTGTTTTATTGTTTGCTAACACTATGGCTGAAGAGATTAAAAAGCAACGACGATATATTTGAAAAACCTTACGACAATATACATTCAGTAAGCTTTCCAGGAACATATTATAAGAACACTATCAAAGTAAGACTAATTAGTACCAAATGGCACGTTACAATTATGCTTAATATGAGTAGCTTTAGAGGCCAAACTGAACATTATAGTAAGCAACTAGATACTGTGTATAAAAAATGAACGAAAGTACTTTAAAATTAAAAATGCAAGAACTCAATACCCAGATACTTGTAAAATTATATGATTTACTTAACAAAATTAACATAAGAATATTGAAAATTTTTTTTGTACCAAAATACAAGTACACAGTAAAGGAACATACAACAATAATAGATAAGAAAAATAAAAAATACTCAAATGTTAATAATCATTACAAATCCCTACAAGAAATATCATATTAAGGAGCAAAATAGACTTAAATTGTAGGCTTTAGTTAAAAAATAAATACAAAATTCGAAAAAAACGAATGAAAATAAAAAAGTAAAAAAAAAAATTGGAAAGAAAATTCTTGAAACTCAAAAAGCATGTCAAATTTATAATAAAAGCAGTCAATTATGTATAAAATCGAAGGGTAAGAATGGACTCATTTTTTTTCTTAAACTCCTATTTTTCATACTAAATTTTGATAAAACGCTTATCTGTACAGCGAAAGGCATATCACAAGGACACCTACTTCCGCTAATGTAACAAAACGAGTAACTGTGAAAAATTAGTAATAAAATCAATGTAAACAAAAAAAAGCAAACACCACCTTAAGATGATTCAACTGTTACACTTAATCACCTTAACGCACTGTCCAAATCATACGCAGTAGTAATAAAAGATAGATTAGCAGCTTAACTTAGTTCTCACTATAATAGAGAATGTACAGAATTAAAAATGAAATGCCATGTAGGGAGTAAGACTCCAGGGGTTGAGAGTTGCTCTATAAATTTAACTAAGAGATGATTTTTGAGTATTTAAAACAAGATAGTATAAAATAAAAAAAGCTTATTGCAGGAAAAAGCCTTTCGGCAAAAAACCTGATTTATTATGTTAAAGGGTTGGACATTAGTAAATCATGGGTGAGAATAACAAAATATACTTAATTAAATTAATATTTGTGTAAGTTTATAGTGTTTAAAATAATAATTGTACCTTGTCAGGAACTATGGTTGCGTTGAATCTGTCGCTTGGATTTATTTGTCGTGATCAAGATTGCGAGCAGGGAGCTACGCTTTTTTAGGTCTGCTGGCCAGGAAGGACCGCTTTTTTCGTTGCCACGAAATATCGTTAATGCCTCGCTGGGAGACGATGTTTGGTTACAATAAACGCAAGTTTGAAGTTAATCTCAATTTTCTTTTTAGGGTTAAAAACAAGGGTTCAAGCGACGTGCGATCACAGAGAGAGTTTCATGAGAGGTAAAGTTGGATGCTGAAAAAACCGGAGATTTTTTCATACATTCCGATCGCGTTTTCTTTATACATTTTTTTGTCAATTTGCGCGCACAAATCTTACGACTTTTATCGAACAACGAAATTCACATTTTTTAAAAGAATGAACTATACAACACTCACTCACAGGTAAAGAACGATTCAGTAATCAAGCCACACACTTAATTTCGGTTCCAAGAAATTTCAACTTAGATTTGAAAGGACATTAACGAATTAACCCCTGACATAGTAACCTGATCGTTAGCAATGACCGTTAAAACTATTTTCAGTCCAAAAAAAATTTTTTAACAATCGCATTAAACGTAAAAAGATGTAAAATTATTGACTAAATCTGCATACTTTTTAAGATAGTGTAAATTGTCCTTGCAAACTCTTTTTATTTAAGAGTCCGTCAACATAAGCTTAAAAAACTTATTAAATAGCATTAAATTAGTCAACAAAAATTTATTAGATAAGAATTGATCTACTGAACAGTGGTAATACTCCGCATAAAATACTACCATAGTACAAGTATTGTGCGAAAACAATTCTTTAACCACACAATTATCTAAGGTAAAATAACAAGGTACGGCAATACTAACGATCAACAGTAATTTTATTGCTCATGCTCCTGGCTACACCCTGTATGGAGTAACAACACTGGCATAGACAAAGTCCTTCAACTATAGATACGAAATTTATGAGTTTTTTACTGCGGTTTGTAAGTTTTTATTGTGCGTGATGGGTGCATTGTTGTTAGCAATTGTTTACTGTTTTTGTGAGACTGTGATCCTTTCTACGCTTAGTGGGAGATTTTCTCGTTCGTCATGTACAATTGGCGCGAAGATGTTTCGCCATAACCTAATACTATAGTGTCATAGACAGGCCCTTTTTCTTTGCGCCTTTAACATTTTTCGCTCTCGGTGTTCTGGGTTGCACTGAACTTGCTATAATGCTTTCCAGCAACTCTAAAGTCCTAAACATGAATATGGATACCACCAAGGAACAAAAGGCAAATGAGCAGAGTAAAAGAAAGAGATCTGGGGACCACTCAGACAATGGCTCTTCTGAAAATGAAAAAGCCCCAAAAGCAAATGACAACCAAGTCATACTTCCCAAATTGGGGGGCGGTGAAAACTCTAACAAGAATGCTCCCTCTGCTGACTTAAAATATGCAGAAAGTGACGTAGGCCCATTTGGCGTTTTTTTACAAAGTAAAAGGACAAACGATGGTAAAATGAATATGGACTGAATGTATACGCAATCAGTAAAATTATCTCAAAAAAGTATTATGTAAAACAGATATACCTTAAATCCACTCACAAAATTAAAGTTATTTTCAAAACCTTTGATGATGCTAACAGAATTTTGAAGGACCAGGAAATTCTGTCAAAAAATGTGACATATTCATCTCTTACTTTCGTCTTATTAAAAAAGGAATCATAAAAGGCGTTGACATTGGGGTTGTAGAGCCGGACATTATAAATGATGCTGACTCAAGAGTTAAAATTCACAGTGCAAGAAAAATTACAAGAAGAAACCCTAATGCCTCTAGCGACCCTACTCTTTCAAAATACGTCCCAACCAAGTCTGTCATTATCTCCTTTTATGGCCAAGTGCTGCCACAATATGTTTATATTTACCATATAGCTCACTCAGTCCAAATTTAAATTGCAGAGCCACGCATATGTTACTCTTGTTTCTGACCTGGCCACACATCATCCAAATGTCGAAAGCCATCTCTTTGCAGAAAATATGGTGAAGCTATGCACTCAGGAGCTTGCTCATCTGACTTGTCCAAATGTGTCTCCTGCAGTGGTCCCCATTGTGCCATGGACAGATCCTGCCCAATTCTGATCAAGGACCGTGCCATCCAGAGAGTAATGGCCTGTGAGAACAAACCAAGCGAGGACGCCAAGCAAATTGTAAGCGGTAATTTTTCTCTTTCAAGTCCTAATGCTGCTAAAGAGAACTTTCCTAACCTGTCCAATGAGCAACCTGTCACCCTGCAAAACAAATACCAATAGCTTTCTCAAGATCTCCAAGATTATCCAGAAGAGATTCCTTATACATATTCACAATCTTTACTCAAGAAACCTGTCAAGCAAAATCCAAAAGGCCAAACTCAAACATCTCCTGCTAAAAATATACACAATAGCCAATCTTTTAACAATGAACATCTTTCAAGGAATCTCCACTACAAGCAACGGAACCTTGAATCTTTTACAAACACCAGTCCACATCACAGCTATGCTGATTACCTTCCAAACTACAGAAGACTGCCGTCGCAGACCATGCAACAACGTCCATCGCCCAACGGTGGTTAACAATCAGCTCGTCAGAGACCAGCTCACGTTCTCAGTCTTAAAGAAATGTCGTCCTCGGCTTCTCTAATGGCTCATGATGCTAACGGGGCTGTGGACCTTGGTGCTGCCAAACTTCTAGCATCAAAATTTGGATCATTAACAAGCTACGCTGATCTTTCAGAACTGCAAACATCTGAAGTAGAAAAGAACTTTTACCATACATACGATCAGCCTATAATCTATAAGTGTTCCAAAGGATAAGTTTTATTAACGTTATGTATGTATACATTTATATATATATATATATATATACACATATGTATATATATACACGTATATTATCATTTTATCTATTTATGAGCTAGTATTATTATTTATTAAGATTTAACCAAGTTATTCTTATGGATACTATAAAGAACTACACTTTAAAGATCGTTGAAACATTAGAAGTATAAACACTGAATTTTTTGAACTTAAAAAAATCTCGACCGGATTTGAAATTATCATTTGCGTTGAATCTTTTTTTAAACCTGGCTATACTGTAAATATCCCAGGATTTTATACGTTGAGAAAAGACCGCACCTTCGTTCTTGGTGGAGGCATAGTTGTTTTTGCAAGAAATTTTTTTGCAAGAAACACAAATTGAATAATATTTCTCCCCCCCTTAATCTGTATTTCTGCTACAGAACTTTGGGACATACCCTTCCCCAGTTGCATTGGGATGAAATTGTTAACATTATTAATCCTTCTGATAACTCAATCCTTGTTGGCAACTTCAATGCTCACAATGTATCTTGGAATTGCGACACCACCGACAGTAACGGTATCTACTTAAAAAATTGTTTTAAAGACAGAGATTTGGTTTTGCAAAACTTCAACACTGAAACTTATCATAATAAGCGTAGAAATAACTATTCTAATCTTGACTTAATACTCTCCTCAAAAAATATTAAAGAATGAATTAGCTACTTGGTCTGTGAAGAGAAATTTTGTTCTGGCCATTTTCCAGTATTCATCGACTTTTCTACTTCCAAATATATTCACGAAAAAAAAACTTTTAAAATAAACTCTACTCGTACAGACTGGAACAGGGTTAAAGAAATGCTGGAGGATGGTTTCACGAATTTTTTCTCTAGACACTATAAATTTTTACCTCCCACAGGCAAATTTTAATTTTTTCACTGACATCATCAATTATACTGTTTCATCCAGCACTCCAAGAAAGAAACAGGTCTCCAAAGCTATACATACCAACCCGACCCCTTGGTGGGACCAGAATTGTGACTGTATAAGAAGACTAAGAACTGTTGCATACAAACGATTCTTATTTACGTGTGACCTACAAGACCTCGTCTTCTAGGAGAAACGTTGGGCTGAGGCAAAAAAACTATTTATCTTTAAAAAAAACATCCTTTATTAAATTCACTGAGTCTTTAAATTTTCGCTCCAACCCTTCATATGTTTGGAATAAGTGCCGTATTCTTAAAAACTCTATTTTCAAACCTAAACTGGCACACACTGCAGATAACACTTACCTGAATGGTTTACACAAAGCTCCTCTTGACAAGATATGCCCTCCTTGGATGTCCAGCAATTCTGATGATCTACCTCATGGACTACCGGACGTGCTCTTATACTCCTAATTCTCTTTTCTGGAAACTAATGTTGCACTGAAAGCCAAAAGAGATTTCTCTGCCCCAGATATGGACGGAATTAGGTTTGATATCATAAACAAACTACCTTATAAGTACTTGCTCATCTTACTTGACATCTATAACTCTATATTTGTAAATAGCTCTTTTCCAGATAACTGGAAAAACATATTTGTCAAATTTATCTCTAAGCCTAATGGTCTAGATCTCAGGCCAATTCCTCTGACATCCGGTCTGCGCAAGCTCTTTGAAACACTTTTAAAAAACGGACTCCAGTGGCTCGCTGAAAGAAATTAATGGATTCCTCCTTCTCAACATGGCTTTAGACGTAGTAATTCCTGTTCAGATAATCTTTCAAACCTTGCACTTACTGTTGAATCAGCTTTTAAGGTAGGCCTAGACGCATGTGTTGTCTTTCTTGATATTGAGGGAGCTTTTGATAATGTAAATATTGATATACTTTTGCACAAATTAGCTAACTTGGGATGCTCACCTCAAATTCTTCAGTTTATTAAGTTCATAACATTCAAAAAACGCATTTTTACAAATAATTCTTCTTTTTACCTCACCACCAACAAAGGTATCTCCCAAGGGGCCGTATAAGGCTCCTTTTCTACTCTCTGTATACGACTTCGTTGTTTTCCAACCTTCCACCCAGTATCAAAATCTTAGCTTTTGCTAATGATTATGCATTCTACATATAATCTAGTCCTACACAGAACAATTAACTCATCTTACAAGTCTCTTTGAAGATCATAGACTCCATTTCTCTTGATATTGGACTTTATCTTTCCCCACCCAAAACTGCGTTCTTGCACTTCAACAAAAAAGGTGTCAAACCATACTCTGTACATATTCAGCTTAGACATCGTCCGATCAAATCTTGTGAAAATGTCGAATTTCTTTTGGCTTTCTTTGATTATCAATTCCTCTTTCACAAACATATAGCTCATGTCCATGGCAAATGCTCGGCTTTTCTTAACGTTATACGGTACCTGCGCAGAACCTGGTGGGGATCTAGTTCTGACACTCTCTTAATTTTTTATAAAAGCTTCATTCGGTCTATTACTAATCATGCCAGTTATTTTTACTATCCAAACAACCTTTACCTGATGCTAAAATTGAAGAAAATCCAATCTGTGGCTATAAGACTGTCTTTGGGATACAGAAACAGCACGCCTACAAATATACTCCTTGAAGAGTCTTAAATAATGTCCATCAAATCTCTTATTGAGTATCAATGCCTCTGCTATCTAGCCTTAATTTTCAGTAACTCATCCTCTGAGTCTTTTAGTACCTTCATTTATTCTATAACTTATCTTCTAATCCTAAATTCAAAAGACTTTTTCCAATTTCTATCATCAATATATTAAATTCCAATCTTCCCATCATTACCAATCAGGGATATAACATTTACTGTCATATTTTTCTATCTAATAATCAAGTCATTCCATTTAACTTAAGCTTTGGTAAGGCCCTTTCGCATTCTCCCGCGCCTGACTCTCTCTCTCTGATAAACGAATTAATCAGTGAACAAGACGCAGTTGCCATCTTTACATGTGGTAGCAAAATTTCTGAAGCCTCATACGTTGGATCTGCTTTCTATTGTCTTAGTCCATCAGTCAAATACCAAACTAGTCTTTCATTTCTCACCTCCATCTTTTCTGCCGAATGTCAAGTAATTGCTGCCACCCTAGATTTTATTTTAGAGTATTCCCTTTCTTTTACTCACCAAAATTCTCTCATTTTTAGTGACTTTCTAAGTGTTTTTAGCAGTTTACTTTCTCCATCCTATAACATGAGAACTAACTTTCTTATCTTGGACATTAAAAGTAAATACGACTCATTTATTTCTAAATTCCCTAATAATTTTATTAAACTTGTTTGGATTCCAGCTCACATTGGCATTTCGGGCAAGAATGTTGCCAATTCTCTGGCTAAGGAAGCTACACTTTCTCTCCCTCCCTACCTCTCATATATAAACTGTACAAATTTTTTTCAACATTTTAATTATATATGCTACTCGGCTTCCACTCTCAAAAGCGTCCAAGAGGGTCTCTTCAAAGGCAAAATATACTTCAATTTATATCACACAAAAAAAACGCCCTGCTTTCACGCAAAAAGTTTGTCCCGCAATTTCATTGTTACCGTTAACAGCATGCATTCTGATCACCATATTCTTGCAGAAAGTCTCTTTCACAAAAATATTATTACTGACCCTAGCTGTCCTTGCGGTTTCGAAGAATAAAACCTTAACCATATTATCTGGAAATGTGATCCTTACTCTGCTCAAAGAATTTCTATGTTAAAGAAATTAATTAAAATTGATCTCCGTCCTCCTCTTAACACAAAATGTTTAATTGCGAAACCAAATATTGATGCGTGCCTTATGGCTAATATAAATGTTTAATTTTGTAACTGGTCAGAGTAATACATGTTTTCCTAGTCTTGATGAATTATTAATAATCATATTAATTCAATAACAGTAAAAAAAAAAAAGAAAAATCATAAGTGCAAATGTAACTTTATGCGATATACGTACGTTGCCCACTTAACAGATACTGATAATGTTAGCCTTGTAATCTGCGCGTACCTTACTAGCAAGCGACTTCACTTGTACAAATTGTATAGTACTTGTTGTATGTCAACATATATACATGTATGTAAATGTACTCTTATCTTCTGGATAAATTCAGCGTTCATACCTCTTAGGAGGTCAGAACCTTAAGTACAAAAAAAAACTATAGATAAGAACTTCCCTACAGCTTAGCAAGTTCATTAAACCTTTTCGATATTGAAAGAATTAACACCAGCAATAATACTTTTACTCAGGACCTACAAGATAAAAAAAAACCGAAGTAAACAAATGGGCAAAATCTAACGAAACACTATCGTTTACTATAATAAAGAAAACAGTAAAAGATAGGGGAATAAAAAAACAAATCAATTTTTAAAATACAGCAATTATCTTTTGAAACTTAATAGTTAATTTTACTATTGCAATGGTTAGTATTACAATTCCATAATTGTGTTTGTTAAAATTCAAAAGGAAATCACTAAACCTATCGCAATTTGTATATAAAGCCTAATCAAGTAGATTAAATGAGCCTCAACTTTTTTTAATGCAACAAAATACACTAAAAAGAGTTCAAAAAGTTGTAGGAAATCCAGCACCACCAACTCCCGACAACACAACAGATGACTACTGGGTGGTACGAGGCCAATATAAATTCATTAAATATCTGACTAAAAATTAAAATAAACACTCTAGTTAAGAGTATTACAATAATTTTGGTATAGACATGAATTTTTAGAAAACGGCACTTTCTTTGTCAACAAGTTGGTTGTAAAAGTATGAAGATGGACTTGAACGTCTCTAACAAAAATCAACCTTATTAAGACATACTGACTGTTACCTAGAAAGAACAAAAAGAAAAACAAAACGTACTCAGATATTCAGCAATTCTATATCCTCATATGATTACCTTTAATTTTTATAACTGTTTCAAATGTTTCATTCCAAGCCAAAGAAGTCTACAAGGAAAACAGTAATAAAAATCTTGATCACATCGCACCGCTTGTCTTCCTTTATTTTCTCTTTGGTAGTGCATAAACCATACTCCTGTAGTATGAAAAAAATTTATTACTTCTTCGTTTACTGCATGTCACCGAAAAAAAATCTAACTACATCATTACTTTAAGACTCTTATAACTAAATTAACAACAACAACAATATATAGACACGTTAGTAGGGCTCCGCTTCCTTGCGTGCTCTACGAGCCAACTTCCCAATTTTTGAATTAGTTATATACTTCATTTCTTCAGTTTGCTTCTTAAAGTTAAAAAAATAAAAAAAAATTTGTAAAGTAGTTTAAGAGTCAAAACATGAGTAGTGTAAATTAAGTAAATACTTTCTAAAAATTAAGAAGACAATTTTTCGCCTCGCTTCTTATTACAGACAATATCCAAGGATATTACATTTAAAAAATATTTTTAATTATTTTATTGATAATACAGCGTTCTTGGAAAAAATGTCTAATAGGTTTTTTTACTTTACTTCTTCATCCTAATATTGGATTTAAATTAGGCCTTATAAGTACAGAAAACAATTTCAAAAAAGTAATAAAAATCATAAAATGGTGGTTCTACTTTTTGGCCATAATGTACGTTTGACACTTGGTACACTGATGATAATAATAAAATTTTAGATAAAATTAAAAATTTTGTTAACGGTAGATACTTAAGTCCAGTGGAAGCTACCTGAAGATAACAAGAATTTGCAATTTGTGGTCAAAGTCACAAAGTACAGAATTTGGTAATTCATTTAGAAAATAAACCAAACTTATTTTTAAAGAAAATAAATGTAAAAATACAGTAGAAGAGTGACAAACCCTACGAACACCATAGTTTCAGTTAAACAAGATTGATTATTTTGCGAAATCAATGAAATATATTTATGTTATAAAGTATTATATTTTTTCAATAACCAACTTAAAGTTGGACAAAAACAAAAAACTACAAAATTAAATACAACAATAGGAAAATAAAACATAGTATCTTGTAAAGATCATAAAAGTTTTTTTTTGCAATAATACTTAATAAAATGAACAGAGCAAAGTCATTAACTGATTTAAAACATTAAGTGAGAAAATGTATCTAACATTAAAAGACACTGCAATAGCAAATGGGTTTAATATGATACGACAGTTTCATAGACAATATTTTTAAAGAATCCAGTATTTTGATGTCACCACATCAGTAACGACAATTTTTCGCCTTGTTTCTAACTTCAAAAAACATCCAAGAAGATAAGATTTGGAAGACACACAAGAATCATTAAATGGAAAATATTATGGAAAATAATTAAAATCGCATGCTTTGGCGAGTAAATAAAATTTTACAATATAAAGATAAATCATGTCAAAATTTTAATTTACCTACACCAACAAGAATAATTGTAAATGAAAACAGTACCAAAAAAAAATTGTTCTTCGACACGCCGCGCACCGTGCGTGGGGACTTCATTATGAGTCATCTGTTGTGGCTCTAAGATCCTTAATTTACACACACTTCCCACAACTCGTGCTGCGCACTCATGCAAGTGTAAGTGTACATTAAAGTCCTTACAGAGCTATATTAGATGGCTCATAACCTCGTTTCTTGCGCACGCTGGGTCAGAAAGGTGCATATGCCACAGATGTAAGAGATTATGTGACTGACAGGAGTGTGTCAATTGCCTTTACTGCGCACTAGTACTGTGAAGAACTACTTTGTACTTAAATGTTTAATTCAATGTACGATAAGAGAAATAAAAATCAAATAACGATTTTACAAATTATATATGAACAAGCTCATACAATTTTTTGTCTATGGCCCAGGAGGTTCAGGAAAAACATTACCATATGAAACTTTATTTTATTGTTTTATTTCTCCTAAAAAAAAAATTTTATGTATGGTATGGACTGTTATAGCATTAATATTACTTCCAAAAAAAAATTACCAGTGACAGAACATTTGGTTTACCATAAGACTAAAACAATGTAGAAAAATCGTTCTTGGAATTTGGATCTGAATAGAAAGATGACAGAAGTAGATTTATATTGTACGAGGCTTCTATAATCTTAAAAAAGACATAGGAATACTTAAAAAAATATTACGTAATTTACGTCATACAAATATCTATTTTATAATAAGTTATTTGTTTCAGGAGACGATTTCTGACAGATTTTTCCAGTTTCAAGAAATAGTAATAGAAGTTTTATTATACAAAAAAGATTTAAATTACCATGTCTTTGGTCATTGTTTCGTATTTTAAGACTTAATATTAAAATTCATGTAACTGACAAAATATTTTCTGCATTATTATTAGATATTAAAGAAGTAAGAATTAAATAAGTTTAAGTACAAATTGAATTGAAGACAACTAAGGTTTGTCCTAGTACGTTTGGTAAAGATACTAACTTCTTAATCAATAGTATTATACTTTTTTCTCATAACAAATATACTTACTTTTTGAATAGTATAATTCAAAATCATGTAAAAGCAGAAGCTCACACATATAACAGCATAGATCATGCTACTTACAAGGGTATTCAAAAATTTGATAATAATGTTTACAAAAATATGCCAATTAAATTTCTAAACAATATTTGTGAACGCTCACCACCACATAAGCTGAGTTTAAGAATTGGAGCAATTATTATGTTGATACAAAATTCAAGTATAGTTGATGGCTTATGTAACAATCCAAGATTACAAATTATAAAATAACTTAAATACAATATTAAAGGAAAAATTATAATTTGAGAGAAAATTAAAAAGATAGTTATTATACCATAAATAATCATTAACACAGGAAATTCATTACCATTACCTTTTGTTTTATACAGAAAACAATTTTTTTTAGTCTCAACGTTTTTAATTACTATTAATAAATCTCTTGGTCGAAGTTTTATTCCAAAAATCCACTTTTTTTACATAGTCAATTATTTGTGGTGTTATCAAGATAGAGAAATAACCATGAAATTAATGTTTGAATAGAACTTGATAATAATTGAAAAATATGAAATATTGCTTGAAAATTAGTTTTTGACGTTGACTAATCTAAAATAGTCAAGAAAAAGTCTGATTTTTCACATAAGCAAAAGTATGAGTTAAAGGTAATATTTTTGCTTAGTTTATTTAAATAACAAAGAAATGTATGAAATCTATAAAAATTTTATGTAGATGTTGATTCATGCTGATGTGCATTATTAGACATATTTTAATAAATATGATTTCTATCTTTTCGAGGTTGATAGTGCTACGAGCAAGTTCCACGGCTTGGATATTCTATAAGTTTATTTATTGTTATTGATTTGGTACAGAAATATTACGTCATATTTATAACAGATATGCATACTTAATAATGCAACTAATAAGCTTCTAGAAAATTCAAGAAAAAAAAGAAAAAACAGCGCACCATAGCACAACCTCAGCGGTGATGTGAAACTGTGGTAATATGCTAGAAATTGAAGGCTTTTTGAATCTGTAAAAAGAGCTGAGACAAAAGGTGTCAATAGTCATATAACAAGGAATGACATAAAAACCGATATGATTTTACCTTATTTAGAGACGTGGATGAAAGGCTGAAGAAAGTTTTTTAAATCATAAGTAAGGCTTATTAGGTTATCTGGTTGTTGAGTTCTTTATTTAGAGAGAGGCCGTAGAGTGATAGAGGTGGTGTAAGGGATTTTGGTGTTAGATCTCTCCATAATTTCTTTATAGTAAAGAAAGTTATACATATAAGTCTTACTATAGTATACAGTTGTTTTATGTAGGGCAGTCACTATTCGCCCCCACGCCCCCTATGGCCTTCCACAGCCTGCTTCCCACAAAAAAACTTTGTTATAAATAGCCTCCAACAAAATAACGTAAAATTCGACCATTTTATAGGTGATTTTGACACAGTTAAAAGAATTCTAGCCCCACATTCAGCCCCCCACAGCCCTTACAGGTTTTTTGGCACCCTCTCCAGCTTTCTCTCCCACACTATTTTCACGCACCAACCCCCCAAGAATATTCAAAACTTGAAAATTTAGTAAATATATATAATTTAAATTAAAGATATATAAGATGATAGACTTGCTAGATTAGTTATCAATTGTTACTTAGTTTGCTCACTTTTCTTCATAATGTTTCTTGTATTTTAGTATACTTAAATGTACGTACAATGCACAGGTTGGCATCGTTATATTTTATTATATATTAAATACAGCTTATATTTAGAGTTAAAGTATTCAAAGATAAGAATTTTATTAGAAAAGCTTTTTTGTAAAAGAAAAGATTACATATTTGTATCATTGTATGAACTAAAATATTTATTAGCCAATCTTTATTACTATTTCAAGATAGCAGCGAAATGGTATGTGGCACGAAAAATGAAAATATGAAATTTTCATAATTGTGAAATCGGTGATGAAATATATACGACAATTTTTGTCATTGTAAAACTTTTAGTACGAAATTAAAGGCTGCCCTTTCCTTTTAATTTAAAAAACTAATTTTTTTCGAAAATTTAAAATTTGAAGATAAATGTGAAAGTTAAAGTATGCATAAAAATTTTGGAATGTGAGCACTTCTTTTTTGTTTGTCTTTCCGACAGCCCTCCCTACACTATTTGAACATGACAAGCAATGCTCCCCCCACAAATAACGTTAACTTTGTTTGTTTTATACGTGATTTTCATGTAGTGAAAAAATTTGGTAGTCCTACATTTAGTTTCCCCATGCCCCTTAACATTATTACTACGTAACACGCATCGTTATCAGTCTATTTTTCCAGGCTACCCATGAGGCAAATAGACACACTTTACACTTAAAAAATATGTATGCAGAAAATTCAATTAGTTATTGATTGAACGTATAAGTTATCTCAACTTATTGAATTAAATTCATATGTGTAGAAAACGTTCAAATATACTCATATTTATGAACTGTAAAACTTAACAGTTTATATTTAATATGTATAAAGTGTAGACCACGTTATATTTTTTTTGTTTGTTTGTATTATTCCAGTACTATGTGATTTCCAATGATCGAAATACATATATTTTATGACATGATAAAGATAAATGCACCATCTAAGAACTTACATAAGAACATTAACAAAATAAACCACGGCAGTTTGCTGAATATCAAAGGATTTTTTACTAAAATTTAAAAAAAATGATACATATCTCATGGCGGCGGTCACATAGGGCAGAAAAACCAGCGAAAAGTTACAGCGTCAGAAATGAAAGTTAATTTACCGATAACTAAATTCATTTGTTGCGGAAACCTCTTTTTTTTAGCGTTGAAAGGGGGTACCATAAAACTTTTTTTGCTTTGTGTCCCTATGTTATAACATGGGCTGATGTACTGAAAAATAGTTCCGTGATACGGCCCCAGTATCATTTAAATGGGATAACAATACACACACACAGAGACACGTACGTGTGTGTGTGCCCTCACTGCCTTATAGCATGTAAATTATGCAATACTGTGCCTGGCGCTATGCATGTACAGGTCTAAACAGTATGTAAAAGGCTGCGTTGCTCTAAATTTTACAAGAGAGAGAACAAAAGTTGCTTATATACATATTAATATTATTTATTTACACTGCTCTATCCGTCGTGAGAGTTTTAGCCGCTGTCACACTTGCTCCTTTGTCAAAAAATATATAAATACTGCTTTAAATTTGGATATAGAGCATAAGCGTATTTTAATAGAAATCCTAAACTGCCAATATTTTGACATCCTTCAGATGTTCTCTTTAGGGCTACATAGTATAAAAATATATAAATATTGGAAGATAGTATAAATAGAAACAAATATAGCGCTAAATTAAGAATGTATTATACTAACACCAGTAGGAGAATAAATAACACACAACTACATTGCATGAAGTGTGCAAACAAAAATCAGTATAACGTGGCTCGAGGATAATAAGACAAACATAAACAACGAAGCTGCAACTTTTGTGCATACATAGATAGAATCTCCTCAAGTAAAGTAAGAGGTCAATAAGTAATTACATAAATCATTTCCGAAGAATTCCTCTTCAATTAGTTCTTCTTTCGATCCAAGATCCTCACTTTATCAAAGCCAGAGGAGTGTTCTATTTTATAAGCAACGAATTCTATTTTATAAGCAACGAATTATACAAGTGAATTAAAAATGATTTTTTTTAAATTTTTTTATGTGCTTTTAATGTTTTGCATTAAAATATTTATTTATTTTAAAATGTACATTAAATATTTCAAAACTCATAACGTGTCCAGTATATAAGTATCAAGATAACATTTTTTTTTGTAAAAGTCTTTGTTTGTATACGCGTTACTAAAAAAGAAAGATTTCGTTAATTTTTTGTTTATTATTAATTATCTTTATGTGTGTAAAATTTAAATAAGCTTGAAAACAAAATAGTTATTGATCTTCTTAACTATCAATGATCAGATTATAACAGTATCTGTATCAAAAGATGTTCTAATTAATCGTAGTTATTTCTTGAATATCTCTTAGCACACCATACGACTAATAATCTCTTTCACAGGACCTTTTTTCGACGTATATATTCTTTACTCAGTTTTGTTTCAGTACTGAGTTCTTAATATCGTTAATCATAATACAAATTTTATTTCTTAGTTATCTTTCATTAACTTTTGCTAAGAACAAGCACCTCACTTATATTTACTATTAAGTAAGCTTTCAATTTCAAAAAAAAAAAATTTCAAACGTTTCGAAGAATTAATAAACTTTATTTTTCAATCTTTTCGGAACTCGTAAAGTGCGTTACTTCGCTAGAACTTTTTTTTTATTGTAGGTAGAAGTTGCTCTGCCAAATACTATTAGGATAACTTATCATGAAGAAGGTACAAGTATAAACACATTACGAATATAAAAATAATAAGTATGATAGTCATTTGTATTTTGGTAAGAACCAGCATACAAGCTTTATAATCTCAGCACATTTTTATACGGGCTTAAATATAACATTGACTATGGCTTCAGAAGTAAGTGATAACGTTTTAGAAATTAGAATATTAGAGTAATAATTCACTACTTTAGATAAATTTGATTAGTTTATTCTTTAGTACAGGACTGCTGACTCTAAGCTTTTGATATTAGTATAAGTTTTGCAAGCGCCTGAATGAAAATTGAAAAATTTATACACGTTGTCTTATAGAAGTCATCACTACATTGCCTATGACTATGAGAACAAGCAATAAACTCCTTATAGGTAAATGTTTAGTAATGCATTTCTGTCAATGAAATGATTACCTTCTATAAAACTATACACTATTTTTAGGCATGTAAAACTGCATACTAAGTAAGAAATTTCAGTTTTTAAAACGGGGTGTTGTATAAAAAGTCTGTTTGTGAGGTGCTCTGTTAACTCTAAAAAATTCTTGTATTTGATTTAAAAAATAGTGAATGTGCTTTTTCTGTACAAATTAGATGGAAAAATTATTTGTGTTACAAAACTATCAAATTTCATAACTAATTTATAATAGTTACTCTGCATAAGTATAGGAGTCGCTTTACTTGCCTAAAAGATAATGTAACAAGTATTAGGTCTTTACTTTTTCGTTAAAAAGAAAGACATTAAATAACACAAGAGATAAAATAATTGTAGAGCTACGGAACATTTTGAAAATGAGGTAGCATACTGTGTGCTAATATTTTGAATCACTGGAGGCTCTTAACGATGATATTTATTTTAGAGTTAAAATAAGAAGAAAATTTTCGCTTATTTTTTGTGAGGTTATAAGAGTGTGTGAGTTGCATAGTTTAATTTCAGACGTATCGTTCGTTATTATTAATTGAAACATTTCTTACTAAACAGCAAGTGTAATTTCAAAATAAGTTTTAACATATTTAAGATGGTATAACATTGGTGCAAAGGATAAAAAGAAAATTAAAAAAAAAACGTGGGGCTAAAATACAATAAAATCATTACTGTAAGCACACGTCAAATGAACAAGACTATTAATTCTTACAAGTTTCATGTTCAAAGTATATTTTTTTGTTCTTATGATTTTTACATTTAAAAAAAACAGATCCTTAAATAAGTATGAATAAACATGTTTTAAGTAAGACTGATGAACTGTCCAATTTTTAACATGTGCTTGGAAGAGTTATTGTTTTTAAACTTATTTAATATTAACCATTTTTGTGTTCGAAAGATCGCTGTGAAGTAGTTGAGTTCAATGTTTTTCTTCTATGTTTAAGTGTTTTAACTACTGACAATGACTCCTAGCCAATGATCTTAATTTAAAGCTGCGACAGCGACACTGTAGTGTGCAGGATGTTTATTCAATACAGCAATCAAGGTGTGCGTTTTTTATCTTTAACCTTTGTGATTATTCAAAGAACATACAGTCCACAGCCTAAGCATGCAAAAGGAGCATGTCTAAGGCTGCTCACCATAATATCGTAATTTTTACATGATTGAACACTTATTTTATAAGCTTCTAGTTTAATTTTCTATGTATGCAGAAGTCTCAGTATTCATGAAAAATCAAGCCATAATAATTTTATGGGTTAGGAACACCTCATCCAATTTATCTCGATTGTCTTAAATATTTTTGTACAAATTATATATTGAGAACATTTTTACCTAATACGGAAAGGAAATGAGTAAGTGAAAGGTATTTTTCTTTTATGTGCCTGTATGCACATAAAGAGCATTATGTTCTTTGTTGGGGTTAAACGAAAAGCAAGTGTGAGCGTAAAAAAAGAAAGATAGCGTCCACATCATATGTGACGGGCATAAAAAAAAATTAACTATCAACATTCACTGTTTAACGCGCACATCTAGCCAGTATGTGAAGGGTACACGTGCCAAACTCGGTCAAACACATGCCATAACCGAAAGGCTCACCTCTCCTTCCAACCTCACATAGTCCCTCTTGGTAAGAAAACAGCAGCAAGAGTGTACCTCTGCCCTACCATGATGCAGGACCATCCTACGCAGAAATAATCCCGTGCTAGCTATCGAATGTCATAAATTCCTAAATGAAGAAAGACTAACTAACAAAAATGATCTGTATCGTTCAATTTAAAACAATTGACCTCATTGTACCATCTTAAAGCAAAATCATCAGCCTTTCAAAATACGAGATGAGTACAATATAACGTAAGAAAATAAGTGGTCATAATTAGTGAAAAGACGAAGAGTAAGGAAACAAAATACTACTAAATAGTACTAAATGTTTTCTTTGTAATAATTTTCTATACGGTGCCACCCCAAGCTTCTAGTGTCTACCCTGCTTTTTGAGTCTCCAGTGACTTTACCATTGCACCCTCCTGGTCACTAGGCCTCTTTGCAACCTCTTGAATCAGAACATTACCATTTTCGGAAGAACTTGAAGTTCTAAGATAACTCTTTTTTTTTATTTACATTGCTTGTCACATAACAAAGAATTCTTTGTTGCTTATGTCATTACCACCACACAAAAAAACAAAATATTCAGAGAGCCAAAAGAGGATGAAAGAACGTTACAGAATCTTGACTACAGAAATTGGAGGCTAAAGAGATCTTGAGCGCTCACCCACTCTACAAGCTTTAAGGCCCATAAACTGCAAGCTGTACAGATTTGGGTGTATGGGCTCAAGAAAAAAATATCAGCATAATGGCTCTGCTTTAAATACAAAACATTTTAATTTATACTTTCTGAAGTCTTTTATATCATTAACCATCTTTAAAGTAAAACACAATTGAAACAAAACTGTAAAGAAAAAACTAAGTTAGCATGTAGGAGGTACGGATGCTAGCGAATAAAGATGAAATATACAGCACTTAGTTTTGATGCAACAACATACTCGAATGTAGTCATATTTCTAAATTCAACAAAACTACCTCTTAGTAAAAGTAAAACTTACGCAAGTTAAAAGTTATTGTCAGTATAATTATGACGTATGCAGCCTTATTACAATACATATTTCTTCAAGAAGAAATATTTTCTGCGTGATTTTTTAACTGATTTTTTCATAAGAAATTAGTTATCATCTTTCTTTACTAAATGTTAACAACAAATTTTAGCATCGCATAAAGTGACATCATCATATAAAAATAATTTAGTTATAGTGTTTATTAAAAAACATATCACATAAATTCTTTATGTAAGTAAATAAGATTTTAATACTTAATTTAAAATAGATATTAGTACATTAAAGGGAAGACATTTCTGCGGTTTGTGCAACAATAATAAATATACCTTTGCCACACTCCATATTTTCTTAAAAATTAATTTTTTCATAAATTATTTGGACTGTTTTAAAAAAAATCTAAGAAGATTAAAATTTGGTTAAGTCATTTGTGTATGGATAATGTTTGCTGTTAATCATGTTTTTATGGTAAGTATATAATAAAGAATTCCCTTAAGCAACGTAAGAGATATCACAAAATACATTAATTTGACTCCATTTAATGGCAAAAATAAAAGATGTATTATACAGGTGTTCCTCCTGTCTTTCCCAGGGGCAATCAATGATAGGGTAAGAAAAGGTAAATGAAAGTAGGTTCTTGTCACTACGATTAAGCAGCAAATTGAGGAGGCCTTGAATCACAAAAGAAGCCCCCCAGTACTTACTTTCTTTGAGCTGGCCACCAACGTAGGCTAATATGGTGAAATTTATGACCTTCTTCGACGTTGCTTCTTGTTGTCGATAGATGCTAAAATCAGAAATACGCATGCAAATACGCCAACACTTACAAAAAAGTAGTAAACGATGCATAGTTTAAATAATACACCAGTGGATTTATGTATAAAATTTTTCATTTTGATACAATTAAGAATATGACGACTTTGGACTGTACAAACAAAATCAAAGTTTATGTATAGCACTTCGACACGTTTATCTTTTTACTCTAACGTAGATAGTAGCCATTGACAAGAATAAAAATGCTTCTCAGCGGCAAAATGAAAAAAAAGGCATTTAGTCGGTAAAATAAATATTTAAGCAGCATCGAGGCAACTCGTTAAAACAAACACTATGTGCATTTAGGCAGTATTAAAATAACTCATTGAAGCAAATACTATGAGCATGACGCTCGTGTATTATTGAGCAATATTAAAATAACCTACGTATAAGCCATAGTGAGCTGTGCATTAAAGCAAACTTGTGAGTTTGGCAGATTCTCTGCAATCACCAGAAACACCAAGTATCTAAGCTGAGCCAGTACCAGTCAGAGAATCATAGCCCTCACGAGTCTTTGAAGCTAATAAGTCTAGTAAGCTTGTTGCAGTAGGCGCTGCTGAGAGTTGTCAGTCCGAAGGCAACGGCAAAAATTATATCTTTGCTTCTTTCCAAAAACCTTGCTATTCGATGAGTAGCTTGGAACTACTTCCTTTTTTTGTCTTTGGCCTTAGGCTCATCTGTTTCAATATTAAAATAAAATAAAAACATCAAAATAACATACAACCAAGTTTCTTCTTTTTACTTATCTCGCGTTGCCCTAAATGAAAACTTATTATGTTTCATAGCCCCCTTCGAAAAAATAAGTTTATATACAAATGTACTAGCTTTTAAAAGCTATTTATTAAGATAAATTCCACAATGTATGAGTCTTACAGATGCGTTATTCTCACAAAACATCGTTACTGTTTGAAGTGCGAAGCCCCTTGCATGTCTGGACCAAACTCATCGAAAATTACATACCCAATGTCTGCATGACTTGAAGCCACTAATGAAAGTCGTTAATTCTAATGTCATGGATGTCATCACGATTTGTATCAATGCCTAGTGAGGAATAATTTGCTAATAAGCCGAGTGGATCGTCCTTTTAGTCACCACCTCTTCCTTCTTCTCAAATAACCTAATGTAAGAACACAAGATTAACCTTAAATAATTTAGTAATCAGTTCATCGAGAACTCTTCTTCTTATCTTCATTCCTATAGGTAAATATGGATAACATTTCATAGCAGTACACATATCCCGTACTGTAGTTAAAAGGATATGGGATTCTTTGGTTCGTACGTCTTTATCCACTTCTGAACTTGTAGTTTGTATGAGGATCTTGCTTCTAGGACCATGGTTAGGTGTGTTAGTCGTGGCGCTTTTAAGTAATTTTAGTAGTATAAATTATCACTTACCATTCACCGTGACTTCTTGCACGTATTGACCTCTCTGAAAGGGTTTCCACGGTATTAGACAGGAATCACTACAATAAAAACCTGAAGCCTCCACTGAAATAGTCTTGGGATTGACCTATAGCTTTGCATTGCGATATTCAAACGTACACCTCTGATCAAGGGAGCCTTCCATCATGGCTGAGAAGTATTTTATTAAAGCTTTCACTACACACTAAATCTTGAGCATACCAACCATGGAGCGCTTGATCAGGACATACAAGGTTTACAATCCAAACATCATGGTCTTAGATATGACAAATGAGGCTCTCCGCAAACCTTACTTTTTTTATCGTATAGCTTGTACGTATCACCATAAATATTAATGACCATGTATGATCCTCCACACACAATTCGGAATTTTGTTTTCTGTTCACGTTAATTATAAGATAGATCCAACGCTTTAACCAGGACATGGTTATACAAATTAATTTTAAAGTATGTTTATGATCCGTACTTCTGTTTTTTCGTAACTGCGTCTGCATATCGTTACAATTTAACGTTAGTTTTTGATTTTGTGGCTTTCCAGATAAGTGTAGGGTTTTTAAGTATTTTTTCCAAAGCTACTTCAGTATTTTGTTAAAAAAAAAATCAGAGGCCTGAATAGTGTGGACTCGTGTACCGCTTTATTCATTGAAAACTTGTCTCATTTAAGATAGTTATATCATGCAGTGAGTTTTTTAACTGTCAGGGATTGCAAAAAATGGACAAGCTTGCATTGGATGCGCTACACTACATTTGATTGTAGATGACATATTGATAAGAAAATAACAGATATGTTTGCATCCTTTCGTTTTTTCAACCAATTTTTTTAACTAAACTATGTACCACGGTTGTGCAGGATTAAGGTCAGTTTCCCATATCCCAGGATATAATCACAAAAAGACATTTAATCACTTAATTTGTGGCTGCCTCTTGCAAGGGGTACAAAAAAACAAATATTAAAAACATATCGATTGTCAATAGGAAATATGCGTAACCATACCTCGCAGTCAGTAGAGGACCGTAAGAACCAATAGACACGAGTTCAAGCAGCATTTCGATTAAAACCGGTTGACATTTGTCATAATACTTTCAAGTTATGATTATATTAATCTGACAGAGATAGTAACATTCAACAATGCTGTGTACGGATTTTTTTAGTTTAGGAGAAAGGAAATTTTCTTGTTATAGTTTAGGAACCCTTGTGTACGTATAACGAATAAACTTTCTTTATTAACAAGTCAAACTTTCTCATTGGTACAAGAAATTTCAAACTGTCCACTTTTTTTATATAAAACCCTATCTTTATATACAAAATGCTTAAAAAAACGATTATGAATCTTCATGACTGACTCTTTCATACCACTTTTATATTTGTCTTGTTTTTGCAAGGTGCATGCAAGGGCTAATGATAAGCTTCTCCTGGATGTAACTGAATTCTATGGTATAGTTTTGTAAGGCTAGTTGTGACCTCTGCAAACGTGAATTACCAAACCTCGTATGGAAGTTAACAGTACTCCAAAATAATTAGAGTATTTGTACATTTCTAGAGACAAGAAAGTTCTTTATCGTAGCAATTTCTTCGGCTTGTGGTCTTAAACCTTCAGCAAATAGCTTACACCCAAAAACTTCTATCTCCCGTTGCATAAGCGCGAATTTGTAAAAATAAATTCCTACATTGTGCTGAGAAAAACGTTTAAAAATTATTTCTAGATGTTGTAGGTGTTGCTCAAAACTGGGCAAAAAAAATGCTAAGTCATCTACAAACTGCAACACAAACGCTTCAGATCCTAAGAGTACCTCGCCAATCGCTCTTACTAACGCCCCGCCGCTTTCGAGGTCTTCAGGCCAAAAGCGACCACAATAAATTTATAAACATGGTAATCGATCTTAACTGCCATGTACTGTCCAGATTTCTCGAAAAGAGGAATTTACCAACACAAGCTCATCAGATCTAAGCTTAAAATATAGTTTGCACCTCGCCATCATGGTAACAATCCCTCTAACCAAGGCGAAGAGTGCTAGTCGTCAGTTAATTGCTTATTAAACTGTCTAACATCAATATACAACCACACAGTATAATCCTTTTAGATAATGACCTGTGTAGGATTTATGTAAAGATTGTATGATTTACGTATAGTGCCCAGTTCTCTTATTTCATCTGTTTCGTCCTGCACTTGTTCTCGGTAATTGAAAAAAAAAAAACGGGATGAGGTCACGTAAAAAATAGCTTTACATATTAAAGTCTAAGCTCTTAAACGAAAGTGCTGATCAAACATGAAAGTTTTTTAAAATTTAATTTTTAACGACGTATAAATTCTTTTAAGGTGTTTTATTCACTGACCCTATGTTATCTTCGATTTCCTCTAAGGTGACTTCAAAACCATCGTCCAGTAGATTAAGCTCGTCAACACCAACAATAATATTGGGTTTGATACTTTTTCACGGCATCTTCATATAACATTTCTTACAGGTGTCTGCTTGTTCAATAATACGCAACGATTACATGACCAGAGACTAATTTGCCACGCGTAAGATCACACGGGTTCTTACTGTATCTATAACCATTGTGAGACTTTTGAAAGTATCAAAATCTCATGTTATTTTTCTTAAAAGCTTAGGCACTACCACATACGATAATGATGTTACAAGTTGTCCAGAGTCAGTGGGTATAAGAATCTGCTTCTTTACCTTAGATGACCTTTGAGCCGTTGATACTTTATTACATTTACTCGTCATTGTCAACATTTATATTTTCTTACACTTTTTCTTGTGCACCTTATACAAGGCTCCTGAAATACAAATGATTTTACTACCCAAATCCAATAGATCAAGGACTTTGATCTCATTTAACGTAATTTCAAACTGGAGACAGACTTATTCTTGGACTTAGTCAATTGAATTAAAATCATACAGCAAGTTATATTACATGTCATAAACGGTGATGCCAATGAAACTTTATAGTACCATGACCTGTTGACCTAAGTTAATTTTTTACCTCATAGTCTTCTAAATATTCAAAAACCAAGTAAAGATTTCAGAACTCACAACAGATGTAAAATATTAAAGAATATGTTATTGACCTTGGAAGTATTTAATTGTCTATGATGAAAATAGTAGTTTTCGGCAGATAAGTGCAATCTTCTCTGGTATTATTTTACGGCCTGAGGGACCCTGTGAAACAGGGCCCGAGGAATGTAAGGCAGCTATCGAGCAATGACACTTAGGTGGCGAATCCTGCTTTTTTACTAAGGGTACACAAGCCTCTTGAAAACGGGCAAGGTAGAGGAAGTAATAATTTTCTGCCTATAAGTAATCCTTATTTCATATTTTAGTATTAAAAAGATTATTTATTTACATTTATACATAGAACTCTACGTGAAATAAACCAAAAAACTTTTTTTTTTCTTCAAACTTTGGCGATCGAAAGTACTTCATGAGAACACATTACTGTAATTTTTTCAGATTTTTCGACCATTACCTCTGCCGTCATTAACTGTCACAAATTTTAAGTTTTTTATAAGAAGGAAAGATTCTTTATTTTGGAGGTAAATCGATATGTATAAGATTTAAAAAATTTTAAGTTAGAATTTCTTCTATTTTCATGGTTTTAACTTCTAAAATCAACTTTTCAGAGAGTATAACGGTTTCAAAAAAAAATTTTTTTTTTCCTAAGGTTTGCTTGAAATGTGTACTTTTAAAAAATTTTTGTCTCACGATGAAAGTAGAAACATTGTAAGCAATAGAGTGCACTTAATGTTGAAAAACACAGATTTCTTATTATCTTTTATCCCATAAGACAAAAAAATTTGTGTAAAGAACAAATTTTAACTTAACTACAGGATTTGCATACGATCCTTGTATGAAATTTGTTGAATTCAAAATGGCGGATCCAATATGGTGGCCAATATTATAAATATAGCAGAATTTGGCCAACTTAAAAAATACTTCCATATTCTACGTATAATTTTAGGTTTAAAATGTCAATTGCAAAATTTTTGAAAATGGCATTGACTTCGAAAAAAAAATTAATAAACATTTGAAAATCTTTTCCGCTGGATTAACTGGAATAATATTTATAAAATTTTGCTGTTGTATAACTCTAATGTATTTTTAAGTTACTACGGTGGCCAGTCATGGATTGAGTTACAGGTTGAGTAAATTTAAAACAGTGGATCCAAAGTAGCAGTCAACAGTTATAATATATAATAATTTATATACTAGTGGGGCTGACACCCCCTTCGTGCTCTGCGCTAACCCCGTACTAACAGGTTACAAATGGGGGGCAAATGTAATAATTTGCGATAAAGTCTCGATAATATCTAAGGAGGCCTTAAAAACCGTTGATAGAACTTTAAAAGACTTATGCAATTTCATTGATGCTTTTGGAAGGAAAATAATCATTTTAGAAGGAGATTTTCGTCAAATTCTTCTGGTCGTTAAAAATGCTAACAAAACTGCTATAATAGAAAACTCTATCAAGTATTTCTATCGTTGGCCTTTGTTAAATTATATATTACGATTAAACAAAAATATTCGTTTGATTGATGAACAATTTTTATCATTCTTGTTAGACATTGGGAAAGAGAAAATTTAACCTTATAGAATACCTGATTAATGAAAAACAAATGACATTTCTTAAAAAATTTTTTACAAAATCAACGATATTTCATTAAATACTACTACATTACCATCTTACAACGAAAACACTTAATTTTTAAACAATAAAATTTGAAGTTATATGAAAAGCGACACTAAAATTTATTACAGAATTGATTACGTGATTCACAAAAGAGTTGTTAAAACAGATGTTACAACAGATGATATATGATGGATAATCCAATAGAATTCTTAAATCATATCGGAGAAGGTCTTCCACCACATGAATTAAAATTAAAAATAAATGCTTTAGTAATGTTCATACAAAATTTCAGTACATTAGATGGTCTATGTAATGGTTCAAAATTAGGAACAACAAAATTATTTAAGTTTAATAAGAAAGCAGAAATAATTACAAGAGGAAAAAAAAAGCCAAGTTAATATTCCTAGAATAACATTTAATACTGGCACCTTATCATCATTACCTTTTGTCTTCTTTAGAAAATAGTTTTCCTTTGTATTACAATTTCCTATGTTCATTAACAAATCACAAGAAAAGAGCTTTGATTCCTTATGACTGTATGTTAAAAAACCTTTATTCTCACGGACAATTATACAATGCTTTATCAGGATGTAAGAATTTAAAAAGAATTTTTGTTCAAATTGAATCTGAGAATAAAACAGAAATCAAAAATATGGGTTAGCAAGAGATATCTTAGTAATTCAAAAATTTGTAACTTCGAAGATCGTTTTATTTAAACAGGCGTATGTGAATTCATGACAACCATGAAAAAAAAATATTTAAAAAATGTGGAAATGGTTTTAAACGAACAGATGGGTTAAAACGACACATCAAATGTCACGACATTAGATTAACAGAATGAATTATTGTTGCAAAAGCTTAATTGTGTTTGTCTGTTTAATTCTACTTTCTCCTGAATTCTGTCTTTTTGTGAATAAAGTCCTCAGTTAATCAAGAATTTTATACTTAGGTAAAGTACACATGGAACAGAAGGAGATACTAAATGTCAAAGTTTAATCAAGTTAAACAAATAATGGCCCTTTGGAGACATATAGTGAGTAAGGGGGAGAGAATAGACAGAGGGGGACCTATGATCAGTGACTTGAAAAACCTTAAAAACGAGGTATGACTTGGGTACTTAATGACATACATTTTTTAACATTTTAGATGGTAAACTATTTAATAAATAAGTATTTTTTGTGGGGCAGGTGGAGGTGGTGGAGAGGGAGCGAAGGGGAGCTAAAGGAGAGCTGAGAAGCAGCGAGGGAAGGGTACTTGAATATAATTTGATAAAAAATGAGATAAAAACAGGCAAATAACTATGTGAATCGGGGGGGAGCTGTGGGGGAGCGGGAGAGATCGGGGGAGAGCGGGGGGGGCTGAGACTAACTTTTGTCAATACAACTATATAATATAGGATGATATATATCTTTATATAAATATGTATGTGTGTATGTTTGTATGTGTGTTTTGATCAGTGTGTATTACAGATTAGGAAAAAGCAAATCATAGTTCTAATTTTTTTTGTTCATTAACATATAAACAACAAGAACGGGAGAAAACAATAAAAAAAAGCTTAAAAAATGTAAGGGCTGCGACGAGGTCACCAGCTCACGTTGATCTTGTTACCGAGCGTAAATGAAGTTACTCGTGCAGCAATTATATTGAGCCATAAATCATAAATTTTCACAGGGCTAGTTTCCAGAGCCCGTCAACCTTGGTTAAATAAACAACAATGCAACACTTGTATTTGTATTAAACAATAAAGATTTATTTAAAGAGTCAACCAAAACTAAATATTTACAAGAGTAGTTCAAGGTTATCGCTTGCGAAGAAATACGTGGAGCGATGACAATGTATAACTCGCGACAATTAAATTGAATTTGATTCGTGAAGAAAATTATAACGACGGCTTACCAATTGAGGCTTCGTGCGAAAGAGCGAGAAGTGTTGACGAAAGGTGTTGAGGAATAGCCCCCTTTGCAGCTAAACCGTTACAATGTAGTTTGACGGAAGAAGCCCAAGACGGCGCCCCGATGGTGATCGAGACGAAGAAAACCAAACCGTTGACTCTGAGAAGAAAGCCGTTGTGCTTAGCGCAGGTACAGTGTCCGCTCGCTTTGACTCTTTGCTCGGAACTGAAAAGAGCTCGGCGTCTCGAATGCGCCCAAGCACCAGAAAATAGAAGGAGAAGAGGGAGGGCCACACTCACTATTGAGTTTGTAGATATTGAAAATGACTTTATAGTAGTAGGCTCCCTCTGCTCCCTCTAACTTGTTTATTAGTGTGTTCGTTATCTCGCTCTTTTGCACGACAAGTTTGCTTCCGATACGCGTCACTTGCAAGTGACTAATTAGTTAAACAAACGTTCGTGTGTATTGCTTTCTTTGTCTCTCTGTCTCTTTCCAGATTTGGATACCTGTTTACTGCGGATACTTACTCACGTGCGCGAATTCAGTTGGGTTGGATCTTTACTCAAGACGGGTCAAGATAGGGTTCCAAGTAAGCACAATAAAAAAAATTCAGAAAAACTTTGCATTATGGTGAAATATTAATATTTTAAAATAATCCTGTAAACAGAGAACAAATTTTTAAAAAATGATGAAAAAATGATACTCTTTTAAGTACAAATAAATCATATTCTACAAGGACAAAATATTAAAAAAGCAATGGAAAAGGCCAACTCTGATAAGTGCAATAGAGATAGAAAGAGCAGAGTAGTAGAGTAGTAAAGTAGTTTATTATTAGGCTAAGGACCTGGGGTCCTTAAAAGCCTAGGCAGTTTTACATGGCTGCAACAAGCATCCTACAATCACAAGTAGCTCGCAGGCTTACAGATATCGCTTGCTTACAATAAGATTAGAATAATTAATTAATATTAATAAATGTAAGTTATAAATAAAATAGTCTTAAAAGTTACTAATGTTCGATATTGAAAGATTAAAACAAGGTAAATACTTCAGCTAGGCTAGGTCTATATTAATGACTAGGATTGACTAAAACGAGTTAGAAAAACCTCTCCTAGAAATTTAAGCGATAGTCTTCTTTCTTGATAGCTTTTAGCAATCGGTTTCTATTCCAATCCAAAAGGTCACTAGCGCGCAGATCAACTGGTAGAGCATTCCACTCTTTGGCGTCCCCAATCGTAAAGGAGTTTCTGTAAACGTCAAGCTTTGCATGTATTATAATTAGCTCTGTGACGTTTGGTCGCCTCAGGCCCGAGGGTTTACTTTTAAATGAAAAACTTTTAGCTAAATATGATGTTGTTTCAGTCTTCAGGCTTCCTTCCAAGAGGCAGAGCATAATGTAGCGTCTTTTACTGGAGTAAGAGAGAATACCGTGCTTTTTGTATGCTGATGTGATGTGGTCCGATTTACGTAGAATCTCAACGAAGCGAAGTGCGGCGCTTAGGCATCTGCTCATTTTGGTTTCCATTTCGGCTGATAGACCATAAAATATGGAGGCGCAGTAGTCTGTACGTGGAAATACAAGGGAGCGTATAAGTAGTAGTCTCATGTCATTCAGTAGGCTGTCTTTAGAGCGTCCGAGTCTGGCCAATGCAGAAAAGCATTTGCTTGATACTGAAGTGCATTGTGGTTTCCAGGTCAATGAGCTGTCTAGAGTCACTCCAAGGAGCTTGATGGTATCACTGGTATCTACTGTGATACCATTGAACACAATATTTGGCAATGCACCATTTTCCTCTAATCTGCTATGCACTCCTCTGGTACCAAACCAAGTGGCACGGGTTTCTTTTCTCGTTAGCTATGAGATCATTTAATTTTCCCCAATTTGAGATATTCTCCAGTACCGTGTTAGCATGCTGCACAATCCTGGGAGCTTCTTCAATTTTTCCACTTATGTAAAAGCAAAAATCGTCTGCGTATAGATGATAGTTGAGACCCTTACATACAGCTGAAAGGTTATTAATAAACAGAGAGAATAACAAGGGACTCAACAAACTACCCTGAGGAACACCAGAGCTTCAAAATAGAGTCTGGGACATCTCGTCATCTGGCGCTTGCACCGTCTGAGACCTGTCAGTTAGGTACGACCTTATCCAGGATGCAGCTGAATCCGAAAAGCCCACAGCTATAAGCTTGCAGATAGGTAAGTCGATGTTAACTAGATCAAAAGCTCTTGACTGATCTATACTAATCATAAGCGTAATTTTCTTGTTCTCCATAGCAATCCTAATGTCATCTACTATCCTGATCATAGCAGTATAACAGCTGTGAAGTTTCCTATAGCCTGATTGAAAGCGATCTACAATGTTATTGCTCTCAAAGTACTAGAGTATTTGGGTGCAACAGCTTCATGAATCTTGGATGCAGTACACGGTATGGTGATTGATCTAAAATCTTGAACAGTAGTAGCCTTATTTTTCTTGAGTAAAGGTATGACGATGGCCTGCTTCCACATACTAGGAAAAACTTCTGATTGGAATGAGACTTAAAAAAAATTTTTCAAGATTGGAATAATGGTAGGTAGACACAGCTTGAGAAATTTCAAGTTCAACCAATCCGGTCCACATGCATTGGAGCGTGCAGAACTGAAAACTTTGATGATGTCAATTGGCTCAACGTGTCTAAAGTAGAAATGATTATTTGGATAAGAGGCAGTGATACTGGCTCAGGAAATTCGGGATTAATGAAGCGCTTATTGAGTTCAGTAGTTGACATAGGAAGTTGAACGATATTATCATCACGTCCTATAACTCCCAAAGACTTAACAACGTTCCATATGTCAGCAGTGGATCTACACTTAAGAAATTCACGACGATGATGCTCGTGCATAGCATTTTCCATATCAACTTTCACTTTATTGCGCAACTGCTTATATTTACTGTGGAGAACCTCAATTCTTTTGCATTTATAGTTTCGCCAAGCCTGCTTGCGATCTTTGATAAGTCGTTTGATGGAACCATTGAGCCATGGAGCAGGTCTGTTTCTGATCTTAACCATCTGAAGGGGTGCATGCTGATCCAGTACTTTAGTTAACGCGTGCGTTAGAAGGTTGACTTTTTCGTCCACATTACAAGCATCATCAAAGCATTTCCAGTTCAATCCATTCAAGTCATTCAACACAGCATCAGCACTAAGATATCGATACGTTCGGCAGAGCTTAGTTTTTGTGACTTTTTGTGGAGACGGGATATTTAACTCAACCATAATAACGTCATGCCCAGAAATCCATGGAAGACTGATTTGATTAAACGTATTTACAAGATGAGCATCACTCAAGCAAATGTAGTCAATTGCGGTATCAGATGTGGCAGTATGATGAGTAGGACCAAAAGGGATGCGCTCCAAGCCCAAAGATGTTAGTGACTGCTTAAGAATACTGGTGCTGGTGCCTGAAGAGTTCCATTCAATATTAAAATCACCCATTATTATCAACAGATCAAATGCACAGGTACTGTTGATAATAGCAGTCTCAACCTCAGCCCAGAAACCAGCCTTGGGTGGGCTGTATACCACTGCACACAAAATAGTGTAGCCATCACTTTTGATTTCAACAAGCATAAACTCAGGACGCTTAGCATACACTTGAAGAATATCCGATGCGTCAAGAATTTTGCTCTTAAGTGATTCCTGGATGTATAAGGCTATTTTACCACAACACTTGCCAACTCAATCATGCCTCATCAGTCGATACCCTGGAATACACACAGGGTGACTGGGTAACTCAGGTTTAAGAAAAGTCTCGCTAATACCAAGTATTGATATGTTGTGTTCCTTGATGAGCTGTTGAATGTCCTGGAAGTGAGCTGTGAGCTACTGTGCATTGATGTGTCCTAATATGAAGCTGCTTGAACGCACAATTAAAGAGTTACTCGCCATAATTAATTAAATGAGATTTTTGCTCTATACTAGCACGGAGTATGGGACATTTAGCCTTATTGAATGCACAGTGCGAAGAGTTGGATATCTTATTGTTTTTGAAATTTACACAACTTCAGGCTGTTGTCGAGGTACAATCTTTTTGAGGGATGTAAGCCCGCACAGTAGCCACAAGCAGCTGCATCCTTGCAGTTAGAGGCAATGTGTCAAAGTTTGTGACATTTGTAGCACTGTAGGATGGATATATGGTCTTTGAATCTGCATTGGATCCAACCCAGGCTTATCCTATCACAAGAGAAGAGATTTTTGCGACATGCAGGTGAAACTTTAACTACACATGACCTGTGCTTTTTGTTTTTTGCCGGGTACATATAAACTATCTTGACTTCATCCGGCTTCAATTCATTCAAATTTTGTGCCATAAGGTATTTGTGGATTTTATCTTTAGTATATTCAACTGGTATACTATTAATAAGGATGCGTGGCAGAAGTTTTGGCACAGTTTTGATATTCAGACCCAAGTTCTTCAGCGCTGAGCACTTAGTAAGACCTTGTAATTCATTACTACCTTCAACAACAATAGAACTTTCTGCTGTGAGAGAGACATGCTCAACCCTAAGCCCGAGCTCAGCTGCACAGATGGTTTTTACAGAATTCCTAGTATATAATGCCGTTGGGAACTCGTCTGAATGGTCAGCTACAGGGCCTATCACAATTCATGTTGGTTTTTTTATGGGAATAGATTTGCCGTGATCAAGTATTACTCGACTGTTCGCTCCCCTGCCCACTGCACTAGCATAAGTCTTTGAATTGCGTGTTTCAGCAGATACCAAATGTGTATCTTCACTCTGTTCCCAGCAAGTCTGCTTAATCTCATTGACGCATGACTTAACAATGGAGACTGTTGACTTAATAGCTGCTTGTACACAGTACGCACATGCTTCTTTAGTAAAAGCCCCACTGAAGCTGTTTATGGCAGCACGAAGCTCTTTTTTACGAGTGGTATCTTTTTTATTAGACAGTTAAAAGAGTAGAGTTTCCCGGTGGGCGTTAACTTCAGCCTGAAGTGCAGCGATATCGATAGCAGCCGATGCAGCCATGCTCGTCACCTACAGCATGATCATGCCAGCAGCTGGAAACGAAAAACAAGTTGGTAGCCCCTCCAGCCCGGTGCCTAGGTCCCTTTTTGAAATTTAAAGGTTAGAACACGTTTATGTCTCCAGGAGTCACTATCTGGAACCTTTCTCGGAGATAACACATTCACGAGGAGTTGCAATCACTACGCACGCAACAGATCTGTAACCAAAACGCCCGAAGGCACAGGGCAGCAGAGCCAGCAGTTTTCTTACAGAGCAATATAAACAGCTGTTGAGCAACTTACCCGAGCGAAAGAGAGAGCCACAAATGACATATTCATTTTGTGCAAAATTGAGAAAAGAGAGAGAGAGAAAGAGAGAAACAGAGAAAGAGAGAGAGAGAAAGAGAAATTGTGAGAGCAGACGATCAATGGCCCTCTCTATCTCACTTACTTTTACAGTTACTGGCAAAATGCCTTTTTCATTTTTTTCTTAACATTTGGTGCTTCTCAAAACAAAATTTGAAGTGCTCCTTAACAGGAAATTTTTTGCACTACACGCTGGTATTTTTGTGTCTTCTGTACATTAATTCATTAAAAGATATGGGTAAAACGAACTTTAAAACACAATTGTACACAACTTTGACATTACTAGACCATTCAAAAATAATTATAACTATTATTTTTAAATTCAACAAGCTCAATTGTATAGAATATAGAAGTCGCCGATGTATATATTACTTTTCTAATTTAGAAGTTCTTCTGTTGGTGTCCAAAAATAATAATAGCAAAGATTAAACTAGCACTCTGCATAGCACAGTCGATAAGATTCCTGACTACCAATTCTAAAGATGTAGTTTGA
Source organism: Copidosoma floridanum (assembly GCF_036245765.1). Classification (NCBI taxonomy): domain Eukaryota; kingdom Metazoa; phylum Arthropoda; class Insecta; order Hymenoptera; family Encyrtidae; genus Copidosoma; species Copidosoma floridanum. The sequence continues at coordinate 5,806,612 of NW_028321904.1, read as the reverse complement.
TTGTCAAAGTCAGTATACTTTAAAAATCTTATTTATTTATGTATAATATAAAATGTAATGTATATATATGATGCGCGTGAAGAAATAGACAGCGAGCCAAGCCAAGCCGAGCCAAGCCAAGTTTAACCGGACGTTATGCCATTGCATGCGTTGCTTTATTGCGTTGGTCGAACCCTTAAGCGTGCTGATGGATAATTTACATTAAATCACGTTCACACTGAATCAAGTGACACTAAGTACGTTTTAGATATACTAATTATATTAGGTACAGAGGTTCGGGAGCAATGATGTAATATCTTTAGCCACTTGACACACGCACTCCTTTTCTCTGACTACGTGTGTATGGGTCTGACTACGCTTGCACGTGTGTATGTATAGGCATTATACTTCTATAAACGATAATTATACCTGCTGCAGGCGCGAGCAGCAAGAGAGGAGATTGGGAATCCTTTAGACGTGTTCTTTAATTACTTTTTCTTTCTTATTTACACACTTCTCTTGTACAGCATGCTATACTTTTAATGTAAATCTATTTATTTTTTGTAAGGCTTTTTCGTTCCAGTGACCATGCATTATTTACGTTTACTTACATTGTTCATGCGCGCGTATAGATATTTTACATCAAAAATCCGTGTGAAATAATCACCATGTATTTTAATTCCTCGTTTATTTAAACTGTACTTATCAGAATACTATGATGGGTCTGTTGATTGACTAAGTGTTTTGAGAACGAATTTCTTCATCGTGAGTTACGAGGAGATACATTCTTTCCGTCTATCTTCTGTGTATAAGGACGGTTGATAGTCGAGACTCATCAGCCAAAAAGTGTGAGAAAAATCTTGCACTTTTAGGGAGGGGGAGCACAGCGTACCAATGACGACACAGAGAAAGATCAAGAAAGAAAGACCCAGCCAGCGTTGGGACCCATCAGCCAGACTGTGTAAGAAAAAAGTGATTACCCAAAAGGAAGGAGAAGCAAACTGTAATGTGGTCACACGAACAGAGAGCGTGAGAGAGAGAGAGAGCCAGCCAGTGTAGAGACCTATCAGCAAAAAAGTGTAAGAAAGTAGTATGCACTCACATTTTTGCTAGTTAAAAAAAAAAATAAATAAATAAATTGAAATAAAATATAATCACAAGTCAGATTTAAAACGAATTTTGTAAGCTGATCATCTTTAAAGATAGAATAAGATCTTTTTGTTCCACACGCGTACACATGACTCTCATACCCATCTAAGCCCAAGTGCCACACTTACATAACCAATCGGAAATGAGTGGCAAAACTAAATACTTGTTTTAAAAAATAAATGGAGAGCAAGCATTGAATACGCATGTACGCGCATACCAAACAACCCATTAAAAGATATTTAAGGAGACTGTGTGTATGTTGACACCTTCACTTTGCTGCACAAACATTATTACGCAATACGCACATACTTCTTTGCATTCGCTGGTAGAGGAACAAGTACTACAACTGATTTTGAAAACGATATACTGAATTAATTTTGAGTTTTACCGAGACATGTCACTCGATTTGAGCGTTCTCGAAAGCGATCGTACTTTAGTTATCATAAGCCAAAAATTTCTATGATAGCATTGGATAATTAAACTTATTCATTTAATTTAAATTTTTCGTTTGTTTTTATAACGTTTGCATCAAAAAATTTTGTATATTTATAACTTAAGTCTACGACGTTCTTGACAAATCGTGTGTTGAGTATTTTATTATTTTTCTATCGGTTATGTTAACTAAATAACATATTTCATATTAAATAATTACAACTCTTCATAAGCAATAAGGATTGTAATTTGGGTAAAACAAAAAAAATAAATGCTTTTTAGCTGATGAGTTTTCGAGCCTTTTACACATGACAAATGTACAGGGGAGACAACATACACCACCGTAACCCGCGAAAAAAAATTTGTATTGAGCTTATGTGTACTTATAAATCTTATATTTTATAGTATACACATGTGATTTCTACATACATGCCAGAACTTCATTCTGACCAGGGGACGCCGAGTCCCACACACTGATTTTCATTCCACAAGTGCATTACTTTGTTTCACCACCGAGTGCTCTCCCATATTAAAAGATGATTTTTAGTTGCATAGACGTAGCGTATGCATCTCCTTGTCTTTGTCAACGTAATCCTTATTGGTTTTTTTGTTTTTAATTGCTGACGTTACACACAATTTCAGCTTCCCTTGACTTAGCATCAAGGTAAAAGGACATTTTAGGTAAACTACTGCCTTAAGATACCTGCCCATATTTCTATCCCTAACTTTCGTTGCTGCAATCCAGCGATATCTGATTCTACCGCTGAAATTGCTGATTGCTAAGGTTGTGCCTTGCATTATTTTGACCTTCCATATTAGAATTCGCGTTATCATGTGACATCAAGGGAAACTATGACTGTACATGACTGCTTGCTTTAAGTATCACTCAAAGTGAGCAGTGACTTAATACAGAATATTTTTATTGTTTGCAGGTACATCTAAATCTAGAAGCAAACCAAACACATGCGACGCATATTTAACCCTCGTGCTCTTTTCCCCCATTTAATACTGTGCGAACTAAAATTTTCTGCGTAATCTTTGTTGAACCGCTGGATTCAAATTTCGATCGTGGAATTCGCACTTTCATTCGTCGAGAGTCTTAACGTCTTGTTCGTTAAGATACCACCAATTTTGTGCCATACCTTCGCAACACTCTGCTAAAATACATGATAGCTTTGCATTACCAGGGCGCGCATATTTCAAGTACGGTTTGAGCTCAGATAAGAGCTTCATGGGTTGCTCACCATCACAATCCTTGTACTTAGAAGCAGCCCATTTGTGTGGCATCGAGTTACAAGTTGACGATTGTCTTACTGACTCTTGCAAATTTTTTATGTTCAGAACCATTCGCCTTAAATCTTCAGAATCCCGCACTGTATCTTAAAAAAAATTACCCAGTTAATTCCACATGACTTATACCTTATTATACGTCCAGTCACTATTCACACATAATCTTCTTATCTCATCATGTAGACTTTTAAAGGACTTCCAGGACTCGTTATAGTTCTGTTGCATTTTTTTTCAACAAACAAATTTTTCCAAGGCCTTCTCCATCTTCATGTTGGATCTGAAAACCTTACTACCTAACTTTTTGATTTCACGCGAAAATTTGATCTTAAGCGCACACACGTCACTTAAGTCCTTCTAATATTGCTTCAAAATCTTAATCCACGCTACAAATTGCTTATTTGTTTCAACTATATCTTTGACGTCTTTGTCTATAGCGTTTTGCCACTGAACAAGCAGCCTGTATGTGATATTATGCATTTTTTTTCCTCAACAACCTCACGTTATTTCAATAAAAAGGCTTCAGCCAATCTGCCATGAGTCACCTTGTCAAAAACAAAAAAATAAATAAGCAAAAAATAAATAAACAAAAAGAATAACAACGGTTATACAATATCGATCCACCTCCACTGAGCTGCATCGTCACGTACATAAACATCGAGTCTCTTAGAAAATCTGACAATTTAATTTACTCTGTTATATTACAATATTAATAACTTACGCTTATCATAGCACATTTTACCCGTTGGTGTTGTTTTCAAAATAAATTGCCCCCTTCAACCATAACCTAGTGCTATATTTCCTGTCATTTCTCCATATACATAGGATTAGTCTCAAACTTATTGTTACATATTAAACGCTTAATATTAGTCATTATCAAAACTTTTATCGTTCTATCTCGCCACCATCCATCAGACTTACCCTATGTTTAACGACAAAATATAATGTACGTAACGTCTTTCATTGTTATGTAACGGATATAGAGTTAAATTAAGTAAAAATGTAGAGAATTATCTAAAAAACAGCTATCAAGGCCAACGAGCACAGTGCCAACACAACAATTTTTTAAGAATTCTATAGAGCAACGTGATGCATACAACCAAATACCTTGACTCCATTCAACGGCAAAAAAAAAAAAAATTATGATACCAATCTTCCTCCCGTCTTTTCCAGAAAAAAACGATGATGGCGTGAGAAAAGAAAAATGGGGGTTAGCACTTGCAACTGCAATCAAGCAGTAGAATAAAAAGGCTTGGAATCACAAGAGAAGAGTACTTACTAGTCTTGAACTCTACGTGGTCGCCAAACACACATCTAGCATATTAGTCATCAATTCGAAAATGGAGGACTGGCTATAAGATTCATGCATTTATAAAAGTCTATTTCTCGTTTATTGCACTCAATGGGTATGAGTCGGATCTCCTTTATATTATGTATAAAGTTCTTTTTACACCAAGAACAAAAGAATTTAGGCATAGTTAAACTATTTTATCTGGTGAACCTACATAGCATTATCAGGTAGGATCTCAGATGATTTATCATGTCAAAATTTCCTCTGAGATATTTTTTTAAGATTAATATTTTTTCGAAATTTTTTAACCTTTTTAAGCATGATAAATGAATTTCAGACTTATAAAATCTTACAAATTTTCTGACTTAGTAAGTTTTTTAACTATGAGACAACAAATTTTCTAAAACCAAAATACGACACTTTTACTAAAATATATTAAAAATGCAGGAAAAACAACTATATCCAAAAAAGTTTCTCGGGTGAGATTTTGATATGAGAAACCAAAAATCTCACCTAAGATTACTAAGTAGGGAAAAATATAAGGTACTTTCGTGGAACAATTGTGCCTAAAAGTAGCTTTTTAGAATCTTACTAAAGTCATGAGTCATCGTACAGACACTCGACTCTGTAAGGTAAAAAGGTGTTGACAAACGCAGAAGAATTCTTATTGGCAACGTAAGTTTTTTTAATGATATTAAGTATATGTATATGTAGTTCAAAATATCTAAGTCCAACCATTTGTAAAATTTCAAAAGTAAAGAAGAATTTTTCAATTTGAATTAGACATATAGCTACCATCATGCGATCAAAATAAAATGTATGCATATCTGAAAGTGATCGAGAATCTAACAAAACTGTTACCATGAGAGAAATGAACTTTGCTGTATCGTAAGTTTGCGAAATCCTTTCAAAAATATGACTCCAAAACTACTTTAATTCATTCATCACAAATTAAAGATGTACATGTACTTACTTGCTGTCACGTTTATTTTATTTCAAAGCCAATACTAACTTTTAGTTTTGTTTTTGAAATCTATAAAAAAACTTACTTTATTTATCTTAATGAGAAATTCTGAAATTGCAAAAAAAAATTTAAAATAAAACGTTTTGAGTTAATAAGTTATTTATTTTACTCTATAACATCGATCACTCAATAAAGCAATATTATTTGGCTGTAGAGAAAATTCTAATCACCATGAGATAGAAGACGAGTTAGCAGAAGCTGAACATGACTATGAGGAAATTGAATGAACGAAAATCAGTCTTTCAACATTAATCTAAACTTGTGACTGTTATTTAGTTAAAGAAAAAAATACTATCCATTGAAGCCAAAGAGTAGAAGCTAACTTTGTAAGAAATGTGTACTATGACGTAGCTGTAAGTAATAAAAACTTATTGATTAAAATCAGAATTTTTAAATCTTACGTAAATATATATATTTATAAATAATTAGAATTTTTAAGTAAGAATGTTACAAGTTTTTGACACAAATCTGCTACATTTCTATGCTTTTACATTCTAAGCTTGAATAGTTGCTTAGCTACTCCGTAATCTAGTATTAACAAGCAGTATTTGTTAAAACGCAAATACATAGGTACGTAAGTAATTGTTCTTGTTTAATAGTAGAAAATTTTTTCGCGGTCAACAATGTTGTTGTTTAATAATGTATTAATCTAGTCTTAGGCTTACGAGCATCGAGCAACAATAATTGCTATAATTTTTTCCGAAATCTCTCTATATCGTTTATCACGTAACAGACTCCTTTTAAGTTTTGATTCATATATTAATAATCATATAAAATCCTGTATTTTTTTGTTAAACATTAAAATTCCAGATTCTTGGTCAGTGACATTCAAGATTCTCATCGACAGGTTTTCAACGTTTTAACGTTTTTTGTTTTTTTTTTTAACCAAAATACAGTATTCACTATTTCTAATGTAAACATTATCTCAGATTCGTGTGCAGCAAACTAACAAACCACCAGGGCTAATATTCTGTTGGTTTTAAACAGGTGTCAACTTTTTTAGACACCACATTGCCACCATTTTTAATTTCATAATTATAATACAATTCTGATACCAGATGCGTGTTCAGCGAGCTAAAAAACTTCTATAGTCAAGAAATTGTTAGTTTTTAAGAAATATCAGTTTGCTGGCCATCATATTACATCCGCCATTTTAAATTATGTAATTTTTAATCTAGATTTGTGCTAAGCAACTTAAAAAATCCATACGGACAAATTTTTTTAAGTTTTTAAAGCATTTTCACTTTTTCGGCTGCCATATTGGATCCACCATTCCAAATTTTATCACTTTGATACTAGATTCGTATTAAGCAACCTAAAAAACCCCTAAGGCCACATCTTCTTAAATTTTAAAAGCGTTTTGCAATTTTGGCTGCCATATTGGATCCGCCATTTTGAATTTTGAAGTTCTAACGTTATATTCGTTATAAGCTACCCAAAAAATCTATAGGTTTGAAGTGTTTTGTAAAAAGTGTGTGTTTGTCTGATTGAATGATTCTGAAATTATAAAGATATAGTTATTAAGGGTGGATATAGAAGTAGTGTTTGCCCTCTATTTTATTTCCACTTTGGACCACTTTTCCTATATTCAGGGGTGTTTGAACTTCAAGCTCCAAAAAGAATTATTTCAATTAGTCTATTGCAGTAGCCACTATTTTATGTTGACACAAAAAATGGCATTTGTGCCTACTGTGCGCCGTGCCGTAGGAAGCAAAGACTGCCATTTTTGCAAGTTGGGATATACCACAAGAGATCATGACTGTCAAAAAAACTACGATGAGTTGGCCAACTCTATGGAGCCCAATGTAGCTGTAAAATTAATGAAAAATAATCACTTGTTTCTGCAAAAAAATGTATATGTTAACACAATAATTGGTGACGTAGATAGTTGTTTTAATGCTTCTGTGAGACAGGGATCCTTGTATGAAATTATGAAATGGTCTGATTTCAATCACTCAAAAAAGGGATTTACCAGTCATTTATGCAACATGAAATTATCACAAAATACTGTATTTCGAAAAAAGGTTTTTCATAGCTACAAAAGAAAATAAAGAAAATCCAATAAAAAGAAAAGAAACACTTGAAGCGATAGTCCCACACAGTTTTGGGAGACATACTTGGTGCGGCACTTGGTGTGACGCTAACAATAATTTAGATTATATGCGTAACAATTTATCGCAGGAAAATTCATTATCAGATTGAAACTTAAAATTAAAAATGATAAATCTGATGTCCAATTATACATAAAAAAGTTAAAGAATAGCCATGTGTAAATTAACTCAGTCAAACGAATCGTTTAACGAAATCGTCTCGTCCAAAAGTCCTAAATTACGTCACTACTTGTCGTCAGAGTCTTTATCGATCAAAATCAGCGCTGTGGTGTGTCAAAAGAATATTGGCAGTATAGACAGTCACCGTGTTTTTGAGAAATTGGGTTGTGAACAAAGCTCTAAGAGTATATCTGTTCAAAAAAAAGGACGAGATTTACGAAATAAAATCTGGAAGGAAAAGTACAGTTAAAAAAAAGAGAAGAAGACTCGTCTTAAAAAAGTAACCATCAGAAAAAAATTCAGCCTATGATGAAAACGAAGGTCTTGTGTACGAATACGGATTCGTATTGAATGATCTATCTCAATACGTTGCACCTATGGATCTGGTTGCATCCAAAAAGTCTGACTAACGTTCGTGTATTTGTATTATATGACTTGGAAACTATCAGCTTGAGTTTTTAAGATAAAACAGTACAGGAACCATTGAAACATAGTACACAAATACTTAATAACATGCGTATTTGAAGCACTGATTTTATTTTTAGAAATCTGATAGACCATTTAATTGTGATAAAAATGAAATTTTTAACGTTTACGTTATTCCCTCGAAATCGTTTTAAAAAAAAACCCCGGAAATAACAGGAATCTATAAAATCCAAGGAGAGCTATAGTTGCATAAGAATCTCGTTTCATCTGTTTTAGCAAGAAAAGTATGTAACAATTTTTTGAACTACCTGAGAAGCTTTTAGTGAAATATTGTTTTGCTTGCATGCAACATATGGTAATGCGGATGTATAATCATACAAACTTGTTCTTTTTATATTACTTGTATACAAAATTTATATCTTACGTAGTTAATTTTTTTTGTAATTTGATAACTGAAGATTGATAAAAATAATGAACGGTGTTTCACTGATAAATCATAATCATTAACGTAGCAAGTGCGGAAGAGACGATTTCCCGCACAAGTAGTGATTGACTCGCACGAGTGTGATCGCACGGCACGAGTTACCGTCACCAGCCACGAGTGCAAGTCCATCACATGAGTGCGGGAGATCGTCCCGCACGAGTTGCGGACAACTTTTTCCGCAATAAGTGTGCGGAAAATAGGTGTTAGCGGAAAACACCTATTTTCTGCACACTATTGCAAAAAATAAACATAATTGTTTATAGGGTTTTGTTAATTCTCTTTCTTTGTTCTAAGAACTATTTTCAGAAACAAGAAAAGAAAAAGAAGAATCGTTTTCTTTAAGAACTTTGTTGGTGGATTATTTACCGAACAATCCATCTCTTTCCCTGCACAATACCGTAAATGATGTAAAAGTATAACGAAAATCATGCCATCAATTAGCAAAAAATAAAGATCTTATAAAGGCTCATGCTAAAGATCTTTTTAATAAATAAGAGAGAAAAACGCCTAAGAGTTAAGAAGTATAAACAAACTTGCAAGTAACCCTACCAAACAGACACTCACCAATTTTAGTAAAATTTGGCAAAGAGAAAAAACAATAAAACATATCAGACCCGTACACTTTTATATCTATCCTAACTGATTTTTAAGCGTAGAAGAAACCTCTAATGAGCCATAAAAAGATTAACCCACCTAAGACTGAAAAGAGCTGTGAAAAACGTTTATTTTTCTTGAAATAACTAATATCTGCTTCTTAAAATTACCCATCTGATAACGTACCCTTAAATCAACCATGTATATATTAAAATACACCCCCAACCTCCTAAGCCCTGTAAACTACCCTTACAAACCACCAGTAGAATAACCTACTAACTGTTACAAACATAAAATTTAATTGCTAGCTTTTTATAAAATGATCTGATACTTTACCAGTGATAAGTAAACCACCCACCCATTTATCCGCTAGCTCATATAAACCCTCGGAACCATCCTTACCAAACCACTAGCAACTAACCCAAATAGTCTTATGAAAACCAAGTTGAGCCTTTTATTTTTCGCAAAATAATTAAATCTTACTTCTCAAAGCCACTGATGTTTTCAGCTACCATCAATTTAATTATCTGCCCATGAAATAAACTTATTTATTTTAAAACATATCCTTCCAAGACTCTACAAACTACTCTTAACAAACAAACAGCAGGTTAACCCACCTTAGCATAAAAACGACATATGTAATTGCTAGTTCTTACTAAAATAATTAAATAACACACCTCTGATAGGTAGACCACCTACCCACCTATCCCCTATCTCATCTGACCCCTAGAAACCACTCGTATCTAACCACAAGTAGGACAATCCACCTGGGCTGAGGTATAGTTTGTTTAGTCGTTAATTTTTTTTAAAACAATTTAATTCCACTTCTCAAAGCCAACCATCTAGTTATCTACTCCTCAGTATATTTTTATATTTTAAAATGTATACAAACCCTCTGACCATTGTAAACCACGCTTGTCGAATCACAATTCAATTGTTTCATTTTCATAAAATACTCTTACTTTACTACACTGATATGCAATTTATCTAACTACGTATCCCCTTACTAATATCAATCCTACAAATCACGTTTAGATTGCTTGATAAGCGTAAGTCCCCTTACCTCTCACGTTTGGAGTGCTTCATAAGCGTAAGTCTCCTCGTCTCTCACGTTCAGGGTGCTGGATTAGCGTAAGTTTTCTCGTTTCTCATGAATCGATGAAATTTAATTTGTTCGAACATTATATTACGTATTTTTCACAGTTACGTAGGGAAATTTTTTCTGTAATTGCAAAAAAAGTGTTACATACACAGAGTGTCTGTACATTATCCGCATTGAATAACTGCAATATCGTTGCATGTTTCACATGTATCATTAATTTTTTTTAAACAAGAGTCAACTGGTCTGTCAACCTTTATTGGCTTCTCCTGAATATAGCCACACTTTCACTAAGCATACTGAAATATATTTACAAACCGTGGTAATGACAACTGTTTGTGTAATAACGATTAAGTTTTAAGAATATGATTTCGCAAATGTAAATTAATATCATAGTTATATTAATAAGTGTTAGATCTGATAAATTTCATAAAAAGTTGTTTCATTGACGAAATCCATCTACATCGAGTGGCTTGGCAAAACCAGTAGTTCCTGCAGATATCGTGTACATTTTGACTCTTTTAGTTCTTTTATTTGTATTTATAAACAGTTTTTCAGTCTGACTAGTCCAAGAATTAAGGCATAGATCAGTTTTGTGTCCAACAATAGGTAAATAAATTTCTTCAAACCATTTTGACGTTATTTCAGATGTTATTTTTCTTAATTTTGAAGCCCAATTTTTATATTCTTAGCTTTGTACATACCTTCTGTTACTAATGGTCCGAATATACTTTTAATTCTTTATTAAACTGTTAAACTATTTACATTGCAGATTTTAAAACTTTATCTGCAGAAGCAAAAGGTTAAAAAGTGTGCGTCGATTAGATAAATTACATATTAGTGTAGTAAAGTTAAAGTATTTTATGAAAATAAAACAATTGAATTGTGGTTCGATAAGGGTGGTTTACAATGGTCAGAGGGTTTGTATACATTTTAAAATATATAAATATACTGAGGAGAAGATAACTAGATGGTTGGCTTTGAGAAGTGAAATAAAATTATTTTAAGAAAAATTAACGATTAAACAAACTATACCTCAGGCCAGGTGGATTGTCCTACTTGTGGTTAGATACGAGTGGTTTCTAGGGGTCAGATGAGATAGGGGGTAGGTGGGTAGGTAGTCTACCTATCAGAGGTGTGTTATTTAATTATTTTATTAAGAACTAGCAATTACATATGTCGTTTCTACGCTAAGGTGGGTTAACCTGCTGTTTGTTTGTTAAAAGTAGTTTGTAGAGTCTTGGAAGGATATGTTTTAGAATAAATAAGTTTATTTTATGGGCAGATAATTAAATTGATGATAGCTTAATACATCAGTGGCTTTGAGAAGTAAGATTTAATTGTTTTGCGAAAAATAAAAGACTCAACTTATTTTTCATAAGACTATGTGGGTTAGTTTCTAGTGGTTTGGTAAGGGTGGTTTCTAGGGTTTAGATGAGCTAGTGGATAAATGGGTGGGTAGTTTACCTATCAGTGGCATGAAACTCAATTATTTTTGAAAAAACTAGTAATTTAATTCATTGTTTTTAATAGTTAGTAGGTTAATCTACTAGTGGTTTGTAAGGGTAGCTTACAGAGGTTAGTGGGTCAGGGGTGGACTTCAAAATACATAAGGTTTGTTTAAGGGTACGTAATTAAGCGAGTAATTTTAAAAAGCAGAACTAAGTTTATTTAAGAAAGTAAACGTTCTGAACAGCTTTTTCCAGGCTTAGGCTGGTTAATCTTCATATGGCTTATTAGGGTTGGTTTCTACCCTCAAAAATTAGTTAGGGCACATATAAAAATATACGGGTTTGATATTTTTTATTGTTCGATTTCTCTGCCAAGTTTTATTAAAGTCAGTGAAAGACAGTTGGGTCGGTTTATTCGTGAGTTTTGCAGAGTACAAAGATGAATCATCTAATTAAATTATCAATAAAATGGCTATTTCTGGTATCTTTAAACAAGGTATGCAAGGAGTCATTGAAAAATTAAAAAGAATGACATACGGCGATGGTCTTTTGACAGTATTATTGCAAAAGCACGAGTCCCAACTAATTAAGAAATATTAAATACTGTTAATATTTTTTTTAATATTATGATTTATCAATGCAAATAGATTTAATCTATAAAATATGAAATTTATTATATCTCATATAATTCGCTAGACTCTATTTTAAGGGGGTAGTGTCACAAAATTTAAAAATTTAGGAACATATTGAAAAAATTTGTTTAAGCTAACAATTATATGTATTATAACATACTTAAATTTTAAATACTCTTGCTTCACGGTTTTTAAGAAATAAATTATCTATTTATCACGGACTCTTATCGGAAAAACAGTATTTTACAGAGTGCAATTAAAAAAAATTTCAGACTTTGCTGAAATTGAGATATAGTGTAAAACAGTATGTTTTAAACATCATATTTTAATAAACAGCACCCGTAGCTTTACTGTTGTTTGGTTATAACAAATTAAAATGTGTATTTAAAGATGTTGCAACGTAGATGGCACAACCAACTCAATGTTGACGTACAATATAACCTCCGAACGTATCTATACTTACATTGTAGATATACAGAGAATTCTCACCTTATGCGGCGTTGCCACATTTATTTTCACTTGCCTGTTTTGGAGCCCGTAATGTATTTCAGAACACGCATTGACTATACATTGTGACACTACCCCCCTAATGAATCACACATATCTGGATACTGAATCATAAATGCACAAAACTCCGCATGATACTTATTTTCATTTTTTACGGGTTGTAAACATTAAAATGCAAATTTCTAATGGTTTTTTTATTTCAATTACAAAATTACAGCTATTAAAAAGCTTTAATCGTCTGTAGTAAACAAAAAAAACAAATTTATAAAACAGTATTTAGACATTAAATCTAACGTGCTTTAGTGGTGCGTTTGAACTCTACTAATATGGTGGACGTATTAACGATAAATACAAAAACAGTCACCTTCTTCGTTAAATATCTCAATAAATACCACGCTGATCTTAACTACAGATCTTCCTCTTTTATTTTTCTATGGTGTGCGTTTTAATGGGGACATTCCTCTGGTTTTAGTCAAAATTCAGTAGCTTTTCTATCTAAGTCGCGCTGTACGTATGATTTTTGCATAGCTTTTTGGCCAAATTTTCCACGCCAAGCATGTCTAAAAGTTTGAAAGAAGGTTTATGGGGACTTAAACAACAACTTCTCAAAATTTTAGCCAATTTGTGAGAAGTTTCGGTTCACTGGCAAACCACCTTAAGCAAGCTGTAAGTCATGGTGTCCGAATAACAAAACTATATAGAGCCGTACAGTTCAATTAAACATCTTGGTTTAATGCGTGTATAGACCTTAACTTTCATGAACGTTAAAATGCAAAAGATAAATTGAACTAGGTGTTGAACAAAATACTTAATAATGCGGAATGTGGAAAAGCAGTGAAAAATAAGAGTAATAGAATTGACGTGAAGCTTATCAACAAGTGGGCTGGAAGATTTAAGGCAGAAGTATATATTGCACGTTCTAATACTCATAGTTGTGACATATTTGACGAGCAGTTTGTTGCTATGCAATTAATGCGCATCGGTTTTTTTCATAAAAAATCAATATATTTAGGATTAAGTGTCTTGGACCGGTCAAAAACACTTGTGTATTAATTTCATTATAATTTTTAATTTCCCTTGAAATAAAGTAAAGGATTAAAGCAAACTGTTGTTTACTGACACTGATAGTCTTATAAATGAAATAGCAAATAAAAATATTTGCAATATGATGCGTGAAAATATCAGAGAATTTGACACATGGGACTGTCCTATCAACGATGACTATAATAAGCCTCGTTGAAAATAAAAAATTGTTAGTCTCATAAAAGACGCATGCCATGGTGAAATTTTGTTGAGTTTGTAGGATCACGAAGTAAAATGTATAGTGTGAAAGTACAAAACTTAGAACTATTAAGAAAAAAACTTAAGGTGTAAAAAGCTCTATAGTAAAGGCTACGATAACGTTTGAAGATAACATCAAGTGTCTGACTGAAAAGTCTAGCATCACTCAAAAGCAGAAAATTATTAGATCGTGTCATTATCAGCTATTTATGGAAACTGAAATAAAAATTTCTCTTAGTGCTATCGACGATAAACAATTTACGTAACCTGGTAATACAGATACTATACCATGGGGTCATTACAGCATAGTGGGAAAAGAATCATAAAATAAGAGGGAAGGATCGATAGAAGGGGTAGCCAATCAGGTAGGAAAATCTGCAAAGACTATTACTGTATTGGATTACTTAAAAAAAGACAGAACACTAGCAGATGAGATTATAGTGGAGGGGTCAGTACCATATAAGAAGTTGTCTCGACCAGGCAAGCTTATTCTAAACTCTAGCAGAGGTTTGAGTAAAATTGATCTTAAGGTGGCTTGGGCGATTTTTATCAGCATAATCAAAAACACTGCAATTATCGAACCATATAAGTTACGTATGCTAAGTTCATTTGCAGTGAAAAAATACTGGGGTCATCGACTTAATTTTTTCGCAAATCGCTACTACAAATTCAACAATTTAATACCTACTTTCATAGACAGTGGTCACAAAGTTAACTATACCTTCGGAAATCTTTGATTCACCTCAAAAATTCAAGAAAGTTCTTAAATATTTTCTCACAAAAAATCTATTTGATCTTTACAAATATAGAGTCAGCAACTTTACTTTAGAGAAAATCAGAAAAGAAGTATAACATAATAATGTGGCTTGCCTCGCAACATCTCAAAATTTTAACAATTATAACTTCAAAGTACATTTTTGACAAATTCTTGATCTTCTACTTTGGTTTTATTAAAATAACTACATTTATTAAAAAATTCATCCAGGTACGTTACCATATGCCCAAGTCACCTTCATCAACAGAAGCAAACATTACCTTTAAGAGAACAACCAAGTAAGAAATCTGAATACAGTCAAGGTAATTTTTTGTAGTCAATATTTTTGCATACTTTAAATTTACTTTTAATTCAGATCTATGATAGTTGCAGAACTTAATGATGACATTCAAATTTTTCTACAGACAAGAATAAAATCAGCTTCGTTAAAGATTAAAAAATTCCATACCGAATTGTTGAATGCTGTAATTTAATGTAAATTATCAATTGTGTACAACGGAAAATACATCATATTTTCCTATGTGCAATGTAAAAAAGGTAAAAAAATTAAAGTACAATTTTCTCTGAAGTTTGAGTATTCATTTTAAACATTCATTCTATACAACATTTTTATTATTACTGAATACAGATCATATTTTAACTTACTGTAATTTAAAAAATCTTCGTTACTTTTTCGTTTAATTATTTTGAGTACTGCCAAAGTCGAACCATTTGACAAGAACGTAATTGCCGCGCTTTCGAAGGACCTTCTCTCTGAGGTTTACATCAGGATGCTTTGTTTTTTGCAGTTCTTGTTCGTAGAAACGTCCACAAATAGGTTGATCTTGGCAATCTTCAAGATAATACATTATTGGATTTGTTGCTTCTACTCGTATAGTGATAAATATTTCTGTCAACTAATATGGTGTGTACCCTTTCTCAAATGTTTGTTTGGTTTGGCTTGCTTGTACTTCATCACTAATTTTCAATTTAAACTTTGATTGAATGCTATTTTCACACATTTCCTTAAATTTTCTTATAACTTTTGCTTCATTTTCAGCAGCAACATCTTTTGGTCTTAAACCAATTGCTTGATGCTTTCTATTATTATGAAATTTAATAAACGTTTGTAACAAGTTTAGCCAATTATAGCTGCCCTGCAAACTGAATTTTTTTAAACGTCGAGTCTTTTAAATTAATACTGAATTGCTCACATACAGATTCTTAAAAATTGCTGTAGGTTAAGTACAAATTTTCCTGTTTCTTGATGAGTACAGTCCATGCGTACTTAGAGAAAACATTTATTACTGTAAGGATATACCCAAACCCTTTGTTTTCACAAGCGTAAGGCTGTATCTCTACAAGGTCTGCTTGCCAAGTCTCATCTAAACCACAGATGTTAAATTTTCGGTTAGGATAATTACGCTTTGCTACTTTATGAAGTTGCTTAACAATTTGCTCTACGTATTAATTATCAAAGTTTCAATTTACTTTATCAGATTAAATTAATGGAAATTTTTGTAGTAAATTCAACTTAAAAATTCGTAAGCAGTCTCATTTTTACGCCTTTTAACTACTTCAACTAAGTAAGCAAAATTGACTACATTTTAAGGCTGTAAGAGTGTTCCAATATTGCACGGTCTTTTGTTATCTAAGTTATATTGCCAATCTGTGGTAAGTTTGTATTTAATACCAGGAGAATCTTGGCTGCTGCCTTCGGTTTTACCTAGTTCTCGACCGAATACATCGACATTCATTTTAATACTAAAGCAAAAATCGTATACATCAATGTAATATCCTTTCTTCTGAAGATTTTTCATGATAAAAATAATTTCATTGTCATGGCTTGTATTTCCTGCTGGCTTTTCAGCTGTTGATAAGCGCAAACGATCTACTTACTTAATAAGATCATTACAATGTGTATAATTTACTTGTGTTAGTTAAGCAGTCTAAGAAGGTAGCAATGAGCCGTCTTTTGTGCAGACCATGGTATCGGATATTAGAGAAATAATTTTATTAAACTTGTTGCTATCATCAATTCGTATGGCTTTATTTTTTTAAACTCATTCTTATAAACATTGAAAATGGGTTATGTTGTGCAGGCATCTCCCAAATTATCTTGTACCACTATAAATTTATAAGAATACTTTTTGATAAGAAGTTATATTAATCCCTGACTCATCAGATAATTTATATTGCTCGTTCTGATACGATTCTTTCCAAAGTCTATTCGTGAATCATCAAGCTTGTACACATCATATTCTTTTCGCTTTCCGTACTTCAAATCTAACAAATCTTCTTGATTCTGATCAAGTATTTTATAATAAAAGTTTTTTGATAAATCCTTACTAATTTTTCCTCAATCAAAAGATTTATTTTGAATAGCACAATGTAAATCAGTATTAATATCACTTTCACTTGTGGAAGACTCGACTTTTGTATCACTTTCATTTAACTTTTCTGCATTTGTAAAGACTTTTCTTTATTAACTTTATTATTTTCTTTATCGTTATTACTATTAAAATAATTGTGCGTAACAGAAATTCAACAGAAATTCTTATATGGAGGTCTGTAATTAGCTTTGAAATGTCTCAAAGCACTTTTTCAGCCGTATTTTTCAGAAACTTTAATAGTCTGTACGCTTTTTGAACAGTCTCCTGTACCTTTACTAACTAACGTAGAAAATCCTTCTTTTGTTCATACTATATGATGATGATGATGATGATGATGATAATGATGATGATAATAATAATGATGTTAATGATAATGATAATGATAATGATATCGATGACGATGATGACAATAATGACGATGATGACGATTATGGCAGTGATGATGATGACGATGATGACGATGATGATGATAACGATGATGATGATGATAATGATGATGATAATGATGATTATGATGATGATGATGATGATGATGATGATTATGATGATGATGATGATAATGATGATGATGATGATGATAACGATGATGATAATGATGATGATCATACTGATAATGCTCCAATGTCTTGCAACAGACTGTAATGAACGCACTAGGTGTGTCCTAAATGTACAGCACAATTATCAAAACCATTTCTGTCACGACTATTATTCATTTGCTTATCCTTTTTTATAACAACAAACGCATGTTTAAAGTCATTCCTGCCGTTAGAGCAAAAATTTTTGAATTAATTGTGTGGCATGTCTAAGCTTACATGATAATTATGTACATGCCTTAAATTGACTTCGTCTTAATAAAATAAAACTAAAAAATTAACACGATCCCTAACAAGCTGCTTAAGTGCTTAAACATATGACTAATTAACAGAAAAGCAGTCAATATTTTTGTGTCCACCCAAATAGAAAAGGCCCTTACATTATTTTATTGTTCGCAAACAATATCATCAAAAACCCTTATAGAATTTAATAAGGATCATGTAGCGAGAATAATGTATCGTCTTTGCTGAAAAGTAAGTATTTTTCTTCACCAGGCTCTAATGAATCTTTAAAAAACTTGTTTAACCACAATAACCTAGACCGCAGAATATAGCACAAATACTATGGGGGCACACCTTACCATATTAATCAAAACGCTTTCTTTGTCTTACAATGGCGTTAAAGTCTGGAACTTGTGAATTTATGGATTGTTTTTTAAATTTCATGTCTATTTTGTATAAAAATTAAGTTACAACTTATCTTTAAATTAAATAGCAAAACATTTTTATAGTTTAAGCTTATTATTGCAACGAATTTTAATACTATAAATACAATATTTATTATCGCTGACGACTTGTCATTTTTCAACCACTGGGAAATAAACATCACCATGCATCATTGCAGCGTAAGAGAAAACGAGGTCTTGTAAATTAAATAACAAATTCGATTATAGTAGAGCTTAATTTGTCTGGTTATCAATATTGCGGTCAGGTACTAAGCTTGCTAAGCATCTTGATAGAGAAGATTTAGAAGTTAATCTGTTGGACGCAGCAAGTAAAAAGCATGATACAGCATGTTAAAAAAATTGACAAGATTCAAAAGCTACATACCAAGCTGATAAAATTTGAGCTAATAAGGCTTGGCAAAGAGTTAGAGCTTCAGATTCAAGTATTGATCAAAAAACAGCAGCCACTTTGGTGACCGGTGCTATAAAGTTAAAAAGGAAATTTGGTTCAGGGATAAGAAAGGACAAGAATATGACGAAGAAAAATGTTTTAAAAGTAGAGTGAAAGACATAATCAAAATATGTAAGCTATTGCTTTTAGGGAAAGTCTGTATCTTAAACCTTATCAATCTGAATTATTAGTCTTTTTAAAGCCTTACATCAGAAAAGGTTTTAAGAAAAAACAAAAAAAAATAAAAAAAAGTTTAAAGCAGTAAAATAACCTGATAAAGCTGTGACCAACGTAGATCTAATAAAACATGCTAAAATCTTGGAAATTCCTCATTGTTGCAGAATATTTATGAGAAACAACTTATCTGCGAGCGGCACACAATTTTCTGAAACAGCTATAGTAAATCTTGATGTAAAGAATATGTGCTTCCGGAATCAGTCAACAACGAGCTTCATACATTTATAAGAAGTCTCGGACTAAAAATGTGAGACCCAGGTGAAAACAATTTGGAAATTTTTTGTTGTACATAAAAAAAAGAGATTTTTAGTACTTAGTCTCTAGTTTTATTTGATGAATCTATTGCGCACTATGAGATTTACGGTCAACAGCTGTATGCATCATCAACACATGGTAACAGCAACGAAATTCGTATTTTAACTCAACATCAAAATTTGTGTCTTACCATCCAGAAGTTATTCACATGCTTATGGAAGATTGGTCAAAGCAGATGGAAGTATAGTAGTAGCAAATACTGCATTATAGACCATAGTATCTGCCACTTATTTAAAGAAATTAGATATGAGATAAGGCCATAGAGGTAGACAACTGCAAATATGTTAGATTCAAAACTTTTATGAAAAATTTTTAATCTCCTTGTTGTAATCAAAAATTTATGATAAATACAGATCAGCTTGATGTTGAGGAAGAAGATGATAATCTTTCCTATCATAATGGCTTCTTTAAAAGCATGCTCCTATTAAATATGATTTAGGATTTTGCTAAAAACCATCGTAAGATATTTAAAAAATATATTAAACCTAAAGTGGCTAATGCCCTATGTGGTAATGTCAGATTCTCATAAAGCTCGTTTATTAAACTATCTGCAAAAAGATAAGCTTATTTCTATAAGTATTAGACCTTGTAAATTATACGAGTATTCTGTAATACCTAGCACATCCAAACATACATGGACAGTTAAAACATCTATTCAGTTAAAAAAGCTACGTTTCGTTATTTTAGTCCTTTAAACTAACCAAGAAAATCGAAAAGATGTAAGAAAGATGTAAGATACGAATGTTTGATCACTGCAATAGAAGAAATGTGAAACTCTATTTTAATTAACAACAGTATACTGATGGTGCTCTGAATCTTAATATATCAGATAATCAGTATGCATTGCTACATTATATTTATGTCAATATTCTAAAATTATTCTATGGCAAAGATTGTGCACCTTCACTAGGCAAACACTAGTTTCTTAATCCAATAC
The DNA here is from genome assembly GCF_036245765.1 of Copidosoma floridanum. Taxonomy (NCBI): domain Eukaryota; kingdom Metazoa; phylum Arthropoda; class Insecta; order Hymenoptera; family Encyrtidae; genus Copidosoma; species Copidosoma floridanum. Next base: position 5,786,361 of record NW_028321904.1, on the reverse strand, counting down.
TTGTAATTGTCCTTGATCGTTCCAAACAAAACAACTGATTGAAAAATGCACCAGTAGATGTGAGGCTGAAATTTAAGTTGCATACAAGTTTTCCTGCCAATACGTGAGTGTATTGCCTTATTTTATGTGATAGTATCGTTCAGTATAGTCTGATGAGTGGAAATATTAAGAAACTTGTGTAAAAATATTTAAAGTCGATTGAGAGCTTTGCTAGCATCAGTTTATTTCCAACTATTATTAATAAAGATCTGAGTCCAATCTGGGGCGCTTACTGGTCGGTTTGTTAATGCATGAAATAACACAAACGCCAATCACTGCACAATCTGGGTAGCTTACTAGTTGCTTTGTTAATTTATTGAAAAATGCAAGTGCCAATCAACGTACAACCTGAGGTGCTTACTGATCATTTTAACAATTGATGAAATTTATTAAGTAATAACGCGATTGCTTATAACCAGACTATCCAGGGTACTATTGATCACTGGTCACTATTGATTGCCCTTGATTGGCACTTGATTTATTATTTAATGCTTTTTATTAATAAATGATGTGACCAGTAAGCCACCTGGGTTGTTTGGTGATTAGCACTTGTAATATTTTATTAACTAAAAAGCGACCAGTAGGCAGTGACTTTTATCGTTGGTGGTTGAAAATAAATTGATGCTAGCAAAGGTTTGTATTGACCTTATACATATTTACACAAGTTTCTTAATACTTACACCGTAGCAGCTGTCGTAAAAGAAAAGCAAAAGATGAATAATGACAAGAAGAGTGGAAAAAGTTTATGCAGAGAAAGAAAAAGAAAGACATAAATGTTTAAAAATCAAATCTGAACGGAAATCGAAAAATGAAGATTGTTAACCTGTTGCAGAATTGATATGTTCAATAAGTCTTACCTTATTCAATACATCACATAAGCCATATATGAGTGATTTCACAACTAATGTTGAGTATCAAAAAATCTGAACTGAAAATAATGACGATGGAAATAATAAATCTGGGCTGAAAAACTTCTTTGATGAGTTTCCAACCAACAAAAAGTTTTGTCCTCCAAAATAAAGGTTATGAAAAAATGAAAAAACAATAAAATTAAATATTATAGTAGCAAAAGATAAAGTGTTTTGTTGACATGCAAGGTCTCAAAAAACCAGCTAATAATTATGGGCTCAAAGAACTGGCTATTTTTTCACTTAATACTTACGATACAGTAGCATAAGTAGTTTTTTCTAAAGCACCCTTTACCTGTTGAAAATTTCCACAAGAGTATAAACATGAAAATTCATACGTTAAAGTTTGCTATCATGGACTAACTTGGGACACAGAAAAAATTAGGTATACGGAGGTAGGAAATGTTTTACGGGAGAATCTTGAACATGCTACGAAGATATATGTTATTGGAAATTTAGAAAAAAGAGTGGCTTCAAATATCTGGCTTTAAGGTCACTGATGTGACAGACTATCCACCGTTTGAATTTTCAAAATGAGTTACTACTTGCACAAATCACAGTGGAGGCTACAAATGTATGTGTGCTCTTTATAATGTGAAGTGAATGAACAGTGCACGCAACCTAAAGAAGGACACACAAAATAAGTGCGAGTAAGCCACAGCTCCTGCTCACACATTGGCTGCAGGAGAGGCTACTTTACTCGAAAAGAGGAATCCGCTTGCCGTGGAGAGGAAGTGGGCAAAAATCGCCTGGCAATTCAAGCTCACCTGGGCTGAAGTCTCCATAGCTTATCTACTTTAAACCTTATCAGGAATATGTAACTTTCTAAATTTTCTACTAAAAAACATTTATACGAATGATTTTATAATTGCTACAACCTTGTTAAAAGATCCAAAAAGTCTAAAAAAATATGGACCAACATATCCACTACCTTATTACATTTTTAGTTCAATTTTCAAATTGTCTTTAAACAACCGAGTAACTAAGCGGTATGTTTCATGCAAAGTTATACCAGACAAACAATTGAGATATTGAAACAGCTATTTGATGACACATGCCCTACATAAGGTAATACAAGATGCATGGAGATACTTGCACAACTTCGAGATAATAGGAGCACGTTTTATAGACAAAGCATTCTACTTAGTTTAAATCGAAGGATGACTTTTTAAACTAACACAAAAAATTTTTACAGCACATTATAAGGTAAAATGCCCAATACTTGGACAGATTTTTTGAAACTTACGTTAACGCTCATATATAGAAGTTAATATGCAATACTTTAATATTTTTCTAATATTAACTTGTAATTAGGATGCCTTAGGGTTATATAACACTTACAAAATTTTTTAAGACAGCTCTTAAATAATAGTTATCGTACATTTCAAAACATGTCAACTTATCGGAGTAGTTAGGCAATCAATACTTGGACAAGTTGGAAAGCAGTACTTGGACAATACTAACTTAAGCGATTTTACAGCTGTATAAATCATGATAAGGTGCAAGTACTTGGTAAAACTAACGTATATATTTAGATAAATACCTTATAACGAAAAAAGGTTAACGAAGGTGGTAAATAATAACAAATTTATTTCTTGAGATTCGTAAATAAAATTTTAAATCTTTTTTTCAAACATAATTTATTAAATACAAAATAAATTCTTCAGGGTGCATTTTAATTTTAAATGTTTTTAATTAAGTGGAATCACACTTCTCCTTCTTGATTTGAATTTTCTTTTGGAGAAACTGCATCTCTTCAACTGCAAAGAAATTGTCTAACTTAATTGAGTTCTCACTCAGTTTTTTGAATTGTTTTATCAGTGAGATAGTGTAAAACCAATTTTACTGACTTTTTTATTTTAGTTCTCTTCTTTTGATTTTTTTTGTTTTTGTTGTATGACCTCCACTTTTTTTTTCATTCTTTTACTTTTTTTAAAAACATTTTTGCTCTTTCGAGAACCCATACTTTATATGTATTTACAGTAAATTGGAGGTTAACGTTTCAAAACATTAAAAAAACAATTCTGTTAAAGTGGTGCACCCCTTAACAACAAAACTGATTAGTACAGTGTTTTTTTCTTTGATTGTATGTCCGTGTACTGGCTACGACGTTTTTGTGCCTATGACCTGAAGTTGGACAAGAGCTCCACGTTCGTCCAACTACTACGAAATCGTGAGGTGTACTTGGACAGCTAATTTTAAATTATAAAAATGTTTTTGTCCACGATTACATTTGAAATATTCTTCATTAATGTCAAAATTGTAAAATAATACTATACAACATGTATACAAATGTATTAGATTAATTTTAACGAGCATTACCTATTATAAAAATTTTAGAAAACGGAGAAAAATTATCGCACTTCTATGGTGCCTATGGTTAAACTTAGAATTCCCTCGTATTAAATTTTGCTAAAATTAATTAAAAAATTTAAGTTTATCATTAATAATAATCATAGCACTACTAATCTATTACGTTTTTTCAAGTATCTCTTTTTTATTTGCTGTAATGACTGATTGTTCACTGTCCAAGTATCGGTGTGAGTTTTAGTTTTGTCCAAGTATTGGGCATTTTACCTTAAATGTATTATACAAAGCTTTTTTAAATTATGAAATATTTACAGTTAACTTTAACAGTAAGCAATCATAACGTTTTTAACTACCTAAAAGGTGCCAACAAGGTAAAGTTTATGCTCCAATATGCACAGTAGTGGTCTGGTAACATTATCTAACCAAATTAAGATACAAGTAAATGTACAACATTTTTCACAGATAATCTTAAAAATTGTATAGGAGCAAAAAATTATAATTTATATCAAAAAAATAAGAAACGTCAGTTAATAATAACTCCACAAATTAAAAATAATACTTATTAGGTTTAATCATTTATTATAAATTTAGTAAATCAAGAAAATGTAACAGGAAAAAAAAGACTATAATAAAAAGATCACAAAATGTCGAAATAAATGCTCCACTTTCAAAATCTTTCTAATCTAAAATTTTTTTTTTTAATTTGAGCTAATGTTTTCAATTAAGGTTGATACAGTGCGTCATGACATATCCTGTAATAAAGAATTCATAAAGCTTAATATTGAAGTTATTGAATTGTTTCAACTCTCATACTTCCTCTATACTAAGATTATACTGAACAGCATACCTAGCCGTAAGATGTATTTATCGTAGCAAAAAAATTGTTGTTTTGGTACACATCTCCATAACATTTGCATTTTTTTTCAGTAAGAGTTACGGACATCGATTGTCATTAAAAAATGACTATAATATTATGGTCATATTGTGACAATTCCTTATATTTCAATTATTTTTGTTTTAGAGTTATGTGACCTCGTAATGAAAAATGGAAGCGTTCACAAAAATCAAAATTAAATATTGGTAATTTTAGACAAACGTATCTGTACCTTTAAATCTTAGATTAAAATTTGTGTTTATTAAATCTATATAAGTACTGAGCAACTAATACACATTTATGCCCGTAAGACTAATAATGACGTAAAAGATATACAATACCATTGTCTTGTCGATAAACAAAGCAGTTTCGATATACTTTGCAACCTCACGAACATCTTTTTTATATCTTTTTTTTATAAGATTAGTAATTTCTATAAAATTCTTTTGCCGACGAGACTGAAGTCGCCACTCCAAATTACCAGAATTTCCACACCCTTTAGCAGTGGTAGTTCTGGTTTCAAATATGAGGTGTGGATGTTTCTGCTAAAAGATAGTTTAATATGTAGTTGTATTTTTATATAAATTACTTTTTACTTGTTGATATTATTTTGTGCATTAAACTAAGCTTCTGCCTGAAAAACTGTTGTAACTACATGTCTACATGGACCTGCTTGTTACCTTAAAGAATATGATTTATCATGACCTGGCAAAAATAAATACTATGGCTGCTCTTTTTATACTTTATCCTAATGTGATAGAGAGACATTTATAAAAGAGAATATTTGATATTTAAAGAAAAAAGTCAGAGATGTTTTTTGAGGTTAAAGAATTCCTTTACCTCTTCTACGCTACATAATTAGAGTTAAAAAGGGCTGACTAACTTAAACTAAACTATTGTTACATCTTTTACAATCTTATTAATATATCTTAGAAACCGAGCTTTTTGTTGTTAAGTATACATTCCTGTAACTGAGTCCTTGTTTTAAACTATAAAGTAATTCTGCTACTTAATTTTTACAGCATTATCTTGCAATATAGACAAGGAAATACAAACTGTGTAACAAGTACTACAAAAGTTTTTGCTTCTTATTTCTTGTGACAAAAGAAGCTTAAAAATATCATTAAAACATTATCTTACGACATTGAAATATGAAATAAAAAATTTGTTTCAAAGTGTTGTTATTAGAACTGTTAGTTTGTTTTGCAGGTTAGCCAACAGTTAAATTTTAGTAGATTCCGACTGAATATAACTAATCTTAACACTAAAAAATATATTTTTTTGCATTATAAAAATAATCTTAACAATTTCTTTTATAGCTTTTGTACATAAAAATAACCGTTCATTTTGTTTCATGCAATTATGTTTTAAACACAAACAAACAAGATTTTCAAAATATTAAAAAAAACTGAGAACTGTATTTTTTCACTATTATCTAAATTTATTAGTACAAAGAAAAATCTTTATGAATATATGAGAAGTTAGAGTGCTAGCCTCTAAACAAAAAATTGAGACTTTGTGTGTGTCTTCTAATTTTTTTAAAAAAATTTTAAGGATTTTTTCTTTTGGTATCTTTGATAGGATAAGTACCTTAGATGACAAGAAAATTGTTTGTTAAATTCAAAGAGCATGATATTTCTTTATTTAATGAATCTTGATCACTTAGGACTTCTTAAAAAAAAAAAGAGTACATGACCAGCTTCATAATGAAATTATAATTAGTTTTAAAAGATAGGTACAACCAATAATTGGATGGTCAATAAAATAAAGTTTCGATAACCTATGATGAAGTTAACAATTTACGAAAAATATTTGTTAAAAAATCAAGCAACATTTACAATTATTTTCTGTTAACCACTCAGATAGACCATTAGCATAGCATGCAAGTTGATTTTACTGTGACTAAGTGATTGTTTATTTTATAGTTATTACTTACAATATATTTCACAATTGGTAAGTAAAATATTAAAGACTAAGATTATTTTAACAGTAGACTTCCAAGCGTGGTTTGTATTAAAGAAGTATCAAGAAGTCTTATAATATTATTAGAACATCTAAACAGAATTGGAGTAAATATAACAATTTGAAAGTTGCTTAATATAAGTACACCTCTATACATTACATAAATCAAATAGTAGGAAAACCAATTACTTAAAAAAGTTTAAATAACTTTACAGAACTTTAGAATAAGTTAAAACTTCTACAACAATTGCTTAAGGACCAGATAAAGAGAGTAAACACAAGATTTACTCCGATAAGTGACGTTTTGTTGGTCACAGGATTTCTAGCCTCATCAGACTAACAGTATTCACCGAAGAACGTACAAGAGCCATCATTATAAGAATATTAAAAAAAATTATTCGAAAAAATAAAGAAAAATCATAAATTAGACTTCTGTACAGAAACTGTAAAATATTGATCACCAAAAAATTAGCGCTAACACATTATGGAGTGACAACAGACCCTTAAGACGAATAAGCTCATACAAAACTGTGGCATGTTTATATTTATATGTACTAGGAAGTGTTATTACGTCTCTTATAATACAATATTATTTTTGAAACTCACTACAACAGTGAATAAATTTTATTAGAAGAATAAGCATTTTTTTTTTATAAAAGTATAGTTAATGAAATAAGTATAAAAGTTTGAGACTGTAACGTATACATATAAGCCTCGTAAATCAGTACCAAACAGTGAGTCAGTGATAGTTATAGTATTACCACATTTGCTACAACGGTGAATAAACTCTGCTGAGGAAATCAACATCTTTCCTTCTATAAGGAGTACTATTCATTAAACTGATATTCATTATTTTAGTGATAATTTTTTTCTAAGTTCACCTATTTATTGCTGGTTATGAAAGATTTTCAATCAAACTCATGTTTTTTAAAATTCAAAGTATGCTCGGAAACCACCAAGTCCTTTTTCTGTACATTCAGGTGCTCTTCCATACAACGTATCAAAGCACATCACGTTCTTACCTTTAATGTATTTGTTAGTAAAACTGATTTGATAGTAGTGGTCAAGCAGATACTGTCTCACAAAACTGATATTGTTTTTGTGGAAAAATGCTTTGGAAATCAGAAAAGTGTGGTTATTAAAATGATTAAGTATAATCTTTTTTTACTGGCTGTAGGTGGTTCCACTAAAAATTTAATGTAAAACTTAAGGACATCCCTTGTATAAGTAGTTGTTGCAATAGTTTGGCCCACCAAAACGATTCCCACTGGAGTAGGGCCCTACTTTGACAGAGGCAAAGTGTTGCATGTTAGTGTTTGTAAGGTGGATGGGGAAAATTATGTTCATCTTTTGACCAAAAAATCTTTGTAGGAGAATCGCTTAAAATGTTTGTTGTAGATGGTGTTTACAGTACAACTTCTACAAAAAATAGTTTTTAGAACCAACTTTTTTTTCAACAATTCTTCAAGGAATTTCAAGACACTCATGGCAAAATCACCCATATGCAGAGATAGTAAAATGTTGGTCACCAAGAAATGGACGATAACAAATTTTCAAGTGAAAACAGACACTTATTACCACCATACACATGCGATCAATATGATAGTCAAACGTTATTTAATTGTGCCGGGTACATACGTAAGCACTATCAATAGGTGCCGAGTAGTGATACAGCATCCTTTGTAATATAGTTTTGTTTTTAAAATGTACTACAACAGTGAATGCATTTTATTGAGCATAGTGGCATTTGTTTTTTTGTTGGAGACTTAGTTAAATTAATATTATAGTTTGTGACTATAACATATACATATCAGTCTCGTAAATGAGTACCAGGCAGTGACTCAGCACTATCTACAGTTCTATCAGATTCATCACAACAGTGAATGATTTTTGTTGAGAAAGTCAATATCTTTCTTTATTTTCAAATTATTTTAGTTAAATTAGTACACATCATGAATTTCAGCAATAATTCGTTTTTTAAAGTTCGACTTTTTATCGCAAATTTTCAAAGAATTTTAGTCAAATTAGTGTTTCAAATTTAAAGTACTGTAAGTATTTACTGATTTTTTTTTGTATATGCATGTGTTCCTTCATGAAAAGTAATAAAGTGGACATTTACTGCAAGAAAACGTGTATATGACTTCGGTATTTTCCAGCGCATCGGTTTTGTCCTTACCTAATTTTATTTAGGGGGTTTTTTAGTATCAGCAAAAAAAGAGTTCTATATACTTTGAGACTCCTTCTAATTAAGAAAAAAAAATTATTGTGAAGAAACGGGACTGATAAAAAAAGTTTTCAGGATGCACATACGCGATTATGTGTTATGTTTAAAGTTGGTTAATTATACCGTTAATATGAAATCGTACCTTTAATATTCTTATTCAAAAAGTTATTTCAAAAAGGGATCTAAAAAGGAATCGTTGATGTGGAAAAATGCATGCAACATTAATATAGTGCAGTCTATAAAATTATAAGCCATATTATTTTTTAGCGGTAGCCGACACGACGGTTAGGATAAAAATTAACTGTAGGAGTCATAGACGTCTCTTTTATATACCAGTTGGTGATAACCTGCAAATTTTGTATTCTAAAAATGATGTCCGAAAATTAGTACTGTTATAATGTTAAAGTTTATAAGTGAACTTCAGTTTTGCATGACTATTGCTAAAAAAACTAATAGGTGTGCTGATGTGTTTTATATTAATACGAATAATATTTTATTTCGCATAGGAGAAACTAACGAGAGCTACGTAATTATGGCAATTATTTAGTTAAGACAGCAAGCTTTCTTCACAGTCTTTTATAATAAGGTCCACAAATTAATAGGAAATCGATGCACCCATTATAGTATCAGCTGTTTGCCGATAAAATTACCATCAAAATTAAAATATGCATTTTTAAAGAGAAATTTAATTTTCAGTTCTAACACTTTTAAAATGGTTAAAAGAAGCTTACTCACTCAGTGACTATGACAAACACGTAATCACAACAACACTTTACCTAGCAAGTAAAAAGATGTTGAAATCATTTAGACCAATACAGTGTTAAATAAGCCATATGAGTTGCACGAAATTCACAAATTTTATGTTCCTATTAGACCTACTTTTTCATCAATCAATAGCCCTCTCCATGTACCAGCCTAAATCATACATAATTTTTAAAAAACTGTCGTCCTTCAGCAGATTTCCGTATGAACAATAGTTGTCAATTATTTGGATGCGTTAGAAATATAATAATTCCCCTCTTGACTTAATCTTTATGTTTCTTGAGGTCACACGTTTTTTTATAAATACTCCATGCAATTTAGTTTTTAAAAGTTGAGACAGAAGACAGCCCTGCATTATTAACATTATTAATGAATATAAGACTCTTTTAGAGAGACTTTAAGACAAAACGAACTTTTTGTTTAAAAAACCATAGGTCACGTTTAATAATTTTTTTTTACGCATACGGTCGGCACACTCATGGGTGCACCCATTTCCTATTTATTTGCAGACCTAGTGATGACATACTGTGGAAATCTCTGCTTGTCTGAGCCCAATAGTTGTTATAATTGCGAGACTCTATTTTATTTCTTATATCTATACAAAAATTTAATTCGTATCCATAAACAAACATCAACAGTGTTAAAACTGTTCTTAACAATAATCGTACGAAACTCAATTTCACTTATAAACTTTGAAGTAACAACAGTATCGATTTCTGAGACATTATTATTACTATACAATATTTTTAGATCATCATTAACTGGTTTATTGAAGTAGCTGTTGCAGGAATTGGGTCCAACAAAACAAATCTCCACAACCTAGATGAGAGCTTTCCATTATATACAAAGACAAGGCATGCGGGGTGGAGGACACACATTCACCACGGATTGATCCTCTCTCTAATATTGTGCGTGAACAGAGGGCTTTCATACTTTTTAGTTAACGGAAGTGATACAATTTTCCTCTTTCTTACGATGGGTATTCTTTTTATAATTTACCACAATAGTTTTCTCCAATAGAAAAAGTCAAAAATTTTTTAATTTTTTGTTCGTGACGTTGAAATAAATGTCATTTATGAGGATGTGGTGTTACTTATAGTTTAATGACAACAAAGGTACGTATATTTACTGGTTGATTCTGGAGTCTAAAGCCTCTCCAAGTGCTATTGTATGAAACGCCGCAACGTTTATTGTAAAGTCACATACATTTTCTCTTGTTGAATATTTGATCTTCGCAGTATCTATAAATGCAAAATTATCATAAAAAGTCTCTCAATGTGTATTATTTATGTCTCTTACAATGTTCTTTACGATATTAGATTTCTACTAATCGATTAGCGCTTTATATAAATAATAACCTTTTTCGAAAATATAAAGTACACAGTTCTGCATCACAGATATCATCAAATCCAACAAATCACTTAACACACATAAGTTACAGTTAATGCAGTTGATAAATAATTAACTTAAGCAATCAAAGGCTACTTTTTTTAGAATTTAACTATGACAGTATTGGTCCACAACTCTACAACTCACACTTTGTTTTCGTCTTACTTCAAGCTCAATAGCCTTATCGTTATAATTTACAATAAACTTTAGAGACCCGTTGGAGCCATAAGTTTTTACGTCCAGCAAGTTGCTGTCATCCATGGTAAAATACTTTTTAATGTCTGTAAACGCCAATTTAAATTCGTTCCAATCCAAAATTTTGAAAGGAATTGCTTCGAAATCAGTACTTACTAGACGAACTACAGGTTCTTATATTCCAGACCAACTACGGTTTTTTTGCCAAATGATTTATTAAACCTATAAAGCTTGAAAACATTTGCAGAAGTTACAGTTGACACTGCTTTAAGCTTGAGAGATCAATAACTACAAAATCCCTAACTCTCTTTTTGTGGAACTGCAATTTTTTGTTTAACCGTATTGATGGTATAATCAGTCAGAGACTAACAAATAATCCAACTTTTTTATGCTCGTCGTAGCTCGAAAAAGACGGGGTGAAAAACGTTAAGAGGTGGTAAGTCACGTGTAGCATAAAAAATTTTATCGATAATATCCAGGACAATGTTCATTAAAACAAGTATGATCGTGTACCGCGTGCATTTAAAACACTGAGTTTAAGATTTTTTACAAACTATTAATATTTACAGGTAGAATCACGAAGCACTGACATCATTAATGTTATAAATTCATCATAATGTAACGTCGGTATCCATTACTATGCGTTATAAAATGCACAGACTGCAAATTACAAATGTATTTATGGATACATTTGTATCGAAGACATTTAACTGTAACTTTTTTACAATTTTTTAAAAATGGATCAATGTGCTGCGGTGCATAAGATTAAACACCATTTCTTTTAAAACAACAACCATTGGAACGTGTATTAACATATATAGGAACCCAATGCATACCTGATTTTGTATGATCATCAGTGTAAATGACAAGTGCTGTCAGTTTCGTCAACACCCATGGGATCTGATCGGTTGGGAACACACCGATGGTACGCGTTATGATTTAAAACAGGATCTGCAGTATCAGTTGGCTGTCTATTACGTTCATAGAGCCTAAATTGCATTTAACGAGCGTTATATAAGGCAAACCAATATTTTTTAAGATTTAGTTTTAATGCGAGATGCATACAATACACTTCCAATGACAAATCTTTTAAAGGTCAACAGTTAATCTCGTATCCCAAATTTATTACTTAACAAAAAGATATTCTATGTAAATCGTACCATTTTTTGCAATCCCTAACGTCAATTTCTCTTGCACTTCTGCCAATATCGTTCAAAATTTTTAAAATTTAATCAAAAGGTACCTTAAAGTCCCTCAAAGAAATGAAGTCCATGATGATGTTGGGATGATCAAATATTCTGTGGTTGCGCCTCTGTACTCAATTTTCGCAAGCGACAAAAAAGTATCAATACCCAATGTGCGGATAAGTCATTATTCGAAGCAATGCTAACAACTTCTTTTAAAATTGTTACGTCTTTTTTCACCTTGAATTACTGAATGCTGACTACAAGGTTAATTGCTATTTACGTATAATTGAGAGTACCAACAGAAACTTAACTAAGAGACGATTGTCATGTCCAATCAGTGAGTGTTAGTATATGTAGTTAGTAGCAGAGATTAGTAGGGAGATTGCTGACTGCCATGCTACGGAGTGTGCCCACATTTTTTCAGTGGTTCGAGCGCCCCGCCGCGGCCAAGCGGCCGAACCAGGCGCACATTTTTTCATTTATTTGCGAAGCACGGTAGGGGTATAAGAAGAGTGGATTCGCGTGGAAATGTCCATATAGGCACACATTTTGGAGACGCGTGGGAGGGGTATACCGAATGTGCGTCTACGAGGAGAGGAGTGGAAATGTCAGCTATATAGCTGTATATATCTGAACGCACAGCCAAAGCAAGCGACGATACGAGTTTTTTTTTTTTGAGAGTCTTTTGACTCTGCAACCGAGTACTATGTATATATTTAACTGACTTGCTCTCGCTCTGGCTTCAATGTTATCTATAAATCTTATTTAATTAAATCGTGGAACTAAATGCTCATTAATTATATACACAGAATTTTGATTTCAATACATTAATTTTTAACTTTTCCGTACTCTTAAAATTCCCAAATCCATTTATGTTTTCAAAAAATTAACCACTAATTTATTAATTTCACACATCCTAACTGCTGTAAACTGTAGGACAAGCTCCGGAGAATATCTATGAACACATGCGACTTCGAAAGAATCACCTTCCGTCATTCGGATAGCTAAGATGGTTAAGGCTTATGCCCCTTTGTAGATTGTTTTGCACTTAAGGGTTCAAATCTACTCAATGGGAGTTATATTTTTTTTTTTTTTATTCAATGTATCATTTTGTCTTCATTTTTTTTATTTATGTTTTCTTAAAAATATATATTCATATATATGTAGTCAACATTTTTTTTCGGATACATCAAAACAAATTTAATTAATATCGTTACTTTGATACAAGGCAATTCTATAATTTTATAATACTAAAATAACTTTTAAGGATTTTAACATAATTTGTGTATTCTAAAACTCCTAAGAAATTGTGAACATCCTATTTACGACAAAAAAAAGCCGCCCGTTTACTGCTATTTACCTAATGTTGAAATTTTAATCAGTAACTAAATTAGATAAACACAATACAAAATAGTTTTGTAAATATTTTAAAATTGTTTGCAAATCGTTTATAAGGTGTGCTACTTTTATTTATTTTTTGACAGCCAGAAAAACAATAATAAATGGAACAGTTTGACGAATAAGTAATAAAATTTATTTGGCAAGATTCTGAGACTAAACATTTTTTATAATAATGCAGTATTTTGTTAAAAAAAAAAAAAAAAAAAATGAATTACCTTTAAGGGTGATGATTGTAATAAGTATATTTTTAGGCTGTAGATTATAAAGGAAGTTTAATCATTCATATTGAATGCAGGAAAAGCATCGTAATACTTGTAACAATGATACCATCGGGTGAGTGCAAGAAAGAGTATTTTTAGAGTAAAAGTCAAGAAAGAGCCTTTTTAAATTTTTGAGTAGAATAAAGTCCTCTTAAACTAAAAGAAAAAGCCTTTTTATACAGAGGTACACTCGCACTTAGGTGTCGGCGTCGATTGGTATAATTAAGCCCAACGAAACGTCGCTCAAGATTATTTTTTGACATTTTTTAGTTCTTATTTGCTCCTTACCCAGCTCTTAGTTGGTCTCGTATACCTCTGTATGAATCCACACATTTATTCTATAGTGGAGAGCAAAACGAGAAGTTAAACAAAAAGATATCAATGCCTTTTTAACTAATTTGTTTACTTCTATTTTAGGGCAGTAATGTATATATTTTTATAAATCAATTATATATATACACACATAAATGTAGTACAAACTTAAAATCGGAGAAATAAAAATTAAAGGCTCTTTCTTATATTCAGTTTGAAAAGGCTCTTTTACGCCTATTACTCTGAGAAGACTCTTTATTTTGCTAACGTAATAAATTATTTAGAATCAGAAATTGTGAGAACTAAAAAAATTCCTTAACTACAAATTTCTATATTAGTAAAAACTGAGTCTGGGTCTATTTCTGCTAGCAAAAACTTCGATTAAGTAACGGGGAATGTTGTGATATATCATTGTTTTAAGAAATTTCTGAAAAAATTTGTATAGGTACGTTTTAGTATCATAAATAACATATTTAAATTTCAAAGAGCCTAGATACACCATTTTTGAGAAATAAAATAGCGAAGTTGGCCACTTATACACATGCTTTTAGATGGACTTGTCGGAAAATGCATGTTTTTACTCATAACTTTTGAGATTTTCTTAAGAATCTTTTTAAAAATTAAATTGTTAGGGTTTATTATAGTTGAAATAAGTATACTTAAATTGGGGAAGCCTAGCCTCACTGTTTTTAAAATATAACAGTTTAATGTCCAGTTACAACGTTACTAGAATACTTACATAGTGGTACAGTCCGAGGCGAAAGTTAGGTTAATTTGTTGTTTTAACGTTTGTGTTTACTTTCCTGGGCATTTTTCTGTTCTATACACCTAATTTTTAAATTATTTACGTATTTCGTTAAGAATAATCACAACAAAGACATTTCTAACACGAAAATTCAATTTTAAAATTGACTGTACCACGACCACCCCTTCAAAATATTATCAACATTAACATTTGTAGTGCAAGATCTTTAAAAAATCTACAGTTTTCTGAAAAATTGACCAATTATTTATTCTAGTTTTCCAGTTTATTCTTAAAATCGTGAAGTATTCAAACTATTATTGTTTACTGTATTTAAGTGCATACTTCTTTATGATAAACTAATTCAGCTATGATTCTCAAAAATTAATATGTAGAGCTATGAAAAAGGCATTTTAAAGATTTTAACGTTAAGCTACTCGTCGTGAAAGTTCCGCGAATTTTTTAATAAAAGCAACCTATGTCACGTGGTTGAAGATACCGACAATGCGGTTGTTACTATAATACAAAAAAAAAAAAATTAGCTGCCTTGCGTTGTGTGGCAAGGGGTGTTTTTTGATGGTTTATCTTATCAACTACAAACAATCGAATAAATTTATGCGAATTATTGTGTGTTGCATACGATGTAAAATTGATTGATCGATTGCGATAGTTAAAAGAGCAATTTTGTGAAATCTTTTATATTTTGTGAAGTTATTTATCTATAAAAATATATATAGTGCCACCTTCCAAACAGAGAAAAAAAAATTTTTGTTAACTGTATATGATTTACGCACTGTCAAAATATTTGGTAACTATTTCTAAAAAATTACAATAACAATTGATTATAGGTAAAAAGATTAATTGCTTACACAGAATACAAATTTTGTTTTTAAACCATACTCTTAGTTACAAGTGGTTGAAACTAGTATGTGTTGAATAAAAAAAGCTTCATTCAGTCTCTGCAAGACTCTTTAATCTAAAATACGCACTATTTATAAAGACTAAAGAATCTACTTTTATTTTTGTACATATATATGTAGTACGAATTTTGTCAACGCAATAACCACAAGGTATTGATAAGCAATGTAAATATAACCACAAAAATATAATATATGAACGTAGTTAAATATTCACGTATAATTGGATGTAAGTTAAACTTTACTGGTAATGATCATATTTGATATAATCGTAGTAAAAGTATGAGTTTTTTTCTGCCTTTGGCTTTTTTTTGTCGTAAATAGGATGTTCACAATTTTTTAGGAGTTTCAGAATACACAAATTATGTTAAAATCCTTAAAAGTTATTTTAGTATTATAAAATTATAGAATTGCCTTGTATCAAAGTAACGATATTAATTAAATTTGTTTTGATGTATCCGTAAAAAAATGTTGACGACATATATATAAATATATATTTTTAACAAAACATAAATAAAAGAAATGAAGACAAAATGATACATTGAATAAAAAAAAAAAAAATATATCTCCCATTGAGTAGATTTGAACCCTTAAGTGCAAAACAATCTACAAAGGGGCATAAGCCTTAACCATCTTAGCTATCCAAATGACGGAAGGTGATTCTTTCGAAGTCACATATGTTCATAGATATCCTCCGGAGCTTGTCCTACAGTTTACAGCAGTTAGGATGTGTGAAATTAATAAATTAGTGGTTAATTTTTTGAAAACATAAATGGATTTGGGAATTTTAAGAGTACGGGAAAGTTGAAAAATAATGTATTAAAATCAAAATTCTGTGTATATAATTAATGAGCATTTAGTTCCACGATTTAATTAAATAAGATTTATAGATAACATTGAAGCCAGAGCAAGAGCAAGTCAGTTAAATATATACATAGTACTCGGTTGCAGAGTCAAAAGACTCTCAAAAAAGAAAAACTCGTATCGTCACTTGCTTTGGCTGTGCGTTCAGATATATACAGCTATATAGCCGACATTTCCACTCCTCTCCTCGTAGGCGCACATTTGGTATACCCCTTCCACGCGTCTCCAAAATTTCTCCAAAAAAAAAATGTGCGCCTGGTTCGGCCGCTTGGCCGCGGCGGGGCGCTCGAACCACTGAAAAAAAGTGGGCACACTCCGTAGCATGGCAGTCAGCAATCTCCCTACTAATCTCTGGTTAGTAGTGCCATCTATCTACTTAAATCAACAATTATTCGACGTGACACATCGATTTTAAGAATATTCTCGTGCTCATCATACACTACACAGTTAACAACGGAAGCTAGAGCGTCAGAAAATCGAACATCTTATCTAACGCTACCGTGTTTAATCAGGTTTTAATGAGAACATTCATTGGCCAATAAATCTTGTGTTAAATCGAAAGCAAAGAGATGCTAGTTGTTGGGATAAAATTCATAATCGATGTGATTTTCTTCATTGAGAAAAAGAGCACCAGTACCTGAATTCAAGGAATGCTAAGCATCTACGTATAAATTATTCATATTAACTACATAGAAATGATAAAAATTTAACGGATTTATTGTGTGATCGCCATTGTAAGTTTGATTTTTAACGAAACTGACGATTATCCACTCAGGTGACTGGCCCAAAATGATATTTTCTAAAGTTTTTGAGAATATCGCAAAGCATCATCACGGCTTTTACTTCGACACGCATGAGTAGATATTTTGCTGTACTCTTAGATGGAGCTTTGGTATAAGTGAGTCATTAATAAGTAGTTTTTCCTGATTGCATACATCACAATAAAAACGACTAATTAGATCAATCGATTTCTTTGCTGGTTGTAATGTATGTCATTTGACAAGTCTCAAGTTGGCATCCAACACATCATCCATCTTTGTCGCTGTATCGTCACATTATTATGCATTCGATAAGTGGGATGATTTTGCCGCAAGTTCTTAATTCATAAAGTTCCCAAGTACGCTTTGTAAGCGCACGCATTGTTAGAAGATGATACAGGTTTCTGATTTAAAAACACATCGACTTGATTAAACTACGGTGGCATAAAAGTACTTATTTCTCCCACCTTTTTGATTTTAAATGCTACATAACCATTAAATTGTTCATCTTCATTAACGGTCAACTTCACACGAAGACTGAGCATTGTGTGTGCGAAATTAATGTATTCGTTACTATCACCTGGTACGACAAATTCGATCGGCGAATCATCCATGAGAAATGATGTCGGCTTAAACTAAATTCAGTGCACTCCCGTAATAGTTGTTTTAGTCGGTGAAGTATCAAACAAAAGAAAGTTGAACTTAAAGCACTTGCACGAGTGACTGTATAAAAAAGCCATGTTTAAAAACGTAACTTCGAAAAATATCTCTTGCAGTTCTCTGTCCCGTCTTCCTTTCTTTCTTATTGTTTTTTTTTTTTTTTTTTATCTTTTTTACGCGTTTCCTTTATTTCTTTCTTTTTACTCTAACGCTGATCACGTCTTGACTAGAGAGTTCTACGAAGCGATTGCAACTGAAATGATTCGTCAAGTCGACCAACTTTATGTCCTGAACCTTCTATAAGCTTGTCTAATTTTTTCTTCAGCGATTATCAGACTCTATCATACAAATGCAAAATGCCTCTTTGGAAGATATATTTCTAGTGGTGACTTCGGACACAATGTTCACACCTGCACGAGCAGCTTCTTTGCGAATAGCTGGTCTCTTCTATCGATCTCGATGTTGTGAAATGAGTTAAACAACAATGGTTAACACAATAGCAGTAAGATAACCTAATTTTAACAGAACTGTTCGCGTAACCTTGAAAGTAAAATGACACTACCCACAACAAACGTAATTAAACGTCTTCTACAATGTATGGTTCATAGATGTCACTGTAATTCATGAGCATTGATGGTAAAGTATTGGCGAGATTTGCTGAATGAACGCATCGGCTTCTATTATTTTTAGGAAAACATTTGTTGCACTTTCAAAGCCCAAAATCTTACACAATTTTTTTGACAGTAGTAAGCGATACATAAATTTACAGTGCTTTGTTTTGGAACAAACCAACTTCGCCACTACATGACCACCTCTTTCTAACCTGAAAATCACATGATCTCGCGTGAAATTCGAACTACTGATTTCTTATATCATTTCTTTGATATTTGCGTATAGACCTGCGCGTATGTGATAATCTGCACGAATTACACGATGTTCTCTGTGTACATTCTTTAGTAGCCATGGTATACGTTTGAAGTTAATTTTTCTTCCGTTATCTTCTATCGCATGTTGACATGTCAATGGTAATAAAGTTTCTGTTCTACCAACACTCCATCGACCTTGCAAACTATTTTGCTAAGGTAATTTTGTCATGTAGTGCACAGTAGTATTATCAGGAAAACACTGCATACTACTGTTGCTGGACAACACAACGTAAACTTTGTTTTTTATTTTAAATCTTTTAAAAAATAACCCTTTATCTAGAAACTCAATTCTTCAGTACGCCCCTTTCAGCTGACGAAATACTTTTTAGAACGCCTTTATTTCGACTTTTTAATATCTTATAAGCCTCGAAAAAGCTCTCGTTTAATTCACTTTACACATTGCTTAACTCTGCCTCGTAAAAAAACCGTCAATGTCTTCGTCAGCCAAATCTCTGAGAAAACATACAGAAGGTAGTTGCGTGCAAAAGATATGTACAATTCTAAGCAACTCTACGATTCAACCACTTTCATGACCTTTGGCAAAGACACTTCTTATCTTACTGATGCAAACTCAATCTCCAATGTTGTACTTTGAATGGTTCTTATAAATGTGCGTGTCATTACGTTAATTTGTATTTTTAAGTGTTTACGCAACATTGTGCAAAATCACGTCAGCTAGAGCCATCTTTGTTGACGAATGCTTTATATGATTGTATACCTGTACTATACTTGAAAGAATGTCTACGAAGCGTCGATTGTTTGTGTGTGTAAAGTATCACCACATGCTTTCTTTAATAGCTTTATGAATCGTTTAAATAAAGCAGCTTTTGTCTGTGGGTTACGTGCTATTCTGTGATTAATTTCATTTTCTAGTAAAATGGATTGCATTTCACAACCAACGAATTTTTTACTTTTATTCGTTCGGGGACACATTGGTGTACGATTGTCCCTTCTTCATAAAATATTTTCAAATGATTTGCCAACGTTTCTTGATGTTTTATTCTTGATAACTACCACCCCACCGTAGTTACTAATGACATAGATGACAACAAAAACATAAGTGTAGCCATCATTGTAAGCTTTTAAGGCTCTCAAGTCTATTAAATAAGCTTCCCTCACGCCTCTAAAGTTACACACGTTAGAGCTTCTTCTGGAAAAGCAAGTTTTTCTAAGTCTATGCAAATTCTGAGTATCTTGACTCTCTAGCCAACTAATAACGTTAGATCGCAAAAATTTATTTTTCACAGCACTCGCGAGCTTATCACCACCAGCGAATACAGTTGGTCGCTCCGCTTCATGGTAAAGCTTTTGCAGAGTCTTATTAATTATTATTTTCCTTTTTTCTCAGACTAAGATCCAATGGCTGATGCGTAAAAAAAAATTCTCAAATGTAATCTTGCTACTTATGCAGCATGCTGTGAATAAAGCGACTGTTTGCTCATCCGGCAGTGTTTCTCTGGTAAGCATATGCAAAAAAGCAAATTTAGGCAATGGATGATAGGCTTTAAGACCTTTCCTCTTTTTCTCCTTAGCGTAGGCAAGATCATGCTGACGATATGCTTTGTCATAACCCCTAATTACCCCTTAACTGCCCAATAACCCCTAATTAACCACCCCCTTGCATAAAATATACCATATTTCACATCGTACTTGAGTCACACATCATTTTTAAGGTTTTCAGGATCACTGATTATGAATCTGGTATCAGAATCGCGATTTCCAGAATGGTGGGCTCAATATGGTAAACATAACCTCTTTAAGGAGTGAAACACTTCATGAACTGATATTTAAACATTTTATTTAGGTTTTTAGATGTCACTGATTACAAATCCTCTATCAGAATTGTAGAAAACTGTTAAATATGGCTTAAAATTTCGGAACATTTTCTTATATTTGTTAAATAATGAGTGGCCAATCAAAACCAGAAAAATTTTTAATAATTTTTTTCCATTAGTCTGGCAGTTGCTGTGCATTAGAAAGGCAAAAAAATTTGTTAGTAATGCTATTATTAAGAAATAATTTTTTTTTCAAGAATTACAGAAGAAAATCATTGTGAATACAAATGAATAATATATCTGTATCTCCTGATATCAAATATTCAGATCTTGAATCATCATCATGTAGAAAGTTTTCATCGATTTGTACTTGTGGTGGTAGCAGCAGATCAACAACTTCTTCTGACACAGATTTTATTGATTTCGCAGGTAAATCTCGACAACTAGACAAGTGCGGATCAGAGTTTACCCAGAATCTCAAAAAAACATTTTGTAATGCTTAAGTTCGAGAACATTTCCGTGCAATATGTTCACGGAATTGTTTAACTAATTGATTGCAAGATATCTGGGCATCTTCTGACATCTGACCAATTGGTAATACTGAATGCGATATTATTACAGGAGCATATATTAATAATTTATGAACTGTTGGAGATATGGGATACTGGCTGTAAAGAGTTATGTACTTTCTCGCTGTTTCCAATGAAAACTAATTAAATTTTTGAACATTTATATTAAAACCAGATGATAAAGCTGATAATATAACGTGAAATGGATAAATCAGATTCTTATAAACTCCAATTATGGTTGCAGAAGTTTCACTACTTAAAAAAAAACGTTTAGCGGTGCTGCCATCATTTGAACGTCCGTATCCAGGCTTCGGCTTATCAACTATCAAACCCAATTTTGTTTTGAAACTCTTCTGAATATTTTCTTTTCTTAGCTTCGCTGTTTGCTTTTCTTTAGTACTGTAAGCCTGCCACTTATTAATAGCCAATTTATAGCCAATGTGTATACAGCATTCAAAACATCTAATCCAAGCATATAAAGTTGACAAATCGAAATTCAAATTTTTTTCATCAATCGGCTTTTTCTCAATTGAATTCAATCTCATTGAAGTCCTTAGATATTGCCTTACATATGTAACAACGCTGTGCAGAAAACGTTTCTGTTATAGCGTTGCAAACTTCACCATCTATCATACATAAAACCGTTTCATAGTGTACGCAATTACTTGCTTGCCACCTATGACAGTATCATGAGAAACGAGCTCATTAATTTGCTTTGATATATAATTTACTGTTTTCCTAATAACTTCTGTATTTTCATAAACTAATTCAATCTCAATAGGTCTACAATATCTTGGAGAAGAAGGTCAAGAAATTTTTCATAGAACAACGGTACTTCTGGTTATTTTATTTACATGCTGAAGTTGTACTGGAACAATGAAAGTAAAAAATACACTTTTATCTAATAATGTTTTATCAGAAAACTTTTGTTTGTATGTACTGTACCTTGAACTCCTGTCACAACTCCATTTAGAAATTAGATTAAAATTCTTGCATTCATCCTCATTTAACATTTTTAGAACTTCAATCTGAGATTGTAAGATTCATTCAGCTGTATGATATAGCAATGGCTGGACTGCCACTTTAACGTTTAATTCAGACATTTCCATAGAACAGTTTGGATAGCATTTTTGTTTTGCAGCTGTTATTATTTCATACGATAAAAAGAGTTTGACTTTTTTTTTTAAGCAAGCATTATGCAGCTGAAGATATTGGTTTTTAGATAATTTAAATTCAATGATCAAAAATGTGCTTCATCGCCTGTAAATACATTTTTACCCTTAGATATTCTCATGGATTCACGGCAGATTTTTGCTTTTCTTGGACTTCCTGTCGTGACCTCTTGTACAACCTTTGCAGCATCTGTCTCTCCCTCAGCAGGTAATTTCATTTGGGCCGCATAAGCAAGCTTCTCCGTACTAACTTCTGCCAGTAGTATTTCTGTTTTTCAAAACTTACTCCTATCAGAACAAGATGCAAAACTGAAAGAAAGTCTGCCTGTACTCGATTTTATATTTTTCTCTTCTGTTGCTTATAGTTTAATAGTTTCATTCAACCATTTTCTTTTACATTTGAAGAATCTTGACTTCGTTCTTTTACATTTATTCCACCTATCGTTAATCTGAGATAAAATTTTTCAAACAGTCCTTTTATGAGCGTCTGATAGAATATACAATGATTGCAGCTAACTGGACATCAAGTTTTTAACACTTGAATACACTTCAGATATATCTGCCTGTAAATTGAGCTTGACAGCTTAAGAAAATTCTGTTTTTGTTAACCCATTAAGAAAATCAGACTGGCTGTCGTCTGAAAAATTAATATAATTTTAATTATACTTGTAAAATTTATTGTAGTTTTTTGTAATTGATGCGATGAATTTTTTTTTGTAATTTTAAATTCCGCGGGAATCGGATTCTCGCTCAAGAGTAATGCGCAGCTACTGCTCACTGTACATTATTATAGGTATATATATACATATATGTAAATAAATAAATATATGTATACACTACACACACAAACACTGCTGCACACGCATATGCGTTTCTGTAGGTTAAATTAAAATAAAGTTACGTTATAAAAGACTTTTGCAATCAACTATTAATGCAGTTATTTACTCGATATTACTTTTTTTTACAAAAAACACGTTAATACACGGAAAGGCAGCTATGAGCGGAATTTTTTTTTTTAAAGTGGTAGATTATATCTTTACTAGCAACACCCAATAAGTTTTGCAGGGGTGCAAAGGAATGCAATATTACTGTTTGTCCAAAGTTTATTTCATTTTTACAATCTCTATTCATAAAAATGACATATAGTAGATGCTTATTACACACTATGTACTTGCTTGATAAATACATAGAAAGATTTTAATACACTTCACATACGTTCTACAGATGATTCCATTTGGACCAACTGCAATTTCTTGATTTGTGAACTTTTTATACCGCTTTGACTTCGTATACCGTGTACTACGTACACCTTTTTGACGAAATATTAGGGTTTAACAGCAGACGAACGAAGGTCAACAGCGACAGCAAATTTTGCAGACTGTAGAAACAAATCTAACCTTGCCTGACTAATTCCTTACTATAAGAGGTGTCCTTGAGCCAACCCTCTTCCCCCCCCCCAAAAAAATCCTATCCAGTAAATTTTTTTTTTTTATTTTGGCCAGCTTTTTTGGATTGAGTCCCACTGTGGTATCGTTAAAAAATGCACTTTGTAATCAGTCCATGCTTTCTTGTGGCCAAAAAATCATTTTTGTTGCATGCTCTATGTTTGTAACATCATCAACAACACTGATTTGATCAACTAAGTAGATAAGAAACAGCCTCTCTGTTGTACAATGACCTCTTTACTTTGCCAACGGATGAGTTTTTGCGCTTGCGAGCTTTTTGAGAACGCTAGCGGTCTATGCAAGAGTTTTTTGTATGCCACAGTTAACAAAACGCTTCTTTCGAGATTGTTCAATGCAGACGCGCAAATAAACTTTACTAGCGTCTTATCGGCTTTGCGCAACAGCGCCCTCTGTTGTTAAGTGTCAAGATGATTAGAACTTTCTTTTTGATATTTGTACAGTTTTGCAACATAACAAACAATTTCTTATTTTTTGCAAACGGTAAAAAATTTACTGTACGATCCTTTTTTTAAATGATTTTCAAAACACACCAAATTTAATTATAATCTGTGGCACGAATCACACTTTTTTTATGGAGTGAGTACCATCATACGGGGGCCTATGACGACGCCCTAAATTTTTGAAACGAATAAACGACGATCATTATTTTGTTAGTAGGAAGAAAAATTTTTTAAAGTTGTCAAAATCTATGAAACCAAATCCTGTATTAAGTTCACAAATTGTGCCAAAAGCAAAAGCTTTTTAGCAGCTCTCTTTTGAGTGGATCTGTAATCCTGTCTTATGAGGTTCCAATCATTATGTATCACACCTGTGCATATTTGTCCCTAGACAATGTAAGCGTAAGCAGCTGCTAGAGCTCATGGTAAACAAAGATTATTATTGTTATTGATGGTAAATATTAATTTTTTCTAACGTTATTTTCAATCAAAACTATATATCGTTTCTCACTGAGGCCATTCATAATGGCACAACTGATTAATAAACTATTATTAATTCCAAAGTTACGGAAACTCTGCATGATACTGAGCGAAACCTCCCATAAATTTTTAAGAATAAGACAGAAAATAAGTCTAAAAGATACCTATAATGGGCGGCTATAACAAATTTTGAAATTCATTGTAACATCTATGAATTCTTCAGGATTACTTCCTTCAACCAAATGATAATGTTAATTATTGATGCAATCCTGAAGCCATATGTACAAATTAACGTTTGAAGACGGTCTGGCCAATGTACCCTCATTGTCTTATCCTTTATAATTAAACTGACAATAAAGTCTAGTTGTTATGTTTTTGATAATAAAACGTGGACCTTGATCTGCACGATTCTGCAATAGTAATTTAAAAAAACCAGTGGACAGTGGGTGCTCAGGTACCCAAGAAAAAAGTTATACTTCTATAAAATTATATGGCGGATAATATAATTATTCATATAAATATACATTCCATAAAGAGATATTTTGTACAAAGGTATTGCAACTATCATTGGAATGAATGTACCTACGTTAGTTGGATATGGTTTCAATGAATTTTCTAATATTGAATAACTGAAACATTATAAACAATATCATAGCATAACACAATCCAAAATATACTCAAAATACCATAAGAAATACCCAAAAAAAATTGTAGATTATTTAACTGTACCCTCTTTCACATGTTTAATTTTAAACATTTGCGATTTAACATGTAACCTAAAGGAAGAATTACTTAAAACTACATTCATAAGGTCTGTATGGACCCCCCTATTTTTTTTCGTATAAAAAATTACTTTTAGATAAACTTGTTTCATTTTTAAATAGATCCATTTTTTTGTTTACTAACACAAAAAAGAAGGGATCTAGTATGCGTTAAAACACGTATGTAAGATGATCATACTGACTCTCCCAGGTAAGAGCAAGGCTACTTTAGCATACCGTACGTTACAGTAGCGAAGATTTATTTTTTTTAATATGAAAATTATAAAAAAAGGTAAAAAAATGTGTAAACAATAATTATTTACTTTTTTTAAAAGAAATTAATAAATAATAAGTGAATACATTTTTATTGATACATATGAAAACTGCTCTGCAAATACATACTGATTTCCAAATTTTTGAAAAAAATAAGTGCCATAATATGTATTTTATTAAATAAATAATTTATTCATTTAATGTGTAACTAAAATAAAAGTAAGTAAAAATTTATATGAAAAATATGTTACAAACTGTGAGATAAAAAGAACTAATAGGTTTTTCAATGTCAGGCTTGTTCATAGCAAAGTGGGTAAGGAGCTTGCCCAGTGAGCAAGAGGTCGGAGGTTCGAATCTGTTTAAGAACTGTTTTTCTTTTTTTTTTTTATATACAAAAATGGCTGGATAAACCTTAACTGTATTATGACGTATTAAAATAAGCAGAAGCTGTAAATAAAGTAAATCTATTTCCAAATCTTTAGCCTCTTATCTTCAGTATAATAGGTTGTATTGTATTTATACAAATGTAAGCTGATAGACAGCAGGAGAGAAACAGAGAAAACAAGAGGGTAGAGTAGCGTAGAGTTAATTTAGTTAAGCTATGGATCTGCAGTCTATATTAGTCTAGGCTCAAGTTTTTACAAGACTGCTGAAAGCTAATGATACAAGGTTAGTAACACGCAGGACACAATAATAGAAGATATATCACAGATAAATTTATTATAATTAAGTTGATTGAAATAAAGTGTAAAAAAATAGTTAGAATAATTTAAAATAACTTAAATAGTAAAATTCAAACATAGTTAGATCTACTTATTGTTACAGTAATCTTAAAAATATCATAATATAGGCTAGCTTAAATGCACATGTATTGACATATAAAATACTATATAATTTTATTACTCAAGTCTAAAATCCTTACTATTGATATATTTTAATCATCTATTCTTTAACACAGCTGGAGTTTAGATAGATCGTAGGTTAACAGGCAATGCATTTCATTAAATAGCAGCTATAATGGTTAATGAATGTCTATGAGTATCTAGATTAACACGAGTCACTAGTAACTCTGCAGTATTTGAATTTCTAAAGTTAGTTGCATTTGGCGAGACAGAAATAAAAGTAAAGAATTCAGATGTACATGTAGACTTATGTGATGTAAGGATTCTTTGCAGAAGGCACATAATAACATGTCTTTTTCTGTTAAAATATGACATAATACCATACTTTTCATAAGCTGGTTTGATATGCTTAAATTTTCGAATATCATCTATGAGGTAAAGGGCAGCATTTATGCAACGAGTTATCTTAAGCTTTATTTACTATGATAGGCCATAAAAGAGAGACGCGCATTAATCCAGGTGTAGAAATATAAGTGTACGTACCAAAAAAAGTCTAGTGGTACTTGAGAGACTGTCCTTAAAGCGCCTTATCTGTGCTCATCCACAGTAACATTCGTTTGCAACCATCGTACAATGTAGTCTACATGTTAACGTACTATTAAGCATGACTCCCAGCAGCTTAAATTTTTCAATGGGTTGAATAGTTACATCGTTATATAATGTAAAAGGTAATAAGTTATTTGTATAAAGACGATTGTTTTTACCTCTGGTGTCAAATCAAGTTACTTTTGTTGTTTTTTCATTAGCAATAAGGCCATTTATATTTAACCACAATAAGGTATCTTATAAAATCTTACTCCCTTTCTACTCTTTGTGGTTGCTGTTTTCAAAAGTGCATGGTATCTAGTATTCTGGTAAATGCTTGTGTACGAAGCTAAATGCTAGAATCCTAATATCAGCCCAGAATCCAGATTAAAACGAGCTGTACGCTACGAGACAGACTATAGTGAAGTACTTGCTTTTAATTTCTGTAGTTAAGAATTCCAAATGTTAAACATACACAGGTAGGATATCATGTACTTTAACTACTCGGCATTTGAGAAAAACCGTGAACATAAATATCCACACATCCAGCATTATTGGTAATTCAATCATGTCTAATTAAACGATATTCCGGTAAATTAAACAAATGGCTTGGTGTCCTAGCCTTCAAAAATGTTTTACTCATACCAAACACGGTCATGACGTAGTCTTTAGCAAGTCCTTTAAGTGTCATATAAATAAGCTGGTATAGATTGTGAGTTTACATTTCCTATAAAAAATCTGCTAGTGCTTACTTTTGTGGTGTTAGTTGCCATAGTTTATAGTAGTGGATTTACGTTTAATACTAGCATGGAGTGTAGAGCACTGAATCTTATCAAATGCACAATAATTTGTGTTGTGAAGATTGTTATTTTTGCAGTTTATACAATATTCAGATGATCTGTATGTACAATCTTAGTATTATGTGAGCCAGCACAACAACCACGAACCACCCTATCATTGCAATTTGTAGTAATATAACCCAACTTTTGACATCTGTGGCACTTCACTAGAGATACATGATCATTAAACATGCATTGGACCCAACTGAGGCTTACTCAATCTTGAAGGAATAATTTTTTTGATGTTTAGGCGGTAACTCGATCACACACAATCTGCACTTTTTATCACGTGGTGGGTACAGATACATTATTTTCATTTGTTTCTGTTAACATTTACGAAAATTTTGTGCTATAAGGCTACTGTGAATTTTATCTTTAGTGTACTTAACAGGTATACCATGTAAGATGATGCATGGCTGTAACTTTTCCGTGGGTTTAACTTCAAGTCCTAAATTTACTATACTAGGGCATTTTGTCACGTTTTGTAGCGCCTTACCCTTAACAACTAATGATTTGTTAGAAAGCAGTATAACTCATCCAACTGTTAGGCCCAGATTAGCTGCAGACATAGATTTTAATGCATTTTTAGTTTCCAAAGCTATTTTATATTCTTTAGCATGTTTATTTAGAGGACCTATCCTTATTCAAGTCTTATTTCTTATTAAGATCGATTTACCATTGCAAAGTACTACATTACTATGTGCACCTCATCCCACAACATCAGCAAATATTTTGGCTTCTTCTGTAACTGTCCATGTCTGATTTTTTGCGACAGTCAAAGATAATATGTCAATTATCTGTTGCAATTTAAGTTCCCTACAGAGTATTTTTGTTGTGCATTGGAAGAGATCGTCAGCAACAAGTGTGGGTAATTGACGATACACAAACAGTGCATCCTCGTTAGAAAGGGTTATTTAGCATTCTGGGAGGAGAAGTCAAATCCAAGAAAGGAGCGGATACAATCGATTATGATTGATCCTAACCCGCAAAGGTTTCTGATGGTGGGTCTCCAGAGTAAGCAGACCCTTAGTATAACAACATACACTTTTGGTGGATATTTTCCTATCCCCCAAAGTCTATATCAAGAGAGGTTATAATACCCCACGAAAAATCTTTCGAGGTCAACACAGAAGAATCCAACACTTACAAGGACTCTTCAGGGACACGAGTTAGCTGATCAGGCCAAGTCACAGGGGGGTTTAGGTTCAATAAGGGACAATTAGGGGGCCGGAGAAATAAATATGGTAACCTTGACGAACAATCGGCCACCCCTTAAAGAAAGTAGGGAAATACCGAAAATTAAAATAGTTGCTGAACAGTTGGTTTAAAATAAATCCGCACAGGGTGTTTCCTTACCAAATGAGACTAGTCGTAGTAAATATTTCTCGGAGGATGATGGGAGTAGTTTGAGAAAGCCACTTTTTTTCTCACGACAGGAGGGTAAGGCCAAAGAAAAGCTTACGGAACAGGCGTTTGGAGATCAAATCCTGGCTGAGATAACAGTCCTGCTAGAGGAGACCAGTAAGCTTCCGTGAAAAAAGGTATAATGATCGGTATGGATTAAGAGGTAATGAGTGGCGAACGAAGAAACAGGGGCAGCACAGGCTAAGCTGCAGCGTCGAAGAGCGGCAAAGTGCACAAAGCAGCCACACACAAGACTATAGGGCGAACGGTCCTCGGGGCCATGAAACTTTTAAAAGGTTGTGGAGTGAAGTTTTTGGGAGAAGGAAGAGGGAAGGACACGAAGGAGTTTTTGGAACAATTGAAGGACTGTCAAGGAAGTGCGGAAGTAAGTGACGGAAGTGAGTGATGGAAGCGAGTGGTATCTCTGTCAAAATTCAAATATTTTGTCTCACGATTGACGGTACCGCTCCCTACGAGATCAGTGGTAGAACAAGCATGCCATAATTTGCTGCCAAAGTATCGCCAAAAGATCTGAGACAAGCTGGTTATTAGTCTCAAGAATTTTCGGGGGTTATTTCAAGTCTTTGAGGGAGAGTGGCATCCATGAAGGGGTATGAGAGATTCGTCAGAATCTACGTTATTTCTCAAGAGCGCCAATACTAAGAATACATTTGAGAATCAGAAACAGGCTAGCTTAACAAAACCAAGTTGCAAATGGACTAGGTTTAAAACAAAGCATGGGGGAAAATAACCAGAAAATGGGTGTATGTGTATAGTAGATTATCCTAGAAAAAAATTTTGCTGGTTTTGTATTATTTTGTTCTGCAAGTAAGGAAGACTCGAGTTATATCAATAAGAAAAGAAATGATGACGAGGACCAGATGATAGCCATATAGAGGAGAAAAAGAGAAGATTAAGAAAAAAAGAGAAGATCAAGAGATAAAAAGAAGACCAAGAGTAAAAGAAAAAATTAAGAGAGAAGAAGAAGATCAAGAAAGGAAGAGAAGACCAAGATAAAAAGAGAAGATCAAGAGAGAAAGAAAAGATCAAGAGAGAAAGAGAAGATCAAGAGAAAAAGTGGTAGAGTTAGCAAAGGAGAAAAGTTTGGACAGACAGTGAGTAGCCTAAGTAAAGTAAAAAGCTTAGTGATTTTAAAAACACGAGAACTTTTAAAGGCTAGAGGAGAAAAAGTAATTTTAATTTTAAGGAACTAGGACCCGTTAGAGAACAGAAAGATATCTAATACCGGAGACCGCGGTACGACTAATAATTATTTATTTCAGGAGACCCAGAGATCTAAAGGAGAAGTGACAAGAAACCATCACTAAAGAGACCCCAGGTAAGCGTCTTCTTATCCTCAAATAAGGTTGTCGTCGATCATATACGGCTTAGACATTCGGGAGAATGTGTAGCCTAGAAGGAGGGTTTGTAATGTGGGTGCAAAAGCTAGCACGTCACTATATACCTATATTTTTGGCAAGCCATTACAGTCTATCAAGTCCTATAATAATGTTTTTGTTTGCTTTACATGTATGAATATATATATATATATATATATATATATATATATATATATATATATATATATATATATGTAAGTTTGTTGTATTTAACACTTACAAACTTAGCCGCTGGTGCGACTCATGATTCTCATGAGTCATTATGAAAGCACACAGCTCAACCGTCATCACCACCCTCGCCTCTCGTTGTCCACGTACTCTAGTCAGTTAGCTACAAGCGCTCAATGTGTTCGCACCAAATACAAAACTTTATTGTATAATTGTTGTGTAATGTAAAGTTGTTAATGTAAGCTTGTAACACCTAAAGCGACATAATTGTTGGTTCAGGTAATCAACATTGTAACATTGTTTTAATTTTAATATTGTGTATTTTTATTTACGATTATTATTGTTATTAAAATTTCAGTTATATTTCTTCCTGCATCAACTTGTGTCTGATTTTGTGCCATTCAACACCACTCCAAACCGTCCGAAGTTTCACGTTTAAAGCAACTTGAAACTTACAAATCAACAATTATGGAAGGCAAAATCAAGGCAACATTTCTCCTATCTGCGGAAGCTCAGGATAGTAAAACCACGATTGTAAAAGTAAAGACTATCTAAATCCTGGGACAAGAAGAGAAATTTTTTTTCCCGCCCGAATTTGAGCCCATCTCTCAACATACAGAATTGATAAAATTGTCAACGATCCAGGGAGCTGTAAAGAGTCTGAATGCGAGAGGAAAATTCAGGAAAATTGGCATCACGTTAACAGAAAAATTAAAAGAAGCTTACACGGATGAGGAAGGTAATGTGGTGTTTGGCGTTTACTATTTAGAGGTAGTTGATAATTTCCCCCCACCCACGGACAGCACATTGCCCACTTCTGTTAATGATAATCCGATGAAATTTGTCGCAAGCAACATGATTCTGCAAAAATTTTCGAGTAAGGATCAAAACGCAAAGTCGTGGTTAGATTTATTTATTCTTGAGTGCAAAAGATTGAATATCGCCGAATCCCAGTTTCCAGAGGTTTTAAAAACATGTTTAGAGGGACCTGCTTTAAATTGGTTTTCGGTTCTATTTAAGTCTGGTGCTTTGATAAAGCCTTGGAATTATTGGGCACAGTCTTTTCTGGATACATTCGGGGAGATTTCTTGGTGTGAGATTGAAAAAGCTTATTCTTTCCGTTGGTAGGGTGGACCTTTCTTGGATTTTGCATTAAAAAAGAGAAATCTTTTAATAAACGTTGATCCTGATCTTAGTATAAATTCTCAAATCAATTTTATTGTGCTGGCTTTACCAAAATCCGTTAGAACACATTTAAATAAGAAAAACATAATAACAATTGAAAACCTAATATCGGTACTGCGCACACTTGAGCAAACTGTAAACACACACACAAATACGAGGAGATCCGAGGTGGATACATATAAACAGAAACAAAAGTACTTACCTTGTCGTATTTGCGAGAAAATTGGATACCCGAACAGATTCCACCCAGAAAATTTATGTAGAAACAAAACAAATTCGATTATAAAATCAGCAGAAACAAAAAACTAAATTCGATCCCGCTTATAAAATTAAGGATATTTGTTAATGATACTGAGGCCAGTGGGCTATATGATACTGGAGCCAATGTGTCACTGATGAACTACAATTTTTATAAGACACTACCATTAACAAGCGGAATAAGCGGGATCACATCGACAAAAACATTAAATGGTTCAATACAAGCTTATGGAACAGTAACGGTAGATTTAAAGATTTTTAATTTAACAAGAAAATTTTCTTTTACAATTGTTAAAAATGATTTATTCGAGGATCACTTATTGATAGGTTTGGATTGTATCAAGGAGTTTTCTCTGTGTCAGAATGAAAATTTAAAAATTTTTCAAAGTTCGAATTCTATTTCTAAAAATATAAATGCCAAAGAATGCCAAAATTTGATGCTTGAAGATAAAAATGATAATGATTTAAATAATCTCTTGAAAAAACATAAGGCAATATTTGCTTAGGGTAAATTCGATATTGGTACAGTAAAAAATTTCGAGGCAACGGTCAAGTTAACTGAATGTAAATATATTTTAAAAAAACCATATAAATGCTCAATTCCGGATAAAACAGAAATAGAAACGCAAATAAACAATTTGTTAAAAGTGGGACTCGTGGAAGAGTCGTACAGTCCATATGCCGCGCCAGTCACTTTGACTTATAAAAAAGATGAAGGGAAAAAATCGCGATTGTGTATTGACTATCGTGAATTAAATAAACTAATTATTCCTGAAGGCCAGCCGTTTCCTAGAATTGATGATCTAGTGGTACGTGTAGGAAAGTGTATTTACTTTTCAAAACTAGATATCAATTCGGCCTTCTGGTCTATTCCCTTGCGAGCTAAGGATAAATACAAAACGGGCTTCGTGACTCATCATGGTCATTGGCAATGGAGATGCTTACCTTTTGGGTTGAAGTCAGCTCCGGCTATATTTCAGCGGATTCTTTCTAGTATTCTAAGAAATAACGATTTGGATTCCTTTGCTATAAATTATATAGATGACATTCTGATTTTTTCTAAAAACTATTCTGATCATCTTAAACATATTCAAAGAACGTTGCAAGTTTTAGAAGAACACGGTTTTAAATTACATGAAAATAAATGCAGTTTTGCACAGAAAAAAGTAACTTACTTAGGAAACATAATATCAAACAATAACATAAGGCCAATTAACGATAATGTAATAGCGATAAAAAATTTTCCCACTCCGAAAACCAGAAAACATATCAGATAATTTCTGGGCAAAGTAAATTTTTATTTAAAATATATCCCCAAATCAGCAATTGTACTGGAGCCTTTACACAATCTTCTGAGGAAAAATGTAAATTTTGTGTGGTCAAACAAATGTGAGGAAAATTTTACAAAAATAAAAAATTATGTGTGTACTTCACCGATATTAGCAATATTTGATCCTACTAAACCTATATACATTTACACAGATGCTAGTTTAGAAGGAGTTGGTGCAATTTTGAAACAACCCCAGGAAGACGGATCTATTAAACCAGTATTTTATTTTTTACGAAAGCTCAACTCATCTCAAAAGACAAAAAGGGCAATATATATCGAATGTTTAGCGATAAAAGAAGCCATTTTATATTGGCAGTATTATTTAATAGGCCTACATTTTAAAGTATTCACTGATCACAAGCCTTTACAAAATTTTAATATA
Organism: Copidosoma floridanum; assembly: GCF_036245765.1. Lineage (NCBI taxonomy): Eukaryota > Metazoa > Arthropoda > Insecta > Hymenoptera > Encyrtidae > Copidosoma > Copidosoma floridanum. The sequence continues at coordinate 5,752,345 of NW_028321904.1, read as the reverse complement.
AAAAATTGTAAAGTTACAGAACTCTTACATATTTTAAATTATATATCGCAATTCGAATTTGATATTCAGTACAATCCAAAAAAAGACAATTCGGAGGCTGATTGTCTTTCAAGAAATCCCGTTTTGTCTGATGACAACAATGTTGAGGAAACAGAAAAAATATATTTAACAGAAAAATTTGGTTTAACGGTTCTTAAGAAACTGCACGATTCACAAGGGCATATTGGTGTCAAACAAATGTTATTAACAATTACACCAGTCATATATTTTAAGAATATGCATAAACATATTAAACTTGTTTGCAGAAGTTGTGAAATATGTATAAAAAATAAAACGAGATTTGGCAATTTTAAAGCTCCGTTCTCGCAATTAGGTCCAGCGTTAAAACCGTTAGAAATACTATCATTAGATACAATTGGAGGTTTCAGTGGAAACAGATCCCCAAAAAAATACTTACACTTGATGGTGGACCAATTAACTCGATACGCATTTATTTTGACATCAAAAACACAAATAGCACGGGATTTTATTCATTTAGTAAAAACGGTTGAAAACAAAGGAAATATTGGGATGATTTTAACAGATCAATATCCTGGGATAAATTCCACAGAATTTAAAAATTACTTAAATCAGAAAAATATTCAATTAATTTTCACAGCAGTAGATTGTGCATTTTCAAACGGACAGAATGAGAGGACTAATCAAACTTTGATAAACAGAATCCGTTGTAGAATATACGAAAATAAACATAAACCATGGTCTGTTATTGCAGAACAATGTATTCGCGAATATAATAATACGATACATAGCTCGACGGGGTTTTCACCCAATTATTTATTAACAGGAGAGGATAACTCAATAATTCCAAGAGAACTAAACACAAATATAAATAATAATTTAGACTTTAACAGATCTCTAGCACAAAAAAATGCCAACAGATCACATATTGTAAACAAACAGTATTATGATAAACATACTAAAAATATAGAATATCAAAAAAATGATTTAGTTTATATTCAGAGTGGTAATAAGATGAATAAGAAGAAGTTAGATCCAGTCCGGATAGGTCCATTTAGAATAACAAAAAAATTATCCGAATCCATTTACGAAATAGATACCGGTGAGAGAAAAAAAAAAAGCTTAAATATTTTTCATAAGAGTAAAATGATCCCTTACGATCCTGTTCCTGCCAAATCCTCTCGGGGACGGGGGATGTTAGTTTGTTGTATTTAACACTTACAAACTTAGCCGCTTGTGCGACTCATGATTCTCATGAGTCATTATGAAAGCACACAGCTCAACCGTCATCACCACCCTCGCCTCTCGTTGTCCACGTACTCTAGTCAGTTAGCTACAAGCGCTCAATGTGTTCGCACCAAATATAAAACTGTATTGTATAATTGTTGTGTAATGTAAAGTTGTTAATGTAAGCTTGTAACACCTAAAGCGACATAATTATTGATTCAGGTAATCAACATTGTAACATTGTTTTAATTTTAATATTGTGTATTGTTATTTACAATTATTATTGTTATTAAAATTACAGTTATATTTCTTCCTGCATCAACTTGTGTCTGATTTTGTGCCATTCAACACTACTCCAAACCGTCCGAAGTCTCACGTTTAAAGCAACTTGAAACTTACATATATATATATATGTATTCGACACATTATTTAATTCGTATTCTTGTTGCCACAAGCTACGAGCCAAGATTAGGGAAAAGGACTGAAGACGATGAGAAAAGTTAAATGTGTGTGAGGTATGGTTGAGTGAGTATATGTGTTAGAGAAAAAAGGGAGATGAATAAGCTCTTGGCGCGTTGAAAAAAAACTGAGGGCTAGTTCGTCACGTCGAGGACTTTATTTTTGAGACCTTCAACGATTTACAGGTTTTTAGAAGCGTTCGTTGTAAGATGCAAAGAGAGGAGCGTCCGCACTTATGCAGCCTTGGTGCATAGCGCAGTCAATATAGTACGAAGCATCTGAGAGAGTAGATCGTAGAGATCAGAGTCAAATAAAACTGGACGTTTTATACACGGGTGCTTCAAGACTACTGCCCGTAATATCAGGATAAATTTTGTACTTTAAAAAAATATCTTTTAAGGGCTTAAAATTCAATTCTTTAAGTCTATTAGTACGCCAATTTTTAAGTCTAAAATCTTAATAAAATAAAAATTGTATTGTAGTAGTAACATTAGCCCCTTTTTGACAATCAACTGATACAGTCGATATTTATTTTGTGATCTCATCTCTCATTGTAAGTATATACTTATTACCCTTTCTTTTATTACCTTAGGAATAGTAATTTTTTTTAATTATCTATTGAACAGTGAATAAGTTGTAATGGCGCCACCAATGTAGATTCGTGGGAGTTCTGCTAGAAAGGAGAGGGCACGCGATGGGGCAGAAATAGAGCTGAGAGTTAAAGAAACCAGCTTGGGGTTGCGAGCAAACTGGACGTGCAAGGAGAGTTAGAAAGTGGTGAAAGGCGCGAAGAGCTTAGGGGCCCGGATAAATGTGTCACCAGAAGCCCAAACAGCAAGAATAAGCGTTGCTGGTATTAAGCATTAAATCACCCATGTCAGCGCTACCAATTAAATCTGACATAATACTTGGCTAGTGGAGACCCACGAACTCTCACATTTCTAGGAGGTGCCTATTGACCTTGACTTTATACTCTGTAGCCATCGGGTAATAAAGTAAGTCCACTCCTTATTAATCAGACAAAGTTTATGTATTAGCTGGCAAGGTCTGCCCACTGCTTAGGACGTGGAAGTTGTATGCCAATTGTAGTTATAAATATATGGAAGACAGCAATATTATCACCAAGGTTTATTATAACATACACGATTGTTAATTACCCACACACAAGACACCGTATTCACTTCCAGTTTAATAAAATATTTACAATTTTGATTAATTCTTGATAATAACAACACAATCAAGATCTTTTACCTTCCTCTTTTTTAAGAATTAAGGTAACAGAGACCGCACACAGGTTTCTGGATTCTTCAATTAAACCAGATATTAATAATTCTGTAATTTGATTTCCTATTTCTACCTTGTGTTGTAACAAACATCTATACAGTCTTCTTGATATGTGTCTGTTGTAACGTTACATTTTTCCGGCCCTGTCCCAATAAGGTGCACAAGAATCACGTCCAAACACCTACAATCCCTTTCACGCTTCGGTCCACACCGCTTATTGACTCAGTTCCACTCTCCCAATATTACTATTTACCTAGAGGAGGCCCTGCCACGGACTGTCCGTTGAAAGGTGGACAGTTTACGAGAGAAATGACCAGAATATAAATGTTACACGCTTATATGAATAAATACACTAACACAAATTTCACTTTTAAACTACTCGTTTATTATATTTACAAAAGATGAAGTTTTCACAAGAGTGACAATATTTTCGGTGATGATTGACAAATCACAGATTCATACACACTTCTGTACTTATACTTCAGTCATGAGCTTCCTCACGTATCAACTAGACGCCAGAAACACACATGTCATCCCCTCTTTGTTTACAAAGTGTCCAACCAGTAGTCTCACCAGCTGGTCTTAGACAACGCTGCAAACGCCTGCACACACATACACTTCCTACTACTTGCTAGTGCAGTGGACAGACGGCCTATTACAAACTACCAAGGCTCAAATAACTTTTCGAATATAAGCACACTCTCCTCGACGTACTGCTAATGACAGGTGACCCTCGCCAACTACCAAGGCTCAGACACTCTGAATACGCAAGCACCCTCCTAACCCCATGCCACAGGCAGGCAGCCTTTCACCAACTTCTGAGCTCCGACCAGCACTCTCAAAAGTAACTGCCAAACTTGCGGGAAATTCAAATTGGCTAGATGGAGCAAGACGCAAGACCCCAGATAACTCGACAACATTTCATACACCATAACTTAATAAATGAATCCTAAGCTATTAAACGCAATAACCCAACGCGCCTAAAAGCAGTATCACAAGCTTTAATGATTAATAACATACATTAAACAAAAACGCAAGCGCCAATCCCCATACAACCCGAGGCGCTCATTGGCCGCTTTGTTTATTAATTATGAAAATAATTAATGCAAGTACCAATCACCACACAACCCAGGGCGCTTACTAGCCGCTTTGTTTTCATGATGTTATGAATAAAATAACACAAGCACCAATCCCCACAAAACCCAGGGAAATTTTTGGTTGATTTCTTAATTAATATAACAAATAAAATAACAAAAGCACCAATCCCCACTCAACCCGGGGCACTTACTGGCCGCTTTGATAATTGAAATATTAAATAAAATAACACAAGCACCGATCACCAAACAACCCAAGGTGCTAACTAGCCACTTTGTTTATTAAAAAAAAATAAAATAACACAATCATCGATCACCACACAACCCAGAGCGCTTACGGGTTGCTTTGTTAAATTATATAATAAATAAAATAACACAAGCGCCAATCACCACACAACCCGGGGCACTTACTGGCCGCTTTGTTTTTTAATTAAAAAAAATAAAATAACACAAGCACCGATCACCACACAACCCGGAGCACTTACTGGTTGCTTTGTTAAATAATATAATATATAAAATAACACAAGTGCTAATCATCACACAACCCGAAATGCTTACTGGCCGCTTTGTTTTTTAATTAAAAAAATAATTAACGCAAGTGCCAATCACCACACAACCCGGGGCACTTATTGGCCGTTTTGTCTATTCATTGAATAAATAAAATAACACAAGCGTTAATTCCCACTCAACCTGGGGCGCTCACTGGCCACTTCGATAATTGATATAATAAATAATATAACAAAACCACCAATCCCCACTTAACTGGGGGCGCTTACTGGCTGCTTTGATAGTTAATATAATAAATAAAATCACAGAAGCGCCAATCTCCATACAACACGGGGCGCTTACTGGTTGCATTATTTGGTTGAAGAAAGTATCAAATGATAAAAAAAGTCAAGCGCAACGAGAAAGTGGTCTTTATAGTTTGGTGATGGGCATTCATGTTGTTACTTTATAAATTTTATTAATTTTAAAAATTATTATCTAGTGCTCCAAAATGTTATTACTTTTTTTATTTTTTCAATTAATAAACAAAGCGGCCGGTAAGCGCCCCAAGCTGTGTGGTGATTGGCACTTGTGTTATTTTATTTATGATTTTAATTATCAAAGCGGCCAGTAAGTGCTCCAGAATGTGTGGTGATTGGGACTTGCGTTAATTATTTTTTTAATTAATAAACAAAGCGGCCAGTAAGCGCCCTGGGTTATGTGGGAATTGGCACTTGTGTTATTTTATTTATCATTTTAATTAATGAAGCGGCCAGTAAGTGCCCTGGATTGTGTGGGGATTGGCGCTTGTGTTATTTTATTTATTTAATTAATAAACAAAGCGGCCAGTAAGTGCCCTGGGTTGTGTGGTGATTGGCACTTGCGTTAATTATTTATTTAATTATTAAACAAAGCAGCCAGTAAGCACTCCGGGTTGTGTGGTGATTGGCACTTGCGTTAATTATTTTTTCAATTAATAAACAAAGTGGCCAGTAAGTGCCCCGGGTTGTGTGGGGATTGGTGCTTGCGTTATTGTTTATTGTATTTTGTCAATTATTAAAGCTTGTGATCCAGCTTCAAGGCACGTTGGGTTATTGGGTTAAATAGTTTAGGATTAGTTTATTAAGTTATGGTGTATGAAATGTTGTCGAGTCATCTGGGGTTTGGCGTCTTGCTCCATATAGCCAATTTGAATTTCCCGCAAGTTCGGCTGTTACTTTTGAGAGCGCTGGCTCAGACTGCACTTATAATACGCACACACATATACACACACATTTTTAATACACCTCCTTAATGCGCAGTGTTATAGTTCTCCGTCGCCCGAAATGCATCGGCTTATCTGCAATTCGAGTGGAAACGCCTGCCAAGCTTTCTTCTCTGACCCGAACGTCTTCCTCTTCAACAACTTGACTCTTAGTCTTGTTAACACGTTTTTCTTTTTTCATTTTACTTTATTTTTACTCTTTCTCACTCTCTCACTCTCTTAGCAATCTCGACCAGTGCTCCCGAAAGTGGCATCCACAGTAGTGCAAAAATAAAATTGGCTATATAAAGCAAAATGCAAAAATCTACTATACTTAACAGAACTTCTTACATGAAAAATATATGTCTCAAGCTATTAAGCACAGCAATCTAATGCTATTTAACTTAATAACCGACAGCGCCTGCAGGCCACTTTGTCATTAAATAATTTGAATAATAACAAAAGCCCAAACCACCACACAATCCAAGAGCTTACTGTTAGCTCTACGATATTAGTAAAACAATTGAAGTACCACAAGCGACAATGATTACACATACTCAAGTGCTTACTGGCCACTCTATTAGTTAATAAAATAATTAAAATAACACGAGCACCAATTATCTCACAACCTTAAGTGCTTACTGGCCGCTTTGTTAATTAGTAGAATAACTTAAATGACACGAGCGCCAGTCACCACATAACCCAGGGCAATCACTGGAAACTTTGTTGACTAAAAAAATTAATAAAATAGCACAAGAGCCAGTTAGCAGGCAACTTAGGGCACTAACAAGTAGCTTTGTTAATTAATATAAATAATGAAAACAACAAAAGCGGCAATTACCACATAACGTGAGGCACTTACGGAACACTTTGGTAACTAATAGAACAAATAAAACAACACATGGGCCAAGCAACGGGCACCCAAAGACGCCTAATAGTTGCTTTGTAATTCAATAAAATAATTAGAATTACACAAGCGCCAATCACAACACAACCTGGGGTATTAAGTGGCGCATTAATTAATTAATAAAATAATAGTTATAAAAACACGAGTTGCAATCACCAAAAATACGGGACACTTACTGGCCCCTTTGTTGATAATAAAGTCAATATAACTACACAAGCGCCAATTACCAGGCAACACGAGCAAAAATTGGTTGATTGGTTAATTATCAAAATCATTAGAATAACACATGTACCAATAACCTCACAACCCACGACGCTTACTGACTGCTTTGTTATTTAATGAAATAAATAAAATACCATAGGTGCCAATCATTACATAATCCAGGGATAGTTGTTGTGCACCTTGTTAACTAATAAATTAAATTAAACAACACAAGAACCAATCACCAGGCAATCTAGGGTGCTTACTAGTCACTTTGTACATTGATAAAATAGTTATAACAACACAAGCGGCAATAACCAAACAACCTGGAGCGCTCACTGGACTCTTAGCTAACTAATAAATTAAATAAAAAATACATTTGTAAATTATCAAATTATCACACAACTTGAAACGCTTACTGGACACTTTGTGAATAAGATGAAGAAAATCACATTATCACCAGGCAATCTAGGAAGCTAACTAGTCACTTTGTACATTAAAAAGATAATTATAACAATACAAGCGCCAATCACCGAACAACCAAGGGCGTTTACTGTTCACTCAGCTTATTTTAAAAATAAATAAAATAACACAATTGTCAATCACCAGTCAACCTTGGGCGCTTACGGGCTGGTTTGTCAAAAAATAAAATGAATAAAATAACTCAAGCGCCAATTACTTGGCAACCTATGGCGCTTACTGGCCGCTTTTTTTACGAATAAAACAACACTAGCGCCAATCACCACACAACTAGGGGCAATTAATAGCCACTTTGTTCATTTGAGAAAAAAAAAAATCCAACCGCCAATCACCATACAACCTCGGACCCTTACTGGTGGCTTTTTTATTGTAAAAAATATCACAAGCGCTAACCAATATACTACTTAGGGCACGTACTGGCCCATTTGTTGATAAATAAAATAACACAATCGCCAAATACCATTTAACTTGAGGTGCCTACTGGCCACTTTGCTAATTGATAAAATAATTATAATAACACAAACGCCAATTACCACAAAACCCTGGATGCTAACTCCCCACTTTGTTAATTAAAAAAATAAATGAAATAACACAAGCACTAAATACCAGACAATCAAGGGTGCCTACTACTTCCTTTATCATTGAAGAAGTATTTGAATAGTAACAAAAGCTCCGATAGTCTGGCAGCTTGCGGCGCTTACAGGTCGTTTCCTTAATTAGTTAAGCTCTTCATAACCATTTTAACAATCGCGGTCAAATAGTAAATAGTGCACACATTATAACGTCATGCTTTCTTAATTATTAAAAAGCACCGTGGATTTCCTGGTTATGGGCACTAATGTTATTTTTTAGTTCTTTATTAGATAACAAAGTGCTCATTAAGTGCTACAGGTTGTATAGTAGTTGACACTTAAGTCATTTTATTACTTAACAAAGCCACGTGTAAGTACCCTAAGTCAACTAGTGATTATCTCTTGTGTTCTTTTAATTATCTTACTAATTTACAAATCAACTAGTAAGTGCCCTTAATTGTGAAGTATATGGCACTTGTGGTATTTTAATAGTTAACAAAGCGAATAATAAGAAATCTAGATTGCCTGGTAATTGGCGATAGTGTTTTATGTGTGTAAGTATTTAACAAAGTAATCAGTAAGCACTCTGAATTGTTTGGTGTTTGGCGCTTGCATCATTTTCAATATTTTATTAATCAAAAAAGTGACCAGTATATGCCCTCGATTGTAACGTTATTAGTGCATGTGTTGTTTTAATTATATTGTTAATTAACAAAACTACCAGTAAGCGCCCCACATTGTGTTGTAGTCAGCACTTGTGTTATTTTAACTCACTTATTAATAAACAAAGCAGCCAGTCAGCGCTCCAGTTTAATTAATGATTGGTGATTGTGGAGTTTTATTAATTTTATCGACTAACAAAAGGGCCAGTAAGCGCCGAGGTCTGTGTGACTATTGACGCTTGTATTATTCTAATTATTTCATTATTTAACAAAGAAACCAGTTTTCACCTCAGGTTGCTGGGTAATTAGCGCTTGTGTTGTTTTATTTATTTTATTAATTCAAAAAGTGACTAGCAAGTGCCCCATGTTGTATGGCAATTGGTACTTGTGTTATTTAATTGGTAAACAAAGCGGTTAGTGAGCACCCCAGATTGACTGGTAATTTGGGCTTCTATGACGATAAGTAGTTTTTTAGTTAACATAGAGACCAATAGGCGGTCAAGGCTGGCTAGTGATTGGTGCTTGTTATTTTATTTATTTCATTAGTTAACAGAGCAACTAGCTTTCACCCAGAATTCACTGGTGATTGGCGCTTATTTCGTTTCATTTATTATAATAATTCATAAAGTGAACAGTAAATGCCTGGAGTTGTCTGGCGATTAGCGCTTTTATTATTTTAATTTTTCTCCTTATTTTTGAAGTGATCAGTAAGCACCCTTAATTGTGTGTTGATTGTCACTTGTATTGTCTAATTAGTTAACAGACTGACTTGTAAGCACTGTAAAATGCCTGGTAATTGGCAATTGTGTTTTTTTATTTATCAACTTATTTAACAAAATAACCAGTAAATCTGTTTGTTTTGCGGTAATCAGCACTTGTGTTGTTTCTTTATTTTATTAATTAACAAAGTGGTTTGTAAAAGCCCCAAATCGTGTGGTTATTATCGCTTGTGTTATTTAAACTTTTTTAATATCTAACAAAGTGACCAGTAAGTGCTCCAGTTGCCTAGTAATAAGCAATTATTATATTCTATTTATTATATGAGTTAATGAAGTGGCCAGTAATTGCCCCAGGTAATGTAATGATAAGCCATTGTGTTATTATTATATGTTTGTTAATTGACAAAGTCACAAGTAAGCACCTGGAATCATCTGGCGATTGGCGCTCGTGTCAGTTTCATTATTTTGTCAATTAACAAACATGACAGTAAGCGCCCTGGATTATGTAATGATGGACCCTTATGTTCTTTTATTAGTTAACAAAGCGGCCAGTAAGCGTATCATATTGCCTAATGATTGGTAGTTGTGTCATTATATTTTTTTTTTTTGTTAACAAAGTAACCAGTAAGCACCTAGGGTTATCTGTTAATTAGCGCTTGTGTTATTTAAACTTTTTATTAAATAAGAAGGCGATCAGTAAGCATCCAGGATTGCCTTAATTTAAATTTTTGTTATTTTATTTTTTTCTGTAATTCACAAAGTGGCTTGTCAGCACTCTGGATTGTGTGGTAATTGGTATTTGTGTTACTGTAATTATTTTACTTATTTACATAGTGACAAGTGAGCACCCCAAGTGGCGTTGTGATTGGCGCTTGTTGTTTTATTTATTTAATTAGTGACCAAAGAAGCTAGTTTGTGCCCTGGATAAGCTAGTAATCAGAGCTTGTTTAGTTTTATTCATTATAATAATAAACAAAATGGCCAGTAAACGCCTCGGGTTGTGTCGTGTTTGGCGTTTGTATTATTAAAATTATTCTCTTAATAAACGAAGCGACCAGTAGGCAGCCAGTGTTGTGTGGTCATTAGCGATTGTATCATTTAAATTATTTAATTAATGAGGAAAGCAGCCAGTTAGCACCTCAGGTTGCCTGGTAATTGGCACTTGTATTATTCTGATTAATTAATAAGTGAGGAAAGTGACCAGTAACCACTCCAGGTTGTCTTGTGATTGCCATTTTTATTTATTATATATGTTGACAGAGCACCCAGTTAGCACCAGAAATTGCCTGGTGATAGGCGCTATTATTATTTCATTTAATTTATAAATTAATGAAGTGGCCAGTAATCACTTAAAATTGTGTAGTAATTTGCGCTTGTGTTATTTTATTTATTTCATTAACTAACATAACAAGCCGTGAGTGCCCCGGGTTATATAGTAAATGGCACTTGTGTTATTTCATAAGTTAACAAAGAAACCAGTTAGGGCCCAGACTACTTTGTAATTGACAATCGTGTTATTTTTTTTTTTTTTTTATTGGTTCAAAAAGTGTCCAGTAAGTACCCAGGGTTAAGTAACAATTGGGACTCGTACCATGTTAGTGATTTGTGCAGTGACCAAAGTGGCCAGTTTGTGCCCAGAGTTAAGTGGCCATTGGCACTGCTATTATTCTAATTAATTCATAAATAAACGAAGCGGCCAGTAGAGGTTTCAGGTTGTCTGCTGATTTGTGCTTGTGTTATTTCTTTTTTTTATTGATTGATTAAGTGGCTAGTCAGGGCCCTAGGTTGTGTAATAATTGACGCTTGTATTATTTTATTTATTTTGTTAATTAACAAAGCGACAAGTAAGTGCCCTGAATAGGCTGTTAATTGGCGCTTGTGTTACTTTATTTATTTCATTAATATACAAAGCAGCCACCAAGTGCCCCAAGTTAAGTGGCAAATGGTGCTTTCGTTATTCTAATTACGTCATTATATAACAAAGCGATTAGTTAGCGCTCTAAATTGCCTAGTAATAAGCGCTTGTGTTTTCATTTATTTTAATAATGAACAAAGCGGTCAAAAAGCACTCTAGGTTGTAAAGTGGTTGACGGTTGTGTTATTTTAAATATTTTATTAATTATCAAAGCTACTATTGAGTGTTTCAGATTGTATGGCGATTGGCACTTGTATTATTCTAGTTATTTCACTACTTGACAAAGTAAGTAGTAAGGGCTTCGTGTTGTGTGGTGATTGGAATTTGTGTTATTTTATTAGTCAACAAAGCGTCTCGTGGATGCCCTAGGTTTCCTAGTAGTTTTATTTCGGGTTATGTATTCATTTTATCAATAAACAAAGCAACCAGTGAGTGCTCTAGGATGTGTTGTGATTGGCGCTAGTGATATTTTATCAGTTAACTAAGCAATTAGTAATTGCTCTAGGTTGCCTTGTGTTTGGCACTTGTTTTATTTTGTTTATTTTATAGATAAACGAAACGTCCAGTAAGCGCCTGGCATCGTTTGTTAATTGGCTTTGTGTTATTTTGATTATTTTATGATTTAACAAAGCGACCAGTAAGTGCCCTGGGTTGTGTCGTGATTGGCACTTGTGTTATTTTAATAGTTCTTAAAGCGACCAGTTAGGGCTCTAGTTTGCCTTGTAATTAATGCTTGTTTTATTATTTTTATTTTTTAAGCTCACAAGGTGTTCAGTAAGTGCTTCAGGTAGTGTCGTCATATGAACTTGTGTTGTATTAATTATTTTCTTATTTAACAAAGCAATTAGCTTGTGCCTTAGGTTGTGTTAAATGATTAACACTTGTGTTATTCTATAAGCTTACAAAGCGACCAGAAAGCTTCCCAGGTTGCCTAGTAATTTACGCCTGTGTCGTTTCATTTATTTTAATAATTAACAAAGCGTTAAGTGAGTACTCTAGGTTATTTTCTAAGTGGTGGTTGTGCTAATTAATTAGCTAACAAAGCGGCTAGTAAGTGGTCTAGGTTGCCTGTTGATTGGTTATTGTGTTATTTAATTTATTTATGTATGTAACAAAACAACTAGAAAGCACCCCTAGTCATCTGATTGTTGGCCCTTGTGTCATTATTATTATTATATTAATTAACAAAGCTCTAAGTCAGCATCCTGTGTTGCCTTGTCATTGGCGCTTGTGATATGTTATTCATTTTCCTAATTAACAAAGGGACCAGTAAGTGCCTCAAGTTGTATGATGATTGGCACTTGTGTTATTTTATTAGCTTACAATATGACCAGTAAGCGCCCCAGGTTACCTAGTGATCGGCACTTGTGTCATTTCATTCATTTTATTAATTAACAAAACGACTAGTTATCGCCCCGGATTGTGTGGTAATTATAGCTGGAGTTATTTTATTAGTTAACAAACTAACTTCTAGGCTTCCTTAATTACCTGATGATAAGCTCTTGGGTTATTTTAATTATTTTATCAATCAACAAAGCGACTAGTAACCACCATGCGTTGTGTCGTGATTTGCACTTGTCTTATTTTATTTGTTAACAAACCTACTAGTAAGAGCTCTAAGTTGTTTTGTAATTGGTGGTTGTAATATTCTGATTATTTAATAAATCAACAAAGTCACTTGTTTTATCACTATTATTTCCTCATTCAACAAAGTAGCTAGTAAGTTTTGTAGTGGTTGGCGATTACGTTAATTGTTAGTTTTTAAAGCAACCAGTAAGTGCCCTATGCTACCTCGTGATGGGCGATAAAGTTATTTCATTTCTTCTATTGATTTATACAGTGGCCAGTCAGCGCCCTGGGTTGTGTGGTGATTGGCGCTTTCGTTATAATCTTTCTTATATTAGTAGAAAAAGTGACAAGTAAGTGCCTGGGGATATCTGGCAATTGGTGCTTGTGTTATTTTATGTATTTTTCTTTTAAACAAAGTGGCACGCAAGAGTCCCGGGTTAAGTGATGATTTGCGCTTTCACTATTCTAATTATTCAATGGAGTAATGAAGCGACTAGATTGCGCCCTAAATTGCCTGGTGATTGGGGCTTTGATATTTTATTTATTTTATTAATAAACAGAGTGGCTAGTAGGTGCCCTAGATTGCCTCGTGATTGGCTCTTGTGTTATTGTAATTTTCTTATTGATTACTAAAGTGATCCGTAAGGGCACTAGGTTGTTCAGTGATTGGCGCTTGTGTTATTTTAATAATGAAATTGATAAACAAAGCCCTTCAGGTGGCCTGGGGCTTTGGGGACTGCCACTTGTGTTAACTTACTTTTTTTTATTGATTTACGAAGTAACTAGTGGGCGCCGTGAAAGGCGCTTGTGTTATCATAACTATTTTGGGAATTGACAAAGCTACTAGTAAACGCTTTATATTGTCTGGTGAGTGACGTTTTTTTTTTATTTATTCTATTAGTTAGCAAAGCAATCAGTAAGTGCCCCGAGTCACCTAGTGATTGGCGCTTGGGTTATTTTCTTTATTTTATTATTTAAAAAGTGGCCAGCAAGCACCCTATGTTTTATGTTGATTGGCGTTCGTATTATTTTAATTTTTTGATTAATTGCCAAATTATTACGAACATGCTGCTGGTTGTGTGGTGTGTGGCACTTTTTATATTCTATGAGTTTACAAAGCGACCAGTAAGAGCCTCGATTCTCCTTGTAATTGACGTATATGTAATTATATTCATTTTATCAGTTAACAAATTGTCCAGTAAGCATCCCAGGACGTTATGTAATTGGCGCTTGTTTTATTTTGTTTAGCTCCCTTATTAACAAAGTGGCCAGTAACTGCCTCAGGTTACGTAGTGATTGGTGCTTGTGCTGTTTTAATTATTTTTTTAATTAACAAGGTGGCCAGTAAGGGCTCTGGGTAGTGTATCAATTGGCACTTGTTGTATTTTATATATTTTATTACTTAACAAAGTGGCCAGTAAGTGCTTTAGGTTGTGTGCTGATTAGCGCTTGTGTTATTTTAATTATTTTATTATTTAAGAAAGTTGCCTGTATGCAACCCAGGTTGTGTGGGGATTGGTGCTTGTTTTATTTTAATTACTCTACTAATAAACAGGACGGCCAGTTAGTGCCTTAGGTTGCGTCATGATTAGTGCTTTTGTTATTATTAAGAGCATTAAATTTTAAAGTGTCTAGTAGTCGTTCTAGGTGACTGGGTTAAATAGCATTGGGTTATTGGATCTTAGAGCTTCGGGTTTATTGATTTATTATTTTACTAGTTTTATTCAGTTATGTTGAATTTTGCGTTTTGCTTCGTATAGCCCATTCAAATTTCGCATTACTTTGGATTCCACTTCTGGGAGCTCTGATCTCGACTCCTTGGTTGCACCCATTACTCTTTCCTAAAACTCAGGAAATATACTGCATCTTTAACCACAGACACTTATCTACACGCCCGCTTTCTACCTCATTTTTGATACATTTAATACACGGACAATTTTACCTTGGTGACACGTGACAAATCCCTTTTCAACGCTCTCCCACTAGATACTAACTTTATCTCGCACTACATTTGAATACCTCCAGATAAATCATCTACACTGTAGGTGCCTGCGTCATGTCCTTGCGGTGTTATCCACTGCCCTCTAACCTTTTGTGACTGCCTCGTCTTTAGTGAGGCTGTGGATGATGCCTGTTGGAGGTCGCTTTGAGATGGTAGGTGGGTGTAAGTTGGACAACGTCCAGATGGCCCACACGCTCTACATCTTTTGTTTTTGAAAACCTGTCAAGGAATCCTTTCAGTCTCACTGCTCACGTCCTACTGCTCTCGAAATTCCTTTTATTCCTTTGTTTTTTCTTTTTTCTTTCACAACATAGCTCGCACGCGCCTTGTCTTTTTCCTTAACTACACGTTAATACACACACACACACACACACACACACACACACTCTATTCCCGGCAAATTGCAATTCTACAAATGACACGATAAAAATACAATAAATAATTATGATAGGTGCTACAATCGACAATCCATCTGTTCTTTCACGAACCTACAGATTCACAATGAAATGTACACGTATACCCACGCACAGAGTAATAACGTTAACATCACTCACAGTCCTTCAATTTCACATTTCTTCTTATTATTCTTGATCTTTCCACTCGCACTTCTCTTTGCTAATCTCACCAGCTGTTTTTCTACATTGTCCTCTCCTTTTCTCTTGCATTTAACATAACAAGAAACAAATACGTACACAGGGTATTAAAAACAAGCTTAAAACATCAAATTTCACATTGAGTCGAGTTTTGATGCTTTTCGGCTTAAAATAAAAAATGACCCTGTCATACTGTTCTTCGTTAGTTTACTGGTAGCTCCATTATCTTTTATAGTGATAACGATAAATTATGGCTTTGCGAAAATTTGTCCATGTTCATCCAACATTTTCTTTATGTCTGTTGTGGTCTTTATATCATTTATATCTGTAACAGTAATATTTTGTACTAAATTTATTCTTTTCTTACTTTTAACTTGCCTAATTTTTAATTTTTTGTCTTGACAAAATTCAAATTTTATGATAGAGTCTACCCTTAATAGTACATTGTCTTCAGAGGCATTATTCTTTATTAGAAGAAAGTTCAATTTATTTGTTCTATCGAAAATTCTTACTTTTACTGAAAAACTCCCTTGGATCTCGATATACCTGAATTTGTTTTTAAATTTCTTCTCCCACTTATTTTTTTTTTTAAATTAAGACTCATTTGAAATTGATAATTAATCAACGATACATTGGCCTCTAAGACATTAAAGCCAATAGCTCGTTTACCCTCTACAAGTATTTTTAATTTTTAAGTGGGATCACTACGAGCTGTTTGCTTTTTCTGAAGCACAGAATAAATACTGTATTTTATTATTATTTCTACTTTCTCATTTTTATTTTCGTTCTTATCAGTGTTTCTGTTTCAACATAACTTTTCGAGGTAAAATCTGCTAGAAAAGCCTCAACTCTCATAGATCAAGCAAGGTTTGTATGTATTTTCATTTATATCGCTTTTTTTGTTTGAACTGGTACCTGACTTACTCGTTGCAGGCTCTATTTGTCTGAATGTGAACATTAAATCGTCAATATTTACCAACTTTTTCTCATCCAGTAGCGATCTCACAAAGTTTGGTAGAGCTATTATTATTAAGTTGATTCGAGAATGCAGAGTCAATTCTGAGTTTACATTGATTGATAAATTTCTCCTTAAAATATTTTTTTTGATAATTAAAATTGTACGCACAAGCTACATCTGACCATAATTTTTGACTGAACGTATTTCTAAACAAATCATATTAAAACTCGCACGCACGAGTTAAGGAATTCATTTTTAAAAAAATCGAATACCACTCTAAGGCTGTTCCCTCTAGAAACAACCTTAGGACTCCAGCAAACTCTTCTTTCTTTAGGCCAAGGGGCTGACATTTAGTTATAAAAATTTTTATTCATAATTTAACATAAGAATTTTTTTATTTCAGTTTTCTGATACTATTTTATTTTTAAACTAGCAGCCCCCCGTCTCGGCTTCGCCCGAAACTTACTAAATAAAACACCGTAGTGTGTTGACATGTAATGTGAAACATTTTCAGTTAGAAATTTTACACAATATTCCCAATACATCTCAGAACAAAAATCTTCTTATTAAAAACATATTTTTTCGGAATCGATATAGTTTATTTGGTCAAATAATGAGGTGTAAGAATTCAAAAAAATTATTATGCTGAAAAGTACCATGCGTTTTTTATGCCATAAAATAATCGGTGGCCATAAGAAGCCGTTGATTTACAGTTTCTCCCGTATAATTCACGAAAACGGCTATTTTTTAAATCTATTATGATTTTAAACCCCCAAAAAATTTATGTTAAATAAAAATTTTTTTTCTCATATCTCACAACTTTATAACCAGGGCAACAAAGTCCTGGACCTTAAACCCTACATTTTTATTGCCACAAAAACACAAATACATTTTCTACTCATTAAAAAATCTGAAGTAGGATCTTTAAAGATTTCAGAGATTGCTGTGAGGGTACAATGAAAAGCTGATCTCTCACGTAATGGACTCTTTAAATGTCGATTTTGACGCTGCTGTTTTAATCTCGATAAATTTTCTGCGTCAGTTTCTTGACGCCTAAATAAAATTGTATTTATTAGATACACTTGAAGTTTTTCTTCCAATTCACCCTCTTGCGACTTTTGGCATGCTTAAAATTTTTGTAACCACTAAAAGCTGTTTTCTGTCAACTTTGTTAAGTTCTAATATATTTGTTGGCAAGGTAGTTGGACGTCCGATGGCCCTAAAAAAGACCGGTGAGCTTCTTAAATTAACTCTTTCTTGACTGCAGTTAACAGCAATTGTGACTTCCTGGATACCTCAGGGTGATCTTCTCTGACTTGCTGTTGAAGACCCAGACTGATCGGGAGAAAAATCACAAAGTCCGAAGCTTTGGGGCTAGTTGTAGTGCTCTTTCCCAACATCTCCCGGTATAACGTCAAAGACGTTGGTGTCTAAAGCACCTTTTTTATTTGCAGATTCAGTTGTTTTGGTGATCTTACACAGGGAGATCGGTTAGTAATACTCGTCCAGTGGAGGCGGTCTCGTTGGCTCAAGTTTTTTTTCCTTGATAGCTGTTATAGGTTTTCCCAGCGCAGACCTTGGAGGGGATCAATAATTCCTGGTTGAATGCTTAGAGTCAAAAGGGTAGTATAGGGTCGTCAGTCACCGGGTTTTCCAGCCTTGCGAAGAACAACTCCGCAGGTGACGTCTGCTAGTGAATGGCTGACTTGGTTTAATAGTGCCCGTTTTAAGTTAATATAGTCTTTTAGTCGACAAATCGCTTCTAAAAATGGTTGTAAAAATGTATTTGTTGTCAAGGTAGTTTACACTTAGGTGTATCTTAAAAAGAACCGATGAAATTGATGGTTAAGTAGGGAACGTAAATACTTATAATGGCCCTAAAAAGCGCCAGTGGTGAAACTTCCAGGCTATTCTTATTCCTGATGATGAAGAGCTGGCTACGGGTTGCTTGATTCTTACCCTGGGAGTCTTGATGTATGGAGACTGTGATGGAGGGAGATACACCACTGACCAAAGAATATCTTGTCTCGGGTCGTTCCCCGGATAACCAACCGCTCATCGTTAGACAGGAACATGCGGGTAAGCGCGTTAGGGACGCGACGACTAAGAAGGTAGCCGTTGTGGCTGCCCGTGCCCCTCAGAGCTGTTTTCCCTGGCTTACATTTGTAGCCGAAAATTCTCTAACTGCACCAGGCAGAATGGTGGGACTGCCACACAACTCTGAAGAGTTGGTGCAGATTGTGCTCAGGCTATAGATATGTCTCCCGGTAAGTATTGTGGCAGCGACGGCATCGGTTGAAATTATTTTTTTTTTTTATCGCACTCGTCGACATTTAGGGTGAAAGGACGCCTAGGACCCTTCCCCCTTAGATAAGAGTCTCATCCGTAACCAGGATATCCAGTTGCAAGACTTACATCAACATTCTCTATACAGATCGTTGAACTGCCAGAGTACAACTGCATGGATTGCGAGACGGTCTGGCTTATTATTACCACACTTATTCAATTCTGTTGCAGGTAGCCTCAATCTTATGTCGACGCCACCTAGCGGATTTTACTGAACTACAGTGAAAAGCTGGCGTATTTTTGTAAAACTTTGAGCTCATTTATTGCTATTGTTATTAAATTTTTAACGATAAAAACTATACTAAAACCATCTACGAAGTATCATGAATTAGTATGCAAAATTTCAGCAAAATCGGTTCAGTAGTAATCGCGGTTAGCGATTACAACGGTTTTAGCGACTTTGCTTTATATATTAGTAAGATGGAGTGGATTAATTGTCCGTGTGGTAAATTTTTTTGAGAGAGGGAGGACTTGGAGAAAAGCTAGCTGTAACGACTTTCAAATAAAACCCATTAAATACAACATTACCTTCTTTATTCAAGTAAATATCTCCTAGCCAATCTTCCTCCAACATCATGATCACCTTTCAAGACTTGTTGCGCGTTTGTTAACTTTTAACTCACCTTTTTGATACTACATGTTCAGAAAGCTGTTTGTGCTGATCGCTTGTTTGTGCATTTGCAGGAAATTAGTACACGTCCAGTTAGTCAATTAATTGAATGGTCTTTAACTTTACCACCATTGTTTTCGAATCCAGAGCATCCGTGGCAAAGTAAAATTTTGCTTTACGATCTTTCATGTTGGTGTTGATTTGTAAATCTCAAATTCAGAGACTTATTAAATTAAGTAATGGGCAGCAATAAATCAACCAACACGTGTTGTTGCAGTAAATATAACTGTAATTAATATGAATCAACACAAGTATAACTATATACAAGTGCTATGGAGGTTATTAGTAGCATTCTACCTGAATCAATACAAATAGTCGTAGTCAAGCGATACCAACTTGTATATGAGGCATTTTACGCAAAATGTCCCAGGCCCACCGCACGATTGCTAAAAGTCACTGTTTTCAGCTCATTTTCTGGGCCTTATTCCCATGCTTAAAAAAATATTGAAAATAGAGTTTTTGATGTATTTTTTAGTCAGCTTTCTGACTAAGTGGTTAGCTTTCAAAAAAATTTAATTTTCCATAAAAAAAAAACATAAAACATGCTAAATCTCGAAAAAGGCATTTTTATTTTTTTTTTGATAGACTAGATGGAAAGCTGAGGTTTTTTTACATGAAAAACGTCTTCTTGTATAGTGTGCTTTCACTGAAAAATTTGAGTAAAACAATACCAAAGAGTAGATGCGTGGCAGTCTGAACGCTTGCCAAAGTCCGGCCCTGCACCGCGCTCCGCTTAAGTTAACTAATATTGTAATTGAATTATTTATTTAACAATGAAGTATGCTTATACTTTATATTTTAATATAGTATTATATAATGAAAATAGAATCTTTCATTTTTCATATGATTTTCAGGTAGAATTAAAAGAATCGTGTGAACATAAAGCGTTTTTAAGTTCTGAAGTCATTGTAGTTGCCTTGTAAATTTAAATTTATTTAACTTGCTGCAGATGGCGTATTTACCAAAATCATAAGCTTACACTTAATTTGTAAGACACACTTGAGTTGTAACTTATCATAAAGATAAAGATGAGCTTAAACACATTTAGTATTGCTGTTATTTCTGATAACCTATATCATGATACGATTGGTGTATATGAGTATAGCAAAAATTCATAATAAATTATTTGAAATGCAAGTTTGTGGTAAAGAAAATTTGTAACATAACTGCTTTTCTAAAATAAGAGCAATCTTAGAAACATACTTTTCAACAAAATAGATTTTAAAATTGATTGTGAGTGGCATTTTTTTGCTGTTGCTCATGAAAAGGCAGCATATGACGGTATTGGAGCCAACTTAAAGAGAGGTGCAAGACATGTAAGTTCTTAAGTTTCCTCTGATAACAAAATTTTAACAGCAGAAAACTTGTATAACTGGGCAAAGAATTATTGCAAGGAAACAAAAGTTTTTTATTTGAGTGAAAAGTCGTATAAAAAATGTAAGATTAAACTTAAATCTCAGTTTAATGAAGCAAAATTAATACCAGGTACTTTGCAATTTCATGCTGTCATTCCAATTGATGATAAAACATTGAAATCAAAAAAAACATGCATGACCTCTGTGAATAAACATTTTCTTAAACAAAATAATGAAGCCAAAAAGCCTACATATCGAACCTTATTTAAAACTAAAAAATAATTTAAATATTTGTTTAGAAAGTGTTTCTAAATTTTTAGTATTCGTAGCTAACTTGAGCGCGGCGTGGCACCACGCTGGGCCTCAGTGTGCGTTCAGATAGCCGAACGTCTACTATTTGGTATTGTGTTACTCTAATTTTTCAGTGAAAGCACACTATTCAAGCAGACGTTTTTAATAAAAAAAAACCTTAGCTTTTTATCTAGCCTATCAAAAAAGATATAAAAAATGCCTTTTTTGAGATATAGTATGCTTTTTATTTTTTTTCAGCGAAAATAAATTTTTTTTAGAAAACTAACCATACCATTGGGAAGCTGACTAAAATATACATCGACAATGCTATTTGCAATACTTTTTTAGGCCAGGAATAAGGCCGAGAAAATGAGCTGAAAACAGTGACTTATAGTGCTCACACGGTGGGCCTGAGACGTTTTGCGTGAAACGCCCCATACATCGATACAATGAACAGTAAATCTATTTCGCAGCATAGTCCAGCAGCAACACACTAATTTCAGCCTGTTACCTTTAACGGGCTCTCAGCCGACTCTCACTCACGGCCACAAGACGTACGTACACATGCGGCCAAGTTTGAGAAGTCGTCAAACTTACATATGTACTCTGACTCACTTAATTCTTGATATTTTAAAGTATGTCATTTTTATAGCTCCAATTTGCTGATAAATTATAAGCTACGAGTAACAAAATGCCTTAACCCACTTATTAAAAGCACTGCAATGCTCATTATCTACATCATAAGGCAAGTAATTTATAGTTCGAACAATTTTCTAGAGGCATAGCAATGACGTTGTTACTTTTTTTACTTTTGCTAATATTAGTTATTGGACATTTACTTTCTTAAGCTTTATTACAACTACGCTCTCCAATAGCTTTATTTTTGCAATATCCGTTAGTATATCTATGAAAAGTAGCCAAAAATATCCAATTCTTTCCTAAAAATTCCTTGATTATACAAGTTGCATAAAACTTTTTTCTTAAGTGGTTTCATAAGTCTTTTAGTTTTTTAAAACTGTAATCTTCCAATGTCAATTTGATGATTCTCAGAATATATTGTTACGTCTACTAACGTACAATTTGGGTTGAGCTTGCGCTTAATAACCTAGGATATACACAGGGCACGTAAGTGAGACACGATGCTAGAAAATTGCCAGGAGTACGAGGATATGTACCGATACTACACGTTGAAATTACTTTTGTTGACCAAAGCGAAAGGGGGTACAAATATTTTCAAGCAAAAGATTGAGTATTAGGTGGTTTGGAGCAGCTGCTGTGATGAACTGCAATGCACTTGTTTGTGACATGCCTAGAAGTTTTCATCATGACCTAGAAGTGTTATACATACTTCAGTAGGAGACAGAAGGTGTTTTGTTTCAAGATCTAGAAGTTGCCATGGCCATCATAAGAAGTGGTGATTACCCTAAAGCTTAGGCAGAAAACAAACTTGTTACACATTCCCAAAAGATGTAGAGGCTACCAGTATCTTAACGAGTAGTAGTGCAACCCCTAGAAATTATATCCACGTTGGAAAAAAAAGGTTAGAACACTTATAGTTATGGTAACATCAGTGAGGTACTCGTCATGAGCTATCAACTTTCATTGATAGCTAACTTACTAAGATTTACTGGATAGTTAAATCTATTGTTAATTGCAAATGTACTTGCAAACTATCGACTGCTAGGGGTCCTGCACAGGTGGCTGGCGTACTTGCAGTTTTGTTGATTCCTACTTCCTTACTTACTAATAGATATTTTTTGTGCATGCCTGAGTTCTATATTCTCAAGCTATTTTCTTCATCAATTTCTTCGATGAAGTTGGCGTCGCCGTTATGTAGTGCTGAGCTGCGTGAGTACACACTGCAGTGACGAATATGGCATTGAATGACTACTTTTTTGTGTTAAGTTTTAAATGTTTTTTCATTTACATTTCTATCATGATTTTTTTCATACTCAAGTTTACTATGTTTTTGTAGGCCACTTTTCTTATTATAGTCAGCTTAGTTACTAAATTTATAAGATAATGGTTATACGTAGGAAAATGGTTCTCTTCTCTTAGTGAAAAGGACGATAATAGTCTGGCTTATCTTCCAAAATCGACTTAGTAAGATGATTGCTTCTTACTTTTTTGTATACAAGTATTATAATTATGGACGTCCAACTCTACCCATTGGTCTCAACTATCATCACTGTCTGTGTATTACTTGAGGAATTCAACGATAGCATACGGCATGTCTAGTGATCCATTATACTATGGGTAAAATGTTGTGGTTTCTACCTTTTTGACTTTAAAGCGCTGAAACACCTTTTGTATCAGATGAGTCAGAAAATTCTTCCCGTGATCTGGGAGGACAACCTTAAACGCACCAAAAGTACAGATTAAAATGATTCAGGAAAGATAAGCGATTGTCATTGAGGTGGTATCTTTTAATAAAATAAGGAGAAAGAACTTGGAGAGATGGTCCTCCATAGTCAATATATACTCATTTCTGTCTTTGGTTTTGGGTAACCAACCAACAATATCTAGCGCTTCCTTACTGAACACATTTTCAGGTGTATCTGTTATAAGCATAGGCCGTTTAGTTTTTACTTGTACTAACTTTTTCAGTTGGCACTTTAAGCGCTGCTCAAACGAATTGTTGAACGTCATCTTTTAGCCCTTTCCAGTAATAATCTGGCCTTATATGTCCGAAAGTCTTAAAGACTCCTCTATGGCCTCTAATGGGAGATTCATGGTCTTTATAAAATATTCCATCCCTGTCGTCATTGCCAACGTATAGTAATGTATTTTTACAAGTTATAATCTCAACACCATTGTCTACGGACTTATCTTTTCACAGATTAAGAACTGTTGACCAATCTAGATTTTAGATGGCTCATTTTGAGCTGTACTAACCGTGCTTATATTGTGTTTAATCAATGTTGTTTTGAGTCTTTTTCCCAGTTTTTTAGCCTTTTTTTATTTCCTGTGACCCCTCCCTTTCTTTGATGAGACAGAGTGTGATTTAATACCTTTTGTCAGTCACTTTCTTAGCAATGATGCTTTCTACTTGTGTGGGACGAAGCGCTGCTATTTTAGTAGCTTTGGTAAGCCTGTAAGCACCTCTTTTGTAAGATTTTTCTACAGTATATATAAATTTCACTACACTATCCTGCCAACATTCTAATAACTTTTTTTTACGATGAAATTAAAATGTTGTAAGCTGGTTGTTGACTCTTAATTTGTGTCGGAATTTCTTCTATGCATAGGTGTTGTGGTACTATTGGATGGGTAATTGTCAGTTTCATTATCTGATGAAGCGTCTTTGCTAGAATCATATATTGATGGACCGCATGTCACTTACTCACAACGTTAACTTAAGCGAGGGATGCTAAGTTTCGCAATACTGCATCAGTGCATTTACCTGACTGGGCTGATGTATTATTTCGTAGTCAAATTCTTAATGTTGAAGCCTCTACTTTAGATGAGATATGATCTTACCGCTTTTATTTTCTCAGGATCAGAGTTTAATCTTATTCCACTTAATATGTGGCCTTAGTATACTCCTTTCTTCTGCAATAATTTGCATATTTTGGGTTTTAGTTTTCAATTGGCTTCGCTTAGTCTTTTCATTATTAGGTAAAAGAGAGACTACTGGTCTCTGAGAATTTTCGAGTAATTAACTTTATTGTCCATATATACAAATACACCTTGACCGATGAATGTATCAAGAGTTCTTGTCGTAGTGACTTTTACTATAGTGCTGCGTTACATAAGCCAAAAGGCATCCTGATGCTTTTGTAATGCACATTTGTGGGTTTAAAAAAGAATTTTGGGAAAATTCTGAGGCTGCAGCAGGATTTTTTTGACGCCTGATTTACAAGCGATCACTGTGTAGTGTTGAAAATTCTTGATCAAATATATCTATTATATGAGTAAGAGAAAGGTTTATCGGTATAGTTTTTTCATGAAGCGTCTCATAGCCAAGGACTACTTTTCACTCAGAGATGATGTCAGTGCTCCTTTTATAGTGCCCTCATAAAACATTACTGCAACCTAACTGAGATCGTCGTACTATACCATTTTCAATTAATTCATGTACTTGGCACTCGATTTTTGTCTTTAGAACGTGAGGTAGCCTATATCGCTTTGTTACCACTGTTATATTGTTCATCGTAGATATGCGGGGAGTTTTTATGATAAATGTGATCAAGTTGTATTTTTTAAGGTAAAAATTATGGTAATGTCATTCTATTAGTCTTTTAGCTTAAGCTGTTTCACAACCATCGAGTGCGTCTAAGTCCATTAAACTTCTGATGACTTAAACCAAAAGAAGAGATTTTTCTTGCTATTATTGCTGCCCTCATCGAAAAGGTAAACGCCAGGTCTACTGTCATCTGCAATTGGAATATCTAGATCGTCAAATAATTTATTTGTTAACTTATAGAATTTCTTTCTTTTCTGGACGCTGCCAAATTCATTGCCTAAGGTCTTGCAACTAAAAAATTTGTCAGTTTCTTCATCAGAAAATGTCACATTATCCACGCTCATTTTTCTGTTAGCAGTAAATTATATTTTTCCATCTCTGACGCATCATCCTTAATTGTCAATAATTTTTTGTCAAAGTTAGTCTTAACCTTATTGCAATTATAGAAGTTAGCTTCTAAGATTCCTTTCAAATCATTTCGGATAGCCTGAAATGTAGTTTTCAAAGCTCCTAGGCTATAGAGTGTATTTGCCAACATTTCCATGTTTCTTGCTCCAAAATCAGTAATGATTTCTCTTTTGCCTTTAACTTTTGTCTGATAATTTTCAAAAGCTTAGTTGTTTTTAACTGTACTGACTTCTAAGCCAGTATCTATCAGAAGCTGTCTAGTCAACTTATGTAAAATTAATAACAGAAAATTTTCATGTGACTCATTAACGTTTGAGCAAGAAGTTCAAGACGTTTAAAAAAAAAGTTTTACAGGAGACTTAATCTAAATTTTGTTTAAATTTAGTGACATGACTGGAGAGCTTTACCAACTACTAGTGCTCGAAGCTTTTTTCGCGCTTAGAAGAAAACGTATTACCAATAGGGGGTACAGAGTAGCTTTTTTTAAAAATAAAGGAAAACTTCAAAGTTGTGCACGTTTAGTGTTATTGCCCAGATTTGTGATGTCACGTCGCTGCCTTTACCACGGAATTGCATTATATCATTTGTGTTCATGTAGACGTTGGTGGAGACGCTCTTGCACTTGATGAAATTTATATGAAAGCCCAAATAGATATTTAGACTTATAAGTATCATTACTAAATAAAAGTGTTATTAGGGCACATATTTTACTCCCACTGGCTTAAATAACATTTAAAGATGTTATAATACCCAAAAAATATAGGATGCTACCTTTTTTTATAAGCATACCTCCACTTTTAAGCAATAAAATCAACCCTAAAAAATTATTTTTCAATATATCTCCTCACTTAATTAGTATTTTTTAATAAAATCAACTAAAAAATATTTCTTATGAAATGGTACTTCTACTTATATAACTTCAACACCAAAGAGATACCATTCCTTTTTCTATAAGGGTCTAAGTGCTTCTTTTTATTGTTATATTGTGATTAAAAATTAGTAAAATAAGGTTAAATAGGTTAAAAACTACATTTTAAGAGGGCATCATGTGTCTATACATTATTTGTTCTCTTACATATACTACATAACCAGCAGAAAATTTTACATAACCAACCTATCCCTAACTTCTAATCTCAAAAACCCAAAAAAACCAACTCTACCAAACCATAAGCAGATAAACTGCGACTTTTCTTTCTTAGAGCATAACCCCGGTTAATAAGTGGTGGTAACAATCGGCTAAGAATATTATCTGTACCGAGGAAACTCTAAGATAAGAAACCAATACATAAACAATGTTAGTGTTTATATGTTGGAGGGCAGGTTCGTTGCCCAATGTAAAAGAGCGCAGTAGCTCGGATTGCCGATTATATAAAATATTTGAAATGATTATTAGCAAGTTTCAAAATTTATCTGTTGAATAATCAATTAATTCCGCCACAATATACAGCAATTGTTTTTTGATTATTACTTTATTGAATTTTCATCGTTCCCTAAATATTCCCTTAAGTTAATTAATTAATTAATTTAGTGTCTTTTTTAATTTATTTAATATCTTTCTAAATCTAATATCATTTTTTATTTATTTCTGCCCTTTTTTGGGCACAGACAATATTCCCAGTTAATATAAACAATTTCATAAATATCTTAACAGCTATTATTCTAGTTTTTATTTTAAACTGTTAAAAAGGAACTCAAAATCATACGTGGAAGGGAAGGTTTACTCAAATAAGTACAATCAATTTATTTTTAATTATCTTATATTCATTCAATCATGTAATTCTAAGAAAATCGTATCTTTAATCTCTACATGTATTATTTATATTTGAGTAATGGCGATTCTTTACATTAATAATACAAAAAGAAAATATATAATATACTCGATAATTTAAAATTTACTTTAAATTTATCAGCACTTATTAAACAGAAAATTTTACATAAACGACAATTTAAATTTGAATTCTCTTTCCTTAATATCTCCGCTTAAACACATTAGGTTAGACTAGAACGAATTTTGAGTACAACCACGGAAGATTAATGCTAGGTAACTGCCTATCCTACCAAGTCATGTAGGGTGAGATCGTTCTCAGGACCCTTGGGTGTCTTGAGCACTGCTCAAATCGTCAACCCAGGGACTCCACCTAAGAATGTGATCGCTAACCCTAGTACCTTGACTGCTTGAGAATGCGTCGTCTCCACGCTTAAAGCGGTCGAGCACCGAAAGTCCAAGTAGGAACCTGTTAGTAGCAGTGTTACCTGTAGGTGATATGCAAGCTTACTTTTCAGCTCTCGGCCTTCGTAGTTGGTTTTTTTCTCTCACCTTGTCTCTTTCTCTCACCTTGTGCTCGTCGCCGTCATGTACTGGTGCACGGAGAGTTCTAGGTCTGGGTTACCGCGAATCTCTGCGTCTCAGGTCCGCTGGAAGAGGGCTGACTTTACATTGCACGTTAGTGCCTTTTATTCCAGCGTTATTTCCTTTTGAGTAGCAGGTTTTCCCTTCTTTAGGTAAACGCGCTCAAGCATTTTCTTAACGTACTAGACGCACATTTTCCGTGCGTGGCGTTCAAGTTTGAATTTTCGTGTTTCAAATAGGAATTTTTTTTATAAAATGAAATATATGTATATTTTAAAAAAAATGTGTACCCTTGAATTTTCTAATATAATGAATAAAAGAATACCAATATAAATGTAAGGCGTATATTATAAATAGAAGTGCCTCCTTACATCTGCCCCCTCGAATTTGTGAAAATAAAATTTACTTTGAACAAATTCGATTTGAAGTAATGTGTTTTATTAATTGTTATTTACATCGGTCTTTTGTTTTAAGTAATTCTTAAAGCAGTATCTGAAGATACTATCGCCTTACGTTTATAGAATGCAAAGTATTGTACGTCATTGTTGGGCTCAAAAGTTTATTCAAAACTTATCAGTTTGATTTTATCACATTAAGATACACCAAAAACTACAGCTGGAACTTTATTATGAACTAAATCACAATGTTAAATTAAATGAGTTTACTGCTTCACAACAGCGTCTAAGTTTGAAACTTACAACTATCCTGCTGGTTCTTTCAATTCATTATCTGTTTGTGTTAAATATAGAGAGTATGTGAGTGGACTGGAGAGAATAAATATAACGTTACTCGGGAACTACGATCTGTAATGTGAATATTTATTACGACGAATCTGGAAGGGCTTACAATATCTCGTACACAGGGCTCCAATGCTCGTGACGAACTCACTCGTGTAGGCACTTACATCATCCATATACCTATACATTTGTTTTTCTGGTAAAGCAGATGTCGCTACAACCAGCTCGTAATGAGAAACAACATTGACAGTTTGAATGGCAGCTCGATAACGGTTAATAAACAAGGTACGGATGTAGCACTATTATACTCCATTATTAAGCAGCAATATATTACGGCACAATACAATAAAAAAAAAATATAGGCAGGCCAACACAAAACTGGGCGTTTTCATCGAATCTTCTGGTGATTTCAGAGCAACTTTTTACTGCCTACGCTGATTACATCTGTAACATCACGCTTATGTCTATCACATACGATCCCACAATTATTTCTTAAAAATTAAGAAAAACCATCGTGTAGTACATATATATATAGTTTTCATCAATAGGGTAGTATTACATGCCAGTGGGTATCCCTTCAAGACGTTCATCACACATAGGTTTTTTTTACAGATATTATTTAAACAGAAAACGTGTATTAAAATAGCATAAAAAGTACCCACAAAAATTTCAGCTCATTTGACTATGCCATTATATTACATATGTAACATATGAAAAAATTAATATTTAAGACGTAACCTTATAAAAAAAAAAAACGTTCAATGGCTTTTCTATGATTTGTAGGAATCTCTCAATTATTAAGGTACAAAAGAGTACTTTCAGATACACCTATTAAATTTTCAAATAGACCCATAAGTTGGTTTTCAAATGAACTTGTAGGTCTATAGAGTACTAAAATGTGTTTTTGTAATTTTTGAAAACTTTTTAAAAATATGAAAATTGTGTAAGCAAATATTTATTTACTTTCAAAGTAACAAATTAATGATAAGTGAATAAACGTTAATTATTTAATAATATACATGATACTCTGCTAATGTATCCTAATGTTAAAGTTTTTGAAACGTGTACCTAAAAACCATTTTGTTAAATAGATTATTTAAATCTGCTATTTATTTAATGTATAATAAAACTAAATAAATGAATACACAGTAAATAAAAATTTTCATATAAAATAAGTAATGAACTGCACGACAAAATGAATTAATTGAGTTTCATGTTGGGCACGCTCATGGCAGAGTGGGTAAGGGCCTTAACCAGCGTATAGAAGGTTGGGGGTTCAAATCTCTTGGGAAACTGTTTTTTTTTTTTAATTTTTTTATTTATTCATTTTTTTCTTTCAAATTAGTTGAAAGAAGAAGAATTATAGTTTATAAAAACATGTGGCGTGGTGATATTATGTGGTGTCATATGTTGTAAAGAAAACCGGAAATACGTCATGGCGAGGCGAGGGGGAAGAATCAAGCAAAATCCATTTCCATCACACTTTTTCTCCAGGTCGAAGTTGATTTACCCTCGTGCATAATGCGCCTATAGAAGTATAACTTAACAAAAAATACTGTTAAATAATCTGCAATTTTTTAAAGTATTTTTTATGGTATTTCAAATCTCCGTTTGATGTTTAAATAATATCTGTCAAAAACATTTGTTTGATAAATGCTCTACAGGGAAATTTGCTGGTATATAACATTACTTTTCTAAAGACATCGGTAAAATAAAATGGGTTTGTTTATTTTTTTTGGATACACTTAAATTTTGGGTATAAAATATGCAGTGATAATAAGTGTATGAGCGTACGTGACACATGTGAGCGTTACGTTACAGTTATAATCACTGTAGGCAGTAGGTAGTTGTTTTGAAGTATTCGTAAGAGTCGATGAAAGCGCACAGTTTTCTACAAGTCAGCCTATATATTTTTTATATTCTATTGTGTCGTCCTACGTAAATGCTGTTACACGAGACAGAATAAGTAATAAGAAAAATTAGTTGCACAGTGTTACAGACTAGGCCTCAGAGATTATTGTATAGATAAGGAGCAGGTAATTCTGATATATTTGATAAAGAACTAAAGAATCAAAGATATTGTAAGTGAGTAACTCCGCCAAAAAAGCAGAGCTGGAGCTCCAACGGATAACCTAAGGATTCTCGAGACTTTACTACTTCATCACGACTGCTACCGATAGCACCTGTTTTAATTGCACTCGTAGGTGCACTATTGTGTCGTTAGTTGTACACTGGTGCGCTTACACGTGGGCGTTGGCTTGGCTGAAGCAGCCAGTTCAGCAGAACCTTACAATTCTTAAGTTAAGTAAAACACAATTTTTGATGCGTGCTTATGCAAATAATAAAGTACGCTCTTAAGGCCATGTAGTAAACTTGCCTTTGGCTTGGCCAGCTGTTAGGCACACAAATGGTAGCTTATGTTATGGCTGACACACATAATATACTACGAACATTGTGCTTTAGCAATAGATTTCAAAAAATTAAAGTAAATTTCTTATGCACACGTAAAACAATGGCTCTACATCACATGTGACAACGTAGTTAGGGATGTCGTTAATATAGGAAAGAAAAAATCTTTGTTGTATAGTATGAGCAACGCCATTTTCATGTTAAAACAAAAGGATTTTTATATATGTGCAGCAAGAACACAAAGTTTTAGAATGCAAGAGAAGTGGCTCAGTGTAAAGTTTGAAGAGAATGCTAGGTAGTGGTCAATACATTTAAATGAACACAGTACCCCAGACGTTTAAATAAAGAAGGTACTTCAGGCACTTGGGTACGATAAAATAAGATTATAAAGACATAAGCTTGGTAATAGAAGAGTTAAATATTACAGACTTAAGTTGTACTAAAAATTTGATTCTCTCACTATGAAGTAAAGTACTCGTAAAATTTTTTTTTTAAGAAGGGTTATACATTTATTGGGCTTATGAAGTAACGATATGAGGATTTATAATAATATGATGCTGAAATCGTTTAATTATTTACAGGTCTTATGATTAAAATAAGGGATTCATCGTAATAACGTTCAACAGCTTAAATTGTAAATTGTTAGGTTATAATTTGAAAAGTGTCAGCTATTAAGTGGAAAATAAAACATGTAATTCTAAAAAGTATAGCCAAACTAAATTACTAGAGAATTTGATATAAACAGGGCTCTTTTAGTAATCAGTACAACCGTTGCTTATTTCTTAGTATTCATATACTACACTTAGACGTATAAGAAAACTTCGTATCTGTTCGTAAGTATAAAATTTGTTAGATTTTATATCTCTAAGTGACTCAGTGAGTTTCTACAAATTTAAAAATTACAATGAATATGCCAATTGGCTCACTCGTTATTTGTTGGATGCTATTTGGTAGTTATTAGTCGTAATGCATTATATATGTACGTACTTATCTTAAACAAACAAAAATAGCCTAGAGGTTAGGAAAATTATAGAGATAATATACGTAGAGTAGGCAAATTCTATATTGTTACCCAGGTGGATACATTTTATCAATAGAAAGAAGAAGAAGATTGAAGGTCGTATCTTTTTTGCAGAAAGAGATACAAAGTCAGTGGTGCACACACGATACGCTTATTATCTATATCTGTACGAGCATGGGTGGTGAGAGAGCTGCTTTACTTCCTATCCTAACCTATGATAGAGACATAAATAGAACCAGAAATCTTCCTTCTTGTTGTACTGGCAGGACAAATGATCGGCTCATTAACCTATTTCATGTACAAGGTCTGTTCAAAGAATTAAAACAGACTGTCACATTTTGTGAGTCACCTAAATTTGATTATCAATTTTTTTTATTTTTTCATGTTGGAAGACTTTTCTCAAATATTATTATATTCACAGTTTTAGCTACACAATATGTTTAGTTTATTTGAAAAAAAAGTTAAAGTTAAAGTGCTTAGCACCTTTGATGGTTTTCTGCTGGAAAAAAACTGAAGTATTGAATTTGCATTGAATATAACTCAAACGTACATTTAAGTGCTCACAAGTACTAAAAATATTGACAGTAGTACACAGTAAGTATACTCTGAATTAATAAAATGCTCAAAAGTGGTATATAATTTTCAGAGAAGATTAAAAAATGTGAATAAAGACACTTACTCTAGACCCATTAGCACATTAACAACCAATGAATATTCTAATAAAGTAAAAAAAATCGTTGAATAGAATTATTTAATCACAAAGAAAATTGTTACATAAGCATCGCTCAGTAGCTGTTAAATAGTGTCAGCAGAGATTGATATTAACGTGAAAGGGTTATAAGTGGTTTAAAATTATGTGAATATACTTATGACTTCAAAAGAAATGTCTAATCGTCTGAATGATACAGCCAATACCGAAAAAGCATGGAAAGTTCGATCAAATGTTAAGGTTTTGCTCACTCTTTTTCCTGAAATAACTGTGGAGTATAATGTGTAATACTAGTTCTTGTTAGGTAACTATGCAGTTAGCAAAGAGCGTTATATTGAAGTAATGCATCACCCCCCGAAAAGCAAAACAAAAAGATCTGACTTGTGAAAAACCAAATTATATCCTTCCCATTATGATAATTCACCTGCTCACTCGACATGGCTTGCCATAATTTTTTGGCTTAAAATAATTCTGAAATCCTACCTCATACACCATTTACATTAATTTCAGTTTTGTATGACTATTTCCTATTGCTAAGATTAAAGAGAACCATAAAAGGACGGCGTTTTGCGATGATTGAGGTAAGAAAAAACGACTCCTTGAGACAGTTCAAGGCACATACCTAAAGTTGCATACAAGAACAGCTCTAGGGATTAACAGAAATGCCGGTAAAAACAAATTATATCAAAAGAATACTTTATTATGGGGGCAAAATAAAAATGAGTAAATTCATAAATATTTCTCCAAAAAATAAGAATTCACCTAATTATTCAAACAGAGTTCGTATATTGTCTCTATAAATAAAATGTAACTAAAGTACAATTATAAAGTATATTTTCATTATGTTTAATAAACTGATATGTTCTATATAAACTTAAAGCTTTAAAATTATAGAACAAACAATATAGTGTAAGATTTTTTTTCTATAATTTACAGCTATTTCTGAGAGCTGTACCCAGTAGGCTCTGCAATGCTAGGATACTGTGCTTATTTATATGCTATCGCTATTGGCATACTAAAAAACTGCCCCAGATTACATTGTGACATCATTCACTTACACAGCATGGAGAACTTTGTTTTACATGGCTTCCGTACCGTTGGACCACAGTTGAAATATGCACATGACTCTTGAACTTGGAAGTTTGAGTTACGAAGATCCCAAACTATAAGAAACGAAACGTTAACCACTGTGCTAGCGTAGCCATAAACATTATTTTAAAATATTCTATATTGATTTTTTTGCAAATATTAAGTGTTGTACTGGTATAAAAATGATAAACGTATATTACTTCTGCTGCTTGAATAAAACTAACTAAGCTTTTTGTATGACCACGGATTGCTTGGTGAAAGTCAAACTTTATGTATTCTTAACCTTCGTGTACTTAAAGAGAATTAAGTTCTGCTACGGTCAAGAGAATTTTTTTTTTTCTTTCGTATTGAAGTCCTTGTTTTCAGTTACTCAGACGATTCTTATTATTTGAGATATTTACATTAGTGAGTTTTTTCATAATGATTTTAAATAAAAATACTTGATAAAACTATGTACTATAAAACACAAACGGGTTTGGGAAAAACAAAAGTAACAATTGTATGAATTTCGATCATTTTTCTCCAATGATCTCTTATTGATTTTGATATATTTCTTTCTTTTAACTATTCTGGAGTCTAAGATATAAAATTCAAAAATCCGAATGATTTTACAGTCAACTATATGTTTTTCATTTAAAACTGAAGAGTTGTTGGTGATGTAGTATTTTAAAGTTTTTGAAAAATAGTGTTTTTTCAATAACTTTTCTTATATTTTAGGAAATAATTTGCATAGTAAAGATGCATTTTATGATTTTGTTATTAAGTGATTCTAAAACCAAAAAGTCTATATTTGATCTACGTTTTTATAAGAACATAGTTTTTTATATTATATCTTGTGGTTGTAATAGCTATTTTAATATTTTAAATCATTAGTCATTACACAACAAACGCAATTTTTAGATCTTATAGGGTAGATAAATTAGCTCTCATCAGACAATGTTGGGTATGTTTATTGACTTACGTTTAGTTGACAGCGTTTTACCAACAGCTGGTTGTCCTTTTTAGGTTGAACTTTAAATAATGACAAACTAAAGACAGTTCACGAACAAAGTAAGTGCCTCATCAATCACAGTAATAATACAAAAAAATGTTCTGAGTAACCGGTTTTTTTCACCTATGCTTGTATAAAATAAGATTAAAATAAACATAACGCAGAAACAACGTGTCAGTTTTTTCTCCTTATTTTAGTGCAAAAGGGTATGTATAAGCTGTTTAACAAACAATAAAGTCAATAAATTTATTGGTCCATTAACAACACAACAGTGGTAACAGAGGAATACATAATTATTATCTGATTAGAACGTGAAGCAGATTATTTAGATAATGTGTATAAGTACGCAAGTGTATGTAAGCTGAAACCAAGTCTACTACACACGTACATAAATGACTGAGTACAAGCACATTAAAAATAAGAGTAAATAAAGTATAGAAAACATTTATTCTGATTATTTGACTGTCTATTAAATTTAAATAAAATGTGGTTATATGTGTTACTAAAATTTTGTAGATCCTCTCTTTTTTCATATTATTATTGTTTAAGGTTGTGTAAGACACCCCTTTTACGCTAGAGCTTACATTTCAAACAAAGTTTTTCATCAAGTCTTCTCAATACTTAACGATAACATTACTAATAAATTATAAACATATAGTGTGACTAAATAAAGAAAATATTTTCTTTTAACAAATCGCTTAGTTATTTATAAGAATAGAGTCATTTGAGCCAATTTTTTAACGCTTGTTATCTTATATAATTAATTTCTGATTCCAATCCCAAATCTCTCATACTCTTAAGAAATCAATTATCTACAATTGTCACTTTTTTTGACTGTAAAGTATGGATCATTTATGTCAAAAAAATTACTTTGTAGAAAAGTTGTTATAAGCAATTATTTTCTATTATTAATAATTAATGCTTTACTATCAAAAGAAGTTACGATTGTAGATGATTAATTTCTCAAGAAAATGAGAGATTTTGGATCGTAATCGGAAATCAACTATATAAGTTAACAAGCATTTAGTAGATTTTTTTAAATGGCTGTATTCTTATAAATAACTTAGCGATTTATTCAAACAAAACTTTTCTTGATTCAACTGCACTATATGTTTATAGTTTATTAGTAATATCATCGTTAAGTATTTAGAAGACTTGATAAGAAATTTTTCTTAAAACGTGCACTCTAGTGCAAGAAGAATGTCCTATACAACCTTAAGTGAATGTGAGCCATTTTAGCTATAAGTCGTTTTTCACAGTATTTTCCATGCCTAAGATCTCTATTATATTTTTTTATAATGTGTGTTCAAATTACAGCATATGCGCAAATATAAATGATTTGCTATCGCTACTCACATATACCTTGAATCTAGTTTATGTTAAGCAGTAACATCGCGTATTATAATTAGCATCACAATTACTACACTTTAGCTTTTTATAAACTATTGTTAACCTAATTAAATTTATTGATCTTGTAATTACTTAAACGTAACTTATTCAGCCTATAAGATAAACAAATTTCATTTGTTTGTTAATTGCAACAGTTATTATTAATTGTTTCGCACGTAGCAATTCCCAGTGAGCCGGAACAGCTTACCTAGGAATAGTTCCAGTAAAATTAGATACAGATTATTTGTCAGTTATCTAATCTTCAAATATTTAATTGTGTTAAAGTTCTATACGTTGGACCGTGCATGACGTGTAAATGAATAATGACTCATTTATTTGAGGAAAAAATCCTCCCCTTCCCCCTCCCACACTGCTAGCTACTCCGACTATCGTCCTCTTTCCTACGCTTCTGCGGCGTATTTGAATCTCGGTGAACAAAAACTGTGACGTCCCCTTTTTCGACGAAACATTAATTGGAATTCACACAGTTAAAAATCATAACTTTCGGTTCTGTTTCTATTTTGAGCTCATATCGTTTGTTAAGAGAAGAAAATCGTGGACCAAGACTCTTTTCTTCCTCGAAGATCACATGTTAAAGTTTGGATATCACAACCCGTGAAACATAAGAGAATACTCAAGAACGTTTTAGTAAAACTGTCATGAAATGTGTTCCTATGATAGCATGCTGGTATAAGACAAGCATTTGACTATATGTTACGGCAATGCAAGCTCCAGTGTTCACGCTCTACCAAGCTAGTACTACCTGGGGACCTGTGGTGACACCCACAATTGCAATGTGAGCTCGATATCCGCTTTCTTATTTCTGAAGCATCTGCTGGCCAAAGGGCTGACTTAGCTGCTAGCTACCTCAGGCTGCTTTTGTTTGTACACGCACATGATGGCCCATAGAGGCTGAGGGCACAGCTAATTTTCTGATTCCAGTTTTTCATCCTGTTGCCTTGAAAAGTCCTTTCGATAAGGTAAGATTCTTGATGACAGAAGGTGGCACGTATAGAAGATATGCTTATATCAGGAAAAGTTATCCGACTCAAAGAAAAAAACAATACTACAGATTATTAAAAATCACAATTACAAAAGGAGGCTTACGCAAAGAATAATAGTGTAGGGGGTGTAAGCTTATGCCTGATTCATGACACGTTCTTTCAAATAATCTATTTAGCTACAACAGTTAGCTCGCAGAACTAGGAGCAGCTGCCCTCTTATGCAGGTCGTTTAAAGCACTGGACCAAACTTAAAGAAGGGAAGCTCACCAAGCTTGTTAGGCCAATAAAATCAACTTATCAGAAGGCTTGGTTTGGACGAAGCTCCTTACAGGTGGTAGCATATCTTTTTAGGGGTTTTGATAGATAAAAGCGTACAAACAATAAATTGAATTAAAAATTTCTGTTTTGTAGGTAAAATAAAAACAAAAGATTTTTCACTAGAAATATCTAAATTAATATTTGTTATAAATAATCGCAACATAATGCCAAAATAGTAAAAAACTTGGCTATTTATTTATTTTAATAGTAATTATCCTACAGTCACAAAACATCGTGCATATATGTGTTTTTAAATAATAGAACTGCCATAATTTATTTTTAAGAAAAATATTACTAACTGTTAAGAAATATGCATTTATACAATAGAAAGATGTCAAAAGTGGAAATCAGTCCGACCAAGCTACCGTTATTGGAAATAAGTCTTCTACAACTAGTTTTTCTGTCATTACCTCTAGATAACATATTTTTTACTGGACTTATTTCTTTTTAATTTTTATTTTAAAAACAGCCTTTTATAAAGTGCAGTTTTGTATGTGGTTTTTTTTGGAATAGATTATTTATCATGTGTATGAAATGCACAAACACAATAAAGTGTATCATTAATTTATACGTTTTTCAAAATATTAGTTTCTTATTGATTTACGATTGCTAATGTAATAAAGCAAAAACTAAGAATATTTTTTACTTGAAATTATTGTTGTAATGACTTAGTTTTCATTAACTTTTCGTTTCATGGCAGATTTTCCTGTCTCGCACTCTGAAATACAGACTATCTTTGTATTATTATCGATACTATCATTAATGTAATTAAAATTGTTATTATCATTGATTGGAGCTACTCGTTCCTAACAATATAACAAAACCTCTTGTACGGTGGTAACATCGATGCTCGATGCAAGTAGTACAATGCAAGAGCGTAATGTCGTACACTTAAGCCCATGCTTGCAGTTTCCAGTACAACCACTTGTACAGGTAGTTATTGTGTACATTTTTCGATCTAGATACAGAGCATCTAATGTTTAAATTGGTTGTAGATTGTTTAAGCTTTTTTCCACCCAAGCTCAAAGAAGTTAAACTCGTCATAACCTTACCACAGTTGCAATCGGTAATACACATAGAGGATATAATGTCTTGCTATATCAATTGTAGGAGGTAGATTTATATACGAGATTCTTTGTATAGCTCATTGTAAATAGTGGTAGTACAGCAATGTATTTAGATCGAAATTCATACCAACCACAGATTATAAAAGTAATAAGTCACTATCAACCACTTTGAACAACAAATATTGTTATGGAACAAACTTGGAGGATCTTCATGTAGATGTGGAGAAGGTTATCCTGATGTATTGAGTAAATGGATTAAAGAGTAGAAAAAATTGCAGTGAAATGCTCCACCAAGAAAGAGAAGCAGGGGCTCAATCCCGTCAACTAAGGATTCGCGAAACTTTATTCTGACCGCTCAGCCACGACCGCCACCAAATGTGACTGTATTAATTGCACTCTTGAGAGTGCGCTATTATGTTGTCAGTTGTACGCCAGTACGCCAACACACGGGTGTTGGCTTGACTGAACTAAACCACGTCCGTGACAGTATACAATTGCATAAAATGTTGAATATTTTTATCACATCGTCGGTACATACTCTTACTGCATTTATTTATACAAGAATACTAATTTGTTACTAAACATAAGGTTTATATTATTTATATACTAGAAAACTTATACAAACAGATGTGAATCTTTCGTGAACTGAGAAAAAACATTTTTTTTAAATGATTCAGAAGAAATATATAAAAAAAGTCATAGTACCTATACTTAAAAGAAATTATCAAAATCGGATGAAAAATAGCCAAGAAACAGTTTTTTTTTTTTTTCTTTACAAGTTGAACTTGAGCTCGCTTAATCAGAAAAGTGTAAAAGGGAAACTCTTGGTGGCTCCTAATAACTTGTGAAAATTAGTTTTAAGCATTTAAAAAAAGGAATGTAAGAAAGTAATATTATACAGAGCAGCTTCTGAAGTAGTAAAGTCAAAGGTCAATTTCAAGGGTTAATGTTACTTAAAAAACCAATGGCCAAATAAGTAATTTAAAAAATTGTCTTAGCTTACAAGCATATGACGACAATTATTTTTTTAATTTGTAGAAAAATATCAGCTACAAGCATATGTGACTCCCTTGCCACTATGGCAATTTGTTTGCAAAATATTTGCAAATAGCACTGCCTGAAAAAGTTGCACTGTGTAAAAAGCCGTTTCTTTATAAAAAAAGTACATGTAAGTTAAGCCAGTTATAGATACGTGAAATAGTCGTAAGAAAGAAAAAATGAGCTGTGAGAAAGTAATTTGTTATACCGTGAGCTAGAATAAATTAATTTGTACATTTACCATTTTTTTAATAAACAAACACGTTTTTCAACAATTTTCAATATTTTTATTTTAAAAATTGTGATTCTTTGACAACAAAAGGAACAATTACTCTAAGATTTAAAACTGTAGGATAATTCTTATAAAAATAAAGTAAAGTTTTTGACTTGTTTAGCACTTTATTATAATTACTAACCTCAAATATTGACTTATTTACATTTTTCTGGTTACAGATCATATGCCTTTATATGAACTACAATGCAGGAATTTTTTAGTTGAACCTATTACTTATAGGCTCTTATACATTTTAAAGATATGGGAAATCTTTTGTTTTTTTGCATCAAAATGTTTCTATCAATGGTCTAACAATTTTTAATCAAAGGTATTTCGCAGGAATTTCGTATACTATTGATAAAGATACCCAAAAACATATGTCGTCATCTGTAAGAAATTCTTTTTTACTATTAATTTAATTGGCCTGATTTCCATGGGGCTTGTCAAACTTGCATGTCACGGTTACGTGGCTTATAGTAGTCTTAACCTCGATATCAGTGATGTTGCATGCACTTTGTAGGTATTGAGCTTGGGATTGGTCGTTTAGAATTACCATCTGGCGTAAGTTTACTTAATTTTGAAGTCCTTAAACTCAGCTTAGGAGCAGGTCACTCAACTAGTGTAATGAAGTAATACATACAGGTGAGCTTGCATGTTTCTTTGATCCAGCCCGATGTGTCTTTGTGTAAGGTGCCAGAAGTATTTTCATGTTAATGCAAAAAAATTTTCTTTCAATTTTGTTAAGAATCTCCTTTTTCATTAAAATACTAATTTATATGTATGGTAAAGTATATCAAAACTTTGTAATATATATTTTCAATATTATAATTTTTATAATCTCATACAATTCTGTTACCCAAATACAAATACATGATTGGGTCGGGAGTATAGATAGGCCACTGTGAGGGGCGCTGAGAGGAAGCTACATTCTGGTATGATTGTTATATTTGATTAATTCAATAAACATTGAGATTTTTTCTGGATTTTTAAGAATGCTAAGATATAATTTAAATTTTGAGGAGTGGAAAAGGAGTGCTGACTTAATTGAGGTCTAATAACTGTATTATACGTGCAAGTGTGTGTGTGTATGTGTATGGGTGTACACATGGCTACATATTTATTCCAAAAAGATTTATAAAACACAAGAAATGTTAGATTATTTTGTATTACCTAATACCTCCTTGGATATGCACAATTGCAGTCAAATTTTTCATTGAAGAAAAAATTAAAATTATTTCTTTAGGCTTATTGGATTTTTTCTTAAGGATACAATGTTTTTTATGCACAAATTAAAGTGTCATGTTATTCTTCTAACATATCTGAAGAACGTTCCCTACTCAATTTTAAAGACACATTCATATAAAAGCTTGGGCCTCAAATCCTTAATTATAAGTACATAACATAG
This sequence comes from Copidosoma floridanum, assembly GCF_036245765.1. Taxonomy (NCBI): domain Eukaryota; kingdom Metazoa; phylum Arthropoda; class Insecta; order Hymenoptera; family Encyrtidae; genus Copidosoma; species Copidosoma floridanum. The sequence goes on along the minus strand of NW_028321904.1, from coordinate 5,710,899 downwards.
TTCTTCATAGGTACTTTTACATATGCAGACCTACCTGGTAGATCTAACAAATAAGGTTAATACAAGCTTTACTAAGAAATCTTGTAAAATAGTAAAAATTTTAATAAATGTTAGTCAAGGATAACTGTCAAGGACTACAGCACTTGCTATGAGTCTAAGAAGTATGTCAGAGTACAAGATAGAAAATCATTTAATAAAATAAATGATAAGTAAGAAATGTATTGTCAAATATAGAGTACACGCTTAGTGTTTGCATTAAAGCGTACTGTATTTGTTCTTAACAATAAACAATACGATTGTATACACGTGTATTTGTTTTACTTTTTTTTTAAACACTATATGCAGCATCAGAAATGTTACTAGACAGTCGTTTTGATAGGTAGATTTAAATTACTTGTTTTATTGACACCATGAAATAATCTATTTTGCATTATGTCGTAGATCTTTACTTGGGAGGAGGTACTGTAATTAACTATTTTAATACACGGGCACCAAAATTTGCTTAAGAATTTTGAAACCAAAAAATTGAGTTATTTTAAACATGTTGAGACGAATCTACGATATAAAACTATTTTTTTTCTCATAAAAAAATGTATAATTAAAAGCAAAAATAATTGTTTTTTTACTGACCGACATGTCTCCTCCATAAAAGGGATGAATTACAAAAGTCTCATTTCCAAGATGGATGATTCCACTTACTCCGTTACAGGTTTGAAATGCTGCACTTGCACCTGGATAATCTTTTACTGTACCATGATAATAACAGTGTTCTATTTCCTGAAAAAATGATGATGATTTCTTTAGGAAAATACGTTAACTTACAGCTGTCTTACAAACAGAAGTTGCATAAACATTTTTCTAAGAAATTCTTGACTGAAGACGTAATCTTACTCATGCAAGCATCATAAAGTAAATTATTTTACTATTGACCTACACTGAAAGATTAGTAGAATGCCGTCTGTCCTTTAGGTGGTGCAGCTGAGATACCACTTACATTGGGATAAGAGACAAACCAGAGTAGTACGCCAGGCGCTTCACTGTTGCGGGACAAGCAATGAGTGACAAGTACTTGCACTTTTCAACGTATTTTTACCATCTGCACATGCGCAGAAGTTGAGTTTTGTCATATGCACATGCGCAATTATAAGCTTTCATGCATCTTGATAGAACCCCTGCTGCACTGTATAGATAGTACTGCTGCTGTACAACGGTGATCCGCCTAGAGTTCAAAGTGGCTCGCCAGCTGTCCCACTGAATGAGTCGGTAGGCATACGCTACATTAGTACACTATGTGCGAGGACAGAGGGCGTTTTACTAGTCTCTCAGCTTATGTAAAAGTCAGAAAGTTGTCGCAAACTTAGATAACCATGATTTTCTATCTGACATACAGAGCTTATCAAATAGACGGCTTACTTTTTTTATTTTGTACTTTTTTCGTTGTTTGACCGTTTTTTTGCTATTACCACAGATTCTAAGTTTTTGTAATAATAAACAGAAACCATTTATTAGTATGATTTGTAAGCTTAAGAAGTGAATAGAATGTTCTTATTTTTTCCTTTAGTTAAAGTAGTTATTAATTTTGAATAAATTACTTAAAGCATTATCTTATATTATTAATTTAGTGGTCACTGTAGCACAGTGGCTTATGCTGCGGTTCTTGTAGCTCAAGAGCGTAGTAAAACATGCTTATGAGTTCAAGACTCAGCTTTTACTCACTTGGCTTGCACCTCTGGAAAACTAATCACTTGAGTGCATTCTTCCAACTGTGGTCTGATGGTTTAGAAGCGGTGTAGAAAAAGATACCCCTATGCATAGGCAAGTGATTTATACCTTAATGAAATCTGAGGTAGTTTTTTAAGATACAAATAACAAAAGCATATAAATGGTTAGTAACACAGTAATGTAGAGCTGTACCACTTGTCAGAATGGCTGTATAAAAAAAAGTCTTCGTTATAACGAAAAAAAAAGAGTTTCTTTTTATTAGTACTATCGGCAGGCGTTGTTTCAAAGAAACTACTTAATTCAGTAAAAAAATAATAATTCCTTTTTAAGATCTACGTACGTCTTCTACAACACAAAAAAAAGATAAGCTTACATTTCTGTCAAGACGTATGCACTCTGAGTTAATACAAAAGGCTGCACCCTCTGTAGTAGATGATTAAAATACTTCTTGCGTGTAACTTAATATAAAAGGCCTCAAAGCACATTATGAACGTGCATATTACTGTTTGTGATTGGCTCAAGAGAACTGTAGGAGAGGATTGTCATTCTCTCTCTATTGTGCCAATATACCAATTATAAACATCGATACACATGCACCTATTCTCTAAGCCATTTGTTAACATGCACAAACTTTTGTCAAATATTTGCTGCAGAAAGCACAGCCTCTGCATTGGTTTAGAGTGAATAAATCTTTTCTATCGAGTTTACAGCAAGCAGTAGAGTTTTTAAACATGGACAATTAGGCTTCATTAGAAAAACAGCTATCAACTAAGAAATAAGAATCAGATTGGTTACAAAAGCTATAGTGAAATAATTATCTTGCTTTGTTAGTAACTTGATCGCAAATCCTCTAATTGTTGAACAAAAATTAGTGAATTAAAAATTTTCTAGCGTATCATTTTTTCCGTAAGTTACCTATGTCTTTTCACTTCTGGTTCTTTACTGGTGATAATTTTGTAACAGCTCATTTTTTTTTATATCGTTATCATATCGGTTATAGTAAGCTTATTCATACTGACTTGTACGTAAGATTTATCAAAATAAGCTAATTAATTAATAATTTCTTGTGAGTCAAAAGGCTTGAAATAACACGAAAGTGGTCATTACATGCTTGAAGCTTATAAACTAAAATAAAATTGTGGAAATGTAAGGTTTTTGAATGAATAAGAATGATACAGAATCATATTTAAATAACATGTATGTCTGTAGAAAAACTTCGTGTTATTACTTATAAGACAATTGCATTATTTTAATAAAAGTTTCATTAATGATCATCATAAAAAAAATTAAAGTTTTCTAGATGAAAACTTTAACTAATATTTCTTAAATATATGTTGAAACAATATACATATATATTAATAGAAAAAAATTTTTACTAATAAAAACATTTTTTTTTTTTTTTCTTAGACGGCTAACATAAAGTTGCCGTACTAAACAAGACCATGTAAGGGAGAAGTATAACTAACATATGCAATAGGCCCATATTTTTTTCCACTGTTTGGATTTTTGGCAGTCATTAGGCTTTTGCTGATTTCTGCTAAGCTTCGTTTTTAGTCTTAGTGGCTATAGAATTAATGATTTCAAGAAGTCTTATGTGCCATGAATCATAGAAAGTATTCTATCCACGTTCTCATTTATACTAATTCAGGGATAGTATGCAATTTCTGCCTTTGTAGCAGCTGGTTCACGACCTGTTACCTTTACTTCCAGAAGTGACCAATTGTGTAGGGTGAGAAAATGAAGATGCTAATAAGTGCAAGCAACAGCAGTTCTTGACACTCGTACGTTTGATAAACGCAGTGGTCGTGGTCTTACTTTTTTCCTTGCAATAATAAAAGCACGTTTGCATAAGTGTAATAATTATTACGAACTTGGCTTTTTCATTATTTTTTTCAGAAGCTATCTCATGTCAAAATATTTCTCATAGTATGGTTCTTCTTACTATCTCTATGTGCCTCCATAAACTGCACATCTCGTGCTCTGCTCGTACAGTGTGAGTGAGATGTTTAGAAGGTGTGGCTTGGTCGTGTAATCATCTTAGTGTGCGGCAAATGTAAGTAGTTGAATATCGTAGCTTCACATATGCTTGAGTATAAAATGCATACTCAGACATCAGTAAATGTATATTTCTGTGTTTTATACAGTCGCTTTGTGTTGGACAGTCCGTTTTCTCTACAATGCTGCCCCGCACTTACTGAAGCTCCCCCACGCTCCTCCACAATCCTAAACGGGTCCCAATTTTTTTAAATCTACACTTATTCTGTGTAAAAAAGACAGTTTTTTACCACACGCCTTTCTTCAGTGTACCACTTAATTTTGTAACATCGTATCTATTGTTACATACATTTAGAAATTGACCATGACTAGCTTTTAAGCCGTAAAAAAAATGGGGAAACTACTAAAATAAAACTAATGCTTACATACCATGATATCTTATAATGCAAAGTTATAAAATTTTTTGAGTACTTGTGAAAAAAGTATTATTCAACTTAATAATAAAAGAATTATACTCAGTTTGATCTTTAATCATTACATTGTGCTGATTGTACAATGTACATAAGAAAATTCACTATGCTGTTAATATTTCATGCCACAAAAAATTTTGATTTTCTAATTACTAATAGATTCTGTTTCAGTTACTATGTAACTTAAACTTTTACATTGAGACAAGACTAAATGTCATTCATCATAAAAAAACAATGGTTTCTTACACTAAAAACTATCTTTGTCAATACTTTTACTTTGTGATTTTTTTGTAGTTATTGAAAGATCAAAATCTAAAGGAAACGGTTTTATGTATAAAATAAATTGCATGCAATTTGCAAGTTAGATGTATTTTGTGTATTTAAAGTTACTTTTAGTAAAAAAACTTGATTCCTAATTTTTTCTCTAGTTAAGAATTTTCTCTATAATGACATTAAAGATGCTTAGTTAGCTTATAAAGAATTCCATTACCTTAGCTATGAGTTAAACTTTGCCTTTTCATTATTATTACAATCGAACTTACCTTTTAATTAAGCCAATGTGGTGGGAGTTACTCTTTAGTTCTATTTAAAATTTTTACAGGACAACTCAAATAAATATTTAATGTCTTCTTTATCTACTCCTTAATAAGTAGCACGATTGAACGATGATGATTACTCAGAATTTAAAACTTCATATTTTATACTTAATAATTTGAAATCTAAATTTTGACTCAAATCTACTTAACAAAGATTTGTGTATTTTTTAAAATGTCAGAGGCATACTAAAAAAATTGAATATTTCTAATATTTAACAGAATTTTCTAAAGGCAAGTAGCCACATAGAGCGCACAGGGGAGTGAGGCTTCAAAAGTGTATATATAATGTCGATGTCTTCCAATAAACTATCAAGTAAAGTCAGCTTATTAGATAGAACTATTTGCAAACAATACCTTTTATTTCTATATTTTCTTCTTTTTCCACTTTAATGGATGAATTATTTTACTTTTTGCATCTAGATACAGCAACATACAGTTTATTATAAAGTAATAAAGGTTCTATTTAATGTTAACCTTGAATATGAAATATTTAACCTCAAAAGTAGTCTATAGTCATAGCAAATGCCACAACCATTAAAAATTGCTTACGATACGAAATGAAGAGTTATGTTGGAATATCTTCTTTGTACGAATTTACTTTTAAATAAAATCTCTAATTTTCGGTTTTAAAAATGAGTTATTTTGTCTCTTCTTGTACTGCACTTTCTTTAATCTTGTTCCATTCTATACCTTAGCTGATATACTAAAGTTTTATAGTAACATCAATATAGTACCAATTTTTAGCTTTCGAGGATCTTTGAGTAAATAACTTTCTTCTAGAAAAATTTTAGCAAGCAGTAGAATTGTTGAACATGGACAATTAAACTTGAATAGAAAAACAGCTGTCAACTAAGAAATAATAGCCAGATTGACTATAATATTTATAGTGGAGTGAGTACTTAGCTTTGTTTGTAACTTTATCGCAGATCCTGATATACTAAAACTATAAAGTAACATCATTGTCGTACTAATTCTTAGGTTAAGTTTAGAAAGGGGTTTCACTTTACAAATATCGTGCAACGTTTTCACTCTTTAAGGACCTAGCAGTAACTTAATGGACTGCTAATTCCCGATAACATTGGCTGAAACTAATAGATATTGTAGATTATGACCTTTCAAACCAAAGTTTTCACAGGCGCAAGTCCCAAAAATGGACAGTTTTTGAGTAAATAACTGTTTAAGGCACCGATTCTGTAAATGGTAGTTTAACAGGTTATGCAGGAAAGTTAATGTATGTTGCACATTAAATGTACAAAAATATAATTGGAAAAGGTGGTGTTGTGTGCATCTACCGTTTTTGGCTATCAATAAGCAAAATATAAGATTGTTATGGTTTAATCAATAGCAGCGTAGCTCATTTGCGTTAATGTTTTACATAGAAAATTAATAACCTCTGGTACATGAGCGCGTTTATCGTGTAATGATCTGATACAAAGTGATTTTACAACTTTTTTACTATAAATGCCAGCCAAAAGTTTTTATTCAGGCTTATTATTATGAGCCGTCACGATTATTTTTATACGAACAGATAAGCTGACCCTACTGTTCAACATACAAATCTTTTAACGACTATGAACATTATTATTACAAGTAAAATCGTTTTTGTAAGTTATTATAATTAAATAAATCGTTTACTGATGATGAATGCTTTTCTCATTACATTAACTAATTATTTTATTTGCTCTAGTTTTAACAGATTCAGTCAGCTTAGATTTCAACTTTACCACTACTTTCTTGTCAAGTTTCTCAAATCTACTACTTGTAAATCTTGCGTTAATCTGAAACCTTCATGTGGCAAAGCTTACTGATTCCCAGACACGAGAACTAGCTTTGCTAAGACGAATAACCGTCTCTTGCGACACATAACAGTTGTCTCCTTATAATTTATTTTTTAAAGAATAAGAAAATGTTATAATTTAAAGAATAATGAGGACATTGTTAATATTCATTAATGTGAAGAATAATGTGATGCAATAATATCATATGAAGTTATGCGTGTTCAGTAATATATTCCTTACTATTTAACACAGAGAATCATTTTTTAAAAGCACTGTGTTGCTCAAGTTTTAATAAGAAAAGATTATTTAATTTTATTTGTAATTTGTTTAACACTACACTGTTAGCCAGACAGTAAGCCAGTCCTATAGCCAGACATTTAGCCGATACCAATACTTTGAGCCCTAATTTTAGCCATAATTTTTGCCATATTTTCAACCACAGTTGAAGCCATACTTTTAGCCTGATATTCAGTCAAACATTAAGCCATAGTTTTGCCAGGCTTTAAGCTCGTCATGCAACTAGATAGGCACCCCTAACTGATTTTTCGAATGCTATAGTTTAACAACGTGATTTTGTGTTGTGCTATTAAACTCTTATTTTCGGAATGTGAGGACCAAGATATTAGTTTTAACTACATCTAAAGATTGACGAAATCTCCAAGTGTATTGCTGCAGCAACCTTAAATGATACAACAACCATAGAAATAAAAGACAAATCATCTTCACGAAACATCGAAGCACCAGCTAAGAATGTAGAATCAACGACAGAAGTCAAAACCTTAAAAAAAATTAATTAAGAAAAGCTTAGTCCAATATTACGATTTGTAAGAGAAAATCGTACTGGGACTCAAGTAAGCGTCATTTTGAAAAAACCTATTAACCCAAATTATATTATTGAATTTTTCGAAAACAAATATCCAATAGAAGATATTCATTTTTCAACCAAAAAACAAACACGGGAAGATATTGTTCCCGTTTATATAACGTATGGATCCGCTGAGTGGGCAGAAAACATGCGCCAGATAGTAGTGTATTGCATAACTCAGCAGCCAAAAAATGTAATTACAAAAAACCCAAAAACAGAAAACACGATCAAAATAAATAACGATCCAAAAGACAATGACTCACTTCCACGAAAAGTAGTATCTAAGGTACCGGCCATTATGAATCCGGATGAATACACCCAGTTGTTAATGAACTTTTGCCCTTTGAGCTATTTAAACTACTACCCATTAGATGTCAAACGCGACGATGGAATACAGTTATACCTAAGCTTCACTACATACTATAACGAAGAATCGACGGAAAGGGCCCTCAAAGGACTCAAAATGTATGGGGCGAATTACTCCCAAAAAGAGTTGCCAAAAAACCGTGAAATAATAACACATTCATCGTGTGGAAATTTAATATCTAAATGCCACCTTGAGGTGCACAATCTTTTGTGCAAAACACAAATAAAATTAAAAAAGATCTGCCCATCATGCCAAGAAAATATCAACTTGGTAAAATACGACTGGCACTATAAACTATGCCTTGAGATGGGAGTGTCAGCAAATCTTGATGCACTTAATAAACTAGTAATTAACAACACAAAATCAAGGGCCAAGGAGAAGAAGAAAACGTAATATTCACGAGTCCATTACTTCCCTTACTCTCAGTCCCGAATAAACAAATGTAATAATTCTGTAAATTAATACTTTATGACATTACTATAAAAATTATTGTAAAATGTTAAGGTTATGTAACTCATAAATGTTTACTTATAAGATTAAAATATATAAAAAAAAAAAAAACCAATAAAATAATATAATATAATATATTCACCGAAGATGGTGATAGTTTTAAGAAGGGGAGACTGTTAGGTGACGACTTGCGTAAATTAATAAATTTTTATTGTTATTCTATTTTATTCTGTTATCTTTTATTCGCAATAATAAAATTTCAAGACTCTTTACAGAGTCATACTCAACGAGAGTCGTCACCTAACAAAGCTGACTGTGAACTTCGTGGCTCTTGGAAGTGTCAAGTGACAACCAAAGCGAGCCATGAAGCCTAAACACATGAAGTCAGCAAGTACCGGCCCCATAGCAAGTAAGACAAAGAAGTTCAACTAAAACTTCGTGCAAGGTGCATTTCTTTGCGCGGCGTTTTAGTTAGTAGCCCGCTTCCGCTCATCAAGTGCAGACGTAATAATTAATTTTATAAGATTAACCAGACGTTCCGTCTATTTTTTCCTTTTTAATTTTATTTTATATGTATACTAGTAATATAAAATAAAGTGATATGAAACTGATAGGAAAAGGAATTTAAATAACTATAAAACAATAAATAACAAATAAATAAATAAAAAAATAAATAATTATAAATCGACGAAAACAGGAAGTGCAGGCCATCAGAATTAATAATTAGCGGAAAGAAAGGTAAGTAAATCTGGATATTATATTCAACACTCTACTTCTTCCTTCCTTTTAATTTTTTGTAAACAAACAAATAGTTGGACTATCTGCTGTCCCGCAGCCTGTAAAGGAGCGTGAGACTGTAGTCCACAGTTTTTAGTTTTTGATTTGAAGCTGAAAACAAACTTAAATGACATAAAACGTTATTTAACACATGTGATCCTTTACGATTTTTCCATCAAGATGGTGGTCTACAAGTTCAAAACTTTTGTAACAAATAACGAACCAGATTATCATATTTTCATAATGATATTAAATTAGATTATGACGTCATAAGCTCCATTTTTTTTTCTTAAATCCTTGAAGACATAAAGTAACTTATAAAGAATAAAATATAATCAAGTACAGAAAAATCATATTTTAGCTACTAACCTTTATACAAACGGAGAAACGGAGTGTTTTAGAAATAAAATTGACCAACAAAAATTTTATGATGAATACATCATTGGCTAAGTCTAATACATCTCAATACGAAAAATTTGGAGATATAAGAGCTTATATGCACTTTCAAGATAATGAGATTATGACAGTTTTATTTTATCACAGAGGGGTAGTAATTCTTCACAGCCCACTGGTAATCAAACTGATGAAAGTGGCATATACAGTTTAAATGATAAATGAGACGACCTAGATACACTTCAACCCAATGCTATTGAACAAAGTAACAATATTCCTAGTGTAAGATAACATTGCCTTAATGAGAAACTGAAGAAACGCTAATAAATTAACTAAATATATGATTAAATCTTAAATACGTCAAATAGTAAGAACTAATTTTGTTAATACCAATTAAACTAACGGATACTTACCACGAGTCTACGTAAAACGTTATGACGTGTATTTATTAGAAGAAATAGCAAGAAATGAGAACGTTTAATGTAATACTATGGCGATAAATACTAAGAAGGATAATGTTATAATTGAAATGGATCCAAAAAAATTCAATCCTCCAAATACATTGCACCTACATTTGATCTTGACACTAATATATCTTGATACAATAACCCAATAATCCAACAACCTTAAGGGAGACAGAGGGAGTAACAAAACCTACAAGTAAAATTAAATCAGAAAAAATGTACTTAAACTAGACAGGGGACTTGGAGAACATCTTGGTTTTAAATCAAATAAAGAACGGCTAAAGTTAAATCATAGTGTGATTGATCAAAGGACTCAAACGAGAACATTTTAACAACCACAGACATCATTAGCATTTTGACCTCGTTCATTAAAAAAAGTCACTAAAAATACATTAAAAGATTTCAGCTCATTAAAAGTGAATTTTTTAAAAATCAATATCCATTACAGAAGATGCTAGCGATACAAATAAAGAATTTAAAAGAATAACACCGTACAGTTCCAAAAATAAAATAATGCCAGAATTACTAATAAGATATAGAATTAATCTTTGTGCATTCTCATTCACAAGTATGATTAACAAAAACAACCCGAGTGATACTAAAGAATCGTCAGGAGAAGAGACACAACCAGTAGTATATGACCCTCGACGAAGCCGATTACAGCAAGAATTAACTGAAATCAAAATACAATCAAACACAGATACTGACTCATACTCAGACGTGACAATTACTTCAATTTCCGTTACAGCCATTTCACTTAGTGAAGGTATAAACGACGATATTTTTTAAGACTTACCTTAAACAACGACAAGTAATATTAATAAGGTTACTTTTCAAGAAATACGAAAGTTAACAAAAAATGTAACCAAAGTCTTCAATAATATTTAGACAAATCTTACAACAAGAGTGAGCCTGAGCAAGCTGATATAAATTTTTTATCAGTAACCAATTTCCTTATAAAAATAAATTGGATCCCGAAATTCAGAACATATTAATCTACATGAGCACCTGTGATCTTGATAATTTTAATGTTTGTATATTAGACGAATGAATTGCAAATTTATCAAGACGTACAACAGACTTTGGACCCTTATTTTAAGAAGAAAAATTTTAAGAAAATATATGACGAGTGGAACATTCTAAATTACCTTTCATCATCAGAAAACTACACCCTTAAGTTTTAGTACACGAAAGCACACGAGTACTTCCATTATTGCAAAAAAGAGACGATCCAAATCACCAGACTTGGAACAAATAACAAAAGAAATAGCAGTATGAAAAGGTATGTGAAAGTCTTAGTAATAGTAGCAGTGGCACTGACAATAATAAAAACGTACATGAAGCTAAGCTAATAAACAATGTAAGTATCACGAGATCTTGCCTTACACACAAAAAAGACAATATAGTTCATTTTGTTAGCCCAGATTTTGAACCAGTCACATATGTTTCAAGCCTGTTGAGATCGATAGGTGTACTGGACCTTAGTTATTTCAAATAAATAAACTAAAAAATTGCCGAATATTTATAACACCTTATGAAAGGCATAATATACTATCAATCGTGATGAGTGAAATACCTACGAATTTGATAACTCCCAAAAGTCTTACAAAAGCTTTAAGATCACTCAAGAAAATATTATTAAGAAGAAACCTTTAAGCTTTTTGAATTTTAAGAAGAGAAGATCTTACAGACAAAGTATAACTTTGATTGATAATAGAAATGTTATTAACAAATTTTCATGAAACACCTATTCCAGTTACTATTTTTTACGGTAAAGTTATTTTTTCGAAAATTTAAGAACGCATGGAAATAATACAAACTCTATATAACATCTCTTGAGAGGGCATAAGGGAATGAATCAAACTTGTCGGAAAATAAGAAAACGGTTTTATCAGCCAGGCATGAGAAATTATATTCTTAATAATGTCCAACAATGCAGTAAATGCCAAGAAACGAAAATTAAACGAACTAAAACGAGAGAACTCTTAGTATTTACAGATACACTTTTTAAAGCTTTTAGTAAAGTTTCTATTGATACCGCTGGTAAATAAGAAAGAACGCCACATGGTTAGTAGCATTTCTTATCCATACAGTGTCATTCGACAAAGTACATCACATTAGATCCTGTACCAGATCTAATATCGAACCCGCTTGACGATGCACTCGTATAAAATCTAACATTAGTTCACGATGTGTCGAGAGCAATTTTTTGAGACAGACATGCTACATTTATATCTAATTTATTAGAACAACTCATGAGAATCCTAAGGACTAATCATTTAAAGGTATCAGAATATCATCCTCAAGCAAAGGGATCACAAGAGTTAAGTCATGCTGCCTTAGCTGACTTTATAAGAACTTACTCTAAAACTTATGATGACTGGGACAACTTAGCCAAACTTGCAGCTTTTACGTATAACACAAGTGTACATGCAGCAATGAATTTTGAACCCTATGAACTAGTATCTAGGAGAGTAGCAAGGTTGCCCTTGAAAATACCTAAGTACAAAAAAAATTGAACGTATCCATTATACTTACAAGATCTTAGTAAGCAACTTTAAGAAATGCAAATTGAGGCAGTAAGTCAACAAATAAAAATAAAAGTATAAGCAAAAACCAGATACGATGAAAAAAAATTACGTTTGGGTAAAGAAAGAAATACGTTTCCGTAAGTTGGACTGCTAGTACACTCCACTAGAATAGTTTCAGAGGGAAATAATGTCTCACTTGAAAAAGCAATGGTGAAATTATACGGAAACGTACAGATAAATTAAAACTGGTCACCTAATAATAATATTCTTGTCAGAACTATATTGTACATGTGATGCAATGAAAAAAAGACAATTTTGGGTTATATCGACCATCTAAATGACAATAGTGCTTGAAGGTCACGCAGATTTAGGCTGTCTAAACCATGGCAACTAAAACACTGGAAACGAACCCTGGCATGTACTATGAAAAAATCGGAATTACAAAAGTAAAGGAGCTGACTGGAAGATAGCGACATGGCTTGATATTGAAAGGTTCATATGGGAACGCTCGATTTTTAATAGAAATATTAGAAAATGATTATAATACTTGAAAATAAGTATAAAATTTAATATTATACATTTATTATTGCACCGGCACATGTGTAGATGGCAGCACTTTTGTATGAGCATTCTCAAAACCATCCATGTCCCCTTTTTAATAACAAATGTATAGTACTGAGCCGTATGTAGATCATAGACTTGATGATATATAATGATAATAGAACAATCTTTTTGGCCCACATTTGGAATCAATAAATTGTTTGGACTTTTTTGATCTTGTAGAGTGAAATCAGATCTCGATGTTATGTGAGAACAAGAAAAGTATCCTCCCCAAGTGCGGATTGAACGCACAGCCTCCTGCTTACTAGCCAGTTGCTCTACCACTCAAGCTACCGAGGAGCTATACATGCACTTGCATCGTAGGTTTGGATAAGTTCTCGCTCTTTATTCGAGCTGTTTTTATCTTAATCTTAATTAAAATTCTTTAATTGTATTAAAACTGGACTGTTCCTACACTTTATTCTACGAATTATTTTAAACTAAACGAGTGCAATAAAATAAGCCTTTAAACTTATACATAAAGATGTGGTACTAATTGTTCAGCATTGCAATTGGATAATAACAACAGTATAAATGTATAACAAAAACACATTTAAATATGTATTACAACTTAATTAAAATAAAAAATTTTAAAAACTTTGCTTAAAGTTATTGCCTCTATGATTTATAAGACATTCTAGCCTTGTGTTAATCCTGACTTATAGAATATCAGCCAGAATTTCAACGCATTAACGTCTGATCCTCTCAACCATATTTTCTTATGTTGTTGGAGAAACTTGGTAACATACCTACTCAAGACTTAAATCAAAACTTTTAATATTGTATAGCACAGCTTTGTTATCCTTATTGTACTAACTATATGAAAAAAAATCTTTGAATTTAAAAAGTATGCGATGAAAAAATCTTAAAGCAGCACTATTAAGCATAATAAATACCGTGGAAGCCTATGCGGCAAATAACATTATTCCATCTTCCAGGATACGATAACAAAAAGAGCGACGCCTTTTAGAATTATTGAAAGCATTGCTAAAAGACTTTTTAGCCTAGACACAGAAGACAATGTTAACGTCGTGAACACTAACATCAACAATTAGCAGACTGATCAAAAAGAACATATTAAATTGTTTTATCAAAATAGCCATATTTTTGCAGCTATATTTAGAGAAATATAAAATACCATAATATGCCATGAGCACATTCTAAAACAAGTTGCTGATATATTCAATTCAGGACAAGATTCTAATTCTTACAGATATTTAATAAGTTTATTAACTTACCTTAAAAGAACTGAGGCTATCCACGATCAAATTATTCGTTCCCATGAAGATCTGTTTGACATTTTACATAACTGACAAAAAGGACAAGCACACTTAAAGCTACTTTCTTTAAATATAATTGGAACCATAGCCCAGAGTGTAAAAAACTTAGCAGAAAATCTAGAATCAGTAAAGATCAGTATACTGGTAAAATAAGAACTCTAGACAAATTAGATGTCATGCATCAAGACAATAGGGGTATGGTACGTATTACACTTGCCACTCGTTGATCAAACCTCTTGTGATCCTTATAGACTCTATCCAGTGATGATATCTTAACCAGAACAAAATGGAAATACCTACATAAAATCATCGTATACCTACTTAGCAGGAGCAGCAGGCCATCATTCGTATTGATGATAAAACGAAGTTGCATCTAACCAATGTGATACAACAGTATATGGCTGTATATGCTTAGCGAAAAAACCATTAAAAGAACCCTATTCCATGAACGAATGTGAAATTCTGATGCTATTACAACCTTGAACAGAAGTATTCAAATACTGCAAAATTATATTAACGTGGAAAAAAGAAAGTGAATAGGTTTACTTAATAGCTTATAATTTGGGGTTATTTCCGATATCTTGTGGAGTACAATTTAGCATTATATGCCCTTATAAAATCAATTGACAAGAAAAATTAAAAGGTATATATCTTCTACGAATATATGATCACTGTACAAAAAAAAAACACTAACTAACCTTAACAAATGAAAACAAGATTATCTCTCAGATACAATATACTTATCAAGTAGAAGTAAACTTTAACTTAACTGTACAACATGAAACCTTAGAAGACACTGATGACTTCCATGACACTATCAAATGGATTCGAGAATAAAACTTTAATAAATAAGGATGGATAGATGAAGAATTGAATGTATGAAATATAATGAATTACATGAAAAAAATACAAACCCGAAAGTTGGAGCAAAAACAAAATTCTCTTTTTATTTTAATACGTTGTATTATTAAAGCTATAATTATTATAGTAAAAATAGCAATACTTATCAGCACAGCAAGAAGCTGTTAAAAAAAAGTAGATTTAGTATTTTAAAAAAATTTATAAAACGCACTATGAATTCACTAAAGTATTATGAATTTCCGAAGAACCATAAAATAAGAACCAAGAGAATACGAAACAACTGAACTTTATGTCGAAATTAAAAAGAATTAAGAAATACCTTAATTATTTAGAACTTGATTAATAATGGAGACATGGGGTTCGATACTCCCACGCTATATACCCTAGAAATTTGAAATGGACTCATGAATCAATAGTAATTTGGTACTATTTTACTCCCAGGCTGCACGATAAACTGTGACTATGGAATAGCAATAAAGACTAAAGTCTATGTCAATCATTATTTACATGAAGTTATTAAATAGTTAAAGAATATAGAGAACATCAAAGAAATATACATACTTTTGACTTTACATGGTTATATAGATATAGTTTATAGACAAACTATAACAGCCATCGAAAAAAGTAATTCATTAAATGAAAAGATGATGGAACATTTAAAATAGGAGAAAAAGCTCAGACATTTTTTACTTTTAAGGTAAAATATACTATTTTTCAAGCAGAAAAGATTTTTTCACCAACATCAATAAAAAGCGATAATGATTTATCAAACATTGATCCAAAAAGACTTATAGGTCTCCTACCGTGGGATATAGAAAAAACAAAAATATAAAGAGACTTCCGTAACCATCCATCTCAATTTGGTACACTAGAGTATTGTTATGCCGTTAGAGATCAGCGGGAAAAATTATCCTAAGGATACGTAAAATACATCAATCCTGAAAGCGCTATTCTACCTTTGCAGAATGATGAATCCAAGTATTGCACGAGATACACTAAACCAATTAAAAAAAGTATAAAACACAAAATGAACAAAAATTGACTTATCTTTTATGTTAACAACAAGTTAAGTTTATAACATATCAAAGACATGTCATTATATGCAAAAGACAATGACTTACACAAACTTTAGAAACAAAGCCAACCTTTGCTAAGATTATTGATTTACGAAATAAAACTAACAGGAGCCGAATTTAAGCTGAATAATCCAACCCTACCATTTAACTAGCTACATTCTACGTCAAGAGAATATATCGCTTAATTCTAATATTTTAATTTTAAGCTTTATAAAACCAATGACCAAATTTATACTTAGATAATTATCATAATGCATATAATTTTTTTTTTTTATTTTACTTTCTTGTCTAGTTCTATTAAAAAAAAAAAAAAAATAAAAAAAAAGAAATTTCTAGGCCTAGTTCATAATGTATTTTCTTTAAGCCTTAGCATTTATGAATATTATTTATTCCATTGTATTGTGAATCCGCAAATACGGTGACATAGTATGATAAGTAATGATTGTATCCCTCCATGTGTTCCCTGCCCATTATTTAACCGTTTTGCAAATGTCATTTAATTTTCATACTTACATTTCACATATAATCTACGAGTTATTATAACTACAAACAGTGCGAAACACACTACAACAATAATCATACATTTACAGTTTTAATCAATAATTATCACACCACCTATCATACTTACACTTACACATTACATAAGATAGATAAGATAACGAACACCATAGCTAGTGGACGTTTGCTAAACCTTTTAATAAAAGGCCTTATAAGTAAACAAGAACTAAAACAGTTGCCACAACGACACGGCATCGTTCAAGCCTGACAAAAGTAGCCCTGTGTTGCTCCGTGTACAATCTACAAGGCCATATTTTACATACACTCAGAGGCCGCCGCTGCAACAACATCATTTATGATGGGTCTTCAATTGATTCCGATTATTACTATAAGAGAGGAGATACCAATATTGATACCACCTAAAGCGTTTGCAAATGAAACACCATACAATGTGCCCACAACAGAATAAACGTAAATTAAGTGACAGCCGTCTATATCTAGACCATAACAGTCTAGAAAAGATAAAAATAATATAAAAAAAAAAAATAAAAATACAATCAAAGCATGCGACAAAAATGTAGAAAGACCTATTATTTACTTCGTACAAGAAGAATCTATGAATGTGGAAACTCATGTTTTTATAAAAAAACCTTATAATATTTAATACCTGATGAAGTTCTTTGTATATCCGTACGGTAACCAAAATATTTCTTTCCAACAAATCTCAAGACAAGAAAAACATTATACCTGTGGCTATCAAAAACCATTCGGAATAGAAAGCTGAAATTATGCAAAAGATTGTTATATATTGCATTGCAACCCAACCAACAACAACCACATCCATAACAAATATTTCACTAGTTGTAGCCGCTTCAAGCAGCACACCTGAAAAATTCCCACCAACGATGATGATAAAAATACTGGTTGTAATTATCACCAACGAGTGGACCAAATATCTGATGACTTTTGGACCACTTAATAAAATTAGTTACATAAAACTTTAAGCCGCAAGAGATGATGGAAAGAATTTATGTTTCGCATTTGCCACGTATTGCATCAAAGGAACAACCATAAGGGCTTATAACGAATTTTAAAATCATGGAGTTTGGTATGCCATGGTATGCCATGGTTTTGGTATGCCAACAACGGACGGACGCGCAACTAAGAACAAAGCACAAAAATACATATGCCATGGGAAAATTATGTTTATTATTGCGATTTGAAATTGAACCGTATATTCTGTGCAGTCCAAATAAAAATAAAAATGAAATGCAATATTTGAAATAAGAATGTCATTCTCATCAAATAAAACTAGCACTACGACCTGTGTTGTACAACAGACCACAACACTAATTTAAAACGCTTACACGAACTTACATTAAACGGTAACGCAAATAAGAACACATCAGGGGGGGGGAAAGACAAACAAAAAAGGTGGAAAATAACAAAAAATCAAATTCTCTATTGTACGAAAGTATGAAGATCCTTTAACTAACATAACTATCATCAAACCCTAAGCAATTATTTCGTCATCCAATTCTCAAACCATCAATCTAATCCGAATTAAATTTAAGAAAAAAAAGAAGCATGGCCCACTTTTACCTTAGTTCAGGTTGTTTGAATCTATATATTCATCAAAAACGGTGATAATTTTAAGAAAAGGAGGCTGTTAAGTGGAAACTTGCGTAAATTGATGAGATTATTAAAATAGTCATACTTAACGAAAATCGTCACTTAACAAGGCTGACTGTGTACTTCATGGCTCTCGGAAGTGTCAAGTGACAACCAGAGCGAGCCGCTAAGTCTAAACTCATTAAGTCAGCTAGTATTGGCCCCATCGCATGTAAGACAATGAAGTTTGAGAAGAGAAGCGGTACTGACGTATCGCGTAGAATTTAACCTGCTAAAAGTCAAGGTACGTTGACACATATAGTTAACAAATTCAAACACTCTCTTTTCTTTTTTCGATGTGCATACAAATAGTTAACCAGTCTGCCAGTCCCGCATTTCTTTAGTGAGCGTAAGGCCTAAATCCACAAACATCTAGCTCTTACCAGATGATAAGGTTAAATAATTACGATTAATTATTTAACAAGTCTTTTAGTTTTTGGATTTTAATTTATACTTTGTCACTACCTTTGTGTATGAAGTCATGAATACCTTTCATGCTTTGAACAGATGCACAGAATTCGACTTTAATAGGACATCAATACTTTATTGACAAAAATTTACTATACAGCACAACCATCGAACAATCTAGTATAATTTTATTCTATTT
The DNA here is from genome assembly GCF_036245765.1 of Copidosoma floridanum. Classification (NCBI taxonomy): domain Eukaryota; kingdom Metazoa; phylum Arthropoda; class Insecta; order Hymenoptera; family Encyrtidae; genus Copidosoma; species Copidosoma floridanum. The sequence goes on along the minus strand of NW_028321904.1, from coordinate 5,691,898 downwards.
TTTAAATTAATAAACATGTTGCTTAGAAATATATTTTTTTTTTATATTCAGGTCAATCATTCGCTAAAAATAAAGTAATGTTTCTAAAGGGTCTTAAAAAATGTTCCCTACATTATTGATTAATAATATAAGAGCATTTTTCTATACAATGTCTGTGAAACATGTGTTCCATTACTAATTTTGTTGGTTTTGTATAACTGGAAGAAATTTCAGCAAAAATTATTGCATTAACTTGTTCAGGTGTGACAATTTATTCATTAAGATGCAAAGTCATCGAAATATGTGCCTGAGGTTAATAGACCACTTTTTTGAGAACTAATAGTAAGGACATTTACTTATCCGTTACTCAATATATTGTTTTTAATGATGTTATCCAAACTGATAATAATGTCAAGTAAAATAGTGTAATAGTTTAGTTTAGAAAATGATCTAGTCTTATTATTTTATGAAATTGTAATACAGTTGTCACTAATTTCTTTAAATTAGGGTTACTGTTATAAACAAATTGACCATATTTTTTTATTGTAGACGTTGCATTTTAAAAATAATTCTGTGTATATCTCGCACTTTCTGTAGAAGTATTGTATGTGGAACTAAAAAAAGATTTTAATTCTTTACTTTTCTCTTAAAATTCTTAGAAATCTTTAGTTTTCTAGTAACAGCAGTTTCTAAGAAATCATGATAGCCGTCAATTCTAAAATTTTTTTACTTACATCTTAAATAATTTAAGTGGTTATGTTTAATTGTAATGTAAAAATACATAAAAAATTGTTGTGTCAACCGTTTCTCCTATAATAATGGATCTGAATGTATGTCATTTGCTTTTTTGGACAGTTTGTGTCAATAATTTTGTGACAGTTAGTTTTTTAATATAACGAAACAGTTCACATATGGTTATCAAATATCTTCCTATATTATATGGTTAAATGTGTGGTCTTATACAGATGTAAGAATTTTCACATAAAACAAAGTTTTAACTTACATTATACAAGACATGATTTTATGAACTTCTAATATTTATATATTAATAAGTAATAAAATAAGTGCACTATAAGAATTATTATTAACTTCAAAGCCAATCCATCTGCCTCATGGATAGTGTAGAAACCGTAAGTATTGTAAAGTTAAGATAATGTATCCTGAAAATTTGAAAAAAGGTTCAGAATGGGAAAGTTAACTTTCACAAAATAATTTTCGAAAAAGACATGATGGATGTGCATATAAAAGTATATTGATGCAAAACACATAACATGCATGTTTTGCAAGTGAGGCACATTCAATTTACAAATTATCCTTTTTTAAATAACATAATTGAGTTTAAATATTACTCGGTTGTTGTATTTGACTTAGTATCAGTATTGATACGTCAACTTAAAATATAAACACATGAACACATTTGAACCATTAAAAAGCATTTTTCGCAATAAAGTATCCTTATAACATCACTATAGGTCAAATTGGTCAATACAAAAAAATGTATTTCTAGAAGACCTATAATTTTTGTACTTAACATTTATTCAGCAATTTTTTGTAACTCACGCAGACATAAGCGGTGACTCGAACACTTTAATTTAATGTTATTTCACGGTTGTTATGTCTTTTAAGCATAGATTTGATGTAACGTGCTGCCAACTGTGAATGTTTTTAGTGTTTGAAATCCTTGAATTTAGTAGTCCAGACGACCATGATAGATAATAACATTCTCGTATTCAAATCTTGCGCAGCTCATTCATGTATTTTGATCACTTAAACACGGATTTTGTAATTATACATGCAAGAAGTTAGTAGATTGATTGTTGTTAACAGTTTTTTAGAATAGTATTATAAGTAATAATTCTTTTTGTGAAAAAGGAAGTTAAATGTATTATATCGTGGCTAACATTTTAATTATTATTAAATTATATAAAACGTTGAAATTTATAAAATGGAGTCACTAAATGCTCTCTATTAATGTGCAAGCAGACATAATCGAGAGTTTCTTGTTTTTTTTTTTTTTTTATTCAACTTATTATTATTGTCGAATAGGTGTCTCTGGCTGCAGATTAAAATATACACAGTACTATAAAAAGAAAACGACAAATCAGCTTATAGGTAAAGACTGTCGATGGTTTGGAACAATTTGTCATTGTATGGGATTACTATCATAAGGTGTCCCTGAGCTTCCTGCAAGCAAATTTTATCAAACGTATGCGTTAAATTACTTTTATAGCCAAAAACATGTTTCTGATTTAAAATAATTTAATTCTTTAATTTTATGATAGTTACATAATAGTTTTGTGACTTTTTAAAAGATCTGTTTTACCATCATAATACATTACATAACGAGGGACGGAGCTCGATGATCCACTCCCAGTGGTAAAATTGCCGCCCAAGGTGAAGCTGGGCGCCAAACCACCTGAGCAGATTATCGAGTGACGTTCCGTGTGATGTATACTATTTTTCTTACTACATTGGCTTAAAACTTGTAGTTCGTTAGCCAAAAGACAACAATTAGCTACAGTGGTGAGTGTGGTAATAGGTTATGTTTAGGGCAAAAGTGAAGGGCCTGTATCATCCACTGACATTTACGACCGGAGCGAAGCGAGGATCCCTTGTTAGTGGATGTTAACAGGCCTGAATAGCAAAAGAAGTCAATAAGAGAAACTTAATTTTATTACAAATCCTTTACATTTTTATGAGTACTTAATGACATCGTATAAAATTTGTTACTTAATAAATATTTTAGCATATCCACAGTATTTAGGTATTTATTAGCTTATATTATTATTTATTAGAGTCCTAGGCATGGGCTGTTGCAAAAGTCTTACGTTTGACCTAATATAACGTTTTTTAACAATTACTTAATCATTGTTTTATGTTAAGACTAAGGTGACAAATTCACTAAGTAGCAAATTGCCGAAGGAGATTATATGCATCACACAATAAATTTATAGCCATGCCCGAGCAGGATGAGTACTGTATATCAAAGTTTTCTGATACCTCCAAAAGAATAAATAAATGTAGTGTAGGTAAGTACCTACTTCATACTTATTCACTTTTGCACTCCTGCTCACGATCCCTATATTCCTCTCTCAAACAAGGTGAAGTGGGGAGGATCAGTGGAGTACTCTTGCTTACTCTCTATATCTCTTTTTCAAGCAAGGAGAAGTAGGGAGCAGGAAGTTTATTATTACAGACCCCACTACGCTATATAGGTGTCACATTGATAGGAAGTTAACATTGGCATTCACCCCTATACATTGTCGCCAAAACTCAAATGTTTAGAGTAACCCAAATGGTAGAAGAACTATTATGAGAAACAATATTATTTACATCGTGGACAAAAGTTTTTGGGATAAGGTTTTTTATTTTAAAAATCTTAGTTTTAAGGCTCTCATGCTAACCTTAAAGAAAAGTAGACCAATATTTAGTGCAACTAAAGCAAATGAATTTCATAAAGTAATTAAATGAACACATATTGCAGAGTATTCTTATGACATCGTAGATAATATAGTTTTTTTTTTTTTTTTTTTATATTATAGTGCTCTACGTCCGGCTCCTTTAATAAGGGCACTACTGAGGGCACTTAGCACTTTGGAGAAGGAAGGGAAGAGGGATAGGAGGCCTCCCATTACTGGGAGGGGGGTAGGGGGAAATTAGGCAATTATGCTGCGAGGAGGTCGCCTAAACCCTCCTCGAGGAGCATTGCATTTCGAGTGGATTCAGTCTCCAACCCCCATCCATCCCTCTTCTTCCTCCATCCGTTCCCCTTTAAATACGTTGTTATTCGTTTATTTTCTTGCTATTTTATCTATTAAATTGCATCCTCTTTTAACCCCCTTCATCTCTCATGCATCCTCCATGCATTCTCTACGCATCCTTCCCAACTCCCCTCCAACTCCCTTCATCCTTACCTTACTTTTAAACAACTTTAACAGTTTAGAAAACGATTGCGTTTTGTTGAGCAGTTGTTTTGATTCCGCCAATCAATTTTAGTGTTGCACAAAAGACTTTAATATATTTTTAACAAGTCTTAAACTTGTATGATAGTAAAATTTTTCATAATAATATCTTATATTTAGAAAGAAAAATGAACTATTTATATAACTTTGTTTAATTTCACATTTGCTAATAACTTTTATACGTCAAATGAAATGTGTTAATTTCTTGAACTTTTTTATTTAATGTCTAACATAAGTTTGTGTTAAGGGAAATACAGTTTTTTAAGTATGACAAACGTATTATAATTTCCGATGTGTCTTCTTATGTTCTATTAACTGTTCAGGTTACAAAAATTTTTGTGTTGCATACATTGTGGAAGAAAAAATCTTTCAAACTAAAATATAGTTTTTTATCAAAAGTTTAATGATATATTTTTATCTTAACTGCATTGTGTGACCTACATAAAGTAAAAAATTTAATTTTTTAATTGATAATGTCATTTTATTGTAGTTTTTTTGCATTCATATTTATTACATTTTCGAAGAACTTGAAGAATATTTGTGTACATATAAAAAACAACTGATTACATTTTCTCTGATTCTTTTTTTCGAACTAAAATTTACAAAACTTGCAAATTTACAAATTATGGATAACATTATTAAATATAAAGTATTCGTAGATCGATCAAAAGTCTTTGACCCTTCTAACATTTTGTCTAACACTTCTTAACGTAAATAATGTGGATAGATGATTATCTAAATTTTTTTAAATTATTGAAAAATTTTGGACCAAAGAATTTTTGGTTATATTTGTACTTTACACTTATTTTTAGCTTTAATTTCAATGAAAATATTACTTGAATTCTTGCAACTTAAAAGGGCAACATATTATTGTCTATGAAAAAATAAAGGCTTTGTTACATAGAATCCTACAAAATAGAAACTTTAACCTTGAGATTTGCAAGTAATCATCAGAAAAGTTCATACAAAAGGAAATTGTTTTCTGTACAAAATAAAAAAAAAGTTATGATAGCTTACTTATACTTAATGTTATTTTTGTGTAAAAACTTATCATCCTGCTTGTCACCTGCCATAATTTTTGCTTTAATGTTATATTTAAATAACTTTGTTATTCTTAACCTTGTACCATTACAAGAGACATCGGAAATATTTAAGTTTCTTACCAACATAACTAAAGCATTAATTTTTAAATTTAATTTGTGTGGTAAAAGTTCTTCTCAAATATTATTTAAAAGTTTTATTGTAAAGTTTATGTAAATATTATTGTCAACATTTATTCTACCTATGGTGATATTTTTTTGTAAATATTCTCATCTTTTTCATTGGTTCACTTTACTATCGAATATAATATATTCTGAAATGTTAACGTATACTATACAGATTTTGGGAGATTATCTGTTGTGTTTAAATCAAACCATGCCATCAAAGGATTTTTCCAGTTATGAATTAAGTTATTTTATACAAATCTTTGTTAATGGTAAGAACGCAAATAGGGCATAAGGACCAGCTTATAATAAGATGTTAATTTATTAAAAATATTGCTGATTATTTTGTATATTCAATTATCTGACTAACGTCTGAACTACAAAAATTATGATGTATTAATATTTTATTTCGAAATCTTATATCCTCATATTTTTGTTTAGGCTACTTTTTAATAAAAGATTGTACAAAAAAAAATAAGAAATGAGAACCGTTTTAATTTCACTAACAAGTTTCAAACTAAAAATGGGGGGTTGGCGCACATAGCGCGAAGGTAGGCAGAGCCCCTCTGATGTATTTATGTATATTTTATGTACGTATCTATACAGAAGGTGTCTCTTGCGGACAATCATATGTATAGGAGGGTAATTATGTGCACAATCATACTGTGTTATAAGTATAAGTCTTTGAAGCACGTAAGGTTTGCGTAAGTCACCTTTTCTTAACACAGACACACACACATACGTACATACGTAATATATATAAGTAACGCTTTTTTTCCTGCATGTTTTGTGGCTATTTCTTTAGAAGTAGAAATAAACTTCAAACTTTCTACATCTTTCTGAGAATTTTTTTTTTTTTTTTTTTTACCTTACTTACCACTATTTTTCTGTTTCAACGATAATTGAGTCGATTCATTAATTTAAAAAGTTTTATTTAAATAAGATCTTCATAGATTTTTTTTTGTTTTGGAAACAATAAATCTTATCATCTTAAATTTAACCACACATCTTAAAAATAAGCTTATATTGTTATGCTTGATAAAATAATTTTGTCTATATTAAGATAGACTAGTGGGCTTATAACGTCATGGCTTTGTTACGCCAAAACTTTTCAGTGACAGGTGAAACTTGTTGATTCCTTCTACAAACAAATTAATTTAGTGTGTATACATCAGAAACCACTCATCAGCCCAATGGGCCTTATTTGATCTCACTTCAGTATGCAATTTGTTTACATTGTTGACTTGGCGTTGTGGTGTTAGGTCCACTGAGTGGTATGTATGGATTGATGTTCGTGTCTTGTACGGATTTCTCTCTAATATGATGCAGTATTAGCAAATTTTATTCGTCTTCTTACATTAGTTCTTGTAAAGGTGTTTATAGTACGTGAATCTGTTTATTTTTGCTTGATATTTAATTTCTTAGTGAGAGCTAGGATTTTGTCTTTATTAGTCAAATTTTTTATTGCTTACGGATGTGAATAAAAAAGGAGCCTAGTTAACACACGAGTTCTGTCCTATCTTATGATTTATCAACTTTGGTAAAGCTGAAGATAATTAGGTTTTACACAATTCTAAGTTCTAATTTTTTAAGTTTGCATTTACAATTTCTTAATAAATTTTAATTTTTTTTAATTTAACTCACTTTTATGATTATTGGTTGGTCTTACTCATACACACATAGTTTTAAAATTTTATAAGAATGATAACAACAATGGTTTTAGTGTTACACGGAAAACTCGTGATGATAATGAAAACGAGGCTCCTGCTCTTAACGTTGGAACTCAAGTTGGTGGTGCTTTGTAGCTTGTTTTTTTTTAAATTAACTTTTTAGGCTAGTCTGCAGTGGCCTGATTTGCTAAAGCTTTTCTTACATTGCTTAGTCACCGATTTAAGTCTTACATTTGCTTTAAATTCACGCTTTGAACACTCAGGTTAATCATCGAATCAAGTCATAAATCTACTTCATAAATACAACCGAACTTACTTTTTGAATTTTAGTGTTACTTGAGAGCAACTGATGAAAAAAATGGCAAATATTACTATGAAGAAAGAGTTTTTATACTTTTACATCAAAATAAGACACGACGGGTTAAAGATCCAAACGACCAATCAGAGTTTCACCTTACTCTTGATAGACACAAACACAACCGTGGTGCAAAGGTTATGTTCTAGTTAATGGTTAAAATTTTTGATCTTTGAATTTGACTTCTGGAGTTGACGTTAACGTAAATATTGTTTTGATATTTCTTTTAGTTTATATGCAGTAGTAAGTGTTGTGATAATCAACTGATTACACTCTCACATGTTTTAGGGCAAATTACTGTTGTAAATAAAGTACTTCTAAGATTGTTAGAGATTACACACGTATTTTAAATTTTGTGATGGTAGCCCTTTTCAAATGAAGTAAGTAAAAAGGAGCTGGGTGTTTTGAAGTAATAAATGTCTAGTGAATGGAATGGGATATCAGTTTTTTTACCATTCAGTAAAATTCTCGTGATCTGCACATGGGTCTATGAAATATAAATAGTTACTACCAATGTACGTTGTGTTTTTAATATCCTTACTTGTTTTTTCTTTACAAAATTAAAAATGCTAAGTCACCTAAGACTTAAATTGGATACCATATAATTTTTTTCATGTACTTGTACGCATATGTTTGTTTATAATTTTTTATTAATTTATATATTTAGAGTAATACATTTGCTTACTCATTTAAAATAGGCCTATATAATGTAAAATAAATGGTCATGTAATCCCCCGGTGGTAGACATTGGTACGTTAGGTAATGCTTTTGCTGATAGTCCTATAAACGTTATATATGGTTGTATAGAGATTGCTCAGGAATGGTGACGATAATCTGTCTCAATTTTACAAAATCTACGACACAAATCTTTTTACGATAAAAAATTAAGCAAGACGGTTTCAGGATTTATATTCTAGGGTTTTGGAGTAAGTTAAAGATTCGATGTACGGGTGAGTTTTATGTTGGGCATCTCTTAGGATTATAAGAATTTAAAATTTTAGCAGATTTAAAAGTAGCTTAGTTATCTACCCACCTTGTTGTAGTAAGATTCAACTGACTTTACATTTAGATTAAGGGAACCCAAAAACATTCAGTTAACATAGATAGATTACAAGGCAGAACGTTTTGTGTGGCTGTGTAGATCGAGTTCTATTGTTATAGAGTTGTCGAGTTTAGTAGATAATTTTGTGGCATAAAAATGTTATTGGGTTAAAAAGTAACAGTTAAATGTTTTAGGAGTTAACCAATTAAAACATACAGTTATGCACATTTATCATCGCGAAAAATTATTATTCACAATTTTTTTTAAGATTATAGAATTATGTCATTATAAGGACATACTATTATAGGGTCGTGAGATTACAGTCTTATGAAATTATGGATATAAGGAGTTGACTGCTTAAGTTATAAAGTTAGGTGTAGGAATTATTGTTAAAAATCTTTATTTCTACAATTTTCTGAGGTTTTGGCGAAACTGCAACGTGCTAGGGTTAAACTAACCTTGTATTTTAATTAAGTAACCCCAAAAATATATAGTAAACTGTTGAATAACGTTCAATGTCATTTAAATTTGTTTTCAGCTTCAAATAAAAAACTGAAAACTGTGGACTACAGTCTCATGCTTCTTCACAGGCTGCGGGACACCAGATAGTCAAACTATTTGTTTGTTTAAGAAAAATTAAAAGGAAGGAAGAAGTAGAGTGTTGAATATAATATCCAGATTAACTTACCTTTCTTTCCGCTAATTATTAATTCGGATGACCTGCACTTCCTCTTTCCGTCGATTTATGATTATTTATTTTAATATTTATTTATTTGTTATTTATTATTTATAATAATTTAAATTCCTTTTCCAATTAGTTTTATGTCACTTTATTTCATGTTGCTAGTATACGTATAAAAGAAAACGGAAAAGGAAAAAAATAGACGGAACGTCTGGTTAATCTTATGAAATTAGTTATTACGTCTGCACTTGATGAGCGGCAGCAAGATACTAACTAAAACGCCGCGCAAAGTAATGCACCTTGCACAAAGTTTTAGTTAAAACTTCTTTGTCTTACTTGCTATGGGGCCGTTACTTGCTGACTTTATGTGTTTAGGCTTCATGGCTCGCTTCAGTTGTCACTTGACACTTTCAAGAGCCACAAAGTACACAGTCAGCTTTGTTAGGCGACGACTCTCGTTGAGTAGGACTCTGTAAAGAGTCTTAAAATTTTATCACTGGGAATGAAATATAACAGGATGAAATAGAATAAAAAAAAAATTTTATTTATTTACGCAACTCGTCACCTAACAGCCTCCCCTTCTCAAAATTATTACCGTCCTCGGTGCATATATATCATATTATATTACTTTATTGGTTTTTTTTTGTTTTTAATTTTTTGGTTTTTTTTTTTATTTTTGCTATATTTCCATCTTATAAGTAAACATTTATGAGTTACATACCATAAATATTTTACAATAATTCTTATAGGAATATAATAAGGTATTAATTTAAAGAATTATTACATTTGATTATTCGGAACTGATGGTGAGGGAAGATATGGACTCGCAAATATAACGTCTTCTTCTTCTTCTTGGCCCCTGGTTTTGTGTTGTTAATTACTAGTCTATTGAGTGCATCGAGAATCGCTGACACTCCCATTTTAAGGCAAAGTTTATAGTGCCACTCGTATTTTACCAAGTTGATATTTTCCTGGCATGATGGGAAGATCTTTTTTAATTTCATGTATGTTTTACACAGAAGACTGCGCACCTCAGGGTGGCATTTGGATATTACATTTCCACACGATGATTGTGTTATTATTTCACGGCTTTTTTACGAGTCTTTTTGCGAGTAATTTGCCCCATACATTTTGAGTCCTTTGAGGGCCCTTTTCGTCGATTCTTCGTTACAGTATGTAGCGAGGCTTAGGTATAACTGTCTACCATCGTTACGTTTGACATCTAATGGGTAGTAGTTTAAATGGCTCAAAGGGCCAAAGGTCATTAACAACCGGGTGTATTAATCTGAATTCATAATGGCCGGTACCTTAGATACTACTTTTCGCGGAAGTGAGTCATTGTCTTTTGGATCGTTATTTATTTTGATCGTGTTTTCTGTTTTTGGGTTTTTTGTAATTACATTTTTTGGCTGCTGAGTTATGCAAAACACTACTATCTAGCGCATGTTTTCTGCCCACTCAGCGGATCCATACGTTATGTAAACGGGAATAATATCTTCCCATGTTTGTTTTTTGGTTGAAAAATGAATATCTTCTATTGGATGTTTGTTTTCGAAAAATTCAATAATATAGTTAGTGTTAATAGGTTTTTTTAAATGACACTTATTTTAGTCCCGGTACGATTTAGTCTTATAAATCGTAATATTAGACTAAGCTTTTCTTCATTAACTTTTTTAAGGGTTTTGACTTCCGTCGTTGACTTTACATTCTTAGTTGGTGCTTCGATGTTTTGTAAAGATGATTTGTCTTCTATTTTAATGGTTGTTGTATCATTTAAGGTTGCTGCAGCAACTGCTAAATCACATACTTGGTAATATTTGGCCTCGTACCTGGTACATGGGGCCGAACATGCCTGTTCTTCTAATGATAATATCGGACCGAATTTGTTAAGCGATGTTTCCAATTGGCGCTTATCAATTGGTTCTTTGGACATTATGTTTAACCAACGTCCATTTTCTGATATATTGTGGACCTTGACTTGGCTTTTATTTATTAAAGGGACCGGTGCCGTTGACTTTGCCCAATTTCTCTTGTCCGATACATTTGATAATGAGTCGAATAGCTCCTGTAGCGTTGGCGCTGCATTTAGGTTATCAGCCGCTAACGATGCCTCCCATGGTAAAATAAATGCCACTTCGTAACTTGAGTACCCCATAGCACAAGGTTCCCGTTCGATGGACCTCACTATCCCAAAGTTTTTCAGGATTTTTTGAAGCATTTGCCTACTATAATCCCCCTGCAGCACTATGCTAAGCTGGGATCCATCAGCCATTGCTTCTATGATAATAGCGTTTTGTTTATCAATTGTGTGTGTAATTCTGCAAGCGTAAATATGATTAATGCTGTGAGGATCATCACTTGATACTGTACATGTATGAGTGTTCTTGTGGTGTACTTAGTGTTGTTATTGTTCGTAAGTGATGTATAGAATGCAGATATGAGAATAAAATTAGGTTTATGAAACTATTGGATAATGGGTAGGAAATACATGGATAGATACAATTATTACTTATCATACTATGCTGAAAAATTCGCGTATTTGTAATACAATTAAATAAGGAGTCTTAATACATGCTAAAGCTCAATATTACAAAAGAGGAAAAAAAAAATTTTGACAATAGAGTAACATGCAGATAAAATAAAATACAACATGCGCTTTCAAATTCAAAGCCTGATTATTATTTTTTGTATAATTATTAGATTAATTTATTTATATTTATAATTTAATACATATTTTTCTTTTTATTTCATTTATTAATTTTTTTATTTACTTATTTTTTTAATTTTTTTTTTAACTTATAATTAATGTACTTCATATAAATCCTAAAGATAAAATTAAACACTAAAGTGAAGTTAAGAAAAAGGAATACGTGAAAGGAAAAATTGATTTTACAAAGCCTAATGTTAAAATCTGAAAACTAAGTGATGTGTATTCGACGTAGAAGGTGGCTAGTTTAATGGTAGTGTTTAATTATTGGGTTCATTTTCTGCTACTTTTAATCTTTTCTCGTAGATCAACGGTTTTGGTAAGGATTGACTTCGTTTCTGTAGTTTGTGTGCAGCGTTGTTTTCTGCATGTAATCACATGTCTGAGGTAGGTCATAAACTTAACTTGTTGTTGACATAATTGGTGAGTCACTTTTTGGTTCATTTTGTATTTTATAACCCTTATTTATTGGTTCAGCGTATTTCGTGCGATATTCGGGTTCATCGTTCTGTAATGCTAAAATAGCGCTTTTAGGATCCATGTTTTTTATATATCTTTGGGAGTATCTTCCCCGTCGATCTCTAACGGCATAACAATATTCTAGGGTGCTAAATTGAGAGAAATGATTAAAGAAATCTCTTTTTCTTTTCGTTTCTTCTATATCCCATGGCAGAAGACACATAAGTCTTTTTAGATCAATGTTTGGTGTATCATTGTCGTTTCTTGATGGTGTTGATGAAGAAATCTTTTCTGCTTGACGAATAGTGGAGTTCATCTTAAAAGGAGGAGGTGGTTGAACTTCTTCTCCTGTATTTAGTGTTTTATCAGTTACTTTAGTAAATAAATCACTATTGTTTTTGGTGGTTATAGTTCCATGTTAATAACTATGTAAATCCGTAAGTATGTGCATTTCCTTAATATTTCCTTCATTTTCTAATTGTTCGATAACTTTATGTAAAGGTTGGCTTATGTTGGCTCTAGTCTTTATTCTTATTTCATATTCGGGGTTAATTGTTCTACCTGGAAGGAAAATAGTATTAAATTACTATTGATCTATAAGTCCATTTCCAGTTTTTGGGGTGTATGGCGTGGGAGTATCAAACTCCGTGTCTTCATTATAGGTCTAGCCTTAGATGATTTAGGTATTTTTTGTTTTTCTTCAATTTCAACATACAGTTCAGTTGGTTCGTGTTCATTTGGTTCTTGTTTTATGGTTACTCGGGGTTCTGCGTTCAGTGGGTTGATGGTACGTTTTATAAATTTTTCCGAGACACTACGTTTCATAATCTTCTTGAAACAGCTTCATGCTTTGCTGATGAGTATTGCTATTATAATCATAATAAGAATAGCTTTAATGACATTTCGTATTAAAGAAAAAAGAGAAGTTTGTTTTTCCTCCAACTTCCGGGTCCGTATTTTCTCTATTTGATTTATTATATTTTGTACATTCAATTCTTTATCTGTCCATGCTTGTTCATTAAAGTTTAATTCTTGAATCGATTTTTTAGCGTCATGGAAGTCATCAGTGGTTTTTAAGTGTTCATGTAGTACTGTTAAGTTTAAGTTCACTTCTACCAGATAGATATATTGCATTGAGTGATAATCTTATGTTCACTGGTTAAGGTTAATCCGTGAGTTTTTTCCGTACATCCATCATTCATTCGTAGAAGACCTATAGCTTTCACTCTTTTTTGTTGATCCATTTTATAAGGACAGATAATGTTCAATTGTTCTTCATTGGGTGTTAAGAATAACCACAAACTATCAGCTGGTAAATAAATCCATTGGCTTTCGGTTTTTGGCGTAAACAAAATTTTACAGTATTTAAATACTTCTGGTCCAGGTTGTTATAACAATTAAGAATTTCACATTCTTTTATAAAATAGGGTTCCTTTAGCGGTTCCATAGCCGAGCATATATAACCATATACCGTCTTATCGCCTTGCTTAAACGTAACTTCGTTTAGTCGTAAACACGAATTATGGTCTGCTGCTACTGCTACACCGAGAAGAAATTCACACGTTGAACGCATGGAGGTTAGCTGGCCTTTAGCGTATGCGGCTTCCCTTGCATTAAAAGCACGAAGTTGAAGCACTGAAAGCATCAAGTATACCTGAGCCGTAAACGCAAGGAGCGTGATGGGTTTGACGCTTGGAACTTGTTGCGTTTGATTGGTGCTCAGCTGATATATGTATACAGGACCGTCAGCTGAGCACCAATCAAACGCAACAGATTCCGAGCGTCAAATTCATCACGCTCCTTGCGTTTACCGCTCAGGTATACTCGATGCTTTCAGTGCTACAACTTCGTGCTTTTAACGCAAGGGAAGCCGCATACGCTGAAAGCCAGCTAGCCTCCATGCGTTCAACGTGTGAATTCCCTCTCCGTGCAGGTAAGGATACGACGGTTTTATGTAGGCAGATCCATTTTGTCCAGATTGGGGTATCATGACTGGATGTAGTCTACAAAGATTGTAAGGGGTTCGATCGACGAGTGGCAAATGTAATATTACCATGGTTCTATTTTCTTGATGTACAACAACTAATTTCCTTAGGGTACTTATTTTGCCAGCATAAAGGTTTTCTATTGGTGTTTCAAATTCTAGATTTTCCGAAAGGTTCTTTACATCCCGGGCTACTGTTCTAAATATATTTGGAGAAAATAGCTATGGATGTGCTTGATCTCTTTGTAAATCATGCAAGATGTCGATCAGATCTTCATAGGAACGAATAATGTGATCTAGGGTAGCCTCAGGTCTTCTAAGGTATGCTGGCAAATGAATAAGTTATCTGTCAAGAGTAAAATCCTGTCCTGAAGTCAATATATTAGCAACTTGTTTTAAAATCCGCTCATAGCGTTTCGTGGTATTGGATAATTCTTTAAAAGTGGCTGCAAAAATATGGCTATTTTGTTCGTACAGTTTGATGTATTTTTTTTGATTGGTATTAAAACTGTTAATGTTATTGTTTATAACGTTAATATCATCTTCTGTAACTAAGCCGTAAAGTCCTTCAGCAATACTCCCAATAATTCCAAAAGGTATCAGTCTTTTTGCTCGTATGCTGGGGGGTGGAATAATGTTATCTTCTGCATGGATTCCCACAGTATTCATTATGTTCAATAGTGTTGCTTTGAGGTTTGTCAATCGCTTTATTTTCAAATTCAAAAAGTCCATTTCCATGTAGCGAGTGCAATTAGAATAACCAAACTGTACAATACAATATCGAAAAGTTTCGTTTAATCCTTAAGTAGGTGTTTGTTCCAATATGAATTTATTAACATCGAGCCATAACATAATCTTTCAATCGGCTTTCTTAATTTTTGTTATACCGATTTATTCGTAGTATATTTCCGGGTTTGTTTCAAGTGGTTCCATGCTGTAGTTGCCATGATTAGCATAGGTAAAAGCTGCGTGACCTTCGCACGCTATTGTCATTAAAATGGCCAATATAATCTGCATCGTTGTGTTTTTTTTTTTTCTCTGGAAGACATGTAGAATATGTTTCTTACAAGATATTGTTATCGGGAAACTAGTTTTAATTTATCGGTATGTTTGCGTATGGTTTTACCATAGGATGTTTCCAGTAACACATTCTTTACCTCTAAAAGTGCTCTAACCTTTAGGGGTTCATTAAAAAAGCGATCAAATTTATGGTAACGAACTTTGTTTTTTACCCGAACGTAATCTCCTGGTTTGACTTTTAGAGGCTTTGATTTTTTATCATATCTTGTTTTTGTTTGTACTTTCATCTTTATTTGTTGATTTTCTGCCGCAATTCGCATTTCTTGAAGTCACCTTATAAGATCTTGTAAATATAGTAGGTATGTTCGTAATCTTTTATCTTTAGGTATCTTCAAGGGCAACCTCGCTACTTTCCCAAATACTAGTTCATAAGGCGTAAAATTTGTAGCTGCATGTACACTTGTGTTATACGTGAAAGCTGCAAATTTTGCTAAGATGTCCCAGTCATCGTATGTTTTAGAGTAAGTTCGTATAAAGTCAGCTAGGGCAGCATGACTTCGCTCTAGTGATCCGTTTGTTTGAGGGTGGTATGCTGATGCAGTTAGATAATTGGTTTTGGGGGCTCTCATGAGTTGTTCCAATAAATTAGACATAAATGTAGCATGTCTATCTGATAGAATTGCTCCAGGCGCACCATAAACTAATTTTAGATTTTGTACGAGTACATTGGCAAGAGTGCTTGATCTTAGGTCTGGTACAGGGACTAATATAAAATATTTAGTCAAATTACACTGTATGGTCAGCAAATGGCAATTACCATTTGGTGTTATTCTTAATTTACTAACGGTATCGATGGAAACCTTATCGAAAGCTTCAATAGGTGTATCTGTAAGTACCAAGGGCTCTCTTATTTTTAGTCGCTCAATTTTTTTCTCTTGACACTTGCAGCATTTATGTACATAATTGAAAATATCATTTCTCATTCCGGTCCAATAAAACCGTTCTCTTATTTTCCAGTAAGTTTGGTTTATTTCCTTATGTCCTTCAACAGGGCTGTTATGTAATGTTTGTATTATTTCATTACGTTCTTGGATTTTCGGAAAATCAACCTTACTGTAACAGACAGTAATTCGTATGGGTGTTTTATCAAAAATTGTTAATAACATTTCTGTTATCAATCCAGTTTCTAATTTGTCTGTAAGATCTCCCCTTCTTGAAATTCAAAAGGTTTTAAGATTTCGTCTTAATAATATTTTCTTAAGCGATTTAAAAGCTTTCGTAAGACTTTCTGAAGATACTAAATCAGTCGACGATTCTTTAATAACGATTGACAGTATACTATGTCCTCCATAAGGTGTTATTAAAATTTGGCCAACTCTTGGTTTCTTCGATTTCAAATAGCTAAAGTCCAGAGCACCAATCGATCTCAACAGCCTTGAGACAGATGTGACTTGTTTACAATCCTTGCTAATAAAATGAACTATATTGTCTCTTTTGTATGTAAGGCAATATCTGGTGGTAATGACATTGTTTACTAGCTTAGCTCCATTTCTGTTCTTATAATTATCAGTACTACTGCTACTATCACTAAGACTTACATACACTTTTCCGTGCTGTAGTTTGTATCGATTGATGGATTGAAAAGAGTATAAGTCCGATAGTAACATGAAATCAGGTGCAATAGTTGGATTCATTGATTTATTTTCATTGCAGTTTATTTGTTTGTTGTTTTTATTTAAGTTATCCGGGGTTTTTTTTGTTATTTGTTGCAAGTCCAGCACTTTAGATCGTCTGTTTTTTGCAGTAGCAAAAGTACTCGTTTGCGTCAGTGTGCTAGAACGTAAGGGTGTATTTTCCTGAATTTTCCACTTGTCGTATATTTTCTTAAAACTCCTTCTTCATCAAATAGAGGTTTAAGACCTGTTGTACGTCTTAATATATCTGCAATTCTTTCATCTTATACAGAGTCATCAAAATTATCAGGATCATAGGTGTCCATTTCGGTTAATATGTCTTGAATATAGGGGTCCGGTTTATCTCCATCAGAAAATCTAGTTACTGATAAAAAATCGGCCGATTCGGGCTCATCATCGTTGTTAGACTTGTCAAAAAATTCTTGGAGGTTTTGGTTAAATCTCTTCGTTAACTTTTCTAATTATTGATAAGTAACTTCATCAGTATAATTTGTCGTAGTTTTAGGTAAGTCTTCAAAAACGTTATCATTTGAACTTTTGCTAAGTGAAATTGGTGTCACGGAAATTTTAGTATTTGTCATATCTTAGTCTAAATCAGTATCTGTAATTAAGTCTATTTCTGTTTCAGTAAGTTTTGCCGTAATCCACTTCGTCTAGGGTCATATACTGGTTTTTGAGTATCTTCTCTTGACGATTCTTCAGTATTGCTTGGATTATTTTCAGAAAACATACTTGTTCTTGACGATGCACCAAGGTTAATTATATCTCTCACTGGTAATTGTGGCATTTCCTTATTTGTAGAACTATTATATTTTATTTCTGTAGTTTTTAAATTTGTATCGCTAGCGTGTTATGTTAAGGCTACTGATTTCGAAAAATTCACTTTAAATGAGCTAGAATCTTGTGATGTGTTTTGAGTGACATTTCTTAATATATTCGGTTGAGATGTAGATGATTCCTGTGGCTGTGGAAATGTTTTTGTTCGGGTTCTTTGAGCAATTACACTATGATCTAATTTCGGCCGTCCTTTGTTTGTTTTTGAACCAAGGGGTCGTCCAGAACCCTTGTTAAACTAAGGTACATCTGGTTCTGATTTGGTCATGCTCCTTGGTTTTGTTACTCCTATTATTTCCTTCGAGGTTGTTGGCAATGCCTTAGGTTTGATCGTTGTTTGTTTCAATGCTCTTACTTTCCTTTTCTATTCCATTCTATTCCTTTCCTCTGACTATGTAATTCTGTTTTCTTCTTTTCCTCTATTTTCTTTTGACTGATCATCATAACTCTCAGTAATGGTAATCCATTGTTTATATTATTTTCTGCATAAAGTAATGGTCCTACTGGGTTTCTTAATAATGCATTAGCGTTGGTATCGAGTCTTCCTGGTTTGTATTTAAAAGTGTATTTATAATCGGTGAATTTAAACATCCAGCGCATTAAACGCCAACCTGGGTCTTTTCTTGTATGCATTCAATTCAATGGCTCTTGATCGGCTACAAGAACAAATTTATTTCCTAATTAATACGAACGAAAGTGATGCATTGCATATAGTGCGGCTAGACATTTCTTTCCAGTCGTGGAATAATTTATTTCAGCTTTTTTTGAAGTTCTTAAAAGGTAAGCGACAGGATGGTCAACCCCATCTTTTTCTTGACTCGATACCGCTCCAATTGCATAGTAAGATGCATCTGTTGTTAACTTGAATGATTTACTTGAGCCGATGAATTGTAAAATAGGCTCTAAGCATAGGTGATCCTTTAGTATTTGAAAACTCTTTTTCTGCACTTCAGTCCATTAAAATGTTTTTTCCTCTTTAAATAAATCTAATAATGGTTTAGCTATTTTTGAAAAATCTTTAATAAAGCGTCTGTAGTATCCTGCTACTCTTAAAAATTGTCTAATATTTTTCATAGTTTTTGGTTCAGGCAATTCTCTAACGGCTTGTATCTTTTTAGGGTCTGGTTCAATTCCTCGTTGACTCACTATATGCCCAAGAAATATTTCTTCTTTTCGCAAAAATTTAACTTTATCCGGTTGGAGTACCATATTCGCTGATCTTAACCGATCAAAAAGTAACCTAACTTTACGCTCGTGATCTACTACATCTTTTTCGTAAATAATAATATCATCTAAATAGACTAGCATTTCAACATTCAATAAGCCTCTCAATATGAGATCCATTAGTCGGTGGAACGTGGCAGGTGCGTTTTTCAGGCCTTCGGGCATTCGTCTATATTGGTAATGTCCATGGGGTGTCGTAAATGCTGTTTTATACTTATCATGTTTATCCATGGAAATTTGTTGGAATCCACTTGCCAAATTGAAAACTGAAAAATATATGGCTCCTCCCAACTGGTCCATAATATCTGCGATATTAGGGAATGGGTATACATCACCAATGGTCTTTTTATCAAGTTCTCGGCAATTAATTACTACCCTCCATCTTGGGTTTTCCTGGCTATCAGGTTTTAGGGACAATTCAAAGAGGTGAATTGTACGGTGATGACAAAGGTTTAATTATTCCATTGTTAAGTTTTTTTGCTACGTGTTCCTCTAAAATTTTTTTATGTACTGGTGGGTGACAATATTGTTTAGTGTTTATAGGGATGTTATTTTCCGTCGGGATTTTGTGTGCGATGAGGTTAGTACAAGGTAAAGTGTCTCTTGGTAACAAAAAGATTTCTGATAATTCATAGATCAATTGATATATTTGGTCTTGTTTTTCTAAGTTTGAATAACTGGTGCGCACGAGTCCTTTTAGGTCGTTTATTCTATCTTGTTTATTTTTAACAATTGGTCTCTCATGTTCGCTATTAGTATCGGGATCAAATTCAGGTGCAATGTATTCGAAAGGTAGGACTTCTCTTGGGTATATTTCAATCGTAATACCATCCTTATTAGTATTTATTGCCATAATATAACATTAACCGTTCTCATTTATTACTATTTCTTCTCCTTAATATGTGTCATTACACCCTACATCTATTCGTGGTAAGTATCCTTCAGTTAAATTAGTCTTAAATTAATTAATTCTTACTATTTGACGTGTTCAAGCCTTAATTGTATATTGAGTTGCTTAACTGTTATTTTTTTTGTTCCTCATTGGGGCAATGTTATACACTAGGAGTATTTTTATTATGTTTAATGGCATGGGGTTGGTCAACTAATTCATTATTTTCACTGTACATCCCACTTTTATCAGTTTTATTATTAGTGGCCTTTATAAGATTTTTACCTCTTTCTGATAAGATCAATTTATCAAACTTATCTCGAAAATAAAAATCAGCTTTTATGTGTCCAAATTTTTTGGATTTAGGTATTTTTGACCTTTCGGATGGGCCTACGATGTATTCGTCATAAAATTTCTGTTGGTTAATTTTATCCTTAAGGTATTGTGTCTCTTTGTTAGTATGAAGGGTTGTAGCTAAAATTTGATCTTCTTGTACTTGTTTTTTGAGTTTTATGGTTTTTTGTTCTTTTTTATCTTTTTCCAATTGCTCTGTTTCCTTAAGAGTTTTTAAAAAAAGGATGGGGTTCATTACGTCATCATCTAGTACTATAGCATCATTAAAATAAGATAATGTGGCTCGTCGTTCCTTACAAAATTTTCGACCCTATAAACCACCATCTTTAATTAGAAAATTGTGAGGGATCACATGAAAAATAGTAGGTTTTCCTTGTATGGTCATGTACGTTGTTCCTTTAGTTAAAACTGGGTGAGGTGTAATTCCAGTAAGGTTAATAATTTGCACTAGTCTATACTTACAAATATGGGTGCAACTGATCTAATTTAATGAGATTTATGGTGGCGGCATTATCGAGCATAAGTGTTATAAAGTGATTTTTTTCTTCTCGGATTAATAACCTCATGCTTGTAGGCTCGTCGTCTACGCCAAGTGCCTGGCAGGTACCAATGTGGACGGTTTTAATTCTGTCGCTATTTTCATAATCTGCGCTGAAACATTCGATGTAGGGGTTGAATTCAGTCTTTGGGGGCTCACCTGTGAACGACGATTGGGGTGAGCCGCCTGAGAGTTTAAATGATGCGGCAAACGGTCGCCTTCTGGTTGGTATTGATTTTAAAAGTCCTGATTCTGATAGATAGGATTAAAACTTTGTTGATTATAACTATTATAATTATTATTTTGGGGGTACCTATTATAATTCTGACCTCTGCCTCGGTATTCTTGATTATAACTAGGTATAATATTAGCATTCCTTTGAGTGTCATAATCATAATGTTTTTTGTTATTATATCGTCCAAAATTATTCGGATGATAATTAGAGTTTCTCGATTGATTCTGAAAATTTCAATTTCTTCTCTCATTCTGATATTTTTTACAGTAATTTTTTTCATTATTTTGTTGTTGATATTGTATATTATAATTTTGATAATTAATATACTGCCTATCAGCGTGATTATTCTCATTGTCAATCTGTTGCTCATTAACTTGTGCCACTTGATGTGATGAGAATGGCTGATCGGGATACCTATTCTGCTGTTGATATAAGTTCTTTAAATTTTTTTTTAAAGTCACTACGAGGTTGTCCTTGATATCGCGTATACGGAATTAATCCCGCTCTCATTCGGCTCTCCAATCTCAACGCGTAATCGAAGGCGTCGGCTAGAAAAGCAGATTTTTTTGCATCTACCTCCTGGCTTATTAGAGGTGCTAGTCCTTGTATGAACATGTCTAACACTATGTCTTTCATAGGGTTCATCATATGTGCATTGTATGTATTTCCTTTATCTTTCATCAAGGCTTTTTCAGCACCGCTTAGCAGTAGGTGTACATAATCATAATATTTACCAACCGATTGGCCTTGTCGTAAGCGCCCTTTCTGTAGCTAAGTTTGATAGTAAGCAACGGTTTTTTCTGTTGCATATTTTTTTTTAAATGGTTTATAAATGCTTCGAGGTTTTTGAAATCTTGGCCACTTACGCTCATGCGTGTGGCACCTTGTAGATTCTGCAATATTGCTCTTTTATACAAATCTTTTTGATCATCTCTGACTTAGCTTTCTCCATTTCTAACATCTTGTATATAATCCTTCTGTGGAATATTGTTCCCGTCGAATATAGGGATAGATTTAATTGCATGCTGAAATGAGAAGTTGGCATTGAGAGACTTCATCAGCCCTTCGGCTACTGTGATATCGGCATTATCGTTTTCATTGACCATTTTCTTAGTTGTATAATACCTTAAGTGCATTTTTTCATTTTGTTTTATTTTTTTTTATTTTTTATTTGTGTAATACTAACAAAAAAAATCATACTACCATTTTTTTTGGGTACTTGTTTTTGAAATATATTTTCTCAAATTCTTGACATTTATCGCAGAAGACATAAGTAATAAGGAAATAATTGCATATGTATACATATATCTGTGTATTTATTCGTGTGTAGATGTGTATTTCTTTAATGTGAGCGTTTGCTTAACGCATTTAAGTGCAATAAGTTTGCTTTATTTTTTATAGGTATACGATAAGTGCACTATGTGTATGCCCAAAAACTAAAGTAAAAGAGCGTAATCGAACGAGCTTACATGATATCATCTGCTTTAAGCAAGGGAGTATAAGGCGCAGGGATTTCTAATGTGGCATGTGTAGCTATATATACAAATTGCTATGCGAGTATCAGCTAGTGCGCAGTGTAATATTGGAGGGCTCTTAGTGTACGAGAGTATCTGACTTAACTTAACACATTTTTCTCTTTAAGCAAGAATGGGCTCGACGGTCACGGTTTAAATACCGTGTTAATAAACTTTTTATATTTCCGTGTGTATATGAGTAATCTTGTGCCTTTGCGTTTATATGTTCTTGAGTGCCATTAAGAAACTATTGTCTGCGAAGACAATTAATTCATCAAATCGTACATATAATTAAATTTTAAAATTATCGCATTTCCGCTGAACATTTTTTTCTGAATAATTAAAATTATTTTACTGAAACGTACTTAGTACTTGTTTTTTGATTTTTTTGTTTTTTGATAAATTACTGTTTAATGTATCACAGTTATAGTTATTTTGTAACTGATTATTAAAAAAATCTTATTTTTTTTCCAGAACGTTTTTTTCTCATAAGCTCCTGCATGAAAAATTTTCTACCACTTCTCTTACCTTTTTTATTGCTCGCAAAATTATTCGTTGGTGGTTTCATAAAATATTATTTTATAAACAGTCGTGGGTATGTAAGTGAAATCATTAATTATATTGAATTTTTACTCCGTTTTTTAAGAATTCTTCTTCTACTACACTATTACGTGCAAATATGTCTGTGTGTATGTATTTGTTATTTTGATAGACCGCTTTAAGTAGCAGATCTAGGGTAAAGAGTGTTCGCTATTTCAGCAGGACTAATGGGGATGAACCGCTCTGGTGAGCAGATCTTGGATATAGAATGTCCGCCATTTCAGCAGGACAAGAGGGATGAACTGCTCTGATTAGCAGATTCAGGGCAGGAACAGTGTATTTGTTTTATCTTATAAGCGTGTAGTAGAAGAGGTCACTATTTTTTTATTTTCTTATTATAATTTAAAACACATTATTTTCTTATTACTTATTAATTTTTTTGTCATTTTAACGACAGTTTACTCTTATTTATTTTTCCGTTTAATAATTAACGTTGTATTATATTTATTATTTTCTTTTTTTACTTTATTTATTTATTTTCTTCAATTTTTTTTTTTTAGTTATAACGAAATATCGCATATGCCATGCTATCCGCAAAAGCACAGCATATACGAGTCCGCGCACAGTGTACTATATGGGGTATGACGCGTTATTTATTAACATGCTTGATTGAATGGTGTTTATTGTTTCATAAAAGAAAGATAGAAATAAAAGAATAAATAATAAATAAACAAATAGCTAGAGACCATAAACCACGCTTTGCTACCAATTTTGTTAAATAACGTTTAATGTCATTTAAATTTGTTTTCAGCTTTAAATCAAAAACTAAAAACTGTGGACTACAGTCTCACACTTTTTTACAAGCTGCGAAACAGCAGATAGTCTAACTATTTGTTTGTTTAAGAAAAATTAAAAGGAAGGAAGAAGTAGAGTGTTGAATATAATATCCAGATTAACTTACCTTTCTTTCCGCTAATTATTAATTCGGATGACCTGCACTTCCTCTTTCCGTCGATTTATGATTATTTATTTTAATATTTATTTATTTATTATTTATTTTTTTATAATAATTTAAATTCCTTCTCCAATTAGTTTTATATCACTTTATTTTATATTACTAGTATACATATAAAATAAAACAGAAAAGGAAAAAATAGACGGAACGCCTGGTTAATCTTATAAAATTAATTATTACGTCTGCAGTTGATGAGCGGCAGCGGGCTACTAACTAAAACGCCGCGCAAAATAATGCACCTTGCACGAAGTTTTAGTTAAAACTTCTTTGTCTTACTTGCTATGGGGCCGGTACTTACTGACTTCATGTGTTTAGGCTTCATGGCTCGCTTCGGTTGTCACTTGACACTTCCAAGAGCCACGAAGTACACAGTCAGCTTTGTTAGGCGACGACTATCGTTGAGTATGACTCTGTAAAGAGTCTTAAAATTTTATAATTGGGAATGAGATATAACAGGATAAAATAGAATAAAAATAAAAATTTATTAATTTACGCAAGTCGTCACCTAACGTACACCACATTGTAAAAATAGTTAGACCTCAAGACAAACAATCTTTTTTTTTGTAGCTGTGCTATTTTTATGACTATCCATTACAGAAATATTTATATACGTATACTAAATGTGCTCCGCCCGCAGCACACTTTGCACGCTAACTCCCTACTGACAGACCATGCTATAACTGTAATGTTTTCTTAAAAAGTTTATAATTTCTTGTTTCTCAACCTCAAGAAATAAGGTTTTTGAGCAAAAAGTTCTATTGTGTCTGTCTTTTATTATTTTAAAAAAATACTTCTTACGTTTTTTTTTTCTTTTTTTTTTAATGAGAATTAAAAAATGATACAGTACCTAAAAATTATAGGTTCTTGAAAGTTTCCAACTACACTGTAAATTTGTAACGTTGTAAATCATATGTAAGAAGTGAAGTTTTTACAGTTGAGTATGAAAAAAATAAGCCCAGAGACATCCCGTAACAAAATTTCTGTGCAATATTAAGCAAGGTATTCTACACCATATCTTACAAGATATCCTACACGAAGTCTTATAGGATATCGTGTAAGAGTTCTTGCACTATAATCTACATGATATCTTACACGATATTAAGCAAGATTTTCGGCAACTAAAAAATAAAAAAATAAACATTGTAACCCATGTAATTTTCAATTTTTTCTGCTTGAAAGGTGTTAAAAAAGCTAATAAAAGTAGAACAAAAAAAAAGCATCTCTTTGCTCCAGTTGGAGGATTTGAACCTGGTCTGGAGGACTCAAAGTCAAGTGTCTTATCTACTTGGCTAAAGTGGATTAGACTCCTGAGAAATAATCTACGTCCTTATAAAGTCTATCTAAAACTTATTTTTATTATTTCATCATTTTGTAAATAATATTTACCACCTGGTTACCTTCTTGATGATTATTATCTTATAAATGTACATTTCACATAAGTTTGTGTCTCTTAACACGTTCGTCAACAATAAATCTAGTAATTGATTTTACATTTACTTTTCGTTTACGGATTTTGCTTATACTTAACATATACTTTTCATTCCAAGGAAAAATTAATTGATATTAAAAAATGTAATAAATTTATAGTAATTGTCACAACAAAGTTGTAGATTACCTTTTCCTCTGTAATATCTTAATCTGGGTATCAAATACCATCCGGAGAAGACAATTTTTTACTTATCCATACAGTACTCAGATTAATTATATTAATTCTTACAACACAAGATTATACAGAAAATATAGTATTTTTAAAAACTATAAGATTTGAACAAAAATTAGGAAAATTTTTTTCACTCAAATAAGAGACTGCCAAAAAGCAATATCTTTAAAACATTATAATAATATCAATTGTTATGTTCTATAGTTTTGTTGAATTTATTAAAAATTTGTTCTAAAAATTGTTCGATTTATACAAGAAAATTAATATCCTTGTAATTGTTCTCAAAGCCTGACAAAATTATTGCGTAAAAACATAGAAACTTTATTAAATGTTGTTGCGTGTAAAACTTAATTTAAGTAATTTAATTTTTTTACAAATTTAATCATAATAGTTCTGTTCACAGTGTTTAGTAAAAATGAGCTATGGAAATGGTAAAAAAGGATCATACTTATTTTGTTACTTTTTTAATTATAAAGATTAGGTTTGAACAGCATAACAAAAAGTTTTTTAAATTATTATGAAAGCTTATTTAGTGCTACAGTTTTGCTGCACTGCAGAAGCAAATAATTCGCAGCTTTAGTACTAAAGAGTAAATTTGAATACGTTTAAATAATATGTGTCCAAAAAAGGTGTTAATTTCACCTACAATACGTGATACTTTTGAATGTAAAAGTTAAATAATCAACCTTAAATTATTGAAAAAAATTAAGAGTATATGGAACTTTTTGTGCTAACGCTATAAGATCACAAGTCTAGCACTGTCAGCTAGGCCATTAGTTTTGGATCCAGATTAATCGGGCTTTAGACACAGATATTTCCATATTTTTTTTTTTCTTAGTAACTGATTTAATTAATTGTTAGTTTCTATTTCTTAAAACATATTATAATTTCTAATAAACTGAAAATTTTTCGTTTAATGTATTATGGCTTGAAAAGGTGTTCATAAGGTCAAAGTATTATTTCTCTGCTTTTTTAAGGAAAACTCGTGAATGTAAGGTTATTTAAACTAAAATAGGAATACCATTTTTTTTAAGTATATAAAAGCAGTATTAACAACTTTCTTAGGATGCGCAAACTATCTTCAATAAGTATGATATATTTCACACAACTCTTACCGCTTGCGCTTCCTACGAATATTCACCGTTTCCATTAATGAAATCAATTTTTATGATTATACACATAGGTATATTTAAAGAGAGTAGTAAAGCAGGTACGTATAATGATTTTAGTAAAAACAATTTGAAAATTTGAGTCTGACAACAAAAATAAAGTATTTGATTGATGCTTCTTGAAAATCATTATTGTCGCTGTCATGAGTCTTGTATCTTCAAAAACAGTATCTTTAAAATTGTTAAATATGTATATAAATATGTATGTATTTACTCTGTTTGATGGTATTAAAAAGATCTCAACCCCATTACATCTCAGCATACTAAAGTGAGACCACTTACGCAATTTTAAAATAACATAAATAGTTGAGAAGTATTACTTGTTGACGGTTTTTTTATAGTGAAACTAAGTTTTGTGCTTTCAAAAGTATAGAACTTAATAAATTTTACATAAATATTTTTTAAACTTTTTTGTTTTGCTATTTTAATTCAACATGCATTACTAAGGATGCAAAGTGAACCTTGTATGATACTTTTTCACCATATTTCACAATTTCCTTCTTCAACAAGACGATAAAAAAAAAAACTATTTTTATTATTAAAAATATAAAAAATACAATAAATTTAAAAAAACTACATAAAATATCATTTAATGATGTTATTATGTCTTTAAGATCATGTTTTCTTACAATCTCTTATTTGGATCAAAAAAAAAAACTTCCTAATTTTTGTTTACATCTAGTAGTCTTTAAAAAAACTTTAATTTATAAATAAACTGATGTTGTAAGGATTTATGTAATTTATCTAAGTACTGTTTAAAGAATTAAAAAATATTATCTTCTCTGCTGGTATTCGATACCCAGATTAATGTGTTGAAGAGGGAATGGTTAGTAACAACTTTGTTCTGATAACAATAATATATTTATTAGACCCTAGCGGGAATTTGCAATCGTAACAAAATAGAAGAAAAAGTAAACGTGTCTAATAGTATGCTGGGATCCGTAAGAAAACGTAAAAAGATGTAAGGAACTATTATTCTCATGAAATTTGGACGCTTCTTACATTTTATTATGTCGTGTTACGTTTTCTTACATTTTCGTTACGTTTTGATTTGATTTACCATATACTATTACACTAATAATTTTTCATAACAATTACTTAACTTTTTTACGTTAACAGTAATTTTTATTAAAAAATAAAAGAAAATGTGTCTAAAAGTTATTAAGTATAGGAAAATATGAAACACTGTGATAAACTGCTAAAAACTGTAAGCTGTTATAAAGTGTTACACATGACAACATTTCCTTAGGTTTTCATAGAGTTTATAACAGCTGCGTTTTCACGAGATTCGAGTGCTTTTTTAGAATCATACTAGTAAACGTAACTAGTCGTAAGGTAATATATTGAGTTGTAGCCAATTGTAAGTAAATGTAACAAAACGTAACAAACTTTAACTCCGGTACAAAATCTAACAAAACCTTACATTCCATCACAGAAAGTTACGGTTTGTTAAGTTTTCTCACATTATTTTTTTCCGTTGAAGCACTTTTAAGCATGGACTTATTTTCCCTTGAAATGAAAAGTATATGTAAAGTATAAGTAAAAACCCTGAACGAAAAGTAGATGTAAAATCAATTACTAGATTTATTGTTGACGAACGTGTTAAGAGACGCAAAACACTATGAAATGTACATTTATAAGATGTTAATTATCTATAAGGTAACCAAGATGGTAACCTCCGGACCAGGTTCAAATCTCCTAAATAGAGCAAAGGTATGCTTCTTTCTTTGTCCTACTTATACTAGCTTTTCTAACAGCTTTTAGGCAGAAAAAAATTACATGGGTTACAATTTATACTTTTTTTTTAGTTGCCAAAAATCTTGCTTAATATCGTGTAGGATATTAGGTAGACCATCGTGCAACAAGTCTTACACGGTATCTTATAAAATTTCGTATAAAATATCACGTAAGATATCGTGTACGATATCTTGCACCATATCGTGCAGAAATTGTGTTACGGGATAAAAAACGATTCATAACTTTTAAGGATACAGCGTTGTAAAAAACGTATCAAGCATGCATATAACCTCAAATAAAGTAAAAATGGTTACATCAAATTCTCTTGAAATTGAATTTTGACGTCCCACACACAAGGATTATATCGTAGCCATGTGTGTAATTCTATTACTATGAAAAACAGGGAATCTTAAAGGGGCTATATATCGTAAATTTTTTAATTAAGAAAAAAAAAATACAAGGATGGTGAAAATAGATTACAATTTTTCTTTCGTTACATCCTGAGTTGAAATGAACTATATAATAATTACAAACTATCCGTCCGTCAGAATTCAGATAAGACGTATTGTGAATATAAAGCAAGCTCATCTATTATAACAAGAAGAGCTCGTACATCGTTTATGTGTGTGCATGTGTGTATTAACTTAAAAGTGAATGCTTTAGAATGTGCTGACATAGAATATGGCCAGCCTCATTGTAAAAATGCATTCATATTTGAATAAATAGTTACTTGCTCATTAATCGTTTTATTCTGATAATGTACTCTAGTTAACAATTTGTAATTCACACATTACTTCATTATATATAAAATTGATTGTAAAATTTTCGGAAGGATTTATGTCGAAATTGTTAGCTTACTGTCACAATTGAACTTGTATTTGGCGTTCTTATATTAGTGATACGAGCTTTCATCATCACTGACTCAAAAACTCAATCGCACTTATCAGAAGATGCGATTGGTACTATTGTTTTGTTATTTCCTAATATGGAAAATCATAAAATGTAACATCATCGTACAACTGTCAACGCAGTCTGAAAGAACATCGCTCATTGGTTGACCTAATTCAACCAAAGGCCTCTTTTACTCGCTCTGATACTATAAAAATGCACCATCAAGAACAAAAAGCACTCTCTTTACGTCTGTCAACTCTCCTCTAAAGTGTCAGTTTCAGTCAACTCTTGACTCTCGCGACTCATAAGTACCTTATACACATAAGGCATAAGGTGTTGGCTAAGGCAGCTCAAGTGCGTCAATCGAGAACATCAATAGTATCGAGCTACGCTAAGGAGTGAGGTACAGCAAAGGAGGACCGCCGAAAGTGATTCCGGCGATAGCAGAGAAAGCAGAAATTTCAACATCCTACTGGTCATGAACTCGTTTGTATTGTTTAAAGAAACACTGACAGTTACAGAACAAAGCATTAGGGAACTCCAAAGTAGCAGTAACAATAATCAGTCATAGCTGTAAGTAAAATATTAGTAATAAGATTTACGCTGAACCTTGTTAAAGTGACCCAATTAAATTGTATTTAAAAAAACAAATTATTATTTAATTATTTTAATAAAGAAATACATCAACTAACCATGTTATTTAAATAAAAATAACTATTCAATACAAAAAAAATAGAACAAATAAAGCTCATGAGCTGAAATCAAAGAACCTCACGAATGGCACTTAAATAAAACAGTTAAGATTTAACTCTGAACAAGTCAAGTCATAACACTTTTAAAGACGTATAAAGTATAGATTGCTTTTTGTAAGTATAGGTGTTAAAGCTCACGTAGAAAAAGAGATTTTTCCTCAGCTCCCTTTTCATAAAGGTGAACCTTAGTATCTTTTCCAGGGGTCTCGTGCTTCGATTAAACAGTTTATCTTTTATGTTTGTCTCTGGACATTTGTAAAATTTATTTGCTAAGCGAGCACACCTTGTTTCTTTTACTCTTGTTTTACAATCGGCTTATGGGTCAAGTTATATTACACTATGTTTGCGAATAATACCGTTTGGATGTGTTACATAAAAATGAAATTAGAAAAAGTATGTCTACTTGTGTATCATCACTAATTTTTACACTGCAGTTAGTATCTTTAGTGTTTTAAAATAATAACTTTTTTTTTACAACACCTTAGGTTAATAAGTTGTTGACACTTAATTGTCCACTTTATCTAATTATTCTTTGTTTAATTCAACTTTTTCTGTTTTATTGTAATTTTACTTTTTTTTTTTTTTAACGCCTTACTTGTAATTTGGATTAAATTTTCTTGTTTTTAAATAATACAAGTCGTGACTTTCTTAGTCAAGAATGCTTTGGTCACACCATCTTTGTATGAGATAAAAAGTAGCCTTATTTATTAAATAAATAAGTAGCACAATTTTCTAGCCATCAATAGGAAGAAATTCATGCTTAGTAATTTAGGGGCACATTTCAATAGACTATATTATTTGTGATACGTAACTAATTATAGTCAAATCCAATGTTGTCAAGATGTGCATGCTCAAGTACAAAGTAATATGTACAGCAAGTGAGGAAGAGAGAGAGACTGGTAGAAAAATGGAGCTCAAAAGCAGCAGTAGTAGAGATGCAAAAGTCAGAAATTTATGATCACCTGTTTGAACTGTATGTACATCAATCATTTTGTGTATAAATTATATATGTAACCTAATACATAGCGAAATACAAATAAACATTTACGTTTCTTCTATACTCATTGCTTAACCTTATTCTTCCTGTAACACACTTTTTGTAGCTGATTTCTGCTGATATTAGTAAGCAGACAAAGATCGCAACAACATTTGCATAATTATTGTTACAAGCTGCGAGTGCGAATTTGTTCTCACAACCTTCGGGCTAAGAGACCCACTCCTGGCAGCTTTAGCAAAATGCCCCGTATGAAGATCTTCTCAATATTCTTCTCTGCAAGAAGTCTAAAACTTGCTGTGGTCGTTCAAGCTCTAAAATAAATAAAATAAGATTTTTCGAGTAGCCACTTTTAAATTCAGATAAGAATATAACCAAAGCTTGAGTAACGTTTTGGCATTCAGAGTCTCTCATGTTAACCAATATGTCATGCAATTGAATCACATTTTTTCAACTAAGACCAGTCATTGCTTTAATTCGCTCTTCAGAAAAAGTAAAATCGCCAATCTTATTTATGAGTTCTTAGTCAGCTGACATACACATCGACTCTAACATCTTAGATAAATTATGTGTTGCAACTGGACATAAACTGAATTCAAGGCTTATTTTATAAACTTTGTTCTAATAAAACTTTTTATTAAAAATGTAATCATTGCAGCAGGGATTACCTTTGGAAATGTATATCGTTGCTTCAGAGAAGACTTGTTTTCAAGAAATCAAAGGTACTTGTATTATATTAGAATATTTTTCACTTATAAAGCAGTATAAATAAGTTGCAATTGGTCTTGGAAATGGTAATTCTACTTTTTTAAGAGGGCTCCAGCGGGAGGAGTTAAGAGGTCACAGGTAGCTTAATTGATAGATAAAAACACGCTGATTCCAACGGTGTCCTTATTTACCCCTCTAACCCTGGAAAATTTTGAGATATTTGCTCTCAAAGTTCGTACATTATACATAGCCTCTCATAGAGCAACGTGAAAACATCGGTATTTTCTAACAATAATTGAGGAGTTACATGTCAGGACTGTAACTGTTTTATAGAAAAACATCTTAGCTTTCAGATGGTACCTTCAAAAATATAGGTAAGCCTGGAAATATTTAAGATATTTTGTAAAGTATTAATCAAGTCATTGAATTAGCAGGGTCATGACGGGATGCCATCTTGTTGTTTGTAAGGCGCGCGCTTTTGAATATTTCAGAATTACACTGCATGTACTTACATAAGTTTCATGTCATTTGTAACTCTTTTTTAATCGTGTTCTCCTATGGATTACTTACACTTGTTTTTTTTAAATAAAATAGAACATTGAAAAATTTTAACTGCAATTACTTTTTATTTTATCTAAAATTGCGTCAATAATTTTTTTATTTGAAGTAACTCTTACTTTATTATTTACACTCATAGATAATAATGAGGTGATGCCATTTGTAGGATCTTTTTTATGTGCATCTACTAATACTTCTATTGATATCGATTCTTTGGCCATTTTATAAATTATCTTTTCATTAATAATACCTTTTAATAATATTAATTTTTGTTTGTTATCATCAATTACTTTTTTATTTTTTTTTTGCTGTTGCAAAATCATTTCAGCATCCTGCAAGTCTTGATGACTCTTACAGTGATGTGTGATTTCTTTCATTTTTTATAACACAAAAAAACTAATTCTAAATAAAACGCTCTGTATGTGACAGAAGCTGCTGTCTGTTTACCATAGGTACGGACACATTATATATATATATATATATATATATATATATATATATATATGATGGTGCTCGCTTATATATACACGTATATATAGATATATACTCACAGAAGTGATACCAACTAACCAAATAGTTTTCGGGTTGGTACCAGTGCTCGCTGGAGCCCCCTTAACTTCTGTAGACTGTTTCGAAACGGGAGAAGCATATACCGAAACATCACTGCAACTTGACTGTTGAGACGATAAACTATGCTATCATTCTTGACTTACAGAATACTATGATTTGGTCAACTTTGATCCATTTCTAGTTTGATTTGCTTAGATTACTTTGAGCGAAAAGACGTTAAACATTTTGTGTGAATTAAATCATTAATCACACTTTTTTTTTTAAATAATCCGAGAACTGATTTACCAGTTCTTTTGTATTTACTACTTTTTTTTACCAGTAACAAAATGTTTAGTTTAAATTTGACAAGCCACACATTTATTTGCCATTGAGTTTTCTACAACGGACATGATAAATCTGAGAAAATGTAAGAATGTAAAAACAAATAATTTAGCATTATGAAAGCTTTGTATTACAGTAAATTAGATGTTAATTTAGTGACACATTTAATTTCATCATAGTTTAGTAGTTAGAAAAAAATTTATTACTTGATAAATTTTTCTTATTTAACAATAGTTTTATATTTCATTTATGCTCATGTTAAATGAAGTTTCTTATGGGCCTTTTTTGAATTATTGTGAAAAAAAGTTTCAAGGATATACACTATGTGCATGCAAACTAACAACTTGCAATCACAAAAATAACTTACCGGAAAGCTTAAACACTATATTATCTGAGACTCAGCTTCTAATATGTATGTATACATTTCTTGAATTAAAATACTACTAGCGTGGTGTTAGTTTTGATACTACGTTTACAATTAGATAAAATAATGTTTTGTAACAGCTCTTCTCATTTTATTACGATTACAAACTTTAAATACAATATAATTATAAACAAATAAATATTGAGTTAGTAAATCATGATCTTATAACATATAGACAGGTATGGAAACTCCAAAACTCATACAATACACACTATAGAACATTTATATAGCAACACGGGTTCCATGGAGAATGATGGAATTTCTATTTTTAATATTTCTCTGTATTCTATTTTTATTAAGATTCCAAATATTTACCAAACAAAGTGATCCAACTAGAAGACAAAATTTATAAAATTATTAAATGTTTACTTTATTGAAACAAAACTTGTTGAGTAATATACTAAAAAACGACTAACAAGTGCATGTTTATTAAAAAGAAGCATTTTCACGCTGGAGTACGCTTATTTTTTTGCTGCAACTCAGTGTACTGGACCTTTCGTATCATCTTACTTTTATTCTCAGTACAAAGAAATATGTTTGTTTTTCATTTTTATGAAAAATTTCACTAATGCAACGGGTTGTATAAGAAAAAATTTATTAACAGAAGGGAAAAAAAATGTAAAAACACATATATTTAATATTTTATCTTTTGTCACCAATAATTAATAAACTAATCATACTCATTAGTATAAGTTTTTTAAAATATTGAAGTCATATAACTTCCATGTGTTGCATTATCAAATTGATTCTATTGATAAAAAGTTTTCATATAACTTATATAGCATAATTTAAAATATTTTCAAGAAAAAAAGTTTACAAGAAGTTTTTTAGGTTAGAAAACTA
This sequence comes from Copidosoma floridanum, assembly GCF_036245765.1. Classification (NCBI taxonomy): domain Eukaryota; kingdom Metazoa; phylum Arthropoda; class Insecta; order Hymenoptera; family Encyrtidae; genus Copidosoma; species Copidosoma floridanum. The sequence goes on along the minus strand of NW_028321904.1, from coordinate 5,657,369 downwards.
CATAACGTAATTATTTATACTTTAACGACTCTTGGTTATCTGAATATTATTATAAAAAAACCAAACGATAAATCTAGATAAAATGAGTCCCTTATTTCTCATGTAATAGGGTTACGATTAGTTTATAAGATTTTTGAACTTTTACGAATTGATAAGTAAGATCTGACAAAATCAGTTTTATTGCTGCAACAGTCAATATTTATATCTGTTTCGGTCAAAACAAGGTTCTATCTCACTATAACTTGCTCTCTCTAGACTTTTCCGTACGCGTAGGTGAGTGTTGACGGTGGCCCGGCACTAATCGCCCTTAGACAATATATCTGCTAAGTATGTAAATGACGGAACGTAGTTAAAGAACAAAAAGCACAAGTCCAAATATTATATTAGGAAAGTACTAAGTTACATATATCTTTTTAAATAATACTTTGCATATACCTGTTACTCTAACTGACATTCAGCGCACAATTAGTTCTGTTTCCAATTATTTTTTAACTTTATAAATCGTATAAACTTTTTTTTTACTTTTCCATGTAAGTATACATCTTAATAAAGTATTTTAAAGTATTAATAATTTTAGTAAAAAGCCAAAAAAAAGTATATCGTTTTTTTTTCTATAGTTCATTTAAGGCATATTGAAGCCATTATAACGAAAAAATGGGTAAAAAAACAGTTTTTATTTTTTCCATCCAGTTTGCCAAGTCTCAAGAAATCTGAGAAATTCGTTGTAATGAAATATAATACAATGAAGTTTATAGATTTTTTTTGGGTCTTTATCAATAAACTCTTAGAAATACGCCACTTTAACACTTTCGAACGTTTTCCAAAATTTTAATTTTTCGCAAAAACTTTTGAAAAAATTTTAGCTAATATAAATTATTTTTATCTTTCATTTGCAAAAATTATTTTTGGGATTGGTTAAGGAATAACAGAGATATCTTTAAAAAACCAAAATTCACTATTTGGGGCCTATAGCAAACCCATGAGTGGATTGGTGTCCGAAAAATTTGAAAAAACTTTTTTTACAGCACACCAAGGTAAAAGCACCAGTACGTGAACACTTCCTAAAATTGCACCAGTAGATTGAACAGCTTAAATAAACTATTTTTAATTTAAGTGGATAAACAAAAAAATTTTTCTGATATCCTTTGTTCGTTCTTTCGATAAAACAAAATTTATAATTCAGTAAGTCTGTATACTCAACGAGAAAAAAATTATTTATTCGTGCAACTTGTATGAGGTGGCTCATGATACTGTTCAGGTACTGGTACCATTAGGTTTTACCTTTGCCCAGTACTCGAACACATAAAAACTATTAAAATCACTGTTAATCAATAGTAATAGTATGTCAAGCCAGTCGTTATAGTTTTCATAATATGTTACCAATGAAATTAGAAAGAAATTTTTCGATTTGGTTATTTGCAATACATAACAAAAATAGAAATCAGTATAAGGCAGCTAACATAACCTCTCTCCCATTTAATTAACATGGGAAGTTCGAGTACTCGGTCAAAAATACGTATCGGTACCAATACCTGAACACGCTGTTCATCTAGTGGGTCATTGGTAAAAAAACTTTAAAATTAATTTATCAATTGTACACATGACCTAGAAAAACTTTTTTGTTTTTTGTTAAAAGGAAAAAATATAAAGCTACTGGTGCAATGACTGTTTTGTTGTTATGCAAATCAGAAATTCAATAAAAATGAGAAAACAAAGACTTTATGGAAAAAGTGTTCACGTACTGGTGCTTTTACCTTACGAACACAAATTTCTTCAGATTTTTTAGAGCTGAGGCAGTTTTACCCTCTTCATCCAGCTAGGCCTTTTATCGTCTGATGATAAAACTGATCACTTTTTGTAAAGAGTCTTGATTATTAAAAAACGTAGAGTAAAAAAAATTGTCTTTTGTAATTTTGACATTTCAATGATATTTATCAACTTTCAAATATATTAAATAAAAGTTGTTCTTGAGGCCCATATAAAAGATCAAGTAAGAATTATTTTAAAAAAGCTATTCTGATATTGAATTTATTATCAGTCATTTCAAAAACCTTAACAGTAATATTTAACTTTATTATGTAAAATAATATGCGGTACTTTATGACAAGGAGTGGCAAATAAAGGCTGAAGGTGGTGAATATACATACATTTATCATAAAATTCATGAAAATTCATAATCAGTGACCCATAAAGCCCTAAGCATACAGTTTAAAGAAATTTACTTAAGCTTTTAAATTTCAGGCCACCTTTCAAGCGATCAGCTGCAATATGCAATGGCCAGAAGTTTGGTTGAGGACGGAGTAGATAAGTCATATATTTTACATGCAGCATTACACTAAGAGGGCTCTGGAAGGCTAGCGCCAGCATTCACTCAGTATAAAAAACACCTCCACCATACGATAAAAGATGTAACGCTCATCTTCAAAAAACTATTTACCCTGCTCTGTTAAATAGATGCCTGCTTAGGTTTGCTTGGTCTAATTCCTTGACTGGTTTAAACTATAATGCATTTATCATGATACTAACAATCTCTGACCATTTCTTATTTGGAGAACCTTTAATTTCCATTCCAAAGCCAAGTAACCTTTATTAAACCGTCACACCCCTTGAGTGGTGGACGCGGCTGTCAAAGATTTAAGATCAGCTTTGGATCAGAAGGCAAAAAGATTACTTTCGTACGATGCAGCAACAGAAAACATGCCACAAGTAGGTATACTGTGAGGGTTTTGGCTCCCCTCCCCCCTAGGGTGGCAGGGGGGAGCTGTAGCACGAGGGAATGGGGCTCCCCCCTCCAAGTGGGTGGCTCTGAGCTGTCACGGCTCCAAGTGGAGGGGGGCAGGTGGACACTTGTGAGAAGGCCCTTGTGTGACGTATGTGTACGTGTGTTGGGTCAGTCGTGCTATTGCACGAGCTTCTTGACCACTACACGCATGCATGAAAATGTACACATGCACGTGTATATGTGCTTGCACGCGTGCTAATATTTTCTGAGTCATCATGTATGTAGACATCAATGAGATTGAATGAGTAAGCGTTTAGTTAAATCATGCACTTTACTGCAAAGCCCTATAGACGTTATATTATAACACTCTGTTATCACAAATAAGACCCCACAGATGTAAGCAATACTTCTCTAAATAAGACTGCCTGAAAGGACTTTGGCTTGTTTTGTTCTTTGAATTGTATTTAGGAATGATTCAACAGTCTCACAGCTGATAACATTCTAAACAACTGACTATAAAAGGAAAAATAAGAATTTCAAATGCGTCTTGTAGAACGTTTTTCAGTTGATGAAATGCTTCCAATCGAAGAAGTAGAGGAGCCTCAAACTCCAGAAGACTCTCTTGAGCTATTTATTAAAAGTGCGGTTGTTCCCGCAATCAATGAGGATTTGTTACAACTTTTAAATTTTCGACGAAGGTGAACGTTTCCCTTCGATAAAAGTATATACAACGTGGTGGCTGAGGTATTTGTTTGGCCAAATCATTATAGATACTATAGTATCTATACAAATGACATTCGTCAGTGAGAACGAGAGTTCCCAAATGTTTTTACTGGCACCTACTATTGGTGCAGTTATAACACATACTACTCCGTAAGAGCACCTGTACACATGGTGGTGTATTTCGGAGAACATGGATATTCTCCTTTGACAGCGGTAAATTTAAAAGAGTTCCAGCGTACAATGGGAGAGGATCTCATTTATTGAAAACGTTACATCATCTTTAACACCAGGTAAAGTTTTGTATAAAAATTTAACACAACTTTTATTTTGCACAGCTTTTACCTTAATAAATTTTTTTCTTACAGGATAAAATAATGAAATGCATCAGCAGCACGAAATTATTCTATTTCTAGGAATAAAAACTCAAGTGATTAATTACGTTTATATAAAAAATCAACAATTTTTTTAAAGTGCTAAAAACATTACATTGTTATGAGAAGTGTTTTTAATTGTGTTAGTAATAAGTTGTGTAGTTGAATATTTTCTGTTAGAATATTTTTTACTTGTGATAAAATATTTTTTACTAAGAAATGCAAATATTTTTGCTAATAACTTGTTTTGGCTTACTCATTTTAGATGTAGTACCTTACCAATAAATATAATCATCTAATAAATTTAAGGTTGTTGGGAAAGTATGTAAATTGGTATTAATAATAACAAAAAATTTGAATTTAATACATATATTTGTAGATTCAAAAATACAAAAAAAATTTCATGATTCTGACAAGGACTGATTATTGATTTTTTTTTTTTAATATCTTATATCCATCTTTATTTGGATGAGAGCAAATATTTTTAGAATAATAATTTCTTTTTACTTTTGGTTGAGATGACACAACGTGCTTTTATATAAGAGGTTTTCGGATATTTGTATCTTTCTCCTCCTCCTCCTTACTGAGGCTCTTATATTTGGTTTGCTAAAGATCGGACCCATGTTGTTGATGTTGCCTGATCAATCGTCACAGTATAACTGAAGCTGTACGCAAATTTTCGTCAGCTTATAATAAGGCACTAATTGTGAGATACTTTACTTTCTTTTATTTTAAATTTTATGCTTCCTTTTTTCTTCTTTGCATACACATGGACATCGTTTTTGACATCAACATTAGTATCAGTTTTAGAGGCACTATTAGTATCAGTATTATCAGTATTAATTCCATTAATAGTATCCCAATTAGGAAGCATTTTAAAAATTTTCTTCTTATAACTATTAAGCGCGTCTAAAAAACATTCTGAGTCTGGTTTAATGCTACTTTCCACCAAAGAGCAAAGCCACATTTTTATTTGATGAGCTTTACTAAGTGCACAATATTGCTTTCTACGTAGACTTTTTTGTACATCATGAGTACCACACATTAACGCCTTTGTTGAATATCCCATATTAAGAATGTGACGCAATGGCACCATATGTTGCTGAATGTTAATCCCAGTACACCCTATGGTCGATTCCGAATAAGTAGCAGTATTATCTTCATAAACGTTAATTCGATGTGCATTTTTTGCTACAGTATACAAATGTTGCTGTAACTTCCTAATGGAACAATCACCCTCGAACCAGCGAAGTCCATGCACTCGCTTCGACTGAAAGTCATTGGTTTGGCGCAAATCCATAGGTAAGATGGAAAAATTGCACGGGGGCCGCACAATCCAATGACTGATCGCTGGTCTCATAAGCGACACCACAGCCACTTCTTTTGGTAAAAACTGTCGAGAAGCGTCAAGAAAACCTCCAATTTCAATAACATAATCCTCGTAAAAATTCAGTTTTATTTTGCAGCTCAAAAGCGTCGTACTAACTGCGATATAAACGCGTATCCGTCGCGTTTGATGCTGCGTGATAAACTAAACAGCAATCTGCACTGAAATTCGTTTATATACATCTCACACTGTGCAAGTGTGTGTTTATGTTTCGTAAAATTAATCATTGGTTCTTAATATTTTAATCTTACGCTAGTTTTTAGGGAAAAGTTACATAAATAATAACAATAATATAAATTAAGTACATATATTTATGACAGTAATTTTTTTTTAAAAGTACAGTTTTACTAAGTTTTAATTGTACATCTTCTTTAGAATCAGAGACATCTTTCCACTCCATGTGAAAGTAGAATTTTTTCATTCGTTTCACATTGTGGGTGGCACACATAGATTTATACGCACCATTACGATCAGGACATGTAGTTGCTAATGTTGGGAGTTCAAACTCTGGATAATCAGAGACTAACTTGAAAACTAAACCTTTCGAGCCATCTTTTTTTCAATTCTCCAATCACAAAAATATTCTCAGCATGAGATTTTCTCGTAGCACATTCCCAACTTTAGTATAGTTAATATTACTAGATTTTCAATCTAATCCATGGTACTAGAGCTCAAGCCATAAATTTTTAAGTTTATACTTTTGACTTAACTTACGCCAAGGAAACGGTGGTTCAAAAAGAAGCACTTGTAGTTCAACGCGCTCACTTAACGAAAGAATCGCTAATTCTTTTAACACATAATCATTGCCAGGCTTTTTAAAGCCTTGCATGTCTACTACATACTCCATCATGGCATATACTAACTTACATGCCTTATGCTGTTTTCTTTTTCTATGAGCAAGTTTAGACAAGTTTTCTGACATCCTCACTCACGGAATTATACTCCATTATACGATTATGTAGAATCAAGCAGTAAGCAGCTGTTCCTAACGAAAAACTATCTCTGTATTCGAATTCCAAGCGCACATCAACTGGTGCGCTTTTTAAAGCTTCATTTTGTTTTGAACAGTCAATAACGATGAGTGGCATGTGTGTAATAAAATTGTTTTTATTCATCATAGGTTCCATTTCTTTACCATAATAGACATTTTGAAAGTTTTTATACATATTGTAGAGTAAAAAAAATTGATTATGATTAATATTGAGATTAAAATTGCCATATGGGTAGTATTAGGAGTAAAGAAATAATTTAACATTACTTATATTACAATGATCAGAGTGACTAGCATTGACAGCTTTCTGACCTTTACGATTTATTTGAAAGCCTAAAACAACAAATCGTGGCTTTTCCAGTTAATTTGATTTTTTTACGGTCCAAACATGTTTCATAGTTGTTAGAAGAAGGGGAGATTCATACAACTCCCAATTGCAAAAACTCATGGAAATTGGCTTATCTTTTGCAATGACATTACGCAGACGTATTTTAAGTCTGTCTAATGCACTTACGTAAGGGAAGAGCCATTCTATTCGAGTCAATGTAATTTTAAAGTCTTCGTAAACATCACAAGCAGCTGTTTGTACAACTGCATTTAAGTCATTTCTCGATCTCATGAGGATTAATTCATGCTTTGCATTTACTACAACCTTACGATAGTCCTCAGCAAAGCCAAGTATCATGCTTAAAGGTATAAAAACATCAAAATAACCTTTACCATTTACAAATTTGTTTGTTTTGGCTATATCTAGCCATCCTGCGTTTTCTGTCATCGAACTTTGACCTGGATAGTGTGATATTCAACCTTTCATTAAAGTTGTTATACCAAAATTTTTGCACTTATCTATTTCAATGGCGTTCAGTTCGTAGCAAATTTCTTCAAACAAATGACGAATTGCATTATTAACGAACTCAGTTCGGGTAACTGCAGTATTATTGTTTAATTTAATACGTTCAACAATATGTATAGCTTTTTGTGAGAGTAAGAGACATAATCTTCTTTGTTTCTAGCCATAATGTTGTCTGGGTTTCGAGAATAAGCTTTATCGTGTTGTTTACAAGCTTCATTCAATAGGTTAACGCCTGGATCTCCAAGGGCTAATCTCTTGGCTAGTTTAGTGTCTGGTCCACAATACTGAAATTCTGTCACGTGCAGTTCTACTGGCAGTTTGTTTATGACTGTATTTATGATACCACAACCTTTTCGTCGATAAATGATCATCATTTCTCGAGTGTACAACGTTAAATGAGCTTATAAATATCAATAGCACGCTATTTATAGTTTTATGTTTAAAATAGGTTAGAAAGCTGCCAGGCTTAAATGTTAAAAAACATGCTGATTACACTATCACTTTTAGTCTTAGTTGAGTCAGCATGCTGTTAACATGAGCTTCATGGAACAGAATATTAAACTTCCCGTCGTAAATTTTGATTGCATCGTTGAACAAAATAAGAAGATAAAATGCCATGGTGATTTGCTACCTGATACTGTAAGAGCTGTTTTTTGCGGTCCATCAAACTGTGAAAAAACCAATAGCTTGCTATCTCTTAGTTGAGTCAGCATGCAGTTAACATGAGCTTCGTGGAACAGAATATTAAACTTCCCGTCGTAAATTTTGATCGCATCGTTAAACAAGATAAGAAAATAAAATGCCATGGTGATTTGCTACCTGATACTGTAAGAGCTGTTTTTTGCGGTCCATCAAACTGTGGAAAAACCAATAGCTTGCTATCTCTTATTACTCATATCAATGGATTGAGATTTGAGAATGTTTATTTGTACTCAAAATAGTTGAATCAACCAATCTACAAGTTTCTAAAAGAACTATTAGATCCTATAGATGGCATAAAATATTTTTCATTTAGCGAGCATGAATCAGTCATATCTCCAGATAAGGTGCTACCCAACTCCATAATGATATTCGATGACATTGCCTGTAAAAAACAAGATAATGTGAAAGCCTTTTTTGGCATGGGGCGTCACAAAAACGTTGACTGCTTTTATCTTTGTCAATCTTATGCTCAAGTTTCAAAGCATTTAGTCAGAGATAATTTCAACCTCTTAGTGATATTTTGACAAGATTATATGAATTTGAAGCACATCTATAATGATCATGTTAATACCGATATGACGTATAATGACTTCAAAAAGTTATGTGTTAACTGTTGGAATGTTGGAAAACATGGATTTGTTGTAATAGATAAGGAAAGAGATGTGAATAATGGTAGACATAGAAAAGGTTTTGAATCTTTTGCAATAAATATTACTCATATTCATTAAGTATGCATCAGTCTTTTAAAGTAACTATCAAGCAGTAAACATGGATGCATTTTATAAGAAAAAACACGTTCTTCAACAAATTAAAAAAGTGAGAGAAGCTGTGAAACGCAAGCATCGAGTTTTGAAGTTAGGAAAAAAAAATTTTAAAAAACAAATTAGTGAGGCTTTTAAGCCTATTACTGATCCGCTTCATAAAATCATCTATAATTCAAATTAGGAAGAAAATGTATCGCAAAGCTTTGAATTTCCATCTAAAGAGCCTTTTAAGCCTTTTAAGCTAAAAAATCATACCGACACATCAATGTTTTAATTAGCCAATAGTAACAGTGATGATGAAGAAGCAGAAGATACTTTTTCATCGAATGATACTATCAAAGACTCTGACACTGTTGTTGAAAAAGGTAATCATGATGAAGATTTAGGGCATATCGATAAAATCTTATCCATGAATTTATATTTACAAATACTTGATGAAAAAAAGCCAGAACTAGATCGAATTTATGGGATAAGAAAAGAACAAAACGGACAATATATACTTGGTGATTCACCCATTTATTTCAAAAATAATCAAATTCAAATAAAGCATCTGAGATATCCAATTGACCGATAAGTTGATGGAGTTACTCATTAAAAATTATCCTGATCAAGCATACACGACATCAGATAATTTAGCTCAATACAAACAAATCTTGGAAACTTCAAGTGCACATAAAAGAAAATTTGACAAAAATAAGACTATTCGTCCATACAACAGTAAAAAGTTTAATGATGTTATTGCCCTAATATTTAATCTTACACATTTAAAGAAAAAAAGTGCGTTGATAACTTAATTCAAAATCGCTCAACTAAACACACATATGGACTACGTTAACTGGGACAACCCTAACAAACTAGTGAACCGACTAAGATTGCTAGTGGCAGAGAGATCAGCAGGTAATCCTAGTCATACTAATGAAATAAATTCAATCGTTAAGGAACTTCGTGAAGCTTATATTATATAGTAAGCTTGATTATTAAATTTATCTTCAGTATTAAAATGAGCATTGACGTATTTGGACGTGGATCAACTAAATCTGAAGGTGGTAGTCGAGTTCCTCCTAGAATCAGATATAAGTTCACCTCAGATGGTCAATTTGACATAGAAAATAAAAGATTGTGCAATGTTGCATCAGCTATTTAACCTAATAATGCTATAAATTCAACTATTTTACAGAAAGAAAAAAGACTAATTTTGAATGAGCAAGAGAAAATAAGTCTACTAGTTAACAATTTGATTGATATATTTTCAGAAACAATGCTTAATTTACAGCTTGAAATAAATACAATTAAGGAGATTTTGACCAAGATATCTAATATAACTCCAGAAGACATTTAAAACGAATGGAAGGAGTAGTGGAAGAGCTTCATAAACCTGCGAGACGCAACTACCTCCGCCAAAAGTTTGATCGGGGTTTGGATGAAACATGGCAAGCTGATCTTGTGGAGATGATACCTCATGCTCGCAAAAATAAAGGTTATAAATATTTTCTGACAGTTATAGATGTATTTTCCAAGTATGCATGGGCAGTGCCCGTAAAGAATAAAACTGGTATAGATGTGACTGCCACTATGAAGTTTATATTAACGGAAGGAGGAGTTCCAACTAATTTGCAAACAGATCGTGGTAAAGAGTTTCACAACGTCAATTTTCAAAGTCTCATGCAAAATTACATAATTAACTTATACTCTATGTACAGTAATCTTAAGGCGTCTATATGTCAACTTTTTAATCGTACACTAAAATATGCTATGTGAAAAAAATTTAGTTTGAAGGGTAATTACAAGTGGCTAAATATTTTACAACAACTGATAACTTCTTACAATAATCGAAAACACCGAGCAATTGGTGTGAAGCTAAAAGATATTTCAGCAATAAATGAAAAAAATATTTTACAAAAATTTTTATTTTCGAAAAAAGGAACAATATCAAAATTGAAAGTCGGTGATAAAGTACGAGTAAGTAATACTAAGCAAGTCTTTGAAAAAGGTTATACACCTTACTGGTTGACAGAAATTTTTACTGTAACCCGAGTAGCCCCGGCAAAGCCAGTCACTTATCATTTGGAAGATTATTAGCAGCAGTAAATCTTTGAAGGCTTCTCCGAGCAGGAACTGCAGAAAATCAAGTATTTCAATACTTATCTTGTTGAGAAAATTCAATGCTGACGAAAAAATCAAGTTTTTGTTAAATGGTTAGGTTTTGATGATACCCACAATAGTTGGACTTGAAAAGATCAGCTGTAATTGAAAAAATATGATGTTTAAAAAATATGCGATAAACGCATGGAGACAAAATGAAAAAAGTGTTTGAACTGCAAAGAAGTTGATTTATTAAATAAAATTTTTATGAAGAAAAACAAAATACACGGTTGTTTTTGTTATTTCCACAAAAATTATTTACCCTATACACTTAAAAACTAAATATGATAACCGTTATAAGTTATAAAGAGCTCCATTTTCTGTATGGAGTCTAATAAGTTATTATACATCCCTTTGTTGTCAATGATATTCTTTGACACTGCTCTAGGTAAAAATGTTTGAAACTCATCATTGAGTTCCACAACTGCCTTCGTTCCATATTTAGTACTCACTTTCTTTAATTTCGTGACCATATAACTATGGTTAACTATCATCTCGGTGATTTTTTGAATAGAAGGAAGCTTCTAGAAGTGGCTTTATTTAAAACTGCTAGATTTGCCATCTATAAGAAAAAAAAAAAACACACAATTTTTAATTAGTGATAATCTTCATGAAAAACTAATAAATTAGGTAAAAAATGGTTATGAAAGAAACAAATTTACATTTGCCTAAAAATTGTGTTTTGCCTTTTTTCTCAATGAAAGTTCTTCAAAATTTTCAGTCCCCACACTTGTTCTCTTGTGAGGTTGTTGTTGGTCTGTACCTCTTGCTTCTAATACTTAACGGTTAATGACTTGATGTTGCTGGCTGGTAACTCCAATCAAACTGTCCTGTGATTGTTGCTGTGGTTTCTTATATAGGATTTCTACTACCACGTGAGGTGGCTCTACTACTATAATCCCCCCCCTCACTCGTTTCCTTTTGACAAGTTAATTCTTGCCCGTTGTCGTCACCGTTTTGTTTGTCACTGTTAAGTTCTTCATTTGTTTCTTTATTTTCGCAAGACGATGAGTCAGTCATAAGGGTAAGATTACATTGCTCACTATCATAAAAACTAAAAGTTATTATATTTCGCTTTTTAATTTTTTTTTCTTTACTGGGTCTAATATCTATCAATCTATAATTATGTTTTGATCGCGTAGGCAATCAATGTAATAATTTAAATCAATGGTGGCTTCAACAACACCGGTTTTGACACCCTTTGCTTTTTTTATTGTATTTTGATTTCTAACGAGAATGCTGTACATTTTAATTTTAAGACCGCCAAATTTTGTAATAATATTACCATTACAATAATTTTTCATAAGTCCAACGATTTTCTCATTTTTAAGTCGCATTTCATACTTATTATCTTCAGGATAACTGGATGTATCAAATTCCTTAATGTTAGTTTTCATCATTTCATAAATATCGTGGCAAATTCATACATTAAACTGTCTGTATCGGTATATAAAAGTTTGCAATCTTTTTTCAATCAGTTCTATTCTCAATAAACATGAACATGTCAATGTCAGTAATGAGTTCTAGTGAAATCTGTGAAAAAAAGTTATAAATTTTATTTTATAATATCTTAGTGAAACTCTTTATGTGTACATATACGTGCGTGTGTGTATGCGCGCACGTGTGTGTGTGTGTGTGTGTGTGTGTGTGTGTGCAGTAAAACTTACTTTGGTTTTATACAACATAACATCCCAAGTAAAGCCTGGTGTTGTAAAATAGCGAGCAGCATCTAATTTCTATACCTCTAGACAATTATTTCTAAAGTTTTCAAAAACTTCTGCTAATAGAAGCACATCAGTATTGAGGTATAAATCTGAATACTGTCCAAGATTTGCTATATTAAATATTTTCCATACAGTTTAAGCGTGTTAGTAATCCTCAGTAGTTATGTGTGTGTCATATAATTTTCTATAAAAATCATTTTTGATGGAAGCACAATTACTTGGAGTTTTTTAAGTGATGTTAAATAATCAAATGGAAACACACCCTTTCTTTTAAGAAATTTGATTTCATCCATGGTGTATGTATCGTCTCGACTAAAAGTATTCTCTAAAATGACATGTTCCAAATAGGATGCCAACTTATCGAGCAATGAAGGTAAAAATTGATAAGAGTCAATAAAGCGTAAGTTGATTCTCGTTCCCTCAACATATTTTGTAAAAGAAATATATTTTTCTTTCGTCTGAGGTACTACTTCTACTCATCTAGGAAAACAAGTAACAAGTTCTTGTGTGAATAAGTGCGCATCATAGTTACGTAGGTTGTCAAAAGCTATGGGTATTGTTCGTGAGTCTTGGTCCTTAAGATTACATTTATTATGTGCAGGACCTCGGTATCTAGAATAAAAAAATTCATAAATAACTTTGAGGAGCAAATAATGTTTATCATAGAAATGTAAAAAAATATTTATCTTCCAGTAAAATGACAATGATCGTAAACTTTTTCATTATTTTTAATATACTTCTCACATATGTGACATTTATCTGCGTTGAAAAAATCGAAGTCTTCTTCCTCAGTTAGTAATCTCATTGGCACAGGATTGTTATACATACTTTGTAAATCTATGGCGAAATCTCGCATTTCTTTCACAGACCAGGTAGCTGGACTTTCACTGCTTTCTGTTTCTTTTCTATAGGAAATGTATCGTAATTTAGCATCGTTGAAACTGCACTTTACGTAAAATCCATTACTTAATGCTTCATGGTGTTGTATTGCTCACTATCGTGTACAGGTTTTAATAAACACTCAAAGTCTGCGTATACTATAAATGGCACTTGATTTTTATTCTTATAATTTTCAAATTTCAAAATATTATCACCACATTTGGGCAAGCTTGCTTTTCAGTTATTTACTTTAACGCACTTCACTGTATGTATTATAAGTTTTTCATTAGTTATGAAGTAATGCAGACAACAGTCGCAAATGTAATACAAATACTATATTCTATGTTTATATTAAGTAAGAGAGCTTCTTACAAGCCGAGACAAATCTTTAACCCACACATAATGACAATGGTATTCATCATTATTCGTATGACTAACCCTGCTCTCTAAGCTTTCTTCTGACTCAACATCTTCTTCTTCGTATGTCTTTTCTATAAGCCCATCATTATTAGCATGGTTAAGATCATAATTCATTTTTTTCCCCCCTTATAGATCGTTTTCAACATCATAATCATAATCATAATCATCATCATCATCATCATCATCATCATCATCATCATCATCATCATCATCATCATCATCATCTTCATCATTATCATCATCATTATCATCATCTTCATCATTATCAACATCATCATCATCATCATCATCATCATCATCAACATCATCATCATCATCATTATCTTCATCATCATCATCATCATCATCATCATCATCATCATCATCATCATCATCATCATCATCATCATCTTCATCATTATTATCATCTTCTTCTTTTTCTTCTACCTCTCTCATCGTTTCAGAATGATTAAAATCATTGTCTCCGTTGTCAAATTATTTTTGTTTTTTATTTGTTTTTCCCTAATCATTCATTTCCGTATAGTGACTTTCTTTAAGTAACAAATTTACATGTTTAGACTTTTTTTCAGCTGTTAAATGAAGTGGAAAAGTTTTAAAATTATTATGTCTCTTTTCTAAAAAATATACATTAAATGAAACATAATTTTTTTTTTTCAAACTTTGGTACTTGTTTAAGTTGCACTGGAAACTTTATCCCAGTAAAATCGTAATCATTGTCATATTTTGTATAATTCGAGACTCGACTCGAATTTTTACTTGAAGGATGTAGTACTGACAAAACGGCCCATTTGAAACTTTGGTGATCTACAATTTTAACATTAACGCAAGCTTTTTTTTAAATAATAGAACAGGGTAGTTCTATATAAGAACTACTATTTATAGCCTGATATTTATTTATATTTAATACTAAATTTAAAACAGAGTGCAAAGTCCACCCAGAATCTCGTTCTTGGAATTTATCAATGTCAGTAACGATGGGTTTCTGAACATTATTTTTAAACCATTGATGTAAATTCGCTGTATTAAAAATACACTCCGATTAAGTGTTAAAGTACTTAACTTCAGTAGTCTCCGTATCATTTTTCACTAAGACAAATTCTGCTGCTAAAACTGCGTGAACTTTTAAAGCATGCTGCTGATTCAGAATTTCTAGCACTTTTGAAACAAACTCGTTTTTCGCAGACTTCAATAATTGTACCACATCTAAGTGCTTGCTATTCACAATAATGATGACAGTTCTTATATGATTTTAAAACGCACTATCAAGTTTTTTCCACACCACAGTAGTATCATCACTATGGATTGATGTATCAGCAAGACCATGTCCTTGAATTTCCAATTTTTTTAAAAATGTTTCCAAAAAAGTTGTTATGAGACACTCAATGTTTAATAACTTTTGCTTAATGTGTGGTGACAATTTTACATATTGCAGATGATTATTAATGCTTTCAAGCACCATCACACTATTATGAACTAAATCTTGAATATTTGTTGTAGTTTCACCAATCAACAATCGTTGATATTCTACTCGCACTATTTTACAAAAAACCACAAAATTTTCTACACAGTCAGCATTAGCAGAATTATCAAAAAGTTGTTACATGATGCTGACACCGATTGTTATTGTCATCATGCAAATGAATCCTACGGTGCTTTGACACACGTCTCATACCATCTATTTACACGGAGAAAAGCGCTACCTAGTGGTGGCCTAATAAAAAACTGTAGTACACGTATAGTGTATAAAAAAAATTGTATGTAAGTATTGATGTCAGTTGACTGTTAATTGTACTAGCTTAAAGATGTCTAAATACGTGATTGATATTCAAGGCTTCAAGACTATATTTAACAAATTCATTTTTAAGGAGGTAGCAATTATACCTTTAGAGAAAGAAGATTCTATACCAAAAGTATTTCTTTTCAAGCCTCCCCACTCCTGGGATCAGCTAAAGTCTGAAAATAAACGTGACAATCGTTGGTTAGAACGTCATTACCACGGTCTCCTTTGGGACTCTAAGGAAGTGCCCTATGAAGATGTAATCGTCACTTTTCAGTCTATTATGAAAGAGGATGACGTAATTTACGTTAAAGGACTTAAAAAAACGAAATGGCTTTGTGAAGTGCTCCTCAATAGGTACAAGATTAATAAAATCCATTGCATAATAAATAAAAAGTAATAAATAAAAAGTAAAGGACTATTTTTCTATTCTAGGTTCATTTACAACTTTGAAGAATGTTTGTCATTGAAACAATTTCACATGCTTCTTGTGACATGTACAAATCATACATTTGAATCAGCCTGTTGTGCTATGAAGAATGCTATAACTATAAAAAAAAGTATATTAAAAAAGAGTAACACTTCACAAATAAACTATCCTTGACATATAATTTGTTTATAGCGATTTGTAGAAATTAAAAATAAAAAATTAATAAAAATTATTTTACACAATCTTCATTCTCGTATTTTCAAGTGTTCCGTCGATGAAACAAGAAATATATTTTTACAATAAGAGTACTGCTGCAGTAGCATTTTCGTAAGCATAAAACAGTAAAAGCGTCAGAAGAAGAAAAAATGTAAAGAATATGAGCGGTCTTGTTGAGCTATAAAGACCCTCAGGACTAGTGCGTACCAATATTTATAACCTTATAAAAACATTTCTGTTATGAAGAAGCAGTCAACATCTGCTTGTGAATGACGCATTGAACTGGTATACATAATATTACATAGGCTCTATTAATCATATACACTCTATTACCACATCAAAGCTATGGTTTTAGTAGTAAAAGCGTTGTATATAGGATGAAGCATAGTTATCATTTTTTTAGACCAAGAAAATCTTTCGAAGGACCACTAGTTCTCTCCTGACTCTCCTACAGTGCGAATGTACATTTTTTATCTAACAAATCAAAGTATTTCTATAACAGTGTTATATTTTAAATTGAAAATTGGTAAAATGAGTGATGATAAAAAGTTACCCTTTTTACTACCAATAAAAAAAAGGACAGTTTTTGTGACTGATTTTGGGATAAAATATGCACCAGGAAAGTTGGCTC
Source organism: Copidosoma floridanum (assembly GCF_036245765.1). Lineage (NCBI taxonomy): Eukaryota > Metazoa > Arthropoda > Insecta > Hymenoptera > Encyrtidae > Copidosoma > Copidosoma floridanum. Next base: position 5,640,637 of record NW_028321904.1, on the reverse strand, counting down.
AAGTGAAACCAGACGAATACCAACCCATATCTCTCCCATTAAAAAAAAAGAAGACTACAATAAATGGTAGTGATTCCGAAAACATGACTGGTGAAATAGAGAAAAATAAAACTGAAAGAGTTAAAAGTGATAGTGATTGTGATTCCAATATTGACAGTGATAGTGACACTATAGCTAGTGTAAATAAAGAAAGAGATGGTTTTTATAATGATGTAAATTGCGATAGTGAGAGAAAACCTTCGATTAGTGATAAAGATAGTGATAATAACCCTAACATAATAGTTATAGATTCTAATAGCGATAGGAAAACTGTTAGTGATAAAGACAGTGATATGAAGGTAGTAATTGTAGATTATAGTAGTGACAGAAACACTTTTATTAGTAATAGAGACAGTCGTAGTCGACACTAGTGACAGTAAGAGTGGTAGTCTACTCTCTGTAGTGGATGAACGACAAATTAATGAAACTTTATTAGGTGAAAAAATAGCTATAATGAGATATAACCTAGACGATGAGAATAGCTATATTCCAGTGAGTGAAGAAAATTTTTAATGTGAATCAGCTCCGCATGAAGAGGAAGAAGAGAAAGGCTTTTTAGGATTTATAGAAAAAACTTATGAGTGTGATGCGTGTTATTTGAGGAAAAAAATAATTGGTTATAGGAACAAAAAAGTGACACGATGTGATAAGTGTAAAGTATGTAAGAGACTGTATTATAGACAGCACAAGAACACTACATATAAGTGGCGATTTTATCGTGGGTTGAATGGCTTTATTTTCAATAAGTGTGTGTCTATTATTTTTTGAATAATAACTATAAATTTTTAATGATGTAACATTAGTGATAACTAATAATTAAAAATAATTTTTAGCAAATACTATAAGATGTATTAGTTTTTCATACATATGTATAGTTATAATGTAAGAAATATCAGATGTAACTAAAAAAAATTTCTGCAAATTCCATACTTACTATATATGAGGCATTTCACGTCAAATCGCACAGGCTGCGCGCGAGACGACTTTTCATGCTTTGATTACAGTACCAAATTATTAAGGAAGATAAATCGGAGTAAGCATTTCCGACTTATTTTAACCTCAGCTTTTCAAATAAATTGTTAAAATTACAAAAAAATGTCAACATAACCTCAAAAAAATATAAAACATGTTATATCTTCAAAAGGGTGTCTCGAATCTCTTTTTTTATTATCCAAAACGAAAGAGGAGGTTTTTTACGTTGGTATAGTGATTTTCAGAGTGTCCACTATAATATTATTCGAGAAATCTAACGTCAAAGTCTATGCTCTCGTGCCACCGCGACGGACGGCCTGGCGGCGGACGTAGCGCCGAATTCGTACCATATCTTACGTTTGAAAACAACGCAATATTCCTAATAAATGTTTTATAATGAAATAAAGTATTGATATGTTTACAAAATAATAAACAATTTGTATTTATTTAAACTTAAATTAAAACTTTAATACTGTACATTTTGCAATATATTATTGTATCGTATATAAACAATTAAATATTTTTCTTTACCTTTGCAGTTTTCTTGAAAGTAAATTTTTTTATTTTTAGATTGGAAATTTTCGGAAATGTTTGAAATATTGAACTTAAAGATGTATGACGCAGCTTAAATGTGTTTTCATCAAGAGGGATAAATGCGTGATATCGAAGAGTTCCTGGTATCATTTTACCCTTACTTTTTATTAAAAAGACAACTTCTGAACCTTCAGTTGTACTTACCAAATTTTTTCAAAATTCAATAAACTCCACAAAGAATAGCAAATTCACAAAAGACATTATTCAAGCAAACAAATCTCAGAATTATTCAATGCCGTAACCTTTATCACGATTAATAGAGTAATAAAATTTTGCTGCTGTAAATGAACTCAGAGGAGAAGAACCGCTCCTGATATCAACACTATTATTGATGTGTCTAAATAATTATTGTAAAAAATAATACTGTATTAACATCAACTAATAATTTAAAGCTAGAGAAAAAGACTTCTTGGTTCGGTGGATCACAAATTGCTATATATAGCACGCATGCAGCTCCGCACCGCGCCCCACCGGCCAGGCCGTCCGTCACGGCGGCACGAGAGCATAGACTTTGACGTTAGATTTCTCGAATAATATAATAGTGGACACTCTGAAAATGACTATACTAACGTAAAAAAACCTCCTCTTTCGTTTTAGATAATAAAAAAAAAGATTCGAGACACCCTTCTGAAGATATAACATGTTTTATATTTTTTTGAGGTTATGTTGACATTTTTTTGTAATTTTAACAATTTATTTGAAAAGCTGAGGTTAAAATAAGTCGGAAATGCTTACTCCGATTTATCTTCCTTAATAATTTGGTACTGTAATCAAAGCATGAAAAGTGGTCTCGCGCGCAGCCTGTGCGATTTGATGTGAAATGCCTCATATGGATGTGACTTGACACAAAAACGTATTTATTAATGTTAATTTTTCACCTCCATCCTCTTTAAGCAGCTGTACCCAGCTTCTTCATGTAAGACGCTGACATCTGAGCACGATAAGCCACTCCAAGGAGCATGTGTGCACCCATAATATAACGATATGAGCTCTGTGTACATTGTCATGCATGCAAGTAGTGGTCAAGAAGGTCGTGCAGAAGCACGACTGACCCAACACACGTATACATACGTCATACAGGGGCCTTCTGACAAGTGTCCGCCCACCCCCCTCCACTTGGAGCCACGACAGCTCAGAGCCACCCACTTGGAGAGGGGAGCCCCATACCCTCACGCTACAGATCCGCCCTGCCACTTTAGGGGCGAGGTGAGCCAGAACCCTTACAGTATACCTACTGCCACAGTTCTCATTACAATATCTACTTCAAAGAGCATGCTATCTTTTTTTCTAACCCTCTGACTTGTACATGGCATAAGATAACCATTTCAATATTTTATTTTGTATATTAAAACGTCCAGAAATCATGTAGCGTGGTCAGGCTACATACAAGTTTTTAAATGTCAGAGCAACAGAGTATTAGTCGCTCTAATTAGAACTTTCTCTTCTCAGTTTAATCTACCAGTAGTGAAGCTATGTCTACTTTCTGTACTCTCAGAAAACTCTTTAACTGATCATTTTCAAGATTGCAATGCTGCTGCGTTAAACCATTTCTTGGACCTCATTTTAAAGATATATTAACAAATGTTTGTGTACTGGTCAAACTTCACCATCTAGCACTTTTCAGGCACCCCCTCTCATTTTTTTGACTAACATAAAAAGTCTTTTCATTAAATATGTGAAATAAGCTTATGTGGAAATAAAATTTTTAATTCCTAGAAATGACAATTTCAAGTTTTGTGACCTCGTAGAAGTTTTAAATGAGAATAAATTTATCATCTCATTTTGCACACTTCACTGCACTACATCACATCACGAAAGCGCATGTGCGATGAAAGTAAATATCATAATTTCGATCCTTTATTCTATACTAGTCCTTTAAAAAAAATACTTTTATCAAGAATTAACCCAGCTATCTTCTGCACACAAATCAAGTACCCTATTCACTCTGCTGTGAGCAACCCCTTACGTAGATTAGGTTCTGTCTCCTTGTTACAGTGTGGTTTGCAACTTATCAACAATTTTGATATTTATTCCCTGTTTTTTCTTAATAGGTAATGATAACATAATATTATTGATATAATCATTTATTTAACCAACTTTACTTAACACCCAATAAAACAATAACCTTAAACTCACAATATGATAATAGCTATAGACTATCATTGGTGTAATCGTAGATTATAATTAATAATTTTATCTAAGCGATTACTATTAAGGGTATTGGGAAGGGGCTGGAAGGAGCGGCCATTTAAGATGTAAGGCAAGCGTGAGAGGGTTAGGGTTTTTCTCTTCGTAGGATACTTTTCATTGGGCTTGTTAAGCGAAGGAATTTTCAGTTTTTTTTTCTGATTTAACGGGAGCTAAGAGAATGATTCAAAATTTTCAGGGGTAGCAAGAGGGAGCAGGGGGTGAAAAAGGTTAGTGGCAATACGAAGCCATACGCAGCCACAATGCTAAATAATTACTTTTTATCACTCAGCACTTCAAAGTGCATGTTTTACTAAAAATTTGAAGCCTTAACATAACTTTAAAAGTGTCCTTGATTTTTGAAAAAAGAAGCAGTAAAATGACGCGTTTTACATAATGTGTTATTTTACATATTTATATATTCCAATAATTATCGGTTGTTTCTGTACCGCCAATTTTTGTTCACTCTTCCGCACTATCCACAAGGGTATTTGTGCAAAGTTATAATAAATATTAACTGTATTGAACAATGAATAATAAAATAACCTTATAAGTCAGCATTAAATACAGTTTGTAATATACAAAAGGTTATGACGTAACTAATATGCTAAATGTTTATAAAAATAGCCCTTTGCATTGCTATTGCAAGCTACGTACACGTAACATTCTCATTTTTAAGATTCTGTAGTGTTTTGTCCTGGTTGACTAGGACTTCCTGATCCTAAGATAAGCAGTAAGTGAATGTACTACGTAACTACAGCAATATATATTATACACTAATTTAAAAGGGTCATTTTAAACACCTCCTCCACGCCCTTTTATTCCTATCTGGCAACCCCTTAGCCCACCTTCTAAATAAGGTTAAATTCTAACAGTTTTTACGTAATTTTTATTGAGTTGTATTTTTGGTTAGCACCCTACCCCTACCCCTCAGCTCCACTGCTTGATTCTGATAAGTCCCGCACTTAATCCCTTCTTCACTCCACCTCAGCCCCCCTTTAAATAAAGAAAAATTTTATCAGTTTTCATTTAGCCCCCTCTACTTCCCTTGCTCCTCCTCATAGCTTTAAAACCCCATAACAGTATAACTTAAAACAACTTTATTCATCCCCCCTTCACTTGCTTTGGCCTACTTCTAATTTTATAATCTAATAACAATGTATCCTATTACAATTTAAAACATCTTTCTCCTGCCATCCTTCAGCCGCATCTCTGAGATGGAATTATATCCGCTTCCACGTCATTTTTTGTTATATTACTACTTTGTTATATGTATGTATTAATTTATTTTGTAGATTTTTCGTTGTTTGAAGAAATCTTAGCATGTACTATGATTTTATTATCGTTAGGGGTGATTATTTCCCCATCAGAATATAATATTATGATTAAATATGAATGCGGTAGTCCACGTTTTCTGAACTTTATTGCATTAACATAAGCTTATATATACCACAAATATTTTTACGCGTTATATCGTCTACAATTGATTGTAATTTTGTGTTAAGAAGCTAAACAGCTATATTTGGTATAAGAACTGTATATAGTTTGGCACTATGTTTCTTTGGACGTTTAGCCAGAATCATTTTCAATTCTTTATATTAAGCATTGGAGATGATACGGAATCCTCATGTAATTGTTAATCAGGTTATTGTTTTTACTTAAATTTAATCCTTGTTAAATCTCTATTCGATCGTCATATGTATTGTAACGGTAAGAAACCGTCAAGTCATCATCACTAGGCTAGGACAGGTACAAAAAGAGGAGAAAAGAAAATAAGCGAGAAGAGTTAGACTAGCTTGGGCCTGTGAACACGCGTGAAGCGATTCAGTGTTTGTATGCGAGAAGAGTTTTTCCTTGTTTTTGTTGTTGGTTAACGGTCTTTCGTATTTTCCTAGACGTGATGTCCTGGTGCAGTGCAGATGATGTGGCTCTGTTCTCGTGAGCACGCTGAGAGAGAAAGTGATGACGGGCTGAAGGTCAGCGTGTCGACGAGCCACGAATAGCAACGCTACATCTTAGTCAGCACAGACCCCTACTGACTCAAGCTAGTGCTCCTTGATAACGCCGGACTACACCAAGGAGTAGAGCATCCCAAAGACAGCGACGCCGTATCAGCGTTAACATAAGTACATGCCAGCAGGTAGTCCTTTGTTAAGGGAAGTGGCCTTCGATAGCCCGCGTAGTCTGCCCGTGCCGTGATTTTATGCCACGAGTACGTCAAGCAATTGCAGCTACACCCATGAGTTCATAATATATTTTATTATATTTCGTTGAGAAAATTTTTTTTGTTACAAAATAATACTCGTAAGTGTTCATTGTGAGTGTAACCCGCACCACCTCTTGCTGTATTTACGATAGTCACGAGACGTGACGACAATCGACGTTGCCCGATATTTGACCTGAGCGAAGTCTTGGGAAACGAGACTCACGTACAACATTTACAGGGAGTGTCACCGAGGGTATCCAGGAAACATAGGTCCAGTCAAAGTCAATCATTTCGCTTCGTAAGTCAACATTGGCTACACCCCATAACCATATACAATTACCCATGTTCAGTAATTTTTTTCTTATCTAATTTAGGAGTATTAAATATAATGTGACAAATTTGTCCTTCAACTTTTATGTTATAAATGTACTTCCCATTTAGTTTAATCTTATTTCTCTTAATAGATGCAAAACTAAAAATGTTATTGTACTATCAGATTAGTATCCTGGACGTTTTATTATACAAAAAAAGTGTTTCAGTTTTATTTGTCATATTCACTAAGAGGACTTGAGCAAATTTTGCCACTGTGACAACAGGTATATTTCTCACGTTTCTCTTTCCAGAACATTGTGAAACAATACTTATATTAGTCACTTATTTTACGATAGTAAAGAGATTCTATTAAAGATTTATCATCGTTTGGCGCACTGACACGATTAAAATTCTTATTACGATCATTTTTATTATTTTTCTAACTTCTTTTTTTTTTAAATTAAAAATATAATTTCTAAAATTTTTTTATACTTGGATTTTGAAAAGTCGTTAAGATAAAAATACCAGAACTAATGCCACCAAAGAAAACTATGCTTAATTTTTACTACCAAGAATACTTATCAAAAAATACAACGTTACATAAATTATCTAATATAATTTCAATTTACACATAAGACGTTTTCACAAAACATTGAATTTAAATAATAGTGACGAAAATTCCACTTTGTAACATTAGATCGAAAGAATTGTTACTTAATATGACATTTTTAAAGTAGTCAATCTGAAGAATGTCGTTCTTATAATTTTGCCACTTACTGACAATATGTTATACTACTATAAATCTTCCTCTTATGTGATGGTTATTATGATCATACAAAAGTATCGGAAAATTTTCAATAACTTATTTTTATCACTGCCAATTATTTTTTCATTAAAATGACTTTTAAGTTTTCTAATTTTATCGTAATTGCCGTTACAAGTATCATTGTTTTTTTTATGAGGATATGTTAATTGGCTTATTATTGTATTTAAATTATGGTTAGTATTATATTTGTATTGTCTTATATATCTTGATGACCTGAATCCAGGTATTTTGTAAAAAATAAAGTCAATTTCACATTATTTGAAAATTTCCATACATATACATATTTTTTAGGTTATTTAAAAACACGTTAACACTAACTTCCTAAATTTTTACGAAAATCTTTATTTCAAAATTGCGTATAGTTTAAAATTGTTAATGTTCTTCTTACATAATATGTACAACATACTTTAAGACGTTCATGTTATTAACTTAGGCACATTGTTTTATTGTTTTATGTGAAATTTTAATTTTTTCACCTTACTTTAGTCAGATAATTGTTGGTTTTATCAAATTAATGAAATTTACAACAATTTATGGAACAAATTTTCTTTACAAACAAAGAGTTAATTATGGTACTTTTTTATTTTTTGTTTTTTTAAGTACTAAAAATTGAAAGATGGGCAGTTAATAACAGTAATTTAAATTTGTAAAAGCAAAAATGAGTAACCTAATCGGAATGTTACGGATGTAATACCGTAATACGTCTCATTGACCAGGTCGGCGCGAGATTTAAATAAAGACGCACGATGTCTGAGTTACCTGAACATAAAATGACTGTTCACACGGGCCCTTGATTCCCGCATGCTGTACAAAAAAAAAATGGTTTTAAAAATCTACTTACATGTAGTCTGTATTTTGCATTGTCAAAGTTAAAATTAAGAAATAATGTTCCTTTTATTTTATCTATATTTGCGTAGTCAAAACTGTACGCGAGAGACTGACTAAAGATTGGTCTAAAGGCCGAATGAGACCAGTAAAAAGCACCAAGGCGGAGTGCCGACCATCAGGGCGGAGAATTGCTCCGCTTGCTGTCACGCCAACCCTTGACCTCATGAGATTCCGTGCCCTAAAGCGGCTTGTTTGATGAGAATCGACTTATGGGTAGGTACGTCACTGGACGACCTATGCCTTCAGGCGAAAGGTACTCTGCCTCGGAAGTAGAGCACAAGGTGCTCGATTTGTGTACCATACCGTCAGTCCCTCGCATCATCATCATCAATCCATGTATATATATATACATATACATATATATGTATGCTGACGTCGACACAGATAGGATATAGGTTGCATCGTTCATGCGATGGAAGGCAAGGGATGGAGATATAATAGAGTGGGAGATTAGGCACGTAGGGGGAGTGCGGCAAGCCCGCGCCGCCGACCAGCGCGTTGTGGTTGCATACGGGTGCAAACACGCCAGTTCACAAAAGGCAGTCGAGTAAGTAGGTAGGTGTCGGCGTTCAGCCCATCTTTTCGATTTATAAGTATTATTTTAATAAATCCAACTTTGTATAACTCTAATTGTTTTTGTTTTTTGTCACTTTATTTTCTCCTTGCCTTGGTTCTGTCGCTTACAAATTGGTGCTGAAACCCGGGACTCTCAACGGGTAGTGGTGGAGCTTCAGAAAAGTAAAAGAAAAGCGGGATGGCATCGAAAAGAAGAAGAGTCGAGGAGAAAGCGAGCAACTCAGGGACATCGAGAGACGCCATACCTGGGGTTGGGGAGTCGATACCCATCACGACCAAGTTGCAACGGCTCTTTGCAGACCCTCTACGCATCAGGGACGCTACCAACGGCGGGGCAAGTAGCCTCGACTTCATTCAGCGCCGACGGGATGACTCCATCGACGCAAACAGCGAGGACGAGCTGCAAGATGGCGACGGCAGACGGAGAAAGACGCCGCAAGCCAAATCGACGCGCACAGACGCTCAGCAGGATACAGGTAACCGGAAGTTGCTTGAACAACTTACCGGCGTTTTTGAAGCTACCTTGCGTGCGGTGCAAGAACGTTCGAGCTCAGCAAATGAGTCACGTTTATTAACACGTCTAACTGACGCGAAGTCTCTGCCCGTGTTCTCCGGTAATGCGTTAGAGTGGCGCCATTTTAAACAAGTATACGAAGCGAGTACCGAGTCTGCGGGATTTACAGACAGTGAGAATGTTGCGAGACTATTTAGTGCAGTACAGGGAGAGGCGAGACAGGTCGTCAGTGCGCTCCTTGCTACGGGACGCGGATCGGCCGCCATTATCGAAACATTGGAACTCCATTATGGAAACGCACACGTTATCGCCTCAAAACTCGTTAAAGACCTCAACGAATTGCCACATCTCGGCAGCGGGAAAATAACACTTCCGCAATTCGCATCAAGCTTACGTAACGCGGTCGCGGCCTTTAACGGTCTTGGGTTAAAAGGATATTTATACAGTCCTGAACTTGCTCGCAATGTAGGTGCGAAATTGCCTGTAGTACTTCAATACGCATATAACCGTTATGTTGCTGAACAACCGAGTACAAAAACAGAGCTCGAGCGTCTCGCAGATTTTACATATCATGAGGCGGAGATGGCTGTAGCTGGGGGTCTGTTCGGAATTCGTACAGCTGATCCAGTGCTGCGTAACAGCACCGACGGAAAATTTCCCCGAGTCACAAAGACACAGCGTGTCATGGCTGCTGTACATGGTGAGCTGAGCGATAATAGCATTTCCGAGAAACACACATCATGCCCGGTATGTCAGCGTGACAATCACACGATGGCCGACTGCAACGAATTTGCGCGCGAACCTATCGAACGACGTTGGTTATTAGCGAGACGGTTTGGTCGGTGTTACAAGTGTTTGGGGGCGGGACATCTACAAAACTCTTGTACAGCTGGGAAGTGCGTACACTGTGCAGGCCCACACCATGCAATGTTACACCGTACAAAGGGGAAGCGTGCGGGAGAGAATCAACCGAACTCGCGGACAAACGTACATACATCAGAAGGCCACGATAATAGCAAGGTTTTTTCAACGTTGTGACTAACACGCCCGTATGCGCTACTAAAAATATTACCGGTAACTGTACGAGGGCCAAGTCGCTCAGTTGATACTTTCGCGTTTTTGGATGACGGGTCCACAATTACCTTGATCACAGACGATATAGCCAAAAGCTTAGGATTACAGGGAAAATACGAGATTATTAAAATACAGGGAATCCAAAGTTTAAATGAAAACACGCCTTGTAGACGAGTAGATTTCATCATTGAAGGGACGGGCGATGCATTACCGGTGAAGGGGGCATTGGCTGTGTCGTCAATAAATTTACCCACACAAACTGTATCGCGAGAATTAGTCCGTCAAGTAAGTGTCAAATCGAGTGTCTTCATTCAACCTTACGCTAACATTACTCCGTCAATATTAATCGGCCAAGAAAATTGGAACTTATTAGTAAATCATGAAGTCCGTTGTGTTAACGAGTTAGGCATTGCTTTATCTTTAACCCCTTTAGGATGGGTAGCCCACGGGCATGTACGCTTGAATGAATACTCGACGACGGACAAGAAAAAACATTCGTGTGAGGAGAGGTCGGTGCCAAGTACACACACAGCCTGTACCACGTGCATGGAGCAAGACGACATGCTCAACCAACTCGTTCGCGAATACTTTCGAATTGAGAGCGTGGGGGTACGTGAGTCGGAACGGGTCGACCCAGCTCATGCTCGTGCACTGGAAATATTGGAGAATACTAGTCACCCTTTAGAAGAGGGTTGGGAGACCGGACTGCTGTGGCGCAGCGACACTGTCCCGAGAGTCGACAGTCGCACAACCGCATTAAAACGGCTCTACAACATCGAGCAACGACTAGATCGCGAAGAGGGATACGCGCGATTATACTATGCCGAAATGAAACGCTTTATCAAACAAGATTACGCCCAAGAAATACGAGACGAGTTACCCTCATCTCGAGTATGGTACCTCCCCCACTTCGGAGTGACTAACCCAACAAAACCGGGCAAAATTAGATTGGTTCTGGACGCAGCGGCCAAAACCGAAGGCTTAAGCTTAAACGACCAGTTAGACACGGGTCCAGACCTTATGCAATCAATACCCGGCGTGTTGCTGCGCTTTCGTCAGTATGCAGTGGCATGCAAGGGTGATATTAAAGACATGTTTTTGCGAATACACATGCGGCAAGAAGATCGCGGTGCACTACGATTTCTATGGAGGGGCGAATCCAGAACAAAACACCCGCGGACCTATGAAATGACGCGGTTGGTGTTCGGCGCTAAATTATCGCCGTGCAGTGCACATTTTGTAAAGGACTCGAACGCGAAACGTTTTGTTGTAAGTAATCCCGAGGCCGCGCATAGCATCATTGTGAATTCATACGTTGATGATTTTCTTGTAAGCCGACCAACTATACAAGCCTTGGAATTACTAGTTCACGACGTCGTAAAAATTAACCAACGCGCTAATTTTCAAATGCACGGGTGGGCGTGTACTAAGCCTTTGATAATTGATGAGTCGCTAAAGGTAATGCCGACTGCACAAAGACAGACGGCAATACTTTGCGACAGTAAAACCGAACGCGTCCTCGGTATGAATTGGGACACAGTTACTGACACGTTGGGATTTGCCCTGGGACTTGAAAACCTGCCTCAAAAGTTACTATCCGGTCAGAAAACCCCTACGAAACGCGAGTACCTCCGTATTATGATGTCTATATATGACCCACTCGGTTTGTTGGGACCATACACGGTGAAATCCAAACTTATATTACAAGCTGTATGGCGGAGCGGGATCGGGTGGGATGAACCCTTGCGCGACGAGGAACAGGAAGAGTGGCTCTCTTGGTTGAGAATAACTTAAGAACTGGGCTCATTACGCATCGCACGGTGTATCACTCCGAAGGGGTCCGAAATTCAGACCGCGCAATTGCATACATTTTGCGACGCCAGCACACGCGCGTATGCTGCCTGCGTCTACCTCCGGTGCGTAACAACCAGCGGACAAGTAAATGTGACGTTGATAATAGCCAAGTCACGCGTCGCACCAGACAAGCCACTGTCCATACCGAGATTAGAGTTACAGGCAGCAGTATTAGCCTCACGTTTGTTAAACACCGTAGGCGCTGAAATCGAGATATCGTGCTCACGTCCACACTTGTGGTCAGATTCGCGTACAGTACTTTATTGGATACAAAGAGACCCACGTGTCCGTCAAGTTTTTGTTGCACACCGTTTAGGGGAAATTTCTAAACGCACAGCAGACGTGACGTGGAGATGGGTACCCACTAAGCAGAATCCCGCGGATTTAGCTACACGGGGGAATCCTATGAGCATCAGGGACGAAGAGAAATGGTTCGGGGGTCCGGAATTTCTAAAGTTGCCTGAAACTCAATGGCCAGTAGAACGCAAATTGACTCAAACAGAAAATCAGGTTTTAGAAGTCGCTGAACGACGCGTCGAGAAGGTCGCCGTGGTGTCAACCAACGCGGAGTATGTGGCCATAATAACGCGCATGTTAGGATGGGAAGGACACTTAATTACTGCCCGTAGAATCCGTAAGTTTTTTCTAAAATGGGCACGACGGGCCCCAGTAACAGATCCAGTGCATGAGCGACAATTGGCTGAGGAAGACACGTTGCGAACCACACAAGCAGCCAGCTTTGCGAGGGAATTAACAACACTTACGCGAGGGGGTAAGTTACCGGTAGACAGCAAGCTAACACGATTCTCATAGTTTATAGACTCACGCGGATTGTTGCGTATCCGAGGTCGCGTGACGCGGATTCAAGATGCTGAGTTCAACCACACATCGATTGTATTAGATGGGAGACACCCCACCGTTCGATCAATTATTCAAGCATTACATTGTCGCTTCCAACATTCAAATCATGAGACAGTCGTGAACGAATTGTTGCAACGATATTACGTAATCGGAGCAAGGACCGCACTGAAGGCCGTCTGCCATCAGTGCCTGATATGCAAGTTACGTCGAGGCCAACCAAAACCCCCCTTAATGGGGGTCTTGACCGAGGGACGACTATCGTTCCAACAGCGACCGTTCACACACTGCGGGGTAGATTATTTTGGGCCTATGACTGTAAAAGTAGGTCGTAGTCATGTCAAACGGTGGGGAGTACTTTTTACCTGTTTAACTACCCGAGCTGTGCATCTTGAACTCGCTGCCAGCCTGACCGCTAGTTCTGCAATAATGGCCCTGCAACGATTGTCAGCGCGACGAGGTTGTCCGAAGGTCATGTATAGCGACAACGGCACAAACTTCCGTGGAGCGTGCACAGAACTTCAATCGGAAGCCGGAAAAATAGACAAAATTAGACTAAAGGCGTACACCCTAGCCAATGGTATACGTTGGGTTTTCAACCCACCCGACGCTCCCCATATGGGAGGCGCTTGGGAAAGACTTGTCAGGTCAGTCAAGGTCGCACTCAACGCGACACTTCGAAACGAGACCCCCTCCGAGGAAGTCCTGCGCACTGTTCTAACCGAAGCCGAACATACTGTAAACTCACGTCCACTCACTCACGTGTCAGTAGATCCTGATGATGCGGAAACACTCACTCCCAATCTTTCCTGATAGGCTCGTCGTCTGGCGCAGTTGATTTCACCATGTATAACGTCCCTCATGTCTGTACACGGAGGGATTGGGAGCGAGCGCGTACCTTGGCAGATCTTTACTGGCGCCGCTGGTTGCGCGAATATGCACCAACATTACAAGCTCGAAATAAGTGGCGAAATGCCACGGACGCTGTCACGCGTGGTGATGTGGTCATGATCATTAACGAGCAAGCCCCGCGAAATATGTGGCGTAAAGGAGTAGTTGTAGAGACCTATGCAGGGTGCGATGGCGTTATACGATCGGCAAAGATCCGTTCCGGTGACAATGAATACGTAAGAGCGACCCACAAATTAATCATATTATACCGCGAAGTGGTACAAGAGAGTACAGCCTCTTGTACGGTGGGGAGTGTTACGGATGTAATACCATAATACGTCTCATTGACCAGGTCGGCGCGAGATTTAAATAAAGACGCACGATGTCTGAGTTACCTGAACATAAAATGACTGTTCACACGGGCCCTTGATTCCCGCATGCTGTACAAAAAAAAAATGGTTTTAAAAATCTACTTACATGTAGTCTGTATTTTGCATTGTCAAAGTTAAAATTAAGAAATAATGTTCCTTTTATTTTATCTATATTTGCGTAGTCAAAACTGTACGCGAGAGACTGACTAAAGATTGGTCTAAAGGCCGAATGAGACCAGTAAAAAGCACCAAGGCGGAGTGCCGACCATCAGGGCGGAGAATTGCTCCGCTTGCTGTCACGCCAACCCTTGACCTCATGAGATTCCGTGCCCTAAAGCGGCTTGTTTGATGAGAATCGACTTATGGGTAGGTACGTCACTGGACGACCTATGCCTTCAGGCGAAAGGTACTCTGCCTCGGAAGTAGAGCACAAGGTGCTCGATTTGTGTACCATACCGTCAGTCCCTCGCATCATCATCATCAATCCATGTATATATATATACATATACATATATATGTATGCTGACGTCGACACAGATAGGATATAGGTTGCATCGTTCATGCGATGGAAGGCAAGGGATGGAGATATAATAGAGTGGGAGATTAGGCATGTAGGGGGAGTGCGACAAGCCCGCGCCGCCGACCAGCGCGTTGTGGTTGCATACGGGTGCAAACACGCCAGTTCACAAAAGGCAGTCGAGTAAGTAGGTAGGTGTCGGCGTTCAGCCCATCTTTTCGATTTATAAGTATTATTTCAATAAATCCAACTTTGTATAACTCTAATTGTTTTTGTTTTTTGTCACTTTATTTTCTCCTTGCCTTGGTTCTGTCGCTTACACGGAAAGTTACTAAAACTTTTAAGCTTATTAGCTGTGTGCTATGTGAGTTGCCTAAGTGGTACCTGGCTAGGATTGTAATGTGGTTCTGTGTGGGTGCAACTGAGGCCTAGAAAGTTACTGTGTACCTAGCTTTTTCTTGTACGAATCGAGAGTCAAAAAATTCGAGAGTGGAGAGATATATGTGTATTTATTTGGGAGCAAAGTATTAAATATAAAGTATTACTCAAGTTTACTCATTTTAATAGCTTATGATATATAAAAAAGTAAAGCATTTTTCATTATTGAATTTAAAAATAGTTTACTAGCATAGAACTCTGAAGGGTAGAATAATTAATGAACTAAAAGAATTTTATGATAAGTGTGATTTGCAGTTTAATATTGCTCCTAAATATGATAACAAATTAGACTTATACGCATGGCCTGTATAAATAATTAAATACTATTTTCAAATTTTTTTTTATTTTTTCTACGGTGTCCTTTATACATAAATTTTGATGCCTATAACAGCCTCACGTAATTACCTCTAACACTGCACCATCTACCTCTATGTGTTAGCCCTACATAGGTAACTGGTTAGACCTACATAGGTAACTAGGTAACCAATGTAGGCCCAATATGTAGCCTTCTTAAGCTTTATGATCTTCTTTTTTAGAATATAACAAAGTTCTTATTTCATAAAAATAAGGGATTCCTGTAATCACTGTTCGTTTGAAAGAAATCTCTTGACATGCATAAAAAAAAGATTTCTTTAGCTTAAAATTTGTATGTACCATTTGAACAAAAATAAAAAATTAGTGTGCAACTACTATCTTAGAAGTTAAATTCGAAGCCTGGTTAATATTGTATTGCATACTTGAAAGTTAGGAAGTATTTGGAAATAAGGTCATGATAACTTTTCATTACTATCTTTTGCAAGTTCCCTTTCATTACAGAGTGTTAAATGAATCTATTGTACTAAGCATTTAGAAATCACGATATTGCTATAAATCCAAAGATTGTTAGAGATTCAAAACTAGTCAGAGATTTGACCTAGGTCTTAAAATAAAAAGGTAAAATAACCCATAATCTTTCACTATGCATTAAAAGCTTGAGTAGGTGTCAAAATGCATTTTTCTAAACTTTTGGAGTACTTGAAACGTTGTGGTCATCTTGTATTTTAAAGTAATATTTCTATAGGTACGTCATACGTGAGAGTAAATCAACTATTCTGATTGGTGACCTTAAGAAAAAGTGTGATGGAAATGGATTTTGTATGGTACTCTTACTTTACCCCACCTACCTTGGCGTACTTGCTATCTCCTCCGCATCACACAGTGCCACTACACTACACTTCACCACACATTTAAAATTGTTTAATGAATTATCAATTTATTTTCTTAAAACTAATTCTAAAGAGAAAAGAAACAGTTTTTAAGGAGACTTAAACCCTTAATCTCCTGCATACTAGCCAAAGCCCTTACTCACTCTGCCATCAGCAGTCCATACAGGGATTATACGATGACTGCATGTTTTCTTTGTTGTTTGTTACTTATTCTTAATGGGAAATTTTACTTATTAATTCGTTCGGTTGATAAATAAATTACACCAATCAATAATTGATTCAATTAACTAATTTTCTTAGATATTATGTTTCTTTCAGAAAATTTAGAAATTAGTATATTTTAGCAGAGTTCCTTTTCTATGTATAAATTAAAATTTATTATCTTATTATTTGTTTGTTACTTTGATGATAAAAAACATAGTGTTTTTATATTTTAATATATTTCAAATTTAATACATTTCAAATTTAATAAGTTTATCGAAAAGTTATCCTTTTTACCAAAACTAAAGCGATTTTTACGGATCATAAAAATGCAATTTAAGGTGATCTTTTCCATAAGGTTACAAATTGTATTGTAATTTTTATAGATCAAACATATAGAAACCAGTAGAATAAAACTGATCTGCTTTTTTTTAAAAACATTTTTCACGTTTTTCCGAATCCATGTCCAATGCAAGTAATACGTGTTCAAAAAACCTATGATTCTTAAACATCTTATAGAAGCTTTTACTGGCATCAATACTACCCTATTAAAGAAAGCGGTACTGCAGAATGGTTTTCCCTAATTTCTTTAATCCTCATATATTTCGGATATTCAATATGAAGAAGGAATAAGTATGTAAGTGTATGTGATGAATGTGAGGGGTGACATTAGAGATGCAATTTGCATAAGCAGTAGAAAGTTGTTTTAAAATCGTTGGAAGATACGATGAAAGCATACAGTCGTGTTTCTAGACAGCCTATGTATTATTTGTATTGTATTGTGCCATAATATATTATTTATGACGGGTTATGTATTATCTACTTGTATGTGTGTGTGTGTATAATGCAAATATTAGTACGTAAAGGTGCAGTTTTCTCTGTTATCACCAACTTTAGTTAACTTCCTGAGGGTTGAAATAATCTGAAAACTTTCAGAATGTCAACAGTCATTAAAATTAATTGAATATCTAGAATCTTTCAGAAAGTTATAAAAACGTTTAGAATTATTTTATATAAGCACAGGGTATTATACATGTCTATCCTTATCATAAACAGTCTTGAACGTTCCAAAATGGTTTTTCAATAGTCTAGAACGATTAATCAAAGTAAATTTTCAAATGTAACTTCCAAAGTGACGTATATCTAAATATATTATAGAGTATTCTGGTACCATTGGTTTTAGTACTAGACGTTGTATAAATGGAAATCCAGTGACATATTGTCAGATTTATTGTGTTTATAGCCGAGAGCAGATAAATTAAAATTAACAGTGAACAGTTATTACACAAATTCAAGTTATTTTTAAAAATGGAAAAGTATTTAAATACTATAGAGTGTTCTGGAACTCGAAATTCCAATTTATCATTGTATGTAGAACGGAATTTAGTATTTTTTGGTCCATGTAGCCCCATAAGCAGTCAAAACAAGATCAATTGAAATTAAGAGTAAAAAGTAATGAAATAAACAAAGTCATTTTGACGAATAAAAAACAGCCAACTGTTTGAATGTTAAAGAGTCTTTTGCTACTGAAAATTCCGGTGTATTATGGTATATAAACTAAAATTCTGGCTAGATGACTGGAAAAATACCAGATTCCAATGATTCTTTACTAAATATACGTTAATATAACTGTTGTTTTTAGATGACTTTACTTGGAACTTTACCAATATGACAGAAAAAAAATTTCAGCCTAGTTTTTAAGGTTCAAGGACAATTTCATCACAGCGTAGGCTTACTTCTGCTGATGTCTAATCAAAGTCTAAATAGTGCAAAGCTATTTAATTGGATAAAAGCATAATGGCCCATATAAAATCACTAGAAGCACTCATAAAACACTTCAAGATTGACGTGACAGCACGAATATAATGAAATGCGTATTGTTAATACTATTAGGCGATTTCTGTCAAATGCTACCTGTCATTTTTAAATCAATGCTGGCAGATAGAATTGCTGATAATAATACTTATTCAGAATGGTGACATGAACAAATCATTCTAGCTACAAGAAATGACATTGGTAGTGACATTAACATCATCATCCAGGAAATGATTCTGGCAGAAGCGAAAATTTACATACTAATTGATACAGTGACTGATAAACAAAAAACTGTTAATTTACCTACTGACTTTTGGAACTTACTGGATGTTCCAGAAATGCCATGACACTGCCTTAAGCTTAAAGTTTATTCACCAATTATTTTATTAAAGAATATGAATTCGCCAACATTGTGTAATGTTATGAGACTCTGCATCATATAAATACTAAATAACATCATCGAAGCCAGTATAATGACAGATAAAAAAAAAGAAAAAATAATGTTTATACCACGAATACCTTTTATATCAAATGGATTGCCTTTTTCTTTTGAATGCTCACAATTTCCAGTAAGGTGTCTTACAGTATGACTATCAACAAAGCAGAGGGTAAAACTTTCCAATACTGTGGCGTTAACTAAAAAAACCATGCTTTGAACACGGCTAACTATACGTTGTATGTATTTGTCATATATGATGTGTACAATAAAATATGTAAATAATTGTGTGAATAAAAAATACATTTTTAGTTAACTAAGGTGTTTCTTATTTAAACTTATAATTGTATTAGTTGCTTAATAAATCTGATATACTTTCTATACACCATATGTTGAACGGTCGACTAAGTCTCTTAATATTCAAGATAGAACTTTATATAATCTACGTTAAAAAAAAAAATTAAAAAATAGTTTTTATACCACTTAACATGCGATGTTTTTTAACCTAAGCAACTTCCGGTGCTAGTTAAACATTAAAATATTCATTTAAACTACATCTATATAACGTACAAATACTCATTCCCACTAAAATTGAACCACCTTCATACGACGATACTATTTCATAGGAGATATTTTTATACTCATAATTATATTGTTTGCCATATAATTCCATAGAAGTATAACCTTATACTCGGGTATCCAAGTACCAACTCTTTACTAGTCCATTCTAAGCTCCTAGCCGTATCTTATGTCAACTTTTTAATTTTAAGTGTACCAGATCTCCGCAGAATACAAAAATTTTTTTTGTTTTATACTACAGATTAAGTGTATTTTTAAAAAATAAATGACTGTTATAAGAAAGTTCAATTTACTCTTCCAGTGTAAAATCTAGATGAAGTACCGAAAATTAAGAAACTACTCCACCGCTAGGGATCCATTGATTGCAGCAGACTGGTCTCAAATTTTTTCTAGATCTTAAAGTAAACAGTCACGATAACTTGCAAAGTCTGAGGAGTTGAATACTACTAATTATAAGAACATATTCATACCTTTAAAAGCTTTTAGAGCAAGGTGCTCTTAACCTCAACATGTGCGTATTGGCCAATGTTTTTCTAATTGAAAATTTTTTATTTTTGTCAAAGAACCTTTTGCGTTACTCAGCATCTAATAATAATTCATTTACTGTTCAAAAAATAAATACTTAGAAGTCCAATAATTCAAAGGTTAAAGTGGCGTGAACTCATGTTTTGGCTTATGTCTAATTCTAAAAAAAAGAACAGTTTGTAAAGAGATTTGAATCCTCGACCTCCTGCATACCAACCGAGGTCCTTACCAACTCTGCTATAAGCGTGTCCGATATAAGAAACTTGATTACTTCATTTTGTCGTACAGTTCGTTGCTTATTTTTAATGTAAATTTTTATTGACTGTGTAACCCTTCATTTGGTTTAATTGTACGTTGAATAAATAGATAATTCATTTCATGAAATATATTTTTTAGGCACACGTTTTGAAAATTTCGAAATAAGTATAAATTAACAAAGCAGCTTTTATATTATTTAACAATAAATACTTGTTCACTTTTTATTAACTTGTTACTTTCATAATAAATAAATAATTGGTTACACAATTTTTTATATTTTTTTTTTTAATTTTCAAAGATCAAAAAAAATTGTTTTGTACTGTACAAATATAATAATGAATTTATATTGTATTTTATTCTCTTACAATTTTTTCATTCTTGATAACAATCATTTTTTAATTTTAAAACGTTCTTTACATAGTTACTGCGGAAAAAGTTCAGAGAAGTGAGAGGAACGCTAATGTGTGCAGTGAAGCTAGCAATTGTCTTACTCATGTAGATGTACTCACATACATGCCTTTACGCACACTTTATTCCTTCTTTATAAACTAATTTGAAAACCAACTTGTGGGTCTATTTAAAAATTCGATAAGTTTATCTAAAAGTTATCTTTTGTTGTACCCACAGAATAAGGAGATTTCTACCAATCATATAAGTGCTATTTAATGCATTTTTTTCATAGGTTACATGTAAAATATCTATTTTTTTAATGCATTATGTATTAAATAATGGTACAGTAAAACAAACTGCATTGTTCGTGGGTACTTTTTACGCTATTTTAATGTACGTTTTCTGTTTAAATAACATCTGTCAAAAAAACCTACGTGATGAACGTCCTTAAGGAATATTTACTGGCATGTAATACTACCTTATTAAAGAAAGCTATGCTACAGGATGATTTTTCTTAATTTCCTGTAGACAACTATACTTAGAGAATTAAATATGGACGAGGACTAAGTGTGAGATCGTATGTGACAGATGTAAGCGTGATGTTATAGATGAAATCAAAGACCATAACTTTTAACCTCTAGGAATAATTGAACCCCTAACGATAAAAAAAGTTTTCATTAGTTCATAGAAACATTGCTTAGCTTAGATAATAATTTATCATTTTGATATTCAATTTATAAGATGAAATATTTACATTAAATGACGGAAAATAAATGTTTAAGAAGTTTTCCGTAAGTTTTTTTGTGCCTTCAGATTTCGTCTTTATTACATTGAATGTTTATAATTTATTACAAGTCTAAAAATGTATAAATAACACTCAAATCTTAGGTAATTATATAACTTTTATGTAACCACTTACTACCCTCGCCAACAAAAAGTATCAACTCACTAAATTTTTGGATATAATTGAATTTAAAAATATATTTATTTTGACGTATCAATAAAAAGTGTTTGCAAAATTATTTGTAAACTTAGATAAAACAAAAATAAAACAAATTATACCAATGTAATAAACTGCATGAAGAAAGAGATCTGCTAACAGTTAAAATTGATTCCAAGATTGCAAAACCATTCGAAAAGTGACATAGGTCTTAGACTTCTCAACTTTTGGAACTTTGGACGAAATGGATTTTAAAGTCACATATGTTCATTAATAACCTTTGGAGCTTGTCCTACAGTTCATGGGAATCATGATAAGGAGAAATTATAAATAAGTGGTTGTAGTTGACTGCCGTCCAGCAAAAAAAGCTAGATATTTTTTGAAATTACTATGCGATTTTAAAATACGTACTGAAAGTACGGAAAATATCAGAAAAATGTCTTGAAATTAGGACTCTGTGTAAATAGTTAGTAGCATTTAGTTCCACGATTTTATTTAATAAAATTGATAGATAACATCGAAGCAAAAAAAAGGCAAAAAGTTAGTTGAACTTGTATGTCCGATCCAAGTAAGAAATTTTTGTGTGCTCATTGTAATATACCTAAAACTTAACTAAGCTCTTCTAGTGAAAAGTCTCACTGAGCCACTGCGTGGTAAATGTTATGATTTAATACAGGTTCTGTTTTTCACAAATAATAATCAAATGGTATCCAAAACCTACTAAGCACAATCTTTGTAACCAATCTTAAGTCTTTAGGCTGTAAAGTAATGTCAGATTTATAAGATCATTAATACGCAATATGCTTCCTTTTAAGTTATCTTAAATTAAAAGTGTTTATACAAATTAAATGCATGATTTATCTTTAATATTAAATTGAGTCTAAAAAAATATCAGTATGAAAAAAAAAATCGTATTGTAGCGATTAAGAAAACTCTATTGCAGCCTTGATAAGTCATGTAATACGTCTCACAGAATGGAACACCAAATTTCTTAATTATGATAAAAGCTTAAAAACGTTTTTTATGATTCATGTACTTTATTCACAGGTTCAGAAGCATTTTATTTCAAACAGACAATAGTGAAGTGAGGAAAAAAAGTAAGTTCTGAAATTTATAGACTCACAGCAAGTACGTTTGACAAGCTTCGTCTTTCCTCCTAAAAAAAGGACTGTAATTATTGACATACGTTCTCAGTAAAAAAAATGAAAGGAACATTAATACTCATTGACAATTAAATAACTTAAAAAAAAAAATTTTTTATAACTGATTTATGATTAAATAATTTTCACTGTAGTATCATAACTTTATGCTAAGTTGACATGTACATGAACGTGTGAGCACGCAGTGGCTTGGTCAGCTGGTTTGTAGGACGACACGTGGGAGACTGTGGGTTCGTCTTCCGGCCAGTGTAACTCTTTCAAGCAAGTACCTCTGTAAATTTTCATATGTGCTTTTCCACCACGCAATGCTGTTCGTGAAGGGACGAGTGAACTTTTCGAAGCAAAAATTGTCTATCACATAGATCCGTTGCTCTCGAGGTGGTCTATGTGACATTATCAACGTACCAACAAAATACAACTGTATCAATGCCTACCAAATATATCCTTCCCTCTGAAGGTGGTCTATGTGACATCATCAACGTACCAACGGAACTAAAACTGTATGGATGTGAAAATGTAAGTAACAATGAAACATAATTAGGAAAAAAATAATATTAATAAATAAAATAAAATAAAATACAGTAAAACAAAATAAAATAAAATAAAAAGATTTAAAAAACATGTGAAACTTCGGTCCTTTAAACGTTTTAAACACCAACTTTACATTTGAAACCATACAAGAAGTTAAAGTTTTTATAAAGTTTTAACATAAAAAAAAACTTTGGTGTCAAAAAGTTGCCACATTTTTTTGCAAAAGATTTATTAAAATTTTTGTAAAACTTTTATAAGGAATCTCTCATTATCTCAGACAAAATAAAACGATTCGCTTTCTATAAATACTAGTGAAAAATTTAAACATTGATAGAAAAAAATTCATTATTACATATTTTTCATACAATTCTATTTTAAAATACTTGTATGTGTATGCTGAAATAAATAGAGAAATTCTACATTAAAACTATCTTTATATTTTTTAACAGTTTTCTTTTAAAGTATCAACTTTTCATCTTGTTTTTACAACATTAAAAAAAAATTTGTACATTTACTTTTTCTTGAAAATTTTGTACCACCTTTATGACAAACTTTTTTTTCCTCATCTGTTTGGAAATGTTTTTCTATGGGAAGGCTATAATGTGTTTCTTTTATAAACTTTACTTAATACATAGTGGATTTCTTGTTAAGTAGTAAGTTTTTTTTTTTTTTTTTCGTTTTTTTTTGTTTGGTGGTCAAGGATGTCAAGGGTTTACGGCTTACTGCTTTTACTTAGTTGAAATATTGATACTGGTGTTTGTCTTTTTGCTAATTTTTCTATGAATTTTATCGTTGCTATTGTTATTCTTATTATGATTTTTATTACATCCAAAATTTTTCATTTTTATTTTTTCTTTTTTTTTTTTTTTTTTTATTATTATAATTTTTCTTATAATAAATTACCTACATTTTACAATACATGGTGCTTCAGAGCATTTTGGGGATGAGAGTACATTTACTTTTTTATTTAAGTTACAAGAAAATCTATAATTTTGCTTACTTTCTGCAAATTTCTTTTATTGTGCTAATAACAATATTAGCAATAAAGACTAATGAGTGCTTTATAATTGTTGGCA
Organism: Copidosoma floridanum; assembly: GCF_036245765.1. Taxonomy (NCBI): domain Eukaryota; kingdom Metazoa; phylum Arthropoda; class Insecta; order Hymenoptera; family Encyrtidae; genus Copidosoma; species Copidosoma floridanum. The sequence goes on along the minus strand of NW_028321904.1, from coordinate 5,616,404 downwards.
AGGATGTGGTTGTCACTGCTTACTGTGTTTGGCTTAATTTATTGTGATTATTATTATTATTATTATGATTATTATTATTATTATTTTAATTACAATTCTGATTATTATCTATACAGATTTATGCTACTGTAAGTACAAATTTACGACTGTAGCTATCCATTTTTCCATTATTGTTGTTAATACTTTAAGTTAAACCATCGGCTGCAGAGCGATGTAGTTGTTCGATGTTGTTTTTGTTACTGTTTATTTACTGTTGTGCTGATGATTACCTGTGAGCAATATTTAACACATACGTAAAAGGGGCCCCCTATTTTCGAAAACCCGAACTATCCTGTAGGTGTTTCTAATAATATTGCTGCCACCATCTATGTGTAACCCTTTCAATCTAAAAGCTCACCGTATATTTGCGCCACCTTGTATTCGTTTTTCTTCGTGATATGGGCTACCGGAAATGTTTCCTTATTTCGTATATCTTTCTCTATTTCCATGGCTACATTTTTGTTTTTGAAATTTTTCAAGAACCACAGTAGAGAGAAAGAGATAGTAAGGGGCAAGGAAAGAGAGTTATTAGTCGTATGGCTATGCATTGTCTTTGTTATCGTTGTATCTATATTTCTCTTTTTCTATATTATTGCTTAATGTACATACATGTACCTGGAAGGTGGCTTATTTGAATATTATATGACCCAATGCATTATACTATTTAAGAATTGTATGCTTATTTTTAGCTGTGAGTGTGAAACCCTCTTAACGAATGTCTGTTTTTTTATCTTATACGGAGGCATACGCTTTGCAGAATACATGTATCCATTCCTTGCTATCTAACTATGGCTACGCTTCCTTATTGCCACATGCCAAATATTTTCTTACTTTTTCGTTATTATTTCTTTTCTCAATTGTTTTTTTTATTTTTATATTTTTTTATAACATTTGTTATTGAATAAGTGCACTTTCTGAAAATATTTTATTATTATTATTATACTTCAACAAAAGTAAGTCTGGAAAGATTGTCAATCTTGTGCCAGAGGCTCAATTGGCTCATATAAGTGAGTCCGATCTTCTTTTCCTAAAATTCTTTCGCTCCCTTCCTTTTGTTTTTGTGTGTCATGTATGGAAAGGAAATTATGATGGAGTCTTATTGATTTCGATAATCTGATGGTGATGGCGTCCATTCAATGCAATATCTGTTTTCCACTTTTTTCTCTTCCTTTTTGCTAGCTTGTATTGCGGTTTTTCGATGATTCCTATGCTCTATTTTGCATGCCGTAGCCAATTTGCTTGCCCATATGGGTTACGACTTATCTACCTTTTTCATTTTTTTGTTTTTGTTTGTTTGTTTTTTCTGCTGCATTATCCTGGTGGTTTGCTGCCACCATAATTTCCCCGAGTACATGGTGTGTCTCATGCCCTGAGGTACTGGGCATGTTCATTTTAGCAGAAGTTGTTGGTGTTGTTTTTAGCAGCGTTTTTGGTTATTTCTCTAACGCTTTCATAGCGTCTGGATAATCCATTACATTGGATTTTATTGTGGATTTCAATGCATTGCTTGTTTTGTATTCTGTCAGATACTAGCATTAGCTAAAAAAGTTCATTGTGTAGTCCGTGGACCTCCATCGTAGTGGTCCTTAAGCACTGTGGATGTAATTGCTTTAGGGGATCACGGTGTTCAGCGACAACGGCAATAAGTTTGCGTTACCAAAAATTTGATCTATTTTTTTTGGACTTATCTCTGCCTTTCCATTTATTTGTTTTTTTGTCTATTTGACCCTGCATGCTTTATACTTGCAGCCTAGTTTTTTTCATGTTTATACGTGTTATATAGTTTTTCGTTTATTGTAGCACCTTGCATTTCTGTTTGTAACGATACCTGTTTATTATCTTATTAATATTGTTATTGTTACTGTTACGTTATTTATTACGTATTTAAACTGATTAAAATACAATAACATTAAATAATAAAATTAGGTATATAATGGTAGATTAATGAGCTGTGTATCGTGCGGGTCTCTCGGTTACTCGTAACGAACTCACTGCTGCTACTCAGATAAGCCATGGTCGATGCGCGCCATCACTACTTTTTTAAACCATAGACACAACATTTCCTTTCCCATTTCCATTTCAATCGAGCTTGATAAGTCTAGGAAGCAGAGCGCTGTTGTGGACGTTGCTCTCGTGTCGATCGACGTAGTGGAACAGGAACGACGTTCGGTGATGAAGTCTGAGGTGTTGACGGTCCTGGAGAAGGTGGTTGTGGTAATGGCACTGGACTTTCTGGCGTTGAGTTGTCTTCCTAATGCTCGGGTGCATCTGCCTGCTCATATAATCACGTGCGGTGTTTTTCCATCTGCACTGCCGGAGTTTTACGGTCTATAAGACTTGGTGCCGCCCCTTGGATTTCCTTACTCTCTTGATGAATCCGCATTTGGTCGACGTGCCGTTTGAAGCGTTTACCGTCTAATTCAATTTCATAATGCAAGTTGCCTATTTTGCGTGTAATGAGTCCAGGTATCTATTTATCTGCTCGAGTGTTGTTGGATAGAAAGTAGACGCGCTGTCCTTCTTGGAACACTCAAAACGCTGGATTAAATTTTGCTTGCTGCTTCTCCATGACTCGTACGGGTGCTGAGTCAGGTCTCACCAAATCCAGTCGTGTGCGAAGCAGCCGCTTTAAGAAAAGCTGTGCTGGTAGTTGACTCATTGTCGAGTGAGGAGATTTTCTATACTGCCTTAAAAATTCACTTAAATCTTGCTGCAGTGAGCCTGGAGTAGATCTCATCCTGATCAGTGCCTCCTTGACAGTCTAACATACCTTACAGCCTGGCCATTGGTTGCAAGGTGGTACGGGGCTGTCAACTTATAGTATTTGACTCCGTTTAGCTGAAGGAAATTTTCAAATTCTTCTGAGACAAACTGCCTTCCATTATCAGAAACAAAAGTTACAGGGGATCCATACGCAGCGAATAATTTGTCGAGTATAGCTATAGTTGCTGCGCTTGTAGTTGAGCTTGTTGTTTTGACTTCAATTCATTTGCTGTATGCATCGACGATGATCAGCAGCATTTTGTTTGCTACAGGTCCTGCGTAGTCGATGTGGATGCGCTCCCATGGCCCTTTCGGATACTCCCAGTGATGTTCTCAAAATTTCGGTGGGTTGTGAGCGTGCTTTGCACACTTGGTACAAGTTCTGGCCAAGTCCTTAATGTCAGCATCTATCCCTGGCCAATACACGAATGAACGTGCCAGTCCTTCCATTTTAACCATGTCAATGTGGGCTGTGTAAAGATCTTTTAGAATAGCCTGACGAAGTGAGGGTGGTATTACCATTCGATGCTTAAACATTAAGCAGTCACGTGACAAAGTATAGCTATTCTCTGGAGGTTAGCATCCATGGCGATTTAAGTCCTGGCCACCGGAAAGCAACTGAACAATCCTCCTAAGATTCTGATCTTTTTTTATTTCTTTTGTAATCGTTCCAGCCTTAACTGGTAATTGAGCAATTTGGTGAATTACGTGAAATACGGTGATCGAATTTATCAATACTTGCAATTTCTTCCTCCTTCAGGGAAGATCCAGAAATTCTTAAGCAATAATCTGCATTTGCATTGGCTTTTGTTGGTTTGAATTCTACCGTGTAATTGAAATTTGCCAAATAACCAGCGTAATTGGCCATTTGGAGCATCGGCAGCGACTTTTCCGGATGTAAAATTTGCGTCAAGTGCTTGTGATCTGTAATCAAGTAGAAATGACGAGCATATTAGTAGCAAAAAAACTTTCTTACTGCCCAAACAATAGCCAGAGCCTCCTTATCTATCTGTGGTTATTTTTTCTCGGTGGCAGTCATTGTACGAGCTGCACAGGCTATCGGACGCTCTTTTTCATCAGCTAGGCAGTGTGACAACACAGCTCCAAGTCCTACCTTGCTTGCATCTATCGCCAGTACCACAGGCAGTGCTGGATCGTATAGCATTAGTATCTTAGGTGACACAAGAATGATTTTAATATCGAGATATGCCTTCTTTGCTTTCTCGGTTCACTGGAAAGATTCTTTTAACAGCATATCACAAAAAGGTCAAGCTTTCGTGGCAAGATCTGGAATAAATGCATTGTAGTGTGTAGCTTTACCAATAAAAAGCTCTAACTCTTGCGCAATCGATGGCTTTGGTGCTTGCAGGATTGCCTTAATATGCTTATCTGATTTATGTATTCCTGAAGCATCCAATCTGTGACAGAAAAATTCTATAGAAGGTGCGGCAAAAGTTCATTTTTGCCGGTTCAAACGGAGACCACTTTTGTAAAGCACATTTATAACTGTGCTTAAGGTATAGCAATACAAATAATTTCAAAATAAAACAGTTACTCACGTCTATATCGTTAAGAAAATCGTTACAGACTGTTGGATGCCTCGAACGAATAACGTAAGTGTCAAACATGTATGTATTTACGCAAATAAATATAAACAGTAAATGTACGCTTCTTACGAATATAGATAACAGCAGTACATAACTACATTGTATTATTTAGAAAGATTACTTATAAAATCTTTATAAATGTTAGTAAAAAGTAATCTTCTTTCTTATTAATTGTGTGTTTCGTAAAGTGTATGTATAGCATTTCAGATATTAATTTTTTTTGTCTATTAGGTTCACGGTCTAGAATCTTTGTTTGAGAAAAATTAAAATAATGGTCAAATTTTTTTATGTGTAAAGTGATAGCAACTTCATCTTTCTTGGTACTTTTATGTTCATTCAGGCGTTTTTTCAATGCTCTCTTTGTTTTACCTACATAATATATGATGCTGAGCAAGAATCACATGCAAAATGATACACAACATTGGTTTGATCGAGCTTATCAATATTGTCTTTTCCAAGAATAATAAGACTGTCTTATATATTTGAGATGATAGAGTAAATTTGCATATTTTTTTTTTTCAAAATTTTTAAACTAAAATTTAAAGAATAATGGGATATATAGAATAGAAATTTTTATTTTATCACGTAGATTGTCATTTAGTAGGTTGTTATTATCATCATTAGTATTTTTCATTTGGTGAAGTCTTTTCTTAATATTTTTTGTATGAAAAGTTCAGTATAATCATTATCACGTAAAATTCTTTTTGCCATGAGAATATTCGCCCTGTGGTATAATTTATCAGACAAAAGAATAGCTCGATCAACCAAACTGTATACTACATTGACTTTTAAAGATCGGGGGTGGTTGAAATTGAAATTAATTGATTAATTCGATGAAATTGGCTGGACGTACCAATTCGTGATTATTTTTAAGTTTTAATGTGTAATTGTTATGTCTAAGAAATTCATACAATTGTTTTTTTCTACTTCGCAGGTGAATTTTAAGTGATTGTCCTGTTTGTTAAATATCTGTAAAAATAATTGTGCCTGATTTTCATGTACACATATGAGAGTGCCATCGACGTATGTTTTATATATAAAGGGAACGCAATTATGATTTTTTTTGTTAAATTTTCAACATCATATCAATCAATTAACGCAAACCAATACAAATTTATCGAGATGTTGTGGGTTGCCAAAAATACATAAACCTTTCCTTTTATTTAGACCAATTATTTCATCCATTAATTCTCCTACACACACACTCACCTTAATTCTCTATAATTCTCTTTCTAAAGTATTTAAAAAATCTTTTTCACATTTAAATAATAGCGTTAAACTTATAAAACAAATTAAAAATCTTACGGAAAATCATATTTTTATTTCTTTGGATGTTATTTCTCTATTTACCAATATTTCGTTAGAATTAGTCATGAATAGTTTGGAAAAAAGATACATACAAATCCACAGATTATCAAAAATTCCTTATCATGAAATTATAGAATGCACAAAATTTTTGTTTAATAATGTTTACTTCGCCGTTCATAAAAAATTTTATAAACAGATTTTTAGTAGCCCTATGGGCTCTCCTGTCTCTCCACTATTCGCTCACTTAGTTTATGAAGATCTTGAGACGGAAGCCCTACGCGTGTTAATAGAAAATCATAATTGCGTTTCCTTCATATATAAAAGATACGTCGACAACACTTTCATATGTGTACATGAGAATCAGGCACAATTATTTTTACAGATTTTTAACAAACAGGACAATCACTTAAAATTCACCTGCGAAGTAAAGAAAAACAATTGTATAAATTTCTTAGACATAACAATTACACATTAAAACTTAAAAATAATCACGAATTGGTACGTCAAGCCAATTTCATTGAATAGATTAATTAATTTTAATTCTAACCACCCCCGATCATTAAAAGTCAATGCAGTATACAGTTTGGTTGATCGAGCTATTCTTTTGTCTTATAAATTATACCACAGAAAGAATATCCTCGTGGCAAAAAAAAATTTAACGTGATAATGATTATACTGAACTTTTCATAAAAAACTTATTAAGGAAAGACTTCACCAGATAAAAAGTACTAACAATGATAATATCAACCTACTAAATGACAATCTACGTGATAAAATAAAAATTTCTATTTCATATGATTCATTATTCTTTAAATTTTGTTCAAAAATTTGAAAAAAATTAAATATACAAATTTACCCTATTATTCAAAATATATTGGACAGTGTTATTATTCTTGGGAAAGACAATATTGATAAGCTCGATCAAACCAATGTTGTGTATCATTTTGCATGTGATTCTTGCTCAGCATCATATATTATGTAGGTAAAACAAAGAGAGCATTGAAAAAACGCCTGAATGAACATAAAAGTACCAAGAAAGATGAACTTGTTGTCACTTAACACATGAAAAAATTTGACCATTATTTTAATTTTTCTCGAACAAAGATTCTGGACCGTGAACCTAATAGACAAAAAAAATTAATATCTGAAATGCTATACATACACTTTACTAAACACACAATTAATAAGAAAGAAGATTACTTTTCAATAACATATATAAAGATTTTATAAGTTATCTTTCTAAATAATACAATGTTGTTATGTACTGCTGTTATCTATTTTCGTAAGAAGCGTACATTTACTGTTTATATGAATATACGTAAATACATACATGTTTGACATTTACGTTATTCGTTCGAGGTGCCCAACAGTCTGTAACGATCGTCTTTACGATATAGACGTGAGAAACTGTTTAATTTTAAAATTGACATATACGAGTCTTCCACCCTTTTGGTACGACCTAATTTTTTTCGATCTCTGGTGTCCTTGTTGATTTTATCCCATGTTGCATTTGATTTTCCCTTCGTATAGAGACCAATCCATCGCCCACCACCCTTTGTAAAATGATTTTATCCATTGCTTACGTCTCTGTTTCCATTTTTAAATTTCTAACTATAATATTTTTTCTTAGGTGACCTTGTTTTCTCACTGTTTTTCATATTTTTTTGCTTTATTTTGATTCATTTTTTTACTCTGATTCGGAGTCTCTTTTACTATCAGCTTGACCATTTATTCTCATATCACGTTGATTTGCTTTTCATCCATCAAAATTGTATTTTTCCTTTTCTTCTTTTTTAACTAAATCCTCTGAATCAGAGTAAAAAGTCTTTCTTTCTTTTGTATTTCCCTGAATACGCTATTTACGGGTCGCTTGAACTTTAAAAATTTGCGATGGAGGCCTATCGTTATTGGCTAGTCCTTCTTTCTCCTGTTCGTCCACCAGCTAATAAAGTTCTTGGCGTGGCCACTCAGTGTTCATTTCTTCCTCTCCTATTACTAGATTTTGAAAGAGTGTGTCAAGTGCTTTGTTTGAAATGCCTGGCCGATATACTACGTCAAACTGTTAGCTTTGTAGTTTCACTTTCAGCCTATTAAATCTTTTGTCAGGCTTCTTTGGAGTACGATAATGTTTTAGTGGTTCATGACCTGTGACCACTGTGAATTTGCACCCAAATAAGTACGGTCATAACTATTTTTTTGCAAATTCTATAGCCAACAGTTTCTCATCATACGTCGGGTAGCGTAATTCGCTCTATTGGAGGCCTCGTAAAGCATATTTACACAATTTGTTTTTCCTCAGTTCACCTTGACCTATTATTACCCCGATTATGTAATCTAACGCGTCTGTTGTAACTATAAAGGGCTTGTCCAGATTAGATACAATAAGTATTGGCTCAGTATATAATGCTTCCACAAGTGGCGTAAGGGCTTGGTCCTGCTGCTCTTCTTATTTGAACTTTTTTCTTTTTTTTAAGAGCTTGGAGAGTGGCTGAGGAATTTTTGCATAATTCTGGATCAATCGTCTGTAGTAGCTGATGAATTCAAGAAACTATTTAACATTTTTTGTGTCAGTAGGTCTCGCTTATTTTTCTCCCACCTCTATATTACTTAGGTCCATTTCATTTGCTCATTTCAAAGAATATGCCTTAACACTTTTGCTCCTAGTTTTAGAAATTGGCACTTCCTAGGTTTGATAGACAAGTAAGCCTCTGCCAAATAATTTAAAAGTCCAATAATGCGTTTTCTGTGTTTTTGAAGGTTGTCGGCAAACACCATCATGTCATACAGATATACCTCTATTTTGTGCCCTTGTAGACCTGCCAAAGCGAGTGACATCGCTCTTAGAAGTGTATTGGGAAAATCTGTACCTTCCATTGGTATTTTCTTATACTGATGATGTCTGTCTGTCCCAGAGAGGGTGGTCATATGTGCGTCCTCTTTGCGAATTTTGGTTTGATTTAACCCTTGTTTTAGATATATTACTGTTATCTATTAAACTGACGCTAAATGCTTAAGTATGTTGCTCTAGAATGGTGGGGGATGGCAGCTTTCTATGGTAATTTTGTTGAGCTGTCTAAAATCAGTTACGATGCGCTAATGCTTCTCACCGTCTGGACCCATATGCTTGGGTACAATCCACATGTTAGAATTGTATAGCGATTTAGATGGTTTGACCATACCTTGTTCTAGCAATTTTTCTATTTCTTTTTTATTTGTTCCCTTAGCGCAAGTGGGTACCTATAGCGCTTAACCAACGTGAACTTATCTGTTGTAGTATTGATGCGATGCTTTAATATGTTAGTAGCTTTTAGCGGTACTCTATCTAGATCAAACACAAAGGGATTATGTTCTATAAGTTCTCTGACATGTTATTTTTTCTTTTTGTTACACTTAGACACGTCTATGAGTTCCATTGTACTCTCCACTCTCGTGATTCTGTTTTTATTTAACTAGCCATTAATATTTTCGTCAAATTTTTATTTTGCTTTTTTTGCTCTAAGCAACCTTATCATTGATTTATTCAAGCCCTTTGTGTCATCTCCTTCAAAGCTGAACGTTGCAGCCTCTTAAATTATTTCTGCAAAGGAACCCAACCAATATTAATATTTCCGCTCATTTTTTTTACATGAGAAAATACTACTTACCTTGTTCTGGTAGAAACTTCGAGTATCTCTAGCTCTCATTTTATTTCCATGTCTTCCAATTGCAAAATATTTTTACAGGCACAATGCGGCCATTATACATTTTGAAAATATCCCAACCAATTATACGTTCTACATCAATTGGGAAGTCACGTGGAACCACATGTTATGTACAAATGAGGCCATTTGAGAGTATTTCTACCATACCTGACGTACTACGCTCGCTGTGCGTAACTCCAATAATTTTAACTTGGGTCCCTTTGTCAACAAAAGTGTCTGGACGATGGCTATATTCTTATACGACTTATATTGATATGCCTGTATCAGCATATAATTTTATTTACTCATTTCGTAGCTAAGAGCTTTTCATACATATTGAGGAAGGAGGTCTTACCTGCTCTTAATATATTTATGGATCTACAAGAGGGTTTGTATCTACTATCTCCTTGTTCTGTTTCTTCTATTTAATTGGCTGTTTTAAAGCGAATTTTTTTTTGCTCTTCATCTTATTGGCGTACCATCTCATAGTTAGTGGTTCTCTTACCTAAACATTGACCTTACATGACTCACAAATAACTTCTCTTCGGGGCCGTGTTCAGCTTGGTATACTGCTTTTGAGCTTCTCTGTCTCTACCTGCCATGTGTATGGGCCCTCGTGCATTTCATTGTGTACACGTATGCCTGCTGCCCCTCCACCACTGAGCGCATTTATCACTTTATTACCTATTGCTGAAGGCTTGATGTTTAAAGAGTGCATTAATCATCGTTGCAGTTTAAATTACCAATGCTCATCCTTGCGTCTTCCGATTCCTTCTTAAAGTTCATGGTGGCTTCGTTTTCTCGTTGTTAGCTCTGGTTATTAAAACCCATTTGATATTGACACTGTTTTTTATAACCATTACCACTATTTGTACTATTCTGTTTCTATTATTAAAATTTTGATTCACTCCGTTTGGCCTATTATAATTACCTGTATAACCATTTTGGGGCCGTTGATTGATGTAAGGGCAGTTATTATTGTTGTTATCATATTTACTATTATAACAGTCATTGTTATTATTTAGGTTCTTGTTATTAGGGTGACTGTGATAACCATACTCATATTTTTTTTGCTGTTGATAACAAATATTACTACCATAGAAATTGAGACTATTTTGCCACGTAACATGTGATAAATTATTATACGCAGCTCTGCTTTTATTACCCCTACCACAGATTCTTCACACGGTTTGTCGGGTGATTTATCGGGGTGTGGTAATTTTACAGTTAGTGCATCTTAATACAGTTTTTTGCATTTGTTAGTAGAATGTATGTTGTGTCCTCTACAATATAAACACCATTTATCGTTATCGTCAAACCCATTCACTACATACTCTGATTCTGTGCTTCCTATTAGTGCATTATTAGTTGCTTATGAACCTTTTTTTGAATACCTCTCATCTCTGTGATAATTTTCCTGTGTTGCATAAAAATTATACGGTCCTTATCCCGTGTTACGCACGCCCATCCCGTGTTGAGCAATTTTGTTGTGCTTTTCACTGAGTATTAAAATTTCCGAGAGTGTTTTTTGCTTGTACTACCCCATCTCTTGTGTAGATGCTATTATCGTTCCGGCCCCATATCCCGCGTCTTTCGGGATTGACTGGAAAAAGTGCTGTTTTTTGTTAATTTTTTCTCAATTTTGCACGATTCCATGTTATATTTTAAAAATATGGTCAGCATATTTAACTCTGACTCGTTTTTCGGATTCAAGGGAATTTCGTCTTCTTTAACACTTATTACTTCACTTTGCGTTTCGATTAAATTTTCCATTGTAGATACTGTATTTTTTTTTTGTTATCCTTTATTTTCTGCTTGCATAGGAGCGCTTAAACACTTATAAATTTCTTCACTATTCTTTGCATTACTCCACAATGGTCAGCCCGTTTTATTTAAACTATTTTAGTGTGTCTAATTTAATTATTATTTATTTATTTATAACTTCTTTGCTTTCAACCTGATCGATTTTCTTTACGATTCGAGGTTCTTCTGACACATGATAAATTACTTTAGTGATGCGTCACCGATGTCAGAAGGAGGATATCGAACGCAAAATGAATATAACAAAAATTAATTTTTATTGCACTGAAAGTCTTAAGAGAGCCCCTAGGACAGTAAAAATATATTTGTTTATTTAGAATTTTGAGTTTTTACTAAATGTTCCTGGTTAGAACGATGGCAACTATAACCCTTAACATACTTCTTTACTTGATCTCTTATTGAAGTCCTAGGTACTCTTTCCCCTCAATCCTTGATTTAAAATTGCTTTTCTCCGTACTATGGCAGCTTCTTGTTTTGCCTATACCTTTCATAGCCATTCCTCATTTACTTGGGGTGCGCATTAAGTAAGTAGCTGAAGAACTAGTATCAACTTTTTTATTTATTTAAAACGATATAAGATCGCGTCACGTGTGTAAGATCTTCGTCCTTGCTGATTGAAACCAGAGAGCACTCTCTTCAGTATCCTATCTACTTATCCCTCTGCTTTTTTCCATTACAAATGTCTTGAGTTGGCCCAAGGAAGAGGGGGTTCTTAAGTAATAGGATTTAGGCTATGATTCCGTATCTGACATTATCAAAAATATTTAAAAGCTAAAATGTTGTATTTAAAAAACACTTTCTAAAATGCTCTATCATTAGAATCGAAAGAATGTTACATCTTATATAACGAGCATATTTTGTAAAAAAAATTTTGCATTATATTAGAGGAAAATGTAAAGTACTGTCTGTTAGATATTGAAAAGGCCTTTTTTAAATGGTTCATGGGTATCAGCCACATCGATTGGGTAAAAAATTTATGGTTTCTTTTGTTCAATGACTGTGTAGAATTTAAATTCATGCAAATAATTTTTTTATGTTATAAAAATATATGTTAAGAACTTAATATGTACTTTTATAATAAAAGGTTATATTGAAAACAACTTAAATACGCCAAAATAAAAAATTATAAAAAATAAACATACTACTAATAATTTTTTTTTTTGCTTACACTCGTATTTACCAAGTAACATTTAAAAAGTCATCATACTATTTAATGTGAAATTTCTTGCATCTTAAATCAACATGTTACTGACCTTGAGAAAACAAACATCCTTTAAGTATTACTCCACAGTTATAAAACCTCAACCTTCAGACTTGTAAGCAGTTTTTCCAAATGATAAATCAACGTTTTTCGCGAAACAAAATTTTACCACCAATTTTCCTTCCCTTTTTATGTTTTACCTTCCTTATTGCGATGCCTTGTTAATGTAGTCTAAAGTAGTGTTTTATAAGTTTGCTTATAAAATTTTAAAAGCTTTATGGAGCTTATTAAAGTTACTCATTATTGCAGCACTCAACAACAAAGTTACTTAAAATAATTTATTTAATGCTAGTGTGGGCTTGCAAGCGCCAATCGCCAAATTGTGAACTTATCACCTGTGTCCTAGCAATTCAAACTTGATTCTTAGATTCAATAGTAAGAGCAACTGTTAACAAGAGGTGCTTCACAGTTAAAACGACAAAGTTTCCAATGTTGGATAACTTTGATCCAAAGAATGAATAAACAAAACCTTACAGTTCTGATTAAAAATGACTGAAATGAAAAATATAACGTAAGGTCATGAATAATTAAGTGTTATATTTAGAGCCCATTTAATTTTGAAGACATAGTTTGAAATGTTACCTTCTCATTGTTCTAGGTATTTTAAAAATTCTATTTTTAGCTACTAAAAAACTTCTTAACGTTCGAAGAAAAAAAAATTTACTTCTTTAGTCGTGATTCCTGTAACACTTGTTTACAATTTAATTCTTATTATACAATATTCAGAAAAATGATAAATGAGGACTAAGAACTTGGTATTTTCGGGCATGATCGATTATGACTGTTTACTGTTTATCAGTCATGCTCCAAATATCAAGTTTTAAGTCCTTATTTATTAATTATAATGACAAATAAAAAAGTAAAAGGAGTTCATAGATATTTGTAACATTGAGAAGAGATTATTAGATAAAGATAACACTTTTAAGGTATCCAGATCAAGAAGACCGCATTTATTACTTTGTATTGAAAATTGAATTTACTTTTGATATTATACTTAATTTTTCTTTTTTTCTGGCGTTTCAGAACTTAAATGCACATTATCAACACTTTAACACGTACATACATACATACGTATATTAATTATATTATGGTATACTAACCTCAAAGAGTTTAACACTAGTAACACATATATCTATAATGCGATATGCCTTATATATGTGGATGCAGAGGGTATTTTTGTTACAGAGTAACAAATATCTTACAATAATGAAAAATAATATTTAATAACAGATCTTATGATGATAAAAAAAACCACGTATTTGTTTTAAGATACTTTATCATACACAACAATACCCACATCAAAAGGTTATAAATGAAAATGAAACCTTTTATATGTATTTGTCAATTAGTTGTCTTAAAATAACTTGTTTTTATACATAACCTTCAACAACAATAAGTTGCTTATAAACATCTTAATAACCATTACACATCATAATTTTTGTTTTAAAAGCGTAAGTTTCTGATATTTTGATTATGCACAAAACAAAAACTTTAAAATAAATATATATTTTTTAAATTGTGAATAATTTCTTCATTCAATATCATAACTCTAAGATGAAAATTACTGACTGTTGGTTAGCCTGACCTAACCAAAATAACTATTATCGTTATTTTTTAACGAAAAACTACGTTTGGTCACGAACTGTTAGTGAAGAGTTAGGACTAGACTGAACTGACCAATTTTGAAAAAAACTGTCATTCTGCAACATTATATCCAGTTAGATGCCGAAGTGGTAAAGAAAAAATTAAGGAAGAGGTAGGTGAGAGTTTTAAACAGTTACGTAGGGTCTTAACAAAGAGAGAGAGAGAGAGAGAGAGAGAGAGAGAGAGAGAGAGAGAGAGAAAAGGAATTAATTGCTTTCCAACCGAACACCATTCTGACCAATCTATTTTTGATTGAGTAACATTTACTTTTACGGATTCAATTTAAAAAAAAAAGAACTTTTTATAATAACTTTTACTTGATTTTTTACTTTTTTTAATAAACAGGATTTGGAATGTAAGATTTTATTAATTTTTGCTTAAAGACTCGTTTTAAAACAACCATGAATTCAATTTATTTTAAGCTAGAAGAAACTTTTTATTTTTGTATGAAATGTAAGAGAGGAAACTTAAAGTAATAAAGAAGTTTAAGGAATTTGTTAATAATCGTATATTGCTCTAAACAATTTAAATGTTGTAATTCACGTTTGATAATAGAACCCATTACCAACTGTATTTAAAGTACCACCATCGTATTCTACATTCAAATATCGGTCGAGAATGCTTTTATATACATGGAGAAACGATAATTACTATTGCAACAAAAATCAAATAACCTAGCATGGCACCAGACATCTCACAAGTAGTATGTATAGTATGTATAATTAACGTCAACTTACCCTGTCTAAAAAGGATATTATTTAATTTATTCTTTACCGGTTTAATTTTTTTGGTAATAATAAATCCTTTTTGTCAATTTACAAAAAGGAAGTGTAGCAACAATTTGCTCACAGTACTACCAAAAAATTTTAAATTTTAATCTACACTATATACTAACGGTTGTAATTAGGTTTTTTCACTTGTTACCCACGGTTTGTTGCTAACAGTTTATCTTCGAAATTTTTTCTAATTGCTTGGTAATGTTAGTATCACCAAGACAGTTATTACAACATTCCAAAAAGTAATATGTAGAGTAAACTGTACATAGCATACAATTTACAGAGTTATGATAACTTAATATTGATTCTTATCAATTAGCTGTAAAAAATCTGAAATTGGCTCTATCTATTTATAACATAACATTTTTATTTATTAGACAGACGCAAATTAACTTTGACTCAAACCTAGTTCTCTTTGCCTGGTATCAATAAAGTATTATCATCAGACTGTAAAAAATTAGTAATAGCATTTTCATTGTCTCTTTCACAGATCAACAGTCGCAATATGTTGAGACTAACTTTTACGTTAGAGAAAAATAGTAAAAGTTACACAACAGTGATTCATCTACATATAACGGAAAAAAAAATGAAACAGATAACGATGAATCAAGCGAAGAAGAAAAAAAAAAAAGAAGAAAATTCTGAAGATGAGCTCATTTCATACCACCACAAATCTAAGAAAAAATTAAAAAGTATTTTTAAGATAAAGTCAATAGTTTAATTATGAACTTGGGATCATCCAAAGAATTATCTAAATTACTAACCTCAGATTTGAAATCAAGAAATATGTTGACCCAAACAACCATAGTAACATTTCAACGCGATAGTACTAAGGATTACAGGAGTTTCTTCACTCAAGACTCTAATCTAATTTATTGTCACGATGTTGTAAGGTTACTTAATTAACTAAGACCAGCTGTTTATTATAATAACACAATAATACAAACCGTAAAAGAATTGCTCTATTAAGAAAGCATATTGTAACTTGTCAAGTTCGTATGAGTAACAAGTAATTATGCTTTTTCTATGTAATTTAAAGACGTAGAAGATGCAATACAATACATGACACCTTTACATAGTCAAGATAAAAATATTATTCGTGCACTTGTTCCGCTACTTTACTTCTTCGAATCGAAGATGTATATTTATGTAGTGTGCACGAACTGAATGTAGTCACAGGTATATGACTTGCAGAAAGAGGAGGACGTAGCACGTAAAAACACATTGTTACTAATTAAAGGAAGAAAAATCAGAAGGACGAGGAGACAGCATGTGCAAACGCACTGCCACTTAAGGATCAAAACGACAAGGAGACGGCATATATGAACGCACTGCCACCTAGTAGGACCAGAACGACGAGGAGATGGCGAGCGCAAACGCACTGCGACTAAGCAGCACCACGACAATAATAAGATGGCGTGTGTGAGCGTACTGCAACTTAACAGGATCAGGACGACGAGGAGACAGTGTGAACAAACGCACTGCTGCTACGTCGGGTTAGGGTGATGAGGAGACAGGAAAATGGTATGGCACACGAAATCATGTGGGAGTTGGTGGCAGTGGCTCGATCCCTGCGCCAACGATGCTGCTGCTTCTGCTATCATGGTCACTTCTGCAGTCGCTGCTGGCATTATTGCTGTGCTGTGTTGTTAAAGTGTTTTCTGAAGCCGTTTGATTTCTCTTTTCCATATTCTCCCTTGCACGAATTTTCGATATAACTGGAATTCCCAGGTTTTGGCATCAAAATGTAGCTGACGAAATCAGCTTGGTGCAAAGACAGAGACATTTTTAAAAAGTTATCGAATTTTAAGAATATTTATGGCTGCCAAACAAAATGCGACTTTAAGTAATCTAAGTTAGTGGCAAAACTAAACGTCTTTTAACCAAAATCACTAACATCTTTTCAACATGACAACGCTAATTATTTACATTCGAACACATTTTTCTTGTTTAACTTCATATACAGGACAGAAAACTTTCACATATTTCATTTTAAAATATTAGCTTAATTAATCTAAAAGAAAGTTAGTAATTTATTTAATACATTCAATTTTTAGTTAAATTTTTTTTTCAAAAACTTGATAACAAGTTTATTTCAGCAAGACAGCTTTTCTCTGTATAAACAAATGTTAATTTACTTTTTATGAACTTGCTTCTTTTACACCAAACAAACTATTGTTTATACGATTATTTCATGCTTTACAAAAATTTTCAAAAATAATACTCAAAAATAAAACATAAGTCACCCATGTATATTAAATATTCGCCATTTTTTTTCGAGCATTCATCGCATAAGCATGTATGTACACTAGTTGTCCTTTATCCTTTTATGACCTCTGCACGCTTATCTTAACACTTATTCACTATTTCTTGCTTCTTGAGTTGATAAAACATAAATTAATATTGAAAATGTGTCTGGTCCATAAAAGACAGTCGAAGTTTAAAATACGTGAAATAATAAGTAACTGTTTGCACGTTTCTTCCATTCTCACAATTTTTGTAAATGTGAATGCTTTTTACATCATAGTATTATTACTATTCTTGGATCCCGTTCTCTTCCCACATTTATACCTACAATGATATATATGGTATGAAAAATTTTTTCCCCCTTGATTAAATTCCAATGAGAATTAGCAAACAGCTTTCGATTGAACCTACGCCTCCAACTTTTATATACATGTTCTTAATGTTCAAGCTTTTAAAACAAAAGACTAGTTTAATTTTATTATATTCTACTAGAAATTGATAAATACGGAAATTTTATATGAAAATGTGTACATGAAACAGCATAAGAAACCTAATCAAATTACTTGACTTGTTCTGTAACAATATTTTTATCTTGACTATGTTAAGGTGTCATGGATTGTAGTGCATCTCCTACGTCTTTAAATTACATAAAAAAAGCGTAATTACTTGTTACTCACACGAACTTGACAAATTACGATATGCTTCCTTAATAGAGCCATTCTTTCGCGGTTTGTATTATTGTGTAACTAAGTGTTATTCAAGTTTGCGAATGGATAAGTATGATGTCGTTTAAAGAAAATAAAAAATTAAAGTTTTTTATGTAGTTAATCAATAATATTACCAAAAAAAACTCACTACATCAAGAAATTTAACTTACATTCGGATAAAAGTAGTTAAGTTATAATTTTACTTATGATCTCACTATATGTATGTAGTCCATTACTTTTCGTCCTGGGTGGTGTGAAGAACTATATAAAAATCTTTTATTTATTGTTAATCTTGGAGTATGTGTGAGGTCAGTGAAGGCTGGTAGGGTAGCTTGATACAAAGTAACATTAGAAGTCAGACTAATGGAAACAACATTTGCACACACTTACCGTGTTATCAATATGTATGTTATAGGAAAATAATGTCTACTAATATGTATGTACACACACACACATACACACACACACACACATATATATATATATATATATATATATATATATATATATATATATAACAACACTTTCAAAGTTAATTCCTCTTTGTAGTTTAATCATAAAATAAATTTCTTAATAAAAAGGTATTATTTTTGCAATATTTAGACATTCCTTTTAATAACAGAAATAAATTTTTTTTTTATATGACAATGAAACATAAGTCACAAACGAATACAATTTTGGTAAATTATTACGTATGTGCATAGTTACAAGACCAGATTCAGTTATCAACTGCCCTCACTGTCTCTGGTCACCTATAAAAATTTTTAATTTTTTCCTTAGACCCCACCAAAAATAAGAAAGAAGTTTTAGTATTTTTCATTGAAAACAACTTTATAAAAGATACCCTTTAAAAAAAAAGTTTCTCTTCGTTACCCTTAATATCCGTCAGTCCCTCCTCACATTTTAAGTAACCACCTCTCTTGTCCCCTAGCCCTCCTCCATGGTATACTTTAATAGTAGTGAAAAGCAACTTGTAAATAATTATTTGAATACTCATATACAATATATTTGTAAGACGAGACTCAGTCATCATTTCCCCTACCCTCACGCAACTAGCTGACTCATCCGCACTCAACGTTTTTTAATAGAGATCCTAAGTATAAATTACCAAAGAACACTGAGCTTGCTTGGCATATAAAAAAAGTGTATTCGCATATTTGGTTACAGTTTCATTGCATACACACATTCATATAAATGATTTAGCTCAAATAATCGAGTAAAGTGTTGGAGTTTTATTAAATTTTGTTTTACAAATAAATAAGCAAATTTTTTTGATAGTATGTATTTAGTTATCTGTAGTTAGCACACGACAAAAATTATATGTATCATACTAAACACTAACTATGTCAGTATCCTTAGCATTGTAATGAAACGTATAAATGCATGTGTTAGTTGTCTTTATCGGTGATTACATTGCTAGCATCCCACACTGATAAGTTCTAATTAGCGATAGAGAACGAACTCATTCCCGTCCTTTTTTTTTCTTATTCATGATATTTTCTTTTTATACACTTCGTGCTCTAAACTAGAAACATAAGACTATGAATCATATGTAAAGGTCAAGCTTGCTTATAATGAAGAAATTGCGTATGTGTGTGTGTGTGCAATATAACAGCACACACATACATGCAAATAAATTTTTCGGCCTAAGTTATCAAATAAAGTGTAAGAGTTTGATAAATTGAAGAATTTTTTTACCTATTTGGTCAATTTTATTTTAAATATTAGAGACTAATTCTAAAGTGATTATTAATACTTTTTTCCTTTACAATTCTCCTGACAACTATCTAAAAAAATAAATTTTCTGCTTAAGACGGTTATCTTTCTTGCATCTGACTCCCTCTATCTTAGGTATTTTATACCAAAAAGATTTATGGTGGTTTTTAAGTGAAGTTAATGACACTTTTTTACGTAAGTAAAATAATTATTTAAAGTATCAAGCAAGTCTAAATGGACGAATTAAATAGCTATTTTATTTGATCAAGTAGTATAACTCAATTTTACCATTTTTCGTAAATTATCAAGCTTATGTTTTGTGTCGTAATAGAAAGCTGAAAAAAAGAAATAAATTATAAAACTACAGACGATAAAAATATAACTTTATGTCTCATTATTTAGACTATGAACTGTAACTAAGAGACACAATAATGACATTTAGTAGTAAACGTATTCTTAAATATAACAGCTATTTAAAACTCAAATTACGTAATAGAACTACAGTAGTAGTTGTTGCAACACTTTGGACCGTCAAAACAAGCCCCCACCACTTGGGTAGGGGTCTGCTTTGAGGAAGCCAAAGTGTTGCATGTAAGTATTTGTGAGGTGGGAGTATGAAAAACTATTGAGCGGAGGGGAGAACACGCAAAATCTTAACATCACGGAAAGAGAGCGGGAGATGGAGAGAGAAAGAGACGGAGAGAAAAAGAGAGAGACATACAAAATCCTGGAGACGCGGAGAGCCATGATGTGTAATATAATAAGTATTCTATTACTTACGAGGTATATTGCTTGACGCACGCAAATTGATCTACCAATTTGTCTCTTTGTGTTTGTTGAGTGAAAATGAACGAAGTCACACTGGGTATTTTTAATTTGTATTTATACAATTTATTAACAAATATTGTCGATTACAAGAATAATTTTACAGTTTTTATTTTATTACATATATTATATATTAAGTATCACAACACATAATAATAACCAATGTACGTTAAAAATTAACATAACACTTTGCTTCCTTTATTGATGCTAGAGCTCTAATCTATTACCTGTAATATCCTAGTAATATACCAATCTCGCAGCGTATATGCTCGTCCACCGATTTTCTTCAAAATACGCAAATATTAAATAAGGGTCATTCCGGGGCACTTCCACAGCATAGTTGTACGTGTACCACGTTAGGTCGTCATATATGATTTCTCGCGGCCACATTGCTTGTGAATCAGGGAACGAAACGACGTACCCCTAGTAATACTGATATTGATTCTCGTACACAATCACCTCCATCAACACATTAACTACTGCTGGTCTGGTAAACGGGTATTGCCGTAATCGCCGTAAATGCTGCGAATTGAAAAACTCCCGTACAGATAGTGGTATACGGGCTTCTTCAATTTCCGCCTGATTGTTACCATCACTCTCTGCTGCACCTTCAAAGAGGTCCGACTCAGTTGGAAGCATTTTAGTAACTGACTTTTTTTTCTCTAAGTTCGTAAATCCGTAAATCATTTTTTACACAATGTTGCAGAATCTTCCTACCTTACACCCCTTCCTCCCATGACATGTGTTAAAACGCTAGGTATGAAAATAATCATACATACAAACGAGATCAGAGGTAGATCGCACAAGTAATAAGATCGTTTTTCAGCGAGCCACGCGTCGACATAGCACATCGATACTCTATGAACCAAAGTCAGCACATTCCTGAAAGTAAGACGTCAAATACTCACTATGTAATATAAGGTAACGATTGTTTTATAACTGATCTACTCAAATATCTTGAGAAATCAAGGTGATAGATGCTTTACACAAAATAATCAGCGCATTCCTAAAAAAAAAAAAAAAAAAAAAAAAAAAAAAAAAAAAAAAAAAAAAAAAAAATAAGGGGGTAGCTGATTATTATGTGATATAGAATAACTTTTGTTTCATAATTTTAAAAACGAAGAGATTGGCTTATTATATCCAAGAGTCAGCACATTCCTTAAAGTAAAGCAACGACTCACGGGAGGAAAAGTCGACCAATCACAATTTCTTGCAAAAGTATTAATAGCAGAAGAAAGACGCTCAGCCCTCAGTATCGTTTCAACATTAACAATGGAAACAATTTCAAAAGCTCATTTGATAAGCGTGCTTAGATGCTTGCTACGTGTTGCTCTCGTTCGTGAACCACACATTCGTACTATGTGTGGTAACGCCTGGAGTAGTAATTTTCAATCATCATCGATCAATATGTTACTCAAAAAATTGTACTTTCTTGTCTTACATTGTCGAATAAAAACCGTGAGTGACATGTTTAAACGTGGTTTTTTTAATAATACAGTCGTTCACAAAACTGTTGTAAGAGCTGTTCAAAAATTTGTCGATCGTTATCATCCATTGGCAAAAAATATTGTGCGCTGTTACCGTAAGCATACCTTAAAATTATTGCTTTTGTTTACTTACAGTCATTAAAAATTTAGTTATACCTAGTGGTAAGGCAAATGCATGATGATACACTTGGGGACGAAGTACTTTTCAATACTGATACAATCACGAAATGTACACCGCCCACTATGAGTGGTAAGCAGACTGTATTACTACATTAATTGATCAGATATAATTTTTACATTTTTACTTACAGAGGAAAATCCAGAACCATCGACTAGTGGCTTAAATCGACCGAAATACAAAGGTATTAGTGGTGATAATGAAAAACATTCAGACACGGAAGAAGCAAGCGAAAAAGAAGATTGTAGTAGTAGCAGTAGTAGTAGTAGTACTGGTAGTAGTAGCAGCAACAGTAGCGAGGATGATGGTAAATATTATGAGATGCATCTTTTTCTTTAGTTATTTCCGAATATTCAGAATGTTTTTTAAGAATTACCGTTGCAGAATGGCGAAGGGGATCATCCACGTTTTATCATCGAAAACATAACAACTAGACGATATCGTCAATTTAATTATGAAGGACGAGAAATTCATGGTAGATTGGCAAGACCACCCCCAAATGTTAATTTATACGCATGGCTTGAGAATTGTATGAATGATTTATATAATCATTTAGTCGAAAAAAGTAATCCTGAAGACTTTATAGGTGTTACTATAAATTCTCAAATGTTTCATCGCGGTCCGTTGTGGATATCTTTTGGACGATTTTTCACGATGTAGTGACTTAACCGGAAATAAGAACTTGTCAACCAGTCTATAGTAAAAGATATTTTGACAGCATGACCACGACTTATCCGTATAGTTACCAACGTGATATCGCAGGAGAAGGGATATAATATATCAGAGTAGGGGAAAACACTCACTTAGTCGAGGTACGACAAAACTGTTGGTTGGTTGGTTCATTTCCCTTTTTACAACCGATGCATCAACAAGTAAACGGCAAGATGGGTTCGAAGCATAGCAAAGCAAACGCTACACCCACGAGCTCTAAGAAGGATGATGATGATTGTCGAAAACCGCTTATAGAAAAAGCATGTGAAAAAAAAAATAAAAATATCGTTTCCTAAAATAAGTTTCTACATCCAAAAAAAATGGATACAGAGTCATAAAAGATAGTTAATCCAATTGCAAAAACCGATCCTTTTCAGGACCAACACATTACTCGTTTATACTAGGTAAAAATGTACTTGATTACCTGATACGCGTATCGGTGTTGCGTCGGATGTTTGATGAAATATGATACATATTTTAAAAAAGATGACATCAGCACATTCTTCACCACGAAACTTTAACCATGAATACAAAAATCATCCTTACGTACCGAAAAATATATTTAATCGCTTCATACTCGCGTCAGCACATTTTTGAAACCGTTGCAACGAATGTTTGATAAAACCTAATACATATTTCAAAAACTGTGACATCAGCACATTCTTTACCACGAATCTTTAACTTTGAAAAAAAATATCTCGATGTCAGTTACTGGTGCGACTTCAACCTCAAAACTAACACGAATAAGGAGAAAACCTTGTAATAAGGTAATCTCAATCATGCGCAATAGGTGCTCCAACCGCCACGACGTTACAAGCCGATTGGTTGCCATCCATGAGCGATGGTGGGGCGTGGCGGCGGCAGCGGCGAAAAGAGCTCGATTGGCTGTTGAACCGACGAAGCGAGCTGATTGGTCGCGCGAGATGCCTTTTTGCTAGCCGTCTAAAAGCGCTCGAGGTTTTGCGAGCGGTCCATGGAGGCCCCCGCCGTGGTCAATCAGCTTTTCGACAGAGTTTAGGTAAGCAGTATGGATACGCGATGGCAACACCCGTGGACGTGTACACTGAGTGGACCCACAGGTTGCAGAAAAACTGTGTTTGTTAGACGGTTTTTACGACACATTGTCCGTATGAGTGATACTCGATTCGAGCGGATAATTTTTTGTTACGGTGAGTGGCAGTCTGGTTACCACGATCTCGGGAGTAATATTGGGTTTCACGAGGGATTACCACAAAACAGCGATTGTGTGCGCGATCATAGATCAAAACTGATTATTATTGAAGATTCGATGCGCGAATCATCCGGTAGTAGCGGTATCGTCGATTTATTTACTAAAGGTAGTCATCATAACGATTTGAGCGTAATTTTTATCACGCAAAATATATTTGATCAAGGTAAGGGTCAAGGCGATATATCGCTAAACTCGCAATACATTGTCATCTTTAGAAATTTACGAGATCGCGCTCAAATTCAACATCTTTCGAGGCAAGTGTGTCCAGAAAATCCTCGGTTCTTGCAAGAAGCTTATTGGGACGCTTTTTCCTGGCCATTTGGTTACCTTTTCTTGGACCTCAAACAAAATACACCAGACAATTGTCGATTTTGAACTTGTATTTTTTCGGATGACGAGTATCTGTACGTATACGTGGCTAAGAAACAAATGAAAGGAAGTGACACGACGAACCATGTTCCAATCGTATGGTTGTAATGGCACCAAAGTCACGTTTCCCGTTCGGTCAAAAGCACGTCGCCATTTTGAGAGCTCTTTATCATCTCGACACCGAACAACAGAGAGCTCTGTTGCGCAAAGCAGATAAGACGCTAATCAAGCACATTTGCGAGTGTGCATTGAACATTCTCGAAGGAAACGTTTCACTAACTGCGGCGCACAAAAAACGCTTGCATAGACAAGCCAGCGTTCTCAGAAAGCTCGCGAACGCAAAATTTCATCCGTCGTCGAAGAAAAAAATCATCGTACAACAGGGAGGAAGTTTCTTACCTGCTTTGTTGGGTCCGCTCCTCGGAGCGGTGTTGTCAATGCGGTAACAAATATGGAACACGTAAAAAAATGATTCTTCTGCCTCAAGAAAGCGTCGATCGATTGCGAAGCGCGTTCCTCAACGATGGTCTGAAGTCTGTGCAAACGCTGGGCACAACAATTAGTTGGCTCGACGCAGAAATGAACGACATCTTGAATTTACTGTATACTGATAAGCGAGAAAAATGGAAGAAATACCAACAAATTTTACAACGATATTTGCACCTTAGGAAATTGGACAGCGAAAGAAAACAACATGCTGACACGATCACGGAGAACACCAAGGTATCGCAAGATAACGATCCCTCTGACGACGACGTTGACAAGGACGAAGAGAAACGTAAAGAGGACGAAAAGCAGCATATCGAGGTTATCTAAAGCGTACCGAAAAAGTTTCGTCAAAAAGCTGTACTTATTATACGACGATTGCGCACTACTGGTAACTTTGAGTGGACCAATGAACATACCGTCACCATAGGTGGCGTTCACATACCACAGTCGAACATTGTCGATCTGGTGAACGATGCCTTGAGGAACAGAAAATAACGCACACCAGTGGGCTGTGATCATTTTGCAGTGGCACTTCGTATGGCAAACATTCCGCAAGAGTGTGTTGGAAACGCTCAAGTATTAGAATTATTGATCAACGACGACGACGACGACGACGACGACGACGACGACGACGACGACGACGACGACGACCACGACGATAAATCAAAATCACCAAATAAGAGTCCGAGATCAACGTCGAATAGTGGAAGTTTTTTCGATGAAAGTGGTGCTGAATCAACGACGTCACCGAATAATAGAAAAAAATTTTAAAAAGTTGTGCCTTCGTCGATTCAAGTACAAAGATGGCGTCGATTGAGCGGAAAAGTGACCAAGGCAAAGAAACAGAAGTAAAACTCGAGGAGGAGGAAAAAAATAGTGCTCTCAACACTTAAATCGACTTGCTACCGTTTGAGATGCATGTACCTGGATACAAATTTTGCGGTCCTGGAACGAAGCTATCGAAGCGTATTGAGCACGGTAATGTAGGTATAAACCCCTTGGATGGAGCATGTCGTCAGCACGATCTTGCCTACGCTACGGCTAAGAAGGGTCAACGTGTAAAAGCCGATTGGGCGTTGTCTGAATTTGCTTTTTCGCGTATGCTTGCCGGAGAAACACCGCCAGATGAGCAAACAGTCGCTTTATTGACAGCATGCTGCATGTGTAGCAAGATTACATTTGAGAAGTTTTTTTTGCGCATCAAGAGAGCCATTGGCCCTAAGTCTAAAAAGAAGAAAAAAAAGAATAATGCATAAGACATTGCAAAAACTTGACTACGAAGCGGTGTGACCAACTGCATACGCTGATAGTAACAAACTTGTAAGTGCTGTGAAAAATAAATTTTTGCGATCGAACGTTATTAGTTGGCTAGAGAGTTAAGATACCTATAATATTCATAGGCCTATAAGAAATCGCTTTCCCAGAAGAAGCTATAACGTACGTAACTTTGACAACGTGTGGGAAGCTGATTTAATGGACTTGAGAACCTTAAAAACTCACAATGATGGCTACGCTTATGTTCTCGTTGTCATCGATGTCATCAGCAAATACGCTTGGGCGGTACCTATTAAGGATAAAACATCGAAAAACGTCACCAAAGCATTTCAACGTATTTTATCAAGAAGCGAAGATCGAACACCAATGTGTTTCCAAACGGATAAAGGTAAAGAATTTTTAGGTCGTGAAAAGCAATCTGTTTTACGAGAATATGAAATTAAATACAGGGTAGCACGTAGCCCACAGACAAAGGCTGCAATAGCCGAACGTCTTATGAGAACTAAGAAAGAAAGACTGAGGTGATACTTTACACATGCAAACAACCGACGCTTCGTAGACATTCGTCTAAGTATAATAGAGTCATACAAGCGTACGAAGCATTCGTCAACAAAGATGGCGCCAGCTGACGTGACTTTGCACAATGTTGCACGAGCACGAGAAAGCATAAAGCAACGATATGATAGACATATTTATAAGAATTCAAAGTACAACGTTGGAGATTTAGTTCGCATCAGTAAGACAAGAAGTGTCTTTGCCAAAGGTTACGAAAGCGGTTGGACTTTAGAGTTGTTTAGAATTGTACGTATCTCTTTCACGCGACAACCTCCATTTTATTTTCTCAGAGATTTCGCTGACGAAGACATTGACGGTTTTTTTTACGATGAAGAGTTAAGCAGAGTACGAAAGGAATTGAGCGAGAGCTTCTTCGAGGTTGACAAGATATTGAAAAGTCAAGGTAAAGGACGTTCTAAAAAACTTTTCGTCAGCTGGAAGGGATATCCTGAAAAATTTAATTTCTGGGTGAAAGGTAATTATTAAAAAGATATAAAATGAAGGACGACTTTCACGTTGTGTTGCCTAGCAACAGTAGCATGCAGTATAATCCTGATAATACTACTACGCACTACGTGACAAGATTACCTCAGCAAATTAGTTTGCAAGGTCATTGGAGTGTTGGTATAACAGAAATTCAATTACCATTGACGTTTGAACATGCGATAAAAAATAACGAAAGAAAAATTTCTCTACAATATATGCCACGACTCCACAATAATGTACACGCAAAAAGTCCTGTGATTCATAAAGATAATTACATACGACCCGGTCTATACACAAATATCGAAGAAATGATACAAGAAATCAATAGTTTTGATACCACACGAGATCACGTGGTTTTTAGTTTGGAAAGGGGTGGTTACGTAGTGGCTAAGTTAGTCTGTTCCGAAACAGTGCGCAGTAAATACATGTTTTGCTATTTAATATTGTCCGAAAAATTACGTTAAATCTTGGGCTTTGAAAGGACAATGAGTCTTTTCTTGAAAAATAATGAAATTCGATCCATTCATTTAGCAAATCTCACCCATGCTTTACCGTTAATGCTTATGATTTACAGCGACCTCTGTGAACCATACATTGTAGGAGACGTTCAATCGCGTTTGTTGCGGGCGGTGTCGTTGGATCTTCAAGGTTATGCGTACGGTTGCGTTAAAAATAAAATTTTCTCACCACCTATTTATATACCATTATTGTTTAACTCCTTTCACAACATCGAAATCGATATAAGGGACCCGACCGGTGCCCCCATACAATTCGACTCTGGGACTCTGATGGTAACGCTTCACTTTAAACGAATCGATTAAAAATTATGGATCCTTACGAGGACTACTTTATTGCACAAAGTGGTGGTGGTGGTGGTGGAAGTCTGACCACAATTTATGGAAACAGTGGAGGAGGTGTTGGACGCATTAACGTTGGGACCCCCTATCAACAAGGACATGGAGGTATCGGATCGTTTCTTGCTGGAGTATTTCAACGAGTTTTACCACTCATTACACGAGGTGCCAAAGCGGTTGGCAAAGAAGCTGTTTGTGCAGGTATGATTATTATGTTCGACATCACCGCTAAAAATATACCTCTCAAAGAGACATTCCGCACTTCCGTGATGGAGTCTGGTAATGCGCTGAAGAGAAAAGCCGAGGAAAAATTGGACAAGCTGATGGAAGGATCGGGATACAAACTCGGACGGCACGACGAACCATTTCAGTTGCAATTGCTTCGTAGAACTGTGCAGTCAAGGCGTGGTCGGCGTAAGAGTAAAAAGAAAAAAACTAAGGAAGCGTGTAAGCAAGATAAAAAGAAAAAGAGAACAATAAAAAGAAAAAAAAAGAAGGGACAGAGAACTGCAAGAGATATTTTTAAAAGTTAAATTTTTCAAAAATGGCTTTTTTACACAGTCACTCACGCGAGTGCTTAAAGTCTAAGCTTCTTTTGTTAGATAGTCCACCGACTCAAACAACTATCGAGGGATCGCACTGGATTCAATACAAGCCGATATCATCGCTCACGGATGATTCACCGATCGAATTTGTCGTACCAGGTAATGGTGACGAATACATCGATTTCGTGCACACGATGCTCAGTCTTCGTGTCAAGTTCGCCGTCGATAAAAAGATGAAGAATTGAATACTGAAGTAGCATCTACAATCTCAAAGACGGGACCAATCAATAATTTTATGCATTCGTTGTTCAATCAAGTCGATGTGTTTTTCAATCAGAAACCAATATCGCCTCCTAATAACGCGTACGCTTACAGAGCGTATTTGGAAACTTTATTGAATTACGGTCCTGCGGCGAAATCATCCCATTTAACGAGTGCATTATGGTTCGACGATACGGCGACAAGGATGGACGATGTGTTGGATGCCAACGCGGGTCTCGTCAAGCGACGTATTCTACTACCAGCAAAGAAATCGATTGACCTGATCGGTCATCTTCGTTGCAATGTATGCAATCAGGAAAAATTACTCATCAATGGCATCGAGGTGAGAATGCGATTAGTAAGATCTTGCGAGGCATTTTGTCTCATAGACACTTCAAACTTGGTTTTCGTTCGTATCGAAAAAGCAAATCTTTTAGTGAGACGCGTTAAAACAAGCCCATCTGTTTTATTTGCTCATACCAAAGCTCTGTCAAAGGATACAGTAAAATATCCGCTCACGCGTGTCAAAGTAAAAGCTGTGACGATGCATAGTAGTATTTATGGCGAAACTTTAGATAATATTATTTTGGGTCAGTTACCTACGCAGATAATCGTCGGTTTCGTGAAAACTCAAGCTTATAATGGCGATCGTACTATGAATCCATTTAATTTTTATCATTTCAATATAAATTTTCTTTCTTTGTACATTGACGGTGTTCAAGTTTCTTTTAAACCATTACAGCCAGACTTTAAAACGAATAATTTATACGTAGATGCTTATCATACCTTGTTTTCGGGCACGGGCGTTCACTTTTTCAATGAAGGAAACCACATTGATGCGTCACGTCAAATCATGGTCGACTTTAGCGGTTAGATGGCACCACTCACTACATATATTATACTTACACTCACTACTTGGACACGCCAATCGTCTCTTGGGTAAGTTGCTGCTGGTACGCTCAATCATCCATAAATCGCAATGGAGCTCGTAGTCGAAATTCAGTATTTCAAGGTAAAGAAAGACGTAATGGTGCTAAAAGAAGTTGCTATCGTTGCTTTGAACAATGATTTTTCTGCACATTGGTTGGTGACACCTCCTTGTCGTTTGCAAAAATGGAGTAAGGAGGCGCAACGACAAAATATTTGGTTGTCCAGACATTATCATGACCTTGTTTTTTTGAGGGTGAAGTACCTTTAAAAGCAATTTTCAAAATTTTGAATGATATTGGAAGAAGTGCGAGAAAAATTTTCGTCAGAGGTTGCGAAAAGTAATACGATTTACATAAAAGAGCTCTTTGTCAAGTAATAAATTTAGAATACGATATTGACTGTCCGCCTTTTAAAGATTTATCATCGGTTGTGTATTGCATGCATCACGCATAAAAACCAAATTATCAAAAATATCGGTGTGCCTTAAATAACGCTCATAAACTGAAATCTTGGCTTTGTAAACGTAATGGACAGCCTACAGATACTGCAGATCCTGTCGCAAAGGACAACGCAAACCACCGGTGTGTTCCCAGCCGATCAGATCCCACGGGTGTGGACGAAACTGACAGCACTCGTCATTAACACTGACAATCACACAAAACCAGGTATGCATTGGTTTGCTATATACGTTGATGCACATTCCAATGGCTTATATTTTGATAGCTATGGTATTAAACCTTGTGTACCGCAGCACATCAATCAATTTTGTAAAAATTGTAAGAAAATGCGTTGGAATGTCAAACAGTTACAAAGCAAATTTTCAAACGTACGTGGTCAGTTTTGTTTGATGTTTTTGTTTTACATGAGCAACGATTTAGGTTTTCAATTATTTTTCGACAATTTTTACGCTGATTTAAAAAAAATGACGAAACCACCAGAAGTTTTATGTCATTGAGATGTAGCAAAACAAATTTTAGAAGCTCGGTGTCGGTCAGTAGTGGTTGTCTGGTAAGATTTTTACAAAAAAGTTGCAGTAAAATGTCTTTGATATATTTGTATCCATTAATATACTTGTAGTTTGCGCATTCTTGAACATCTAGTGACAGATACTAATGTTACATTATTACGAATTCCAAAAATAAACGATGCTAGCGTTTTGCGATCCTAGCTCTGAATATTTATAGTTTGTAAAGAATTTCATACGCAGCGTTTTTTTATCCGCGTGCGATACACGATCATACTTGCTTTATTTAACGTTATCCTGAATGTGTTGTCAACGCAATTTTTCATGCTGAAACGTGACTTACCACCTCCAAACGTTTTTCACACTGTCTTTTTTGAGCTACAACTAGTATAAACAGTCGGATTAGTCGTTAGTCTCTGCCTGCTCGTCATATCGTCAGTACAATTAAACAGAAAAATGGAGTTCCAGAAAAAGAGGGTTGGGTCGTTGGTAGCAATCGATCTCTCAACCGCAAAACAGTATCAACAGTCACCTCCACAGATTTATTGCAAGCTTTAAGGCTTGAATAAATCATTTGGCAAAAAAGTCATAGTTGGTGTGTCATATAAACATATAAAAAGTCACATAAAAAATTACTTGACAACGATTGGGAACCTGTAGTTCGTCTATTAGGCACAGATTTCGAAGGGATTCCTTTTAAAATTTTGGATTGGAAAGAATTCAAATTGGCGTTTACAGACATTGAGAAGTATTTAACCACGGACGACAGCAACTTGCAGGACATGAAAATTTATGGGTCCAACTTGTCTCGAAAAATTACTGTAAGTTGTAACGACAAGGCTATTGAGCTTGAAGAAGGTGTGAGTGGTAGTGTCGCAAAGCAATATCGTCGTAGTTTAGTTCTAAAAAACGTGACCTTTGATAATTTAAGCGAATTCAATGTCAAATGTATTGATTGTAATTTACGTGTATTGAGTGATTTGTCGGATTTGATGCCTACTGTTGTGCAGAAGT
This sequence comes from Copidosoma floridanum, assembly GCF_036245765.1. NCBI lineage: Eukaryota > Metazoa > Arthropoda > Insecta > Hymenoptera > Encyrtidae > Copidosoma > Copidosoma floridanum. Next base: position 5,584,661 of record NW_028321904.1, on the reverse strand, counting down.
TTGTAGATTATATTTCAGAAAAAGGTAGTAATATGTATGAAGCGCAAATCGATTATTATAGATCCGATATTGTGAAGAAAATTAAAAGAGATATAAATGATTTATATGTAGAGAGCGTGTATAAAAAAGTCATGTCTACAGATACGACCAAATACGAATATTTAACAAAAGAATATGTATGCAATTTTATATACAATTTTGCGTCATTTCATACAATGGCACTTGTAGAGGCTTTGAATTTTACAATAAATTAATAAACGTATATACCTTTGTTGTTACTTACCTAATATTCACACCACATCCTTATAAATCACATTTTATTTTGATGTCATGAAAAAAATTAAAAAATATGTTGGACCCTTTATATTGGAGAAATCTATTAATATTATAAAAAGAATACCCATACTAAACGAGAGGGAGAATTTTTAACCTATCTAGTAACTCAAATGTGGGGGAGCCCTCTCTCCACGCTTAAAGTTGGGAGGGGCCCTAACCGTGGTGGGGTCATGTCCCCCACCCCACATGCCTCGTCTTTGCTCATGTTGGAAAGCTCCTACGTAGGTGGTGAGGGTTTGTTGTGACGGGCCAAAGTGTTGCAACAACTACTTACAGTCTTAACATTATCTTATAGACAAGTTAGGAAAAACCAACTGTTTCTGGAGGGTCCTTGACTCAGAGATTTGAATAATTGCCAGTCAAATAATAATAAGTAATTTCCTAAGTAGTAGTAAATTTTTATTTATTATATAAAATTACAAGTTACTTGTGCATCACTTATGGGGTTTTTAAGTGGAAAGAAATTTAAAAACAAATATTTTCTGTTACAAATCCTTTTAATGTATTTTTCATAAGAATATGTAAAGTAAGCTACAATAATAGACTGTTTGATAAAATAAATTTAGCATTTATTTAGTATTTTAAATGACTACCTGTAAAAAGATTATTGTTGTAAATTAATTGGTACACATACTAAAAATAAACTACTCACAAATAAAGTGTTATTTAGCCACCTTAAACGGGACTTGATTGACATCGAACACTTAATACTTTCTAGCATAAGATGTATTTTTAACAAATAACCTGTTAAAAACTAACACGACCAAAGAATTTCGCATAAAAATTATGATCCCTATAAAAATACTTTTCAACAAAAAAAAATGCAAGGAAGGTCTTATGTGATTATTTAATTTTTTTTTAATTTCTGAAACCTTTATATGGTGGCAGTAAATTGGTCTTAATTAATGAACTTTCAACATTGCAAAGTTCTAAATTTAAAATTCAAAACGGTCAAGTTTTTTTTCCGTTCTTTAGTGCAGCTTACTAAAGCGCAAATTTTATATCAAATACATTGTTGCTTGCTATGTCCTTAGTCAACACACATATTTGTACATTATTTCAATATACTTAATGTTAGGTTTGTATATAATTTTAGTCAGAAGTTAATATTACTTAGTTAAATTTTATTTAAAAACGAGTGCACAACAATGTTATAATTTGACTGTTATACTAAAAGTAAGCTGCACTAAAAAAGGCGCAAATTCAGGTGATCATTGGCACCACGTTACTACGAACCGCTCCTAAATACCCCTAGACGATTGCAACAATACTGTATCAGCTCTATTAAACGCGGAACCTCTACTTACATAAAATTCCACAGTGGTCATCACTACTTTTTGATGGACTACTAGTTAGTTAGATTTGACCGTGAAATAAGTAAACACCAGCCTATGACAATGGCAGGGCCATCTGGATTAGGCAAAAATTAAAAAAAAGCGTTTAATGGGGATGAGAATCATTTTGGTCAACTCCGTACACTATCAAATGCAAGTAAATCATCTAACATGAGTAGAAGTTTGCAGGATAGTATGGGCAGTAAACTCAGCTACTTTGGCCGAATACTTTGCCCCAATTAGCAGTTTCAAAGTTTTAACAATGAAGAATTTCAAAAGAATTTTGACGAAAGTGATTTTTCACCTCATAACCCAGTAAATATAAGAGTTGTAAATAGCGTACCAAATAAATTTATACTGACACTAAAAGAAGCAAAAAGTTTCGTCCCCTACACAGCAACACACACTTAATACACATCAGAAGACCGAGTACTAGCATCACACAAAATATCTGTAACAAACTAAACACACACGAAAATTGGGAGGCCAGGCCCTGGTCAACACCACTTAACGCACATAGCACAGAGTTGAAAGAAACTATTCAAACTAGCAAGCCTTTTAACGAACAAAAGTATCAACGGATTGGCAGGTCAATGAGAGTAGGACTTTCCAACGACCTTAAAGTTCAAATACTCCCCAAACATTGAGATGACACCAATAACAGAACATTGCTTGCAAACTCAAGCATGCGACACTTGCTGAACACGGTATTGGAAAATGGAACGCTGACCCCCGCCCTTTTTGAACCATCACCTTACGACACAATAAAGAGATTATGCAAATAAGCAAGCCAGACGGCTCGACGAACACTCTCTTGTCACTGGAATGTCTTTAATTCAACTGACTGAAATGATTTCAACATTTGATGGAAGCACAGACAGTCTCGCAAGGTTTTGGAGGAGAGTTCAACACGTCACCACAGGGTTTTTCTAAGTACAGAGAGAAAATTTTATTTATTCTGGAAGTGAAAGTGATAGGTGATGGCAAAGGTATATTTTCACCTTACATGGCGTCCAATAATACGGTTAAGGCGTTTCTAGCAAGCATAACATCTCAGTATAACAGCACCTCTGTGGAAAGTTTGCAGGCCCAAATTTGAGCAGTCACTCAGGGAAAAGAAGAAAATTCTAAAAAATACGGTAAGTGAGTGCAAGGTCCATTGAATAAGCTTACGTCAGCTTATGGGGCTAATGTAAGCATTTCAGTGGAGGCGAAAAATTATCTAGTATGAATAGTAGAGGATAACGCGGTGCAGTATTTCATAAATGGGCTGAGAGAGCCATTGGACACGTGGGTGAGGTGCTCTAGGCCCACAGATCTACATAAAGCAATCGCATACGTCCATAAACAACGTCACAATATTGGAACCCAACCAAGAGAGAAAATTATTCCCACAGAATATGGTCGAGATCGATAACACCACAAAAAGGGAGAATAATATCTAAGTATCAGTACCAGAAGAACAATGACCCTCAACAGCATGACAAGGACGGCACTAAAAAGACTAAGCCAAAAGTGTTACTACTGCAATTAAAAATGCATCAACTTGACTTAAACGGGACACAGACCCCCCGTCAATTGCCTAGAGAGCCATAACTTGATGAATTGAAAGGCCTTGTTCTTTGTGGACAACAGCGTGGATGTCTCGGTTATTAAGGAAAAACGCCTTGAAGTAGGTTCACACAAAGGGTAGACAGAAACGTGATACTGGATATACAAGATGTAACAAATAGTATAAGCCGCACCCTTGGAAATATCAATTTTATGCTTCATGGACTACCGTATTTATGAAACATAGTATCCCAAAATTTTCCTATAGATAGGGATGGCAGCTGGGATACCTTTTCAAGACACGATGGTACAATAAGTGCCAAACATCAGTGTGTGTTCCTTTGTACGAGAAAATTCCTGATTATAGAATTGAAGAGAGTCATAACACCATCTCGCTCTAAGCAGGTTATTGTATTATATATGCCACTATTTCTCGGAAGGATAACGAGTCTAACAGAGTGGGGTTTGTGCGCTTGCAGCATTTAAGCAAAGGTTTTTTTGGCCACTATTTCTCATAAGGATAACGAGTCTAACAGAGTGGGATTTGTGCGCTTGCAGGAATTAAGCAAAGGTTTTTTTTGGCGACTTTGTGGCAATCGACCATAACGGTAAGGTATTTGTGAAATGTATTAATGCAAATGCACATCCAGTCACTGTCAGTGTACCACAAGTAGAATTATTCGAGTGCGAGACTACTCAGGTTTTTGCCAATGAGCCAAGTGTCAACGAGGATAAAAACATGTCTATTGATTGAATATTCGAATCTTTAAAGGGACTATCAAAAGATGCCCCTGTTGGAAGAAGCAACATACTGAGTGTAAATATTAAAACCCTAAGGACAGAAAATAAAGAATAAAGAGCAGAAAAAATTACAAAATCAGTAGATGTGTCAGGGTGTAATAACACAGAAGTCGAACATGTACGTAAATTAATTTACAAATTTCTGCACGTGTTTAGCCTAGAAAGTGAGCCATTAGGAACAACACACATACTAAAACATGTCATAGAGACAACAAAGGATACGCCTGTACGAGCCAAAAGACATGTGTATTGATTAAAAATAATCAATCAAATGAGAGTTGAGATCGAAAAAATGTTAGAAAGCGACATTATTGAACCATCAACGTCGCCATATCACTCAAACATGTAGATAGTACCAAAACACCTTGGACCAAATAGAGAGAAAAAATGGCGGGTTGTAACAGACTTTAGACAATTAAATGATTATAGTAGAAGCCTGTTTCCTAATGCTTTTCCAGAGCCAAATAATAAATTGATTCGCAGATGCAAGATATATCACTGTAATGGACTAAAGGCAGGGTTTCTTCGAGATTTAAATAGACGAAACGGGCGACGCTGTAAAAACAACCCACATTGATGAAATAAATTGAGTGTCGTAAAAAAATAATCGCCTAATAATTATAAGGGAGCCTAAAATATATTTTAGACCAACCCTTTTTCCTTTCTTTGGCCTTTGGACGTGAAGAGAAAGAAGATTTTTAATACAAGTAATATATTAAAAGTGATGTCAATTCAGTAACCTAAAACAGTCTCCCTCTTTTATGGTTTAGATAGAACCATCAGCTGAAAATAAATGGTCTATTAGTCAAATGAAAAACCATCCAGGCCTTATTATAGAAAAAGCAGGTCAGATAGTTCTAACGAGTACAGTATGGAGCATCAAACGACTTAAAGATATATCAACGCTACAAGAACAAGGAGAAAATTTTCTAATTGCATAATGAAACATAGCAGAATCCAAAATTATTTCTGACCAAGTAGGAATATAAAAAATAATAGACGTTCTTAAGAGCATACAACTAGCACTACAGAAAACAAATCGAATTGTAGACATGTTTTACACGGAAGACACTACACTTATGGAACGTAGCGATACACAACAAGCAGCCATAAAAGCAGCTAGAGCTCATCCAGAAGTCACTTTTTTATTGAAAAAAAGGGTATCAGTATCAGGAGTGCTAAAGATATTAAAAGTCACCATATTTTTCAAAAACCATGCCTTGTTTATCACATAGCAATTGTGCTACTTGATAAACAAGTGTTTTCTTACTAATATATAAGGCAAAGTTGCTAAAACCGTTGTTATCACTAACCACGAAAATAACTGAACCGATTTGGCTGAAATTTTGCATACCAATTCTTGACACTTCCTAGATGATTTAAGTATGATTTTTATCTTGAAAAATTTAATAACAATAGCGATAAATAAGCTCAAAATTTTGCAAAAATACGCCAGCTTTTCACTTTAGTTAAGTAGGATCCGCTAGGTGGCGTCGACGTAAAATCGAAGCTACCTGAAACAGAATTAAAGTGTGGTTATAAAAGGCCGTAGCGTCGCGGTAATTTCTGCAATCGTCTACTGGCAGTTCATCGAGCTGTATCAAGTAATTAGATGATAGTCCTGCAGCTGGGTATCCCGGTGACCGATGACGCTGTTCTCCAATGGGCAAGTGACCTAGGTCTACTTTCTTCCTGAACCTCCAGAATTGACGGGTGTCCCCTATAAAAAATGTATTTAAACCGATGACGTCTCCAGCGGGATACCAGGAGACGTGTCTAGCCAGAGCACATCCTGCTCTAGAACTTCAGAGTTAGGTGGCCGTACCACAATCTGCCCTGCTGCCGTCAGAGAACATCTAACTACAAATGTAAGCCAAGGAAGACAGCCCTTTAGAGTATAGGAAGCCACAGCACCCAACTTTTTAGTGGTCAATCAAACGGCATATCTACAGAGAAGGTATTCTCCAGGCCCATTTACCCGACTAACGATGAGCAGTTGGTTATCCGGACAACGACCAGAAGACGAGATATATTTTGATCAGTGGCGTATCTCCCTCATGTTCGGTCTCTGTATACAGGCTTTGAGAGTAAGAGTCAAGCTACCAACAGCTGGCTCTCCGTCATCAAGAAAAATACTAAGGAATAACAAGAAATTTTACCACTGGCTTTTATCAGGGCCAATGTAAGTATTTATGATCATTACTTAACCTTCCATCTCATCAGTTCTTTTAAGGGCCACCTAAGTTTAAACTACCTTGCCAACAAATACATTTTTACTACCATTTCTGGAAACATTTTTCGTTGACAAGAAGACTACGTAAAGCCGGCCACTATTAAACTAAGTCAGTCATTCACTGGCAGACGTCACAAGCAGAGTTTTTCGTCCCAAGGCTGGGAACTCCAGTAACCGATGACCCTATATTAACCTCTCGACTCTAAGCATTCAACCAGGAATTACTGATCCTCTCCAAGGTCTGCGCTGGGCAAACCTAACAGCTATGAAGAAAGAAAAAACTTGAGCCAACGGGAGTCTCCAACGATCAAGCATCACAAACCAATCTCTACTAATCTCTCCACCTTAGGTTATCAAAATAACTGAGTCTGCAAAAAAAATGCTTTAGACACCAACGTCTTCGACGTCATACCAGGAGACGTTGGAAAAAAGCACTACAACTAGACCCAAAGCTTCGGACTTAGTAATTTTTCTTCCTATCAGCCTGCGTCTTCAACAGCAGGCCAGAAAAGATCACCCTGAGGTATCCAGCTGTCACAATTGCTGTAAACTTCAGTCAAGAAAGAGTTTACTTAAAAAGCTTATTATTTTTTTTATGACAATGAGATGTTGAACTACCTTGTTGACAAATATTTTGGAACTTAACAAAGTTGACAGAAAATAGCCCTTAGGGGTCACAAAAGTCGCAAGAAGGTAAATTGGAAGGAAAACCTTAAATGTATCAAATAAATACAATTTTAGGTGTCAAGAAACTGATGCAGAAAATTTGTCAAGGTTGGAACAGCAGCCTTAAAATCGAAAAATAAAGACTCCATTATGTGAGGGATCAGCTTTTCATTTTACCCTCACAGTAATCTCTTGAATTTTTAAAAATCAAAATTCAGATTTTTAAATAAGAAGAAAATATATTTGTATTTTGTGGTAATAAAAAATTTAGACATAAGTCTCCAGAACTTTGTTGCTTTGGTGATAAAGTTGTGAGATAAGAGAAAAAAAAATTTTTTTAGTATATATTTTTGGAAGTATAAAATTTTAACATTTTAAAAAAATAGTCCTTTTTGTAAATTACACGTGAGAAACAGCAAATCAATTGCTCCTTATGGCCAACGATTATTTTATGGCATAAAAAACGCACGGTACTTTTCAGTATGATCATATTTTTTAAAATTTTTACAGCTTATTATTTGACTAAATGAACTGTATGGATTACGAGCAAATATGTTTTTAGTAAGAAGATTTGTGTTCTGAGAAGTGTCAGGAATAAATGTAAAACTTCTTACTCAAAACGTTTCACATTACATGCTAACACACTACGGTGTCAACACACTACGGTGTTCCATTTAGTAAGTCTCGGGCGAAGTCGAGACGGGGGGCCACTAGTTGTTATATAAAGCAATACCCTAGCCAATTGAACAAAATTTGATGAATAGAATGGTTACGTTTGCATACATATGGCCCTTACGTAGCCTTTAACAATATTTCTTAAATCTACTTACCTATTTTAATTAAAGGCTTAGGCAATTGCAAGAAGCTAAATGGTCACTACATTTGTAAAAATATAAAGCCTATACGTAATGTTAAGGAGCATTCGGATTGCGAAATAAGACTAGCGATTAGCCGTGGTGCATTGATGAAGGACTGTAACACAAGGATGGCTAGACTATAAGAATTACATTGGCATCGACTAGAAGCTTCAAGCAGCTTCGTATGTTCGTTAAACAATAAACAAAACCTATTCATTAAATGTCAAGGTGTCACTGACTATGTAAGAATAATATCAGAAACGAGTTTACTTAAACTCAAACTAGGATGTTGCCCACGTACATCCGATGCAAAGATGTCAGCATCAGCAAAAATCACCGAGGATACCAATATCATAAGTTTTGATGGAGTAAATCTAAACATTTTGTCGATCATAGATAGCAGCTTACTGGAATTCAATACCACTTAACTGATAGAAGAAGCATTCCTAGAATAACAGTAAGTGGTAATGCAGAAACAAGGTAGTGTCTTTGGAAACGAATTAAAAACAGCAGCTTTACTTCAAGATATTGAAAACAAAGCCCAAAAGATAGATGAAATAAAGCTGGCTAAGAGGGAAATTTGCAAGATAAAATCGTATTTTTTTCTACTCTCTTTTGTGTTTATTAAAACTGCACCCACGGGAGTATCGTTATAAGAATTGTTTTACCCAGGGGGGCCTTGTTACTAATTTGTATAAGATTGTTAACAGGTAAACGATGCATCAGAAACAACATAGAGGTGGATGAATAGAGGCGGCTAACTCTGAAAAAGAATACAATTAAGAATGAGGCACATACATCCAAAGAATATGCACCTATAACTGTAGCTGATAACTTAAGCTAGGGCTCACACCTACAGGCCATCGCAGTAAAAGGACGGCGAGGTCTGCACCTGAAACTGATACCTGGCACCACTCACGATGGGATCTACCGCCAACATCAATCACAGCAGTAAAATGTAACCTACGAAAAATTTATATTTTTACTTATATTCATATGTTTTTATATACACATATATGAGCGCACGATGACTCAGTCGGCTGGTTTTTGGGACAGTGCGTGGGAGACTGTGGGTTCGATTCCTGGCCAGTGTGACTCTCCCAAACAAGTACCTCCATGAATTTTCACGTGTGCTTTTTCACCTCACAATGCTCCTAGTGAAGGGATGGGCGACCTTCTCGCAGCAATAATGGCCTACCACTTAAATCCTTCCCTCTCGAGGTGGTCTAAGTAACATCATCACCGTACCAACGAAGCCCAAACTGTAATATCTATTAATGTAAAAATGTAACCGATAATTGTAACATGTAATTAATACTGTTTTATGTACTAATATTATGTAATAATGCGACTTACTGTACCAAGGCTATATGTACTCGTTGACATGAAGGCATCATAATAAATACACTATGTTAGTAGATATTTATTTAAGAAAAAAAAAAAAAAAAAAAAAACGTACAAATATGTATATACGAAAGTGTAGTAAACAAGAGAACACAATACGGCCAGTTGTAACAAACAAGTAAACGTTTGATTTCAGCAAAATCACAGATGGACCAGGATACATCGACTGTGCATACTCCGACAACATCGATGACGGCCAGGCACTTCCTGAAGGCCACTCCCGACTAGAGGCATTCAAAGTGATGCCAACGAAGCTCAAGCCATTATGTATATGAGTGTGTAACACATCAGGACTAGGCAAATTATTTTCGTTGTTGTTGGCTCAAGGAACATTTCCTATAGAAAAAGAGTAATTATTTGACAAAAACATCAATGTACAGGCCTTCAAGAAAAAAAATTTTTTTTAATACTTACACACTGCACGTATATTTGTAACCTTCTAATGTTAACCAATCTCCAAATTAATACACCCACAACCTTGGCAAGCAGCACAAAACAATAAAAAATATCACACCCAACAAATCGAGAAATTAAAAATAATAATAAGTTAGATTTAAAAAATAAAAAACGTAGTTATAGGTTATGTTATTGTAAAAGTCGGTGTCGAGTACTCGTTTCAATTCAAATTAACTTTTCAAAAAAAAAAAGCTTAAGCTCAAAGTCAGTACGTAACACGGGCTGATTACCTATTTATTTATTAAAAATCTATGTACCAATACAGAAAAAAAATAGCTGGTCGTGATGTTGGAGGTGACGACCGTGGTTTCAAAAAAAATTTTTTTTTTCATTTTCCATTCAGCACACTGTTTGTACCACTAGAGAATCATTAAAACTTAATAAACCATATAGCTTTACACCCATCTCAAAACACTCCTTACCACAATAGATAAACATTAACCCAATACCACATCGCACACAAGAAATACAATGAGAAACGCAAAAACTCAAGATAAGTTGACTGCAGCTGGGCTCTAGAATCACTGGCAACAATAATGCACAACAGCACAGCTAGTTGCAGCAAACCAAATAGATAGCGGAGGTGCAGATGAAAAGCGATCCAATGAAATGCAATAAGACAAACGTCGCACACCACAGCTACCCATGCCAAATGATTTATTTCATTTCCTTGCGATAAGACAATGTGTGTGTCATATGCGAAAAGCAAAAAGCAAGACAGCAGAGCAGAGATGTAGCAGGAGAGACCTTAAAAAAATAGATAAAAAAAAAGTCGAACGCTACGACACAAAATAACCACTGCTGCAATTCGCTCACATAAAAAGAAAGAAAATGCCTTTGGACTGTCGCTTTTCACTGTAATCTAAATCAAGCAGAGAGCGATCGAAAACTCACAAAATCAAAGATATTTCACATTAGATTTTCCTTACATCACCCTTCCGCATACCCTTATTGGTACTGGCAGTGCTCTGTACGAAGCTGAATGTTACTATCAGCGTAACGTAATCAATCGTGTATACTGTCAAAATACATGCACGACCGCATCGCCGCACATCACTCCTAATACATAAGCACCCAAATAGTGCTACCGATCTTAATACAATCTTTCATCAAAAAATACAAATAATAATAATAATAAATACAAATTCAGGTAGTCATCGGCACACGTTACTACGAATCGCTACGAATCCTCAATATCCCTAGATGATTGCAACAATACTGCATCAGCTCTATTAAACGTTAAACCCCTACTTACATAAAATTCCACAGGGGTCATCACTACTTTTAACACAAGGGTAAAGAAAAGCTATATGAAGAAGAAAACAATGCCTTATCGGCAGTTGACCAACAACCTACAGTGTAACTAGATGTAAGCCTTTTATAAAGAATACACGTAATGGGATATTGTCACCTTACCTTACTTACCTAAACGGTGGAAAAGAACCCTAACAGGGACAAGAGGAATATAAGTCTCCTATACTTATATCTATAACAATAGCAAAAAACTTACCTAACCCCTTAGATTTGTTAAAAGGAAATTTTGCAGAGTTATTAGGGTTCTGAATAGGTTTTTTATAATCGTCATTTTTATGGTTACAATAATTAACAAGCTTCTTGAGGATTCAAGTTAATTTTAGTTGTATTCTTTTATTGAGCTATACATTATAAATTCTCATTGCGGATCATCACATTTTTATATTTTTGTCTTTATTGTAGTCACATGTTCTGTGAACACTGCTATGCAAAATGTAAACCAAGACATTATTTCACTTCATAAGCAAAGTGTATCGTTTAGTTAATTTTCTCACTTATTCAAACATTTCTTTGTATTAACTTTACATATCAATTTACCTTTCTTACTACAAATACAAACATGCAGTTTTGTGTTGCTCTTCGAATAAGTTTTGTGTTTGTCTGCCTACAACACATACAGCTAAAGCAACTCACTGTACTGATGCCTTTGATATTTAGCGACACTTAAACATTTTAAAAATATTTTATCAACATTTACAGTCTTCATACTTTTTTACGTACATGAGATTCTGTGCCTTTTGTTGGTGCTGCTTCGTATACTTTTAGGTGTTTAAAGAGAAATTATTCACTGGCTGTATTTAAGTCATGGTTTTCAGCTATTAACTCTGAACCACGCCACCTCTATAACACAGACCTCTACAGTCAATAGTAAACAACCTGTAGTACTGAAAATGCCAAGTGAAAAAAAACAGGAATGGAAAGGGGAACATAATAATTTTGAGTAAAATCTGTTTTCACCACTTCACGATCTCCACGAACCATCCACACACCCAGTAAAAGTTATGGCTCAGTAAAAGCAGGAGATTGTGTTTTCTTTACTAAGCTATAGAGTTTCTCCAGGTACTTATCCATTAAAGACTAGACTCGCTCACTTGAAGTCCAATTCGTATTTACCCTACCAGGCTCTAGAATAACAGTATAATCTTATATAATAATATTCGAAATTTCTTCCTTCCGAAGTATTATTAAGTATTATTCTTGGACATGCACCGCTAATCATGACAGCAGTAGTAGACTCTAGACACATTGCGTATTCAAATTTTTTTTGTCTTCTCCACTTAAAGGTTTGAGTGTGCACCACTGCTCAGGACAGCATAGCAGTGTTTGACTCTAGGCCACTTCGAAACAGCTAAAAAAAAAAAATTCAAATTATTATGTGGAAGCTAGGACCCAAAGAATATGTTTTGCCAACGTACCAGCATTTCTTAGGAATATTAAATGATTTTATGGCTTGATTTCTTTACTTTATTATCAACAGAGAGAATTCTTTATTAACATAATACATATTTGTTTTTAATGTTTAAATTTCACAATTTTTCCATTAGACTGAGCGTTACCGAATATTTTTTATTATCGAGGTTTCCACCTAAGCTGGAACACTCAAAGAATGTACGTAAGCTTGCCTCCTAAAATAAATGGTAACCTTTCAAATACATAGTTAATATAAGTTAATTTTTTTAAATGTTTTCTCAACGATTTAATAAGCTTTTTAAAAATGATCAAAGCTGTACTCTTAATAAGTTAAACTACATTTCATAACTTTTTTTATTAGTTACATATTTAAAAAACAAACTTTTATTGTTACTACTATTTCAGAGCAATTGGAATGTCTTATAACTTCTTACTGCTTAAGTTGACTGAATCTAAGTTGTTTTTGTTTAAGTCATAGAAATAATTTCTTTTTTTAACAAAAATAACAAGCTAATGTTTTATAGAAAATGTTTTTTTGGAAAAAAACTAGACAGTTAATAAAATGTTTCTTCACTTTTAATCATTCCACAAAAATAGTATTTAAAAAAATAGTAAAAAACTATTGAGCTTACGAAAAATATCTCTTAATTGTGTGTCTCAATACGTAAGTGTAAGGTTTTATTCTACTACTCTTTAAAATTATAGTTGAAGTTAGTTCTGGTCAGTCCATAAACTTTGCATGATTTTTTTAAATTTGAAGATTAAATTCATTAATTTAAAAAGATTATTCATTTTATTTAACTTAATCTAAAAAAGTTAAAATTTATAGCTATTGTTTGTTATCATTTAAATTAGTTTTTTTTTAAATATTGCCTTCTACTTACCTTAAAAATGTATAGCTAAATTAACTTCTTGAAGACTTTTATGAGAAAAAACAGCATTTCTAATGTGAAAAGGTTTCATACACTAAATAACAGTAAGATTCTGATAAATTTCATTGTGTTTTTCTTGTAATTTATTACTGTAGCTATTTAAAAAAAAAACCTTACAATAGAAGTTAATAATGTAATTAAAATTTAGAAAGAAAAAGAATCTTCTACAAAGTTTAAAAAAACCTGAGGTCGTATTTATTGTTTTAAAAAAAACTGTAGATTATGAAAAAAAAGAAGATATTCCATTTCAAATAATTAAATTTTTGAAAGCAAAGTGTAAGGTACAAGATAAATCTGTGTAAAAATTGAACTAAACCGTGATTGGCCTATTGAACGTTGTATTAGTTGGAGATCAAAAACTTTTTTTCTTAAACTAACATTGACATAGTTTAAGGAGGTAGTGTCACGATGTATAGTCAATGCGTGTTCTGAAATACATTATGCGCTCTCAAACAGACAAGTGAAAATCAATGTGACAACGCCGCATTAGGCAAAAATCTTCTGTGTATCTACACGTATAAGTATAGATACGTTTGGAAGTTATATTGTACGTCAACATTGAGTTGGTGGTGAAATTTCCGTTGTTATATCTCCACAGATCTTTAATTACACACTTTTAATTTGCTATAAATAAACAGCGGTGAAGCTACAGGTGATGTTCTTGAAAAATGATGTTTAAAACAGATTATTTAACATTATATTTCAATGTTAACATAGTCTGAAGCTTCTCTTAATCGCAATCTGTAAAATACTCTGATAAGAGTACGTGTTAAATAGATAATTTATTTTTCAAAAACCGGTGAAGCTAATGTATCTGAAATTACAATTGTTAGCTGACAGAAATTTTTTCAAAGCAATCCTACATTTTTGGATTTTGTGACACTACCCCCAACGTCTTTTAAAAATTAACATAATAATTATAAAACTCATCACACTAATGAAGGAACTGCTATGGGCATCAGGATAATTACGCACGATTTACAAATTTTCATAAGATTTGAAGAAGCTTGCAACGTCATGTTACCTTTACAGTTGTAAAATTCTTTTCGTATGGCTTATTTTATCTGAAAATGTACAAGGTGATATAATTTCTAATACGTTGGTAAATGGTTAAATATGAGATATTAATAAAAATAAAAAAAACAATACTTTATTTATTTTCAATCAAACTTTTTTATTAGAGAATGGATCTTAAACAAATGTTGGCCTTTTAATTAACTTGGTTAAATGCATTTTACTTTACCAATGCTACGTCTTTTCTGGATTTGTTCAATGGCTGTGAATACACATATACATATACGTGATATTGACTTTCTAAATATATTTTATTATTTGTATTATTGATTATTCATGGGATTGTTTTAATATAAAAGAGTCAATCACCTGCTTCCCTTTTCTGAGGCCTCTTTATCCCTTACTATTACTTTAAAATCTGCATGCTACGGTAAACGGCATAATATCAGTTGCCTACTTATATGATATCGTAGTGATTAAGCCATATGAAAAACACCACAACGTTTTCTGGGAGAAGATGTCTCTCCTCAATTTTAAGTATATTCCTATCCCAATTATATACAGATAAAATTTGGTTTGCAGCTAACCTAACAATAAGACAGCTTTTCATAAAAGTTCAGCCAGAAGAAATTTGGAAAAATAATTTGAGCATTTTAAGATACACAGGTCTTGTTTTCGTTGTTCTAACGAATTTTTGGCCTATATTAGTCGATAAAGCTATAAAATAGAAATAAAGAGACTAAACCAAGCCAAGATACATCTAGCATACCACTCAAAATACTCATTTTTTAGTAATTAAAAATTCGAGTATGCAAATCTAAAGTAAACAGTAGCACACTTGCCAAGATTTTATCAGCCCTCTTAAAGTTACTTCGGCTCACTCCCACGTGACCTAATCTATTATAAGACTAGTATATTGGTAGATCCATTTAACAAAAAACATTTTTTTCACCATACTTCATTGAACGTAGTAACATTTATCCCGCTTCGCAAAACAAAGATTGTATACACACCACGCTCGAATATTAGGAAATGCATTAGATCTCACGTTAACCACCCTCAGCTTCGCCTCGAGAATTAATCAACGTGAAACCTAAAACATCCTTTACGTCACTTACATGGTGCGTAATAAACTGTTTTAACTAAGTTAATTTTCAATATATAATTTCATTTATCTGATGAACATTGTATAAGAATATTTAAGAGGCATCTATAAGGCGTTAAAGTTTTTACTCAAAGAGTGTCAAGCGATGTCGAATAAGGTGGCACTTAGGGGAAAAGGGCAAGTGGCTGCAAAGCAGTGAAGCCAGACTGTATAGTAGGACAGCTAGCAATATAAAAATTGGGACAGTTTGAGTATGGCCAGGTTTGATATTTTTTGGTGTAGTTTGCTTTATGTGGCCACAAAAGTACAGTCTTGTATTCTTTGCACGTGGCAATGACTGATAAAAGCCAAAAAACTCAAAAAATTTTTAAACTGAGCTCATCATGGCTTCAGCTTAATAAAATGCTATATTTTATAATAAATTCTTAAAAGATATCAATCTTGCTACCTGCTAGTAGGGCAAAGTTAATCTCAAACGCGAAACGCGGCGTTATCGACGAATTACAGGAGAGTATTCACGTGACCCATTTTAGTACCCACAAAACTTTTTTCTACAGTGGTTTGTATAATATAATGAGAGGAAATTGCAGTCTTGCTACTATAAAGTGTGGCAAACACTGCTTTGCAGACAATCAAAAGTACACCTGGCCATAACCTGCAGTGCTCAGGCACGTGTGGTGTACTTTTATTTCCTGCCCAAAACTAGTTCTATTACGTATATAGAGATCGTGTGGTCATCTATAAGAGAGAGAAAAAAAGTGTTTCGTCCCAAGAACACGCTAGGACTTATCAATAAGGCTGATGACGAGCTCCCTGCCTCAGACACCGAAGAGGTGTGGGCTTAGACTGACTCGACCGCGCTTTTATAGTAATCGTGCAGGTATTTCGCCACTTGACGGGAGAGAGTTATTAGGGGCTTGGCCACCTAGCCAGTAGAGCCTGAAGCGCAAGAGATGTGAGACGCCACACGTATAAATACTTTGTTCTCGCATTTGTAATGCATTAATAATAATTTTCTTTATACTTAGTAAATAAGATAAATTACAAATAATTATAAACTGACCTATCTGTCAAAAATGCCAAACGTAGACTGTCTTACTTCCATAAAAGCAAACCTTGATCTTTTGTTTGGCTTCCCATGTGAACGTTTGAATTTAAAAATATTTGGTGTGTGATAGTTACTTAATTAAAGGAGAAGTAATCTCCTTACAATTGTTTTGACTAATAGGATATCGCAATTCCTCCCCTTCGTCTACAAATATGAGCTCTAACTACAAACGAAGCCGACGGGGATTCTGTTTGTGGAGTAATCTATTGTGTCGTGTTTAGCTCTACTAGAAGGTCGGGTGACACCAAGACGTGCTTTAAAAAAGTATCTGCAGAAAGTGTTTTGATTTAAACAAAAATGTGATGGCGTAGTTTTGACACAAAAAAAAAAAAAAATAACTCTATTGTAGAATGTAAGGACAGTATTTTACAAAAATCTACAGAATATTTAAGTAACAGGCAAAACTGTCATACAAAGATAAATTAAGGGGCGCAAATAATGATTAGCCCTTTTAAACAACTGGTTTGGAGAAGCTTCGTCGAAATGAGTTCTCCTTGGATTCAAAAAATAATTATTTTACGACTTAGTAGGTAAAATTATTACTCCACAAGTGGACGAATCCGTTAATGGCGTTAATCATTGGCAGTAAAGAGCTGTGCAAGAATTTTAAGTAGTGCCATAAATTCAAAGTGTTCCCTGCTAACGTTGTATGCATCATAGAGAAAGAGCTCTTCTATCTGCATTACAAAGGGGCAGATACAGAAATAGTATCTTATGTATGCAAAATTTAAGCGGCAAATGTTAGTGTATGAAGTGTAGATACTAACGATTGAATTATTATGCTTGGTAACGTGGGGCACCTTTATAATTAAAAGAACGTCTGATCCGGATTCATTCGTGTTAATTAAATCAGGTATAATCTAGGACTAGATCTGTGTTTTGCATTGCCTGCCCTGCATGCCATCAGTAGACACGATAACAATTCAGCGTTTTACTGAAAGAGCAAAAGTAAATCGTTTTACAAACAAAGATAAAATAAAAAATTCATTTAATTTTTTATCGAACTACGTTAAACTGATATCCCGAGGTGCGATGTATTAGATACTATTGAAAAATTTGTGGAACATATTTATGGCTTCAAAAAACAAGTCTATGTTAATGATGCTCATTTAGCTGTATTTATTAAAAACTACAGTTTACAGTTTCAAGGATAATACTGATATTTTTTAAGATCAGTTGAACAAAATTTGATGAATCAAATGACAGAAATGCTAGATACAACGAATGACATTGGTAGATATTGTGACATAGTAGCCCGTCACAAGAAACCCTATAACCTGATGACAGCTTCTAAATAGAGCTACTGTACCGCCGTATACTCACTGTAAGAAGGGGTACCCCTCCTTCTACACCTGAACTGGAGAGACTCTTTGGACACGCCACCATACTTTCCCCCTTACGTTTTTTTACTAATTCACTGTAAAGATTGGCTGAACCCTCTTTGAGTATGTGTTTTATTGTATTAGTTATTTTCTCACCGCCACTAAGATTACCTAAACCCACTTGCATACATATATGTGTTTTATTCTAAAATTATTAAATAACCATACAAAGATAAATTGAGAGAAAAAAAAAGTATAAGAAACTCCTCGTCATACTACTGGTTTTGTTGACGGCTCATGTTTGAACGTCTGATACTTTACGAAAGTTCAGGGTATTACAAAAAATTTTTATGCTGAAAAAAATATCAAATACTTACTTTTATTTATGACAGCAATTGGTAGCTGTAATGTAAACTAAATATGAGTTTTTCAAGTATATACATCACAACAATATCAAAACTCACAACACTTTATTAGTTCATTCTCAAATAACTCTAGCATAACAAAACTTGACTAACTACATGAGCTCCCAGACATTGAGAAAACGGATATACTCGTGTACCACGAACCCATACCGTTCCCTGAAAAATTAAATCAGGTGACAGTTATCAAGCACAAGTTAAATACGCACGCCTACTTGTGTACACGTCTGTAAAATACACACTGTGCAAGGACACATAGATGAAACTAATCAGAGACCCTTCTTGCTTAGAGATGGACAACTCTTTTGAGTAAGACATTCAATTGTTTGAATGAAATGTATAAATTCGCAAGAGTCGTAGTCTTCTTTTGAATTTATATCGTTTGATTTTGAATGCACTAAAGGAATCTCAAGTTACAGACACGCACGTGTGTGCCTGTATGACACACACTGTGTAGAATAGCCATGTAAGGTACTTTATTATTCGCATGAAATACAAAATCTGCATTTACTTTTTTTTTTTGATCGAATATACGAAACGTAAAAAACGATTCTAAGTGGATATTTCATTCATCATACAGACGTTCTTTCAATATAATACTTTGTTAGCCACTAATGCACAGTGATTTCTTTCTCTTTTTATAATATTAATTGTTGTGGAGGGTATTACCAAAGCGCATTTAATTAGCGTTACTTGGTTTTTGTTGCGTGCTGTGAATGTTGACGAACTGCATATTCGTTCTATATGTGGTTGTACGTAGAGTTGCAATTTGGGATCATTTTCGATAAAACTATCAGTTAAAAAGTTGTATTTTCTTGTACCACATTGTCAACTAAGAATGATAAGTAATGCGTTTTAACGCAGACTTTTTAACAACTCAGTGATTCTCAAAACAATTGTGAAAGCAGTCAAACCAAGAGTTGACAGTAAGGACCAAATGGCAAAAGACTAAATACTTTTTTACTGTGAGCTTTTTATTTTTACCTGCATAAATTATTTTTTTTTTTTTTTTTTTGTAGATTCTTGTAACAGTACTTAGACGTATGCACGATGATACATCTGAACATGAGCTCATAATGCAATGCGTCAAGACAGTTGCAAGAAAAGAAGGTGAATAGAGTATACGATGTATTTAATGTAAATAATAACTGATCATATCTTTCGTTCTTTTATAGTGGATGAACCCAATCCTTCGACGAGCAAAGTCACCAAAACTGTACGTCAAGACGTCAGAGATGACGATGAGGAACAAAATTACTTATATTTTTCATTTAATAACCGTATTTGAAAATTTTTTTTTTTACGTTTTAACTTTTTTTAGATGAAGAAAGCAGTAATGATTTTACAATCAGTACTAGCAGTAGCAGTAGCGGTAGTAGTACTAATAGCAACAGCAGCACTGTCACCATTAGCAGCAGCAACACTGGTAGGGTACGTAAAATAAAGTGTTATCATCACTTGTATTGATTTTTTGCAAACGTGATTATAGATTTTCATTAACAGTACGAAGGAAAAAAGCGTCCACCCTTTATTTTCGAGTCGAAGAATGTTAAACGTTATCATAACTTCAACCACAAAGGACAAGAGGTGCACAGATGCTTTTCAAGACCACTACCAAACTTTAATGTTTGTATCTGGCTGAGAAGGTGTATAAATAGCTTGCATAAATAGCTTATTAATAAAAGTAAGCCCAACGAATTTATTTGTGTAACAATGCCACAGTATGCTTACGTTATCAGGGGGCAAATACGTGCAGCTAAGTTGCTTTAATATTGAAATCTTATTAGACGCAATTGCAGACTGACGCAAATAAAGTAGCTAATGATTTAGTTAGAGAGGTGAGGGTCAGAGTAATAAGAATAGGATGTGGCCTCAATAAAGTTAGTATTATTTTTAATTATTTCTTGCCACACGTAGGACAGCCATTGTTTTACATTCCTCACAAACTTTTGATCGTGGTCATCTATCCATCTACGATGGTACACGTATTGTTGTGGATACACAGGGAACACACTATGGTTTATTAATTCTTACGAAAATCAACAATATTTCAAACCAATTTGAAATTTAAATTCTGCAAGTATAGGTACGAATTACTTTATAACATGTAATGAAAACTTTTGGCACGTAAAAGATCATAAATGCTTTAATGAATTTTACAAACATTTTTACAACATGCTTGAAATTTTTATGGTTTTTGCTCTCAAGGGTCTCAAGGAGGTCGCAAAGAAAGCGAGGTTCAGGGCCTTAGATGGCTGATCGGGTGGCTGTACAAGTCAAAATCGTTTTTTACTTTTCGAGGGGAATCACCAGTCTCCAACTGTTTTCCCTGTACGTGTACGTTATGAGATTTCTTAACTGATTGGCTTTGAACTTATTTAACAAGCTGTTTTCAGCCCGCTACGTCGTATGTTTGTGAGGGTTTATTCGAATTTTAGCAAACTTTTTCACGTACCACGGATCTATGATCTCTTTATACGCCAATATCTTTTCGGCCCCCTCGTACATACGTGATGAGACATCAGGGACCTGATGGAAAGCGCCTTTAAGGTGCATAATCTCAAAATCTCATTACTGCAGCTTGAGAGCCCAACAAGCCAATCGGCCTGCCAGCTCTTCTAAAACCATAAACGAATTCAAAGAACTGTGATCCCTTATCACCGTAAAGTAGTATCCTTGGACGTACGGTCAAAGCTTCTTGATTGCTCACATGATTGCCACACACTGTTTTTCACGGTCAAATAACTTTTCTATGCCTGATTTAATGTTAAACTCACGAAAACAGTACGGTGTTTACCATCTGCATGTTTTTGAGTGAGAACAGTGCCAATAAATACGCTACTAGCATCACACTGGACTGTAAAACGCTTTGAAAATTTGAGTCAAGTGAGAAAAGGAGCTTCAATTGAAGACTTTATAATTTTTCGATGGCCTGTTCTTGCTTCTTGGTCCATTCCCACGTTTCTCTGTTCCGTAATAATTTTAATAACAGAACCTTCAATTACAAAT
This sequence comes from Copidosoma floridanum, assembly GCF_036245765.1. NCBI lineage: Eukaryota > Metazoa > Arthropoda > Insecta > Hymenoptera > Encyrtidae > Copidosoma > Copidosoma floridanum. The sequence continues at coordinate 5,563,387 of NW_028321904.1, read as the reverse complement.
CATTTGGAATAAATCACGCATACTACTCCATCACTTCTAAGAATCTCCGCAACTGTTTAACAGCAGTTGGTGCCAAGTATTCTAAGATAGGAGCTACGTACTTTAGACACAAACGTAAATCGTGCCAATCCAGCAGAAATCCACGGTAACGTAACTGTGAGCAGCAAAACTCACATTTCTCAGGATTCACTGCTGGATCACCCTGGAGCAAAATTTGCAACAGTGACTTAACGTGCATTACATGCCTTTCAAAAATCTTATCCACTATAATTAACACGTCTAGGTACGCGAAGACATTTGGTTCGAATTCTGAATCAAATAACTCATCAATCCATCGTTAAAGAGTCATTGGTGCTTTTATCAAACCAAATAGATTCCTTTTAAACTGCAACAGCCTAATTCCAGCCACTCAAAATTCTGTATAAAGCTTACTACCTTTTTCTATTGCTATGAGATAATATGCCTGCTTAAGGTCAATTTTTGTCAAATATCTAGCTTGTTGTAATTTATCCAGTATCTCATCTATATTCAGGAGCAGGTAAGCATCTCGTCCTGTTTGTTTATTAACATCCCGATAATTAATACAAAATCAGCACGATCCACCCGACTTCCACCCGTATCATCACAGAGGCGTTTGAACAAACGCTCTGAGAGCTCTCAATCACCCCTTCCTCAGCCAACTTATCTAATTCTGCAATTGCAATTTCACGCATTCTTGGTGACACATGACGTGGCCTGTGACGACTTAGAGGCAAATTAGAATCTACAACAATTTTATGTACGATCCTATTTATCAATCCAATTTGATTAGTACCTTCCGATAAAAAATTAAAAGCTTGAAGAGGATAAAAGACACGATGCCCAGGTTATTAAAAGTGTACTAAAAAACCAGATTTGGGTTTCAGGACCCCCGGCAGAGGTGAGACTTCCAACTTAAATGTTATTAAACTTGGGACGATAAAAACTAAGAAAATAAGAGTACACCTAACTTCAATAGATTTTTCAGAATCCCATATTGAAATAGTGAAAATTTAGATACTATTAAGTATTCAAGCATGCACGTGCATAGAATACGTATACCCTAATACACTACTTATGTTATGATCCGCACATACTAAGAATTTTCATGATTGCTGTGATGTAAGTAATACATGTACTAGTTATTAATCATACATACCAAATTAAACAAAAATGTTCACTATACTACTGTGAAAGAAGGGACTTTTGTCCCATAAAGAACAACAATTCCTTTTATTCAAAATAAATCTTCGTGCACTTGATATGACATCAAACATGTACAATAAGTTCTTGTTGAAATTTTTGTCTCAGACAACTAAGATTTTTTTTAAATTTTGTCTACCATACAACAAAAAAAATCCACTTTGTTTTAATAAGATTAAAAAAGACAGTTAACATATAGCTATTTTCCGTAGTAAAACTGTAATTTTTCATTCCATTTGTTTTCTAAAATAACTTATAATTTAATAATAATATTCACATGTGCTTAACTAAATTTTACTGATCTCTAAATTAATAAAAATAATATAGGTCTTAGTCACGTGACAATTTTTCGCATGGTACTTAAAAAAAACAGAGAATAAGTCAATTACAGGTAGAATATAAAGGTTGTAGCTTTGCCGTTGCGATATGACTTATTATTCTTAGATCTGTTACGATTATTATTTGTGTAAATTCATGTAACATATTTTAGCACCTTAATAATTATATGCTATACGTTTAATTATTTCTCGCCTATTTGGCTTCCTTTTTGAGATGGTATTTTTTTCTGATTTTAGAAGGTAATGTTGTAACAAAAATTATTCGACGATTTTGTCAACGTCCGTACTAATTTTCCAAATATGTCATACTAAATAAAAAAATTTTTTTGACTGGTTCTTTAATATATAGTTGAAAAGTCAAAAAACGTAAGTTATGTTCATTCATAGTTTAACCTTTCTCTATCTTTGTACGTCAATCATGTTAATCTTCTGTAGGAAACCCATAAAAATTGTTATTTTTAGCCAATGCTGCTTCCCTTTCGAGATACTGTGTTTTTTCTTGTTTTCAAAAGTTAAGTTGTCGTATCATACATATTTTATATTTGATGTACGTATTTTTACATACATATGTACATATGAAAAAATTAATAGAAAAAAACGACTTTTTCTATGTTTTTCGAAGACTTCGAAGAGATCAAGCGATGTTTTGTGTTAGACATTGTGACCAGTCAACAATCATTGCGTTCGATTGCGCTGGTAATTTTTCAGATAGATTGACTGTCTACTTTAAATGTAGAAATAGAGAGAAGCTATAATATGTATACATAGAGAGAGTAATTGCGGCGCACTATTATGCGCATGTGGGAGAAAGGGATAAAGAGAAAGGGAGACAGACAGATCGTGCAGCGCAGTTAGCGTTGGTATATGTACAGATGATATACAGAGATATATATGAGCACGGCAGCGTGTGCTCGCTCGTTTCACGGGTTAACTCCTCATGTAAGGCGTGCCTCAAGAAGTTTAACTTTAATAGTTTTGTCAAAAAGCTACAATTATTGTATGATGAATGTGCGCTACTAGTAACTTTGAGTGGAACAATGAACATACCGTTATCATCGGTAACATTCGCATACGACAGTCAAACATTATTATTCTGGTAAACGAACCCTTAAAAAACACAAATAAACACACACTGATGGGGTATGATCAGTTTGTAATGGCTCTTCTTATGGTAAACATCCCAAAAGAGATGTTGGAGACGCGTGAGTATTAAAACTACTGATGAATGACGATGACGACGATGACGACGATAAAATGGAATCGCCTAAAAACAGTCCAGATCTACTTCGAATAATAAAAGATTTCTTGATAAAAGTGTTACTGAGTTCAACTTAGCAAACAGCTTTGACGAAAAATAAAAAAGAATTGTACGTTCATTGAAACAAGTGCGAACTTGGCATCTGTTGAGCGAAAAAAAAACCAAGGAGTTTTTATAGAAGTAAAACTCAATGACGAGAAAAAAAACAGTGTTCTTGACGCTTGAATTACATAACTGCCATTTAAGATGCATGTACCAGGTTACAAATATTGCAGTCCTGGAATGAAACTTTCAAAGTGCATTGATCATGGTGATGTTAGTATAAGCCCCTTGGACGAATCACGTCTTTAGCACGATCCTATCTACGCTACGGAAAAGAAAAGAAAGTCTCCAAAAGCCAATTGAGCGTTAACTGAATTTTCTTTGTCGTGTATGCTTGCCACAGAAACACCGCCAGATAAGCAAATAGCCACTTTGTTGACATGATGCTTTATGTGTAACAAGATTGCGTTCAAGACCCATTCCATCTACGTCAAAAACAAAAATTAAAAAAATAATACTGCACAATACTTTGCATAACCTTTTTTACGAAGTAGCGTGACCAACTGCATATGCAGGTAGTAAGAGACTTGCAAGGGCTGTAAAAAGTAAATATTTGCAATAAAACGTATTAAGTTGGCTAGAGAGTCAAGGTGTCTATAATTTACATAGACCCGTAGGAAATCGTTTTTCCAGAAGAAGCTATAACTAACCTTACTTCAACAACGTACGGGAATTTGATTTATTAGATTTAATAGCGTTGAAAACTATCAATTATAGCTACGCTTATGTTATCGTTGTCATGGATGTCGTCAGCAAATACGCTTAAGTGGAATCTATTAAAGATAAAACATCAAAAAAAGTTGCCCAAGCATTTCAACATATTTTATTTAGAAGTGACGACTAAACATTAATGTGTTGGCAAATAAAAAAAGGAAAGGAATTTGTAGGCTGTAAAATGCAATTGTTTTTACGAAAAAATAAGACTCAATACAGAGTTGCACGTCCTCCACAAACAAAGGCTGCAATAGCTGAACGTTTTCTAAGGACTATTAAATAAATAATATGGTGATACTTGATACACACAAGCAGTTGTAGCTTTGTAGCTCGACGAGCTTTCGCTTGTACCGTTGCGTTCCAATATTTATTTAAAAATAAAGTTTCAAAATCATTCATGGAATTTATTCTTTCTTTGGTCTGCTCAAATCAATCAAGTGCTGGACCTTTCAATGCTTGAGATAATACTTATTTAACCGTGTCGGTTTCTATGGAAGTTATTTCAATGTAAGTTTTTAAGGCTTTAAGGAATTTGATTGGTCGATCACTTGTGGCTGCGCTAAAAGTAGGTAAATCTACTTTTAATTGGAAAACTCCTCTGCCTTGTACGTTATTTAATTTTCGGGTGATGAGCGATTCCACGTCTTTTTTGTGTTGAGCGATAGCCTCATATATACGATTATCTTCCTGTTCTAAATTTACTATGGCTTGTGTTTGTGCCGTGACTGTTTGATTAAGTTTTTAAAATGTTTTTGTTTTTTTCCCTATATTTAGTGCAAGTTGATCGAATTGTTAATTTAAATTATCAAGTATTTCTGCTTGTTTAATGAGTTCTGCGTGTCATTGTGAGTCTTTAGTATTTATTTGATTTTGTGTTTGTGTGAGTCGTTCTATATAGGTTTCCAGTGCATCGTACTTACGTGTAAGTCGCATCGACTGTTGTTTCAGTGTATTCGTTTGTGTCATGACTTTATTTACTTTGTCAATAATTTGTTCTGGATTATTCTCGGAGTTGAGATGTAGGATTTCAGCCATTAGCTGCTTTTGGACCCCTATGACCTCGAAAATATTTCCATCATTTTTACCCGCTGTATTTCAATGAGGTGACTTCTCTAATAGAAAAATTACACTTAAATTATATTCGTTTTCCCCGTGAATCTGAGCCATTACTTGTTGTGTTTCTTCATTATTGCCCCCTCGTCGTATTTTAACCATTTTTAAGAGAAACGAATATTACAGAAAAGCGTTCAACTAAATTTAATAATGTGTTAATTTATAATACAATACAAGCCGAAGTAGTACTAAACTTTTTTATGACTTCATGATTACTTTTTAAATTCTCTACCGATTCAAATTTGTTTGGATCCCGTAGTGCTCGATAATTTAAGAGTTTTGTATAAAAATGTGAGCTCTTCGAATCATGGAAGGTAAAGTATATGTTAAAATTACAATCAGTTAAATGAAATTTGTTAAGTTTATTAGCTATTTGGAAAAGGTCTTTTATTTCGGATTGATATTAATTCATCTATTTTTCTGTTAATATTGTCTATGACTGGTTCTTGAGAATTGTAATTAATTATATTTAAGTAATCGCAGTTCATTAAGTTAATAATGCAAAAAGAAAATATATGATCCACTCGATAATTTTGAATCTACTTAAAATTTATCCGCATTCATTTAACAGAAATTTTTACATAAGTGACAATTCAAATTTGAATGTTCCCTTCTTAATATTTCCACTAAAACACATTGGATTAGACTAGATCGAATTTTGAGTACAACCACGGGTGGTTAATGCTAAGTAACTACCTATCCTACAAAGTCATGTAGAGTTAAGTCGTTCTCAGGGCCCTTGGGTGTCTTGGGCACTGCTCAAGTTGTCGACTCAGGAACATCACCTAAGAATGTGGTCGCTAACCCTAGTGCCTTGACTACTTGGGGATGCGTCGTTTCCACGCTTAAAGCGGTCGAGCACCAAAGATCCAAGTAGGAACCGGTTAGTGGAAGTGTTACCTGTAGGTGGTGTGCAAACTTACTTTTCAGCTCTCGGTCTTCGTAATTGGTCTCTTTCTTTTACCTTGTGCTCGTCGCGGTAATGTACTGGTGCACGAGAGAGTTCCAGGTCTGGGTTACAGCGGATCTCCACGTTCCAGGTTCGCTGAAAGAGGACTCCTTTTACGTTGCGTGCTGGCGCCTTTTATGCCTGCATTGTTTCTTTTTGAGAAGCAGGTTTTACTTTTTTTAAGTGAACGTGCTCTAGCGTTCTCTTAACGTACTAGACGCATTTTCTTTGCACGTGGCGTTCAAATTTAAATTTTCGTGTTTCCAATAGGAATTTTTTATGAAATAAAATGAAATATATGTACATATAAAAAAAATGTGTACCTTTGAATTGTCTATTCAACAGATTTTTTATTATAAGAAAATATAATAAATAGAAGAATATAAATATAAATGTAAAGCATATATTATAAATTCTAGGTGATAGAAGTGCCCCCTTGCAATCTCTAGAAAATCAGCTTGCCATGTTTTATCTAAGTCACGGACATCAAACTTCTGACGAAGATAGTAGCGTTTGGCAGGCTTATAAAATTCTTGTACTACTTTTTTCATCTCTTCTTAATGTCTTCTCGAGATGTATTAGATATTTGCGCCACAATCTCTTTAACTGTGTGTATTTTACGCTGCAAAGTTAGTACCATTCCTGAGAATACATAACTCAAATTGCTCAATTACTATACAGTAGACGTATTATCTCTTTTTCATCTGAAATGAGGTATTTTTTCTTCTGTTAAGTAGTAAGATTGACAGCGTCGTTAGGTTGAACAGCTCATGCAATATTGCACAATTTTCTATTTTCTAAATTAAATTGACCATCTGAGGTAAGCTTATACCTGATTCTTCGAGAGCCTCGAGTACTACTTTCCGACTAAGCTGATCCGCGTTCTAATACGTCGGTGTTCATTTTCATACTGAAGTCAAATTGATAACCAAGCTTAATATATAATATAAGCTTTGATAAATCTGCTCAATAATTAAATTTATTCTATGAATATGACTATGATTACCAGCTAACTTTTTTGCCACTGGTTATCTAAGTCAATTTACCAGTTTGAAAAGATCGTCCCAATCATCGTAGTCCGTATGCGTGTTGAGCTCAGCAATTTTTAACGCAGGTATAAACCTACCTTTTCTTTTTATTTGTGTAAGATTGAATAAAGGGGCAATAATATTATTAAATTTTTTACTCTTGTATGGACGAATCGTCACATTTTTGTCAAATTTTTTTTCATGCAGACTCGAAGTTTCTAAAATTTGTTTGTATTGAGCTAAATTATCTGGTGTCATGTGCTTTTTATCAAGATGCTTATCTATAAGTAACTTTATTAATTCATCAGCTATTTGGTATCTTGATTTTTTTATATGAGTTTGATTTTTCTTAAGTACATGGGTGAATCGTAAAGTATATATCGTCCTTTTTATTTTCTTATCCTATGAACTTAACTCGGTTCTGGCTCATTTCTATCAAGTATTTGTGAGTATGGAGTTACGGATACATATTCATCGATGTAATGCACTTAATCATTATTATCATTATCACTTTTTTCAACGACGGTATCAGAGTCTTTGATAGTATCATCCAACAAAGAAGTATCGTCTTCATCATTACTATTACTATTTGCTGACTGGAACATTGATGTGTCAGTATTTTTTATTTTTGGCATAAAAGGCTTGAAAGCCTTCTTAGGCGGAGATTCTTGGCTTGGTGAAAGGTTTTTTTCCTTCTTTTTGTCACAGATGATTTAAACAAAGAGATTAGTAATAGGCTTAGTCTCTTCCATCAGTTTTTAAAGTTTTCTCTCAGACTGAATATGCAGAAAAAGGCTATCACATTATTTTGTTTTTCACAGATAATGTACTCAAATATCAATATACAGTTCAATTGTGCCTTATCAGGAGATATGACTGATTCATGATCACTAAATAAAAAATACCTTACACTATCTATGGGCTCTAACAGTCGGGCTCTAACGTATACTTTGGCTGATTCAGTGACTTAAGTATAGATAAACATTCTCAAATCTTAAACCGTTGGGATGAGTACTTAAAGCAAGCAAGCTGTTTATTTTACGATAGTTTTGTGGACTACAAAGAATAGCTTTCGTAGTATCGGGTAGTGAATCACTATAGAATTTTATTTTTCTGTTTTGCTTAACGATTTCGTTGAAATTCACAACAAAAAGTTTAATATTTTGTTCAACAAAGCTCATGTTTGCTGTGTGTTGATAAAACTAAGACCAAAACATAATACTATAAATAGTATGGCCTTTTACTCTCAAGCTTATTCGTCAGCGTATTGTTTAATCTTGCTAATAGGATGGTTGAAGTTAATGAAAGAAAGTTTAATATTATGTTGTCCGGAGCTTACGTTGACTTTATGCTGACTTAGTTCAAATATAAAACTATAAATAACCCTCTACTTATATTTTTAAGCTCATTGCCTGATAAGTACTTAAAAAGTAATGATTATTCATCATCCTAGATGCTGTCAAGTTGTAAACACGCTTATCAACAAACTACCCGTAAAACTGCTTGTACAAAGATATCACCATTGTGGATCGGGCACTTAGTCAGCGAAGAGATTAGGTCATGGTAATGCAGATATCAACCTATCAAATCAAGCTTGTAAGAAACACCATATAGCATATTCTTAGAATCAGAATCACATTGCTGCAAAAAAAACTGCTGACATGATTCTCGCTAAACAAGCGTGGCAAAGACTCAAAGCCGAAGACGCTAGTTTATGGAAAAGATCTGCTGCTTTTACCATCACCAACGCTATTGAATTAAAATTCAAAGTCGGTATGAAATCATTTTATACTACGAGTTGTATTAAAGTCAGTAAGAATAAAATAAAGAAGAAGAAGAAAAATTCACTTTGAAAAGCTTTGATTCCAGGTGCCTTATGGACTATGCTTCCAAGTACTTGTGCTTAGAAAGTTATTACTCTTGAAAAGAAGTTCAACTCAGCATTGAAGGAAGAAAAGGAGGTTATTAAAAAAGTTGGTGTCAACCAAAATATTGTAACACCTTAAATATTGACTATATTGCGAAAAACTGGTCGATTTTTACGATTTCTCATTCCTGCGTTGGCTGGCTTAAGTGCTTTAGGTACTGTAACAAATTATGTAACTAAAGTTGTTAAGACTATTAATAATGCTTGAATTGCTCAAAAACAGAAAGACAAGAGTCAAAGGCAAAAAAAAATTGGAAGCGCTCTTGTTAAGGAAGGGACTCTTTTTAAAACTATTTAAAAACGGCCAAGGTCTACATTGAGACCTGGAGGCTAAAAAAATTCTTAAGAAAAAGTTGCTATATAAAACTACCTTACTGAGCTCTTACAAACAATGACTTCATCAAGTATGCAAATCGAGTATTTGTAAGAAATGCTATGCCAGCCGATGGCCCACTTTTTTTCGAATCAGCCATAGTCAATATCAATGATAAGGATGGTCCTAGTACTCACTGGGTTGCCTATAGAAAGCGAGGCAATAATGTGGCGTATTTCAAAAGTTTTGGTGACCTAGAGCCACAAATGGATCTAATGCTATATCATGGCGTTAACGATGTTAATTATAAGTATGAGAGGTACCAAGATTTTGGTACATATAGATATGGCCGTCTTTGTTTAACCTTTCTTTGTAAAAAAACTTCATCATTAGCCTTTATAAACGTATCTTGATACTTAAGTAACATTAGTCATGGAAAAACCGCCAAGGAAGAGTCATTGGCATTAAGTTCATGAGGAACGTCATCTATTCTCTTAGCGCAATATTTTTCAGCTATTCTGTTATCACCAGCACAGAACTACGTTCTTAGTCTAATAGAATTTCTAACATTTAATTTAATTTAAAATTTTGATGAAGGTGATAATAAATTTTACGTAGGCGATCAAGTATTAATTTTTTCAACTGGCAGTCACAAAATTGAAGATATTGAGTAATTTCGCATCGATGTATTCATCCATGGAGAGTTAAGTGCAATATTACTACTAGATCCTATGTAAATAGAGGAAAAGTACATACCACGAATGTTTTTCAACCGCATCACCAAAACATAAGATTGTTGAACTTCTTTCGCAAATAGTTCATTTACCTGTTGCTGTGAAAATAATAGATCATCTACAAGTTTGCTTGATTGATTAGGAAGACAACTTAATTCATTTTCGTAGTGAAGTTATAAGGTTACGGCTAAACTTAAAACAACTTTACTAAAAGTGGGCAAAGTGTACAACAACAACAATAACAATAACAATGACAGCAACCACAACAACAACAAAAACAACAACAACAACAACAATAACAACAACAACAATAACAACAACAACAAAAGTAAAGTTTGACGAGACTATAAAAATAAATTCACAAGGGAATGAACAATTAGTCATTCAGGAGTAACCTAAGTAAGACAAAGCTGTAAAAATAAGCTAAAATGGATGAGATGGATCAGTTATCGACGAATGCTCAAAGCGTTAGCACGTCAAAACGTGCAGTTTTTAAAATAGTTGGTCCTTAAAGTGAGAGCTCCTGGTGGCAAATAACTTGTGCTTTCTTTTGCTGTCAGCCAAAAAAACACGTCCAGATAGAAGAGATTCTCGGCTTTCAGGTGAGAAGATGTCGTATTTCATTAGTTGGTTGCGTACAGCGAGATTCATGCACATAAACTCCACATTGCATCAGCATTATATAACAGTAATGAGATTCGAATCTTGCTTCAACATCCACATTTATATCTCTTACCTAATTCATTCTTACAAGATCAAGAGTTAATGTTAGTGCCGTTATCCAGGTAACTAACAATCAAAATTTCAAAAAGTATAAGCTCACATTGAATCAGATTGAGTGGCTTGTGCCTCATTTCACTGTACTAGATAGACAAAAAATTTATTTACTCGATATTATTGAAAAAGACAAGCTTATTTGTATAGGTTTCCACAATTAGGGGTTGTATGTCCCCTTTATTATCAAAAACGTCTAGACATGCTTGGACTGTCAAAACGTCTAACCAGTTAGAAAAGCTTTGTTTTGTCATTTTAGGATTTCCAAAAAAAAACAAAAAAATGAGCCTGCTTCTATTGCTAGTCTCTTTGATCATTGAAATATCAGCAATGTCAAACTTTTATTAAACCCACTCTACTATCCTTATAGAAATCTTAATCTTATTATTATTAAAAATCAGTTTTTAATGTTATAGGATATAAATAAAAATTTTCAAGCAGCCTATAAGGGAAAATATCAGAATTTATGTTGAATAAAACAGATTTTACTACACGCATGATTCTCATTGTAATAATTTGTTCTAAGCAAAATGAAGCTTTGAAAAGCCTGCCAGTGGACGTACAGTTGGAGTTAAAAGCACAAGAGAATTTCCCAAAAAACGTATCTTCTTATTTTCTTATTCTACATGATGGTACCGTACAGTACAATCCTGTCGGTGGTGACGTAAGAAAACTTGTTTAATCAAGTCTATGAAATTGAAAAATATTCGCAGTCTGTAATATGATGGGGTACATGGCAGACATGCAGGCTCTCAGAAACCTGGTAATGATTTTGTGTTTAAAGAGCTTGCAATCTTCTTACTGCATGGGCATGATGGAATTAGATTGGAAATCAGGTGATATTAACTACACGGAGATGGGTAATGTGCTTTGTGAAAGTCACACAAATGCAAAATGATTCTTGTAGCTAAAGAATTCAAGAAAAAGTGGCTTGGAAGAACTTAATTTGCAAGTTGTTAATATAACTGATTACCCACCATTCAAGCTTTCAACATTGGCTACTGCATGCCCTCACCATAATGGCGCATAAAGATCTATGTAGGCTGTCCACAATGTTGTGTGACACATATCACATAACAGTCACCATCAAAATAGGTCCATACTTTAAAAAATCAAATAAGTTAAAGAAAATCAGCAAGAGTAATCATACCAAAGACGATGAGGATAGCCAGAACCCTCTTTTAGAGAAGCATGATGAGGTATCTCAGCGAAAAGGCAAAAAGAGTTATTATTCTGAGAATATTCGCTTATATCCCAAGGAATATAGATAGGAAATAATGAAAAGTACGTAAAACAATTTTGTTAAACAGTTAGCCCTTACAAAAATTATAAATTTTTTTTTTATATCTATGTAAATTTCAAGTAAATCTCATAAATTTACAATTTTTATTATTGCTTAAGTAACCTTTCTTCATACTATTCTTACAATCAAGATCTACAAACTAATTATTACATTACACAAAAATTTATTCAGTAAATAGATGGTAAATAGCTATATATAGTATCGACAAAATTAACTTGTTGCAAGCATTAAAACAATCAGAGATCACAGTATCACTAAATCTTTTTCACTACACAAGTAGAGGTGCGAAAGGGTACATCAGATCCAGCCAATCCAGCGCTAGTAGATATGTTTAAGTGACTCCATAGAATAATACGAGGCCAGCGTAGCCTTGTATCTGTTGGAGATACAAAGTTAGGTGACCCCTATCCCCATAGCTTTACTACAAATGCTAGATGTATTTTAATCGACACTATATATATTTTGGATTGAAGATCAATAATTCTGAGTAAGTAACGATAAACAGGAACAAGAGATTTAATTGTTTTTTTTTTATTTAGTTATAATATCAACTGATTACTAACAATTATATCAATTGATTTACTAGCACTTTAAACCCAATTCCCTGATAAGTTCATGTGTATCGTAGTTACAATTAATGTACAATGTTAATTTATAAACAAGCATCTTCAGCCAAAAAACTATGTAATTTCAAGTCCTTTTATTTAAATAAATGATAGCGTTAATTAAACAAGTATGCCTAGTAATTTCTTCTTAAATAAATAAAATTATTAATTATTAAGCAACTACCTTTACAGGCATGATTAAATACGCCCAGGTCTTGTGAATTCCTACTTGTTATAACGTTTATAAATAAACAAGCCCCTTTAACTGAATAATCCAGATTGGTTAAATCTTTCTTTCTTTGATAAATTAAAATGCTCATTTATAAACGTCCTTGAAAATCGTACGTCTGAAAAATCTTGATGTTAATTTTCTCTCACTTTGAATATTAAACAAGCACTAACAAAAAATAGAATCACTTTTATGTGGCGTTTTCATATCTTTGAAAAATAAAAACGTCTAATAATAATTATGTCTCTGTATCCTGAATTAATTCAATGACCTTTTAATGAAACAACACATTTAACGTAATAACCAAGGATGTTAAATTTCTGTTCATCTCAATTTATGGTATTCTTCAATAATAAATAAGTTCTGGTTACTCAATAACTTAGTATTTTTGAGTCTTTTTATCTCGATCAAATAATTTATAACAAGTTGTAATGAAGCACCTTAAACAGAATGACTCAGTTTATAAAAGTCTTCTACATTTACTTTTACTATGTTATTAGTTAATCAACAAGTGCTTCTAACTGAATAGCTTCGTAAGCTGTAACTCTCTAGTTTACTATGTCAAAAACTAATTATTAATTAAGGACATTGAACGGATAATGTAATGTACTAGAATTTTTTTGCTTGTTTTAAGTAATACTTATTATTAAATAAGAATTTTATATTATTTATGCATTACTATCATTTTTTTAGGTTTGTATATAATATCTTAATGTTGGATACATAAATTGTAACATAAGAATTGTCACGTCTTTATTTTTTGAAGACTAATAGGAATGTTAATTATTATTTTACTGACTTTCTTAATAATTAACGCTTATCATTGGATTGTTCATTTTGGTAATAAATGCAACGGATAATTAGTAAAAAAATTAATATAATTAAAGAATTTTTTGCACTGCCTTGAATTGTTGCCAGCAGTGTTTTCATTATAAAGAAGATTTCTAATTATTAAACCCTTTTAACTTAGGGGCTGGATAATTAGTAGTTAAAAACTTAATTTTAAAATTATAATTAATAATGAATATAAAAGTTTGTAACGAAATAAAGTCAAATCAACTGCAAAATTTTATAAATCTTGATCGGTAACAACAGAATATTGGTTATAAATCATAGAATAGTCAAGGCAGCTGTATAATACTCTGCATTACTACTTATTTACCTGGGCGCCGGTGACAAAGTGATGGCGACAGGGTTGAGGAAACGTTGATGACGTGGCAACAGGATTGGGATCAGGCTAGTGTTGGCGGATGGACGCACCAGCTGATCCTGGATCTGCGACCATGGGTGGGGAGACGGCACGAAGAGGTGAATTATTACCTCACTCAGTTCCTCTCTGGACATGATCAGTTTGATGCCTATCTCCATCACGTGGCAGTGAAAGCATCCCCCAGATGTGCTTACTGCCCTGCGGTGGATGATACCGTCGAACACACGTTTTACGTGTGCGAGAGATGGCACCGTAAGCGCTAGCAACTGGTGGACAATCTTGGCGTGACACCTACTCCCGAAAACATTATCTCTGAGATGCTTCGCACCGAAGAGAGATGGAGGACGGTGGACGGTTACGTAGGGTCAGTGGTCCGTCGCAAGAAGGAAGAGAAGAAAGCCGCCACACGGAATGCTAAAACTGCCCTTAAGGCAGCAGCATAGGAAAGCATCAAATGCTGTTGCGCTAGAGAACGAGTGCCAATCTTCAGGGATTCCGAGTCCTCTTCAGGACTCGAGAGGATTGGCACCTCAAGCAAATGGTGGCGAGTTAGCTCGTTAACGCTTTGAGACGCGATGGTCTCCCTGGTGGCTCCACCCTGAAGTAATAATAACGCGGTTCCGTGGTGGAACAAAAGCCACGTGACATGGGGGGGGGATTAGTAGTAATGGGTGATCTAATGAAAAAAATCCACCAAGTCCCAAACTACCACTGTCTCTGTGGTGTGCCTAAATGTATTTCCCTTCCATCCACAAAAAAAAAAAAAAAAAAAAAAAGCTACTTACTTACAACAGAAAAAAAAGGTATCTTTTTAGTAAGACAAAAGCGTTTTATTCATTTTCTTTGATAAAATATATTTCTTTCACAATGGTTGATGGCATTTATTGCCACTAAAAATAATTATGTGTCCAGTATTATTAAAAAAAACACTAAGTTATGGATAAATATAACTAACCCTTTAGAATATGGAGACGTTGATAAACTATGGTATTTCAGTGAGAATTTATCCATACAAAATAAAAATTTTTTGCGTAAATAAATAAACAGCACAGCAATGTACTGTTTAATTCAAGCCCTTGAGTCAAAAATTTGTACTATCAAATAAGATATCCCATTATCACTCCAGCACATAATATAATTGTAGTATTACATTTCATTATTAATTAACATCTAGTTTATTACAAATAAGAGGACTAAAGCATACCAGGTCTTTTGGTTACAAGCTTTTAATTATAAACTAGGACTATAATAAATTAACATGGAGAAGTTGAGAGTGCATTAGATTGCTTCGTTCAAAGTGCTTGGATAATAATTGACATTTCCATTAATTCAGAATATAAAAAGACTACTTTATACTACTTTATCAACAGTTTTTGCTAATTCTTTAACAAATTAGTTTAATTTAAAATAAGAAACCTTAAATCTGCTACGTCAGTGTAATGTAAGTGCTTATGTATTTATTAACATCGTAATAAACTGGAAGCGAAAAGACTTAGATGAATTGAATTGTTCTATTCAAGGCACTTGATTATTCACTATTTATAATTTAGAGTGATAAATATAGAAAGCCTTGAGCATAGGGAGCTATGGCCTAGTTGTAACGGGGGTAAGAATAACATGCAATTTTTTACTAAAAATATAAGTTTTTCGTCCTCCCCGACAGCATAGTTTATTGTTTACGTCTACTTAGTAAGACGTTAAGCAAAAAATATGCGATTACAGGATTTCTTTACATCTGCTGAATGAGGCACTTCTACGAGGTCCGTGCTCTCGAATGAACACTGATTACTATCTATGTATATAGGAAATCGACAACAAATACAAGCATCTAAATACGTGCTGGCCAAGTGTTGTTTTCTTTTGATGACCAGACGCATGCGCGCATCGTTTTTTGTGTGCTTTCTACTATCCATCTTTGTTGTTGTGAAGTCAGTTTTTTACCTTCTCTTACTTATAGTTTACCGTATGATCTGTTTTTTATCACTCGTGTACGTGTACTCAAAATGACCACTACTGGCTTTGGCTTACAGACTTTATTTTAAATTTAGAGTTACTTGTAGAAAATGGTGAGTTAATTTCCATGGCTATCGGACTGCTACCTTAAAGGTCTTGTGCTCTATATGAAAAAGCATATAATTAATACATGGACTGGAGTATAAAAAATTAATAATTGTTTGATAAGAGTCTTTTTTAGTGAACTTTGAAGAACTTTTAAAAAACATATGTATTCTTTCAGCATTTACTATTGACCTATGCGTACGTTTTTCGTGGTCGATGAGTGTGTCTGATTCCTCAAGAAAGTATGTCTATATTCACTATGTACATAGATAAACATACTGAAAGATTTGGAGCGACCGTAAGACTGATCACGAATACAAAGGGTACCCATTTTTGGTCACGTTCGGTTATCCGTCGTACGCTCGCTCGCACTCCATTAGGACCACAGTATACAGGACCAATGCTTAAGAAACTTACTATTAACCAAATTTTTTTTTTCTTCCTACGTCAACCTGTATGAACCTATTGAAATTAAAATTGAACAAAACTTTCTGTTCGCGATGATGAAAGATTTTATAAGTCACTTGGCTGTAAGGTGGCAGATGGACGGTCACGAGATGCTGTACACACTCCATGTGGCCATACATCAGCCATCTTACGGCCTCGTGACGTAATATACTATTATGAACAACATTGTTTATGTTATCTAATTTTTACTTTATAAGGCAGAACCTTATCATCGTAAATATTCTGCAAAATCAGCGCAGTGAGCGAATCTGTGTACGGGCTTTATTTTAGTTAAGTAACATTAATTTTAACTTCGTAAAAATTTATAAATGCATATCACTAGTTATTAACTTACCAAGTGAAGATTTACACATATTGGCAAAGTGCACACAATTTTAATGTACGTTTATAAAAAATCTCTGTTCTGATATACATCCTAAATTTATAAAATTTGTTAAATACAAAAAATTTCTCTTCAGGGGCTAATTGTAACAGTTTCTTAGCGTAAGTTGTAGCACGTTTAAATCAATCTCAAATTTTTGTCCTCTAAATTGTTATCGGCTGGGTATGATTGTGTACAACGGTTCCATTTTAAATGAAAGATAATGTAACATATAGTGAAGAAAAGCGGCCTATTGACAAAAATTATGTGTTATCACTACCGGAATCTTTGATAATGTTTTGGGCATTTAAAATGCTAAATTAAAATATTCGGATTTATGCTTTTTTTCTAAAGCTATTACTACTAAAGTGAAGCTGAAATACGTATCAGTATTTGCTTTGTTTTTACTTTGAACACTAGTTTCCAAGCTAAAGATTATTACAACTAGCCCCTAGCTCCCCTACTAGATTATTTCGTTACGAGCAGACGTTGTAACGATGAAAAAATGGCCTTTGCGTCCAAAACTGCTCTAACTGATGCAGTGCATGTATAAAGAGCATAAAATTAAAGCTTTTCCAAATTTATTTGTTCTTCGGAAGCTGTGTATACGCTGAGAGAAGGAGAAAAAGATGCCAACGGATAACCAGCTGAGCTGCAGAAAAGAAGCAGCGCCAGCGAGAAAGGACAAGAAGAATGCGAGCACAACTACCAAGACACAGCAGCTGCTATGTCAATTGTGACTGCAAGGAGACATACGTGGCTGTAGCAATGACGACGGCCATTGCGAAAGCGAGAAATAATTAGTCAGTCTCAAGTAGAGTCTTGAACTGAGCGCCTTGGTGCGAGACGCGATAGTTCGTCATTTTTGGCATTCATGGCTGAAGAGAGAGAGAGAGAGAGTGAAAGAGTTTTCGAGAAGGTGCATAGAGTGTTGAGAGGAGAGGGAGAAGTGTGTTCAAGTCTAGCAGCTGCTGTGTTCTCCCAGGATATTAAGGTATCCAGGTAGAGGACTATGGAAGCAGCTTAGACAAAAGAAGAGAGTAAGAGAGAGTGAAGACAAAAAGCAAGGTCGTAGGATGAACGACCCGCTAAAGGACCCCAGACAACATCGTGCTGGGTTGGACTCGCAGACCCTTGACTAGAAGATGAGGCTAGAGAAAGGGAAAGAAAGAGAGAGAGAGTGTGTAGCATAGACAGAACGAGAGAGAGAGGGAGAGAGAGAAAAGTAGTGTGTGGGTTGACGAGACGAGGTGTACGAGAGACCGCGGGTCGCATGCTTGGGAGTTCCACCATTATTAAGGCATTTTGACGGGTGTGAGAAAACAGACAGTAGAAAGAAGAGAGCGAAAGATCAGGATGACGAGAGTTAAGTAAAGGACGAAGGAAAGAAAGAGAGTGTACGTGTTAGTGTATAAAGCAAGATCAAGCAGGGCAGAGGGAGAAAAAAAACAGTTATGTGTGAGATTAGGGGCGGAGTGTAAGTGTGTGTATGCAGCGTGGGCTTAGGACGAGCAGAGGCCTCTTCAAATTCAGAAGAATCAACATGTGGTGGACAAATGCTGACAGCTCGCGTGGTGCGAGGTGAAATCTCTACAGCACTGTCCAGAGGACGGGATGAAACATGGTGTCGTGTGCAGTGCAAGGAGATACCGTGTGTTTATGTGAGGTGCTTTAATAAAAGAATAGTCAAAGGTATTTGTTGATGTTAGTTTAATAGTCTTCGTCGTAGAACGGGAGACATCTTTCGTCAATTCCTATTTTTTAAGGAGAAGAAATCAAGGTGTAAGAGGAATAAAAGTGACGTACGTAAAAGAGATTTGTCAGCGCTGCGTTGGCTCCTCTTTCTGTTTTTATGTTAGAAAGCAGTGGAATAATGTTTATCATTAGACAACACCATAAAATGATGTGAGAGAAATTGATCACCCTAGGTAGTTTCGTCGAATTTGTTTATTTATTGGAGGACAAATAAACTTATTTCAGATATAAAGACGTAATTATTTATAGACATTTTCATTTGGTTAAGATATGAAAAAATCACATGAAAGTGATTCTTTTTTGTTATAAGCGCTTGATTATCAATAAATGTAATGAAAAACTAGCATTAAAACTTCTTAGACAAAAGATTTTTACGAAAGTTCATAAAATAAATTTACATCTTAATTTTATAAATATGAAAAGAATCCAACCCTCTAAATTATTTGGCTAAAGGTGCTTGTTTACTTATTGACTAATAACTAAATTTAAGATAAATATATAAGAGGGCCATAGACAATTTCGTTAATGGTGTTAGTCTTTTTATTCTCATTTTAGTATCTTGAGATTCATAGACTATATTTTACTGGATAATTTGTTATAAACACTAGTTTATTGATTTAGATCATAGTAAGTTCAAATCACAATACTTGGGCGTACTTAGTCATTCCTCTAAAGGTAGTTGTTTATTAATTGATAATTTTATTAATTCAAGATAAAAATACTACAACCACTTGTTTCATTAACGCTATTGTTTGGTGAAACAGAACGACTTGTGAATACTATGTTTTTGGATCAAAGATGCTAGTCTGTTAGTTAATCTTGCAAATTAGTTGTAACTATAATACGCACGCAATTACCAAGAGATTTTGTTAAGAGCACTAGTTTGTCAATTGATATTATTACTCAATATAAAAAAAACATACTACAGATCTTTTTACTATTAATCGAAGCTTGCTGAGAATTAATAATCTTTAAACAAAAACATTTCTAGTGTTAATTAGAAAACAGCTAGTATTGTTAGTTTCTTACAGACATACAAAACTAATTTTTTTACTTCGGAGCCCTTAATTCATAAAACCTTTATAAAAATTACATGTCACAGCAGTTTTAATTAATATAAATTATAAAGAGCTTAATCCCTACATTTTGTATCGGAACAAAAATACAAATACATATTATACCTATTTAAAACTCTGGAAGACTCCAGCAATTACTATGAGGGTCATAGTGAGAAGCTGATCTTTCACTTAACAAATTTTTTATTTATTAATTTATATGCTGCTTTAATTTTGATAAATGTGTAGCATCACTTTCTTGACGCCTAAAGTTGTATTCATAACATGCATTTTAAATTTTCCTACCAATCCGACCTCTTGCGACTTTTGGCATAGTTAAGAATTTTGGGAGCCGTAAAGAATATTTTTTAAACTTTATGAGGTTGTAATATATTTGTTGGCAACGTAGTTCGACAAAGGGGGCTCGTGAGTTTCTTAAGTAAACACTTTCTTGACTAAAGTTTACAGCAATTGTGATTTCCTCGATACCTCAGAGTTATCTTCTCTGGCCTGTTATTATAGCACCACACTGATTGGAAGAAGAACTACAACGTTTAAAGCTTTGGAGCTAGTTGTAGAGCTCTTTTCTAACATCTTCTGGTATAACGTCGAAGACGTTGGTGTCTAAAGCACCTTTTTTTTTGTAGACTCAGTTGTTTTGGTGGTCGAAGAAGAAAAGAATCATTTGTAGTGCTTGCCCGTTGGCTTAAGTTTGTTTTTCCTTGTTAGTTGTTAGTTTCTCCCAGCGCAGACCTTGAAGAGGACCTTGGAGAGAATCGGTGATTTCTTGTTAAATTCTTAGAGTCCAGAGGTAATATAGAGTCGTCAGTCACCAGGGCTCCCAGCTTTGGGACAAACAACTCCGCTCTTGACGTCTGCCACAGAATAACTGCCTTGGTTGAACAGTGGACAGCATTACATAGTCTTTTATTTGACAAATTTTTGCCGGAAATGGTGATCAAAATGTTTTTTGGCACGGTAGCTTAAACTTACGAGGCCCTTAAAAGAGCCGATGAGATTAATGGTTGAGTATGGAACGTAAATACTTATCATGGCTAGAAAATGACCAGTGGTGAGATTTCCAGTTATTTCCTATTATTATTCTTGATAATGGAAAGCCAGCTGTGGATAGCTTGACTCTTTTCCATGTAGTCTCTGTATACGGAGACCGTACTTAGAGGGAGGTAGGCCACTGACCGAAGAATATTTCGTTTTCAGATCGTTTTCTTGATAACTAACCACTCATCCTTAGTCGGGAAAGTGAGCCTGGGGAATACCTGCTCTGTAGGTATGCTGTTGAAATGACTATGAAGAAGAAGATTATTGTGGCTTCCCGTACTCTTTAGTGCTGTCTTTCCTGGCTTGCATTTGCAGTAAAAAATTATCTGAGGGCACCAAGCCGGATAGTTGAACGGCCACAATATTTACAAGTATTGGAGCTGGTTGCACGCTGGCTAGATACGTCTTCTGGTATTTCACTGGAGACGATGACGTTTCGAACGCCTATTTTTCCGTGGCACTTGGTTATCATGGCCTTCTGGTGTAAAAACAATTCATTTCGCTTACACATGAAGAAAAAGTGTCATCGGTAGCCGTGATGCCCAGCTGCACGACTAACAACTTTGTTCTTGGTGCATTGCTGATGAACGACTACAATAATGGACAACTCGATGGAGCATTCTATAACCACTCTGCACTACCTTTGATTGCAGGTGGCTTCAATTTTACTTTGACTTTAGCTAGTGGATCTTACTAATCTAAAGCGCAAAGCTAGCTAATTTTAGCAAAACTTTGAGCTTATTTATCACTGTTGTTATTAACTTTTTCAAGAAACAATTGTGTAAAATCCATCTCGGAATCATCAAGAATCAGTATGCAAAATTTTAGCAAAATCGGTTCTGTAGGTTTCGCGGTTAGCGATTACAACGGTTTTAGCGGCTTTGGTATATAATATCATAATTTCATCATGCTATCAATGTGTATCTAGAAAGCATATGAAGTATGCGATTGTAATCCAAAGAGAGAAAAAACGACATTCCATACGATGCTGTTTGCCTTTTGAGCCTAAGGCAATGGTAGCAAATACCTGGAAGATAACGAAGTATTTCATCCCATGAATGTGTACAGTTTTCTCCTTGTCTTTGGTAAAAATAAGACTTTTTTTGTGTGCTTACAGGGATTGACGTTCTGCATATGCTCCAAAAAAAACTGCATTTACTGGTGATTAAAAATTATTTTGGTATCTTCTGCGTTCAAATATAGAAGGTTTGTATTGCAAGTAAGCAGAAAATAGCAAAAAAAATTTTTTATAAGTGAAACCTACAGTTTTTACCAAAAAAAAAATATGACACCTTACGTTCTCAAAGCAGAAAAAAAAGTTCAGTAAGGGTATGAATAATAATTTTTTTAAATATTTAAAACAACTTTTTATTAGAGTTGAATATGGTTTCATTATGAAAAAATGAAATACTGTTTACAAGGAAAACTTACTTGCTTTGAAACTTGCTCAGCACTGTCTGTTAAATAATCCCTTTGTACTAAATTTGGGGCCAATAGCTGCCTAAAACAATAAAATACTGTTAACACAAGAAATAATGTCTGATGAAAATTATAGTAATTCAAGTTGAACTTGTTGAATAGTTTGGGACTTAAGTAATAGCTTTGATTCAGCTTATGATCGATTTAAAATAACAGTAACTTGAGTAGTCATTTTTTATACAATGGAAGAGTCAACTCCTTTAAAGCATTTTACGGTGCCATATTACCAAATAAAAATTATTGTTTTAATTTGCTTTAATGTACACATGTGTGCTCAGCTATGAGCTAAGAAAAGGCACATACTTAGAAGCAAGATTTTAAGATAAAAACTTACTTAGGCAGATTATATGGAAGTAACTTAATGCAGGGAAGAAAATCCTCTTATATTCTGCACTAAATATATTGTCAGTTTTGTTAACAAATAGTTTTGAAAAATAAATGTTTTCGTACAAATATTTACTGAAGAAACTTGCTCGTGCAATTATTTAATTACCAACCTAAACTCAATTTTGAACATCTGTTCTCATTTTTCTAATATATCAGCAAAAGCTAAAAGTTTTTAGAAAATTACGGGTGTTGCATTCATACAAAAATTTGGATTTGATGATGGCTCTGTTTCTTTTGCGAAAAGTACATAGATTACCTTAACAAGAAAAAATCGTTACGAACTTTCATAAGTCTTTAACCGCGACAGAGCCTCATGGTAGTATTTTACTAGGATTGCATTTTTTTCTCCAGTAAAACCTGGTTTATTAACTAACATGTATGTAAAGCTCTCTTATACCTTGCTAATTCAAGAAAAAGGAAGCTATTGTAAAGTTATTATACTTCGCTTTTTATTCTTTAAAATTAATAGATTCTTCGCTGTGCCATAATATCTTGCTGTCATTTGAGCAAACATTGTCTATCACAATTTTAATAACATAGGCTCACGAAAAAAGATTTTTTAAGTTATATCTCTATAGGCGCGCTCTGCACTACAGAGTAAACGATTGATTTTGGATTGGTGACCCTTCAAGAAAAGTGTAATAGAAAAGTGGGTTTTACTACATTTTTCCCCCTTTACCGTACCTCCTTTGACGTACTACTGGTCCCTTTCACACCACACAAGTCTACTACACCACACAACACATTTTAAGTTTTATGTATCTATATTTTTCTTCTTCTTTTTATACTGTGGTTCATAACTTAACTTTCTGCGTAAGTTTTAGTTTTCTGTCATTATTTAGTTAGGCTTAGTGATGAATAACAGTAATAAGTAAATAATTCATTTAATGAACTATTTTTTTAGGCATTTTTTTCGAAAACTTGGTAACTAGTAAATCTTAGCACAACAGGTTTTCGATGAATTGATGAATATTTATTAACTTTTTATTAATTTAAACTTGAAAAGTAAATAAATAACTGTTAATATAATTTTTCCACATTTTTTCAAAATTTTTAAACATTAGAAACTAAATGTGTTGTCCTGTATAAGTACAATAACTTATTTTTACTACGTCTTCCTCTTCGACAAGCTGCTGTTTATGATTTAGGTTATGCTTCGACCTTAGTACGTTTATCACATAGTAAGTAAAAAATAAATTCAGGTTTAAATTAAGAAAAGCAGGAGAAGTGCTTATATTTGCAGCAACGCTGGCAATTATTTTCTCATATGGATGTTCTTACGTAGACGCTTTTAAGCGTATGTGACCCCTGGTTTCTTATCTTGTAAAGGAAAAAAATGATAGATCTATTTAAAAATAGAACAGGTTTATCTAAAAGTTATCTTTCATATAAAAAAATGTGGGAAATCGTACACAGATCTTATAATAGAATTTTAAGTGATTTTTTCTTAAAGTTACATGTTAAATAGCAATTTTTTAAACTTAACTTGTGAAAAAAGGTACACTTGAACAGTATGCAATTTTTTGCATATTTCTTATGCTATTTTGAATAAATTTCTAATCTTTAAATAAAATCTTTCAAACAAATCTATGTGTAATGAACGTCATAAAGAAGCATTTAATGGCATGTTACACTACCCCTATTAAAGTAAGGGGTACTGCAGGATGGTTTTTCTTAACCTTTTTGATACAATTATACTTCGGGCATATAAGATGGACAAGGAATAAGCGTATGATTATATATGGAAGATATAAGAATCACGTTAAAATTGTGAACAGCATACGTCGTACAAAGTTGTTTTGCAATCGTCGGAAAATTTGACGAAATCGCATAGTCTTATACTGGCTAGCCTACATATTGTTTATATTGTAGTGTGCCACAATATGTTGTTCAAATCTTTTTAAGTGATTCAATATTAAAATATTTATTAAAACCACCTTTAACTAACGTAGGTATGCTCATACCAGTAATAATTGAGCCGCCTTTGTACCCAATATCATTTCATAGAAGGTACATTTATATTTGTAATTATGTTATCTATTATACGATTTTATCAAAGTATAATTTTAAACTTGGGTACCCAAGCACCCACTGTCCACTGGTTTTTTCCACCATCGATGTCCCTATATTATTTTTATGTATTTCTTCCCGCTGAACACGATCCCGCAACCCGTTTGACATCTCTACGTCAGAATTTTTTTCCAAGCTTTAAAAAATCTTTAAAATCAAGCACAGTTTTTTTGCACATATTTATAAAACTGACCTCGAATTCTATAACCATACAACCCTATGATATCTACGATCTTTTAACATCTAACTTCAATAACCAGATAGTCCCGAAACCGAAAAGCTCATGAAGCAAGGAAGTTTAATTGAGATAACTAAACAATATCATACTTTATGGCATGAAGTACGGGTAGAAATTGACTTATGCCTTCATAATTTTCAGGCTTAAAAATCTTACGTATTGTTCATGAAAAAAATAGAGATGTTTTGAATAAAGCCGATTTTCTTGACGTTTACTTGGCTGTTTTCCAAGCAACATTATTATTTTGTTTGAATTTTTTCATCTCAGAAAAGTCATGTGTTAATGTTTGAAATAATAATTAATACCATGCAAAGTATGTCATCTTCTTAAAATTGATAAGTTTTGTACAAATAATTCTGAAAATCTTGTGTACATACTATTGGACCAATAACTGACTTTTTTTAAGCAAAGTATACCCATGAAAATGAACGTTTAGGACGATCTGAAAGGTCTTTCATACCTTTTGCTTCTTAAATGATTGATGAAGTAAATTGCGTTTGCGTACTCCATTTTTGTCAGTGCTCTCTTTTCTCTTATACAGTAGTAGTCAACCATTGTACGTGAAATTCATCTACTCTGACAATGTTTTTTTTTTTTCTTTATATCTTGGAGAAAACACTCTCCCTGTTACTGGCTATAATCTCTAAGATATTGTAGAAAAACATCAAGTTTTACATTGAGAGAATGTAGCACAACACATATTAAGCAAGCCAGTTACTCATAGTTTCTTAAGCATATTTACCACTAATTCCTTATAGTTACTTTTGTGATTACCCAAAAAAATTTTACTGTCACTTCTTACGCTCACCCATACAGCCTAATTTTTTCAGACATTGTAGCAACAAATAATTTATTTCTTAAGAACTTACGAATTTAAGAGCCGTCAAAGATATCTTCTTATAATTTTGCACTAAATAAAGCTAGAAATCGTTCAACCAAGTAAGCAAAAAATTCTCCATCCATATCTAAAACTTTTCAAAACGAATGTCTTATGAGCACAGATGGAAAGAACATGTTTGATGGCTCAACCAATGAATTATTGATAATGTTCTTTGATATGGTTTGCATTATTACTCGAGCAGGCCATTTTTTTTCGTGTAGGGGGAGCCTGGGGGGCTGATTGCACTTGAGCCCATCTGATTAAAAATGTTGTAGTTGAGCCCATTATAACGATCTTTTCTGCACTGCACTTGAGCCCAGATGATTGTTGCAGTTGAGCCCGTCGAAACGCAATATTATCTATTTCATAGATACTCGTTTTACATCAGGACCGTTAATAAGATTGATATATACCTACATGTGTACATATATGAATATACAATCAAAGTTATATAGAGAATAAATATAGTTACGCACCTTAGTCGAATCACAGAACGAATGCGCCACCAAATTATCATTGTACGTAAATAAAATCAGTTGCGTATTGACGTTGCGTGAATAAACATCGTATTGTGTCTATTATGTTATTGATTATAATGCTAAGTAGTAAGGAGAAGCCACTATTAGTGTTTAATACAGCCTGGGTACGGTTGTGCTAAAGGACAGTTGTGACACTGGTCACATTGACGGAACTGTAAGAGAGAGCCGCCAAACACAAGAGGGGGAGGAGTAGAGTGCTGGGCCACTTGTGCCTCACAGAATAGCATCAGCTGTCGTGTGATATCAACGACACCAGAGGCCTACATTATTTTTGTGGAGGGAAATGTAAGTATTTTTATTAAATTTCTTATTGCGATTGTCGCTTTACATGTACAGATCAAGCAATGAGTATTCTTCCTCATTATAAGATACACATTTGTGCATAAAAAACAGTAGTTACTTTTCATGTAAGCTATGTTATGTTTACATGGTGATTTTTTTTCTTTAAATGAGTGCGGTGGGTATGGTTGTGATATACTGCTTGGGTACGGTTGTGACATAAGTAAAATTAGTTTTTTTCTTTTTAGATATCTCGTGAACATTCCAGGGGAAAGCAAAGGGGTACGTGTTATGTTGAAAGGCATACAATGATACAAAGCAGGGGATTTCTGTACGAAAAGCTGCAGAAATTCACCAAGTAAATCACATAACATTATTGTGATAAGTTCGTTAACGTGATGCAGCCAATGCAAACGGCAATAACGGAGGCAGCGTCAGTATAGGTTACGTTGTTAACAACAAAGTATTTTCTATAAAGTAGGAATAGCTGTTGTTCAAATACCTACAACGTTGCGTGGATGTAGACTTTTGGTATATAATATCTATAATAATAAATTATACCATTCAAAAATAGATATAAGACATAAAATGTTTCAAATTTTATGCATTTAATTGAAAACTCATGTTACATTTTCCGAAAAAAGGTACTATTGCATGATGTTAAACATAAGATACAATAAAAGTGATTTAAAGCGGTTTCAATGTCTTTTTTTAACCTATCACAACCATCCCCAACTATTGTCATAACCGCTTCTGGGGTGTGGTCGGTTGCGACAAATTTTTTTTTTTTCTTACAGCTCGTACATGTGAGCAGCTGTACGTGCAGTCATAATTTTTGTGTACACGTATAGAGGGGTTCTCATATTATCATGTGCAGCAACTTTCATACCGCTGAGTCTCATACTTTTAAAGTAACGGGCTCTCACGTAAAAATTGACACAACCGTACCCAATCTCCGCCTAACGGCTACTAAGATATTGACTGTCCCATAGGCATAAAAGCAATAGAATAGAGAAAGAAGCATTCTGAAAAAAAATGAAGACGTAAGTTTGCCACCTGTTTTGAAAGTTTTTTGTAGTAAGTAACAATAATCGAACATTTTGGACAGCTAATATTGCTTGGAAAATTGTTTTCAAGCCCAATAAAGGCATGTGTAAGTACTTTTATTACAGTAGCAATTTTTCTGTTGGATTTATGAAAAATACCTGTCAAAAAAAAGTACGTATTCGAAAGACCTACAAAGTAAGCCACGATGGTTAACAAGCGGATAATTGGTTTAGTTGCAGAATGCGAAGAACCGCTAAAACAGTGGTCTTTTAAATTTATTCATAATTCATAAGCAAATAGTTTAAAACATCTGAGAATGCAGAAAAATTAAAGCTTTTGTATGGCATTACGACCGCTCTAAGCCTGGATATTGTATGTTTAACCATTTTCGCACAAATAATAGTGTTCATTAAAAAAAAACGGTTTTTTGACAATTTTTTTTTACAGTATGAGCGTTGAAATATGTGAAGGCATAGTATTCTTTCTTCTTTAAATCTGCAGTTCCATTTGCCACATTGAATATCAATGACGAAAATCATGTTAAGACCAAAAATTTAAAAAATTATTTGGAAGAGGCTTATATAAGCCTGTAAATAAGCTCTTAGCCTAAAATTAAGTGCTTAAAAAATGATATTTCTGCGAGCTATGACAGTTTAAAAGAAAAAGTTATTCTACGACCGACGGAAGCCGAGATATTAACGATTTTTTGACCGTGGGCGATTTTGGGCACACGATATTAGATTTCACGTCAGCCACACGTGAGCAGCTGCAGAGAAGTGGGCTTCCCCGAGCCTTGGTTTGAATGATCCCCACGCAAGTTACCCTCACTTTTGCATTGTGTTTTTGATGGTAATCGGCAGTTAATGACTATTTAATGTTTTTTTCCTTAAAAAACAAGTATTAAAGAGAAACATATCCAAGCTCCAACTGCCTATCTTAATTAACTATGCCGTAAGAATTTAAAAAGAAAAATTATGTTATCTTGTAAGAGTCAAAGGGCATTGTTTCTTTTTTATGTAGAATAAAATTGAACCTTTACGATGAAAAAGGTCTGGCTAAAATTACACTTAAGCTAGTGATAGTTTTTAATTTGCAAATAAGCATCTTTACAAATTAATTAAGCTCTCGTTAAGAATTGCAAGATACTGTCTATTGATGTTGCTATGATTCACTCGATCAGCAGAGACTCTAAGACCAATCGAGCCTTGAATCACATGTGCAAATATGAATTCTCTTTTTCTTGTCGTACATCGACCTCTTGGAAGTTCAACAAAATTTTATTAAGTACTCTGTAGCTAATAATTACGAAATAAAATGACACTTGAACTATTACTCTGAGAACAAAAAAAACTTCTTTATTCAAATGAAAAATTCGTACAATGAATTAAGTCGCAACCATGAGGAAGAATCACTGCATGATAACAGTTAAATTTGTGATAACTAATATAGAAGAATAAACTTCAACATAGAATTAGGGTTATTGGCTCTTATACGGATGAATTTACAGCTCGAGTTGCTTGACGAGCGTATTTCTTAATAAGTAAAAGTACAATTAAAACGATACTATACTTAGAATCTCTCCGTGAAGGTAAACAGACACAGGCAGACTTGGACAAGGTGAGATAGATGGCTGCAAAAGGCCCTTGAACAATAAATACTCGTTGCCACGAGAATGTTACAAACTCTGGCGCAACTGTCCGTGCTTCAGAGGATACGCGCCACAAGCCTTCTAGTGGCCACTCCACACGACCCCGACTGATATCCACGAAACTCTTTTTAGGTTCATCTAAAGAAGCTTGGAATAACAAATAACTCTGAGGCTGAGCAGGATGGGACCATACTTGTATGTATACATGCGTGAGTGCGCGCAGGTGTGTGTGTGTGTGTCTAAGTGATGGCCGTTCGAGAGCACTGGTATAATGAGCAAACGAAAGAGGAGGAAAGAGCTTATAAATAATAATCTTATGCAGTGGTATTGTGTGTAAGAGAGATAGAGAGCGAGAGAGATTGAGAGGAGAAGGTAGTTTGCCAAGAGAGCGTAGCAGAGGCTGTGCTTAAGAGTAAGTAGTTTTTGGTTTTCATCATTTTCTCGTTCTCTTACAGTTTTTCGTAAAGCTTTTTCATAACGTTACATTTTTTTGGCTAGATTTCCCCACCGAAACCAGTATAAGTATCTTTGTTTCAAAAATCTAAGACACCTTTAATATTTTAACCTGTCTAGAGGTTTTGACGAGCATTTGGAGCATATTCGCGGATCTGTTACAAATGTTTGTGCTTAATAATAGACTAAAAATTTAATTTATTGTATTCAGTAGTCTTGCTCAGAGACCCAATAAACTGTGTTTTTACGATGTTTTGTAGTCTTTAATCTGGACCATTTATATTGCTAATACGCATTGGCTGAGCAGTTGCATTTTGAGCAGGTCTATCAATATTAATGGCCAAAATTTTTAAGCTTGGTGATTTGCTCAGTAAAGAAGGTCTTAAATAGTGTAAATGCTTATTTGACACTAAACTATCTTTCTTAACAACATCATATTACAGAACCAGCTTTAACAGGCATTTTTACTTTTTTGTAACATATTTACTTGAAATTTTCATCCATTATCTGAATAATTGTCTGATTTTTATCTAACTATTCTCTTTAATAGACCGATGGGCGCAGCCAATTGACTATTCTCAATTTTAATTAAAACATCTAACCTTACAATTTTAGTTAATTTATTTTTAACGAAGCCCTTAATTATATAGGGAAATTACTGTGGTATTTTAGAAATTGGCTCAACGATTTAATTTAAATATACTATGAAATGTTTATCATTATACAAGCTTTAGTTATTTTTGAAAACTAGAAACCATCTCTAGAACAATTTTGTCAATGTTGTGAGTACCTGATTAGAAACTTATTGAGAATACCTATACTAAATGAGAGGTCCCCATGAGGTATGTCTACTAAGGGCCTACAAAGGCAAAATAATGGGGTGTTGTAGAGGCCCTCTTTAGGTATCCTTAATAGCCAAGCCTAACGTCTTGGGGTATAATATACATAGATGTACAATACAACAACACGTATGAATACACAAGCAAAGTATTTTTTTATCACAAAAAGAACTACAATGAAAGAACTGTAGTGTAGAGTGTAAAATTCAACAGACTGAAAAAGATTTACTGTAAAAGCGCTTAAAAAGGTTTTATCCTGAGATCTCAAGTACAGCAAAGACTTGGTTAAAAATTAATTATGATTTTCACAAAAACCTCAATTATTTCTCACTTCTGGCTGTTCATTGTACTATTTTTGTAGCAGCAATATTGATTATATGTATGCAATATATATATATATATATATATATATATAAGACAAAAGATGTTTCACGTGTGGTTGGGTATACGGCTATTGAGGAGACCTATAGAGGGCCTCTACCAGATCTCGTTATTTTGCCTCCATGTGTTCTCAGTAGGCTATTGCAGTATCCAACAGAGGGCCTCCTAACAACCTAAACAATATTTCTGATTAAGGACATATATTAGGTGAGTTCATATTGCGTTTAACAACGTCTAATTACCATAACCAATCTTTACACATGATAATAGCACTATTTTCTGGTAAAACAAGTATTTTGAGACTTAGTACACGACCCTCATAACTATTTTAACGATAAAAAACCAACTCAATAAACCTAACAACGACTAACCAAGGGTCAAATTCACACAGATATCATATCAACTTTGATCCGTATAACATCTAAAGTCACGGTTTATTGACACTAATTTTATAATATTAAGACTCTTAGAATATAGTTTTTTTGATATGGCTAAATACTAGAACCCATATCAATCTTAAAACTTATTATTGTTTTCAGCACGTAAATCTTCAATTGATGATTTTAGTTGCGTCAGCTTTTCTGGAACTGAAAATATTTTTTTCAAATATTTTTTATAAGCACGTTCCTAATGTCCTCTCCTATTGTAGACTCTACATACATATTTTCGGTACCTACAATTTTGTGCTATGTTGTTTACCACCCACAACGAAATTGTGCTGTAGTCTTCAAACTGTTTTCTGTGCTATTTCTGTTCCTCACTAGACCAGTAGCCGACCGCAAAATCACTTGTCTAATCTCAAACAGGGACAAACTCTGGGATATATCAGTATTCAAACGTATTATAACGATGTACCCAGGCAACCCTGCCAGTCAGGCTGGAATAACAAATGGTGGGGGTTTTTGCAATCCAAATTTTTTTCACTTTCTTGTCTCATCTCAAACAGCACGATTTTAACGCTCAATTGTAGCGTTCAATCAGTATTTGAGAGAAAAAAATAGGTGACCTCGTTAGCTGGCCAGAAAAGTTAGGCAATCCACAATTTGGTGGCCGGTTTTTTGGTCACTTTCTTGTCTCATCTCAAACAGCACAATTCTTACGCCAAATTGTAGTATTGTATATATAAGAGAAAAAAATAGGTGGCCTTGTTAGCTGGCCAGAAAAGTGAGGCAACCCTCTTGCGAAGTGCGAAAAATTCACACGTATTTGCTGCTTTCGAGCGTTTGTTAATACAGTAATGTGAAAGCTCGTTATGGTCAATGCCATTAAAAATAATAATTTTATTCTTAAATGTTTGCCCACGCTTGTTCTGACTGTGCCAAAAATTATTAAAATTTTGTGTCTGCAGAATCACAGATTTTAATGCCCTGTAACAAACGCGCATGCAAGAAACATAGGTAAGTATAGAACGTTTTTTCTGAAATTTTTCTTTTTTCAAATTATATATTCGGACGTGGATTTTAAAGTATAATTTTGCATGCATTATTATTTGTAAAACAACAATAATATGTCAGTTAATTTACGTATTCATTTTATTGAATTTTTTTTTACCTAAAAATAATTGTAGACATAAAATCGCTGCAATGTAGAGTCTTAGTTTAGCTGTAGGATAGCTTCATGCGTCCTATACAACATAAACATAATACGTCATCGTTTGTCGTACAGAAATCGTAAAGCTTACATAGCATTACAAATATATTACGGATTACGAAACACGCATTTTTGTCGTTTGTATTGATCGCCTTGAAGCAAATTTCAAACACGGCTCTTTAATATATGCCTGAACTCTTTGGATTAGTGATCTCCTCACTAACATATGTGCGTGTGTGTGTGAATACATAAAATAAAAATATATATAACCACTGTCAGCAAGTGAATAGAATGTTACGTCAATAAATTTTGGCAAAGGGATTTTTATTCACAGAGAACAGACTCAATGGCAAACAATATGCTTTGAATTATTTTTTTTATTGATCGATTAAGCAATGTTGTACATATCACACAGTATTGCATGCTACCATAATATTTATTTGCTTAAGTTACTTGATATTCCAGTCATGTAACATGCTGTATTGACATTTTTTGTCTTTTCTAAAATAGCATCAACTTTCGGAGGGCCTCTGAAAGAAAAGAAATATTTTTTTTTCCAAATTTGCGAAGACTTACAGGAGAAGAAGATGGCATAAAAGATTGAATAACGACAAGCATTATTGGTAAAAAAAAGGTGTACCTAACGTGTGAAAATAAGTGTTTTTCGTTTTATTGTACCAATAATGTAATAGTAAAAACAAATGAGGTCGACTTAAGTTGTAATTATCAGGAAGCTGACACGCGGATGATTTTTCATATGAGCAAAATAGTAGGTCCATTAACGGTTATGGTAAGGAGCTCAGATACAGACATGTTCATAATTTTACTGGGAAATATTTATAAGCTCACTAATCTCACTGTATATCTCAGTGCTATAAGTCCAAAAAAGAACTTAATTGCGAGCACAAACTGTACTGAATTAGCCAATAATGTTGATATAAGCATGTGTAATTAAATTGACTGCAAGTTTAATGGAACCTTGTACGTACGTGTGTTTGAATTTATTGATGATGCTTTTTTCTAAATCATCTCTCCATGCAATAAAATTTAATAATGGAAATCATAGAACTGTGTGCAAGACTTTTTTACAAACTGTGTACTTATAAAACCAACTTTATTATTGTATACTCAACTTTTACTCGAAATTTTATTTATACTTAACTTTGTTGTATGCACGTGTGTTTAGGTTAGTTAAAGAACAGTTAGTTTATTTAAGTTATCTTTACTTGATAGAATTAATTTTTAGGTTTTACGAAACTGCGTGCAAAATTTTTTACAAATTCTGTACTTTTATGCCAACCGTAATATACTGGCTGCGACTTCAATCTATTTTTTTAAATAAATAAAGCAGTACAGTTAAAATTTGAACAAAATTTTTTTTTCTAAACCCTTAGTACTTCCTTTATTCCTCAAATAATAATGCATGCAAAATGATACTTTAAAATCTACGGCCGAATATATAATTTAAAAGAAGAAGAATTTTAGAAAAAAACGTTTTATGCTTACCTATGTTCCTTGCATGCGCGTTTGTCACAGGGCATTAAAATCTGTGATTCTGCAGACACAAAATTTTAATAATTTTTGGCACAGTCAGAACAAGCGTGGGCAAACATTAAAGAATAAAATCATTATTTTTAATGGCATTGACCACCACGAGCTTTCACATTACTGTATTAACAAACGCTCGAAAGCAGCAAATACGTGTGAATTTTTCGCACTTCGCAAGAGGGTTGCCTCACTTTTCTGGCCAGCTAACAAGGCCACCTATTTTTTTCTCTTATATATACAATACAACAATTTGGCGTAAGAATTGTGCTGTTTAAGATGAGACAAGAAAGTGACCAAAAAACCGGCCACAAAATTGTGGATTGCCTCACTTTTCCGGCCAGTTAACGAGGCCACCTATTTTTTTTTTCTCAAATACTGATTGAATGCTACAATTTAGCGTAAGAATCGTGCTGTTTGAGATGAGACAAGAAAGTGACAAAAATTTGGATTGCAAAAACCCCCACCATTTGTTATTCCAGCCTGACTGGCAGGGTTGCTTGGGTGCATCGTTATTACACGTTTAAATACTGTTATATCCCAGTGTTTGTCCCTGTTTAAGATGAGACAAGTGATTTTGCGGTCGGCCTCTAGTCCGTGTGATTCTCGCCGTCGACAAAATATGTTGCACTTTTTCCCTGTGTACGGATAAGCTGTCCAAGTTTTAAGTACGTAGGTTGATTGGAATAGTTGCTACAGTAAAAAAAAGTAAAGTCACGTATCTTTTATTGGTCGTGAAATACTTTATTCTTTTAAATTTCTAAAAAAATCAGCGTCATTAAATGCTTTAGATGCCAATCTCTCAGTAGTAAGCTGGCAAAATTATGACATGCAAGAATTCGGTTTTTGCTAATAATGAATTTATTTGTTTATGTAAGAATCTTAAAATGGAAGCATCATGGCCACCATCTATACGATCTCATTTGGCTTCATTTGGATATTTGTGCAGTGACAGAAACTGTAGTGTTCCAAAGTTCTAAATTTACAATTTTTGCAATGTATTACCATCTTCTATTTGAGTAACTGAACCTGGTAAATTTTCCTAATAGTACCTTTACTCTATATTGTTGTTACATGGAAATCAATTTAAAAAAATGTCTCCATGCATATTTTTTTTTATTATTTTTTTTATTTTTTCAACTTTCCGACATATTTTGAGATTGATAAGCACTGTCTTAATTCTTCTTAGAACTAAATCCTTTTTTTAAAGTATGTGCTTAACAACTAACATAAGCAATTTTTTTTCTCTGAATAGATTAGTTTTTTTAATTATCACTAAGTAAAAAAAGTACCATTTTTTTAGTTATTTTGCAACAATAACACTTGACCCTAAACTGTATTGCGTGCGTTTGTGGCATAATTTACAAAATGAAAATACATAACATGTTTTATTTTCCTTTCATAATAGACACACGATCCAATTCTTTAAAACAATCATTGCTTGTATTCTCAATTAGGTTAACATATTGGTAATGTAGATAATTTTAAGACCCTACTCCATAGAAAAATAAATATGTATATACTTTGCTCTTAGGCATTGCACAGAGTTTTATATAGCCCAGAAATGTTTTAAGACCCTTGCTTCTACTGAGTGTTGACTTTATTAAGGCATTTGTAGTTTTATTTTATTTCTTAGACTATAACCTAATAGGATTAAATTACCTCTGGCGGGTCATAAATTTGTGTGTGTATCTGATTTTTAGGTATGTGTAGAGTAAACTTTGATAGTCGAAGTACTCTGGATGTGCAATACAATATTGATGATAACCAATTCGTACAAAATTTTTCATGCAAAAGTCTTTAGGGTTGCTGTTCAAAATTTTCAAGTAAGATTACTAATTTAAAATGTAAATTAATAGATATTGAACATTATTTCGTAAAATTAGCTAGGAAATATTTCAAAATCCTAGTTTTAGTCAATTTTAACTTGATTAAGTCATTTTCTGGCTTATTTTTTTCTAGGACCACATCATAACAAAATTCCATTTTCTCAGACGTGTGATGACTTTTTATACAGACATGTACTAGTGGACTTCACCCCCTGTAGGCTGCTAACATTTTTGGCATGCTCCTATTTGAATGAAAAGTCTTTCCATTTAATATATACAGTAGATACATATGTAAAACTGAAATTCAAGATATCTTAAGCCGACGACTTTAGATCAATGAAGTTAAGGAAATACGAGACTAAAGTTAATATTTC
Organism: Copidosoma floridanum; assembly: GCF_036245765.1. NCBI lineage: Eukaryota > Metazoa > Arthropoda > Insecta > Hymenoptera > Encyrtidae > Copidosoma > Copidosoma floridanum. Next base: position 5,527,235 of record NW_028321904.1, on the reverse strand, counting down.
AATTTATTCCACTGTTTCTACAGCGCTCCAGTATACTACTAAAGCCTACATGTAAAAAAATAATTATTAAGAATTTTGATGTTTACCTTATACCTAAATCTGTGAAAAAAAAAAGGAAAAAAATTTTTTTTTGAGAATTCAACCACTGTTCTTCTGTGTACTAGCTAATTACCCCACTAACCCTATTAAAGCAATACCTACTAAAAATTAATTTTTTTCTCCTTGTTTTAGTGTGGTTCGTAACTTATTTATAACTTTAATATTAACTTACTATTTACAAATTTATTAGTTCACTGTACATTATATAGAATAATGAAGTATCAATAAGACTAATTATTCATTTTTATTTAATAGTAAGTTCTTTTTAAGCCTCAGAAATCAAGGTTTTTCTGTCATTTGATCCTTTAAAGTATAAGTGCTTGTTTAGGATTCGGATGTATTATTTTTGAGAAGGCCGAAAGATCAATACAGGAAAGGAAAGATAGAAAATGAGATGACAACAAGAAAAGAATACACTCTCAAAACGGCATTTAATAAGGAGTAACAAAACAAAACTATGTTTAAATATTTTGACTTATAGTGAAATTACAATTTAATTTTAGTATTTGAGTTCCATGTGAGAAAGAAAGGAAGTCTTACCGTTTGTACAGCACTTTGTAAGGGCAATTTAAAATTACAGAGACTTATGACGGCTTGCTAGAAGAAATAAATCGAACAATGTTCCTATGGCAAGAGAGGGAAATAGTGATTCCTGCAAGTGAGATAGAGAACACGCAACAGAAACGTGACAACGTCGCACTTAGCCATCAGAAGCAATTTCTTGGTTAACCTTTAAGCTGAGTCAGCTGAGTGATGCATGCTCGCTGTGCTTGAGTTGAGACATTGCCATGTTTACCAAATGTAAATGCAGAGCATAACTTTGTGTTAATGAAAGTTGTTTTACATAAGAATCATTCAGTAAATATTACCTTTTTTTTCTTCTGTATTCGTCATTTCTTCCTCTACGTCTCGTATGAATGGTGAATCACGTTTAAAATTTATTCAGTCGCAAAGATTTATTTGTACAGTATTTACTTAAAAGCCTATGTTATTATCTCTAACTTAAGACTATTATATTTACAAAACTGGATGGTCAAAAAAATTTGAAAAATTCAGTCTTACTCGGAGCATTATAAAAAATGAGTCGTTTGATGTTCATAACGATCATAAATTTTTTTCTTAACCATAGAAACCACCTTATTGGGTGTATGACATGGACTAACATACGATGGCAGCACATATATTGTGCAGAGCAAATGTGGTTGCTTGGATAACATTGATTAGTGGCCAAGCAGGGTAGTAAGACACACAATAATGGTAAGAGTACTCTGTTACAGTTCCCAACATACAAATATGTTAATTTGACAGTATTAACTCACAGACAAAACCTTAATGATATAAAGTACATTAGCAATTAATAAACTTGAAATAAAAGTGTATAAATTCAGAAAAATAATATTAATGTGGATCATTTATTCACTTATAGAATAATATTATATGAAATAATGTCGCACTCATATCCTTTAACTGGTAGTTTAAGAGTTAATGTATTTTTGAATGGTGCAGTTGTTTACTATTTGTCATTATGCTCCGTATTTCAGCTATAGTTTTGACTGCCCAGCTCTTACATGGACGACAACTGACTCATATTCTAATTTAATACGATCAATTTTAATTCTGGTCAGGGATCTGAGAAGTCTAAAAATATACTATTTTTTTTTATTTCCTGCATGAAGATGTTTATTAGAATTAGACATTTTAGACTTGATTCATATATCAGTGGTACACCTGCAGAAATTTATGTACCAATACTTCAATGTTTGAATGTATTAGCTGTAAGTTCAGGACCAAAGTTTATCGTGTAATGAAAATTTAGAAGAAGTACTGTCAATCTCCATTGAAGCTTGGCAGTTCAAATTATCACGTATTTTTTTATGTCTATGTGTGTAATAGTACTTTATCTTTCTATTTTCCAGCTCCACAGCTCTGATTATTGTTAAAAGGTTATTTAAATTTGGAAGGGATACATGTGTGCAATAATTTCACATTGTTTAATGATGTATACAACTTTTATATGTGCGTGGGTAAATATAAATCACTTGTAAGGAAACTGCCCATGGAATTTTTGTTTTTTATTAAGATGTCTTCTTAAAGAACCAAAATTTAACTATATCAAAGAACATAATTGAAGAAGAGTAAATGGCAAATAATTTTTCAGGGCCTATTAGTATTATGTTCAATTATTGCTAAAAATAAATAGAGCAATGTGTATTAAATGGTGATATATAATGAAGTAGTGTGTCTTCAAATTGCTTTAACAATTTAAATTTATCATATTGTTTTGGGAAAAAACAGTTCTTATTGCAGGGTTTTTAAAATTCTAAGTGGATGTTAAAGTTGATAAAAAAGATGGAACAGTCAAAGTTGAAGTAAAAGAATTTGGTAAGGATATACGAGGAATGGTCATTGCAGTGCTCACCGGAAACATATCAGAGAACAACAAGATCTTCGCAAGAGTGTAAGACCCTCTGAAAAATAAAATAGCTAAACATAAGATTGTTAATTAAGCAGCTGAAATGCTAAAAGACAGTATGGAAGATGTAGTAAAAGGTTAGTTCAAAAAAGAAGTAGGGGATGGCTTGAGGTACTAACTAATGAAGGGTGTGGTAGTTATCATAGTTAGAATGTATATATGCTGCTGAAGTAGTTTAACAGTGAGAATGAGCATTTATTGCATATTCCAAGAAAAGTTGACTGTAAACAATTGTTTTAGAGTAAAGATCACTATTAGAAGCAGAGCCCACGTAGGGCTGTCCGTTATTGGGAGAATTTAAATAGTTAGCATAAACTGGCAGGGCTGCTGGTACAGCAGATGGTGAAAATCTAGTATGGGGTTGCTGTGCATCAAATAACTGAGCATTATTGGGTATGGGTAACAGATAATCCTCTTGTTTGAAGAGGGTCAATCCATTGTTATAGTCCATACGACACTCTACAATTTAGTATGTCGTCTGTCTTCCTCGCTCTCCTGTAAAAACAAACCCTCCTGTAGTTCTTACAACGTTTATTAATTAATTTCTTCTCTTACCAGGCCCTTCAAAATGTTAAATAAATTTAAATACGAACGTTATATATTTTTTTTTATGGTAACAATTTTTTTAAAAGATCATTGTTAATAAGTCAGGTAAATGCAATAGAAGCGATTAAATGGACAACAGCCCATATGCTTACATGTAAAAATTAGTTAAATGTAAATATTTATTACTCTGCTTCTAGGGACCGTCATGCCTTTAAATTTTGACAGTGTCATTGTTATGTCTTTATTCATACGTCAATATATTTTCGTTAATTTCTCATTTTTAATTCTGTAACTAATAAAAAAACTCTATTATTACAGATTTAAACACCTTTGTTTTTTCTGTGATAAATCAAACAAATTTATTAAGAAAATTTTTTCTTGAAACTTTTATTGTTATTAGTACGTTGCATAGAAAACATGAAAGTTACGTTTCTTTATGATTAAATTATTTTCTACTGGTTCCTGTGCTTGATAAGATTGTTCACCTCTCTTTGGAGCAGGTGGAATAGAGCCAACAATTAAGCAACCGTACTAAATAAAGGAACGTGTCATAAAAATACTATGGGATTAAAAAAAATATTTTTTCATAAAGATTAATGTGCAACAACTAACAATGGACTACATCTATACAGCACATAAAATAGAGACTTGTATTGTACGAATAGTATGTTCATATATATTTTATTTCGTAATCCTTTTGTTTTATACAAAATTAAAATTTTTACCCACCATTATCTGCTGCAGTTAGTACAGTGAGCTGCGCTTCTTTTAAAAGTTTCCTAATTAACTGATAATTGTCTTAAAATGATACATCATGCCACACCATGTTGGAGCTAGCATATTTCAAAACTATTTGCTTTATTTTCGCTCAAAAAATTAGTGTTTTTCATCTGAAATTTTGTTTACGTTATCCATAAGTGTTTCAAAGAATTTCAAAAGATCAGAGCAAGCATTTTGATTGCTCTTATTCTACATCTTCTCACTTTTTTCCAAGTTTTTATTTCAAGAGAGGTAGTTTCTTATTTTCTAAGTGTAATTACTGTTTTGCGATATTTTTATACTTAAGAAAAACGTATAATTCGTTTTCGCTTAAATCTTTTAAATGGAATCTGTGATCGTCGTTGAATAAGCTCGTTAAATTTTCAGAACTTTCCGTGAATTAAGCTGGGTCATTAAAAAACAGCATAGACTGAAAATGTGGCCAAGAAGATTAAAAGCTGTTTTCTAGCCCATCGCCACATTGAGACTGTTTAACCAAATACTTTTCTTTGTTAAACCTAGCTTGTAGGCCCTTCCACTTTCTTCAAAGTTTATCTTCTGTAAGAAAAGTCATCGTATTATTCAAATAGATGCTCTGTCAGCATTTTCATAATGACTCAAAATGTTTTTTTCGTACTCAAAAAATTCTCTGAAAACTCTGTCTACGCGAAAGGTCTCTCTCTCAGTTAGTTATCTCGTTAATTGACAAAGACTTTACTGACATACAGGTAAAAAGCACGTTGCTGACTTTGATAAGCTAAAAAAAAAGCATATACAATTCTTTTATCTCTTCCTCCCTTGAACACTTGTTTGAATTTTCTCAAGCGCGCTGGAGGAATAGAAAATGGCAGACAATTGCTGGCGATATCCAGAAAACAAAACGCAGCTGGCAGTGCCAAGAAATACCAAGCAATGTCGAAAAACTCGAGCGTAACCAGCAGCGCCAAGAAAGCTAAGCTGTACTTAGCTTTCAATGCCAAGAAAGCCAAGTGACAGATGTTGCAACGCTTCAGTGCAGTGATGCCATCGACGCCACCAACGCATACTGTTACAAGAAGGGTGAAAAACGGTTTTACTGTGCCAACTTAAGTTTTACGAGGCTTAATTAATGTTCACCTCTTTTGGCATTGTCACTGCAGGTAAGATGTAGAGCCTTAGAGTGCCTCGCTTCTTTTCTCATTCTTACCTTTACTGTGAAAGCACTTTTAGTGTCCATTGTGACCACTAAGTAATCGTGACTTAATTTCTTTACATGCTTCCCTATTATGTCTTTCAGGTACTTACTGATGCTTTCATTACTTTCATCTAAACAAAGCCTAATATATTAATTTTTTCTTTCGACACCAAGTGATATTTAAAAATAATGTTTTAACTTGCTTTGTTAAACTAAAAATAATATTATTTTTTTAAGTTTGGTGAAGTAAAATAAAATTCATAACCAAAAAATGTTAAATCATAATCTTAGAGTTAAGGGCTTACTTGTGGCGTGGACTGTTATGTGTCACATGGACTATGTAGCCCAAGAAAATTAGCTCTGAATTATCATTATCACTGGAAAGGTTAGATTTTCTAATTCTATACGTTATTGATCCTGCTAATTTCAAAAAAATAACAGAAATTTTATTAAGTTACTGTCCGTTTATAAGAAAGTAGCGTGAAAAATGTACAACACTTGTAAAACAGTAATATGTAGCGAAAAATGGTTACCACTATTCGAAAGGGCGTCACAAAATGCATCGGAACTCATGACTAGTTTAATTTTAATAAGCGCTAAATAGCGAAAAATTGAACTACAGAGAAGTTTTTTATATAAACAGTCAGTGGTGGAAGGACCAGTGGCATCAACAGTAGCAGTGGCCCCCACCTTGATGAGAAGCAGGGGCAGAGGCAAGGAGAAGGGAGAGAGAATGAGACAGAAAAGAGAGGAAAAATCAAAACCTAAATACGTTATTTCTGCTTTTTTGCTCTGACATGATAATGTATTACAGCTGACCGTTCTACATTTTGTATTCACAACGATCTTATAGATAAATCTTAAATTAATAATTTCGTAATTTATAGCGAACAAGAAATGTGTAGATGAAGCGTTATGAAATTTGGTTGTTACATGTTTGATTAATATAATTGAGGGACATTGTAACCTCACAAACTGAGATTTTAAGTAAATTATGTACGACTGTGAGTTGACGTTTTGTTGTTTATTTAGATTCTTGGATACTATTATGGAATTCTCATTTAAAAGACTATAAAGAAGAGGCATAGAACAGTAAGGTGTAAGTAAAATTGCTTATTTGAATGTATTTAGTGCTAACATTTAAAAAAGTTCTGCGTTAGTTCATTAAATATCGTTGTCCCTCTACATTCACTTATAGGTCAGATAATGTGTTATGCTGTAAAATAAGTGTATATTCTTAACTGAAGTGCTTCTACAGATTTTTATCAAACAAAGTATATTTTACTTTTATCGTGCAAACTGTTTAAACGCCAAGATGTAAATTTAATGCTATTCTGGTAAACGGAACCTGAGTACCAGTTTGAATGTCTTTTAATTCTGGTAGAAAAGTAGGTTCTCAAGCATTAACCTAATGTACATTCTCCATATTTTACATCAAATATTTTTCAGACTATTTAAGCCAATCTGAATAGCAGTTCTTCTATCATTTACCTGTATTTTACATACCACATTACTGTTGTTATCATTTATTGTATCAAAGACTCCTTTCTAAGATGTACTTCTCCCTCCTTAAACAATGTCGTTCCATATGTCGTTTGCCACGAGCACTTATATAACGCTTTGGGAGATGTCTAGGATCGAGATTTTTTTTAAGGTGCCTCATCCGATTGGACCGTCCTACACTCGCCTGATCACTAACCTTTTGGCTAAGGTACTAAATGCCTTGGTCACGCGGAGAGTGTACGATTACCTGAAAGAGAACTCCTTGCTATCGCCGATGATGTTCTAGGTGTAAAAATACTGCTTCTAGGTGGAAACGTACAAAATTTTGGCCACGCAGAGACCTCAATGTATGTTCAACTTGTTTCCAAAGATTTCTGATGAGCTTCTTCGATCAGCGCATTGTGCGCTGACTGGCATGGTTATTGGGTACAGCACGTTGCTCTCTTATCCCGTACCATTACCATTTCAGCCTTTATCTGCTTAAAGGAAGATAGAGCAACGTTAGAGACGGCTTTGTATAGGTATTTGCTTTTGTCACATTTAGATATAAAGGGACGTGTGTACTCATACTTATTAGTAACTCATGCTATTCATAATTTGCTAATTAATAATTTGTGTAAATAAGTAACTTATTACTTTGGTCGTCTATGATTGCTCTTAGACAGGCAAGTGACGTTTGTTCGATAATTTATGCACTATAAAATTTTATGCCTTTCTTTATTGTATTTATGTTGAAAAACTACGAACATTAATTAAAAAATTGGATATTACGTTTAGTGATTTACTGCTAATCTAAATTAAGTCCTTTAAGGAATTTTGTGAAAAAAAACTCCACTGTAAACTGTATATGCTTTTGCAATTAAGACATTCTATCCTTGGCTTCAATAAACTGTGTTAAAATTCAGTTGTCTCTCCCGACCCCCTGCTTCTGCCCCTCATTGAGATAAAAGCCTTTTCTACTGTTAATGCCACTGCTCCTTTTACTGCTCATTGTTTTTTTGCAAAATTTCTTTCTGGTTGGAATTTTTTGCTTTTTCGCTCTCATCAAAATCAAAGTAGACATCATTACCTATACATTTTGTGATGCCTTTTTGAATGAAGCAATCCATCACCGCTATCAGGACATAGCCGTTGTAAATTTTGCAAGCTATTTTCTCATAAACGCACACCAGGTAAAAAATTTTTGTTATTTTTTTCAAAATCAGCAGGGTCAATAATATATGAGAATGAGAAATCTAACCACTCTAGTAATAATGTTGATTTGGAGCTAATTTTCTTGAGCTATATGCTTTAACACATTGAAATTTTTTCAAAAATTCAATGTGAAATTTTATTATCAACATAATAAATATGTTTACTAAAAACTATTAGTTCTATAAGCAATAATAAATACTTATTTATTTAATACCAATCTGTTACTTTCACGTTTAATTGATAATTGTGTTTCCAATTATTTTATATTCTTCTAAGACTTTTAGAACTAAAAAACTATAAAATTTTTTGTAATGTATAAAAACATTAATTAGTTCTTATTGCTCTTTATTCTTTCAGAATTGTATCTTCATGGTTAAGCTAATTTGACTTCTAAAGGACATTTATAATTGAGTTAGCACGGTAAAAAAAATTTGTTATTGCATTTAAAAATTAAATAAGCTTATCTTAAAGCAATCTTTCATAAAAAAAAAAAAATTTAGAAATTTTTACGGATCCTCATGATTAAAAAAATATAAAACATTAAAAAAGGGTCAAGTTAAACTAGCTGCATTTTTAAAGTATTTAATGCTTTTCTATGTATACTATTGTATTCAAAAAATATTTGTCAAAAAAACTTATGTGTGATGAACGACTTAAAGGGACATTCACTGGCACGTACTGCCATATTAAAGAAAGCGGTAACACATAATGATTTTCTTTAACTTTTTGTATACAATTGTACTTTTTGTATTAAATATAGAATAGTAATAAGTATGTGAGCATATATGACAGATTTGAGCATGACTTAAGAGATGTTATCGGCGTAAGCAATAGGGAGTTATTATAAAATCATTGGAAGATTCGATAAAAGTGCATAATCTTATACGAACCATCTTCGTTTTCATTATATTGTATTTTGCTTAAACATTTTGTTTATAATAAGTCATTAAGTGAGTATTTGAATACTTACTAGAGCTACATTTAATTGAAGTAGGTATACTCTTTCTCACGATAATGGCACTACCTTTGTACACAACATCGTTTCATAAAAGTGATATTTATATTTATAATTATATTGTCGTTCTTTTATAGAAGAACAACTTTATACTTGGCTAGCTGAGCCCTCACTATCCACTAGTTTTAAATGATAATTTTCTCGCTAATCATTAGCAGTACAAAATAGTAAAATCAATAACCAATAGACTAGTTAAAATTTAGCTTTCAGTTACATAAGAATTCCTAATCATATTAAATACTACCTTAAGCAGAATGGTGGATGTGTTGCGTATGAACTTAAGTTGAAATATTTAATTTCATACAACTGTTCGTAGATAGACAGATAATTTGGTCTACAAGAACTAAGAATACTCTTGTCTAATATCTTAATGTTTTTGGAAACTATATTTTATCAGTTAGTTGACATGAATTTTTCTTTAAGTGCTATTATAAACAGTGGTATCTTTATAAACTAGAACAAAGTATTAGGAAATTTGCGCGTGACTTATTTTTAACCATTTATTTATTTTTAAACATTTATACATTCATGATTCCTTTTTTATCTTTATCACTCTTTTCGTTTTTCTCTTTGTCAATACAACTGTACAATTTTAACACTTAACATAAATTAAGAAAAATGTATACACTAAATAAGTATAATTAATAATGCCATATCTGTGTTATTGTTTTACTATTTATCCAAATTAAAAACTTCATCCAAGAATTTTATTATTTCAAATTTCTATTTTTCAATGTAACCGTGCTGAATAGACATCGTGGTCACGTCAACTAATTTATTCAAGAGTCATTTTGCAGTTAGTCACGTGCAACTAGTTCTTTTAAAAAGGGAATTTTGATGCCCCTTCAAACTTACAAATCAACAAATCTATGAACTTTTTCTGAATATCAGTAGTTTCAGTATACTAACATCCTTTTTCTGTCATTTTTCTTACACTCTTGCATTTTCACTTCATCAATCCCAAAATTATTTGTTTTTTAAGAACTGTAAAAAATGTACGGAATTGAAACACTAAGGCAAATATAATTAACAACATTTTTAAAGACTACAAAAAGTATCCCAAATACCTCAATTATTATTTTTTTAAGTATTAAAATTATAATATAAAACAATATCAACGCACTGTGCGCGTGATTTAGTTTTATTATAATACACAGTTATGTATTAATAATTTTTATTATCTTCATCTCTTTCTCTCTTTTTTTTTGAAAAGTGATACTAATCGTACATTTACGCTTACACTATTTAACTATCGCTTTTGTTATGAATAAAGATTGTGTGACTAAGATTTCAGTTAGTACAATTATGTAATTTTATTACACAACGTAAATTACGAATAATTTATATGCTCAATTAGTATGATAATTAATGCTATAATTATTTTAGTCATTTACAATTTTTTCCAATCTAAAACAATAATTAGAAACTTTTTTTTTTAAATTCAATTTTTTAATTCTAAATTAATCGCGCAATATTTACGACGTAGTCACGTTAACCATTCAAATAAAAAGTTATTTTGTGGACAGTCACGTACAACTGGTTCTTTTATGAGAGGATATCACTTTTTTGCAAGTTTAAAAACTGGCTAAGTCAATTGTGTATGAAATATTTTTATGTTTTTAGCTATTGAAATTTGCTAAAATTTCCAACATTTCGGTTGGTTTCTCATTTTACTACTTAGCATGCTATAAATAAGTGTGGAATTTCTTAGTGAGAACAAGTAATTTTTTTGAATAACAAACTACTTATTATTATTTAAAAAATGTTATATTTATTTTTTGATTTTTAATTATAAGACAATAACCTTTAGCTTTAATAATTTTTTACTTATGTCAAAGAATAGTAGTCGAATAATCATGAAATTGTGTCAAAAATTTTTTAAGAATTGTGCATTTGTCTTCATTGCGTACATCTTTCTCAAAAGCACACTGCACAGAAGCGATTAACATCCATGTTTTTGGCATGTATCTGAGAAACTGTGTGACTCACACAGGTATAGCTTTGAGCTTAGACTTGCTAACGCAATTCGTAGTTAATCATTTTCAAAATTAACAATTATACCAATAATATAAGAAATACAAGTGTAGTCAATCGCAAAATTTTCTTTCATTTTTAGTGTGCACGTTTCACTATTCATTTCATTGTAAAACTGTCTGAGCACAGTGATCACTGTTCATGTATTGGAGTGCTTTCAAAAAATGCCTGTTTGCATCATCAAAAGATGCAAAAATTATAATAAAAGAATTCAAAGTGTTGAGCACTGGCTTGGTCGTAAGCAACCTGATACTGCTTTTGAGTGGGTGGTGGCTTTCAGCAATAAAAAAATTAATTTAAACATGGGTTATTATCTTATTATTTTTCATGTGTTAATCAAAGCGAGATGCATGAAAAAGCAGTGCAACGTGTATTGTATGAAATACATAATAAAAAAAGAAGGTCTAGATAATAAAGTAATTTATTGTCAGAAAGTAAACATAATCGTTTACAAATTTTTACAGCTCACACAAGCTAAACTCATTTTGCCTCTAATTGTTTGGAAAAGAAAACTATAACACCTTAATATCTCTGGTAATGAAACCATTTAAAGACTATAAAAACAGCAGTTTGAGCTTGATACTTTATTGACTTGTTTGTTGTAATTATTATTCATAGAGTTAACTTTTAACAAAAAAGTATTAGAACTCGTAAGAGTTGAAGTTCCATTTTTAGCTGACAATAATACAAATCATCAAATTTGTCTTTTTTTTACAGTAGTAAGACTATATGCTTAAATCATTTATTTTTGTTCACAAAGCATTACTATTTTTAATTTAACTTTGTTTTTATCCTTAGTAACATTTTAATTAGTTGTTAAAAAAAAACCTTATATTACTTATCAAATGTTCAATACGGACAAAAGTGGGACAACCTCTGATTAATTGATCGAATTAGCTGCGTGGTAGCACAATTATATTTCTTACATTATGGATGCACCTTTTGTGTATTACCAGATTTAAAAGATATATTATAAGAAACAAACAAGAGGAATATGATAAAAAATGACATATCCGTTTTAACAATAATTTTCAAATATAAACATAATAAGCTTTTCTCATATTAAGTAAATACCCCAATATTCTAGCATCGTAAAGCAGAGAGGATAGCTACAGATGCATAATTAGTTATTGAGTGTAAGACTATAAGAAATAAAAAATAAGGTAAGGAGTTTCTTGGCATACTGTTTTCTATACCACAGTTGATCGCTGACAAAACAGAACCAAATTTGTTACAAGTCCCTACAAATAATAAGTAAATATTAAATATATGTTTTATTAGGGTCACTATCATATGGCAATTGCACCAAAAGCTAGCCTTATTAAGATAAGATATGCAAAAATGGACCCAAAATTAAAAGCATTCAAATATTTCATAAATAATATTAACAAAAAAATTTTAGCACAACGAGAACAATATGAAATAAGAAAAAATACATAATAGTTCATTAATGACTTTACTTTAATTGTAATTAGAATGAATACAATAATTATGAAATGTTTGTTTGTATCAAGTCTATCTTCTATGCAGTGAGAAAAATAAAATGAAACTAAGTTCTTAAAAGCAAATATTTTAGTACCTATGATGTCAGTAGAGGGTGGTTAGGTGTCTTAATTATACGTTCCGTAAGTCAACATAGTAAAAAAATACTTTATTTTTGCTAATTTTCTCCTGTTGCATATGATACGCACTTTATGCATATTTACTACACATACTATACTTTGATAAATATCATACATATTTTATTTGCAAAAACCATGCTCTTGTTTAATATAGAAGATTCGCATAGGCTTTCTAAAGAAGATAACTTTTCTTTAAGGTAATTTTTTTTTCGAATTTATATGCATACAGTACAAGAATATATAGGGAATATATCTTATTTTATTCCTATTTGTCAACCTACAAATAATTTTATGTTATAAAAACGTAAATATAACTCCAACTTAAACTATTCGTTTCATTTATAATAAGATGAATTTTTTTGAAACGCTCGTAGTAATTCCAGTATGATTCCTATATTACTTTTACTAATATGATGTCTTTATATTTTCACTATATTATTAATATATTAGTACAAGCAAGTACGATCTTAGAATATACGAAAGCAAGAGTGTTAATTTAATTTTTTTAATTCAAAAGTAAACGTAATATACTTCATTTAATTAAATATTGATGAAACAGTTATGTTATAATGAGGTTTGACAGAGAAATAAATGTGATAATGAGATTATATGTATATGTATGGATGTGAAACTTAACAATGAAGGTTAGTTTTGTGACAGAAGTAGTGGAGGGTCAAAAAAAAGTGTGATGTAATGGTAAAGATCCGTGGAGTCTGTGAAGGGCTATTAAAGGTGGGGGATCTCGATTGAATGTTATTTTGAAATAAGAGAGAAACATACGAAATTTTACCTTTTATTTTATTGGGGTCAATGGTGTTTTAAAGGGGGATGTGGAGTCTGTATGTATATTATGTACTTTATGTACTTAAACAGTGGGACTTCTCCCTCTCTGGATGATCTGTAAGCCAACGCCTTTTTATGGATTGTGACTTTTAGTAAGACTCAAGATTTATAGACTTAATTTAAAGATATAAACATAATAAATTATTAAATCTTATAAAAGCAGCGTAAAAATTTGCAAGAGTTTTAAGTTTGTGTTAGAAGTCACAAAGCAATAACTTTATCTGTACATCTTAATAATAAGCAAGAAGTTATATGAAAAAAAAAAAGAAAATTAAATTAAAAACGTTATAAGAAAATGGTAGACACACCTGATGGTTTCGTAAAAGTTAAATAAAATTCACCATTTAATTTTAGTGATGAAATTATTTTGATTTATGAATTATCTAAAAAATATACAAAAATATACAAAAAAAAAAAAAAAAAAAAAAAAACCTCCACATCCCGAAAGAAGACACATGTGAAACTAAGTACAGCAATGATGAATATAAATTAAAATTTGTGTTACAATAAGCTCTTCTATTAAATTAATCTATTTAACCTTACTAATTTTTTTGGTTGCATAAAAGATAGTAATTTACATTTTATAATATTGGTCTTCGTATTTAGGCTTCTGAATGGGCTAATCCTTTTCATGTTCTTTAAAATCTTTTATATCTACTGATGTCATTAAAAAAGGTTTAAGAATTATCAAGTTATTATATTACACTATAAATTTATGAGAATATAATAATGTAACTGGTCTCCACTTACAAAATTGTTTGCTTAATAATGGGCCAACTTTGATAAAAGTACAATTAGAACAATATGAAAAACCGTGGACTTTTCTTTTGTGGTTGAATACAGTGTTACCTTTTCGAACTAGTTGGGGTATTTTTCTTGTCAAACCCATTAGATTACGAAAGTTCACTGAAAATTTCTGATCTTACTGAGTAACTCTTATCAGATTTATTGCAGTGCCATCTCAAGTACAAACGCAATATTACAATTTTTATCTTTAGCTTTCCTTAGTTGTATACTCTTTGAAGTATCACTTTTTCTTCGTCTTTGATATTTGTTCATGTGCACCGCTTTGATGTTTCACCTACTTGCATCACCTTAGAAAACGTACTTAGCTCAGTTGATCGATTATTTGAGGACTTATCGTCAAACAATAAATAGAGTAATTGATTTCTAATTTTAAACCACATGGAAAATAATTGCCTTCCAGCTGTGGATAATTTTTTTAATTTTGTAAGATGTTATAGTTACTACCACAATTATCTTATTCAATCAAAGCTTTTACTTCTGCCACAAAAGCTTTAATGACTACAAAGAATTATATTTAACTTATGTTGAGAAAATATCTTTTGTAATTCTTATTTTTATAACTACCACAATTATTTTGCAGTTTTTCAAAATTTTTTGGTTAACTTAGGAATACTTGACTTTTTGATTTAATTAATATTGTTTTTAAAAATTTTATTTATTATAACATACCTATAGTACCAATAGAAGTTTACGAAACTTTTATTGTACGTTTACCTCATTTTTATTACAATGTTTTTTTTTTTTTTTTTTTTTTTTTTTTGACACTAACCGTACATATGTCATTCTATTTCTATTTATTAGAATGTCAAGTTGTACGTCATAGCATTAAGTCCCTTATGAAAGTTATATTCATTGTTAAATTGAGTTCATTTAAAATTATTGCTTAATTCACGTTATTAAATAAGTTCATAAGAATAAGCGACTTCTGGGAACATTTTCAATCACTAGATTTTGATCAAACCAAATAAAATGATGATTATAGTAAAGTCAATGGGGTCTTAGTCAGTCTTTATAGGGTTATTAACTAGTAAAGTAAAATGTCTTTCAAACTGAAAAAAATTTTTAAAGATTACTACCGAAGTCCCAACGTATTTACACTCATAATTTAAGATTAAATTAGCATGAGAATTTCACGTAAAAACTCTGCAAAAATTATAGTTACAGATCGATTGATATTAGGAATGTTACAGAAATTCATCAAAATCAGATAACTACCACTGTAAGACGCTCACGATAGTAAAATAAAGATGACAGATTTATAGCTAAGTACACAAGCTTTATCATCGTACTTAGAAAGTTGAGAGTCAGTATAAATCTTATTGAGATGTTTAACAAAGTTAAGAGTTAGTGTCAACCTTAATTGAGATATTGAACAAAAAGGTTGTCTGTTTATTTACTTTCTACGTGCTCAGCTGAGAAGGTGAGAGAACTCTAACGGCCTTAGTTATAAAACATAGCATACTTTACATTTATTGACTCTGTGCACAATGAGAGTGGAAGCCTGGTATGTATGTGTGTGTGTGTGCATGCTCGCGCGTATGTGTATGTGAGTTGCTATTACTGTGAATAAATCGACTGTTAAAGTTACTTAACTCGTAAATTATACAATGAAAGTAAGGTTATACATGGGAATGCCATAAAATATTCATTTATTCGTTTCAGAGTTATTTGGATTCGCTACTAAGGTACCTCTCATGAATGTAAAAATTAGCTGTAGGTAATAAATACTTTAAAACTTGTGACATTTTTTAGAAAAATAAGACAATCATCAGAAAAAAAAGAGCATAAGCAGTTGTTTCGGTTTTCAAAGAAAAACTCTAGGTTGTCTGAAAGCGATAATATAATGATTCTAATCTCTAAGTTCAAGATTGCATGAAACTATCGTTCATAGATAAAATACTTTGAAGTTTACTATAAATTAAGCTGATAGAGACTTTAACATGTACTTAGAGTAGGAGTTGTAGAGTCAACTTTTATAACTCTTGGTAGAATTTTTACCCTAGTGCTCTCTAAATATTGTTGAACAGCATAACCTCCAGAAAATTTGGTTTACTTGAGAAACAAAATATTTAATTTTTGACATTTTAATAAAGTAAGTGAGTATGACCATTCTAACGTATCTGGGCTATAAGCTGTTGTGAATACAAAAAGTTTCCTAAATAAAGTTTTTTAGCAATTTAGAGTTGTCAAGAATGAACACCTTCACTTTGAAAACCGTAAAAAATGCAATTTTCACAAAGCAATACTTTTTTAGCAAGAACAACTTTGTTTCCAATTAATCAAATGTTATCAAGCAACCAATGTTGTTAAAGTAACGAGATGTACTATTAAGCACGACATGACTTAAGTATTTTCATTCACCGTTTGGCTAATTAAAAAAAGTAAAATTAATAATATTCGTTTATTATTAGTCATAACACTAATAGATTTGACCATTCTTCTATAAAAACAAAAGATGATGATTATAACAATAAGTATTGTTTATTTTGAATTGGTTTTTAAAAGCTTGAAATATGAGTTTTCTAACAGACAGTACATATTTTGATTTCAAGCAATTTTTAGAAGTTATAAGCGTGTATTTTGGTCTTCAGTGCTCAAAAAATCTGGGATAACTTAGAACTCACGAATTTTATTGGTTTAATAACGTACTTTGAGTAAAATGAGTTCTTAGACTTTCTAGGGGGGAAAAATAAAGATATTACTTAATTAGATTATTATTTGTTATTCTTCATCTTTGCTTCATTCTAACGGAAGGCAAAATTAGTTAGGTTTCTCTATGATTTAATTGGATTAGTTTTGAAAATATTCCGCTTTTGACGACTTTGATTGCCTTTTGCTCTAAGAATACCTTTCGAATTTGCTTAGCCCCCTTTAAATTAGGTGGTTTTTGTTTGTTGTTTGATTAGGGCAGTTTTGTATACAACCAGCTCTCTGCCTCTTAGCTTGAGCCTTTTTATAATAATAATATTAAGCCTCTTCTAAGCCTTCTGCAACTTAAGGTGGGACTATATAAGCTTGTCTATTATTTAATTAAGTTGGTTATTTAAGTTGTATTTATCGGTCCCTTTGATAATTTCTTACACCTTTTCAGCACTTTTGAAGCAACTTACAATAAAAGATGTAATTCATGAAGTTTGATTGTTAATAACCAAATTGTAGTTGTCACCTTCTTATATATTAATTGTAATTTTAGTAAAGAAATATAAACCTCCATTGTGATCGTAAAAAATCACTTTCTGTAAGGAAAAATGACATGAGGTACCTAAACAGTAAGTTTAAAAATAATGTATGTAGTTTTTTTCACTTTAAGTGTCTTACAACATTTGAAGAAAGTAAGTATACTACAAATTTAAATAAATACTTTGTTTCTAATAAAATAGTAAAAAATAATTCGGCTTATAAGTTCAAGTGATTTATTGGATGTGAAAAAAATATAGTACTTATGTTATGTCTGAGCTTCTATAAGTGAAGGGTGAAACTCGTATATTCGTTCTACAAAAAAAGAAATTTGATTTTTCTTTATCAGGAACTAGCCATCAGCCCAATGGCCTTATTTGCTTATACTAACAAATTACTTTTTTTTTCAAATCGATGACTTAACGTTATGGTGTTAGATTTTACCGAGCGATGGGTATCAAGTGATATACGCTAAGCTAGCGCTGACCTACTGTTTGAGTTTATGTCTTATGTCATAATTCATTACGATGACAATAATTATGCTACTGTTTTCAACATTGCAACCCAAGTTGACGGTCTTTTCTTTCTTGTATCTCCTTGATTCATTTTTTAGGCAAGCTTACTGTGGCCTGGTTTGTTCAAGCTTTTCTAAAACAGCTTAATCACTGAACTAAGTCTTCCATCCACTCGAAAAAAGCAACAGAACTTACTTTCCGACCTTTATAGTTACTTTGGAGCAGTTAATGAACAAGAAAAAATAAATATTGTTGCGGGAAAGAAGTTCTTATACTTTTGCAGTTAAGGAGAAAACGTTAGGTTGGGGATCCAAACGAGCAATCAGAGCTTTACCTAATTACTCTTGATTGACACAAGCAGAGTCGTGGTGCAATAATAACACAGCAATTGATGATAAGAGCTGCTAACCTCTCAGATTTTTAATCAAGTACAAGTTGCTGTTGAAATGGTGTTATCATTTTTCTTGTAGGCACACGCAGTAAAGAATGTGGAAATTGTTGATTATTCACATTCTTGGATGTACCACTACAAGTTGATGTTATAAGATGAGCGCTTTAAAAGATTCTTGGGGGTTGCACGCGTTGTTGAAGTTTTGTGACGGTAACCTATTTCAAAAGAAGTCAAATATATCTCACGCAATGGCAGACGCAGGTGTTTTGGTTGATGTTGGGAGATCACTGAGCTTTTGCTTTTTATAATTTAAAATCGAAACTCTATGTTTTAAAGTAATAAATATTAAGTCTACAATATCGGATGTCACATTTGTTTCTTTTATCAAGTGAGAAAATTAAAATTATCTTTGTCACATGAATAGGAGTTAAAATAGAAGTTGCTTACTAACACATTTTTTTTTTAATAGTCGTTTTAGGACTCATATCATTAGTAACCCTTATGAAGTCACTATTATATTCTGCTTCTACAATAAAAATAAGAAGTTCTATACGTTAATTTGACTTATAATGGTACCTTATAATATTTGGCAAAAAAAACAATCTCAAATTGAATCTTAATTGTGACAGTACATTGCAACAGTACAAAAAAAAATACACCTTAAGACGTAGAATATAATAAGGAGAAATCTATTTACTACCATAACTAGTATGAATAAGTCAACATTATGACTAGTTTTGTATTAATACATGCTGAATTAAATTTAATATACATTGATATTGAAAACAATAAAATTCTATTTAATTAGTTTTTTTGTGAACAGGAAATTATGTAACCAGGAGTTGGTGCATGGAACATGTTTTTTTTCACATTGTTGCAGTTGTACTTCTGCAGGTAAATTATGCACGAGAGTAAATCAACTCTCAGAATTCTGACCTTAAGAAAATGTGTAAAGAAAGTTGATTTGGCATGGTACTCCCCCTTAACCCCACCGTCCTAGCAACATCGCTCCGTGCAGGTACCCTCCACACCACACTACGCCACCACAGCACAGCACAGATTTTAAATTTTCTTACAGCTTACATCTTATTCCTTAACAAAATAAAAATCCTCATTATTTGTTGATTTTGTTTACTTTTAGTAATAAATAAATTATTTTTTTAATCAACTAACTTTTTTAGTCAAATAACGTTATTTATGATTAGAAATATCTATATTTTAACAGAGTGGCTCTCCTATGTATTAAGAATCATTTTCGTATTTATAAACTATTTGTTACTTCTACGATCAATAAATAAAACTTTGTTTATACAATTTCTTGATTTTAAAAAAAAACTTTTAAAAATAAAATAAATTTTCTTTTGCATTCTATGCATACAATAATTGATTTTCAATGAATTTCATTCTTCAACAATTGATCTGTCCGTAATGAGGGTGATTTTTCGACTAAATGTTAATCATAGTTAGCGGGGAACAGTTCGAAAAGAAGCACAAATACATGCAGCACTACTGGCAATCATTTCTTTTTTTTTTTATAAATTCCCTTGATTACATGCTCTTACGCATACTGGACCATTTCATGTGTATGTCTTTGCAAAAAACAACGCGTTTGTATCTATTATATAAGGTTCTTAAAAAAGTAATCTTTGATACAAAAAAAGTTCAGAGATTTCTACAGACCATATAGATACAGTTTTACGTAATTTTTCATAAGGTTCCATGCAAAAATTCTAATATCGTATGAAATTCACCCAATAAAAAAGGAAACAGTTAAGCAATCTGCCACTTTTTTCAAGTATTTCTTATACCATTTTTAATATACTTTTGTATTTTAATCACACCTGGCAAAAAAAACACATATGCAATAAACGTCCTAAAAGAAAATTCTCTGGCATGTCATGCTACTTGATCAAAGAATTCAGTAGGACTGGGTAGTTTTTCTTACTCTCTTAATACACTCATTTTTCGCGTATTAAATATAGACTAGGAATAAGTGTGTGAGCGTATAAGTGTATTAGAGATGTAATCAACGTAAGCGATACAAAGTCGTTTTGAAATCGTCGAAAGATTTGATAAAAGCGGATAGTCATATTCTAACCATCTACATTTTTATTGTATTGTATTTTGCCAAAATATATTGTTTAAAATTATTTATTTAATAAATAGGTAAATGCTTATTTAATTAACTCTTAACTACCGTTAATAGACGGATTCCAAAGATAATTGCACTACCTTTCTAGGCAACATCGTTTAATAAAAGGTATATTTACATTCATTATTACATCGTTTGTCATATAATTTCGTAGGAATAGAACTCCATACTTAGGTACTTTTTTTTTACCTTCAGCATTATACTTGAATAACTTACTTATTTGAACATTGAAGTACTACACAAACCATCTAATAAGCTTCAACTTTTTATTAACATATGTATTGCACTTTGTTTTACTTGAAGCTAATAAGAATAAGGACCTTAAAAAATAGGATTGAGAATTATAATGTAGGAAATAAGTGCAAATTAAATTGTCTTACTAATAAACACCCTTATGTTTTACATAATCTATAATTGACTATGTTTTTATGTTGGTCCTTTTTTTGTTAGAAAATCTGTCATTTAAAAAGTAAGTACCCCTGTGTTAATCATAAGTACAACCCTATTTGTTTAGGAAAAAAATTTTTTTTAAACAGGTTTGCACACATTTTCTTTGATTCTCAATTTTCTGGGGAATAAAAAGTTCTTACGTTTTGTCTATTGCAAAATCTTCTTTGAGAGTTATGTATCAGTAAAGTAAGTTCTGATATGTTTTCTTTAAACAGAGAATTAAGAACTATAAATTATAATTCAACAAAAATCGTCCTCAAAAATTATCAGTTTCTTTTAGAAGCAAAGCTTTGTATGATACATTTGACGTCAAGTCCTATCTATTGTTTACTAAACTTTTTTGAAAATCACGAAAACCTCATTAGATTTAAGTAGTTCCACGTTTCCTTATTTTTCTTTTTTATTTCTGATTCCTAGGAAATTGTCTGACTATTGTTAAAATCTGAAAATAAAGAGTAAAGCCTACGCCTGGTCACAACTTTTAAAAGATGAACGGATGCAGTACTAGTCCATGCCATAAGTAGATCTTCTTTTTTCGACAGATGCAATAATATGTTAATGTTTTATACAAAAAAGTTTTGTTCGATTATCCAGAATCTTATACAAAAAGGGTTTTGGTATTTTGTAAGCATGTACTTTTAAAAATATTTTTAAAGTTATACTTCTACAGGTGCGTTTTGCGCAAGGATAAATCAAAGATTTCAGATTCTTACCTTGAAAAAAAATTGATGAAAGTGGATTTTGCTTGATTCTCCCCTCTTCACTTCGTTCCTTGTTATGTTCTTCCAGTTCTCTCTACACCACATAACGCCATACCACACATTTTAAATATTATAAATTATATTCCTTTTTCTTTTAACCAAAGAAAAAAAACAATTTTTAAATAGATTTAAGCCTTTGATGTTGGGCTCACTAGTCGAGGCCCTTACCCGCTCTGCTATGAGCGACCCCGACATAAGAAAAACGATTACTGCATTGTCTGATGTAGTTCGTGAGTTAATTTTGTATGTAAGCTCTTATTAAATGCTTATTAAGTCATTTTACTTAATTGAAAATTAAATAAACAAGTTTTCGATTTACAAAAATAATCTTTTTTTCTTAACGTTTTTTCCAAAAACATGGAAATTAGTATAGTTGAGCAGAGCAGCTTTCCAATCTACAAATAAATAACTATTCTTACATCATAAATTTGTTACTTTCATATCTAACAAATAATCGTTTATACAATTTTTCATATTGTTTGAAAATTTTCAAAATTTGAAAAAAAATTTTTTGTCCTATACAAATACAATAATAAGTTTTTATTGTGTGTTTTTCTTTTACAATTTTTTTATGCATCATTAAAAAAAATTTTTATAGTTAATGACGTGTTTCACATAGTAAGTGGGAGAAAAGTTCAGAGAAGTGAGAGGAACACACTAATGTGTGCAGTAAAGCTAGCAAATGTTTTTCTCATGTGGATGTACTTACATACATACTTTTCAGCATACTTCACTTCCTTTTTCTAAATTCAGTTGAAAACCAACTTGTCAGTGTAGTTAAAAATTTTCATACGTTCATCTAAGAGTAATTTTTTGTACCTAAAAATTTGAAGACTCCTACAAATCATTTAAATGTCATTTAACGTGATTTTTTTATAAGGTTGCATATTAAATATTGAATATTTTAATTCAAAATATATTAAATAAAGTTACCATGAAACAAGATGAAATTTTTTTGGGTATTTTTTATGCTATTTCAATATACGTTTGACATTTGTATAATATCTGTCAAAAAAAGCTATGTATGACAAACATCCTTCAGGGACATTCACTGGCATATAATACTACCCTAATAAAGAAAGCAACACTAAAAAATAGTTTTTTTTAACTTTTTAAAATACAATTACATTGAAGGTATAAGGTATGATGTAGAAATAAGTGTATAAGCGTACGTGACAGATGTAGAAGTGACGTTAGATACATAGTCAGCGTATAGACAGTAAGAATTTTTTTTTTTAACCGTTGAAAGATTCGATAAAAGTGCAGTCTTTTATTTCATGTTTTTTACTTAATACGTCACTATTTTGATTTTTACTTAGTATTGAATTTATCCATCGAAGCTTACATAATGTTTGTATCAGTTAGAATTTTGAATTACTAAATATTTGACTTAAGAAAATGAAGTTAATCAACAAGGAAGTTATGCCTTATTTGATTATTAAATGAATTTTGTATACCTGGAAATAATAGTTTTTAGCAAATAATATAACTGATAAAGTTCATTTAAATTTCTTTAAAATAAGAAATTAACAGATACCAAATACTGCAAAACTACTCGACCAAGACTCGTAGATTGATCCGTTTTAGCGATGATGTAGTAGAGTGAGAAGGCCAAAACCAGGCAAAAAGAAACATGCTGCTTCAATACTTCTGTGCGATTCGATATCCTTAAAAACGGTCTTACATTAAAGAAAACTGGCCAAACAATGATTTGATGAGGTTGACACAAAATAAACAATTCGTATAACAATAACAGTCATCTTAATTCTGAGTGACAAGTTTTGGGATGAGTCACCTTCCGATTAATAATTGAACAATCAAAGTATTTACACCAATTTGTCTACGACTTATCGGCCTGTTAGACACGCTTGACTGAGTAAGACTTAGGCTGCTCTCGTTAAGCTTCTTTAAACTCATTTTGCTCGCTCACTGAGATTGACTACCGCTACGTTAGCTCATCCCTAGGCCCCTGAAAAATTCGTCACTTTTCAAAAACCCAGCCACCGAAAAAAATCAAAATGCGTGCTTATGTCCGATTTGATTAATCGTGCATGCACGCCTACAACGAAGAGAAATGAAAAAATATTGCTGTACCGAATCAGCGTGCCTTTCACCAGTAGCCTTCTTCCTCCATTTCAAACATTTCAAAACAAAACAACAACGTCTACACAATCTCCGCAATTTTTTATACTTCCACACAATAGAATGAGGTATGAACCCCTTGCTCATGTAGAACTCGCAGTAAGCCTTATTTCTCAGTACGATGTTCTTAGCGGTATTGACTGAATATCCACTAAACTGGCAAGACCTATCTACTGAGACAACTGGCTCGGAATCAGCTCATGCATTAATACTTCAAACCAGGGCCACGGAGTGTTCACTATGGACGTGACCTTCTATCAGAGCGTCATTACGGTTGTATTATTGCCTTCTCTTTATTTCTGATAAGCTCTTAATTTTCTGGGTCTTTCTCCCTGTTTTAACCACCACGGTGTTTCGGAACTATCTATGTGCGGAAAGCTTGCCTCCATCCACTACGTACCCTAAGACTGACTGCCTCAGCCAAGGGGTTATTATGTTTATTACTACTAAAATCATATAATTACTATTATTATTATTATTACAATTATTATTATTGTTATTATTATTAATATTATTACTATTATTATTATTATAATTATTTTTATTATTATTATTATTATTATTATTATTATTATTATTATTATTATTATTATAAATATGAAGTATCAGAAACATAATTAAAAGTGCAATAAAAGTACCAAAATTGGGAGATACTTTTTTCTTACCACCATACGGTGAGTATCAGGGCCCATTTTTTCAAGAAAATATTAAAAAATAATGAAATTGTTCAGAAAGAAGTAATAAAGCTATGACAAGAATAAAAAAGAACGTTGGAAAAATTTAGTAACCATTAAAAGATTTATCAATAAATAAACAATTCTTCTTCTAATTAAAATTTTAGGTAACTCTGATTTAGTCATGGGTAATTTTTGCTGCAGTTCATTACTAGTACATACATAAACTAGTCGTTATAATTCTTAGCAAGATTTATACATCTATCAACGACAACATGTATCTGTAAAGAATGAAAAATTCTTAAAAAACACATCAGTCATCGTAGACTACTCTATGGCATGAGAAGAAAAGCACGCCTTTAAGCAGCATGAAAACAAAAGCTAAGCGTAAAAGTCGTGGCTTACTCAAAGCATTCGCGAAGGTCTTGATTTTGTGACATGTGTTGTTTTTTAAGTATTAATATGTGCAACACCTTACTGCAGCGTGGAGAACTATATTTTACTAATTCTAGCTTATTTTCTTTGCAAGATTGTAAAGCAGTTCATTTCAATTTTAATGAGACAGTTGTGTAAAATTTTCTCTATTTATAATTTGTTTCATTTGTACTTGCACTCATCATTGTTCTTACTAAAGAATATTCTGATGATATAACCAAAACCATGTTTTTCAGTGCAAGTAAATATTCCAAGCAAAAATAAGAAAGAGCAGTGATGTTGTAAAAAAAAAAGTGTAGTTGCTTTTTTGTTTTAGTAATCCCTTTATTTCGAGATTGGCTGTCATATAATACTTTAAATATTTAGAAACCTGCTCGTTGTTATCTTTGTAGTATCAATATCGTGTGCTTTAACAGGCCAAATGCAGTCAAGCATGTTGCGACAGAAAAACATTAAACTAAGGCAATCATTGAAGAACAAAAAATAATTTACCCTAATGATTTTCCTTTTAATGATAAAATTACCAAAAAATTTTAATGATATAATTATTCAGTTAAGACCATAGATTTGTAGAAAAATCTTCATACGTAGCAATTGAAAAAAAAAATTCAATTAATTTCTAACATTCTTATGTACCATTTATACCTGTAAAACAGGGGCTCTGTAAAAAAACAAAAAAATTTAAGAGAAAATGGGCATAAAAAGAGACAGATGTTCTTTTTTCACTAAAAAATATTTTGAGCGCGAGTGAATTTCAAAAACTAGTGAATACTTTCTTCAATTTTGGTCAATAAATCAACAAACATTACATTAAGAAAAATGGTTGCGTTATAATTTACGTGTAAGAAGTTTTTCAAGCATCCAAAGCATTTTCTACAATACATGGAATTTTTTTTCAGCATGATAACAAATTTGGCATGTGACAATGCTAGTATTACGACCGACTCAAAAAATTATTCTTTTACCCTTTAAAAAAATAATGTTCCTTATGCCATTTTGCAATTTTGTATTTATTAGACTTTAGTTTTAGTAACGAAAAAAAATTTTGTCAAAATTTCAATGTCTTACCTGACTTAACTACAATTATTTAAACCTAACATGGACCTATATTAAGTGACGATCAATACCATAACACATTAGATACTTTTACAGTAGTTCTAAAGGATGCGGAAATCAAAAAAAATTTTTAGTTTTGGAAGAAATCTCGACAAAAAGTTAAAAATTTAGCCAACATAAGATAGGTCTCACTTTTTAATTGTATTTACCTAATACTTAATAATTTCTTTGTTTTAAAAGTCTTTTTTTACTGTTATCTCTTAAGAAGTATGCTTAGAGTAGCAATAAAAAACAAAAGTTAACCTAATTATATATATATATATATTTGTAATTTATTAAGTAATAACTCAGTAACAGCATATTTAAATTTTGAACACTTAAATTAAGCTGATTTTTAAAGATTAAATGCACTCTTTTGAACTAAAAAACGAAGATTATGAGATTAAGAAGCACATGTTTAAAAGTTTTAGTAGCAATGAGCTCTTATTTTCTTACCGATGCAGCACAAAAAAGTTAACTCAAAATTCTAATTACAAAATAAACGCAGATGGCGACTTTAAACTCATAAAGGATGAGACTGTTGATAATAATTGTAATAATATTTAATTATGTCTTTCAGAACAAGATGCTTCAAATGTCCAAAAAATCGCTTAAATTTTTACGTAACTGCTTTCAACAAAGTCCTGATAAAATTTTTTTAGGAACGATAGTAAACTTCAAACACTTAATTTTTTTTAACCTAAAAATGCCTAAAATAGTGACTTTTGGAGTCAGATTCCTACCTTAATTGACAACTTTCAGACTTATTTTGCAGTTTCAGATATTACTTTTAAATTATTAAAGAAAGAAATTTTGCAGCTGCCATCGTGTTTTAATTAAAATGATTTAACTTTTTGCAATGTTCAAAACGATAAGTTTTAGAAAAAAGTTATTAATCCAAGCTTAAAGAATAAACATTTAGAGTTCCCAAATTCAAAAGTTATAACAGATGCAATCTCATCTTTTGCACATTCTAACGCCGAACCAGAAGTAATTTTTCGATTGTTACAGATACAAGACATTAAAAACAGAAATAAATAAAAATTATTTTACTAAACATGACTTATTTAGTTTGATTTTATTTCCCAATATTGGAAGTATTAATGTAATTAATTTTAAAAACTCAAAAAAATCTCCTGAGCTAATTGACTGTGAAATATGTAAACACGATTTAGCAATCGATCCAGAAATCCTAACTCTAAGATAATGTAATTTTTTCGGCATTTGATAATTTTTATTAACTTTTAAATAATTTAGTTTTAAATGTCTCCTATAATTTGTGTATTAAGTGCCAAAGAAGTTTTGAGCTGTGTAATAAGGTGAAAGATTTTATACAGGTTTTCTTATATTTGAAGCTATTATAAATCATAATAAAAAATGGCACTATTGCTACTTTAAAATGTGTCAATTGCAAATTATATTGAAAAAGGTATATTAAAATCAAAAATAACATTTAATTTAATTATGTGTAAGAAACTTTATTGATTTGTTTGTTTACTTACTCCTATATACTAAAAGTGTATAGTGGACAGTTCAAATTAATAACAGATTTGTGTCACCTTACAGTATTTTTTGAAAACATAAGTTCTTTTCTTTACTAATTAAATAAGCTTACTGAAGTAATGTTTTATCAAATAGTGTATTAAAAGTGTTCGTATAGAATAGTTCTTGTTCATCGGAGTAACGTTTGTAACACTTAAAAAAGACTGCTTCATAATATAGTTGTTTATTTATGTATGAAAATCATTAATTTAATACTTATTTACAAAAATAATGTCAATTTTTAAACCGATGATAACTTTAGAGTAGGTTATAACTTTTTCATCTTAAAATTAAATACATATTGGAAAACAATTATTAATTTTATAATAAACATTTTTTTAGTACAGAAGCATTTTTGACATATTTTTAGTGTAAGTTTAGGCTGAATCACTCTTTTTACAGAAATTTGATTTGTCTAAAAATTTTTTGTAAAAAAAAAACGCGCCCCGATACTTAGCGTAACGTGGTGAGGAAAGAATATTTTGTAATTTAAGAGTTTCGATTGCAGATTTAATTTTGTTTCTAATAAAATAATTGATAATTATAATAATTGTAATAGTAAAAGTTATAATAATAATGGAAAAATATTAATACTCATAACAATAAGAATAACAGAAAAAGGGTCTATGGTTAGAAATGGTAAGGTACCTGGCTACAAGTCATGTGTTAGCAAAACAGCTAGTCTACTCGACCATCGAGATATACAAGGAGCTTGATTTCAAAGTAATATTGAAGTTGTGGCGAGTGTGCAGAGCTTAATCGGGAGTCTGGGTACAGGAGCTTTTCTACTTCTACCTGTCTGGTGAGAGGGAAAGCACAGTTGTTCTGCGCTTACACTTCTAGCCAAAAGCACCCAACAGAAGTCTTGAGTGTATCACAACACTGGTTGGAACCCAAGTTGACGGTCCTTTCTTTCTTATTTCTCTTTGATTAACTTTTTAGGCAAGTCTACAGTGGCCTGGTTTGCTTGATTTTTTTTTACATAGCTTTGTCACTGAACTAAGTCTTACACTTTCTTGAAATGTACGTTCCTAACTCACAGCGTGGTCACCAAACTAAGTCTCGCATTCGCTTTAAAGACGCAACAGAACTTATTGTACATACTAATATTCAGGTTTTCTGTCATCTTAAGTGCTCTAAGGTAACTATAAAGATTGGAGAGTAAGTTCTGTTTTAAGGAGAGTTTTTATACTCTTACTTTAAGAGAGGATACATCAGGTTGGGAGTCCAATCGATCAATCAGAGCCTAACCCAATTACTCTTGATTAACATAAGCACAGTCATCGTACATTAATTGTGAAGAAATTAATGGTCAAAACTGCAGTAGTTAATATGGTGCTTGTATATCTGTTATCTAAAGTGAATCAGCAATAGATAAGTCGCTTGGCGTGTTAATTTTCTGTATCGTGCAGTCATCAAGAGTTCTTGCTCACTTTACTAGTTGATTGTGGTTTTAACTGATAGTGTTATGCAGTAGGCATTGATACTTTGCATTTTACAAAATATTCTAATGGCAATGATGTTTGAAATGATACTACTGCGGAATTTGTAATGCTTTATGTAAATAAAGTTAGAGGAAATTCTGCAGTATTGCTATAACTCATTAATTTTATTGTTGTTATTCCTGCATAAAATTGTGACTTAACACTACAACGATTATTGTCATTGATGCTTTATAAGTCTAAAAAGCTTCTTGCAAACTTTTTTTTCACCCTTGATTTTTTTTGCAATTTTCCACAGGTGTCAAGTTCCGCATTGTCGGAAATCAGTTGAAAATACATCTTTAAAATGTGAAATCTTCCGTTGATAGTTTTAGACCTTCGTTTGATTTATTTTTGCTTATATATTGTATAAAATATAATAATAAAGTTTAAGTTTAGTTAGAAGTGTACAGAAGCTTTTACTTAAAAAATTTTCGTAAAATTTAAATTAATCATTTTTATTAATTTTTATAAATCTGGAGCAAAAGTTTTGACATCTGTAGGAATTCAATCTTGCACATAGCTTGTATTTATTTGTTAATGAAAGGATTTAAGTTTTTGAAATGAATCCATGAATATTCGTTTATTTATATTTTAACTAATAAAGCTATTTTTTAACAAAATCATTTTTAAACTAATCATGATTTTATCTTACTATCGATTTAATTTTTTAAATAGCCATATTTTATGAATTTATATACAAACGTAAATTTTTTACGGAAATCATACTGTTTAAAATAAACAAACTTATTGTTTAGTTATTTAAGACATCTACACACACCTAATTATATGTTAATAACGTATTCTACGTTTTTTTATATTTACAATTTTTAGATTTTGAAAAAAATTTTTTTGTACATTAACCTCAACAATAAATTTATTTTACACATGATTTTCGTGACTGTGATGTAACTTACTTTTTAATTAAGTAATATATATATATATATATATATATATATATATATGTACAGTTATTTAGAAAGTGCCGTGCACACCCTCCCACTTTGGACCCCTCACTGATATGTGACCCTTCCTCTCAGCCTCCTTTAAAACAAGGGAACATTATTTTCATGTAAATGGAAAATTAACCTGATTGAGCCCCTTGGCCCCTTTTTCGTGGCAAAATTCAACCCCTTGGTTCCTCAGCTTCCCCTTAAAACAAGGCAACGTTATTTTTTTTTAATGTGAATTTAACCCCATGAAATTTTTTACTACCTCCCTCAGCCCCCCTCACTCCCATCAAAACAAGGCAAAATTGTTAATATTTTAGTGTAAAATTAAGTTAATAAAATCTTTGATTACCCGCCCCCACCCCTTATCACTCCTTCACTGCCACTTAATTTGTTTTACGCCTGCTCGTCCCTTCTCATTCTCTTCTCACACTTTTCTTACCCCCCTCTTAGCACTATCTCATAAGGAGTCAGAAGATTCTTTATTTTTATTTCAAATTCATTAAATACAATCTTGGTAATTGGATCTTTATAATATTAACCCAATTGGGTATTTCTTACTTATGTTTTCCACACTGGGTTTGACCTTGTGATTTATTTATAGTTATTGCAAAAGCTATGACTAAAGGAAATTAGTTTCTGTATGGAATAAATGGTGATAAAAGTATTTTTCTAGTATTAGAAAAGATTTTTGGTACAAAAACCAAGACACTCAGAGCAACCCTTTTTACATATTATATTTTCAATGTTTTTTTCCTTTTTTTTTTATTTATGTTGTAAGACGTCCTTGCTCATAGCAATACTTAATTGCTGAAATATCAGACACATGTTATACTTTTTAATAATAAACACTCCATCTTAACCAACCAAATTGTCATTTCTTTTATATTGAATTTGAGATATTTTAGCAAGTTAAAGAACATTAAAGATGTTGTAATTCGTTGTTTTTTTTCAACAACGTGTAGCATTGGGAGACAGTTTTTGCTTGCAAGATTTGTTACTACACAAATAAATAAATGAGAGAATCTCTTTTTTCTTCATGAAACTCCAGTGATGTAAACAGAGTTGTAGCAAGATTTTAAAATAAGAATAAATTCAAACTAAATTTTCCACAATTATCTTAAAAAAGCATCTGACACATATTCTGTGAACAGAAGTAGAAAATTATTTGGAAACAAAGTTAAAGTATTGTTTGTGTCTATCTAATTAATATAATTTATATAGTAATATTAGAAACAGAAACAAACAGTATTACTATCCTACATTGACATGTATTATAATGTTCATATGGAGTTCATTCTAAAAAAGTGGTTAATATACTTCCCTGACATCATGTCTACCTGAGTGCCAGTCCCACGCACAAAAAGTTTTTTTAAAAAGTTCTCCACTGTAAAAGACATTGATAACAAGTTCACACCCTTACAAAAATTTATAATAATTTTTTCTTTTACTATTAATAGTAAGATAATTCTGTCAAATAAGATGTTATCAATGCCATCTTTTGTCATATCGCACATAACTAATTTTATTGGTGTCACATAAATAATTTCTTTGTAATGTCATAAGGACATTTTTTTGAACTGTGATACGGTAGCCAGGGATTACGACTAGCGTGTCTGTGTGGTTTTTACCTTAATCTTTTTCAGTTATTTATAGCAACACTCAGTATAATATTATGTTTAGATTCTACTAGGAAAAGGGACCGGAATTCAGCTGGCAGTGTACAGTGCTGACTGCAGCAGCATGTAGCGTAATATAGTAAGTATCGTGGACTAGCTTTTTATGACCTATGCAACGGTACTAGTCTGCTGCCACTACAATCAGCACGGCGCACTTCCAATTAGAAATAACACTTTGCGTCTAGTTGTGAACTGAGTGTTTATTAAAATCCACCTAATTACTGAAATATAAGATTCGATTGGCACACCACGAGGACGCTCTCTTTGATGTGGCTTACTAATCTATGTGTTGCTATACGTTACTAACTTCCGTAGGGGTGCTTCGGGTTGACTCTATTTAAACATTTAGGGATGGATAGTTATGGGAGGACCACTTTCACTCACTGTATGCACAACGCTAAGATAACCTGGCGTCACCTACCAGTTCAATATTTCGGCCGGACTAATCGTCTTGTTCCCGGCGATGCTGCGTGCGTCACGGGCAGCGGAGAGCTTGGGCAACCTGGTTAACGTCGTCGAGGTTGTGTGTTGGCACTAGCTTGCAGTGTTGCGACTACTTAGTGGCTTGGCAGGCAAGAGTCTAACGATGCCACGTCGTGCAGCACCAGTACCAGCCTCGCAGCGAGCCCAAGTGTCTATCCTTGTCTCGCCGCGCAGGCGCAACGTACTCTCTACGGTCTGCCACACACACCACCCAACACGGCCTCACCGGTCGACCACCGCTACCAAGCTATCTCCTAATACACTGACAGCTATCGCTCACGGACCTACAGCCTACCTTCATGATTTTTCTCATGTACACATTACTAAGGTGCCTTTGTAGGACCACGGGAGGGAGAGTCAAGCCAAGCTCTTAGATTGTTTGTATTATTACGGCCTCCGGGCCTCGTATCGAAGTTCCACGTGTTATACTTAGTTAGCCACATACACGAGGGAAAGAGAGAGCTATCTTTGAGACTTTCACTGTTTATTCGCAATGATAAGGGCTCTGTGACGTGCTTGTACACACCTTCGCTTCGCCACGTCACAAGTCCCCCCTCACAAACCCTACTTCCACCTTGTGCAGTTCAAGTTAATCTGAAGGTGTAGGTCCTATCATAAAAACTATCAAAAACTTGACGAAAGTGGGCATTGATGTGAGTGTGTAAAGCGTAGTTGTTCGTGTAGTGTCATGTACCGTCTTCTTTTTCCGGATCTTTTCGGGATATACTGGTCGGCATTATGTTGCCTTGTTCTATGTATTTGTAGTTATGACGCGCTGTTGTTATGTCATTTACTCAGTGTATTATTATTGCTATTGTCCCTACTAGTTTGTGGTGTGCCAATACATTTACAAAAAAAATCTTTACAAGAAATAATTAAAAAAAAATCGTTACAAAAGAAACAAAGACAAAAAAAAAAGACGGTTGTACATTATTTGTTGCTGAGGAATGTACAGGCGTTTACAGAATTATTTTTACTGGATGGTTAGAACTATAAAGTATCTATTAATAATAATGGAAGTTATATAAAAATAATTATATTAGTGAGGTGAAAGCAATGGGTTACGTTATTCGTTTACTATTGAAAATTTATTTGAAATGAAAAAATTTATTCCATAAATCTTGTGACCACTTTGCTTTCTTGCTCAGGTACTAGTGCCATAGTGTATTACATGTGTATTGCTTACCTGATCACCCAGCCACCCCGTGCCCAAATTTCACCAATACCTTGGCGTGTAATTGTACACGAATTTCGTCGTATTTTGTACGACCAGGTTACCAGCGCTATACATGTTGGCCACTGTAGTATAGTATATTGTTATGTATGTGGTTTTGAATGTTGTTAAATAAATTATTCCAATTAGATAAAAAAAATACGGATCTATTTTCTCTATAATCACTGAGTTCCCTCAGGGGGATTTACAAAAGTTAAAAAAACGAAAATTTACTAACAAAAAATAAAGTTATTTAAGCAATTCATTATAAATTGGGCAAAGAAAAGATAGAGAAATGTAAAGGAAAGAGAATAAAAAAAAATAAAAAAGTGTAAAAAGAAAACAACAAAAAAAATATTAGGGGGCGGTAGGGGGTCGGTAGGGGTGGCCATTTGCCAGCTCAGCCAAGTATTGTCGCCTTTCTTTCAGCCAGCCCTCGCAGCAATACGGACAATGTGCTACTGTTACGTTCCGGAGTCCACACCGGTAACAAAATTTCCACGTTCGGGTGTAGCGACATCGTACGAACCGGTGCCCAGCTTGTCCGCGACCCTAGCAGGCAGTTTCCAGAGCTCGTTTCAGAGGTAATACGTCCTCTTCTGGGAGTGAGGGTGGGTTCTGTGTGCTGCCCGGGCTTGGATGCGCGGTGTCGCTCGGCCATGTTGCTTTTAAGGCCATTTGTGCCGGGATTGGGGCTGGATGGATAGGCTCTTCGGCCAGTCTGCCCACAACGTGTTCAGTGTCCATTAACTCCAAGGCTCCCTCCTCCACTCCTCCCACTTGTAACTGTTCTGGCTCTGCCTGCTCCTCGATGGTGTTGCGGGGAGTACAGGGCGCTTGATCAGGCTGGGTTGGATTCACGGCCCATTCTCCGGGATCGTAATCGTCGATTCCAATCGGCTGGGCTGGTGGATCAGCCACGACCATTTTGACCTTGTGTTCCTCGGATGCATTCTCTGTAGGGGTTAAGGTAGTCGTTGAGGGTGGGGTATACTTTTTTAGATCTGACACGTGCGCTTTGACTGTTTTCCTGGTGTTTATGTCTCTAACCTCCATAACCACTTTCGACAATGCCTTAACGATCACGCATGGACCTATAAATTTGGGGGCTAATATCGCTGAAAATTTTTGGCCTGCCACAGACAGACCATGATTTCTTCGTAACACCTATTCTTCTATCTGGTATTGTGCGGGCCTACGGTGTTTATTGTAATATTTCTCTTGGTGAGCCCTAGCCTCGTCGACATGCTTCTTAGTTAAATCTTTTATAAGAGTCAACCTCTGCATTCGATCTTCCCAGTTTTTGTGTCCCTCATGTCTTATTTATCTGCGTTCTCTGGCTTGTTGGAATTTTTTATTGGCAACGGATTTCTACCAAAATTCAAAAAGGCTGGAGTCATTTTTGTGGACGCGTTTTTCATGGTATTCATAGCAAAAGCAAAATCTTGTAGGTAAACGTTTCACAGCTGGTGGTCTTCTTCTAAAAATGAACTGATCATTGTGTTTAACGTTCGCATCACTCTCTCGGCGGGATTAGCTTGCGCGTGATATGGTGGAATTGTTGTATGTTTGATATTTGTGTCAGTGCACATTTCCTTCATATCTTTGTTAATAAATTCCGTCCCGTTGTCTGTAAGTATGTATTTGGAAGTTCCCCACCGATTCAAGATCAGTTCCTCAAACGCTTTCCTTACATTCTTTCCGTCTGCTTTGCGAAGAGGTCGCAATTCCACGTATTTCGTGAAGAGGTCGTGGAACACTATGACGTATCGGATCCCAGTCTTCGATGGTGGTTTTGGCCCTTATATATCCGCGGCCACCACCATCCATGGATGTTCGATATTCCGTTCCCCCATCAGTCCTGCCGGGGCTTGCTGCAAGACCTCATTTTTCTGACATTCCTGACACGCCCTAACATATTTCGCGACATCATGGTAGCATCCTGGCCAGTAATGGTACATGATCAACCGTGTGTAGATATTGTTAACCCCCAAATGTGCTGCTTGAGGCTCTGCATGGACTTCCTGTAGGACTTTACATCTTTCTTCTTTCGGGAGAACTATCTTCCATGCATTGAGGTCGGGCATTACCGGGAGTTTGCTGTACAGATTTTATCCGTTTTTTATACCAGTCATCGTCTGTAGGGGTAGCTGAGGTTATCTTCTCTATTGCAGCTACCTGGCCTTCATATGCTCGCGACAACGCGTTTGAAACCTGATGTAACTTCCCTTTCCTGTGCATGAATTCCACATCAAATGCCTGCAGTGCAGTATTCCATTGAGCTTACCTACCCACTGGATCCTTGAGCTTGTTTAACCATAATAGGCTACTGTGGTCCGTGATTACCGTAAAACTTTCTCCTTGCAGATACCCTCTAAGACGATCTACCGACCAAAGTACTGCTAGACATTCTTTCTCCGTCACCGTATAATTCCGCTCAGCTTTACTCAAAGTCCTGCTTACATAGCAAATAGGGTGCTCCTCTCCATCGACTTCATGAGTTAATACACCAGCAATGGCGTAGTAGCTGGCGTCGGTTTGTAACACAAACGGCTTAGAGAAGTCCGGTCTAGCCAATACTGGCGCTTCGGTTAATGCTTTCTTTAGGTTTTCGAATGCCTTCTCTTGTTCGCTGGACCATTCCCATTTAATATCCCTAACCAT
Source organism: Copidosoma floridanum (assembly GCF_036245765.1). NCBI lineage: Eukaryota > Metazoa > Arthropoda > Insecta > Hymenoptera > Encyrtidae > Copidosoma > Copidosoma floridanum. The sequence goes on along the minus strand of NW_028321904.1, from coordinate 5,491,362 downwards.
TAGCTCCGTTAGGGGTGTTTTAAGATCAGCAAGTTCTTTATTAAAACGCGAGTACCAACCAACCATAGCAATTAATCGCTTCAGTTGTTTTAAGTTTACTGGCGCTGGGTAATCAACAATTGGTTTAAATTTGTCTGGGTCTACCCTCAGTCCATATTTATTCACTTTGTATCCCAAATATTTAACTTCGGCACAGCCAAATACTAATTTTTCACGATTTATTACTAAGTTGGCATCTTTTAAAGCGTTCAAGACAATTTTTAGCCATTTCTTATGATCCTGAAAGGTTTCCGTCACGACTATGATATCGTCCATGTATGTATAAACGTAGGACTCCCATTCTGGCTTGATGATTTTGTCCATGATCGCTTGAAAAGTGGCAGGTGCATTCGTGAGGCCATAAGGCATCCGTACGTACTGGTAGAGACCTCGACCCGGTACTGCAAAGGCTGTTAGCTCTTTGCTGCTCTCTTCCAAAAATATTTGATGGTACGCTTCGCTAAGGTCTGTTTTTGAGATAAATCTTGCTTTGCAGAGCTTATCTAGAATGTCGTCTATCAAACGCATCGGGTATGCATTCTTTTTTGTGACCTCATTTAGCTTTCTGTAGTTGATGCAAAATCGGAATTTCCCGTTAGCTTTGGGGGCCAATAGTGGACAGCTGCACCAAGCACTTTCAGACTCCTCTATTATGTTCTCTTGTTTGAGTCTTTCGATCTCGTCATATGCTATTTGCAAAACTTTAGGTGCATATCTCCGTGGTCGTTGTTTAATTGGTGCTTGTCCATGTACATCTATCCGATGTTTTGCAACAGTCGTAACGCCTAGTTTTTTGGGACGTGGTGGTATCAGTTTATCCAAAATTTGGGTCAACTCATCTAATTCTGTAGGGGACAGGGAATGTAATTCTTCAACCGTTGCTGTGGCTGAACAACAAGCAGAATCCTCTGCTATTGGATAGAACCTTTCCCATGTCAATTTATCCTGACTCCATGAGTCAGTATTGTAATCTATCAGAAATTTAAATTGGCGTAGGAAGTCAATACCTAGAATTGCTTCGTACTTCAGTCCATCTGCCAGTCCAAACTCGATTGATTCCTTTATACGACCTATTTCAAGGTCTACCTTAATCGTACCTTGTAACAAGATGGGCATACCATTCGCTACTGTTATTGTGGACTGACATGGATTAAATTTCTCCAATTTTTTTGAAAAATTGTTACCCAAGTAACAATGGGCCGCCCCACTATCAATTAACGCGGATACCCGTGTCCCGTTAATATATACAGTGAGAAAATGCCTTAGTTCGCTGTTTAATGACAATACTTCTAATATCCCATTAGCACCTGTAAGTGTCCACGGACTTATTTTGTTACCGTTTAACCTACCCATATCCTTTGGCGTTGTGCCGCTATTCCCTAATAGCTGCCGCCCCAAACGCCTGCTTCGCAATATGAGGGATATTCCGCCACCACATATTCCTAAGCCTGTCGAATGCATTCTTTTTATCTGTGTGCTAATACTTTTACCTAAATTAACAAGACTCGCGCAGGTTTTGTCAATTTCCATTATTCGTTTGGGGACGACACTACATGCTCTCCCTACGAATCCTTTTATCGTTATGTTGCCTAACGTATACCCCCAGGGGATTTGTATGATGAGCCACCATAACTTTCCAATTATGGGTGTATATCTAGTGCATACTAACGAAAACTTATTAACTAAACTATTTACATAATACTTAACATCGATTGGTAACTTAGCCTTATATAGTATTTGAGCCTTTTGTCGGTTCGGAGAGGTAGCACCGACTCCTAACGCATCCCCTTCTACAGGTTTTCCGGCCTAGGAGCATCACAATTCCTACATCTGACTCTCTTGCTGCCAATCTTACCACACTTCCAGCAGTAGATGGCTTCCGGGCAATCCCTGCGCCAGTGTCCACCTTGTTTGCAAATAAAGCATGCACTTGACTTCGTGCTCCTTTGCCCATCGCTGCTGGAGGTGTTTCCGTTGAGACCCTGCTCTGCTGTAGGGTTTGTTCGTGTGCATGCCTGATTTGATTGATCGGTAGTGCTAATTTTGGTCATTGATTGTACGTTTTTGATAGCATTTAGTGCATTATTATTATTTATTATGGAATCTACCGCTGCGTCTTTCCTGGTTGTTACTTGTCGGCGGGGCTAGTATGCAGTAAAGGGAAAGAGAGATTCTTCAGGTCTGGGAGGGAGTCTATAGTCTTTATCTTGGCTTTTGATCAACTCTACTTCTTCACCTAAAATTAAGAAATCTGTGAAATTTCTAATATGGGCCCTGTTGATTCTGCCTCGATAGCTAGGATGTAGATTCCGATACGCTTTGTTTACTTGCTGCTCTAGGGTAAGGGGGGGGGGGGGTTGACTTGATCCAAGAGAGTTCGAATTTTTGACAGGTAGGCTGCTACTTCTTTGTTTGGCCCTTGTGTGCGCCTATCGATCTCTCTCAATAATCTCTCCTGTAGCTCCCCAACCCCGAACTGTAATCGAAAGGCATCCGCCAGTTCCCAAATCGACCGCCACAAATATTTCTCTCTACGGAACCAGTGGTTTGCCTTAGCATCCAATACTGCAGGTAAAGCACGTACCACGTCCTCTAATGTTAGCCTATAGGTTAGCGTACATTCGCATAATTTTGCTATAAACCCCTCTCGATCGTCCCTACTAATATCACGGAATTCTATTCCCCATTTATGAAATATATCCACTGTTTGTAATTCACGTCTAAAATTTGTACTGCACCGTTGCCTGCTTGTTTCATTATGCAAGTTATCTACTTGGTACAGACTTGGCTGTCTGTACATTTGCTGATTTTGTCCATAATCTGTTGTGTAATTCCTGGACATTTCTAACTCATGCGCGGGAGGACGTTGTCGTATTCTATCTGAAGTGTAGTCTATATTTACGTACTGCCTAGATTCATCGGTATTCTCGAGGTTTATTGACGGTAATAACAGACTTGGATTCCGTCCGTACGCTCTTCTAGAAGCCTCGTGTAACTCTTGGTGTGTATCTGGGCGAAGCGACTGTTGTTGTGTCCTTCTTAGTTGATGTATCGTCGATTGGGCTTGTGGGCCCAACTCGCTTCTCAATCCATTCCCTCTTTCTATATCTTCCATATACACATCCTCTCTACGTCCTTCCAAGTCGTCATTTCCCTCCATACCTGCATCCCCTATCATGGCAGTTTGTCTTCTTCTCCTCTCTTCCAACAACTGACTTAATTCTACCTGATCACGTCGTTGCACGTGTGCCCTTCTAGTCTGGATGTCATCGGTAAGCAAATCCTGTTGGTTTCTGTTGGACGAACTATTGGAATTATTCATTCCATTTGACGCTGCTTGCTCATCTTGTGGGTTCTCAGACAATCTCATTAGTGACATCCAGTTCTGTAAATTTCTTTCAACTTGTTGTCTGACTACATCTTCAAAAGTATTCCTGTCCCTATTTAAAGTGTTTATCTCTTCACGTTCATTATTCGTATTAAATTGGACAATCGCTCTTCTTCTATTTCTGCTAGTTATTTGTGGTAGGGGTGGGCGAGGTAATTTGAGGCTACCTGTAGGGTTTAGTTGATCCTCTAAGTGAGACCATCTAGTCATCGGACTGTTGTAATAACGTTTCTCGAAATATCTCATAAGTCTATCCCTGACATCTAAGGATGGTCCTTGATACACTAGGTTAAGATTTTTTAGATACTCTCTAACGTTTTCTTCCGATAATGCATTTACTGTTCGCTTAATTACTTGCCCCCATGTTGTTGGGTCTAGTGACGCTAATTCGTCTCCTAATTTAAAACTATTATTTAAACTAAAATCCAAATCGCTGTTGTTGAATTCCATTTTTCTGTGCTTGTAGGGTATTTTATTCTGTAAGGTATAGCAAAAAAGAAGAACGAGATAGAGTAGGAGAGAGAAAAGAGAAAAAGAAGAGAGAGAGGGCTATTTCTATTTAACGGAAATATCACAAGTTGTAGCGAAGAGAACGAGAGAAGGAGACAACACAAAAAAAAAAATTTTTATTTTTTATTTTGTATTATTATTTAATTACGTGTGACGGTAAGGATTTGCAGGTAGTGGTGATAGATAACGATTATGTGTGTGTGTATATATATATATATATATATATATATATATATATATATATATATATATATATATATATATATCTGTACTCAAAATATATTTATGGAACAATTATTCTGTTTTTAGATGAATATTTTAACTATCCACACAAAAAAAAATTGTTATTGTTACGTAAAATTAAACGTGTATATTTATAAATTATATATTTATTGTATCCTGTGTGTATAAAAAATGTGCGAATTAAAACACACGTGCTACAGTAGCAGCGTTTTGTACCAACAATGGCCGTCTACGTGCAGTGAAAGTAGTCTTCCGGCTTCTCTCTGCTAAATCCCTTTACGTGGAGAGAACAGTGTCGAGCGCCATTTTGTGATACGGTAGCCGGGGATTACGACTAGCGTGTCTGTGTGGTTTTTACCTTAATCTTTTTCAGTTATTTATAGCAACACTCAGTATAATATTATGTTTAGATTCTACTAGGAAAAGGGACCGGGATTCAGCTGGCAGTGTACAGTGCTGACTGCAGCAGCATGTAGCGCAATATAGCAAGTATCGTGGACTAGCTTTTTATGACCTATGCAACGGTACTAGTCTGCTACCACTACAATCAGCACGGCGCACTTCCAATTAAAAATAACACTTTGCGTCTAGTTGTGAACTGAGTGTTTATTAAAATCCACCTAATTACTGAAGTATTAGATTCGATTGGCACACCACGAGGACGCTCCCTCTGATGTGGCTTACTAATCTATGTGTTGCTATACGTTACTAACTTCCGTAGGGGTGCTTCGGGTTGACTCTATTTAAACATTTAAGGATGGGTAGTTATGGGAGGACCACTTTCACTCACTGTATGTACAACGCTAAGATAACCTGGCGTCATCTACCAGTTTAATATTTCGGCCGGACTAATCGTCTTGTTCCCAGCGATGCTGCGTGCGTCACGGGCAGCGGAGAGCTTGAGCGACCTGGTTAACGTCGTCGAGGTTGTGTGTTGGCACTAGCTTGCAGTCTTGCGACTACTTAGTGGCTCGGCAGGTAAGAGTCTAACGATGCCACGTCGTGCAGCACCAGTACCAGCCTCGCAGCGAGCCCAAGTGTCTATCCTTGTCTCGCCGCGCAGGCGCAACGTACTCTCTATGGTCTGCCACACACACCACCCAACACGGCCTCACCGGTCGATTACCGCTACCAAGCTATCTCCCAATTCACTGACAGCTATCGCTCACGGATCTACAGCCTACTTTCATGATATTTCTCATGTACACATTACTAAGGTGCCTTTGTAGGACCACGGGAGGGAGAGTCAAGCCAAGCTCTTAGATTGTTTGTATTATTACGGCCTCCAGGCCTTGTATTAAAATTCCGCGTGTTATTCTTAGTAGGCCACATACACGAGGAAAAAAGAGAGCTATATTTGAGACTCTTGCCGTTTATCCGCGATGATAAGGGCTCTGTGACGTGCTTATACACACCTTCGCTTCGCCACGTCACAGGACCTATAGTGATGTTTCATGTGACATCTAATAAGACGTCGTTCACGATTCAGTTACTTTTGATAGAATATAATATTATGACAAAAAAAATTTATGGTAAGCAAAAATTTTTGTGATGTAATAAATTAAATTTAAAATCTAAGCAATCCTTTCTTATTGCTGACATACTACATACAATGGAAGAGGCTCGAATCCCTATGCGCTTTGCATGCGCACTATTTACTACTATATAATAGTTTTATATCAAATAATTGAAATTAAAGTACACTATCTTTGATGTGTGGTCAATATCCTAATTACCGGTAAGCTAAGCAGACAAAATGTCCTAAATATCCCTCACTAAGTTTTTGTTTTTTCTATGAAAATAGGTTTTATAGTTACCTTAGTCACATGATCTTTCTATAAGTATTAGGTGTAAGCATAAGTAATGAGTAATATTTACATTTAAAAAGAGTCCAGCTAAGCGGTAATTGTGATACAAGCGGTAACTGGGACATTCAGCTTATTATATGGAATTTAATTTTTAACTTTAACATTAGGAATCAATAAATTAGGTAAAAATTTAATTACTAATTATTTAAAATAATTTGTATTGCTTATTTTATATATTTTTTATCTGATTTACTATTATGATTTTTAATTTTTTTATTATAATTTCTTCTTATTGTAAGTATTAGTCTTTTTTTGTTAATTGGCTTGTTCAAGCTCAAGAAATTTATTTATAATCTTCATAACAATTTTTTTTTAACAGTAGTTTAATTTAAAATTATTTTTATTAACACATAAAAAAATTTTGTCAATCTATTCCATTTACACTTATAGCACTTTTTGAATTAACTTAAAAAAGAATTAGCATTTTTGAAAACATACGTAAATATTTCTAAAAAAATATATTTTACGACAAATTGAAAATTTAGTTAAAAAAATGTGCAGGGAGAGATGAATTGTGCAGAAATTGACTCGCAATTAAATCAAATTTAAAAAAAAGGTTTGTGCCTTAATGCTATATTTTCACTTAAAATATTTTTGCATTGCTCTTATTTCAAGAACATATTTAAGGTAGTACAAAATAAAAGAAACTATAAATCTTGTTTAAGAAAACCTTTAGATATAAATAACAAACTTAGATACTTTTAGGTGGAAGTAAGACTTTTCAATCGGAGAATAAATATTTCTAAATATTAAATGTGTTCGTAGAAGGAAAGATGCTTTAAAAAAAAAAATAAAAGTAAAAAAATTAGATCTTATAGATATATGTCAAATATGATGTTTATTTAAGTTTATGGTGATCAAAAGTAGTTTCTCAAAACTTCATGCAAACCAAACTTCTAAGCTTTCATTACAAATGGTTCTGGATGCTTAGGCAAAAGATTTATTTGTTAAATATCAACTTTTGAACCTTTCATTTAATAAAAAAAATTATTTGGGGCTAACAAATAAGCCTTTTGAAAAAAAAAATTGTTTGAAAAAAAAGTCTCAAGAAGAACCTTTGAAGAAATTTAACTTTATAATATTTTGTCAATGACCGCTAAAATAGACTACTTTTAATCATAAAATAAAATTATTATTTTCTCTTAAATACATCTAGTGAAAATATTGAAAAAATTCATATGCACTTAAGAGTTCTTCAAAAGTCTCCTAACTTTTCTTATCTTTTGCTAGAACTTCTCTAAAAGAATATACTATCGTATTTTAAAAACTTGTAAGACTTTAAAGCATTGATTGGCTACGTTGAAGTAACCAATCAGAGAACAAAAAAACATATTTTATCACATTTATTCTCACTCCCATTATAACGGCTCTTAAACCTATTGAGTAAGCATACCAAGTTTCTCCACTTAAAAAAATATGTTTTCAATTCTACAACTTATAATACTATTTTAATTATATCACAAACTGCTTTCGTAGACACTGATAACAAAACCTTCTTGTAGTAAGACAAAAACTTCTCAGAATATCTCATTTTTGTTGTATTATTTAGTAATCATCTATGTTTACTTTGCTAAATCCAAACTTTTTAATACTATGATTACCTACCTTAAAAATTCACTTGAACAGATTGTTCTCTTGGGGCTTTATAAAATGTACACGAGAGTGTCTATTGCTAGAGATCAAATCTCAATATTGACAGACTATTCCAGATGAGCTGCGACTACTACCGATGAAGAGTCTGTGAAAATATAAATGAAGTGGCCTAAATTGAAACTTAACTCTCAACTACTTTACGTATTCAAAAAAAAAGCACAAAAATTTAGCGTTATTCTATTACGTAAGAAAGCAAGATACGGCAATATCTGAAACTCAAAACTCAGCTATAGAGTCCACCTGAAATTCATCGTATCGGGTAAAAAAACGATAGAAAAGACCATGGTGGAAAAAATTTGGTAGCTTTCTGAATTCTTGAGGACTTGATGCACTATCGATTGTACATGATTAAGTTTTTAATCACATTCAGTTGTCAGATAAAGTAATAACGATAACTATCATGTGGGTTAGCATCCATAATATGATGATTGATAACTACATATAACCTTAAATACACTAACGTTGTTTCATCGCAGCCAACAAGCTTCTCTAATTTCGTCTGTTGTGTAAAGTAATTGCACTGATAACTTTTTTTTTATTTTCTCACAAAAATACAATCTTAAAAGTGGAGTGCATCTTATATAACACTTCGCAAAAGTCAGATCTTCATAAATACTCTAAGCATGTGTAAATTAACAGAGAAAACAAGATTTTGTGAGCAAAAAAGTGAAAGGTTGGATGTTTTAAATGTTTATGTACATGTCAATTAATGTTTATTTCAGAATGTAGATAACACTAATTCTGTGGCAACAAAGCTCCAGTATTGTGCTGAGTGCCTTTATATAATGTTTATTAAAAACAAAATGACTTATTTAAATAACACACACGCACGCAACCGTCAAACTTTTTTATATCGGTCCATCTTTCCACTGTTCCGTTAACAATTTTGAGTTTAAAAAATATTTCTGAGGTTACATTTAGGCAGAAGAACGAAAAATATATTTTTTACATTTGTCATAGTTTTGCATATACTATACAATTCTTCCTAAAGTCTTCTACCTTGATATTATAGAGAAATATCCCAATTATTAGGATTTGAGGTAATGTTTTTACATAAATCAACACCTTTCTATTTATTTGCCACAATGTCTTCTTATCCTTTGGGAGACCTGTAAAAATCATTATTTTACATCTGTGTGGCTTTTTTCAAAAAATATGGCAAATCTTATAATATTTGGAAGTTTCGTCACATTAAAGAATTTTGTTGAATTAACATAAGCTGTATCCATCGATCTTCTGTACGTCCGAAGTTTACTTAAAGTTTTCTTTCTTACAATAATAATGTTAACTAGTCTAAATTTGTTGTTCATGCACTCATTCACGCACATGTATACACACATTCGCATACATTCAGAGGTTGAAAAAATCATTTGATCTCACACTAACTACCCTCATTTATTCCCGTAGAGTCTACATTGCAAATCTCGCTCATTTAGTGCGTATATTACTACTTTTGAGTTGGAACTATTTATAAACTTTTGCCACGTATAGTTAAAATTTTTTAAGTAAGAGCAGCTTCTGTTTGGGCCAGCAAGTTACACACAATAATAATAATAATATTAATAATAATAATAATACTAATAATAATAAGAAAAAAATAGTCATAACAACAAAAATAATCACAGTTGTTGGGTGAAGCGTATTTTTATTGGATTTAACAGAGCTAAAAACAAGTTATAGTGAAAACACTGAACAGAGAGCTTTTTCTACTATGATGCCAGATTAAAGAGCACATTTTTTTTTTGAGTGCTGGCACTCTATTCACAGTGTAAGCGTCCTCCCGAATAGAAATTGAAATTCGGCGAAAACTGGGACAACGCTAGGCTGCCATGTCGCCAACCTTGGCCGCAGCTTGGCATCTGACTTGGCCTCCAGTGAGTTTATAATACGGCACTGACTTGGGTGCAGCTTGGTCTGAGTTGGCATGACTTTCGCCCAGTAATCACTCACTTTTATCTGCAGATAAGTGAAATACAGAGACGTCTATGTATAAGTATACAAATATAGTACGATATGCGCGCGCACAGCATGTGCATTAATATATAGTTATACAACTTATATACATATATGTTTCTCATATCAGTGCAGATGAAAGTGGGCGATTACTGGACGAAAGTCATGCCAAGTTAGGCCAAGCTGTGCCCACGTCAGCATCATCTTACAAACATACCTGCAGGCCGGCTTGGTTGCTTAATTTGAACCATGCGTTTAAGCTGGGCTGCCCACTTTCATTTCTACTCGGGCTGAGGCTGTCACCATCTGTCGGGGCAATGATAATGCTCAGGCTGTGAGTCACGAGATTTGAATTGAACAACAATATTAAGTGTGAAAATAATAAGAACAACATTATTAATAGTAGTAGTAATAATAACAATAAAAGTAATACTTAAAAAAATATGGACACTTTTTGCTCCTTTGAAAAAAACCGATTTTATTACGCTTGACTATGTTTTATTATATGATTATACTAAGGAAATGAATATTGGTATTTTTTGTAATAAAATACTCAATGTATAATTGTACTGATAAGAAATAGACTGTTACTTTTCGAAATAATATATTTATTTCACTCTGGTATCACAAGATTCATAATGTTTATAATTTAATTATTTATTTTTGATCTCATTATTTTCTAAATCTTTTAATGTATTTTGCAAAACTTTTGAAATACTGAGATATTTTGATAAAGACATATATTCTAATGTTAAATAATTTTAAGTAAGTTATAACACTTTGACGTGGCCATAAACATGACCAATGGTAACTGATTTTATGACTTTTTCAAAGTTCATTATTTTTTAGAAAAATTTTTTATTTTTTTAGATATTTTAATAAAAAAATTTTGTTTAGTAATAAATAGTATTATCTATGGAAGAACTTGTAAGCTTTGCAGCGAAGTTAACAATTTTTTGTTAGTTTTATGTTGTTTAACAAAATTTTTTTGGTTAAATACAATAAAATAAGTAATTTTAAAGAGACATCTTAACTAAAACACTTTGAATAATACTAGTTCTTACTAATTTTTGTACTGCTATATTAGGGTGTTTGTTTTTTTTTTTTAATGAATTTAAAACATATTGAACTCACCTAACTGTTTGCTCTATATTAAGTTAGGTATTCGTATAGAGATATTATTTACTTGAGATACTTTACAAAAAAACCAGCGTATCGTAATAATCAAGCTGCAATGAGCATCTGCATGAGTGTTAATAGTGCATTACTTGAATGTAGCCAAATAGCAAAGGTTCTTGTTTTTATTTTGCCCTTGGCTAACAAGAAAACTTATAAATCTAATTTTTTGAGGTTTACTCGTGTTACTGGATAATCGAATCAGTTGTTTGCAACGCTAAATAATATATTTTAAGCAAAATCTCACCATTTTTATTAAAAAGGCATTAATGATAAAGCTCTGCTTGATTATTACCATGATCAACACGAGTGTAAGTAAAAAGGTCTATGTTAGTTTTTTCTCTAGCTTATTTATCTGCAAACTTTTAGTAAGGCTAGTTTTTTATCGCGTATCTTTGTTTTATTTTTTTACTTTCTTACGTTTGTTAACAACGTCACAATATAAAAAGTGTCAATTAATATAAACAGTAAATACCTATTATTTTAATACTTTTGTATTAAAAATAATCAAAGTTAACATTAATTTTCAAATTAAAAGTATAGAAATAAAAGAAGTGTCGACAACTGCGAGCCAAAATTGAACAGCAAGTGTGGCTTGAAATGGAAGGGTGTCCAAGAGCAGAACTTGAGCAATTGTGTACGGGCAAAGATGAAGCAATACTTGTACCACTAGCAGCAATGACAGTAACAATAAGTAGAGCAACAACGGCAATTGCAAAAACAGCAACTGTAACAGCGAGACATGTAGTCACAACAACTGCAAGAACAGCAGCAGCGAGAGCTGCAACGATAACAGCAAGACTTGAAGCAGTAACAATTGCAAGAGCAGCAACAGCAAAATCAGCAATAGTGGAACCAGCAATAAAAACAGATAGGTCAATGAAACCAAAATCAGCAACCGGAAAATTGAAATAAAGAGAGTTGCAGTGGAACTAATGCTCAAAAGGGTTCAGTGGTTCACATGAAAGAATTCTATGCGGAATTACTTCTGTAATACCTTAATGTTTTACATATGGCATTAGATACAGAGTTAAATGATCTTAGCTTGCTGATGCCATCTGTAATTCTATTAAGAAAAACACAAAGAATTACTAATTGGAAAAAGAAAAAAACTTTGTTGTCAATAAAAAATAGTAAAATACCATAATAAGTTATTTGTGGTAAATATTTTGTATTAACACCAGGATGGTAAGTGTAAAACGAAAGGGTTTAGTTGATTTTAATTTTTTTTTTTAAATTTTATTTTCTTATGTTTTTTATCATTTCTGAAATATAATTTTAATCCCCTTGTTTTAAAGTTATCGTCCGGATGGTAACACTTACTGTTTACAGTAAATGACGCATTACAGTGCTCTGCAGTTATTTCTAGACGACAAAAGTTTTTTCTTTTCCCAATCCATAATTTCATGTGTTTTTTCAAATGAAATAACAAATGGCATTACCCGGCTGAAATTCCTTATGTCATCCCATACTTAAAACCTTATGTAATACCACGTGAATTTCCTGGAAGTATTACTAGAGTAAATAGAACTCCGTTATCTTTTTTTAAGAGCTTAGGTGATTGGAAGAATAAGTATAAATTAAAAATTGTGATTTTATTAAATCAGTGGAAAAGTTTTAAAAATAATAATGTATTTTAAGCATGGAAATAAGTGTATGGAATGTATATCAGTTATTGTTAATATATCAAGAGATTTGTTTCATAGATCAGGAAATAAGTAAACACAGCTTGTAATAGTTCATAAGATTAAAAAAAGAGAGGTACTTTTACCATATCCATAATTCCCTTCCAGTAACTTTCATGAATATAATGATAATGCACCTCAACATATTTCAAATTTTTGTCAAATTTCTAAATTTTGCAACGCTTAACGCTCCTGAATTGTCTTATTAATTTTTATCAGTTCATTTTATTTAAACTCAAATATGTGTACCAAATCTCTAATCAACTTAAATTCACTTACAGCCTCTGACAATGCCACATACTCAGCTGAAGTCGGAGACTTTGTCACACTATTTTTTTTTCGCGTTTTCCAATAAACCACAATATCTAAAACTCTTATTACATAGCCCGATTTAAATGTACTAATAAGCCTGTCACTTGCCCAATATAAATCAATAAAGCAATCTACTATATCTGAATTATTATTTTTCTTGTACTTTACGTTCAAATCTCTTGTTAGGTAAACGTGTTTCCGAATTCTCATCGCTAATTAAAAATGTGTTTTATTATAACAATTTTGAAATCAACCCCAATGAATCTACGCTATAACTTATATCAGGTCTGATTCCTGAACTAATATACAAAACTCACAAATTAGATTACTAGAATTCGAATAATTTTTAACGTCTTTTGCTTGTTTTAGCTTTAAATTAACTTTCATTGTTGTATTATAGAATTTAGCTTTTTTTAATTTGTACTTAATATTTGCCTGAGATTTAATATAACTTGTCTGACTCAAAAACATGACATTTTTCTTAACATGATAAAAAGTATTTATTCTTAAATAATTCTTTACTTTCTTCAAATCCTTTATGCAAAATCTTTTTGACAATTTGTCCTTAATCACATCCAAAGTATTTTTACCTCTACAAAAAATTAGTAAATTATTAACAAAAAAAATAACATGTATTCAATTTTTTTATCATTCATAAAATACAAGTAGTTATCAATTTCACTGTTAATCAATTTTAAACTTTCCATAAATTCATCGAAGCACTTGTACCAGGCTCGTGGACTTTTTCTTCAACCATACAATGCTTTTTGCAATTTACATACTTTATTACAATTTTTTTCAAAGGCTTCAGGTTGTTTTACATACGCCTCTGATTTAACTGTACCATTTGAAAAGACAGTTGCAGCATCCATCTAAACAATAACCAAACCTTTAGGACAAAAATAAAATAACACAAATTTCTAAAGTTTGCATTTTAGCAACAGAAAAATGAATAGTTTTAAAAATCTCCTTTTGTTGAGACCCTCTAACTAGTAACCTATCTTTTAATTTGTTTTTATCCATTCCTAAATAAATCCATTTGCATTTAAAACTTTCTTATCTTTCGGCTTATTCACCAAAATCCAAGTCTTATTTTTATTTTAACAATTAACTCCTTTTTTATTGCATTATTCCAATTATCGGATTGAAAACTTTTCTTCGCTTTACCACAACTTTTAGGATTGTCTGTACAACAATAATTCACATAAATCGTATCATAAACATAGTTATCATCTTATTATTCTAAAGGCTCAACATTTCTTTTCGGTACACTGTTAACATTATACTCTTTTTGATTTTGGTGTTCATTTTTTCCCTCCGTCGTTTTATTGTCATTTTCTTATTCAGTATTTCACATGCATCGCTTAACTCAAATTTGTCGTCTACAACCTTACTTTTGTTTGTTCAATTTGTTAATATCATGACCTTTTATCCAATACAATATTCTTTTTTTTAATTACATCAACATGTCTAGCTATAATAATACTATTGTTGATCAAAACTCTATATCCAACGTGCTCATAACCTACAAGGATTCCTAAATCTGCTTTCCTATCCCATTTTAACCCTCTTCTCTGTTCAGGTATACGTACAAATACCCTGTTTTCATACATTTTTAAATGTTTAACATTAGAGAGTAACTTGAAAGGAGGTCTTAAATCTGCAGTATTTACAAGTGTCCTGTCTTCTAAATATGTTGCCATTTATACACTTTTCAGCAAAAACCTTTGATTAATTCTAGCTTACGATAACAAACATTAAGCAATTTTCATAATGCTTGTGTTATATCTTACGGTAGTAGTATTTATTTCGTGGACATACGGTGAACATGCATCAAGACTTTTTTTTTCTCTTACTATATCAAAAATTCTTTTAATTCTACATTCCTTGCCAATACCACAACTTAATTTTTTTATTTTTTTTCCGGAAATTTTTCTTAACATCTTTTATATATGACACATAACAATTAAAGACTTAATCTTTTAACTTAATTGATTAAACTTTGGTTGCTTAACTATATTTATTAATAGAAGTTAAAAATTATTTTTCCCCATTTAATCCAATAGCAGTATGAGGCCTATCCAGATGTACTATTTTTCGAATTTCCTTGGCCTTTTGCCTATTAATTTTAAACGATTAATTGTTCGTTTTATTTTATATAATCACTTTACATTTCTTTTGGCAGACCTTCCACTAATTATGTTTTGACATAAAATATTTAAATATTTAAAATTCACATGTTTTCAATTACGATACCATTTTTCCTTTCAAAAAATTTTATTGTTTTTTACGGTACACATAGTACTAACGGTTATTTTATTATTATTTTGAATTTCACTTTGCATTTTGTACAACTTATCTGTTTCATACTCGATAGCTTAAAGCGCACCCTCACTGTTATTAATTTTTGCCATTTTATTTTGAGCAACAACTTTATTTTTACTTGCAACTTTTGTTAAACTAAATAAGTTTTCTATCATTTCTTGACCATAGTATACATTATACATTTTTATTCTCACTAATGTATCGTACGCGTAAAAATAACTCAGAATTATTCTTATTTTAGTCGCATTTAAACATCGACCGTCTCGTATATTTACGATAACTGAATTTTTAAATACAATAAAGCTTACAAAAACATCATTTCGATTCACAACATGATCAGTATAACCACTATCTAAAAGCCAGTCAATATGTTTACCTTGCGTTCTGCTATGCATTGCAATAGACTCCACCATCTTTGCAGAAAAGGCACCAAACAAGCTGTTGCCTTTTTGCCACGTTTCTTGCTGCAACGCGTAGCCTCTGCCTTGTTATCCACTCGAGCCTCTGTCTCTGCCTCTGGTTCTTGATACTCCTTGCTGCGTGTTGCTTCCACGAAATTGTTGACGTCCACCCCTTTGTGCTTGGTCTTCATAGCCAGCATTAGTTACTTTCAGTCAATCTTCCTTGAAATGTCTAATTTGACTACAGCCATAACAAGCTCTTCCTTGTTTCTGGTGACTTTTTAATTTCAACACGAAATCATTCGAGTTTACGCTGGCACTTGCACTTTTACTTTTCTTTTTAATTTCCAAATTTTTTTCTTTTTCGATCACATAAGTAACTGTTTGATCTTCTGGTTTTAACGTGTCTAATGAATGTCCATCCGTCTTCTTTATCCATTAATATTTTTTCTCTTTCTATCACCGTTACATATTTCTTTAACTTTAAAAACATCGTGATTCATTTCTTTCAGTGTGCACAGTCTTGACCATCAAACACAGGTATCGAAGTATGCCTTACTTTAGAACTGCTTATTTTCACTTTAAGTTCTTCTAGATTCTTCGAATCGTTTTTTTTTGGTAAATATACTCCTTTAACACCAGCATATTTTGTATCACATTTACAAAAATTTTTCTTAAACTTCTCACTGTTGGATTAACGCTTACTTTAAATGTGATTACTTCCATATAATTTCTTCAATTTTCAAACAAGAACGGGACACGTGAACAGTAATGGTACGATTTCACTAAAACTTTTTCTCGATTTCCAGTGTTAGATTTACACTTTTATCACACGTAACTGCGCTCTGCTACTATGTTAATATATTATGAGATTTATATCTATACTAGTGGGGCTGACACTCCCCTGCGCGCTCCGCGCGCCAACCCCCCCTTTTATTGTGTTATAAGTGTAATTTTTTTAAAATAAGGTTTGTATTAATATTCCTTAAAGCCTTACAAAATGAGAAATTTTTTTTGGTAATATTATTTGGAACAAATACAATAAATTTTTTATTTAAGATTGTAAAGATGATCAAAATAAAACTTACATTTAAACAAAATTTTTAAGTTTAAAAATATGTCTTGTAAAGATTTTAGTTTACCAGAACCAACAGAAACGAAAAAAAAAAATATTGATACTGACAATAATAAAAGAATATTTTGTAAATATAAATTCCATAAAGTGTTTTCGCAACTTAGTCATGATCAACGTCAAATTTTTCAAGAAATGATAAAATTATCAATTGAAAAAAAAATTTTTACAATGGCTTGGACAGGTATTGCTTCTATTCGGCTTCCAAAGGGAATGAGCACTCACAGAACTTCCTAACCTCCTTTAGACTTAAGCACTATAGAAAGTGCATTCTTCCAGTTTGAGCTAGCAAAAAAGTAGGATTACTCAAAAAATGCAAGAAAATGAAAGAATAACTACCTTATTTGGGGGGGGGGGGCCGGGGGGAGGTGGGGGTGGGGAGCCAAACCTAACTCTTACTCTTACTATTTAATATAGGAAGATATATATCGAAGTGTCGTATCGAAGCAACATATAAAAATACTAACACAAACAAGAAAATAAAATTTATATGCAAAAAGACAATTACTTAAAGAAAATTGCAGTTAGCAAACATCTTTAAAACTTTAAAACTTACTTTTAAAGAAAATATAACAATGGAAGTCATAGGTACAATAAATCTGTATTAACAGAATGTACAGCTACAATTGTGCCAAAATTAGATAGTATTGGAGAGTGTGACTTACATGTGTATCTAAATAGTTTACCAGATAATACACCAGTTCACATAAAATTAAACAAGTTGACACAGCACATTGATCCAATAGCTTTTTTTTTACTTTTTTTGTCAGAAGATATAGTTGGGAGCAATTGCCAATGGAAAAAAATTATATTAGAGCACGAAATTTTACGTTGTTACGAAATTTTTCGTACAGAATTAGTGCTAGAGGATTAATGCAAAATTTTTTTGCATGCATATATAATAATAGGAACCAATAGGAGGACCTTTTTCCGGAATAATTTAATGATATTAGTGGTTAAATTTTGCCAAGATAAAATAAATTAAAAAATACGAAGTGCATTAAATGATTCGAAAAATTTTGAAAATTATAAATTAGAAAGCATTTTCATTTTACCTTTAGTATACATTGGAGGTCCAAGAATTATCCAAAGGTTTCTAAAGCTCCTAAAAATTATCTGAGGTACCCTTGCTTATCAAATTATTTATAGTTACTACAATAAACAATAATATCTGAAATTATACACCTAAAAGAGATGCTTAAGCACAACACACTTTTGCAAAGATCTAAGATACAGAAATAAAAAAAAAAATGATTATACCCTACCTTAAAAAATGTAACTCGTTACAAAAACCAAGACTCGTAAATTATAATTATTGTTTCAACACTGATAACTAAAGAGTTTTCTTGTCAGCATTCTTATATGATCTCTAACTTACTTTTTTGAATAATGATTGTATAATAAATGCCAGATATAAGAAAAAAGTTTTTTTTTGGTTTTTTTCTTATTTTTAAAAAAAATTTTCTTACAAGTTTTTTGTTCTTTTATCAGTGAAATCTCCCAGTTATAATTAACTCCTCCATAGACAACTTTTCTAAATAACAATTGGAAGTTTTTTCATCGGCTTTCTACGACGTTTTTTTCTCGATAGCTATCTGTAAATTTAGTTTGCCTCTTTCTTCAAATAAACATCTCCAGTTTCAGCATACTTTCACTTAATTATTTTCTCTTTAATAATAGTTTTGATGCTAATCAGTTACTTTTAATGACTCACACTGATACTTTTACTGTAACTAAGACCAAAACTGTACAAAATAAGTCATACCATGACAAAAAGCCTCAGTAAGTTGGAAGGAAACATTGTTATCGTTAAGGTCAATACAGTTATGAAACTGTTATTAACGTATATATGAGACATATTCAATAAAATTGTTTTCAGATGATTACAAACATTCTTGAAAATGTATCAATCGCAATTCTAATGGAATCTCAGTTAATCATAATGCTTAAAATTATTATGTACAGTTACTATACTGCCACGTGCTATTTATTCTCAAAAACTCTAAAATGTCACGAGTGCAATGATACTTGTACTCTTATCCGTCTGATTTCCTCAAATCATTATTATTAGCCAAACATAGAAACATATTGAACCTGCTGTTCACAGCATAAACTTGTTCTGACATGGAAGGCAGGAAAGTGTGTTTTTATTTATTTTGTTGAAACAAAATGGAAGTTGTGTCTTTTGAGAAAAGTGGTCAAATAATAATGTTTTGGACAACTAGGGTCTTATCATTTTCTTTTAAGGGTTAAAAATATGCATCTTTGGCAACATTTTTGTAACAAGAGTTTGTGCAGAAGCTTATAACTTATGATAAAATATTTTTAATATGTAAAATGAAAAGATACAGCAAATGTGTTGGTGTACTATTATGAATACTATTATTCGTTGTCAGAATTTGCTTTAAAA
This sequence comes from Copidosoma floridanum, assembly GCF_036245765.1. Lineage (NCBI taxonomy): Eukaryota > Metazoa > Arthropoda > Insecta > Hymenoptera > Encyrtidae > Copidosoma > Copidosoma floridanum. The sequence goes on along the minus strand of NW_028321904.1, from coordinate 5,472,267 downwards.
TATTTCTGGAAATGGTTACAAACAAAAATTTCAACTGTGAGATAATTTTATAAATCTTCAAAGGACTGATAAAGTTAATGGTGGTTGAGCATATGTAAAGATTTAAGATGGTTCTAAAAAAGGGAAATCTTGATACTTTCAGTCAGAGCCTATAGTAACTCCTGCAGATGTGACTGCCTGAACTAATAATAGTTGTTCTTCTAAGCTTGCTGTTGTTACAAACAGTGCTTTGATAGCACCAGACTTTTTTGTCAGTAGTAGTAAGGATACTGCACTACTGCTGCTGCACTACTTGAGGCTCTGTTCTTAACCCATTGCTAGTCTGGAAATACGTTCTTCATTGTACACTGAAGAAATGTACCTGACAGTAAAATGCTTTTATAAGTGACGTCTGCCCAAGATATTTTTAGTTCTCTTAAGCACAGTTATGTGTTATTAAAGCGTAAGTGGTATAAGAAGTTAATTTATTAGTCAGTAGACCACCATTCAACTTATGGCTTACCTTAAAACTCTTACCATAAAAATGATGACTTATTCGTTTCCGACTTTAAGATACCTGAAATAATAATAAGTGATCTAAAGAATGCCTAAAAACTGCTTCTAATAATGTTCTCGTCAATAAATTTCCAGTAAAATAAGTGCATTGATAGTTTAAAAGTCGCTTTTGGCATGAAAGTCTTAAATTTCACAATTATAAAGTTAAACTTCTATAGGCACGTTCTGCCCTACACAGTAAATCTACAATTTTAGATTGACCACCTTGAGAAAAAGTGTAACAAAAGTGGATTTTGCTTGATTCTCCCCGTTTGCCCCACCCATCTTGACGTACCTCCAGTCCCCCTACATTACACAACGCCATCACACAACACATAATTGTCTTACCACACTACAACACACAATTTTAATTTTACTTTTTTTTCTTTCAATTAATTTCTTTACAAAAATAAATCAATAAATTATAAAAAAAAATTAAAAAAAAAAACCAGTCTCCATCAAGATTCAAACCTCCTATCTCTTTCATACTGACCAAGCCCTTTATCTACTCTGCTATGAGCGTGTTTTATAGAAAAAATTCAATTACTTCATGCTGTCGTACAGTTCGTTGCTTATTTTTGATGTAAATTTTTATGTACTGTTTATTAATTCATTTGTCTTGATTAAACATTAAATAAATAGATAATTTATTTTATAAAGTATATTTTTTAAGGTACATGTTTAGTTAGAAAATTTTAAAATTAGTATATATTAGCAGAGCAGCTTTTGTAGGTAATAATAAGCATTTATTTACTTATCAATAATTTTTACTTTAAAAATAAATCAATAATTGTTAATAGAATTTTCTTACGATTTTTCAAAATTTTTATGGTTGAAAGAAAAATTTTTGTATTGTATAAATACAATACAATCTACTTAAAAATGAAGCAGGTTTACTTAATAGTAATCTTTTATACAAACAAAAATGAGAGGCTTTTACAGATCTTATGAATCTAATTTTAAGTGATTGTTCCTTTAGGTTACATGTTACATTGCAATTTTTTAAAATTAAACATGGTCAAAAGGGTACAGTAGAGTGATCTGCTACTTTATAAGGGTATTTCTTGATTTCTAAGGAAGTTGTTTCGAAACTATCGGAAGATTCTATGAAAGTGCACAGTCTTGTACTGGCCAGCCTTCTTATTGTTTATATTGTATTTTGCCATAATATATTGTTTGTAATTGTTTACTTATAGAATATTAGAATATTTATTGGAACCATACCCAACTTACTTAGGTATACTTATTTCAACGATAATTGCACCAGCTTTGTACATAACACCGTTTTATGAGAGGTATATTTGAATTTGTAATTACATTATTTGCCGTATAGTTTTATCGAATTATATATAACTTCTTACTTGGGTATCCAAGCACCCACTCTCACTGGTTTCTTCACAAAATTATTTTAATCACATTTTTTTCTAAACTTTGTACCTATATGACATGTGAAAGAGTTCTATAATGAAAAATAACGTTGGAACAAGAAAATCTTTTTCCTAACTATCTATTGGAATGCATTTAAAACATTTTTAGATAACAAATATAAGCTTTCTTATGCGATCTTATTACTTACTAAGAGCAGAAAAAGAACTTTATACTTATACAATTAAAACACAATAAACTGGTAAAGTTATTAAAATTTCTCTGTATAAAAATTTATGTAACTTACGTATTCAATTCCAAATCCAAACGAAATTTGTGATTAAAAGCTTTGATTAGTAATGATGTACGGTGAAAATGCTTTCCTGCCTACAAATAAAAAAAATTCTTTATTGACAAAGATAACAAAGCAATTATTCGTCTTAGGCTACTGAAGGAATCGCACATTAACATGAACTTATTTTAAAGTACATTTATACACTGGTATCACTTAACTTACCCAGTATTTACTTTTGTGATATTTATTTATGAGAATTTTGTCTATTTTCTAATACATGACCAATAAAAACTTTTTTTGCGTTGTTGTACCATATTGTACTATATAAACATACGATAATCTATTTTATGACTAAAAAGTTTGATTTTCATTAAGTGACAAAGAGAAAGATAGAGAAAATAAGAAAGAGAAAGAGAGAGAGTTGTAAGTTAGATTGAATTCTACATATCTGCCACGTTTTATTAATTGAATTTTTCGTTGTTCTTTTGTCCAAGACTTTTGTATATGTTTACGTAACTGTGATAAGAATTGAGAAAAACATTGTTAGATCATAGTCAAATCTTTGTAAGGTAATATTTTAACTTCCATGGCAAGGTAATATAAATTAGAAATTCATTCATTGATACTAATCTGTGATTTGCATTATAATTTGTTTGTTGATTTGTTTGTTTGAAAATTCCTTTACAATAAGTAATTGACAACTACAGAGTTTTTTGGAGATTAAACACAGCCTTTACTATATCTTTTTTTATATTAAAATAAGAAAACTAACTCTTTGTTTTTATTTACTGATATACAAAAAATTTTTTTCAGAATACAAGAAAAGTCTTAAAATTGAGCGTCATATGAGTATGATAATATATTAATACATGCATAACAAAAAAACTTTTTAAAATACATTATGTTATTTATTGCTGCAAAGAAAATATAGTAGAAAACATTTTTTAAGAACAGTAGCTCCGTTACAAACTGTATATCTGTAGTTTACGGTTGATATATTATGATAGCAATAGTAATTGGTTGAAAAAATATCAAAAAACGTTCCAAGGTATTTGTAACAGTAAAAAAAAATTACTTAATATATGTTATAGTGTACAATCAATGTTAAAAACAACTTTTCATCAAAGCTAAACTGTGCTTCATCGTATCTATAACTCTATTCTCCAACTAGTGAGAAAAAAATTGTATTTTTAGGGAGTTCCCTTAAGACTTCAAAAAGTATGTGTATAAACTGATTTCTTGGATAGTCTCTAGTTACAATTATTATTTTTCATTTAGATAAGCTTGTTTCAATATATAACGAAACATCACAAATTCAAAGAGTGTAAAGAATACTCGTAGTACAAAGTTTTACAAAAATATTTTAAAAATTCACTGTGACTTTTTTTTCAAGCTTACGTTATTTGTTAAAAAAAAAGAATCAGTAAGTTTGCCAATATTTCATGGGCAGAAAGTGCAATGGATGCTTTTTTTAATGTCCAACTTTTCATGTTGTGTATGTTTTTATACACTAAATATACTGTTAACTGACAAAATAGTACAATTGTGCTTGATCTCTTCAAAGTTTTGAAAAAAAATATTAAGAAAAATTTTTTTTTCTTTCTCATGTTCCTAATATGTATCCATGTATGTAAAACACATATATGAAGTATTAAATATGTTAAATACGATAACCTAACCTTTAAAAACAAATTAAGACGCTATATTTCGAAAGATAAGCAACACTTTATAAAAATACGAATTTTCACGGATTTCTGAAAGGAAAACAACATAATAAAGGTGCACAAATATTCGCTATGTGCCAATCAGCCGAGTGAAGGGCTAGTTTTATTTGTTACTTCCACATGTGACTACATGACTTCACAAAGTCTATAAGACTTTATAGACTTCTTCGGCAAGCGCGGCAGTGGTGCCGCGTCAACTAATTTTTTCCAATGTAACTTTACATGAAAAGTCCAGTAAAACAAAGGCAGCACTGATCTGGCATACAGCGAACGAAGGAGTTGGGCTACGCATAAATATAACCTTAGTTGTTTCCTCTTTTGAACTGTATCTTGAAAAAACAAGGAGGGTAAAAGTGGATGGTATGGGCACCCTAGATTCACCAAGCTCTCATATTTTTTATCTAAGTGCATTACTAATTATAAAGGGTGATTCTTAAAGTGCAAAGTATGTGTAATGGAATGGAATTAAATTTAAGTGGAAGGAGCAAAGAAATGATATTATAAAAAACAAATTACTACACGTTTCTATCGAGACCATTTTGCCCCCCTATGGGGCAAGGTGGTCCCCAGCGTGGGACACGATGAGCACGGAGAGTTAAGAAAAAATTTTGTAGAGGCATATAAGTGTATACATATATGTGTGTATATATATATATATATATATATATATATATATATATATATATGTATATGTATATATATATATATATTATGAAAATACACACAGATAAATTTAATATTCAATCATTTAGTTTAGCAAGCAGTTAAAATCTTAATTATTAATATAACTTCTTATAATTTTTTGGATTTTAATACCGTACTTGTGGAATAATAAAAAATTTTGATTACTATTTGACTTGTAAAAGAAAAAAAATCAGTCTTTTTTCCATGTCAAGTGCATAATATATCAACACAGAGCTTGTTCTTGCTTGTTATAAGAAACTTTTGTAACTCTTATTAGTACATAAGTGTATAAGTATAAATTTTGACAAATAAAATCAACGAATATTAGCATGATTTATTGAAATTCATCGGTTTACTAACTTACCTAGACTTTTTATATTTCGGTTCTTCAATCTCCTTTGAAGGGTCGTTCTGGTGATATCAAAATTAACAGCAGAACTTTTTATACTTTTACCATTGTGCACTGCATCAATGGCCAATTCTAATTGACCATTGACCCACTCTTTTCTTATACTTTTTCTTTGGTAATTTTGTACTATTCTCAACTCTTACTAAGTATATCAAAAGTTGTACAATAAATAAACAAAGTTTTGGAAAATGGAAAGGTAGGTTAGAAAACTGACACTGATGTCTGCTTGGGACTAGTCACCGTACTCATCCTGCCCTTCTAGTTGGTGACCAACCTTCCCCTTTAACACATCTTTTATAAAACAGTATAACTTTTGTTTTAAACATAGTACAATATCAATTTGACTGGTTTCTGAAAGCTCTTTAATGGCTCTTTCAATCATACGTTATTTAAAAAATTCTGAATATTTATCAACTATTCAAACAAAACTTACAATTTTTTGACGGCACGCATGTTTTGAAGCTGAAGTTCTAAAAAAAATTTGAGGTGGGCAGCGTTGAGTAGAGAGAGAGAGAGAGAGAGGGTTAAAGTTGTCAAGAGCCGTCCTCAAAGACATCGGATCGGTTGTGGAGATTAATCTACGGTGAGAACGCTGTGTTTGGAGAGTTTAAGCGTAGTGTGGCAGAGCTTCTGCTTGAACCCGATGTCACTGCTGCAGCTGGTGCTACTGGTGGATGGTTAGGCTGTGACTCGACGTAGTCAAGGAGAGCCCGTTACCAGGGTATTCTCTGCTTGTCTTAGCATTTAGGTAACAGCACCAAGGTTTATAAACAATGATCGACAAAAGAAGGTCAGCAGAGATATTTGACACACCGAGTTTTTGTGTAGTACTGTATATTAGTATTTATTGCAATAAGAAGAGTTGCTTAAGCCACGGATGTAGCGTAGGTCTCGGTGAGCAAGAACCTAGCGTTGGTTTGGATTGGGTGATCTGGGTGGATAATTGCAAGACGATGCGCAATTCTTCTTATCTTACTAATATATAAAGCAGAAGCGCTAAAACCGTTGTAATCGCTAACCGCGAAAACTACTGAACCGATTTTGTTGAAATTTTGCACACTGATTCATAATACTTCCTAGATGGTTTTAGTATAGTTTTTATCTTAAAAAATTTTATACCAATAGCAATAAATGATCTCAAAGTTTTGCAAAAATATGCCAGCTTTTTACTTTAGTACAGTAAGATCCGCTAGGTGGCGTCGACATCAAATCGAAGCTACCTGCAACATAATTAAGTGAGTGTGGTTATAATAGGCTGGAGCGTCTCCATAGTATTGTAGTCGAGCTTCGGCAACTCAACGAGCTGTATTGAGAATGCTGATAATAGTCTTGCAGCTGGGTATCCCAGTTACGGACGACACTCTTCTCTAAGGGGAAAGGGACCTAAGTGTCCATTCACCCTGAATCTCGACGAGTGCGATCAAAAAAAAAAAAAATTAATTTTAACCGATGCCGTCTCTGCCACAATACCAGGTGACATATCTAGCCAGAGCACAATCTGCTCCAACTTATCAGAGTTGTGAGGGAGTTCCACCATCCCACTTGGTGCAGTTAGAGAATTTGTGGCTACAAATGTAAGCAAGGGAAGAAAACAGCTCTAAGCTCTGAGGGGCATGGGCAGCCACAACGGCTACCTTCTTGGTCGTCGCGACCCCAATGCGCTTACCCACATGTTCCCGTCTAACGATGAGCGGTTGGTTATCCAGGGAACGACCCGAGACGAGATATTCTTTGGTCAGCAGCGTACCTCCCTCTATCACAGTCTCCGTATATCAAGACTCCCAGGGTAAGAATAAAGCAATCGTAGCCAGCTCTTCATCATCAGGAATAAGAATAGCCTGGAAGTTTCACCACTGGCGCTTTTTAGGGCCATTATAAGTATTTACGTTTCCTACTTAACCATCAATTTTATCGGTTCTTTTTTTGCATCCACCTAAGTGTAAACTACCTTGCCAACAAATACATTTTTATTGCCATTTCCGGAAGCAATTCGTCGACTAAAAAACTATATTAACTAAAGATGGGCACTATTAAACCAAGTCAGCCATTCACTAGCAGAAGTCACCTGCGGAGTTGTTCTTCGCAAGGCTGGAAAACCCGGTGACCGACGACCCTATATTACCCTCTTGACTCTAAGAATTCAACCAGGAATCACTGATCCTCTCCAAAGTCTGCGTTGGGCGAATCTATAACAGGTACGTAGGAAAAAAAACTTGAGCCAACGGGACAGCCTCCACTGGACAAGTATCACTAACCAATCTCCCCATCTAAGATCACCAAAACAACTGAATCTGCAAATAAAAAAGGTGCTTTAGACACCAACGTCTTCGACCTTATACCGGGAGACGTTGGGAAAGAGCACTACAACTAGCCCCAAAGCTTCGGACTTTGTGATTTTTCTCCCAATCAGTCTGTATCTTTAACAGCAAGCCAGAAAAGATCACGCTGAGGTATCCAGGTCACAATTGCTGTTAACTGCAGTCAAGAAAGAGTTAACTTAAAAAGCTCACCAGTCTTTTTTAGGGCCATCGGACGTCGAACTACCTTGCCAGCAAATATATTAGAACGTAACAAAGTTGACAGAAAACACAATTTAGGGGTCACACAAATTTTAAGCATGCCAAAAGTCGCAAGAGGGTGAATCGGAAGAAAAACTTCAAGTGTATCTAATAAATACAATTTTACTTAGGTGTCAAGAAACTGACGCAGAAAATTTATCGAGATTGAAACAGCAGTGTCAAAATTAACAACTAAAGAGTCCATTACGTAAAAGATTAGCTTTTCATTGTACCCTCACAGCAATCTCTGAAATATTTAAAGATCCTACTTCAGATTTTTAAATAAGTAGAAAATGTTTTTGTGTTTTTGTGGAAGTAAAAATGTAGGGTTTAAGGTCTAGGACTTTGTTGCTCTGGTCATAAAGTTGTGAGATATGAGAAAAAAAATTTTTTTTTAATATAAAGTTTTTATGGTTTAAAATCTTAACAGCTTTAAAAAATAGCCGTTTTCGCGAATTACACGGGAGAAACTGTAAATCAACGGCTTCTTATGGCCACCGATTATTTTATGGCATAAAGAACGCACGGTACTTTTTAGCATAATAATTTTTCTGATTTTTTACACCTCATAATTTAACCAAATAATTTATATGGATTCCGAAAAAATATGTTTTTAATAAGAAGATTTTTGTTCTTAGATGTATCAGGAATATGTGTAAAATTTCTAACTGAAAATGTTTCACATTACATGTCAACACACTACGGTGTTTTATTTAGTAAGTCTCGGGTGAAGCCGAGACAGGGGGCTGCTAGTATACTATAAACTACCTTTCTACTTCCGATGTTTGGTAGAAACTTGTAGTTGTCACCTAGGAGGAGGTAGGTGGTACTATCAGGCGAAAAGTTTTGAAACCAGAGCTTCGCGTGACATTTAAAAATCAAACTTATGTAAAACGATTGAATTTTAAAAACAATAGTTATTTTAGTAATAAATAATTAATTAAATAATACCCTGAATGCTAACAACCTTTTTAAATTCGAAAAATAGTAATATCTCGAAAACAAAGCTAGATAGACCCAAAATAACTATTTTTACCGGTTGCCTAAGGGGAACTTCATAATCGACGTACACAAATACAAGGGGACTATACTATGCACAAACATACCTTCCACTTTTTTGTTTTTAGTCTGTATCTTGGATAAGCAAGCCAATAAAAGTTTCTTATTTAGTACGGCCTCATTGTGAGCATACATATGGATGTTGTCAAAATCTTCGCAGAATTTTCGTTACAACATATCTTCTCAAAATTATAAAAACAGTCGTATTTTGAAAGAAAATCCAGATAGGCCAAATTAATTCTACTTGTAAAATAATTATCAGGGTGCAAGGAACTTTGTAACACGGATTTATACAATCTGTCGTAATAATCCTAAAAACAATAAGTCGTATATCAAAGGCAAAGCTACATCTTACATATTTTAGCTGTAAATTTATTTATTTCCTATTCTCTATTTTGTGTTATAAGAATAATTGTTCTGTGACCAAAACCTATATTTTTTAATTGGTTTTAAGATAAGTAGAAATTAGTTTTGATCATGCGTCAATTTTAATATTACAATAAAAATATTTATAGAAACGAATTTTATAACGAATGACAACTTCACAATAAAGAATAGCTATATGCCCGTTGTTTTTTACTCTAAATAAGATAAAGTAGATTATTTTATTTCTATGGTAGCTAAAATTTTAAAAATTTTAATTCATCTGATACAATGATTCCAACAAGAATTGATTTTACATACATGATATCATATCAAATGCACGAAAAGTAATCTTACATAAAAAAAATTTCGTTCCACGTAACTGTTATGTAAAGTAAAATTAGGTGAAACTTAGTTTTTTCAGTTTCTGTTATAACGAGTTAAATAACATTTGAGTAACAAGTTCCAGAGATCCCAAGACCCACACCTGATTTTTTTTAATATTAGGGATATTATTTCATTCTGAACTATCTGTTAGAAAAAAGTTTGTTTAAATGCTAATGGCACAGTTTATTATTAAATCTCGCGATAATTTGTCATTATAACTATGTTCTTATATCATACAAGCTCATAAAGAAGATGAAAATTCAGAAATATTGCATTTAGAGATTCTTTTTTAGAAGTAAATTGCAAAATCCCCTTTATGAAAATAAAGTTATTGAAAAATTCTGTTCACAATTCTTATGGTTGTTTCTTATATTTTTTTTCTTTATCTGTTTTTCTGCACATATCCTTTTTTTGACTATTTTGTTATAAATTGTCTTTTTGTAGGCTGCTCCAACTGCTTTGACTTTTTTTTATAATAGTTAAAAAATAGAACATGCTTATAGATGCCAGCGTAAGTCTTTATAACTTTACATCTACCACAACTGTTCATAAGATTTTTCATTTTCTTTCTCTTCAACTGCATAGGCTTGTAAGATTATGTAGAAAGAAGCCATAAAGTTATTCATTAATGGAAAAATTATTATAAGATTTATATTCTAATTGTACACTACTTTGTAGCTTATTAAATAAATATTAAATATTTTAAGAAAATGCAGTCACAAAAAGAGATATATAATAAAGGCATCATAATAATATAAGGATTCCCATGAGAGTGATATACTAGATAAGGATAAGGTTTTAAATTTTGTTTGATACAATGGTTAAGCATACTAGCACTTGCACCTCTGCTATTTGAACGGTTTATCTGAGAGGTTTAAATAACATTATCTAGCTTATTTAACATGATAGTTACCTCGACTAGCTACATATAGCTCCAAGAATTATGTTAAAGAAGATACTAATACAATTCTTTGCTCATTAGAACGAGATCTTGGACTTTTAGTTGCCCACAGCCCTGTTTACCATGATGCGTATGCAGTACACGTATTAAATTCTCACGAGTCTAGATTGACGTTATAATACTTACTAGAGTAGCTTAAATCAATGGTCTAATTTATTAACCCTTATCTTCTAAAGTCTTTTTTTGAGTTTCTTTAGAAGGTTGCTTGCTTTAGAGAAAACAAGCCTGTTAGAATTAAATGAGCTAGTTGTGACGACGACATAGTGCGAGAAACCCAACTAAATAAATTTTTACAAGAGGTCTTTCTGCTTAACTTTGTTAAAGGCCTATTCTACCCCTAGATAAGGTACTGCATTTTATTGAATGAGGCTTTGAGAAAGACTTCTGGTGACTCTGAGATAATGGTGTGCCACGAAATCTCTTGCTTTGAAGCATGTCAAGAAGAATATTTTCCCTGGCATACAAGATTAGACACGTAAAAAGACACAATCATTATTCTATTGTAATGGCTCAATAGAGAGCTAAGAGAATCTCGTTAGCTTTGGAATTCAGAAGACCAAAGCCTCCTTTTGTACATTTAGATAAAAGCGAAAACATGTAATGGCATTTTTAAAGTTACACATTACCGTAGTAAGTGTTACGTACCATAGCATATAGCTATGCGTGCGTGAGCCTCTACTGGCTTGGGCCTGAAAGGTAGGGAAATAAAAAAGAGAGGTTATAGGAAAGGGAGAGAGAAAGGACAGGGAGATCAGCTAGAGACGCGAGAGGGTAAGGGCGAAGTCCGTGAGACGAGAAGACACGCACAACTATCCTTAAATATAAGTGATTCTAACAAAACATAGAGAACAACAAGTCACGCTTCTATTTATTCCCGCACCAAGAATCCCACGCAACATAAGCTTGTAAGGTAAGATTTGAAGAATGTTACAAATTTTTAGGGGCCGTTTAGTTTTTTAGGGTATGGATAATACTGTCCTACTTAATAAATTTTTTGATGTTTCTGACTTTCAAAATTTCTGACCTAATAATATACGACTAAGGTTTAGCAAACAATAATTTTGCTACGAACCTGCAACGATCGTCATTGCTCACCAATGCATACATCTTGTATGCACCTATTAGAGTTGATCATTTGTTTGTCTACTGTAAGTTTCAGTTTAATTTAGGATCTTGTGGAGAACATTCACATAAGGACGTAAACTTATAGGCAAGATAGATCCAGTTTTTTAATGCTAATGTTTACTTGAATATAAAGAAGGAATTTTAACATCCCATGAAATTTGCCAATAAAAGATTTAGTGGTTGGTTGACACATGACACGCTCTTTGGCTTTTGTTTGGCTACGCTTTAGCAAAGGGCCATCAATGTGACCCACGCAAATGACTTATACGTGAATGTTGAGTAAAAAAAAGACTGTTATATTACTAATTTACACTAAGTGAAATGAAAGATAAACTCTTAACAATGAATTTGCACTTTCAAGCATTTATCCACAATGTCTTGTACAACTCTGCTACTCTCCCTGCTTACACACACAGACAATGTTCCTATGTCCTTATCCTCTGCTCCTGGTCTGTATCCAAATATATTATGTAGTGATCTGTCTATCTCCTCTTCTTCCTGGCTTCTCTTGGACTATAGCACCAACGACATGGACACAGCAAGTTGGTCACTTTTTGCTTTTCCTTTTGCTTCCACCGTTGGTTCTTTTCTTTCCTTCACCTGACTCGAATTTCCATCAAACCAGTCGTAGTGTTACACTTGACTCTAGGAAGATGTGAAAACATGGATATGGATATGTGGTACTATTTCTTATTGCGTTCTGAAACATGCAACACGAAAACATTTAACTTCTTGAAATTTTGAAAAAAACGACCTTACAAATAGTAGTTGTGTCCTTAGTAAATAAAAAATCCCAAATTGCATACTACATTTTTTATTAATGAAAAATATTTATTAATGTAAAAAAAGTACCAAAAAAATTAAACTTAAGAATATTGACATGATTATTTATTGTTGTCAACGTGTATTGTTTATCACTTTGTACAATAGTAACAGCAATTTATTTGCGGTAGTAATAGTAAGAAATAAATGTTGTAGATGCAATTTTAATTAAAAATTTCGAAAAAATTTTGTCCATAGTCGTACCACCTATGATAGTAGATTGATGTCAATTATCATTAATATGTCAATGTCAAAAATCGTAAAGAAAGTCTATTCAAGGCTGCGAATTATTATTGAAATTAACGCTTGAATCGCTAGAACCAATCGTAGGCAAAGAATTGTAATTTTCTTGCAATGCAGTAGAATCAGTATCTAACTACGATAGCAAATTATATTGCAAAAAGCGAATAATTTTATTAATGTTAAAATTTAGTGAAATATATAAACAGCAACTTGCTTAAAAAGTAAGGTTATATGTATACACGTCTATTGTAACTGACGGACGCAAACTAATAGACACGCACGGATAGATGGCAATTGTCATCTCTCTCAGTCTCTCCCTGTTGCTTGTAGGCTTCTCGCCTTACCTCTGAATTAGACAGACTAATATTCTTCCAGGTGGCAGCGTAAACAGGCAGAACTGGCCGCTTATTGGCCAGCAGCTGTGCACAGCATGTGTGTGTGTGTGTGTGTGTGTGCATGTGCGCATGCATACTTAACTGCTTGTAGATGAATATAATATAATATATATTTATATATATATATATACATATATATATATATATACATTTTAACTGGCAGCACCGTAAACTCAGTGCTCCTTAGTAAAGAAAGAGAGAAAATAATAATAATAAATCAATGTAGGCGTGACAGAAAAAAGTGTGATGCTTTCAAAAGTTTTACTGCCCAAGCGAAAATCCAAACCGTGTATAAAATATTTCCACATAAAAAAAAAACCAAGAATGTAAAAACACAGAGTTTAATGATTTGATGCTTCCCTCAAGAGTAGAAATGATTTGTAACTATTTCTCGAATTCATTTGTTAAATTTTTTAGTTCCTTCATAATTTTTAGAGATTAAGCCTGAAAACTTAAAAAAAAAGTATAAAGTAAACTTACATGTACAAAATAACCAGTTCAATTTTTTAAGTATTAATTTTTTTTTCAATAGATTAATTATTACAAAATTAAGTAACTTACTAAAAAATATATAATGTCCCTCAAGACTTCTGCAAGAACTCTCGTACTTGCTTATAGGTTATGTACAATCTAATTTGTTTGCCAGTTGCAAAAAAAAATAAACAAAACACAAATGTGTTTCATTTTATTCGAACGCGTCAGTCTATTAAATAATGACAATGCTTTAAGAATAGTTGAGGTGGTAGCGCGACGTAAGAACCAAAAAGGTAGATGGTTCTAGCAATACCTAAGAAAGACTGATCAGTATTAAAAGTATTAAAACTGATGTCTGTTGTGAGAGCTGAACTAAAAGAGAGGTTGTTAGTGCTGAATGTTAAAATTTGTTTTAAAGTTTAGGAATAGTTTTCAAAAAGAATTGGTAATTTTTTATGTAAAATTGGTTTATTTTCCTGTAAGTCTGTAAGTATTATTGTTTTAAATAATGTAAATTTGAACCTACTTCTTGCTCTAATTCCTACAAAAAGAAACCAAAACACTTGTTGAGGTAGAGTCTCGTTTGCCAATACACTATTTCAAGGCTGAAAGTTTGGTGAGTTTATGAATCATCAATTAAATTTATCTATAGAAATAATCTTAATCTTATCATACCTCCTAACGTTTAATATCTTTTAATACGTAACTGAATGTTATAAGCATTAATTTAAAAATAAATCAATACTTAAAAAATTTAACTGAATATTTTTTATATGAAAGTTTTTTTTATACTTTATTTCTAAGTTTTCAGGCTTTATCTCTAAAAAATATGAAAAAACTAAAAAATTTAACAAATAAATTAGAGAAATAGATTCAGTCTATTTCTACTTATGAGAGAAGCATTAAAACTTTGAACTCTGTTTTTCCACATTCTTGGTTTTTTTTTTATGGAGATTCAAGTCAGATAAAGAAAAGAGAAGAACCAACTGTGGAAGCGAAAGGAAAAGCGAAAAGTGACTAAGTTGCTGTGTCCGTGTCGTTGGTGCTATAGTCCAAGAAAAGCCAGGAAGAGAGGATGAAAAGACTGAGAGAGACCAATAAATAATATATTTGGATACAGGCCAGCAGCAGAGGATAGGGACATAGGAACGTTGTTTGTGTGTGTATATAGAGTGAGTAGCAGAGTTGTACAAGACATTGTGGATAAATGCTTGAAAGTGCAAATTCGTTGTTAAAAGTTTATCTTTCATTTAACTTAGTGTAACGCAGTTATATAACAGTCTTTCTTTTACTCAACATTCACGTATATGTCATATGCGTGGGTCACATGGATGGCCCTTTGCAAGAGCGTAGCCAAAGAAATAAGCAGTAAATAATTCACAGTACACGCTTACTACGACTAATACTTTTTAAAAACTGTCATATTCAACAGACTCATTATCTTCTAAGGTATTTAAGCAATAAACAGTACAGTTGTAAGGGTCAGTGCAAGTGTTCAAAGCTACACCCAGTTTACTTTAGTATCTAGCATTCTAGACAGTCTTTGACATAGACTTTAAAGAATTTTGAGACTCCTTTTTCTCATCAATTTCTTTTCAAGCAAAAAATACTTTTGACGATTATTCCAAGAATCTAGCCTAATGCAACGCAGACAATGATAAAATCAAAAAGAAGCACCTTTACTAACTATGACCTTAAACTAGAAAGTCTTGTCTGAAAAAAAAACCATTAGGACTAATAACATTGCTGTCTGCCACATAATTACTACCTGACAACTTATGACAAATCACGCACAACCTCGACGAAAGAAACGTCAAATTCACTACTCACTAGCTTTATGAGGACCGTAAAAAAGTAGTTGTCATTCACGGAGTCAATATCAGCTATACGAAAGTGAAAATCCTGGACATGTTTGAGGAAGAAGCTCTCTTGTCCCATCAGATTCCTACACAATATTTCGCCTATTAATGGGTGATAAGTTATGATCTCTGATAATTGTTCAGCTCAGCGAAAGTTAAACGTTGTCTATCATGGCTGTTGATGATATAAATAAAACCACATGACAGCCGATTGACACACCACCTTTACCTGTCGTTTCTGTAGCATAAATCATCCTACAGCAACCTTTCATAATAATGACGCCAACCAACTTACCTTTTGCTGTATAAACTGCAGTTGCAAGTATTTTACCTTACTCTAAGAATGCCTAGAAATTTTTCAAAAAGGATCTCTTGATTAAAGTAAGGCATGAAACCACTACCACCTTTTTGGTAACCCTTTCATCGTTCAACAGTTTAAGGTTCGTCTACCACTTTACTCGGGATGTCATGTATGAGCCAACCTCTAAATCTTTTGTTGGGACATTTCATGGGATGTTAAGATTTCTTCTTTATATTCAAGTAACAGTTAGCATTTTAGATTGGCTCCATCTTGCCTATAAGTTTTAGTCCTTAAGTAAATGTTACCCATAAGATCTTGAATTAAACTGAAACTTACAGAAGACAAACAAACGATAAACTTCAATAGGTGCATACAAGATATATGCATTGGTGGGCAATGACAATCGTTGCAAGTTCGTAGCAAAATTAACGTTTGCCCAACCTTAGTCTTATATTATGAAGTCAGAAGCATCTGAAAATTAATGGAACAGGACAGTATCATCTACGCTCTAAGAAATTAAAGAGCCCATAAAAAATTTTCAACAACATTCTTCAAATTTTACCTGAAAAGCTTACTACGGTAATATGTAACTTAAAAAATGCTATTATACGTCTTTGCTTTCATCCAAACGCATAAAAGGAGGCTTCGATCATCTGAGTTCTAAAGCTGAGGAGATTTTCTTAGCTCTCTATGAATCCATTTTAGAAGAACTATGATAGTGTCTTTTTACGTGTCTAATCTTGTATGCCAGAAAAAATTTTCTTCTTGACGTGCTTTACAGCCAGAGACTTTATGGTACACCATCATCTCAGAGTCGCCAGAAGTATCTATCAAAGCATTATCCAATAAAACGCAATACCTTATCTAGGGGTATAATAGGCTTTTGACAATGCTAAGCAGAAAGACCTCTTGAAAAACCTTTTTTAATTGGGTTTCTTGAACTACCTCGTTGTTACAACTAGCTCATTTGATTCGACCAGGCTTGTTAACTTTAAAGTAAGCAACCTTCTACAGAAACCCAAAAAAAAACTTCTAAAGATAAGAGTTAGTAAAGTAGATCATTGATTTTAGCTACTCTACTAAGTATCATAACGTCAAGCTAGACTCGTGAGAAGGAAATGCGTGTACTGCATTCCTCTCCAATGCATCAAATCTTCTGTTTACAAGCTCAGAGCCTACAACTCTGCCACCCCTAATCGTACTCTGGAAATTCTGCACATGATCTACAAAAAAGCTCCCGCTCCTAATCGTTCTTCCGCACACTATTTTGCCTATTAAAGGGTAATTAGGCATAATACCTGATTATTGTATACTTTGGCGTGTCAGATTCTAACTTTTCAGCCTTCTATGACCTTAGCTCAATTCTGGCCACTTCTGTCAAAGTTTAACAGGAGTGTAAGTTAAACGACATTACTTTATGTCATTGCTACTAGAAATAAAACTACAAAATAGTCTTTAGCCAAGGCTCCTATATTTGTGGCTTCTATAGCTTAAACCACGTCACAGCAACCTGTCCAAAAAAACACACTAACTTAGTTACGCCTTACTGTAACAGCACAAGATTTTCCCACTATTTACCTGGAAATGTAGTACGCTAAATATTTTTATAATTCAATCAAGCGAGACCTCAACCTCAAGAATTTTGCCTAACACACTTCATACAACCATGACTATTATTGACTCTTTCTAAAGTTTTCTGATACACCTCAACCAAAGAGTATTTGGCCACGAAGCCAATCAAACGGCAGCACACTTAATATACTCCTTACACTACTTAACTAAAAAGCAAACAGCATAACACACACATAACGATTAAGCTTATTTACGTACTAAAGACCAAAGACATCGACGTTTCTTGCATTGCCAAAATATACGTAGATAACAAACATTAAATAACTTTACATCGAAATCTACATGGTCTATAGACGAGAAAAATGCGAGAAATTTTTATGATCCCTGCTCACAAGGGCATCCACCCCCGTGTCATAAGTACAGATTTTACTAATTGAAAAGCAGTTGAAGGCAAAGTATACACTACTTCCTTAACTTCCATAAGAATTATCTCCATTTATTTTTCTCCCAAGGGTGATCCTAACCTATTTTACATAACTCCAACCTCACTGTTTGACTCTAACATTTCTACGATCATGGTGGATGACTTGAACATTGAGCACAAATCGTAAGGTTGCAAGCATATAAACTCTAAGGGATGCTTGCTTTTAAAACACGTAACCTTGATACCAAAATAAAAGCTTCACCTGAACGAGTCCACAGTCCAAGCTCCTCTGATAAGAACTCAAATATCTTGGATATTTTCTCGACAAAAAACTTGACCACTACTACAAAACCACGATCCTTCCTTGACATTCCCTGCAGTAATAACCCAGTCTACTGAGAGATTACGAGAACTCTTTTTAACATATCTCTTACCACAAGCCATACAGACTGGGTCTACTTTGCTTACAACCAAGAATCCTCTTCATTTAAATAACGCTTAAAACTCAACATAAAAGAACAAAGAAGAATAAATTCACTGACGAACTTAAAAGTTTCTCTCAAGACGCTACTATGATAATGACAGTTTCCTGTACTTGAACTCCGTTAAAACCCTAGGCGTTTTATAGACAAAAAAGAAAAGAAACTGGAAACTTAAACACAAATGGAGATCTTCTAAATTAAAATCTCACCTTTACACTCTTGAAACATAAGTTAAATTTCAAGTTTGAGAATTACGAAACAGAAATTAAACTTATTCATAACCAAGAAATAAATTTGCCTAAGAAATGCTTGAAAATTTATTAAAAACTCTGTAAAAAGTCACCTTTTTTTCTTCCCTTTCAACATGAAAACTAATTTTGTAAGCTAGATTCTAAGAAAGTCGAAGTCTTTGCAAGTTCATTGCAAATTTAATCCATTATTAACATAAACCCAAAAGAACTAGCTCAAAAACATGTTAGAAATAACCACATGTTGCAGCAGCAGGTCCTCAAAGACTGAGGTTTAAAACACTAAACACCTTGTAAAACGAAGTGCCATCTATCTCCCAAGCCAGAAAAACCTCTGAGTAATCTCTAGAACCATAGACTCATAAGCTCATTCTTTTTGCTGAGTAAAATTACTAGAAACGTTGTCCCCACCCACCAAAAAGAGAACACTTCAAAAACAATAGTTTTAAACGTACATTACGACTTTATGAATACACACTTGACAGGAAACTAGCATATAAGATTCACCAAAGGTTTATCAACATAAATTTTCAGTACGATAGCTTTTCTAGATGTACAGAAGACCTCTGCTAGAGCTTGGCATAAGGGTCTCTAACACAAACTTATTTAGTTAAGCTTATACCATATCACAACCACGACATCTTGCCTTTCAAATAGATTCCACGGTACAATCTTTGTTAACTGGTTGTCAATGAGGTAAAGGCTATGCTTGTTTTCTAAAAAAATTTTAAAAAGTAGCATTAGAGTATAAGGCTGACTAGTATAACATTCGACTGAAGCCAAGGCTCCCAGATTCTCGGGAGTTCACCACATGCGCAATGTGCAGTCACCCTCTCCTTTCTCAAGTAGACCGAGTGGGGAGCTCTCTCTATACCTATACCTTAACTTAAGCCCCACCCACTTCCTGTAACTTAAACACGAGTTCTTATTCATTGGAGGTACAAGCGCCGATGGTCAAGTGGACTAAACCTTTTGTTACTGCCAGGCTAACGAGCCAGATTATCGATTCTCGCCAATGTCATATTTTTTTTTTCTCACATGTTTGTTATAAATTACTATTTACTTACTAATTAATGTTTATAAATAATAATTTTTTTTTTACATGTACTGCAGTAAGTATAAGTACTTAACATTGTAAATCATTCTTGTGAATGTTGCTCATTAAAGTCCAAACACAATTTTTTAAGTAACTTTTTATAAGAAAAGTAACAGTAAAATTAATAAAAAAAAAAAATTAGGAAGTCTAGAAACTATGTTTTGCAGATTTACAGTTTTTTATTTCCAGTAACTATGGAAAAAATATCTGACGACTTCTCCTTTTTATTCTGACACAATCACTTTCTGCCGTGATTTATTTTATGTATTTTTCAAAAACTACAGAATTACTTTTCATAAAAAAGTTATTATAAAAAGGTAAGTTAATTAAAATTATTTATCACAAATATACTCTCTCTTTGTAATTTTTCAAGGCTTCAGACCAGCTTATTACATGTGGTTATTGGGTTATTTATATATAAAAAAAATTAAAAAGTCTCGAAACCATATTTTGCAGATTTACAGTTCTTAATTTCCAGTAACTATGGAAGAAATTTCAGACAACTTCACCTTTTCTTACTGACACAATCATTTTTTGCCATAAATTATTTAATGTATTTTTTTAAAACTACAGAATTTAAGGAGTTCATACCTCTGGCACTGCATTAACCTAATATTAAATAGTAAGCATATATACGTATTATTCTCTTGCTTATTTACTTATAACTTCATCATTACTGATAACTAAAAAGAATCTTTTATTAATGCTTGTGAATGTGGTAAAACTCTCTTACCTGACGATTTTGTCAATTGAGTGTTGTCTTGATGAAATCATTAAAAAACAAGCGATGGCAATCAAATTTAGTAAAATTAAGAGGAATAATTAAAAAAGAATAAAAAAATCAGTAAATCCGTATTTTATTAATAGTTATAATCTCATCATAGAAAATAAAAAGGGTGCAAAAACTCAGTAGAAAATTTTCAATAATTATACGACCTTAATTCATTTCTACAAGTTAAAAATTCGTTAATGTGTACACAAAGCTTAGTAAAAATATAATTTAAAAAAAATTAA
This sequence comes from Copidosoma floridanum, assembly GCF_036245765.1. NCBI lineage: Eukaryota > Metazoa > Arthropoda > Insecta > Hymenoptera > Encyrtidae > Copidosoma > Copidosoma floridanum. The sequence continues at coordinate 5,451,873 of NW_028321904.1, read as the reverse complement.
CCTTGATAAACAGAAAATATCGTTTGTTTTCAGTATGCATCCGAAGGGTATACGCACCAGTAACGAAAACGATATTATTCTATTTAATCTCGTAAATACACGAGCTTTTTATTCTCCCACAAACTGACATGTTTTTTTTTCGTGAGCCAACAAATTGTCTGTTTATATTTCTATTAATATCTTTAAAAATTGCTAGTTAATCAATATTTTGTAAGATAACAATTGGTTCTGAATTTGAGAAATTTTCTTGCAACAGTTGCATTATTGACTCTATTGACTATGGATTCAAAAATCACTGAATAAAGTTCGACAATATGCACAAAAAAAAGCACAACTAAGATAATTTAATTTTAAATTAAACGAGAAAATTGGACTTATGAATTTTTTTTGTACAAGCATTCGGTAATAATGATTAAAAAATTCATGTTTTTTTTTTACAATGCAGCTCATCACATCTATAATTTTTTTTTTTTTAATTTTTAATTTTTTTATAACTTGAAGCACATACCTAAACTGCCTTACATATGATGATTCTTCTAAACACACTCTCCCTCTCTCTCTTTTTCTCTAAAAAATTTTTATAATGTTCGTTTGAAAGGAAGAAGGAAAGGACTGGTCAGAGCGTACAGGTCAAATGAGTTAAGCATTATTAAATGTACATCAAATTCATAAGACTTATTTTACTGATATTTTATCGTAAAGTGAGATGATCGCATGCTTATCGGGTTAATAGTGACAACAGTTATTATTAACGCCGACGTAAAATACTATACAGCCGGCAAACAAAATTAGGCACAATTAAATTGAAAAAGTAACGCAGCGCATTCAAACGCAACATACCAGCTGCACACAAACAAAATCAATTAAATAGTAAAATAATCACCAGTCACAAAGCACACCCACGGAGCGCAAGGCGAAATACAATAATAAATTAAAGGTGCAATATATGCATACATATATAGTCTGTATCACGCAAACGCTTGGGACGTAGCTATCGCTGCGCGTATCTTGTACGTTGGCCAAAATGGCGGCGAATCGCGCGAGACAAGGGAACGCATACCTGGGCACGCGCTGTGGCGATGCGGCGGGAAATATGGCGTCGGCCTGTACCTTGTATACGAAGGTCTTGTGCGTGGATAATGATGACGACCACTGCTTGGGTTGGCTTGAGAGTTCTGCTTGGCCAAGAGACAGATGGACGTTGCTCGTCAATTCACTCGGGCTCGAGAATGTGGTAATATGGCGGATGGCCACCGCGTGGCCTGGAAACTTTAGACACAAGAAGAACAGCGTCTCAGGCGTCGTCTATGCAGCACATGTAGTGTCACACGGAAGGGCAGCTCCCGTGTTCTGCGAGGAGGGACAGCCTCCGTAAGCAGCTCTTTGGGAGGACAGCTCCCGATCAACGGTAAAGAGTTTAGCTCTTTGTTTCCGAGGGCACAAAATGGCAGGAAAGTTCGATCGCGCGTGAAACGCTTCGTTCGCGTTGATCTCGAGGTGCTCTGTTACACGGCAACAGCTCCTGCTAGCTCGAACTTTGAGTTGCTACTGCCCGTCCCTCATGCATTCTCCCTCCTCTCTCTCTCTCCTTCCTCTCTCTTTTCAGTCCTACTTAGCCCCTCCTACCTATTCGCTTTGTTGCCTGCTCTTTCTTTTCTAACCCGAACACGTTGTTTTTGGTCTGGAGACCCGTGTACCGAAGATGAACTTATTATGCACGCATTTTTCACTGAAACCTGTGCTCAAGCTAAAAAAAAAATTTAGCCATAATTTATAACAATTATTGAACAAATTGTATTATTTACTAAACAATCCAAAAGTTAGTGCGATTGCGACTTGTTGAAAGCACCTAAAATAATAACCTATAAAAAAATCAGCAATGAGAACACCCCTATAAATGCTTATTAATTAATAAGAAGTTATAGCAGTGTCACAGTTCTTAATAACATCAATTTTAAAGCTTTTCAACAACACTTTTAATCATTTAAGGCCATTTAATCTTTGTGTAAGTAAAAACAAGAACAACTTCTAAGGTATCTCTTCCATCGCCACTACAATAAAAACTGTAAATATGCATATAAAACTTTTTTAATGCTTTTAGAGGTGAGTATTCGTATCAACGTTTGGATTGTTTTTTGTCAAATTGAATTTTTATTTACATAAATTATTATAAAAACTCATTTTTGAAGTATTTTATTATTTCATGTGAATTCTTCTCAAGGGGTTACATTATTGATTATTTTTTTTTTTTAATAATGTTCTTGATAAATTTGCAAAATGCTTTGTTTTTAATTATTTAACATAAAATAAAATAAAAAAACGCGCACGTAATGTAACGACATTAATTAAGCCGGTCTGAAGCCCGGAAAAACTACAGAGAGCGTATATGTGCAATAAGTTATTTTAATTAACTTACCTTTTTATAATAACTTTCTTATAAAAAGTAATTCTGTAGTTTTTGAAAAATACATACAATAGTTAATGGCAGAGAATGATTGGGTTAGAAAAAAACAGAGAAGTCGTCAGATATTTCTTCCATAGTTACTGGAAATAAAAAACTGTAAATCTGCAAAATATAGTTTCTAGACTTTTTAATTTTTTTTTTTTAGTTAATTTTACTATTACTTTTTTTATGAAGAGTAATTTGAAGAATTGTGTTTGAACTTGAATGAGCAACATTCAAAAAATGATTGACAATGTAAAGTACTCATACTTACTGTGGTGTATGTAAAAAAAATAATTATTCTTAAACATTGATTAACAGGTAATTAGTAATTTGTTACAAACATGTAAAAAAAAAAAAATTTGACATCGGTGAGAATCGATAACCTGGCTAGTTAGCCTGGCAGGAATAAAAGGTTTAGTCTACTTGACCATCGGCGTTTGTAACTGCAATGTATAAGAACTCGTATTCAAGTTGCAGGAAGCGGGCGAGGCTAAGTTAAAGTATAGGTATAGAGGGAGCTCCCCAATCGGTCTACTTGAGAGAGGAGAGGGTGACTACGCTCTGCGCATGCGGTGAACTCCCGAAAATCCGGTAACCTTGACTGAAGCTACTCCGTGAAGTTACTTACACAAGCGTACAACAAGATATATGTATATATGAATATATACATATACATATATGCGTATAAAAAGACGTAAATATATCCTCTTGTCAATAAAGTTAAACGTGTGTGGCATTCCAAAATACCCCTTACTAATACTCTACCGCTTTTCCACAAATTAAGGAAAAATTTGTCTTTTTTTAAAGTATATTGATCCAATAAATATTGCGTCGAGCCTCCCACCATTTTTTCAGTACCCTTTTACCACCTTCCCATGAATAAAGAAAAAACTTGTCTCATTTCTACGTTATTTTAACCCACCACATATTAGATCCAGACCACCAAAGTCCCCCACTACCACTTTACTAATACTTCATCACACTGTTACTGCCTCTCCCCGCAATTTTTCTTAGCCGCCTCCCTTAACTGACCCCATATTATTATTCTACTATTTCAATGCACTTTTATTATCAGCGTTAAATGGGTAATAAGAATGGTCAATAAACAAGCCTGTACTAAATATATATACAAAAGATGGTTTCGGTAACAATGGTAAGATGCTTTATATAATGAGATCGGTTAGTAAAAATGTTATTTGAATGTCTTGTAATGTAAAAAATTAAGGGAAAAAATGTTAAACTTATAGTCATTAGTTTTAGAATTTCAGGTCAATCAACAAACTCAAGTGTAAATATTTTTCTCATGTTTTTGAAACTACGAAAAAATTAAGGATTCATGAAAAAAAACGTAACAGAAAATTTCTTACGTATGCAGTATAGTTATAAAAAAAACATAATTTACTTTAAGTAAGAGATCATACGTTCGGTAAAATGATATGATGGATTATCTATGGCCAAAAATTTAAAAGAGCAACTTATTAGTTGCATCTTTTACATGTAGATTACCTGGAGCACAATCAAACTTGTAAATATTCTGAAAGTGAATTTTCAGGAAAAAATGCATTAAAAAGCATGAAAATAAAGGATATAAAAGAGAGAATAAGGAATTAAAGCAGCATGTTAATAACAATTTACCAATGTTATGTTTGATACATAATTGTCTTACGTTGTTCAGATCACACATTGAACTATTCTCAACTAAAAATTGAACGGTAATGTGTACCTATTAACATATTCTAACTAAAATATAAACTTAAAAAAGTAAATGAAAAATAAAAGTCATAAAACTCAGTAATAATAATTACTGTAAAAATATTTTTAGATCGATGCTAAAATTTTTTTCACGTAGTTAACTAAATATATTTCATTCCCTTATATTATGAATCGTTTTTTATTGTTTACCACAAAATAATTAAAGATAATTTTTTGTGAACCATATTTAATTTACGTTAGTAATGTTTATTACATTTTTGTTATTATTATCTTTACTTATACAATGGATGTTTTTTAATAGAAAAACGTTTTTTTTTATTTGAGACCTTTTGCCTTGTACCTTAAAACCTATGTGAAATATTATAATGCATTAAGGGTTCACGAAGCCCGCATGGGAGTGGAACCCTACTAGCTTACATACACAGGGTACATTATATGTTAACTGAGACACCGTTCTAGATATTTTTTGGAGATGTGAGAGAAAACGTTTGTGGACTGAAATTTTGTTGATCGACAAAAGCTACCAAATGGCGCGTTAAAAATATAGAATTTTTATAATGGCGAACTTAATTTGGCCACAAATTTTATCTAGAAATCAAAAACACCTGTAGAATTCAGCGGCGAATACAAATTTAATACATCAGAAATGCCTTCTTTGGCTTTGATTGTTGAGGTCTATAGGTAAATTTAAGGGCTGTTTGATTTTCCATTTTTTTTTTTAAATAGTTGCCTAAAAATATAAGCCGTAGCAATATATTTGAAAATTTTGCAATACTTTTGGCTTGTTTTTCTGCAAACAAAAACTTAAGGTCTTAAAAAAATGCATTTTGTTGTCTTAATATAACCGGTAATACGTAGTTTTACATGCTGTAAGGTATTGAAGTCTTTTTGCAAAACAGCGGCTTGAATGTACGAAAAATGGCAATTTTGCGATATTTTTGGCTTGCTTTCGTAGATAACAAAAGTTCTAATTTTCAAAAATTTGTTTTCAGATTTAAGAATGTGCTAGTACCATCTAAATATAAAATTAACTAAGTATATTTGATATATATTCTTTGAGTTTTACGTAAGTTTTAGTATTATTTGTCAACCAATAATTTCATTATTGTTTGACAAATTAATAATTTATAATGTTTACGCTAATATAAAATGTCAAGTCGTAACAAGTTGTCTTTAGATTAATCTAACCATAACCCCATACAATAATAAGGAATAGTACATTATAGTTGATTTATTATTATGATATATTGTCAATGATACAACAGTTATAAGTAGTTGAAAATACAACTTACATGAATATTATTTAATCGAAATATTCATTTTCTGATGTATAATGATAATTGTTTCTTAAGCTGTACAAAACCAATTAAAATTATAAGTTCAAATTTTTCCAAAAATAACATTTAATCATAATCACAATTTTTTACCAACACACGTGAAATTTCGTTCATATATTTTCAGGATAATCGACATAAATACTTTGGATGATTTAATATTTAAAAGACATAATGTAGTCTTTTGAGTCAAAGAATCTTCCAATACTTTTTTTTGTTGGTACGATAAATGCGTGTTCATTGTTAATATAAGGGATGCGTTAAGCTTCAGAATATTTATTTTAGGTGTCTCTACATTTTGTTGTACTTTTGTTTGTTATAAAATAATATTTTTACACTGGAGAATCTTCTTTCCCCATCTATACAAAGCTTTAGGTGTTTATATAAATTTGGTCAGTTTCACTTAAAGACTGGCTCTCATAGCTTTCCTTTTCAAAATCGCTCCCCAACCATTACAGACGGATTTTTCATGAGCCATCGCTCGGGAGTGTCACTCAGCTAAAATCTTAAAGTCTTAAAAGTGGTGAAGTAAATTGCTTATTTGGAATTTGTTTTTTAGTGTTGGTTGGCATTATCTGTGACATAAATGAAATCTCTAACATTGAGTTTTTTCTTTTCATCTCAGGAATAAGTTTTGCTGGATCACGTACACTGTAGTTATATCATGAGTCGTATTGTAAGATGATATAATATAACTACTGTGCTAAATAATATTAGTAGATTTATAATAACGAGCTACCAAAAATACAGAGCATTGATTTTTATTGTAGTAATAATTTGTAAAATCCACTTTTACGAGTATTTTATTATATTTGAGATTTTCCATTCGGCCAGATACATACGCTTACTAATTTTTAGATACAAAATAACGAGGTAAAAATTTCCTGAAAGCAGTAATTAAAGTAGCTATTAAATCTTATGTGGGTAAACAATTTTTTTTTATTTTAAGCTTGTCTGTTGTTCGCCACGTACTAAGAATTATTATTTGCCACTGTGTGCTTCAAACATATTGTGAACATAATCAAAAAATAAATTACCTGCAAGACATACTTGACATTTATTTAAAAAATATTTTGGCTGTGATATTTCGCACATAAAGTTTTTTTAAGAATCTATGCCTCCCCGAGGAAGATTTTCTTCAGTAATTTTGTGTAGGTTTGATGGATCAATCATATTTTTCGAGTCTTCGTGTATCGTGCCTACGCATACGCTATGCATGCCTTTGGCACCTCCAAGTATGCACTATGCTGATCTTAATTTAGCAAAACTTACTCAAACTAATAGAATGATCAGGATGTGATTTCTCGAAGGGTTCAAGCTTTTGCCTACGTAACTGCTAATTGCCTTAAGGTTTGAGCATCTGTCTCTGAAAATTTTTTTTGTAAATGTTTCTTAAACAGATAAAATTATATACTACGGAAAAAGCTTAGTAATGGAGTAGAGATGATTTTCTGTTGATTTAAAAGCAGATATTAGAATTCCTGCTCACCACTGTGTGACAAAATTAGTTTAAATAAAAATTTAAAAGAAACGTCTTTGTTGATATAAAAAAACTATAATTTCCACCATTTTTTAGGCCAATAGCTTAGATTTTAACTGATGTGTCATAAAAAAATTTATTTTGTCTTTGATATGTAATTATTTATTATGATTTTAAGATTATTTTGGGTGGTAACAAGATAAAACAACAAATGAAAATTAATCTATAACAGATATGATGTAAGTAGTAATATGGTACACATCATACATAAAGAAACGTTTTATTTACAGCGCTGTTGCATCTTTTATCATCAGATATTTTGAAATAAGAGTTATTAGCAGAATTTAATTAATGTCTATTGAAAATACAACAGTGTAAGTACTTGATGAATATGACTCATTTAACACGATAAAAACACCTTTAAAATTAATAATTAAAAACATGGATATTTTATGAAATTAAATTTTAAATCAACTATCGTGGTGACAGTTTTCGTATAAGGTTGTTCATAAAAAAAATTTCATTTCCTTCACTTTTTGTTTATAATGCTCAAATAATCTTTTTTTTTTGTGTATATTCTTCAAAATATTCAAACTATACATCATTGATTCTGATTCTTGTTGACTAAACTCTTGTTGAACGGCAACGACATGAACAAAAAAAATTGAATCTCACATTTTTTTTAGGTTAATAAACAGAAGTGCTTATTACAAACACTAATAATAGAAAAAATAGACTATTATACGTCAGATTTAGAACCAGCACTCTCTTCCACTTTGTTTAAACAACTTTTTTTAAGCACATGCCAAGTCTTAAAATCCAAATTTGATGTGAAAAATAGCACTACCTAGATTTTGCGAAAATTATATCGTCTAAAAAATTATTACAACAAATTTCATAGATTTTAATAATTTTTAACCAGACAAGTTATTTTTAAAAGAGTGTAAAACGTAATAACGAGTTTTAATGAAATACAAGTAACAATTTAGGAAGCATTTAATTAAAGAATCTTAGATATTTTAAAAAATCTAAGTAGTGTTAGTCTTCATTGCATAAGTTTACGAGTAATACATGAGTAATTCTGGCTACTGTTCTACTTAATGATTTGATATTATATAAACATTAAGAATAAATATTAGGTTAATATTACCTCATAGAAGTTACTACGTAGCACATCAAAATGTATGTAAGACTTATTCATGAAAGCTTTTGATTAAAAGGTTTCCGTAGCTGACATATGTGTTTTTACTTTAAAATCAATTTTATTATTTTCAGAAGTTAGAAAAATCAGGTAACAGTATGAATAAAGATGATAATACCATAACTTAAATGAGGGTACTAGAAAATGTGATTTTGATTCTGTGATGTAGAACAATCTTAACTCTAAAAACGTATTTAAGACTTTATAAATTTAGCTTGGCTTTGGAAACCAGGCAAAAATTTTGCAAAATCTCTAAGAATATTTCTACTTTCCATATTTTTATGCCAACATTTTGAAAAAAAAAACATATACCTTTTGAAACAACGTATTATCACCAATATGAAGATCACCAGAATGCATCTTTCACGATCTAAAATTTTTGTTTGCTGCAAAATAAGCCAAAAGTATTGCAAAGTTACCGGAAATATTATCATTTTTAGTATTTTTGGGCCACCATTTTGAAAAATGACTTAAACAACATGCAGCATTTATGTTTACGTATACACACTAACAATTAAAGTCAAAGACGGCATTTTTAATTTATTTAATTTGGACTGATAGCTAAATTGCACAGGTGGTCTTACTATTTAGATAAAAATAGTGGTCGTATTATAGTTGTTATTTTAAAAGTCTTAAATTTTCTTTACGCCATTTAATAGCTCTTGTCAGTACAAATAATTTAAGCCCTTAAACGGTTTCTTCACATCTCTAAAAAATGTCTAGAGCTGTCTTCAGTTTAAGAAGAACGTGCTATATATATTATAGTGCTTTACGTCTGGCTCTTTTAATAAGGGAACTACTATAGGTACTTAGAACTTAGGAAAAAGACAAGGAAACAAATGGGAGGTCTTCCACTACTGGGAGGGGGGTAGGAGGAAATCAGGCAATTTTCGCTGCAAAAAGGTCGTCCAAACCCTCATCAAGGAGCATTGCGTGGTGAAAAAACACATGTGAAAAATAGAGGTACATGCCCAAAAAGTCGCAAAGTCGCACTGGCCAGGAATCAAACTGTGGTCTCCCGCGTGCTGATCCACGACCTAGCTGACTGAGATACCACGCGATGTATATATATATATATATATATATATATATATATATATATATAAAAGTTAAACAATGAGATATTAAAAACAAAAAGATAACTTAAGAAAAGATCAGTATCACTTTTTACGTTGGAGAACGTCCCAGCAATAAGAACTCAAATAAGTATAGTAAAATAAATAAATGAAGCTATAAACAATTAATTGGATTAAAAATATTTTGTCTGCGTCTTCTACGAATAAGACTGGAACAAAAAATAAAATTTTTTTTACACTACATCTTCCACTCGTGACAAACATTAAATGATACAAATATGTAACTGGATGCGATTATGATGGGACTTGGGTATGCAGCGAGCTGCTAAACGCCTATCTACATAGGGTACGTTGCACCATGGGTTTTTCTAGAGGTTGAAAATGCAGCACTTTTTTTAGTAGCTTAGATAACATATTGTTGCTAAATAATAGAAGTTTGAACCTACGTGCTCTTTTGCAAGTCATCCGCTATCATTATCCCTTTCTATGATGCAAAGTACTTTAAATCTTTTGGGGAGCAGTGGCGTACTTAATGATGAGTGAGATCACGTAGGCTGCATTTTAGCAAGCACCATTAAATGCTTGATGGTTTCTCTAGCTAAAAGGCACATTTACTTAGGGCAGCATATCTGCATAAGCCTATGTTTCTACTAAAGATTTTCCTACCTAAGAGGTGCTCTGATTGGGCCTTTTTTCTGGCCTCTTCTAACACTCTTCTGAATGCAGGGCAGCTTTCACTACCAGCTTTATGCTTCTTGTCCGTCATTGGACAAATAGACACCGTGCTGGGACTAGCCATTCTTTTCTGGTGGCTGCAGGCTCCTCACTAGAAGCATAGCTTTGACTCTACTGCTTTGTTGCATTCCGCTGAAATATGTTCATATCCTAGAAATTTGTAGCATCTTGTTACTGCGATTATTCTTCATATTTTTCAGCTTACGAAGCCGATTCTCTTAGTCAGCCTAAGTTTTTCGCTTGTCTTGATGTGGGTTCTTCTACTGTGACTAGTGCCATTTTTCGACCTCTCATATTCGATTTTAGAAGTGTTAAATTGAAATCCATACTCTGTTGTTCAAAAGTTCTAAGAAAGTCTTTCTTACCCTTCTTTTCCTTAACCATATCAACCAGATCTTGAACCTCGCGTGTCACCTTTTTACTCTTTACTACCAGTGTTTCTAGTTCAGCTATCGACTTTTCAACTTGCTGCGAGAATGCAACCGCATCCTTAACCCCTTAAGCTTCCAACAGCATATCTCTTTTTTTTGTAGTGACAGCACATTGGACTGCAACATCAGCCATGTCCAAGTCAAATTTCGCCTCCATTAACTTAAGCACATTTTCTGGCCTTTTCTGGATCTACCTGTTCTTTTTTTTTTGGAGAGCAAAGCTTGTTGGCGTTGTTCAGGGCTGTCTGATGGGTTTCTGTTCCTTTTTACTTACCTTCTAAATTATTCTACTTCCTTGAAGGCAGTGTTCAGAGTTCTTTTCCGTACATGCTGATGGAAATTATCTCTTCTCTTTTTTCTGCATTGTAAGGATTAAAAACATTTCTTCCATCGTTTAGTATAGTTCTCTTGATCAGCAGCAACAACTCTTCTGGTATTATCAGTAGCTTTCAGTTATTTAAGAGCAACTAATTACTTCTATTTATCTTACAGTTCGTAACATATTTCTAAAACAACTTTTCATTTACTTTTGGTTTAATTATACATTCAAAATATGAATCATTTGTTTAAAAAAATGTATATTTTGGTGCTTATTTTTTTGAAAAACTTGGAAATCAGTATGTAATTGCAGAGTAGCTTTCATACGTATCAATAAACATTTATTCACTAATTACTTATTTATTTTTTTTAAAATAAGTAAATAATTGTTTATACAATTTTCTATATTTTTTCATTATGTTAATACTTAGAAAAAAAAATTTTGGTTTTAAATAAATACAATAATTAATTTTTATTGCGATTCCTCCTTTCACTAAATTTCTTTTGTAATTAAGAATAAAATTCAGAGTAGTGGGAGAAGCGCCAATGTATGCAATAAGAATGGAAATCATTTTTCTTATGTGGATCAGCTTACATTTATGCTTTTACGCATACCTTATCCCTTTTTTCTTGCGTTATTAAACAAAACAAAAAAAGAGATCTATTTAAAAATGGAACAGGTTTATCTAAAAGTAAGCTTTCATACAAAAAAAAATAAGGGGCTTATACAGATCTTACAAATGTTATTTTCAGTGATTTTTCCATAATGGTACATATTAAATTGGGAATTTTTTAGATCAAACATGTGAAAGATGGTACAGTTAAATAATCTGCAAGTTTTTTTGGTATTTCTTGTGGTTTTTTTAGTATATCTTTGATGCTTGAATAACATCTGTCAAAAAACCTATGTTTATTAAGCTTCCCGAAGAAACGTTGTTTATATTGTATAGTGCCATGATATATTTTTTATATTGTTTCAGTTAATAAATATTGAAATATTGACTATAACCACATTCAACAAACGTAGGTATACTCATTCCAATAATAATCACACTACCGTTGTACACAATATCGTTTTGAAAATTGGATATTTATATTTATAATTATATTATCTGCAATATAATCTTATAAAAGTATAACTCCCCACTTAAGTACCCAAGCACTTTTTTTTTTTTTTTAATTATTTAGAAGGGCTTACAACTAAGGTAGCAGCCCTCTCTGTTTCCAGAGAAGATAGCTACTTGCTCAGGTAGGATGGGAGTGGCCACTCTCCCTCAGTCCCACCCACGGAGACTGTCTTAGTAATTTGTAAGAAGTGTCTAAGTAGTAATTGTGTATAGTGTATGTGACTGTAGGTACACTACAGCCAACTTAGTGAAACAAGCGTCAGTTATGCAATCCCTAGACCAGCACATATCAGATGGCGTATACAATGCATTGAAAATGCTACCACGTAGCCTCCTCAGTGTTTATAAAATGTGCAGCCACACTTAATATGGTTATTAAGACTTATCCTGGCCTTATCGTCCAGCTTCACCCACTGCCAGGCCCCCCACATCAGCTAGACAGAGGCCCGATCACATGCATACCTAAACAACTCGTAAGTATACCAGTGGTAGTTTAGTAAGAGTGTGGTGCATGTATTTTAAAAGAATTTCATAACCGTCCCTAACTTCTATTCACAACTAATGCTTGCTTTTGTAAGCCTCCATTAAGAATTCAGGCGTCAGCCACGACGGCAGCAGAAGGGTCAGAGTAAAAAGCATAAGCAGCGCCAGCCCACACATCCACGCTGAAAAAGGTACAAAGCAAAGCATCCAGTCCCCCATCCCCTGCCCCACAACCACCACGAATAGGCACCCTAACTGCTTGGTTTCATTTCAGAAAACACCCCTATCAACCACCCAGGACAGGGCACTATATTATAAAACTAGCTAAAAACCCCCGCCAAGAGTTAAAGTAGTAGTACTAGTAGTTTTTTATTTTTTTTTATTTTTTTTTTTTTTTTGTGGAGGGAGGGAAAATGCATTAAGGCACACCGCAGGCACAGCGGTAGTGTAGGGTTCGGTAGATTTTTCTTATTAGACCACCCATAACCACAAAACTCCCCCCCATGCCGCGTGGCTTTTGATTCAGCGCGGAACCGCAATAGCATTACTTCAGGGTGAAGCCACCAGGGAGACCATCGCGTCTCACAGCATTAACGAGCTAACTCGCAACCATTTGCTAGAGGTGCTGATGCTCTCGAGTCCTAAAATAGACTCGGGGTCCCTAAAGACCAGCACCTTGTCTAGCGCTTAACAGTAGGCCGCCTACTTAGCCAGCACCACTAAAAGCTTAATGCTTTCCCTTGCTGATAGGTAAGAAGTACCCAGCGCAGCGTGGATCCACATGAGCCTGTCTTTCAACTAAAAGCCTTTTTGCCTTATGCTGATCCTGCTTAGGCCTTATTCCTAGCCTCTTTTAGGGCTCTTCTAAATAAAAGTCAGCTCCCACTGCCTGCTTCGTGCTTGTTGTCCGTTGTTGGGCAAAGAAAGCACCATGCTGGGCCTGGACATTCTTTATTCTAGCGGTTTGAGCTTCCACACCGAAAGCACAGCTTAGATCTGTTTTCGTTCTCACAGTTGCCCAAAACGTGTCCATGTCCCAGGCATTTATAACATCTTGTTACTTTGATTCTTCTTTGAATTCGGCAGCTTACAAGGCCAACTCGTAACCTGCCTTCCTTTTCTACTTATCTGGCTAATGCTTTGTCCACCTTTATGTAAGCAAGCTTCTGTCCTCTGACATTTGGCTTTAAGAGAGCAACTTCTGGCTCCTAGCTCTGACGTCCAAAAGTCCTAGCAATGGCCTCTTTGACCTTATCTTCCTTTACAATGGCATCCAGGTCTCGGACCTCTAATGTCACTTTGCTGTCGCTAATTTTGACAGTACCCTGTCCGACTACCAATTTTCTAATTTGCTGTGAGAATGCAGTAGCATTCTCTACACCTTTGGCTTTGATAAGTATGTCTCCTTTTTTCGTAGTGACAACACTTTGGACTGCCACTTTAGCCTTATCGGTGTCAATGTTCGCCTTTATAGTCTTCGGCATCGTTGCAAGAGTCTGTCCTTCAGCCATTTTCACTACTACTGTTGTTTTGGCGTCCACTTTTTTCTTCCAGCTTGTTTGGTCATTCAGAGGAATTTCTTTTTGTTTGCCACTGCCTGTTTTCTTTTTCTTTAAAGACATAGCCTGCTGGCCTTTTTTAGGGCTGTCCGATAAGCTCCTGTTTCTCTTATTTTGTTCTATTTCTTTGAAGGCAGTGTTCAGGGCTCGTTTCTGTTAATGCCGTCGGAAACTATCTCGCCTTTTTTTTCTCCACTGTAGGGATTTAAATAACGACTTCCAAGCGGTAATATACAAATCTTCTTCGATAAGACAGCCTTTTCTTAGCACCTATGCCTCTTAAAAATCTTAAGCGACGCTTTGAGGCCATTTTTAACAGCGTTTGCTGTGTTGTCGTACTTATCATTAATCAGTTGTAGCGTCTCTGTAATGTCATTTGTTGCTGATAGGACTTTATCAGCATTTTGCTGTCGCTTTACTCTGAGCTTATTGACACTCTCTATTAAAAAAGCAAGTTCTTCCTGGGTCTGGTAACTAAATACCGACATGTTGCTAACCTCGGTGTCGTTAGTGCCTATACTCGACAGGCTTCCTCTTTGTCCTTTTTCTGTAAGAAAAGGCAATGGAACATTAAGCAGTCCCTGTTGGCAATTAAACACGTCTTTGTGGACCCCCCAGAATCCGTGAGGCCTGCGTCAGTCACCCAGGCTTTCAAGGGATCAGGACTGTCATCGGATACCCTCAAAAAAGTTACCTTCTGGGGTACTTGTTTTGCATTGACGCTTTTCAAATCGGAATCTTTTTAATATCGTACTGACTCGCGAAGGCCAGCACAACCCTTTTTTTTTAAAAAAAAGTATTCAGAGAGGGTTAAAACCAGGGCAGCAGCCCTCTTTGTTACCATAGAAAACTGCTACTTGCTCGGGTCGGCCGAAAGTCACCACTCTCCGTCAGTCCCATCCACGGAGACTGCCCTGACGTTGAGTAACAAGCGTAAGAAGGGTGTTCGTGTGGAATGTGTGTATTTGTCTGTACACAATGGTCATCCCAGCGAGACAAGCGGCAGGTGTACAGTCCCGAAACTGCGCAGACAACCCAACAAAACGGGCTGGTATAAGGCACTAAGGTGCCACCATATAGCCTCCTCAGTAGTAGTAAGCCTAGATTAGTCGGCCCTCCACGTCTTTTTCGTTGATAAGGTGTACAGCCATATCAGATGTGGTTACCCAAACTTACCTAGGCCTCATCGTCCGGCTTCACCCGCTGCCAGGCCTTCAACGCAAGCCCAGAAAAGGACCCGCCACACGCAACCCAGAACAATCCGTAAGTGTCCCTGTGTTGGTTTAGTGAGAGTGTGTGATGCATGTATCTGAGAAGATTGTTTTAATTATTGCTTCTTTCTATACACTACAAGTGCTAGTTTTTGTTGGCCCACATCAATAAATAAAGTGCCACCCCATGAATCAGCAAAAAGCGAGGAACTAGGAGCACAAGCAGAGCCAGCCCATGCATCCACACCAATGGAGACATGGGGTACAAGTCTCCCGTCCACACCGTTGCAGATACACACACCAACGCCACACGTGCCTCTCGATCCACGCCCCCGACCACCACCATGGAGAGCCACCCCAGCGTTCCATCGTCACCTCATATTTTGAGAGGATGCCCCTATTTACCACACGGGGAAGCGCCTGGTATGAAAAAACTATCGAAAACCCTACCCGGGAGTAGAAGTAGTTTTTTGTTTATTTTTTTTTCTTGTGAAGGAAGGGTAAATGCATTAAAGCACACCGCAGGGACAGCAATAGTGTGAGACTCGGTAGATTTTTTTTAGTAGACCACCCATACTCACTTAAATCCCCCCCCCCATGCCTCGTGGCTTTTGATCAACCCCGAAACCGCGTAAGCATTACTTCAGGGTGGAGCCACAAGAAAGACCATCACAACCACAGCATTAACGTGCTGAATCGCCACCATTTGCTAGAAATGCTGATGCTCTCAAGTCCTGAAAAGAACTTGGGATTCCTGAGGACCAGCACCTTGTCCAGCGCTTGATAGTAGGCTGCCTACATAGCCAGCACCACTAAAAGCTGAATGCTTTCCCTTGCTTATAGGTAAAAAGGACCCAGTGCAGTGTGAGTCCACATAAGCCTGTTTTTTAACTTAAGGCCTTTTTGCGTTATTCTGATCCCGTTTAGGCCTTATTCCTGGCCTCTTTCAGGGATCTTCTGAATAAAAGGCTGCTGCCGCTTCCTGCTTTGTGCTTGTTGTCCGTTGTTGGGCAACGGGAGCACCGTGCTGGGCCTGGATACTCTTCCTTTCGGTGGTTTAAGCTTCCACACCGGAAGCACAGCTTGGATCCAATTTCTTTTTCACAGTTGTTCGAGACGTGTCCATTCCTCAGGCATTTGTCACATCTTGTTACTTCGATTCTTCTTTGAATTCGGCAGCTTACAAAGCCACCTCGTAAACTGCCTTCCTTTTCTACTTGTCTGGCAGATGCTTTGTCCACCTTTATTAAAGCCACCCTCTGTCCTCTGGCATTTGGATTTAAGAGAGCAACTTTTGGCTTCTGGCTCTGATGCCCAGAAGTCATAGCGAAGGCCTTTTTGACCTTATCTTCCTTTACAATGGCATCCAGGTCTCGGACCTCTAATGTCACTTTTCTGTCGCTCAGTTTGACAGTACCCTGTCCGGCTACCAACTTTTTAATTTGCTGTGAGAATGCAGTAGCATTCTCTACACCTTTCGCTTCAATAAGAATGTCTCCTTTTTTTGTAGTGACAACACTTTGGACTGCCACTTTAGCCTTATCGGTGTCAAAATTTGCCTTCATAGTCTTCAGCTCCGTTGTAAAGGTCTGTCCTTTAGCCATCTTTACTACTACTGTTGTTGTGGCGTCCACTCTTTTCTTCCGGCTTGTTTTGTTATTAGGTGAAATTTCTTTTTGTTTGCGACTGCCTCTTTTCTTATTCTTCAAAGACATGGCCTTCTAACCTTTTTTAAGGCTGTCCGATCGGCTCCTGTTTCTGTTACTTCGTTTTATTTATTTAAAAGCAGTGTTTAGGGTTCGTTTCTGTACATGCCGTCGAAAGATATCTCGCCTTTTTTCTCTCCACTGCAGGGATTTAACTGACGACTTTTAAGCGTTGGTATGCAAATCTTCTTCAATAAGACAGCTTTTTCTTATCACCTCTGCCTCTTGAAGATGTTTGAGCACCGCTTTGAGCCCATTTTTAACAGCGTTTGCTGTGTTGCCGTACTTATCATTAATCAGTTGTAGCGTCTCTGTAATGTCATTTGTTGCTGATAGGACTTTATCAGCATTTTGCTGTCACTTTACTCTGAGCTAAGTGACACTTTCTTTTAAAAAAGCAAGTTCTTCCTGGGTCGGGTAACTAAATACCGACACGTTGCTAACCTTGGTGTCGTTAGTGCCTATACTCGACAGGCTCCCTCTTCGTCTTTTTTTTGTAAGGAAAGGCCATGGATTATTTAGCAGTCCCTGTTGGCCATGAAACACGTCTTTGTGGCCCCCCTTTCCAGAATTTGTGGGGCCTGCGCCAGTCACCCGGGCTTTTACTGAATTGAAACTGTTGGCAGATTCCCACAGAGAGGTTACCGCCTGGGTTACTTGTTTTGCATCGACGTTTTTTATATGAGCTTTTTTTATAATATCGTACTGACCCGCGTAGGCCAGCACTACCCTTTTTTTTAGATATAAGTACTTGGAAAGGGTTAAAACTAGGGCAGCAGCCCTCTCTGTTACCAGAAAAAACCGCTACATGCTCGGGCCTGCCAGGAGTCACCACTCTCCCTCAGCCCCACCCACGGAGACTGCCCTGGCGTTGAGTTACAAGTTAAGGTGTTTTTGTGTTATGTGTGTATTTGTTGGTACACAAGTAGTGGGGAGTAGTAGTAGTATTAGAAGTAGTAGTAGTAGTAGTAGTAGTAGTAGTAGAAGTTTTTTTTTTTTTTTTTTTTTGTGGAGGGAGGGGAAATGCATTGAGGCACACCGCAGGGATAGCGGTAGTGTGGGACTCGGTGGATTTTTTTTATTAGACCACCCATACCCACTAAAACCCCCCCCATGCCGCGTGGCTTTTGATCCACCCCGGAACCGCGTTAGCATTACTTCGGGGTGGAGCCACCAGGGAGACCATCGCGTCTCACAGCATTAACGAGCTAACTCGCCACCATTTGCTAGAGGTGCTGATGCTCTCGAGTCCTGAAAAGGACTCGGGGTCCCTGAGGACCAGCACCTTGTCTAGCGCTTCATAGTAGGCCGCCTACTCAGCCAGCACCACTATTAGCTTAATGCTTTCCCTTGCTGATAGGTAAGAAGTACCCAGTGCAGCGTGGGTCCACATAAGCCTGTCTTTAAACTTAAGGCCTTTCTGCCTTATTTTGATCCTGCTTGGGCCTTATCCCTGGCCTCTTTCAGGGCTCTTCTGAATAAAGGGCAGCTTCCGCTGCCTGCTTCGTGCTTGTTGTCCGTTGTTGGGCAAAGGAAGCACCGTGCTGGGCCTGTACACTCTTTCTTCCGGTGGTTTGAGCTTCCACACCGAAAGCACAGCTTGGATCTGTTTTCGTTCTCACAGTTGCCCGAGACGTGTCCATATCCCAGGCATTTGTAACATCTTATTACTTCAATTCTTCTTCGTATTCGGCAGCTTACGAAGCCAACTCGTAACCTGCCTTCCTCTTCTACTTGTCTGGCAGTTGTTTCGTCCACCTTGATTAAAGCCAGCCTCTGTCCTCTGGCATTTGGCTTTAAGAGAGTAACTTCTAGCTCCTGGCTCTTAAGTCCAAAAGTCTTAGCAAAAGCCTTTTTGACCTCGTCTTCCTCAACAATGGCATCCAGGTCTCGGACCTCTAAAGTCACTTTTCTGCTGCTTATTTTGACAGTACCTTGTCCGGCTACCGACTTTTCAATTTGCTGTGAGAATGCAGTAGCATTCTCTACACCTTTGGCCTTAATAAGTATGTCTCCTTTTTTTGTAGTGACAACACTTTGGATTGACACGTCAGTCTTATCGGGGTCAAAATTCGCCTTCATCGTCTTCAGCACCGATGCAAAGGTTTGTCCTCCAGCCATCTTCACTACTACTGTTGTTGTGGCGTCTACTTTTTTCTTCTGGTTTGTTTTGTCATTCAGGGGAATTTCTTCTTGTTTGCCACTAACTGTTTTCTTTTTTTTTAGAGACATAATATGTTGGCGTTTCTCAGGGCTGTCCGATGGGCTCCTGTTTCTTTTACTACGTTCTATTTGTTTCAGGGCAGTGTTCAAGGTCTTTTTTTGATCATGCCGTCGAAAATTATCTCGCCTTTTTTCCCTCCACTGCAGCGATTCAAATGACGACTTCCAAGCGTTAACGTACGTTTCTTCTTCGAAAAGAAAGCCTTTTCTTAGCACCTCTGCCTCTTGGAGGTGTTCTAGCGCGGCTTTTAGCCCGTTCTTAACAGCGTTCGCTGTGTTGCCGTACTTATCGTTAATTAATTGTAGCGTCTCTGTTATATCTTTCGTTGCTGATTGAACTCTATCAGCCCATTGCTGTCGCTTAACACTAAGCTTAGCACCATCTTCTTCAAAAGAGGCAAGCTCCTCCCTTGTCTGGTTGCTGAATACTGACACGTTGCTGTCCTCGGTGTCGTTAGTGCCTATACTCGACAGGCTTCCTCTTCGTCCTTTGTCCGTTAGAAAAGGCCATGGAACATTTAGCAGTCCCTGTTGGCCATGAGACACGTCTTTGTGGCCCCCCCCAGAATCCGTGGGGCCTGCGTCAGTCGTCCGGGCTTTCACCGGATCGGAACTGACGGCGGATTCCCTCAGAGAGGTTACCGCCTGGGGTACCTGTTTTACATTGACGTTCTTCATTTTGGCATCTTTTTGGTTTCGTACTGACCCGCGAAGGCCAGCACTACCCTTTTTTTCCTAGAAATAAGCATTTGGAAAGGGTTAAAACCAGGGCAGCAGCCCTCTCTGTTACCAGAGAGAGATGCTACTTGCTCGGGCCGGCCGGGAGTCGCCACTCTCCCTCAGTCCCACCCGCGGAGACTGCCCTGGCGTTGAGTAACAAGTGTAAGAAGGGTGTTCGTGTGTAATGTATGTATTTGTTGGTACACAACGATCATCCCAGGGAGACGAGCGGCAGGCGTACAGTCCCGAGACCACGCAGACAACCCAACAAAACGGGCTGGCGTAAGGCACTAAGGTGCCGCCATATAGCCTCCTCAGTGGTAGTAAGCCTAGATTAGTCGGCCCACCACGTCTTTTTTGTTAATGAGGCGTACAGCCATATCAGATGTGGTTACCCAGACTTACCCGGGCCTCATCATCCGGCTTCACCCGTGGCCGGGCCGCCAACGCAAGCTCGGAAAAGGACCCGCCACACGCAACCCAGAACAATCCGTAAGTGTCCCTGTGTTTGTTTAGTAAGAGTGTGTGATGCATGTATCTGAGAAGAATGTTTTAACCGCCGCTTACTTCTATACACGATGGTGCTAGTTTTTGTTGGCCCGCATCAAGCAATGGAGTGCCACCCACGGAAGCAGCAAAAAGCGAAGAACACGGAGCACAAGTAGAGCCGGCCCATACATCCACACCGATAGAGGCATGGGGCACTAGTCCCCCGTCCACATCGCCGCAGATACACACGCCAGCGCCACACACGCCCCCCGATCCACGCCCCCCGACAACCACCATAGAGAGCCACCCCAGCTGCCCATCGTCACCTCTTATTTCAAGAGGATGCCCCTATCCGCCACCCGGGGAAGCGCCCGGTATGGAGAAACTAGCGAAAACCCCACCCGGGAGTAGTAGTAGAAGTAGTAGTATTAGTAGTAGTAGTAGTAGTAGTAGTAGTAATAGTAGTAGTAGTAGTAGTAGTTTTTTTTTTTTTTTTTTTTTTTTTTTTTTTGTGGAGGGAGGGGAAATGCATTGAGGCACACCGCAGGGACAGCGGTAGTGTGGGACTCGGTGGATTTTTTTTATTAGACCACCCATACCCACTAAAACCCCCCCCATGCCGCGTGGCTTTTGATCCACCCCGGAACCGCGTTAGCATTACTTCGGGGTGGAGCCACCAGGGAGACCATCGCGTCTCACAGCATTAACGAGCTAACTCGCCACCATTTGCTAGAGGTGCTGATGCTCTCGAGTCCTGAAAAGGACTCGGGGTCCCTGAGGACCAGCACCTTGTCTAGCGCTTCATAGTAGGCCGCCTACTCAGCCAGCACCACTATTAGCTTAATGCTTTCCCTTGCTGATAGGTAAGAAGTACCCAGTGCAGCATGGGTCCACATAAGCCTGTCTTTCAACTTAAGGCCTTTCTGCCTTATTTTGATCCTGCTTGGGCCTTATCCCTGGCCTCTTTCAGGGCTCTTCTAAATAAAGGGCAGCTTCCGCTGCCTGCTTCGTGCTTGTTGTCCGTTGTTGGGCAAAGGAAGCACCGTGCTAGACCTAGGCACTCTTTCTTCCGGTGGTTTGAGCTCCCACACCGGAAGCAAAGCTTGGATCTGTTTTCTTCCCTACAGTTGCCCGAGACGTGTCCATATCCCAGGCATTTGTAACATCTTATTACTTCAATTCTTCTTCGTATTCGGCAGCTTACGAAGCCAACTCGTAACCTGCCTTCCTCTTCTACTTGTCTGGCAGTTGTTTTGTCCACCTTGATTAAAGCCAGCCTCTGTCCTCTGGCATTTGGCTTTAAGAGAGTAACTTCTAGCTCCTGGCTCTGATGTCCAAAAGTCCTAGCGAAAGCCTCTTTGACCTCATCTTCCTCTACAATGGCATCCAGGTCTCGGACCTCTAATGTCACTTTTCTGTCGCTCATTTTCACGGTACCCTGTCCGGCTACCGACTTTTCAATTTGCTGTGAGAATGCAGTAGCATTCTCTACACCTTTGGCTTTAATAAGTATGTCTCCTTTTTTTGTAGTGACAACACTTTGGACTGCCACTTTAGCCTTATCGGGGTCAAAGTTCGCCTTCATAGTCTTCAGCACCGTTGCAAAGGTCTGCCCTTCAGCCATCTTTACTACTACTGTTGTTGTGGGGTCCACTTTTGTCTTCTGGCTTGTTTTGTCATTCAGGGGAATTTCCTTTTGTTTGCTTCTATCTGTCTTCTTTTTCTTTAAAGACATAGTATGCTGGCGTTTTTCAGGGCTGTCCGATGGGCTCCTGTTTCTCTTACTTCGTTCTATTTCCTTTAAGGCAGTGTTCAGGGTTCGTTTTTGTACATGCCGACGGAAATTATCTCGCCTTTTTTCCCTCCACTGCAGGGATTCAAATGACGACTTCCAAGCGTTCATGTACAAATCTTCTTCAGTAAGACAGCGTTCTCTTAGCACCTCTGCCTCTTGAAGATGCTTAAGCGCCGCTTTGAGCCCATTTTTAACAGCGTTCGCTGTGTTGCCGTACTTATCATTAATCAGTTTTAGCGTCTCTGTAATGTCATTCGTTGCTGATTGGACTTTATCAGCAACTTGCTGTCGCTTTTTTCCGAGCCTAGTGGCACTTTCTTCTAAAGAGGCAAGCTCTTCCTGGGTCTGGTTGCTAAATACCGACACCTTGCTAACCTCGGTGTCGTTAGTGCCTATACTCGACAGGCTTCCTCGTCGTCCTTTGTCTGAAAAGAAGGGCCATGGAACATTTAGCAGTCCCTGTTGGCCGTGAGACACGTCTTTGTGGCCCCCCCCAGAATCCGTGGGGCCTGCGTCAGTCACCCGGGCTTTCACCGGATCGGAACTGACGGCGGATTCCCTCAGAGAGGTTACCGCCTGGGGTACCTGTTTTACATCGACGTTTTTCATTTTGGCATCTTTTTAGTTTCGTACTGACCCGCGAAGGCCAGCACTACCCTTTTTTTCCTAAAAATAAGCATTTGGAAAGGGTTAAAACCAGGGCAGCAGCCCTCTCTGTTACCAGAGAGAGATGCTACTTGCTCGGGCCGGCCGGGAGTCGCCACTCTCCCTCAGTCCCACCCGCGGAGACTGCCCTGGCGTTGAGTAACCAGTGTAAGAAGGGTGTTCGTGTGTAATGTATGTATTTGTTGGTACACAACGATCATCCCAGCGAGACGAGCGGCAGGCGTACAGTCCCGAGACCACGCAGACAACCCAACAAAACGGGCTGGCGTAAGGCACTAAGGTGCCGCCATATAGCCTCCTCAGTGGTAGTAAGCCTAGATTAGTCGGCCCACCACGTCTTTTTTGTTCATAAGGCGTACAGCCATATCAGATGTGGTTACCCAGACTTACCCGGGCCTCATCATCCGGCTTCACCCGTGGCCAGGCCCCCAACGCAAGCCCGGAAAAGGACCCGCCACACGCAACCCAGAACAATCCGTAAGTGTCCCTGTGTTTGTTTAGTAAGAGTGTGTGATGCATGTACCTGAGAAGAATGTTTTAACCGCCGCTTACTTCTATACACGACGGGTGCTAGTTTTTGTTGGCCCGCATCAAGCAATGGAGTGCCACCCACGGAAGCAGCAAAAAGCGAAGAACAAGGAGCACAAGCAGAGCCGGCCCATACATCCACACCGATGGAGGCATGGGGCACTAGTCCTCCGTCCACACCGCCGCAGATACACACGCCAGCGCCACACACGCCCCCTGATCCACGCCCCCGACCACCACCATAGAGAGCCACCCCAGCTGCCCATCGTCACCTCTTATTTCAAGAGGATGCCCCTATCCGCCACCCGGGGAAGCGCCCGGTATGGAGAAACTAGCGAAAACCCCACCCGGGAGTAGTAGTAGTAGTAGTAGTAGTAGTAGTAGTAGTAGTATTAGTAGTAGTAGTAGTAGTAGTAGTCGTAGTAGTAGTAGTAGTAGTAGTAGTGGAAGTAGAAGTAGCAGTAGTTATAGTAGAAGTAGTAGTTGTAATAGTAGTAGTCATAGTGGTTATAGTAGTCGTAGTATTAGTAGTAGTCGTAGTAGTATTCTTAGCAGTAGTAGTAGTAATAGTTTTTTTTTTTTTTTGTGGAGGGAGAAAAATGCACTAAAGCAAACTACTAGGAGAGCAGTAGTGTAGAAGTTGGTAGATATTATATATTAGACAACCCATACTTACTAAGCCCCACCTCGTGCCACGTGGCTTTTAATCCACCTCAAAACCGCGTAAGCATTACTTTAGGGTGGAGCTGCCAGGTAGACCATCAAGTCTCACAGCATTAACAAGCTTACTCGCCACCATTTGCTAGAGGTGCTGATCCTCTCGGGTCCTTAAAAGGACTCGGGATTTCTGATAATCTGCACCCTGTCTAACGCTTTATAAAAGGCCACTCACGTAGCAAGCACCACCATAAACTTGATGCTTTCCCTTGCTGATAGGTAAAAAAGTACCCATTGCAGCCTGAGTCCACACAAGCCCGCCTTTCAACTCATGGCCCTTTTGCCTTATTTTCGTTTTGCTTACGCCTTATCCCTGGCCTTTTTTAGGGCTCTTTTAAAAAAAATTTGCAGCTTCCTCTGCCTCTTTCGTGCTTGTTGTCTGTTGATGGGCAAGGGAAGCACAATGCTAGGCCTGGACACTCTTTCTTCTGGTGGTTTGAGCTTCCACACCAGAAGCAAAGCTTTAATATGTTTTCGTTTTTACAGTTGCCTAAGACGTGTCCATATCCCAGGCATTTGTAACATCTTGTAACTCTGATTTTTCCTTGTATTCGGCAGCTGACAAAGGCAACTAGTAACCTGCCTTTCTCTTCTACCGGTCTAGCAGTTGCTTCGTCCACCTCCATCAACGCCAGCCTCTGTCCTTCGGCGTTTGGCTTTAAGAGAGCTACTTCTGGCTTCTGGCTCTTGAGTCCAAAAGTCCTAACGAAAGCCTCTTTGACCCTATTCATCTTTACAATAGCATCCAGGTATCGGACCTCTAATGTCACTTTTTTGTTGCTCATTTTGACAGTACTCTGTCTGGCTATCGACTTTTTAATTTGCTGTGAGAAAGCAATAGCATTCTCTTCACCTTTAGCCTCAATAATTTAGTCTTCTTTTTTGTAGTGACACTACTTTGGACTGCCACATTAGCCTCATCAGGGTCAATGTTCGCCTTTATCGTCTCCAGCATCTTTGCAAAGGTCTGTCCTTCTGCTATTTTAACTACCACTGTTGTTCTTGCATCCACTTTTCTTTTCTGGCTTGTTTTGTCATTCAAAAGAATCTTTTTTTATTTTTTACTGTCTGTTTTTTTTTTTTTTTTTAAAACAGGGTTAGCTGGCGTTTTTTAGGGCTGTCCGATGAGCTCCCGCTTCTTTTACTACGTTCTATTAACTTTAGGGCAGTGTTCAGGGTTTTTTCGTGAACATGTAGTCGGAAATTATCTCGCCTTTGTTCCTGGCACTTCACGGATTAGAATGACGCCTTCCAAGAGTTTATGAACACTTCCTCTTAAAAAAAAAAGCCTTTTCTTATCACCTCTGCCTCTTAAAGGTGTTTGAGCATGACTTTGAGCCCATTTTAAACAGCGTTTGCTGTGTTGCCATACTTATCAATATTGGCTTGTAGCAACTCTGTTAAAACTTTTGTTGCTAATTATACTATATCAATCACTTGCTGTTGCTTTAACCTGAGCTTAACACCTTCTTCTTCTAAATAAGCAAGCTTCTTTTTGGTCTGGTTGCTAAATACTGACACGCTGCTGTCCTCAGTGTCATTAGTGCCTATGCTCGACAGGCTTTCTCTTCATTCTTAGTTCGTAAGAAAGGGCCATAAAACATTGAGCAGTCCCTGTTGGCCATAAGACGCGTCTTTGAGCCCCCTTTTCCCTCAAAATTCATGGGGCCTGCGACAATCACCCGGGCTTTCACTGGATCGAAACTGCTGAAGGAATTATTTAGAGAGGCTACTACCTGGGGCTTAAGTTTTGCATCGACGTTTTTTATGTTGGCATCTTTTTAACTGTCGTGCTGACCCGTAAAGTCCAACACTATTTTTTTTTCTGGTAATAAGTATTTGAAAAGGGTCAAAACCCGGGCAGCAGCTTTCTCTGTTACCAGAGAGAACAGATACTTGCTCGGGCCGGCCAGGAGTCACCACTCTCCCTCAGTCTAACCTGTGAAGACTGCCCTGGCGTTGAGTAACAAGTCTAAAAATGGCGTTCGTGTGTAATGTATGTGTATTTTGGTACACAACGGTCATTTCAGCAAGACAAGGTACAGGTGTGCAGTCCTATGACCGCGCAGACAACCTGACAAAACAAGCTGGCGTAAGGCACTAGAGTGCCACCATATAACTTCCTCAGTGATAGTAAACCTACATTAGTCAGCCCACTACGTCTTTTTTGTTTATAAGGCGTACAGCCATATCAAATGTGATTACCCAGACCTACCTGGGCCTCATCGTCTGGCTTTACCCTCCGCCCGGCCTCCAACGCAAGTCCGGGAGAGACCTTGCCACCCGAAACCCAGGAAATTTCGCAAGTATCCTTGTGCCGTCGTCGTAAGTTCCTTACGCCAGCCTGTTTTGTTGGGTTGTCTGCGCGGTCGTGGGACTGTACAACTGCCGCTCGTCTCGCTGAAATGACCGTTGTGTACCAACATACACATACATTACACACAAACGCCATTTTTAGACTTGTTACTCAACGCCGGGGCAGTCTCTGCAGGTGGGACTGAGGGAGAGTGGTGACTCCCGGTTGGCCCAAGCAAGTAGCTGTTTTCTCTGGTAACAGAGAGGGCTGCTGCCCTTGTTGCCCTGGTTTTAACCGATTAAAAATGATTATTTTCAGAAAAAAAAGGGTAGTGCTGGCCTTCGGGGATCAGTACGACCCTTAAAAAGATGCTAAAATAAGAAACGTCGATGCAAAACTAGTATGCTAGGCGGTTACTTTTCTGAGGAAGTCCGCTGGCAGATCCGATCCAGTGAAATCCTGGTATACTGTTGCCAGCCCCACAGATTATGGGGAGGAGGGATGCAACGAAGACGTGTCTCATAGCCATCGGGGACTTCTTAAAGTTCCATGGCCCTTTTTAACAGACAAAGGACGAAGAGGAAGTCTGTTGAGCATAGGCACTAACGACACCGAGGACAGCAACGTGTCAGTATTTAGCCACCAGACCCAGGAGGAGCTTGCCTCTTTGAAATAAAGTGGTGCTTAGCTGAGAGTCAAGCGACAGCAAGTGGCTAATAAAGTTTAATTAGCAACAAATATATTACAGAGACGCTACAATCAATGAACTATAAGTACGGCAACACAGCAATCGCTGTTAATAATGGGCTCAAAGCCATGCTTAAACACCTTCACGAGGCAAAGGTGCTAAGAAAAGGCTATGTTTGTGTAAAAGGAGTACATGCGAACACTTGGACGTTGTCATTTAAATCCCTGCAGTGAAGGGAACCAAGGCGTGATGATTTTCGACGGCATGTACAGAAAAGAACCCTGAACACTGCCCTAAAGGAAGTAGAACGAAGTAAAAGAAACAGAAGCCCATCAGACAGCCCTCAGAAACGCCAGCAAACCATGCTACCACAGAAAAAGAAGACAGGCAGTGGCAAACAAAAAAAAATTCTCCTTAATGAAAAAACAAGCCAGACGAAAAAATTGAATGCGACAACAAGGATAGTAGTAAAGATGCCTGAAAGGCAGACGGTTGTGAAGGTGCTGAGGATAATAAAGGCCAACTTTGATCCTGATAAGGCTAATTTTGCAGTCTAAAGTGTTGTTACTAAAAAAAAAAGACATACTAATTAAGGCCAAAGGGGTGGAAAATGCTACTGCATTCCCACAGCAAATTGAAAAGTTGGTAGCCAGAGAGAGTACTAGCAAAATAAGCAACAAAAAAGTGACATGAGAGGAGCAAGACCTGGATGCTGTTGTAAAGAAAAATAAGGTCAAAAATCTGGAAGCTTAAACCACTGAAACAAAAAGTGTCCAGGCCCAGCACGGTGCTTTCTTTGCTCAACAACGGACAACAAGCACAAAGCAGGCAGCAGGAGCTGCCCTTTATTTAGAAGAGCCCTGAAAGGGCTAAAAAAAATCCACTGAGTCCCACACAACCGTTGTCCCTGTGGTGTGCCTCAATGCATTTCCCCTCCCTCCACAAAAAAAAAAAAAAAGAAAAAAAAAAAAAAAAAACTTCTACTACTACTACTACAACTTCTATTACTACTACTTTTTCTACTACTCCTAGGTAAAGTTTTCGCTAGTTACTCCATACCGGGCGCTTTCTTGGGTGTCAGAAAGGGGCATCCTCTTTAAATATGAGGTGACGATGGGCAGCTGGGGTGGCTCTCAGTGGTGGTGGTTGGGAATGTGCATCGGGACTTCCGATTTGGGAGGCGTGTGAGGCAATAGCGTGTGTATTTGCTGCCATGTGAACGGGAGACTAGTGCCCCATGTCTGCATCGATGTGGATGCATGGGTCGGCTCTGCTTGTGCTTCTTGTTCTTCGCTTTTTGCTGCTGTCGTGGGTGGCACTTTATTGCTTGATGCAAGCCAACAACAACTAGCACCCGTCTTAAATTAAAGTAAGTGGCTGTTAAAAAATACTTCTTAGATACATGCATAACTTTCTCTCTAAACAAACACAGGGACACTTACAGTTTGTTCTGGGTTTTTTGTGGTGGGTTCTTTTCCGGGCTTGCGTTGAAGGCCTTGTGGCGGTTGAAGCCGAACAATGAGGCCCAGGTAAGTCTAAGTAATTCACAACTGATAATGCTGACCGCTTTATAAACAAAAAAGACGTGGTGGACAAACTTATCGAGGCTTACTTCCACTGAGGGGGTTGTATGGTGGCACCTTAGTGCCTTACGCCAGCCCGTTTTGTTAGGTTGTCTGCGCGGTCGTGGGACTGTACCCCTGCCGTTCGTCTCGCTGGGATCATCGTAGTGTACCAATATATACATATATTACACAAACACCATTCTCAGACTTGTGACTTAACGCCGGGGCTGTTTTCATAGGTGGGACTAAAGGAGAGTGACAACTTTTAGCCAGCCCGAGCAAGAGGCGGTTCTCTTTGGTAACAGAGAGGGCCGCTATTCTGGTTTTAACCTTTTCCAAATACTTTTTTATAAAAAAAAGGGTAGTGCTGGCCTTCACGGGTCAGTACGACAGTTGAAAAGATGCCAACATAAACAACGTCGATGCAAAACTTGTACCCAAGGTGGTAACCTTACTTAATTTATTCGCTGACAGTTTTAATCCGGTGACAGCCTGAGTGACTGTCGCAGACTTCATTGATTAAAGGGAAGGGAGGGGACAAAGACGTGTCTCATGGCCAATAGGGACTGCTAAATGTTTCATGGCCATCTTTTACAGACAAAGAGCGAAGAGGAAGCTGAGTATAGGCACCTACGACTTCGAGGTCAGCAACGTGTCAGTATTGAGCTACCAGACCCTGAGGGACCTTGCCTCCTTAGAAGAAAAATGTGCTATGTTTAGAGTAAAGTGACAGCAAGATGCTAAAAAAGTCTTATCTGCAACGAAAGACATGACAGAGACGCTACAATTAATTAACGATAAGTACGGCAACATAGCGAACGCTGTTAAAATCGGGCTTAAAGCCGCGCTTAAACGGCTTTAAGAGGCAGAGGTGATAAGAAAAGTCCTTATTCATGAAGAAGAAGTCCATTTGGGTGCTTGAAAGTCAATATTTAAATGTCTGCAGTGGAGGGAACATATGCGAAATAAATTTCGACGGCATGTACAGAAGAAAGCCCTGAATACTGCCCTTAACGAAATAGAACGAAGTAAACGAAAAAGGAGCCCATTAGACAGCCCTAAGAAACGCCAGCAGGCTATGTCTTAAAAAAAAAAAAGAAGACAGACGGTGGTAAACAAAACAAAATTCCTATGAATGACTAAACAAGCCAGAAGAAAAAAGTCGACACCACAAGAACAGTAGAAGTAAGGATGGCCAAAGGACAGACCTTTGCAAAGGTGCTGAAGACGATGAAGACGAACTTTGACCCGGATAAGGCTTACATGGCAGTTCAAAGTGTTGTCACAACAGAAAAAAAAGACATACTTATTAAAGCTAAAGGTGTAGAGAATGCTGTTGCATGCTCACAGCAATTTGAAAAGTTGGTAGCCGGACAGGGTACTGTCAAAATGAGCAACAGAAAAGTGACATTAGAGGTCCGCGATCTGGGTCCCATCGTAGAGGAAAATGAGATAAAAGAGGCTTCCACTAGGACTTTTGGACATAAGAGCCAGAAGCCAAAAGTGGCTCTCTTATAGCCAAATGCCAGAGGACAGAGACTGGCTTAAAAAAAGGTAGACAAAGCATCTGCCAGACAAGTAAAAAAAAAAGGCAGGTTACGAGTTGGCTTTGTTAGCTGCCAAATCTAAAGAAGAATTAAAGTAACAAGATGTTACAAATGCCTGAGATATGGTAACGTCTTAGGCAACTGTAAGAACGAAGACAGTTCCAAGCTTTGCTTCCAATATAAAAGTTTCAACCACTGAAAAAAAGAGTGCCAGGCCCAGCACGGTGCTTTTTTTGTCGAACAACGGACAACAAGCACAAAGCAGGCAATGGGAGCTGCCTTTCTTTTAGAAGAGCCCTAGAAGAGGCCAGGAATAAGGCTCAAGCAGGAAAAAAATAACGTAAAGGGGCCTTTAGATGAAAGGCAGACTACTATGGACCTATGCTGCGCTAGGTACTTTTTTACCTACCAGCAAGGGAAAGCATCAAGCTTATAGTAGTGCTTGTTAGGTAAGTGGCCTACTATAAAGTGCTAGACAGGGTGCTAGTTCTTAGAGACCCCGAGTCTTTTTTAGGACCTGAGAGGATAAGCACCCCTAGCAAACAATGGCGTGTTAGCTTTTGAATGCCGTGAGACGCGATGGTCTCCCTGGTGGCTCCACACTGAAGTAATGCTAACGCGGTTTCGGGTTGGACTTAACGCCACGTGGCATGGGGGGGGGGTTGTTTAGAGGGTATGGGTGGTCTAATAAAATAAATTCACCGAAACAAGCACTACCACTGTCTCTGCGATGTGCCTCAATGCATTTCCCCTACCCTAACACAAAAAAAAAAAAAAAAAAGAACTAATACTACTACTACTACTAATACTCTACCACTACTAGTTCTACTACTACTACTTTTTCCCGGGTGGGGTTTTCGCTAGTTTCTCCATACCGGGCGCTTCCCCGGGTGGCGGATAGGGGCATCCTCTTGAAATAAGAGGTGACGATGGGCAGCTGGGGTGGCTCTCTATGGTGGTGGTCGGGGGCGTGGATCGGGGGGCGTGTGTGGCGCTGGCGTGTGTATCTGCGGCGGTGTGGACGGGGGACTAGTGCCCCATGCCTCCATCGGTGTGGATGTATGGGCCGGCTCTGCTTGTGCTCCTTGTTCTTCGCTTTTTGCTGCTTCCGTGGGTGGCACTCCATTGCTTGATGCGGGCCAACAAAAACTAGCACCCGTCGTGTATAGAAGTAAGCGGCGGTTAAAACATTCTTCTCAGATACATGCATCACACACTCTTACTAAACAAACACAGGGACACTTACGGATTGTTCTGGGTTGCGTGTGGCGGGTCCTTTTCCGGGCTTGCGTTGGGGGCCTGGCCACGGGTGAAGCCGGATGATGAGGCCCGGGTAAGTCTGGGTAACCACATCTGATATGGCTGTACGCCTCATGAACAAAAAAGACGTGGTGGGCCGACTAATCTAGGCTTACTACCACTGAGGAGGCTATATGGCGGCACCTTAGTGCCTTACGCCAGCCCGTTTTGTTGGGTTGTCTGCGTGGTCTCGGGACTGTACGCCTGCCGCTCGTCTCGCTGGGATGATCGTTGTGTACCAACAAATACATTCATTACACACGAACACCCTTCTTACACTGGTTACTCAACGCCAGGGCAGTCTCCGCGGGTGGGACTGAGGGAGAGTGGCGACTCCCGGCCGGCCCGAGCAAGTAGCATCTCTCTCTGGTAACAGAGAGGGCTGCTGCCCTGGTTTTAACCCTTTCCAAATGCTTATTTTTAGGAAAAAAAGGGTAGTGCTGGCCTTCGCGGGTCAGTACGAAACTAAAAAGATGCCAAAATGAAAAACGTCGATGTAAAACAGGTACCCCAGGCGGTAACCTCTTTGAGGGAATCCGCCGTCAGTTCCGATCCGGTGAAAGCCCGGGTGACTGACGCAGGCCCCACGGATTCTGGGGGGGGCCACAAAGACGTGTCTCATGGCCAACAGGGACTGCTAAATGTTCCATGGCCATTCTTTTCAGACAAAGGACGACGAGGAAGCCTGTCGAGTATAGGCACTAACGACACCGAGGTTAGCAAGGTGTCGGTATTTAGCAACCAGACCCAGGAAGAGCTTGCCTCTTTAGAAGAAAGTGCCACTAGGCTCGGAAAAAAGCGACAGCAAGTTGCTGATAAAGTCCAATCAGCAACGAATGACATTACAGAGACGCTAAAACTGATTAATGATAAGTACGGCAACACAGCGAACGCTGTTAAAAATGGGCTCAAAGCGGCGCTTAAGCATCTTCAAGAGGCAGAGGTGCTAAGAGAACGCTGTCTTACTGAAGAAGATTTGTACATGAACGCTTGGAAGTCGTCATTTGAATCCCTGCAGTGGAGGGAAAAAAGGCGAGATAATTTCCGTCGGCATGTACAGAAACGAACCCTGAACACTGCCTTAAAGGAAATAGAACGAAGTAAGAGAAACAGGAGCCCATCGGACAGCCCTGAAAAACGCCAGCATACTATGTCTTTAAAGAAAAAGAAGACAGATAGTAGCAAACAAGAGGAAATTCCCCTGAATGACAAAACAAGCCAGAAGAAAAAAGTGGACCCCACAACAACAGTAGTAGTAAAGATGGCTGAAGGGCAGACCTTTGCAACGGTGCTGAAGACTATGAAGGCGAACTTTGACCCCGATAAGGCTAAAGTGGCAGTCCAAAGTGTTGTCACTACAAAAAAAGGAGACATACTTATTAAAGCCAAAGGTGTAGAGAATGCTACTGCATTCTCACAGCAAATTGAAAAGTCGGTAGCCGGACAGGGTACCGTGAAAATGAGCGACAGAAAAGTGACATTAGAGGTCCGAGACCTGGATGCCATTGTAGAGGAAGATGAGGTCAAAGAGGCTTTCGCTAGGACTTTTGGACATCAGAGCCAGGAGCTAGAAGTTGCTCTCTTAAAGCC
Source organism: Copidosoma floridanum (assembly GCF_036245765.1). Lineage (NCBI taxonomy): Eukaryota > Metazoa > Arthropoda > Insecta > Hymenoptera > Encyrtidae > Copidosoma > Copidosoma floridanum. The sequence goes on along the minus strand of NW_028321904.1, from coordinate 5,418,930 downwards.
AAATGCCAGAGGACAGAGGCTGGCTTTAATCAAGGTGGACGAAACAACTGCCAGACAAGTAGAAAAGGAAGGCAGGTTACGAGTTGGCTTTGTAAGCTGCCGAATTCGAAGAAGAATCGAAGTAACGAGATGTTTTAAATGCCTGGGATATGGACACGTCTCGGGCAACTGTAGGGAAGAAAACAGATCCAAGCTTTGCTTCCGGTGTGGGAGCTCAAACCACCGGAAGAAAGAGTGCCTAGGTCCAGCACGGTGCTTCCTTTGCCCAACAACGGACAACAAGCACGAAGCAGGCAGCGGAAGCTGCCCTTTATTTAGAAGAGCCCTGAAAGAGGCCAGGGATAAGGCCCAAGCAGGGTCAAAATAAGGCAGAAAGGCCTTCAGTGGAAAGACAGGCTTATGTGGACCCACGCTGCGCTGGGTACTTTTTACCTATCAGCAAGGGAAAGCATTAAGCTTATAGTGGTGCTGGCTTAATAGGTAGCCTACTATGAAGCGCTAGACAGGGTGCTGGTCCTCAGGGACCCCGAGTCCTTTTCAGGACTCGAGAGCATCAGCACCTCTAGCAAATGGTGGCGAGTTAGCTCGTTAATGCTGTGAGACGCGATGGTCTCCCTGGTGGCTCCACCCCGAAGTAATGCTAACGCGGTTCCGGGGTGGATCAAAAGCCACGCGGCATGGGGGGGGTTTTAGTGGGTATGGGTGGTCTAATAAAAAAAATCCACCGAGTCCCACACTACCGCTGTCCCTGCGGTGTGCCTCAATGCATTTCCCCTCCCTCCACAAAAAAAAAAAAAAAAAAAAAAAAAAAAAACTCCCGGGTAAAGTTTTCGCTAGTTTCTCCATACTGGGCGCTTCCCCGGGTGGCAGATAGGGGCATCCTCTTAAAATAGGAGAAGACGATGGGCAGCTGGGGTGGCTCTCTGTGGTGGTGGTCAGGGGCGTGGATCAGGGGGCGGGTGTGGCGTTGGCGTGTGTATCTGCGGCGATGTGGACGGGGGACTAGTGCCCCATGCCTCCATCGGTGTGGATGCATGGGCTGGCTCTGCTTGTGCTCCTTGTTCTTCGCTTTTTGCTGCTTCCGTGGGTGGCACTCCATTGCTTGATGCGGGCTAACAAAAACTAGCACCCGTCGTGTATAGAAGTAAGCGGCGGTTAAAACATTCTTCTCAGATACATGCATCACACACTCTTACTAAACAAACACAGGGACACTTACGGATTGTTCTGGGTTGCGTGTGGCGGGTCCTTTTCCGGGCTTGCGTTAGGGGCCTGGCGACGAGTAAAGCCAGATAATGAGGCCCGGGTAAGTCTGGGTAACCACATCTGATATGGCTGTACGCCTTATGAACAAAAAAGATGTAGTGGGCTGACTAATCTAGGCTTACTACCACTGAGGAGGCTATATGGCGGCACATTAGTGCCTTACGCCAGCCCATTTTGTTGGGTTGTCTGCGCGGTCTTGGGACTGTAAACCTGCCGCTCGTCTCGCTGGGATGACGGTTGTGTACCAACAAATACATACATTACACACAAACACCCTTCTTACACTTGTTACTCAACGCCAGGGCAGTCTCCGCGGGTAGGGTTGAGGGAGAGTGGCGATTTCGGCCGGCCCGAGCAAGTAGCGGCTCTCCCTGGTAACAGAGAGGGCTGCTGCCCTGGTTTTAACCTTTTCTAAATGCTTATTCCTTGAAAAAAAGGGCAGTGCTGGCCTTTGCAAGTCAGTACGACACTTAAAAAATGCCAAAATGAAAAACGTCGATGTAAAACAGGTACCCCAGGCGGTAACTTTTCTGAGGGAATCCGCCGTCAGTTCCGATCCGGTTAAAGCCCGGGTCACTAACGCAGGCCCCACGGATTCTTGGGGGGGCTACAAAAACGTGTCTCATGGTCAACAGGGACGGCTTAATGTCATATGGCCCTTTCTAACGGATAAAGGGCGAAGAGGAAGCCTGTCGAGTATAGGCACTAACGACACCGAGGACAGCAACGTGTCAGTATTTAGCAACCAGACAAGGGAGGAGCTTGCCTTTTCTGAAGAAGATGGTGCTAAGCTTAGAGTTAAGTGACAGCAATTGGCTGATAAAGTCAAATCAGCAGCGAAAGATATAACAGAAACGCTACAATTAATTAACGATAAAAACGGCAACACAGCGAACGCTGTTAAGAATGGGCTAAAAGCCGCGCTAGAACACCTTCAAGAGCCAGAGGTGCTAAGAAAAGGCTTACTTTATAATCAAGAAATTAACGTAAACGCTTGGAAGTTATCATTTGAATCCCTGCAGTGGAGGGAACAAAGGCGAGATCAATTTCGACGGGATGTTGAGAAGAAAACCCTGAACACTGCCCTAAGACAAATAGAACGTAGTAAAAAAAACAGGAGCCCATCGGACAGCCCTGAGAAACGCCAGCATACTATGTCTTTAAAGAAAAAGAAAACAGTTAGTGGTAAACAAGAAGAAATTCCCCTGAATGACAAAACAAGCCAGAAGAAAAAAGTAGACGCCACAACAACAGTAGTAGTGAAGATGGCTGGAGGACAGACCTTTGCAACGGTGCTAAAGACGATGAAGAAGTATTCTGACCCCGATAAGACTGACGTGTCAATCCGAAGTGTTGTCACTACAAAAAAAGGAGGCATACTTATTAAGGCCAAAGGTGTAGAGAATGCTACTGCATTCTCACAGCAAATTAAAAAGTCGATAGCTGGATAAGGTACTGTCAAAATGAGCAGCAGAAAAGTGACTTTAGAGGTCCAAGACCTGGATGCCAGTGTTGAGGAAGATGAGGTCAAAAAGGCTTTAGCTAGGACTTTTGGACTTAAGAGCCAGGAGCCAGAAGTAACTCTCTTAAAGCCAAATGCCAGAGGACAGAGGCTGGCTTTAATCGAGGTGGACGAAACAACCGCCAGACAAGTAGAAGAGGAAGGCAGGTTACAAGTTGGCTTCGTAAGCTGCCGAATACGAAGAAAAATTAAAGAAATAAGATGTTTTAAATGCCTGGGATATGGACACGTCTCGGGCAACTGTAGGGAAGAAAACAGATCCAAGCTTTGCTTCCGGTGTGGGAGCTCAAACCACCGGAAGAAAGAGTGTCCAGGACTAGCACGGTGCTTCCTTTGCCCAACAACGGATAACAAGCACGAAGCAGGCAGCGGAAGCTTTCCTTTATTTGAAAGAGCCCTAAAAGAGGCCAGGGATGAGGCTCAAGCAGGAACTAAACAAGATGAAAAGGCCTTGAGTTGTTAGACAGGCTTATGTGGACTCACGCTGCGCTGGATACTTTTTACCTATCAGCAAGGGAAAGCATTTAGCTTATAGTGCTGCTGGCTGAGTAGGTGGCCTACTATGAAGCGCTAGACAAGGTGCTAGTCCTCAGGGATCCCGAGTCCTTTTTAGGACTCGAGAGCATCAGCACCTCTAGCAAATGGTAGCGAGTTAGCTTATTAATGCTGTGAGACGCGACGGTCTCCCTGGTGGCTCCACCCTGAAGTTATGCCAACGCGGTTCCGGGGTGGATCAAAAGCCACGAGGCAAGGGGGGGTTTTAGTGGGTATGGGTGGTCTAATAAAAAAAATTCACCGAGTCCCACTCTATCGCTGTCCCTGCGGTGTGCCTCACTGCATTTTTTCTTCCTACACAAAAAAAAAATAAAAAAAAAAAAAAAAAAATACTCCTACCACTACTACTTCTACTACTACTACTACTACTTTTGCAACTACTACTACTTTTACTACCATTTCTACTACTACTTACTTAAATATGTCAACATTCTAGAACATTACATTTTTGACAATAAACTTAAAATTAAAAAAAAAGGAAAATTAGAATAAAAAATATTGGTATACCATTGTATTTCTAAAAAATTATGAGCCCTTTAGCTAAAAAAGTTTTTCATAGCATTTTATAAACATTATTTGCGTTCTCTGTTTTTGGTAAAGAATTCTTATCTTCTTTAAAAGAACGGTTTAAGCTTACATTAATTTCTTGTTTAGGTTCAAACAAAAATTAATTGAGATTTTTGTGGAACAGTAAAAAAGTTCTTCGATTAATAAATGGTACAGTTGTGACATTGAAATCATTTATATTATAACCTGCATTATTAGGATTGTTATCGCTGACTTATATAGTTTTAATCACCTTACAACTAAGAGCTCTTATACTTCATGTTTTTAACAATCTTTTGATCATTGTGTTGGTTTTGGTAATCAGATGACAAAATAGCTTTATCTACTAGATTTAATATTACATTTTTTTTCATGGGATAGGGCAGTTATTAATACAAATTTAACAAATGGTTTGAGGTATACAGCCTGAAAAATCAGTTTGTAATAATCTTATTACGATCCATAGTAAAAAAAATGTCCAAAAAAAAAGTTTTTTCATAAATTATAAGTTTGAATGTAAATTTAATTTTTTTTTTTTTGTCATCATTGAAAGTTTTTAATACTGTTCAAATTTAATTAGACTTAATGCACACAATAGTGAGGTCTACGTACCAAAAGTAAAATAAAGGCTGAATATAAAAATCCATTTTATGTTTTCTTAAGCAATCCGCCTTAAGTTTGTCCGTAACCATGATGGCGAATAACGGAGATATAGGAAAACCCCTGGGTGTACTAAATGTCTGTTACGAGAATCTTTTATTTTCATGAAAAATATAAATGAGCTTTGTGTTCTTGCTGATAAACTACATGAGTTAAATAAAGAATAAAAGAAAGTCTATCTTATTAATGAAGAAAAATGTAGCTCTACTTCTGTCGAGTTATGTTATGTCTGCGGATCAACGGTCAAGACAGAAATATCAAGACAGAACCATGATTTTTATTATTTCATTGGAATATTATAAGGAGCAGGTTACAATGCATGAAATATGAACTGCATCTCTGAAACCATTTCGATTATCTTTGACAATCGTACAAGATTTGACTTACACATTGTCATAGCTGTTTTATTCAAGGACAGTTTTCTGAACGTTATTTAAATATTAAAAATCAAATTTTTTTTACAGTGTAGATAATTACCAGTAATTTTAACTTAAGATGTTATAATTTTTTTAAGTTTAAGGCATAAAAACACAATGAGCTGTTAGTTTGGTTGCGTTTACTTGACAAAACTTTAAGTGCACATCTATAGGATGTATTCATTTGAGATCAAATAACCCGATCGGAAAGTAAGCAGGGCTTCCACGCCAGTTAGTTCGGGCCTATGTGAGTTGCCTAGGTGGTACCAAGCTAGTAATGTAATGGGGCTCTAGGTGGGCGCTAACTGGGGACAAGAAAGTTATCGTCTACCTAGCTTTGCCTTGTACGCATCGAGAGATTCGAGAGCAGAGATATATATATATTTGGGGACAGCTGTATAATTGTGTATATTGCAGATTGTATGTGTATTAGTAAAGCAGTAATGACTTATATTAAGTAATAAATACGAAGATTTATTCAAGTTTTATTATTTTAATAAATTACTACGAGTGACAAAGAACAGCGTTGATTGTTGTTGAATTGAAAAAGAATTCGTGAGTAAAAAAAATTTGAAGCGTGGAATAATCAATGAAGTGAAAGAATTTAATAATGAGAGTAATTTGTAAATAAATTATGCTAATGACTGTTATTACGAATTAGACTTAAATGCGTCGCCTACATTAATTATTAAATTTTATTCTTATATCTCTTTTTATTTTTCTAACCCCGTCTTTTATAGGTTAATTTGGATGCCAATATTGGCCCCACATAATGCCCCATTATTACACTGCGCTATCTACCTCTATATACTTGCCCTGTTTGGACCTACATAGGTAACTGGGTAAGCAATGTAGGCCTAACATGAAGCCCTCTTAAGCTTTCGGATCGGGAAGGTTGTCATTTAATAAGGTTGTTTGTTTGTACGATTACTTAAGTTTATTTAAAATCTGTAAAGATGTTTAGCTGTCTCGTAAAGAAGACTATTACGGCAAACTTAGTGGCAGAAAAAATGCTTATGACGAGAAAAATTTTGTTAAAAAATTATTTAAAACATATTACACTTATGATCTTAGTGAGAACTCACTTTTATAATTAAAGTCTTATTACTGACTGCTTGCAAGTATAGAAAATGGTTCCTGAATATTTTTTCGCTTCAACAGGCGTCCTCCTGAAAATTATCACACAACAGCTTGCCTTATATAAGAAAGTATGGTAAAGTATACGAATTTTCGTCATTTTAAAGACAATTATTATTACGGCTTCATATTAAAAATAATTTAGAGTATTCTTAAAGCCGAAGATACGACTCTACCTAGTATAAAATAGCAAATACTACTTATTATCTTCTTCAACAAGGAACACTTAATCATTTTTTACAAAGCCTTAGAACAAGAAATAAATCATTAAATGTTCTTTAACAAAATATGCAAAAGAGTGTACTGCACAAACGGTAGTTAGAGATATCGCTTTTAGAAAATCTTACTTCTATGGACTAAGTGTACTTGACTATAAAATTATAATTGCTTACATATGAAGCAATTTTCCATAAGTATGTGTAAATTATTACCCTGCCACAATAACACCAACAGTTTGAGTTGTAAATTTCAAGAAAACTTTTTTTACAGCGTCATGAGTAAAAACAACGATAACTCTAATACATTACGCTTTGCAGGTTATAATGTATTTGTCACACCTTAAAAAAAAACAAAAAGTAACTAGACATATAAAATTTAAGGACTTTGGTAACACGTTTAAAAAAAAAATTTCATTCCTTACAGTAGTATTCACTAAACATGAGTTTCTATAATAAGCCAATTTTAGAAAACAGAGAGTGTTGAAATCTATATAGTTCAAACATAAACAAGTTTTGCTAAAACAAAGTTTTGCAAAGACTGTTTGAAAAAATTTAATGTAAGCGTATACATAGTCTTATACTTTAAAAGCATGACATCCTAGTTACTACCACACAATAGAAGTAAGCTTTATGTATGATAGGGGCTAAGCGTAGTGCTGGAAAAAAGCAGTAGAATAAGATAAGGTGCAACAGACAATAGAGTAGAAGTTCCTGTTGTGAGAATAATCGAAAGTAAAATGAGTCGTATAGTAAGAGTGACAGCCTGTGAAACTTAAAAATACAAGAGGATTTAAAAACAGCTTTAGGTCCCTTTAACAGACAAAGACTCTAATTTACTTTATTCTATTTATACAAAAAGGTCAAACTCTGGTTAAGAGGAGTGTTCATTTTTACTTGAGCATACTAAGGGTCAATTTGTAAGCGTCGCAACTTTTGCATAAAATATCTTCTAATAATGTCATGAGAGAGTTTCTAGCTTGGATTTATATAGTTAATACTCCTTAATACTTTGAAATTAATAAGTTGTATCTTAGTTTAAATCAGTACGAGCGGTGCTAAATATTGAGGTTAAGCAAGATCAGCAATGCACAGAATTGAAACCGTAATTATTGCTATCGATATTAAATATCTTTTATTGTGTTAAAAGTACGAAAATAAGATAAAAGTTATTGACATAATTAGAAACAACACATTATTCGACACGGTTTATTGGTGAGTCTACTTCCATACGTCAGATATATTTCTCAATTGTTGTACGGAAGAATTATGCCTATCTAAAGTATTATTATTAAAGTAAGGGGTACTTTCTTCACATAATATGCAGTAGCAAAGCATTCATAAGATGGAATACTAAGCCATAATTAGGATTTACCTATAAGTAGAAGACGCATTATGTGTGACACATCTTGCAAATTTTGCAGATACGATGCTTAAGTAAGAGGTATTTGCGTCTCTTTTTAATGAAGAATTATTAAATTAAGGGAAAATTATTACACTTAAAAGAGTTTAGATGAACACTTAAACACATTACTGTAATGCTTAAATGGTCATATTAAAGAAAAAGTCAATGATTTGAGTTGGCAAGCACCTATATTTTGGTTGCTTTTACATGACTGAAGACTCAGAGGTAGTTTCAGTCGGCTAAGTAGTACAGCTAGTACACAAATTAAGTAAGAGATTTTGAATGTGATAAATTTGTAATGGAACAAAAATCACAGTTTTTAGTTTAACATATTATCTTTTAGAGTATTATTAAACTTACTAATAATTGTTAAAAAAAATGTAACTGTTACCTACAAATTATTTCATAAATTTTGTTACCAAAAATTGCATCAGTACCCGTTTTAAACCTTAAACCTGATGACACTGCTTTCCACTCGCTAGGTACTAATCTCTGAATGCAAGAACTAAAGCGGATTTTAGTGTACAAAACATACTGCACAATTACTCAGAAGCATCTACCCAGATGACGCAAGCCTTAGGAATCGCTAAGTCTTTGCTTGCTCGGCAAAGCTTACGAAAATAGTAGAACATATTAAATAAACATCATTGTACGTTAACACTATTATTATGTTGTGTTATCTTTCACGCTTACTTGCTTTTGTCCACTGTCTGTTTACGTTTTTTAGTTCTATCATTCAAGGACCACGGAAATGAAATGCTAATTACACTTACCACTAACTTGTTTTGCACACTGCGTATCACCTTCTAGTCATCCACAATATTTAATGACAGCTCAAATTTTGACATAAACAATCATCTAACCATATCTTGAGCCTCCAACATAATGTTATCTGCGTTATTAGATCTTAACAGGTAATTCATTAACCTCCAAGATAACTCAAGCCACACCAACTCTCCTACAACAATTAAAGAAGCCCACCACATGCCACGTCCTTTAACAGAAGTATGCCATAACGTACTTTTTGTCCGTGCTCGAGTGGTTAACAATAAATAGGTCATGGCAGTTTTAAGCAAGACCTTAGCTCTTTTTTAGGATGGTTGTATAAAAAATGGAATCATATGTCATTTGGGTAACAGATAGTGGTGGTAGTTATTATAATTGTACAAACTGGAAGTTCTGTGAGGAAATGCAATTGTTCGTGAGGACACATAGTAATTTAAATAAGTGCAAGCAGAAAAATAATATAACCTTACCTCTATTACACTCATTTAGTTGACCATGTAATATGTCAAATAATTAAATTATTAAGCAGAGTTCCACCAGAGAGGTAGTACACTATTGTACTAAAACTGTAGACTTTACTGTGGAGTACGTCCTTCTTTTCCACATCTCAGTTGGGGCTTTATATTAAAAGAGTCAAAAAGGCAGTTTCCACAGTCAGCGCATGTGCAAATATAAACTTTTATATGAAAAAATTATTCAATAGGTAAATATCAATCTATTAAGGATAGTCTATTTGATCCAAAATTTAAGTGAGGACAATAATTTGGTTACGACTCACTTTTAAATAACTTTTTATTCAAAGACCTAATTCCTACAATTCTAGAATATTAAATTTATTGCCCGTTGAATGTTGCTCACTTACTTCGTGTGTTATCAGTAAGCCTTATTAATAGTACTTTGCTAGTCGACAACTTAATAATAAAAGCACAAAAAACACTTTCTACATTCGTTGTATTACCATATCACCGTATAAAGTAAGGAGTCTTGTATCACAAAAGGTAATTGTAATAACAAACATGAAAACCAAAGACATTGACTATTAATATGCATGTATATTATTGACCCATGCAGTTACTTGACATACTGACAGACAAGCACAGCATTAATGAAAAAAGTACTAGTACTTTTGCGTGTAAAGGTGTTGAACTGAAGAAGATATTATGACGTGCTTTTACGGTGGCAAAAAACAAATAAACTAACTGTTACCTTAATCTAAGCTTCTCATATAATCGGTCAATGAGGTAGCTTTCAGAACTTGGTGGTAAGTATACTAACTTGTTAAAATCAAGTATTAAGTGGGATAACAATAATGCTAAGTATCATCTTATTTTTGCACTTGCATATTGAAATACCATTATTATTGTTTTAAAATGCGTAAGCACGTGTGACTTTTAAAAAAGTTAAACTGTATCAGCTTTTTTATTCGTAAAAGCCTTATAGAACGTATTTTCTTCGATTAAAAAAAATCTTTCTAAAGTTAAAAGAAGGACTAAGCACGTCAGTTTTAAGTTTAATTTTAAATTTGACTTTTTATAATCTAAAACGTGTGCTACAATATATGCTCACTGTAATCTGTAAAGCTTAGTTTTTACAGACAGTTAAGCTTCAGATTCGTTTGTAACGTGACATTTTATATATGCTAATAACTTCCAGCAATAATGTGCTTAGTATTAATTACTGATGTATTTTTACAGTGTGCAATTAAAAGTCCATGCATAAATACCGATGTGTCGAACACTTTCAGTTTTCCTTAAGGGGGCTCCTTCACGAAAGTCCCCAAACAGAGATGTATTATTTTTTGTAAATAAAAGTCTACTGAATTTAATGGTGGTCTAAATTATATTTTGAATGGGTCAAAATTTTGAGAAATCCAAGCTTAAAGTTGTAACTATTAGCACGTGTTCCTATGGGGCAGCGTGAAAAACAATTTGTTTTCATTTATAATAAACCTAAATTAAATGTCCTAGCAGACTGAATACATACGTTTTGTAGATGAAGTCTTCCTCTGTAATATGCTGTATTAAAAATTGTGGATAAAGGACCATTTTAGCGAGATATTTGTGATGGAAATAAATAAATAGTGTCCGGGAGGTCAGGAGGTCACGTTGGTAGCAGACGTACTTGTTCACGACATATATATACCATATACCTATATACCTATATATTACATCGCTATACTAACACCAACACAGGTGGTCTGGTCTGGTGGTGTACCCTTGTATGCACTAGACTGGTCAAAACAATAATGAATTTTTCGTACAAAGTTAAACTACAGAAATAAATATAATTTTTTCCACTTCATACGTTATTAAAAATATTATAATGATTTTCAGACACATTTGTTTATTGAAAAACAAAACTTTATTTTTTGTTTGTCTTTGACCTCAGCAGTAGTCGTAGGAGCCCCCTTAACTAAGATATATATATACCACATAAAAAATCTTGATGACTGCATATGACGTACACATACGTAGACTCCTGTACAAGATGTAGCTTAGTAAACTCGAAAGCCATTTAGCGTAAAAACTAACCCTGTTGGTACAGAAAGTTCTGCAGCACTCTCGTGAACGATAGATTCGATGCATACTATAAGTCCCCGAAAGTGCTTAATCTGACGAAGAGACTGTGGTTTGGTAAGAGTCTTTAAAGAACTGTGTGACGTTAGTAAATAACGATGCGCTAGTAAAAAGACGAGAACTAACCTAGGAAAATATTTTTGCTTGAAGTATTCGACTGGCGATGGTGGTCACACCCAATAAGCAGCAGAATGGTAAGACTAGATTGACTATCGGCTATGTCTGTATAACCTACAAGTTTCGTATAGTCCTCGATAAACCAGAGACCACAAGAGTACTACCATAAATATGTATACTTGTGGGGTTTCACCCCCATACACGCTTCAGGCACCAATTGTTACTTTTTTCGTTTCAATGAATTACTGTATTCTTTCAGTTTATCTTTTTACGCTCAATAATGGCAAAAATCTAACACTTATATAAATAAATAAAATTTTACAACTAGAAGGAGCTGAATAAAAAGTAACTATGCACTTTTACAAATAAACAAAATTTTACGATTTGAAACCAAATCATGTGGAAATTTAAATTTATTTGACCAAAAAAAATTGATATAAAAATAGAGTAGTACGCTAAAAAAACTATTTTTTTTACTTAAATATTTAATTTAAAGAAATATAGACTTAATAATTATAAAATCACGACTTTGTAAAACTATACATGGTTGTTAATATTTAATTTTTTTTAACTATGCCGCAGGAGGTTCAGGAAAAAAATTTCTGTTTTTAACGTTAACTTATTTTTTTTGTGAAAAAAAATTTTATACACGGCATGGGCTCGTATAACATCAATATTTCTTCTAAAAACAATTACACTGATCATATCATTGGAGATTTCAATTGCAATAAGATTTTATTATTATAAAAAGTTTGTTTTTGCAATTTAAATCTGGAAAAAAATTGAGAGAAGTAGATTTTATCATATTATCTTAAAAAAAGCTTGGAAATAGTTAGAAGAGCATCACTAAATTTATGTAACACTAATATTTAATGAAGGGATAGCTTACTTGTTTAAGAGAAAAATTTTAGACAGAATCTTTCAGTTTTGAAAGATAGTAATTGAAGCATGATCTTACAAAAAAGTATTGAATTATCATGCCTTCCAACATTGTTTTATATTCTAAACAAGATAATAATTTTAAAATAAAAAATATGATTAAAAAAAAAACGTTTGATATTAACTATTCTAAGGTACATAAAGAAATTTAATGTTTATACATTCTCAAAAGTATGATATTGTACGTTATGCTAACGCACAGATCATTTAAACAATAAATAAATGTATAGAATCAATAAAATTATAATGAAAATGTTGTTTTCTTACAAAAGAGTTTGAATAATTTTTTTGCAATGTTTGGTTTTATAAAAAAGGATGATTGTGCTGTATTATTAAAGTTGATATTATTTTTACGTATACGGTTATGTTCCATCAAATATCTTTAATTTCAGAGAACTTCTGTTCAATGACTACTTTATTTTTAAATAACGTGGAGTTATTTTTGCTTACTTTTTTTTTTCTTCCAAACGTTGCACATTACTAGGTTAAAGACAGAATGGTAAGATTTATTAAAATATTTAACATATTTTTATGCAGAGAAAAAGATGGTTTTTACCTTTTTTGTAGTAAATAAGGCTACTTGTAAGATCTATGGCTTGAATATTCTATAAAACCATTATTTATTTTTCAATGTACTATTAAAAAATCATGTCATGTTTTTCTATAAACATTTACTAATGCAATTACTACACATTTTTAGAATTTAAGAGGAAGAAAAACTAGTGTGGTACAATGCTACTGCAAGGATGAAATGTAAATGTCCTTACAAGTTATAAAGTTCAAGGAATTATTGAGGAAATTGTTGTAAAGTGTCTTGACCGAATATTGAAGCATTTCTCAGACTATGCTATTGATGAATTATAACTCTTCACATAGGCTTTATGGTAAGAAGCGAAAAGTTTTACTTCAAATGTAGTACTCTATATCAAAGTAAGAATTGTGTGATTAAACATAACTACTTTATTCTTAGACCTTAATTATAAGTCACGTAATTTTATATTTTAAAAAGTCTTAAGTAATGTTAAACTGCAATAATAAAGCAGAATTTTTTAGAGTGTCAAAAATAGTTGACGGAATACTTGATGGTACACTTTAAAATGTTGTTATGGCTTTAGGTAAAGTATAATCCAATTTTCAAATTTATAAAATCTTTGAAGGAGCATGTAACGTTATGCAGCCATGCTGAGTAACAATTTCTATTGCGTGGTTTTTAATGTCTGGAGATATTTAAGAAAAAAAAAAATCCATGGAAAAAATTAGGATAAGTTCCATTGAGGATATGGAAAAAGAAGAAAAAAATCACATATTGCTAGAGCTAAATTTTAATTCCTTTTAAAAAAAAACTCCTAAAAATATCCAAAAAAGCCTTTAATTGACATAGCATTTTAAAAACTATTACCAAATATTAAAGATGAAAAAACTCAATTACGGCAAGTGCCAAATAAAAGAACAGCCACTGACATTTGTTATAGTACTTTTGGCAAGGAAATTAACTTTTCAATACATAACGTTATATATACTTCTCATATCAAATATACTGACTTTTGAAATAATAAAATTCTCAATTAATTAAAAAAAATAAAAAACATGCTACAGCCCAGATTATACTAAGGACGGTTGATAACAAATCGTAGTGCAATGTTTATATAAACTCTAAACAGAATTTTATAAAAAATAATAAAGAAGGTTTTCTTCGACAAAAATTTTATTTGCAAACTGGAAAAATTTTTACGTTGATTTAAAATAATGCAATTCATAAGCTTATTAGGAATTCGAGATGAAAAAAAATGAGCTAACTACAGCACTACTTCAAGGGTGGTCTGAAAAAGTGAAAGCAAACTATATAAATTAAATAATTTCTAAGGAAGCAGTAAAAAAAATTTAAAGAAAGCTAGAACGAATATTGGAGTGATAATTAGACAATGTGCTTAAAAATTGTGAAGAGGCTATTAAACTAAAACAATTCAACTAAAAATGACATGATAACTTACTTACTTTAACCTCGATCAAAGATGCACCTATATGGTGAATGGAGGTAGTTCTTGTACTAATGAGGGGAACTTATTGGGTTATCCAGATAAAGGATGAAATAATAGTAAGACAAGGTTAAACGGGGGGGTAGTGTAGGGGGGAGCGAATGAAAAATTTAGACTTACAGCAATGAGGTAAAAACTGAAGGAATTTTACCTTATTAGGAGGGAGGCTAAGGGGGGCTCTTTAAATGAGAATGGGATCATGAGAGGGTCAGGGTGGCTCAACAGATATTTAACTAAATAAAAAAAAGTAAGTATCATGAGAATATTACCTTATTTCTGAGGGGGGTCTAAGAAATGTGGAGGGCAGAAGAGGGTGATTCTGTGAAAGGAGCCTATAAAATTACTATATAGTATAAAAAAAAAAAAAAAAAAAAAAACAAGTTAAAATCAGTGATGTGCCATTAACATTAATATCAAAATATCAAATAGACTAGATAAAAATATTTAACAATAAAATACTAATATTTCAGGGAAACTTATGAATTCACGATCGTTTCCGTAATCAATAACTACCTTTATTTTAAAATTGTAAATATTTTTTTGTTGAAATAAATTAAAGACAACGGAATAAAGAAACAGAGAAAATGAAGTTGAAGTTACTGAAAGTATATTAATTTTCATGACAATTATATTGTTTTTATACTGCTCTTTAAACTGTAAGCATTTAAACTAACTACTTCGCTAAAAAAATAAATTTAATTCAAATATTGCAAGTGCTGTGAAACAGATTAATCGTTGCTTGAAAGTTGAAACAACTTTTTAGAATAATACACCTAAAACTATAAAATAAGAATTATACTTTATCATTAACTTTCTCTTTTTTATCTTATAACTGATGTAAAAACAAAAAATACAAATAACCTTTTCGTAACTCTTCATTTTTTTTTTTTAAACTTACTGCAGTTTTTAAGCAGTTATTTATGTTTTTTCAACACTTATACCCTTTCAATCATTTTTATAATTTGTTTAACAACTTTTGTTTTTAAACTAAACGTTCTTTCAAGAAATGACTAAATTAAAACTTTTTCATATATTTTTATTATACATTGTTTAAGCAAATTTATTTGTACTTCTAAAAATGATTGACATTTGTATTTTAATAGTAGAAAAAAAAAAATTCTGTTACAAGTAAAGCATATGAACCAGTTGTAAGTCCAAAAATTAAAAATTCCGATTATCGGTCTTCACCGCCCAAATGGAAATTTTTTACTGAATATCTAAGTCTCTTGAAGAGTCATTTTTTTGGAGTAAAAATGTAATATTAACAATTATGTACTTCTACTTTTTCTATTAACAAGGTTTACCAAAGAAAAAAAAACATCAAGTTCTAGTTTTCTCAACTTTTTAAAGTTCGTCAAACACCATATTTCAGGTAATCTTTCGTAATCCATTCTATAACAACTTAAACAAGAAACCTATAAGACCTAATGATTTTTATGATTTGTGCTTAACTCACTATGCTAAAAAACCAACGCTTATTTGTTGGCTTCTTTTTCAAAAAAAGTTACAGAGTGGGTTACAACGGATTCCTCAAAATGTGGTGTTTGTCAAACATTAAGCGTTTAAAAAAAACTTTGATTTTATGTTATTTGTTTTTTAAACCTTCTAGACAAATTTAACAAAAAAAAATAATTGTTCAAAACACACTTTTAATAAAAAAATTAACTGTCCAAGAGATGTGAATACTCAGAAAGAAAAATCTATTTGGATGGTGAATACTTATAGCTAGAATTTTAAGCTTTTGGATTTAAAACTGGTCTTATTGGCTTAAATAATAACAAATTTTAGTTTTATCTTTTGAAAAGAGTATAATTTTAAATTAACCAAGGTTAATTAAAGAATAGACTCATTAGTACAATCATTTTATGAAATTTCTTATATGAATTTGATATTGTTATATAATTTGGATAACTATCTATATTTATCTACAAAGAATTAAAAAATTATAACAACTTAACTTGAGCTTCCATGTTTTGTAAACAATGAAACATTCAAGTTATACTATAATTGGTTCTTGAAAAAACCTGTATTTCTTACAAATATTCTTACTTGATGCTTCAGGTTCTCTGAACGTTACCTGGTTAATGATCGGTTCTCGATCTTGTTTGCATTAATTACTTATGATAACATAAAAGAAAAAAAATAAATAAAAAATAATACAACCATACCTTCTTACTATCTATTATACGATAAGTGTACAATTTCAGTGCTCTACCACTGTGACAGAATTGAAAAGACAGTCACACGATGTCACGCAAACACATCTGATGCATTTTTTATCAAGCACGAGCGTGAGCTGCCATGTTATGCGAGTGTTAATCACCGATAAAAAAAGACTAGAACATTGCTAGATTTTTGCCTGGTTACAATTACTTTTGGTAATAATATTAACGATAATGGAAACTTACACGCTTATATACTTTAAAAAAGTGAACAGGAAAGCAGATTGCTGATTCAGTGTCAAGACTCGCTACTTATTAATTTGTTTAGCCAGGTCTGCCAACTTTAACGTACGATGGCCAATGCAATTGCTAATCAAGTTCAATAGTAGGAATTAAGTAGATTCGTTAGAAATAATCGTTGTAATAATA
Organism: Copidosoma floridanum; assembly: GCF_036245765.1. Taxonomy (NCBI): domain Eukaryota; kingdom Metazoa; phylum Arthropoda; class Insecta; order Hymenoptera; family Encyrtidae; genus Copidosoma; species Copidosoma floridanum. The sequence continues at coordinate 5,402,163 of NW_028321904.1, read as the reverse complement.
AACTTAGAATTCACTTATAAGTATTCTGTACAAGTACTTATGTTACACTAACAGTTTTATTCATAAAATATGATGCAAGTCTATCACGAACACATCGACGGTGCCTACGAAGACAATAACCGATGAGAATTGTGGCGAAAAAAGTTACGCCAAGAAAATGCAGTCAAAATAAAAACTTTAAAAACACTGTGGCGAAAAAAATACACCTCTAAGATATATCGCGTGAACAATGATTCCTTAAAATATTCGGCAAATAAAATTATATCACTAAAATCTGCGGTGAAAATAATCACACTAACAAAATGTGTGTTAAAAAAATTACTTCATTTAAGTATGCAGCAAACAAAATTGTAATAATAAGTGTGGTAAAAAAAAAAATACACTATCAAAAAGTGCGGTAAAAAAAATTGTGTCATTTAACTCTGTGGCAAAAAAATGCTTTAGTAAAGTCTGTTACAAAAATAATTGTATCATCAAAATCTGCTGTAAAAAATTTTATCAAGCATATGCATGAAACCAAATTTCTACTATGACAATGCAGTAAAAAATTAATCATTATAATAATTAGGTACATTCATTTAGGAAAATGTTGCTTCAATACGACTAGCACAATAATACGGTTTCAAGTGTGCATATTGTTTGAGTTGTAGTTTGACTTTTAATTGTGTTACAGATGAGGAACAGTAATATACTTATAATTGTTGACAGAAGTGTAGGTAGGACTATGTTTGTTTCAACAATTTTAGAACAAACTAATAAAAGTAGTTTTCCTACTTCGCGTGTTTTGGGTGTGCCCTTAGTAGAAAAAGTAAGATTCGGTACATAAGTGCCATCGCTCTGGAGTTACCTTACGTCTCTCGGGCTTGCTTTACAGAATCCTCGGACTACAAAATAGCCTCGGAGACGACGGCGCTTATCTGACAAAAACTACCATATTTTCGGTATTCCGTCATTTGTTTTCGGTCTAGCTATCTGCTTTCCCACCCATTAATTAAGCAAGGGGCCCCAGAAGGTTATGTATATTATAAAAATATTCTTATCTTCTTATAATTATTATTAAATGCTACAATCACATATTATAGTACTGTCAAAATTTGATTATCCTACAAAATATTAAAGTATCGATACAAGGAAGGATAAAAACTCGGTTATTGTCAGCTGCGTATGCACAGCAGATAATAAATTACTTAAACCATAATTTATCAAAATTCATGTGGGCAACAGAAAACTTCTTCAATTAAAACAAGAATCATAATAAATAAAGTACAAATGAATATTTTTTTTTAGAGTTTCTATCAAACTTTCAGAGTTATAGTCGTTTTATTGACCATTCCCATTAGGTTACTTGTTAAATGGACGACCCTTGGAAAAAATTTTTTCAGATATTACATAGTCGACTATAGCATTTCTTTGCATCAGTTCTATTAAAGGAATTTCGTTAACATAACAGCAAAATTTTAAAAACATGGGTGGCTACGTTTTAAAACGCCGAAGCCTCCTTGAAGCTGAACCTGATTTTGCTATTCAATATATTAAATTGTTGAGCCATTACTTTCGCAAATGTTAACAACAAATTATGATCTATATTTAAAATTGAACCATAGTACATTCAAATTAATTCTCAATGTCAAGTTTTGAGTCCATCTTTGTTTGTTTGTTTTTTAGTCGTCCATGTTGCGTAAATATCACAGCAACAGTCGATTTCCTGGCAGCACGCACGGTTTAATATTGATTTCAAGAAATTTGTTAGGTTAGAATTTTCTAATCTTATAACAAATAAATTAATTTGCTTGCTGTGCATAGAATTGTTTTGGTTTGTAAGATTGTTTTTTCACATCTTTATTGTTCGATAAAATATTTATGAGCGATTGTCTAGGATAACTATTAATGGCTTAGTGGTTTTCCAATGACGTTATTTTACAATATATTCCATGATTAAATGATAGGCTATTTGTTCGTTGTCTATAGCTTTGGCAAATTTTGAAGCTTCTTAACGTCAAGTTTAAGGTTCAATTTTTTTTACAACACAAAGTGCTTAGTAATAAAAAATCAACACTGGTAATATTGGTTTTGTGTTAGTAATCAACATTAAGTTATTAATTAGAGAAGCTAGTAAGCTTTCTGTGTCATTGGATAACTAGCTCTAGTGATTATTTAGCATTTTATTATTTAGTCGAGTGGCCAGTAAGCGCTTCAAGTCATCGGGTGATTGGCGGTTGTGTAATTATTTAATATTGTATTATATAATAAAGTTCTAAGTAAGCACTTCGGGTCACAAGGTAGTTGTCGCTTTTATTATTAATTAACATTTTATCATTCACAAAAGTGGCTAGTAAGCACCCAGGATTATTTAGTTATAAGCACTTGTGTTATCATTTATCAATTAATGATTTATTAGAGTGGCTAGTAAGCTCCCTGGGTCATCAGGTAAAGGCCGCATGTGTTTTTATTTTTCGTTTATTGTTTATTAAAATGGATAGTGAGCTCCCTAAGTCATTGGGTGATAGGAGCTTGTGTTATAAATTTAAATTTTACTATTTATAAAAAGAGCCAGAAAACACCGTGGGTCATCGAGTAATAGGCGCTTGTGTTATTATTCATCATTTAATTATTTATTAGAGTGGCTAACGAGCACCCTGGATCATTAGGCGAATGTCACTTGTGTTATGATTCATCATTTATTTATTGGTAGCGTGGGTAGTCAGCTCCATTCCGAACATAAATCTTGTTGAGACGATTGAGAGGCCCTCTAGAGAATACCTAAATAGCCTATGGAGGACTTATTGAGGCAAAGTAACGTGGTGTACAGTTGATCCTCTTTAGGTATCCTAAATAACTGTGTACCAAACATAACTTGAAGAGTCTCTAAAGTTAAATAATATATATAAATTCAGTGTGAGAGAGTGAGATATAATAACAATGAAATACACTATCATACCTACAGGTGTTTATTAAAGAATAAAAAATAGATTGATGCAAAAAATGTATACTTGTTTAATTGACTTTTACGTGCTATAAATCCAATCATTAAAAAAATTACGACTACTTTAACACCGCAATTATAATTATTACTTAACAGAAACGTGCAGAGTGAGAAAAAATGTAAACATTTGGAATTATACTTTTGAGACACAAAATATCTCATTCAATCAATAATTTACATATATATATAAATATAAATATATACGTATATATGTATATATAGGTTAAATTGTTTCTCATTTATTAAGCAATTGTCATCATAATTTTTTCACTAAATCTAGCAGCTCTCTTACTCTTACAGATTAACTCTATTTCTGTCCCTCGTTTTTATTGAATTCACACATATGTTTATTGACTGAAAAAATGCTTTAAGTTTAGTTATGTACACGGTTATTTAGAATACCTAAAGAGGACCAACTGTACGCCACGTTACTTTGCCTTAGTAGTTCTGCTGTAGGGTACCTATAGAGGTCCTCACGAACTAAGGAGGTATCCTTAATAGATGAGAGCTTGTGTTATAACTTACAATTTTATTACTTATCAGAGTGGCTAGTAAGTACGCCGAGTCATCGGGTAATTGACACTTGTGTTATTAATCAATATTTTATTATTCATAAGAGTGACTAGGAAGTGGTCAGGGTCATCAGGTGATTGGCACTTGTGTTATTATTTAACATTTTGTCATGTATTAGAGTGGCAAGTGAGCGCTACCAAGTATTGGATGATTAGCATGTGTGTTATTATTTAACACTTTATTATTAAGTACAGTGGCATTGATTATAGTGGCTAGTAAGCGCCCCTGATCATATAGTAATAGGCAATTGTGTTATAATTAAAAATCTCATTATTCAATACAGTGGCCGGTAAGCACCCCAGCTTGTCAGATAATTGGCTCTTGTATTATTATTTAACATTTTATCATTGATTAAAGTGTCAAGTAAGCGCTCCAGATCATCGAGTTATAGGCACTTGTGTTAATATTTAATATTTTGTTATTTAGTAGAGTTGCCAGTAAGTGTTCTGGGTCCTTAGGTAATCACTGCTTGTAATATCATTGATCATTAAATTATATTATTAATTAGAGTGGCTAGTAAGCTCCTTAAGTCATTAGGTGATAGGAGCATGTACTATTATTTCCAATTTTATTATTTATCAGAGTGGCCCGTTAGTGCGCCAAGTTATCAGGTAATTGGCACTTGTCTTATCAATCAACTTTTAATTACTTACAAGACTGTCTAGTAAGCTCCCATTGTAATTGGGTAATTGGCGCTTGTGTTATTATTGAACATTATATTATATAGTAGAGTGGCCAGTAAGCACCCCAAGTCATCGGGTGATTGGCGCTTGTGTGATTATTCAACATTTTTTATCAACATGCTTTTATAAGCTTCACTTGTTACTAACTTTGTATGTAAGAAAATCTGGGAATCTGAATTTGACCCACTTTTTCGTCTTTGATTAAGATGGAATTTCGCACACCCTCAAGTTTTGGTGACAAGTGACAATACATGACTAGCTAAAAAGTGTCATTACAAATCTAATATGGCGGCCTTCCCAAGATGGTCGACTAGGTATTTGAAATGCACCCTCATGATGTGGGTATTAATTGAAATAGTTTGCTGTCAGGGATACGAAAAAAATCATCACGTGACCTGAATTCAACATGGTGGCCGTCCCAAGGTGGTGGGTTGGTTATTTGGCTCGCAGCCCTACGATTTAGGTATAAAACAAAAGGGTTTGCTAAAAATAATGCAAAATGATATTTTCTTACCAAATTATCTCGTCATGGGTATCAATTAATAAGGTTCTACGAGAGAAATACGAACATTTAACTTTAGGTCTATAAGATCCCACCTAAGCCAAGGTAGGATACATGCTGAGGGCTAAATGATATGGGGGTGGTAAAAAATACCATGTCGGTAGCATCATCTTAGCGCACCGCTCGCAACCCTGTTGTAGTTAACCTTGCCTCCCTACATGGACCTCTAAGGGGGTCGACCGTCTATGAGACTCAAAACTATAAAATGACAATAATAGTTTGAAAAACTAAAAAATTCGCTTTTAGCATGCACTAAAAATTACAAAACAATTTAGACATTTAGTTTGATGACTCGAGAGTTATCCTTTTTGCCAACTTTTCATTAGATCGCAAATAAACATAAACAACTTAAGCTTATGATAAACGATGAATAATTACCTACGTCAAATGGTTACAAGTAGGTTATTATCTTTATTAAATATTTACTATGATTCATTATGAAAGAAAGCGTGGAGCGTTTATGTAATCTTTTTTTTTTTTAAACAAAACGTTTCACGCTTTCTTTCATAATCAATCATAGTAAATATTTAATATAGATGATAGCTTACTTATAACCATTTTGCATGGGTTATCATTTATCGCTTATCATAAATTCAAATTGTTTATGTTAACATGTGATCTAATGAAGAGTTGGCAAAGAGTAAGCTCTTGAGCCATCAAACTGAATGTCAGAACTATCTTGTAATTTTGAGTGCGTACTAATTTATTTAATAGAGTGGCTCATAAGTACTCTGAATCATTAGATAACTGGCACTGGTGTTATTTATTAATATATAATTATTTTTTAGTGTGCCAGTGAGCCGATTGGATTATTTGATTAAAGTTGCTAGAAAATAATTTATTTGCCGATTACTTATAATATTATATAATAATTCTCAATACTTTTGTTAAAAATAGTCAAAAAATCCTGATGTATAAATGATAATGCATGTTCATATACTGACACACACAGAGAGATATTTTCTCTAGAGTCCTCTAAAACTTTTTACGGAAGCAAAAATAAATATAATATTGTTTTTGTTTTGGGCAGTAATTTAATTTGAAAAGAAAAAATGACAAGCGTAACCTCATATCATAAAAATAAATAATTAAAATCCTAAAGTTTATATGACTGATCCCATAAATAGAAAGGTTTAGTAAAAAAGTATAATGAATATATTGTACAAGAGATACTAGTGAAAGCATTAAAGATACTTAATAGATCAATTACGTAATATACAGTATTTACATTTTGTTTGCTGCACATTTTAAAAAGTAATTTCTTATTACCACATATATTGTTGAATAACTTTCTTGTGACACACTTCGATAAAATTATTTTTTTCTCCGTCCTTCTGTTGCTGTAATAGTTTTTGCCGCACTATTCAGAAAAAACTTTTTTTATGTAACATTTTTAGGCTGTCATTTTCATCGCCGCAAATTTGTAGCTTGTTAGTTTTTGCTGCACTTTTATTGCTGTAATTATTTTCAGCCACACTTTGCAGTACGTTATTTTTTTCTTCTCAAATTTTTTGGAACTTATTTTTACGCCCCACAATTGAAAGAGATAATTTTAGTATCTGCAGTTTAAAAGCTGAATTAGTTTTCTTCTTACATGTCAGTATATACTTTCTTCCTCCACAATTTTTTGCGATGTTATAATTTTCTCGCACTTTCATACTTGTCATTGTTATTGTAGGCACCGTCGATATGTGTCTGTTTGATGAATTACCGGTACCTTATTATCCATAACAATATTTAGCGTCTGCTGATGTTTACTCAAAATTTTAACATTATTGTCACATTCCCAATCCGTTATTACGTTATAAAAAATGCTCAAGTTGATTGAATCATTAAATTTACCTTATTTTGAAGTAATTTTATAGTAGTCGAAGGCATTCTTTGACACAACTTGAGCTTTGGTCCATTGCTATCGAAATAAAAATTTATGATGCAATTAATTATTGCCATGATATGGCTTTTGTAAGTATTCCGATAACGGGTAAGCCCTATCCAACATAACATAATATGACATGTAAAAATTGCTATTTTATATTTTACAAGTGATGGTAATCTTGATTTTTTCTTCGTTTATGTCTTTAAACAAAGTAGAGGCTTCAAAAGTACTAGAGTCATTTTGACGCCCAAAACCTATAACATCTATAAGGATGTATTTGTCATTGGCATTCAATAAAGTTTGTTATACCTATGAAAAGCATCTTATGTAGTTAGAGTATTGTTAACCTAAACAAGTCGGTTTTGAAATAGTTATTTGGTGGCCATCAATTGATCTAAGACAGTGTGGTATATCCTATTTACTTTTAAACTCTTCAGATATTTTTGAAAATTCTTTTACAAACGGAATCGCCACATATAAAGGTTTCGAAAATAACCACAAATAATTTATTATTTAGGATACTACTAAAGATACAGTTGAAGTACCTGTCTTAAAAATAAATTCCAGCTGAGTGTAGAAACTTCCAATAGGTAAGAGCCTTAAATGTAATGATATGATTTGATAAATTAAAGTCTAAAAAGAAAAGAAACTTTCGATTAATAATGTTAAAAAAATTTCAATTTCTTATTACAATACAAAATTGTATGAATAGAATTATCTGAGAGTTTAAACTAACTGCTCTTCTATTACAATAGGTTTTAAGGGAGTTGGGTCACTCCCGTGGGGAGGTGAAGGGGAGCACGTGTATGTTCATAAGGCACCGTGCTAAAGTCTGTGGCGCCTTCGACCATCGTCAAGGCACACACAGGCGGTCGACGCAAGCACCAGCTGAAGCCACGCGAGGTCTTCGCGCTGTCCACGCCGAGCGGCGCTGCCGCCGCCTTCTCTAGCCACCAAGCAGCTACCTAGTGTGGCGCGAGTCAGTCCGAGCTCGACCCTCGCATGAGCCGCATTCGCGCACGCTCACGCTCGCAGCCTCCGCTGCCGTCACAGCTCTCGACACTTCGCCGTACCATTTCACCTGTTTTCTTTGTATGCTAATAAAGCGCCATTTATACCATACACGTGAGTGAGCATCATTAAGCGCCTTCCCTCGCCTTCAACTTCCTCGAGCGCCGGGACACGCTCAGCTGATCCCAACAAGTCTGCTGTACTAACCTAGCCTAAAAACATGCTTCCTTTCGATTCCGGAAAATGCATTCGTGCTCGACTCACCAGTATTCGTTGACGTTTAAATAAAATACCTTAAGAAAATTACAGAATATTCTTCAAAGTATCTCGTTTCTTATGGTATTAATCAAATAGCCTTAATACTTTCTCTATGAGATATAAAAATAAGGAGTTAACGGTGTAGTCAGTCTGATCTTCTTCTAATAAAAGTGTGCTATAAATTTTTGAAATTAGAGGTTTTAATGGTATATCATTAAAGTATAAAGTCTCATTAAGGCCTTTACTAAGTTTGAGGTCATAATTTTGAGTAAAACGGCTTCTAGAAGTGATTTTGTGAAAAGCTATCGTGCCACGTAAAAAGTCCAGCTGACAGCAAATAGTTTACTCAGTGCATCTTTGTCTGGCACATAAATGAAGCATACAAGCTGGAAACAAATTTGTTTACGTTTGTGCAAATATCTCCATAACTGCACACGCGATTTTATTGAAAATTTGCACGTATGCGAATGAAGTTGTCATAAATAACATTTCAGTTTTTCAAGACATTTTCGCCATTCTTGCCATATTTATGTGGTGCTTATTCCTCCACAAGGAGGCACGTGGCATCACATAGGGCCCAGCATCACATATTTATATTATCATCAAGCGTACCAACGTGATGGCAAGGCAAACGTGGTAAGTTATGGCAGTATTTGTAAGCAAGTTCGTTTTTAAGTAAAGAGATGGAAACTTTTTTTTAACGTTTTTTTTCGTTAAATTAAGTGTGTTACCACTATTAACATTCATTATACACTGCCTGGGCAGATAATAACGACATCCTAAGAGGTGTTGAATGAGACAGACATGCAGATGTGAGCAAGACAAGAGCTGTTTAAGATGTTAAAATAGCCCGTACGCATTGCTGTACCGTTGTCGCCGAACCACTGATCTATGAGAACTACTGGTAACGTGGACATTAGGTGAATGGCGTCATAAGTGCATGAGCATGTACTGGATTGAGAATCTCGTGCTTAAAAAAATTAGCTTTCAAATAGGTCTCCTTAGACAAGGTTCATTTAAATAAATGTCATATGCATTTGAAAAATCGACCTGCATCTTTTTAATAGGACGCAGATCTTGTCAACAGCTGAGTTTTTCAGTTCTAATAACTTATTCAGAAAAAAAAGTAAGAATCTCATGTTAGAAAATAAATAGGTTTTTTAGGATGATAGAAGTTCAAACAATTCAAGATCATACATTTTTGGAGTGTGAATATTAATGAGTCACAAACTAAAAGAAATACTGTTAGGCTAAATTAAATAATAATTTATTACAAGTCTACATAAAATAAGTCATATGGACGATTTAAACTATGTGTTTTTCATATTAAATGGTCCATGTCCGTTGTTGAAGTATATGTACGACTAAAATTCCTTTCTTTGTAGTATCGTCAGCAATGTACTAACGTATGCCTTGAATGAGTAGTTGTATTGTGCCGACCAGTCTACTCTTGCCTTAAACACTTAATTCTACGTACAAGCGCATAATAGTTGTCTCATCCCGTTTATTCATTTTGTTTATTTTAATCGATGTTAATTTATATCTTTAATTAAACAACAAATCTTATATCTGTAAGTGTCCCTAAAGACGCTCATAATTAACGTGAACATCGATTAATAAATGACTTATTCTAACGTTGGAGAACATGCATAAATTAAATCATGCAGTCTCCACTCCTCCTGAGGGTTATTCTTTGAAACAAAGAGAATCCACATAACGTAAACAAGCGCCAACGTGGACTTGTATGGAAAACAATTAAGGTAGCCCTTCACATTAATATTAGGCATACGTTCTTAACTAATAGTAGACAAAAACTTTCTTTAACGTTACCTATCAGTGTATACATATATATATAAATTAGTTTATGTTAGTTCAAATTATTGAGATCCAATATTTTGAATATAATTTCTCTATATAAATAAAAATAAAATTTTTTTTAAAATATTCTAGTAAAAACTATAACTAAATAATCGATTACATGCTTCTCGAAGTAAAATTTTTTTATTTTATTTTTCAAAAAAATTTTTATTCTAATGAAAAATTAAATTCTTCTTAACAAAATAAAAAGCAATGAAATTAGTTATTTTAATAAAGTATTGAACTCTTCCAATCATACAGGACTTAAGATTTGCTTAAAGTTTAAGTATACTTAAGTTTGTTATTAAAAAAAAAGTATATATATATCTATATCTTCCTATGTTATACAGTTATCTCGCTAGAGCATTCCACACAACCCCTCACAGCCCCTCCCCCACCACCCCCATTCAGCCCCTAACAAAATAAGGTAAAAACCTGTAATTTTTTCCCTTATTTATCGTATTTCTTGGACCTTGATGTGTATACAGACGTGTACGTGTCGTATATGAAATAGTCTATTATTTTCAATCTGCTTTAATGTTAAATAACTTTAAGACAAAACTGTCTTATTACCACAATTCATCTCATCATCAAGAATAATATGTCATATATATTTTTTTACCGTAAAAATGTTTATTTGTAAAGAATGTTAACTAATAAGAACATGTTTTGTTTCTAACAACATATTTTGTTTTCATCTATTTTTCCATACCATCCAGGAGGTAAATGGATGGACTTCTTTAATAGAAGTTCTTTGTGCGTTAAGCTTGAAGTAATGGTTTACGATTTGACATCCCTTTCGTGAGAGTCAGAGATTTTTGTACCTGATGAGGGCCTGGACGTTGTCCAAACGGCCGAAACGTCGTTTTGTTTTTTAATATATTCAAAATATGACAGTACCACCATTGGACGTTGTTTTCAATTATTTACCAACTGTCATTATACGTTTTATTTGAATATATGAAAAATAATTTAAAACTCGATAAGAAAAAAAATAAAGAAATGAAAAAAAAAAAAATGAATACAAAGCAAAATAATAAAAAAAAATTTTTTTTAATTGAGTTAAAGCATACTCTAATTAAAAAAAAAGGCTTAGTTCCCATGAGGGATGCCCATTTGTTACGTCCAAACTTCTATAAGTAGAGGGTGAAGCTCGTAGATCATCCACCATCTTCCTTTTTTCCATTCCAATTGCTAGCATCCACAGCAACAGCATCAACATCAACAACAACACTAACATCAGAATCAATCATACCAGCACCCACACGAACAGCTGCAGTATGAATACCAGCAGCAACACAAATATCGATAGCAGAACGAACCAGCGCTCCCAAAAGTGGCTACCGAACTTGGGGGGAAATTCAAATTGGCTATATGGAGCAAGACGACAAACCCCAGATAACTCGACAACATTCCATACACCATAACTTAATAAATTAATCCTAAGCTATTTAACCCAATAACCCAACGCGGCCATACGAAGTATCACAAGCGTTAATAATTAATAAAATGAATTAAACAATAACGCAAGCGCCAATTCCCACACAACCCGGAGCGCTTACTGGTCACTTTAATTATGAATAAAATAAGTAAAATGAAACAAAAGCCAATCCCTACACGATCCGGGGCACTTTCTGATCACTTGATTAATAAATATAAATAAAAAAAATAACACACTCGCCAATCCCCACACAACCCAGGGCGCTTTCTAATCACTTTGTTAATGAATATATTAAATAAAATAACACAAGTAACAATCCCCACACAAACTGGGACGCCTACTGGTCGCTTTAATTATTAATAAAATAACACAAGTGCTAATCCCCACACAACCCAGGGCGCTTACTAGTCACTTTAATTATTAATAAAATTATCAAAGTAGAGTAAGCGCCAAATCCCACACAACCTGGGGCGCTAACTGGTCACTTTAATTATGAATAAAATAAATCACATAACACAAGCACCAATCACCACACAACCTAAGGCACTTACTGGACACTTTAATTATTAACAAAATTAATTAAGTAGAGCAAGTGCCAATCCCCACATAACCCAGGGCGCTTTCTGATCTCTTTGTTAATGAATACATTAAATAAAATAACACAAGTGCCAATCTCCACACAAACTGGGACGCCTACTGGTCACTTTATATATTAATAGAATAACACAAGCACCAATCCTCACACAACCCGGGGCGCTTACTAGTCACTTTAATTATTAATAAAATTATCAAAGTAGAGTAAGCGCCAATTCCCACACAACCCGGGGCGCTAACTCGTCACTTTAATTATGAATAAAATAAGTCACGTAACACAAGCGCCAATCACCACACAACCTAAGGCATTTACTGGTCACTTTAATTATTAACAAAATTAATTAAGTAGAGCATGAGCCAATCCCCACATAACCCGGGGCGCTTTCTGGTCGCTTTCATTATTAATAAAATAAGTAAAATAACAATAGCGCCAATCCTCACACAACCCGGAGCGCTTTCTAATCACTTTGTAAATAAATATATCAAATAAAATATCATAAGTGCTAATCCCCACACAACCCGGGACCCTTACTAGTCACTTTAATTATTAATAAAATGACACAAGCGCCAATCCTCTCACAACCAGGGCGCTTTCTGATCATTTTGTTAATTCATATAATAAATAAAATAACACAAGCCCTGATCCACACACAACCCATGGTGCCTACTGGTCATTTTAATTATTAATAAAATAGCACAAGTACAAATCCTCACACAATCCGGGGCACTTTCTAGTTACTTTGTTAATTGATATAATTAATAAAAAAACATAAGCGCCAATCCCCGCACAACCCGGGGCGCTTACTGGTTGTGTGGGGATTGGCGATTGCTCTACTTTATCAACTTTGTTAATAATCAAAGCGACCAGAAAGCGTCGCAGGTTGTGTGGGGATTATCGCTTGCTCTACATTATTAAGTTTGTTAATAATTAAAGTAACCAGTTAGCGCCCTGGGTTGTGTGGGGATTGGCGCTTGTGTTATTTGATTTATAACACCAATTAACAAAGTAACCAGAAAGTGCCCCGGGTTGTGTGGGAATTGGCGCTTGTGTTATGTAACTTATTTTATTCATAATTAAAGTGACCAGTTAGCGCCCCGGGTTGTGTGGGGATTGGCGCTTACTCTACTTTCATAATTTTGTTAATAATTAAAGAGACTAGTAAGCGCCCTGGGTTGTGTGGGGATTGGCGCTTGTGTTATTTTATTAATAATTAAAGCGATCAGTAGGCGTCCCGGGTTGTGTGTGGATTAGCACTTGTGTTATTTTTTTTTAATAATAATTAACAAAGTAACCAGAAGGCGCCCTGGGTTATGAGGGGATTGGCGCTTGCTCTACTTTATTAATTTTGTTAACAATTGAAGTGACCAGTAAGTGCCTTAGGTTGTGTGGTGATTGGCGTTTGCTCTACTTCATTAATTTTGTTAATAATTAAAGTGACCAGTAAGTGCATCGGGTTTTGTGTTTAGTGGCGCTTGTGTTATTTTTTTTTTATATTCATTAACAAAGTTACCTTAAGGCGCCCCGGGTTATGTGGGGATTGGCGCTTGCTCTACTTTATTAATTTTGTTAATAATTAAAGTGACCAGTAAGCGCCCCAGGTTGTGTGGGGATTGGCGCTTGTGTTATTTTATTTATTACATCAATCAACAAAGTGACCATAAAGTGCCCTGGGTTATGTGGGGATTGGCGCTTGTGTTATTTTACTAATTTTATTCATAATTAAAGTGACCAGAAAGCGCCCCGGGTTGTGTTTGAATTGGCGCTTGCTCTACTTTATCAATTTTGTTAACAATTAAAGTGACCAGTAAGTGCCTTAGGTTATGTGGGGATTGGTGCTTGCTCTACTTTTTTAATTTTGTTAGTAATTAAAGTGACCAGTAAGCGCCTCGGGTTGTGTGGGAATTGGCGCTTACTCTACTTTGATGATTTTGTTAATAATTAAAGTGACTAGTAAGCGCCCTGGGTTGTGTGGGGATCGGCGCTTGTGTTATTTTATTTATTATATTAATTAACAAAGTTACCAGAAAGGGCCCCGGGTTGTGTGGGGATTGGCGTTTGTGTTATTTTTTTATTTATATTAATTAACAAAGTGACCAGAAAGCGCCCTAGGTTGTGTGGGGATTGGCGCTAGTGTTATTTTATTAATAATCAAAGCGATCAGTAGGCGTCCCGGGTTGTGTGTGGATTAGCACTTGTGTTATTTTTTTTTTAATATTAATTAACAAAGTTACCAGAAGGCGCCCCGGGTTATGTGGAGATTGGCGCTTGCTCTACTTTATTAATTTTGTTAACAATTAAAGTGACCAGTAAGTGCCTTAGGTTATGCGGGGATTGGCGCTTGCTCTACTTTATTAATTTTGTTAATAATTAAAGTGACTAGTAAGCGCCCCGGGTTGTGTGGGGATCGGCGCTTGTGTTATTTTATTAATTATATTAATTAAAAAAGTTACCAGAAAGGGCCCCGGTTTGTGTGGGGATTGGCGCTTGTGTTATTTTTTTATTTATATTAATTAACAAAGTAACCAGAAAGCGCCCTGGGTTGTGTGGGGATCGGCGCTTGTGTCATTTTACTTATTTTATCAATAATTAAAGCGACCAGAAAGTGCCTTGGGTTTTGTGGAAATTGGTGCTTGCTCTACTTTATTAATTTTGTCAATAATTTAAGTGACCAGTAAGCGCCTCGGGTTGTTTGGTAATTGTCGCTTGTGTTATTTTTTTTTTTACATTAATTAACAAAGTAACCAGAAAGTGCCCTGGGTTTTGTGGGGATTGGCGCTTGCTCTACATTATTAAGTTTGTTAATAATTAAAGTAACCAGTTAGCGCCTTGGGTTGTGTGGGGATTGGCGCTTGTGTTATTTTATTTATAACACCTATTAACAAAGTGACCAGAAAGTGCCCCGGGTTGTGTGGGGATTGGCGCTTGTGTTATGTAACTTATTTTATTCATAATTAAAGTGACCAGTTAGCGCCCCAGGTTGTGTGGGGATTGGCGCTTACTCTACTTTGATAATTTTGTTAATAATTAAAGTGACTAGTAAGCGCCCTGGGTTATGTGGGGATTAGCGCTTGTGTTATTTCATTAATAATTAAAGCGATCAGTAGGCGTCCCGGGTTGTGTGTGGATTGGCACTTGTGTTATTTTTTTTTTTAAATAATTAACAAAGTAACCAGAAGGCGCCCTGGGTTATGAGGGAATTGGCGCTTGCTCTACTTTATTAATTTTGTTAACAATTAAAGTGACCAGTAAGTGCCTTAGGTTGTGTGGTGATTGGCGTTTGCTCTACTTCATTAATTTTGTTAATAATTAAAGTAACCAGTAAGCGCCTCGGGTTTTGTGGTTATTGGCGCTTGTGTTATTTTTTTTTTATATTAATTAACAAAGTTACCAGAAGGCGCCCCGGGTTATGTGGGGATTGGCGCTTGCTCTACTTTATTAATTTTGTTAACAATTAAAGTGACCAGTAAGTGCCTTAGGTTATGCGGGGATTGGCGCTTGCTCTACTTTATTAATTTTGTTAATAATTAAAGTGACCAGTAAGCGCCCCGGGTTGTGTTGGAGATTGGCACTTGTGTTATTTTATTTATTACATCAATTAACAAAGTGACCAGAAAGTGCCCTGGGTTATGTGGGGATTGGCGCTTGTGTTATTTTACTTATTTTATTCATAATTAAAGTGACCAGAAGGCGCCCTGGGTTATGAGGGGATTGGCGCTTGCTCTACTTTATTAATTTTGTTAACAATTAAAGTGACCAGTAAGTGCCTTAGGTTGTGTGGTGATTGGCGTTTGCTCTACTTCATTAATTTTGTTAATAATTAAAGTGACCAGTAAGCGCCTCGGGTTTTGTGGTTATTGGCGCTTGTGTTATTTTTTTTTTATATTAATTAACAAAGTTACCAGAAGGCGCCCCGGGTTATGTGGGGATTGGCGCTTGCTCTACTTTATTAATTTTGTTAACAATTAAAGTGACCAGTTAGCGCCCCGGGTTGTGTTGGGGATTGGCACTTGTGTTATTTTATTTATTACATCAATCAACAAAGTGACCAGAAAGTGCCCTGGGTTATGTGGGGATTGGCGCTTGTGTTATTTTACTTATTTTATTCATAATAAAAGTGACCAGAAGGCGCCCTGGGTTATGAGGGGATTGGCGCTTGCTCTACTTTATTAATTTTGTTAACAATTAAAGTGACCAGTAAGTGCCTTAGGTTGTGTGGTAATTGGCGTTTGCTCTACTTTATTAATTTTGTTAATAATTAATGTGACCAGTAAGCGCCTCGGGTTTTGTGTTTATTGGCGCTTGTGTTATTTTTTTTTTATATTAATTAACAAAGTTACCTGAAGGCGCCTCGGGTTATGTGGAGATTAGCGCTTTCTCTACTTTTTTAATTTTGTTAGTAATTAAAGTGACTAGTAAGCGCCTCGGGTAGTGTGGGAATTGGCGCTTACTCTACTTTGATAATTTTGTTAATAATTAAAGTGACTAGTAAGCGCCCCGGGTTGTGTGGGGATCGGCGCTTGTGTTATTTTATTTATTATATTAATTAACAAAGTTAATAGAAAGGGCCCCGGTTTGTGTGGGGATTGGCGCTTGTGTTATTTTTTCATTTATATTAATTAACAAAGTGACCAGAAAGCGCCCTGGGTTGTGTGGGGATCGGCGCTTGTGTCATTTTACTTATTTTATCACTAATTAAAGCGACCAGAAAGTGCCCTGGGTTTTGTGGGAATTGGTGCTTGCTCTACTTTATTAATTTTGTTAATAATTTAAGTGACCAGTAAGCGCCTCGGGTTGTTTGGTAATTGTCGCTTGTGTTATTTTTTTTTTTACATTAATTAACAAAGTAACCAGAAAGTGCCCTGGGTTTTGTGGGGATTGGCGCTTGCTCTACATTATTAAGTTTGTTAATAATTAAAGTAACCAGTTAGCGCCTTGGGTTGTGTGGGGATTGGCGCTTGTGTTATTTTATTTATAACACCTATTAACAAAGTGACCAGAAAGTGCCCCGGGTTGTGTGGGGATTGGCGCTTGTGTTATGTAACTTATTTTATTCATAATTAAAGTGACCAGTTAGCGCCCCGGGTTGTGTGGGGATTGGCGCTTACTCTACTTTGATAATTTTGTTAATAATCAAAGTGACTAGTAAGCGCCCTGGGTTGTGTGGGGATTAGCGCTTGTGTTATTTTATTAATAATTAAAGCGATCAGTAGGCATCCCGGGTTGTGTGGGGATTGGCGCTTGTGTTATGTAACTTATTTTATTCATAATTAAAGTGACCAGTTAGCGCCCCGGGTTATGTGGGGATTGGCGCTTGCTCTACTTTATTAATTTTGTTAACAATTAAAGTGACCAGTAAGTGCCTTAGGTTATGCGGGGATTGGCGCTTGCTCTACTTTATTAATTTTGTTATCAATTAAAGTGACCAGTAAGCGCCCCGGGTTGTGTTGGGGATTGGCGCTTGTGTTATTTTATTTATTACATCAATCAACAAAGCGACCAGAAAGTGCCCTGGGTTATGTGGGGATTGGCGCTTGTGTTATTCTACTTATTTTATTCATAATTAAAGTGACCAGAAAGCGCCCCGGGTTGTGTGGGAATTGGCGCTTGCTCTACTTTATCAATTTTGTTAACAATTAAAGTGACCAGTAAGTGCCTTAGGTTATGTGGGGATTGGTGCTTGCTCTACTTTTTTAATTTTGTTAATAATTAAAGTGACCAGTAAGCGCCTCGGGTTGTGTGGGAATTGGCGCTTACTCTACTTTGATAATTTTGTTAATAATTAAAGTGACTAGTAAGCGCTCCGGGTTGTATGGGGATCGGCGCTTGTGTTATTTTATTTATTATATTAATTAACAAAGTTACCAGAAAGGGCCCCGGGTTGTGTGGGGATTGGCGCTTTTGTTATTTTTTTATTTATATTATTTAACAAAGTGACTAGAAAGCGCCCTGGGTTGTGTGGGGATCGGCGCTTGTGTTATTTTACTTATTTTATCAATAATTAAAGCGACCAGAAAGTGCCTTGGGTTTTGTGGGGATTGGTGCTTGCTCTACTTTTTTAATTTTGTTAATAATTTAAGTGACCAGTAAGCGCCTCGGGTTGTTTGGTGATTGGCGCTTGTGTTTTTTTTTTTTTTACATTATTTAACAAAGTAACCAGAAAGCGCCCCGGGTTGTCTGGGAATTGGCGCTTGCGTTATTGTTTATTTTATTTTATTAATTATCAATGCTCGTGGTACTGCGTATGGGCGCGTTGGGTTATTTGGTTAAATAGCTTAGGATTAATTTATCAAGTTATGATGTATGGAATGTTGTCGAGTTATCTGAGGTCTTGCGTCTTGCTCCATTTAGCCAATTTGAATTTCCCCCCAAGTTTGGTAGCCACTTTTGGGAGCGCTGGTACGAACAACGTCAGATGTATACACAATTCAAATGATCCCGTCCCCCCGCAGCTGTTAAATATTGTCTGTTCCTACCAGCAGCAAATCAAAACCCTCACTTACGGTATGGCTTATCACTTACACTATCGATGCAGAAGAATCCTTATACTATACCTTCTTAAGTTTTTTCAATTCCAGTGGCACACAACTTTAACTTACATTCATTCGACAACTTAGTGCCAAACTCTACTTTTAATCTCTATCTCTGTAAAAGATTTTATAGAGAGCTTAATTCAACATTTGGAAAAATTGGTGTCTCATGGCTTTGTTTTGAAATCACAAAGTAAATTTTATATTTAACTGAAAATAACTTGAAAGAAAATGAGTTTGTTGTTGTCTTTGATTTTTCCAAGAATTATGCGCTTATTTGTTAAGGAGCAGCTCAAGCTTTTCACTGGAACGATAACCAGTGCACAATATTTTCAGTAACTATTTACTACAAACAAAATGGTGAGCTGAAAAATATTAACATGGTGTTCCTGTCAGATTGTCTCACACATAATACAGTTGCTGTCTAGATGTTTTCAACAGAAATAATCAGTTATTGAAGGAGTACATTTACAAGGATTTGATTTTTCATTTTTCAGATGGCACTCCACAACATTTCAAAAATAAGAATGCTTTTAAAAATTTATCATTGCATCAGGAAGATTTCGGTATCCATGCAGAGTGGCACTTTTTTGCTACCTCTCACAGAAAAGGGTCATGCGATGGATAAGGAGCAACAATCAAGTACAATGCATCAAGAGCTAGTTTAAGAAATCCAATTATTTTAAACGCTCTCTCCTTATTTAAGTGGGCTAAAGATATGATGAAAAATATTGAAATTTTTTTTGTGCCCTAAAACGAGTACTTGACTTCCTCTAATTTTCTCGAAACAAGGTTCTTGAGTCGAAAAACTATTAATGGTACTTAAGTTATCACGCATTCATAACCTACAAAAACAATAAAAATCTTATTGTTAAAACCATTTCAAGCTCAATTCAAAGTAATAAAATTGTAATCTAAATAAAAAAACTCTTATTTTTAATTATCGAAATTTAATTATAAATATAACCCTTTCATGTTTAATTTTGGTCATATAATGGATTATGAAGTGTAAAAAAAAACAACCTTACATGTAAATTTAAAATATTAATGCTAAATAGTTGTTGTTTGGTAACAAATAAGTTCCGATAAAAAACTTGAACACCACGTTTTTCAACGCTTGAAGCTTAATTTTCTCACCTGAGTCCTAATGCAAATCCATATGTTTTATAATTGTTTTTCACGTAAACTATTCTGCTCTTTCTGATGGGTAACTCAGATTTTAGCTCATTTGATGGAATAACACTGAAAAATTAATTTTTTTCAATAACATTAATTTTTTCAGTATTAATGCAGACGGGACAAAATAGACATCACCATAAGAAAGAGCACGAAATTTTACGTCGGTACTCAACTACTTCTAAAAATTTAGTTTCACAGGTTATATTGAGAAAAGACTATAGAACACATTCTTGATTTAAGAAAGTCAAATGTAAAACCAACCTTGGAGCTCGTGCTTAGTTTTTTGCTTTACTTTAAAAAGATTTTTTACTGTCCAAGGAAATATTAAATATGAGTTCCTTAACAATTAAATAACCGATATATTCCAGCTTTTTGAAAATCACACGTGCTTACGTATGATAAATCGAATAATGGTAGTATTTCAATATGAAAGTGATACGAATGAGATATCACTTAGCTTCGCTGATGTCTCACTAATTATTAGATATAAGTGAGTTAGTATACTTACCCTCCAACTCCAAAAGTTACAATATTAACAAATAATTCATTCTGGTCTACTGTAAGAGAGGTAATGATTTTTTAATGAGTTTTTTTATTCGTATACAATGCACAAGTTTCTTATTTATTAAAAGCTAAAGTGTTTATTTGACTGTTTTATCATTTATTTGTGTATCTTAGTGGTTTTTAGTTTAACGCTCTTTATACTGAAACCAAGTATTTGAAAGTATATGGGAATAACGTGAATTTTTTTTTTCTATTTGCTAGAAATGCTTTTATTAGTCTTTGATTTAATTACTTTGTGTTCAACTCAGCAAAGTTTTTTTCAAGTGAAGACCAAAATTATAAAAAAGTGATATTTCTTAAGACTTTCGAATAATTATTTTACATCGTATTAAAAAGCATTTTTATTAAGTCTAATTTTTTGTTTATTATTCTTTGGATAAATTAAGGGTTAAGCTTTTATAATCTTTTTAAGATGGAGATGGCACTCGTACGAGATATAAAATAATAAAGATAATGCAATATTCAAAGAAATCTTAGTTTTCAATTAAATAGGAAACTTAACTTACCCTTGCTTTGATTCTTGTATTGAAATGAGTTCCCTCAACAGCATTTCCTTTCTGTGGATACTATAAAAGAAACATACAAATTGACGTGTTAACATAATAGTCTTATAACAAATGTGTAGAAAGACAAATATCATGTATGATCATCCCCTGATACGTCTTTGACTTCTTTCTGTATAATTACATTTTCAATGTTTTTTCATTTATGTTCCAGTATAATTTTTTTCTCTAACTCATTTATACATTCCTAATGATTTTATAACGGTCAATGTATAACCCCTGGCTTATTCCACTTTCTGTGCATAAATTTTTGTAACACTTGATTTTGTTAGTATTAATATTTGGTGCGCTTCTTCGTAGTAAGGTATCGTTACCAATATACCTATATTACAACGAATCAGAAAACATATCATTTTTGAGCATATATTTTTGATATTATATGTCTGATCTTGAGTTTTGGTAGTATAAGTATGTAATTGTAAGCTTACGATATATAAAATAACATTTTTGATCACTGACAGATTCACAAGACTAGTAGCCTGAATGTTGTAGCTTTTATTACTTACTAGAAATATTTCAGCTCCTATTGCACGCATACTTAATAACTGTCGGAAAAGAGCTATAATAAATAATGATCGACTTAGAACCATTAACTTTCTGAAATTGATTAAATAAGAGTCTTTACCAAATAAGATAATAGATAACAATAAAAAAAGACTACTATAATAACAAAAGTAAGTATTCCACTTAAATATCTTAGAAGTGAGTAGCTTAGTTTGACATTATATTATTATGATTCAATTAAACTTTTACTTGTTCCGTGGTTCGTATTCTCAACTTTTTCTGTTGCAGAAAATGCTTTTTCAATTTCGAAAGATGATACAGCCACTGTTTTTAAAACAATAAACAAAAAATAACGACTACAAAAAGCCAAATTATACTGTAAGCTTAAATACGTTAGTTTGAATACACGGTACAGACTGTAAGAATTAGAGATGGTTATCAAATTTCAATATCTTAAGCTTTCTTATAACAAACATAAAAAAATACTGGAAGAATTTTGTAACTTGTTCTAATATACGAGCCTATCATTGTACACAAATTTTACAATGATAATTATAGTATTTTCATGTAAACAACAAACCTAAAAACGAGGATGTTGTAATAAGTATTAAGTCTCTTTATAGATGCCATTCGTTCGATTTTTTTTTTAAGCACAGAGAACTTCTGTACAAATCTTTTTTACCATTAAAAGCCTGAACTGTCTAAAAACGCTTTGACGTACACGTTCTTATTTAAACGTTAAAAAAATAATTAATAGTTTAAGTAAAAATTGATGATAAAGATAAAAACGATGATATTAACGTAGAGGCTAGCGTAAAAAAAAGTTATTCTCCAAACGGTAAAAGATATTCTTGAATCGGTATGAATGAGAATTTAAATTGCCATAATTAAAGAATTATCTGTGAAAATGAGTTTGCTGAAACAGTAAAATCTTATGACTGCTTTTTCATTGTTTATTATTGTGCATGATAATTGAGACCGATCTGGCTATAATTATTGCTATTCAAACCTCAGTTCTTATTGTAAAAACATTTCTTCTTTTTTTTAAGAATTTGCACGAGATTTACTGTGCAGAATGATTTTTAGTAAGGTTTTCTAAATTTTTTTGCTTGTTGCTCTTGGTGTATAACACAGAGATGAGAATCTTATATTGCTTTTAACATGTTTCTTAAATTTTCAAAATATTTGCTCATTTTGTCTTCTATATGTATATATACATTTTTTTGTAACAAGTTTTGCGTTTATTTAAGTGTAGTGAGCGCCCCTTATGTAAAATATATACTATGAGGACGATAACAACGCAAGTGAGTAGTACGGCAATGTATGTTATTACATTTTTTGAAGCGGTAGAAATAGTTGTTTGTTTTTGAATAAATTATTATAACATGATTAAAACTTTAACAACGAATATTATTTATAAGGTACAAATGGTTAAAATTAATACCCAATCTTTATAAATAACCTTGAATAGTATTTTGAAAAAGAATCTTATTACCAAAAACGGGGGACATGTTTAACAATTCAGTAAAATTTTGAATTTATGATTCGGAGTTCTTAGTAAAGTTTTTGAATTTATCTTAAGATACTTATAAAACGCTTTAAAAATATTTAGTACTGTTGAGAGAGAGTCCTCTACAATTGCTCTGAAGTTCTCTTCACGTCACTGTACTTGCATTTAAAAAATCTACTCTGAATTTATTAGGCTGACCTATTTTTTTTGTTTCAGAAGATTTTTAAATAACTATTAAATGTTTCCCAATTAATTAAAGCTGAAATTTTCAAAAATCTACCAGCTGAGTATGATGATTTCTTATCTGCAAGAATATTTACATATTAACTTTGTTAGAAACGGCATCCCAGACATAAATAAATTTTTCTATAAGATCCCTTAAAAATTTTAAATGCACAATACACTTTGTTATTTAATTTTCTATGTATCTTTTTTCTTGATAAAAGCTAATACTAAATCCCTGCCTCAGTCCCTGTAGTCGAGCACTGTGTGATCTTGTAATGTGTTTGCTCGAAATTTCATGCTTAGAGAAGTTATGTTTTGATGTTCCACTGTATGTGCGTTACGTGGATGATATTCTCATATGTGTGCCTACTAAATATATTAACTATACTCAAAACATTTTTAAAAGCAATTGTCCGGAATAACAATTCACTGTTGAAACATGCAACAACAACAGCATTAGTTCCTTAGATTTAAAAATTATCAATCAACAAAATTACATAGTGCTAACTAATTGGTACCAAAAACCCACACATTCAGGGTGATACTTGAATTTTCTCTACCATTATCCAGTACAACATAAAATAAGTATTATTCACACATAAGTAGACTTTTTCATGAAATTAGCAGACACTCAATTTATAACGATAATTTAGAATTAATCAATAAATTTTTACTAGCTAACAACTATCCTCTAAAATTTAATGATAAATTTTCACGCAAAAGAATAAATACTTTAAAAAACATGAGCATGATTGACATTGGCAACAGAAAAAATAATTACTATAAACTAATCTTATCATTACTGTATATTTCCCACTCGCACAATCATATTAAAAATTTTTGTAAGAAGCATTACATCAGTCTTGTATACAGCTTAAACAATAAATTGAATTCCATCTTTTCACTTGGAAAAAATGTAACTGATCCACTTAATATAAATAATGTCGTTTACCACATACTATGAGTAAATTGCAACTGCTGTTATGCCGGTCAAACATAGAGAGCTGTAAAATTAGGAATGGCAGAACATAAAAGAGACATAGAGAAAAAAATGGATACGTCTGTACTATCAAAACATAGCATTGAAATTACACACAACTCCAATTTTGAAAAAACAAAAATTTAAGACACAGAACAAAGTTATAAAAAGCGCTTGTTTTTCGAAATGTTAAATATATATTATTTCAATAATAATATTAATAGACAACAACATACAAAAAAATTAAAAAATTGTTACAAGTCTCCCATGAAGTCAATTAAGAAAGGAGGCTAACTTGATGTACATGATTTGAGGGTCCATTTCATTTATGGTATTAGGAAAATGTGATCTGGTTACGTGTGTCGCACAAGGAACTGCTTGCAATTTTAATTTGATTATATTATGTGCGTATTCTGTGTCATTTGTGTAAGTGCAGGGTAAAAAAAGCAACGAAACTTGAAACTCTGACTTCATTACGATTTTACATCCCCTTCATAAGAGTTTGAGGTATATTATACACTTAACTTAATTTGCGTTTATTGTATTTATTAAAACTTGTGTTGTAAAGAATTTTTTTTATTACTCATGGATTTTTTTACCTGATGAGGGCTAGGACATAGTTCAATCGGCCGAAACGTCGTTTTGTTTTTTAATAAATTCAAAATTTGGCAGTACCACTATTAGACTCTATTTTAGTTATTAATCAACTGTCATTGGACGTCTTATATTAAAAAAATGAAGAAATTCACAGACTAAATGACTTACTACGAAGTGTATTTCATATTTTTCATTAAGGTTCTTCAGTGAATTAACTCATATTTTAGATTTCTGGCTTCTATAAGTACAAGGAGTTTGTTGTTGACCTTTTTTTTTCACGGAATGATTATTATCGGTAAAAATACTATAGTCAGTAAGATAAAAATTTGTAACTGAGTCCAAACTATTTAAATTTAATTTTTAATTGACCTACACTAACACACAAAAATAGAATTTTTTATTCATTTCAATCTAAATATCAAAATATAGATCGTCAGATTATTTCATGATGTAATTAAATCTGGAAAAATCTATCATTAATTAAAAAAAATTTCAACCTTAATTTTTTTGTAGGGCTCAATTCAGAACAGGCTTCTAAATCTAAAAGTGACATTTGCTAGTTAGTAACTAAGAAGGTAATTATTCAGACTTATTTATTCATCAACAATTTTGAAAACTTCAAGTCTGAAATGAAAATTTTTTTAGGATCTTTGGGACGTATGGAACAAAAGATTACTGAAGATGCAAATACTTAAACCCAAAAGTTTTTGTGTAAAAATTTTCAAAGCTTTAAAAAATGCGTTATTCTTTATTTTCAAGCCTTAGGGGTAAATGGGGGTATTAATGCAGTTTTTTTAGTGGTTAGTTTTAACCGTTTTTCTAAAAAATTAGGTTCGTCAAATCGTTGTGACTTTTTTTTTTTATTAATGTTAGACTCAAAAACTACTGAATTCCACTTTTGTAAATGTATAAGCTCATGAATATTGGTTTAAAAAGAGGTTTTAAATTTCAGCTGCCAATGTTGGTATTATTTTGGTCTTGTATGTATTATTGTGCACGTATTATTGTGGTCAATTTTAATGCTAAATCAACGGGGTATCCGCAATAATACCATCAAAGTGAAAGAGATTACATGTGCACCTGTTATTGCGGACGTGATTTTTTGATATGCAAGTGTAAAGTTTTTAAGGCTATTTTGGAACTAAAGTTCAATGAATTAGGTAGTCTATAACTTTATTTAATGATTTTAAGTGTTTTCCTACCATAACTGATCAGTTCAATTAAAATGTACGCATTATTCAAGAGTACTGCAATAATTGAAGCAACCGCAATAATACCCTTACTTACCCCCATCATATGAGGAGGAAAAAAAATTGAGCGCCTACATTATATTGTGTATAAATTAGTCAGGACGTGTCAGTGCAAGTACTCATACTACTGTACCTCATACACTTATATGTACTCACAAGTCTGAACTATCAGTTTCACAAAATTTCTGAACATCAATAAAACTAACAATAAACAGCATAAATTATTAATAAATAGGCAGTATTAAAGAGTTACTAGTAGTTACCTGTCATTAAATAATTTTAATCGTTAAGGTAAAGGTACCTATTATGAGCCACTTACTCACTACCTTTTTGGAATCATGGTCATTGTAAAATAATAATACGTTTTCTTTTAATACTTCCGATACCTTTTTGAAGCGCTAGACTCATTAAATGTGTACCAATAGTAATAATTGTGAAAAAGAGTGTTGAAAGAATTAAAATTAACAAATGCTTTTAAGTGAGATAAAGTTCAATTTATTTTCACCAACGGGATTACTTTACTTGGCTTAAGGTTTTTATGTATTCTTGTGGCCCATAATATGTATTTTTTAGGATTTTACATGAGTCCATATGATGGACCACCACATTGGCCCATCAGCATTGGTAAATAAGTATACTGAAGGTAAACAAAGATTCAGTTTTATCGTCGTTTTAGGTTAACTTAATTCAACTCTTGATTTTAACAAGTTATTCGTGTCCTTAGGTATACAAATGTCTTTTTGGGCTTTATAAATGTGTAAAAAATATTAAAAAACAAAAATAATATTGATGAATTATTTAAAACAATAATAAAGTTGCATACTATCCATGGCCCATGATATGGACATGCTTTGATGGACCGTGAAAATTTGTGGGCCACCTTGCTAGTACCGGCCCGTAATATATACAAAAAGAAATGATATGGTCCATAAGTTAGGCCACTACTTTATTGAAAAAATCAGATTTTTCATTGAAAAACTAAGATAATCACGTAAATCTACAAGCTCCAAGCTACTTGCAACGTTATCATAACATTACCTACAAATTTCTTGTTATTTGATAAATTGCAGTTTAATGAACGTGGTCAAGAGCCTATGATGCACTTACTGTCCTACAACGCCTGTTAGATGCCCCAACATTATAGATACGAGATTTATCTTTTTTTTATGATAAAAAACTTTTCAAAAATATATTAGTCAATAAGTCATATTAAAGTGTGAGACTTGAATTTTCAGGTCCACTGATTTTCAAGACAATAAAAGTGACTCAAATCCTTTATTTTTGATGATTAACATATAGGTGGCCCATTATATGGCCGGTGGCTTACAATAGGTACCTTTACCTTAGTAAGGTTTTTTTTCTCTTGACAGATTAGTACCAAAAGATTTTGCACAGAAGGAGAGCCTTAGGAGTGAATGTTACTGTAATTATCGTTTGAGTAATCTTTCACCACATTTATTTTATTGTCTTATAATTGAGACTATTATTTAAAAAAAATCAGACTAGTTATTTGATAAGATGCCACAATTATTGTTTATTTAATTCTCATGTTATAGTTCACTTTAATTATATAAAAATGCTTTAAGCATTGTTTATAATGACTAATATACAGTAAACTTTTTCGGAATTATACTTAAAATGTGATGGTACTCAGTTGAAACAAGAGCATAATACAAAGAAATATTAATAATTTACACAGTTTTACTATGCCATTCATTAAATACAAACTCACCTATTTTTCTTTAATCATTCCCAGAAATATATTTGACGGAATACTCTTACATCAATTGCGTAAGATTCAAGAGTTATTTCGTTCAAGCAAAGTAAAAATCTTAGATCATTATTATGTGTATTTTGTTTATACTAGCAAGGTATAGTAGAAGTTCCAGTAAAACAACGAACACCTGGTCAGTTTTACAATTTCAAATATAAGATTTTCAGTTGAAGATGAATCATACTTTTGAACAGCCTATGATATTCAATGTATATTAACCTGGTTGACGGTTGCACAAGAGTTGTTTTTTTTTAATGAATTTATTTAATATAAACCCTTTAAGTTAATAATTTATTTTGTAGTAACTTCTTATTGACAATGATGTTTGTAGTTTTAAATAAACATCTTATAATTCACTTAGCCGAAAAAAAAAGATTATTAATGTACACCGTCACCTAATACGTAACAATCTAACTCAATCAAAAAACTAAAAACTTATAAATGGACAAAAACATCACATGTGTACGTGTACGTATGCATTAATTTTAAAGAACAAGATAATATCAAAACTAGTTCAGAAGTTTAGTTTATAAATAAAGATGTAGATTTGTGTTATAATAAAAGATGCAAATTTTATTTTATACAAGTGCTCATGGCCAGGAAAATAAAAAACTTCTTGGATTACTTTAAAGTTGTCAGTGTTAAAGCTACTATCATATTTAATAACATAAATTAAAAACTGCGTAGTGTCTTAAACTATAAAAAAACATTAAGTAATACATATAGAAACTTATACATGAATGTGCTACATGCTTGATGACTAAGGCTTACTACTAAAAAAACACGGCTATTAGACTTTTAAACGTAACGTTAAAAACACTTTAACTAAATTACCAAAGTACTTTGACTTTTTTTTTCAATCTTTCATGCCGTAAGATTCTGCGATACATGACATTTTTTTTTCTCTTCAGCTTTTAGCAGCCAAGATATTTTGTAGTCAAATCCTTTAATCGTATTGTACTAAATCTAAAAAATTAAATAATTTTTTGAGGTGAAATAATAACTAAAAAAATATATTCCAAAGCAAAGATCTACTGCTAGTACTACAACCACAACTACTACTACTACTACTACTTCTACTACTACTACTACTACTACTACTACTACTACTACTACTACTACTACTTCTACTACTACTACTACTACTACTACTACTACTACTACTACTACTACTACTACTACTACTACTACTACTACTACTACTACTACTACAACTACTACTATCACTACTACTACTACTACTTCTGGGTGGGGTTTTCGCTAGTTTCTCCATACACGGCGCTTCCCTGGATGGTGGATAGGAGCATCCTCTTAAAATATGAGGTGACAATGGGCAGCTAGAATGGCTCTCTATGGTGGTGGTCGATGGCGTAGATCAGGAGGCGTGTGTGGCGTTGGCGTGTGTTTCTGCGGCGGTGTGGACGGGGGACTAGTGCCCCATGTCTCCGTCGGTGTAGATGCATGGGCCAGCTCTGCTAGTGCTCCTTGTTCTTCGCTTTTTGCTGCTGCCGTGGATAATGGCACTCCATTGCTTAATGCAGGCCAACAAAAACTAGCACCCATCATGTTTAAAAGTAAGCGGTGGTTAAAACATTTTTCTCAGATACATGCATCACATACCCTCACTAAACAAACACAGGGACACCTACCGATTGTTCTGGGTTGCGTGTGACGGGTCCTTTTCCGGGCTTGCTTTATAGGCCTGGCGGCAGGTGAAGCCAGACGATGAGGCCCAGATAAGTCTGGGTAACCACATCTGATATGGCTGTACGCCTCATGAACAAGAAATACGTGGTGGGCCGACTAATCTAGGCTTACTACCACTAAGGAGGCTATGTGGCGGTACCTTAGTGCCTTATGCCAGACCGTTTTGTTGGGTTGTCTGTGCGGTCGTGGGACTGTACATCTGCCGCTCGTCTTGCTGGAATGATCCTCGTGTACCAACATATACGTACATTACACACGAACACCATTCTTACACTTGTTACTCAACGCCACGGCAGTCTCCGCGGGTGGGACTGAGGGAGAGTGGCGACTCCTGGCCAGCCCAAACAAATAGTGGTTTTTTCTGGTAACAGACAGGGCTGCTGCCCTGGTTTTAATTTTTTCCAAATACTTTTTTCTAAGAAAAAAAGGTAGTGCTGGCCTTTGCGGGTCAGTACGACACTTAATAAGATGCCAAAAAGAAAAACGTCGATGCAAAACTAGTGCCCCAGGTGGTAACCTCTCTGAGGGAATCCGCTGGCAGTTCGGATCTGGTAAAAGCCCGGGTGACTGTCGCAGGACCCACGGATTCTGGGTGGGAGGCGGGGCATAAAGACGTGTCTCATGATCAACAGGGACTGCTAAATGATCCATGGCCTTTTCTTACAGATAAAGGACGAAAAGGAAGCCTGTCGAGTATAGGCAGTAATGACACCGAGGACAGCAACGTGTCAGTATTTAGCAACCAGACCCGGAAGAAACTTGCCTCTTTAAAAGAAAGTGTCACTTTGCTCAGAGTAAAGCGACAGCAAGTTGCTGACAAAGTCCAATCAGCAACGAAAAACATTTCAAAGACACTACATATATCAACCCACAAGTACGGCAACACAGTAACTGCTGTTAAAAATGGGCTCAAAGCCCCTTTTAAGCCTCTTCAAGAGGCAAAGAAGCTGAGAGAAAGCTGTCTTACTAAAGAAGATTTGTTTACAAACGCTTGAAAGTCGTCATTTGAATCTCTGCAGTGCAGGATACGAAGGCGAGATAATTTTCAACGGCATGTACAAAAAAAAACTCTGAATACTGCCCTAAAAGTAATAGAACAAAGAAAAAGAAGCAGGAGCCCATTGGACATCCCTGGAAAACGCCAGCAGACTATGTCTACAAAAAAAAAAAATCAAACAGTGGCAAACAAAAAGAAATTCCCCTGGATGACAAAACAAGCCAGAAGAAAAAGTGGACGCCCCAACAACAGTAGTAGTAAAGATGGCTGAAGGACAGACCTTTGCAACGGTGCTAAAGACGATGAAGGCGAACTTTGACCCTGATAAGGCTAACATGGCAGTCCAAAGTGTTGTCACTACAAAAAAAGGAGACATTTTTATTGAAGCCAAAGGTGTAAAAAATGCTACTGCATTCTCACAGCAAATTGAAAATTTCGTAGCTGGACAAAGTGCTGCCAAAATGAGCAACAAAAAAGTTACATTAGAGGTCTGAGACCTGGATGCCATTGTAGAGGAAGATGAGTTTAAAGAGGCTTTTTCTAGGACTCTTGGACATAAGAGCCACGAGCCAGAAGTAGCTGTCTTGAAGCCAAATGCCAGAAGACAGAGGCTGGCTTAAATAAAGGAGGAAGAAGCATCTGCCAGACAAGTAGAGAAGGAAGGCAGGTTACGGGTTGGCTTTATAAGCTGCCAAATTCGAAGAAGAATCGAAGTAACAAGATGTTTTAAATGCCTGGGATATGGACACATCTTGAGCAACTGTAAGGAAGAAAACGGATCCAAACTTTGCTTCCGGTGTGGAAGCACAAACCACCGGAAGAAAAAGAGCCTAGGTCCAGCACGGTGCTTCCTTTGCCCAACAACGGACAACAAGCACGAAGCAGGCAGTGGAAGCTGCCTTCTATTTAAAAGAGCCCTAAAAGAGGCCAGGGACAAGGCCCAAGCAGGATCAAAATAAGGCAGAAAGGCCTTGAGTTAAAAGACAGGCTTATGTATACCCACGCTGCACTGGGTACTTCTTACCTATTAGCGAGGGAAAGCATTAAACTTATAGTGATGCTGGCTAAGTAGGCGGCCTACTATGAAGAGCTAGACAAGGTGCTGGTACTTAGGGACCCCGAGTCCTTTTCAGGACTCGAGAGCATTAGCACCTCTAGCAAATGGTGGCGAGTTAGCTCGTTAATGCTGTGAGACGCGATGGTCTTCCTGGTGGCTCCACCCTGAAGTAATGCTAACGCGATTCCCGGGTGGATTAAAAGCCACGCGGCAAGGGGGGGGTTTTAGTGGGTATGGGTGGTCTAATAAAAAAAATCTACTGAGTCCCACACTACCGCTGTCCCTGTGATGTACCTCAATGCATTTCCTTTTCCTCCGCAAAAAAAAAAAAAAAAAAAAAAAAAAAAAAAAAAACTACTGCATCTCACCCTCTAGGGGCTGCAAGACCTTTCCGCTGGTAAGAATGCCTGGCTTGGGATGGGGTTGTCGCTAAAGAAATAGGTGATCATTTGGCTGAATGTGTGAGGGACTGGGTTTCCCCAAAAATACAAAAAAAAACACAAAAGGGGGAACTTTGAAAAATGAATAAGAGTATTAGTGTTGTATCTGTGTAGGGACTAGAGCTTGAAGTTAACTGTCTAGATCCCCGAATGAAAACCAGCTGACTTTGAGGGCTGGCAGGGGCTGATTCCCCATCTAAGCCACTAAGAATCAGCCTGCTGTCTTGGTATGGTGGTAACTTTGACAGGTCTCAACCAATCCCGACCCTGTCGTGTATAGAAGTAAGTGGTGGTTATAACATTCTTATCAGATACATGCATCACACTGCCACTAAACAAACATAAGGATACTTACGGGATGTCCTGGGTTGCGTGTGGTGGGGCCTTTTCCGGACTCGCGTTGGAGGCCTGGCAGCGGGTGAAGCCGGATGATGAGGCTTAGGTAAATCTAGGTAACCACATCTGATATGGCTGTACGCCTCATAAACAAAAAAGACGTGGTGGGCTTACTACCACTGAGGAGGTTATGTGGCAGCACCCCAGTGCCTTACAACAGCTCGCTTTGTCGGGTTGTCTGCGCGGTCGTGGGATTGTTCAACTGCTGCTCGTCTCGCTGGGATGACTTGAGTGAACCAACATATACATACATTACTCACGAAAACAATTCTGAGACTTGTTACTCAACGTCAGGGCAGTCTTTGTGGGTGGGATTGAGAAAGATTGGCAACTCCCAGCCAGCCTGAGCAAGTAGCGGTTCTCTCTGGAGACAAAGAGGGCCGGTGCACTGGTTTTAACCCTTTTCAAATATTTATTTTTAGAAAAAAGGGTAGTGGTTCTGTAGGTCAGTATGCCACTTCAACAAGTTGTCAAAATGAAGAGGCTTGTCCTTCTGGACAAGGGTAAATCGCCCTCGTAAGTCTTTCTGATAATTAGTACGGGTTTTCAGGAGGACGATCAATGGTTATGGCTGTGGCAGAGGTCTTTGAGTTGGTGACGAAGGCATGGAGACCCTTACGTAAGACGAGAAGCGTCTGTGTCCTGATGACTCTCGACGTTAGAAACGCTTTTAACTTTGCCAAATGGTATAACATAATGAGGGCTTTGAGGCACACGAATGTACCGGAATACCTTAGAAAAATACTGGATAGCTATCTTCAGGATTGTATACTCTGGTACGACATAAAGGATGGCCCAAAAGAGAGGCGCCTGACGTCAGAAATCACACAGGGCACTGCCGTTAGCACTGAGCTATGGAACCTGGTCTAGGATAAACTTTTGTACCTTGAAGTGCCTCTAGGGGTCAAGCTAACGGTTTTTACTGAAGACATAGCACTGCACGTCCTAGCGAAATCCCGAGAGGAGGCCGAGTGTAAAATTTGGTGGGCGGTTATGATAGTGTTGAAGTGGCTGCGGGATCACGGTTTTGTACTTGCGATTGACAAGACGTAGATGGTCGTTCTTACCAGGCAAAGGTGGTTTGGGGGGAACTTTCACTTGAGCGTTGCGGGTGAGGCAATCTGCGCAAGCCCGGTTATGCGCTATCTGGGGGTGTGAGTTGATTCACGGCTCACCTTCTGGAAGCACATCAAGAGAGCACCCGACAAAGCTGCCAAGGTTGCGGGAGCGCTAACACGGTTAATGCCGAACGTTGGTGGCCCGCGAGAGGCCAAAAGACGGCTTCTGGCGTCGGTCTCCAACCCGATACTGCTGTATGGCGTGGATGTGTGGGTGGATGCGGTTGCAAGACGGAATGTCTGAGAGCGCCTCATTTCGGTGCAGCGCATCAGATCTCTAAGGATCACTTTCGCCTACCGTACGGTTTCCTCTGCTGCTGTCATGGTGATAGCATGAACGATCCCAGTCGTGTTGCTTTCAATGGAGCGACAAAGGAAATTCCTGGGCTCCAGTGACGGAAGTGATGGCAACAGGAACCTAACATTCCGATAAGTGCTTTTAGAGAGTGGATTGCTGAACTTAGGGATACTGTTTGTGTGTGTAGGGAAAATAGAGACAAAAATCTGGCTGGTAACTTTAACTGCAAGGTCATCGCTTAGGGAGAGTAAAGAACCAACTCCAGGGGGTGGGCAGTGCTAGAGATGGCCGCAAGGCTAGATCTCATCGTCATAAGCTCTTGTGGTTTAGCAACGTTTAGGCAGCCTGGTATTGGGGTACAATGATCAATCTTACATTAATGTCATCACAAATGGTGGCACAGGTGCTTAACTGGCACGTCCTGGAGGACTACATGGCCAGCTATCACCAGTTTGTCAGCTTTATGTTAAACAAGGACCATGGAGCAAGCTCACGAGAAGTAAATTGAAGGCACGTTGCCGGGTAAAATGTGGCAATACTAAATCGATATTAGTTGTATCTTAATTGGTTCTATTGATTGATTGTATGGTTGTACGTATGTCAAAGTCAAATTTTATTTTTATACTTATAGTTAGAATCAAAACATTATTATCTAGCAGACTACGCTAAGTTAATATTGAATTTTGGATCACTTATTAGAGTATGGACTTTAAGATTCAGATCAAAGCGTAATTTTTCTTAGCGTGTTGTGTGAGTTACCAAAAATTTTATGTATGTAACTAAATCTTTAGCTATAAAACATGAGTTACATTATAGTTATGTTCTCCTTGTCGGTAGTGCTAAATATGAAAAAGTTTTTTAAGAACAAAGAAATTTTTGTATGTTAATTCATGCAACTAATATTTAGAATGCTATTGTAGAAGCAAATTTATCTAAAGAAGTAAAAGTCTCACAAAGTAACTGTAAATCAAATAGAATATACAAAGAAGTGTTTCTTGGTATTATTTTAAAAAGGCTATCAATAGAATATAAGCATTGAAAAAATATTCACAACTTTTATGGATTAAACAAATATATCACACCTTCATTATTAAATACTTAAAACTCACTTCCTTTCTTACGTAAGAGGTTACGTCATAGGAAAACGATGGACTACACCTGTATTTTTTTCGAATATTTATTATGTTTAAAACGCTTGTTAGAATATAGAATCAGACAATTACGATATCTAAAACCTTACCATGGTTTTACAAAATGTGATTTATAGTTTGTAAGTTAACGTTTTTAAAAGTATTAATTCATACTCCCCCAAAAAAATGCAACTATACTTATCTGCTAAAAATTTATCACTCTGTACAACCAAACAGTATTACAGAAGTAATAATAAAGATAAACATGTACCAATATACAAGTATTAACAGATATAAGTTATATATTACGAGATAGTAAGGCTTGTATTGTGAAAAATAAATTATTTACAAATTTATTAAAATTATCGTGTAACTTGTTATTTAATGCGTTTGCAACATACAGGAATATTGAAGGAACGTCAAATTGTACAGATTATAAATTTTGCCTATTACATTTACTCCATTTTTTCCTAAAAATTGTTTTGAAAAGGTACAAGAAAATATATTCTTGAACATTCTTTTACAGTACAGTATTGTATGATTTCTTTAACTTTAATCGGTTGGTTTCGTAGATTATACGGTGCCTCTCTCTAAAGTAACGTTTGAGGATGAAGAAAAAGCTATTTAGCTGATGAGTTGACGGGCTGTTTAGAAAGTTATCAAAAATGATAAATTAAAATTTACATTTTCAGACAAAAGTTTTAAGGTAAATAATTTTATCAATGACATACGTCTTCATGTATGATGGCTCGTGCGTATTAAGCTACGTAATTTAAAATGAGATCTTTCAAAAAAACTTGAGTATAAAAAGTTTTTTAGAACAAAGTTCTTTATGTCGCGTTACTCAAGGGGCTGGAATTTTAAAACCGACAGATTTTTTTTTTTGAATCAGAAATCTCTTCCTCTTCAGTTTCCCCCCTTACCCCGTCTCCCTCACCAACTGTTCTCTACACACTTCCCCTCTCCTCACTATATATGTATATCTGTCAACCGTGCCGTGTTACTCTTCTGCACACCTTTACCCACCATTTCCCCTCACACTCCCAAGCAATTAATTTTTTAACAAATTTTAATTTTATTTTACTACAGTAATTTTTCTTTGACTTTCAATTTTTTTTTCTTTAACAATTCTAAAAAAAAAAAAAAAAAAAAAAAAAAAAAAAAAAAAAAAAAAAAAAAAAAAAAAACATTTTCCTATAAAGAGATTTGAACCCTCGACCTTCTGCATGTGAGAACTGTACCTTACCCACTCTGCTACAAGCGCTGCCGATTATAAAAAATCGGTTTCTTGTACTTATCGTGTGGTTCGTAACTATAACATTCCATTTCTAAATGTATTCACTGATAATACATTCAATTAAAAATTTGTTTTATAAATTGTGTATTCGTTTTCTAAATAATACATCTATAAAAAAAAAAAAAAGAAAAAAAAAAAAAAAAAAAAAAAATTTTAATTAGCATAAATATGGTTATGTAGATTAAATATAATAAGGCGCGTTATTACGCATCAAATATTTGTATTTTATGCATTTGATGCATAAAATACCGACCGATTTTCATTAAACCTGAGGTTTTTTCGGCCTTACAGTAATGCTAATAATTACTGTTATAAATGAAAAAAAGTAATGAAATTAAATATGAAAAAAAAAGAAACGAAGTATGAAAAAATGAAATATGAAAAAAAAATAATAATGAAATTAAATGAAATTTGAACAAATAAAACAATATATTAAAAAATAATGAAATGAAAAATGAAAAAAAAAAAGAAATAAATGAAATACAAAAGAATGAATATAAATAGAAAAATATAAAAAAAATGAATAAAGGAAATACAAAAGAATGAAAAAAAAAAATAATGAAATTAAATATAAAAAAAAAAAATGATATATGAAAAAAAGGTAATGAAAAAAAAAAGATTAAATTTGAAAATAAGAAAGAAATTAAATAAAGGAAATACAAAAAAATGAAAAAAATGTAATAAAATGAAATATGAAAAAAAATAAAACAAGAAATGAAAAAAAAATTAATAAAACAAGAAATAAAGAAAAAAAAAAAAAAACAACAAACCAGGGGAGATGAATGGGTCATGGGACCCACGGTAAGAACGAAGTTCTTTAAACATGACATAAGTGTAAAGCACAATTTCTCAGGTAACAAGGGGGTCACCAGACCCGTAGAAAGAATGAAGCTTTATAAACGTTAGTACTGCATTCATGTAGTTCACTAAACAAAAACTTGAAAAACGAATAAAAAATAAAAGTAAAAAAAAAAGTTCAGTACTCACGATGGTTGAACTTCGTGAGAACGTCGTGCATAAATACAGTACTCACGAAGTTCAACCATCGTGAGTACTGAACTATTTTTTTTTTTTTTTTTTTTATTTGTTTTTCAAGTTTTTGTTTAGTGAACTACATGAATGCAGTACTAACGTTTATAGAGCTTCGTTCCTTTTACAGGTCTAGTGATCCCCTTGTTACCTGAGAAATTGTGCTTTACACTCATGTCATGTTTAAAGAACTTTGTTCTTACCGTGGGTCCCATGACCCATTCATCCCCCCTGGTTTGTTGTTTTTTTTTTTTTTTCTTTATTTCTTGTTTTATTTATATTATTTTTATTTCTTGTTTTATTTTTTTTCATATTTAATTTTATTACATTTTTTTCATTTTTTATATTTCCCTTATTTAATTTCTTTCTTATTTTCATATTTAATCTTTTTTTACCATTCCTTTTTTTTCATATATCATTCTTTTTTTTCATATTTAATTTCATTTTTTTTTTTTTTCATTCTTTTGTATTTTTTAACTCCTGCAGCGTCGTCCGTTAAAATTAGTTGTGGTAATATAAATTGTATATTGATAAATCTGCTGGAATTATCGGTTGTAAAAAAAAAGTTATCAATGTAATAAAGTACTAAGAAAGGTACGAATTCGAAAAAGTGCTTAGAAATTTATGAATGCAACTAAACTCTATGAAAAAAAGAAATCCAGGTGAATGTTAAGAAAGGTTTAAATTTAGGCAAGCACTACGAATGATACCAATTTGGCTTGGATCTATAAAAAAGTTATTCTACTACGTATGCTGTACCAGTACCTGTCTTCACTGTTTTTTGAACTTTTACTCTTCCAACATATGTTACGCAGTACTAAATAGCGTGAACACTAAAATCCTTTGCATAACATGGTGCCACTAACCTTACGAGCCACCTCAAACTTTAGAGCATTATTAATTGTTATCAACTTAGTACGTAATGATCCTACGCTAAATATTTCTTTTTTTCTTTTTTTTGTTCGTTTGGAAAGAATTCTTTACCTTAGTTATACTTCAATAAAGAGTTTCCTAAGGTTACTTTCACTGTACAGTTTTGTTAATTTTTAACGTACCACGCAAACTTTTAAGGATATTTATATCTCTCAGTAAGTTTTACAAGTTCAGACAAACAACTAACTTTTTTTTTTACAACTCATTTTCGTACATTATTTTTTGTTGCATACATAAATACATTTATAGTTATTATGGTACTATGTAACTGTCAAAGATAAGAAAGTTGAAATTGACGACAATGATATTTTAATTGCATATGCTAAAGAAATATTGGGTTAGAAATTTCCTCCTATAACATAATGCGTGATACCTAAAGGATTGAATTTTAATAGAACCAGAGAAACAAACTAGTAAAATGCATTGTGTGATGGTGACCAAGAAAACTTAAATTCCCAAAGTGCTTCAGAAATACAAGGTAAAAAATTTTACTTCTTATTTTCCGACTAATTAGTTACAGAGGCTTATTTTTCTTTATTTAATTTTAGATGGGATTAAGTCATAAATATTTTATTGACTGAAACTCAGGAAAAAATAATGGCTTTCTTTATAAACAAAAAGCTATTGAGCCCTCTTGACCAATATGCTGTGACAAGGGTGATTGCTGAGCACATGATTGAGGAACTAAACGATGGAAAATATGGGACTGCATCAAAAATACCTGCAATAATGTGCCAATTATATTAAGTAACATTTGTTTAAGAAATCGGTAAATACATTTTTGATAACGGCTATGAGTCTCTGAAAACAACCGCATATAATTGTATAAAGTACAAAAGTATTGTGTCCAAGCCTAAAAAGGATAATTTATCAAAAGATCCTGATGATGAGGACCAACGCAAGTGACGAAGAGGGAAGCAAAGAAAAATTAGTCAGAATAAGTATGGATGTGTTTATTTTGCTCCAATAGTGCCAGGCACACAGTTTCAATTATCTCAGGAATTAAAACAGTTATAGTTACTAGGCAATTATACCAAAAGTCATTAAAATAAAGAAGAAATCTCTATGCTGGTGAGAATCTCGTTCAAAGGCAAGTATTAGAAAAATTTAACAGAGATTGACAGAAAGTAT
This sequence comes from Copidosoma floridanum, assembly GCF_036245765.1. Lineage (NCBI taxonomy): Eukaryota > Metazoa > Arthropoda > Insecta > Hymenoptera > Encyrtidae > Copidosoma > Copidosoma floridanum. The sequence continues at coordinate 5,363,119 of NW_028321904.1, read as the reverse complement.
TTATTGATTGGCCTTATTAGTAAGACTATTTATCTATCATCAAACATCCATCACAGTTATTAGATTTCGATGTATCTAAGATGTGAAATAAAAGCTGTAGTTCTGAAGCTAAAACATTCTGATGATTTTTTACTATTTTTGACAATACAAAAGGCAATAATCATTTGTTTGACATAGTTTACAAAGCTGAAGATGCGTGCGTCTTTCAGAAAAACAAGATACTTAAGACAGTTCTTGTATTTCTGTTGCTGATATGCTACTTATTTCAAGAACAGAATAAATTTTATGATCAATTAAACTTGCACCCTTTATTCTTGTCATTCGACGTACAAATAAATAAATATATTGTCAATATGTACATTTTACACTTATGCTATTTTTTTTAATTTTAGGAGAAAAAATTTATGATTCAAAAACCATATGTAATGCTGTTTTAGAATGTTCAATCCTCATGCTACATCAAAACATTTTGCAAGGTATTTTGGTTACGTTTCTTTTCTATTATGTTTTTAAATACAATTATTTAGAAAACTACATTTGAACCTTGACTTTATTCGAAGGTATAAGTTATAAATAAATAATCTGGATTAAAGAGAGACAAGTGGGGCCAATGCAAATCTAAGTATTTTGCCTCAGGAGTTTTCAAGTTAGCACAAACATTAAAAGTATTCAGCAATGATTAAAAAAGTACATGATTTATTTAAAAAATTACGCTTGAGTTAAGAAACAAAAATATGAAGTTAGCTTATTATCAAAATATATTCAACGAAAAACAATCTTAGACCTACTAACAGAGGATGTTAAATTTAATTACAATTTATTGCCGATTGTAAGATAAAATTAAACCCATTTTAGTACGCACTATAAACACGTTTTGTGGATAACATACAAAACAATTTTATATGATCTTGTAATAAAACAGTGGCAATAAAAAAAGTATTTGCAAAACTAATGTTAAGGGAACTTATTGTGCACTTATTTAAGTACTTACGTACTTAAACGAGTACATAACCATTATTAAAATGATTAATTTATATTAATTAAAGGTTTTTTCAAACATTCATCTTTTAATTTTAGAGCAGTAAACTAAGAAAGTTAAAAAATAAATAATTGTAATTTTAGTAAGACTTGGAAATGTATTACAACTTTAAGACAGAGAATATAGAATATACTTTTCTTGCTTAGAAGGCCAGATCAGCCGTTGTGGCGTCCACAGCATTTTCTCTTTATATTTTAGTTAGGCCCCCCATAAGGCAAAAGGTTTTAGTGTTGGGAAGCAACCAGATAACTAACCCATAGATGCCGATAACTATGACCTTCCGAGCAGCATGGCAAAATGCCTATTTATTAGTGTCCTATACAGTACTAATTTTTGAGGCAAAACTATTAAAAAACACGTCTTAGCTACAATTAGTTAACGAAATATCGATGATAAAACTATAAAAAAAAGTTTAACATTAATTCCTCTTAACTTGCATATCAAAAGCTTATGCAGGGGCACCTCACCAAATGATACAAAATTCCACAAAAGTTTTCGGGTTCACGGCACTTCATCCAACTTTTTTTTATTTACTTCTGTATTTTTTTATAAAGCGTACAAAAATCATCTTTTAAATCATTTTCATGTAAAACATTTTTTAAGTAGTACATGTATTAAATATTTTATATTTATTTTTCATAAAAAAAAAACACAAACTGTTTATTAACACATTTTAACACAAGTTAACGTACATTGAAAGATTTAAGACTCTTAAATATAGACATAAGTGCGCAAAAATGATTACGTAGTAGACTATTTCTGTAAATTTAATGTATCAAATGGTTATTACTAGATAAAGTTTTCTAAGTACTTTAATATTTTTTGAATGAAAACAATTTTTATAAAAAATAATGCAGTCATATCAAAATTTGTTTTGATAACTTTACTTTGCTCAAATATAGAGGTAAATTAATATTCTTCATAAAGATTTAGAACCGTAGAAATATTTAAATGTTTTTTCAAATATTTTTTCCTCATCAACAATCTTATTGTTTTATCCATTAAGTATGAAATTTGATTTCATACAGACCTATATCAGACTAATTTTTAAGGTATATTTCGTATATTTATGTAAAAATTTACTATGAACGAGTTGCTTAATTTTCTTTAATTGTACGATATAAATTCAATTAGGTTTAACTTATTAATAATTAGAACTTTTTAATAAGTGCATCAGCTTTCTTGTATTTTTCTGTATGTACAATGTGTTCTTTGTTTAAATTTTGTAAGCTTTCAATATTGTTTTTCGATTATTTAATACACGAATTTTTTTTTCAGTCGTTGAGTTGGTTGCATTTTGTATGGAATTCATTGAAAACGTGCTTAACATACAACTGTCTTTCCATTACACTGCATATCGTACATAACAATTTCATCTCGATGGAAGAAACTGCCACCTTTTTGTTGGTTTCCATCGAATAATTTCAATGTGAGGAAAAAATAATTTATTGTACAGTTTTGTCTCATATTTCTCATAGTTGTACTGATATATCACCTTCAAACCTATATTGACATTAACGCAGAAAAGAACATTTCTTCACGCCTCATTTAAAATTAAAGTAGTTAAAAAAAGAAGTTTAAAATAAAATGGATGAAGTGCATTGAACCGAAAGACCTTGGGTTTAAAAGCAAAAGTTCTACCTCTAAACCAACGAATATACACATCTGCTAAGAGATTTTGTGAAATTTAGTAAGGTGCCCCTACATAAGCTTTTGATATGCATGTTGAACAGAAATTAATGTTAAACTTTCGTTACAGTTTCATTATCGATATTTTATTAATAAATTGTAGCTAAGACGTGTTTTTTAGTAGTTTTGCATCAAAAATCAGTAATATGTAGGACACTAATAAACAGACAGTTTGACGGACTGCTCGAAAGGTAATAGTTATTGGTATCTATGTGTAAGTTATTCGGTGGCTTCCCAACACTAACGCCTTCTGCCTTATGGGGGGCATAACTAAAATATAAAGAGAAAATGCTGTAGATGCAAAAAGAGCCGTTCTGGCTTTCTATGCAAGAAGAGTACATTCTATGTTCTCTGATTAAGATCTTTATATAATGATATTCAGAGTTTCTTATTTTTCACATACGTTGAAAAATTGTGGTTTTGTTAACTGTTGAAGTCGTCAAAGATAATCATACTTGTACCAGTTTCTGCAACTATTTTGGAAAACACTCATTAAGTTTTCGAAAATCGCATCGTTATGTATAAATAAATATAAAATTATTTGTTTGCCAACGCAAGTTCCTTAGGTAAAACTTAGTTGAAAAGAAGAGGTACCTAACATGTGCAACTTACCTTACGCGATGGATGAAGATTCTATTTTGACAATGTTAGTCATTTGATAAATTATTAAAGTTAATGAAATAATTAATGTAAAAAAAGGTAGGTATAAAAATTATCTTAATTCACTCACGTAAAATTATGGAGGGATTTTCGTTGAAGGATCTTATGGGAGCATATTTAAATATACAAACTGTTGTAGTGTGTATATATAATTTTATTTTTGCTACGTTTCGTCCGAGTTTCTCGAACCTCATCAGGCAACTAAAAATTAACACATATGCACATATAGAATCATAAAACGAAAAAAGGCAGGTTTTACAGAGAACGGACGCACAACTTAAGATCTGCTGATGGAGATTGAACTTAAAACATTAAATAGTAGCCGGATGTAACTCGTGTGAAACAAACGGCAGTCAGCACCCTACTGATCTAGTATACGCACTATGTAGAATAAACGAACGCAAAAATAAAACGAATACAAAGCAATAAGGAAAAGAGAGATATGTGTACAATACGTTATTGAGAAGACTTTATGAATATTTGTATACCGAATATATATATATGATGAAAAGGTAGTATTACTAAAAATGTCTGTACTGATCAAAATTATTTTTCTGAGTTTCTTATTTTCGATAAAATCGGATTATACATTTTACTGAGATATTGGATATCTTCTCGTTTGTTGAGAGTATTTTGTGTTAAATTGATGTAAATAATTTCTTAATAAGTACGTTTTTTATTAAAAGATTCTTTGTCAAGAATTTTAACATTCTTCCAATCAAACTTGTGTTAATGACGCTGCATGTGCTTCTTTATTACGGATTCTGGATCAGATCCACGTTTATGTTCATTTATTCTCTCTGCTGCTTCCCTTTTGGTCTCTCCAACATACTTTGCAGGACAATTTTCGCAACTTATTTGATAGACAACGCCCGTATTTTTAAGGGTCGGCGTGAAATCCTTACCCATCTTTATAAATTTATTAAAACTTCTCGACACTTTTGGTATTGTTATAAAATGATAATTTCTATACAAATGACTAAATTTTGAAAATATTCTTTAGTTGATGAAAAAAATGGTTATTGTATTATAGTTGATTTGTGGTGTGTGATGCGTCTGTAAGTTATTATTGTTATTTTTGGTGTTGTTATTGTTGGTATAGTTGTTTTGGATGTTGTTGTCCTTAAGTTTAAAGTATCGAGATTTATTAACTTTTTGAAAAAACTTAAAGGTTAAGAATTCTTACGCAATAGTCCTCTTACAACATCAAGGTTAGATGTGTAAAATCTACGATAAAACAAGAGAACGGCTCTGTCTACTCAGTTATAAACCATGTTTCTCCTTAAAGGAATTGAGTGATTAGATTTGAAATTTAAGAAACAATCCGAGGCCGAAGGCTTGGAAAACCAATTCGTAATGATTTTGTTGTCTTCTATTCTTAATGTAAAGTCTAAAAAATTGATGCTACTGTTTATAGAAAGTTCATTTGTGAAATTCAAAAATTGATTGTAGTTATTAAAAACCTGTAATACTTTATCTATTTGGTTGGACTTTAAACATATTATTGTGTCATCCGCATATCTGTAATAGAAAAGTGGTTCAATGTTAAAATCTTTTTTTAATAAATCCAAGCAGTTGACCTCCAGGTCGTTCATAACCATATCAGCAAACATTGGTGACACAGGAGAGCCCATCGGTGTGCCAAACGTCTGCTGATAGAACTTGTAGTTGAAAGAAAAAAATGTATTGTTAAAGAGAAATTCGACGCAGTCTCTTATCTCATCAAAGGGAACACTACACCGCTGTCGCTAACCAACTACCTGTTTGTTTAAGCTTTTCAAAACTAGATCGCATGGCACGCACGTAAATAGGGATGTAACGTCAAGTGAGATTAAGGTGTAATCATCTGGTACTATTACATTTTTCATTAAGGTTATAAATTGAAAACTATTGTAAATGTGTGATTTTAGAACTGAGATATTGTTTTTAATTCGTTGTAAATAATTTTGGATAAAAAATACGTCGGGCTATTGATAGTAAAAATAATAGGGCGTAAGGGGGCACCTTATTTGTGTGTTTTTGAGAGACCATAAAATTTAGGCAATATCGTGTTGGTTTGTGTGAGCTCGTTATTATAAAATTTTCTGTATAAAAAATTGTTATAATTAAGGTTAGAAAGAATTTATCTTACATCGGTGCGTAATTTTTTAATAGCATTTTTTGTTAACAGTTTATGTGTTTTTTTGTGTTCAAGAATTTCTTGCATTTTTTTCAAATAAATATTTTTATCAATAATTACAGTCTAATTGCTCTTGTCTAAATTAGTTATCAAAATATCAGGATTGTTATTAATGCAGTCACGGGTTGTTTTAATCTTTTTAGCAAAAAGCCTGTCTTCATCCGTAACATGCGTCTGTTTACAAGTGTACATGTTAAAAGATTAGTAGTTTTTTAACGTATTTCATTTTTCAGGTTGTCAGTTATATTTAGTAGATTTAGACTATGTTCTTAATTTTTAATGACATCTATTGTTGAATTTTTAGTGACAGAATTCTGTTGTAAGCGAAAAATTTGTCCAAAGCCAACAACTTCTAATACTTCATGGGGTATTGATTTGTTTAATTTTCCACGAATTTAGCAGTATTACAATGTGTACTTGTGTTATTAATATTTATATAGAGTTTCTAAAATTTAGCTTGATATATATTGTTCATTTTGTTGGTAAGTTTTTTTGTATTTTCGAAAGCTATTTGAAAAAATGTGTTTATGAATTGTTGGTCGAAGACCATTTTGAATGATAAAGATTTTAATTGATTCAGATTTTTTTTCAGAAATGCTATGTGTATGTTGATGTCCTCGATTTCAAATTTTAAAATTTTAAAGTGTTCTGTTTTGAAATTCATATGATTTTTTTCTGATAGATAGACTATGGAACGTAAGGTTGTAGCGGCGACATGAAATGTGGTTGGGGACGATGTTATGAGACTGACATCCAATTAAAAATCTTCTCCGAGCCGACGAAATGCTTAGCGACTCGTTGTAGTTCTTTCATTGTTTTAAAACTTGATGCGCACGGACTCCAAATCACTTCCTGATGATAGTAAATGTGCTGCGTTGACGTGCTCTTCGCTGGTAGACAATATTTCAATCCAAGTCGAAAATTAATAGGTATAGAAATTATCTTCATTCGCTAACGTAATATGATGTAGGGATTTTCGTTGAAGGATCTTGGGTGAGCATATTTAAATATACAAAATGTTGTAGTGTGTATATATTATTTTATTTTTGCTACGTTTCGTCCAAGTTTCTCAGACCTCATCAGGCAACTAAAAATTAACACATATGTACACATAGAATCATAAAACAAAAAAAGGGGGGGTTTTACAGAGAACAGATGCACAACTTAAAATCTTCTGATAGGGATTCAACTTAAAACATCAAATAGTAGCTGAATGTAGTGAGAAACTCAGAAAAATAATTTTGATCAGTACAGACAATTTAAGTTACACTACCTTTTCAAATTATAGATGTATTCAGTATACAAATATTCATAACGTTTTCTCAATAATGTACTGTACACAAAACTGTGTCTTCCTTATTGCATCGTATTCGTCTTATTTTTGCGTTCGTTCATTCTACATAGTGCGTATACTAGATCAGTAGGGTGCTGACTGCCGTCTGTTTCACACGAGTTACATTCGGCTACTATTTAATGTTTTAAGTTTAATCTCCATTAAGTTATTTTAAGTTGTGCGTCTGTTCTCTGTAAAACCCCCTTTTTTTGTGTTATGATTCTATATGTGCATATGTGTTAATTTTTAGTTGCCTGATGAGGTCCAAGAAACTCAGACGAAACGTAGCAAAAATAAAATAATATATACACACTACAACAGTTTAAATATGCTCACTCAACATCCTTCAACGAAAATCCCTACATAATTTTACGTGAGCGAATTAAGATAATTTCTATACCTATTAATTTTTGACTTGGATTAAAATATGGTCAACCAGCAAAGAGCACGTGGACATAGCATTTTTACTATTATCAGGAAGTAATTCGGAGTCCGTGGGCATCAAGTTTTGAAGCAATGATTGAACTACAACGAGTCGCTAAGCATTTCGTCGGCTCGGAGAAGATTTTTAATTGGATGTCAGTCTCATAACATCGTCCCCAACCACATTTCATGTCACCGCTACAACCTTACGTTACATAGTCTATCTATCAGGAAAAAATCATATGAATTTCAAAACAGAACACTTTAAAATTTTAAAATTTAAAATCAAGGACATCAACATACACATAGCATTTCTGAAAAAAAATCTGAATCAATTAAAATCTTTATCATTCAAAATGGTCTTCGACCAACAATTCTTAAACACATTTTTTCAAATAGCTTTCGAAAATACAAAAAAACTTACCAACAAAATGAACAATATATATCGAGCTAAATTTGAGAAACTCTACATGAATATTAATAACACAAGTACACATTGTAATACTGCTTAATTCGTAGAAAATTAAACAAATCAATGCCCCATGAAGTATTAGAAGTTGTTGGCTTTGGACCAAATTTTAGCTTACAACAGAATTCTGTCACTAAAAATTCAACAATAGATGTTATTAAAAATTTAGAACATAGTCTAAATCTACTAAATATACCTGACAACCTAAAAAATGGAATACGTTAAAAAACTACCAATATTTTAACATGTACACTTGTAAACAGACGCATGTTACGGATGAAGACAGGCTTTCTGCTAAGAAGATTAAAACAACCCGTGACTGCATTAATAACAATCCTGATATTTTGATAACTAATTTAGACAAGAGCAATTAGACTGTAATTATTGATAAAAATATTTATTTGAAAAAAATGCAAGAAATTCTTGAACACAAAAAAACACATAAACTGTTAACAAAAAATGCTATTAAAAAATTACGCACCGATGTAAGATAAATTCTTTCTAACCTTAATTATAACAATTTTTTATACAGAAAATTTTATAATAACGAGCTCACACAAACCAACACGATATTGCCTAAATTTTATGGTCTCTCAAAAACACACAAATAAGGTGCCCCCTTACGCCCTATTATTTTTACTATCAATAGCCCGACGTATTTTTTATCCAAAATTATTTACAACGAATTAAAAACAATATCTCAGTTCTAAAATCACACATTTACAATAGTTTTCAATTTATAACCTTAATGAAAAATGTAATAGTACCAGATGATTACACCTTAATCTCACTTGACGTTACATCCCTATTTACGTGCGTGCCATGCGATCTAGTTTTGAAAAGCTTAAACAAACAGGTAGTTGGTTAGCGACAGCGGTGTAGTGTTCCCTTTGATGAGATAAGAGACTGCGTCGAATTTCTCTTTAACAATACATTTTTTTCTTTCAACTACAAGTTCTATCAGCAGACGTTTGGCACACCGATGGGCTCTCCTGTGTCACCAATGTTTGCTGATATGGTTGTGAACGACTTAGAGGTCAACTGCTTGGATTTATTAAAAAAAGATTTTAACATTAAACCACTTTTCTATTACAGATATGCGGATGAAACTATTATGTGTTTAAAGTCCAACCAAATAGATCAAGTATTACAGGTTTTTAATAACTACAATCAATTTTTAAATTTCACACATGAACTTTTTATAAACAATAGCATTAATTTTTTAGACTTTACATTAACGATAAAAGACATTAAAATCATCACAAATTGGTTTTCCAAGCCTTTGGCCTCGGGTCGTTTCTTAAATTATAAATCTAATCACCCACTATCTTTAAGGAGAAACACGGTTTATAACTTAGTAGACAGAGCCGTTCTCTTGTCCCATTGTATATTTTACACATCTAACCTTGATGTTGTAAGAGGACTATTGCGTAAGATCTCTTATCCTTTTAGTTTTTCCGAAAAGTTGATAAAATCTCGATACTTTAAACTTAAGGACAACAACATCCACAACAAGAATATCAACAATAACAACACCAGCAATAACAATAATAACTCACAGACAAATCACACACCACAAATAAACTATAATACAATAACCATTTTTTTCATCAACTAAAAAATATTTTCAAAATTTAGTCATTTGTATAGAAATTATAATTTAATAACAAAATTAAAAGTGTCGAGAAGTTTTCATTAATTTATAAAGTTGGGTAAGGATTTAACGCTGACCCGCAAAAATACGGGCGTTGTGTATCAAATAAGTTGCGAAAATTGTCCTGCAAAGTATGTTGGAGAGACCAAAAGGGAAGCAGAAGAGAGAATAAATGAACATCAACGTGGATCTGATCCAGAATCCGTAATAAAGAAACACATGCAGTGTCATTTACACAAGTTTGATTGGAAAAATGTTAAAATTCTCGACAAAGAATCTATTTACAAAAAACGTATTTATTCAGAAATTATTCACATTAATTTAACAAAAAATACTCTCAACAAACGAGAAGATATCCAATATCTCAGTAAAATGTATAATCCGATTTTATCGAAAATAAGAAACTCAGAAAAATAATTTTGATCAGTACAGACAATTTTAGTTATACTACCTTTTCATCATATATATATATTCGGTATACAAATATTCATAACGTCTTTTCAATAATGTATTGTACACATATCTCTCTCTTCCTTATAGCTTCGTATTCATATTATTCTTGCGTTCGTTTAGTCTACATAGTGCGTATACTCGATCAGTAGGGTGCTGACTGCCGTCTGTTTCACACGAGTTACATTCGGCTACTATTTAATGTTTTAAGTTCAATTTTCATTAGGTTATTTTAAGTTGTGCGTCTGTTCTCTGTAAAACCCTTCTTTTTTTATTTTATGATTCTATATGTGCATTCGTGTTAATTTTTAGTTGCCTGATGAGGTCCGAGAAATTTGGACGAAACGTAGCAATAATAGAATAAAACATACACACTACAACAGTTTGTATATTTGAATATGCTCACCCAAGATCCTTCAACGAAAATCCGTACGTAAAAAAAGGTAACTAACAACTACAAGGATTTCAGCAGTTTGTAAATGTTAGTATTGCTTTTACGACGTCCAAAAAACTTACAAAAGTAATGTGCAGATTTAATAACACTTTGAATATAAATTAACAAGGACATCCCATAAAATTAGATAAGCTATTCAAACGTAATGAAAAAAAATACAAAAATACATTATAGATTTAGAGTACACATTAAACGCAGATTTTAACATTACATATTAATGTATAATAGAACATTAAAAAACGCATATAAAAAGTTTTTAACTATTCATTTAACATGATTAAGATAAGTCTTCAAAAATTTAATGGCTATGCATCGAACAAGATAATACAATGTATATTCCACAGCCTCTGTACGTTGGAGTGCATCGGTTGGTAAAAAAAAGGACGAACAGTGAGTTGACCTCGAGAGCAACAAAAAGAAGAACGTGAGAGTGATGGTGGGAGTTCAGTGCTTTGGTTAGTTTAGCGGTTTTTTGGCAGTATGGTGTGAGGAGGGCCCCATATTCTCTTGCTGGGGCATCTGCGTGTGGTGAGATCAAGACAACTTTTTTTTTTGGAGCGTGTGGTTTTTGCTTTTTGTGTGATGTAAGTATGTTCATTGAAAACCTTCGATTGCTATATTAAATAAAGACCTTCTAATGCACACAACAATAAGTGTCGTGGATTATTGCCCCAAACCCAGCCCGCTCCCGATCTGGCAAGCTCTGCTAATCTGCCGTATTTTTGTTCATGGTCCTTCGAGCCAGATATGGGGTGCGCAGTTGTACCTTTAGTGCATGAAGAAGCGCGTGTTTAGTCACTTATAAATTTAGACTCAAGCGTCTCTTTTCATACTCCTTACCGTATTGATTTGCACGTTCCTAACCTCTCTGACAACGGGAGAGAGTAGCACATGAGATCAGGATGCATATCTTCGCGCTGATCAAGCGGTGGTCAATCACGGCCACCCGCATTGGTCGAGGGAAAGCCTCCTTAAGCTGCTCGAATGAGCTCTTGGCACGTGACAGCGTTCACCAAAGAGCACTTCATCCCACCAGCTTTCGGCATCCAGAGTGTCAATACGTTGGACATGAATAAGAATTCAAGTAGCCATGCTCGAGCAAGATAATGGATAACCTACAATGGTTTTTTATGCTTCTTTTATCCATTAAATATTTAAACCTCACGTAATGCTTCGAGGGTCACGGCACCGAGTCACGACTACTAGTTGCAACGCTGGTCCTCTATGGCAGTTACGCGAGGTTCTCCACTATTACTGACATAAGACCCAGCTTTGTATTATTGGGACATGGAATCACTAGATACCCAGCCCGCCCTCAGTAAGGTGATCGAAAACTCATCAACGATCATTCAGAACACTCCATCTGATCAATGGAGTGAGGGAGTCGTTTTCAGCTAACTTGAGCTCCTCGAAGGCTATTGGGTAAGCTTCACAGATAATCACCTGAAGTTGCTGTCAGACGGCACTATCCAGACGCAGTCCTACTTTGCTGACAACAAGTACCTCAAGATGGAAAATTTCTAAGTTAAAGCAAGGGGGCGGCTGTATGACGAGTGCCCGCGATTTTCTCGTGTGCACCAGCCAGCTCCTGAGTCGAATTCCACACAAGACATCTCCAGGCTGTCAATGACCACCCTACCAACCTTTGACGGACGATGAGAGAACTGGAAGGCGTTCAGAGATCTGTTACAATCCCTTATTCACGGAAATAAGTTGTTGTCATCTGTGGACAAGCTGTATTATCTCAAAATGAGTGTGCTTGGAGAGGCCATGTCGGCACTTAACAGCCTTTAAACCACTGGTCTTAATTACGGTATTGCTTGGTCTACTTTAGTGTCACGCTACGACTACATACGTCAGTTGGCCCAGATACATCTCAAATTACTCCAGTCGATGCGCCACCTCAGAGAAGAGTCGGCCGCAGGACTCCAAACTTTGCTCGATGACCTGGAGTAGCATCATGATCAGCTGAAAGACCTAGAACGTCCCATCGGTTAATGGGACGATTGGTTTGTCTCTCTCTCACTGCTGACGTTATGGATGGAACAACCAGGTGAGATTGAGAGGCAAAGCTAGAGACCCTCGACAAAGGATCCCAAATGACGGGAAATGTGCACCCTACATAAAAAACTTTGACTGACCTTTTACGACGTCAATGTTGGATGCTCTTCTCTCTAGCTCCTAATAAAGCAGCCAAGCTGATAGTGGCTCATCAGAGAAGCGATAGCAATCCAAACACGACTTCTTGTTCATTGCGCACGGTAGATGCCACCACCACAAAAGCAGTCTGCTGCGCAGCATGCAAGGGCTATCACTAAATCGGTCGCTGCTTCATGTACAAGCAGATGGCACCAAAAGATCAACAGCGCCTGGTCTCACAAAGGCGACTGTGCTACAACTACCTTCAAGAAGGATACTCTGTCAGCTGCTGCCATTCTTCAATGACGTGTTAGGCATGTGGAGCACAGCATCACACTTCAATTTATGACGCTTTGGAAAAGCGCCCCACCTCTTCGTCTAGCTCTGGTGTGCAGGCCAAGTGACTGAAGCGAGAACCGCAGGACGTATCCTCTTCTGTCTCAGCTGAAGCAGAGTCATTCTGACTAGGCTTCTTGCCCACTGCAGTAGTCGCACTCTGCAGCTCGGGAGGACAATGGGGGAAAGTTCGAGCTCTGCTCAACCCGTGTTCAGAGTCGATGTTTGCCAACTTGTCTACAACCTCCAAGTTTGGAGATATCCTCAAAAGCTCCTCTATCAGTGTCGTAGGAGTGTCTGGAAGTATAATCAGCTGCTCTGTCGCCAACAGTCGATTCAGAATCGTTGCTGGTGGAAGTAGGAGCTATGTTGACGTGTTCGCCTACGCCCTACAGTGGATTGATTTAACCACACCGTCTCGAGAGCCAGGTGTCGATTTTTATTTGCGGTTTGTTGGCATTAAGCTGGCTGATCCAACTTTCTCTTTGCCCCGAAGGGTAGAGCTAATTCTAGGAGCCGACATCTACAACAAAATCCTCATTCCTGGACTTATTTCCCACGGCAGCCACCTGGCTCAGAAGACCATTTTTAGCTGATCCATTACTGGAGCGTATAGTCAATCATTCACCCCGACGGCTACGAGCCTGAGCACATTAGTCAGAGATCAAGATACGCGCTGTAAATGGTTCGTTGGGTTCATGCAGTGCTACTGGGCCATCTAGAAAGCTCCTTAAAGTATAAGAGTCTCCCCAGCCGACGACCAGCCAAGTCTCCCCACTCCTCTGCTATGCCAAACACCACACCCAATCCATGAGTGGCTGGTACGTTGTTCCACTGTCCATCAAGACTGGTGGACTCGATCTCCTTGGTAACAGCTTGGATTAGAATCGACGGGCCTTGGCCGCCGTGCATAGACGAATGAGAAGTGACGCAACGCTTCGCGGCCACTACACTGCTTTTATGTCCGCGTATCTCACGCTGGGACATATACGTCATATTGCACCTGAGGAAATCAAGACTTGCTCTCGTAAGGTCAATTACAAACCTCACCACGCTATTTGGCAACGTAGCGAGAGTGGAAAGCAACTGCACGTGGTGGTCAATGCGTCTACCTTCACTTCGACAGGCTACAGTTTAAATGATGCTCTTCACTCTGGCCCCAAGTTGCAAAATGATATTTCAAGTGTTATCACCCGATGGAGACGACATAGGGTCGCATTCTGTGCAGACATCAAAATAATGTTCCATCAAATCCAGGTGAAAGATGACGATGTATACTTGCAGCAAGTAATAAGGAGCCCTGAAGAGAACGAACCAGAGACTCACAATGTCCTCCTCATAGTAACGTATGGGAAAGCGAGCGCACCTTAACTCGCATTAAAAACGCTGATGCAGCTGTGTAAAGATGAGGGAGCAGCTTTTTCCGAGGCGGTCGACGCCATTTATCGAGATCTTTACGTGGATGTCTTTTTCACCAGTGGTGATTGCGAGGAAAAAGCGAGAATCCAAAGAGATCAAATAATCTAGATACTCAGGGTGGGCGGTTTCAACTTAAAGAATTAGGTTTCAAATACTCCCCAACTACTCGAAGATTTTCCTACAGACGATCTACTCCACCCAAGCTGGATGCAATTCACTACCAGCGGAGCCGTCAGCAAATTAGGCAACGCTTGGTACCCAAATACAGACACGTTTTGATTCGCCGCTCCCAAGCTGAACGACGCCACGACTTTAACTAAACGACGCGCACTCGCAGACATGGCCAGTCTGTGGGATCCAGTGGGCTGGCTAGTTTCTGTGGCCGTTCCGAGCAAGATGATTATACAGGACTTATGCCAACGGCAGCCACCAAGCCATTGCTGCGGCAGTTTATGTTAGGGTCACACAGGGTACCAGGAGCTTCGTCACCAACCTTATCAGTGCCAAGACCACGCTCAACCACATCAAGAGCTAAGTTCCAATTGAGCTATCAAGAGCAAGGATGGCCATTTCATGCGTGAAGCTGAGGGCCGCTTTGCTGGCTATGAAGCTGCTCAAATCGGTGGCTGCTATTTTGTACAAACCAAGTGATTGGCACTTTCTATGAAGCAACTCCAGCACGATGCTGAGCTGGTTGAGTTTATATGAACCGGTTGGCAACAGCTTGGTCGACAACTACATCGAGCACATTCAAGAAATCACTTCTTGCAAGGCGTGGCACCACGTGCCTTGTGGAGAAGACCCGGCTGATATCGTACCTAGAGGTGCTTTACCGTTAGAGCTCTAGCAGAACTTGCTGTGAAGCCGCAGCCCTTCCTGGCTTGCGCTTGCTACCACTACCTGGCGGGCTCAGCTCCACCAACCAGTACCCTCGACCACCTCCGCCGACAGCAGAGAGGTGCCCCAAGTCACCCTGTGTTAAACTGCATGAAAGGTCTGCTACACGCCCGTGGAAAAGTTCTCAAGCTTGAGATGACTTTTACGGACCCTCGTTAGACGTCTTGCACTCATAGCTAAGAGCTGGTCAGGATCCTGAAAGCTTCCTTCCGAAGGGCTAGATAGATTACTGTAGGACTATCAGGCCCCACTCAAATCTAACAAGCTGCAGCATAAATTCTTAGACTGCTTAAACTTAAGCCAAGCGTGCTATCTTGCTGCTAAGATAGACAGTTTGAGAAAGAAAATCCCAATTTCATCGTCAAGGCATCTTAACTACCTGGACGTATTTCTCAATGACAACGATGTGCTTCGCGTTGGTGGATGCTTTCGACATTTTCCCTTACCTTTTGATGAGAAGCACCCTCCAATCCTCAACCGCGAGTGTCACCTCTCACGCCTAGTCGTGCAATGGGCTAACCAGCAAGAACTGCATGAAGACTTCCGTTCCACCTACAGCCATATCTTATGTCAAGCGTGGATCATCCATGGTGGAGTCATGATAAAGAAATGCATCTGGAAGTGCGTCTTATGTGCCACAGTCGTGGCTCAGCCTATGAGCCAATTTATGGGATCTTTGCCAGCCACTCGTATGCCGCTACTACCTCACCCACTTAGCAGAACCAGTGTTGATTACACTGGGCCGTACCAGATTCTCCGATCCAAGTAACGTGGCATCTCATCCTCAAAAGGCTATGTGGCCCTCTTTGTTTGCCTCTACACAAAGGCCATTCACTTTGAGTTGATTGGCAACCTACGAAGAATTCTCGATCCTCTTAGTAAAGATCGAGATGATTCTCAACTGCCAACCACTTGGGCCAATCGCTGGTGATGAGGATGACTTGTATGTCCTAACTCTAGCTCACTTCCTTGTGGGAGGCCCACTAACCAGTCTGACTAGCACCAAGCCCGACGGCAATCTAGATTGCCCGTCACATTGAATTCTCGTTCAGGAAGTGCGTGATACGCTCTGGCACCACTGGGTTAGAGAATTTTTTAACACCTTACAGCAGAGGGCAAAGTGGACGAAGAAGCGTCGAGATCTCGTCGTTGGGGACGTCGTGATCGCTATAGACCCAACACTCATCACTACAATGGGAAAGTGGCTGCTTGGTCGTGTTTTCGAAATCATTCTGGGCAACGATGGCTTCATGTGAGTTGTGAAAATAAAGGTCGCAGGCAAAGAGTACACCCGACCAATCATGAAGATCGCTCCTCTGCCCGTACTCAAAGTGCCGGATAAGGATTTCGCCCCTGGTAAGCGGCTCAACACCGATCCTACGGCGGACGGCGAGGCATCATCTACGCGAGAGTTAGACCAGTAAGGAGACATCAACGACCTAATAATCGTCCCAGGGACGAGGTGGGCGGTATGTACAGTCCGCAGCCTCTGTACGCTATAGTGCATCGGTTAGTAGAAAAGGGAACGAACTGTGAGGCGACCTTGAGAGCAACAAAAAGAAGAAGGTGAGAGTGATGGTGGGAGTCCAGTGCTTTGGTTAGTTCAGTGGTTTTTTGGCAGTATGGTGTGAGGAGGGCCCCATGTTCTCTTGCTGGGGCATCTGCGTGTAGTAAGATCAAGACAACTCTTTTTTTTAAGCGTGTGGTTTTTGCTTTTTGTGCGATGTAAGTATGTTCAATAAAAATCTTAGATTGTAATCTTGAATAAAGACTTTTCAATGCACGCAACAACAAGTATCGTGAATAATTGCCCCAAACTCAGTCTGCTCCCGATCCAGCAAGCTCTGCTGAGCTGCCGTATTTCTGTTCAGACAATACATTTGAAACTTCAGTGGTTGTTGACGGAATTTTTTTACCTTACTTAAAAAACTTGTTGGTTACTTATTGAATGTGATAATATTATACATCTTAAATTTGAATAAAACATCAAGTCTTTCAGTAAAAAACTGACCTATGATCTTTCATACGTTTAATAAACGTAAGTTGCAGACAAACTTAAAAATTAAGTGAAATGTTTAAATGTCCATTCAAAGTGCTTTTTAAAATAAATACGTACTGAAAATAATTTAAAAAACAGTTTCCTAAATAAGGTATTGTATTGATTTGTAAATGGAGAAAAGACTTGAACATTTATTGTTATTTCTGAGCATAAATAACAAAGTTAAAAATCTTAAATTAAAAAAGTATGAAGAGGTGATTTTAAAAAGGCATTTAAAGGTTTACTGTCCTTTTGGTGATTTGCTTTCCTAACATTTGTATCAAATACCCAGAAAAAATTAGAATAGTGTAGGTATCACTAATGGTATGTGTTCAATTATTTTCTATTGTTATACTAGTTATTTGTAAAACCACTGACGACGTTGCATGTAAAATAACAGAAAAAAATGTAGTATCGAGTAGCAGTGCACCATATCTATTTTGAAAATAATCAATTTATTAAATATTTATAAGAGTCAACACGCACCAAGATTATTGAATAATCCTAGCACACGAGCACCACACCATTTAAAAGTTGCTAAAAATAACCGAACAAAGCAGCAGCCTGTTATAAAATCCAGTTACCATACACAAAAACTGTGTACGCTACTTGATAATATATTGTACTTCAGAAACGGTGTTTTTAATATAAACGGTGTGTTTAAAATATTAGCAGTAAGAAATAGCAATAAAATTGAGGTAAAAAATCAGAACTGTTAAATGCCCCCTAGAAATCTTTTACCAGATAGGCCAATTTTTACCGTTAAAATTGGTACTGGCTTTGTTCGCCGAGATAAATATAAGCGCAATAATGTAGAAACCAAACTATTAAGCAAACTAGGATGATTTGGGAAAACAATGATTTTTATCTATGTGAAGAAAGACGGAAAGGGATAAGTTATACCCTTAACTTTATCCCCTCTTTAAAACGCGATAAGAGCTGGACGTATGAGAAGTGGCCTGCATGTTTTCCCTTTAATTGGCTGCCAAATACTCAGCCCAATCCTATTCAACCATGAGTTATTAAAAAAGCTACAAACTTCTTTCACCAAATCCTTTTTAGTGACAGTAACAGCAGATAAGTTTTTGTATAAAAGCAACTTGTACGGGCAAGAGTATGAAGTCCCCATCGGGTTCCTTTGTTTAGTAAATATCCTAAACGACCAGAGCCCTGCTTTCCAGTCAACAAGTTACATCTGATTATACCAAGTCACTGGATAAAAGTAAGTCTTAAGATTTACCTATTTATTTTTCTTACCCAAAAATCGTTGAGCCAAAGTATTTAGTACGAACTTAGGTTCACAAGCACACGATGTCAAGCAACCGCACACGATTAAGATTGAGTGGACGGTGTCCCCAGATTCTCATGTGCTGACTAACACATCCCCCTTTCTAGAACCAAACGCATGCTGGCAGATTCAGCTTATACCGATAGTACCTGAAGTTCCCGTGGTATTGATTTCAGACTGTAGGTTGAAAGCCTCAGCTTTAAACTTACGTGTCGTGACGTTGCAAAAACATAACAAGTAGATAAATAGCAAAAAAACACAAAAAAAAATTGTGTACAACTAATCTGAATTATTACTAAAGGCACAAATTTCGTATTGTTGTTATATATTCTGATTGACACTGTGTGGTTGGCACGTGAAACGCACATGGGTACAGAGCCTCACTAGTAATATTTATTGTCTTTTTTTTTTTTTTAATGAAAACCTACTAACGTAGTGTATTTATTTCCAGGCTTTATTGTAAGTGAGTACATATAGCCTTGGTACAGTAAGGCACATTTTTACATTATATTTGTTACATATTTCAAGTAATGGTTACATATAACATTAATGGTTATACATTATTGGATTCACTTTTGTAGTTCTTGTTGGTAGGGTGATGATATCACATAGACCACATCGAGAGCGAAGGATCTATGCGGTAAGCATTGATACAGTTGTACTTCGTTGGCACGTTGATGATATCACATAGGCTACCTCGAAAGCAAAGAATCTATGTGGTAGGCAATTTTTGCTGTGAGAAGGTCGCCCATCTCTTCACGAGGAGCATTGCGTGATGACAAAGCACATGTGAAAAATCACAGAGGTACTTGCTCAGGAGAGTCGCACTGGCTGGGAATCGAACCCACAGTCTCCCACGTGCCGTCCTACAAACCAACCGACCGAGCCACCAGTTGCTCACTATTTATTGTCTTATTAATTAGATACATATAAATAAATCTAAGCAGTAGTTAAGTGTTAAGAGAAATACAAATTTATTAATAATTTATTTCATAATAACTTACATAGGAACTCTTTTATGGAACAGTTACACTAATCAGTTTTTTAACTTGTACTTTCACAACTTATAGTAAAGTCTTTTTTACATTTTTTATACAGGCTTTAGACAAGCAGATCACTATGCAACAAAGCAAAATAGTTCAAGACATCTCCCTTACCAATAAAAATAGTTATTCTAAAGGACTTCAAGTTATTTAATTCCGAAGAACCTACCAGTACAAACGTCTGTACACGTCAACGAACACCAAACTACTGCTGTCCACAATAGCTTGCGGATGAAAAATGTATCTACGCTCAATTTATGCCAACTTATTGTACACACTCACATACAAACAGTTAATATTTCATGTATTTCTCACATACGTAAATAGCAACTTACCCCCTTAATAGATTTATGTAAAGTTAACAGAATACGATCATTAGTTATTATAAGTTAAATTACGAAATTTCCCTTAAAAAAAATTAAAGCACATTTTTTGCGTGCAAAAAATGCAAGCAATTGTTAAATAAACAAAATTTAACACTTTGATACAGTCAAAAGCTTACATCACTTATAAAAATCCAAAACAGAATGAAAAAAAAATACTTCTACAATACATAAAATTAAACACCTTACTACAGTTCATGTAATTTATAACTGTTTAGTATTTTTGTTTTAAGTATTTATCACTTTATTATCGACACTTTTAGTCAGCCAATCTGCTATCATATCTTTGGATGATATAAAGGGAGCATGTATTTGCTTGTTTTAGATTTTCTATTACAGGAAGTGGTTAGAGGTGTCAATATATTTTGCACACTAACTTTAGCTCGCACTTTAAGCTAAACGAATACCTCATTTGTTCTTCTATTAGATAACAGTTAACCTTGCATCTCAAATTTCAAGTTTTTAAGTCAGTCTACAGAGCCATAAAGCTTCTTCGGTAGCAGCTGTAAAAAAGCATATTATATAATTCTGCCTTACCACTTGACATTGGATCAGTATCTTTTGTCTTTGTGTTCCAACCAATGGGTCCTAGTTGTATGATTAAGAAATATTTAGTTATTGGTCTACTATGATGTTGAATCACGGAAAAACTTGTATCATAAAATACAAAAATCGTACAAGGTGATAATTTGTGACTGTTAAATGTAAGTTTTTAATCTGAAGTACGTTTTAAATATCAAGGGATCTGTTTGACAGCCTTCAATATCATTAACCATTGTCGTTTAAAGCTACTCATGAGACCTAAAGCATACGATAAGTCCGACAGATTACAGAGACTAATGTTAAGCAGGTATCTGATTGCAGTTCCGTAGGATATATCTATTGGACCTTGGTCAGACTGACGACTGATATTTTGGTCTAGCGTAGATAGTAAATTTATATCTGAGCCACAATGTAAAGGTGCGTTTGGGGGATAGCAGTCCTGCATGTTAAACTTGGTGAGGATTTTTCGTATTCATTCTATTAGATCTAACTAAATTGTCTTTGAACGATCAACGTTAAAATAAATATTTCAATACTATTAAATTTGACCAAGCTTTTTTACTAAAAGAACTGCTTATAGTGCTTTTTTTTAAATTCTATAACAATGCTAGATTGCTAGTAAGAATTTCACTAATATACAGAGTGTATCAAAATTAATTCCGAAAAATTATGTAGCGTAATTGAGCTCATTAAAACAAACAAAAATCTCATTGCAGTTTTCCGATTAGATGCTTTGTTTGGATAATAGGACACATAAACTTTTTGCAAAATTGACAAATCAACTAATGCAATGTAAGGGCGTGGCCTTGTTTAGTAGGAAGAAGAGAGAAGTTAGTAATAGACACAGGCAAAAAAGGTAAGGCTTATTTGGAGTGGGACAATGATATGTTAATTAAGTTAATTGAATTACAGAAGAGGTCAATACAGCAGTTATTTAAACTTTTTAGAATAAAGAAAATGGTAGTCTTTTTTGAAACAATACAAGACTATGCCTGCAGTAGATCACAAATAAAACGTTATTTAATAAGCCTGCAGTATTCTTTTTAATAAGTGCTAAGTTCTTATTTTTTTAAAGTAATAAAATAAACTGTTTGACAAAAAGGTACAAAAATACAAGTAGTAACTAATTGAGCTATCATTTATCGTTACTTTACACAGTTTTGATAGCATGGTTAACAAGTATTCAAGGTCTTCTGTTACTTCTTTATAAATTATTGATATGTGAATAATGAAACATTAGTGCTAAGTATCTAAGTAGTTCTCTTATCACATCAGCATGAATTATGAACAAGCAGATGGTGAATACTTGATGATAACAATCATAATTTTTTTTTTAATTTCTTTATTTAGTATTGAAAAGCAGGTAATAAAGTGCTGTAGGTAAATAAACTTAATGATTTTTTTTTAATTTCTTTATTTAGTATTGAAAAGCAGGTAATAAAGTGCTGTAGGTAAATAACCTTAATGATTGCAATTATTATTTCATGAAGTGATAATACGGTATTAGAGAAGTATCACTGCAAAGCAATATTCTACCGTTGTCAGTAAACAAGCATCATTGGTAAGTGATTTTATTGTTTTTTCTTTATGTAATGAAAAAATAATAAGAGGCAATCGAGCATCGGTGCTAAGTAGTACTCTTTTGTTAAAGTATACCTAGTAACTACAGATAAGAATATAATTAATTACTAAGTAACATTATTAATTTTATTGCTCCTTCTTAAGTCATAAATAAACAAACAAATGACTATTCAGCATTAAAATTACTAAGCTTTATAGTTTTCAAAAAAAATTTCATATATTAGAGCACTTATCTAATAGGCTGCAAGCAAGCTGAGGCAATAAGTAAGATCGTTCATTTTACTATTTACTCTCAAACGATAAATCAATCTCAATTTTGTTTTTCATTAGTTGCTTAGAAAAAATAAATATAGTTGCAAGTGAGCCTGTCTGCCCTTCAAGTTTATTGTTATTATTTTATTTCAATGTATAGTTACCCAGCCCCATGATGGTAAAAACTAGATAAGTTATATAAATAAATTGCTGTAGATCATAACCTATAAGTAACTTAATTATTTTTGTGTAATTCTGCATTTAATCTGTAAGAACTAAAAAGTTAGCTTCGGTACTCAGATAGCCAATCTATTTTTTTTCTTCGTTGAGTGAAAAGTAAATAAATAAATAACCATGAACCATCAGCATATGCTCTTCGTTAAGTTTTTATTTAATAACTTTAAAAAAAAAGTTAAGAGAATGTAACTAAGCCCTTTTAATTTGCAAGTTAAGTGTTAATATTTTATAATTTTTTAAATTAAGGATAACTAAATAATGCTGAAGTGAGCAAAACCTGGCATAAAAAAAGCCTAATAATTTAATTATTATTCTTGCTTGTACAATTAAGACATCAGTGATCATAATGCATGGGATCTATGTTACGTAATTTTTTTTTTTTTTTATTCTTTCAGTTTCCCAACTGGTACGTTCAACTGTAAAAAAGTTTAGTCACAAAGGTACAGAATTTCATTTAAATTTGAAATTTTTTTTCCTTTCTTTGTGAAAAGTCACTTTAATTACACAAAACCAAGTCTCTATTTCAACCAACATTTGCTTTATTATCTTCGGTAGCGTAATCTGCTGCTACAACATTGGTAAGTAGGTGGTACGTATGCAACGCGTGATTTTGTGCACGATCAAGAAATTTTGAGTTTGTTGATGAATACAATAGAATTATTTTCTTTGCGGATGAAGAACGCATTGATCAAGCAGGGAAGCTTAAATACAACGAAATGGCGTCATATTCACCATACTTTACTTATACTTAAATATTAAACTACAACGTATTTCAAGATAATAAGACATTTTTGTTATCAAGCTTCAGCTTTAGAATTTTCTTAGAAACATAAGTGAAATCTGAGTCACTATACCCAATTAATATTATGTTACAGTGGGCTTACTGTATTCTTTGGGTTTCATAGGTATCAAGTTCAAACTACCTTTACAATTCTTTTTTTTATGACTTTCTTGTTTTCTTCGTTCTTAAATTAATACAAGTAACCAGAATCCAATTCCTATTGGGGCAGATCAATTGTCATTTTATTTTTTTTATGCAACTTTTCCACTACTATGAAAATAGTAGGTGTATACGCCACGCGCCATAATGAATGTAATCAAGAGCCTCTAATATTATTAAATAATTACGTATTGTAGTTCTTTTTGTCATGTGGATTGATCGTGCACGTTTTTAGCTGGACTACAGAGTACCATTGAATTAAACCCAAAAAGTCGACTACATGGTGGGATAGAGTCTGACCAAAGAATTTCATTTTTTTTTCAATGTTAAAAAAACATTGAGACTGGATGTGGCTTATGGGTTTTCTTCTGATACATATTTTTAACCTTTCCACTTTTTCATAAGCTAGTATAATAGAATCAATTTCTCCGTTTTTTTATTGCTACAAATTCATGATATTAAAAAGTTTGAGGGGACATTTGCTACGATTCCTTCAACGCAGGTTTCGCTGCTACTTAAAGTAGGTATATACGCACGTATGCAGCAGGGCTACTCGGTGATAGCCAACAGCGGCAAAGTAAAAAATATTTGGTAAAGCAGAATTTGCTTAGAAGATTCAATTCTTTTTTGAATTTTCAAAAAATATTAAGACTTGATGCGTCTTCTCATGTTTAACATCACATACCTTTTATAATTTTTTTTTCTGCAGTGATAGCAAACAAGCTTTTTTTCTAGATATAATTGTAAAAATAACATAGATTAGAGCCTGAGTTTTGCTGCTGCGTAAGATAGGAACGTACTGAACGTGTGATTATGCGCGTGTTGGGTAATCCTTATTTTGTTAATAAATAATAGAATTTTTTTGTTTTGACAGATCAAAGACACGAGGATTAAGTGAGACAGCTGTAATATAAATAACTGGCATCTGACCACAGAATCTTTTTATTTTTCTAATAAAACCAATGGACAGTTGGTGCTTGGGTACCCAAGTAAGAAGTTATACTTCTATAAAATCTTGTGGCAGATAATATGATTATAAATAGAAACTTACCTTTTATGGAACGATGTTGTGTACATAAGTAGTGCAATTATCGTTGGAAAGAGTATACCTACTTAAGTCAGGTGTGGTTTTAATAAAAATTTTAATATTAAGTGATTGAACAGTTACAAACAATATATATAGTGGCACAATACAATACAAAACAATATCAAGGCTGGCCAGTGCAAGACTATGGACTTTCATGGAATCTTCAATGGTTTCAACACAAGTGCCTACTGCCTATGCTGATCACATCTGTAACGTCACGTTTACATTTATCACACATGCTAACACACTTATGACTTGTCCATATTTAATATCCAAACTATAATTGTATCTCAAAAATTAGGACAAATTATCCTGTCGTACCGCTATATTCGATAGTATAGTAGTACGTGCCAGTGAATGTACCCTTAGGACGTTAAATCACACATACGTTTTGTTGACAGATATTATTGAAGCATCAACAGTATGCTTAGAATACCATCAGGCATACCCAAAATAAATGCAGATCACTTAACGGTACCCCCTTTTACATGTTCAATTTTAAAACTTTGCAATTTAACATGTAACCTTATGGAAAAATCACTCAAAACTGCATTTATACGATCTGTATAAGCCCTCAAATTTTCGTTTGTATAAAAGATTACTTTTACATGAACCAGTTTCATTTTCAAACACACTTATAACCTTTTTTTTTTCTTCAATAACACACAAAAAGGGGTTGAGTATATATTAAAGTGTGTGTGTAAGTTCATCCATATATGAAAAATAATTTCTAGCGTTACTACATATACTTGCCCTTCTCCCACCTCTCTAAATTTTGTTTTTAATTACAAAGGAAAAGTTGTGAAACAGAAAAATGTAATTAAAATCAGTTATTGTATTTATACAGTATGAAAATTATTTTTTTTTTAATTTTGAAAATTCTTAAAAAATGTAAAATGTATAAACAATAATGTATTTATTTTAAAAGTAACAAATTAATGATGGATAGATAAATGTTTATTAATACGTATGAAAGCTGCTCTGCTCATATATGTTACAGTTTTGAAATTGTTGGAAAAAAACTGTACCAAAAAAATATATTTTATTAAATGGCTTATTTATTTAATGTAAAATGTAACCAAATGAATGACTACACAGTAAATGAGAATTTACATTAAAAATGAGTTACATATTGTAATATAACATGAAGTAATCGGTTTTTTATTATTGGTCCCACTCATAGCAGAGCAAATAAGGGGCTTGCTCAGAGTGCAAAAGGTTAGGGGTTCAAATCTCTTTAGAAACTTTTTTTTGTTTTTGTTTTTTTTTTTCTTTTCGTTGGGTGGTGTAGGGGGACTGCAAGTGCGTAAAGAGGCATGGGGGGCAAAGGGAAAGAATCAAGCAAAATCCACTACCGTTACATTTTTTCTCTAGGTCACCAATCTGAAATCGTTGATTTACTCCGTAGGTCAGAACGCACCTATAGAAGTATAATTTTAAGAATATAAAGATTGAAGGCACTCCCTTACACTTAGACTAACATTTTCTTGACTGATTCAGTGATTATGGCAGAAGAATATTATACTTGAGCAAAAAACTACAAAATATTTTGAGATACTAAAACATCAATACTCATAAACTTGAGCTCTAGAGGTTTCTTCAAAACATACGTGTCATCTTAACTGCTGTTTCCAATTGACGTGATAGCACAGTAGACTAACTGTAATATTTAAGTCCCATAGGTACCAACATTGACCTACCTTAGGAAATTTTTAAAATTTTTTTTATCTTTATTATTTAAAATCCATTAACATTACACAGAGTCCAATACCTATTTACGCAGGTGAACTGTTATTTTATATTCTTGTGTGCAACTTGTAATATTCTTACTCTGAAAAGGAAGAAATACGGGATACATACAAGAACAGGGAGTATTGGTAATAATAATGAAGAACTGTGCATAACTGACTCCTGCATTACACCGGTGTATCTGTGAGGTGCGTTGTACATGTTCTGGCTTGCTTGTCGAAAAGACGCCACCACTGATGCTTGCATAGACGTTCTTAGCTAAGATGTAAGAATGTGTTGCAGTTGGCTGCGCGCATATGCAACACAGCTTTTTTCGCTAATACGATATAGGTACGTATAAAGGCCACTTTCGATTTTGATCATAATCTAGAGATCCTAATTTAAAAAAAAAAACATATTATAGTTATTTTTTCACGAAGCTTCTTATGGAGGACCTTTACTAGACAAGTGTGACTGAAGGCGTCACACTTTTTCTTTCTCCCTTCATTCCTGTTAGGCCCCTCCTCTAACTGCGTGCTCTCGTAAGTATCTCGACAGAAAGTAGTGTGTGTTGTATAGCGTATAATATAATGCATTTAGTAAATCGTGCACGTTCTCTCCCTTTCTTTCTCTTTCTCTGTTTTTTATTTTTTGTCAACTATACATATGTAAAGGGGCAGTAAGTATTATGTATACTGTATTTATGCAATGAGAACAGATTAGTGCTGTCAGTTATAGTGGACTAATAATCTGATTGACACGCGAAGGTCCCGTATGCAAATCTCGAACGATTTACCAAAACTTTTTTTTTAGGATAACCGATATTATCGATTGTTAATCGTAAGGAGATAACATTACGTGATTCATCCAAGTGATAAAAGAATATTAATAAATAATACGTCCGATGATAAGTGATAAATCAATAAAATGACGTCCAATACTGGTACCATCATATTTTGTATTTCTTTCAAATACAAAATAACTTTTTTAACGCTGAGACAACGTCCCGTCCCTCATCAGATAGAAAATCTTATGAGTAATAAAAACTATGTCTACCAAAGTGTGAATGTAGACAGTTAAGCACCATAGACGTTGTTCAAAGGGTTGAAATGTAGTTTTGATTTTTAAATAGAATATATATATATATATATATATATATATATATATATATATAAATAATATCACATTACCTCTATAACATGATCTTTCTACCATTTAATGATGTTTTAAATCATCTACCAACTGTCATTGGAGGTATTGTTAAATTATTTTCAGACACTGGTGGAAGCTGCATGTCCTTTTACATCTGCATTCATATTGCACCGTTATGGAGAATACTAGATTGCAGCTGCTCACCATTCTTACCAGGAGGAAGTTTGAATTTCTCTCCAGGGTGCTTAACTGCATACAGTCATATTTTGGTAGGAATAAGTTTTATTTCTCATAAATTTTTACACCTGACGAGGGCCAAAACTTTATCGAAACGGCCAGAGCGCTGTTTTATTTTCTAAATAATAAGCTTTTACAGCTGAATAAAGGTCTTTGCGTACCTTGAGTGATTCTTTCCTATTGTACTGACTCAGTTCAATGGTCTTCCTTGCACATATACTTCTTAGAATTTAAACAGCTTTTGCCTTGTTTACAACACTACCGAGATATTGATCAATGCATACGCGTTTATGTAGTGTATGAAAAATTTATATTTAATTTGTATTACTTGGAGATTTATGGATTGACATTATTTAATGATATCATGGAATTTAAAAAGTGAAACGTTATGTAAACTCTTCCATACATGAAGCATGGCCCGTATGTAAGGATAATTTTTGTATTTCATGACCCTCCAGGAGATAATTGAATAGCAGTAAGATACGACAGGAATGTTCTTGGTGTCAGCAATACTAGTGTATTTACGCGAACTATTTCAGAAAGATTTTTGGATATCCACGATAGGTATACTTATCTAGAGCTTATAACAGTGATTTTCTTACGAGGATTAGTTGCTTCTATTATTGTCTTTTTGTTGAATTAAAGGTGTCTCTATTAATTAGAAAATAATGGTTTGTATGATTACAAACAAACATGAGATAGAAGTCCTTTCAAATTAGAGTCATTTGCATTTGACATAAGTCTCCTTGTTTCGTTTTGGTAGAGTTATAAAAGAAGGACAGCGAGCAAAAGAGTACGAGCCTACCACTCACTATTGACTTTTTCCTGAGACTGATTCTCTACGCTAATTCTACTTGACGCTTTGCTTTGCTTACTGAGACGACTATTCCGCTATAATGACGTGATGGTTAATAGAATATGTACAAGTAACTCTACGTGTATAAAATGATTTAAAATGTATAGTTTATCTTAAAGGTTTTAATACAAACAGAAAATTCCGTTACAAAATAAAGATAAAATATGGAAGTACCACCATTAGGCGTTGTTTCCCATCAAAAAAAAATATTACTGTCAATCGAGTGACGTCATTGACCAGGTACGAGATTTAAAAAGTGAAATTAGATTTGAAAAATTTGAAAATGAAGTGGATCAAGTAGAAATTTTTAAGATTAAAAATTTAAAAAAATGTGTTACCGAGGAACGCGTTACGAAACGGCACAATAAATCGATCAGTTGAAATACTTTTGCATTCCAAATATACCAAATGCTACTGTTGGTGAGAGTTTACTAGCAGAAATTTTTTAATGTAAATGCCTTGTACAAAAAGATAAAATAATAATTATTTAAGTAATTTATATGTCAGCTAATACTTAATTACTGTAAGAAAAACAGTTTAAATTATCCACCAACTACAATTAATGTATACAGACGAGGATTCTGCAGTACTAAATAAAGTCTATAACAAAATTTTAATAGTGGTAAGCAGAGATATCAATGCTTTTTTATTTTTTAAGCAGCTGTACTATTCAATTAATTTTTAAAAGAAAAATTGAACTCGAATATGATTAATAACTAATTGCAATCGACCAGTAAATATGGAACAATCCTCAATGCTGTCTTTGCTCGTCATTTAGATTAAGTAAAATCATTATTTTATAATTCATATTTCTCGTACCACAAGCCCATAGTTACAACTGTTAGAAGCTTACTATAAGTTTTTGGTGTTTATGACAGAATGTTATGATGAATAAGCATTAATAAGTCTTGATATTTTTTAAGTAAAATGTTGTTGATAAGTAATTTCTAAGAACTATATGATTTGAAGAACAAGTTTTTTCATAAGCAACCTCAATGGAGCCTTACTTCTCTTATGGGTCCCGTTACCTATTGCTTCTGTTTGTTTTACAGGTTAATCTTGCAAATTTTGAGCTGGCTTACAGAGTGCCATCAACTCGTGGAAAAAAAATTGACAACATAATGGAACAGTGACCAACCAAAGAGTTTTTTTTTTTTTTTACTGTTAAAATGTCGATTCACATTTACTGAATTCTTATTTCGTTGAAAAATATAAAAATGTGGTTTTCTTGTGGTCCAAGCACGCACACATGAAACAGGGCTACTAAGTGACAGTTAACAGTTATAAAGTAATAAGTACGTGGCAGAATAGCTTTTGCAAAAGTAATATATGATTTTTTTTAATCTAAATAAACAGGAATATTCGATGGGCTTCCTTACATTCAAACCAATATTTTCTTCGTTTATTCAGCGTTAATGGTGAAATAAGCTGTTTTTTTGAATAAGCAAGTAACACTTACATAAGTGGGGTATAACTGCGTGAGTAAAATATATTGGTTCAGCGCAAGCTGATTTCCCTCAATTTATGTCAAATCTGAGCCAGTGCATTTACTTGATATGATAGCTAAGGGAGCTCAAAACGGAACGAAAAAATGTTCCTTTGCTTGATAACCAAGTGTGCTTGATCTTAATTTTCTTCTTTAATTAACAAGGCAACATTTACTTTTTTTGTGCCTTTTTCTACGCTTTTAAGTGCGCTTATTTCTGGCTAAACTGTTTTATTAATTAATAAGAAATTGGTTTCTTCTCCAAATGTCTACACTTTGTTCTAACTTTATTTGTTTGTTTATTTATACAATAATGATAAAGTGATAAAAACTTACTTAAGCATCTCTAACTATATGACGGATTACTGAGCAACCCAATTCTTTTAATCAAAGAGAATTTCTTTACCCTCATTCCGTTAAATATTTTTTCATAAGTTAAAAATAAAAGTTTATTAAAAATAACATCTTATAAGATTAGAGCTTTCTTTTTTTAATAAGAATTTTATATTTAGTTGTACGAAATGTTGTTTTGGATCGACTAAATTTGTTTTTATCACAAGAAAATATTTAACAGAATGAGGATGAATAAATTTTCTTTGGATTTAAAGAATTTGGTGGCTCAGTGACGCTAGACTTTTATCTCATTATTTAATAAATAAATAAAATATCTTTTTTTAGACAACATAACATTTTTTTTATAACCTTATTAATTAAGTAAACAGTAGTTTCTAACTTAAGTGCTATTTACCCGAAGACCCAGTACACTCACGTGTCGCATAACTAGTGTAATAATTATGTATTTTGCTTTGCTGTACTTATGTGATGTCTCTGTACAAAGAAGCACATTCTTATTTGCCCTCTACAAGAATTTGTTTTTTTCTTACCAATTTAGATTAATGTACGCCGCAAATAATACCTTGTCATAAAAGTTTTGAAAGTGTACATCGATGACTATTAGTTTTATTAATATCTTTATTAGAATTGTTTTTTAACAGTAAACTCATTTGAAAAAAATCGTATTACCAATTATAACATTTAAATCGACTCCTTACATTTAGTTTTGTGTGGTACTTGCTTTACAATAAGTGTTCGATGTTTTCTCCTCTATTCTGTTAAACTAAATAAGCCTTTCTTTTAATATTATTTACAGCGTGATTTGCCATCTACCTCTATCAAATTCAATCAAAAGCACTGACTGTGCTTTTTTTCCTGACTGTTTATTTCTGACACTCCTCAAAAATGTTTATTTTAGTTTTGTACACTATGTCTTTAATACAACCCCACTAGAAATAGTTTAACGGAAGTAGATCGGGCAATCGAGCTGGCCAATTTATCGGCCCAATTGGTCCCATCCATCGGTCTTAAAACTGTGCATCTAGATACCTTATAATATACTGCTAAAAAGTGTGCTGGAACCAATCGTACTGATATAACATAACTATTAGTACAGCTAAATGTACATCTTTCAGCAGTTGTGGCAAATCGTTGTTTCAAATACACACTTTTTGATATCATGGAAGATGATGAGAAAACAATATGAATGTATGTTATTTACGCCAATTGAACAGGAGATGTTACAAATGAATCATAAATAATATCAACATATATTTATGCTGACTGGAAAAAAGATAACCAATTTTTTCTCTAAAATTACATGTAAAACACAGCCGGTGTATTTTTAAGAGCTTACAGTTTTCTTTTTGAGACACCTCTCTGAAATGATAAATTTTGTCGTTCATTACACTTGTAAATGTCTCAAAATATCTCCCTTAAATGGATAAATTTATTAGCCAGTATTTTTTCTTTGGATAGGACTTGATTTTTCAGAAAAGATATGTTGCTGAAGAAGACTAATTTAGTTGTAAAAAATTGAATGGGATGAAAATTCAATAAACAAATTGTGTCTGACTGTTCACAACAGCTTGCCTTTTTGTTGTATTTATTAAACTGAGTTCCTTATAAGAATAGTATTGTATGTTATGTTAGCTTTGTTACTCAGTGACATGTGGCTACAAAGCGCAAAAAAAAGTTTAGCAACTCAGTCAATAACTTTCAAACAAAACTGTTGTTTAAAAAAAACTCGTTTTAATTATCACGTCCTCTTATCTCTTTTGAACAAAAAATATTTTTAATACTGGAGGCTGCTATTAACTGCTGCAATTCTGGAGAAATATGTTTCTTACAAAATCCATTTGATGCAATAACTTACAACAATTTTACTGTAACTATGTATTTTAGTTCGGAAGAATTCCATAGAAATCGACTTATCTGCCAACTTTATGGACGAATAATAAATTTCTACCTTTCAGAAAAATTGTTGGTAATTATATGTGGTAATTTTGGATAAATATTTTAATTGAAAAAATTTTGAGGCACAAAAATCAATATCAAGTTAGCCTTTATTAAAAATTTTAATTTAAAAAACATTCTAATTCATCACGTCTTACAATGTAAATAAGCACTTTCAACCACACCCCTGCCTGAAGATGACCTCTCTCTACTGAATTATAGGATTAATGTCTCTTATTTTTTATTTTAATTCTTTGCTCATAGAAGTTATTTTTTCTTAATTTGCATGCACTCACCTATGGTACGTAAGGCAATTTTTCATCCTTTGTAGCGTTGTATATGACATCAATCGTAGATAAATCAAATTGTAAAATTACATAAACATCATTTTTTATTTTCCTCTTTTCATAAAAAAAAAAAAAAAAAAAAATTTATTAAATTGAACGTTGACTGTAACCAAATATATTATTATCTACCCTGGTACACAGCTTTGAATGCGATTTATCAATTGCGAATTTTTTTCCTCGAAAATCCATCGAAAAAAGTACAATGATTGCCTGTGCAAATAAAGCTACAAACAAAATAGGCCTTGGTCAAGTGCCCATCAATTTTCAGAATGAAAAAGTATCATAATCAGTTAGAACGGACCCATCTTTGGGTTGTACAATAATAATTATATGTAAAAGTTCGTAGATTAGTCTGATGAATACATTACTTACGATAATATCACACATAATCCCCCCACAAACCCCTCCCAACGGTTGATATTCCAACGAAATTGGAAGTTTGTTTCTCGCACAAATAAAAAATGTCAATTGCTTAGTAATAATAGTTGTGCTGGTTGAGCATACCATTTTTTTTGAATGTATACTAATTAATCCATTAAATGATATTTTTAAAATTATCGTCAGTGCACGTTCAAGCCATTAAATCACCAGAAACATTTACTCAAGGCTGATGATAGCACAGCACCAACTTCTGAAAACGACGTTAGTCATACGGACATTTTCCCAAATCGGTAATTACTGCTTGGATGTAGATAGCTGATACACCCGCTTATTAAGCAACACCGTAAATAGAGTTAGTCGGGTCACCTTCAAAAGATCCTCCATAATTTTCTCTATTTTGGAAAACTGAAACATCTCAGGAGCAATCTGAGTTGACGCTTACTAGTAAAACATTCTCTGTATTAATAAACTGATGGTGAGCTGCACCAATCGTTTTAAGGTCAGGTTGACGTACATTTAACCATTGCTCCCGACATAATCGTGAAGCTTACGCGAGATTACGATATAGTAAAAGGTTACTGATATAGTTAGAGATGCTTAACAAATTTATGTTTGCCTTACTATTGATGTCTATATAAATAAACAAAGTCAAAATAAAGTGTAAGTCTTTGAAAAAAACCGCTTTTTATCAACTAATAAAATAGTTCGTCTAAAATAAGTGCGTTCAGAAACGTGGTAAGAGATTCTAAAATAAGTTATTGTTGCCTTATTAGTTAAAAAAATATCAAAATTAGGCACACTTGGTGATGATTATTAATAAGACTAAACTTAAGCGCACATTGTTATCTGGCAAGGGGCCGTTCTTTTTTGTTCCGTTTTAAGCCCACTTTTCTATCATATCCAGTGTATTTCTGGTTCAAATTTGACAAATGTTTAGGAAAAACTTCTGAAAATCAAGCTCATTATTAGTATCGTTCTGATATCTCAGAAAAAATTCTATTTTTATGTGTAGCGACTCAGAAACTCAAGCAAAACTAATGCTCTTTACTCACACCATTGTCCTTTCTTCTCGTATTTGTAATTTGCGTATTCAAAAAACAACAACTTATATTTCAATGAACGCTCAATAAACAAAGAAAGTGTTGGTTTAAATGTAACAAACAACATCGAATCTTTCTGTTTTTTCTAGAGAAAATAGAATTAACTTACTTTAGCAAAAGTTGTTCGGCTACGTATTTGTTACCTTGTTATTGTTAAGGGGGCTTGAGCGATTTTTATCGACTTGATCAAAACCTCTGAAATTTTGGCATAATGTGAACGAAGATGCTGTGTTCATTTGTAAAAAGTAAATACTGGGGTCAACGACTTAGTTTCTCAAAAATCACTACTAAAAATTCGCAAATTTGTTACCTACTCTTATGGACAGTGATCACAAAAGCGACTTTCTTCGAAAATCTTTGATTAACCTCAGAAATTGAAATTAGTTCTTGTGTACTTTTTTTACAAAGAATCTATTAAATTCTCAAAAATACAGGGTCAATGACTTAACTTAAGAAGAAACTAGAAAAAAAGATTGAAATATTAATCTGGTTTGCGACACAACATCTCCCAATTTTCACAATTACAATTTCACTACTCTTTTATGGCAATTTCTTAATTTTGTACTTCAGTTTTATAAAATTAACTATATTTATTAAAAAATTTACCGTCGAGAAGCGTTAATTTTTTAGGAGTCCTTATGGCACCCTACCCTAGGTACGGTACTAGCCACCCAAGCCACCTTTACTGTGACTCAGTAGCACTCTTTTATATGCGCGTGCTTGAACTGCAACAAAAACTACATGTTGATATTTTTTAACAAAATAAAAATTTAGTATTTACAAATGAAAGCAAGTATTCGCTAAAGCTTTTAAATACTGTAAAGTTGTATGCATAAAAAAAAGGAATGCTTATCCATAATATTTACTTGATAGAAAGTAAGGAGGCAAAATGCATAAGAATAAGGTTTATATAGCACATTGATTATGAATATTTTTTTTACATTAATTCTTTGGTTAGGTGCTGTTCCACCATGAACTCTACTTTTTTTCACAAGTTGACAGCACTTTATACTTCCGTTAGGAATGTGTGAGATTATTTAACAAAAAAAAAAAAAAAATATCATATGTTTCTCTTTAACAAAGTAAGCGGCTCTTAATTACGCTCATAACCGAGCGTAGCGTACATACCTACTTTTGTTATAGTAGCTGATAAAGCTGAACACAAGAAAGTAAAATGGCAATTCACCTGCCTAAATTGGTACTTAATTTTGAGTTAGTAAGATGGATTTAAAAAAAAACAATTATGATAATAATAATAAAACATTTTTAATTGTGGTTTGAACTTGATACCTACAGTACGAAAAGAATACAGTGAGTCCACTGTGCCATCACATCAATCAAGTACAGTAGCTCGGATTTTACGGATGATTAGAAGATACCTCTAAGACTTAAGCTTATCGATAGTTATATCTACTTTTTCTGTTGAATTATGATGTAAAGTATAGCAAATATGACTTTTCGTGATTAAGAAACTTAGGAGCTCATGCCAAACTAATGTGCCTTAGTCAAGCAATAATCCAACCATTTGTACTTGTAATTTACTTTTTCGGACAGAAAGACAGCTTACTTTAATAAAATTTTGTCTGAGTATAAGGAAGTGCCTCAAATCTTATTAATTTTTTGTTTTTTGTATTAAAAAAAGAATTATGTGGTGACACGCTGTTTTATCATGTGTTAGCTGCCCTGCCTAATGCTTGTGTCCCCGATCCGTAAAAAATAACATTTTGTTATTCATTAAAAAAATTCAAATTTATTGATGGTACGCGGGATCGTAGATCGTGTACGTACCCACCTACCTACCAATGTTGTACTAGTGGAACACGCCGCCCAAAAAAAAAGAATAAATATTCGTTAAAATGAATATTTGATTTTGTGTAATTGAAATCACTGTTCACACAGAGAGAGAAATAATTTGTTATATTGGATCGTGTCCTGTACCTTTGTGACCAGAATAATTCGTCTTATATACTTTGCTATTACGTTATATGTTACCTCGTACATATTTAAAACCAACGAACTATTTGAGTACCGAAGCGTACTTAACAGTTCTAACGTATTAGTTAGGAAACTAGAAAAAAGAAAATTTAATAACTTAGAACCTATATCTTATAGTAATTTATTTATTTATTGTACGAGAAAAAATAATAAGGTCATTAAGCTCACTCAGTGGCAGGTGTTGCTTGGAAAAGCATTAAAAAGTAATCATAAATTAAAAAAAAAGGGGATAATTATACTTAGCTTACGAAACAGTAAGGCTTAGTTATAATTTTTTTACTTTTTTTCATATTTTTTAATATAAAAATAACTATAAGTATGTACTTATTATAAATATGTGCCACTAATCCAATTGGTTAGCTGTGTGCCAAAGCTAATTTTTATGTTTTTACACATTTAATATAGAGTCAAATTGAAACAATAAACTTACTCAGAGCCTTTTCCCTGCAGCCATTTATACCTTTAAGAACTCTTGTTCTAATAATTATTAGGCTTCGTAATCATGAGCTAATATAAAATATTATCTTACTTGGAGAACAGAAAGGCTCACTTGCAACCCTTTTTTTTAGTAACTCAAGAGAAACATAATAGGGATTAATTTATTGTTTAATATTGAATAGTAAAATGAATGACTTTAGTCACAGCCTGAGTTCACTGGCAACCTATTAAATGAGGACTCTAGTGGATGAAATTTCTTTTGAAAACTATTAAGTTCATGAATGTCAATTTTACATAGCCAATAATTTATTCATTTATGACTTAAGGAAGAGTAATAAGATTTATTATGCAACCTTATTATTGGTTATACTTTTATCTGTAATTATTTAACATACTAAGATAAAAAAGCACTACTTAGCACCCACACTTTATTGCTTCTTATCACAAGTTTATCACACAGAGAAAAAACGATCTATTTAGTCCCTTACCACCGATGCTTGTTTGCTGAAAACGGTAGAACCACTTTGCAATAGTAATTCTCTACTGCCTTATTCTTACTTCGTTGAATAAAAACCTGAACGATTAAAGTTATTTACCAGTGGCAATTAATCAACTGTCTTTTAATACTAATAAAAGAGATATAAAATCTATCATCAAGCTTTCATGGTCTCCTTCTTAGTAATTTATAATGTTGCGATTAGAAACCATTTAATACTAAGCAGTGATGTTTGATTATTTACATATTTTCAATCAATGAGTTCGTAACAAAAAACCTTTAATGCCTGTTTACCATGCTATTTAAAGTGCGTAAAGTACCAATAACTAAAAATTTTATCACTTACTACTTTTTTTTGTACCATTTTGTCGCACGGTTTATCTGGTTACATTAAAAAAATAAAAACTTAGCGCTTAAGTAAGTAAATTACTGCACGGTTACTACCTAACGTTTTGTTTATTGTTAATCACAGTCATTCTTCTATTTTGTTTTAAGAAGCCTGCTTTTTCTACTTTCTAAGCAGGTCAAATAAATCCTGTATTAACCTCTTCTGTGATTTAATCAGCATATCATTCTCTCACTACAAAGATATCTTACCTTTTTTGCCTGTTTCTACTACTTCCCTCTCTTCTCTTCCTACTAAACAAGACTAAGCCCCTACATTGCATAGCTCTAGTTAATTTTTTGATTTCGCAATCAGTTTATGCGTCATATTGTTGACACAATGCATTCAATAGGAAAAATGCAATAATTCTCTTTTTTCGTTATAATAAGCTTTATTGCACCGTTTTATTTTTTGGGGTCAATTTATATACACTCTGTAAGAAGCAAAGTAACTAAACTGTTGCAATAGCTAACCGCGAAAACCACTAAATTAATTTTGCTGAAATTTTGCGTGCAAATTCACAACGATTTCTAGGTTTTTTTAGTATGGTTTTTGTCTTGAACACATTAACCACTATAGCAATTGTTAAGTTTTAAGTTTTGCAAAAGTACGATTGCTTTTTAATTTAGTTTAGTATAATCTTCTAGGTAGCGTGAAAGTATAATAAAAACTTTCTGCAGTAAGAATAAGTGGATCTAGTTAAAACATTCCCAAAAAAATTATACCTTTCAACATTTAATTTTAATTGTGCGGACTGTTGTGTCAATCTTCACTCAGATACTCACAAAGTAACATATGTACACAAATATTAACGTATTCGTTTTTGTTAATGTATGTGGTTAAATTCTTTTAATAACTGAGATTAAAATCTTACAAATGCATTAAGCTTACAACTTCATCAAACTATATATCTGCTGAGAATTATATAAGGTACTCGTCCAAATTTTTTGGTATTACTATTTTCGACTCTTCTTTTTTAATTTTTTTGTCGATGTTTAACAATGATATGATCGGATCTGTTGAATAAATAGCCCTATTAAAAACGTCAGTAAGTCTAAATAATCGGCTGGTCTGCCGGGCATGGTTTGTCACATACAGTCAATGTAATCGGTGCCAAGACTTACTAGCATCTTCAGAATTAAATATCATTGGCACTGAAAATGACTCTGCTATCTGACAACTATGCATTAATAGTTTATGCACTTTGGGGCTGAGCTTGACCCAAAGGTATAATTCACAATATAACCAGAACGTTTTTTTACAAAGTTTTGCAACTTCTCAATAGTTTATCATTTTTCAATATTTAAATACAGCTTATATGGTTGCCATATTGCTAACTAGATCTTGATTCATCCTTAAAGCTTCTGCAAATTCTTGTGGGTTGTCCAAGCACTTTCTTGCCACGTTTACTCTGTTACTGGTACCATTATCCTGCTGAACTTGGTCAACTCGATCACTAAAAATTTTCGAACAACTTATTCTGGACTTTCTTTTTTTTAACTTTATATAAATCTGTGATAATACGTATCATTAAGAAAAGTTGCATAAACACAATGGTTATACTATGAATATGAAGATTTGAAAAAACGGTGTTGGAATCTTATTATATTGTCGTATGAATTTTAGATTAATAATATAAAAGTATGTTTTTTTGATTAAATTGGAGCTGACAGCAATAATGCAATTGTTATTAAAATGATACACAGAATAAAGCCAAGAAACTGTAAGATAAAATGCAAACTCCTAAAATGTTTCTTTTAATGCGGTTGTATGTCTACAATTTCATCATTTAGATAAATGGAGCACATTTTTAATTTACTTGTAGTCTTACTAATATCATTAAAGCTAAAGTTTTTGTATTATGTGTTTGTAGGACGTGGGACTATTTCATAATTGATCTAACCTTATGACGGGTCTTCAAAAAGTCCAGAATAAGTTGTTTGAAAACTTTAGCGATCAAGTTAACCAAAATCTGCAGGATAACGGTACCAGTATCACAGTAAACATAGCAAGAAAGTACTTGGAGGACCCACAAGAATTTGCAGAAGCTTTAAGGATAAATCAAGATCTAGTTAGCAATATGGCAACCATATAAGCTGTATTTGAATGTTAAAAAATGATAAACTATAAAGAAGTTGCGAAACTGTGAAAAAAAACGTTCTGGTTATATTTTGAATTATATCCTGAAGTCAAGCTCAGCCCCAAAGTGCATGAACTATTAATGCATGGTTGTCAGATAGCAGAGTCATTTCCAATGCCAATGATATTTTATTCTGAAAATGCTAGTAAGTCTTGGCACCAATTACATCGACTGTATGTGACAAATCATGCCCGGCAGACCAGCCGAGTATTTAGACTTACTGATGATTTTAATAGGGCTATTTATTCAACAGATCCGATCATATCATTGTTAAATGTCGACAAAAAAATTGAAAAAGAAGAGTTGAAAAAAGTAATACCAAAAAATTTGGACAAGTACCTTATATAATTCTCAGCAGATATATAGTTAGATGAAGTTGTAAGCTTAATGCATTTGTAAAATTTTAATGTCAGTTATTAAAAGAATTTAACCACATACATTAACAAAATTGAATACGTTAATATTTGTGTACATATGTTATTTTGTGAGTATCTGAGTAAAGATTGTCATAACAGTCCGCACAAATAAAATTAAATGTGAAAAGGTATAAAATATAAATTATAAAAAGTTCAAACGAGTTTTCCTGAAGATTTATCAAGAATCATCCAAGACTTATTTCAAATAGATTAATAACTAAAAGTTTTTTTTATTACATTGACGTGATGAAGATTAACAACAGCAATTATTTATAAGATTTTCATACATCACTTAAGTATATATGATATTTTAAGTACAATAATAAAAGTTTGGTTCGTCAAGAAATAACATCATTCGTATACTTGCGCAAGTAAATACGCATCACCAAAGTAATTTAGCAATTTTTCTCTATGTGCAAAAAGTTTTTGGATTTTGTTCTGTTAATATTTAACATGAAGGACTCTAAAGTATGAGATAAAGTACTATTAAGATGTATACAATAACAAAGAAGTTAGTATCAGTAAAGACAGAGTCACCAAAACAAAAAATGATTCAATTGTTTTCAGGAGATAAACACTTTGCACAGATATAACGCCACACGAACAACACAATAAAATGTATTAATACATGTGTGTGTATGAATATATATTTGTATATACAGTCCTATTATAAAATTAAGTAAATTATTTATAAATAAATTCCTAATAAAAGAAAATAATAAAACTCATTACCTGTTAGTGGGGGGTTGGCGCGTGGAGCGCGCAGGGGGGGCAAAACCCTACTTGTACACACACACACACACACACACACACACGCATATATATATATATATAAATATACGTACGTTTATTCTTATTTATGTAGAAACGGGATGTTTTTCGTCAGCTATTTTTAATAAATAAATAATTTCATAAAAACTATACGATAAACTGTTATCTGGGATAGTGGATCGCAAAGCATATATATATACATATACATACCTGTATAACAAAATACATCCGTATGCCTTTGCTCCGTATGATTTTTTGCACAGAAGAAGAAAGATTGTCCTTTTAGAATTGTGAGTATAACAATAATTGTATATATTAATAATTTGTACTAAGTTTTATACATCTCCCTATATTATATGGTTGTATTGACGAAAGTAAGTCTTACCCCCCCCCTCTCTGCTATTCCGCTTTTCCTCAGCTCCCCCACAGCTCCCCCTCGATGTACGTATACTAACTATAGTTATTTGCTTGTTTTAACGTAATTTTTAATAAAGTTATATTTGAATGAGCTCCCCCCTGCTACCCCCTGTTGCCCCTTAGCTCACTCTCAGCTCTCCCTCAGCTCCTCCTTGCTTCCCCTCCACCTTCCTCTCCACCTCCCCCCTATAAAATACTCATTGATCTAATATTTTATATCATAAATGTTAAAAAATATACGCATTTTAGTACCTAAGTCATACCTAGTTCTAAGGGTTTTTTAAGTCACTGATCATAGGTCTCTATCTGTCTATTCGCTCCCCTTTATTTAC
Source organism: Copidosoma floridanum (assembly GCF_036245765.1). Classification (NCBI taxonomy): domain Eukaryota; kingdom Metazoa; phylum Arthropoda; class Insecta; order Hymenoptera; family Encyrtidae; genus Copidosoma; species Copidosoma floridanum. The sequence continues at coordinate 5,321,620 of NW_028321904.1, read as the reverse complement.
TATTTGACTCTGAAGTACCATTATTTGTTTAACTTGATTGAACTTTAACATTTCATATGTCTCTCTGTTCTATATCTATTTTACCGAAATATAAAATTCTTGATTACTTGAGGACTTTATTAAGTAAAAGACAGAAATTATAAGGAGGTATTATTAAATAAACATACACAATTGAGCTTTCAAAACAATAATTTATTCTGTTAGTTTAATGTTGTGACATTTTATCAGTCATTTTAACCCATCTGTTCTTTTAAAACCCTTTTGACATTTTTCACATGCTTGTTTTTTATAGTTTTTATGAATTAACATACGTTTATTTTAATGTGACGATTTTTAAAGTTACATATTTTTGAAGTACTGAAAAATTTTTAGCTAAATAATATTGTTAATTTCTGATTTATTCTTGGATGCAGTTGGAATAAAAATTCTTTTTGAATTCTTATATCCTAATAAAGTAACGTCTTATTGTCCGTAAGAGAATAAAGGTTTGTTAATATACAATTCTAAAGAATCAAAACTCTGTTTTTCTGATTTTTTAATAAATATAGAACATGCTAATACAAAGGAAAACTGTTCGCTATAGCAGACAAAAGGTAATTATAACAAGGGGCCAGTATTTAATGTTATTCTAGGAATAAATACTTTGCTTTTTTTTCTTCCATGATTATTTCTGCTTCTGTATTATACTTAAATAATTTTGTTATTTTTAATCTTGTGCCTCTACAGAGACCGTCTGATATACTTAAATTTTTTATTAACACTACTACAGCATTCATTTTTAATTTTAATTTTGTGTAATGGAAGAGCCTCTCTACTATTACTTCAAAATACTATTGGAAAATTATTATTTATGTTAATTTTAATTATGTTAAGTTAATTATATGTTATATCAACTTCTTTGAGGGTCACGTATTCTTCTGTTGTGAACTAATTTTCAGCCTGCATTGATGAATGCATGAGTAATGTCGTAATTTCGTCTACTCAATCTGTTAGTGGGGGGTTGGCGCGTGGAGCGTGCAGGGGGGTGTTAGCCCTACTAGTATATATATACACATACAAATGAATAAATTTTAACGTCGTTATAAAGTATGTATTAAACAGAAAATAAAATCACTAAAGTTACTCATGAATCAGCGAAAATTTATTCCAAGTGGAGTTTAAAACAAAAAAAACAGATGGAAAATCATAAAAAATTGATGTTTATCATAAATTTGTAGGTCAGATTTAAATTTTACGGACTCTACAGTTTTTCTTTATTCCTGATTACTAATGAAATAGAATGAAAACAGAATATTTTTATTTATGTATCGATGTTCACAAGATATTAGGTTTGAATATAGAAAAATAAAATTCGACTACTGTGAGGCGTTTACCCAGAGAAAATTCTGCTCCAACAATTCGATACTTTGTTGCCGTTCTTTTAACTGATCTTATGCTACCAGAGCAGATTTTGCTACAACAGCAAGCCAGAAACAACAAACCTGAGAAATATGGGCTGCCAAATCAGCTGGAAATTTTATTAGCTTTCTTTCCAGTTGTTTGTCTAAGCGGCACATTCATAAAAGAAGTATTTTTCCAAACTCCCTCATCTGATCAACGTTGAATGGTTGGTTATCCAGGGAACGACTCAAAGACGAGATATTCATCGGCCAGCAGTAAAGCTCTCCTTAGCAAGGTCTTCGTGTGCAAAGACTTTAAGGGTAAGAGTCAAGCTTTCTGGAACCGGCTTTTTGTAATCAAGAATAATAAGAAAAGTCTGGAAGTATCACTGTTGGCCATTTTCAGAGCCAACATAGGTATTGAGATTCATTAGTTAACCATCAATCTCATCAGTTTTTTTAGGGTTATCTGACACTAAACTTATACATCTTTACACCTTTTTTTGGCCACAATCTATCGACTCAAAGACTATTTAAAGCCAGATAGTATTAAACCAAGTCAGTAGTTCACTGACAGAGGTGATAAGTGGGGCTTTTTTCCACGAGGCTGCATATCCTGACTACTAAAAACCATGCAACACATTCTCGACTTTAAGAATTTAACGAAAAATCACCGATCCACTTCATGGTTTGAGTCGGATGAACCTAACAGTAAAGCTATAAAGAGAAAATGAGCTTGAGATAATGAAGCAGTCTTTAAAGAACAAGCGTCACAAACCAATCTTCCAACCTTAGACCACCGAAACAACTTAGCTGTGTAAAAAAAGGTTTCTTAGATAATAACGGCTCTAGTGTAACACAAGGACACGTGAAAAAAGAACCATACTACTAACACTAACGCTTTAGAGCGTTGCAGTTTTTCTTTTCCTAAATCTGGTGCTATAACAGCACGCCAGATTAGGTTACCCTGAGGAATCAAGGCAGTCACGTTTGCTAAGAAGATTAGCCAACCAAGCCTTTTTGGGGCCCTCAAACGTCGAACTACTTTGAAAATAAATATACATTACAATTAACAAAGTTGGCAAAAAACAGCTCTTTACGAAAGTTTTTACAGTGCCTGTGGTGGCAAAAAGGTGAATTAGAAGAAAAAGTTCCAATCCTTTAAATGTATACAATTTTAAGCGTAAGGAAACTGATGCAGAACGTTTATCAAGATTAAAATAGCAGCATCAAAATAGAAAAATTCAGAATTTATTAAGTGAGAAATTAGTTTTTTATCATAACGTCAATAGTTGTTACGTAGGGAAAGGTTGATTAAGCGGGTAACTGAGGGATTAAAGCCCAGAAAGCTTAGTATTTGTATAATGATAATGATCAGTCTTATTTATTCGATAGATGGCACATAGAACTATGAAATTAATAATAAACATTAGGTCATTATTCATTCATTTCTGATCTACTATTAAAAATCAAAAAGACCCTAGAAAAAACTGCTTTGCTCGGGGGGGGGGGGGCTGAAGCGGCTCATCCGTTCTGGCAAAGAAAAAAGGCACTACAATGGAGGGAAATATGCTTTAACTAGTTTTTTATATCATATCTTTAGTCGTAATAAACTACCCTTTAATAGCTTAACAGACTTGCTATTCAAAATATAAAAACACTAACATGTTAATGACTATTGAATTGGTAACTCAAAAACTTGGCAATCGTAAGCAACATTATAAAAATTTCTGAAGCAAATGTCTTGTTTGTAACATAAATCACTTTATTTCCTATTTATACTTACTTAACATCTAAGAAAAGCTTAGAAAAATGAGTTATGAATGGCAGTAGTGCTATTTGAATACCTACTGATCAATCCACTTCACCCTACCCGCTTTGCCCGAGTACATATTTTTTTATTTAAGTAATGCTTACGTCGAAAATCTTTCGGATTTCTTAATAGGTAGAAAAATATTTTTGTTTATTTACTGTAACGATTACAGAGAAAGAAATAAGGCTGCACGGGTTTCTGATTAAAGTAATAGAATTGTGAGATTTGAAAAATAAACAATTTCTTAAATATTTATTATTTCTGATCTTTAAATCCTTACAGTTTTATCAAACAGCTTTTTTTGTTTGTTATAACGTGAAAAAGTCTGAATCCATGGCTTTTTAATTATTTAAAACATAAGTGTTCTAGAGAAAAAACGTTTAGTTCTAAGAAGATTCAAAAACCAATGTAATATTTTTAACTGAAAACGTTTTACATTATGTGTCGACACAGTACGGTGTTTTATTAAGTGAGTCTAGGGATAAGCCCGTTAGAAGGCCCCTAATAAGTATATACTTCACAAAAACTATGATGATGATAGAGTAGGTTTTGGGATAAAGGAATATACACAGGTATCATTGTTTAATTAAGTCAGGCTTATGGACTAAACTTATTGGTGAAGCCTTAGATTTCCTCCCTTTTTTCTCTGTTTCATACTGGAGAGAGACTTGTTTAATTTACAAAACTTGTTTGGGGGATTTGGGTCTTGGTTACCTTAAAGCCGTTTGAGACCCACTTCTTTCTTGACTGTGTCAGGCAAAAAGGTTGTTTCTATGTCGATGTAGTGAGTAAGTATTGTAGTTTAGCTAGCTGCTGCTTAAATGAGACGTATAGTGGCGAATGGCACAAATGATATGTAGGATAAGTCCTAATTCGATCCTGACACTTAAGCAAGGCCTTGAGCTATGAGTCTTGAATTATATATTACATTTCTAGACCTGTCAGAATTTTTTTATAAATTAACTTCACCAACGGGTTTGTTGCTCGATAGTAAAGTTGCCAGAGTCCAGACTTAATTTTGTAGATGAAAGTCATTTTATTGTTTATAGTTTCTCCTGATCTTATCAGCAGTTTTTCAGTCAAACTAATCCAGGATCAAAGCGTTGGCTGGTCATCTGAACAATCTCATATGGTAGAGGGTTTGAGAGTATCCCATCCATTTTTCGTATGTAGTTTGGCTTATTTTAAGTGTGGAGAGCGTTTGTAGTTATAAGCAACTATAGCAACGGCATTTGGCCAAAAACTTTTTGAGATCTTGGCTAAGATTGTTATAGTTTTCTCTCATATTGTTGTGTTAAGCCATTCAGCCACTTCTTTTTGTTTTGAGTTGTAAGGTAAGGTGGTTTAATGTTACAAACTTTGCTGATTCAAAGTTCTACTGACATTTTGATTGACATTTTGTTTGCCGTTCTTAAATCTGAGAATTTTCAATTTCTGATAACTTTGATTTTCAGCTGAATAAAAAAATTTACCCCTTCAGACAAATGCGCACACCAAATTTACTCTTAAGAAAGTATACGAAGAGTTGTCTGGAAAAAATCATCGATAAAAGTCAAGAAATACTCATACTTTTCACGTAGAGCATAGAAGATTTCACAAACATCGGTACGTACAAGTACTAATTTTTGCTTAGCATGGACTGTACTAAAATTAAAAGGTTCTTGAATTATTTTGCCTTGAATACAAAGCTAACAGTATCTTAGCATATCATGGGAATTAAATTTTAAGCCCTCTGCTGCTTCTCTTCTTAATAGGCATAAGTAGTGGACATTGAGATGAGCAAGTTGCTTGTGCCACAAATTTGTATCCAGACAGGCTAAGTTAATTTGGTGGTTGGGGTTGAGTTTTAAGACTTCGGGTGAAATTCGCCGTATTTAGAGTAAAGAGATTAGACTCGTAACGAATACCTATAACAATAAGATTTCTATGTAGTAAGTGCACAGAATACTTATTATTGCTGAATGTAATTGGGCAGTGCTTTTGAGCTAAAGCAACCACAGAGACAGGCCTGAAAAGGATACATCACATTTTTTAGCTCCATAACTTTTTTGGTATTTTTGTGTGGTATGGGTAGTTCCACCTTACCTGAGTCTTGAGATTCTCAGTTTTTTGTTTTAAGTCATCACTTTACACGTAATACTACATAGCAACACTCTTAATATGATGAATTTTATGATAAAACATTCCTAATTAGGACCTATTAATGGTGGCAAACAATACAACAATACAAAAAAAAAATTATAATAATTAATTGTGTAAAAGTCTGCATCACTTGTTTAAGTCTATTTATTATAGCTAAATTGAATGGCTTAATGTAAAAAGCAGCTGTTACTATAATTTAAAGTACTTAACTTAAGCGCTAATATTGAACTATTTTTATGTTATTTTCTAAATTTTGACCACTTTTAGCTTCTATCAGTATTTCTACTTTTTCTAAAATTTGTTCGACCATTGTTGTGTAGCACATGAAGATAAAAGATCTAAAATTCACTATTACATACACTTTTAAATAACAGACATATAGGGCTGTGTGTTTTTTTTTACTTACTCTGGAAACGCCAACTTCTCTTGTAGATATTCCCATTTTTTCGTGATGCCTTAACTGAACTGGGTAAATTATTTGATAGAAATTGGAGCCAATATTTTTCACCAATTCTTCGTTCTGTTGGTATTGACGGAGAAGGCGTTCTGCTTCACCTATGATATGAAAAATAATTTTTTTATTGATACTTTAACATACTACACCAATTAGTCTTTTTGATTGAATACATGAACATCAAAATCTACGATTTATTATACCCTGCTCAAAACCTTGTTCTGGTAGGTTTGTTGGTATATTACGTGTACACAACATCTTATACAGCATAATTTAAAACGCATAGAACAGTTTGCCTAATTTTAATGTGCATTTGATTATTCTAAATCCAATGTTTTGTTACTTATAAATTTAAAATTGTTGTTTTTTTCTTATTGAATCTGGATTATTAAACAGATCTTTCAGCTGCATTTTAAAATACCGTCTATGCTAAATTAAGCTGAAAATCAGTATAGCAATGTTTTTTAAGGTGCTTATTATAAGTTGGATCGTTAAAACGACCATAGGCGACAATAACAAGTCACTAAATGGTTATCAGTCACTTTTACTATACTTTGGGTAAATATGAATCCTTATTAGATAAACTAATACAATTTTTATTTAATACTTTTATAAAAAGTTATTTTTTATTTTTGGTTCGAAATCTATTTAACATACACACTCATAAATATTAATAATGACATATTACAAAAAAAAAGGAATAGTTATATAAAACAAATTGATTTTTAATGACTTGCGTTTTTCTCGATCAATTGCTTTTGTGCCGGTGATTATTTAGACAAATAGATGAATTGATAGTTTTGTGCAGTATTACTGCTATGAACACTAATGCAGACAATCAGCGTAATTGTCTCTGAAAACTCCTTTCCAACTTACTCTGTTACGAAAAGCCTGCCAAGAAAACTCGATATTCTGAGTGTATGCACTCTGTATTTTTATTTATTTTTGGAGTAATTTATAGTTAAATATTTATGTTCGTGTCTGTCTTACTTTATGTATTTCTGCCAAAAATTGGTATGAGTTTAAGTGTTAAAAGTGACATGTTTTTTTATAAAAGTGAGATAAATTACATTGTCTTTTTTGTTGACGAGGCAAGTCTTGATTGTGTACTTTTTGGGTTGTGCTTTTAAAATTATCCCCAGGATCTATAAGGAGTAAATGACTCTATGACATACTTAACATCACTGACACCTTTATTTCACCCCTCTTCAGCACAAGAAATAGCAAGAGAAGACTTGCAGGTTTCTCCAAAAAAGCTAAATCTTTCAGATATCGTTTCAGATAAAATTTTTTCGTTTACGATAAGACTGCACTCTCAACTAGTATTCCTAATCTGGAAATAATAGGCAAAACGATACGTTAGACAGATTACTGTTGATACTTGCAATTTCGAATTAATAGAACACATATAGTTAGCAAGTTCCTTAGTAATAATAGGCATTTAATTCTTGGGACACAAACTGAGCACAAATGAAGGCATTCTTTCATAGCGTCATATTTTTTTTCTGCCATTGATGATTACCACGGTTTGAAATGAAATTAACATCTCTAATTCAAAACAAGTAGCTTCTCGTTCGCTAGAAGTATGTTCAGTTCATGCAATGATATTGAATTATCTTCTTGATGAATTTAGTAAAATTACAATATGAACGGCTCACACCCTGGTACGCTTTATTTTATGACAATCGGTTAATGAAAATACGATTGGTTTCTGCAAATTCACACAAAATTAAAATACGAATGGCTTATGCCCTAAATGTTAAGTATGAACGACGAGTCTAGAAGGTACTGTATCCGTACGAAAAATGGTCGATAACTAAGGGAGTGGCGTAAAAATTAAAATGACTTTTATGTTTAAGTACTGAGCTAATGAGAATAGTTATTTATAGTACACTTTGATCTTTGTCAAAGATAGCAATATCGAGATCTAATAAAATGAAACTGCTATTATAGTTAAATATGAAAAGATTATGACCTTATTACCTGTTTTTTTATAAGAATTGAAGAGATTTAATACTTGATTACAGTGTCAGGCAGGGAGCCAGGGGCCTCAAGTATCTGAGAGAAACGAAGCACTTTTAATTTGTGATGCCCCAGAAAGAGTACTGATATTATATTCTGACGTCATAATAACAATTAAATTTGTATCACGGTACTTTGCAGTTATTACGACTGTTGTATTCATGACCAGCATCTCCATAATAATAGATACACTGATTATCAGTCCCAACGAGCATGGACGGAATTTGTGAGTGTTTTCTATTGTCTTACATTTCTCTGTCTTGTGCTTTTTTTTATAAACAACAGAATTACTTAACACTTAGCCTAAAACGAGTCCATTGATTAACAGAAACTTTTTTTTTTAACTGAAACTTCTTTAGGCGGGCCTTCTATGGGGAGTTAACCCGTAAAACGAGAGAGCAAGGGAATGCTGCCGTGCACACATGTATCTACATATATATATATTTTTTTATATTTGAGTGCTCTACGTCCAGCTCCTTTAATAAGGGCACCACCATGGGCACTTAGCACTTGAGAGAAGGAAGGAAAGAGGGATGGAAGTCCTCCCATTACTGGGAGGGGGGTAGGGGGAAATAAGGAAATTTTTGCTGCGAGAAGGTCACCTAAACCCTCCTCGAGGAGCATTGCATGGTGAAAAAGCGCACGTAAAAAATCACAGAGGTACTTGCCCGAAAAAGTCGCACTGGCCGGGAATTGAACACCGGTCTCCCGCGTGCCAATCCACGACCTAGCTGACTAAGCCACCGCGCGCTCTTTATCTATATATATATTATCTGTACAGCTGACTGTGCCGCAGGCAGGGGGCAAGGGATCAGTTTGTCTGTCTCCCTTTCTCTCTCCCTCCCTTTCACATGCGGACAATAGTGCGCCACGACTACTCTATCAATATATATGATATAGATATTCTCTATCTCCATACATAAAGTAGACAGTCAATCGATCCGAAAAATCACCAGCGCCAGCAAGCGCAATAATAGTCGAGCAGTCATCCATCCGACTACCAACCACGGCCAATTCTGTTTTACTTTCCAGATCAACGAGACTGTAACTTTAATGCTGCGCCACCGTGTCGGTATAGGTATACCTACTGCTTCATGGTAGAAATCGTAACATGGCTGTAATACGGCCTAAACTGTATCTCTGTTACAGCTAAGGTACTGTCAGGTTAATAATGTCTAACACAAAACATCGCTTTATCTTTTTTAATTCTTCGAAGAACATATTAAAAATCGTTCTTTTTTTATTTATCTTTTCGTATGTATATATGTATGTTAAAAAACATACGTAAAAAATGAAATATATACAATACGACAACTTCACTTTTGAAAACAAAAAAAAACGCTGTATTTCGGAAGGGAAGCCAAATTGGCTTAAAATAACCATTTCTACAGGTTCTCTAAAGGTAATCCACATCATGAAAGTGCACAAACATAGTGGGGTTGGACTTTGCACAAACATAGCCTTAACTTTTTTTTGACAATGCCTTAAAAAAAACGAGCAATGAAGGTTTTTTTTATATTGTGTATGAAACATTAATATGGACGTTTACAAGATATTCGAAGAATTATTGTCAAAATATAATCTCTTAAAGTTCAAACAACAGTCATATCTCGAAAAAGAAGCTAGATAGACCCACAACAACTATTTTAACGGATTTTCTAAAGAGGGACTACATGATCAACGCGCCAAAATGGATAGGGGTTACACTATGAACAAACATAATCTTAATTTTTCGATTTTTTAACTGTATCTGGAAAAGAGCACGTCAAAAAAATTTCTTCATTTAGTATGGCATTTTTAGAAAATTAACACGGACGTTGACAGAATCTTTGAAAAATTTTTGTTACAACATAACCTCCCAAGATAAGAAAAACTGTCGTATCTGGAAAATCAAGCCAAATAGGCCTATAATAATTCCACGTTCAGAAAATAATTATTGAGGTGCAAAAATATGTTACATGAACTAATACAAATGACCATTGTATTTTTAAATAATAAGTCATATCTTAAAGAGAAAACTACAACCTTCATATCCTACCTATAAATTGATTTAATTTTTTTTCTTTATAATGTATTATAAGAAAAGTTGTTACGTGACTAAAACCTATATTCTTTTTATTAATTTTTAGATCAGTAGAAATTAATTAAGCACGGGTAAATTTTAATGTTGAATTATAAGTTATTATAGAAAACAAATAAAATGAAAATTTAGAATTTTACAATGGAAAAAAGCTATATGTCTATTTTTTTTCTCAGTCTCAATAAGATTTAGTGGATTATTTATTTTACTTTCATGGTAACCAATATTCGAAAAACTTTTATTTGTTGGCTACAAAGATTCCAACAGGAATTAATTGTACAGATATGATGTCATAACAAATGCACAAATATTAATTTTTAATAAAAAGAATTTTGATCTCGCATAATTGGACAAAAGTACCTGCTTTTGGTGCAATATAGTGAAAATTCTTGTTTTATTCTGCATTGCATAGACAACAATTCGTACATGTATTATAAGATATATCATAGCAAAAATGAAAGTACTTAGAATACGCGAGTCATAACATAAGTAGTACATTAAGGTAAATGTATTTTATACATACACGTGGATGAATACGTAATAATGTAAGAATTTTTAGTATTTTTATATGGGATTTTTAAAGATCTATTAAAATTCGGAGCACTCTAATTTTTTCAGTTTCTATTATACCAAGTTAAATAACATTCGAGTTGGAAGTTTTATTTGTGCCAAGGATCCTGAGACCCACACCTGATTCTCTTACTGTTCTGTCATTTTCACTGCTTGTAATGTTAGATTACAATTTCAACAAATTTAACCTTTCAAAGCTTATTTTTAATAAAGTTTACTAAAAAAAAACTTTTTACTTATAAATAAGATGGATATGAAAAGTATACGTGTGACTTTGTCCATGGTGATACAAGCAATATTTGTAATACACATGCATCATCAAATTCATAGGCTAATATCAAGATGGAGGTACTGTTCCAAGCATTTTTCGTTGATCTATGTTCTTTAAAAATGACTACTAATTTTGTAATTAAATTTCAAAGAATCATGGATTATAAATTTTATGAAATTGCCAGCCATTTTAAAAATGAAAAAATCTTCCCAAGGGTGTGGATCTAATACTTAACCTCTTGTTTTTTTAGGCAGTACTCTATTATTTGAGCTACCAAAAAATTGTGTCCTCACACACACTTATGGTACGGATGGATTTTATTCTTGGTTTTGAGATGTATCTAAGCCATAGCTTCGATTTACTGTCCCAATAGGGTTTGATTTAAAAAAACGTTAAGCTTGTAAATAAATTAGATATTCAACGATTTCTTGCAATGTACTTACTGGTATAACAAGTAATATTTGTTATACATATATATGTATAAATTCGTAGGCATGTACATGTATGTAGGTACAAATATAAATACGATAAGTCCATTAATGTTCATTCATAACAAAAAACCATTTTTTAATTGAATTTTTGAAAGCCGAAAATACTAAGTTTGGAGAAACTTCAAACTATTGGCAAGAATAAAAAAAACCACAAATTTACGTAACAATATACTATAAGTAAATAATTATTGCTTTACAAGTAATAAAGTCACACAAAAATTTCCAATACCTAATCGACAAACAAGAGAAAAATAATTGTTCAAATAAACCTCATGAAGAGAATGAGTTCAAACTACTATTTAGAAACATCTTAAGACCTACAGTAAAATCCATTACAACCCACTGTGTATATGAGTGCACAACTCTTTGGTAGCTCAAGTAATAGAGCACCCATATATAAAAACAGAAGGTTGTGTGTTTGATCCATACCCAAAGAAAGATTTTTTTCATTTCTCTAAATAGTTTCAAACACTTTTAAACTAATGATCTTTGACTTTTTAAATTTTAACAAAAAAATCGTTGGTCATGATAAAAGGACATGGATGGACTAAGAGTGCTTAGATAAGTACCTTTATCTATGTATGATCGTATAAATTTGAAGATGCAAATGTATCACAAATATGACTTTTTATACCAGTGATAAAGTCACACAAAAGCTTGTTATCTTCTTTCTGTTGGCTTATGGTGTAATATTAATTTTACAACGGGTTTCGAGGAGTCCGGCCCTGGCCAATGACTCATGATAGGAGAGGTAAAAGCCGTGCGTGGGGACCAAAGCTCTAGGCGTAAAGAAGTTTTATAGCGCTTGGCCGAAGGAGAGATAGAAAAACCGCAAAGGAACAAGTCGCAAGGCTGCTTCGCTTGGCCGAAAGAGTAAAAGTTGACATAATAGGACTGGGAAAAGAAAGTATCCAGCTGGATCCTGTCCCAGGGAAGAGTCGGGGCTGAGATCTTGAGGGTGAATCCTATTATTCTAGACCCACTGAATTTCATGGAGAAGGTGGAACGAATCAACAAGCCCACCACTGACTAGCTGGGCCCTCCCAGAACATAATCTCTGGAAGTTGGGCGTCCCTCAACCAGCGTTATCATCTCCAGGTCTGATTCGGTGGGTAAACTCCTCAGGGGGTCACTGAAACCATTTTTAATAACGTTAACGTTGGGCTTTAAATAATCTCACGCGTACATGCAGGGACAAATACTTTCTTGATTGGAACTCCGGAATAATCATTGACTAACATTGTCACCAAAGTTTAGTAGCGATAAGATATAGTTATTTATAAAAGATCATGTATTTTAAAACGTGTTAATTGTGAATTATCATACACGCGTGTGACAATAAGAACATGACTAGTAATGTTGAAATAAATTACCCCGATATACTTGACGTTCTGATTGTGGCCTTATTTATTAGTATTAAGACAAACCTCGCCTTATCGGTGATATCCCATGCATGCTTTCCTAATACTTATTATTTGTTGTAAGCTGAAATTCCTCAAAATAAATAAAAGTCTGGAGGAATAGAGAAGATATTACACATTCTACTTAATGTATCTTACTCTGAGAGTCACACCTCAAATACTTCTTGTTGTAATATCTATTATCAATTTTCCTTAAAAATTCACTAAGTTTCTGGGCTCATCGACCATGCGTGGTTGTACTTTGTTAATTATTGTTACGTGAAGAACTTGTAGCGGAAGTTTATCAACGTTCTAACCTTGTTGATCAGCTAGAAAGAATATGTGAGTAGTATGGACTTTCTTTACTATGTATATAAACTCTAATACTTATGTTACTCTTAACCTTTAATGTATTAGTCTTGATCGAACAAACAGTAAAAATCTGAGGCATAAGTAGTGTCATCCTTAAGAACACGTCTAATAAAGGTAGATGGCCTGTATGATCTTTCAGCTTAATTAGATTATATAGTTATAGATACAACAAGTAATAATACTGTGACGAGAATGAGGCTGAGTTAGTAAGCTCAGCTCGGAAAGTGTTAGAAACAATGGTTTTTAAGGATTTCAGAATATAAATTATGTCTGTAAATGTAGTGTCATGTTTGAAACATATGTATACAGATATATACATTTTGTTATAAATTAGAGGCTATTATGTCGAGATCCTTCTAGGCCTAACTGCTAACTTGCCAGCCACATGATTGCTACATGAAATAATAATAGCTTTATTGTAAGGTTAATAAATATAAAACACAAATTACTTAATATCTTACACTTTGCAACTGCTGCTTAAAAGAAATAAAAACCTGATGATATTTGTAAGACTCATTATTTTCGTCATCATTTTTAATCCAGGTAAAAGTCAAGGGTTCATTGCCAAAAACAGTTAAGAAAAAAGTACTTGATACACAAAGGATAAATTTTCCTTCTATGACTCTTAAAGAGCTATTGCAGAACTTTTTTTTAATTTGATGATCTTCTGGTTAAAATAGTGCTATCTGCCACTGTTGTAGAAACTGAAAAATTGAGTTTCTTAAAAAGTTCTCATTTTTAACTATTTTAACTTTCAAGTAAAGTATTAGATTAGTAGATGACTGCAAATTACAAAAGCGACTGAAAAAAGTCAAGTTATAACCAAGTTTTGGTATGACACTTAGTAAGTTTTAGTTCCATCCTTATTATTAAAATTTATTACAACAGTGTTATTCCATAGCAGCCCATTAACAGAGAAATCATATCTCATATAGATCTCACTAATGTAAAATTTTTTTAAAATTCTACCCTACTTCAAAAAATCAACATTCGTTGGAGCTTCATTATGCGATTTTTTTTTTCTAATTCCTTCTTTTCATTTCGTTCGAGAAAGTAGTTTTGGGTAGATAACTTATTTGGTCCTTAGTTATTTGTTATACTTGAATCTGCTGTTTTTACTATTTGCCAAGTTTTCTGAGCTCCAAGTCCATCTACTGAGTTTCTTACCTGAACATTTTCATGGTTGTAATAATAACTCATGCTGTACTCTTTATATGCTGCATTAAGTGGTATTGTACCATTATAACCTCAAGGTAGACGTTTTAAAAGTTCTCTACTGGATTTGTAGTACTCGTAAGAGGAGATGTGTCGATAACTTACCTAGAAAGCACTGAAAGGCAAATGGTTTCGCAAGCAGTTAATCATTCCTAATCTTTGGTTTTGCCTGACAATTATATAAAGCTTAGGCTGTCGATTCTCCTTTTGCTTTTGACTAATTTTTTATTGTTTTAACTCTTTCAGCTATCTCTAGTTCCTTAACGTAGGTGTCTTCAGTTACAAAAGTAGCCTTTCGTGACTTTTTTGTCTTCGTTAAAACTGTTATATTCTTACTAATTGGTGCTTAGGCACACTGCCAGATATTCTGAGCACATTGAAAAATCTTAAACACAGAACTACTTTTAATATTTTATAAAATTTGTTTAGTTTCCTAACCTGATAAGAAAAAAAATTATCATTTAAACTTTTCGTCTAATGTTTCATCAAAATACATTTTTATTTACTATAAGAGAAAAGAAAGGCACAGTGGCTGCTACTCAGCTCTTAAGTGACGATAGAGAAACTTTGACTTGTAGTTCAACTGAGCTTTAACTAGTTTAACTAATATCTAGATTTAAGACTCGAGTTATTGCCTACAGCTACATTTTGCATTCTGATTATCTTAGGTGATACGATATTACTAATAATCTGACTACATTCCTTAACTTGTTTTGTAACAAAGTTTAATTTTTTTATTAAAAGATGAGTAAAAAAGTAATTGAGCATCAACAAGTATGTATGTATGTATATAGAGACCTTCATGAATAGAGGAGAAAGATTAACTTAAGCTGTTTGGAGTCGATGAACTGGGGCTTTTGAAGAAATGTTTGAAAATATGTATACTTAGAGGCACTATTCCAGTGACTTTAGAAGCATTTATAACAGTTTTTACTTTTGTTTCTAGTTGCTATGCTTTACCACCCACCAAAGAAATATTTTTCATTCGGACTAGAGGGCTAGTACGCTGAAAAGTTGTCCCTTCTTTAACGTTGCATATATTTTAGGGCTTCATAAGCCCAAAATCTTAAGGGTGCATCTTGGGTGTGCAATGAAGTAGAGATTGTAAAATTAAAACTTCTTTTTGTTTAACTATTTTTGCAACTACGAAGTTCTTGATGTAAGAAAAATAACTATCCAATAACAATAAATGTACATTATCCGTCCATGCCTTTGTTAATTCTTCATACTCTTTCACAAAAGCCAAGAATATTTTAAAATTAAAGTATCTACTCCTGCTCAATACAGTTCAATCGCTATCTCAGATTTACCTCAAGAAATATAGTACTTGCCTTCACTCGAGGGGACAAAAGCATGAGTGGCATAACGACATCACTAGTAGACATACAATTCTCTGCAGTAATATTTTCAACTTTTTCTGAGCTTACTTTCCACCAACTTGTCTCCTTTCTCTTGTGGCTCTTATTCTTGCAGATAATTTTGGAACCACAGACTAAGATCTTTCATCGACAATCCAAATATAAGAAGGTGGAGAAAAGTTATTCTTGTTTTAAAAATCTTTCGAAAGATAACGAAATTTGTCTATAGCTTCCTTACTAAAACTGTTAGCTCTCGCAACTCATGTATGTTGAGCTTTTCTATTAGATAATCCATGCCTTTTTATAAAACTTGACATTAAATCTTTACCTGCCATACATATCAATAATACAATTAATAAATCATCAATAACGGACAACTTAAGCAGAAACAAGAATAACAAATTCACAATAATTGTATACACATCGTTATGTATGAATATGTAGATAAGAATAGAAAACGAAATTTTTATTACCCAATTCTGCATCAATTAGATGAGCCACCTTTAGCTATTCCGCCAAATCATGAGATATTTTTTCTAACTATTTGGTTATTACATCCTGTAAGCCACTTTACATATCAATGATACACTCGTATAATATTTTCTTCTGCTAATCATTAAATACTTTTTTAAATCCAACGGATAAACATTAAACTTATTTAATAAACAAAAAATAAGTATAATAGATTTGTGTAATAGAATAATAAATATGCACACCAATTTTTGTATATAGTAGTCAAACTCAACTTAAAGCTAGATAGATGTAAACAGTTCAAGTTTTTACAACGATCACCAGCTTATCCGCGATGACCTCAGTATTACCCTTTTCTTACTTTGTCAAGGACGCACAAAAATTAAATTTCATACTGATTTAGAAAAAAATGTCATCATTAAAGTTTGTAAGATCTAATGTAAAAGAGAACAATCATTACTTAATATACAGTAATTTTAAAGCATCAGTATGTGAGAGATGCAGTTGCACATTATAAAAGTTGAATGTGGATCCACTTTTTGGCCTCGATAGTAATTACAAATACTAATTATATTACAGTATTGTTACGTACAATAGCATATAGCTATGCGTGCGTGCACCTCTGCTGGCTTGGGCCTAAAGGGTAGGGGAATAGAAAAGAGAGGTGATAGGAAAGGTAGAGAGAAGGGACGAGGAGATCAGCTAGAGACGCGAGAGGGTAAGGACGGAGTCCGCGAGACGAGAAGAGAAGACCCGCACAACTTCCCTCAAATATAAGTAATTCTAATAAAGCATAAGTAACAACAAGTCACGCTCCTATTTATTCCCGCACCGAAAATTCCACGTAACAGCTGGTGTCAGAAGTGGGATACATATAACATTTTTTACGATTTGTCGCGTGCGCGGAAATTACTTAGTCTCGCGGAACAAAAAAAAAAGATTTTTTTTTTTTTTTTTTCTCAAATAATCGATGTAATAAATAAAAGAAATAGAAAAAATATATCTCTCGTCCCACAGAAAAAAAGTGTCAAAAGTGCCAGACGCCAAATTCAGCGTGTCAAGTGCCACAATATAAAGGGAATTGGAAAAGTAGAGGAGAACAGGAAAATATAATCAGAAAAATCTCCGATACCGCAAGGATACCAGACAAGGAAAAACTGCATATCAAGCCAGTGGACCAATATACAAGGAGACTAGAGGCAGCTGCCGTTCACTAAACCCAGAAAAATACAGACAAAGAGAAGAAAGCACGGTACGCCAAGCCCAGACTACAGCCGTAGAGGGAACACAAGATACTCGGCACAGGGGAAGGGAACATCGAGCGGGAGCAGAAGCTGAGCAACTCCAGGAAAGATCAAAGAAGGGACCCAAAAGTATGCACAGGAGTATCGTTATGCTGACCATCGTCACGGCGATCTGGTAAGTGAATTTTCGTTACTCGTATATACTATACTTATAACCCCTGAGGGAAATACGCACCTAAAAGAAAAAACTTATACATCGATATTATTTCTAAATCGCAATATCCTGAGACCTTACCAGCAACCCATAATTGCATGCACAAGCATGTAACCGATACAAACGACAAACACCCCATACAAAATTTTTTTAATTAGTTAATAAATACAAGGAGTAGCCAACCAAAAACAAAAACAAAAAAAAAAGACTATTGACTAACACTCGATAGAGCGCGCGTATCTATCAGGTTAACACAAAATACACAGAAACAACGGGGTTTTACGATTAGAAAAATATATATACGAACTAGAAGAGCACAAGATGAACTACAGAAAAAAAGAAACTAAAGAGCAACACTATGAGTGACGTAGAAACAAACGATACACTGGAAAGGGAAATACAGGAAGCCGTGAGGTGCACAGATATACACGAAACAGGACCAATTGATACAGATAACGAAGTAATAAAAATTATTCTAGAAGATGATCCAGAAACCTGGACAGAGTGGTAGAGGCCAGCAAAAAACAGAAGATTTTTATAATGAAAATGTTAAGAAAATTAACGCCAAGCATAAAACGCGAACATTTATCTCATTAACAAGCCATAAGTGATAACGAAACTGATGCGCAATCCCACACAGAAGCACATAGACCCCCTGTATTTGAAAAATTAACTCTATATACTGAACGTGAAAATACGACAACTGACATTAATCGACGAGTCACTAATCCATTTAGCGATAAAACACAAGCCAAACACGACACAAATCTACACCATATAATAAGAAAAGCAGTGGAACAAGAGGTGCAACAATATACAAATCGAATACCTATACCTACACAACCAAAACATCAATCATCACAACAGACGTACGGAGAAGTTACACGGCGTCAAACACAAATGCGAGCCCCAGTAGCTCAAGGCGATCAAGAAATCAGGAACGATGGCATCACCCACAATACAAACCACGACAATAATTATTATGGACAGAACACAGCGGCACCACTTCATTCTGCAGGAGAAGACGAGTTAGGTTAGGCAAATAGAAATCACTTAAATGCCCAAGACCGATTTACAGCATCCCCACATTACACAGGCAATTTTAATTACGAACGCCCAATTCAGAAAACGCTGTCGTCACTAAGTCACCTAGCAGCAAACATACCAATATTTGACGGTGATTCCGTTAAACTACTCCTTCTCGAACAAATGGTAAGAGTGGTATCGTAAATGGTAAGCCCCGTATATAATATATTTTTTATAGGCTCACTAGCAAATAAGCTGGAGGAAGCAGCCACCGAATTCATACCACGCCTGGCGCAGTTCTCATCTGTAGACGAATTCTTGGTAGAATTAAAAAATAGATACAGCAGCATTGGAAGCGTTGACACGTTGTTGACAAAATTAAAAGTAGTGAAACAATACAGAGGGGAATTAGTAGAGGAATACAGCAGGCGTGTTAAAAAATTATACGATAAAATAATAACCCTATACGATTCGGACATGACACTATCACCCGGGCAACGACACGCATTAAAGCAGAGGGCTAAAAAAGAAGCTGTGAAGCAATATACAAATGGGATACAATTACCTCACAACTACAGGGTAACATGCCTTAACCCAAAAACGTTAGGCGAAGCTATAGAAGCCGCACTAAAAATGGAAAGCGACTTAAGCTTACGAGAAATAATGCCGGCACGAATCGAGGCCAAAATATACCGGTCGAAAGCAGAAACAAGAGATATGGACGATTGTGCGAGCAGCCATGAGCAGGCAGAAGTACGCAGATAAAAATAAAATAACAGGGGACTATCAATAATGCTCATATTGCATTGAATACGGGGAGCATGCTACAAAAGTATATATTAAATTAGTAGCAGACGCAGCGAATAAGAGAATTCAAAACCCAGACTTAAAAGCGAATGATTCACCAGTGCAGGTATCACAAGATAAACAAAACGTAAGGGATAAAAATTGCGCTTACTGCAAATGTAGGGGGCACTATACAAGCGAATGCCGCACACTAGTAAGAGACGCAGAGAATAGGAGAATAAATCGGACCGATGGACGTGAACGATTTAACAGGCTATACAACAGATATAATAACTACAACAGAAACGCTGATTACTCAAGAAATAATTAAAATAATCACAACAACCAGTACGGTAACTATAATAATTATAGAGGAAATTATAATTATAACAAAAATTATAATAGGGATGAAAATTATATTGACACAGGACCTCCGAATGGAACAAATAATGCACCTAATGAAAAAATATCCACGCGTAGCACGGAACATTTGAACTTTCAGGATGCTCGTCGTACTCCCCAAGTGCCGAGCAGGCCCTGAGAATAGAGAAGGAAATAGAACATAAAAACGAAACGGAGTTAGCTGAAGGAGAGGAGCAAGCAGAGTCAAATAAAATATGCATCGGAGGTGAAGATAGTGAGACATCACGCAAAGAAATGTATACGAGAAATGAAACAATTAAAGTATCGCTAGAAACGGACTCTGAACAGGCTCCTTAAACGGCTGAGAATGCTAACAAAGAAAAAAGAATTGAAAATGAATTTATAACTAGTAGCCCTTTATCTGATAAAGAAAAAATCCATAAAAGCATGAACCTACCTGTCCACAAGGTAAACATATCGAGTACTGGAAGCACACCACCATCAGTAATATTAAACAGCAATCAGCTGCAATCTTATAGCGCAAAATTTTAAGCGGATACTGGTGCCGAAGTATCAATTATGAAAGAATGCTGTCTCACTACAGACATGCATATAAAGAGCAGAGAGAAAGTCCTAATAACTGGCGTCACACACGGAGCACGCTGCACCTTAGGGCGACCAAAACACCTCTTCACGGTATAATAATAAATCTGCGCGTAGTTTCCGATACCTTTCCGATAGAAATGGAAGGCATTATTGGCTGCAACGATTTTGAGTTGTATAATGGCCTCATAAGTGCCAAAAAAAATTATTTAGCATTGAAAGGCATCAAAATCCCATTACTAAAACCAGAATATTTTGAAATCCCCGCCAAATCGAGGAAAATAATATTTACACGTATAAAAGATGAGAGCAGCTACGTAAAAGTCGGCTTGGTCCCTCTACAAAATATAAAGGAGGGAATCTTGTTTGAAAACTTTATAGGAGAAAATAAAAACTCAAAATATATGCGGAAATTATTAACATAACAGACAAACAAATTGACGTTCCAGTACCAGAAGTAAATGTTTTCGAAGTGAAACCAGACAAGGGGCCGAACCATTCAGCATCACTGGGGATTATGCTGAAGGGTTACATGAAGCCATGATTGGGCTCTTTAACACTTAAAATTCAGACGCAAAGGTGAAAAATAATGAAATTATAAGCGAAAGAAATGCCGTGAGCGGTAAAAACAATGATGATATAAGGAACAACATTGAAAATTTTAAAGATATTAAGATATCAGATAAAGTGGCTTGAGTAGGCAAATAATAGAAATCATTGATACATCTGGCTGCAACATGGAGCAATTCAACCACATCCGGAAACTCATAGAGTACAATCTGTTTATGTTTGGCCTCGACGGTGAGCCACTAATGGCTACAAACTTACTAAAGCATCAAATAACAACGGTAACAGATAAGCCCATAGTTGCTTATAGGGTACGCCATCCAATAAAACTAAAGGAACAGAGTTAAGTAGAAATAGATAAACTACTGCAGCGACAAATAATTGAGCCATCGACATCTCCAAATAACTCAAATATGTGGATTGTCTCAAAAAATGTGGGACCAAACGAAGAAAAACGCTGAAGGGTTGTAACACATTTCCGGCAATTGAACGAAATAACAGTCGGTACGTGCTACCCACTGCTATTCCAGAATAAAATTTTGGAAAATTTAGCAGCTGCAAAATATATAACCGTGATAGATCTGAAAAGCAGATTCTTCCAAAGAGAAATTCACGACGAGGATGCTCATAAAACTGCGTTTTCAGGACCAAACGGACATAACCGATATAAACGAATGCCGATGGGATGCATAGACTCGCCAAGTACATTCATGCGAGTGATAACACTGGCACTAGCCGGCTTACAAGGACGCGAGAAAGAGGTACATATGGATGACATCATGGTATTCGTAGAAAACTTGGATCAACCCGAGATAAAATTCAAAAGGCTCTTAAAACGGCTAGCCGATGCAAACCTTGCAATAGAACTAAGAAAATGCCAATTCCTTAGAGAAGAAGCGAAAGTGCTCGGTCATATCGTAGGCAACGGCCAGATCAAAGCAAATCCGGTAAAAATTAAAGCAGTAAAAAGTTTTCCTAAGCCAACAAATGCGAGGAAAATAAAACGATTCCTCGGGTTGGTGGGGTACTATCGACGCTTTATCAAGGATTACGCAAAATCAGCCCAACTTCTCTCAAAGCTTACAAGAAAAACAGCCAAATTTAAATGTGAAGAGGAGCAAGAACATGCATTTACAAAACTTAAAAACGCTCTGTGCAGTGAGCCAGTGCTGAGAGCTCCAGATATAAATGAACCCTCTATCGTAACAACCGATGCATCTGAAAACGCTATCGGAGAAATTTTAAGCAAGAGAGAGATAGGCAAAGATCACCCTTGCGAATATCATCCAGATGCTTGAAGGGCAGTGAATTGCGATATCCGACATACGACAAAGAATTATTGGCGATAGTGTACGCCAAGAAGCAGTTCAGGCCATATTTTTTTAGTCGTAAATTTACAGTTATAACTGACTATGAACCGGTCAAACATTTCCACACATCAAAGAAACCGGACTTAAGATTCACAAGATTGAAGGCAGAACTCCTTGAAAATGAGTTAGATGTTGTTTATAGACTTAGACAGAAAAATAAAGCACCGGATGCTCTTTCTCGCAATCCAGTACTCAAAGAAGGGGAAGAAAACCCAGGACTACCACGCCGGGAGCTATACGAGCTTGCGGAAAAATAGGAAAGGCACAATCATGAAGACATAAATGCACCACCAGCACGAATATATAAAATGCGTACAAGGAGACAGAGGAATCTAATACGAAAAAAGAGAAAACTAAAAATTAGAACGTCTGACTCAGATGAGCCAGACAAGAAGGCAATCAAAAAGAAGCCCAGAAAACTTAGAGAAAGCGAACAAGTATTAAGTACCTACAACTCCAGTAGTACAGACACAGCATCAGAACGGGAAATGACGGAAAAACGAAAAGATAAGGCAGGTAAAAATACCCTTACAGCGGTAAACGATAAAGC
Source organism: Copidosoma floridanum (assembly GCF_036245765.1). Classification (NCBI taxonomy): domain Eukaryota; kingdom Metazoa; phylum Arthropoda; class Insecta; order Hymenoptera; family Encyrtidae; genus Copidosoma; species Copidosoma floridanum. Next base: position 5,298,859 of record NW_028321904.1, on the reverse strand, counting down.
AAAAATTCTGTCGCAAGGACCAGCGGACGATAAGCTGGCGTACATGTGCAAAAAAAAAAAACATGGAAAAAGGGGTAAAAACGACAAGCACTCCATTTATCAACAAGAGTGTAACAGAGAAAAGACAACACAGGACCCGTAAACGACAGTAAGAGACTCTACATAGGAAAATTAACAATTTTTTTAACACCACTAAGCAACCACACAACTCAAAGGAAATTATTATCGCGCATTAGAATACACCGGCAGCAATGCAGAGGGATACCAAGCAAGAAAAACCTTGGGGTTACCAACTACCGCGGAATGTCGAGGCAGCAGAAAGAGCGGAGAAAGAAAGAGAGCGGAAAGTTAGGAAAGCAATAGGAAAAACAGCAGCAACAAAAACACCTGACAGAGACAAAGAAAGTGAAGGGAAATTGAAAAATAAAGGAGAGGCTTATGACCAGAGAGAGAGTAGAGCCGAAAGTAAACAGCAAGTAGATGAGTGGGGGATGGAAATGACAGAACAGAGCCGAACAGCACCGAACGAACACGAGAGCCAACAACCACCAGATACACAAGTACCCAACGGCAGAAACGATAAGTATAATAATAACAAAGGTCAAATTACCAATTCAAGTTCAATATTTATTGAATCAACCAATCGATTCTGAGCAAAGGTCTCAATCTACGTTCAGAAGAAAGACATTAAAGGAACAGAAGGCATAAGAATCGATGTATGGGAAAGCGATAGCACACTAACCGTAATGAACGAAGAAGAGGATGCAAAGATTCGAGTATCGAGGACCCAATGCGCAGAACCTCACAGACAGCTAATAATGATCGATGTCCCTAGAGACAAAAGTTGTCTGTTCCATTGCCTGAAATTTCTATACGGATTGACAGAATCAACAGACAAGCTCAGAAAAATTCTACGTGGGTCAGAATGGATAAATAAATGTAAGGACCCAAAAGGAACCAAACGAATACTCAATAACAGCCATGAATTCGGTGACAGAGAATGTGCTTTTATATTTTTACAAGAATATGAAACAAACATATGTAAACACCTACAAGTATCACCCGATAAGATAGTATACCAACAATTCATGGGGGGAAAAGACGAAGAATTTAAACACATGCATCTCAGAAACCAACACTATCAAGCCTTCGTGGAAGGAACTAGTGGCGATCACTCACCCAAATATAATAATGAGAATCAAAACGACGATTCCGATACTCAGGAACCTCGAGATAACACAGAAGGAAATTTTAAAGGAGATAGCAACGATCACGCCGTAAACGAACAAGACGAAGAGAACGATAAAGAGGATGCATGGGATACAGGGAGCAAGGAAAAGAGTGAGAGGGAGGAAGAAGGAGAAGAACGCAGCATGTCCCCGCCTTAACCTCCACCACTACTAAACACTAATACTGAACTAGACTCTCTCTCACTAGATAGCGACCAGGGCCTAAACAAAGCGCTGATAGAGGAAAGTGATGAGAGCTGCAGCGAGAAAAAAAAATCATGGAAAAGATGGGAATAGTGGAAAAATATAGGGTATGTACAACATGATTACCATGCAACATACCTCAATGGGTCCCGCAGGACGGCTCAGAACCCACTCCGTTTTAAAAAATGAAAAAGGTCGAAGATCACCCATTTAGATATATCGACAATCTCGCATGTGTTACAATAACGGACAATGTTCTGGGCACAGAGACCATCGACGCATTGTACGAGCAGGGCTACATGAACCCAGCAGTCATGAATAACGAGACAAAAGCAGTAGGTGACATCATGTTATCTAAAATAAGAGAAGTATGCGTTATTCGGATGTACGCAAAAACTCACTTTGAAGATACAGCACTGAAATCCAAAATGGAGAAATGCGTAATGGCCCTTAGATCGCTAGTAATGGTAAACGAACTAAAAACAATTGCGTTGGTAAGAAATCTAGTGATACTGAATCTCTACCAATGGACATACATGGTCGAACAATTTGAAGAAATCCTCAAAGACATAAGAATAAGCACTACTTTATATACAAGCACATTAGTGGTATCGCGAGTAGATCAAAGGTATAAGCTAACAAAAGAAAATCATGAATTGGCTGTAGGCAGGCATCGTGGTATTAACAAATCATATAGCAAAATAGCAAAGGATTTCTATTGGCGAAATATGAGACCAGACGTAAGACAGTACATACTCGGCTGCCCGTCATGCCAAACAAAAAAGTTAGTGCGAATAAAAATGAAAACAAGCCATGATAATTACGGATTTTCCAAGTAGACCATTCGAAAAGATATTGATAGATTTTTACGGACCGATAAACAAATAATTGGCACACAACAATACACACATCTTATCAATACAGGACTGGCTAACCAAATACATAGTGCTAGCCCCCGTGCAGAAAGCAACATCAGAGGAAACAGTAAGAGCCCTAACTGACAAATTCAAAGCGTACTTCGGAGCCCCAGAAAAATTATTGTTGGATAGGGGTACACATTTCATAAACAAAACCATGGAGGAATTCGCGAAACTATTTAAAGTCAACAAAATTGGGAGCACAGCTTACCACCCCCAAAGCAATGGCGCAATCGAACAGATGCACCACGTCTTGACGGAATATTTGAAAGCATACGTCAGATAGACTGAAAAATAGGACGAAGTATTACCACTGTGCGCACTGTCATACAACACATCAGAGCATGAGAGCACAGGATACTCCCCATACAAACTAATATTCGGCCAACGTGCAAGACTTCCCTCAAGCTTTAAACAGCCAGAAAAAGGACATACGTATACGGCACTGTTAGAACAAATAACAGAGAATGTCACACAACTACGAACGCTAGCAGCAATGACACAGACACAAAATAAGTACAAATTAAAATACAACTACAACAAAAACTCAATACAAAGACCTTCATGGAAGGGAAAATGGTATATGTAATAAAAGAACCGTCCAAAGGGAAGTACGACAACCAATTCGAGGGGCCATTTGAGATAACAAGTATAGATTACAAAAATAACAATGTAAAATTACAAAGGGACAACAAAGTACGCGTAGCATATGTGAACAAAATTAAAAAAGCTTGCATATTGAAATCCCCGAGTACACCGCAAAACGAGAAGAAAAAAGAAGCAAGATGAGACATAATAACCACGCGATTTCTTGCTTGCGACCCTTAGACGGGCAAAAGAGAAAAAACACACACACAGAGAAATAACACAATTACATATAACAAATCGCACACCCCTCGACAAAACCAAAATCAACAGGCACAGGCAGTAATCACTAAAAATAAACCCTTTCCTTCTTCTCTGTTTCACGGCTCCTGGACACACCACAAAGGAAGGCACACCAAAGGCCGATGCTCACACACGTATACAATTACACGAAAAAACGAGGATCTAAAATTAATGAAAATAAAGCCAACAGGCTTGCACAGGGCTACCTAAACCAAAAAAGTAGAATAAAAATGAGGAGTAAGTACCAAGGAAAAAAAAAACAAAGCAAAAATCGATAGAAAAAAAAAAGAAAAAATAACATCTTTATTTGTATATTTAACATAACTGAGCAATCGATCTGGCTAAAGCAAGTGCTCTAGTTGTTGGTTAGGCGGAAGGGCATCAAACTAAAAACAACACTAACCAAAAAAAAAGAAAAAAACAAAGATACCCCTGCACACAAGAAAAACGGCCGTTTATGTTTTAGGGCCGCTCCAGCCAAAGATCGACCAGGAGAAATAGAACAAATTAAAAGAAACCCCAGAATTTTGGTAGAAGACCTAGGCTCAATCCAACCAGTTGCAACGACATGGAAGGTAATATGATACGTAGACTGGGCCCAATCAGCGGAAAAGACACATACATTCCTTAAAGCAAACAGGCAAATGAGATAGAAATGCGAGGTAACAATAAGAAAGCAGGAGGAGTGCAAAGGGTGGATAGAACACACAGTAAACAAGGTATCGGTAGCATTACGAAAAATGAAAATAGCACACAGGGCAGTGATAGGACAAAAGGTTGGGAATAACCAAACTGGAATACAAATACTCCAGGGGCAAATAATGGACGAAAAAAAGGAGAAAATACGAGAACTAATGGAGTCGAACCGGACACGAACGACAGACACAACAAAGTATCTGAAGGAACAGATAAGAGTTGCAACATTCGGCAATCACGACAAAGTTCGACAAGTGATAGAAAAACTAGAGAATAAAGCGGGAAAAATAACGGAGAAAGGACTGAAAATGTACACAGACCTCATAAATAGGTACGAAAGAACATCAAAAATAATAAGAGAACTCGAGAAACTGTCCGACAAACTAGTGGTGAGATTCAAAACAGCGACAGATACAGTATACCTAGCAAGCCAAGGCACTTCACACCTACCAGAGACAGCCTTAAAGGCATTATCGGAAGTAAGAATACTAGCAAAACAATTTAGACCGCATCTCAGGTTCCCAGAAGAAACTAATACAACAGAGGAAGAAGTAGCAGAGGTTTAGAAAATAGTGACAATAGCATTGAACAAAAAAATCATATACTGCATTGAATAACCGCTAGTGACCATTAAAGAATGAGAATTTTTCAGAATATCACCACTACCAGTGGTACAAGAGGGAATAAATATAACAGATGTAGTCGCATACCTGCAACCAACCTATGAATATATAGCAGCTAGCACGAGTGAAAGAAGGTTTACATCAGTAACAAAGGAGACAGCCAAACGATGCAAAAAGCTAAGAAAAATAAACATATGTACAAATGTAGGACCAACACAGGAGCTAGAGGAGGATTACCCCTGCGAAGTACGATTGATACTTGATGAAACCATAGAAAAACCAGAGGATTGCCCAATAATACTAGCTAAGCTACAAGGAACGTACTAGACACGCCTACATGCGTGAAATCAGCATGCGCTCAGCACAACAAGGAAAGAGAAAGTACATATACAATGCGAACATGCGGAACATGAGACAATAAGGAAAACTGACGCAGGAGTAATAAATCTAGCAAGATACTGTATGGGCCAAACGAACGGAACTAGATGAGAACCAGGACAAGAGGAAGGACAGGATAAAATAATGTAAATTAAAAATTTAAATCTAAATTTAAAAGAAATATTAGAACCAATAAAGGGGGAGGGGGGAAAAGAGAAAATGATTGAGCTAATAAGGACAGTAATAAAAAAAGACGGGCTACAAGAACTAGGGGGTCGGTAACACGGACCTGAGGACATAATAAAGACGGGCACGAAATTGACAGATCTAATACAACGCATACGTGAACTGTTACACGTAAAAGGAGAACTAACAGAATGGAAAGAGTATGCATAGATGATAGCAGAAATATTGCTGGGAATGGCCGCAGGATCATTTGGAGTTCTAAAGTGGGGAGGCCCAGTAGCACTGAAGGTGGCAAGAATGCTTATGGATGGATAAAACAGGAACAACACTACAGGGAATGGAACGACAACAAACCCGAAAGCACCGAGACGAATAACAATACATACACAGGGTGACCAAACACGAAAAAGCCAACGGAATAATAGGGACCAACACAGAAATCACTAACACTCCCTAATTAAGAATCAAGACATAACAACAAAATACACACAACGGTGACACACACAAAATATATCAAAATAAAAATGATCATTCGGGGGAACAAGAGCAAAGAAAAAAACGAATTATACAAAAAGCACATAAATATATATTATTAACAACAAGTACAGACTCGTAACAGGACTTGCAGAACATACAAATCACTTGGGGTTATACCAAGGTCCCAGCCACAGTGCAACAGATAACGGACGGTAAATGAGACAACAAACAGGAAACGACATCATCTGACAACTGATAGGTTAACTTATGACACTACAAAAAAAAAATAAGGTCTGAGAAGGCTATAAGAATAGAATTATACTTACAACAGTAGGAATAAGCATGAATAACAACAACGTTAACGAAAATAAAGTAATAATAATGGTGATAAGAATAGTAATGATAATAAGACAAAAGTAAGGTAGAATTTAATAACGGTAAATCAAGCGTATAGATATAGCATAGTAAAGGAAGAGGGGATACGCAGGAACAAACGAGTATAAGTTACAGGAAAAATTTTATTTTTTATTTATTCGCGGCCATTGGACGAGCCACGAGAGAAAGCAACAAATTATACGAAGAGAAAATATAAAATAACTAATAACTACGTAACCAACGGACATTCAGACGAATAACACCCTTCTTTTGTAAGGGAATAATATTGATAAGATAAAAAATAAAAAAATAAAAAAAAAAATATAAAAATAAAACTTTTTCTCGTTATGACCTTCAGAAGCACGCGCAAAATAAAGGCGAAGAAAAAAAAATAAAGAAAGAGAAGAGTGTACTAATGTGAAATTTTTTTGGCTGTACAACATCTAACTTACAGAAAAATGAGTAATAGGTTAAAAGATAGAGTTATTGTATTTTGCAAGGCATTTAAAAAAAAAAACCCAATAAGAAATTTTGTTTATAATAATAATATTATGTTTATACTCGAAACCATAGAGAAAATTATAATAAGAAATAGGTTAAAAATGATAATTATTATTGTTTTCTATAAGAAAAAAAACAATTAAAAGAAAAGCATTGTTAACAATACAAAAAAAAAAGGGATTTAATAACAAAATAATTACGAGTACAATTACGATCAAATGTGACACACTTCAGAACAGTATTATTAGTAGATTTAAAAGGACGTGACACATGCAAGGTTTTAACAAAAAAAAAAGATCTCATTTTTTAATTTTTTTGATTTTAATTATCAAGAAATACAGCTGCAATTAAAAGATTTTCACCAATTGCGCACTCAGCTATAATCCGTCAAGTACTCTTTTCCTAGCCAATCCTGATATTCCTTACCTACTATCAAAATCAACGGTTGTCAGAGGATGACAACAACTACTAAAAATTCTGGAGATTCGGTTACATAATAAGACTAAAATAAGACTTAAAAAGGAAAATAGTTACACACATTTGGTTTGGAAGCCATATAAGATAAGGTCTCCTCCATTGTATAAGGGATCAAAATCACAACTAAATCTGAAACAGCAATTTACCATGACAATAACAGTAGCATCTACATGCATAGTCATACAACATAGCAGAGCCTACAGAGGATAGTTCTCAATAAAGCAAAAAAAAAAAAAACATATACATACATTACATATCTACATACATACGTGTTATAAGAGAAAAACCCTATAACACGAGTCATCAGTCTCATAAACGAAGCCAGAACATCCTAAGCGGACACCTGTGATAAAAATTCCTCAAAATCCACAGTAAACATAAAACATAAATTGCCAGAACAATGGAGCAACCCTGCTACAGAAACACTACACAATACTATTAGTAAATGTTGGTACTACCAGGGCAGAAGAGATACACACCAGAGAAAAGAACAACTCGATTACGACAACTTAAAGGGAAGTCAAAAACCCTCGTATCGCCTGACCCAGAAATATGTATTCAGAAAAAAAAAACCAAACATTTGCGAATCATACGAAAATGAAAAAAAAAAACTAACAAATTATCACTAAACTACCAACGAATTTCCTACAAATTTTCCTTCCAACAACGTACATGGTCACCAATTAGAGAAAGAAACAAACATCTATTATAGCTGAGAAATATTTTAAATTGAAATCGGACGAAAAAAGAAAAACACATTTCGTATATGATCGAATTGCGTATGCAACTAACACATCCTTCAGAGTCCACTAATGTAAGCAAAAAAAAAAAAAAAAAAAAAAAACAATGTTATATTTAATAAGAAAATTAGCATAAGCATTTTGTACACGAAAAAAAAGAAAAAAAAGTTGTTACAAAAAAATAAGAATTGAACATGAGGCCAGAAAAATATAATGTGTAAAAGGGGTGCAAAACAAATTAGTACCTAATGGCAAAATCTATTAGCATATAATAAATATTAAACAGATCATTTTTACCCGGTTACGTTGGATGCAAAGATTCAGAATATTAACTCAGCTTGCCTTCTCTTTCTTATAGGAATAGTCGAATTTAAGTGCCATTTCCACGGGGGGCCCCGCGACTGACTTGTTTTAGAATGATTTTAGGTAACAAGCAAAAGAACACCAGTCGGAGAGCCAACGAAACGTCATTGGATAATAGTTTGGCATTGAAACCAGCAATAATTTTACAGGAAGGTATCAAGACAAATCAAAGCGGCGTACTATTATAAAGGCAATAATTGTCCAAGCAAGTGAAACGAAGAAAAAGTTTATTAATAATAAAACTAATGAGTGCAGTAAGACCTTGAACCTTGACATCCTTGACACAAACAAAACAAAACAAAAAAAAAAAAAAATCAAAATATGAAACTGACGATTCTGTTAATTTTTATCCAATGCGAGAATAAACTGTTGAATTACTCTGTATAGTGCATATGTACATAAATAATAAGCAAGGAAACTGTAATTAAGCGATTATATATATAAGTAACTAAGCGAATTCTAGAATAAATTTTTTATGCAAGGGAAGCGTGCAAACAATAAACAAAAAATACATACACATACAATACAGCAAATTAAACCAGTAGAAAAAAAAGGGATAGAGCGCTTCAAACCGCCCTCTTTCCTCTAACCGGAAAATTCTATACAACACAAACATTATAACACAGACATACACATCAAAAAGAAGATCGCCGCCGTGGACGTCAGCGTCTCGGCCTCGGACGTGTTACGTACGATAGCATATAGCTATGCGTGCGTGTGCCTCTGCTGGCTTGAGCCTGAAAGGTAGGGGAATAGAGAAGAGCGGTGATAGGAAAGGTAGAGAGAAGGGATGAGGAAATCAGCTAGAGACGCGAGAGGGTAAGGACGGAGTCCGCGAGACAAGAAGACACGCACGACTTCCTTCAAATATAAGTAATTCTAATAAAGCATAAGTAACAACAAGTCACGCTTCTATTTACTCCCGCAACACGTAACAGTATGAAATATTCAAAACCATTGTTTTACTGATATTTAATTAAAATGAAGTACATTGAATGATGCAGCTTTATTGGTGTATGTCACTCAGTTATAAGACACCATAAAGTTTTTAAAAAATCGTGTACCTATGAAATCTGTGTCAAAAAGTTTTTTATGCTTAATCTACATGATGAAAAATTCTGTCTGTGGAAAGAAGAATATAGGGAGAAAATGTTTCTTTTTTTTTTTTTTTTGTCCTTTCATGGTTACTTGAAATGGTTATCCCTGGGCGACATTCAAATAACATTAAACCGCTAACACTTCCTTAGAATATCAAACATATTCTTAAACAAGAACAACTTTTTCTCTGCATTTCAGATGGTCAAACAAATTAGAGGTTATGCTCCGCAAAGGTCCAACTAAATTTTGATTTTTAATACTTTGACTTTAACGATGTTTAAGTTTTTTTTTTTTTTTTTTTTTTTTGTGATTCAAATGAATTTTAATGTAACCCAAAATAAAAAACAGCATAAGTGGTAATTAGTCACGTCTTAAAAAACGTTTTTAGATATTGCTTAAGGTCTTATACACTTTTTTTCAAATGCATGGTTTTTCTTAATTTATTACGTTTGCTGGGAATTCTTTTTCTACTAATTCTAACAGTTTTGCAGCAAAAATTAGTGAATTAATGTGCATACAAAAATGTTCCAAGTTTGCTAAGTAATTAATCCTCTGCTTTAAATATTTATTGACTTTTACGAAGATTAGAAAATTTTACTATAATAAATGTTGACAAGTGTACCAAATTCAAAGACAGCTTCTTAACTTCTTCAAATTTAAGCAATTAAACTATTTTTTGAAGCCTAATTGCATAATTCATAAAAGTATCTCTAATCATTCATTGTGACTTTTTTGGTTCAGAAATTTCATAATTTAAAAAAAAAAATTTTCAGCTAACTTTACTACGATTTCCTCCACAGTCATAGTTTTCTTCACACTTATACAACTAAAAATTCATTTATTTATTTGTTTAAATACAGTTTATTCAAAGCATTTGGATTCAGTGTGCTGGAACTGATGATAACGCTGGAGTACAGGAGTCGGTGGACTAAAGCAACAGCTCAGAAAGCACGGCTCTGCAAGTTTGCAACACCCAAACAGTGACTTTAACTTTAATTAGACTTTGAAGAACATAAGTATTTTGCATTCTGTTTTATTCAAAAAATTCTTTTGTACAAAAATTGAAGTAACTCGAGGAGAGAAAAGGGATTATCATAATTAAATTAATGAAAAAAATTAATTGTCCACTAGAGTACGGCGTTAAACATATTGTAAGCTTTTTCAGCTGGCTTGTTATACTGTAGAGTCATGGTTATTATAACTAGTGATACCAGACTCTTCTAAGAACCTTGTCTAGATAAGGAAGACGGTCAAACACATAATAAACTAAGAAATTTACTTCAATAGAAAAAATTATAAAGTATAGTATTTATTAGCACCAATAGAGAGATTATTTAACTATCTACAGTTTTTTTCTTCTTCTAATTTGATCCTGGTTGATCTTATATTATGAATCTGTCGCACAGAGTAAACAGTCGACTATATAGTAATTTTACTTAAACTACAGATCTAGTAAGCTAAGCTAAAATGTTTTAAATTTGATGTATTTTAATGACTGTCGAAGACCAATGAATAATCGTTAAATAATTTTTTATTAAAACTAAAAAATCTATGCTGTAACATGTGTAGCTTACAGCTAAATGCGTTTGAATAATTAAACACATACGAGTTAAAAAAAAGTTCCCATGGTTTTTGACTACGCTATAATGTTTTTTGTTATTTGCTTATATCTATGAACGGTTTAGTATAAAAAAAAAAAAAAAAACGTTAGCCTGTAGGGAAAAAAGTTTTTTATCTATGAGAATTTTTAATTTTGTTCTTACTAGTGCAAAATGATGAAAAAAAAAATGAATAAGGCATTTCATTTTGGCAGTACCTGTAAAAGTAAGTCAGATCGAGAGAGCCATTGTTCATCTGCTGTCAGGCGTTTTCTTTTTCTTATTATTGTGTTTATACAAGTAGACCTTTTTCGTTGCTTTTTTATATATTTTAATCATCATTCAACATTTTTCTGGGGTCTTTTAATTGTGTTCATTTAAACTCCATCTCAAATCATTTTTAGTAAAAAGCCAACAAAATAAAGCGCAACTACGTACAGTAAACAGGTATGCAAAAAGAAACAGAGAGAGAGAGAGAGAGAGAGAGGGAGAGAGAGAGAGGGAAAGAAAGAAAGAGAGAGAGAGAGAGAAAGAGAGAGAGAGAAAAGAGAGAGCGTAATAAATACACACAAACGTTTGTTAATCTAATGTATATTTGTATGTGTTGGTAGGTAGAATAGATTCTCTTCGCCATGAGTTATTGTTCTTTCTCGTTCTCGCTGTTAGTATAGTAATAAACAAAACAAAGTATAGACATAATTTGCTTTTTTCTCATCTATAATATTCACTGATAAGAATACATATTTATGAACGAACTGCCTTTTTAATAAAAAAGTATGAAATAAAAATTATAAAAATAAGTCTAAAAAACAAATACTTTTCGTACCACACGCAATTTTTAGAGGCTGGTGTGCGCTTGGTAGAAAAAACAGAATTTGCCACACAAGTGCCATTGCTGCCTTACGTTCCTTGGGCCCAGTTTTGCAGGCCCTTCGAACCACAAAATGGCCCTAAAGATGATAGCACTTATCTGACAAAAACGACTACTTTTATGATAGAAAATAAAATACAACTGAAAATCAAAGTCTTTAATATTTCACATCCCTCGAGGGTCTCGGGACCCACACCTGGTTTTTGTGATGCTTAGAAAATTTGCTTTAATTTTTATCTTAACACTTTTTTAACACTTTGTTATGCAAGATTAATCTTCTTTACATGTTCTTACCAAAACAGAAGTCCAGAACTTATTATGCTGGAAGACTATACTTTGCATTAAAAGCAATTAACGTATTAACGTTTTTCGACAGTGATCCAGTAAAGAGTGGGTGAAATAGCTTAAGCGATTCTACAAAGTGCCGAAAAAATCACTTTACTGTGTGAAAGAGGGAAAACTGGCATGCTCGTGAGTCTTGATTAATTTTCATTTATGGCTGCATGCATATCTCCTTTTACATGATAATATGGTACCGTCTGCTGAAAGTCTTATTCTCCAAACACAGGCAAGTGGTAAAAAATTACTCAATTCTCATTTTACCGTTTTCCTCATTAATAACAAGCGTGTGCAAAAAGTTTTTATGAGAACTCTAGTTTAAAAGACAAAAACCCTTAGCCCACTCATGCCTCAATACAATGTGATGTGATGAGTTATCGGTCTAAAGTTAAACAATGCCCTCAAAGTAAAGTTAACATATTATGTACTCTTGACACTAACAGTAGTTCTGACATCATTGAACGAAGCTGCTACTCTGAATACTGGCTTAGAGTTTTTTAAAGGACTTGTCTTCAAAAAAATTTATGTATAAGAATGACTTATGTACGATACAAGTTAAATTTTTTTTTGTACTCCCAAAAACGTTTAGCGAAAATGGAAGATAATAATGTTGTTACATACTTTTGTGCTTACAAAGATTTAAGTATGTATAAGCATCTATATCTAATCAACATCTTTCAACTATACTATGAGACGACTGTATGAACTCGTTAAGAAATGTTACAAATTCGTTTGTACTAACTAAATGGCAAAAAAAAATCAAATAATTTGTTGAGGTGACTTTACTGCAGTTATGGGACAAGAAAAAACAGTAAAAGGATGTTTATAGTTATAATCTTACATAGATGTGGCCTTTTAATTAGAAGTAATATGGGCTTTTTCACTAAAAATGGGCCACCTTGTTTGTGCAAGACTTTTTTCACCCGAACACGCTGCTTTAAGCTCGCTTATAATGGCTAGGAGGAAGCTAAAGAAACAATTAAAAAATACAAATCGATAGATCTTAATATGTTATTTCGAATAGTGCTATTTGTTTTTTCTTAAAAACCTATTTTTCATAGAAAAAATGAGTCAAAAGCTTAGAACGCATCTCTTAAATTTTTCGGGATTAAGAAAATAAAATTTGCTGTGGGACAGAAAAAATACGGAAATTTAAACCAAATAAGACGTTGGCATAAGCAAGTAGCATGGTGGAGAGGCAGGCTGTTATCGCCTCTTCTCCGTGCAACTTGCACATGCCAACGTCTTCATTTTCTCGTAATATTACACTCTCCTACTTTAAATATTTATGGAGTTAATGTTTAAGCATTGCTCTTCTATTACCTGAAAATTTCATTTTTTTTAATCCCTTGAAAATTTCAGAGAAACATTCTAAGCTGCTGACTTATTTTTCTCCACGTAAAATAAATTTTTGAGACACAACAAACAGCACTATCAGATAAAACAGATTAAAATATTTTGATTTGTATTTTTCAATTGTTTTTTTAGTGGCCACCCAGCCATTATCAGCAAGTTGAACACATTGTACTTGGGTGAACGATGTTCTGCGTGCGCAAGGTGGTCCATTCTTAATAGACAAGCCTATATTCGCTATGCGGATATGTCAGGTGTCACCGTCAAGTGAGACAAATTGTTCCTTAATTAGATTGCCAGAATGCATAGAGCGTAACTAGAAAATGTTTTAACAAATTTGAAAAAAGTTTGTAAGAGTATATTGATGAAATGAATTAGTAACTTAAGTGTGTATTATGTTAGTGTACAGTAATAAAATTTGTTTGGTGTTATAATGGGTACTAGAAGATTGGAAAAAATTACCACATGGATTGCAACTGCGATAATACAGCATATGTAAGTAAATATACATGCTTACACTTGTATTAAACTTAAAGGAGTGAAAGCAGTACAGTTAGCCTTAAAAAATAATTCAAATTTGAGACTAAAGCTTTTTATCGATAGTTTTGATGGATCATGCGAGTTATTCGATATCGTTTAGCAGAAGATAACTCATAGATGAGAGAATTGAAAAATTAATAATTTAAAATCAAATTCATGAACAATGTCTTAGTTCTCATCTGTTGTGTATACTATATACCAATAGCATTTCGTTCATACTTTTTATTAAAGTATTTCTCAAAGGATAACAGCAGGCTTTATCAAATTCAGATGTGTTATTTAAATTATTATTGACAATGAAATACTAGTTTTTTGAAAGATTTGAAGAATTTTTTTCCGAGTTGCTGGTGAAAATTTAAATATCGCAACGACGTTGCTTTTTTTTCTCGGGAAATGTAACGCTACGATTCCTAAAATTTAAGTATGTTGTAAATGTAATGAAAACAAACACATCATAATTTTTTGAAGACTTTTGTGAGAAATTTATTTTTCACTCTAACCCCCTTGAGGACACAATTCATCCACGGAAACATAATATAAATGTGTAAAAGTTAACATAACTTATCACTAGTGTTTGGGTTTATTGAACGCTGTATTGTAAGATATCGATAAATACAAGCAGTACTTGTGTTTTTCAAGCTCCACACAAATGCAAACATATATTGACACCTTGGACGAAAACCAGCCCAGTTCAGATTTTTCAATGTTACTTCAAACGTGAAATTCTGAACTGGGCTGGTTTTTGTCCGAGGCGTCAATGTATGCACTTACATATGTTGTGTCATCACAGCCACCATCCATTTTTTCTTTTTTTTCAATCTTGTAGTTCACGTGACAACACCAAACATTAGTAAACTGCGTACGAGTTTGCATAGGCTTCGATTTATGAACCAAGAGGTTTACGGCACGAACCGAAGGAGAGGGACGTATCGAGTTTCGTAAATAAGCCTTTTCGAACGAGTTTCGTATACTATTTTTTCGCCTGAAAATCCAAAATTAAGGGGCGAAGATGCTATCTTGACGTAAGAAGGCAGAAAAATTTATTACTGTCCACGTGCCAACCATACAGGTACCGAATATGTGTTTTAGTTATTTGAAACAAGAAACGTTTTTTACATTTAGACTACTTTATTAACTTTTTTATGATAGTAAATAACTCTGACTAAAATACATCTCAAATTGTGTAAGAATACAGGTAAACAAATTTTTGAAAGCGTCAAGACACAAATTTATTTAGCTAACTAGGTATGTATATTAACTACAGTCTTACATGTAATACATCATGCATACATGTATATAATACCTTCTTGTGCATCTGCATAAGAGAAAAAAGAAATAAAAAGATTAGAAGGAAAGAAATTGAAGTCGTCTCGTTTTTGACCACTAGCTAAGCTCATCAGTACAGTATGCTTGTGACCTCAGCTGTGGATGAACATAACTGATAAAACTTTTTTTCTTAGTTTCCAACAGGTATGCACGTTGAGGTGTAATACACACGCGTGCAAAACATTGCATGTTAAAGGGACAACAAAATTATTTAATTATATAATTGTTAAGTCAGTCATCTAGTTACTGCTTATTTTTCCATTGATTCAATACTTCTTCTATAATATCTACGTCAAATATAATGTATTAATCTTGCAGTTGCATGATAAGTGACCGTAAAGGGCATCTATCAGTCGTTTTCATGTACGGCTACGATCACTTGCATACCATACTGATGAATTCAGTTTGGGGTCTAGAACAAAACGGTTGAATCACATTTATTTAATCTTTTTTTTTTTTTTTTAATTTCTAATACATATTCAAAATGATGTGTTTTATGCATGCTTGAATAATTTGCATTATAAGATTACTTAATTTTTAACATTATTACTCTTTCAAAAATTTAACATTACAGGGGTACTAAGATTATTTTCTTATATATTAACAGATTTATGATTATTTTATTATACAAAACGTGATACGTTTATGTATTCTGTTATTTTCTCATGAAAGTCTTAAATTGATGAATTCAGCCCTATGCCTTAAATCTACGGTTTATAAATATAATGAGGCAAGAACATAAAAGCATTTAATCTAACAAATTACTTAGAAAATCATGACATGCTCGATCCAGACTGGATGCATCCATTATTTTTCAGACGAAGATATTCACCCTCAGTACCAAATTTACCAGCTTAAATGCAGCCAAAATAGAAATAAAAGTGGGCTGCCCATCTCAACCACATGGGCCAATTCAATCAGCCAAGCCTGGTCACAGGTGCATTTGTAATGCCAATTCAGGCCACACTGCACGCAAGTCATCATCGTATTACAAACCTACTACAGGCCAGGTGAAGTGCTAAGCTGTGGCCAAGGTGAACGGCATGGCATCGGAGCTTGGCCCCAGTAATCATTCGCTTTAAATTTTCATTTGAAAGTCTGTATTCTTGTACTCTTGTGGCATTGGTGACGATACTACAACAAGATTTGTTTACAGTTAATAGTCAACTTGATCAGTTCAGGCCATTTTTCAATAAAAACTCTCAATAATATACATAAAGCCTAATCACCACATGCTTTAAAGTAAGAAGTGAGTGTAGTTGTCAAGTTAATAAGAAACCTAAGTAAGTTTGATGGATTGCACAATAAAACTAGACTTTGCACAACAAAATAACGTTAACATAACATTGAAATACAAATAATATATGATTAAAAACTAGACAAGAAATTTTTTATACTAAGAATTCTAAATACGGGTAGAAAAACAATTAATAAGCCATGTGTAAAGTGTGTCTTTATATAATTAATAATTGTCAACGTTTAACCACTCAAGGTAGACTCTTCGAGATGTATTAACAGCTGTGCTTAAGCACGGGCTTCCAGCACTTCCCACAGTTTGCAATCAGCGTTTTAACTTCAACCTAGACATTTAATCAACATATGTTCCAGCTGCCCTGAACAGACAGTTCTTTAAAGAGCCACCTATTGATTGTATAAAATTGATATGAATAATCAATAGGTGGTTCTTTGGAGATATGTATGTTCAATGTGGCTGGAACATGTATTGATTTTGTATGTTAGTTGAAGTTTAGATACAGAATGCTTGAGGCACCTGCTTAAGTAATGCTGTAATATATCTTAAAAAGGCTACCTTAATTAGGTAAACGTCAACAATTATTACTGAAATAAAGAGACACTTTTTTTACATGGTTTTTTATTTTTTCCATTTATTACAGATATAAACATGGAGTACTAGAAAAAAAAATCAGGAAAATACGGGTTATCATTCATCATTACTGTTCGTATTATACAAAAAACAATGTCCTTCAAATCTAGCTTTTTCTATGACAATTGTAACTCTGGATTAAGTTTTAAATAGTATAGACAGACTTACTTTTACCTTTTTACGAAAATTCAAAACACCCATGAAAAAAATTAGAGACTGCATACGGTTTTTGTCTGAGAATACCTATCTGACCTTTAATAATAGTAAATACAAAAGCAATCTTCGATACCCCCATGGGCGCTCTAATTTCTCCTTTGTTTCAGATCTTGCAATAGATGATCTTAAAAGTAACGGTTTTATTAGACTGAAAAAAGAATTCAACTGTGCACCTTATTTTACTTTAGACTTATTGACGACGTAATACTTTGTACAGAAAAAAAAAATTTGAATTATTTGTAAGAGTTGCTAATTCATACTATGAAAAGCTAAAATTCGCTCGTAAAATAGAGAATAACAAGACTCTTAATTTTTGAGATCTAACTATTATCGGAACTAATACCCCCCTTTAATTCGATTTGTTTAAAAAATCTAGGTCCACTGGATGCTTACTTAATCAGTATTTGGGGCATCCATTAAACCTTAAAATAATTATTGTATTCATTGAGTTATTCAAACGATACTTTTGTCTAACAAACAATATGAGAAGAAAAACATTACCAGAATAGGAAAGAAGTTATATGTAACAATAATTCACAAGAATTAATGGATAAAAATATTAAACACAGATGGAGAAAAAAACATACATAAATAAGAATAAAAAAAAAAAATAATCGTACAACTTCAATTTCTATGCACAGTACGTGGAAATGAACTATTGTCAACTATTAGCGATATTAAGACCTTAAAATATTTTTACTTACCTAATTATAAATAGAAAATTAAATAAAATTGTGCAATTAGGTACAGGCAGAACCGGAAAATGGGATGAAATAAATGTTGTATTTAAGTTTAAATGCAAGCATCCAGGCGGCTCGGCATCATGTACGGGTAAAACCAAAATAATCATTGAAAAATTGAATGACTGAACACAATGATAACAAAAATAAAAATCATTGGTTTCTTTGCTCCATCTCCACAGCAATCATAATTTTCATTGGTACTATATAAGAATACTAGACAGAGATTCAAGCTAATAAAAAGGCTTATTTCAGAAGTGATACATGTAAGACGCTGTAAACTTAACATTAACAAGAAAAAAAACAAGCTTGCTTGATCATATAAGTTTTATATTACTGCAACAGCTTAATCACCTGTTGCTGTTTTTTCTTCAAAATTTTGAATGACCTGTAATATCTGTCCCGATTGGTCCAGTCCTAGGCCTTTCGTATATACATTTCGTGGCTCGATCAATAGTATTTTAATGTTTGCTGACGCGTGAGCACACGATCCTTACAATAAATAATTGTACATATTTCAGGATTTTGATTGTACAATGTCTTTGTAAAGCTCTGGTACTTCCAAATAATAAGGTAAAAACTAATTTATCAAAGTTATATATGTCATTTCTGTAATCACGCGTAGTAACAAAATTTTATATTTAAATGCATTATATGTAATATGCATTTATAGCCTGTTGAGATTTGCACAACAGCCAATGCCACGTTTTATAATAAAGAACACCAAACAAAGAAAACAGTACGTAATTTATTTTTTAATTTTTCTCCAACTAATTCCTGATTTTATTCTTACTGCATTTCTTGTTTTTTCTCCTTACTCTTTAAACAGTATTTCTAACACCAAGTGTTTCTATTACAAATTTTACTTTTATATGAAATATGTAATTGGTTACAAAAATAGCAAAAAAATTATAAACATTAATATAAAGTTTCAGAAATAACAAATGTATTTAGTTAATACATTGCTTTGTATTTTTTTTATAAATAGTGATCTATAATTTGATTAATTTAATTTTAACAACTATTTCAATAAATATCGGAGGGGGCTGTATAAGGGCTACTTGAAAACTGAGTAGAGTCTGTGGGCAGTAAAGCGGGTAAAGGGGATCTTTCTTTCTGTAGCATATTGTTATTGGGTTCATTCAACGAAGAAATTTTGAGTTTTTTGCCTTATTTTGAGGAAGGACTAAAGGAAAATTTGAAATTTTAAAGGGGGGAATAGAGTGGTTAGTGGCTCAATTGTGTCCTTAATTTATAAGACATTAGTCTTATATGTATGTATATATACATATGTTTGTATGAATATTGCTATTCCCATTTTTTTCCGACTAATAAATGTTTGTTTTCTTGAAAACCGATGAATTACGGTCCAAACGTAGTTGTTACAATTATGACTTATTAGAAAATGGGCTCGTTACCCATTGAACAGTAAATAAAATTGAGTTGCCAATTTGACTAAAGAGAAAAAAAATATTTGTATTTTTTTTTTTTGTTAACGAATTATCCAGGAATCTCTATAACTCCTACAGTGATTGCTAAAGATTAGTATTTTGTTAACCAAATTTGTTAGTATGATAATGTGATTGAACCTTCATATTTTGTGAAGTTGAATTATCAGTCAATTACTACAGCGAATATATTTTTATGACCACCTGAATAATGATAATTAAATTATTCTATTAACGAAATTTTTTCAAATCGAATGAAAATCTTGATAAATTATTCTAAGGAACTTTTAGTAGATGTCATGTATTAAGGTCCCTGGATGCTTCGTAAGTACTACCTATGATGATTCTCGTAACTTTATTTAGGCGTATTCATTTATTGGAGAAGAACTCAACCACTGGAGCATACAGAAATGTATTAACTACCCTGTAGACCCCGTAAAAGTATTTACCTTACAACTAGTTACACTCTAAGGATGATGACTTTGATTTAGGCTGGTATGTACGGCTTGCTTGGGTGGTAGACTACTTGGATGTCATGCATCTCTGTCGACTATAGGTAACACCAAATGATGGGTCCTTGTTAAGAGATAGCAAGACCCTTCCAGATTATTCAGGGCTCTTTATACTCCTGTTATTTTATTTTCGCAGAAGTTCTTTCACTTTTTGGGTGAACCAACTTTATCTTTTACTGAGTACTTTGTACAAATTACCCACGCATAGCATTCAAATTCGAAATTCAGTCTGTGAGATAGTGACAAATTCCTTAATGTAATAAAAAAATTATACAATAAAAAAATATGAAGTCGAATACTGCTACTTTTGACTGTGCACCTTTTTAATATAAATAAAGAAAATAAAAAGTAATAAAAGGCTTAGTTAACAGCAACTGCAGTGGCTGCGGTTCAAACACTTATAGTTGTGGTCACAGTAGTGAGACACTTGTCACCAGGCGTTCGCTTTCGTAATTTTTAACCTCATTAGATTACCTGTCAGTTTTATTTTATGGCTTATTTCAAATGTATTTTAAATTTTTAGTTAAATTGGTTCAATTAATTTCTCTTTGCTAGAAGAAAATGTAAGGTCATCGTACCCTGGGAACTTGAAAATTCCGTTAGCTGTGTCGGAGGAAGCCGTACGGACTCTCTCTCTCTCTCTCTCTCTTTCAACATTACTAAGCAGAGATAAGAAGAGAGATTGCTAACACCGATGCTACTACGTGAGACAACTTTTTTTTACTGTTTGGGGAGACCCGCCACGGCCAGCCATCGAACCGGGCGCACATTTTTTGAGAGTGCGAGAATCATATTGAAAAGCGTACGCCTACCAAAAGAGAAGTGAGTTGGCATGGAAATAAGCATATGGGCGAACATTTAAGATACAGTAGATGAGCATACGATCTGTTAAGAGCTAATTAAGGAGTGAGACTAAAAACTCCAAAATGTCAGATGTTTGTTTAAGCAACGTTTTGTTGGTCTGAACGCCAACCTCATGAGGCTTACTTTATTAACAGAAAAACACAAAAAAAAATTTGTAAATTACATCGTTAGGCAACTTTTAATAATAATTCATTTCTTACCTAGGGTGGAAAGTACAACTTGCGTGCCCGATGTGTGGGGTTGTTGAATATTTCTGCCAAAGGTGAAAATGACATTTTTTGGTATTAAGGGCCAAAAATGCAACTATTCACCCGTGGGCACACTTTTTATCTGTCAATTACTTTACATTCTAGGAAATAAATAAGCTTTGGTAGGGGAAAATGTCTTTTTCTGCCCGTGGGCGGAACGTTATTAGCAGTCGGAGAGTATGCCCGAGTGTGCCCTAGGACGGAAAACACTACGCCAAAGGGACGAAATCGTAGTTTTCGTTCGATAAGTACCATTGTCTTTAGAGCTATTTTACGGCACAAGGGACCTGCGAAGCAAGGCCCAAGAAACGTTAGATAGCCGCGAAGCAATGGCACTTATGTGGTGAATCCTATTTTTCCTACCGAGGGCACACCCTGCACATACCTTGAAGGGCACACCTTGAAATGCAAATAATTGACATTGCATAAATAGCATAAGCAACAATAACCAAATCATCTAGGAAGCGTACTTGCCAATTCATGTATTAATGAAAATATAATAAATAACTGTAATGGCTATTACTTAGTAACCTGGAGTATAATAACTAGCCAGTTTATTAATTATTAAAACATTAAATAAGTCTTTTGCCAAATAACCTGGAGCACTTACAGCCCATTTTAAAAGTCAAATAAATAAAAATTTATAGCGCTTACCACCAGATGTTTGGGGACGCTTAACGGTCACTTTGTAAAATAAATAAATAAAAATTAACAAGCCAAGAGCGTTTAACCAGATGTTTTAAAGCACTTACGGGACACTTTGTAATTGAAATATCAAAAAAAAAGAAAACGCGCATTCAAATTTTAATTTTAATGTTTAATTGGATTTGGTCTAGTTTGCTGGTACTAATAATGTTTGATATTATTACAAAAAAAGTAAGTGTTACTGCACCTTTGGTTTTGTTTTGACAAATCATAAAGAAGTGCTGACAACATAATGTATGAATTTAAATGAAACATGAATACAAAGTAAAATAAAAAAAACAGAATGATAAATTGCGTTTGGAAAAAAAAAGAAATAAAAATACTACCATTAGTTGGAATCAAAACCAAGATTATAAAACAACTCGAAAAGCAGCATATATATGTTTATGGATAACCTCCAGAGCTTGTCCTATTGCTATCAAAGCAATTATGATGATAAAAATGACAAACTTGTGAGTACAGCTGAACTGACATCCTTTGAGAATAGTTTAAGCTAAATACTTTTTTAAAATATAAGTGAATTTCAGAATAAGTATTAAAAGTACGTAATCTAATGAAAAAAAATGTCTTGAAATTCGAAGACAGTGTATATAATTATGAGCATTTACTTCTACAATTTAGTTAAATGGATTTGATACAGATAATACTAAAACAGTTGACTAGCATACACTTGTAAGTTTTTTTGGTTTTAGTATATAAGTAGAGAGAAAAACTCGTGTCATCGCTTGCGTTGGCTGTGCGCTCAACTATATGGCTATACAGTCATTTCCACTCCTCTCCTTATAGGCACACATTTAGTACACCCCCTTCCACGTATCTCCAAAATGTGCACCTTCATGCTCACTTCCACGCAAATCTACTTGTCTGCTACTAGGTGCGCATTCGGTATATCCCATGTCTTCAAAATGTGTGCCAATATGCTTATTTTCATGCAAATCCACTTCAAACTCTCGCACTCTTGAAAAATGTGCACCTGGTTCGACGGCTTGCCTCAGCGGGTCACCCTGATTAGTGAAAAAAAGTTCTCTTACGCCATAGCATTGGCATTAGCAATCTCTCTACTTGTCCCTGTTAGTGAGTCAGAAAGAAAGGAAAAGCTTGTAACTGGCTTGGCTTTTGCATTTTTGTTTACAGTTGAAAAAGTAAAATTATTAAACATGATATTAAGTTAAGCTATTTGCACAAAGTAAATAAAATTATTAGTGTAATAAAAGTGGGATTTCTTGGTAAATTATGCATCTACAAAAATAAACGCAAGAAGTCGTATAATTACTTGAAAGCTTAATAATCTTGCTCTTCTAGATTTACTGTGGTTAACACTTCTTTATGTTGTATATAGCTATCACTTCCTGCCAGTATAGATTGTATGTATTTGTTTTTCAACTATATTTTTACTCAGTTCTTGTTCATACTTTTAAATTTAAAATTATTCTAAAATTTGATCGTATATTATTTAGTTTAACTATTTCCAGCTAAACTCTAACGATCATCCCTTTGGAAAGCTTATTTTATTTATTTGTTCATAAAACTGAATTCGTCTTCCATTTTAAGTCAATATAGGCTAGCAAGAATGTTTGTGAGTCATAGTGCAATTACAAGCAAGTTCACAGGTAATTCAACTTACTGCAGATACACGCTGGTCTCTGCTTCTTATAGTTTTTAATATAACTTGGAGGACTTTAAAGAAAAAAAAGTAAAATGAATGCTGGCATGCTAATGTTACAAGATATAAGGTATCGATTTAAACGTTTTTTGATTTTTAATTTTAGTTGGTAAATAATATATCCCTCGACATAAATATATATGTACATTGTTTTAAAATTATTTCTTATCATTTTTTGATTTTTTTAACATATAAAATATTTATGACATTAATGTTTTCAATGAATTATTAACAATCACTTTACGGAATGATTGATAAGACAGTTTATTATTATGATGTAAATAAGTCCCTAAGAATTATATGTCAAATTATCCATGCTCCATTTTTGTAAGCAATATGGTGAAATAAATATACAACATTAAGCTATACATTTCCTCTCTATTGTAGAAATACTTATGTTATTTGATATCTCTACACTTTTTTAATGTTTACCATATTTTATTATTTTAAATTCTGCAACACTTCTTTCGTTAATTCACCATTTAAATGTAGTTATTAAGAGGGCTCCAGCGAGCACTGGTACCAACCTGAAAACTATTCGCTTCGTTGGTATTACTGCTGTGAGTATATATCTATGTAAACGTAAATATATACGAGCAGGCGAGCACTATCATCTATAAATATGATGTTTCCCTACCTATAGTAAACAAACAGCAGCTTCTGTCACGTACAGAGCGTTTTATTTAGAATTAGTTTTTTCCTTAGATCCTACAAATGGTATCACCTTATGATTATCTATAAGTGTAAATAATAAAGTAAGAGTTACTTTAAATATTTAAATTATTGACGCAATTTGTAATAAAATACAAAATTATTGCAGTTGAAACTTTTCAAAGTTCTATTTTATTTAAAAAAAAATAAGTGTTAGTAATTCATAGGAGAACACGATTAAAAAAGAGTTACAAATGACATGAATCCTATGTAAGTACTTGCAGTGTAATTCTAAAATATTCAAAAGTGCGTGCCTAACAAAAAACAAGATGGCATCCCGTCATGACCCTGCTAATTCAATGACTTGATCAATACTTTACGAAATATCTCAAATGTTTCCAGGCTTACCAATATTTTTGAAGGTACCATCTGAAAGCTGAGATGTTTTTCTATAAAACAGTTACAGTCCTGATATGTAACTCCTCGATTATTGTTAGAAAATACCGATGTTTTCACGTTGTTTCATGAGAGGCTATGTATAGTGTACAAACTTTAAGAGCAAATATCTCAAAATTTTCCAGGGTAAGATGGGTAAATAATGACACCGTTGGAATCAGCGTGTTTTTATTCATCAATTAAGCTACCTGTGACCTCCTAACTCCTCCTACTGGAGCCCCCTTAAGGTGGTGTCAAGATGAGTACCTTCAAACAAATGAGTTTTTTTGAAATTAAATACTGAAATAGTTTAAAGTTTGTTGTTATTTTTTTATAACTTAAGCAAACTTGTGCTGTTTCTTACATTTAACCTAGAACTATAAGTTAGTTGATAACTGCAATTTGTCTATTGCTTCGTGGCATTTATCGATAGTTTTCGGTAAATTCGAGAATTTTCTACGTCTAGCTGCACCAACATTTTGTCAAATCCAATCTGCGTCCTGCATATTTAACGTTTGGATAATACGTTGTCTGAACTCATTACACAAAAGTTTCGATGGGCGAATAGAAATGTCATCGACTGCCTTACGTTTCAGTGTATTACTAAGCATTCACCTATTGTACATACTGTCATCAAGTTAAACATGATTATGTTGTTTTGGGTGTTCAAAAATTTCGTTTCTTGAATCTATTTTCAAATAACTCTTACAAGTTCCAATCGTGCAAATCCCACGCTGAGCGCCATTGCTAAGAGACTTATGGAATCTAAAAAAGTACCCGTTAAAAAAAATTAGCGTTTTCCCCTCTTCACTGAAACAAAGTTCCATTGTTGACTACGATTATGCTCAAAAAAAGAGCGCGTTGTCAGGAGGCTATGACGTAACAAATTAAAAATTACTAAATACCTTAAACGATAGACGATAAGGATGTACGATAATAAAGATAACACAGTACACAGCTTAGAATGAAAACGAGCAACAAAATCAACAACAACCACGTAGCTACAACGAAAGCCACTAATACGTCAAAGTAACTACATATGTACGATACGCAACTCAACTATTATACGTGTCGACCGGGACTGAATTCAAGTTTAATATTTAAAGACTGGGACTGAATTTGATACTTTTATGCGTCATGGAACTGAACTCGATATCAGCCCCTAAAACAGTGAGCATGAACGTTCGCACTGACAGATGTTTGAGCCCTTTGAATTTGAGCGATCACTTAAGTAAAGCGTCACGATTGCGAAAAATTACTACGGATCAACAACGTTAACTAAATAAACAAATAACTGCTGAGGCCTAACAACAAAAAGCTTACGATTCCTACCATCTGCACATCTCAAAAAGTGTCGAAAAAAATGAAGAAGCAACTAAAGTTAAAATAGTATTAATTAAAAGATATAAGAAACATAGGGTGTACTAACTTTTGAATTAATTTTTGATTATCATAACTATGTTTAATTCCTTACTGTAGGAAGATGAACTGCAGTCATCTAACGAAATACCTGATGTACAATTAAGTAGTGATGAAACTTCCTGATCTTCAGGTAAAAATCAAAAGTTATTAAATGAGCGTTACTTGTATGAATAAAGGATTGCGTTTCATGGGATCATTGCCTATAAAAACAAAAACGTTAGTGTGAGGAAAAAGTAAAAAAAATCACTGAGACATTAACAAAGAAAGTTTTTTATGCAAGCATCGATGTTCCAGATGAGGAAGTTGATGGTGGTTTTAAATAAGTAAAAAGAATTGTACGAACTATTTAACAAAAGTATCCAACAATGAACTGTAGTTTTTTAAAGTTTGCTAGCACACGACCAGAACATTATGTACTGGCAGGAACCAGTGGCACTCATTCTGTATGTGTGTGTGTGCGTGTTTGTCTGGTACATAAAAATATTGAACTCATAATAGATGGAGCAAATTTAAAACATATAACAGTTGACTGCAAAAGACCAACAACTGATTATAATGATTGTATGGATCGTATGACGTGTGATATTCAATATACTAATTATTTTTTGAGATTATACAACGAGTGATTCGGTATAGATAATATTGTTAAAGAATAACAACAAAATTTTGATAGCGAATCCATAAAAAATGTGCAGTACAAACAGTGGGTAATAATATATAGAACTTCACTACTAACTTTGATACCTAGTGTAGATGAGTTCTTACAACTTTGAATCGATGGCTTAAAAAATTGCTGATTTATTTCTTTTGTTTAAAAAACAAATGAAATTTTTCGACTGAAAGAAAACAAAGCTAAAAAAAATTAATGTATTGTTATATGTGACTTTAGCGAAAACTGCGTTTGTTTAACAAAACTCTACACAAAGCGTGCACTGGGATAATGATCAAGCAATTGTGCATCCATTCTCAATTTGCTATGAAGACGAAAAAGATGAATTAAATGTCAAAAGTTGTGTTTGCATTACTGAATGTTTGCATCATAATACAGTTGCTGTTTATCTTTTTCAAAAACAAAAAAACTTTGTTAATCTTACTTATCATGTAGAAGATTTTAAGATATTGGCCAAATGGCATTTTTTCCCTACGTCTAATGGCAAGGGATAATGCGATAAAATAAGTGAAACGTTAAAACGAATTGCTCTCAGAGCTGGTCTTTAAAGAATGAATAATCTTACCCGAACACCCCACAAATTATTAACTTGGGCAACAAAAGCTTTGCAAAGCACAATGTGTCCTTATTTAATTAATGTTGAGTATGATAAAAGGAAGAACAAATAGTGTCAGAATAATTTTACAAAGCTTTAACAATAAAAGGCACTTTACAATTCCATGGCATGATACCGATCTCTCTTCAAAGAATAGAAGCAAAAGCATTTCCATTTAATGATAAAACAACGATTGTAAAGATTTTGAAATAGACATTAAGTTAATTTTAAGTCATATTTAAAAATAGAAACAAACATATATATTAAAATATTTTGTTTTTCCTTACTAACATGTGATTATTTTGATAACTGCCAATGTTATTAACAAAAATTGTGTAGGATTACAAGGAGAGGTGTGCAAAGGTGCCCACTGACCGATACAATATGCCACGCTCTATAAATTAATGTATCTCTTCAGGTAATAATAATTTTTCCATTAATTCAACACGTACAGAAAATTTAATGTAGAATACGATGGTTGTATTAAATAATCGTTAAATTTTGAGGACCATAGATGAAAATTGGTTTGAAAATTTAAATTGTTAATAACAGTGTAAAATTGCTTATTAATTCTGTTATAAGTATTTACTTTTTAGAATTTACGTTGTTGTATAAAAAAAAAAAAATTTCTTTAGTTTTAAAAAAGCCAAAGTTCTGAATGTTCGAAAAGAAGTCTTGAGGGAAAAAGTCACAAACTCTAAAATTTTCAACCCCCTATATCTAAAGAAAAAAAAAACTTCTTGAATAGGTATACTTTTTTTCGACATAGAACCCACAAAAAAATTTTAAGCCAAATAAAAAATGTGTTGGTCAGATTTTACCTCAATCTTTCTGGTTTGTAAAAGCATTACCCACATAGCAGATATTTTAGTGCTGCATAATCGTTTCATCATTATTTTTGCAATTTAATCAAAGGTACTTGGTAATGGATAGAATGGTGACTGGACCCAAGAAGTGTAAAAAATAAAAGCCATCAATTAACTCCATATCTATTGCGTGTCGTGGTGAGTATTGGTCTGCTGCTAACAGTAATTTCGAAAAGAGAACTGATTTTTGCGTTTTGAACATCGTGCGGTTTGAATCACATGAAGTAGGTGAAACTGGTGCCAGGGGATACGATAAGTACATAGCCATGTTAATTTTCATTTTAAAAGCAATAGCAAGCAGTCTGACAAAAATGTCCCTCTCCATTTTAAGTGACAAACTTTTTGACCCTTTGTTTATTTTAACAGTCAAACATTCAGCCGCAAAATTTTGTATTTGATTTCCTTTTACGGGTTCTTGAAACATTGCATGGTCACAATTACTCTCCTCTATAAAATTGTTTCTAAGTTTAGTCCCCCGATTATTGGATGCTAGCAAAAAGTTTGTCGTTTCTTGGATAGCAGCTCTTCGTTTTACAATATTAAATAGATTATCTTTCTCAATGTCAATGCTAAGTCAATTCAAATGATTAATAATGTCGGCAGAAGATTAGCATAAGCTTCTTAATACTTTTTTTTTCAATGCGGTTCAAGGTCTCTTATCGTTGGTGTGTCAAAGCATTAATTTTTCTAAAAAAGCTGACAACAGCTCCATTCTTAAGCTATGGCTTATCACCCAATGGTATATATCAGTGATCAAATTCGTGAAATTACTGATTCCGGTCATGGAGTTTGCTTGTTTCCCGTTTATATATTGTTCTAAGCTTAAGTTAACGGGAGATCGGAGACAGTGTGCATTTGCTCACCTTTCACAGTAAGCTCCTTTTTAAAATTTTTTCACAAGAGGTGATTAATTTTTTTTTAATTTGTTAAATTACCAAAATATAATACAGTATACCTAGCGTAATTCAGATGATTCATAACAAAAAAAAGTCAACATAATTCGTACAAAGATGACATATACAGTTCATAATTACTGCCTGCTTTACTACAAAATAAAGAAAAGAAAGTATGAATGGCTATAGTTTACTACATAGAAGACTCAGAAGTTTTTCCGAGTGATCCTTCTTTATTAGCTTCAACGTAAAATAAACAGTTGTTTATAATCTTATTTAAAGAGCGGTTTACTTAAGATCTCTTGAAGCTTAAACACAATTTTTAATTGGTAAAAAATCTTGTTCTAGGAGTATAACACCAACATTATACTCTGCAAATAATTTTTAATGTGCAAGGATTATAGTACCACCGCTAACAAGGGATGGATTATTTTGCACCTGTTGAAGTCTTTCCTGTATAAAAATCCGTTAACGGAGCCATCTGCAAGAACGTCAGCCTTAGTCAAAATTTTGCTAATGCTACAACCATTCAAATATTTACCAATAGCTTTAAAATATGCACATTCAATGTGAAAAGCTCTGAGATTAATAAGAACATTGTTTAACATTGGATGTTCAGATATGTGTATCTGCAAAGCAGTTTTTCTGATACCCAGGCTGTAGGTAATTATTATTTAGTTTTAACAGCACACTCTTGCTAAATTTTAAGCTCACAAAAGAGTTTTATAAAAAACATTATTAGTTGTAAAAGATTTATTAATTTTCAAGAAATAGAATATATTTTGTTGGCAGCTGTCATCTTTAGTTGTTTTAAAGTTGAAACCTTCCCTCATGGCTGTATCACAGACTTTCGAGACCAAGAACGACTACAATAATTTTTTTTTCATAGAAATTTAATGAATGATTTTGCATGTACTTAAAAACTCATTAATTTTATTCGTATCAGTCAATGTCGTAGCAGCAAAAGGTTTTTTGTGATAAGGTTGTATGTTGCAAGTGATTCGATCGAACTTTCAATGTTTTTTTTTGCAGGAACAGGGCTAAAATAAGCTTCAGTGATAAGTTAAACTTGCTATGATTTGAGAGAACTTGCAAATAATTGATTACTTGTATTAACACAGAAAAACTGGTAAGCTATGAAAACAGTGTCGTGGAGAGTGTCCTTGCCAGATAAAGTTTCAACAAAAGTATCGTAGCTAGCAGAAACCATTTGAGTACACAAATCTGGCTGTAAAACTGATCCTGCCAACACCAGCTGATTATTTTGTTTAGCAGAAAATGTCATCTCAGACTCTAATTCTTTTACAACAATATAACTAATAAACTATACAAATCGATTGAAAATGTCTATGATTATATGACTATCTGTCAGTAACTTTATCGCAAGTCCTAAAAACTGATGTTGTGCAGGTTAAACTATGCCCTTCGTTGTAACAAATAAGATCGTTACAAATCAACTTTATTTTAACAAAGTCATCTGTCAAATTTTTTCGTTTACTATTGGGACCCTGAACAAGATTGCAAATGGAATCAAATAAAAGCTCTGAAATATCGTATTCGCCTTACAAAACTAATAACACGGATATATTATTTTGCAGTGGTTGTAATTGTACGTTATGAATCTTTTTTCTCAGTTCGTAAGCTGCTACTTTATACTGAATTTTCTTTGCGTTCTCGGCGATAGCTGACGTTAACAGAAGGTTCTCTTAATTAAGACTGGGTTTAAAAACTTATTTTGTTGTGACACATGATGCTTTCATAAATTTTCATTTTATTAGCAAATTATTTCAATAATTTTTCTTTCACATTTTTTGCCTGATAGTTGTCAGAATCATTTTTTTGAACGATCTGTGTTTTCTAAAAGTGAAAATTTGTAACGCTGAAAAAGATCATAAGGAAAAATAATCTTCATATTTCGTAACATCTCAAAATTTATACATAAGACCAAAGAATTAAAAGCACTCCATAATAAACCTTTATTTGTTGCCAAGTTGAAGGATTCAAATCGCTTATCTGTGTTACACATTCATGTCTGTAATAAAAGGTGTTTAGGCACGAATTGTGGTCGCATAACTAGTGCAATCATCTAGTTTACTTATTAATTCAAAACCGTCTAACGCAATGGTTTTCTCTACATACAATTTTTTTGAATACATTTAATATCCGTACTAACTTTTGAGGTTTGTTTGATCCCAAATATTTTTTGGCACTGCAATTGCAAAACAAACATGTGTATATTGCATATTTTTTAAGCGTCTGATGTTTCAGCACGTTTCCTGTCATTTCACGCAACAACCGATGAGGGTCTCTCTGGGGACATAAAAAAGGTATCAATTTTATTAGTGGCTTACTTTAAAATATCAGAATCTACTTTCTGTTCAGATGGTAGAACTAGAGAATGGCTTATATTCCTGATTGTATAAATACATGCACATTTCTATAAATATGAACCTCATACAAAAAAAAGTTATTAATCATCACTAAATTATAATTTTAACAGCAGTGCATTGATTTTATATAGATATTCAACAATATAAGTGTTAGTCTCCTGCAAACGAATTCATGGCTACGGCTATACTATAGTATTAGTTTATATACATGATATTACTTATAAGTTCCGCACTGGAAAAAAGTTGGTCACCCTGCGCCACCGAATACAGTCACGCCGTGTACTCACTTTCTTGGTCGCGCCACATGCCTGTTTTGGGCGCGCGGCGCTCCCAAAGTACCTGGCATGTGGGGCAACTAAAATTTAGATGCGCGGCAGCACCAGCTACACGTTCGGCAGTACGCCCAATGTTTATAGGACTGCTGTCTGCCTGTTTTGTTTTAAAAGACGTGATGTGGCTTAAACGCTGTGCAGTTAACTTTTGTTTATAATTTAATGTAGTTGTAAAAATTAGTGGCAGTGTTTTTACTGTAAGTGTATGTGTATATCTCCCGGGTAATATATTAGTGTATTTCACGTATACGCGCTTACATGCATACGTCGTAACGAAAATTTCCCAGTTAGCCTTATCAACTCTCTTGCAGGAGTGTCATCTTAAAAAGCTGGGGATGGCACTTGTGTTAACATCTATTATTTTTTAACTTCGAGTATTGAAACTGGTATTCACCAAAGCGCAATGAAAGAGTTTTTCCAAAATTATAAAAGGAGACATTATTGTATTAGACATGTCGTGTAGTGAAAAAGAATTTGGTAAGATCTTGAATATTTTTGTGTACTCCGACAATGTTTACTTTTTTGTGGAAACTTATGAAGAAATTACATTTTGTAAACATTTTCATGCTTGTTTAATTAACAAAAAAAATTAATATCGATTAATCAAACAGTCAGAGATACCTTACATATCGCCTTGTACTTTAAATACTAGATCTAATGAAGACTTGTTAGTTGTCGCTCCATATTATTTGTAATTACGTTAGATTATAATTAAATTTATATGATTGTAATGTACATAACTAAAGAATATTACTAATAATCTACTTACTTCACACTTATTATTTGAAGTAAATTTCTCATTTCATTGAAGCATACCTACTCCAGAGAAAACATTTTACTTAACTATACGTTACGTCATTTGTAATTAATAAAACATTAAAAAAAAATTTTAAATAGCGAGAAAACTGCAATCGTTATATAATTATTGTAATACAAAACCGTATGACATAATTAAAAATACGTCTTACTAATAAAGAAAAAATTGTTTAATAATTTACTGTACGAATTAAAAAAGTGCTTAACGCGAGAAATTAATTTTATTAACATTATTAATAATCACGCAAGTGATTTTTCACAATGCTAAACTACCCAATCTGATAGCATTATATATTAATAAAACAGGCAGACAGCAGTCCTAAACATTGGGCGTACTGCCGAACGTGTAGCTGGTGCTGCTGCACATCTAAATTTTAGTTGTCCCGCACGCCAGGTACTTTGGGTGCGCCGCATGCCCAAAACAGGCATGCGGCGCGACCAAGAAAGTGAGTACATGGCGTGACTGTATTCGGTGGCGCAGGGCGACCAACTTTTTTCCAGTGCATGTATACAAGTTCTATGTATCAACTGAAAAATAATTAGTCATGCAAGGTATTGCTAATTCGAGTATGCTACCGCTTCACGTACGTAACGTCGGAGTTTGCGTGTGCGACATCAAGCGCACACATATACTGTACTTAAAAGTATACACAAATTTATCCAGTGAAAATATGTTCAATAAAAATTAAAATTTATCACGTTAGCTGCACAAAGTTCGTAAAAAACTTCTCGGTCAATGTCGGGAATGTTTAAATTTTTTTTGCATTAACTGTCACATGTTGCTTCATCTCTACATCCACGTACATACACACAACTCTACTTTAAATTTTTTAGTTTCCTACATTCCAGAACCAATAAGATTTTTTCGGAAGGCTCTTGGTCAAACTTTAGTAATTTTCTCTCTTTATATTTACTAACAAAAAACTTCACTTTAATACTTTACATTTAACAAATCAGATAAGAGAACACGTGCTGCATCCAATGATGTATGTGGAGATTTTTAAGTAGTTTGTTTTGCTCTGTTACACGGAAAGGCCATTTTTGTTGAAAATCCGCTACCACAAGTAGTTATGAGTTTTTAAGTACGTCGTACGGATAACCCGTACTACGACTACGAGTCAGAATTATGTCAGTGTCTGGTAGGGGTTTTGCGCCTACCAATTTTCTTCCAGTAATGCAAATTAGCGCATGCGCAGAAGAGTTTTTCAGCTCTTGTGCTACATTAGTGTAAGTATATATATGTACGTTCTGGCTTTGTTGATATACTTTTGTAGGTAAGAACATTATGTATGTACTTTTTAGTACATCGGATTGTGTTGACTATATCCACTTATTACGATAACTTATGACTAAAGCTTAGTAAATTAATAAAAAGATTAACGTTTGCTCATAATCAGCTACCCCTCACGCCATTGAAGAACGGAATAACGCACACTGCGAAAGATTCAGGGTAGGGATAATCCAGTAGGTGGCACTGCCACACTACTGCCGCTTTGGTTTCAAGAGAAGCCCTGGACTGGGAGACCTACTGTCGCAGTCTTACAGCGCATGTGCTGTTCCGTCAGTACAGTATAACTGCTGTGCTTGGACCGCCCAGTAAAAGTTTGTCATAAGGTCTTACATAAGTTCTTGCGTAATTTCTTATATAATTTCTTATGTCAGTTCTTATGTTGGTTCTTACGTAAGTTCTCATATAAGTTCCTTTATCACAACTTGTGTCAGAACTTACATTTGCTTATCAACGAAGAACTTACTTAAGATCTTATGTAATTTCTTATGTCAGTTCTTATGTAAGTTTGTATGAGACTTCGGCTATCAGTCGTTTAAACGTATTCATTTACTATCTAGATACATACATAGTGAACTTTAAAATTTTTTCTGCATAAAAGCTGTTAGAATAGCTAATATAAATTAGTAAATACAAAAAAAAGCATCCCTTACCTCCACTAAGGGGATTTGAACCTGGTCCGGAGAATCCCTAGTCAAGTGTCTTACCCACTCAGCCAAAGTGGATTCGATACATGGGAAAGAATTGACGTCCTCATATGGTACATCTGATACTAACATCGATGTTATTGAGTCCTCAAATTATTGCTTTCTACAATCTCTAATACTTGTTAAGGAACGTGTTTTTCCACTTCTTATTTAAATAAAATACTTTTTTTTAAAACTTTATTTCATGTAGTAACTTGTATTTTAAGAATTTATGTAATCTTTTGAGTAATGTTTATATAAGTGAGAAACTATTTTTGCTACTGGTTTTGGATACCGAGATTAAAGTATTGAAGAGAAGAAGTTAATCCTTAACTTTGTTGTTGTAACAATTACAATAAATTTATTACACTTTTAAAAATAGAGTATTTTTCCCTTAGAATAAAAAGTACAAGTAAAATTCAAATAAAATCTGTGATCGAAAAGTAGTTGTAAAATCAATTCCTAGATTTATTGTCAAGAAACGCATTATCAGACTCAAAACAATGTTATGTGTACGTTTATAAAATGTTCAATAACCAATAAGATAACCAAGGTGTTAAATGTTATCCACGAAATAATTCTTTCCCATGTATCAAATCCACTCTGGCTAAATGGGTAAGACACTTGACTAGGAATTCTCCAGACCAGGTTCAAATCCCCTTAGTGAAGGTAAGAAATGCTTTTTTTTGTATTTACTAATTTGTATTAGCTTTTTTAACAGCTTTTGTGCAGAAAAAATTTTAAAATTCACTGTGTATGTATGTGGATAGTAATTAAATACGTTTGAACGACTGATACACGAACTCTTATAAGAACTTAAATAAGAACGTACATAAGAAATTACATAAGATCTTACGTAAGTTCTCGGTTGATAAGCAAATGTAAGATTGTGTACAAGTTCTGACATAAGTTCTATTTAAAGAACTTATATAAGAACTTACATTCGAATATATGTAAGAAATTACATAAGAAGTTACATAAGAAATTACATAAGAACTTATGTAAGAACTTATGACAAATTTTTGGCTGGGCGGGTGTGCTGTGACACCAAATTTGGTCTCAGATTTAACTTAAATGCAGGCGTACCCAATATGTTTGTTTTGTCGATATAGTGCATATTTACGTTATATCAAAATGCGCAATAATGTATAGAAACAGATTTATTTAAGTATTTTTCATTGTTATACATACAACAATATGATTGTGTATACTGTACATTATAATTGTGTATTTATTAGAATAAAGAAGTTTTGCATTGTGCTTTAAAAACTTCTCATTGAAAATATGAAAATTCCACACATTTTTTATAACTTTTTACGTCTATTTTGCCAATTATTTTGTTTCTTTATAAGAAAGCATTGTAAGTATTGGACGGATTTTAAGTTTTATTAGGAACATGTTATAAATTAAATTCCCTTTTAACATTACATGAATAAATATTACAGGATATCTGCCTGTGATAAGTGTAATGTATGAAAATGAATAAAATTATAAGTTTGAATGAGATAGATTTGTGCCAAGTAATTGGTGGAATTTTTTAGCCGTATATTTTCATTTTAAATTAAATTTAGAATCCAAATAGCTTTTAACAGAAAAATAGTAAAAGTTATAGTTAAAATAAATAATGAATACAGCAAAAATTTTTTAATTTAAATTTGTCTTAATCAAGTAATAAAGTTCTATACATCTTCGTAAACTAAATACGTCCTTTTCCACTTACTAATATTTATAATACTTACGGATTAACTTCAAATCATACTATTTTTATTTTTGTTTGTAATGGTAAAAAAATGACAATAACATTTTTGACTCATAATATTTATTAAGTTTTTCTAATTACAATAATTTAAAACTATATTAATATCGCATAATAATACAAAATTATTTTAAGTAGTAAAATAGTGTTTTATTTACAAACAAGTCTTTATTAAATAAAACTAACCACATGGTAGGTATGAATTACAACTCATACCTTGGGATAAAATAATGACAGTTATTTTTTGCAATGGAGGTAACTGATGGAATTCGTGGCATATCTTTAAAAGATATTAAATTTTCTCCGTTATGGCAATTCTCAACAACACATGCATATCTGTGCCTATCAAAATAAATTTCCTCGAAAATTTTCATGTAAAAAATCACGGTGTCATTAGCTTTTTCAATTTTAGTATTATTATTTTCAAGTCCTATGTTTTCTATTTTACATATTTGTCCAAATTTAATTTCACTTTCAGACATGTCAACCACAAAATAGTTATCGATTCTGAAATTGACCCCATTAATTATAACAGGATTGTAAAATTTTCCAGAAGAAACTATATTTGAGTCCCATTTAACAGTGTCATCACAACTTACAGAGTTGACTGTCTTACTTAATTGAAGAATTTGTTTTGTGGCTATTGTTTTCGGTAAATTCAATGTAGAACTCGTTGCCTGAGAATTTTGTTTCATGTCTCTGTGCTTTGACTCAAACCTCATTGTCATGACGTGAACGCAAGGACCAAAAAATATTAAAATATTTTTATAGTGCGTCAGAAAATGAAATTTAGGTTTAAGTGGTCCTACATACTTCAGGTATAACGTGTTTAAATCAATGATTAATTTGTTTACTTCTCAAATTTTTGCAACAGTTAATCGAGGTGACATCAAAATATCACATATATTTCTCAAAACTATAAACAAACACCAAAAAATATCAGACTCTGGAATTAAATCTCCAATAATGATACCTAAATATCGAACCAAGCAGATCATTTAAGAGGCTGAAAACTTAATATTCAATTCATCTGTTAAGCGAGATTTATTAATTACAGGTGGCTTATTGGAATCATCGATACTATACGGGAAATTCTTTATCCTTAAATTTAATTCATCCAGCGTAAAATACTTTTTTTTATAAATTAAATTAAATAAAAAAGCATACGTAAAAGCAAACAGAATATATTGCGATCATATAAAGGTTATAACGTACCTTAAGCTACTTAAACTAAAACCATTTTTTTGATGCAAAACAAATATGATGTACAACTTCGTTAGAATTTTATTGTTGGTTTTTTTGTAGGTTAGTTTGAGTCAATCATATTTTTGCACATGTTACTTACCTTTTAGATGTGAAACCACTTCTTCTGAATAATCCGACGAATAGTTTTTGAAAAAATCATCCATTATTGTAGAAGAATATTATGTGCAGCAAAACAATCTTGAAGTACACCGTGACACTATACACTTAAACATCGGATACATATCTATAATGAACTCAAAATACTTGTATCATAGTTATCAAATTAGTATAGTATACTCGTTAAACCTCATAGTTGACTGTCTGCTATCTCAGAAATACGAGCAGCTGTAATACTGTATGTCTGAGGCCGTTACGGTACTACCGTGGAGCACACACAGCTTGGACTGGGATACCTGCTATCCCAGTAGTCAGAGACAGGAGACTAATAGTAATTTGGTATAGCTTCTGTAGGGGGGGAGATGACTGTAGCACCAAATCTTTCTCAGTGCACGATAATATACTGTCACGTGTGTATATACATACATACTATGTATAGAAGTCGGCAAATTTGACGTAGGTACTGCTCACTCTCTGCGCATGCCACTGATTTTTTGAAGCTACCGTACCGTTGGTAGGCGAAAAACACCTACCACAGCCACTAAATACGCATACTTAGTATGAATTTCGTCGTGGCTAACGTGGGACTAGAAATTTGAATTACTAGACTATCGTGAAAGGTTACTGCTCTGACATTTATACAATCTAGTTAGTTAATTACTTTACGTAAGAAATCGGGGTCGGGGATTTTCAACGGAAAAGGTCTCTCCGTGTAGTCCTTTATGTTTATGTCTTGTTATGAATATCAGACGTTTCACTTTAACATTAAGCGCTCGAAAAAAAAGATTACTATTTTACATACCGTAATCGATAGTACTCCTCATCAAAAAAACCTTCCCCTTATTTTTCTAGATTTTTTAACTGACACTGTGTCTGTTTTTGACGGTTACCAAATCAGAATTTTTTCCTCTATATTATATGTTATCACTTTTTCTTTAAAAAATAAAAGAATACTATTAAACGATTAAAGTGGTTCCTTAAGTATTCTAGTCCATGGATAAAATTAAAAATGTTTAAAAAAATTTTGGGTGTGGATTTTCCCCTTCAGTTGCGATTTGTAAAATTAAAATCAATTGTTAAAAAAGTATGCCATGATTTTCTTTCAAATTGTTAAAGTTATACTTCTATAGGCGCGTTATGCGCGATGGTAAATCAAGGATTTCAGTTTCTGGCCTTAAGGAAAAGTATAACGAAAGTAGATTTTGCCTGATTCTCCCGCCTTTGCCTAGTCCTCTGTGACATACTTCTTATTCCCTTTACTTTATATAACACCACTGCCTAACACCACACATTTTTAATTCTATAATTTTTTTTTTTTTTTCTTTAAACCAATTCTTTTATTATTTTTTTTCTGCATATTAGTTGCAGCATTAACTCACTCTGCTACGGAGAATCCTAATGAAACGAATTTGATTCCTGTATCTTACGGTGTAATTCGTAAATTTTTTATGTAAATTACTATTTTATGTTAATTTATTTGGTTTAGTTATAAATTCAATTAAAAAATAGTTTACGTAATACAGTAAATCTTTTTTTTAAATCTTTTTTCAGAAAACTTGGAAATTAGTGTATTTTAACAGAACACTTTTCCAATGAATAATTTGGTAATAATTACACTACATTTAGTTTGTTACTTTTACAGTAAACAAATAATAAACAAATAATTGTTTGAACAATTTTTCATATTTTTTCAAAATTTTAAGATATAAAAAAAAGTTTTTATGTTCTCTACTGATACAATAATCAATTTTTGTTGCGTTTTATTTTTTTACAATTTTTTTATTCGTAATCACAGTAATTGTTTAACTTAAGGACCTTTATCAAATAGATATAAGGGGAAAAGTTTAGAGAAGTGGGATAAACGCTAATTTGGGCAGTAAAGCTAGCAACTGTTTTTCTCATGTAGATGTACTTTCATACATGCTTTTACGCACACTTCGTACCCTTTTTCTAAATCTATTTAAAAATTGAACAAATTAATCTTAAAGTAATCTCTTGTATTGACAAAGTTGGGAGGTTCCTACAAATCAAATAAATGCCATGTTATGTGATTTTTCTATAAGGGTACGAGTTAAATATCAATTTTTTTAGTTGTAACATACACAAAATAATGGTACAGTTAAAAGAGCTGCAGTTTCTTTGGGTATTTTTTATATTATTTGAATATACATTTGACGTTTTAATAATATATGACAAAAAAATCTATGTGTGATGAACGTTCTGAACTGACACTTACTGGCATGTAATACTACCTCATGGAAGAATGCTATCATACAGGATAGTTTTTCTTTATTTTTTATACATAGTAATATTCTAGATACTCAATAGAGGCAAGTAATAAGTGCGTAAGCGTATAGAATAAATGTGAAGGTGACGTTACAGATGTAATGAGCGTATAGACAGTTGGAAGTTGTTTTGAAACCATCGGAAAATTTGATGAAAGCGCGTTCTTATACTGGCCAGCCTATATATTATATTTATTGCATTGTGCCGTTATATATTATTTACAATCTTTAACTTGTTAACTTTTACTTAAAATTATACTCAGTCAACGTAGGCATACATACTCCCACTATAATTTCTCCACCTATGTACACAATATCGTTTTTTAAAAGGTATTGTTATATGTATAACTATATTGTTTGCCCTATAATTTTGTAGAAGCAAAACTTAAACTTAGGTAATCAAGCACGTATTCTCCACTAGTTTTTTTAATACACTCCTTTTTCAATAAACTTTTGATTTATAATAGTTTCATGATGGGTGTCATTCGGTAACTTGCCCAAAATAAAGGTTAAACTAAAAAATTTATAAAAACATTTTTTTACTTTAGAGCACAAGACAAACAAAATTTAATTAAAAATTAAGCTGTGTGTTTTTAAGGTCATTAATTACGAATCTGGAGTTAAATGTCTAAAAAAATTAAATGGCGTATCCAATATGGCAGCCATTTTGTCTTAAATGTTAGAATTCCAAATTAAAAAAAATTCTATCGTATTTGACGAGAAAATTTAAAGTTTAAGACACATTGTAAAAAATGTTTTTGAAACCGGGATCATTAAAAATAAGATTCATGAAATTTTTATGTTATAACACACATATACGCATAGGTCAACCGGCTTGATTCATTTCCAGACATGCTAAAAGTATTGATTAAAAACTATTTATCTACTTGAAAGTTTTTTAAGTCGCTCATTACCAATCTTGTGTTACATTGAAGAAAAACATAATAGTAGATTGAATATGGTGACCATGTTTTTAAAAATAAGTAAATATTTCAAATTTGAAAAATACTATCGTAATCTGCGCGAAAATTCTCAGTGCATAACATTTGAAAAAAAGTTTTAACAATTTAGCCGTTTTAATGTCGTTGCCCTTTTTTTTAAAATTCAGCGATTGAGAACCCAGAAATGAGAGAAGAGCATAACCAATGCAATTTAAATAGGATATACGCCCATTTCGTTTCTAGCCCCTTAATTTTAAGTTTGAAAAAAAATATAATGTATGAAAAATTTTAAGTACAAAACAGTTTCAAACAAAATTTCTTGATGTCATTATTGTCGAGGAAAAATTTATGAAATTATTGTTTTTATAAAAGACGCACTCATACAGGAAGATAGAGTCTTGCATAATGCCAGAATTCAGAAACACCTTTCGTATGGGCACTGTGAAATAAAAAATGGAGCTCTGTGAGCTTTCTTTTGATATTTAGTCACACAAACTTTTTTTATTGATAAACTTTTAACACAATACATAAAATATGCTAAGTCTTAGTTTATCCACAGAAATAACACGTGTACATTAACAATGGGGCTATATGCATAGCCAATAAGTATATTGTAAACTATCGAAAATTGGAGTACTAAATTATTGACTATGTAATTAAGTAAAAATTTACTGGGCAGCGCTGTGCTAGACCACGTGTTTTACTTTTTTTAACGTGCTTATGCCGTATGCCACTTGTTACCCGGCACTTTCTCAAACCCTTTTTTTATCTAGAATGTTGGAGAATAATGCTTACCGTATTGTTCCCCATAAGCAGTAAATATTTTTACATTCTTTAAGTCATAAAAAACGAAGAATTTAAGAAAGTGTTGCATATGAAGGAACAAAGAGAACTTAAGCTCTTGCAGTTTTAAAGAAATTAGAACTTCAAGGCACGAAAGAAGCTAGCCTTTTTTGGTGATAGTATCGATTTTGTGGCAGAAAATTAGCGTAAGATATTTAAAAATTTGTAACAGACTTCTATCAACCAAAGTTGTGCTTTTGAAGTTAGAATTAATTTAAGAGTAACGATAAACTTATAAAGTTTTACAAAAAATATCTATATTTTTTGGGTTTAATTGGTTTATTATATTCTTCGAGTTATGTAAAGTTCAGCGTATCTTCATGATAAGTACCAAAAAAATTTAATTTGAAAAAAAAAGAAAACAAAAAATAATACAACTAAAAATTTAGATTAAATAAAAAAAATGTTTTCTTTCGAACGAAATTGAATGAAAGCCAATATTCTTTCTCTTGAAGCGAAAAAAAGCTGTATATGTCATAAAATTATATAGCCTGCTAATTGAGACACCTAAGACAAAGTTATTGGTGCTATGCTATTCATGCTATGACGATTGGATTAGGAAAAAATTATTATCTTTGTTTGATGTAAATTAATATTGTAATTATTTTTAAATTTATAATCATGTGCATTTACCATCAGTTATCAACGTACCACAGAGCTATGTATTATATAGATCAACAGCCTATAACTATGAGAACTACATCGTATTTTTTTTCATTTGCTCAGTGTTTTACATCACTCATTTTTTGATGTGATAAGTCGTTCAAAATTTTTGAATCTCACAACATGTACTGCATTCTGATGCTAAGAAAAAGAAAGATTGACTTGTATTTGATTTCATTCAAAATAGTGAGTTTTTTACCGTATTATTAGCTAAAAACATCTCTGGTATTAATTTTTTCTTCTTTTTCTGTTTTAATTACCGATAGTTTTAATTAATTTACTCTAATTATGCCTTGTGGTTAGTATATATAAAGGCAATTAATATATACAAAGCTTGAATTTTCTGAGAAACACATAAATAAAACGCTCGAAACACTTCAACTTAATGTTGGCAGCATGAGACTACTAACATCGATCTACAACTTTTCTGATAGGGCACTCGACACTTAGGGAGGAGAATGGGACAGAAATAAAAGTATAGGGCTTGGAAAAGAGTAAAGGATGCCATTTTGTACTCGATCATGAGAAGATCTGTGGGTAGGAAAACTCATTGAGAAAAATGCATTCCAGAAGGGCCTAGTGAATTGACTAAGTTTCGATCAGGTATATACATACAAACACCAGGACTAAAAAATTTTACACCTCCTTCTGACGTTCTCCAAGGCGAAGTAAAGAAACAGCTCAGCAATTAAAAAATTAGGGAACGAAGACAAAATCGTTGAGACTAAAATAGTCATCCATCTAAGTAACAAACGCACCAAACGCTACTTAACTTAGCTAATCAGCAGTGCTAGAATTCTACAAAACTGCTCCAGCATGTCAGTGTCAAGGTGCAGGTACTGTTCGCTTGCAATTTTAAACGATTTACTTATATACCTGTATATACTACCAAGGTTAAGCTTAGGGCACGTGACCCTGTGCGTGCGTTAGTATGTACAGGTATTTATAAGCACAAAACAATGTATACCAGGGGCAACCTTGTTCAAATGAAACCCCAGTAAACTTGTAAACAAACAACAGCTCTATTGCCCGAAGGTGGTAGTCTTCAGATTTGTTCAACTATAGACTTGGGACTCGAAGCTGCCACGAGCGCTCTGTATTTTTAAGCTGATCACATGTTTTGCTCCAAGCAGTTTTAAGCTGCCCCGAGCCGCTTTTTCAATGCTTAATACAAGTGCGGAAGATACAACATGTTACTGTATGATGGCCGTTACTGCCACTATCTTTCTTGCACTTATATTGGGAATCAAAAAGAGAGATTAAAACTGCTCAGACTAAAAACGGGTGTTCACCCTCAAAATATGAAGTGCATGAAGTGCCTGCTAGTTTGTAGTCAAACAAACCCTTAGACTACCAATAATTAGTTAAATCGTGTCCAGCGTTTACATTAATCTATGTCCAAGAAAGACAGAGCTCTGTGCGTGTCCATTACTTCTCTGTGTAATAATAAAAAAAAAAATGGGTCGTGGGACCCACCATAGAAGTAAAACTTCAAGTATCAAATATTGAACTCATTGTATACAGAAAATTATATGAGAAGCAATTATATATGTTATTGCTATGAATTAGGTTAGAACTACAATTTCATAAAGATAGACCTCAAATACGAATTTGAGGTTATGTAATCATAACAAATGACGCCTCAGTTTATGCGTCTCAATATTTTATTTCCCCTTTAGAATACCGGTAAGAAATCAGTATTTTAGGCATATTTTGCTTCTCCGTCGAGATATGACAATTTTTCTCATTTTATGAGGTTATGTTGTCATGAAAACACTTTAAATTACTTCGCGCACATTAGTTTTATTAATGTTTA
Source organism: Copidosoma floridanum (assembly GCF_036245765.1). Classification (NCBI taxonomy): domain Eukaryota; kingdom Metazoa; phylum Arthropoda; class Insecta; order Hymenoptera; family Encyrtidae; genus Copidosoma; species Copidosoma floridanum. The sequence goes on along the minus strand of NW_028321904.1, from coordinate 5,254,689 downwards.
AAGTATACAGTAATTTATTCGCAATTCATACCTCCAATTTCGTAAAGATAAACTGAAAATATGAATTTGAGGTTATGTAATTACAACAAATGACACCTCTATTTGTGCGTCTCGATATAGTATTTCCCCTTTAGGATGCTCGTAAAAAAACGGTATTTTTGGCCTATTTTGCTTCTCTGTCGACATATTTGACAATTTTTCTTATTTCATGAGGTTATATTGTTACAAAACACTTTAAATTAATTTGTGGACATTTTTATTAATTTTCATTAAAGTTCCTACGTATTTGTTGAGATCATCATTTTATCAGTGTCCATTTTTTATATTTATGATTTTATAACTGAACAGTTAAGATTTTTTAAATTTAATTACTCATAACTTCTGCAAAAAAGTGTGACATTCCACGTCATATAATTAACATTTGTGACTTCAAAACACACAGTTTTGTTTCTAAGTTATAAAAAGCAAAAGCTCAGTGATCTCGAACAATCGAGCAGTATACCTGCCTCTGCAATCACGTGACATATAACTTGCTTCTTTTGAAACAAGCTACCGTCGCAAAACTCGAACTATGCGTGCAACCTCAAACAATCTTATAAAATGATCATCTTACAAAGCCAACTTGCACAAGTGCACCAAATAATGTGATTAATCAAGAATTTTAACTTTCTTTACTGCGAATGTAAACAACAAGTATTATATACAATTTTGACAGCACCTTGTACTTAATGAAAAATCCGTGACATCAGCAGTTTTAACCATTAAATTATTATTCTATAACAAAATTATGCTCGTACAATCGAAAATAAAAGTTGCTTAGTCTTCTATCAACTTATCGGACCATGAAAACTATTTTTTAAAACTTAGATGCAAACAATTACATAATTAGAAAAGCCAGAAACTTGCGTACAGAAAATGGACATTCATTTTCTCCTATTTGTTGAATAAGTACATTCATAATATTTTTTATAAATTTATATATTTTGCGAGGGAAATATCTCGATTTATTATAAATATAAGAATCTTATGAAATTTAAGTAAATATAATGATAACCTAGCGCAAAAAAAGTTACTAAGAATTTCTAAAAGCTAAAACGTTAAATACAATAACTTTTGATTCTTTTAGAGGGTTATTACCCATTATTAAACATAAAGTTTGAAGAAAAAGCCATTTACTTGTTAACTCAATACTTTAAAACAATTTTGTTTCCTAAAAATTTCTCACTATTGTAACCCATTTGGCAATTTCTTTTTTTTTTTTAATAAAGTAATTCTTATATGATGCGAAACTACAATTTATCTTACTCATAAAAATTTCTTCCGGCAAAAAGTTCAGATGCAGACAAAGTTATTTTGGTAAAACAGTTCTATAGCAAAAATGATCTTTTTGCAACTATGCCTGGAGTAAAAGATGTTATAAATAAATGCACAAAAAACGGTAAAAGACAGAAAGTACAAAAATAACTCTTGTTGTTGAAGTTAAAGGAGATATGTTTCATTCAAGGATGGACACCCTGACTTGCGTGTAGAAAATTTGCAACTCTAAGACTAAAGCAATACGTATTGGCGGGCAGCAGTGGTACTCACAGTATTTGCATCTGTTTTTACCACAAAAATTCCAAATTAATGATAATAGATGAGTTATAACAATAAATGAATTAAGCTAGCTTACAGTGGAAATTTGATGGCTTATGCATATAAGTCATGACTGCTTAATTTCTTGCTAGAGCAAAGATAATTAACGCTAATTTTCACAAAAAATCGGATTTAAATAAAAAAATTAGGTTTTTTTCAAGACTTACGATTTTTTTAATTGATATTTTGTCCCAAAAAAATAAGAAGTTAGCTCTTTGAAAATTATTTTCTTTGTTCATTCTAACTGATTTCTACTATTTGAAAAATTGGAATAGCATCTGAAAGTAAAATGAACGTAACATAGAATTGTATTTTTCAAGATCTAGAACTTTTTCATTAAAAATTATTATCTTTAAATTGGATTTTGATTCATAATTCTCTAGGATGATACTGTAACCAAGTTTTTGGCTATTCTTGTAAAATAGTCGTGCTAAGAAATAAAAACAATTAACGCTAATTATCAAAATACTTAAGTAAATAAGCTAGACCAGTTCTGTATTCAACCCCCCTAGGGTGGTAGGGGGATAGGGAGCTTATGCTGTCGTACGAAAGCTTTAGACCGTGATGATGGGGGAAAAGGAAAGTGCAACAGCTCGCTGACAGCTCACGCTATTATACAAGGGCTCTGGTGGAGGGGGAAGCCACGTAAACAAGTTTTTTTTTCTCTCTTGCTCCGATGAAAGATTAATGGATGGGGACACTGCGTGCATGAGCTCTTTCTTTTTGCTCTTACCTTAGGCAGGATATATATACATATACATATATATATAAATAAGTATATATATATATATATATATATTTATAGAAAGCAACTTATGCAGACTTCACGTGCGTCTATCATGCATATTAATTACATGGTGGAATTATGCGGAAGGCCACATAATTCCTTTTTTGTTCTCATAACTACCCTCCCATACACGTAAGTATCCGCATAAGTAACTTTTGCACAAACACGTATATATATATATATATATATATATATATCTTGCTCCGCAGATTGCTCTATTTTCTTCCTTCTGCTGCAAGACAATGGTTAAAGCGCTCTATGTAGGTATATGTATGTATATATGTTCGACCTCTTTTGCCCACGCTTGGGTATACAGTTGCACATTTGCACATTCCTGCGGATTACCGTACATGCTTGTACAGTACTCTTACACAAGCACACGCGTACATGCACGTGCGTACGCGTACATACGATCGTCTGCGTGCACCACGTGGGAGCGTACACATGCATACATAATCACACAAGCTCTCACCCGAGGATGGATAAGTTTATTCATAATATTTAATTATTATTTAGACAGCAACATAGCTTATCGTTCAAAACGTTTTCATGTGTACATGCCGTTGTTGCGGAATGTAGATTCCACCCGTGCTCTATAATATGTAAGTCCTTAATAGCTTAGTTAGTTCACTATCTCTTTAGTAGAAAATGGGTAATTATATTGATCTGTTTAAGACTTGAACTCTAAACTTTTTTCTATTTTGATTTGTAAAATAACTTTTTTTAAATAATTTTTGAGTTTTTTATGCAAGTAATAAGAAAAGATTGCGTAAGGATACTTGAAATAAAAACATAATGTGTTAGTTTAAAACATTTATACACTACAACCTTACTTCAACATGTACAAGTAACAATCTCATAGATTATTTCTAACACTTTGCTGCAGAATTAACCACATCTTCACCCATAAACCATTCTGGAATTCTTTTTTCAATTTAAAATGTTTGTGTGCACTATAACACTTATCGCCATCATATGTCCAGGTTTTTAAAAATAAAGTTTTGAAAAACCATTCTGCCAATAAGTATGCTTTTATGTAATGAATAAAATCGCTGTTTGTTTTTAAAATGCAGTTGTGCATGAGTAAGACATATGGGTGAAGAGTTATCCTTAATTTTTTTCAAGGAAGGACAAGTTAATAACAAATTATAAGCTTTACGTGCTCAGAGTAAGCTAATAGACTTGGCCTCACCATTTCCACAAGATGATGATCAGTGAAATATTCTTGTGGTTTGAGCAACTGTTCATGAAATTTAATTTGCCGTCCTCTTTTCACAAAATTTTACTTTTATAACCATCCTGCCACTCTGCATTATAAAACTAAATACGCTTTAACATAACATTTGCCATTTGTTATACATTATTCAAAATTCTTTTTAAAAAAACTGCTTCTCCACAGCCAGATGGACCGCACATCATACTTGTCCACGGGTGTTGCCAGCAGATATCAATTATGACAATATTTTTTATACTAATTATCCTTTGAAAAGCTTGTACGTTAAAAACTAGGTATTAGTGTTTGCAACAGTACGGTGACGTAGCTAATACTATGACGTATACATATATACTCACATATACAGATATACATCCACGCATGGGTTTGCTCAATGTGTGTGCGCCAGCTGATGTGTCTCTACGTTCACATCAAACGCCACTCTCTCTTTCTCTCAACTATTCTCTTGGATAAATAGAACGAGGATGCAGCAGAAAAACATTACCTGACTTGGTATCCAACTAAAAACTGATTGACTCGTATACTTTTATGACTTACAAAGTTGTTGTAGTACCTTATTCAGATTTTGGAAGATGCAAGTCCTGAATAGCTCAGTTATTTAATGGTTTTATTGGCATCAAAGATTCAACTCGATCTCTTCCGGACTCATATATTAGTTTCCAATTTATATTTTTTATTCCTAATGTTTATAAGTGTGCAATTTTTCAAAATAAAATTTTAGATATGAAACCTCTCTGAAAAATACATGAATAGTAAATAAAACGTTTATTTGCAGTGCCTTTTTTAAAAAGTACAGTAAAAAACCAAATAGCTATTCTTTTTTTATCATCGCTGGTACTATCCACTACGACTTGACAACTGGCCAATGGTGGTTGTGGACTTTTATTTTTTAGATTCCAGAAGGCGTTATAATATGCATTACTGTCCTGCGGTAATGCTTTTAGAGATAAAGTCTTGATAATTCATTCTTTTAACAAACGCGCTCTGTGCAGTGCACAAAATAACTGTTTGTCTTCGAAATGTTTTTTCGCATGCATGAGACATGTTGGTAAAGCAATTTTTTTTAAATTTTGATGCATTGTGAATAAGGTATGAATTTCTGATAAGTCATGAACCTTGCGTTTTAATAACGAACTAATGAATTCGGCTCCATCATTACCATACATGTAAATTCTCTTAAGACTTTTAGTAAGTGTAATAAGGCAATGTTTTGTACCACTTGATGTGATATCACCTCAAACCACTCTATCCCGTGAACTTTTAGCGTGTGTTTGTTATTGTGTTTTGTTGTATGGCAAGGTAAATCTTTAAATGGGTGGGGTGGTTTAATTAACCAATGACGAATGACGTTCGTGTGTATCGATACCACTGCAACTTTTTTTGGTACACGCTGCCTGCCAGAGTCGTAAAAACATCGGACGTCTATGACAACATCCAAGATGATAAACTACAACACTCTTTTATAATATTTTTCTCTGAACAATATTTTTGGTTACTGGAGGATCCATTTGTCGTGAATTTTTTTATCAATGAAAATAGCGATTTTTTTTTCTCCTTACCCTCCACGTCAAGAAGTGGGATCTTTTCTTCTATGCTACTCTTTTCTATCTCACTTTTTGTAGACATCATGGAATACGCAGTCAAAAACAGGTTACAACATTCGTTTATAATATCTTTCTACAGAATGTAGCGACATTTCCCTTATATGTTTAAGTTAATTATTAAAAATACAGGTATAAGATCAACTGTGTTAGAATAATGTGTACACAAACATTTTTTTATAACAGTTATTTTCTTGTCTCCACCCCCCTCCCCTTCTCTCTCTCTCTCAATTTTATTTTAATGAGCACTTTCGAACAAAATCATTAAAATGATAGTCTCATGAGTAAAGGAGATAAAAGAAGTAAGTGACTGACCTTTCAAAATTATAACTATCGTCATATATTTTATTCTCTTAATATATTTGACAGTATAATGTGTGAGAATATTATCCGTACGACTGCTGTAAAAAGTATTTTGAGGGTTTAAAGTACAAATTTCGGGGATGGGTTGTTTTCTTTATACAGTCTCAATATTCGCTATTATTTTTATGTCACTTCATCAAAATCGTGCTTCCACATCTCAATCATTCCATAGCCGTACTCTTTCACTTTAAAACTCGTTTTCTATAGTGTTTTCATATTGTTTCATAAAAGTTTCGTAATTAATGAATTTCTGATATCAATTGGTAACGAAACAACGGACGCAACCATCAAAATAACACCCGTAAGACTGAAACACAATTCCTTTCTAATTTTTTTTTTTTTCTTGGGGTTTGAAGTAACCATCAACGAGAGAGCCTTGCCCTAAAGGCGAAAACAATTTCAATTATATCTTCCTTTTAAAAGTTTTTTTCTATACCGTATGTAACACGCACTTGCTGTTGTCACATTCTTAACAAAGGGGTCTACTTTTCAAACTAAAATGAAAATTGTTCGACAAGCTTCACGTAATATCTCAACATCATGCACATAGTACTTAACAAATTTTTTTCTAAAGTCAAACTGCGCGTTTAGGTCTGAAGTTACTATATCGCACCATTTTACAAACTCTGTGCGATCGCAGGTGTTCATAAAATCTGGCATGTAGAAGCAAGAATCCGGATAATGACTTCTATAATTTTTATCATTCGTAACAAATAAATGTGGAAAATACCCTTTTTTAAAATTTTCTGCAAGGCTTAACGTTTCGATTTGACCAGCCAATTTCATAGGTAAGTAATTTAAACTATCTATAATTTAAGTTTTTCTTAATGCCATCTGAATAATATTGTGCTCATTGAGAGCAACCTTGGGGGAGGGGTACCTTTTTGAATATCTATAATCCATAATTTTTTTTTTTTATATTAGAGTGCTTTACGTCTGGCTCCTTTGATAAGGGCACTACTGTGAGAACTTAACACTTAGAAAAAGGACTAGGAAAGAGATGGGAGGCCTTTCATTACAGGAAGGAGGTAGGAAAAAATTAGGAAATTTTTGCTGCAAGAAGATTGCCTTAAATACTCCTCGAGGAACATTGCGTGGTAAAAAAGCCCATGTTTAAAATGACAAAGGTCCTTGCCCAAAAAACAGGCCAGGAATCAAACTACGGTCTCCCGCGTGCCAATCCACGACCTAGCCGACCAAGCCACCACAAGCTCTGACAATATAAATATATATATACACTAGTGAAGCTCCACCCCCCTGTGCACTCCATGCGTCAACCCCCCCTTTTATGGTATTATAAGTGTATTTTTTTCAAAAAAAGGTTTGTATAAATATTTTTTAAAGCCTTAAAATATGACAAAATTAATTGTTAGTTTGAAAATAATATGTTGAAGTATATTTTACAGAATTCGAAAGACTATGGCATTTTTTGAAAATATTTGTGAAAAAATTTTCTACGCTGGGGAATGATTACTGGTCTGCTTATTAAGAAATATGAAGAACAAGCTGCTGATTTTAAATTAAAGTGGTAAAATTTATACAGACCAAGAGATATGCCCTTGACTTTTTGTTGGTGAGCTTTATTATTTCTTCTAGTGGCTCCCTTTTTTAAATGAGCTATCTATCTTACATAAGTCAATAGGTATTCCTAAGCTCTTATAACTATATCTTATTTTGTATACATGCCCCCTGGTGCACCAACCCTCGTGATTTCAAATTAGATTTACGGAGTGTGGAAAAAAACCCGAATTATTTTAATTGTTCCTTGAAATTTGTATATGTAATAAATATATATTGATCATAATTAATTACATGTATTCTTAACAATCACTTTTTATTTTCCCTCACTAATGCCTAATTTTTATATATTTAACACGACAACGTATTGGAAGATTTCAAATATCGTAAAAAATTACAAAATTACGATATTGTTAGAACCACAAACTGCTTTTATTTTGACTGTATCGTTAGTTAATTGTTTTTCTTCTTTCAATTTTTCATAACCAAAATTTTGGACCATTGGTAAATTTTGACAACCAAAATTTTTGCCCATTGGTATTTTTTTCTTCGTTTACTTTTACTTCGTAAATTCGTTTCAAAAAGTGACAAAATGTCTAAACGAAAATTTGACAGCGAATTAGACTCCCAAATTGCAACGAAAAAAAACTCCTTCCTTTTACATCTACTGAAAAAAATATCGATACTGACAAAGATGAAAGAATATTTTGTAAACATAAATTCCATGAAATGGCTTCACAACTCAGTCATGATCTACGTCAAATTTTTCAAGAAATAATAAAATTTGAAAAAAATTCTTTTTCATCGATGGTCCTGGTGGATCTGGAAAAACTTTTCTATACAAAACGTTTAATTTATTATTTCATATTAATTAAAAAAAAATTCTTACAATGGCTTGGACAGGTATTGCTTCTATTCTGCTCCCAAAGGAAATGACCACTCACAGAACAACCTTTAGTCTTAAGCACTATAGAAACTGCATTCTTTCAGTTTGAGCCAGATAAACAAAAATTACGTAATTTAAAAGTAATTATTTGGGATGAAGCTTCTATGATACCGAAAAAAATGTTAAAAATTGTTGATAGGACTTTAAAAGATTCATCTAGTAGTAATAAACCTTTTGAAAATAAAATAATAATTTTAGGTAAAGACTTTCGTCAAATTTTCCTAGTAGTAAAAAACGGAAGCAAAATTATAATTGTTCAAGAAACCATAAAATTTTTCAACTTTTGGCCTTTATTTAAAATTTTTTATGTTTTTAAACTCATTTTTTGAACAAAAAAATTTTATATAATATGGTAGGAGCATTACTACTCACAAAGCAACTCACAAAAGAGTAGATGAATCAGACGATAAAATTTATATTAATTTCCCTACAGAATATTTAAATAGTATTAAAGAAGGTCTTCCTCCACATGGATTGAATTTGAAAATTAACGCTTTTGTTATGTTGATACGAAACTTAAACATATCTGAAGGACTTTGCAATGGTACAAGATGACGAATTACAAAATTATTCAAATACAAGATCGAAGCCGAAATAATCACAGGTGAAAAAAAAGGAAATAAAGTCTTTATTCCAAGAATAACACTACAAAGAAACAATTCTTCTTCGCTACCATTTATATTGTACAGAAAACGATTTCCATTTACCTCAGCTTTTTCTATGACTATCAATAAATCTCAAGGTCGAAGTTTTGATGCCTTAGCATTATACCTCAGAAAACCATTATTTTCTCATGGGCAATTATATGTTACATTGTCTAGATGTAGAAACAAAAAAATTTTTTTATCGAAATTGAATCAGAAAACAAATTTAAAATTAAAAATACTGTTTGGAAAAAAATTTTAGAGTAACAAAAAAAATATTCTATAGTTTATTACTATTTTCATCAAAAAAGCAAATTTCAGTACCGTCTAGAACTAAGACTTATGTAATCATAAACAATCTGTTTTTTGTTATATGTTTTCAGGTACACCATCATGGATGCAAAATTTTATTAGTGTGACAAATGTAACTCAAAATTTTCAAATCAAGAGTGTCTATTATCGCACGAAAAAATTCACAAAAAGAATTTTTTTTCATTTGATCTGTGTAGAATTATAATATTAGACAAGAAAAACTATTTGCGTCACACAAAGGAATGCCAAAACATTGAAAAAAATTTTAAGTGTATCAAATGCGGAAAAAGTTTTAAAAGAAATTATCACTTACAGAGACATTTAAAAAGTCATGAAAAAAACGTTAAAAAAAATATTTGTCAAAATCGTGGAAAAGGTAGTGTAAGAGCAGAGCACCTAAAAAGACATTTTAGAGTATGTTATTGAAATAAACATCGTAAGTAAGATAATTGTAACTAAATTTTTTGTTATAGTCAAATAAAATTATATGTGAAAATAAGACCACTTGTAACAGTTAATATATAAGGTTTTACGAATGTATTTACATTATACATGGGGAAAACGGGGGGGGGAGCGGGGAGGTGGGGGGGAGCGGGGTGAGCTAGCAAAAAAGTAGGATTACTCGAAAAATGCAAGAAAATAAAAGAATAACTACATTATTTGGGGGGGAGGGGGGAAGCAGTGGTAGCAAAACCTCGCTCTAACTCTTACGACTATATAATATAGGAAGATATATATATATATTGATTTAATACTACAAATTGATCATCAAAAGCCTAAGAGTAACACGCTATACAGATAAACAAATTAAAAGTTTTCCTTTCAATTTCCACTGCAAAACTAACAAAACTTTTAGACACTCCTCACCCTCGAAAATAAGCTGTTAACACCACAGACGTAACAAACAGCTTGGAGATTTCCTTCTTTCTCGTCTATACATGCATCGCATCATACTTGCACCACAATAAGGATCGGTATGCATACACACATGTAAGTGGTATCATGTATTTCTATATCTTCACGCTTTACAAAATTATGTAACATGAAAAAATTCTTTCAAATATTTATGTTATAGTTTGATGTAATAGGTTGCATAATACATAGCGTGTTAAGCCTATAAACTCTTAAACACTCTTTGCAAAATTTTTATGCAATCATGCTTACCTTTTAACAAATTTATGAATTTGTCACAGGTATTATATTCTTTTTGTACTTCACACATGAGTTTTATCGCGTGTTTAGAAGATCTAGTTCTCGAAAGAGAGTTTTTTGCTGTATGATTATCAAAAAATTTCTGACCATGAAATTTTCACCCACAATCCCTACGTAGTATTTTGTTGTGAAGTTATCAATTTTTTTGCAATTCGGATCTTCATTTTACACAAAACAGACAGACACACATTCATGACTTTTTACATAATTGTATATCTTAGCACATTTATTGCAAAAGTAACTCAACTTTATAGAAAACGTATTTTAAATTAGATTATAGTGACCTATGTCATCCTAATAAATAATGATTATCGAATAAATAACAACTACTTGCCGCATCGTTACGACTACCATAAATTAAAGAAAATTCATCGCCAAAAGTGTCGTCATCGAATACCCGAAGATGCTTATGATGTTGTTTTGAAATATTGTTTTAATTTAGAAGACCCTACGTACCAATATCCTAGTTTATTATTCATTAAAATGTCACGCTCTTGCATTAGTTTTGTAGGCTTTGATTTTTGGTAATTCTCAGTTTTTATTTATTTTCATTGTTGGGACTAATCTGGCGAGCAATTTTTTTGCGGTTAAGGCCTTACCACAAACAAGTTTCTTAGCTAAACATAGACTATCTTTATTAGTTATCACTAAAATGCCTTTTTTACTTGAATTACTAGATACTTTTTCCAGCACACCCCATCCTTGAGAGAGTTTAATGTATGTTACCTCAACTTCTAAAATTCTTGCGATGTTGATAATTTGCTTACTCGGTTCAATTTTTTCGCATAGATCCCAGATACCTTGAAAATTTGAAATGGATACCCATGAATCTCTTAGTTGATGCTTCTGAGTGCAAGTCTATCCCCACAAGATAATTACTCGTAGTGTAATTTTTTTAATAACTGTAATTAGTTTCTTCAAAGCATTTTTAATACATTCTAAGGTATTCGCTGTATCCGTGGGCTTGGTAATTTAAAATTTTACAGCGCAACACATTTTTTGAAAGATTTTATAAATTTTTTTTTATCACTTACTAATGTGATATGTTTTGTAAGCCTGAATGCGTCTGGTTTAGTATCGGTCTGCATGGCGACGCTTGTAACGCCTCTTCCATCTTAAAGCTTGTGATGACACAAGGGATGCTCCTGGGGTTGTTTAATAGGGGCACTTTAATCCCTATCGACTCTATCTACAGAGTTAAAAAAAAAAAGTTGAATAATTAGAATGCAATACAAAAATTTTGACAAATTTAAATATAAAATTTATTACTTATTTGTGTTGGTGGCACGCGACATAGTTGCTCCCAAAGGACCACATGTCAGATACCTCCTCTAGTGGGCAGTCAGATTGGTTTTGTACACAGTAATTTAAAATAAATATAATTTGCAAGTTGAAGTTAATGATAAAAAAGGACATGTCATTAAATATTTTAATTTACCTGGAGATATTTTTTTCTTCTTGTTAGAAAGCTCCACCCCTGACGGCTCAGGCATACTATTGTTTAAAGGGTCCCCTTGCTCTCTTAAGATAGATCTATAATATCACAGTGAAGCATTGAGTTTGCACATAACTTTAATTCTAATTAGATAAAAATTTGAGATATAGAACAAAATTACAAAAAACTCCTTTTTTCCGAAATGTTGAAAAAACATTACTTTAATAATAATATTAATAGACAATAGAATACAGAGAATGGTTTAAGGAGCCTCTTTTTTTTATAATGTTAGGATCAAATATACTGCTAATCTGCTTCTAACTAGGAACTGCTTCTAATTCTTGTTTGACTGTATTGCGTACGTATAATACAGTATTCGTGTATGTCCAGAGTATAACACCAGCTAAACTTGAAACTTAACTTCATTATGATCTTACATCCCTTTCCTAAGAGTAAGAGGTATGTTTTACATTCAACTCAACTGTGATTATTGTATATCATCAAAACTTGTATTGTGAATAATGTTTTTCATTCCTAATAGCTTTTTGTACTTGATGAGGAACTGGACATTGTCAAAATGGCTGAGACGCTGTTATCGTGTTTGAAAAAATACGAAAATTTAACAGTACCATCATTAAACGCTGTTGTCAGCTATTCATCCATTGTCATTGAACGTCGTATTTTATTAATGATTTCTTAAATAATATTTCTGATTTGTTTCACCGTCCTAGTTATTGTGAATAATTTATTCAAATGATCAAATCAGCTTGTCATAGTACTGAATTGAAACAAATGTGGTTGGTTGAGCAGGACTATTTATTATTACAAAACATTGCGACTGTCCAATGTTTTGACAATTTAGTAATACCATTATCAGAAACCTGCAACTATAAAAAATAACGTAAGTAGTCTAATAATAACATTGTACCATATTAGGAATTGTCCGTTTGACATATATGATAAAAATCTTTCTTAGATGAATTTTAGCTAAAAATTATAAAAGAGGTGGAAAGTCATATCGCAAACCATAAAATAGTGTATATTTACAAAAGATTTCTATTATGTATGTCAAAGGGACAACTTTCAATACAGCATTAATATTTTTATTTTTTTGTTGAGCCATAGAGGTTGTTGGTGCAGTGTTATTGATCGACCCTTCATGTTACTTTTTGGAGTAAAAACTCCCTGATGATGGCATTACTAAATTGCCAAGGTACTGGACTTGCACTTGTATAATTTTTCACAATAACAAATAGTTCGGCTTAATAAACCAAATTTATTTTTATTCAGTATTACATTTGGGACAGTTAAGCAAGTTAACGATGGTTAAAGGTGCTGTTATGCAGTTTGTTACAATTAATTTCTTTCGAATTTACTCTTTAAAATCGTACTTTCTTTGTTTTCTAAATAAAAAAATTACCAAACATTTTTTTATTTCTCTAAAAAAAATGTAGATGACATTTAAGTTCATTATATACATACAAACTTTTCATTGCTGGACATAAAGTAATAAAGCAATATTTGTATAGAAGAGTTTTCTCACACCTCTCAAAGCAGCAAAAAAAATTTTTTTTTATTGCTTCTAATTTAAGTGATCAACATTTTTGGAGATCACTAAGTAACCAAGTTTGTTTACGGTAGATGCTAAGATGGGCTTGACTATCACCTTCAACCTTATGCACCTAGTAAACAAGAGGTTTTAATGAACGTGGTAAGATTATTATCAGTTAATGTATCACTCAAAAAAATTCTAAATAATGAACTCTTACTTATTTAACTATATTATAAGTTTAAAATATTATAAGTATTTTATATTGTTAAAGGAAAATTTGATATTCTGAGCACAGTGTGACGTGAATTTCTTGGTTCGTGAATAAATAAGGACGTGGATTGTGGTTCACTCAGTTCATTAGAATGGCTTATCTGACAGGAAAGTAGTGCGTGTCTTTTGATTTCACGGCCTGGTCCTGATGCTTTTATGTCTTTCACTAATCCTTCTTAACCATCCCTTGCTGCACACGTCTTTTCTCATCGCTTTTCTTCTCTATTTCTCTACCTTTCAGGATCCAGGCCAAGTGGGGTGCATGGATGCATAGCTATATATTATCTTACGTTACGCAATAAAGGTCACGACGCGTTCTTCAATTGTATGTTTCTAATAGGGTGATGTATGTATTTCATTGTTTGTGTTGTATAGTATTTCCAGTTAGAAAAAAGAGAGTGGTCTCAAGTGCCATGTACTTGTTTCTTCTACTGATTTATTTTCACTGTTTTCTATGTGTGTAAGCGTTTATCCATCTACCAATAATGTATTTTTTTTTGTTTTCTTACACTGATACATATATATGCGTTATAAAATGAATAATGAGAACAATTTTCTTGGTACAGTATGGTCATATAAATATAATTGTTGATTTTATAAGTTTTTGTTTTTTTTGTCGAGGATGTCAAAGGTCAAGGTATTATTATAAATTTTTTCTATTTAAAGATACGTAAGGCTGCTCTTAGTACAGCTAATTATTATAAATATATTTTTGTTACATTTTTCTGTTATTCCTGTTCTGCCCCAGGTTTTATTTTTGTTATCTTTTTTTCATTGATTGCAAACCAGCCATTGACTTCTGTTCAATCATAAAGCGCTTTTCGATTGTGTGGCTAAGTTTCTACCTCGTGGTTATTGCCCGTGTATCTGTATGCCACTTAGATTTCTCTTAATTTTTTCATGTAATATTATTACCAGTCTCAGTGCCAAGCTGTTGCTTGGTAATGTCTTGTTGGCTCTACGGTTGATGTTTTGCGGTCTGTTACCTGAAATAATTTTGTAACAAGTAAATAAAAGGGCCTCTATCTAATCCAGAAAAGCACTTTCACGTGAGGTAGATCGTTATTATTACTGTAATGCCTGCAGACATGGCTATGTACATTTGACCTCTGTCAACTTCTGCTAGTCTTCAGGCCTTTTTTGTTTCTTTTAAATTCTTTGCCTTTTTTTAAATTCTCTTTAAGAGCTGTAACCTTTTTTGATGCGTCACCTTCCGTTTAGATATTTGCGTAGATGGGACTAAGGCTACTAGATTTTAGCAGCATATCTATTATTTTAGATATCTTCTGGTCTCCAAGTTCTAATGTTTTTAGTACGCCTTGTATATCTATTTTTGTCTCGGTGAATTTTACTATAGTGCTTTCTTGCTCTATTTGTAGTAGGGACTCTAAGTGCATTTTGGCTGTGTGTGCTGAGTAGCAACTACTTAATTTTATGATTTCTGTATCTTTGAGGCTAACTGCTCTCAGTTCTATTTAACAGCATTGTATGCACATTAGCTCTGGTGATATAATTTTAAATATCCATTGGTTAGCACCGTGTAGTCGTTTTTAGTACGTGCTTGATAATTTCGATAATTTAATTTAGCACGTTTTAAAATTGGATATATTTTATTGAGTCATTAGTTGTATCTCGCAGTAATTGTAGTCCTGTTTATCTTTATGGCTTTGCTGTGAGTGTGTAAAAGTAGTGTGTTGAACAACTTGCAATTTTTCAACGTTGATGATGGTACTTGTATGTTTTCACCAAATTCTTTGTTGATGGCGATGTACGCGTAGTGAGACCACATGTGTTCTATGGTGTTTGGTTATGTTTAGGCCTGATTGCCTTACAGGTAAGGACGAGGTCTCATGTATTGTGAAACGTTCCTTATCAAGCAGTAGTATTGCCATATACAATACTAACTGTTTGCTCATGTACAATTGTGACTGCTGATATAACTATGATATTAAGGGCACTTGCGCTTATGCTTTGTCCTGAGAATGCTAGGTCTGGTTAAGCTTATTCTGCTAGAGTTGGCAAGTTACTGATAATTTGCAGATATAAAGATCGTGGATGGATTGTCTCTTTTGACGCGAAGAAATTTAAGTCAGTTAGTATCGTAGTATCTGCTTGACATTGGTGCGTGACATCTGCTACATTTTTTTCTGCCAGTGACCAGGGACTCTCGAGGATGATCAAAGATATCTAAATTTTTTTTGGTTTGCATTGACAATCCAAATTATCACATCAAACTTGCAACCGCGGGCTTCAAAAGAAGTATCAATTTTCATTTAACCTTTAAATTAATTTTCATATAGTAGTAGTAATAGTTATCGTAAATATTTTTTCTGCTGCTAGCCCTGTTCTGTTCTTAATTTATGTAACTGACCATAGACTATCTTCCGGAATTATGACCTGGCTCCAGCTGCAGAGAAAGGTTTTCTCTCTATTTTGGGGGTCATTTATCAATTAGTTATTCGTTTTTCTCTTTCATAACTGTGTTTTTGTTATTTAATATTTCCGTTTTTCAACTTAATTGTGTAATTACTCATAATTATATTTCTCGATTCATTTATTTTGCATATTATTTAAATAAATACGTTTATATATATAGTGTTTCTTGTATTCTTAGTCTCAGATTAAAAATCTACATTATATCAAGTTGCGCAGGAGCGTGACGAGGTAAGCTTGAGAAAGCAGACGAAGCTTTGGCGACCACACTACTATTTACCTCAGATTTACGTACTCGAATTTTCAAATATCAAAAAAAAGTATTTTTGCCGGTATGCCTAATATGTTTTGGTGTAATCCAATGTTAGTGATCCTACTTCACCGCTTTACTAAGAAATATAGGCCAGAAATTTATAAGAACAACGAAAACAAGACCTGTGTATCTCGAAATGCCTTAATTCATTGCAAAAATTTTTCCTGACTCAGCCTTTACAAAAAGTGGTTATATGGTTGAGTTATCTGCAAGCCAATTGTCTTGTATATAATAAGAATAGGTGTATTCTTGAAGTTAAGCAGCGCTGCCAACAGTGTGATATTGGTTACAGGTACTTTCTAACATCACGGTAGATAGCATGTAGTGTTCGGAGTTCTCAATGGCTAAGATGGTAGAGTGCTTGCTTCCCACCTAGAGGGCTTGGGTTCAAGACTCTACTCCATCACTTTCTTCTGGGTAACTCTGTGGTGTTTTTTATATAACCTAATCACTAGGGTATTATATAAATAGGCCACTGATATATGTTGATATAATACAGTTATATAATATAGCATTATATAATTGCTTGCAGTTTTACAGATAATAGTAGAGAACTCTAATGTTTCAGAAGGTTAAGGGATAGGTAAATAAATCTCTTATAGTAAGATCTAAAATCGTCTCATAAATAATCAATAATACAAACCATAAAATACATGTAGCGAATTGAAGCCATGTGAATGTATGTGTGTGTACCTACAGCCATTGAACAAAGCTAGTCAAGACGTGGCACTACTAAGGTAGGATACTTACTGAACTGTAAATTTTATATAATTCATACATATTTTCATACCTTGAATACATCAATCTCCTGTTATCTTAACCAAACATTTAATGAAAGTCCTGTCTTCCTTACCAAAAATCGAGTCATTTTAATTACTTAGTTAATTAACGAAATTTATTTTAAAAATGATTATGTTACTTAAAAATAAAGAATTGCCACTTAACTTTACCGTTTCTAATAATTAATCAGTCCCCATTGGATGACATAAGTTGAAGCTCAGGGACAAAAATAAGGTGACAAAATAATACGTAACCTTAATTATAATTGTTTTAATCATGTGCCGTTAGTCAAAAAAAAAAAAAAAAGAAATTAAGTGATTTACTCATCGTTCAATAAACCAGCTGCTATCAATAAATCGTGTAACACAGTTGTAATTATATTAATATAATCTAATCGATAAGACAGAAAACTGTAATTATTTTCTGGAGTGCCCTGAATTACAAGCTGTGAAGTTAAGCCTCATTTTACTCAGCAATTTGGGTAGTTAATAATCAAACATTATTAATCAGTTTTCTAGCTCATAGAAAAATAAGAAATCATTTAGTAAGAACAAATTTCACACTTACTTAAGTTGTACATAGCTTTTAAGGTTTTCGTACGTATTTTCATAGTAAATAATTACTTGTTGTGAGGAATATATTGTTCATACTTAGTTATTAACAAACCATAATTAAAAAATGTTTGAATTTTATTGATTCCTAAAAAGATATAAAATAAAATCAAATGAAATAAAGGATGCATTCCAGATTTTTAATGCATACAGTTAGTAAGTAGTTGATCTTAGAAATTTTGTTGAAAAGAGTCATTTATTTCATATCACTAGCTTTAAGAAAAAACTCTCTGAAGTTATAAGATTAAGTAGTTAAATAAAAGAAAGAATAATAGAAAACCATTATAGATAAGAGTTCTGAAGCTGTATTTTTTAGGAAAATGTATTTCGTTTGATTTATTTGTAAACCATTCGTACAAATTGACTTTTTTACACATTCATATTAATTAAAACATCTTTATAAGAGCAACTTTAAGTATAAATTTAGTAAAACCTTCGTAGATCACTGTAACTATGTTGTACAGACGCCGTTTCTATCTAGTGCTTTTTAGTATCAGTATTTAAGTTCTTTAAAATAAAAATTAAAAAAATGGTATTTTCCTGAAAAATTTTAACATACCTATAAAAATACATTTCGCAAGACAAAAAGGTTAGGTAAGTTGGATGAATTAAGTAAACATTTTGTTGGTAATTTCTGAAACCCTTATACACTATTTATTAATAGTCTTTTTACCCATGAATTTGTCGCCCTGAAAAGTTCTAAGCTCAAAGTATAAAAACAGTAAAGTTTTTATTTTTTTTTTGGTGTAACACAAATTTTGTATGACACTCGTTGTATAATACTGCTTAGTACACCCATACTTTAACAAAATTAAACTAAGTAATAATGATTTTTGCCTTACGTTTTCATATACTTTTGACATGGTAAAGCATTATTGTATTTGCTGTGAGATTTTCATGATCCGTCAAAAGTTACTATTATACAGCTTGATTTTTTTAAAGTACAAGTTTTAAACAGTATTATATTAAGAGTGTCATACAAAATGTATGTTGCACAAAAAAAAAAACTGTTTTTATATTTTGATTTAAGAACTTTTTAAATTTAAAGATTTCTAAGAAAAAATCTATTCATTTTTAGTGAGTTAAGGCTTGAGAAAGATCTGACAAAATATTTACGTAACTCATCAAATTTATCTGTCATTTTTGTTTTGATAAAAAGTATACTCATGATCATTTGATTTTGTGCAGTATGCAGTTATTTCTCCATTTTTACTGTCACTCTTCCTTTTTTTTTTTTTTTTTCTTAACTCTGTTTGGATACGACTGTGGCTTTGTCTCTACATGTGCCGTATTGGCTCTTTATTTTTAGTAATGCATGTACGTGTTTGCGTGTTCTTACAATATATTGTTGGCTTTAGGAATCTGGGAGGAAGTATGAATTTTTTCGGCTTTCTCGTCTCTCGTTCATTTCATTTCTGCTGATTTTTGGTGTAATGTTGTCGGCGGTTCCTTCCTAGGAGAGGTGATTGAGTGCCAACGATGTCAGTAAATTAAGTATTGATCTTCTGTTTAGTGTATCATTTTATAGTGTTTGCTTTGGGTGTCAGTGTTATTTTTCTTAGAATGTCTAGTCTTACGTGTGCCAGGCTGTTTTATTGACGTAAGATTGTATAAAGGCCCAAATTGTTGTTCTTGAGGGCCCTACCATCCTAGCTTTAATAGCGTGTTCTGCTCATGGTTTGGAAAGTTTTTTTTTATCTATTTTTTTTCTGATTTTTTTTTTTTTTTTTTTTTTCAACAGCTAGGGTTATATTTTTAAGTTGACTACTACAAGTTTTTCTGATTTTCTCCTGCCGTTTCAAGCTCGAGGGAACACGAGCTTTATGCCGTAATAGTAACTCATGTGGCATGTATCCTGTGTTCTCATGCTTAGATGTATTATATGTGAGCATGCCTGAAGGTATTAACTTGTCCCATTATTATTTTTATTCATATACGCCTTCAAATATTCACACAAAACATGGGTAATTTTCTTGATTACTCTGTGGGTGAAATTTGATGCTGCGAATTTTATTGATCTTAAATGATTCTGCAAATTCTCTTATCAATTTATTTGTGAAGTGCATTTTACTATCCAAAAAAGATTTTTGTAGGGAAAAATATATACAATTAATTAATTAATTATTGCTCTCACAGCCTACTGTGCCATTGCGCGTTACACTTGGAATAAAACGATGTACTGTGTACAGCCCGTCTGGAACTGACAACATATGTATACTTTCATGGGCCGATGGCTTATTAACTGACCCGTAAAAAGTTATGAACATCTTTCATAATGGTTGGCTCAGTGTCCTGGTAATAATTACCGCTTATCGAGTTTTAACTCTTAAAAGTTTTTTTGTTAGACATGAGTTTCATCCGAAAACGAACTGCCTGACCTCTGGCCTCGTGTTTCTTCAATCCTATGAGATTTAGTTATACGTTTTATTAATTTCTCTATGACCTCCTACTGCAGACTTATGACATTCTCTGATAACTTTAAGCCGTTGGTCTGCCAGTGGTGCAACTAGTGTACTTGCATACAGTGTACATATGATTTTTGAATCTGTTAAAATTTCTTTAAATTGTTTAGTTAGGTATGTCCATTGATTTATTTTTTAAATGACGATGTTCCCTACTATTCTGAATTTTTTTATGGTTACTTACTACCAGCCCTTGAAGAAATTTCAAGCAAGTTCTAATATCTGACTTAAGTTCACTCTCCTTAAAGTGTTTTTTTACCTAGATGTGTGTTACGGATACTTTCCTCTTTTTATAAAGCATGGCAACTGCTTTCTCTTTGTTGTTACTGATTACTGTGTCAATATAGCCTCTTTTGTAAAAAAACACTTATTATTTTGTACATAGAACATTTTCTAACACTGTACGCATGACTGAATTATCTAGATATTTAAAAAGGTGATTCTCGACTTTTTTTACTTTCTGGAACAGAGGTGAATTATCACGTGATAGTTGAATACTGAATACCCTATATCGATATAGCCTGCTTGAATCTTTAAGATTATTCTTTACTTTTAAGTCACTCTTTTCTATCTCCGTTACGGCTATGTTATGTTCCCTGCCTCTTCCACGTTCACTGACGACAACTCTGACGTGATACTGGTACTGGATCAAAGAAGAAGAATGGGTGACGGTTAATAATCGGGTGGTGGTGTCTTCAAAAAATTTCTATATAGTCCATAGACATTAGACCTAAGCTTCTGCATACCTCTCGCTCACGTTTTCCTAACGATAAAAATACAGTCAATCGATCCGAAAAATCTTCCGCACAAATGAACGGATTAACAGTCAAGCGGTCATCCATCCAACTACCAACCACGGCCAACTATGGTTAACTTTCCAGATCGACGAGACTACAACTCTACCGCTGTAGAGAGGGTGTCTTCCTATTTTTATGCACCTGCTTTCTTGTGCTGTGTTTTTTTTTATGTGAAATTTGTACTGCTGGTCTTCTCCTCTATTTTTTCTGAATGCCTACTACAACTCTTTTCCTGACTCACACGTCTTACATCACTCTTAATTAGCTTATGTCTCTGTTCTTTACTCATTTTTTTATGAAGTTCCTTATGACTGCTCATTTGTCACGACTCTTAATTCGTCTAAAACTTACTTTTCTTAATAGCTAAGCTTCTTTGACTGTTTATTTCACAGTCGATCATTAAGTGATTACTTTCATTGTCCTTTAGCAGGATATGATAATGATAGTTCTTAAGATGTATGTGTTTAAATGCTCTTCTTTCTTCTCTATAAAATGTTAATAAGTTGTTTTTCTCCTGACAGCTGAAAATAGATGCATATGTTTACCTCGTATTTTTTAGAAAATACAGAGCCGCACTTTCCATCTCCTAATTCTTGGCTCTGTTTTAAGATATTTTCTGTACCCTCTGGGTCCTTGCAATTTCCCATGTACCTCAAATTAGGAAAAGTTTTCCTGAGCCTGACATTTATGACATTTTCAGACCATATAAAAGTATGAGGCAGTAAAAAAGGCAGTTTTTTGTCCCAGGGCATATCTACTTATATTAGCTATTGACGTATCTCTGCGCAGTAATGTACACACTTACTAGTCATTACATCTTCCTCTACGTTCATTTTAGACAGTGTCGTATTACTCTCCTGTGAATTATCTGTTGTCAGTCAATTATTTCTAATAAATTTTGTATCTTCGTTTTTTTTGGTTCTCTCTATCTACTGGATTTTTAAAGTAAAACTTCTTTAGGCACGCCTTGTATGAGAAACTAACCGATGAAACAAGTGAGCCAGCAAGCGAGTAAATGCTGCACTGCACGTAAGTATCTATGTATATTATCTGTACGTTTACTAGCAATGACCGCGCCACAAGCAAGGGATCTGTTTGTCTGTTGCTCTTCCTCTTTCTCCTTCCCTCTCGTATGCGCACAATAATTCACCACACTAAGCCCATCTATATATATACATGACATAGCTTCTGTATATCTTTATAAATAGAGTAGATATACCTTTTTTATTTTTCTTATTTTATAATGCACTACGTTTTTTTCTGGGTACTTGGCATTTTAGAGACTGGAAATAAATGTAGTTGGGAGGGTTGTAAGGGAAATCCGTTTCGCATTTTTCAAAATAACCAGTCCTGTGACTGGAGAAGCCACTCGGGAAAAGCCCATCCCAGAACGGCCAATGTATAGCCTAAGTTCCAAACAAATTTCTATATAGTCTATGGACATTAGACCTAAGCTTCTGCACACCTCTTGCTCACGTTGTCCTAACGATATAAAGACAGTCAATCGATCCAAAAAATCTTCCGCACAAATGAATGGAATAATAGTCGAGCGGTCACCTATCCAACTTCCAACCGCGGCCAACTATGGTTAACTTTCCAGATTGACGAGACTACAACTCTACCGCTGCACCACCATGTCAATATAGGTATAGCTACTGCTGCATGATAAAAAACGTAGCGTGGCTGTAGTACGGGTTAAATTAGACCTTTGTTACAGCTTAGGTACTGTAAGGTGAAAAATATCTGACACAAAACATCGCTTGATCTCTTTGAAGTCTTCGAAAAACATAGTAAAAACAGTCCTTTCTTCCTATTTGTCTCTTCGTACGTATGTATGTATGTAAGAAATCCGTATGTAAAATACTAAATATGTATAATACGACAACTAAACCTTTAAGAACAAGAAGAACACTGTATCTAAAAATTGAAGAAAAATTTGCTAAAAATAAAAATTTCTACGGGTTTTCTAAACGGGATCTACATGATTGAGGGGCACAAATATAGAGGGGTTGGACGATGCAGAAACACAGGCTTTATTATTATTTTTTTTTTTAAGTATCTTAAAATGAACGAGTAAGAAAAGTTTTTCTTTTGTATACCGTGTATAATAAATGAAAGTAGAAATTTACAAAATCTTCAAAAAATTTTTATATCAATAAAATTACTCAAAATTCCAAAAACAGTCATATCTTGAAATGGAAGCTAAGTGGATCCCAAATAACTATTTTTATGGGGTTTTTTAAGGGGGTACTACATGATCGACGCATACGAATAGATTGAGGTTTAACTATAAAGAAACAACCTCAATTTTTAGGTGTTTGGCTGCATTTTGAAAAGAACAAGTCAAAAACGTTCTTCGTTTAGTAAGGCATGTTTGGACAATATGGACATTGACAAAATCTTCGAAAAGTTTTTGTTACAACGTAACCTCCAAAAATCAGAAGAACAGTTGTATTTTGAAAAGAAAATCAGGTAAGCCAAAACTAATTACACCTACAGAAAATAATTATTGAGGTGCAAAAATTTGTTACACGGATTTTCATAGATAATAGTATTATTTCTGAAAATAATAAGTCGTATCTAAAAGGCAAAGCTACAACTTTTATGTCCTACGTTTAAATAAATTTATTTTCAGTTTTCTATAATGTATTATATAAAAAATTTTTACGAAAACAAAACCTGTATTCTTTTAAATAATTTTGAGATCAGTAAAAATTAGTAAGGCATGGGTGAGTTTTAATATTAAGTTATAAGTTATTATAAAAAACGAATAAAATAAAAAATTACAATTTCACAATAGAAAATAGCTAAATGCCTATTGTTTTCTTTATTTCCAATAAAATATAGTAAATTATTTTACTTTTATAATAGCCAAAATTTAAAAAAGTTTTTGTTTGTCAGATACAAAGACTCCAACAAGAATTAATTGTTAACATATAATGTCACACCAAATGCACGAGTATTAATTCTAAATAAAAGGAACTTTTGTCTAGCGTAATGGGACAAAACTACTCTCTTTTAGCAAAGTACGGTGAAAATTTTTGTTTCGTTCTGCATTACATGACCAACAATTTGTACATGTGTTATATGTATTATAGCAAATATGGAAGTACTTTGAATACGCGAATCATAACATAAGTAATATATTAAGGTATACGTACTCTATGCATAGGCGTGCTCGAATACGTTATATCGTTAAAGTTTTTACTATTTAAATATGTAATTCTTAAAGACTTATTAGAATTAGGTGTACTCTTATTTACTTGGTTTTAATTTTCCCGAGTTTACTAACATTCAAGTTGGAAGTTTCACTTCTGCCGGATGTCCCGAGACCCATACCTGGTTTTTAATTTTTCTTCGCTATATACGCCCTTTCAATTGTTTTGTAAATTCATTCTTTTAAATCCTGATTTTCTTAAATTTTACGTTTTTCAACATTTACTAAAATTTTTCTTAGAAAATTATTTATAAAATCGTTTAATATTGATTGAGTCGTTTATTTGCTCTCAATCATTTATTTTCTTACTTATAGATCCACTTTGTACCGTTTTTTTTGGCGTTGGTCTGATTGATTCGACCGTATTGGGTACGTTTTGCTGCTGCTTGTTATTTTCGTTGATTACTTCTTAAACGTTAACCTCTTGATCACTCTTCATTTTATTGATCTTATTTTTACTTGTTATGATTGCACCCAGTTACATTATCTTTGTGAAAATTATAAGGTCGAGGAGTTTTCTCTTCTTTCGGCCGCCTCCACTGCTGATCTAACCTGTACCATCTCATGACCCCAGTGCATTTGTGTACCTAGATTTAGTTTTTTCGACTTTCTCAGTCCTTGTTTCATTTGCTACACGTGATTTGGCTAGTTTAAGTTCCTAATGTTTTTCTAGCTCGGATTTCTTGCCCATTGCTATTTATGTGTCACAATGCGCAAAAATGTTTACCGTTAAGTTGTTCGATTGCTAGTCAGTGTTAAAAAAATCTGAGATTTTTCTATAAATATTATATATCTAGCAGTGACGATTTTTGTCCAGTAACTTCTTTACGACAACCTCGTTTATAAAATGTATACTTCTTGTTCTTACCTTCTTCACTATGTTTTGTTGTTTGCGCATTTATGATAATTTTTTATCTGCTGGTGCTTAAAATATTATATTATCTTTTTTCATGTTTCTGTTAGTACCAAGTATTATCATGAAGTGCCTATTGATAGAATTTTTCTGTGGCCAGTCTTTTTTCCTTGTTATATTTGTATTGAAGTAGCCTTTTATTTCGTGGTCTTTAACTTCCTTTAGATTCGTAAAGCCTGACAATTAAATTTTGTAAACTCTTCATACTTTTATCTAGTTTTTTTTTTTTAATTTTTTTGTTACATTTTTTTTTATCATCTGAAATTTTTAAATGTGAGCAATGAATATTTACTTTCTTTGGCTTACCTTAGATTTTTCTTTTAAGACTTGGAGGCATTAAGAATAAATGTACTAGCACCCATCGCTATAAGCGAGTTCTTTATTCTCTTGTTGATCTGCCAGCTCGCATATGTCCTGCGTCGTCGTTTGGAGCTCGCTTCTACTCTCTTAATTATAGGACCTCAGGAGATCGTGTCTGGCACTTTATTTAAAAAGCCTGACTGGTCTATTATATCGAATTTGTAGCCTCGTATTTCCAGCTTAAGTCTGTTAGACCGTATACCAGGATTTTTAACGTATAATAATGTCTTAGAGGCTCATAATCTGTCACTATGGTAAATTTGCGTAAAAAAAGATATGGCTGAAATAGTAATATCGTAAACACTATCACCAACAGCTCTTTATCGTATGCGGGATAGCGTAGCTTGCTGCCCTTAAGGCACCTTGATGCATATTCGCAAGGACGATCTTTTTTCATATTTCTTTGGCTAAAAGCTGTGCCTATTGGGTAATATAATGCACTGGGTGTTACAATGTAGGTTTTATTTACATCTAGAGCTGTTTGTACTGGCTCATTGCATAAAGCGCCTTTTAATGTTGTAAACGCCTTTTTCTTGTGGTTTTTCCAAATTTTGTTTAGTTTTTTTTTTTTTTTTTTTAATTAGAGAGTGGTTATGCTTATTTTATGTCACCTTTAATGAAACATTGATAGTGTTCTTCTAACCCGTAAAAGTGCTTTATTTTCCTTGCACTTGTTTGCCTAAAAAAATTTTCTTACTGCCTTTTTTTATAAATTTATTTCCATTTAGTCATTGCCATCAATATGCCCTCTGCTTCTTTCCAAAGAAGTTGACACTTTCTCTGGTTCATTATAAGCTTTTCATTGGTTAATTGTTTTAAGAGCCATTTGAACTTTATCATGTGTTGATTTGAATTCTATGTAAATACCATGGTGCAATCCATGCATAACTGTATCTCACACCCTTGTAGACCTGCTAGTACCAGCGTTATCAGTCACACAAATGTGCTTGGAGAGTCTATACCCATCGATATTTGCTCATATTGGTAGTGTTCGTTCAGGCCTAACAACATTATTTTATGAGCATCCTCCTCGAAAATTTTCACTTAGAAGATCTCGCTCTATAAATCAACCATGGTTACATATTTTGTGGCTGCCAAGTTTTCTACAATGTGATCCTTGAATAGTAATGGATAGTATGTATTGACTGTTATTTTGCTGATTAGCAGAAAGTCCGTTACGATATTCCATCAGCTTTTTTTTGTTTAGTGCAACGTTTTTTGTGGCACTACACATACTTAAGTTAAATGGGGATGTCGGGATTTCGATTTTTCTTTCTGTATCAGCTTATCTACTCTTATTTTCGTCTGTTTCCAAAGTCTTATTGGATACCGTATTCTTTTGCTACGACTGACATCTCTGTTAACGTTGTTCTAAGCTTAAGTATAATTGTTGCTATTAGTGGCTTGCTATTCAGGCCTAAAACGGAAGGATTGTATGCTATGAAATTTTAGATGTGGTCTGGCTTATCCTTATTTCAGCTAGATATATTAACAGTATCTATTGTTTCGTTTACCTGTGCCACTGTCAATAGTAAAAATGTTGTAGTTATTTTTATAGCTTATTACATTTTTTCTTTTATAACTCTTATGTTTATCTTTTCTATTTTCATCCGAATTTTTAATATTAAAAAGTTTGATCATGACTTTGTTCAAACCTTCAGCGTCATCTCTAACGATGCTCAATGGTTCTTCTTCTCGTTTGATTATACATTTAAATATACATCAATTTCTAGTATTAGTACGCCAATTTATTATTTTATTTATGTGTTGAATTTGTTTTAAAACATATATTTGAGAAATTTTTTTCCCTTCTACAAAATTATTAAATCAAATTTCCTCTTTTATAATTTGTAGTGACCCAGCCAATTTCTATGTAGCTTCTTTTATCTTTTACAAATAAGAACATTATTTTTCTTCACTTAACAAAAGTTTAAAAAAATTGTGTTAATTATAGTGGAACGTAAATGGCATTTAATTCTAAAAAATTTTTTTAGTACTTATAAGGCCAGTTTATAACTTTAAAGTGTCCCAGTCAACCATTACTTCCACTCGATCGGGAAGTCATCTGGGACGACATGCAGAGTAACTGTAACACATTAAGAGGTATGATAGTCTTGTCTAACGTGCAGCGTGCTCTGTGTGTCACGCCAGTTATAAAGACCCTTTCTCTGCTCTTTATACGCGTGTCCGTATCAAGATAGTCTTTCCTAATAATTGTTATTCAGGCATCCGACTCCACGTAGAATTATGCGATGGACCATTTTAGCTTGTTGCTGCCTAAAAGTACCGATAGTGGTGTGTTTTCTGTGCTTGACATATTTACCCTGCAGAAAGGTAGATTTATATTCTCGTTAATGCTTTTTTCGTCAACTAAAAGACTACTAGCCATATGTTCTAATTTGCATACTCTTCATTTTTATTGATTATCAGCCATTTGAGGAGCCTACTTGGAGTCTGCTTCTAGTGGTACTTTCATTTTTTTTGTTTTCGTATACCTAGTATTATATGATATCTCGCTGGACTAACCTTTTATAAATATTTTATTTTGGCTTCTTCTTTTCAGTCTCCTCAGTCATTTTCTGATGCTTTATCTCTCTTTTTATTCTTGGGATCCACTTGGCACTTGGGAAGCATGATGAGCGTCCTCCAAATTTAAATACTCTATAATATAACCATCCTTTTTCCGTTAAGTGAATTATCTGTTTTATTTGTAGGCCTTCTGTCATGATTATTATAGCCCCTATAGGAATTTCTATTGTAGTTGTAGTTATCTCTATGATAACAATTATTACCATCTCAGTAGTTGCTACCATTCCTGCTATTTCGTGAAAAATCAGCAGGTCTGTTGTAGTATTTACATCTGTTGCTGCTTTAATTGTGGTACGGGTTTCTTCTATAATTGCTATTGTAGTTTAAATAATTCAGGTTTAAAGGGTAATTATAATTTGTTTGATAGTTAAAATTATCTTTTTTATGATTTTGGTTGTAATTGTTGTATTGCCTGCACCTGTCAGTCTGATTCATTCTTATATTTTTTGCGTTTCTCACTAGAAAGTGACATTCACTTGTATTGTGCCCTCTCCATTTGCAGTAAGCACAGTTTTTATCCTTAACATTCTGCTTATTTTATGTTACTTGCACATAATTTTGTAGCATGTTTTCCGTATTCATTGAAAAGCAAGTAAAATTGGTGATCCCCTGCTGTTCTGTTTTTTTATGTCATACCACGTACTTCTCTCTATTAGTGGATGTGCACATAATATCAGTGTCTCTTATCCCTGTTCTTGCTAGATATACTTTAGACTCGATACACACTGGCATTATTTTGATTAGACTTAGATCACTATTTATTTTTAAAGCAGCCTCTTTAGCTTTGCCAAATATTTGTGGATTAAGACATGTTACTTTGTGGTTACAAGACGTTTATATCCTGTATGTGTATTGCTTTATGGATTTTTTTCGTGCTCTCTTTCAATGATTATCGTTGCCTAAGTTGTAGTGTCATGTTAGAGTAGTGTAAAGTTATTATTATATTGTATATTTTAGGAATGCGAAGACTATTTTTTTACTAATTTGGCTTTGTATTGTTTGACCACTCCTAATTTCACTAACAATGTCTCGACACTACCAATGCTTCTATGCCAACTTTCTAGATCTACTAAAAGTTTGTCTACTGATAAGAACTGGGTTAAGAGTGGTATGAATTAAGCTGCGTTTTCTTATAATTAATTTTCCAGTAAACCTATTGAAAATTTTCTATGTAAGAACCTACTGTCTATGATATCATTCATACCATATGCTCAAAAAGAGATTACTTAATAGGATCCTCACTTAATGTTGGTACATTTGTTTCTAAGTAACTTAGGAATGTCAATGTGTTATATTTTGGACGTTTACTGTAAAGATTTTTCGTATAATACAGGGGTAATAAACTTTTGTCTTGGACGTTTAAATAATTATTATTTGCCCAACCTGACTCACATTCTTTTAAAGAATAGAGTGGTGCCATAGTATTTTGTCTATAGTCATTATTGTCGTACTTTGACTTGCGAATAACCCTATCGTACTGAATTACCGCCACTTCTTGAGTAACTGGAACTGATGTTTGTGTTTCACATAGTATAGTTTTTACAAAAGTTTGTTGTACCAATGTATTTCTTGATTGTATAAGTGTTGGTGTTCCATTTGTTTAGTGTCATACAGCCTGTGTATCTGTTTTTCTTATTATATCATATAGATTTCTAAGATATTTGACTTGCATTTTGTTGTTAAGCTGACAAGTCTAGGTTTGATTCATGTTTGTTGGACTACTTTCCAGCTTGATAGGGGTACTTAATTTTCCAAGTGCGAGAGATCGATGCATTTAAGCTTAGAGTAGTGCATTAGTTTCTTTATTGCTTACGCCTTTCTCATAAGATAATGGCCTACGTTTCGTACAGGACGTTAATTTTCTTAGCATGTTTATTATAGAGAGATTTGATTTTTTGTGCACCTTCTTCTATTCAGCCAACTACAGGGGTCTTGCTTAACTTTGTAAGTGTGACTTTGTTTTCTTTAAGGTTTTTTTGTGTGCTGCCTTCAAAATTTCTTTGGTTTAGTTGTTCTTGTCACTCTGTACTCTGTCTTCCAATTATATCAAATTCTTGTATAATATTGTTAACAAAATAGGTGCATGTGTTGAATGTTATCCAAAGCTTTATTCATAAGAAAAAAATAGGCAGTATCGTTTTTTGTTAAGTTCTACTCTGTCTCTGCATTTAATCTGACTTTGCTTTTTTTGTGATATCTTAGTTATCTTCAGCGTCTACATCCATATTGTTCTATATCGTATAAGATTAACCTAAAACTTTACGCTTATAACTTAGTTCATAACTTTCTTTTTTTTTTTGGTAATAATGTTTATTACTTATAAGGTTATATTAAATGTAAGTCTTTTGTATTTCATCACTTTCATAATTCATAGAATATAATAGATAAAAATTACATTTGTAAATGTAGAGAAGAAAAATGAAAGTTTTATATTTGTAGTTCATAGTTACCAAGTTGACACTGTAAGGTAATTTATAAAGCTGCGCTGATCTGCATTCTTGTAGATTCCTTGTTCTTGAAATCAATTGTGTTGATCGTTATTTTTTTTCCCGTATTTTTTTCGACTCAAAGAATGGCAGGTAAATTTAGGATCCAGATATATTGGTCCACTCGCTTTATTTACAACTACTTCCTCTGACTGTTGATTTGGTCTCCTTTTAGTGTTAAATATTTGTTTCTCAGATTATTTTTTCCTTTTTCTTAACGCTTTCTGTAGTTTTTTTATGGTGACGGTGGACATACTAAATTTGGCGTCTGGCTTCTCTTGACACTCTTTAGTGCACTTTGTGATAAGCATTTTTTTTTTTCTATTATATTTACTAATAAAATTTTTTCTGGTGGTTCATGAAATGAAATATTTTTCTAGCATGAGACAAAACATGGAAAATTTTCTGCGTAACCCACTTTTGAGATTAGTTGTTACGTGGGTTTCTCGGCTTGTAAGCCCGCAGCTTGTGGTTAAGTCATTTGATTCGAACTTCCTATTTGTGAGAAAAGTAGAGCGTATCCTTCAGTCTCACGGCCTGGTCCTTTTTTTCTCGTGTCTCTCACAAATCTTTCTTAACTGTACCTTGCTTTGCACTTTCTGTCCTGTTGCTTCTTTTCTCTCTACCCCTACCTATTAGGGCCCAGGCAAGAAGGGGTGCGTGGCATATAAGAATATGCTATCGTACGTAACAATAGACTATAGTAAAAAATTATGAAAATTAAAAAGATGTAATTTTTTATAACTAAGCTTTGCGTATTGTTATAAATGAAATAGCAGCATTAAATGTGAGCTTGTATAAACTTTCAAATTCATATATATGTCATGTATCTTCCACTTATTTTTTTTCTTCAAGTAAAAAAAAAAAAATTATTATTTTGAAGTACTTTTTATGTATGCCACTCAATTTAATTTAAAATTTGCATAATAACTCTGTATAGTATTAATAAATATACAGAGAAGGAAGTTTAAATCAAGCATGAAGCGTAAAAGGGGCTATATTTACGATATAATTGCACCTACATTTACGTGTGTAGAAGTAAACATTTTTCTGGGTTTAGTATTGTACTTTGTGTACAAATATAAAACTTATGCAGCTGTTTTGACGATTCAGCCAGCTGTGATTTTAAAAAAAAGTAAAGAAAATAAATATTTTTGGTTAACTGTACCTGTTAAAGCCTCACTTTCTTGACACAAAAAATTGTAACTTATTTGCAACAGGTATTTTTTTCTTAACAAATAAATTAATTCCTTATTAACTACATTTGTCCAAGGCTTATCACCTAACTCTACGAATAAATGAGACAATTTAAAACTTTCTCTAGTTCTAAAGAGTTTCGATAATATTATCACGCTAGAAATTTATCATTTATTCACATGTATAACATTTGTTATGAATTGAAAAACTTTGTAAACGTAATTATAAAATTAAAAGTGGAAACGTTAATTTTTTTTTTAAATTCATACTTGTAATCGGGCAATGCTAAGTGCAAATCATAAGCTTATCACGGAGTCAAATCTCTTTATTACAAGCAATTATACATGCATCCTTAATCTTAGTCATTACAGTGCTCTATAAAGTCCATAAATTTAAGTTATACGGCCTTTTATAAGCATTTCAAATATGTTTAGCTGTATATAATTTTATTTATTTTCTTAAGATTCAGCATTATCATAGTTTAACCTAGAACTATTTATAGGGTACTTTGCAAAAATTAACGTACATCTAAAACCAAAAAAGACAAACCCTTAAAAAAGTATTTTAATTATGGATTTTTTTTTGTTGTGTCCGTCACCATACTATAATAAAACTTTTTGGGCTCTGCTGGATCTGGACAAAAAAAATTTTACGAAGACTTTTTCATTTTGTTTTTTAAAATAAGAATCGCTTAGTGCTTCCTTGAAATCTTATTATAGTTAAAGTAAAGACACTGTCATGGATAACATAACTTTATCTTTACATTTACATCACATACCTACTGTTACCATACATGTAAGTCACTATCCGAGTCGATGATCGTTACGGGCTTTTACAAATGAGTCAAAATATCGTGATTGTACCCCATCCAATAAAGATTAAACTTTACCACTGCACTTATATTGTATACAAACAGATCCACTTTATTTCACCACCAACTTAGTCAATAACCATACGGTTCAAAGAGTTATAAAACATTTGTTAGTGTTACAGGCACTAAGTATATATTCTGTTAAGATCTTCGAATTTGCGAGCCTGTAGCACTCAAATATTGAAACGGAATGATTGGTTAGAATTCCTAAAATATCTTCTACCTTTGTAACATAAGAAGCACCCTAATTAAAATTTTAAAATTTAATTACGTTTATTAAAGTCTTAAACATGAGATAATATTCCGTACTTCAATAACTTTAGGATTTCGTACCATAGGAATCATAGCTCCCCACTTTAATTTCAGGCGTTATCGAAACAGCAATTTTTTGAGTGGTACACGAGCCCGTAATGCCAATTAAGACTCTTTTATGAATCTAAAACTACAGGAATATTTTTTTATAGTCTGAATTCTGTACCTTTAGCAATAATCATTTTTTAAGCAATCAAAGAAGTTGCAGACTCACATCTTCTTGAACGACGTTATAATTGACTAAGACAAAAAAATGCCATTTTAGTAGAATAATGACCCATATGTGTTTAAATAACCCATATAAATAACCCATATGTGTTTAAAGATAATATTAAATTTATAGTCATTACAGGTAAGAACAAACTGTAAATAGTACTTCTACCTAGAATAAGTTTAAATACCGGGAATAATTCTTGTTTACTGTTTGTTTTACATAATGTTGGAAATGAGAGCGACCGACAGTAGGCCCGGCTTTTGTGTACATTGTGTACATTTGTAGTCTCTGTCAGCTCAACGCTCTGTACGTGTGCGCTTGGTCGACTTGGCGCACTGCAGGTGTGTGTGTGTGCGTATTCCCGCGGCAAGCTTTGTATACTGTAAGCGCTATATTATACTCAGCTCTCGTCGAAGAAAGACTCTCTTAACTTACGTTGCCAAACTCTAGCATTCAAAGGTGCAGACATCACCTAAAATGCTAGTGTAAATCTTCTGATTAACTCTCGCGATACAGTGGACAAAACTCAGTTGTACCGTGCAGTGCACTTTGTGCTTTGTTAAAGTTGCTAATTGCATAATTTGCAGACCAGCTCAAATAGTTAATCTCATCGAACTACCAGTGATTATCAACAGAAAAACTCAGTGAAACTCTTGTGTATTTCCACAGACAGTAGTTGTGCATTTTTTAACAGACAGTGGTTTATAGTTATTTAATATTTTAATCAGTTATACTCTATCAGTGCTTTGATTTTCACATTTATTACATGTAACTTTTAAACTCTTTTGCGAGCTCAAGGCCAGTGCTTGTTTACATATTGTGTTATTCAACTTGACTCTTTTCTTTCTACATTCTTCACCTTTATATATTTCAATAGTTCGTTGCTTTAAGATTATAGACAGTATTTATTTTCTCCGGTATAAGGTTGACCTTTACAATTTTTGTGAATATTAACTGTGTTTTCTTGGCCTGTAAGTGACATTAACAATTGTTATTTTTGTGCTGTTCAATTTTATTGTGTTTTATTGTGTCTTCCCAATCACTCTATCCGAGCCTAGTGTGTGCTTACGCATACGCCTCGTACATTTTTGGTCCTTCGAGCCGGATCGGGGTGATTGGGAAGTTATCCGGTGGCAATGCGCGATGGAAGAGACAAGATAACTCATCCACATCTAGTAAGACTCCATCAAAACTGAGCAAAGCTCAGCACGCTCATACAGATCAAACTCAACCGCTCGGCAATACTCAACCCGGCAGCAACGCTCAGCAGAATCGGGTAGGGAGTTGGGAGTTCGGCTCGGTCGCAGGATGACAGCCCAGCTCCTCCAGTGTTCCCGTGCACGTACTGCAACCAGCAACACTTTATTGCTCGCTGTCCGGCATTCGCGGCCCTCTCCATTGACCAACGATACTAGTTCGTGGATGACAAGCCTTTGTGCTTCAACTGTTTGGGCCGCCATGCTGCTGCTAAGTGTATTATGAACACGAATGGGTGCCAAACCTGTGGTAAGGCTCACCATACCATGATTCATGGCGCTCGTTTGTTGCAATCGATCAGCAAGTTGGCGTCTCAGCCGACTCAATATCAAGAATAGGAAATCAGCGCAGTCATCAGACACACTCATCGTCGAAACTCCACATCTAGTAATACTCATCCCAGAGTCAACATCAAGTCAAATTCAACAAGGATCTTATCGTCCAACCAAACAGCTAGTCACTCATCTATCTTATTGCCAACAGCAAAAGCCCAGGTACGTGCTCCAGCTGCACATCATTATCTTAGGCTTCTGATCGATCAAGGTTCAGAATTATCATATATTTCCGAAGATGCTCTGAAGCGTCTGCAGCTGACGCGCACGAAGTCCAACATCTGTATCCTGGTTATTAGAGGCAACGCAGTCAGTAAAGCAATTGGTAAAGTAGAACTCATATTGTTTTCATTATATTCTGACTCCAGCGTCAATGTGGTGCTCCACGTCTTGCCTAGAGTAACAGCTCCACTAACATCTTTTCAATGTAAGACAAGATCGTGGCTGCATACGGAGTTTCTGGAGTTAGCTGACCCCCATTTCTATCTGCCACGAGACATAGACTTGCTACTTGGCACTGACTACTATTCAGCTATAATCACCTTAGATCTGCTTAGAGGTTCTTTATCAGAACCTATCGCTCAACGTACACTGTTTAGTTGGATTTCATCGGGTTGCGTTAACCAGCCTGTTACAAAGATTACTCGTCACACTCACCATATCGTTTCCAAAATATAAGATAAAATTTAGAAATTACTAATTAACTTCTGGATTCAAGAAGAGGTCCCTCCAAAATCAAGCTCGCATCTTACACCAGAGGAACAGGAGTATGAGGAACACTTCGTGCGAACTCACTCTCAGGATAGCACCAGACGATACGTGGTAAAACTTCCTCTGAAGCATTTTCTATCTCTGCTGGGCAACTCAGTCAACCGTGCTCGTAAATGCTTCGATTGCACGGTGGCCAGGCTCAGAACAGACGACAAGTACGACAAGCTCTTTATAGATTTCATGAATAAATATTTCATTCTTGGCCATATGCGACCGGTGCCTGCAGATGAGCTCAACATCAAGCCTCATTTTTATCTGCCTCATCATGGCGTATTAAAGAAAGATGGAGACAACGCCAAAATCAGGGTGGTTCTCAATGGATCAGCCCTTCCTTCCTCTGGACATTTACTCAACAGCATAAATTACACGGGACCTAATTTACTGCCCAACATAACAGATATTCTCTTCTGGTTACGCACTTTCAAACGGACCTTCTCTGCAGACATCTCCAAGATGTATCGTCAGATCAAGGTTGATCCAGACGATTAGGATCTTCAGCGAATCATCTGGCATAGCAAAACTCACGAGGAAGCTCACTTCCAGCTTACCACAGTGACCTACGGGACGTGGCCTGCTTCATTTCTGGCCACACGCTCACTGCTGCAGCTGGTGAAGGATAAAGGGCACCGTTACCCCCAGGCGTCCCGGATTCCCACCAGCGGCAGATATGTGGACGACATTTTTGGTGGAGCGGAGACTCCAGATGAGTTAAACGAGCAGGCCCTCCAACTCAAGGAGCTGTGCATGGCGGGCGGATTGCCCCTGGCTAAGTGGCACTCAAACTCGCCAGGATTCAGTTACTCAGACCCCAGTGAAGAATCAGCACTCTCTCTCGATGACTGTGATGCTAAAGTACTCGGAATTGTTTGGAAACCACTTTCAGACAATCTCACTTTTCAGTGCACACTCAAGCCTCTTAGTCAAACTCCAACGACGAGAACAATTCTTTCAGGAATTTCTCAAATCTTCAATCCTCTTGAAATAGTTGCTCCAGTGATTTTTGCAGCCAAACTCATCATTCAGGAATTGTGGCTACTCAAAATTACATGGGATACACCCATACCAGATGCTCTTGCTCAGAGGTGGCTACAAATACGAGGTGATCTAGCCAAACTCTCCGGAGTGACGGTTCCTAGATCGCTTGGAGCACATCCTTCTTCTGCAGTAGAACTCCATGGCTTTGCTGATGCGTATTGGTGTCATCAGTTCTGGACTCGGAGTTCCTGCCCAGGCTCACTCAGTCCAGCTCCACATTGCACAAACTCTATCGTATCACAGCCACCCTCTTACTTGCTTGTGCCAAGTTCAAAGCCTTACTCACACACACCAGGAATTATCTGTAGCTGTCACTGTAGAACTCATCACTCAAGCTAAGCTTTTACTCATCAGATTAACTTAACAGGAATGTTTGAAGGAGGAAATCAAGATGCTCAAATCAGGTTCTCTCCCATAGGGCCATGTTCTCCACCGGTTAATGGCATATACTGATGATGCTGGCATACTGCGTGTGGGAGGCAGACTCATGAATGCTAAGCTCAGACCTGATGCAGAACATCCTGCCCTACTTCCTCGTCAAGCTCAATTCACCAGTTTGGTTATTGATTAGGCTCATCGACAAACTCTACACGGAGGAACTCAGCTCACTCTTAGCAAAACTCGTCAAGAGTTTTCGATAATCGGTGAAAGGGCCCCCATCCGATCCAGAATCCTCTACTGTGTCAAATGTGCCAGGTACCGGGCACAAAGAGCACAACAACTCATGGGACAGTTACCCGAGGCCAGGGTAACTTCCTCCAGACCGTTTGCTCACACAGGTATCGACTACGCAGGTCCGATACATCTCAAATCTTGGCACGGCAGAGGGTCGAAGACATACAAGGGTTGAATATGTGTGTTCGTGTGTTTTTCGTCCTGTGCTGTGCATCTCGAAGCAGTGACAGATTACTCTACCGAAGGATTATTGTCAGCGTATTGACGATTTGTCTCACGTCGGGGACGTCCATTTGAGTTGTATTCTGATTGTGGGATGAACTTCGTTGGTGCAGACAGGGCTCTTCAACAGTTATACTCAGAAGCAATCAGTCAAAATTCTTATTTATCAACCATGCTCACCCAAGATGGAATTTCATGGCACTTCAACCCTCCAGCTGCTCCTCACATGAAAGGAAAATGGGAGGCAGTAGTGAAGTCGATGAAACACCATCTCCATCGGACTATGGGAGAGAATCTTTATACGCTTGAAGAGATCACGACGTTGCTCACTCAAATTGAAGCAATACTTAACTCTAGACCACTAGAACCACTTACCAATGATCCAGAGGATTTAGACACGCTCACATTAGGACACTTCTTAGTAGGATCAGCGCTAAACTTACCACCAGAACCGTGCTTGTTGGATCTACCTCTAGCAAGGCTTACTCGCTATCAGCTAATCCAAGCTCAAAAACAAAGGTTTTGGAAGCAGTGGTCTACACAGTACTTGCTTAAATTAAACTCAATCTCCAAGTGGCATACTCCAGCTCATGACATCAAGACAGGCTCATTGGTGCTTATAACTAGTGAGACTCTACCACCAGGAAAGTGGCCGCTGGCCAGAGTCATCGACGTCCACCCAGGCAAGGATGGCCTGGTTAGAGTGGTGACTCTCAAGACCTCAGTGGGCGCGCTCAGGAGACCAATTCACAAGTTGGTGCCACTGCCAGTCTACGGCTGTTGTCAGCCGTTGACTGACGGCGGGCGGAATGTTGGAAATGAGAGCGACCGACAGTAGGCCGAGCTTTTGTGTACATTGTGTACATTTGTAGTCTCTGTCGGCTCAACGCTATGTGCGTGTGCGCTTGGTCGACTTGGTGCGCTGCAGGTGTGTGTGTGCGTATTCACGTGGCACGCTTTGTATACTGCAA
This sequence comes from Copidosoma floridanum, assembly GCF_036245765.1. NCBI lineage: Eukaryota > Metazoa > Arthropoda > Insecta > Hymenoptera > Encyrtidae > Copidosoma > Copidosoma floridanum. The sequence goes on along the minus strand of NW_028321904.1, from coordinate 5,216,362 downwards.
GCGCTAGATTATACTTGGCTCTCGTCGAAGAAAGACTGTCTTAACTTACGTTGCCAGCATTTACTAACTCTAGCATTTAAAGGTGCATACATCACCTAAAATGCTAGTGTAAATCTTCTGATTAACTCTCGCGATACAGTGGACAAAACTCAGTTATGCAGTGCAGTGCACTTAGTGCTTTGTTTAAGTTGCTCATTGCATAATTTGCAGACCAGCTCAAAAAGTTAATCTCATTGAACTACCAGTGATTATCAACAGCAAGACTCAGTGAAACTCTTGTGAATTTCCACAGACAGTAGTTGTGCATTTTTAACAGACAGTGGTTTATAGTTATTCAATATTTCAATCAGTTATACTCCATCAGTGCTTTCATTTTTACATTTATTTCATGTAACTTTTAAACTCTCTTGCGAGCTCAAAGCCAGTGCGTGTTTACATATTGTGTTATTCAACTTGACTCTTTTCTTTCTACGTTCTGCACCTTTATATATTTCAATAATTCGTTGCTTTAAGACTATAGACAGTATTTATTTTCTCCGGTATAAGGTTGACCTCTACAATTTTTGTGAATATTAACTGTGTTTTCTTGGTCTGTGAGTGACATTAAAAGTTGTTATTTTTATGCTGTTTAATTTTATTGTGTTTTACTGTCTCTTCCCAATCACACGATCTGAGACTAGTGTGTGCTAACGCATACGCCTCGTACACATAAAAAACAATTCTTTTCGATTCTTAGCATTAATATATTTAAGGAAGTATTATTGAGATGAAAATATCTATTATAAATCGCATTCTAGCTTTGAAATATTTAAAGCCATTTTATTCTTAGAATTTAAAATTTTGAATGTAGTTATAAAATTTGATGATTTAAAAATCACTTTTAAGTAAACGAATATACAAAAATTTATACAAAAAAAAAGTATACATATCTTTTTTGCGGAAAAATAATAAAATATAACAAAAATTATATAAAACACTTGAAGAACAAAATATTTAAAAAGATCCATACATGCTAGACCCACAACAACAGTTAGAAAAAATTGTATCACTTAAAAGGGCACCGCTTAGTGCACGAAAAAGTTATTGAGAAAAATATTTTTTCATAGTGTGAAAGAAAATTTTAAAGAAAAGATGCTCTACAAAGCCATTTGAACTTACAAAAGTTAAATAAGTTATTTTTAACAATACACTTTGACAAATAAATGAATGCTTTTAAGTCAATGCATTAAAATGTTTCAAGATATAAGTGTACATGTTTTATTTAAAAGCTTACTGGCTTATTCACTGTTTTATTTTCGAATGACATTGTTAAGAAAAAGTGTTTAATATTAGCATTAAAACAAATAATCTTGGAATAAAAGAAAATTCATTACGTGTTTCAAAAGTTGTATTATTTCAGATATGTGTAAATGTGTAAGATAGAGAAGACTCGGAGAACGGATTGGGCAAGGGGAAAAGTGTGGGGCAGCGTAAGAAGGGGTGATGAAGTGGGAGCGAAAGTAGGGCAGCGTGAAAAAGTTTTTCACAGTTAAATTAAGCTTAAAAATAAAAGAATATTAACGTTATTCGTGCGACAGGGATGAAAAGCGTAGGGAGAAGTGGGAAAGGGTGGGAAAGCAAGTTTAAGGGTAAAGTGAAAATAACTATATAATAACGAAACATATATATATAATTCTTATATTTCTTCGGTTTCTAGCGTCATTTGATGTTTTGCCGCTGTCTCTTTCTCTCTCAACAAAAAATCAGTCTGAGCACACACAATGACGTTAGAAAAAAGAAACATTGTCACGTATCGCAATTGATGCGAATTCATAGTGCATTAAGAACTGCGGAGAAAAAGTAACTCTGTCACATATTATCATAAAAAAAAAAAGAAAAAACTGAAAAGTAATTTTGTGGGCTCAAATTTTCAGAAGTAACATTAATTCCTGTTGTGTTATTTATCACTCTCCCATAATACATTGCTGTCGATTTTTTATACATTAAAATCCCAAATATTAAAAAATAGTATTGAATCATGTAAGCCACACTTAAAATTTTGCATGATTACTTTATTACAAAAATTAAACATTAACAAAAAATATTTTGTTAATCTTTTTACTCAAAATAAAATTAATTATTATACGTAATAAGTAAATAGTAATAGTTACCACAGGGTTTAAGAACATTTGATTTATAACTCTTAAAAAAGATATTTCATGTTTGAAACTAAACAGATCTTAAGCAGTGTATTTATTGCATACACAAAAAATTCATTATCATTTATTGTTTTCATTTCTCTTATAATGCAAAAAGAACTCCTTTATAATGAATATTACAAACTTAGTGCCGTATAAACAACAGAGTGACCAAATCATCGATGTAAGCTTATTATATTCGCTACTTGTAGTGAACCATTTTGCAATTCTTTGCATGTTTGCTACTTTCACCCTTTGCTTGAGAAAACAATTCCACGCAAAGAATGCTAAGTTACTGCCCCAATAAGATGTAAATAAGATTTTTATTCAAGAGATTATGTAGCACTTTTATCGCTGAAATCACTAAAAAGGCGTATATTCAATGAAGGAAGGATAAAGACGTAAAGGTGATAGGGAAGAAAGTACTGCATCATGCACTAGGTGTTTTTCTCTCTCATACTTGTCTAAGAAGGCAATGAACACCCAGAGAGGAGTGCCATACTTTCTTTCCTGAGCATATAATATCATACTTACGCAAAAGCATGTCATAGTTTCTGTTAAAGTTTGCATTAAAAATTTAAAAAACTAATGATTTAAATTTACCAGCAGGTGACTCTTCATTCCAAAACGAATCATCTAAAGTGTAGTCTGCTTCTGAAAAAAATAAAAAAATATGTATAGGTACATATAAGTGTACAAGCAGATACATCTTCAATCTTTTTATATTTAACGAAAATTTCTGAGAACTTTGCTGAATACACTTTGCTTTGCTGTGTTACTCTGCATGTATATGCTATCGTCATTGGCATATTGAATAATAGCCTCAGATTAAATATGACCGATTACTTACACAGAAATAGTGACCTTGTTTTACATGGCCTCCAAGCAATTGGACCACGGTTTAAAATGCGCATTTGAGCATTGGTTTCTTAGAGGTGTGAGCCAAGTGAGTAAAGATTGGGCCTCAAACCCAGAAGCCTGTCATACCAAACTCCCGAGCTATAAGAACGACGACCCAAGCCTCCATGATACCGTGGCCCCTAATACACACACCCACCCACCCACACACGAACACACACACACACACACACACACACACACACATATATATACACTAGTGGGGCTCCCCCTGCGCGCACTGCGCGCCAACCCCCCAACTTTTAAATATTTTATGAGAAATACATTTTTACAACTTTTGTGTATTCATTCTTATTGATTCTTAACTTTTTTATTTTTCAAATTTAAAAAACTTATTTTAAATAAATTACATGGGGCTACATCGTTTGAAGACGTTAAAAAATATAATGGAATAACATATAAAAATTTCAGGGAGACTGCAATTGCAATGGGTTTAATAGAACATAATTCTGAAATCGACAATATTTTTGAAGAAGCCATAACAATTATGTTTCCATACCAGATAAGACAGTTTTTTGCTTGGTTTTTGATTTCAGAAAACATTCAAGGAGATAAAATATGGAATGAATAAAAAAAAACATTTTATGGAAGACTTCGACAATGATAATAATAATTGTGCTCTTCTACATATTAATTAAATTTTGGTATCAGAAGGTAAATCATGTGAGTCTTTTAGTTAACCGACACCAACCATCAGCAACTATATAAATAATTGCAATATTGCGGAAATATCTTTTAGTAAAAAAATTTTCAATATAATGTACACAAATTTAAATGAAGATCAAAGAAAAGTTTTTAAAACTATTTGTGAACAAGATGAAAAAGTATATTTCATAAATGGTCCTGGTTGATCCAAGAAAAACCTACTTATATAAGAAACTTATTTATTATTTTATTTCTAGAGGTAAAAATACTTTGTCAATGGCTTAGACAAGAATTGCATCTGTATTACTACCAAAAGGTATGACCAGTCATATAACTTTTCGTTTACCTCTAGACTTAGATAATATTAAAAGTGTATTTTTAGAATTTGAAACTGAAAAAAAAAAATTAAGGGAACTTGATTTAATAATATGGGACAAGGCTTCTATGATTTCGAAAAAAGCTCTAGAAATTGTTGATAGAACGTTGAGAGACTCGTGTAATACAAAACTTTGCTTTGGTAATAAATTAATAGTATTAGGAGGAGATTTTTGACAAATTCTTTCAGTTATAAAAAACAGTAATAGAACTATAATAATAGGAGAAACTATTAAATCATCATTTTTATGGAAGTTCTTTAAAATTTTAAGATTACAAAATAATATCCGTTATAGTAATAACGAATTTTCAAAATTGTTGTAAAGAATTGGAGAAGGGGACATAGAAACATTTAACATTCCCTTTTATAAATTTTTTTATGTATAGGCAAAATTTATTAATTAATAATACATACCATGAATGTATATCGTGTTCATCTATTGTATCAATTTCAGCATTAATTTTAAACAAAATAGAAATGGACGTAAGTCTTCGTGGTTCAATCAGGCTTTATAAGATAACTTATAAAGTGATGTGAAACTTTTATTGTTTATATTAATAATACTCTAAATTTAACTTTAGTTTATGTACGTAAATAAAAGAATTGTGTTTTAAAGGACTATATAAGTGATGATGAAATAATAATTATGCCATAAAAAGATTTGTGGGGGTCGGTGGGAGGGCCATGGTGGTAGGTGGGGGGATCTAAGATGTTTTGAGAAAAAATACTATGCAATATTTCCATGTGATTTGGTAGGAGTGTGGTAATAGACTTTAACACATTGACGGGGCTGGCAAAATGCAACGTGACAAAATGCTAACAAAAAAGTCAGCCCACCAAAAACTTTATGCTTACAAAGAAACCAAGGGATCCAATAAATTGAAATACAATTGATTGTATTTTAGTTGAGCTGATTATAGTATTGTGCACTAATCTGTAACTATTTGATTAAATATTAAAACATATATTGTTATTATCCCATGAAGCCATACGTGGTTGTACCCCCTGGCTTGAATAAAGACTTATACTATACTTCTATACTATATATATAATATTTTGTGGGGGGTTGGTGGGGGGGGCGGTGGGGGGCCATGAATAAATGCATGGGGGGTCGGTTGGTGGGGCTGTGGGGGGTTGCTGGGGGGCTTTGAGAAAAACTACGATATGTCAAAATAAGCAAGAAAATAACGGATTTTCACCTTATTTTGTGGGGGTTGGTGGGGGGAAAATAAAGGCGGTGGGGGGGTGTGTGTAGAATGCCCCACTGAGTTAACTATATAATATAGGACAATATCTTCCTACATGATATATATATATATATATATATATATATATATATATATATATATATATGTATTTATAATACTTGTTTTTTCAGTTATATACTTATAACAGATTTGACGAAAACGATACTTCGCTGAATACTAAGAGTTACAGTCTTGCGTTGCAAGTTATACACGAATATAAGTCTACTTCATGTATCAATAATAATACAAAGCTGGCGTAATTGTAAAAATGTTTACTATGAAATTTTAGTTTTCATTAACACTGGCTAATAGAACTTATGATACAATAATTTAAATAAATAAAGGTCCAGAAAGGTAATGCTTAAGTGTTTGTATATTCTTAAAACATTGGGACTTATTTTCTAGAACTAAAAAAACAATACGTATATTATGAATTATTAACTGGACTAGACTTATTGCTTACATGATTCGAACTGTTTGTATAAGACGTTGTTCATGGATGTTCTTGTCTTAGTCTCTAGGCCAATCTTGTTTTATTTGCCATTCTTATATGGTATATAAAATTACGTATATGGTTTATAAGGCTTAAAGGTCCTAATTAAAATGAAATATACTTCTGTTTTAACAATAAAAATAAAGCTCTTTTGAAGTGGAAAATTTACTATCATAAAATTTACAAAATAATTTTTAGTCTTAAGAAATCCCTTATTAATGATAATTCTATTTTACTGACAAAGTTGAAATTCTGACGATATGTGATTCCCTAATATTTCTTCTGTAACACTTGCTGAAAATTGTTTCTCTAACCTTGCCTTACTTTTAGTCTTCTGTGCTAAACTACTTTTTTTTATCTTCATTCTACTCTTTCCTGCCTTATTCTATACACACTTTTCTATGCCCTATTTTTCGACCTCAATCAAATCTCTTTTACCCCGCTCTGTTGTATCTCTTTTAAGCTAACAGTTTCATACAGAGAACTGCCTTACTGCCTTGTGCCTGAATTGAAGTATACACCATTTGTACCACCAATTTACCCTGGATACGTCTCTAAGAACTTTACCCTTTTTAAAGATACTGTATAATCTGGTCCCTAGCTTTTATCTGTACAGTTATATCAATCTTGAACCACAGCAATAATCTTTTGTCATTTTATAATCTGTAAACTTATACGCCATACAAGCCGTGTGAACTTTTTAAAATAATACCTCTGTAGAACATACATCCCTATACGCTACATTGTCTGTATAGGGATAGTAATAGTTGTGTATTAAAGAGCACTGTTTTATAGTATATGCATTTGGATAAGGCTTTTTTGATGAATCATGATGGTTAACCATTGTTCACCCTTGTCTACATCTATAAGGAGCTTGGCTGTGAGAACCAGTGGAAATATTTTTTAAAATAATTATTTTTCAGGAGTTTTCTCTAGCTGGTGGTCCAGGTTTACTCTTAACTCTTGCTCCTCTCTTTACCCTGCTTTTGACTACATCTTTTTCTCAATAGTCTCCCTTACATACCCTGGTTAAAAATGAAAGGAATGCATATACCTCATAGTTTTCCCATAACATTTACAAATTTCATTTTTCGTCATCTAGTAGTTTGTTTTATAAGCTTCAACTAACTTACTGCTTCCTTACTTTATCTGCTGATTTTTATTATCAATGCTCTAATCAAGGCACTCATCAAACTTGCTATACAATATTTTAATGAATTCGTTGCACTAGTACATCGTGCGATGACAGGCATTTTGTAGGTGTTGCTACACAAGAACAAGTTATGTATTTTATCAAACACGCCTACCTGGTTTTAGAGTAGGGGCAGTAACTGTAGTGTAGCAAGAAATTTGAAAAACAAAAAAGCTTAACAAATAATCCACAAGTTTCTGCTTTTTTGCTGTCACTGCAACCACGTTTAGTGGACCTTTTTAGCTATTACGCACTCCTTTTCACAGTAAAAGACTACAAACATCTGTAAAGCACATCCCAGTTACATATTTGATAGTACAGCATAGTGACCATTCTAATAACAAACACCTTTCTCTAGAAGTAGTATTAGATAAGCTAACCTATCCGAAAGGTTCATTGTCTTTTACTTGGTAAATTCTTCCTTGATGTTATCTAGAACACATGCTCTACTATTGCGGGTATCCTTTGCCTTTAAGTATTCCTTACTGACCTTACCTAGGTAATCTTCTATTTACGTGAAGGTGTTCAGAAAAGACAAGCATAGTATTCTTAAATGCTTAGTAATGATTTTTAGAAACTTAGAAAAGCCATCATAAATAGGGAGAATGATTTGGCTAACTTGCTTACCACTAGATATACACTGTCAACATACCAAAATATCTTGTGAAAATCGAAAACCATCCAGAAAAGTGCAACAAAATCTATATTACCCCTGACATTTTATGATTTATCTAAATTAAGTAACGGCTGCTTTCTTTAACAGGGCCCCTTGATTTTTTTACCTGATCATTATTTTATCAATGGCATCTAAACTTGAATTTTTACCATTAAAGAGAATTAAAACGTTTCGCAGACATTGCATTCCATATTGTTTTGTTTCATATACCTTGAAGTGTTGAAGACAAGTATACTACTTTTAAAAACAAAACTTAATAACAAAGTAGCTTAGACAAGTGCTGCCAGAAAGTCCATACAACTTATGTGTTTGGTTTCAATAAGTAATATTTTGCAAAAAACTTCGGAATCAGCAATATCTTTATCAGTGCTTACTTTTTCTCAGATAGCCACATCTTGCTTAGTGCTTACATTTGCTCATAAGTTAAAATACACAGGACTCTTGCAAATCATGGCACTTACGACGCTCATACAAAAATTTTCGCCCAATTACCGCTGCCTAGTAAGGCCAAGCATATATTTTTTTTTTTTCTTTTTTTTTTATACCGGGTTACCACGACAGCCTACTTGGCCAAGTAGCAGGGGCCACCCACTCACCACCTATGTATGGGGGTATGTTTGCCACACCCATCTCTAAACCTTTTTTTCTCGCATCCTACCTGAATCCATGGGCACAGTGTGAGTATCTCCAGTGGAACACACCTTGCCAGTTAAGCTGGCACTCTCTGCACCGATGGTGCATCGGGTCCACTCACCACTGTGTAGCCTTTCCCCAGAGAAGACTCCATTATTCCAGGACGTCCACTCCTCGCCAGTTAAGCCAGTGCTCTCTGCCGAAGCATCGGATCCAGGCTAATTAGCATCCCCGGAGAAGCCTCGTGTTTTACGGGCCACTCCTCGCCGGTTAGGCTGGCGATCCCTGCCCAACGCCTGGCATCGGGTTCGCTAATTCCTACCTATAGCCCTAACACTGTTTCGCATTCACCGAGGCCTGAAAACCTTTGGGGCAAGGAAAACACCCTGGAATTACTTTAAAGGAAAATTCTACGGAAAAACCCGCCCCAAAACAGCCGGGGTTACATAGGAACTTTTCCCGATGAAAACAGTTTTTGAAAAAATCTGCATTCACCGGGAATTGAACACACGACCCCTAGAACTGCGTTGTATCAGTAACAAGCACGCTTACCACTGAGCCAACGCTGCTCTGTAAGGCCAAGCATATATGTTTTGTGTCCAGAAGAGCTTAAACTGTTGTCCAACAGCCACTAAGATACCCTGGAAATTTTCCACTACATTACAAATTTAGCTGGAGCCAAGGATCTTATTAGAATCATAAAGATGATATAAATCCTTCTTTCTTTGACGCGTGGCCTCAGGTTCACCCTAGATATACGTTAGCATTACCTTAGGGTGAAGCCACAAGAAAGATCATCGAATCCAACATTATTTCTGAGTGAGCTCACAGTCAGTTACTACACTGAAAACATTCGGGGCAGGCAGCTCGCCCACAAGGGAACCGTCATTTCCCCGATATACTGTAAGCTGTCAGCCCGTTGCTCAGGGAGAGCTGTTTTCCTGTTCAGGGCTCGCTGCTCACCATCTCGTGGTAAGCTGTTGGTTCAATAAATATAAGTAAAGCAACTATATAGCCTCACAGAAAGCACGGCTGGTGCGCACTATCATGCCATACTCTACACATATAGTCACTGAGCTTATTGCATTGCCTTCGTAGTTGTTGTGTCTTTATGCCTTTAATATTTTAATGCCAATAATAAAGCCTATTTTCATTGGATAAATATATTTTTTGTCTCAAATAAGAACATTTTACTATTCTCTGCTTGTTATCTCTGGGTATTCTCCGCAATAAAATAGCCAAATGGTCGATACACAAAAAATCTCTCGACAGTACTTTTTATATAAGAGGTTATCTTTTACAATCCATGTTTTAAAGAGTTTCTATATTTAGCCCGAAAAATGAATGTTAAAGTACAAGTGATCACTGTTTTCACATTTCCAGGAGTAGTGTCTGATCTCAATTCTTAACCTTTGCCTATCACATACGCTACTTTAGAGGTTAAGTACACACTACTTACATGTACATAATTATATATATGATAGTAAAGATGCAAACAATACAACGTACGTCAATGCTTTTCGTACAACATACATGGGACTATCCGAGTACTAATGGGAGCTAGACACTTGGGAGAACGACAAGTGCCATCGTAAGTGCTTCGTGCACAACTCCCTAGACTAAAGCTACCATGACTTAATGCTCAAAGCCATCCTGGAGCACGGGACACCTGATAATACGATACTCTAGATGCATGAAGAGTTTAACAACTACCTTGTCAGCTGTCATGCCACCCACCATAAGCAGCAACTTCATTCCACTGACCTCATATTAGACAGTGAGCTCTTTACTGATGACCGCGATCTTGACAACGGCCTCGCCAGTATGGCTCTATCGTCCTTTCTTATTTTTTATATATTTGCGCTTTTGCAGGATACGTGATATAGGTCCAGTAAATATGGGTGTGAAAAAAAAGTGGATAACTCCAGATGTTGTGGATCGGTGAATCAAAGAACGTTAAAAGCATGTAAAATGCACAGCGTATACGCTAAAAGTCATCGTACATATATAAAAAAATTCACAACATACGATACTTATTTGCAAGCGCAATTGTTGTAGGTAGTAGTTACATACACAACCTTGAACGTATCGTACATGATAGTTTCGAAAAGATATCGGAATCTGCTCCTGAAAATGTGAGAAAATCTTACGCTGTTTTTAAATTTTGCGTATACTATTTTTAATCGCTATATAGACACCCTTTCATAAATTCAAACCGACTTAGTAATAAAAGGAATACAACCATACATATAACCTTAAATCCTTGACAGTAAGCAGTACAGTACTTATTGCGTGTGATTTGTCTTCTAAACTATTGACATTAAGTATTTAATCTTCGAAAAAATTCACTCCCAGTAAGACAAGCCACACTTGCTTTTGTCTCATATGTTTTGACACCAAAAATTTTCAATCATTGTTGTGATTTTCTAATCGTGTTTTTCCATGCATATAAGGGTGTTGAAAACTTTTTATTTTTTTTATTGTCTCAAACTCAGTTGGTGGAGATACTAAATACTCATATTGCTCGTAAGAAGTTCATAAAATTTATATCAGACTATTCTTTCACTAAAGAAGCTGTATCGCATAAGGACATTCTTAAAAATGTTCTTGTAGAAGACGTGGGAAATATTGATAAGGCACATTTAGTTAATATGACGAATGGTATCAAAATTATTATTTTTAAATTCATAATAAATATTTTTAATGTTTCAGTTAACTTTTTGACAGTTTCATCAGTCGTAAATTTCAAAAAAGTAAGTCCTTAAGCTATTGAAGAATTTGTATTTTAGATATTCCTGTGTATGAAGAAAATGATTTGTGTCACTTACTTAATAGTACGTAAAGCATAAAGATAGTATTGAAAAGATTAAGAGTAAAACAGGGTATCGATTATTTGAGGCTAAAAGATATTATAGTCTTAGATAAAATGAGGACTATAATTTTAAGTCAGTTAAGTTATCATTTTGGTACATTATTTAATAATTAAAATCGAAATCTATTGAGATAAATAAAATAAGGTACTTAAGGATATGAATCATTTTATGTCTACATAATGAAAAAAAAATTTTTTAAAAATACTAAGATTTTAAGACTATTTTCTACTTTTAGTGTAGCTTGCATATTATAATTATCAAAATACACAAGCTTACAATCATTCAAGAATCAAAAAATTTTATTAAACCCTTATTAAATTAAAAGTCTAATTAGTTTTAAAAACCTTAAAAACGTACTCAGTCATTTATCAATTTTAATTTTTATATAAACATGGGCAAAATAGAGCAGATTTTCAGCAGTTATTAATTAAATTAGATTTATTTAATCATCTTTTTTTTCTGGAAAACGTATACAAGAACTATAATGTATAATACGACAACTAATATATTCCTTACGTTTTGTAGCATCTTACAAATTGATCTTATAAAACTACGAAGCAAAATAGTTAAATTATTTCCTACTAAAAAATCAATAATTTTTGAAACTCCATCTCGTGTAAATGTTACACCAAAAAAAAAAATTAGTTTAGCTGGTGTCTTGTATAACACTATATACATCTTAGAAGTAAATTAAAGTATGCCAATATATATATATATATATATATATATATATATATATATACACAACACCTGCTGCCAATACAGTCATACAGTGAACCAACGATCATCAGCGAGTGAATAAAATAGAGGTATTTAATAATTTTTAGTGTTAAAATACGTCGTTTTTTCACTTCCACAACATTTATTTTCATGCTTAATATATTTGTTATTCGTTTACGTAGGTCTTGAAAAACATTCCCGACTCAATAATACTGATGATATTCACGCTGTAGAGGATATTATTTAAGATTGGTATGCAACACACAAAAAACGTCAGATTTTTTAATTACCACTCGAGGAAAAGACAATAAATTATCGCTTAATTATTATTCTAATACTTATCCATGCATCAATCTCCCTTTGGAAAAAGCTTAGTACGTTTAACATCAGCTAACTATTGTAATTTATAATGTTTAATGTGTGTCTGACGTTCCTTTTTGTAAGATTATTTTCCGTATAATTGAATAATTTTCAATTTTTTTTTTTTTTACTTTCAATGTGACATTTTAGCCAGAGAATAACTTTGCTATAATTACAAAAGAAAAAAACAACAAATCAGGGGGGATAAATGGGTCATGGGATCCAAGATAAGAACAAAGTTCTTTAAACATGACATGAGTTTAATAACACAATTTCTCAGGTAACAAGGGGGTTGCCAGACCCATAGGAAGAACGAAGCTCTATAAACGTTAGTACTGCATTCATGTAGTTCACTAAACAAACACTTGAAAAACGAATAACAAAAAAAATAAAAAATTGTTGAGTACTCACGATGGTTGAACTTCGTGAGTACTGTATTTACGCACAACGTTCTCACAAAGTGCAACCATCGGGAGTACTAAACTGTTTTTTTTTTTTTTTTTATTTGTTTTTCAAGTTTTTGTTTAGTGAACTACATGCATGCAGTGCTAACGTTTATAGAGCTTTGTTCTTCCTACAGATCTGGCAACCCCTTTGTTACCCGAGAAATTGTGTCCCATTTATCCCTCCTGGTTTGTTGTTTTAATTCCCTTTATATTTTATTTATTTATTTTATTTTTGGTTTTCATTTCTTGTCTAATTTAACTTAATTTAATTTCCTTTTTTTCATATTTTATGTATTTTTTTCCATATTTAATTTCATTAATTTTTTTTTTTATTCTTTCGTATTTTCTTTTATTAATTTTTATTTAATTATTCTATTTATTTTTATTCTTTCGTACTTTCTTTATTCCATTTCTTTGTTTATTTTTCTATTTAATCTTATATTTTTCATTCCCTTTTTTTTGTTGTTGTCATGTCTCGTTTTTTTTTTATATTTTATTTTATTTTATTTCATTATTTTCTTTTCATTCTTTTTTTTAGATGTATTATTTAAAAAACAAATACACAATTTATCATGAATTGAATGTATTATCAGTGAATGCATATAAAAATGGAATATTATAGTTATGAACCACATGATAATTACAAGAAACCGAGTTTCTATATTTAGCAGCGCTCGTAGCAGAGTGGGTAAGGTACTGGACTCAAATGCAGAAGGTCGAGGGTTTAAATCTCTAAAGTAAAAAGTATTTTTTTTTTTTTTTTCTAAGAATGGTAAAAAAAAAAATTTTTAAGTTAAAGGAAAATTACTGTAAGAAAATAAAATTAAAATTTGTTTTAAAATTAATTGCTTGGAAGTGTGAGGGGAAACGGTGGGCAAAGGTGTGCAGAAGAGTAACACGGCACGGTTGGCAGATATACATATATAGTGGGTGGAGGGGAAGTGTGTAGAGAACAGTAAGAGAGGGGGACAGGGTAAGAGGGGAAACTTGAGAGGAAGAGACTTCAGGTAAGCCACTTCCGTTTCAAAAAATCTGTCGGTTTTAAAATTCCAGCCCCCCGAGTACGCGACATAAAGAACTTCGTTCTAAAAATTTGCATGTAATAAATCTTATATGCATAATTGGCTGGATTTAGCAAGCAAAGTCGTTGATTATTGTATACATTTAAGATTTAAAGAAGTCATTGAATTCGTTAAAGCTCACAAAAATCAACTGAAAGAAAGTAAACATAGCAAAAAATAGTATCTTTATAAATATTTATTAATGGACATAAGGTACAAGTATACATAACTTTTCATTACAAAAAAAAATTATACGATACAGCACTGTTACTTCTAGCCACTATACGTGTCTTTAAAAAAGTTCGTAAGACTTGCCAATGTAAAATCTGTGCGAGTACCTAAAGAAATTGTATCAAATTTTTTTATTTTGCACGTTGAGGTAAGCGTTATTCACAGTTACCCGTACATAATTTTTGAAGGTAAAGTGGATCGCATTCAAAACATCTACGTAACCATTAACCAACCAAAGTGTTTGTTCACTGATCCATTTGAAGCAGTTGAAGCATGCTTTAAGTGCTTAGTAGACTTGGATAGATGGCCAGACGTTTGCGATTACGTATGGTCAATCATGCAACAGTTGATTTTTAAAGTCAATCTGACAAGAGTTTTTCCAACAGATAGTAAATTTGTCAAGGCATTACAATAATCTGCTAGATGTGTACATTATGAATTTAACAAATCCGTTAAAAAATTTTTACTGATTAGCCTTACTATTTAGTATTTTAACATAAGGCAAAAGTCTGAACAGTGCTTATGACGTTGAAATTGTTTAAACAAAAGTGCTTAAATCACTGATTACGTAAAACATTTAATTAAAATAAGAGCGCTAAAGAGGTGTAAGATAGAAAACAAAGGCATTTTAAATTAGATTATAATGAAAATGTTAATTGTCTATTTGTTAAACTGCTTCATATTGTAAAGGATTAATAATCGTTAAAGTTTTGTCAACTTATTTTTGGCCTTTCTTTCTTATGCTGCATACAATGGATATTAAATTTATTTTTAATAGCATCCTTACTCTTTTATAAATGCTACATGCAGATCTAAGCTTGCAGATAAAAATTGTTTAAAAAATAATTACATATACATTCAATCTAATTTGAAACATCACTTTGCAGTAGCTGTGGATAATGTATTACATATTTTGAAGAAAAAAAAAGTGTATAAAGTTTGCAGCGGGGGTGCCCAGGGCGGAACCATAGTTTGCTGCCCTTGTGACAACATTAAAATATTATTATTATTATTATTATTATTATTACTATCGTTATTATTGTTATTGTGCTATTTTATTATTATAATAATATAATATATTATTATTATATAAAGGCAAATATAGAATAATAATATTTTTTGATTCACAAATAAAAGTAGAAATCATGTCTGAGTCTAAGTCTACAGATGTAAATCTATAATATAAAAAAATGATATTAACCTAACATGGTAGACCTCAAATAATTTTTTATTAACTTTAGCTTTAAGAAGCTACGTTCACATGTAGCAACACTGATTGCTATAGTCAAAAAAATGCGAAGCATAATTACAACGTTGGAAGCACAAATACCATGACTATACTCCTGAATGATTTCTAGCAGCTCAAGTGGTCCTTTCATGATGGTCTTTTGATCTTTCAGATCAGCTGCGGTAACGAAATTACGTAATCGTTCTCTCTCAATTCCAAACTCTTTGACATCGATGACATCTGGCTCTTCTTTAAATACACACTTGTACTCTTTATTCAGTAAGTTAGTTGGTGTGAGAAATGAATACTTGACATCCAACTCGTGTAATTGCTGAGGTCTGGTTTTCACTTCTTGTATTTGCGTAGAATGAAGAACTGTAATCCACATACCGTAACGTAACAGTAGACTGTGTATAAACATGCCAGTAATACAAATGTAAACAAAAACAAGGGTACTTTATGTACACAAATGAAATCTTGCAGGTAAATCAGAAATAAGCTCTGTTTGTACTCAGCACTTAGCTTTCTTGTGCATGTTTACTCCCCTTCATAAAAACCCTATTATTATTCATTATCGCGTTGAATTAAGTTTAATCGTAGTCTCAGTTTAATTATAAGTAAATACGTAAGCTGTAATATTAACAAACAAATTTTGACACGATACCTGATTTGAAATGATTGTTTGAAAGTTCGGATTCACTAACAAAAGTAAATATAGGCTGGCTGAATTTTCTAGCACACTTAATTATACCGCTCCTTTTATGACTTTTTTAGCTCCACTCCTCAGGGTTTATCCATACTTTTTCTCACAGTGCGTCAGCTTTTTTTAAATATTGGATTGTTTTCCGAGTGTCTTAAATCTTTTAATATTACAAAAGGTTCGCTATAACTACAAATAAAACTCTGTTCTTGTTTGATCCACGCAACACCTTAGAGCACATACTCACTATAACATATACCAGATGATACAGATCGTGCAATATGCATCACGAATAAGTCCAGACTCCAGTAAGCACAGAGTAATTATAGGTATGTAGAAGAAGTGTAACAGAGGGAGCCACAAGTAAATTAAAGGCTTCAAATCTCTTGTATTGGCGGTTTATTTAAAAGTATTTTGTCTCAGTTAAGGCATACACTTAAATATATAATTAAATATACAGAATACTTAAATAATGTAAATGTACATTTTTTTACCAATTATAAAATAAAAAACCTGCCACCCCCTCAGTAGTGCCAACCAGGGCATTCCGCACCTCCACCCCTCCTCTCGCTACGCTACTGAGTGTTTGATAGCTTTTGACAGAGTCAAAGAGATTCTCGATTTTGAAACAAAGAAGTTTTATTGATTGTCAACAATAAAAAAATGGTGAATATTATAAACAAATTAATATTGGTAATAAAAACAAATTGTCACAAAACCGGCATATCAAGAACACGTACCTTTTAGATAGACCCTAAAAATATTTTCAGTAATAAAAAATACACTTCGTGACATCTTACAATATATGAAGAAGTGGAACTCAGACAAAATCGTAATTTCTAATATTACTTACACAAAACAATGGTCTGAAATCTGTTCTAAAAATAATGATAGTATTGTTCCACCTCTAATTTTTTTTTTATGATATTAAAACTCACAATGCATTAGGGAGCCATGCAGGTAATAATAAGTTCGGTACTATCTATGCTACAATAAAATGTCTTTCTGTACATATAGAATCACAATTCAGCAGCATACTTTTTGCTGGTCTTGTACACTCAACGAATATTGAAAAATTTGGCAACGATCGTATTTTTTCAGCTATGATAATTAAAATTAATTTTTTTCAATCAGGGAGAGTTACAGTTTCTCTTGGGGATAAATTTGTCACTGTCAAATTTCGATTACTTTCAGTTCTCGGTAATAACTTAATATGAAACTTTATTTTTAGCTTCATAGAGTATTTTAAAGTGACGTATTTTTGTAGATTTTGTAAACTGAATTGTAAAGAAACTGAAACAAGCACCATTACAAATCCAGAGAAACAAATAACAAAAGAAAATCATAAACAAGACTTAGAAAACTTAAATTTGTCTTTAACTGGAATTACAGAACCTTTCACTTTCCATAAAATTAAAGATTTTCATGTAACGTGTATAATGTTAGCGTTGACCTTATGAACGATATGCTGGAAGGTGTTTGCGTATATTTGATGTCTGCTATTCTCAATCATTTTGTACTTGTAAAACGTTACTGTACATTACAGGCTTTGAAGAATTTGATCCTCAATTTCGATAACGATAAAGCAACAAATAAACAAACGAGAAAAAGATTTAATAAATTGACTGATAAACTTGAATCTAAAACGAATGCTTCAGAAACTTTAACGTTAGTACGATATTTTGGCTTGATAGTGGGTCATTTAATTTCTAGAAATGATAAACATTGGAAACTATTCAAATACATACGTCAAATCTTAGATATTCTTGTTTCACCAAGATTAATTTTATGTTACTTACAAATATTTAAGGGCTTAATTAAAGATCATAATGCATTGTATATAAGACTATTCCATGTGTTAAGGCTCAACTTTTGTTTTTTGCCCTATTACCCCGTGATACTGTTATTAAATGGGCAAAGTATTAATATTTGGTGTATGCACTTTAAGTCCCGACATAAGGAAATTAAATCTACTGTAAACTCAACTGCTCTCTCAAAAAACTTATAAATAATGATTACAATTACAAATTTGTTCAGGATGTGTAATATAATGCACAAAGCTTAAGATTACGATAAAGATGTTGTGCAAAATATAAATAAAAATAAAAAGTTGTACATGTAAATTAAATTACTATTTGTAATATGACATATAAAGTAGGAATAGGCGTGGTTGTTTAACTAAATAACACAAAAAAAGAATTCAGTGAGATTCTTGAAATAAAAGTAAAAAACAAAAAAGTTTCGTTTTATCTACATGGTTATACTGAGATAACATTTGGAAAGTATTTTCATGCTTGTTTGGGTAGTTATACTTATTAAGAAAAAAGGCTCACACACAACGATTAGTTTACAAACAAACCTTATCTATTGTTTAAAAAAGATTGAAAACATTATGATTGTACCGATTATATTTAGTAAGTATTATAATTATTGTAGTTAACACTCAAATAAAAAAGCTAAAAACTAGAGAATTATTTACCGTTCACTGTATTTCAGAATATTAAGTCAGTTTTAAACATAAGTGTACGGATTTTCATCTATTGCATGTTAAACAGTATTTTCGCAAAAATTATAACAACGCTGGCCATGACTCGGGGCAAGTTGTGCGCTCCGAAGAGGAAAACGGTCATATGGACCAGGAGGGGGTGCACCCTACGTTCCCACAGTAATTCATCCTGTCCTAAATTTTTTCAGTGAAGAAGTGTTAATCCTTACAAGTCCTAAAAAGAAATTAGTATTTCCAAGAATTCTCACTTATGTTTAGCTCTTCTACGTAGGCTGCATTTTTTGCCAGCTCTACTACATGATTTGCCATTAGTTCGAAGAAGCATTGTACTCAACTAAAACGTTTATTTTCTGGCCTTTTTTTTACAGTCAACAGAGCCATGTCCATATCCCAGATGACTATATTAGCTTTCCACTGTTTTTTTCTGGATTCAGGAATATACAAGGCTAATTTTCAATCTTTCTATATGTACTTTATTTTCCTGCAGTAGATCCATCGACCGTCATTAGTATAATTTTCTGTCATCTAAGGTTAAGTTTTAACAACGATATTTTGGGCTCATGGTATTTTTGTCTAAAAGCTCATACCATTGCCTCTTTGCCCTCTCCTTCTTTGGCTAAGGCATGTAGGTGTCAAGCCTCTAGA
Organism: Copidosoma floridanum; assembly: GCF_036245765.1. Lineage (NCBI taxonomy): Eukaryota > Metazoa > Arthropoda > Insecta > Hymenoptera > Encyrtidae > Copidosoma > Copidosoma floridanum. The sequence goes on along the minus strand of NW_028321904.1, from coordinate 5,197,235 downwards.
GTCATTATCTCTTGCCAGTTACTACCACTTTTAGTTTAGACTTTTCTGTTGTCTGTAAGAGCACAACCATATCTCTTACTTCTTTAGCTTTAATAAGTGTGTCTTTTTTTTGTAGCAACAATACCTTAGACATGATTTCTTGAGGTTTTGTGCATAAGCACACGATCAGTAAGAGCTAATTTAGGAAAGAGAATAAAAACTCCAAAGTCAGGTGTTAGTTTGAGCAACGTTTCGTTGGTCTTAACGCCAACCTCATCAGGCTCAGTCTATATCGTTAAGACGGTCGTTACAGACTCTGTAATGACCGTCTTAACGATATAGACTGAGCCTGATGAGGTTGGCGTTAAGACCAACGAAACGTTGCTCAAACTAACACCTGACTTTGGAGTTTTTATTCTCACTTCTAAATTAGCTCTTACTGATCGTGTGCTTATGCACAAAACCTCAAGAAATCATGGAAACAATTGGGAGCAGAACGGCACGTTCAACAAACACCGTAATAATACCTTAGACAGCTACATCAGCCTCGTTAGGATCCAAAATTTATCTTTATTAACTAGAAACATTGGCGAGGGCCTGCCTTTTGGCCACCTTCATGAATTGTTGTTTAGGAAAACTTCTTTTAGTCAACCTCCATCTGCTCACTTCATCTTGGGGAATGCAGGGTTTAGGATTTGTTCAGGACTGTTTATAAGAATTTTGATCCTCTTGACTTATTTTACTTTTGTAAAATCACAGTTTGGTGTTTTACTGTGGACTTTTAAATAAATGCATATTTTTTTCTGTATGTAATATAGTGATTTAAAAGTTCTCTATCAGTAACTAATTTGCCTATCTTAGTGTTGACGGACTTTTTTTTTTAGTATTCTGCTGCTATTAGTTAGTTACGGGCAGCTTTGAGTCAAATCCTAATAACTATGGCAATGTTACCCAATCATTGGTTAATGTCCTCAAGAATTTTTTCTTTCTTACTCTGAGCAAACTTAAATTGTTCTACTTTTGAAACCCTTCTCACTGTGAGCTCAACAACGCTTTGGATCATATAGTCAACTTTTTCTTGTTTTTAGTGGCTGAAGGTGATTACGATACAATCTTTGCTTGCGTTGTTGCCAAATCTTGTATTGCTCAATCACCATCATTCATCTATAAAGGGCCATGAAATATGTAAGGGTCCCTGCTGATTATTACCCACGTCTTTGCATGCACTTGCTTCAGAATCCGTAGGGTATGTGACAGTAACCTGGGCTTGCAGTAGATCAGAACTACTGTCAGAGTCCCTTAGAAAGGTGACTGTGATTCTACTTTTACAAAGACGTTCTTTATCTTGGTATCTTTTCATTGACGTATTGATTAAGAAACGTCCACACTATCCGTTTTCAAAAAATAAGGATCTGGAACGGGTGAAAACTAGTGGACAAGCCCTATTCACTACCAAAAAGGGTACTCTTAGCGTATGCTGGCAGTTAGTCACCATTGTTTCTTAATCTCACCAGTAGCAACTATCTTGGCATTATGTTACTAGTTCTGAGGTAGTGTTTGTGTGTAGTCAACATTTGTGTAAGAATATAAGAAGTGTCCCAAAGAGAGAAGCAACAAGCAGACCCACGCATAACTGGAGCAGAGGATCTGATATAATACACTGGCGTAAGTGATACACTGGAAAGTATGAATTTCGTTGCCCTATTAATAGTAGTAAGCCTAGATCAGCCAGTTCAGTGCGTCTTTTTTATTTGCAAGACGTACAGCTAAATTAGAAGTAGTGACTTGGCATTACACGGGCCTTATCGATTGTCTCAATTTGTTGCTAGTGCCCCCACGCCTACTTAAAAAAGTATGTACGTATGAATCACTCATTACAATTTTAGATTTTCTTTTCCTCTCCAAGCTTCTTGAACAGCTATAAACAGTTAACTGTCCGTTTGGCAGTTGCTGTTTTCTCTAGTGCACCTCATAGAACTTTTGTATGAGCTTGGTATGTAGATTCTTCTTTTTGATGTCTTCGATTCTGTGCATCCCTCACTATTTCCTTTATAAACTTATTATAAGGTGTCTCTATTTCTAGGATTAATGATCTTTGTGATCGTGTACAGTAAAGGTTTCAGTAGGCAGCTCTCTACGCTTGCCAAGAAAGAATTCCCACCACCCACAACCCAAAATAACTCAAGTGTTTGTTTCTGTAAGTGTAGTTAGAGTGTTATACCTGCGTTTAAAAAATATATAATAACCACCACTAACTTCTATACAAAATGAGGATAATGCATTATGAGTTTCAAGCCCCCTCATCTGACCTAAGCTGCAAGCATTACGAGCTTCGACAAGGTAAGGCATACCGTGGACAGGAAGTTGTAGAAGTAGTAGTAGTAGTAGTTGTAAAACTAGCAGAGTAGTAGTATTTTTTTTTTTTTTTTTTATTTTTTTTTTTTTTTCGTGGAGGGAGGGGAAATGCATTAAACCCCACCGCAAGCGTTAGTGTGAGACATGGTGGATTTTTTTTATTAGACCACCCATACCCACTAAAACCCCCCCCCCAATGCCGCGTGGCTTTTAATCCACCCCGTAACTGCGTTAGCATTACTTCAGGGTGAAGCCATCAGGAAGACCATCACGTCTCACAGCATTAACGAGCTAACTCGCCATCATTTGCTAGAGGTGCTGATGTTCTCGAGTCCTGCAAAGGACTTGGGGTCCCGGAGGACCAGCACCTTGTCTAGTGCTTCATAGTAGGCCACCTCCTTAGCCAGCACCACTATAAGCTTAATGCTTTCCCTTGCTGATAGGTAAAAAGTACCCAGCGCAGCGTGGGTCCACATTAGCCTGTCTTTCAACTCAAGGCCTTTTTTCCTCATTTTAATCCTGCTTAGGCCTTATCCCTGGCCTCTTTCAGAGCTCTTGTAAATAAAGGGCAGCTGCCGCTGCCTGCTTCGTGCTTGTTGTCTGTTGTTGGGCTAAGGAAGCACCGTGCTGGACCTGGACACTATTTTTTCTGGTGGTTTGAGCTTCCTCACTGGAAGCAAAGCTTCGATCTATTTTTGTCCTTATAGGTGCCTAAGACGTGCTAATATCCCAGGCATTTGTTAAATCTCTTTACTTCAATCCTTCTTCAAATTTGGCAGCTTACAAAGCCAACTCGTAACCTGCCTTCCTTTCCTACGTGTCTGGCAGATGTTTTTATCAACTTTATTAAAGCCAGCCTCTGTCCTCTGGCATTTGGCTTTCAAAGAGCTTCTTCTGGCTCCTGGCTCTAATGTCTAAAAAACCTAGCAAAAGCCTATTTAACCTCATCTTCCTCTACAATGGCATCTAGGTCTCCGACCTCTAATGTCACTTTTCTATTGCTCATTTGGACAGTACCCTGTCCAGCTACCGACTTCTCAATTTGCAGTGAGAATGCAGTAGCATTCTCTACACCTTTGGCCTTAATAAGTATGTCTCTTTTTTTTGTAGTGACTCTGAACTGCCACATTAGCCTTATCAGGGTCAAAGTTTACCTTCATCGTACTCAGCACCTTTGCAAAGGTCTGTCCTTCAGCCATCTTCACTACTCCTGTTGTTTCGGCATCCACTCTTTTCTATTGGCTTGTTTTGTTATTCAGAGAAATTTTTTCTTGTTTGCCACTACCTGTTTTCTTCTTCTTTGAAGACATAGTCTGCTGGCGTTTCTCAGGGCTGTCTGATGGGCTACTGTCTCTTTTACTTAGTTTTTTTTCTTTAGGGCAGTATTCAGGGTTTTTTTCTGTACATGCCGTCGAAAATTATCTCGCCTTTGTTCCCTGCACTGCAGGGATTCAAATGATGACTTTCAAGCGTTGGTACACACATCTTTTTCAGTAAGACATACTTTTCTCAGCACCTCTGCCTCTTGAAGATGCTTGAGCGCCGCTTTGAGCCCATTTTTTAACAGCGTTCACTGTGTTGCCGTACTAATCGTTAATTATTTGTAGCGTCTCTGTAATGGCTTTCGTTGCTGATTGGACTTTATCAGCAACTTGCTGTCACTTAACTGTAAGCATAGCGATACTTTCTTCTAAAGAGGCAAGCTCCTCCTGGGTCTGGTTGCTAAATACTGACACGTTGCTGTCCTTGGTGTCGTTAGTGCCTATACTCGACCTGCTTTCTCTTCGTCCTTTGTCCATAAAAAAAGGCCATGAAAAATTTAGCAGTCCCTGTTGGCCATGAGACACGTCTTTGTGGCCCCCCTCAGAATGTGTGGGGGTAGTAGTAGTAGAAGAAGTAATAGCAGTAGTAGTCGTAGTAGAAGCAACAGTTTAAGTAGTGGTAGTAATTTTTTATGTTAAGGAAGGGGAAATGCATCAGAAATACTGCAGAGATCGCAGAAGTGTAGGACTCAGTGTATTTTTTTATGAGACTACCCATACCCACTTAATTCCCCCCTCTCATGCTACGAGGCTTTAGTTCCACCCCGGAACCGTGGTAGCATTACTTTAGGATGAAGCCATCAGAGCATGAACAAGCAATTCTGCCTATAATTGCTACAGGTGCCAATCCTATCGAGTTCTGAAAGGAACTTGGGATCTCTGAGGACCAGCACCCATGTCAAGCACTTCACAGTAGGCTGCATTTTAAGATGCACCACAAAATGCTTGAAGCTTTCTTCGGCTCATAAGTAAGTTAACTTAGCGCAGCATGAGTCGACATTAGCTTACAATCGTTGAAAAATTGTAGCCACTTAACTTTTGCACTGATTGGGCTTTTGTTTTGCCTTCTTGTAGTGCTTGTTCGAAGACAAAGCAGCTTCTACTGTTGCCTTCGTGTTTCGTGTCCTCTGTCTTAAAAAAGGCAACACCTTGCAGTATAACAGCAGTCTTCTTTGCGATAGTTGCAGCTTCCAAATTAAAAGTACAGCTTCAACCGGTCTTTTTTTTTACAGTCATAGAATGTGTGACCATACTTCAGACCTTTGACACACCTTATCATAACTAGCCTTTTTAACACGACAAAGAACAAAGCTAATCTTTTCCCGTCCTGCGTGCTTGACTCCCGTGGCGACTGTTTTGTTAAAGGTCATGAGTGCTGTTCTTTAATTTCAAGCGTTTGGTTTGAGCAGCGAAACTTTTACGCCTTGGCTACATTTTCCAAACATCTTTTTAATAGATTCCATGATCTCTTTTTTTTCGATAACACTGTCCAAATGTTGGATCGTAAGTGTCATTTTTCGTGCAGTAGAGACAACTGATCCTTGACCTGCCACTGCGTTTTCTACATGTTAAGTGAATTTTCCTTCGTCTGCAACTCCTTTTGCTTTGAGAAGCAAGCTTCATTTTTTAGTGGCAACAACACTCTGGACCACGCTCTTGTCTTATTGGCCCACGCTCTTATTGACTTAAGAACACTAGCCAAGGTTTGTCCTTCTCTAGCTTTTACTAGGACTTTTGTTATCGTGTCATGTTTTTTTTTTCTTGGCAATTCTATGACTAAAGGAAGCCTCTTTTTTCTTGCCATCGTTTGTTTTCTTTTTTTTTGAGGTTACAGGTCTTTGCCATTCATTCAGGCTTTTTGAGGGACGCCTTTTTCGTTTTGTCTGTGTGATTCTTTTTAGGGCAATATTCAGATTTTTATTTTGCTCATGCTGACGAAAATCTTTTTTTCTCCTGTATTGAAAAGATTTTAAGGCATTTTTTTTCCTATTAAGCATAGATCTGTTTTTTGGAAAAACAACTTTTTTAGTCATCTCCGCTGCTTTCAGGTATTTAAGCGCAGCGTTAATGCCATTTTCGACGAGGTCAACAGTATTTCCATACTTCTTGGTCAGAGCTTCAATCGCTTTTCCAGACATACTTATTGCCAATTGAACTGATTCAACCTTTTTATTTTGCTTTGTTCTGAGCTCTCCAACTTTGTTTTCTATAGATTCAGCTCATCTTGCATCGTATTCCTGAAAATGGTAATGTTGCTCCTCCCACTTACGTTGCTGCCACTACTCAAGACATTTGTATTCAATGGCCATTTCTAGATATAAAACGACGAACAAGTCAGTCCCTGCTGGTCAGAAATAGTGTCTCTGTGACGACCTCTCTCCCTCTCCAGAATCCGTGAAGCCTACAGTAGCCACCCAGGCTCTTACCGAATCGGAACTGCCAGCGGATTTTGTCAAAAAGGTCATCCCCTGGGGTACAAGTTTGAATCGAGGTTAGTGACGTTCTGATAAGCAAGGGCTAGCACTACCCTTTTTCTTTAAAATAAAGATTTAGAAAAAGTTAAAACTAAGGCAACAGTCCTCTCTCCTTTTAAGGAAGAATGCTTCTCCTTCGTGCCAGCGGAAAGTCGCCACTCTCCCGCAGAGATACTATTTCTAACCAGCAGGGACTGTCCTACATTCGATGGCCATTTCTTGATATGAAACGACGAACAAGTGTCTTGAGTAGCAGTAGCAACGTCAGTGAGAGAAGCATTATCACCATCTTCAGAAATAAGACGCAAGATAAGCTTAAATCTATGGAAAGCAATAGTGGAGAGCTTAAAGCAAAGCAAAATGAAAAGGTTGAATAAGTTCAATTGGCAATGAGTAAGCCCAGAAAAGCGGTTGAAACTCTTACTAAGAAGTATAAAAATACTGCTAACCTCATTAAAAATGGCCTTTACACTGCGCTTAAATACCTGAAAGCAGCGGAGATGACTAAGAAATCTGTTCTTTCTAAAGAACAGAATCTATGCCTAATAGAAAAAAAAATGCCTTAAAATCTTTTTAATACAAGAGAAAAAAAGATTTTCGTCAGCATGAGCAAAATAAAAATCTGAATACTGCCCTCAAAAGAATCACACAGACGTAACAAAAAAAGCGTCCCTCAAAAAGCCCGAATAAATGGCATAGACCTGTAACCTCAAAAAAAAAAAAAAAAACGAATGATGGCAAGAAAGAAGAGGCTCCCCTTAGTCATAGAATTGCCAAGAAAAAAAAAACGTGACACGATAAAAAAAGTCCTAGTAAAAGCTAGAGAAGGACAAACCTTGGCTGGTGTACTTAAGTCAATAAGAGCGTGGGCCGATAGGACAAGAGCGCGGTCCAGAGTGTTGTTGCCACTAAAAAATGGAGCTTGCTTCTCAAAGAAAAAGGAGTTACAGACGTAGGAAAATTTACTCAACTTAGAGAAGAGGCAGTGGAAATTTTCCTCTAAGAAATTCACTTAAGACTCAACTACTACCAATAAATGCCAGACTACCTCTGTCTTTAGCACAGAAGCAATGTTTTCCATAAGTGTAGAGTCCGTTTATACTACAAGGCACAATGGCTACCAGTTATCACTTAGTACTAGTTATGTTTAAAGAGTTATCTGAATGCTGCCTTGTAATATAATTTTTGTTGCAATAATTTAAAGCATTTCATAACATTTTTTTTCACAAATTGTCACGAGTTAGAGCAGCTTTAGCATGAGAACTATCTGTTATAAGAAAAGGTAATACGCAAAGATTTGTGAACAAGTCAAGATAACAGTCTGAAGATTTGTGTATGAACATAAATAGTTTTGGACAGAAAACCTTGCATATTAGAGCTCATATATAAGAAATTTACTTCTTGATAAATAATTAGAGCAGTCTTTTCTCTTAACTTTGATCAGTCATACCTTGGTGTCTTTGACCCGGTAACAAGCTAACTTGCATTTCTAATTATTACTGCGAAAGATTTTTTTTTAGCTTAACTATTAAATGTACAATAAGTTCCCTCTTGTCCTACCGATAGAAAAGAAAAGGTTAATTTATGATATTTAGAGTCTTGGGACAGATCCGTAACGAGGAAAATAGTTTTTACCATAGATCTTGTTCGTATGTTGAGAATAGGAAAAAGTCTCCTTGGTAGCAACCAGATAACTTAGTGTAAAACGATCTGCAGCAAGTTTTTTAGTGTCTTCAAAGAATTTATCCTCTGTAGCTATGAAATATAAAATATAGCTCTCCTGCCTAATGACACAGCAGTAGTCTTCTGGTACTGCATTTCGTCATTGGCATATGAGATACTTAAGTCAATCAGAACAGCAAGCACATTTATGTCTCATTTTACTTCTCTTCTTGTATATTCAGTTAACGTTATATTTGTCAGAGTTATGGTCCAAGAGAAGCGAGTTCTTGGCGAGGCAATGTGAACTCAAATTGATCTTTATAGTTTGGGCTCCATATAGGATGCTTTGTTATTGTTCAAGATTATTCTACTTATCGCATAAACGTCAAGTCTAGAAGTGCTATATTTAGAACATTTATTACTTTAATTCAAAATCCCATATTGGCCTTCATTCGTTTCCAATAAATGCTTTTTGGTTTTATTGTGCGTCCTGTTTGTACTGCTATGCGCACAAGCGTTCTCGATTCCCAGGAGGTTGGACTCATTTTTGTTGATTTTCTGAGAGCTTATGCGATCTGATCGTTTTTTTGCAGCCAGCATATCTGCCTCTTTTCGTTTGCATAAATTTTTTGCAACTTGCGTTTCCCAGAATTCTAATATTCAGGGGCTTTCTCACTTTGACATATATTTTCCATAGTAGCATTAAAAGTTCCACTGTTTCTCTAGACAATTGAGCTAAGTAAAGTTTTAATGAATTCACTATACTTTTTTTCCTCATGAGCAAACTATCAACTAGAACGTGCTTCCTAATCTTTTAGGAGTGGAAACTTTGTCTTTTCGTAGATATCTATTTCCGCTGTATTTTTCTACATATAAAAGGTTCGTTAAGTGCCTGAGAATAGAAAAGCCAAACGCATCATGTATCAATAACTTCAAGATACAAGATACCCATGGATAAGACATTGGAGACACTGGCTTCATAATTATCTCACTTATCATATACTATATTTTTGCTCATCTCCCTCACAGTTTTGTACTACTTTTTCTATAGGGATGCAAAATTTAGTACATATCTCTTTTGGATATCTTGGCCTTTTAAACATTATGAGTGTTCGTGCAAATAAGTTGTGAGCTACGCATGTGCCACATCTATCAGCCCTCAAAATCAAAAAAGTTACAAGACATATACAACACAAAACAATAGAATCCTAACTTCTTAATTTAAGGCCATTAATAACGAATTTTTTTAATATTGTAAAAAAATTGACATAAACTATTTTATTTCTATATGTAAAAAAACACAAGACAAGGACAATCAAAAGTAATCTCAGTTTTTGTGATATGTCATTACAATGTAGATTTATCATTTTGACTTATTTTTGTTGTTGTAAGAACGCTTACGAGAAAGTTCAGTAAGGTATTCGTATAATTATAAATAGGACAAAAGCTGTAAATAAATTAACTCAGCGACTTGTCAAGTTTCTTGTCTTATGCGATACAAGATACTGAGAATAAATCGTAGATATAGAGTTTTTTTTTTGTCAGACAGCTCTCTAATTTTAAGAGGATCTTTAAGCTGGATATAAGTCAGTTAATAAAATGTATACGTAACAGAAAAAAACTCGAAAAGAAAGCGACAACTTACTATAAGGGCAATGGATTAAGTTAAATATTATTTGTATGACTCACTATACCTTAAATACGTTATTTTACTTAAGTTACTTATTTTATGTATTTTAACTTTATTTACACTATAATATACAAAATTTCTTACTATATATAATCTTGAAGTTGAATCAGCGTAACATGATGACTATCTGTTTTAGATTTCAAACGCTTTACCACTCCCATTTTTCGGTAAAGCGTAGGAATTCTAAAACAAATATCACATTAAATGTCCTTTCGATCTAATGTGTAGTAAAACTTTGTGTTGAATGATGCCGTTGACCAACGATGTTACGTAGAACAAAATTTGTATAAAAGAATTAATAAAGGCTTATTGTATTTTTAAAATTCTTGTCAATATATCTAAGGATGAGGTTATACGTCTTCGGTAGATAATGTATAAATGTAGATGTATCTGTTACTAAACGATGTAATGAAAAACATCCTTCAATGTATAAAGAATGATAAAATTACATTTAAAATTAGGATATGTGGTAATAAGGTCTGGCTTCAACAAACATTTTGATGCCTAATAAAAAAGAAACTATAAAGAATAATGTATTTCTAGCCACTTTTAAGGCTGACAAGATTTCTAACGTTACGCTTTAACGTGTCAAATTTACTTAAACATTTAGTTTTGTCACATATTGGACACTCACACCAAATATTTTACAGATTAGCTAGAATAAAACGTAAGACCATTTTCATTTATTAATGTTTGTTTAATCATAGTATATGCATTATTATTATATTGTCAGTAAAATATATTAGAAACAGAATAATGGTGAATGTTTAATAAATGATTGAAAATGAATACAACTATACCAGTTTCTAATGTGTTCAATTAAGAGGAATCTCAATAAAATATAGAATGTAATAAAAGAATGACATAACAATGCGCTTATAAGCAAATAATTCTTTAAAATCTTAAAATTTCTATTCGTATAGTAGAATAATAGGATAATCATGTAAAGTTTTTCAACCAATGAAGGCTTATCGAAATTTAAATTTTTTTCTTGTAGTGTAAGTATATCTACGTAAATATGTAGGTATATCCATATGACACAGATAATTGCTAGCATTTATAAACATTTTTTCTCCCCAAACCTCTTTGGACTTTTGCATTGCGAACTGTGATAAGCGTCATTAATTTAAAAAGATACCTTAATAAGATTCATAATTGTGAGAAAACAAGACGCTATGATAATCAACTAAGGCTTTTATAGAGCTTTGTATGAATTGACTAATAATAAAAATAAATAAATAAATTCAAAACAGATTGAAAAATTTCTAAAAAAAAAAGAAAAGATAACATTGTACAAACAACGATTCACTTAAAAATTAACAAATTCATGAAAATATGATGAATACTCATAAATGTATAGAAAAAATAATTTAAGATGACACTTTAGGAGGAGTGAAAGGGTTTTTCTTCTTCAAGAACAGTTAATGTTAACGCGGTAATCATATTCGGCTGGTTTGCAAAAAGTTGTGAGATCAAGCCGGGTGTAACTTTTTTTGCAGAAATTCAATCAACTAGTAACAATTGTGAGTAAAGCTTACTTATGTGACGTTTTTCTCTGTCCCATGACAAAAAGGACGAGTTGAAATTAACTTACATCTTATATTTTGAGTGAGAGAAAGAAAAATCGAAATGTCGCTAACTTTCATGCATCAGGTGACTTTTAAAGTATTACGATGAAAAATTATGCACGTCTTTTTCAGTAAATCAAGCGTAAAAACGATCTTGCCTTTTCCACTTGTATGTCACGTTTACCCTTTGCAAGTTATGTTAGCATATATTTATATATGGGAAATAAAGCATGGGTGAGGCTCTGGACAGTAACAGAGTGCCTCCGAGTCTGAGTACGGAGAGAGGAGCACCAGGTTGAGAAAAGAGACTTTCAACAAAACAGTTAATAAGACTTTATTTGATACCAAAGGTTTATAGGCTTGATGACCATTTTCAGTGACGGCGTAAGCTAGAAGGAGGAGGTAAACTGAAGTGCGTTAACTAGGCGTCACTGCTGCCTGCCTGCTCCCTTTCTCTCCCACAGCTGTGGCGATAAATTAAGAAGAAGACTTGATCCATGCTGATTCAGTGCTAAAAGAGGACACGAGGAATCAGCTGCTGCTTGCACCGTGAGTCTGCAGCTTGCGAGCATTGCTGAGTTACCACATGCACTCCCCTCCTAGTCAGAAGCTTAAGGGAGTCTGCGAACGATGCCTTTTGTTGCCTAAAGGCGTGAGAGGTAGATCTGAGGGCTCAGGTGAAGCGGGGGAATGTGGAGTGTTTTCGGAAGTGAAGGATGCCTCTTCTTGTTGTAGATGTGCTGGTTTTAATTGGTCTGTGAAAACGACTTTTCTTTCAGCGTCAACTTTGATTGTAAGGATTCTTGCATCATTGCGGCGGATGACACAATGAGGGACTATATATGGTTGCTCTGGTGGTTTCTCGATTTTGTCATCTCATTTGAAGATGTTCGAGCATTTATCAAGATCCTTGAAAGCAAAAGGCTGTTCGGGCAAATGGTGTGGAGCTAGGATCGGTTTGAGGTACTTGAAGAAATGTCCCAAACTTTTTACAAACATAGAGCTGTCCACGTTGGAGGTAGTCGTCGTAAAAAATGGCCCCAGGATCTGTAGCGAAGTGCCATATATTATCTCTGCTAAAGAGGCTTTTAGGTCTTCTTTGTATGTGGTTCTTAAACCAAGAAGTATCAACGGTAGGGTGTTGATCCAAAGCAGGGTGAAATACTTGAGAGTGGCCTTGAGGGAACGGTAAAAGCACTCGACCATGCCGTTTGACTGGTGGTGATAGGAGGTAGTTTTTACATATGTGATATTAAACATCCTGTCCAGTTCTGGGAAGAGTGCAGACTTGAATTGTGCCTTCCTGTCTGAGGTGATAAGGATGAGAGTGTTGTGGGCGCTGATACAGAGGTTTAAGGCCTTCGCTACTGTGTTTGCTTGGGTGTTAGGCAGTGGGATTACTATAGGCCAACGCAAGAAGCGATTGCTGGTAGTAATACAATATTGCATGCCCTGTACCAGTAGGAGTTTGATTAAGTTGATGTGGATGTGTTTAAATCTTTTTTTTGGCTCTGGGAAGCGACCAAGGACAGACCTGTTGTAGCAACTTGCTTTTGAGGTTGGCAGGGTACGCAAGTCCTTGACCAAGCAGAAACGTCCTTGTGCATTCCCAGCCAAATGTATTTCTTTGTGACAGTACGGGCGGTGGTCTAAGCTCATGGGTGTAGTAGGTTGTTTATAACTTCAAAGGCCGTGTGACGAAGCTCTACAGGCAGGTAGGGCCTGACTATGTTGTGGGCTACATCGCCCCAGCGTAAGTGTTTGTCTATGATGAGCTATTGCAGCTGTAGATTGGAGTCTTCTTGCATATCTGGCAGATTGACGTCAGTTGCTGGTGCTGCTGCAATGATCTCTAGACGAGGAAAAAGGTAATGGAGATTGATGCAGTAACATCAGCTTCCTGGAGGCTGATGGTGGTATCGCTGCTTTTGGCTTCGGAGATAAGGCTGGGCATGGTTGTAGGTTGCAACGGGTCGTTCTTGGGTAGACATGCACAAGACAGTGGATCCTTGATGACATTGTCTTTGCCTCAAGCGTGTTTTAACTCAGTGTTGAGCCAAGAGATCGTTTCGAGGCAGAGAACTTGTGTTGGCATGGCCTTATCAGAGCGTTGTTGGAGTGCAAAAATCAGTGTGTAATGATCTGTGAAAGTCGTGAGCGATTGGCCTTTTAAGATTCTTTGGAAGTATTTTATGGCAGCACTGATTGCTAGCAGTTTACGGTCAAAGATACTATAGAGTCGCTGCGTCAAATCTAATTTCATCGAAAAGAACGCTAGGGGTTGCAGTGTGCCATCCTATTCTTGTTGTTCTAGCGCTGCACCGATTGCTAGATCTCATACATCGGTTCTTAAGGCTAGAGGCACTCCTGGGCATAGAAAGGTCGTACGTGTCACCTTGACCATAGAGTCTTTGCGAGATTAAAAAGCTTGTTTTACTGCAGCAGTCCAAAGAAGCTTTTTTCTTTTTATATGGCCTTTGAGCAACTTGTCGAGTGGTGATTGCACGTCTGTGGCATGTAAAATACATGGCCTACAATTGTTGTTGATCCCTAAAAACCTGAGGAGCTCTGCGGCAACAGTTTATTCAGGAAAGGTTTTTATTACAGTGACCTTGGTGTCTGGAGGCTGTGAGCCATCTTCAGAGACTTAAGAACCCAGGTAAAGTACTTGTAGATTTCTGAAAGTCTACTTTTTTCAATTGATCTTGAGCTGAGCTTCTCTGAAGAGCCTTAAAAAGTTGCCGAAGGTGGCCCAGATATTCTTCATGTAAAGAAAATGTGACGAAAATGTTATCAATATAGGCCTTGGCGAACGGCAGTTTGCGTAGAGTCTGATCAATTGTTTTTTGCATCGACTGAGCCAAGTCTTGTAGACCTAGTGAGGTACCCAGAAACTCTAGTAGGCTAGAGGATGTTGTTAGAGCTATTTTCTCAATGTCGGCCTCAGCTACTGGAATTTGGTAGAAGGCTTTCTGGAGGTCGACCGTTGAGAATACTTTGCCTGGGCTCTTCTGAAGCAGGTCCTGTATGATGGGCAAAGGATACATATTTGGTATGGTCTGCAAGCTTAGCCTGCAGTAGTCTCTTGTAACGTGGAAAGAGCCGTCCTTTTTGGGTACGAGGTAAAGTGAGCTGGCCCATTGGCTGTTAGAAGGACGGATAATCCTCTTGCCCAACAGTTCGTGAAATACTTTTTGGGCTACTGCCAGACGTTCACTTGATAGTATCCTGGGATGTTTGGCCACTGGTGGACTGGTAGTGACAATGGTGTGTTTAACAGGAAGATTAGGAATCTGCACTGGATAGCTTGATACATTAAAAAAATCAGTAAGCTCATCAAGTAGAGTAGAGCTGAATAGCGCAGAACCAAAGAGTCGTCTGTTGCTGATTCAAGTGCGGAGACTGAGCAGAGGTCTACCTTCTTGACGAAGCAGTTGGAAGTCAGGCTGGTACATGAATCAACGAGTTTTTGGTTCTTGCAGTTGAGCACGAGATTATGCTGGGACAGATAGTCGGCGCCTAAGATTGCCCTGAAAACGTCAGCCAAGATGAAATTGCCACGTAGGTCTCTCCGTAGGCCAAGATTGAGAGTGAGATGTACTTTGCCCTACGTTGAAATGGGCGTGTTGTTGACAGCATATAGCACCAGAGGTTTTTAAGCCTCTGGTCACGTTAATAGATCCATGGGAAGTACAGAGACTGCTGAGCCAGAGTTAACTAAGAAACGAATGCGTAAGCGAGATTTAAATATATGCAGGCGTGTGTTTAAACCCGTTTGGGTCTCTGTCACCTGGTCCAAAGGAGGGCTTATTGGTTTTCCTGTGTTGGTGGAATGAGGTTGTATGGGATAGTGTAACGCTCTGCTTTAGAACCGAACCTCTGGTGGTACCTGCCAACACTTGGGATGGCTGGGATGGGTGAGCGGCCTCGACAGTTGTCAGATGTTAAGTGACCACGGCTTGGACAGGTAGTACTTGGGTTTATTGAATTGTCAGCAGGGCAACAGCTGCTTTAAGTGCACCTATCTCTTGAAGTAAGCCCGAAACGCTGGAGCTGGACTAAGTGTATGATGACTTGGAGATAGCCATGACTGTGCCTCCAGTTTCCATGCTAAGATATTGGTCCACACACTTTCTCCAAACCCATTAGTCAATGAACTTTTCTGTAATGGCTTTTGTTAGTAAGGTATACGGCAGCATTATGGGGATCTCAGATAATGTAGGTCACATCCTTTGGCAGTTATTATAAAGCATTATCTTCCCTGTTATGTCTCTTCAGATTTTATATTTATTAAAGCCTTTCTTTGAGAAATATTTCATGCATCATTCTGTGATTTCTCGATCAATGTTTTTTGTTTGTGACTAAGTAATTATGCTTATGAGATATTAACTTATCTTAAAAGCGTATAATAGCTTGATTTCTAAAATAATCTACAAAATATAAGACTTTTACAATATTTCTCTTGAAGTGGTTGTACTAGAGACATAATGCTTGAAACATGTATCCTTAAATGAATAATAGTAATCCAGCCATAGACTTATAGTGACCAGGTTGGTAACCATAAGAAGCATAGAAGTATTATACTCGCGAAAAACAATGGCTTAAGTCAGAAGCACAAGTATCTTTGAAAGCTACAACAGAAGTTTTAATAGTGATAAAGAGTGTCATAAAGTTACAGCTGCATAGTTTTTATAGGTATACATATACAACGGAATATATTTGTGGTCACAACCTGAAACGAAGCCAAGTATAGCCATAGAACTGTGTAGTTACATTAGAGTAATAATGGTTGTATAAAAAAAAAGACAAAGCAAGCCATGGTGTTAAAAATTTTACGCTTTCGAAAACAACTATTAATGATGTATACTATATCATCAAAAAAAGTACAAATAAGAGTCAAGCAAGAAAGAATATTTTCTAATATGCTTGCCACATACTACAATTATAAGTATCAGGGCTTATAAATGTACCAAGACAGAAGTGCGACCCAGAGTGCAGAAAAAAAATAAGCTAGAAAGTCACATGCAGGATCAGCTAAGAAAGTGAGTGACATTACATACTTGCATAGGATACCGACAAGCTAGAAATACTAAAATACCAAAAAAGGGTATCGTCATTAAAAGATAGTTAATGATTATAATCTTTTGATGTAAAAGAGTGTAAGCTTGTATGAAACAAAAAAATATAGGGTAAAACCTGTTTTATGTAACTTAACGAGTTATTATCATAATCTTTGTATTTTTTCATACCATTAGCTACATAACTCTTGTAGCAAGCATCTTTGAAATATGCATTTACGTATAAATAGTTTTATTTTGTTCTCGGAAAATTGAATCTCCTAAATTATGGCACAGGGATCCTGTGCCATTCTAATGACTGCATTCAATTTATGGAACCAGCTGGTTTGGTAACATATTAACAAATAGGGAGACCGCGATACCAATATGGAATAAGCGCGTGAAAGCTAACACAATGATACGTAAAAAACAAAATTCCCATTGCGAGGGGAGCGTGCAAAAACGTGAGTCATAAGCAATGGATAACGTAGTTGATCTATATCTTTCGATTAAAACGATTGTACATATATCTTTGTGTGTAATTGTGTGGATGTATACAAGTTTATACATTAACATATGTAGACAAAACTTCTTACAGTAGTGATACCATTGGCTCCTGGATCGATCTTGATGTCAACTCCCATCTACCTGCACATGCATAGTTGATTTCTATTAATAAGTCAATGATCATACTGACGTAAATTTTGTAATTAAATTTAATCAATTTTAGTCGATGCTAGATGCTGCAGCTCATGAAGGTACCCCAAGTTTCAACGCTTCCAGAACTTCTGCCGTGCTTGGATAGTCAAGCGCCACACTGATATTCGACTATCTGGAACACAAAAATATCAGCTTCCAGCGGAAAATTCGATGATTTGTTAGATGTCAAAATATAAGGATCGTTTGATAAAACATACAGAGATCTTGAGTTTAAAATTGCTCCAATTTCTATCGTAAAAATGTTAGGTATTGCAACGGAGAAGTAGCGTCCAGCACCCGCACGCAGGTGTCTGGCTGTAGTAAATTCTTAAGTCTTATGTATACGTGTCTGTACGTGTATGCTTAGTGTGATCAGACGATGTCTCTTAAGCCATGAGTCATGCGCACGCGTTTGATGAGCAGCGCTTACTTAACTCAAACACTAGAGGTATGGCTAATTAGTTGGTGGCAGGTAAGTTGCTTGTGACAGTTCATTCACTCTTTAGGAAGAAGAACAGTTTGAAATGTAAGAACCAGGTCTGTATAACTTGTTAAATAAATCATTGTGCAAAAAGGAGCTGATTGGGTAGCTGAAGCAGTTGTAAGAAGACCAGGGCTAGAGTCAATATACAGCAACAGGAGTCCTAAGAAACTCCAAAGCGAGTAGTGGCTGCTAGTTCATAGTAAGTGATTCCAGAATTTGTAGATACTAGCTTGTTGTGGGCATTTAAGTTGCTCCTTAGGGGCAATGTAAGAGCTCCTTGGGCAAATTATAGTAGCTCATCAAAAGTGAGCCAACGGCATCGTCAATGAACATTATGCACAGCATAATGTACACTGTATACTGTCTATGCGATATATGCACTGTAATCCACTTGACTTGCGTCATAACATTTGTGTAACTCTATCATTGCTGTACTTTTAATTAGAAGTTTCATCCATGGCAAGCTGTTAAATAAGGAAAAGATAACGCGCAAATTGAATCCTATGAAAGAAAAGCTCCTGCGTTACCAATCTATCCTAGTCACTCTTTGCCTTTCAAAAGTTTTGTAGTATGATCTTTGCAGAAACTTTAGTTTGTCTCAGAAAACTCGTTGGATCAAAAATTCTTCCAATTTCAGAAAGAATATGCTGTTACTTATCTTTACCCAAAAGATATACCTGTTTTACTGTATAAACAAACTTATCTGACCATGAGTCCCAAATACTCCTGGAAACTTAAAAGCTGGTTCTTTTCTTAATACATCATCAGAATAAAACAGTTTGTAAATAAAGTTATATTAGGCATGCAGGTAATTGGATGTCCACTGAAAAATTTTAAGCCTACTACTATCAAAAAATTATTTAATTTATCGTGACTTTGTAAAATTTCCTTAATGAAACTTGCACCCGTAAACCAATCACTGACTCGTACATCGCATTTGAGTATCTTAGGGGCTCGCAGAAAACTGTTTCGTTCATCATTAGCTTATTTATACAGCGCTTATGTTGCTAAATATCGAGCAGAAGCGACTTTAAAAGTAACTCCATTGAGTTTGTACATGTCAATGGCATTCCCATTGTACCAAAAATCTAGTTGATGACGCCTATCCTTGCGATGCACCAGTACCTGTCCATACGTTTTCTTGATATCAGCTATCAAAAAAAAGATACGTAAAAGTAGAAGCATAATAAGTGTTTGAACCATAAAGGCTGAATTGTAAACCCTACAAGAAGTTTCTCGTTTAGTAAAATGCCTTGATCAGTTTTTGCAAACCCACTAAAACTACTGCACGTTTTTCTGATGTATTATTCAACGCCTTTATAATGGCAAATTGTCGGATATTATACCCACCAGGCATTTCTTGTTTTGCAGTAACGTTGTACTACTAAGTGACTTATACTTGTTAATTACCTTCATATACTTGTGATTAAGTTTGCGGTTAGCTTGTAATTTGCATGATAAAGTGTAAAAATAACGGGATAGTTTCAAGCGAGAGTTTTCTAACTCTGGCACCTTTTTGATGAAAGGCAGTTGCACAATGTAAAGTCTGGTTCAATTGCGTACTGTAGTAACGATGTTATAGCGCTTGCATGATCATTTTTTGTTAGTAACCAGAGCCTCATATTTTACCTTAATCTTCCAAAATTCAGATAACTGTTCAGTCAAAGCACTTGGATTATCCAACCCTGTTAAGTTTTTGTAGTTCAAAGCGTTAAATGAATCTCGTACGAAATAAGTATTTAACTGACCAATAATATAAACAACGTGACTCCAAAGACGATCACCATATCTACTATACATGAAATATACAGCCGTGAGTCAGGCTGCATTATATTTGGTGGTATAGCTATAGACGAGCACAGAAATAGCTTATTGGATACAAAATCGGCCGACTTAAGAATCGTGAAGAAAGTTTAAGTTTTCGCAAAATTGCTTGTACTAAAATTTGTTTTTTTTTCTCGATACTTAGTAGTTGTGTTTAATAGGTTAATCGCACCCATGGTAATGGAACTTGCATTTAACAGAAGTTTTAACTCATGTGCGAATTCCTTGGTTACAGAATAAGCCGTAGTGCATATGTTAGAAAGTGCGCATGTCTCGACAAAATTACCCAACTCATTATTAGCTTGAAGAACTGTACTTATTATTAGCTTTGGCTGTGCTGCTCGGGTGATCGTCTCTCACATATCTACTCCAAGTTACACGCTCGGCTTTTTGTTCTTCAAGTGAAGATAAAGAGATGTGCGATGCCGCGCTGATCCCCATATGTTTGACACGATCCAATTCTTAATTTCTCTAAGTAAACGCCTACATAACTTTGGCACAGTTTTTTCAATTCAACAAACTTTTAATGCTCTTTGACGCTTAGCTTACTGTAATCCAGGCCAGAGTTATTGCAATGTGCCTCTATATAGCTTGAGCATTTGAATGCATTCGTACAAGTGACCATAGAGTGCACTTATGAAGTATTCTTTGCCTTTTTTAAAAATATTTTAAATTCCTGATCCCTTTGACGCTTAGCCCCCCTTTCATGATTTACACGCCTAATTTTGTCCTTCATCGTAATAAAATAAAAGGTCGTCATGCCAATGTTTTTAAAAATTGAAGAAGTGCTGAAAGTACTTTTAGATCTATTGATTTTTTCCATTTGTGTCCGATAGGGATTGGCACAGTCTGCTGTAAGAAGTGCACCATCGTCTATTCGTCTCATGCCTAACGAATGCAAATCATTCAGATGCTGACGAGTGTGATTGACTAATCCAGATAATTACTGTGCATTGGCAACCTCTAACGGCTCAATGACCAGAGTTATCAGAGCATTTTAATGTTTTAATACTAAAACGTTCTTGTGAATGTAAATAAAATAAAAATCTTGTTGAGCATTTTCCCATGTAACGCTCTTTGTACATAAAAAAATTTTGTTTACTTTTTATGCTGAACATTGAATTTTCAAACTTTAGCAACCAGAAGATTTAGAAGCTTTTTTATAAAGTTGCCAAATCTAGAGGTTGTGTGACGTTTATAAGATTGTTTAGATGTTTGTTGGCCTTTCTCGTCTTATTCTGCGATCATTGAACGCCTCTTCTACTGGCTTTTTGACTTGGTTAGCTAAAATTAAATGGCATGCACAAAAACTCGCTTGTAAGACAAATGATGCATCGACCTTTCCACACTTATCAATGTATGAAAAAAAAAAGTTATGCAAACTAACAAAAATAGAAAAGAATGAACAGACGAGGGAAAAAAGGAGTTGATATTAGTACGAAGAAACAGAGAGAGAGTGTTTAATAGTAACATAAGGCACTAAGCTTTGTTGATGGTGCACGTGGCAGCTGGAAGTGAATTTCCCGTGCTGGTGCCGATGGCAGAAGCCTTGATGATCCTTCTGTAACTGTTTTGATAATCGTCTTCGTGGCTTTTGACTCTCCTTCGTAATTTAATGATGGGTGGATAATGTGCCAAAACGAAAATTTGAAAATTCGCGTGACAGCAGCAAAAAAACCAAATGTCTTGAAAATTACGCTAGGGTTGCCATGAATTGTGGCCCATAGGTCTTATACAACCTTCATGACTGCACATAACTGAGAAACCCAACAGATTTGTTGAAATAATAATAAATAGGGAAACCACAATGCAAATATCAAATGAACGCATGATAGCTAATACAATGGTGCATGAAAAAAAAAGTTCTCATTTGAATCCAACATTTTTAAAGCAGAATATTTAATTTTGTTTGAACTCTTTTATGACGGGATCATTTTTCATATTAGCCCAAAAAATACTAAAACTCAACTCGATGTAAAGTTTGACGTTTTAGGCTCGTTTTAATGCCATGTGTACGTGTGTTTGTGTTTTGTTATGTTTCATGCGAGGAAAAAGGAGAGGACGACGGAGATATATAGCTAGTGAGACGAGCAAAGAGAAGTGCGAGCGGGAAAAGCAAGAATAATAAGAAGAAATGTGTAATTAAAGGACCATAAGTGATGTTAACGTTAATACTGTGTGCGCAGATATATCTATATGTGTACCTTTTAGTGTCAATCGGTAAGTTTGTGGGAAAATAGATGGGTTGTCGATTCGTAGCGATTAATGTAATTATAGATTGTATTTTTTATGTGTCTTTTATAAAAATTGTAATGCGCCGGGAATATAGGGAGTGTTTGTGTACATACGTGTAGTTAAGGAAAAAAACGAGACGTATGCGAGCTAGGAGACTGACAGGACTCCTTGACGGGACTTCAAGAGGGAAGGATGTAGACGTGTGTGCTATCGAGACGTCGTCCAACCTACGTCCGTTAGCAGATCTTGGGATCTATGGGAGGCATCATCTGCCGCCTGGCTAAAGACTACATAATCACGAGGAGCTGGATGGCAGTGGGTGACTTCGCGAGGACACGACGCTGACAACTTCCTGGAGATGGTATCCTGGAGGTATTTTGCGTAGTGCGTGGTAAGGTTAGTGACTAGTGGGAAAGTGAGGGTAAGGAACATAGAATGAGGCACCAAGTTGAGGTTGTGCGAGTGTAGGATGTTTCGAAAATAAGGGCAAAAAGTGGGCGTGTGGATAAAAGTGTGTGATCGTAGGTACTAAGGATTTCACTGGGGTTGTGGAGAAGAGTAAGAAGTGTAAGCGAGGGGTCGAGATCGCTACAAGAGTGTGAGAGCGAGAATTAGTTATTTGAAAGGAGGACGTTTGGGTTGGGGAAGAGGGACAAGAAAGCTGAAGGGATGATGTGCGGGTAATAGAGAGTAGACACGAGTGCATTAGAGGGAGAGAGAAAGAGAGAGGGAGGGAATAAGACCAGTGATCAGGACCGCCCGAGGTGATGACCCTGGTTCCAGGATGGTAGCCTAACGTGCCTGATCGCCATGCCCACGGTCGTCCCAGAGGACCCGGACCAGTTGAGAGCAGCCTTCGAAGTGAGGGGCCAATCGTGTGTGATTTTATTACGTAACAGACAAACATTTAATATATATATATATATGTATATATTTCTAGTAGGAATTAGAAAAACGATATTCATACTAGCTTAAACAGTTTTTTTTTTAAATAGAACTGGCATGATGCTGAGTGGGAAGTAAAACTTGTTAAATTATTTTGGAAAAGACAGATCTAATACCTTTATATTTTTATTGGTAAGAAGATCCTCGTCACGTTATAAACATTATTATTATTAAAGTTGTACTGTATACTACTATAGTTAGGAAATACAAAATAAAATTTGTTTTTTATTTTAAATTTTAAAAAAAAAACCCTTATTCAGTGATTTAGTGAATACCCCCTCCTAAGGGACAAAACACTTTTTAGAACGCTTTTTATCCTAACTCTTTAATATTTTTAAAATCCTAATTTTCATTAATCTTTTTTCACTCTGCTCAAATCCACCTTACAGAAAAAACTGTGTCTTTCTTTGTCAGGCAAATCTTTTAGAAAATATACTGCCAGCTGCCATGAACAAAAGGAACAAACAATTCTAAATAACTTGAGTCCAAGCCACTTTCGTATTTTCTTAAGTCTTGTGACACTTATATTAACGTTATCTCCATCCCTGTACTTTAAGGTTCCATGAATGTATTCAACATTAACTTGTTTGATGTTTCTTGTGCTTGCACGACACTGAGCAAGGTCTCTTTAACTGGCATAATCTTCATCAACGAATACTTCCTACGATTGTATGCCTCTATTATATCCAAAAGAACTTTCACGAAGTGATGGTAGTATGTATGTGTACGGTACCACAATATTTTCCTTTATAATTTCTAAAGAAACGTTAAGCTATTTGCAGCTTTTGTCTCTAAATTATATGTAACTTTTTATTTTATTTTATTTTTTTACAAAGCAGTTTGTGCTTAAAATCTTTTCCTTATCTATTTCAGAATCATTAATCTGTGACCACTACTTTCTGATGGAATATGCTAAAAAATTTTTAGTAACGACTTTTAAAGCTTTATTTTTCTTTGGTTCTATCCAATCGTACTTTCTCAGGACAATTGTGACAATGAAAACATTAGCATAACTGTTATTGTTAATTCTTAGAAGTTTCAAGTCCACTAAATTGATTTTCCATACCTCGTCGAAGTAACTCACGTTATAGCTTATTATGGAAAAACAACTGTTGATAAGTTGTTACGGTCATGAATATCATTTTATTTAATAATTTATAATAGAATAATTATTATTTTTGAAATTTCATCATTCACATTAATTTAATTTTTCAATGTTGCGCGCAGCTCCAAATTCAAACGTTGCGCTTTATAGTACCACCTACCACTTGCAAGGTGGGAACTACAATTTTATCTTAAACAACGCCAGTAAAAAAATATTTTGTAGTACATGAAAAGGGCTGTGTGACTTCTCGAAAGTATCCACCCGGATCATTCGATGATAAGCCAGAGATAGGTTTTCGCTTGCTCGACGAGACCTACGCTATAGCAGTGGCTGGAGCACTAACTAATTCTAATAAAACACCAATATTTACAACCACATAAGACTAAGTGAGTCGTCTTTTTTTTCACCAGCTCTTGTTAACAGTTATTGTCAGCACTACTTGCTCTACGGGCTAACTACTGTCTAATAATTGAGAAAAAAAGAAAAATGCACAGGTTACAGGCTTTTCTGGACTGTCGTAAAACACCACTTAACTGCCTGGCAGTTAGAGAGCACCAACTCTAGTGGTAAAAAGGAATTCTAGTAGAAGTGTTCTACCTTCTCACTCCTAGAGTTTCTAGGACAGTGTGCTTACTGCTGCTGAATCTTAACTGCTGATTGACGCCCTCGAAGATGACTCTGGCCACCCTTAACTCTTCCTCTCTGATCAAAGCCACCTAACCCCCCAAAAGGCTGGTTTTAACAATTTGGCGCTTGACTTAGGGCCATCTTCAAAAAACTCTCTGCTGCTGCAGGGAGATATGCACGTGTCTTAGAGTCGAACATCACCACTGACTGACGTACTCATTATTAGCAACCACCAAAACCCCTTCTAGGTAGGGAGGATCACTTTGTGGCGCTTGGCACACCTAATCTACTAAACTCAACAACAAGCATGAAAAGGATATGGACCTGAAGAACCAACCCTTAAAACTTGTGGGCATCAGTTATACAATAGGTTCTAGCACCTTACAAGGAGCCTACAAAAAAAGTGTGAGCGGGTATCAGCCTTTACAATAATCATCGATAACATTGCCACTTAAGTCCCTCAGGCCTAGCTCTCTCTCTGGTTAAAGCTGCCCCCAAAAAGGCTGGTTTTAACAGGGTCTTAATGAATTTTAGGCATCTTGAATCTCTAGCATAGTTATTGCGTCTGGTTGCAAGAATTTTTTTTCACAACATTTATGAGCTTACAAGATTATTATACATTTGTTTCCGTCTTTTTTTAGACGTAGATCAAATGCCTGTTTTGATATGCAAAAAATTTTCTGTAACATAATCTCACTATACATTTAAAATGCTTTCAAAAAAATACATGTTGGCTCATCTAGTGGTATTCATACAGCAAGCATGTACAAAAAAGCCAATTCAACTAATAATCAATCGGCTTTTATATATTTACCTTTTCTCTTCTTTATACGGTTGGTAAGATCGTGCTGACAGTATACTGTATCTGTTAGGCTTACACTTATATCACAATCTTTAATAAGCTCTACTCAATATGTTCTGGGAATCACAAAATTTGTATCGTAGTACATGAATTTTACATAATAATAAAGTGATAAAAGAATTGAGGGCACTGTTTTTCTCTTGATACTCGATTCACATATTCTGTTTCTTAGCTTTTACTAACTTTCTGCCTAACAAATGTCATGTTCGTACTTGACGCTTCAGAGGCAGGACTTTTTTTATAACTTCTCATTTTTCAATGATGTTCTTGATTTTGTTTCATTTCTGTTACAGTTTCAGAATTTAAGTATTTTTGACATGATTTTGTAAGATCTCTACCGTACGAAGTGCTATGACAAACTAATGATGCCCCAATGATGTGCGTTTGTTTCTGTTTTACATAACAGCGTCGTCTAATGCTTGCAGCTCTAGACAAAACTTTTTTGGTACGCTGACAATTACTTAGGTATTTTTTGTTCCCTCCTCTTAACACTTTTTTTAATTGGTCATAAATTTAATTATTTCTCAGCGTTCTCTGTAACAGTGTCACTATGTCATTTTTTTGCTGTCCTATTTTTCATGGTGTAAGTATCGTTAAAACTTTAATTGCGATTTTTTTTTTTTTATTATTGTTAGTATTTGGTAAACTTTACATATCTTTTTTTTATAATAAGCTAACTTATTATACTACTAAGTTTTTGCACAGATTTCAGACAATTGTTAAAAAATACACTGCACGATTTCTTTAGGTAGAATTACTCTTTTTTTTGCATGCTCGATTTTTGTTACAACATAGATAACACCGTTTCAAAAAGTGGGTCCTGTAGAGGAGGTGAGAAACTTTCTCCCCATCGTATGATGATTTATTATTCAATGACAAATGAACTTTGGCATTTGTGAGTTCTCTGAGAACGTTGGCGTGTCTGCGCGTCACAGATAGCAAAACTTATGCCAAAAACTCGCCTGAGATGTTATTAAAGTACTTAACAAGTTTGCCTCATAACTAAAAATTGTTATAACACACATTCATGGTGTATTTTTTGATATACCATTTAAATGTTAACACTAACGGGTCAACCAAAAGTACTGTCATATTGACTTAAAATTTATTCGTTATTAAATATTCTTTATAACAAATCTTAAATCAGATCTCAGATAAGTTCTTATTATGGGATACTTACCTGAGATTTTGATTAAGATTTCACCTGATTGTTACCGCAGTTGCATTGCATTAGGCAAACTGATACTTTACTATTTCGTAGAGCAGTGCACAATCAGATGTGTGTATATGTTAGGGCGTCCTAGGAGAATTAAAAGTAAAATACATATATGTATTGCATAATAGTATTCGCAAACGATATAACTCAAATAAAAATACAAGTGTTTCATCGTAGCGATCAGCAAAGAGAAGTAAAATGTGCAAAATTTAAATAATAAAAATAACTGAGACTTACTTAAACTCTTATTATTCCACCTTTTCATTTTATTAATAACACTGAAACAAACCATAAGTATCTTATCTTATTTTTTCTACACTTTTTACTTGGCACTGATACTAAATAATGCAAATATATTGCTGGAGCCATGATAATATAACTAAAGTATGCAGAGAACCAGAGAAAACCCATCCAAATATGCTAAGTTGAGCCATTAATTTCTCTGGAGATCCAAAATGGAGCTCTTTCTTCGGCACTTGAGGTTAAATATTCGTGCTAAGTAACAGCTTAGCCATAGCTAATAATCCTTGAAAGTCATCAGCCATAATTTGTCTCTTTTTATACTGCCAAGGGCTGTTTATTTTTTTGCAGGCCAGTGGTATACTTAAATACTCAAAGACTAGTTTCACACTGTCATCATGCAGTGGTAAAATCATGGAGTATTTAAATTCATGCTCAGAAGAAACGGTTAAGCCCGCTACTCCCAGCAAGCTATTATTATAGAACCTTAAATTTTTATTTCACCTTTTTAATAAACGTTTTTCAACATATGCTGTACGTAATACACCGCTGAGCATTGCCCAAGCTTGCGTGTATCAGATCCTTGCAGCTCGACAAATTTTGTTGGCAGTAGCCTCATACCCAAAACTGAAGTTCTTTGAGATTGCAAATGACGATAAACTGAAATGTCCATTGTTATCATCAATTATTAGAGTATTACTATTCGTAACATGTATAGAGAAAGCTGTCTCATTGTGCAGCGTCTTATAATGGTTGTGAGCTTTAGTTTAGCAGCAAATACTAGACTTTTAGAAGGTGGTCTTACGTTAATCTAGAAAATTTAAGCACAACTTTTTTTTTGATGAATCTTTTGCGTTCGTATAAGTGTTTACCTTTAATTTTTTTACAGTGTGTAAAATTATGTCCTTAAAAGAAACAATATTTTTAACATATGTCTAACTGATTAAGTGCTATGTGACTCACAGTTCTTTTTGACCATCGTCAAGTTAATAATAGTACTAATAAAATTTAACATCATGATTCAATGTTCTACTCAGACCTTGAGTTAAGCAAAGGCAAGCGACTTCACATGAAAGCAAATTGACGACTCCTTTTCACAAAAATTTTGTGTGTCGAGCTTGTGAAAAGTAAATTCAACTGAAAAATCGTTCTAATGGTCTGTATGTCATTTGAGATGCCTAAGTACTTCAAAGAAATTAACTATACCACTAAGTAATACCTTTAGTTTTATAGCAGATACCATAGCTATGACTAGTAAGATAAGCCAGTCTCAACCAATCACAGAGACAAAGCATCACTTGTTAAAGTGAGAATTTTCTATAGCTTACCAAGCAACTTGAAAGCTTTCGTCAGTAAGTGATTGAGCTATCATGGCAAATGTGAGTTTAAAGATTCACAAAACAAAAAAAAGATGAAAAGCGGTTATTTTATTCATCCCTAAACTTAAAACTGAAATCATTCAAAGCATAAACTATTTTTATTATTAGTAATACATAATATCATTATTATAATCTTTCCAAAATAACTAAGAATTGTGTGTTCTAATAGTGTCAAGAAACTTTTGGAACTTTAAGTCTGTACATACGGCCTAAAAGCATCAAACTGTTGACCGTTGCGGCCAACGTTGACTAAACTTAGTTACTCCTAGATATCCCAGTTAATGTGCCCAACAGCGCCCTCATGTTACCGAACTACTACACTCAGACCCTCGTGGTCATATTAGTCAACGTCTTTAAGCAGTGCACTGATAGGTACTCACTATGACCCCTGTCTTATCTAATTACTAATTTCAGCCACTCCTAGACACGCCAGTTAACGACTTGAAGGTATCACACTTATATAAAAACACAGTGCCCACGGGCATTGCCTAGCTACTAAGCTCAGATACTTTTGGAGACGCTACTTAACGTATCTAAGGCAGTGCCCTTGTATTTATCTACTGTATCCCTTGTAAAAACCCAACTACTTAACTCCTGGACATGCCGGTCAACGTCCCTAAGGCAGCAGAGTTATATCTACCAGCATCACTTTTTGTGTTGCCCCAGTACTAAGCTCAGGTATTTCTGGACGTTTGAGTAAACTTTCCTAAGGTAGTGCATTCGTGCTCTTCTAGACTATTTAAGTATGTGGATAAATAAAATAGTTTCTTAGTTAAGCATTAACAGTTACATGCAGACTTAAACTCGTATGGTATAGTAACATACGTATTAGAAGTTATGTTTAGAAAATTTTTTTAATGAAATTATAGTTGACTTTTAAATTTATTGTAAAACAATCAATGATAAAAGTATTTAGAAAATGAAACAAACCTTAGTTTGAAAATAAGTGTTGCTATTTCGCATACTAAAAGAATAGATTATTGTTGAGACAAGTAAAAAAAGGTATCAGTTTATGCAGGGTGTGTATAGAAGAGTAAAGGTTATCTCAGCTCGGAAACCTAGGTAAAGGTTAAAAAATATATGTAAGTATGAGACAGGTCTAAACTTATAAGCGACGGAAGACAGCGCCAAATTTTTAAGACAAGCAGCTGTTGTACTGGTCAGTCGTATAAGCCGCGTCAGCTGCGTGAGCACGTTGACACTGAGTAATCGAACTCACAGCATTTTTCTGATTACCGTTAGAATCAAAAGTGTACTTGTAGTTGATTCAAGTATGCTTATTTTTGTATATGCACATAATTATTTAATTATCTTTAATATCTTGTACATAGTGTAAATAAATTACAGTTTTAACTAGCATCAACAACAATACTTATTGTGTGTTTTGCACAAATTACCCTATGCAAAATCCATTGACTTATAAATATATATATAGTAAAAGTTTTTTGAGGATGGCTAAGAAAAACATTCAAAACGTTGAAATTTTGAAAGAAAGATAAGAGGAGCTTAGGTTAAACAAGGATAAGTTTCTGATAGGGGTCGATCAAAACCTTAAAAATTTTTAGTTCTTGAGGGAGGCTACGAAAAAAGTCATACATAAACTGTAGGAAAAATTTATGTTTTTAAGGAAACACTGATCAGAATCTGAAGAGTTTCTAGGTGCTCCAGAAAGGTTAAGGGGGGTTTGCGAAAAGGCTGATAGATAGTAAGGAGGAAAAAGGGGGGACTGATCTTTGAAAAAACAATTTATTATGTGTATTATAGAAGAATACAATGAAATTTTAAAGAAAGGAAAGGGGAAAGGGGAGGATAAGGAGAATCTCAAACAAACGACGATCAGGCAAAACATGTAGAACTGCAACAAATTTATTGTTTCATAAAATAAGTCGAAAGGGTGTAAGGGGAAGGTAAGGAAGACCCAATCAAGATATTTTTAGAACATTATATGTATGTGATAATCTGAAAATACCTTTGATACATATATATATATATATATATACATTCTACTTACGAGCAGAGCGATACATTATAGTACTGCTAGGCAAAAAGTTTATTCTTGCCCGAGGAAAAAAAGTAATTGCTAGGTAGAAAGTGTGCACACGGGCGCAAAGTTGAACTTCTTGCACTCGATACAAAAAATGTCGCTCTCAACTTAGGTAGAAACCCACAAGCACAACGTTCTTCTAGCGTGCCAATTGTACTTTCTGCCCTAGGTAAAAAGTATTTTCTAGATTTAATGATCTTAAGAGTAAAGTGTGCCCTCAGTAGGAAAAAAAATTGTGTAATTATTCCAACAATGTAATTCTGACAATAGGACTTAAACATATCTCGACTATAGTACGGGTATTTGAAGTATAGTGTTGGTTTAATTTATTCATCCGAAAACTACGACTTATCACAAACTTTAATAAAAATATTAAATATCGTTTGAAAGTTGTACCTATAACGTAGAACAATACGTATCCCCATTAGGGTGGACTACTAAAGAAAGAACGTTTCAGCAAACTAATCGTAAAATGACTTATACTGCGAACTTCTACTAATCATTACTATTAACTTTATTTATTTAAGCAAATTAATCCTTTTTAATGAGCAAAAGAAATTAAATATTATAATAACTTCGTTAATGTCTTGAAAACTATAACTTAACAGAAAAGAGTTCTCAGAAATCGTACTCCAAAACTTTCCAAATACCTTATGGATTAAATGAACTATTGTAACTAAGCGAAACAATGAGAAATTAATGAATTTTTGTTTGTAGCTATTGTTGTTGCTATTTTTTTTCTTTTTTTTTTTAAGCCAGAGTACTCTGTATCTTTATAGTTTTATATGTCTACTGGTGGTGAGTACCACAGTTGTAGCTGTTTTTTTACTACTTCAGTTTTGACAAATATAATTTATTGTATTATAATGTAGAATTGCACGTAAGTACTCTAAACTTAAAATGTGAAAAAATTCTGATAACAGGCTAACGTGACTTAAATTAATTAGTATTGAGGTGTAATAGGATGATGAGTACAATTTAAAAAAAATGGGTCGTGGGACCCATGATAAAAGTGAAACTTCAAGTGTCAAATAATAAACTCATCTCATACAAAAAATTGTATTAGAAGCAATCAAATGTGTTATTGCTACGAGTGGAATAAGTAAATTTCTTTCAATAACATTAAACAAGTAAAAAAAATTTCGTATCTAAAATGACTGAAAATCATGTTTTCATTGAATTGAATTGTATGCTTCAATTGTTTTTTCCCCTTTCGTTAACCCATAAAAATTGGTATTTTTAACTTATGTTGCTTCTCCTTCGAGATGTGGTATTTTTCTAATTTTTTGAGGTAATGTTGTCATGAAAACACTTTAAATTCCTTCGCGCACATCTGCATTAATGTTCAAAGTATACTGCAACTATTTTGTAATTTATAACTCCAATTTCATAAAGATAGACCGCAAATACGAATTTGAGGTTATGTAATCATAACAAATGACACCTTAATTTGTGCGTCTGAATATTTTATTTTCCCTTTAGGATACCCGTAAAAAATCGGTATTTTTGGCCTATTTTACTTCTCCGTAGAGATATGACGATTTTTTTTATTTTATGAGGTTATGGTGTCATAAAAACACTTCAAATTTCTTCGCGCACATCTGTATTAATAATGTTTAAAGTATACTGTAATTTATTTGCAATTTATAACTCTAATTTCATAAAGATAGAGCGAAAATACGAGTTTGAGGTTAAGTAATCACAACAAATGACACCTCCATTTGTGCGTCTCGATATTTTATTTGCCCTTTAGGATACCCGTAAGCAATTGGTATTTTTGGCCTATTTTGCTTCTCCGTCGAGATATGACGATTTTTCTTGTTTTATGAGATTACATTGTTATAACAAGACTTTAAATTAATTTGTGGATATCTCTATTAATTTTCAAGGTATACTATAATTTTTCCGCAATTTATAACTCATATATCAGAAAAGTACAACTACAATACGAATTTGAAGTTATTTATAACACACATATATATATATAAACGTAAAAATTTGAGCATGTAGTAGCAAGGGGAGCGAGGCAAAGAGAAAGGCCGTCCCACGTCCCACTCTACGGGTATATGCACTGCTTTGGTGGCAAGGGGGACGAGGCAGAGAGAGAGAGAGAGAGAAAGAGAGCGGCTGGAGTGGTAGGGATGCACTGCTAGTATAGCATGTGGTGGCAAGGGGGACGCGGAGAGAGAGAGAGTGGCTGGAGTGGTGGGGGGCTCAGAAATTTTGTGTTGCTCGAAAAAACTTACAACGTGCCATAAGAAGTTTCACTTTAAAAAACCAAGCGTGATGGGTCTCAGGACCTCTGACAGAATCAAAGCTGCCTTATATATGTGACAGCAGAACATTATCCGACATTAATTGATCGAACGAAATTTGAAGATACACATATATATATACATGCTCAAAAACTCGCACATGCCCACGCACTCACCTTTCCATACACACACACACACACATTTCTGGGACAAATGTCCAACAATTTATTGTTAAACATGTTACAATACATTGTTTGCTAAATAAGGGAAATAGTAAGAAAATGTAAAATAATGTGCAGCTGATAGGAGATACAAGCTGAGAAATCTGTATAACAGACAATCAGTAAGGTAAATGTCCTTGTTATAACCGCAAGTTTTATCATACTTCTATCTTTAATTTTTTTTTTCTTAGTTGTGAGCTTTCATAGTACAAACTTTGATTTTTACTGGTGTACTATAAATTTACCATAATTGTTTAATTTTTAAGTATAGTTCGTAATTGTAAAACAGCGTTGGTTTATAAAAAGATTTAAAAAACAAAATGTACATAATTACAAAACGCTATACCTGTTGTTTCATAAAATGCCCCTTTTTATAAAACTTTTTACAAACTTAGAATTGTATTAATTACTCATTTAAGGTTAGTCCCATGGTATGTATAGTTTTTAAAATACGCTTTATTAAGCTTTGTCTCTATTCATAAGATTATCATTAAAGTTGGTTATTTATTTTATGTATAATAAAACTTTTCTTGTTAATTTATGAAGATAAATAAAATATACCAGGACCACAATTTTCTTACTAAACATGTTACAAAGCAAATTCTTGAATTTTCATATTGTATGGATAGTAAAACGCTGTACGAATAGAGAAATTTATACCTGATGTGCAGTGAGGAGTAAGGAACAACTACCGTATGTATATACAGTAGTATAGCTGAGCCAAGCTCTGCGTATGTTCTCCCACGCGGTCGAGTACACGCTGAATGGCAACACATACTATTATACAGATACTACGCATACATTACCATGTGATTTCTCTGCATGTTCGTATTTTACGACACATTAAGATATTATACTTCAGTATTTGCCTGATTCTACTGCAAATTTCCCTTCGTGTAGTATAGACTTGTTACCAGTAAAAATAAACAATAGCTGCAGTAACTGTTGTTGCATACATATGTGTACATATAATAAAGTATGAATGTAAGTGTATCATATATATTGTATAGAGGCCAGTTAAGTGAGCAGTCAGCAGCAGCAGAACTGTACTGTATGTGTATGGCTACAATTTACAGCCACTGGAGATAGGAAAGAGAGACCACAAAACCATGTCTTAAAATTATATCGCTTTTCAGATAGTCACTACTTAAGCCAAGATCCTGAACGTACCATAGAAAGCTTTACTTAAGAAAAAAAAGTTATACATAGCTTAAGACAACAGTGCTCTTAAATATAATGTAGAGTGTAGGGTATAAGGCAGTGCAGAACAATTTCATTGGGTTACAATGATAAACACGTCAAAAAAATATTTTATAAAATTGTAAAAGGGGTGTGTCTGTGTGAGTGTGTGTGTTGAGTATGTATGTGTGTGTCTGTGTGTATTTGTATGTATGTTATTGAGTTATTTCGTTGCCGCCACTGGGTACGACCATCGGAACTTTAGGAGGTTGAGGGAAGGAGGGTTCGAGGGGAAGCAAGTGTAGGGGTGCAAGGAGGGTTATTGGCACGAGCAGAAATTTAGAAGAATGAAAAACACGAATATGCAGGGGCACATAGGAATTTAATAATGAATATACATTTTAATTTTTTTTACCACTGCCACCACCGTCAAAAAAATCGTCAACGTAGCAAATTAATGAGTGTATTATAACATTTGCTATAAATGAGCAATGTAGCAGTGGTTTCTAGCAAAACTTTCAATGAAGTTTTTTTTTTACATAGCTGGTAATTGATAAGTGATAATAAAATTTTGTTGAATTTTAATAAAAGTTTTTATAGTTTAAAAGTGTTAAACTTATAATAAAGAAACAAATTTCCTCTTATTAATAAGGGTTATTCCACCGTTAGGCGGTGGTAGTGTGCCCATGTCAGAAAGTGCGCCAGTATTCAAAGTGATTTTTAAGATCTAAAGTAAGTATTGCATTTATTATGTTTTAAAAACAATACTACTGCCACTCATAAATTAGATCAAAACAACAGTAGAAAAACTGATCAAAGAAATATTATTTGTAAGTACTAACGGATATAAACATGTAAGTTACATACTACTGTTAACGCGCAAGTAATTGATGTACATATAAGCCTTTATTTTCCGGTAATTAAAGAGATTCTTTACTGACAAAACCTTTAATTCCTTTCAGAATAATACAAACGCATTTGCAGTGTGATGTGGGCCCTTTAGCAGCTACAAATTCACACTTAGTATTGGAAATACATCTAATTGGAGTTATTTTGACATTGACAGAGTAAAAAACTGCCTTTTTACAATTAGAAGCCACTCATCCACAGACGAAAGTATCATCTTCCAGTTAAAATTTCTCTAAACTTGGTAAATATTGATCTTGATACATTTTTTTTCTCAATTTTTTACTGGAGCTTAAATTAATGGTAATTATTTGACAATGAAATTTTTATCAAGAGATAGTGAGGGTGATGTATTTAAATCTCTATAAGTCTGAGCATCAGGTAAAATTAAGATGTGATTATTTTTTTTCTTCAGTATAAGCTTTGATAAATATTTTGTCATAATTATATAACCTACAAAAAACTTATGCATAAGCCAACAATTATTGTCAGGGGAGTTTAATAAACCTGTGTACCAAGCACTTTTTATTTTCGTAGTTTAAGCATTTCTTTCTCTTAACTTACAAACCATTTCCTTTAAACTCCAGTTTTCATAATAAGCATTGGAATTTAGATTTATTTTACAAATAAAATATTTTTCTATCAGGCTACCTTACTATGCAAACTTTGAATGCTGGCGCACTTTCTTACATGGGCACACTACCGCTGCCTGATGGTGAAATAACTCTCATTATCTAAAAAATTAAAGTGTTTTTAATGACATAGAATTATTTTACAAAATTTACAAAAAATTTGTCAGACGTGACTGACAAATTCCTGATCAAGAAGGTAAAGAATTACTAGCTGAAAGTCATTTTAAAGATTATTGCAAATACATTTAGGTGTTAACTGCAAAGTTATGTGGAAAAGAGACTTAAAAATAAGAAAAAAATAAAAAAATAAAAGCTTATTTCAAAACATTTATCATTTTACAAATACTTTACTCTTTAGTTGTTTGATTATTCAAAGTAAATTTTAATGACAATTGGGGTGAAGCTTTCCCTACTTTATTAAAATTGTTTTCCAGTATATTCTAATTTTTTCATGCTGTGTTCTATAATGGCAATATGTGATGAAGTATAAAATGAGAAGAAGTATTTTTTTTCTGATGAAAATTATTAAATAACTTTTAAGGAAGAAAAATAAAGTCAACGTTTATTGAACATTTTTTCAACAAACGTAGACATTTCTTAGGTCCACATAAACGTTAATTTTTAAAACGTTTAAATTAAGCTGCAAATTATTATCTTCACGATTTATCTAAAGTTCAAAAGAACAAACGTTATACATGTTTGAGAAGGGGACAGAAAGACATAGCTGCACCTTTTAAGATCAGTAGTCATGTTACTACTTGCAAATTAAGTGATTTTAATATGTTATTTTAAAAGTCAAAATATGAGCAGTAAACTCATACACTGTAAAAATTTCAGTAAAAAACGAAAAATTTTTTTAAGAGTGCTTTATAAGGCTACTCTGTCCGGAAAAATCCAGTTTTAATTCACTGTGCCGAGACACAAATAAAGGACATCAGTTTATGAGGTAGGGATCAAGGATAGTCAGTTGACCTATGAAGTAACATGTAAGAGACTGGCCCAAAGAATGCGAAAAGTTCATTTTGTTTTCTTCTGTTTTTGAGGCAGCCTGTGTGAGAGATGATACCGAGCAAAAGGTGTAGAAGAGAGTCACATGGAGAGATAGAAGTAAAAGTTTGTCAATATAAGCAGAGGGACAGAAAAAAAGAGAGAGAAAAGACACCCGAAGCTCCAACCAATCTGAACGAGGCACTGGGTGACAGACGAAGAAGTCACCCCACCTAATGACGCTTTTCTGAGGATGTGGGACTCTGGGTACATAAACAAAGCGCAATATGCATTATAGAGAGAAAGAGATAGACAAAATTAATATGGTGAAAAAGGTTATGTACCACTAGCATAAAAAAATGACATTTTTATTTACTTTTTAGCTTTGTGAATGTATGTCTATCTTGAGGAATCAAATGCGGAATGTTGACTGTCGTTGACTAAATAACTGGGGTTACATAGCTAAGCTTTAAAGGCTGTGGATAGTGATCTTAAAACCGTTAGTAAATAAATTTCTTTTATGCACTTAAGTGTATACAAAGCAGGGATAATTGAATTGCAATAGCTTTTATCTACATAAAAAAAATATAAACTAGTTGCTTACAGATTATATCACAAACATCACGGCGTAACATTGTATAAAAAGTATTGAGTGACAAGCTACTTCACATGTAACGACAAATAAGATCAACTTTAGCTGTACATGCTGTAGGCAGATCTGATTTTTTGTAAAAAAATACTCTTTATAATATTACTTGTCCGTTACGTATATAAAAATCCTTTAAAAAGTGTGCAAATTACTTATATTACGTTTAACAACGTCTAAGTGTATTGGTATTTTCAGATTTTTAGCCTAGATTATAAGAGCAGCTGGTAGAACGTATTAACATAAAAACTTCAGAAAAGAAAGTTGTTTGCATGAGTCATGTTTAACGTATACAAGTTGCTAAAGTTGACAGGAACGAGAATTAGGTAATCAAACAAGTGCTTATTCCGAGTATAATTGCAAGGCAAATCTACTGGCTCTGACCACAATTACTAGTAAATTATTTCCATTTTTAACAACAAATGGGCCAAACTTTATTAAAATTTTTTACAAAATTCTAGAA
The DNA here is from genome assembly GCF_036245765.1 of Copidosoma floridanum. Lineage (NCBI taxonomy): Eukaryota > Metazoa > Arthropoda > Insecta > Hymenoptera > Encyrtidae > Copidosoma > Copidosoma floridanum. The sequence continues at coordinate 5,160,179 of NW_028321904.1, read as the reverse complement.
ATACATTAATTTTATTTTAAAAAGTTTATCTAAACATGCTTAAATTTTTTACTAAGGAGGCTACTTCATTAGCAACACTACGTACAGCTTTGTGTTTTAATATAAATATAAAAAATACCTGTAGCCAAAATTGCATTGCTTCCAGCATTGCTTGATTTTAAGAGTACAGATAAGGATAAAATAAGCAAGAAGAGCTAAAAATATACGTAGTTGCTAAGGTTATATCTAGATATCAAACGTTACTTTAAGCCTTTTAAGGCTACATAATACGCGTCTTTAATGATTTTTTAACTTTACTTTTCAGCCTAAAAATAAAAAGCTTTTATTTAAGTTACATTTACTTAAAAAAAAAGGTTTAAGAAAAATTATGTCATTACTAACGAAAGAAACCACTAAACTTATTTTGCTGAAATTCTGCCTACTGTTTAAGGACCCTTTTTTGATGGTGTTGGTATACTTTTTTTCTTGAAAACATAAAAAATAGTTGAAATAAATAAACCTTTCGTTATACAACAACTGCTAGCCTTAAGTTTCAGTTTTTAATTTTCAAATTTCTAATTGGCAATACTTTTAAGTTATACAGCCATAGTGCAGTTGTAGGCTATAGTTTAGTAGGATTCTTTAAGTGACGTCATCTATCTCCAATTGAAGTCAGTTATTCATGTGGTGAATGTTTAGATGAAAATGTCAATTACTATACCATTTGTTGGCAGATGAGAATAACATACCTGTTTGTCATGCAACTGTGTATCGAATCTACTAGTGATCCTTTACAGCCCTTTTGACTCAAATAGCCTTTAATAACTGAGTGATGTACACATATCCTGACCCTGGACCGTCAAAATAATTAAAAACCGCGAAAAAAACACTGTTAACGCTAATGTCACAGATGCATGACCAGAAGACTTCAGATAATAAAACTAGCATCTTTAACGCTCTAAAACATCGTAGGTATCCTTTATACTAATCTGGTGCTGCCAAAACATCTCTTCCTGAGACCGTAAGCCACATGAGGTGGAAAATCTGACTAATGAGTATATTTTATGCTGCTTTTTTTGGGAACTATTATTGAATATATTTGAGAGCAAATTTTGACACAGACTCTTCTATCAAAAAACAATATAAATCCAGCTGCTATCAAAGTGTCAGTCATTCACTGACAGACATCATGAGTAAAGTTATTTGTCACGAGGATCAAAAACTGAGTTACAAACAACCTTACCACCACCACTATGTTACCTCCTATAAAAAAGAAGAACCTCAAGCAAATATGACAGTCGTTAATAGGCAAGTGATTTGAACTGATCTACACCTTTGACCACCAAAAAGACTGAGTTCTACAAAAGAAAGGTGCTGTGGATAACAACTGCCTTTACAGTTCGTAACTCGCTTATCACACAATTTTCCTTGAGCAACATACCCAATACTAAACATCTCATGCGATTTTAACAATTTTAGGTAGAACTTTCACATATCTACCGAAAGGCCTTTGCCCTCCTTGTACGCTCTGCGTGCTCACTCTCTACTCTAACTACAAATTAGAATGTTCCCATTGAATTTACAAATAATTGACGTTCGAAATACAAAGAAGTGAATAATTTTAACAATAAAATTGTCACTCTATGTTTTCTATAAATTTTTATAGGTATTTATTGATAGTTTTAATTTTATTTAGTTTTAAACAGTGAAAACAATGCCTTAAATACGTTAAAATTAATATATGTTCATTATATTTATGATTAATTAAATTAATATGGTCCCACCAAGGTATCCCAAAAAACCAGTAAGAGATAAGCCAGAAACTCTACAAATCGAGATAACTTATTTAGGTATGTGTGATTTAGAGGATTGTTAAGCTTAACTTCTCATAAATTACAAGTGTAAAAGTTTTAAATCATTAAAAATTAAAATTCTATTGTTGTGCTTGGTTTGGATTTCATTAAATCATATTTTGGTTTTTTTTTCTTTTTTTTTTAATTTAAAAAAAGATTTTTTTTTATTTTATTAACTCATGGATTTTGTGTTATTCATATAATTAATTATAATTATTTTTAATAGGATATTAATTTTTTCACTCGAAAACTAAAACGTAAAATATGTTTTTTTTTTATTAATGTTAACTTTTTATTTAAAGTTGTGATATAATGACGATTCAATAACTGACTTCAAACTATAAATCCCACAAATAAAAAAAAATTATAATAAAAATTTAATTATTTTTTATTCTAACGAGACTCTTTTGCTGGCAATAACTTTTCACTAAATGTTGCAATAGTAAAAAATTTATAAAATAAATAAGCTGACTGTCCTTTTTTTATTCCAACGTAACAGCTGCTCAATGCGTTAATTGTACTATCAAAGAGGTAGTAAAATCGTTGTACCTTTGCACGAATAAGTATTTTTAATATTTTCCGGACTATAAAAACTATGAAGCACATTAAAAAGAAGTAAGAAATAACCTATCGATTAATTGATTGGAATAATTAACCATGCAATAGACAACAAATATACTATTAATGTAACATTTATATTTTTGTTTAACTTTATTTAACTTTATTGTTCAAATTACAATCATGCTAACGCTTTGTGAAGAATAACTTCTCACTTTTAAGTATGAATACGATGCAAAGCTCAAGCATCTGCATCGTTTAAATAATATAAATTTAAAGTTTACCAAATAAACACGAATAACTTAGACCAATAGTTTAAGAGAAAACTGTGATTTCTCCAAAAACATCTTAATAACTATCTACGAACATTGCTTACTTGATATTTTTAACACAAATAATTTTTTTTTTCTTACTCCAAGCTACTGATACGGTCATTAAGGTATCTTTTTTTAAATCATTTTTATATAAAAATAATGAAGCTGTATAAAAATGACAAGAACTTTATTAAGAGAAATGACAATAAGAGAAGTTGTAATAATAATGGAGATAAACATAGAAGAAGGGAAAAAGACTATGATCATAACAATCACAATAGTACTAAAAGTAAAATAAATACTAATTATCACAAAAAGAATAATAGTAATTATGACAAAAATAATAAGAGAAATAATAATAATAACAATAATAACAATAATAAGTACAATAATACCTATTATAACAATATTTGTTATAATAATAACAATGATGATAATAATAAAAAAAATTATAATGATGATAAGAATAATTATAACAATAACAATGACAATAACTATGATGATGAGCGCGCGGTGGCTCGGTCGGCTAGGTCGTGGATTGGCACGCGGGAGACCGTGGTTCAATTCCCGGCCAGTGCGACTTTTATGGGCAAAGTACCTCTGTGTCTTTCACATGTGCTTTTTCACCACGCAATGCTCCTCGAGGAGGGTTTAGGCGACCTTCTCGCAGCAAATTTGCCTAATTCCCCCTACCCCCCTCCCAGTGATGGGGAGGCCTCCCATCCCTTTCCTTGTCCCTTTCCCAAGTGCTAAGTGCCCATAGTAGTGCCCTTATTAAAAAGGAGCCGGACGTAGAGCACTATAATATAAAAAAAAAAAAAAAAAAACTATGACGATGACTATAAACAATGACGACAACGACAACTATTGTCAGGACGATGATAACGACAATAATGATCATAATGAAAATAATAGTAATAATAGTAAGGATAATAATTTTATTTATAATTTTAATGATAAGCACAATAATACGATAGCAATGACGATGACAATAGCAATAATGATGACGATATTAATGATGATGATTATAATGACCTTTACGACGATAATGACGATAATAACGATGATAATGACCAACCAAATGACGATGTTAATGATAACGATAAAAATAATAATCATTAAAATAAGAATAAAAATAATAAGAATAATAATGATAATGATGACAATGCTAATAAAAATGAAAAAGATTATAATACCGTTGATAATAGTTATCACAATAACAACAACGGTTATAATAATTATAATAATGATCATAATAATGATTATAATTCTAAAAACTATAATAATAATGATAATGGTAATAACGATTATAATAGAGATAATGACAATGTCAATGACAATAACACTAAATATGTTAATAATAATAATAGTAAAAATGATAATGGTTATAAAAATAATAATAATAATGATAGTAATATGGATTAATACGATGACCAAAAGAATAAAGACATTAACAAGAACAATGATGATAACAATGTTGATGACACCGTTGTTGATGGTAAATACAATAATAATAATAGTAATGATAATAATAATAAAAATAATAATAAAAATAATAATAATGATAATAATAGTAATAATCACAACTATGTTAATACTTAAAATGATGATAATAACTATTATAATGATAATAATGACGATGACGATGACGATGCCTATGACGCTGACGATGATAAAGATAATGTTGATAATGTTAAAAATAATGATTATAATAATAATGATGATGACAAAAACAATACAAAAAAAAGTAAAAATAGTAATTATAACGATAATAATAATAATAATAATATTAATAATAATAATGATAATATTAGTAATAATGAAACAGATAACGATAATGATGATTAAATAAATGATCAAAAAAGATAAAATAATTATGATAGTAATGATAATAATAAAAATTATGACGACGCTAACAACGACAATGATAGCAAATGTAAAGTTAAAGACACTGATGATAGTAAGGACGATAAAAATATTAATGACAATAACGATAACAACAGCAATGCCAACGACAAAGCCGCTAATCTGAACAATGCTAATAATGTTAGAAATCGTGATAATAATGCAGATTAAAATGATTATAATAATGACAATATAGATAGTAATAAACACAACGATTGTAATAACGATGACTATGATAATTATGATGGTTGTTGTGATAATAATTATTATAGAAATAATGATAATAATAATAATGACAATAATCATAATAATAACAACAATTATAGTAATAATAATTATAATAATAATAAGGATCAAAGTAAAAACAATAATGTTAAGATAGCAACATCAATGTCAGTGTTAAAGACAATGAAAATAATAATGATAATAGAAAGAATAACAATAATAATGATGGTAATAATGATGACTATGATACTTATGACAATGACAATGACACTTAAAATAATAAAAGTTAGGACAATGACAAAAACGGTAAAGATATTGGTAAAAATAACGACAACGACGACGGCAACTATTGAATTAATAATGATACTGACAGTAACGGTCATAAAGCCACGATGATAACAATAAAAATGGTAATAATGATAATAATAATAATATTTTTTAAAGAAATAGTAAAAATAGAAATAATTATAATAATAACGCTGCCTATAGTAAAACTAATGACAATGACAATGACAATAGAAAATACTATGACTACACGAAAAATAATAATAATGATAATAAAGATAATTACGCTAATGACGGTGATGACAGGGATGATGATAACATTGCTTACAGGGTTAATAATAATAATGATAATAAAAATAATAATGATAATAATAATAAAAATAATTATGATTATAATGATGTAATGATTATGACGATAATAATATTGATGATGATAATAATGATGATAACAATAATTATGATGATAATCTTGATAATAATAATTGTGATCGTAATGATAATAATAATGATAATAATAATGATTATGATAATAATGATGTAATAATTATGATAATTATGATAATGATAATAATGATAATGATGACGATAATGATGATGGTGATAATAATGATGATGATAATGATGATGACGACGATGATGATGATGACGATGATAATAATGATGATGATAATGATGATAATAATAATAGTAATAATTATGATAATGATGATGATGATGATGATGATGATAATGATGATGATGATGATAATGATGATGATAATGATGATGATGATGATGATGATGATAATGATGACGATAATGATCATAATGATGATGATCTTGATAATAATAATTGTAATAGTAATGATAATAATGATGGCAATCATAATGATTAAAAAAATGATGATAATGCTACAGATGATGACGCTTATAATTGAGTTTTAGGTAATAATGCTCCTTATGGATATAATTCTAACTACTATAACAATATGCACAATAATAAGACTCTAAAAAATAATTATAAAAGTGATAGCTATGATGGTAATAATGATAATAACAATGAAGATGATGACGTTGACAACGGCTATGACGATTACAATGAAGATGTTAATAATAATGATGATAATGATGCTATTAATAATGTAGATACTGATAATCATAATTACAATAACGATAACCATTATGCTATGTATAATGAGAAAAATAATAATGTTAATAATTATTATGGTAATAGTATTAGTGGTTATTATAGTGTTGCTCATGACACTGACAACGTTATATTAACAATAATGCTGTTGACGATACTGATCATCATAATTGTAATAGTAATAATAATAATGTTGACAATGAAAATAATAATAGTAAAGAAAATTAATATGATTTAAATACGAATGTTAACAATGATCATAATGATAATGATACATACTCTGATGATACTAAAGATACGATGAATAAAAATGATAATAGGTACAATAATAACAATTAAAGTAATGATAATGCAGATAGTGATAATGATAATACTAATAGAGATAATGATGACAATAATAACTATGATACTTATAATAACAACAAGCTGAAGACTCCAATAATCGTCAAAACAATTTTATTGGTTTTAATAATAATCCTGACGACATTGTCAATAATAAGAATTATTATGATGAAAATAGTGATGATAATAATACTTATGAAAGTAAAGGTAATAGTTATAATAATAATGATAAGAGTTATAATAATTTTTAAAATAATGATAAAAGTGGTAATTATAATAATAATTTAGCATTATAATAATGATGCTGATAATTATAATATCGCAAAGGATAATGTAGATCATAACAATTGTTATTTAAATGATAAAATTATGATTATAATGACGATGATAATAGTGATGATAACTATAAGAATGATTGAAATTATGACAACAATGATGATTATAATAATAATAATAATAATAATTATAATAATAATAATAAAAATAATAATGACCATAGTTAGAAGGGTTATTATAAAAGTGATAATGATAATAATAATGATGAACACTGATATTAATGCTGTCAAAGATATCAAGTATCATAGTATGAATAAAGTTACTGAATATAATATTATAAATAATAATGCTTGTTGTCATGAAAATAACAATGTCAATGATAGCAATGATATTTGTAATGCTAGTACTAGAAAAAAAATGATATTGATGATAATTATGAAAATTCCATGAGTGACGATAAGAATTTTTATATAATTGATGTTAATAATATCGATGATGACAATAATAATAATAATCATTATCATAACAATTTGGATGATGCTGATGATAATGTTCATAATTTTGATATGAGTTTTAATTATGATGACGATAATAATAATAACAATAATGATGGCAATATTGACAATGACAATAGTAATGTCTGTAATACTAATCATGACAATTATAATAAGGATGATGATGATTTCTTTGATGTTTGCTTCAAAGACAATAATAATAATAATAGTAATGATAAGTACAATAATAATTATGCTGAGAATGGTAATAATGATAAGAATGATAATAACGATTGAATGATTATAATAATGATGATGATAATAATAATGCTTATTATGATATAGATAAAAGAACCATACGTCTTATTGTGATGGCTACAATAGTAATAGTGATAATGATCATTATGCTGATAATGATAACAATAATACTTTTTATCACGATGGTGGTGGTACAAACAATAATTTCATCAATAACTATGATCATGATAGTAATAACAATAATCATAAGCATAAGAAAGATAATTGTATTATGTTTTTTGTTGTTTATACTAAATATGATAATAGTGTAATTGTTTATAATGATAAAAATCAGTGTAATTATAATGACCATAATGAAAAAGAAGATAATATTCATGATGGTTGTACAAATGAATATTAAAATATCTATAAAGTAAAAGATGATAGGGATTAAACAAATAATAATAACAAAATAAAAGTGATAATGATGATAATGATAATGAAGATAGTGGTGATGATATTGATATTTGTTGATGCTTAGCGTAATGTGGATGATGATGACTATTTCTATAATGATGATCTTGACCGAAATGTTATTGATGACGGTGATAATAACAACATTGGTCATGATGATAATAATTATTATAGTAGCAATGACGATGTTGATAAAATCAACCATGATGATTACAATTACGATCATAGTCACAATGTTTATAATGATAAAGATAGTAATGGTGATAGTAATGGTGACGATGATAACAATGATAATAATAATAATATTAGTGTTAATAATAATGATGCTGTCAATAATAACGATAATTCTCATGACAATAAAAATGATAACAAGCAGTTAATTGTGATAATAATGCTGACAATAATGTAGATAATAATAATAATAATTTAAATAATGATAATTATATAAATAATTATAGCAATAAATCATTTAATGGTGATTATTAAATTTATGATAGTTATAGTAACAATAATAATATTAATAATAATAATAATAATGATTATAATAATGATGATAAAGCAAAGGATGATTTTAATGAGTATGATAAGGTCGATGAAGCTTCCAATGACGATAACGATGACGATGGCGATAAGGACGAAGATGACGACGACGTCGACGATGACGATAACGATGGTGATAAAAAGAATACCTATGTCAATAATAATACTTATCATAACAATAAGGACATTCATAATAATAACGATAGTAATAGAAGTAATATTGATGATGACAATAAGAATAATAAAAAAAAGGATGATTATAATAATGATCATGCATTGATAATGCTGATGAAATGAAACTTAATATTGATAATTATAAATAACATGCTAACAATTATGACTATCAGTATGGCACTAATGATGTCGATTACAATGACACTGACTATAACCAGGACAAAAACGAAGACGATAATGACGATCATGATATTGATTATAGTGTTGATGATAATGAGTATAATGACTATATTGGCGATGATAGTGCAGGTAATAATGATTATAAATTTAATGAATATAAATATAATCACGATGAAAATAATAATAATCATGATGATGACTACAATAACATTGATAATGATGATAATGTAGATAATGCTTATAACAATGCCATTTATGGGTAAGCTGATAGTAGCAACGAAGAGTATCTTAATAACAATGATGATGATGACAATGCTGATAACAAAAATGGAAGTTATAATGACGATGATGATAATAAGTATGTTGACGATGACATATTATGACAATGATAACTGTAATAATGATAATCATTATAATAACGACACTTATAATTATAATGGTATTGTGTATTATGATCATAGAAATAACAATAATAATAATATAACGATAATTGTCATGCTAGTAATGCTTATTATTATTACAATAATTATCTCAATACTGACAATAATCTGAATGATCACGAGGACATAGTTGATAATAATTATGATAATGATAACAATCATGATAACTATGACAATGACAATAACGAGGATGAGGATTATTACAATGATAATGACAATAATAATAATGAAAACAATTATGAGGATAATAATAATGATAAGAATAATTATAATAACGATGATATTTATAACGATGACCTGGGATAAGGCAGTCAGCCTATAAGTCACGCGATCTCTGGGTGGTGGATAGAGGCAAGCTTTCTGCGGGTGTATGGCTTTGAGGTGCTGCAGCTGACGGAGCTTGTACTTGCGGTTGGTTGAAACAAAGTAAAAGAGTTCCCGTGGACCAGAACGCTGAGAAGAAAACCTCGTAAAAAATTCTAGTGTTGGTTTTCAAATGAACCTAAGCTTGGCTGACGCTAATAAAAACAACGTACTTCAGGCAAAAATCCCTCAGAGGAAGTCCGCTGCCAGTTTCTACCTGGTAAAAGCCCGGATGATTGGTGTTGGCCTCATGAATCCTGAGGGAGGCCACAAAAGTGTCAAGTAGAGAAGTGCTATGCTTTCCAAAATTAAAAAGCAAATGACAACTGGAGGTTAATTAAGCAATCGGACAAACGAAACACAGGATATAGACCACAATAGCTAGAATGCCAATGCCAGAATAAGACAGGTTTTGAACAGAAAAAAAAACCCCGACATAATGCCTACAGTTCTTCAAGAAAACATGAACGGAGCAATTGATGCAGATGCCCTTTTGTCACAAGTATTATGTGAAAAAAGGGTAGATGTAGCGCTCGTGGGCGAGCAGTATGTAAACATATATTAGCTACTTTTTTTTAAGAAACACTTATAGCGTTGTAGACAAAAGAAGATTGAATTACCTCGAAGATACCATTAGCGATGGTATTAGAGGCGACCTTATAATCGCTGCAGACTTAAATGCAAGAGCAGTATAAAAGAAAATGACTACAATAACTTCCAATGGCCGGGCAGTTCTAGATATGGTGGCAAGACTGTGACTGGTTAAACCCATACAATGCATTTTTGCAAAAAGAGTTGTTCCCAATCCCCTGGAAAAATGCACGGCTGGTACTAATCGATAAAGGCAAGGGGGAGCCTGACTCCCCGTTATCTTTCAGTCCGTTATGCATGATGGACACGCCTGAAAAGTTATACGAAAAACTGCTTAAGGTCCGTCTTCTACAGGCCATACAAAACTTGAAAGATTTATCCAACAGTCAGCATGTATTTAGAAAAGGAAGGTCTACCATAAGAGCAATAGTAAAAGTAGTAAAAGCAGTTCAAACCATTCAAGACATATGCCATGAAGCAAGACCTCTCGTTCTTCTGGTGACCTTGGACGAAAAGAATGCTTTAACTTAGCAAGATGTAAGAACATGCTTTATGCTCTAAACACATATTCAGAACACCACACTATTACTTGGGAGTATTAGAAAATTATCTTAAGGACCATTTCTTGACCTAAACAACAACAAATGGCGAAACAAAAAAGAAAATAACTACAGCAGCATTCCAGGAATCCATACTTGAACCTGATCTCTGTAACATGTCAAACGACGGACTGCTCCGCCAGGAAATGCCAGAAAGGACGTTCTTGGTGGGATACGCCGACAACGTTGCTGTAGTTATCGTTGGACGTGCGATGAAACTTATCCAGATACGATTTAAGTGGATTATGCGAAGAGTGTCTCTAGGTTTGGAGAACTATGGACTCAAAGTTGCAGCAGGGAAGATGGAGATGGTACTATTGACAAGGAAAGAGGTAGATACTGACATCACCCTTGAATTGAATTGAATTTTGAATTGAATTGAGTTTATTGTTTAAAAGAGCTAAGGGCTACAGCTCTTGATAGCTCGGCTTACTACATGATTATTGCTATCAACAGTCATTGCCACAGCTTACTGCAAAGCACGTATACACATACATCAGTTTTAAAGGATATAAATTATGTTATATTAATAAAAATAATAAATAGAACTAACAAACAAAATAACAATATCTAAAGGAGTGATAAATGTGAGAGCAATACTGTAAATATAAGTTATATATATATAAATATATATATATATATATATATATATATATATATATATATATATATCAGGCAAGGCCTCGTCAAGAGCCCACACAAGTCGCCCGATAAGCAATTCCACAGCCAGGCAATACTAACATAAACGGAATCCATATGAATGTCTGTTCTTGCCCACGAGACAGTTAGATCTGAGGGATCCGCTCTCATTGACCCCGCAGCATCGCGTGGTCAGAAAATGAACTTCTTAACCAAATACAATGGCTCGCCAGATGCCAAAGTGGAACTGAGCAGGTGGATGCAAACGTATTCACGACGAACACTGCAGGGCATGAGCCCCAAGCGCTCGTATGTAGACGTAATGTGCTAAGACAAGTGGCGAATCGAACAGCGGCGTTCATGCTGCGCTGGATTCTCACCCGCAACACAGATGACAGACCAAGAATCAAATTAGCACCGTAGTCATAATATGGTAATACCAGCGACTTAACCAGAAGCAGATGCACACGGGGTATCAGAGAGTCACCACATCGTTGAAGCCGCGAAAGGGCCGCGAAACTCCTCCTCGTGGTTTCAATTGTTTGCTGAGTCCAAGTTAGTGCACCATCTAGTAAGACGCCACGAATCTTAACACTCTCACTATACTGAATGTCTTTGTCATCGATGCGCACCCTCGGCAACTCTAACTTCCAAATGCTGCAAATGTAGCCACAGGAGCCGAACCATGCCACCTAGGTCTTTCCTGGGTGGATCACCAAACCATTTGCCAAAGCCCATCGGCACAGTCTGTCGAGGTCCTCGTTCACTTTCTGAACCAGTACAAGTAGATCATTGTAGAATCCATGAATGTATAAAGTAAAGTCATTTGCATGTATGTGCTTCTTACCATGTTTGAGAACCGAGGGTACGTCGTTTATATAGAGTGAAAAAATAAGCGGGCCGAGAATACTGACCTGCGGAATACCCGAAAATCAGACTAAAGTAGAAGACCTGCCACCCCTACCATTCACGACGACCTGCCGACGGCCAGGAAGGTATGATTGAATTCAGGCATATGACGAGTCGGAAAATCCCATCCTCTCGAGCTTCCCAGCAACAAGGCCGATATTCACTCGGTTAAATGCCTGTGTAAAGTCAACGGCGACAAGCAATGTAATGATCCGATTGTCCGCAGCCCCTCGGATATCATCAACCATCTGCACTAGAGCAGTGTGAGGTACAAGAAAAAGAAATAATGACGGAGGATGCCGTATAATACTTAGGGATGACTCTGTATACAAAGCTTATGTTTTAGAGCCAACTTAGGCAGGCGGCAGACAAGGCGGTGGCAAGAGTAGTGGTATTGAGCCAAATCATGCCGAACGTTAGAGGTTCAAAGCCTGCAAAACGCAGGCTCCTTATGTCTACAGCCCAGTCTATTATTTTGTATGGGACTGAGATATAGGAAGATGAGATGAACGTTGAAAATAAGAGAGTGAAAATTAGCCAAGATTAAAGAAAAGGAGCCTTAAGAAAAGCTTGTGCCCATTTCACAGTCTCGGAGTCTGCGATAATGGTGATAGCGGGCGTAGTCCCTATCGACATTCTTGCTAAGGAAATACGATTAAAACACCTTATGGGGCAGGACCTAGAGAGAATGGAGGCCAAGAAGAACGCCCAGAAAATTACCTTGACAGAACATAGATGGCAAGAGGAAACTAGAGGTAAACGGACGGCACGCCTCATAAAAGATGTCAAGGACTGGATTAAATGAAAACACGGGGAAGTTGATTACTACAATATCCAATTCTAGATGATGAGAAGAAGGAAGATGATTATTATTGGCATTATTTACGTTATCGTTAGTGTCATTATAATAATTATTTTAATGATCAGCACCATAGACACTAACGATAACGTTAAGAATGCCAATAATAATAATGTTCATTATAACAGTTATGATAATGATAATAATTATAATACTGGTAACAATACAATTGATAATTGTCATGACCATAACCATGATGATGATAATGCTGCTGATAATGACGATAACGATAACGATGAGCACGACGATGACGATCTTATTTTTAATGATGTTAATAATATTTATTATAATAACTATGATAACAATAAAAATAAGGGTAAGAAGAATAATAAAAAGAATAATAATATTTATAACAACAACAATAACAATGCCGATGACGACAATGACATCCAAGACAATGATAATCACGATCATGACAACTAAGACAAAGAAGATAACAATAACAATTACAGTGACGATGACAATGATGATGATGATAAGGATGAGAATAATATTAATGATGATAATCATTCTGATGATATTTATACAAATAATCCGGGTAATAATAAACATTAAGTTAGTGATAATGATAACGGTAGTAATTATGAAAATTATTATAATTATAACATTACAATGCTGATGCTAAACATGATAATGATAATAGTAGTAATAAAGATAAAAATTTTGTTAATGACGATAATAATCATGATTCTTAGGATAATGGCAATAATAATAAAAATGACGATAAAAGTTGTAATGATAATGATAATGATAATAATAACAATAGTGATAATGACGGCACTATGACTAATAATGATCATTATGATGATGATAAAGATTACGCTGAAAGTAATAATTATAATACAAAAGATAAAAAAGATAATAAGAGCGTAGATAACAATAATCATTATAATTATGACGAAAATGATCTTGATGATGACATTGTTTATGATAAATGTAATGATAGTAAAAATGATGATAATAATAATAAAAGTTAAAATAAAGGAAATTTGTATATTGCCTGTAATAAATATAAGAATAATGATAATAATGATGACGTTAATAATGGTATTTACAGGTACGATAATAATTATGATGACGATGACAATGCTTATAATAATAATGATAAATAACGGCAAATTATGATGACGGTAACGATAGTAATAATAAAAATGATAATAATAATAATAATACTAATAAGAATAATAATAATAAGAATAGTTATAATGGTAGTGTGAAGTGATAATAAAGGCAATAATAGTAAAAATGCTCACAATAATAATGATAAAGACTATGCTTAGAATAATAATAACGATGAAAAAGATAATGGTGATGATGAGAGCGAAGGTGTGGTGAATAGTTTTATGACGATGATGATAATGATGACGATAATAATAATGATAACAAGAATGAGAGTGATAATTATAATTATACAGGTTACAATAAAAATAAAAGATATGTTGCTGATGATGAGTATGATGATAATAATGATGATGACGTTAATAATGATATAAATGATATTGATGTTAACAATTTTGACGGTGACGATTCTTATAATAATGATAATAATAATTATAACAAAGGCAGTTATATTCACTATGATTATAGGAATAATAATGATAATATTGTTGATGGTAATGAAAAAGTGGTAATGGTTAGAATGATGATAAAGATAATAATTAAAATTATAAGTATCATACTAAGAGTAATTAAAATTACAACGATAACTCAAATAGTGATAATAACGATGATGATGACAGTAAAAATGACAAAGATGATAGTGTTTATTATCATTACTAAAATAAGGGTGATGATAATGAGTTTGGGAATAATGTGATCGTTAATGATACTAATAATAATTATCATAATGAAAATAAAACTGACGACAATGATGACGATGATAAAAACAATGTTACTGATGATGATCAAAAAAATAATAAATATGACGACAGCAACGATAACGTTAATGATGCTTGCGATAAAGATGCTATAATTATGATAATATAATAATGATATTTATAATACTGATAACGATAATAATGATAATAATCATGACGATAACCATGACGATGACAATGCTTATAATAATGACGATGTTGATAATCATGACAATGACGATAACAATGTCATTGCCAGTGATATTGATCATAGTAATTATAAAGACGATACTAACAATGCTGGTAAAGGTGAAAAAGATCATGTCTAAAAAAATCACGATAACAACAACGACAAATATGATGACAATCACAATGATAACAACCAAGATGATTATAATAACAATGACAATAACAGTGACTATGACGACAGTAATGACAACAACGATAATAATAAAATTAATAATAATAATTAGGATGATAATATTAATAATAATGTTGAGCATAATGATCTTAAAATCTGTTGTGATGACAAAGATATTTAAAAATAAATGATTTTGATAATAATATTGACAATAATAATAATAATCCCGAAGATGATAATAATATTAACGATTACAATAAAAATGATAATAATAATGAGGATGATAATAATGATAAAGATAACACTGATAATAACAATTAAGGAAATCCTCAATATAAATGTAGAAATAATGATGATAAAAATGTTGATGATGATGGTAATGACGATGACGACAGTAATAATTATGATAACAACGATAATAATAATAATAATGATTATAATAATAATATCGGTAAAGACAATGACTAAGACACTGAAAATGATTATGACGATGATGACAATAATTATGATGATACCACTAATCATATAAACGATAATAAAAATATTGCTCACGATAGTTATGATAAAAATTATAATAATGACGACGGTAATAGTAATGACGATTGTGATGTTAATAATGATGACGATAGTAAAAAAAGTCAAGGTAATGACAACAACGATGACGATCATAATAATAATAATAATAAGGAAATTTAAATGAAAAAACTTGGAATCTTGGAGCATGGCTATTTAAATAGCCATGCTCCAAGATTCTAAGTTTTTTTATTTGAATTTCCTTAATCATTACAAAGAAGCAAGAAGACAGTAGTTTTATTATTAAATTAAATAATAATAATACTCTGGGCTAAGGTATTTAGCGTATTGAGCACGTGCTCTCCTGGTGGTGGATAGAGGCAAGCTTTCCACGGGTGTATAGCTTCAATGCACTACGGTGGTCGGAGCTTTTACCCACGGGTGGTTGAAATGAAATAGAATTGTTTCTGTGGGCCCAAACGCCAAAGAGAAAACCTTGTAAAATAAAGGGTTGGTTCCTGAATAAAACCAAACACGGGTGACGCTAATGAAAAAACGTATATGAGGTGGTAACCTTTTAGAGGAAATCTGTCTATAGTTCTGACCTAGTGAGATCTGGGATCAGACCAACAAACCACAGGATGTAGACCCAAATAGCCAATATAACCATCAGTTGGCACTGGCTGAATCATTGGTAGTCGGTCACCTACAGAAAATCTTGAGTGACACAGAAAAGAAGGAAAAAAAAGTACTAGATAGGATAACGGATGTCCTACAAAGTATAAGAAAAGCAATGGACAGGCAGCCAAACGTAAGTAGCACAGTCAAGGAAGCCAGAGTTCACCTAGAATAAATCTGAGGGCTCTTAAAGGACCTTAAATGCCGCTTCCAGAAGACTGTGGAAAAGATGTTAGTGTTGAGAATATCGCTGCCAGCTCATGCAAATTAGACAGCCTCCAAAAAAGAGTAATAGAGACGATTGCGCTACCAAGGATCATAACATATCGAAAAAAAGGAAGAATGACGACGACGACGAATTTCGAAGGGAAGTCGTGAACAAAAAAAAGCAGGCACTTGCAAACCGCAAAGAGCCAGTGGCTGCTAGAAAGAAACTGGTAGGTTGCACACTGAGTCCAAACAAAAGTAAGCCAGGAAATAAAATAAAGAAGCGGGAAAAGACAAAGAAAAGAAACAAGGCCATCCTTGAGAGACCAGCAAAAGAAAAGTCATACGCAGAAGTACTGAAAGCATTCAGTAACGCTGTTGACCCACAAGACTGCAGCTTAAAAATAACTATAATACGCAGCACTAAGGCCGGTTGTATTCTGGTGGAGCTCGCTAAAAGCACCAAAGACAAGGAGAAGTTGAAGCAGGATATCTCACTGGCTACTTATACCGCAGAAAAGGTACAATCAAGAAGACCTAGAGTTACCTTAAAGATACTGGACTGAGAGGCAGTGGCCGATAAAGAAAAAGTTAGAACAGCCATCAAAGAGGCTGCTAAAAACTGGAGAAGACCCAGGCAAGATTAAAGTGTCTATGCTTCTGCCAAATCGATGGCAGGAGAGAATGGCAATGGGTGAAAAAGACGAGGCTGGCGCTTAAAGAAAAGGGACAATAGCAGTAGGATGGATCCGATGCCCACACAGTCGCAGAATTATCGTCCAGCGATGCTACAGGTGCCTGGGATGTGGACCCACAAGGTACGACTGTAGAGATCCAGACCAATCAGGCCTCTGCTGGAGATGTGGGAAGGACACATACAAAGCTACGGAATGCAAGGCCGAACCACAATATGTCCAAAGCAGTGAATCCACGCATGGAGGAAAGAGCACCAATCATGTGCCTAGATCTGAAGCGTGCAGGGGGTTTAGACAGGTTCTGAACAGAAGAAAAAAGAACCCAACACAATGCCTACAGTTCTCCAAGAAAACATAAAAAGGGTAATTGATGCAGATGGCCTTTTGCCACAAATATTATGTGAAAAAAGGTGAGACGCAGAGCTCATGAGCAAGCAGTACGTGAACTATAAGCTGCCTAAGTGGCTCAGCAACGCAACAATTATGTCGGCCAATTTAGTTCCTAGACCAGACAAAATCCGCCAAGACGCAAGCAGATCGATAAAACATTTTGGACATAGTTGAAAACTATGGGCATCACGTATATTAGCTCCTTTTTTTCACCAAACACTTGTAGCGTTAAAAACAGAAGAAGAGTAATTAACCTCAAAGATACCATCAGGAATGGCATAGAATGCGACCTTATAGTCACTAGAGACTTTAATGCAAGAGCTGTAAAATAAAAAATGCCTGCAACAAATTCTAAGGGCTAGGCAGTTGAAGATACGGCGGCAAGGCTGGAACTGGTTGATGCAAACAAAAAAAGGACCATGACCATCTGAAGGCCGAGATTCGGCAAATCAATACTAGACACTACACAGACTTTAGGGAGCCTTGTGCCATAAGTGATGGAATGGCAGGTAATTGAGGACAAAAATTGTAGCAATCACCAATTTATTATTTGTTTAATTACCGATATAACAGACATAAGAGGCATAGCACGCAAAACAGGATAAAACGCTCAACTTACTGGTGAAACAAGAAAATTGCGAAATTGAGGTGCCAATGTCTCAAAGACAAACGCCTCTATCGAAGGGCTAGGAACAGATCAGAGGCTGGTTAAAGGTATTATGAGAACCAGCTTACAAGGAAGACAATGCAAGCTGCTATTAAAAACAGGAAAAAGCAGTGCTGGCAGACTCTGTGCCAGGAAGTGAATAACAACCCCTGGGGCAGAGCATACCAGATCGTGATGAGAAAACTAGGAAGACTGGCACCAACTGCAAACAAAGATGCGGATACTACGAGGCATATCGTTGATACGCTATTCACAACGCATCCAAAACTCAAGAATCAAGCAGACTTAGAGCTCATTGAAGATGTAACTTTATTTACCCAGAAAAAACTTGAGCTAGCAGCCGGATCACTTAAAACCAGAAATGTTTCTGGACCAGATGGTACACCAGCAGAGGTCATCAAGACAGTGGTGGCAAAACACCCACAGCTTCTCTTAAGCCCATACAATGCATGTTTGCAAAAGGAGTTGTTCCCAACCTCCTCGAAAAATGCACGGCTGGTACTAATCAATAAAGGCAAGAGGGAGCGTTACTTTCCGTTATTTTTCAGGCCACTAAGCATGCTGGACAGGCCTGGAAAGTTTTATGAAAAGCTGCTTAAGGTATGTCTCCTACAGGCCATACAATACTTGAAAGACTTATCTGATAGGCAGCATGAATTCAGAAAAGTAAGGTGTACCATAGGAGCAATAGTAAAAGTAGTAGAAGCAGTTAAAACCACTCGAGACGTATGCCATGTAGCAAGACCCCTCAATCTTCTGGTGACCTTGGATGTAAAGAGCACTTTTAATTTAGAAAAATAAAAGGACATGCTTCTCACTATCAAACATACATTTAAAACACCAGACTATTACTTGAGAGTATCAAGAAATTAACTCAAAGACGGTTTCTTTATCTATACGACAACAAATAGCGAAAAAAAGAAGAAAATAACTGCAGGGGCATTCCAGGGTTCTATACTTGGACCTGATCTCTGTGACATGTTAAATGATGGACTGTTTGACCAGGAAATTTTGGAAAGGACGTTCTTGGTGGGATACGCGTACGATATTGCTATAGTAATAAAACAATTGTCGTGTATAAAACACACACTTAAAACACCAGACTATCTGTTAAAAGTATTGAGAAATAATTTCGAGAACCGCTTCTTGACGTACACAACAACAAAAGGTGCAACGAAGAAAAAATTAACTGCAGGGGCATTCCAGGGGTCCTTATCATCATGAAATTACCTGGTAACGCTAGCAACATAGATGGCTAGAGAAAACTAGAGGTAGATGGATGGCACGCCTGATAAAAGATGTCAAGGAATAGACTGAGCAAAACACGGGGAAGTAGATTATAACCTTACCCAATTCCTCATAAATCACGAATATTTCTGCTCATACCTTAACAAGATGCGGAAAATACAGACAGCTGCTTGCAAGTTTTGTGGCTACAACAAAGATGACGTAGAACATTCATTTTTTAACTGCATTAAGTGGCAAGCCGAACGAAACGTGCTGCTAGAAATAATTGTAACTTTAAATCCTAACAAAGTCATAGACAAAATGCTACTCAATGGAAAAAGGTAGATTGCAGTGGCCCAATACATACATACAGTTTTTTAGGCCAAAGAGAAGGACGGTTTTCTGAAGAACTGATCAAACGTGGGGGAGCGCGGATCCGGTGCCATCGTGGGTGCGTAAGCCGGTGTATTTGCTGTGAGCCCAGGGGGCTCACCAGGGGGTGTAGGTGAGGCTTTTTAGACGGGGCTGCTGGGGTGTGGCCACGGGGTGGTCGGTGTGTGGGATAGGAGCCTGCGTAGTTGCTTAAGCACGTGCAGACTTTCTTTATCCACTTCGCTCGATCACCTTCCTACCAACAAGTGGCTACGGCCCGGTGGCTCATGCTTTTGGGTGCTTCGCTTCCGCTGCCCTAACCTTTTTTTTTGGGATGGGGGGGCTGGGCTTTCAAGATGTGACTTCAGGGTGGTCGACGTGCAGAACAGGTGCTTGCGTGTGTGTTTTAATGCAGGCAGGCTGCTGAGGTCCGATCTGCTATATAACCTTTCTAGCAGTGAGTGGCTGTACCTCGGTGGCCTAGGTTTCCACCCCACGGGCTCTGTGGTGGGTGCGCTCCTTGCGCCTTTGATAGGGGTAGCCGGGTTTGGTCTCGTGCTAGGGAGCACCTGCTTATTTATGTACTCCTTCCCTGCAAGTAAACAGAAAAAAGCATCTCAGATAAATGACAAAAACTAGAAAATACCCTAGACAACGTGAAAGTTACAAGACGCGTTGGTAATGAAGCACTGAAGGAAGCTTTAATCAGGGGCTAAATCTTCATGGCCCTGGCTTGAAGCGTAAATATGAGAGCAGATTTGGAGCCAGGTATTACGGTACAAAAGTCTTGCCAGTTTAGTGGGTATGGTTATAACAAGTCTCATACAGGAAAGGTTTAAAAAACTCTTCTATTGTGCATAAAGGCATTTTGGACTACCTAAAAAAAAAATTGATAATAACAATAAGAATAAAAATAATAATGATAAAAAAAATGTTAATGATAATAATAATTATGATGATAGTAAAGATAATAATAATTACGATTAGAAAGATAGTGCTGATGGTAATTATAACGATAATAACAATGTATTATAATAATGTGGATAAGGATTATAATAAGTACATAGATAATGATAATCATAGCGATAATCATGATGTTGATGATGATGATATTGACAATACCGATTAAAATGAAAATGGCGACAACAATGACGATAACAATAACGATAATGATGACGATGACGTTGCTAATAACACTATTGATAATAATGATAATGAATATAATAACAATAGTAATTTTAATAACAGTGATTTTTATAATAATAATAATAATAATAACGTTATTGATAATAATAATAATGGTGGTCCTAATAATGCTCAAGATCATAGTAAAGATGATATTCAAAATGAAAATGTCAGTGATTATGACAATGATGATGATGATGATGATGATGATGATGATGATGATGATGATGATGATGATGATGATGATGATGATGATGATGATGATGACGATAATGATCATAATGATGATGATTATGATGATGATGATGATGATGATGATGATGATGATGATGATGATGATGATGATGATAATAATGATGATGATGATGATGATGATGATGATGATGATGATGATGATGATGATGATGATGATGATGATGATGATGACGATAATGATCATAATGATGATGATTATGATGATAATGATGATGATGATGAGCATAATAATAATTTTGCTCACTGGTTTTTCCTGGACATTACAACAGTGTTTTGTTCCAAAGGGAGAGGAATATTCAGTTTATTAAGCATCTTTAAAAGATCTTAACGTTTCTGCTAAGACATAAAGAAGATGGGGTGCTGAACAATAGGAATAGAGCAAATGCTTATTTTGTTATTTTTTATAGCAACAATTTGAGATGATATTCAAATACATCATAAGGTTAAAAGCAGAGAAGACTTATGGCATGAATAGGAGAATTAAATACCTAAATACAAGGAAAGAAATGGATAATCAAGTCGTAGAGAGTGATGTTGTTTAAATGAGAATGACTTACTTATATAAGAAGGGAAAAATTACACACTTTTGATTTTTATAAGATGAAAACATGCAATAAGGCAAATCAAAGAAGAGCCCAAAAGCTTTGAATTAGTCCGCCGATTTTTTTTTTCAAGAAGCAAATAAAAAACTAGAGAAGTTGAGAGCTTATCCTTTGGATAATAATTTATTATAATGACAGCACTAAACAAGGTTTTTACTGTAAAATAGACTAATCATTGGCCAAAAGACGTGCAGATTACACTTAAAGAAATTACTATGACTAAATAGGAAAATCTTTTCTTTGGAGTAAGAGTCATATAATTAAGAAAGAGCCTTGTTAGCAGTTGAGCTAAGACTGTGGAAGGGCTAGAATGCGTTCAGGAAAACGATAAATAGGTAATGCTCTTTAAATACAGAGTTTGTATCCGATAACTAAGAAGGCTATTGTTCAACTGACATTGGGTAGAGTCTTTAGTACCTTGTTACATATAAAGCAGTAACACCGCTAGAAGCAAATAAAAAAGTGCAGAAAGTACCTCTTGAAATCCTTAGACAATACACGTATATTCAGTATGAAAACATAACTTTAAACTTTAATAAGAAGATTGAGACGAAGGTACGCTTTCAATGTGAGAGCTACAATTACCACATGAAAGATCGCAAGAAAAAGGCTTGATATTGTACTTGCGTAAAAGATGCCAAGCATATAGCAGGAAGCAATAACTATTCAGCATTTAAAAATGTGCTAAAAAAGGCTAAGAACAGAGCACCAACAAGGTGCTTATAAAGTTTAAGAGGACCAAAGTCAGGTGATCATTGCAAATCCAATCTGCGCTGATGAATCCAATTTATCAGCATAGAAAAGTAACGGGAGTTAATATTTTCGAAAAATAGAAAATAACCAGACGAATTTAAGAGAAGGCCATATTATAATAGTGGCTACACTTCAATATACAGTCATGTTAATAATTCACATTTCGAGGACCCAGCTTTAAGTTCAAATTCAAAACCAGATTCCGAGCTAAATGTCCTAGGAGATAGGATTTACCTGTTTTGTAGATCTTTAATCTGTATCGCTGAGGATATCACAGTATAAAACAACACCTTTGGACTGTCAGTCCAGGACAGAAACGGGGCTCTGGCTTTTCTTTATAGTACGTCATGATATTCTGGTTACATAACATTGTATAAAAAAAAAAATAATAATATCAACAGTTATTAAAATAATACTAATAACGATAATTCAAAATTGTCCAACTAACGTTAACATTGTTAACAGTCGTTATAAAAATAATAATTATAGAAATAATAATAATAATAGTATAAATATTAATAATATTACGGTGTTTGTTGAACGTGCCGTTCTGCTCCCAATTGTTTCCATGATTTCTTGAGGTTTTGTGCATAAGCACACGATCAGTAAGAGCTAATTTAGGAGTGAGAATAGGAGTCTGTAACGATCGTCTTAACGATATAGACTGAGCCTGATGAGGTTGGCGTTAAGACCAACGAAACGTTGCTCAAACTAACACCTGACTTTGGAGTTTTTATTCTCACTCCTAAATTAGCTCTTACTGATCGTGTGCTTATGCACAAAACCTCAAGAAATATTAATAATAGTTTTAAAAGAAAATAAAGCTATAGTAATGATGTGGAAAATTATAATAAAAATAGTGTTGTTAATAAAAATTAAAGTTTTTCAAATTATAATAATTAGAATAATTATAATTATAATAATAATTATAATAGTAATAATCATTATAATAACAGTACCAATAATGATGATGATTATAGTGTTAAGAACAACAATAATCAAAACATAATAATTATGAAAGTAACAATAATAACAAAAATCGTAATAATAATAAAAATAGTATTATATACAATGATGAAAACGAAAATGATGGTAAATTAATAGAAATAAAAACTATTGTTCCTTGGGCTAAGGCAGTCAGCAGTTATATGGTTTCGAAGCACTGCAATGAATGGAGCTTCTGCCTCCAGGTTTGTCCAAACAAAATAATGTAGTCCCTGTAGACCAAAATGCCAAGAAGAAAACGTGTCAGTAAAATATCTTCGGTAGGTTAGAAAATAAAATAAAAAATAATCGATAATTTTTATCTTATGTTTTATAGGTTAAAACAAGACGGTGCCATTTCTCAAGAACATCGTGTAAAGTGATTCCTTCTGAAATGATCCCCGTTGGAATGATCTGTTTGGAGCAAATAAATTGTAAATTAAAATTAAAATTTAAAATTTTTAATAAAACGATTTAAAAACGTTTTAAGGTTGTTTTTCTAAATAAAAAGTATCCAAAAACTTACAAAATCTTTTACAAAACTAATGAAGGCATTGAGAAATATGAGTGAAAATTAGAAACCGGCTTACCTCATCGTTATTTAAGTATCATTCTCAAAAAATTACTCTTTTAATATTGGAGCAACAGTGCTAACATCACATAACCCGATTATTTTAAAAGTGTAACTTACTGCATATCTATAAATAATTTAAAAAACAACTGAAAACAACCTTAGACAGTAAAGAAGCACACGCATTTTTTTAAATTTTTTACTACATAGTTTCAACATCATAGTAGTAAAAAAAGTGCTCTCCTTTTAATTTTAGGAGATAGGCAAGCAAGCATCACGTATGAGCCGACGTCACATTTTCACATAAGTACAAGTAGATAGATGCTTACGTTTGTGTACGTATAAATGTACGCAAAGGTATTCACACTCTTTTATGATATTTTTAATACAAGATGATATGTGAAAATAACCTCAGTATTGTATGTCTCTATATACGATTGATCTATATATTGGAAAACAACTACCTTAAACTACCCCTTATAAGGTTTAAGGTATTTTAATTGTAACGAGTGAATTGAAAACATTTATACTGTCACCTATGGGTCACACCTCTGAAGCGTATAATTAAAAGAAAGACTTTTAAGTCAACAGTAAAAGAGAAGCTAAGAGCTGGTTATATACTTTAATAAGCAAATTAAAGAGAAAACAATTGGCATACTTCTTGTGTGGTTTGTTAACCTTATGTGTCAAATATTGTTTAAGTGTGTAATGATTAATTAATCGTAACTTTCCAGCAGAATCTGCTGTTACCAATGAAATAGTGACAAAAATAAATAGTATTTTAAAAAATGAGAAGCAGTGCAACAATACGAAAATTAAAAATTAAAAGGAGTGTTGATCTCCATGAAAATATCACTACTTTCTTAGATGACAATTTTACCATATTTTATAATTTGTTATTGTTGGTTAAAAAAAAAGTAAATGATAGGAAAGTAATTGCAATTAAAAATTGCAATAATAAGGGCTCATATGAGTTGCCATTGCTCATATAACATAAAATTATTTATTTATCATGCAAACTCAGATGTTAAGAAATAATACGTTTAAATGTGCTTTATATACTATCTTTTTTTTGATTGGAAGGTATAGAACATCTATTAAAAATATACGTATACTTGACAGTGTATCAAATCATAACGTAAAAGTATCACGGTAATAGAATGTAAGGCTGATGTTTTTCTTAATTTAGTGAATAACGATAAATTTAATAAGGGGCAGAAACAATACAGAATTCTTTACACTATCAAAAACATGCATGAAATCTAATTATCAAAGTAATAAAAGCTAATAGAATATATTAATAAGACATCAATCACATAAAAGTCATGCAAAGTTAAGTGACAGAATTATGTTTTTCTTAGTGTGTTGGGGGACACGAAAGAAGAATCAAGGAAGCAAGCAACTCCCAGGCACTTCCTAGGCATTTTGCGAAAACGTAGCAGCAAGTTGATAAGACTTTTTGATTTCATTGCGTAAGCTTTTCGGGCATTGGGTGGATACTGAGTTACTTAAACAGTTCGTAGTAAACGTTTAGTGACCCGTACAGTCTTAGAGCAGCTGGTTTATATGCAAGAACTTTTTGGGGCCGTAGTGTGTATTAAACAGAATGAAGACAGGTACTTAATAGACATTTGGTGGGTACTTTCCAGGTACTTGGAAGTTACTTGGTGAGTATCTCCTGATCACTTGGCAGGTACTTGGTAGATACTGCCTGCGTATTCGACAGTTACTCACCAGGCACTTGGCAGTTACTTCTCGGGTACTTAGCAAAAGCTTCTCAGGCCCATAAAGTGCATTGAACAGAATGTAGACAGGTACTTGCTGGGTACTTGACAGGTACTTGGCAGGTATCTTCTGGGCACTTGATAAGCACTTAGTGGGTACTTTCCAGAGACTTAGCAGGTACTTTCAAGATACCTGATAAGTGCCCACCAAGTACCCTCCAAGTGCCTGGTACCTGCTTCCCTGAGTTTTGACGTGTCTTTCAATATATTTAAGTAAACATACCTTTTTAACTGTATTTAACACGGTTTTTTACGATAGCTATTTTATTTTTATATTTAATTTGTTTTTATTTCTTCATTAATTTAATTTATTTTTTTGTATGGTATTAAGGGTTTTTGATTTTCTAAGGGCTAATTCAAATTGATAATTATTAACTAAGAAACAAATGCATCAGCCATACATTTAACTACCGTAGCACTTAAATGTTATTATTCGATACACAGTAAAGTGTACAAATGTTTTGAGTAGATGGTCTATAACTTTTTCTAAAATAACTACAGCAGTTCTTAACGTATTTTTAAAAAATGAGTAAGTTTAAATGATAAATAAATAATTTCATATAATATGAGCAGTGTCAACTGCAATTTACTTTGACTGTTGCAATTCAAATTTGTAGTAAATTTTTAATAATTTTTTTTCTTAATCATTAATAACAAAACGTAAAATATGGTCTTATGGTTATCTACGGGAAAGGCAATTTTTTCTTTCAGCTTGGCGGTCTCTTTAATTTCTGAACTTCTTTGTTGTTGCACTGCTTGTTATTTCCAACATACAATATGTTTTCTCACTATTACACTGGTAACAGCAGACTCTGCAGAGAAATCGCGATCAACTTTTTTTACTTTCATAAATAAACTTGACACATTAAGTTTACAAATTACTCAAGAGGTATGTTTCAAGGTAATGTTTTCTTTGAATTTGCTATTCACAGTGTATAACAATCTCATAACTCTTCTTTTACTATCCACTCAAAAGTCTTTAGTTAAGTTATACTGTTTAGAGGTGTGACATAAAATGTTATTTATTTACTGGTTATAGTTACTTTGAACGACGAGCAAATCCACACTAGTCTTTTGTAACAATGTATTGTATCTTGTCTTTTTATAGTACACATTATGGTAACGTTTAGCAAGAGCGTACATACATATGTGGCGTCTCACATCTCTCGCGCTTCAGGCTCTACTCGCCAGGTGGCCAAGCCCCTAATAGTTCGCTCCCGTCAAGTGGCGAAATTCCCTCACGATTACTATACAAGCGCGATCGAGATAGTGTATGCCCACACTTCTTCTGTGTCTAAGGCAGGGAGCACGTCATCAGCCTTACTGATGAGTCCTGGCGTCCTCTCGGGACGAAACACCTTTTTCTCTCTTATAGACGACCTCTTCGATCTCCATATTGGCGATCCTACCCTTCGAACCTATACTTTCACGCATCTCCGCATCCTCCACGCCGGGTACACGCAACGCAGCTAATCCCACGCAATTCGCTTGAACCTCTCAACGATACCCACACGATTCGCTTATCGCACGAACTCGTTCACGCACGGCGGCCACGCGCCCCGCACCACACGATTGCGCTCATCGCACAACTCGTTCACGCACCGGCAACACGCCCCGCATCTCTAGCAACGGAGCGTGGAAGACCCGGAGATCCCAACGAGACTTCTTCTCAACATTTTTCTCCCTCTCATGCCTTCACACCCTCGACTTTCATATCGTCACTTCCTCCCGGTTACACCATCGTCGTGACTAGGCGGGGAGTGATGTGGCGTCTCACATCTCTCGCACTTCAGGTTCTACTCGCCAGGTGGCCAAGCCCCTAATAGTTCGCTCCCGTCAAGCGGCGAAATTCCCTCACGATTACTATATAAGTGCGATCGAGATAGTGTATGCCCACACTTCTTCTGTGTCTAAGGCAGGGAGCACGTCATCAGCCTTACTGATGAGTCCTGGCGTGCTCTCGGGACGAAACACCTTTTTCTTTTTTATAGATGACCTCTTCGATCTCTATACATATTGTGTGCTAGTCTTCGGTTGATTAACAAACAAGTATTATAACCTTATCCTTTTTTTTTTTATTTTTAAATTTGTTTTCAAGCTTTATCAAGACCTTAAAGACTTTTATAGCTTTAACCTTATCCTTACAAGCAGAAAGCAGACGCTCTTGCGTGCGCATGGATATACCTACGTATACAGTTCTCTCTGCTTACCGACTAAGCTAAATAAAAATGTGGTAACGCTGTGCATTTATACAAGCGTGTTATAGCCTTCTAACTCTACAGGAGTACTTTGGAACGTACTTTTAGTCGCATACCATCAAAAAGCTATTTGCCTTAAAAAATTAATTTCAACGGGGTTCGCTTCAGAAAAAAGTCGCTTTACACACTGTTCTCTAGAAATGCCAATATTACATATCAGCCTGTATACATAATATTTATTACTTTAGAAGTATGGCTTTAGTTACTTTTCCATATTACAGTATTTAGCTTTGTATTCCCACCTCGTATACGGGAGCATCTGAGAACTTCAACTCGTCTCTTAACATTGTTATTTATGGAGCCAATTGGTAAGCTCCTTATATCTATTGTAGTTCTGGGATCGGTATTGTTAAATATGCTGACTTCGAGACAGTAGATTAACACAGCTACTCTGACTAATACTTTAACTTATAAATTTAATTACAGAAACAAAGATTACTCAGGATGCCAAATTTTTTTCTCTTGATACAAAGAGAGCGTGCTATAGCGGCAACGGCCATTGACTCCCTAACTTCATTACACTACAGAGTTCATATACGTATCATATTGTGCTCACAGGGCTTATGCTGTACAATAGATGTCACTTGCTACTAACTGATATAAATTTGCGTATCTTCTTACACGCGTCTTTAAATTTAAATTATATTAACTATACATCAAGAACTTTTTGATTGAATTCATCCTAATGACTTAGTAAGCGTATTCACTTTATTTTCTTTTGAATCATTTTTTACAATAATAAGTTCTTGTTTTACAAAGCTTTTATTCACAAAGTAATAATGAGTTTTAATGTACGTCAACTTTCAAGTAAATTTTCCAAACCTAGCTATACTTATTATACCATAATCCTCTTCAAAATTGTTTTTAGAATACAAACTTTCACATTCCAATCAAGCAACAAATCTGTACTAATTTTTAGTTTACTCATACACTTAGTCAGCGCTACAAATTAAGTTTCTGTTGATGATTTTCTAACATTATTTTGCTCTGTATATTTTAGATGAATCACATTTATGTACATTACTTATGACATAGCCTGTCGTTTTTAAATTGTCTATATGACCATTCCAATTAGTATAGACAACGCGATAAATAATATCATTATTTATACTTTTTTTATAAGCTAAATGTAGATTTTTTATTAAACAACAATCATTCGAAGATTCTATATTAAAAGTAGGTTTTATCATAACTATTTTAAAATCTTCTTGAATACTTAACAGTTATAATTTTGTCAGGTCTAGTTCTTGAATTTACATACAAATAAGCTTCAACTAAGTTTTTTAACTTTATATTATTACACACTTTTTCACGACCTGAAGAGCTTAGAGTATGTTCTTAAACGTTTTATTTTAGTGTCAGTCATGGATCTCTTACGGCTTAGCTTGTAAGCTTCATTCTTTTTTTTCAATTGGGTAAGAATCTTTAATCAAGTAATATGGGTAATTTGGTAATGTATTTTCTTATTAAAGCAATTTAAAACAATTTATTCTTTTAATTATAATTTACTCGGGTCACTTTAAGGTTTAGTATTGATAATATGACTAATACGTAACTTACATATATGACTAAATAATATTATACTGCTGGTTTTAAGTTCCCTAATGCTTTGGGCAGGAATTTTCACTGGTCCCTTAAGGAGGCTTCGGCGATTTTGAATTAAATGCTGACTAGGTCTGAAATTCAGAGATTATATAGATAAAGTTTGCTAGATTTTTTTAGGAAAACGAAATAGGTAGGTCAACACATTTATTTTCGAGAAAATCGCTTGTGAAAATTCGTCATTTTATTACGCAACCTTACGGAATCCAAAATTCAATAGACTACCGTACCGCAATAAAAAGCTGTGAGCCCACACATTAAATTGGTACATGTACTTAAAGTATAAAGAATCTATAATTAAAAAAAAAGAATAGGATCAACACGTTAAATTTTGAGAAAATAGCGAGGAAAACATCGAACATGAGAATTGTTTTGTTCAAGTACTGTAAGTGCGCATGCGCTGTACATTCATAAACATACAAGCATGAAAATTTAAGTCGAACACAAGTATAGGTATATAATAGCAGATGAGAGCAAGAGAGTACAGTGTTATCAGCTTTATCGTGGCAGGGCCGTCATCCATACACAAGGTACCTCGGGAAAACTAATAAATTTTTTAATATCGATCTTCCCAATGACTTTTCCGCGTATTATTGCTATTTTGTTCACACATGTGTATAATCAAAATGATTATGAAAAAAATATTACAAAGAATCATATGTATGACAAGTACCCCACAGGGGCCCCTCAATAGATACGACACCAAACGCCCAAGCCTCCTTAAACTGCACAAAATAGTTCATGGTCGGTAAGATATTGGGGTTTCTGCTTTTTCTGCTATCACCAGAACCACTTTTTGTAGGCCTTCTTCACTGTACCTTGCTCCTAGCGTAGTCTAGTAGTATTGATCTCCTTGAAATAAGTCCAAGTTGCCTCGGCCAACACGTTACGCATTTCGTGAATAAGGTACGTTGCTCGTGAGGCACATGAGTCAAAAGTTAACTTAAGCTTTAGAGGGCAGGTAAAAGAAACGAAAAGAGCAACTTTTTCCTGATAGTGCGTTTTTATTGTGTCAAAGCGAGAAAAAAAGTCCTTTCGTTAAATTGCATCAACCAATGGGCACTGTTCTTCCAGACTGCGTTGACAGCAAAACAATAGACTTACACGATGATGTTTTGTTTTATGATTTTATGTATCAGGAAATAACAATATAACCGTACCATCTGCATTTTTCTGACAAGTGCTATTTAGTTTCTTGAATCAATGATGATGAAAGCTTATTCCAGCCATAATAGAAACAGTCAGTACAAATTAAAGTGTAACAAATAAATTTTTAAAGTTTGCAACCGATTTCTATAAGGATCTTACAGTTAATTTTGAATAATATGTAGTAATTTGTTAATTATAGTTTTTAAATAGATATACATTACTAAGAATGGAAAATCAATGAGCAAGTAAAATATTCATTTATACATACAATAAAATTTATTCATTTATAAATGTAACGTACGATTTTAATACTTACATGCAGTCTTACAAAGAGGCAGGACATATTTAATGTCAGTATATTATGAAATATACACCTTAAAACTAATACAAATACATGCGTCCTAATATGCACTCAGCAACAGACGGGGTAGCGCTACACAGTTACCAGTGGTGTACCGCTCCCTTTCCTTATAGCATGAACAGTTTTTTTTTATATTATAGTGCTCTACGTCCGTCTCCTTTGATCACTACTATGGGCACATAGCACTTGGGAGAAGGACAAGGAAAGGGATGGGAGGCCTCCCATTACTGGGAGGGGGGTAGGGGGAATTAGGCAATTTTGCTGCAAGGAGGTCGCCTAAACCCTCCTCGAGGAGCACTGCGTGGTGACAAAGCACATGTGAAAAATCACAGAGGTACTTGCCCGAAAGTCGCACTGGCCGGGAATTGAACCACGGTTTCCCGTGTGCCAATCCATGACCTAGCCGACTGAGCCACCGCGCGCTCGTAGCATGTATAGCTACACCGTGCCTGGCCGTCTATACGGCGTGTAAACGAGCTGCGCCGCCTCAAATGGTTTGAGAGAGAGAACGATAGCTGGCTTTATATATTTAAGTATTTATTGTCAATACCACTGCATTTATTGAATCCATCGTGAGTGTTTTGGCGCTCTTAACTGTTATTGTTGTAAAATAAACATAATTTTAGTCAACTAAGGTACTAAAAACATTACTCTTGTGTAAAAAAATTGGGTATTCTCTTAGTGCATAGAAATAATTTCTAACCCTTTGAGATGTTTTTACTCCTACCTTAATATATTATACTTCAATACTGCAGCAGTTGACAATGTTGACATGAAACAGCGATTATTACACAAAAGTAATATTATTAGTAGCGAAATTAACTGAAATAATGTTTATTTCTCAACACTAACAGTTAAGAGCGCCAAAACACTCACGATGGATTGAATGGATGCAGTAGTATTAACGAGAAATACTGAAATGTATATGGTTGACTATCGTTCTCTCTCTCGTACAATTTAGGACGGTGCGGCTCGTTTACACGCCGTTTAGCCGTGTACAAGTACACCACCAGGCACGGTGTAGCTATACATGCTGTGAGGAAGTGGAGGGGTACACCACTAGTGACTGTGAAGCATTAGCCCGTCTAGTAGACGGCGTCTACGTACTGAGTACACACTAGCGTAAATGTGTGTCACGATGGCAAGCAGATAAGCTCTTGTCTGCTACTGCTAAACATATTATACTTTTACTATGACGTCGGTTTACCATGTCACAATATATATACATGGTCTCAAGCTGGTTTAATCAATATTGGTCAGGTTAAGTTGAGTAAAGACTGTTGTCTTGTATATATAGAATCATTGCTAACGATGTCAAATGTGATACATTGGATGTTGTTTTTGTTGTAAGGAACTGCAGTTACACACTTAGGAACCGTAGAGCAATTGTTGAATCTGCCTCATCACGTTTTTACGGTCAGTTCTTAGTATTGCCTTAATTGAACGGTCAGTTCTTAGTATTGCCTTAACTGAAGAAACTATAAAACTTGCTATTAGGTGATAACTCAAGTTTTCTAAGTAAATTTGTGTTTAGCAAACGTTAATTATAATTTTTGAGATCTAGCAGATGACTTTTTTTGGCCCTACCAGTTAATAGTAAATATGACTACTTTGTATAGAAGAATTTGTGAAAGAAAAATAGTATGTGGATTACAAATTTCAAAAAATTTCAACTAAAAATTGTAAAAATAAATAATGTTGTGAAAATGCAGTCATAAATGGCTGTTACTGAGTTTTTTTGTTCTGTTACCTCACGAAAAATAAATTTCAGATAGTTTAACTGCGATTGATCAGCACATAATTAAACGACGAACAAATTACCTTAAGCTGTTTTGGTAATAGAGTGCCCCGAAAAGAAGTTAAAAAGAATTATAAGGAGATTTCAAAGAAAAAATAAAACTGATTAACACTATATGTTGGATGATAAGAAAGCCAGTACAAATTTGCTAAATACTGTTTTTCTTTCATTCTAATTGTGATACGAAGGGATTGCTATAATTTTTTTTGTAATTGCAGAAAATTTATAATCTTATACTTTATCAACCCGCCTTTAACTATCATACAGTTAAATAATAACATAAAAAGTAATTTCCTTTTTTTTGGATCAGTTAATTTCTTTTTCAGTTTATATAAATAAATTAAAAATGTATGTTTATGCACTTAAATAAATGTTTAATTAGTATTTTTTTTTTATGTAAATGACAATTACGTATTAAAAATCTTTATTAATTAAGTCATTGATAATGAGACTTTTTACTTTTACATTATTTTTAACTTTCCGTACAATAAGTAAGTACGTATAAAGTTGTATTTTTAGTGGAATTCTGTTTGTGCAGAATAATAGAGATACAAAATAAATTGTTTTGATGAAGTATGATGTTGTCATGCGTCATGCATCAATTTCAAAATTTTGCGTGGCAAAATCAGTTATGTTCCTTAAGGTAATTTGAAAGTAAACCTAAATAACTCACGATATGCATAGAATTTTGAGAGGTTATTATAAAAGTCCCAGTGTACCTACACTCACAATTTCAGACCCGCTTAGCACGAAAAATTTAGCGCAAGAGCTCTACGAAAATTATACTTATAAGCTAGTTGACATACAAATGGTAATCGATTTTTACAAAACCGGATAAATATAACCATAAAAATGCTCATGACAATAAAATAAAAATGACAGATTTATAGCTAAGATCACAAGCTTTCTCCTTCTGCTGAAAAAGTTGGGGCTTAGCGTGGATTTTACTAAGATAGTCAACGGAGAAGTGGTCTATTTGTTGATTTTACCATTTTTTTTTATCTACATGTAGTTATATAGCACATATGTTACGTTTTTTGCGCATGCGCACAACGAGAGCGCAAGACCTCTACGTATGTATTGTATGTACATGTATCGAGTTGCTACTACTCTAAGCAAACTCACTGGCGAACCGCCTTAAGTGCTTATAAATGTTTTTTAATTAGAATATTTATTTCATTACGTACATACCAATATGACAGACTAATAAATCTAAGATTATTTGAAGAATCAAGTCAATTAGGAAACAGTTATACAGTACAAAATAAAGCTTTCATTTGAGTTGTATAAAAACTCTAAGTTTTTTTCATTTTTAATGACTTGTTGTAACAACAAATTAATATATCACTACCTTTTGATTAATTGTTTTTTAATAATTATAACATAACAGCATTTTGCAAATCAAGTTTCGAAAATATACGAGTACTTTAAAAAAGTTGTACTGTCTCTCAGTAAGCTTATAAAAAAAATTGTTGCAAAGCACGTCAAGTTTCGTTAAAAATATGTTATTTTTCAGTATTTTCGACATTTGACTGCATGATTTAAAAAACGTTTGACTGTTTGATCTTTGTACCTGGTGTACTTTACATATAATCTTCTTAGATAAAGCTTGTATATTTATCACATTGTTGTTTAGCACTTGAATTCTGAATACAAAAATTAAAATAACATTACATAAGCCGCATAGAAAAAGTATTATAGCATACTAATTTTTTAGAACGTTTTATGTACAACACAGTAGTTACACAAAATTAATTGAGGTTGTTGGTTTTAAATAAAAACACTATTGTTTTAAGCTACGAATATCACAATAATAATAGGTTTGTACAAATAGGTTATTCAGGACCGTAAGTTCTTACGGTGGTTCTTACCATAGAACCTGTAATAATATTGTTATTATCTCAGTTCATTCTTGAAGAGTAATAACGATATACTTTTTAAAGTAAAACAGTACTGAACGAATATTTTAAAGAAATTTTGTTGCATTACGGTCCTGTAGAAAAACCTTTAGTACATTTTGACATAATTGAGTATAACATGTTCAAAATTTTAATAAATTGTATGTGTACTTAGGCTAAGAGCCCTATCTAACAGTTAGATTCGAATGTTATGAGGGTTATAAAAAAAATTTTTTGATATTATGGTGCTGTATTGTTTAAATTTGTTACATAACTATCATACTTTGTTATATTATTTTAACCACTTAAAATGGTGTACAAAAATTATTTTAAGTTGCAGTGTTATTGTCGTCATACCTGGTGTCTTTCTTATAGTCATACTTATTGCTTTTTTTTCACTTATGCTCATTAAACTTATTTTTTTCTTACTTTATTTATTTTCATCAACATAAAGTTTGTTTTAAAAAAGGTAAAAGGTCTTGCATTTCAACAAATTATACATTATAAATTTTTGATAATAGTTGTACTAGGATTTTCTAGAATATTGCTGAAGTTTTCAGCCCCTAACTTTTTTCCTACATAACTTTTTTCAGGTAGCATGAAAAAAATATTTGTCTTGTTAGAACACTTACGCACATTATTTGTTATCATTACTGTTTTTGCATTACATAGCAACTATCTAAACTGTAGTTCTTATTTAACTGTAATTGTGTCGCTGGATCACTATAAACAGTTGGTGTTTAATTGTTTTTCATGAAGTGTGATATTATACTTAAATAAACTATGTATTAAAGTGACTGCAATGTTCTAGTTATGCAGTAAAAAAATTATTCAAATTACAAATTTATAGGTAACTGCAACAATGTTACACTGCAAATCCATTTATAGTTTTGTTAAAACTGTATTATACTTGTTTCTCTTGCATACACATGCAATTGTTGTATTTTTGTGTTACCTAGCAGTAATTTGTAGAAACATGTGAATTCCTAATCACATACAAATAGTTAATGGGCGTATTGCAATTATAGATTTTTCAACGAAAATGACACTTGTTCATATTTGCATGGAACAAGTTTGATCTGTGAGACATCATTTCCTCTTTTTAAGTCACTGAACTAAGTTAATAATCAACTTATGTATTCTATTTTATGGGAATAAAATAGTCAAAATATATGTAAGCCAAGTTAAAATTTTTTCACTAAAAACATCGTATTTTTACATCAATAGTAAGTGATAAATAATTTTTTTCATTTATGAAAGACTATGGTAGTTTAATTATAAACATAAGGCTCTTAATAATGACATTCAAAAGCATGTACACGCAAACAATAGATTCATCATACATATCTCTACATAATTTCTAAGAAAAATTTAATTGTATAAGTTCCCATTCATAAGTTTGTTAATACCATTTTTTTTTTATAAAATATGAATATATAACAATAATAAAATTGAAACTAACCTAATGTAAAAATTATCAAACTGATACTAACCTCGTTTGTAACTATCTAATGCACAGTCTACTAATCCAGGCATTGACGTCATAAAAAATAATAGTCCAAAATATATCAAAAACATGTTCACACTTTAACATCATTGTTTACTTCCATAGTACTTAACATGCAGTAAACAATACGTTAAAAACCAAATTAATGTGAAGCAGCATTATTTTTCACCATGTGATAGCGCTAAAGATTTCGTAACACACGTTTTCTCATGGAAATCTATTTCTTGAACAATCTCTTTATACTTCGTATAGTAACAAATTAATAATAAAAAATAATTCACAACAATACAAAAAAATTTTATTCAACAACATTCACTACTAGCACTAAGATTTCAAAGCATTCTCAGTCATGCCAACATCTAAACAGGACTGTATTTTTTAAAAGCGACTGTACTCGGTTGAAATTAACTGGTTTGAGTTGTAAGATATATCCTTTGAAAATAGAACGAATAATGTCTTGACTTATTAAAAATTTTTATTAGTTCTAGTATGAAAAAAGTATCTAACTATAGACTAATTTATTATAGTCTTACTAATATATGTACAACCTACCCATTATCGATTTCTCTTCTGTTTCCCGTCATTCCTGTCCAATCGATAATTTAGAGGTAACCTGCACCATAAAGTGTGAAAATCAACCAAGATGAAAAATTAATTATAGTATTTTCTGAAAACTTGAGATTATTCCCAAGAGAGTGCAGGGTTTACAATTGGAGTAAAGTATAAAATAATATAATCATACTTGCAAAAAATTAGGAGAAAAATCTTTTAAATGATTACAGAATTAGTGTCTGTAAGTAAAACAAGATGGTATCCATTCTGTAGTAAGGGAACAAATTCGAGTTCCCAAAATAATTTATCTTATAACAAATAAATAAACTTTGATATTTAACACCAAAATATGTGTTGGAAATCGTAATTTTACAGAATTCAAATATTTACTTGCCAGTTTCTACTTTTATTTAAAAAATATGTGTAATGCACGTTTTTTTGTTTGAATTTCAATCGTCACAATAAAATTTAACTATAGTGTAACATAAATTATAACGAAAATCTAATATAACATCCTATTCTTTCATAGTTAAAGCATTCATGTATAAAACTAGTTTTTTTTCTGCATCCGTTACAGCACTTAACATATGCCTATTTAAAAACTTTCACGTAAAAAAAAGACGTATAGTTTGATCACAAACAATTTTAAGCTTACAGTAAAAAGTAAGAAATTTTAACTCCAAAAGGAATTTGAAAGCGTAAAAAATTAGAACATTTGTTTTTAATTTATAGATAATAAGTACGTTGGTTATTTTAGTAAAAAATAAAAAGTAGAAATTTTTGTAACCTACACTAAGAATAACCCGCGTAAAAAAATTTTTGTAAGGAAAAAGTTTTTTTGAAGTTTAGTTTGGCAAAAGTTGACCAACGGCACTGAAACACACTTTATATGAACTTGTCACTTTTCATAGGCATAAGTTTTTATTGAGTTCTTAGAAAGTTCTTAGCAAGTTTATTTATATTCATTAAAAACTAAGTGAAAAATTTTTAAATATAGATTCATTTTAGTAGAGTATTTAAAAAGTTATTTATACCTTTTTTAAAAATTACGTAAGAACTTTTTTTTTAGTTATTTTAAATTTTTTTTTTAAAAGAAATGTTTGAACAACAATATTTTAAAAAATGTACGAATTTGCCAAATTTTTATTAACTTCGTCTTATCAATAGAAAGAATTTTTTTAGAAAAAAAAAGTCATTACCATAATTTATTAATTATAGGTGAACTGGCTATATTTTTTAAAATAAACAATAAACGATGTACAAGTTTATTACACACGCGATGTTGAATTCCGTTATCCTGTTATTAGAGCAGATCATGGTAAGAATACAGCTGAGAGATCCTGTGCCCCAATGAATAGAATAAGTTGCTCATAAACTGAACCCATGGACCCTAGAAAATAAAAAAATTCCACAAAGATCAATCATCTTTTAAATAAAAGAGCATTTTAAAAATAAGTAGTAAAAAGGCCACTTATCTGATCTGGCTCCATTAAGAAATCGATTAAAAAACCCATGATTTTGTACAGCATTCTGTGGACAGATTAAGCTATCAGCACACGTTCGTCTCTGCACCTGAACAAGCAGCATTCAAATAAACATGACCAAATGAGCGAAAATCTGAAAATAATTTTCGGTTAATTGTTTTAAGTTGTTATTAAACCTATTATAAGTTGTGCAATTCTGATTTTACTCAGTTTATAATGATTGCAAAAAAAATTTTGCGTTAAAGGGTGATATGACTGAGCTGTGAAACATTCAGTTCATATATTAAATAAGACAAAGGCTTGAAAAAGCCAAGAAACGTTCAACATTAATTAAAAAGAAGCAAAGTTTAAAACGAAGAATTTTTGAAAATTTACTTCAACTGTTTGCCACTTACACATTCATCCAACGAACAACAGCTTTTCACTGTCAGCCAAGAAATCAATTGAAATATTCATCACTTAAACGAGATCGAAAACCTAAGCAGACTTCAGCTATGCCCCCATCAGCAATATCAGCTTGCACGTTTGTTGAAAATGGCAATGACAACGTTGTATAGGTTATACAAAACTGTGGATTAAAAAAATTGGTGGCAATGTTACAATCCGTTGTGGTACTATAAAATCAGACATTGCTCTCCAAGATAAACACAACAACTTGATCGACAGTCTTATTTGTACGCATTAATTTAACCTGCAGTGGTTATAAACGATAACAACAACAACACAGAACATTAACGTGAAAAATTTTTTTGTACAGTATAGTTTTTTAAAATATTTTTTCTATAGTATAAGCTTATTATATTTTCCGTTAAATAAAAATGAATAGAAGTAAAGATTAGTACTGGCTTTAAATTACTTAAGGTTGTTTAAGGTAACCTACCTTTTTCTTTAGATTAATTAAATGCATAAATACAAGTGTAATACTATAAATACAATACACTTGTTTTTTCTAATGATAAGTTCTAATGATAAGTATTATTTAGAGTTTACATCAGCAATGAAACACCACTCAGTTTTCTTGAGCAAAAATTTTTTATTTCTGTAAGTCAATATTTCGTCATATCATAGAGACCTTTTTAAGACTGTAAATACATTAACTTTTATATATAAATGCTTACTATACAAAATTATAAAATAAAATAAAATAAAAGTAAAGATGTAATACGTATAGTACCTCTCCCATTTTCTCAACGTAAAAACCTCATGAACTATAAACCAACAGCTTTGTTTTATACAGAGACCATGTTATAATATAGGAAACCTTCTACAATAATAGATGGTACGTAGACTATTCACATCAACGGACAAACAGGCAATGTGATTACAAGATACGCATTTTTTATGTACTATAGACTTTAGTTGTCAAGTTTGACCATCAAGCTATTAGTGGAATTGTATTTAAATGTGTGAGCATAGATATCGTTTTTTTTTTTTTTTTTTTCATTCATCATCACCCGTAGGCTCAGACATGGCATTCTTTTACACAAGCATAGTGTTATTTAGCCATCGGTGCACCTGAGTTATGACCAGATGTTTATATACGTATATAAACATCTGGACCAACTCAGTCACACCTATGATCACGTAGACAAAGCGTCAGAGAAACAGTTAATCGACCTTCAAGAATTAAATGCTCAGGCAAAAGGGTGAAACTGAATGGTGACTAGACGATCACCCATCCAAGTACTAACCGCGCCAAAGGCAGCTTAATCTTGGAGATCGATGGAACTGCAACTCTACCGTTGCGCCACCGCGACCATTATAGATATAGTTAAAAGGAATTAATATGTATGAGGTAATACACTTGTGTACGCTTCAAATTACAAAAAGTACTATTATTTGGTATTTTCCTTTTAAATTGAGATATGGTTTATTTGTATGTATTTAATAGTTTGTCTAAGGCATTTTTTTTAATAATGTTATAATCAAAGTAAAAAATGTTTAACATTTCTATGATTTCTCTTTGTAATTGGTTTTGTTCAGTACCTATTATTTTTATATTTTCGTTATTTATATCAATATTAAAGTCAAAACAATTGTAATATTCTCTTGCATGTTAGAAAAAGATAGATTTTTGGATTTTTTTTTACATAGTGTCTCACGTTCTTTTAATCTGGTCATGAATTTCGCAAACTTTGGCCTATATAAATTTTGTTACATGTTTGACATTAAATTAAGTATATGACGTGTGTTTTTTGTCCTATGTTTACGCTATCTTTTGCTGATCTTACACTTACAAATAATTTATCACTAATACTGTTTATTTCATTAAAACTTTTAGATTTTAAGGAATTGTTGCAATTTAAAGCAATAATTGGATAGTAAGGTCAAACTATTAGTGGTTTCTTGGGTTTGGCCAGCACCCTCTATAAATTTGTCCATTGACATGTTAACGTGATTATGTAGGTGATTCCACTTATTTCTTTTACCTTCAACAATGAGATCGTGGGGTACATCCGTGTATAGTTAATTCATGCATAAGTTAATCGTGCGTCAATCCGTGTATAAGTTACGCTGAGCCACTAACATACTACTGTTAGATGGATAGAGTAAGCAGATCTGGATATAAAAATTGCAATATCTAACTTTTTTTTTGGTAAAGAGTAACAAATCAAATAGCGTACTATAAGTAAACATGCTCTGAAATACGACGTAATGATAATAAAATTATCAATTCACGTAAAAACTGGTTTTACAGTTCATGGAAAAAGTAAGCATCAAACAAAAAAAGCTTTCAAAGCTATGATCGATCTAGTAATTTGTAAGTTCATAGCAAAAAACGCTATTTTAGTCATTTTTTTCAATTCTCTAACTTGCGTTCCATTTAATAGTACGGCATTCAATTTAGCAGTATATAAATTTTTTTATCCCTATAAGTATCTACTTCCATTAAAAAAGATGAAAAAATTTTTTGATTACTTTGAAAAAATGAAAAAAGGCCCTACAAGACAATGTCAATAAAAAGTTCTGGATAAACTAGGCAAGTTTTATATAAGCACTTTTATTTATCACAAAATGCTTTACACCATTTCACATTATGGTTAACTAACCAACTAACAGTATAAAAAAACTTAATGCACAATAAAGGCTTGCAAAGTCTGGTAGTGGGAATGCCCGTGTTTAAAACTTAGCATTTCAAGCTCAGCAACCCCACCACCAGCAGATTGGAAAAGCTCCTATTTTAAACTAAATTTTTGTTTTTCTTACAAGTTCTGTATGGCTTTCAAAATTAGAGATAAATGCCAAAGATCAAAAGAAGAAATGAAAAACAGGGTACTCACAAAATTAGCAAGAACCCTCAAAAGCTGACCCCCACATAACGGCACTAAACAGATTTATATAGGTTAGAAGTTTAATATTATTCTGACAGAAATACAAGCAATATTGAAACATTTTCTATCGTATTAATAGGCACATATATATACATAGATGGCGGCACTTTTATATAAAAACTCTTAACATTACCCATGTATGCCCTTTTTCAATATTGTAATAGAAATAAACATATTTTGTTGGAGAAATTTTTTTAGAAATCCATCAGAAGAAAAAAAATTTCTTCCCCGGGTGTGGATTAAAAACACAACCTTCTGTTCACAAAATAGTTGCTTTACCGTATGAGCTACCAAGAAGCCGTTAATTTACTTGCACCGTAGGTTTACATGAGTTCTTACTTTTAACTTTTTAAGTGTTTTTTTATCTTACTTTAAAATGTCTTTAATAGGTATGCAAGCAACGTTAATACAATTTATGATCGTATCGAGAGCTTCATATATATATATATATATGTAGATGATAAAACTTTCATATAAGCACGCTCAAAATCAACCATACAAGCCTTTTTTTAGTATAAAATACACTGGGGACTCGTAGTACAAATTCGCATATTGAATTTATTAGGACGTTTACTTAAAAAAAAGAGACTAATTAGAAAAATATCTTTCCTAGGTATAGATCGAACACACAACCTCTTGTTTACAAGGCAACTACTACTTGAGCTACTGAGAAGATTTATACTTACTCGCAATGATGGTGTGGGTAAGTTCATAGTTTTAAATTTTCATGCTGTTTTTTTAATCTACAGCGCGGTATAATAAGGTATATGACGAATGCATGTCGCTAAGTAAAATACATAATATGGCTCTAATAGGTATAAAAGCAATATTTATACATTTATCGTTGTATCAAAAAGTCCATATATCTATATAGGTGGCAGTACTTTTTATTGTCAGGCTTAACATAAACTATAACGACCTTCCTTATATAAGCCTTTCTTATATAACCTTTAATAAGAAGTATTAGATAATTGTACTTATCTTTGAGGGAAACTTTCAGCAAGTAATGATATTAATCATAAATAGTAGCTTATAGTATAAAGTACCTTTTTTTAGTCAAAGCTTTTCATGGATAAGATAAGGAAAAAAATACATAACAAGGTAAGTAAAGCATAATTATCATAAACAGTATTTTTGTATTTATTTGTATCCAAAAGATATCCATTAAATTCATTTGAGAGCCCAAATAATATCGTTGAAAACATCATACTTGATAAAGTGTTC
Source organism: Copidosoma floridanum (assembly GCF_036245765.1). Classification (NCBI taxonomy): domain Eukaryota; kingdom Metazoa; phylum Arthropoda; class Insecta; order Hymenoptera; family Encyrtidae; genus Copidosoma; species Copidosoma floridanum. Next base: position 5,116,552 of record NW_028321904.1, on the reverse strand, counting down.
TATAAAAAAAAAAGAGATATTGTTCTACAAACAGCCATGTAAAGTGTGTGCGTTGCTATGCAAATAAACAAAGTTTAGCGGCTGCCTTGGGAGTGCTCAGAGTTTTTCTTTGCGGCTTGTTATAAAGTCGTATATAAAGAGTCCTATTTATAATGATTGGAAAGTAGATACGTCTGCAGTTTTTTTGATTGGAGTAATTGCAATAGTGGAACCTGGAACCTAGGACAATGAGCTGAATTGGACGTTCAGCCGAAAACTCGGACATTGAGCCGAACAAACAAAAGCGTACCCAATATTGCCAACTAAAGCTGGCAAAACTTAAATCGTATTAAAAATAGGTAATTTTAACCTGCGCACATGAACTGCAGATGGCGCGGCTGCATCTGAAAAGCTTAACCGACAAAGTCAGCGTTTTTTTCACATCTGGGCTATCGAGTGCGATGTCGAGGTATGTGGATCAGCCGCTGACAGTGTCTAGGAGGTACTCCCCACGAAGTGAAGCTTTTTTTACACCTGGGCTATCGAGTGCGATGTCTAGATACATACACCGACTGAAAGTGCCATCTGAGAGATAATCCCCAGGAAGTAAAGCTTTTTTTACATCTATACCATCAAGTGCGATGTCTAGGTACATGTACCATCCAAAGGTGGCATCTGGAAGGTGCTCCCCAGGAAGTGAAGTATTTTTTTACATCTGGGCTATAGAGTGCGATGTGAAAAAAGCTTTACTTTCTAGGGAGTACCTCCTAGACACTGTCTACGGTGTGTCCACATACGTAGACATCGCACTCGATAGCCCAATGTAAAAAAAGCTTCACTTCTTGGGGAGTACTTCCTAGGCATCGTCTGCAGAGTGTCCACATGCCTAGACTTCACACTCTATAGCTCAGATGTGAAAATAGCTTCACTTCCTGGGGAGTATCTCCTAGACACTGTCTGCAGTGTGTCCACATACTTAGACATCGCACTTTATAGCCAAGATGTAAGAAATGCTTTACTTCCTCGGGAGCACCTCCTGGATGCCACCTTTGGATGGTATATGTACCTAGATACTGCACTTGATAGCCCAGATGTAAAAAAAGCTTTACTTCCTGGGAAGTACCTCCTAGACACCGTCTGCGGTGTGTCCACATACCTAGACATCGCACTCGATAGCCCAGATATAAAAAAAACGCTGACTTTGTCGGGCAAGCTTTTCAGATGCAGCCATGTCATTTGCAGTTCGTGCGCACAGGTTGCAGCGTTGGCTGCTGTGGCCAAGCTGTGAACTATCACTGATGTATACATATGATATATATATATATATATATATATATATATATATATATACAACCCAAAATCATTCCTTTTTTTCCGTGGGAAATGTGAGTTCTTATTTTACTACTGGTCTGATAAAAGCACCATCAGCAGTACGTCACTTTGCTACCCTAACAAGATTATCAGAACCCTCAAAAATCTCAACTGCTCTAGCTCAAGATTAATGACCAGAAAGATAATTCTCTATTTGAATTGAAACTAAATAATCTATACGAATCGACCTTTTTTTTTGTACACCACTTCTGGTGGGCTTGTAAAAAACTTAAATATTCGGAAGCTAAATTTTCCAAAAGCTTTGTAGAGTGAAAGAGATCAGCTTTCAACGCAAAAACAGCGAGATTTCCTTTTGATCAATAGGAGGCTCAGGAATTAAATAAGCAGGTTTTGCGTTTATAAAGTAAGCAGAAGTCAAGGGGAGAAAATCCTGAGGATTATCTGAGAGAGCTAATAAAGATCTAGAATTTAGACATGCCTTGACATGACAAAAAAGGAAAGAGATCTACGAATGTCAGAATATGCTCGCCAATGACTCTTTTGATGTAATACTCGGTCAATTTTACCACAGCTTTCCACAATTTTTCAAAATGGGGAACGAAAGGGAAGTTGAAGTGCCAATTAGTACCTAAATTTAGGAGTTGATTAATAAGTTTATCCAATAACTACATTCGAACTAAGGCTTCTCTAAGTTCAGAAGCAGCACCTATAAAATTAGTGTCTCGAAATCTGTAGATCAGTGCATTGACCATGACAACTTAAAAAACAATGAAAAACGTGACAAGAAAAGTTAAAGAAGAGTAGTCCTCTACTATTTCAAGGTAAACGGCCTTAGTAAGCATGCACACGAATACCACTACGTACCCCTTTCAGTTTCATGGCATCGAACTTTAGCTGAAGAAATGGGGAAAAGACCTGTACAATTAACGCCTATTTTAATGAGCAAAGGGGTAGGAACTACACGGGACTTAGGCAAGTTGGTCATGAGCTGCTTTTATGGTTGACGAGCATTGCTTTCGCATTCAATGCATTTGTCAAGGATTGCTTTGACAATTTGACAACATTTTTTGAACAGAGAAAAACGTAGGTTGTACGCTGGAACGTAGAGCCATTTGATGATGATGAAATATTAAATCAGTTTAACAACTTTAAGGTGCCAGAATAAGAGGGTGCCTAATTACTACACAGATTTCAGTAGTTTAATCAATGAGCTGTCTAATTTCATAAAATCAGCTTAATTTCTTACTCTTTCAGAGGCTTGTGAGTTAGCTTTACACTCTTAAGGATGATAAATTTTTTGAGAATATTTGATCCCAAAAAAAACGAGCATCAACTCATTTACATAAAAAATGACTGAAATTTTTTCTATAAAGAACATCAGCTAATCTGATAAAAGGCAAATCTTGGGTCTCCCACTCATGGGTGCCTAAGGCATTTTGTTTGATAATGAGAGAAGACGTAGAGGCACATTCTTGCATCAGTTTATAAATCAAGTGCATGCAGTAAGCAGTGATTCTCAGCAACTTAGGCCAACTACTGTATTTAAACTAAAGATCCCAAACCTCACGATTCTCAGCAAGCCAGGGAACTCAAGACCCAGCAAATTGACAGGTCTGAAGTAAAAGTTCATTTGTAGTTTTGTTCAACTACACTGAAGCTGGGGATAGACGATTTTAGTGGAACAAAAAAATTCTGATTTATTGAAACATTGTTTTTCTTTCAGTAATTACTCAGGAATGACTCCTCTCAAGGCTACGTCAGCAGGATTTTGCTTAGTGGCAGTGCGATGCCAAAGTACCCTTGGAGCAAGAGTCATGATGTTTGATCATCAATTGGTGATAAAGTTTGGCCAACTGGAGGGTACGGTAGTAATTAAATGTAGGATGTTCCTAAAATCTATCCAAAGATAAGTTTGTACCTCACCAAGAACTACTGTGAATAAATAATGATTCACAAGTTTAGAAGGCAGATAAGCAGCACATAACTTAAGAGAAGGAACACTTATTGATTTTATAGACGCTACTTTAGTTTTTGCCACTTCAAGGATCATACGAACACCATCCAGTATTACGGTACGTGTGTACACTACGGCAACATATGCACGCTTTAAAACGTCAGTGAAACCGTATATTTTAAAAGAATTTGACTTTGGTCAAAAATTATTTCAACGAGGAATTTTTACTTGGCTTAGAGACGATGCTTCACTTATTCAACCACGCCATTCTTTGTTTAACGAAGAAGGCCACTTATCGTCCCAAGGAGTCTTTAGTAACAAAAGTCTTTGCATCATTATTTTTGGCTCAAAAATTACAGGTGAACTCCAAACAAGTGGATCAAAAATTCGGAAAATTTGAGTTAAAAGTGAGCGTTCAGTCCAAGGTGTACTTCTCTTAATATTATCCGTAAGGAAGTAAAATTTTAAGTTCACCCTTGATGGTACAATAGCGCTAGATCCTTAAGCATTTAAGAGGCTAAGAAAGGCAAGAACACTAGACCATACGTGACTATTGTAAGGAGGTATGATTCTATAGGTTTACTAAGGTTTTCACGCTAGACAATGGCTTGAAACCTTTGATTTGATTTATGCCGAAAAATCTGTGAAAACATTCTCTCTACATGAGCAGATAATACAACTATCCATTAACGCCATTTTATAATAAGAGTGAATAAATTCAGCAACAAATTTTTGTAAGTATGGAGATGATAATTCAAAGAGATGCCACTGCGAGTAGTGGCATAACCATTGTAAACTACTCTGAGTATGGTCCTTGTATTTGACTCACGCAACACTCCATGGTGAGGAAGATACCACACAGGATCTTCGTGATTATTTATTGGAGTCATGGTTCTTAAGACTTTGATATTCAAGAATAAATTTGCTGCATGACTCACGAAGCTGAGAATGAAGCTTAAAACGTGACTCCAGCTTAGAACAAATAACTTTGGCCTTTTTTGATGATTCAGCTTGAAATTTGTATGAAATCTTAGGAGATTTTTTAAACGGAAGTTTAACCATAAATCATCCTGATAGATCTCGAGTATAAGTTCTTCAGAAGAACTTTTCACACTCTGCTTCATCAGCTGAGAAGAGAGTAGGTTCAGGAGGAAATCCGTTAACTTGCCAAAAATTTTGCAATAAATATAATAGGGTATATGCTTTCTCGCTGATGTAGAGAGTTGTTAAATAATTTGCGTTCGCATGAGACTAACAGCATGAAGAGCCGGACAAAAGCCAGCCGAATGCAGATTCAGATGCCGTTGGGCCAGTTGCCTTTTTTAATGGAGCCCTTGATAATTTGGGGATGGAGAGTGGCGGCGAGTAATAATTCGACTGGATCGTTATTTAGATAATTAGGATCAGCAATCTATCATTCCTTTAAATAATCAATATTTAAAGCCGAACACGGTGAAAATAGTTGGTAAGACGATATCTCATCAACTAAAAGAGAATTAACTCTATGCCTAAAATCAGAGTGGAAATGGAGTTTGATTAAAAAGCCAACTAAGTGCTAAGCGGTAGCGAACACTTGACCTTTTATACCTGACAATGGAGCACTTACCTCTCTTAGAGGTAAATTTAATAATTGAGTAAGTGCCTTAGATGCTCAAGAGACTTTAGAGCAGGGATCAATGAGCGCTCTTACATAAGCTCGTTATTCTAACGGAGGAACTGTTTACACACTAGTTGTTTCTGAAGAAAACTGATTTTGTACGAATTAATGGTTGAATTTAAAAGACAATTTGAGAAGATTTCTTTTTTGGGCAATAAGGTTTTACGAGTCAGGGCAAGAAACCTTTAGTTATAAGGCAGTTGTTTAATGAGCCACAGTTATAAGAGATGAGTTCTTCTTTTTACTAGACTTAGCTGTTTGAGCCGCAGAACCTGACTTAGGTCTGGGCGTAGACGACTCTAAGGTCATTAATTGTGCGTTTGAAATTTCTTTAAACTGTGCCAGTGTAGGTGGTTCAGTAGTACTATCTGAATGTTTTTTTCAATCCTTGAAAGAACCGAAATTTAATTTATTAGAAACTACCCCCATAAAAAGTATTCTAGACCATGTTCTTATTTGTTAAGAGCTTTTAGGGCTGCGAGCGGCCTAGCGGTTTCATACATGAATAATTTATGTTCACTTACTGAATTATTTTTCATAGGATTGGCATTCAGGAACGAATTTATGTAATGACTTACTAGGCAGCGTTTACTGTCGTGGAATTAACACAGGGTGCCTCAAGCCTGAACATAGTTATCAGCAGTTGGAAACGAATTTTTTATATGCTCAGTAGCTTTACCAGTTACCTGTCAATGAAGACAATGATGCTTAAGAATCAACGGTCTCTCAGTCTTATTGTGCATCAACGCACAGACGACATCTTTAAAACTCTATCAACCTGCTTGACCACCACTAAGGTGAGAGAGATTTATATTAGGTAAGGTTGATACTGTAGAATTAGTGATACCAGCTCCAGGGGAAATGGTCTGTGTCGAGACCTCTGACTGTCTAAGTTGATTCAGATCATACATAAGCTCACAATAGTTCAAATTATAGGAATCTTGCCCTTTGCTAAAGACTTTGTCTTTTAAATAAACGTGATTTAAATAAGAAGAATAAGGTTAAGAATGTGCTGATAAATATTCTGAAACTGCTCGAAAGAGGCATCAATTAGAGAGAAAGAACATGTAAATGTGTTCAATATGTATACTGCGTGCTCGAAAGCAGATGCAGAGACAACAAGCAAAAAAAGAGTCATACGATTTACCTCGCTGTTAAAAGAGAAAGTTAAGATGTGTGAACGGGTACAACCAAGATGGTTACCAGTTTGTCGCGTGGTTGACGGTGAAAGCCAAGATATCTATGATAGAGCTCAACCTCTCACGGTTCGGCTCGAGGGATCAATGTTTTTAAGTATATTATTCAAACAAAGACGATGAGCTTACGTAGAAGCATACCATAACCGTAGAAAAGAAAACTGAAGGAGAAAGACGCAAACAAACACAGCATATACTTGGGACACTTTTTTTAACAAAATAAACACTCTCCTTATTGATGTTAAATAACTATTGACCAACTTTAATGACAGTACACTGATGTTTTTTTTACACAGACTGAACAATGATTAGGGCTATTAGCTTGATAAGAATAACTTGCCCTTTGAACATTAACCCTTCCAATGGCACAAGCGTTGAAGAGTAGTGAGAAACACTTCACCAGCCTGAAAGATGGAAGCCCACTAGAGAGCGAGCTCGTAGTTTCTCTCCAACTTAGCACGCTTTATATATATGTATATAGTAGTTGTGCGCACTCGCTACACTTTAGTTCACAGATCATGCACAGTAAGGAGACAATCCCTGCTTCACGCGCTGGTTGCCTACAGCCTGGATTTTTCTACAGGCTCAAGCCAATAGGAGCACGCTAACATTATGTCATAAAGTTTAATTTTCAACAAAAACAATTATCAAAATTTTGTTAAAAATTTTTATAAAAATGTATTTTAGATAGCTATTAACTTAGAATCTAGTTGTTAGAAAAACTTCAAGTGTTTTGAACGATCTCTAAACAAGTTGAGATTTTTTAACTGCATCTCTGGATTTTGTTTCTTGCATGATTCAATTTTTATCTTTTTTACATAGACTTAGAAACCCTGGTTTTTTATTTTTTTCGCACAAAAAAAGTATTAGGTCTAATGTAGCATTAGCAAGAATTATTATTTTTTTGTTAGTAATTATGTACAGTGGCTTAATAAACTAGTTTCTTAAACTTTTTTACCGTAAATTATTCATCATTGAAATTATTTTTCTATGTTGCTTCTATTAAAAAATGTATGTCACTTATGATAGTTTTTTTTTTTAATATTTAGTCTTTTGATAATTATTTCAAGAATTCGCTTTTAATTCACTTACTGATAATACATACAGAAAAACTTAAAACAAAATTTCAAGCTCTCTTTTATTTTTTAAGATAATTCTTTTACAAGCAATATTGGTTGTGTAGATCTATTATTAGTCATTTCCTCCAGCACAAGGCCAACTTTTTTTTCATAAATTCTGCACTTTCTTTAGTGCAGGGCTGGAATATTTAACGTTAACATATATCATTCACACTAATCTTACTAATACCTGTGTTTGATAAACCTACAATAATATGAATGTACGAAGGTATTGTTTTTATCCAAGTATATTTAAGAAATGTACACATACATGTTTCAGCAATTGTCAGTTTCATACATTTTCTACTCTGTACAGAAATTAATATAGCTAGTCCAACTTGTTTTTCGAAAATACTTTTTAATAAAGAAATTATTCCTCAACATTTGCTGCAAAATAATTCCTTAGCAAGAGTTTTAAGAAAAATAATGTGGTGCCCATCAAGCCCATACACTGTGATCATCATCATCTCTGCTTTGCAGGTTAATTTCAACACTTTTTATGACTATACTTCTCTTAAACTTTTTTTTGTTATTTTGTTTGCTTATCGTATACTTTCTTTGGCACTCTTTTATCTTTCCAAAAATATCTTTTTTAATTACACTTATTTTTAATAATAGTATTAACAAACAAACTAATTTTATGTTAACATTATATTATACAAGTATGTAATACGATAGTAGAAGAATTTTCAGCTCATAAAAACAGTAGTGCCCACTTCCATACAGAAAAAAAAGATTTGCTTGCTCTCTCGCATCCCCAACTCATATTTCTCATCCTTCTTAATGTGCAAGAATAAAAATGTGTTCATAAAGTTTAAGTAGCAGTCTGTACATTTTGTCCAGTCTTACTTATATTTTTTATTTAATTATTGCAATTGAGTACGGTACCAGCAGTAAGTTTCTTAATAAACTTAATAAAAAGTAAGTAGTTAATAAACTTCCATATGAAAAAGTGGTGACGCAATCACCTCTAACTAACTATTTTCTAAAATAGGTTCAACTTCGTGTATAAAAAAAAGTTTACCTTATTTTAAAGAAGCTTGTAACTACCTTAAAACCATACAACTGTATAAAAAATAACACAGAACAAAGTCATATCATAGAAAATTGACTTACTTCTGGAGAGAGTCACGGAAGATGGGAGAAGTTGGATGGGGATATGGTGGGGGAGTGAAAGGGTGTGAAAGCTGATTAACTTTATTGTTATAGGATAAATCTTTATAGATACAACAAAGAAAACTGATGTTATTTAGAAGGAACTCAAGGACGTTGTGGAGGAGCGAGGAGAGCTTACGGTAGCTGGTTGTCACCTCAAAACTATAAAGTATAAAATACAGGCATGTGTATGCACGTACGTATATGTGTGTGTGTATGTAAGGTTCAAGATTTATCTTCTACATGCACATTCATACATGTATCCAGTGACTAGCATACGTAATAATCGTATGTGTAAGGAAAACATTGTCTTTACTGGAAGCATAGACTTAAGTTAAGATGGACTCATAAGCGAAGTGATGATACGACATAATTGAGCCCTCTTAATTAACTACCAGAATTTGCAGTGGCAGGCTGTGCGACTCAGTACTAGGCTTTTTTCTGCTCGCTTGTTGTAACTTGGGAAATTCTTTTTAGTTTCTTCCCTTCAGTCAATAATCTTTCCTAATTAGGTGAGTACTTTCACTCTTTCTGGGGTCATCAATAGTGTTTTATTTTATTCATTTTTTTTTTTTTCAGTACGTTTAAATTGACGAGATAAACAAAAAATAAATTTAAAAGAAGTCACATTAACAATAGCGTTACCCCAGCAACAGTGGCATAATTTAATAATTTAACACTGTTGCTGCTTTCTGTCACGGATTACAGATTTTTAGAACAAAGCTCATTATCCTGGGTTACGATGGTATAATTATATGCTCCCCGTATATGAAGATGGTTGGGGACGGGGACCCATCAGCCAGAAAGTATAAGGAAAAATGGGTCGTGGGACCCACGATAGAAGTGAAACTTCAAGTATCAAATATTGAACTTATTTTATACAGAAAATGATATGAGAAGCAATCACATGTGTTATTGCTACCAGTTGAATAAGTTAATTTCTTTTAATAACATTAAACAAGAAAAAAAATTTCGTATTTAAAATGGCTGAAAATCATGTTTTCATGAAACCAAATTGTACGCTTCGATTGTTTTCTCCCCTTTAGTAAGCCCATGAAAATTAGTATTTTCTATTTTCGAGATATGTTGCTTCTCCTTCGAGATATAGTATTTTTTCTAATTTTTTTAAGTTATGTTGTAATGAAAACATTTTGAATTTCTTCGCGCACATCTGCATTAATGTTTTAAGTACACTGCAAATTTTTCGTAATTTATAACTTCAATTTCATAAAGATAGACCACAAATACGAATTTGAGGTAATGTTATCATAACAAATGACACCTCAGTTTGTGCGTCTCCATATTTTATTTTCCCTTTACAATACCCGTAAGAAATCAGTACTTTAAGCTTATTTTGCTTCTTCGTTGACATATAACGATTTTTCCTATTTAATAAGGTTATGGTGTCATGAAAACACTTTAAATTTCTTCACGCAAATCTGTTTTATTAATGTTTAAAGTATACTGTAATTTATTCGCAATTTGTAACTCCAATTTCATAAAGATAGAGTGAAAATACGAATTTGTGGTTATGTAATCACAACAAATAACATCTCTGCTTGTGCGTCTCGATATTTTATTTCCCCTTTAGGATACCCGTAATAAATCGGTATTTTTGGCCTATTTTGCTTCTCCGTCGAGATATGACGATTTTTCTTATTTTATGAAGTTATATTGTTATAAAAACACTTTAAATTAATTTGTGGACATTTCTATTAATTTTCAAGGTATACTATAATATTTTGGCAATTTATAACTCATACGTCAGAAAAGTACAACTTAAATACGAATTTGAGGTTACTTAATTACAAATAATGCCTCATTACACACACACACAAACACACACACTCACACACACATATATGTATACGTAAAAATTTGAGCATGTAGTAGCAAGGGGAGCGAGGCAGAGAGAAAGGCCGTCCCACGTCTCACTCTACGCGTATATGCACTGCTCTGGTGGCAAGGGGGACGAGGCAGAGAGAGAGAGAGAGAGCAGCTGGAGAGGTGAAGGGCTCAGAAATTTCGTGTTGCTCGAAGAAATTCACAACGTGCCATAAGAAGTTTCATTTCAAAAAACGTACACTTTTAGGGGGGATACAGAGTAGTAGTGGTAACACAGAGAGAGAAAAAGAGAGAGAGAGAGACAGCTATCCACCGCTGGGACCCATCAGCCAGAAAGTGCAGTAAGTGTGAGAAAAAAGCGTGCACTTCCGTTCTCAGTGGCTGAAAAAAAGCCACATCGAAAAGAATTGGATTACAAATACAGTGAAAAAAGAGATTTTTGCAAACCTATGTTACTTAAACGAATGGGAGCACGTTTTCGGTTGACATGCAGGCGCATTTACTTTAATGCACCCGCTGGTAGAACAACAAGCCAAGGGATTGATTTTTGTAAGCGGTCTCAAATTTCACCTACACACAACATGCGACTTGATCATTCTTGGAAATGATCAAGTTTTTAGAGTGAGAACTTTCTTAGGCACGCCTTGGTTGAGGGCCAAAACGGTAGAAACGTATGAACGTACATACATATATACTGCAGCTTGATGGCGCTCAATCTAATGGCACTCAAGTTCGCCTTTGGATTCCGATACATATATGCAGTCAGCATGTAGTATTATGTATATTCGTATTGCCGTGCCGTAGTGTGTGACTGTGTGCAGTGCTCATGAATGCAATGTATACATGCACGTATGTATGTGTGTATTTTGTTTACAGAATTATGGATGCAACCATAAAAGTGTACCTGTGTGATGAGTGTGTACATGTGAGTGTGTACAGAGAAAACATAAATATGCTGTCGTAAACCGCCAAAAAAAATACATATTAAACTTACATATATTTATGAACCTTGTATTTTACAATATACGAGGTGTGTTCAAAAAATAACAAGAATTTTTGTTTTATGAAAAAAACATTTATTTATCAATCAATATCGATTTTGTCCCCTTCAACATAATCCTCCTGAGATATAATACACTTGTGCCAACGCTTTTTCCAATTCTCGAAACACTTTTGAAATTCGATCTTTGTAATAGCTTTTAGCTCTTTCAGCGATTCGCTTTTTATGTCATCTATGCTTGTAAAACGACGGCCTTTTAATGTTCTCTTTATTTTTGGAAGTAGAAAAAAAGCCACATGGAGCCATATCTGGTGATTATGGAGGCTGAGGCAACGTTACAGTTTTGTTTATGGTCAAAAACTCACGAACAAGCAATGAAGTGTGAGCAGGTGCATTATCGTGGTGCAAAAGCCGTGAATTGTTTTGCCACAAATCCGGGTGTTTTTTTCGGATTGCTTCAAGCAAATGGCGTTGAACTTGTAGGTTGTACTCCGTATAAATGGCTTGATCGTGTGGCAAGAATTCATGATGCACTATGCCTTTTTTTTCACATTTTCACCAGTTGTTGATGTGCTTAGGCGTCCGGGTTGTTCGTCATCTTCTACGTTTTCGCTGCCATCTTGGAAACGCTTATACCACTTGTAAATCCTTGCTTTACTCATAGCAGACTTATTTTATGCCTTTGATAACATTTTACAAACTTCACTACACTTTATTCCATTTCTTACGCAAAATTGAATACAAATTCTATGATCCACTTTTTTCACAAACGAAAATCGCTGAGCTTGAAAAACACGTCTAACGTTAGCGGCTGCTACTGAAAAAGTAAGCAATAAATATTGCTAAAAATTTTATCGTACTTCAGGGTTATGTGTACCAACATAATACAAAAAAAATTTTTACAGGCAGACTTTCAAAACCCGCGAAATTTAAAAATTCTCGTTACTTTTTGAACACACCTCGTCCATGTGATTTCTACATACATGAGAGAACCTAGTTTTTACCAGGGTACCCCAAGTCCCACATGCTGGCTTTTCTTCGTAGGCCCTCTCTTACTACAACAATGGGTAAACATATCGATGAGTATTTTTGAACAGAGCTCCAGGACTTAATTGAACGACAGCGTACAAAAATTAAAAGTTTTTTCAAAAAGCCATGCATTTCCAGAAACTTCCTGCCAAGGCATCAGAGAAGCATCAACGGATTGCAAGCTAGCAATTTTTATGGTTGGAGCTAGAGTGGTATCTGATCCCCGTTGAACCTCTAACTTTCGTTTTTGATTGACAAAATATTTTTGATAAATGATTACACTTTTGTTCATTTTGTGAAACAACGTCTAATGTTGCAGTATAATTATTTCCATGGAATTGTGTCATATAAAGCCGAAATGTAATGTGGCTAACTTTGTTGTTAGAATACATGTACGTTTTTTATACGTATGTGCTAATAAAAAAGTGGTCTAGTATGTAAAAGTTATTACATTAATTTGCATATTAATTATAAAAATCGAATAATGTATACTACTTTTAAAATTGTAACCACCTTATTCATTTATTGTTTTGAGAATTTACTTTCAAGACTTTCGAAATAATTAAATGCAAAGTTTATAAATTTATAAGTCATACTTAAACTTGTATTTGGTGTGTCGTTCATTGTTGTATTATTATTTCATAATGTAATCAATTGTTTCATAAACCAACTTATTATCTTAACAACTAGCTCCAACCTTAAGACTTTACTGTCAACACATAATGCACATAATGCATACATAATTCTCTTTGCTTAATGTTACTTAATCGGAAGCCGTTTTTTAGTGACATTGTTCAGTTAATCATACAGTAAGAGGTACACTTTGTGAAAAGGCTTGGACTTAAAGGTAACTATTAAGGAACGGGAGGACTTGAAACATACCGAAGAGAAAAAAAACCCTTTTTTTCACTTAACACAACAACTTATTACATTCAATGAATGTAAAAATTTATTGAATGTAACAAGTTTACAGAATATTCTTTTACTTTTTATCCCACTAAAACAACAAGAAAAAATAACAAACTTAACTTTTATTGATCTACAAACTCTCAACTTTGATAAAAAAAGGCTACTAACAGCATATTCAAGCTGCTTCTGCGAGAGAGCCCCGGGATGGACTAATAGTACTAATGCTGTTAGCCTTCTTCCTGGCTCTCCTACGCTGATCTTATAGACTAACATGCTTGTTTCCAGATCTTGTGAAAGAATTATTACAAAAATTATCTCGCTCAATGATTCACGATTATGTTCGTTTTGCAATTAAAGAAGATATGAACAAATCTGAGATAGAAAAAATTGCCGAATTTGTATTTATTAAAGCTGAAATGTTTGTAAAACGGGTGTAATTGATGTGCATTTGAACAAGGCAGTTTCACGTTAAACTGAGAAAAATAGTAAACACTCTTAATCTGATCAGAAATTAGTTTTGACTACATATGTCAACAAAGGAATGAATTATGAAACGCGTAAGAGTGATAAAAAACAAATAAGTTGGAAATTCAATCCCCCGACTGCATCGCATATAAGGGGTGTTCGGGAACGGCTTATTTGATCAGTTAAATCAGCCTTAAGTCTTGTTTTAAAAGATTTCGTACCTAGTAAGAAAGTTTTACAAATGGTAATGATAGAAATCGAGCATTGTGTAAATTCTTGGCCTCTCACACATGTATCTGTAGATCCTCGAGACAAAGAGGCCTTAACTCCAAAACACTTTTTGATAGGAAGATCCTCTGGAATAATTCGAATTAGTAAATTTGAGACTGAGAAATTCTGTACACGCAAGCAATGGCTTTTAGCACAACATTATACAGATTTATTCTGGAAAAGATAGCTGCGTAAATATTTGCCGACCTTGATAACTCGTAAAAAGTGGCATAAAAAAAAGCGCGTTTGAAAGAAAATGACCTAGTTTTAATTCTTGATGAGAATGTGGATCGTAATTGTTGGAATAAGGAAGTTGATACGCGAGTATTTTCAAGTTCAGATGACCAAGTACGAGTCATGGAAGTTCAAACTTCAAATGGATTATTCTTAAGACCAAGCAGAAAACTAGTGAAGTTTGCGTGAGTTGTACTAAACTTCCAGTTTTGTTCGGCGGGGAAAAATTTTTCAGTTCAACCTCACAGTTACTCGTTCAATAACCCGTGTAATGGTCGTAATTATATAAAGATATTTTAAGTATAAATCAAATAACTATGATTTGATGGTTCTTTTATGTGACGTGATATATTCATGTGAGTTAGTATTAGTGGATGTACTGTTAATAGAGGACCATGGGGACTCGTGGGTACAATGTTGGATTCGTATTGCCCCCAACTTGTATCACGAGATACTTCAGTGGATGTGTGCTGAGACGCAGTCAGATTCGCAATGCCCCTGACCCGTGGTGCACACGTCCGATGGTCTTATATATAAGTAAATAAAAATTAATAGGACTTTCTTGAGTTCCTGTTAGGTGCGGTAAGTCGCCTAGAAACCGGGATTGCTTCAGTTCGTATTGCCCTGAAGGTCCGCCAGTTTGTTAGCTTCCTTACCTAGAGGATAGCTCCGGTTCGTATTGCCCCGGAGATCCGCTCCTTACCCGAGGAACACAAAAGGGGAGTAACTGGTGTACGGGGAAAACTAGGAAACTGTAATAGCCTCTCCGTTGCCCTTATAGCCAGTGCCGTATTAAAAATGAATAGTGTAATATAAGAAATGATAATCAAATATATATATATATATATATATATATATATAAATTTGCTATTTCTTGCGATAATATTACAACAGTGCTTTGAAGAGCAGAGCTCCCTAGTCAAAGCACTGAACTCGCTGCTGATGGCAAAAAAGATTAACGTGAGCTTACATGGGCCTTTTATACCCTCCAGATTCGCAGCGGCGTCTGTGGCTTTAATTAGGTGGCTCGAATGACTTGCACATTTCGACGCGATTCACAATCATTGTTTGTTTTGGCATACATATAAGTGTTTTGTATAGTCGCATTATAGGCGCTTGTTTCATCCATCTTACGTATTTACATTCTAGCAAGCTGGGTAGCGAGTGTTTTAGGAGTAGCATCTTGAACTCAAATTGGTGATAAGCAAATAATTACTCACTATATGAATTAGACCCTAACATATCTTCCCCAGCCAATTTGCATTCAAGATGTGGTGGAGTTCATTCTCAAAACAAATGTATAAGACTAAGTGGTTGCGCTTAACCCCTAACAATATATTAAGCATAATATATCATTATTTCATCCATGCTACTATCTATACAAGCCATGGTAGATTTTTATTTAAAAATAAAGAGTATGGCTACGTTCAGCCAATAACAATATTATATAAAAATTACTTTTTAGTCTCTTATGATATAGTTAATAATGAAAAATGATTTGTATGTTTTACTATAAACTAAAAAAGATATCTATTTATATTATATCTTCATCCTCACAGTTAGTAGGCTTCATAATCATCGGTTTGATTATATGCATGACTTCAATGATCTTGGCTACTTCTTCATCATTTTTGAGCATGTTTATCCTTCCTGTTATTGTTGGTTTTTTAAATGATGGATCCTCAGCATCATATTCTATTGCTGGTTCGTTTAGCATTTTTCTTAATTCTAGCACTCTCTTACTCATCTTTTGGAGCTTTATAGGTGCTCTTTTCGGTGTTTGGGTCCTTTGCGATTTGGTTTTCTTAGGGACTGTCTGCGTGGTAATTTCTTTTTGATATTCCTTGTAGATCTGGCCCTGTTGGCCATTTATGTCTCTTGATCGCGCTATTATAATTTTTTGGCATTGTCCTTGCACCTTGCTCCAATGCATCGCTAATGTCGATTTCTTTAATAGTGCCTCATTTACCAACGTGGAGGCATGGCACATATCCAGGTAATTTTCTGACTGTGTTTCCTGGTCGCACATCTTAAAGGTTTGGCGTTACAGAAGCAACTGAACTTGCTGTGCTCTTTCTTTCTATTTTTACTTATTCTTTGTGCAATTTCAGACCATAATAAGAATTTTAAATATTATGCATTTATTTCAATAGTTTTTTCTACCGTTATTCAACCAGAAAACAGCCATGGTTATTGATATTATTATTTTTGTGTTTATGTAAACGTGCGAACTGTTAACTCTGACCACTCTCACATATTTAGTCAATTGTTATGTTATTGTTCTATGTAAATGTACGAACTGTTAATTCTGACTACATTCACATTTTTTTTTTTTTTTTTTTTTTTTTTTTTTTTTTTTTTTTTTTTTTTTCATGTGTGTCTTCTAAGTGTGAAATGGCTTAAGGTTTGATATATAAAATTTTCCTCGTTCCCGATTATTGTCTTTGTTGCACAGTAAGTAAGTGTCTGTTCCCAATATTTCTTTTACTTTAAAAGATCCTTTATATATTAAAAAAAACTTGGCAATTTGTTTGTTTTCATTGCTTGATACGTTTAGAGCTTTTACCAGCACTAAATCATTTATGTTAAAAGTCTTATGTTTTGTGTTTATGTTTTTGTTATTCATGCGTTTTCTTAGCTTTTTATACATAATTTTTCTAGCTAAGTGTATTTTCGTGTTTATATCGAAATTGTTATTTTTTTTATTGTAAAATATTTTTCCTACATCCTAGTAGGCTTTTTCTTTAAGTGAAGTTCTATTGGTATGAACATGGTGGTGTCATGGTACGATTCGTTTATAATATTTTGAAAAATTTCTACGAAAGATGCCCATTTAGTGTGTTTACATTGTTGTAATAATGTTCTAAAAATCGACCTAGTTCTCTATGAATTCTTTCTACTGGATTTAATTGTGGGTGTCTTATTGAAGAAAATACCGGTGTTATGATGCGTTCTTTTAATTTTTTTATCTATTTTTTGTTTGTAAATTGACTACCATGATCCGTAATAATTTTTGTAGGTTTTTCATATTTTTTAAAATAGTCATCAAAAAGTTTGTTTATTACTATTGTTACGTACGATATGCTAGGCATATTATACTAACTCCCCCTGGTGACCACGAAGCTACCCTATCAAGAGGGTACCGACGGGAGGGAAACGAGGTAATATAAGGCCCGGCAAGCTTCAAAATCGGGAGAACGAAGGGAATACTCGGACAGACAGGCAAAACGAAGGGAGTACTCGGGCAGATAGGGAGAGCGAAGAAAACACTTGGAGAGATCGGGCAATTAATCGGGAACACACACACGCGTCTTTGCCTTATAATGAAGTATCTTGAATAAAGGTCTTTAAGGTTCCAAGGTTTTAATCGTTCTCACGAAGCACCTCCTTACCTTTCGGTTTACCCACGTAACAGTTTTGGTGCTAGGTGTGGGGTTTGGTAAGAGTCAAATTTTTTTTTGCACGCCGAGAAGCACACATAGTGCAGTGCCGCGAGAATACAACGATTAAAAATTGAGGAGCCGAGAAGTCGATCAAAAAGGACAGAAGCAGTCATATTCTGCAAGCGACGGTGACATCAACCCGCAGGAAAACAGGAGTAGGACACCAACTGCCAAAAATCACAGGATCAAGGATCAAGGAGACAAGCGGCAAGCGTTGAAAAGAGATGATTTTCAAAATCTTATTTCTACTGGTGTGCATATCAACGAGAACGTAAGTCTATCTATAATAAAATTAATTTTATACCTTACTCCCCGGGAAAAAGAGGGAAGGCACTTATTAGGCGAAAATAAGGTCGTAGAAAATTTTTGTTTCTGGATTTATACTTATTATCCGCTCCCTGTGTTTGGCGTTTTTTTTTTTTCTCACTCTTAGAACCCGAAGAGAAATCGTGCGAGACAACAGACTTAAACAAACAGCAGATTAGGAAAATTTTGGGCATATCAAACATAAAATAGAGGGAATTTATAAGAAGGCTTCCACAGATATAGAAAATATCCGAAAATAATAATATAATAATAATAACCGGCACCCATATACACCACTAATTTCATTATTATAATTCTTATTAACAAAACAGACCGCAGATATTCCCATAATCATATTTCTTCCTAGTTATCACTAAAGGAAGAAAGGGCCAAAATAAAAGAGAGCTAGTAAAAGACGAACGCTGCTCTTTTATTTTCTTATCTCGCCTGTCACTACTCTTTTCACCCGATTATTGTTAAGCTGTGACACAGGTAATTTAATGCAGCCCCATTGCTAGGAGAATAAATACACCTTATCAGAACCAAAAAGGAGGATACAACACATAGAAATACATATATAAAAGAGAAAAAAAAAGTAAAATAAAATAAAAGGAAAAAAAATGATTCATCCACGCGACACTATCCATGAGTCAGAGAGAGATAGCGAAGGCCCAAGTAATAATATGACGGCAGACTTGTACAGGCCAGAGCCCAATAGTAAACAAAAAAAGGAAAATATGATGCAACGAATGTTGGAATTGGAGCTGGAACCCGAGGGGTGCGAGAAACTAGACGCCCTGGACGAAGAAACAAAAGCGATAGTCATGAGTTTATTTTCAAAGATAAAAGGAAAACAAAAAGAGCAGAGTAAGTGAACGTGCCACATGTGTCAAATACTGAGACCAGCCAAAATCTGTCACCGACGATAAGGGATCAAAGGGACATATTGTGTAACACAAACGCAAACACAGGACGTATAAATTAAGAAATGGACCCTCTTTCTGGCGAACGAGTCTTCGGGCGAAGCTTAAGAGAAACTGATGAAATACGTGGAACTCGAAAAAATATAACAAATATGTTGTCAACACAATGGAGCATGCCAGAGAAACAAGAGCGGCCGATTCACGTTACACCCCGTTACGAATATCAAGGCACAAGTAACTCCGGGACGAGAGACTCACATGCTCAACAGCTGTGGGACGGATTAAGGGATATGAACAAAGAACCTGGAAAAATAAAGGAATTCGTGTCTATGGTAGCAGAACCATCGTTGACTAATATTTACACAAACTGGACCGAGTTTAATGAACACAGGGATAGGGAAAATATAGCACCAACCATGGGCCTATATACAGAAAATTTGCAAGCTACGGATAATCATAACCATCCACGCAGACCGCAGAATTTACAACTAAACATTCTGCCTACGCTCAGCCACATGGCAAATAGCATCCCGTTCTTCGACGGCGACCCAATCAATCTGCCGCTATTCAAAAGAATGGTAAGAATGACTGCTCAAATGATCGGTCCAGAATATGAATTATTTTTCCTTGGAACCATTGCAAGTAGACTAAAGGGAAAAGCAGCTGAGCATTTCGCGCCTAGATTGGCTTTATTCGGCACGGTCCAGGAATTTCTTCGGGAACTTTTGAACAGATATGGGAGTATAAATAATTCGGACACTTTCATGGCACAATTAAAGATAATCAGACAGCAAAATCGGGAATCGATAGAAGATTACGGTGGAAGGGTACGACGATTATATAACAGGCTCACGATGCTGCACGATTCGAATCCAAGCTTACTGCCGATTCAAAAGCAGGTCCTAAAGGAAAGCGTGGAGACAGAAGCAGTCAAACAATTCACATATGGGTTGCACCCAACATACAGGTGCAAAATCACAAGCTTAAATCCGAGGACCCTCTGTGAAGCAATCATAGAGGCATTAAAAATAGAGAGTGACGTCAGTCTACGGCACGCATTACCAGTAAGTGCACTGCCTGCATACAATAAGGCAACAACCGAGCGAGGGCCACTAGTAAACCTAGCAAGTGAAGAGGATAACACAACAGAAATTACTAACGGGGCACAAGGGACCGCAGCAAACGTTAAACGCTGTATATATTGCGACGGCCGAACCGGGCATTCAGTCGAAGAATTCCGAAAATTACTAGCAGTAATCAATGACAGAAAAACTTCGCGAGACAATAGAAGAGAGTTAAAAGGAAATTGCAGTTATTGTCAGAGACCAGGACACTACGCGAGAGACTGTCGTTTACGCATGCAAGACATAGAGGAAGAGGAAAGACGGCGAAACGAGGGAAATAACCAACCCGTGAATAATACCCATACCGATAGAAATGCCTATGATTATAGGGGTAAAAATGATAACTTTAATAACATTAATTACAATAATTACAACAGGGGCTATAATAATGGTCCAGCGGAACAACATAACAGGAATAATAATTACAATTATAGGAATAATAACTACAATAATAGAAATAACGATTACAATAATAGAAATAACAACTACTATGACAGGAATCATTACAATAACAGGTATAATAACTACAACCCTACAGGGAGCAATTATTACACCAACCGCGGCTACAGTGACCAGTATATTAACAACAACAGGGAATCATTCAACCGTTATGGGAACGACTATAAAAATCAACACAGTAGGGACGGCTACGATAGGGACCTAATTAGGCAAGAGCTGCCACGGGATAGGGGCCCACAGCATCGAAAAAATAACGCATACGGCCATGACAATAAGAGGGACGTACCGGCAGCTTTAAACTCGCAAGATGTTCGGCGTGCTCCCCAAACGTCGGGCATCAACTAGAGAAAGAGATAGAGAAAAGTGTGTCCAGTGAGGAAGAATGTGTGAGAGAGAGGCCGCAAAAGACGGAGAAAGAGAAAGTAGAGAAGAAGACGCACAACGACAGTCCGAGTACTTACACAGTGCAAGAAAAAATAGAAAGTAATACGGCACAGCAGGATACCACTCCGATAAAACGGAGCGGAAAACACACAAGAAAAGGCAGGAGAGCCCGCAAGAAAAGTAATCGGACAAAGGCACCGGACACACATGTAGATAATGATGAACCCAAGCTTTCAGAGCGTGACGAAGAAATAGAGCAGCTTCCCAAGATAACTATAAAACTCGCGAGAACAGGGCATAGGCCACCATCGGTCCAGTTACAGGGACCACAGTTAAAGAATGGAAAGGCGACTTTTTATGCGGATACAGGCGCAGAGATTTCGATTGTAAAAGTTAATTTTTTAAGCACAGACATGCTAATAGACAGTAGGTATCGAGTAGCTATCATTGGCGTGACTCACGGAGCACGCAAAACGTTGGGCACAGTACAGGCCCAGTTGCACGGATTAGAGTGCACATTACATGTAGTCCCCCATGACTTCCCAATTGACGCGGAAGGAATTATAGCGTGGGATATTTTTAAGCGATACTGGGGCCAAATTAGCGCCGCCGAGACTATGATTAAATTGAATAGCGTAGAGATACCACTGGTAAGGCCGGAGTGTTTTAAAATACCTGCGAGATCGAGGCAAGTAATTTATGCGCGAATAAGAAAAAGCAAAAATAATTCAGAAAATGGCTGGATACCCCTCCAAGAAATGAAGGAAGGAATATTGTTTGAGAACTTTATAGCCAGGAATGTTAATGGTAAAATAGTCGCAGAGTGCATTAATACAAGTAACGAAATAAAATACGTGCCTGTTCCGGAAGTAGAGCTGCTAGAATATGAGGAAATTTACCGGAAGCGCGCAGAAGACGTCGAAGGGGACGACGTCGAAAGCTTGAAGGAAGCAATGATAAGATTATTTAATGAAGAAAAAAAGATGACAAGAAAAAAATTGAAATTTAAAAAAAAAACGAAGGGGAGCTAGAGAAACAAAAACGGGTAAATAAAATAATGCAACTCGTAGACACAGCTGGTTGCAACAAGGAAGAAATAGAACATGTGAGAAAACTGATCGAGTCAAACCCTTATGTATTTGGCCTCGACGGTGAGCCTCTCAAGGCAACACACCTGATAAAACACCGAATTATAACGACGTCAGATAAACTCATCATAGCGAAAAGATTCAGATATCCACCAGCAATAAGGGATCAAATGAAAGTCGAAATTAAAAAAATGCATGAACAAGGGATAATTGAACCCTCCACCTCCCCGTATAACTCAAATACATGGATAGTGGCAAAACAACTGGGGCCAAACAATGAAAAAAGAGTAAGAGTAGTCACAGACTTTCAACTACTAAACAAAGTCACAGTAAGGTCATGTTACCCACTACCGTTTCAGAGTGACATTTTAGAGAATCTAGCATCAGCACGTTACATCACGGTAGTGGACCTCAAATCAGGATTTTTTCAGGTAAATATACACGAAGATGATGCACATAAAACCACATTTTCGGGCCCAGACGGGCACTACCAATACAAAAGGATGCCTATGGGGTGCAAGGACTCACCCAACACATTTCTAAGGGCTATCGCACTAGCACTAGCAGGATTACAGGGCCATGAAATAGAAGTTTATCTCGACGGCATAATGGTATTTGCCCCTGACCTTGAGGAACACGGGAAACGATTAACCAAATTGCTAAAACGGCTCGCAGCCGCCAACCTCACGATAGAGCCCAAGAAATGTCAATTCTTAAAAAGAGAGGCGAAAGTGCTCTGTCATATTGTAGGCAATGGACAGATAATGACTGACCCAAAGAAACTTGAGGCAGCTAGAAATTACCCTCAACCAACAAATGCAAAAAAGATAAAACAATTTCCAGGATTCGTAGGCTATTACAGACGATTCATCAAGAATTATGCATGAATTGCCCAACCCCTATCAAATCTCCTAAAAACGGGCACGAAATTCGAATGGGGTGATCAGCAGGAGCAGGCATTTAAAACTCTTGTGGATACATTGTGCAGCGGACCTGTACTCATCGCCCCGGACTTAGAAAAACCTTTTATCGTTACGACGGATGCATCGGATTACGCGATTGGAGCAATTTTGAGTCAAGGAGAGATTGGAAAAGATAGACCGTGTAAGTACGCGTCTCGCTGTCTCAAAGGGAGCGAACTCCGCTACCCGACGTACGACAAAGAACTTTTGGCAATTGTATTTGCAAAAGAGCAATTTAGGCCATACCTATACGGACGGAAATTTACGGTAGTTACAGACCACGAGCCGCTTAAACACATTCATTCATCTAAAAAACCAGACATTCGTTTCAATAGGCTCAAAGCGGAATTAAGAGGGTATGAGTTCGAAGTCATATACCACCCGGGTCTAAACAACAGACCACCCGACGCATTATCACGAAACTTAAAATTACAAGAAGGGGAAGTGAATCCCGAACGGCCACGCCAAGGGCTATATCAGCTAGCGGACGAACAAGAGAATGAAGAACTGGCTGATAGCAGCGGACCACCGGCGCGCATATATAAAGTACGAGCGACTCTTAAGAAAAGAATTCAAGGTAATCCGAAGAAAATAAACATCCACTGCACCGACTTAGAGAACTCGAACGTCGTAATACAGAAAAAGAAACGATATCAGGGTGAAAATATTGAAAATAATTCAGATATGGGAACAGAAGGTCAAGAAAACGGCGATGCGGACTTTGAATCAGAGGAGCCTAGCAAAAGGTATTCGCCGCTGCTGCAAGCACTACGGAATCAAAACGAGTTGAAAATACGCGATGTTACAGAAAAAGGGGAATTTATTTCACAAGGGCCAGCAGACGGAAAATTAGGCTACATTAAGAAAGAACCGGGCTTTCGAAAAGGGATAACTGCTACAAGCACACCAGCAATCGAGAAAAACGAAATGGGACCAAAAGAACGGAAAACTCGTAAGCGTCAATTAGACACACTTACGAGGAAGCAAGCACCATTCTCTATCACAGAACACAACGAAAGTCCGTCAGGAGATATTATAATTTCAAACTGCGGGACACCAACAATAACAAATGATGATTCAGAAAACCATAGTCCAAAACTTGATGATTGGGGTCGGCAGCTGATACAAGCAAGCCTAGCAGCCGAAGCGGCGGAGAAAAAAAGAGACAAAGAAGAAGCAAGCGATATCCGAAAGCTTACGGAAATAGACGAAACAGCAGAAAAGACCGAGATTATGGAGAAAGGCGTTTTCAAAAGCAAGGAGGTCGAAGTGATGGAGAAAGCCGACCAAGCACGAAGCGAGCCAAAGGAAAAAGAGAGCGAAGAGGAGCTAGCACGGGACGAGCATACGATGAATAGCCCGCTCACCAACGGCACCAACATATATAATAATACTGAACGTATAAACGGCGCAATCCGACACGACGCACACCTTTACGACCTAATAGACGGCCTTGGTGGCGGATTTCGGGCAAAAGTCCTAATCGTCGTTAAAAAACGAGCGGTTGAAGGTAAACAAGGATTAAGAATAGACCTATGGAAAGATAAAAATGACCGAGTAGAAAAATTAGAAAGTTCAATGGACAGAAAAAACCAAAAAGGAAATGAGAACACGAGAATTAGGAACGATTTGCCATCAACAAATGAGTTAAGGGAAAATTATGCAACGTCGGTCGAAATGAGCGAAGGAGAAGATAGGGAGACTCGTAAATGTGGAGATTCTTGCGCAGAGCCGAATAAGAGGCTCACGTTAGTCGATGTACCCCGGGACGGAAGCTGTCTCTTTCATTGCCTCATACTTTTGTATGGATTGGAAATGTCACAGGACAGACTGAGAAAAACGCTCCTTAGCTCGGAATAAATAAATAAATGTAAAGACCCAGAGGGCACAAAAAATATCTTAAAGGAGAGCCACGCGTTTGGGGACGGGGAATGCGCCTTTGTATTTTCTCAAATACATAAAGTAAACATATGCATCCACTTTCAATTATCAAAAGAAAGAACAATCTTTCAACATTTTATAGGGAAAAAAGGGGAAACATTTAAACACATACGCCTCAAGAATGATCATTATCAGGCTTTAATAGAATACAATGAAGGCAGCCATCTGACAACAGATCACGAAGAAAATAGTAAAAAGGGCTCAGCTAGTGGAAAAGATTTGAACGATACTAGAGTCAGCACCAGTGAGCAGGGCAATTGCGAAGAAGGACACGAAACAGGAGATAGTGATGTAAGACGTATTAGCAATGGGGAGAGCTCCAATGATGAGTCAGGAAAAGGAGAGAGACAGACGAGCAGTGAAAATTCCGCACAAAAAGAGGGAGAGAGCGCAACAGAGAAGGTGCACGAGGACAGGGATACACCACCACCCGACCCTCCACCACCACCTGATTCTGATAGCACATCGACAATAGCCTCGGGAAGCGAAGGAGAGAGCAGGGGACTCAACCAAGCTCTAGTCGAAGAAAGCAAAAGCGATCAAAAGAAGGGGAGTAATCTCAAGAACTTCAGCGCGCTAGATTAATATAGGGTATGCAGAACCCGACTACCGCGTGATAAGGCACCATGGGTCCCAGGCGATGGATCAGACCCCCCTCCATTTCAAAAAGTAAAGAAAGTAGAAGATCACCTCTTCAGATACCTAGACAACCTAGCCTTCTGTACAGTAGTATAAAACGTCCCGGACACAGAGACAATTGATGCGCTCTACGAGCGGAGATACATTGATCCAATAGTGATGAATCACGAAGTTAGGGCGGTCGGAAACGCCATGCTTTCTAGAAAAAGGAAAGTATCGGTCATACGCATGTACGTGAAAAAACACTTCGATGACAGGGCGTTACGGACAGACATCAAGACATGCTTAAAATCACTCCAGGGATTAGTGAAAAGCAATAGTCTAAAAAACATTGGAATAATAAGGGACCTCGCCATTTTAGACATAAGCCAATAGATGTATTTGATCGAGCAGCTTGAAGAAATTTTCAAGGAAATGAACATTATAATTACTTTGTCCACAAACACGCTTGTTGTGCCACCGGTAGATCAACGATTCAAAGTTATTAAAGAGTACCATAAGTCAACGGTGGGAGGACATAGAGGGATCAACAAAACTTATAATAGGATAGCAAAGGATTTTTACTGGAGAAACATGAGACCTGAAGTTAGGCAATTTGTGGCGGTATGCGAATCGTGCCAAACGAAAAAACTGGTAAGAGTAAAAACCAAACAGGCGATGCTTATTACTGACACACCGAGCAGACCATTTGAGAAAATTTCAATAGATTTTTATGGACCAATAAATAAGCCTTCAGACCATGGTAATACGCATATATTGTCAATCCAGGACTGGCTGACAAAATACATAGTATTAGCGCCGGTACAGCGAGCAACGGCGCAAGAAACGGTAAAAGCTCTCCTAAACTACTTTATGGCATATTTTGGAGCCCCAGAAAAATTATTATCAGACAGGGGGACACACTTTATGAACAGAACAATGGAAGAGTTCGCAAGATGGTTCAAAATCGATAAAATCGGCAGCACAGCATTCCACCCACAGAGTAATGGAGCAATAGAAAGAATGCACCATGTGCTATGCGAGTATCTCAAGGCGTACGTCGACAAAAACAAAAAATGGGATTAATTAATACCTTTATGCATGCTCGCATATAATACATCCGAGCATGAGAGCACGGAGTACACTCCATACGAGTTACTCTTCGGACAGAGAGCACGTATCCCTTCGAGCTTTAAAAGGGTAGAAACAGATCAAATGTATAGCAAACACTTTGAGCAAATCACAGATACCCTCACACAAATGTGAACAATAGCAGCGCTGAAACAGGTACAAAGCAAGTATAGATCCAAATATTACTACGACAGGAAACTTAACATTAAATTTTTTATGAAAGGAGAAATAGCGTACATATTAAAAGAGCCATCGAAAGGCAAATATGATTCGCTATACGAGGGCCCGTATGAAATTACAGGTATCAATTATATTAACAAAAACGTAAAATTACAGAGAGGTGACGAAATAAGAGTATCGCATGTAGATAAGATCAAAAAAGCATGCAAGGTAAAGGCACCGCCAGAAAATGCGAACAGGGTGAAGAACACGGAAGTTTAAGATTAAACATTTGACTTCACTTAAATTTTCGCGGCCCCCAGACGCGGCGCGAAAATATTTCAGGGAAAGAGTGGGATCAATTAGGTTTACGATGAAACTTTTTTCGCGGCCCCGGATGCGCCGCAAACTAGATATTCACATACGTTGGACTTAGATTTGCACAAAAAAAACCACAACTATAATGCATAGGTACGCATGAACAAAGCATTAATAATATTAATCAATTGTAATTTGATGTAATGTGAATGAAAAAAAAGCAAAGCGAATGAGGAGCGCGTGTGGCACTCTCTAGTGAGTAGACGTACTCAATAGGAGCAGAATTAACTCACAGGCCAAATGTACAAATTACGCATGGTAAAGACAAATAAAAAGGAAAAAACAGACGTATAAGCTGACATATACTTGTAAATTAAAATAATTTTATTCTTGATTACCCGATTGACTTTACTATTGTAAAAAAAAAAAAAATAATAAATACAAATTTTAGCAATCATTGTTAGGTAGAGAGCAACATGGAGGAATGATAAAAAATAAATAAAACAATTTCAGGAATAACAAAACTACTTTTGGAAAAGGCCCATGAGCCCACGTCGAGTATAAAAGATTAAACCTACTCTTCTTCCTTCCTTCTATCATTCTCCACTAGAAACAATCCCACTTCTACCATCATGATATACTGATAACCACAACACCTGAAACGTCATACAAAATCGTAACGTGATATAGAATTGACCGTTATGTCTAAATTAACGAATAGCTCGTTCGTCAAACTGTCCACCTCAAAGTTAGCATAATTTTGCAAAAAAAACATTTACCAGTACTTAATCGTTCATGTAAGGGAGACTAAAAATAATGCACCCAGATCACCGCTCGACGATTGAAAATAATAATAAACCACACCCAGTGTGCGGCAGTGTTTCTGAGAACTTGGCCATCGAACGACAACGTTACTAGGCCATCCTCATTCAAACAGGGTCGTCGATATTGGAGAGAAGGCATACGAATCTACAACCCGCATGCTTAACTGAAAAAAAAATAAAAGACGCTTGCAATCACATAAGCTGTCACTTACATAACGACATTGCGCAGCAGTGTACGCGAGCTGCTCCTGCTATTGCAAGAAAGAAAAAAATAAAATTGCATCCATAAGGACCACACACGGAGATTGTACTGGCGCAAAAAGAAAAAAAATCACGCTGTGATGCAAGTAGAGTTGAAGCTCAGCTTTGAGAACTCAGTCGCCACGCAAACATCTTAAAAAGTACACTTTCTCTAGACATTAGAGAGTAATAAATGAAAGCTTTGTTGTTGTGAAAAAAAAAAAAAAAAAAAAAAGAATATCGAAAAAGCAGCGAACTAACTCAGCAAATACGTCTACGGCGTCAAGAGAGGTTGTTGACAAAAAAAATACCCTTATAAATTCTTTCATAAATCTGACCACATAAGAAAAGAGATTAGAGGAGTATGAGGGAAACATTATATAAAAAAATGTATGGGTGAAAAGTATAAGAAATATGTACGATACGGGTCAAAACTTCACTGCCAGAAAATGATTTTTTTTTAATTCATACCTCCAAGCTTGTCTCGACCAAAAAGAATATACTAGTGAAATGTAAGGCAACCAATCGTCAAACTATCTAACTCTACAGTGTTCTTGAATATGTTATATGACCCCTCAGGCAAAATGGAGTGCATTATATTATATCCGACTATCCACAAACTCAATAAGCGACTTATGATGTAGAGCCGATGCGAAATAAAAGATAACGTAATGAAACATATTTACGATGAAGATTTTTTTTCAACTAGGAGAAAAATACCCACATTGACAAAGACACTAAAATAAATTACAATAATTGTACAAAAAAAAGTAAAGAAAGAGAATTAGAAGATGTACATGTATTATTATATACTTTATATGTGAGAAGAGAGCCACACTCGCAGCTTAACGCTAACCAAATAAAGGGGAAACATAAGAGAAAGGGTAAGGTACATACGGTAATACATTTAAATAAATACCTATCGATGAAGTATAAGTAGTGTTAGGACAAGTATTCACCACAGAAATAACGGTTGGTAACTAATAGCTAACAGCTTTATATATTACAGGATTAATGAATTTGGCATGGGGCTTCTTTTTTTTATGTATAAGTTCCTTCTCCATCGGGGGGGCCCTACTACTGATATGTTATAGAATGTTCACAGGAAAACAAAAGGTTCAAGAAGAAGCACGAGAATTGGCAGTAATTTAAACCACACCAACAGTAGAACTCAGAGCAGAAAGGTGACTGCGATCCTCTAGACGAATACTAGAATTGTCGGTGACCAAAATTAGAATTCGTGAGCCTCGGGGATGAGCGCCGGGAGTCGCTCGACTATATCGGAGGGCGCAGTCCGAAGGATGAAACTATTAAACTAGGAAAGAATTTTTTTTTTAAGTATGTAGTATCGAAAAAATCACTGTAAGTCAAAAAAAAGAAAAAAAAAATAACTGGTAGTTGTAGCGATAGTAATAATAATAATAGTAATGTTATAAGTATTATAACAACAAATACCATTTTAACAATAAAAAAATGAAAATGAGCGCCGGAAGTCGCTCGGCTATACCGAGGGGCACAGTCCGTAGCACAATAAAATTTTTTATTCTTTTGATGATAAGGTTGTACGAAATTTTTTTTTCTTTTTTTTTTTTGATAAATAAGCGCAAGTGAAAGTATAAAAAAAAAAAAAAAAAAAAACCACATTGTAAAACCACACTTAATGTAAAGTAGTCGTAAACAGAAGCCCGCTTTGCGGCAATTTCATATATAATTGTAATGTAAGGCAAAGCGCATACAAAAACAATATTGTTATACACTTAGCACACGATGAGAGGAGACTGAATGATTGTTAGTGAAAAAATATAAATGTAAAGGGAACAGTGGTTCTCTAAAAGAATGGAAAAATGAGTGTAGGATACTAAACTACATTAACAACACAAACAACAGAATACAATACAGCACACACACGCACACTCGCAACAAATCCACAGGCTCAGTACCGCCAACATCGGAAAGCCAGCGTCGTCGAGGGCGACGACGTCGCGGCCTCGCACGTGTTACGTACGATATGCTAGGCATATCATACTAACTCCCCCTGGTGACTACGAAGCTACCCTATCAAGAGGGTACTAACGGGAGGGGAACAAGGTAATATAAGGCCCGGTAAGCTTCAAAATCGGGAGAACGAAGGGAATACTCGGACAGACAGGCAAAACGAAGGGAGTACTCGGGCAGACAGGGAGAGCGAAGAAAACACTCGGAGAGATCGGGCAATTAATCGGGAACCCACACACGCGTCTTTGCCTTATAATTAAGTATCTTGAATAAAGGTCTTTAAGGTTCCAAGGTTTAGATCGTTCTCGCGAAGCACCTCCTTACCTTTCGGTTTACCCACGTAACACTATATTCGTATTAGCTTTTTTTACAGGGTACATAATAACGAATTTTATAAATACATCCATAGAAGTGAGCAAGTAATGAACTCCACCTACAGATCTTGGCAATGGTCCATAAAAATCAATAGCAAGGATTTTATTTGGTTTGTTAGCTAAGATTTCTTGTGCCTTTTCCTTTAATTTATAAGTCATATATTTACTTTTCTGACATATTATACATTTTCGTAATAATTTGTATGCCTGTACTTTTAGTTTTGGTATGTGAAAATTTTCTTTTAATATTTTAATTTTTCTAGGCCTTATATGACCATACACTTTGTGTGTTTCTTTTATAAGCATATCTACAATAATTTGAGGAATTATTATTTTTTCATTTTCATAATGAATTTTACACAATAACTTGTCTTGATTCAACTTAAATACTGTCCCAAATTTTTTATGATTTTTAAAACTTCCAATGTATTTGTCTTGTTTTTGAAGTTCAACTAAAATTTTAAGATATGTTATTAATTCTTTACTAAGTTTGTCTGCTAGCAGTGAAGCAACAATCACCTTAGTGGGTGATTTATCATGTGGATAAATATATATGCTTAAATAGTCAGCTACCCAATTTTGATTACCCGAAAGGTATTTCGGCTGTAGGTTATAATGTTTCAATGCCAATACCCATCTTTGTAACCTAGACTTTTTAAATTTACATGTTTTTAAAAATGAAAGTGCTTGATGATCAGTTTTCACAATAACTTTTGAGGCCCCTTTTAGATATATGTTTAATCTTTGTATGGACCAAACTATAGCTAGCATTTATTTTTCAGTTGTACTGTAGTTTAATTCACTGCCTTTGAGTGTTCTACTAATACAAGTTATGATTTCTTCTTCATTACTATTGTTTAATTGTGAAAGCACAGCTGCTATGGCAAAATCACTTGCGTCCGTAGTTAATATGCATGGTTCATGAATTCGTGGAAATTTTAGAATTATTTCAGTATTAAATATTTCCTTGATTTTATTAAATGCTTTTTGGTATCTTTCTCCCCATTTGAAGGGTACTTTCTTTTTAATAAGTTTACTAGTGAAAAGGCATGCATGGAGTACTTTTTCACGAATTTAGTATAAAAGTTAATGAAACCTAGGAAAGCTTGTGATTGTTTTATATTTTTTGGTGGTGTGAAATTTTTGATTGTAGTTACCTTATCTGGGTCTGGCTTTAAACCTTTATTGCTTAATATATGTCCTAAAAAAAATACTTGTTGTTGAGCAAAGTTGGATTTTTCAAATTTTAATTTTAAATTGTATTTGTCTAATTTTTTGAAAATAGTTTTGAAGTGTTGTAAATGGGTTTGGAAATTTTTTGATATTATTGCCAAGTCATCCACAAAAGCTATTATAAAATCTTTCAAATTATAAATTACTTGATTAAGGCCTCTTAATAGGGCGGCACTGCTTGTTTTAATGCCAAAAACAACCACGTTAAATTCATATACTTTATTGTCACTTATAAAAGCTGTGTATTTTCTACTTTTTTCACATAGTGGGATTTGCCAATAGCTACTTGTGAAATCTAAATTTGGAATAATTTCTACATCTTTACACCTTGGAAATAATTCTTCAATACCTGGTGGAGCTTAATATTCGTCTACTAATTTTTCGTTTAATTTTCGAGCGTCTAAGCACATTCTTATTGCTCCATCTTTTTCAATAGTAATAGCAATAGGATTTATATAAGGACTGGTAGATCGTCTTATTATGTTAAATTTTAACATCTTATCTATTTCTTTTCTAACGTGTTCTCTGTACTTTAAGGGTATTGGATATGGTTTTGAGTAGAACGGATTTTCATCTTTTAGTACCAGTTTGTGTTCATAATTTGTTGAAAATCTTGGTTTTTTTAAAAATATGTTTTTATATTTCCATATTAAATTTAATAATTAGTCCATTTGTCAATCATTAAGATTTTTATAACTTTTTAATTTGTTTACGACCTCCTCTTTGGAGATATCGTTTATTTATTAAATATCCTCAGTAAATGAAGGCATATTTTCTAAAGAAAAAGAATTTTTTGATTTTAAAAGCTCATTTTTTTCTTCTATTCTTATGGACTCATAATCTTTATTTGTGAGTATTATATCTTTATATTGTATTACATCATATAAATGATTGTTCCTTATATTTATTTCTTGTTTAGTAGTATCTCATATTAAGTTTATTTGTTTTAATGAGTCATATCCGAATATGCAATCTTTTACTAACTTTGGTATTATGATAAAAATCAGTTCTACTTCTAGTTTACCTATTTTAGTGTTTATTAAAACTTGTGTTTTTAGTTGTGTAGAACGTTCTCCCATGAATCCTTTTACGAACTTTCCCGTGATTGGTAATGTTGGTACGAATTTTAATGTATTTATATGTTTTCAATAAAATTCTTCAGATAAACAAGTTATTTCACTCCCTGTATTTATTAATGCTTTTGTTTTAATTCCTTTTAATTCGATAGTTATTTCTGAACATTTCAAAATTTAAGGGATATTATCTTTTATTTTTATATCATGTATTAGTTTTTTTCTAGTATCTTCTAATATTGAATTGATTTAAGTTGCATTTAATTTCTCTTTATCTTTTTTATTGTTAAGAAAATCCAAATTTTTAAATGCAACTATTGCTCGTTTCCCGAATTTGTAAAATATCTTGTTTTTGAATTGATATCATAATTTGTTTCTTCGTATTCTAATAAAGGATTTAGTTTAATCTCTTCTGGGTTTTCATGAACAATTGAATTCTTTTCTTCACTTGTTGGACTATTATAAGTTGTAATGTTTCTACAATTTGCATTATTTTGAAGGTATTTTTGATGTGATCTATAAGGATTGTAATAGGATGTGGTGTTTCTGTTTTTGTTATTTGTATTAGGAGGGGTATTATTTGTGGCTGTGTTGCAAGAGTAATGATTTTTATTAGTTGAATTTTTTTCAATGTATAGTTGGTTTTCTTCATAGTCATAGTCTAATATGATTTTCAACAAATTAACAATGTTATTTAAGTTTTAAGCTATTATGATTAATTTTAGGTTATTGTCTAAGTGGTGAGCTATCAAATTAATAAAATCGAAATTTGCAAAATTTATTTTTAAATCTTTTGCAAAGCCGAGAATGTTTGTTGCGTAATCAACGCGTTTTAATTTTCCTTGATTGTTATATTTTTCCGATTTTATTTTCCGAGTAATTCTTTTTTAAGTGTTGTTGTTCCAGTAACGATTTTTCAATTTTTCTGAGAAACATCCGAAATTATCCGTCGAGTCTTCCTGAAGGTACTACCAATTTTGAGCCGATTCTTCTTAACATTGCGAAAAAATATTTTTTATTTCATAATCGTCTGGTTGTAGAAATTTAAGGTATTTTTCTAAGTTTGATAAAAATTTTATCGGCCATTCGTTGTCATCACCTTTAAACTTAGATAATGGAATATTTTATGA
The DNA here is from genome assembly GCF_036245765.1 of Copidosoma floridanum. Lineage (NCBI taxonomy): Eukaryota > Metazoa > Arthropoda > Insecta > Hymenoptera > Encyrtidae > Copidosoma > Copidosoma floridanum. The sequence goes on along the minus strand of NW_028321904.1, from coordinate 5,082,684 downwards.
TTTAGGAAAAGATTTAATGTATGGATTTATATTTATATCATTTCTTATTTTTTGTTCAAGAGATTAAATTTTTGTTTTCAAATTATATAATGTATCAATTCATTGGTCGTTTTTTTTTTGTATGGTTATACTACACTCTTCTATGTCTCTGTTTCCTTCTAAAATTTTTTTTACATTGTCATTTATTCTTTTTATTTGTACCTGTAAGGATTCATTTTCCTTTTTAAGAGTTTCCATTTCGCTTATGTTTTCATTTTGTGTTTCTTTTACTGATTGCAGTTCTTTTACAATTGTTTTTTTCCATTCTAATTCTAAATTTTTTGTTTCTCAACATTTTCATCTTGGCTATTCTCTTTCATTTTTGTAACAAAAAAAGTGGCTCTTCTTGACATTTTTTTTTTTTTTAAACTCTCAAAAAATTTTTTATTTTTTATTTTTTTAATATATCACGTACTAACCACGTCAAGTGCCATTTGTAAGTGTCGTAATTATAATAAGATATTTTAAGTATAAATTCAATAACTATTATTTAATGGTTCTTTTATGTGACGTCATATATTCATGTAAGTTAGTATTAGTGGACATACTTTTAAGAAAGATAAAGAACCATGAAGACTCGTGGGTACAATGTTGGATTCGTATTGACCCCAACTTGTATCACAAGATACGTCAGTGGATGTGTGCCGGGACGCAGTCACATTTGCAATGCCCCTGACCCGTGGTGCACACGTCCGATGGTCTTATATATTAGTAAATAGAAAATTTATAGGACTCTCTTGAGTTCCTGTTGGGTGCGGTAAGTCGCCCAGAAACCGGGATTGCTTCAGTTCGTATTGCCCTGAAGGTCCGCCAGTTCGTTAGCTTCCTTACCTAGAGGATAGCTCCAGTTCGTATTGCCCCGGAGATCCGCTCCTTTCCCGAGGAACACTAAAGAAGAGTAACTGGTGTACGGGGAAAACTAGAGGACTGTAATAGCCTCTTCGTCGCCCTTATAGCCAGTGCAGTAATCAAAAAAAATAGTGTAATATAAGAAATGATAATCAAATATATATATATATATATATATATATATATATATATATATATATATATAAATTCACTATTTATTGCGATAATATTACAACAGTGCTTTGAAGAGCAGAGCTCCCTAGTCAAAGCACCGGACTCGTTGCTGATGGCAAAAGTGTTTAACGTGGGCTTACATGGGCCTTTTATACCCTCCAGATTCGCAGCGGCGTCAGTGGCTTTGATTAGGCGGCTCGAATGACTTGCACATTTCGACGCGATTCACAATCATTGTTTGTTTCAGCATACATATAAGTGTTTTGTATAGTCGCGTTATAGGCGCTTGTTTCATCCATTTTACGTATTTACATTCTAGCAAACCAGGTAGCAAGTGTTTTAGGAGTAGCATCTTGAACTCAAATTGGTGATCAGCAAATAATTACTTACTACATGAATTAGACCCTCATACCCGTTATATTATTCGAGAATGCTTCGCCAAAGAGATAAAATTTAAGCTCTAAGTAAGCCACGCGCTTAGAGTTCGAAAAGAAACCTCTTGGGCCGCACTTTCCTCAATTCGAATGAGGCACGGGGCGATAAAACAAATAGGTTCATCATGGATAGTAGGCCATAGAGGCGTTTGTTTATTTGTCGTTGCCATGGGGCTTTTTTCGATGTCATTTTTTTTATTGTGAACTGTGAGGTAACGCTTCAAGGAGCTCAATTTTTTATGCCCAAACGATAACACGTTTGTTACATGAATAAATAATTAATTTTCAATTGGTCTTTAAATTATTTTTATCGAGTCAAATCATTTAGAACAACAATTAAGAGATAAACATTATAGAGCGATACTTTAATTGAAATTGTATCATAAAAATGTTAATTAAATATAGGATAAAATAACCAGATACAGTTGTTTATTGACACTATATTTCAATCTAATCCTATGTTACGTCGGCGCAACGTATTATTAGAGCCTAATCTTTCGCTAAATAGCTCGGGATTTACACTGGGCGCGTAGGTGGGACGCGGGGTTAAAAGGGTAATTCAGCTTAAAGATGCGTTACTCAAAAAGAGGTACAATTGCTTTCACGCATCTAAGACTGACTGCCGTGCAATATTCCGATGCACTTGCTCGCGATTTTCTTTTGTCAAGAGCGGTGTATACTTCGTTCACGATCTAAAAACAGTTAACACCGTCACAAGTGAGAATATCATATGTAATTTAACCTTGACACACTAATATCACGGTAAGCATTTGCCTTAACCCGATCGTTCGTTGTTATTCTAATAGCATTCTTACCACGGAGGGCAACAGATTGTCCGTGGCTAATTTGCTATTACCGGTGACCGAAGGATGCCAATACTATGGCGAGTAATTGCGTTCGCGAAGAACACTTTATACTGGAGATTAATTTGTTATTACCGGTGACCGAAGGGTGCCAATACTGTGGCGAGTAGTGGCGTTCGCGAAAAACACTTTATGCTTCCCGGTGATCCACGAGTGTTAATATGGCATTCACGCAAACAAACACTTTATACTTTCCGGTGATCCGCGGGTATTAATATGGCATTCGCGCAAACAAAACACTTTATACTTCCCGGTGATCCACGAGTATTAATATGGTATTCGCGCAAACAAAGCACTTTATACTTCCCGGTGATCCACGAGTGCCAATACTATGACGAGTAATGGCGTTCGCGGAAACAAAAACACTTTATACTTTCTGGTGATCCGCGGGTATAAATATGGCGTTCGCACAAACGAAAACACTTTACACTTCCCAGTGATTCACGGGTGCCAATACTATGGCGAGTAATGGCGTTCGCGCAAACAAAAACACTTTATACTTCCCGGTAATCCGCGGATATTAATATGGCGTTCGCGCAAACAAAAACACTTTACACTTCCCGGTGATCCACGAGTGCCAATACTATAGCGAGTAATGGCGTTCGCGCAAAAGGAAACACTTGGTCAAAAAAAAAAATATGATATGTGGTCACTTACTTTTATTTAAACGTGAAAGTTGCTATACAGACGTTGAACCAGCGTGGATGTAAGTCACTCTCGAAGAAGATCGAGTGGCAGTAGAGACGGTTCTGGCAACCAGTTGATCGTTTGAGGGTGGTAGCGAAATTCGACTGTGTCCTCGCTTCGCAGAAGACTGGGTTATAGCAGAGTCGGGCTCTCACTACTCAGTCTACTTCTCAGGGTATCGTCGAATTTCGCGTGCCAAACTGAATTGCTTTACCTTGCTTCGCAGTAGACTGGGTTGTAGCAGAGGCGGACTCTTATTACTAAGTCTACTGTGAAGGGCTATCTTTGAGCCGAGTCGAGTCGAGTTAAACTCTGAACTACGAACTGCAAACTGATTTTCCTCTGGGCCTACGGGCCTTTTTATTGCGAGAAGCGGACCTCGGTCACGCGCTGGCTCAAAAACGCAGGAAAACTTGCCGGGGGAAAATTTTGAAGAAAAGACAATAGCTGAAAATCTAATTGGCTCGAACTGCTCTAGTTGAGCCACTCAGAAATTGGCACATCCCACATCCGGCTTGTTCTCCTCCGTGCGTCAAGAGAAGGGAAGGTGATTTACTTACTTATGCCTTTCCTTTCTCTTTTACATCAAAAGTTGACAGAATTTCAATATATTTTAATCTTAACATTACGATCAGGTATTGTTAATATTTACTAATGCTACACATTGGTTGTTCGTTCAGCTAAGTTTATTGCAAAAAGAGCGGTGAAAATCGCTTAACAATTTGGTTGATGCTAGGGTGAACAAACGATTGGTGAGTTGTTAGTTAATACTACTACTTAAGCGCCAAAACGGTGGCTGCAGCCGTACTTACTTATAATTAGCGGTGGTATTTATAATAATAGTAATAACAATAATATTTATAATAATAATAATAATAATAATAATAATAACGATAATAATAATCATAATTATGATAACAAGAATAGCACTTGTTAGAATATTAGTGCTTTGCTTGTTGTGAGTTAACATGATTTGTTTTACCGGTAGTTTAAATGTTTTTAAGTTACGAAAATAATGCGGAATTTTGGTATAGTTTTGGTTAACATGTTTTTCTGCTGCTAGTAGTTGGAGAGGGAGTTGTCTCGTGGTACCCTGGGGAATCAGGACTCTGTTACTCCTATTGGAGGCAGGCATACAGACTCTCTCTCCGAGTCACGAAAAAGGGAAGGGTTATTTTCCGTTTTTCCTTTACATTCGGGAAAAGGTGTTAGCAATCAACTAGATTACAAATTAGACTATTGCAGTATGTTTATGAAATTATTAATTCGATGAAAAAAATGGTTACTTTGTAAATTATGAGTTTGCTAACTTGAATCGTAAAAATCGGATAGTTCTTTGAAGGTTACTAAGTTGTGTAGCAAATTTGTTATAGTTCATATGTTATGTAATTGTTTGCTAGTGGTGTAGTACGTTCTGGTTATTTGTGATGATTCTGGCTTGTAATAATATTTTTGCTTATTTCTATGCATTAATTCTAAGCTATCCTTATGTTCAACCTTATGTTTATCTAACATTATATCTGAATTTAATGTTTTAGTTTAACTGTTCCCAGTTAAACTTTCGTATCTATGGTTGTAGAAAAATATTTTATTTTGCATTTCCGGTCAGCGTGGGCCAGCGTGCATGTAAGTGAGTCATGCATGGTCGTAGTATCTTAGCTACGAGCATTCTTGTAGGTGATTCACCTCTTTGCAGATGCACGTTGGCCCCTGCGTTTAGTATTTTAAAATCGGCACGGAAAGATTTGAAGCAAGAGGAAAAAAAATTAATGTGGATACACCGATGTAACACCCCCCTCCTAAGACTGGTACAAGGGCTTTCGGTGTAAACAAAGAGGTCTAGGAACAGTTCGCTGAGTATTAACAACTCATTTACCTAGTTTACAATTAAATCTACGTTTTGCAGTTAGTTATTCTTATTTATCGATGACTTATATCTATTCATTGGCCCGCATTTGCCCAGGGTGCCTCAAGGTATGAAAAAACAATGAGGGACTCTGTGGTGTCAGGAAAACAGTAACCAAAAACCTTTATCAGGTCTAATGCTATATCTAAGTGTAGTAACGCTTATACTAAAAAAAAAAAAAAAATGTGATTTTTTGTATATATACAGCGTTGCGCTCCCCCTATCACCCCCCTTCTAAAACTGGTACTAGAGCTTTTGACAAAAAGATCTAGAAGCAGTTCGCCGAGTAAATTGTATTACCTTTTACTGGCTACTAGTGTTACTCAGATGTAGAAACCGCATGTTTCTTTACACTAAATTTATTGCAGTATTGCGAATTGAAGGAGTCTTGTGCTTTTATTAATAATTATTAATAAATTATTCAATTTTATTTAATGTTGCTTATACTTATTTTTTTTCAATTTGAACAAAGTTAATTAAGCATGAAATGTTTTCGTTCGTTGCGATCATTCAGGTTTTAAGCTAATATTTAGTAAAAGGCAATGGTTTTTACTTGACTTTAAATGTGCTTGGGTTTGGATAAGGGAGTAAGGTAGTTTTATATTGTGACGTAGGCTTGCAACATTCTCGATTTACTTTCGTAGTAAATTTTTCCCTTCAAATTTTGGGTTCGAAGTTTAGATTTTTTTTTTTTTTTTTTTTTTTTTTTTTTTTTTTTTTTTTTTTTTTTTTTTACACATGGCACTTTCAATTATGAAGACCATTGCCTGCAGCTTGGTACCTTATGTGTTTTCCAACCAATTTATGTTTTTGATTTGATTCTCATCTTAAGTTTATAAGCTCTGGCTATTACCCAGTGGATGATGATCAATATTTGTTGTAGCTGTTATGGTTTTTTTTTGTAAAACCCAAGATTTGCTATGGCTTATTAGCTAGATGAATTATGCGACTAGCGCACTCATCAATTTCTTCTTGTGTTGAGATCGCTGTACGAAAACGAAGCTATCGCAAAATCCTTGATCGTATTACAACACTTGATAAAGGAAAAAAAAAGGAGTTAGAAAAAGGATAGTCGCACGAAATATTAAGAGAGAGAGAAAAAAAAGAAAAACAAAAATTGGAACTACTATTTTCATTCTTCAGTTTGCTTATACTTATTGTATTAAATTATTTTAACTATCCGTAAGTAATTATTATTATAAAACTATAACGTATTTACGCTGTAGAACGGTTTCTCATTAAACAATGTTTTGTTGCGTATCGTTGTATACATCTGGTTGTTCAGTTATACAAAAAAAAATGAATAAATAATAATTTAACAACAGTTATCCGTATACAATTTAAAGGTTATAACTAAAGTAAGCCTTTACTTTATTCGCAATGTAAATTTATATCGTCGCTTAAACTTGATGTGGTTTTGGTTCGTTTTTTTCCGTATGTTTCTTCTGAGCTTTTTATATTGTAGGTTTGCTTATAGGTTATGTATCTTTACTTCCGGAGTGTAACTGGCTTCTGCTTGGTTATTGCAATTCAGCATGGTGATTAAAAATTTTCCTAATTTTGTTTCATTTTGCTTGTAGTACGTATTCTGCTTTACACCTACTTTATTTTTTTCTTTACGTGTAAAATTGTAAGATGTTTCATAATTTCTAAGATTCGATTTTATTTTAATACCTATGTAAATTTCTTCCTTACTTGTTATATTTTTGACAATGTGGTCATATTTTGCATTTTGAGTTGTCTCGCTTCTAGCTGACCGATTTACTTGCAAATCATCGTTCAAGTTTTCATGATTCATGTCAGTTTTAAAATTTTTAGTTGTTTTGGGTGGGTACTTATTATGGTCTGATTTTATATCGTCGTTCAGAGATTTTGATTCCTTAAATATTGAAATTCTTGTATTATTTAGTTTAGATTCGAAAACTTTTAAATAATAAGCGATTGAGATGTCTACTTCAGTTTTAATCTTGTTGAATAATCTGTCTCCTGGATTTTAAGTCCTTCGTTTAACTGAGGTACGTGATATTTTCTTGCTGTTATTCCTATTAAGAATGTTTGATTTTCCACTTTTGAACAACATTGTGCCTAAGTTTATTAGCTGATTTCTTGTAAGGTTTTAATGTGCGAAATTTTTCTTTAAAAGGTTTTTACTGTTAAGTCTTTCCCTTTTATAAACTTTTAGCGATTCTATGGACATTTCTTCTTCTACTCTTTGGTTTATACTGGCAGGTTCGCTGTCTTTGGGTTTTGTATCAACAAGTTGCGTTTCATGTTTTAATAGTTGGACTGAATGACTTTGGCTAGTGTTCATTTTTATGCTGACTGTTAAGGAATTCGAAATATTGATAGTTGACGTCGAAAGAATTTCTTTCTGGCACTGTGTAGATAATTTCTGTTCGACCATTTCACGGTCATCTAAGTGGAGAAGGTCCTTGTAAGCGGTAGATTTAAGTTTTTCTTCGTTGTTGCAAATATTTTGGTTGTTTTCTTGAGTGTACTTGATATGAGGAAAACTGTTGTATCCTTCGTAATTTGTGTCATACGTTTCTTCCATCAGAACATTTTTGGTTGAACATGGTGAGTAATAAGGCGTGTTGTGAGCAAAACGATTGCCTGTATTATTCTGTAGTTTTACAGACTTGTTATATCGTAAATAGTTGATATTTTTGCTATATTTGTTACTTCTAGGAGCAATTCAAATATTTTCAGGCATGGCTAACGTTTGTTCTGTTGGACAGTCTGGAGTAATATGCCCGGATCGATGACATAACTGGCACGTAATTTTATTTAGTTGACATTCATTGCTCGTATGCCCTTATTTCTTGAAAATAATGCAGATGTGCTGAGGGTTTACCTAATATAAGCAGTTTGTAGCTATGTGTCCAAGATTGCCACAAATTTGACATTTGACTTTGCACTGGTTTGTATTGTGGTTTGAATTTTTGCACAGCTCGCAATGTCTCTGCTGGGGCTTGTGTAAGAAGCAATCGATAGCAAAATGTCCTGCCTTATAGCATAGTTGACAAGCTGACCATTGCATTTTGCATCGTTGGCTTATGTGTCCCTTTTTACCACATAATTCACATTGACTTGTAACCATATTTGATATGTTTGTGTTAAGTTTTACTAATGTAGTAGTTCGTATCCTTGGATACATGTTTTGGTCTTCGAAATTCCTGCTTGATTCAGAAATATCATAGTAAGCTTAACAGCTTTTTCTATTTTCCTTTTGTTCTAGTCTTGCTCCTCGAATTTTAAGGGTGTGCTGATAATTATTTTTGATATCATCTCTGAATTGGCTTACTGTTTCCGCGGGAGCGTATATTGTTTCAATATAATTTTTCAAGTCCTTGATTGTATTAAAAGAACGATGAAACAAGGCTGTTCGCACTTTACCAAATAGTCTACTCTTTATCATTTTAGTAAAATTGGGTTCATCGGCTTCATTTATAATTTCTTTTGCATCATCGCAACCATCAAGAAACGCGCTTAATGGTATATTTTCGCCATTGTATTTTGGTATCAAGCATAACGCGTCTCCGAAAGTAAAGCTTTAAGCCATTTTAATTTCAGCGAAAAAGATTTTTTTTTTATTTACTTGAACTGGTAAACCTTAATTTTTAATTTTTACTTTAACAGTTATAATAAGTAGGGACTTTTATACGCCCATACTCCCCAACTTCTTTATATTTTTCGTTATTTAGGACTATCTTAGTACAAGCTCGACAACCAAGTGCTATTCAAGTAGATAGTAATTGTTTTAAACACTTCGAACAAGTAGTTGCTTGCGGGGATTTATCTTGAATCATAACATGAAAATACGTAGTTTGTATATAGTTGAACTTGTCTTCAAGATTTTGCAAACACTCGCCGCAGCTCCAGCTTTGCGTGTTTGGTTTAAAAAAAATGGGCGGATGATTTGGCTTTCGAAATACACAGGTTATTTTCTTCAACATACTCGTGGATTCGAAAAAATTTTCTATTTTATCAGATGGATCGCTACGGTAAGGCATTGCGGGTAAAAAAAACAAATGTTAATCTAACAATCATTTAAGAATAGAATTCATAACCTTTGAATGTATATTTATAAGAGCTGCGAAGCAAAAAGGTAGAATAAGTAAAAATAAAAGAAAAAAAAATGTAATGCTCGGTTACTTGACCACTCAGTCGACTCTCAACAAAACAATGCGATTGTAAGGCATTCCGTCACACGTATTTTGTCAGAGCGGCTCGAGGACGGTTTTGCGTACTGAGAATGGAAAATAATGGAGTTGCTAAACTCAGCAGCTATCCGCTCAGTCAGCTCTTAACAAAATAATGCGCTTCAGGGGCACTGTAAAGCGCTACGACGAACGTATTTTGCCAGAGTAGCCTGAATGCGGTTTGCGTGCCAAGAATAAGAAAAAGTTGGAAAAAAAATGTAGTAAAAACGCGAGAAAAAAAAGGTAATAGCCGATAACCGTGCAGTACTACAAGACCAGTGATATCCCTCCGGAGCCTCCAAAATTTCTATGTTACGTCGGCACAACGTATTATTTGAGCCTAAGCTTTCGTTCAATAGCTCGGGATTCACACTGGGCACGTAGGTGGGGCGTGGGGTTAAAAGGGTAATTCAGCTTAAAGACGCGTTACTCAAAAAGGGGTACAATTGCTTTCACGCGACTAAGACTGACTGCTGTGCAATATTCCGATGCACTTGCTCGCGATTTTCTTTTGTCAAGAGCGGTGTATACCTCGTTCACGATCTAAAAACAGTTAACACTGTCACAAGTGAGGATATCATATGTAATTTAACCTTGACACACTAATATTACGGTAAGCATTTGCCTGAACCCAATCGTTCGTTGTTATTCTAATAGCATTATTACCACGGAGGGCAACGGATTGTCCGTGGCTAATTTGCTATTACCGGTGACCGAAGGATGCCAATATTGTGGCGAGTAATGGCGTTCGCGAAGAACACTTTATACTGGAGATTAATTTGTTATTACCGGTGACCGAAGGGTGCCAATACTGCGGCGAGTAGTAGCGTTCGCGAAAAACACTTTATACTTCCCGGTGATCCACGGGTGTTAATATGGCATTCACGCAAACAAACACTTTATACTTCCCAGCGATCCGCGGATATTAATATGGAATTCACGCAAACAAAACACTTTATACTTCCCGGTGATCCACGGGTGCCAATACTATGGCAAGTAATGGCGTTCGCGCAAACAAAAATACTTTATACTGCCCGGTGATCTGTGGGTATATATATGGCGTTCGCGCAAACGAAAACACTTTACACTTCCCGGTGATCTACGGGTGCCAACACTATGGCGAGTAATGGCGTTCGCGCAAAAGGAAACACTTGGTCAAAAGAAAGAATATGATATGTGGTCACTTACTTTTATTTAAACGTGAAAGTTGCTATACAGACGTTGAACAAGCGTGAATGTAAGTCACTCTCGAAGAAGATCAAGTGGCAGTACAGACGGACTCTGGCAAACAGTTGATCGTTTGAGGGTAGTAGCGAAATTCGACTGTGTCCTCGCTTCGCAGAAGACTGGGTTGTAGCAGAGTCGGGCTCTCACTTCTCAGTCTACTTCTAAGGGTATCGTCGAATTTCGCGTGCCGAACTGAATTGCTTTACCTCGCTTCGCAGTAGACTGGAATGTAGCAGAGGCGGACTCTTACTACTCAGTCTACTGTGAAGGGCTATCTTTGAGCCGAGTCGAGTCGAGTCAAACTCTGAACTACGAACTGCAAACTGATTTTCCTCTGGGCCTACGGGCCTTTTTATTGCGAGAAGCGGACCTCGGTCACGCGCTGGCTCAAAAACGCAGGAAAACTTGCCGGGGGAAAATTTTGAAGAAAAGACAATAGCCGAAAATCTAATTGGCTAGAACTGCTCTAGTTGAGCCACTCAGAAATTGGCACATCCCACATCCAGCTTGTTCTCCTCCGTGCGTCAAGAGAAGGGAAGGTGATTTACTTACTTATGCCTTTCCTTTCTCTTTTACATCAAAAGTTGACAGAATTTCAATATATTTTAATCTTAACATTACGATCAGGTATTGTTAATATTTACTAATGCTACACATTGGTTGTTCGTTCAGCTAAGTTCATTGCAAAAAGAGCGGTGAAAATCGCTTAACAATTTGGTTGATGCTAGGGTGAACAAACGATTGGTGAGTTGTTAGTTAATACTACTACTTAAGCGCCAAAACGGTGGCTGCAGCCGTACTTACTTATAATTAGCGGTGGTATTTATAATAATAGTAATAACAATAATATTAATAATAATAATAATAATAATAATAATAACAATAATAATAATCATAATTATGATAACAAGAATAGCACTTCTTAGAATATTAGTGCTTTGCTTGTTGTGAGTTAACATGATTTGTTTTACCGGTAGTTTAAATGTTTTTAAGTTACGAAAATAATGCGGAATTTCGGTATAGTTTTGGTTAACATGTTTTTCTGCTGCTAGTAGTTGGAGAGGGAGTTGTCTCGTGGTACCCTGGGGAATCAGGACTCTGTTACCCCTATTGGAGGCAGGCATACGGACTCTCTCTCCGAGTCACGAAAAAGGGAAGGGTTATTTTCTGTTTTTCCTTTACATTCGGGAAAAGGTGTTAACAATCAACTTGATTACAAATTAGACTATTGCAGTATGTTTATGAAATTATTAATTCGATTAAAAAAATGTTTACTCTGTAAATTATGAGTTTGCTAACTTGAATGGTAAAAATCGGATAGTTCTTTGAAGGTTACTAAAGTTGTGTAGCAAATTTGTTATAGTTCATATGTCATGTAATTGTTTGCTAGTGGTGTTGTACGTTCTGGTTGTTTGTGATGATTCTGGCTTGTAATAATATTTTTGCTTATTTCTATGCATTAATTTTAAGCTATCCTTATGTTCAACCTTATGTTTATCTAACATTATATCTGAATTTAATGTTTCAGTTTAACTGTTTTCAGTTAAACTTTTGTATCTATGGTTGTAGAAAAATATTTTATTTTGCATTTCCGGTCAGCGTGGGCCAGCGTGCATGTAAGTGAGTCATGCATGGTCGTAGTATCTTAGCTACGAGCATTCTTGTGGGTGATTCACCTCTTTGCAGATGCACGTTGGCCCCTGCGTTTAGTATTTTAAAATCGGCACGGAAAGATTTGAAGCAAGAGGAAAAAAAAATTAATGTGGATACACCGATGTTACACCTAATTTTAGTTATAATTTAAAGCATGCTTCGGTACTATAAAACCGCTTTATCAAAAGGAGAATTTTTTGTTTTACGTCTGGCACCTGTACTCTAAAGTTTCAGTCAACTTTTGACTCGTACATCCCACAAGTACTATTTGCACGTTAGGCGTAATGAGTTGGCTTAGAAAACTCGGGTGTATTTCATGTATATCAATAGTCTCGGGCTACGTTAAAGAGGGGAAGAACAGCGTAAAAGTGCTTTTAATAACAGCAGGGAAAAAGCAGATACTACAATAACTTCTTTCAAGGCAATAATTTTATTGGTATAGTTTAAAAAATAATTAAGGAGCCCTGCACAAGGCACTTAAAAACTCCTAAGCAGTAGTATTGAACAGTGATAGATGTTAGTTGATTAACAGTGATATAATTATACTGAACCATGTTAGTAACCCAATATATTCTTTTTAAACTGATAAATTATTAAAATTTATCTCAGTAACAGAGCTTAATTATTGATTTTTTTCACATATTTTTATTAAAAAAAATTTTTTTTTAATGAATAAAACAAATGAAGCCATCAGGCTTAATACTAAAAGATCCACGAACGATATTATATCACATTGGTGAGCACCATACTCAGAAAAAGTCTGCTCATAACATATCAAATACATTTATTGAATTTATTTGTTATATGTTTCGGGAAGCAACTGAAACCAATTTCACTTTTGTAAGAGCGGTTTGGATTCAAACTGTTAATTATAAGCAGGGAACGTACTGTTTTTGTTCCTTAAGGGAACGGGCATAACTATTACATCACTGTCATTTAAAAGACTTCGGTTGAATTTCGTAATGTCTAAGAAATAAGATTCAAATTTAATAGTATGTGACTTATCCAGATATTATTTTTGATACCTTGTAAGGTACTGTAGTAAAACATTAATTTATATTCTTGCTAATGGATTCATGTCTTTAAACTTATAAGCAACACAATAAAGCCATACAAGACTTACATGTGAAGATAAATTAATGCAGTTTTGAGGGATTTTATTATTATTTCAAAGTAAAAATTTATTTTTTGTCCCAAAGCGTATATTGCAGTGAGTAGCTCTGCCAAAAAGGTTGAGCAGGAGCTCGAATCCGATCAACTAAGGACTTAGGTAAATTTACTCTGACCACTAAGCAATGACCAGCACCAAAAGAGGCTGTGTTTATTGCACTTTTAAATGCATCGTTGTGTCTTCAGTCGTACGCTGGTGCGCCAACATACAGATGCTGGCTTGACTGAGCTAAGCCACGTCCGTGACATCTTCCCAGTTCATGTATCGTCATCCCTGAATTTGCTACTTTGCCTGCTGGATATTTTTTCTCTAAATTTAACAACTGATTATTAGTCTTCTCGCACATGTTTTGGCGTCCCTTGACAGGTTGTATCGTTGTAGCATCGTGAGCTGTTTTCATACTGTCTTCTCACCTCAATATCGTTTCGCAACAAAGTAGCTTTATAACTAATGATTGATCAGCAGACGTAGTTTTTTATCAGCCACGGAAGTTAATGCAGATTTTGTCGGAGCTAGTAATGGATGTAACTGGCGCATATTTAAGCTAATTTTTGGACACTTACTTAACACCCAGGGATTGTCTTGAATTAACCAAGCCTTGTTTGTGACACATTAAAACAATAACTAAACAGTTTAAGCCATGTTATTTAGCAATTCGGTAGTTATTTATGTCAAGAGAAAAGGCATCAAGCATTGAGTTAATGTTATCTTTTCTGATTGTCTGTCAAATAATATAAGTGCCGTATATTGTGCTTAAAAAAAAAATTATAAAGGATTTGAAAAAATCTCATAACCGTTATTAAAGTGTTATACTTTGCTGACAGAGCAGCCTAGCATTCAAAAACTTTTAAAGTAATTAGAATATTTAAAAATTCTTTGATTCTTTTAAAGTTGCCAGAAAATGAAAATTTCATGAAATAGCTCATGGAAAAAATGTTTACGATGGCCTAAGTGAAAAAATAAATAGCATTGCTTGATGTGCGAGCTTCAGGAGAACCTAAATAGTGTAAGTAAACTAAATTTCTTTACTTGGATCTTTTGACCACATTTTTAGTTTCGTGATTTTTATTAACCTTACAAAGTATTAATAAAATCAGATGCAAACTGTTTGCAAACCGTTGATATAACTAGACTTGTTTCAAGTATGGTCTTACCGTTTTATTTTATTGGTATCCATGGATCTCTTAGGACTCAGCTTGTGAGCTTTACTTTTTTTTTTTTTTTGGTCAAGTAAAAATAATTATTTAAATGAAATGGACGATTTTAATCAAAGTTTAATTTTCAGTTCTTTTGTTGTAACAATTTAAAATAAGTGTTCTCTTAGATACAGTCTATTCAAATTACTTCACAGCTTTTGATATTAATTATGTTACTGATGAAAAACTTACATCTATCATTGACTGTTGTTACTGTTTCTTGGGAGTTCCCTAATGCTTCGTGCAGTAATTTTCAGTGATGACGTATACTACACAAATGAGTTTGTGGCCTGTAAGAGATTGCGATTTCTGCTTTCTCTGCTATCGCCAGAATCACTTTTGGTGGGCCTTTTTCGTTGTACCTCGCTCATTAGCGTAGTCTGATATTATTGATACTCTCGAACTGGACTTAGCCAACACATTATGCCTTACGTGTATAAGGTACTAGCAAGTCACGGGAGTCCAAAGAAGACTAAAACCTTAAAGGATAGGTTATAGATGTAAGAAAAGCGATTTTTCCTCTTGATAGTAAGTTTTTATAGTGTCAGAGCGAGTTAAAGAGGCCTTTGGTTGAATTAGGTCGACTAATGAGCGACATTTTTGCAAACTGCGTTGACAGCTAAACGGTAGGCTTGCACGATGATATTACATGTTATGATTTTATATATTAGGAAATAACAATTTAACAGTACCAATCGCATTTTTCTGACAAGTATGATTGAGTTTCTTGGGTCAGTGATGATGAAAGCTTTCATCAGCAATTGAAGAATGCCAAACACAAGTTTAAGTGAGACAGTAAGTTAACAAATTTTGAAATTAATACTTCTGGGGATCTTACAATCAATTTCCAATTTAATAAAATAGTGTGTTAATTATAAATTTTAAGATTTGTGTTATTAGAAGTGGACAATCAATGCACAAGGCAATTATTTATTTATACACACAATACGATTTCAATACATACATGCATTTTTACAAAGAGGCTGGCTGTACCACATGATAGCATATTATTGAGCATTCACCTTAAAGCTATTACACACACGCATGTTAGTAACCTATAATCTCCTATGGTCATTAGAGCTTGCTTTATATTCTCAGTACGTGGTATCTGAGTTTGACGGACAGATAGCTATTAGTTGTAATATAATTTGTGTGTATCAATTCGGAATGTAACACCCCCCTCCTTAGATTGTGGCCGCCCTTGGCAACTACAGATTAATTTAGAATTTGCATGAGCTGATAAAACGAATTAATACAATATTGTTGTGGATGTCAGTTTTCCTCTTTTTTTTTTAAATGATTGATCAATCATGTCACACTTTTGCTTTCATCTTAAAGTAGTGTAGGAATCAATTTGTTTAATAAACATGCGTACGTTAGGTACAAATTATGCTGTGTGTTTTTTCCATGTATTTTTGTTTTGAAAGTTTAATGACTGAAGTATTATATTTATGTTGTAGGTAGAATGTTTTCCAGTGACATGCAGTGAATATAGTGGTGATAACGTTTGCTAATACTGTACGATTGTGGTTTAGCACTCCCGAAGAGAAGAAGAGCAGTGTTATTGAGCTTTCTTTTTCTGGTTTAATTGTAGAGTTTCTTGGCTTGAGATAAAAACGCACCTCAAGTAGTTATGGAAATGAAATATAATAGTAATATCATATAATTATTCAAAACGTTCGAAAAATATTTTATTATATATATAAATTTATATATTCTTCTTTTCCACAAATTTTTTTGCTACGTTAGTTCTTTTGACCTGGGTGGAACAAAGATAAGGTCTCATTAGGTCAGTACTTTTGTAGGCTAGTTACTAAGGTGGTACATTTCATTGATGATTAGTTTCATGTATACATGTAAAAAAAAAATTTTTTTTTTCTTTCTTCTTCTGGTAGAAAAAATTTTTCGCACCTCAGTTATTATTTGCTGGTTGAAGTGTTGTCAGTCTCTTTCTATTGATTTTTTGAATAGTGGGAGGTGCTGTGGTGTTGAGCGTGACTTTTGTAAAAAAAATTCTGTGATAGTGCTTGTTAAATTACTTATTTTTGCCATACTTGTCTTTCTTTTTTTTCTTTTCTTTTTTTTTTCTTTTTTTTTCCGATTGGTGTGGTGGAATATTACAGGTCAGAAAGTAATCACATGGCAAACGACCTTTTCATAGAGACTGAAGTACGGATCAATTTAGTAGTTACTCCTTTAAAATACAATCGTAGGAGATTTATTAGAGTTAGTGTATGTAATGGTGTGATAAATAAGTAAAAACAAATACGTATATTTATTTGTTTAATAATTTTTATTCTTCCTCCTTTTTTTTAAATCTCTGATATAACTACAGCTGGGTGTTACAGAAAGTTGGTTATAGGAGTTTATGATGAGTCCATGGAGCAGGACTTTTTCAATTTTGAAGAACGCGAGATAATGTATTGGGAGGAATATCCATGATTATTGCGAGAAATCTCAACTAGTAAAGTTGATGTGCATAGCTGAAGGTTATTATTTTATAATTTTATCATTTATTTTCCGACACGTCGTGCTTTTCATATTGATGAAAAGTATGGGTGGCGATCTTTTTATATTGGTGGATATCACCGTTTTGAATTTAAATCGTGTGAATTCAAGTTTTCACACAAGAAAAAATTCTTTTCATTATCTTATATGTGTGTTCATGTTGATGAATTTATAATTTATAAATTCGAATGTAATATTAATTTGTAACAAAGTTTGTAGAAAAAAAAATATAAAGAGACTTGGTCAAGTTTATTATTATTGGCATATACGTTTATATATCTGGGGCTGGTATCAAGCCGTTTCTGTTGAGCTTTCGTTTATTACGATTTTCTTTTTACTTTGTACCGGCAGTAGTTAATTCGTGAAAAAAATGTTGCTTAAACAGGAGTTTCAAGCGATTCACTTCGTTGGCATTTTGTTGGTTATCAGTAATAGTATTTTTTTCATATTATTTTATTTATTTATTAAATTTTTTATTTTTTTTTTTCGAGGTATTTTTATACCGTTTATTGGTCAGATATATACCAAATTATTGGTGACGTTGTATCGCCAAGTAATTATCTGTTATTTTGACGGAAATTGGTGGTGCTGGATTTTTTACGATTTTTCGTACTCTTCTCGGAGTATTATGTTGCGTTATAAAAATTTGAGGCTCATTTGATCTACTCAATTGAGCTCTATATACAAATTATGGTAAGTAAGTTGATTTTTTTTTTAATTTTTAAATGCATCCTCATAAAATTGAAGCAATGACTATTGTAACAATAACAATTACTATAAGGCTTCCAGAAATCATGGCTGTATTTCGATAATTCACTTGTTTTTTTATTCCTGTATTTTATAAGGTTTCCTCCATTCTAGTTGACGCTATTGCGTCATTTGACTCTGTCCATTTCTTTATTTTAGTTTTTTCTTCCTCTTGTAGATTAAGAGTAAAGTTATTATTGCTGATTTTAATTGTTTTGATATCAGGGAAGCTCAATGAATTTGCTAACCTGTAAGGAAGCTCTGATCTTTAGTAGTAAACCTCTATCAATTCTAGTGTTGTGACTCCATACACGGTGAAGCCAGGAGCATGAGCAATACAATTACTGTTGATCTTTAGTACTCCCGTACCTTGTATTTTAGTTCCAGTTGGTTGTGTGATTGAAAGATTCTCTTCACACAAAATTTGTATTGTGGTAGTATTTTGTGCGGAATATAACCATTGTTCAGTGGTTTTTAGTCTTATCCAATAATTTTCGGTTGAGTTATATGATGTTATTTAACAAGTTTTTAATGCTTTTGTTGATGGGCTTGTATTTAAAGAGAATTGAAAAGAATTGTTTATATTTTCTTTATAAATAGGCATCTGTGGTCAGCAATGTAACATCTTCTTATCTTTGATTCAATTATTTAAAAATTTCTTATCAGTAAGAAACTAAGTTTAAAGATTATTGCTTACGATAAGATAACTATATTGGGGCTCAACACTGACATATCCTTTTAAATGTAAGTGTAAATTCCTCGGAACTGAAGTAGAGCGCATGGCGTAATGACTGAATTGTTCCCTATCTTTTAGCAGGAAACTAAGTTTAATTGCTAATCTACCTTATATTATTACAGCGTTTGTTGTGGACAGTGCACACATGCGTGTGAAGGTTACGGTTGAATCGTTCCATGGTAGCGTAAGCTCTTTTTTGTATAATTTAATTTCATTACATATTTTTGATGGTTGCTCGTTTTGTATCATTAGTGGATGTAGGTGTCCTTGTGACGTGCTTTACACTGAACTGATAAGCGTTTTGTAAGAATTTAGTATGAAAAATAGTAATATATAATTTTTCTATTATCATTATCTAATCGGCATGCTCCTTTGGTTAAACTTTCCAAATTTTTTATAACTTTTTTACTATGTCGTCCATTTTTTTCTTATTCTATATTTATTTTTTTGAGATTTGAGCGAACAATATAAATCTGTTTTGCTTTTAATATGATATTGTTTGTGTAGAGTTGCGAAGATTATTTATATCCGTACTTATTTTATCTTGATCATCCGCAACCATAAATCCAAATAATTTTTTTAAAATCCACCCCACGAATTCTAGTAGTACTTGTCTCATCACCATGTGGCTAGGGATAACTTTTACTACATTGTAAGAGTTTGTTTCTTTACTAAGTATTTGTATTTCAGGTGCAAAACACTGTTTCAAATTTTCGTATGTTTATTTTGTCAAACAGATCACATTATTTATTGTATCTAGGTATTAAATTTGTGCATTCTCGATTTTCAAGAACTCTACACTGTTTACATACAGTATCTAGCTGTTCATGGTATAGTTAAGTTTGGTCTTCAATGCTAGGAAAGTCTATTGTAATAGTAACGTGACATTCGGTACGAATTAGTCTGACTTTATTAGTATTTTCATAATACATACCTAGATTATTTACTAATAGTATATTTTAGTAAGGTTTTGCAGGTATTTTTTTTTTTGCTTTTTATCATACCAGAGCTAAGTGTTAGCAGAAGCAGAAAATCAATGTTTTTATTTCACATATTAATTGGATCAATCTGCAACTACAAAATAACTAACTTTTTTTTCTTATTTTTTTTTTTTTTTGGTAGCTGCGTTTTATTTTCTCAATATGCTTACTAATGGCTTTTTCGTTCTCTAATTCTAATACCACGTCATTATTACTATGTATTTCTTTAATTTTAATGATTCCATTAGAAAATCTATCTATTTTTTTTTCTGGATTTTTTTGAGCACGTAGACTGTCATTCCAACTTGCAACTATGTGGCTTTGACTTATTGTCATTGCGTGATTTTGTATTTTGCTTTTATATTTTGAGTCTATCACGGGCTATTTGTGAGATTGGATTCTTTGTAAATAGTGGGCAAGGTCACAAGCATATGAGCTGTATGTTTCTAGTTGGAATTCGTCAGAAGTTGGATTGGTAAAATGTGCATGTTTACCAAATACAAGATCGAAAGGTGTAAGACCTGTTGCTGAATTAACTAAGAAGTTGTACTCGTGCAGTGCAAAAGGAACTATTTAATCCCAGTCATTTTTTATTCTAAGCATTAGTTCTTAAGAAATGGTTTAACATACCGTGACTTGTTTCTAACAAACCATTTGATTATGGATGACATGCGCTAGTAAGAGCTAAACGAAATCCATAAATTTTTATTACTTTTGTCAATACTTGATTAATAAAACATTTTGATCCGTCACCAAAAATAATTTTAGGAATGTTGAATATTGAAATAAAATATCGTGACTGTGTGTAAGGAACAGGAACTGCAATAAAAAAATTTTGTAAGTAAGCATTGCATTGTTAAAATGTGCTTATTGCCAGATATACTTTCTGGAAAAGTACTGTATCTATTGCAACTTTGTAAAATACTTCTGATGGGGTCTTTGTAATTATTATAGACTCTCTGGTTTTTGTGTGGAATAGTTTTTGTTCCTAGCAAACTTTATATTTTTGTATGTATTTGGCAATGTTGTTTTGCATTCCCTTCCAATAATATTTTTCTCTAATTTGTCTATAAATTTTATTTTTTTTCCTATGACCTCTGAATAAGCTAGTATGGCATTTAACTAATTTTTTTTTCTATCTTCTAGGGTTAGATAATAACATGCGCAAAAACAAATTTTTACATTAAGGGGAAGGTAACGTTATTCTTCGTATAAAATAGATGGAACTTCTCCTCTAGGAAGATTATCAGTGAGTTAACCTTCTCTAGAAATATGAGTGGTGTTAGTTATGCTTACTGATACTTCACATGCAAGATTTTTAAAGCAGGTTCGTAAAATGCTAGGTTTTATTTTATCAGTACAGTTTTTGTTTATGACTAGTGGAAATATGTAGCGATTTTGGTTTTTTGTAGTAATAACAACTCTCAATTTTGGTTGAATATCTAATAATTTTACTTTGGATATAGCTCCTACATCTGATAGTAGTTTATTGTTTATCAATTTTGTAGCTACAGTTTCAAAAATAAAATAAATAAAATTATCCTAGGTGTAAGTTATATTTTCACGAGTCCTAAAAAATGTTAATTTATTTGTTTTATAAATTATATTAGATAGATTTTCAACGGGATTTATATTTTCGTTACTTTTTTGCTACGAGCCAAATTCCAGTTTTGCTTCAAGGTTCTAACACTGCTAGATGGCTTGCTTGCAGTAAAATATTTTCTTGGTATCGTAATCAGTTATTTTCTCCCAATTATTGAAAGTACCGTCTAATGGTGGTACTGTAAAATTTTGTATTTATTAAAAAACAAAACGACATTCTGGCCGGTTAGACAATGTCCTGGCCTTCATCAAGTACAAGAATCTATGAGTTATAAAACTTCTTTACAATACAAATTTTGATCAATACAATAAACGCAAATTAAGTAAAGTGTATAATATACCTCTAACTTTCACGAAAGGGTTGTAAAATCGTAATGTAGTCAGAGTTTCAAGATCTGTTGCTTTTATACCCTGCACATATACAAATGACACAATATATGCTCACACTACAATCAAATAAGAATTGCAAGCAGTTCCTTATGAGACATACGTAAACAGATCATGTTTTCCTGATACCATAAATGAAAGGGACTCTCAAATCATGTACATCGAGTTAGTCTCCTTATTTAACTTACTTAATGAGAGACTTGTAACAATTTTTCAATTTTTCTCTATCTTGTTGTCTACAATTTTTTTTTTTTTTTTTTAATGTTACAGTGCTCTACGTCTGGCTCCTTTAATAAGGGCACTACTATGGGCACTTAGCATTTGGGAAAGAGACAAGAAAAGGGATGGGAGGCCTCCCATTACTGGGAGGGGGGTAGGGGGAAATAAGGCAATTTTTGCTGCGAGAAGGTTGCCTAGACCCTCCTCAAGGAGCATTGCATGGTGAAAAAGCACATGTGAGACTCACAGAGGTACTTACCCGAAAGTCGCACTGGCCGGGAATCGAACCACGGTCTTCCGCGTGCCAATCCACGACCTAGCTGACCGAGCCACCACGTGCTCTTTGTTGTCTATAATTATTATTATTAAAATAATGTATATGTAAAATTTTGGAAAACAGGTGCTTTTTATAACTTTGTTGTGAGTCTCAAATTTTTATTTTATTCAAATTGAAGTTGTGCGTAATTTCAATGCTATAATGTAATAGTACAAATGTATTTTACTTTTTTCTATGTCTCTCTTATGCTCTGCCATTCTTAGTTTTAAAGCGCATGATGTTTGACTGATTTTTATCAAGTGGCTCGGTTACATCTTTTCCAAGTAAAAAGATCGAATTAAATTTATTGTTTCAACTGTACACAAGACGAATGTCCAGCTTCTTACAATAGTTATTTACGTAACAAGTGCGGAAAAGACGATTTCTCGCTCAAGTCTATTACACGAGTGTGGGAAATCATCCCGCACGAGTTGCGTACAAGTTTTTTGCAATAAGTGTGAGGAAAATAGGTGTTTTCCGCACTAATATGAGTGTCGAAAAAAAATTTTTCCAAATAGTGTTGAGCAGAGGTGTGCGGCAAAGGTTTTTGTTGCACATTTTTTCCACATACTGTGCGAAAAAATCTTTGTCACACGCTTTTGCCGCACACTATTTGGAAAAATCAATTATCCGCCCTCGGGTGGTTTTGGGAGGCTGGTACTCCCTCGGGCAAAAAAGCAGTTTTCCGATACTCGTTCGAAAAGTCTCCTTTACGAACTTCGTTACGGACCTCACCTTTGGTTCAGCCCACAAACCAATCGGTTCGTAAACAAAGACTTTTCAAACTCGTAGGAAAACTACTATTTCTACACTTATATCAGTGCGGAAAACATCTATTTTCCGCACACTATTGCGAAAAAATATTTAATAGGACCGTGCAACTGAGGAATATATGGTAAAGATAATATTAATTTATAATTGTTATTTTTTCTATTGCAAATGTCAATCATGCTTATGTTTCTTAAAGTGTTCATCATTTTGTGTAAAAATTTGTGAATAAATCTTTGAGGATAGTTGTTAGTTGGTAAGAATTTATTGATTCATTTTAAAATGTTATAAAGTTAAGTGTCTGCTAACTTAATGGAAAACTCTACTAATGTATAAATAATTCTTATTTTATGCTGTATTGGATGGTGGGACAGACAATTTAAGTATCGGCCTGAATGTGTGGGTTTTTGGTACCAATCAGTAAGCACTGTGTTATTTTGTGTAGTAATAATTTTTAAATCTAAGAAATTTATGCTGCTAGTGTTGCATGTCTTAACAGTGAATTGTAATTCCGGACAATAGCTATAAAAATTTTCTTAGTATAGTTAATATATTTAGTAGGCACCTACATGAGAATATCACCTACATACCACACATACAGTGGAACATCAAAACATAACTTCTCTAAGCATGAAATTCCGAGCAAACGCATAACAAGATCACATAATACTGGACTACAGGGACTGACCATTAGAGAGCCAAAAACTTGTTTATAAAATTTATTGTTAAAATAAAAAAAAAGTTGAATTCAAAATTAAAGATACACCTGTGCAAAATTCATTGAGAGAAACAGTGATTTTACCATTTAAGAATTTCCAAAAATTTTTTATTGCATTTATGATTAAGGCTCCACTTGTATACGTAAATAAACTATCTACATCTAGACTAATAAGAGTATAACCAGGTGAAACGACAATATCTTTTAATTTTTTTTTAATTAAGTACTTGCTTTTTTTCTTAGAGACATACAGAATATAATTTGGACAAGAACACTATTATCGGTAAACTCATTTTAATTTATCTGTTCGTTTTCGTATGATTTTGCCATCGTCCTTCTTAAGTAGTACGTTATCTCGTTTTAAAACTGTTTTTAGAGGTTCATTATTGTAACGATCAAATATACAGGAGCGTATTTCTTTTTTTACCCACACATAAGCTTCTGGTTGGACATTTAAAGGCTTTGTTTTTTCGTCGTATCTTGTTTTTGCTCCTTTTTTCATTTTTATTTATCAATTTTGTGTTGCAATTTGCATTTCTTAAAGTCGTTTGATAAGTTTTGGTAAATACAATGAATCAGCTTATAACTTTTAATCGTTAGGTATCTTTAAAGGCAATCTTGGTACTTTTCCAAGTACTAATACATATGGCGTAAAATTTGTTGCTGCATGTACTCTCATGTTATAAGTCAACATAAGTGTTTGAGTAAGTTCTCATGGAGTCAGTTGGAATGGAATGACTTTATTCTTGTGATCTATTTGTTTGGGAATAACAGGCTGATTAAGCTTATAATTAATTTTTACAGTTCTCATAAGTTGTTTCAATAAATAAGACATTAATGTAGCATGGCTGTCTTATAAAATGGCCCTAAAGGTACCGTTAACTAATATTAGACTTTGTACGAGTGTATCAGAAAGTGTGCTATATCTTAAATGTGGTACAGAAAGTAATATGATGTACTTAAGCGAGTAACACTGTTTTGTTAGCAAGTGGCAATCACTATTTTGTGTCGTTCTTAATTTATCGGCTGTATTAATGAACACTATTAAAAGCTTTAATGGGTGTATTTGTCAGTACGAGGGATCCTCTCGTTTCCATCCACTTGATTTTCTTTTCTTTACATTTACTACATCGTCATTTGTAATTAAAAATATGATTTCTCATGACTGACCAACGAAATCGTTCTCTTGATTTTTAATAAAATTGGTTTATTTTCTTGTGTCCTCCAACAGGGCTGTAATCCTTAAATTCATTCGTAACAGACAGCAATTTTTATTGGTTTTTTATTAAATAATGTTGATTAAATTATTATAATTAATCCAGATTTTCATTGTACGTTAGATCTTCCCTTTGTAAAATTTAGAAAGCTTTAAGTTTTTGTCTCAATAATATTTTCTTGAGCGGTTTGAAGGCTTTCCAAAAACCTTCTGAAGTTATGAAAGCAGTAGGGGCTTTACTTATAACGATTAACGGTATATTATATCCTTTATTAGGCGTTATTATTATTTTACCTCCTTTTGGTTTTTTTAATCTTAAATAATGTTTAGTGCACCTATCAATCTGAAACAGTCTCAAGACAGATGTGATTAGTTGACAATTTTTGCTGATAAAATGAAGTATATTGTTTGTTTTGTATTTATAACAATATCTGGAGATGATTAGATTGTTCATTAGCTCTTCTCTGTTTACAATCTCATAAACATCATCATTACTGCTACTATCTTTGAGACTTACGTATACTTTTCCGCACAGTTGAATACATTGATTGATTGGTTGGAAGGGATATAAGTCTGGTAGTAGCATGAAATCAGGTTTAGTACGTTGATTCATTGATTTTTTTTTCATTGCAATTCTTTTCTCAGTTGTTGTTTTTATTTATATAATTCAAAATTTTTTCTGTTATTGGTCTCAAGTTGGGTGCTTTAAATCGTTTTTTTGGAGTAATACTAGTACTCGTTTGCCTTGGTGTACTAGAACGTAGGGGTTGACTTTCCTCAATTCGTGGGGTGATTGATAACTTTTCACTTCTCACGCATGTTTTGTAAATTTAATTTTTATTAAATAGAGGTTTAAACTATGTTGTACGTTTTAAAGAATCTCTAATTCTTCTATCTAATACAAGATCATCAAAATTATCTGGGTCATATGTGTCTTTATCGGTTAATATGTCTTGAATTTCAGGATCTAGCTTATCTCTATCAGAAAATCTTGTTAGTGATGAGAAGTCTGTATCAGTTTGTTTAAGTCAATCCTTATAATTAGTCTAGTTAAAATATTTTCAAAGATATTAAATCAACTTTAATGTTAACTTTTGTGTTTCTTGATAAGTAAACTTATCAAAGTTACTTGTCGTAGTTTCAGGTTGGTCTTCGAAAACGTTGTCATTTGAATCATTACTAAATGAAATGAGCGTAACGAAAGCTTCAGTGTTTGTCACGTCTCCGAATCAGGATGGTTTCAGTCAGTTATTGTAATAATCTACTTTATCTAAGGTCATACACTGATGGTTGTGTATCTTCTCTGGATGAATTTTCAGTGTCACTAAAGTCGTTTTCAAAGAACATACTTGTTTTCGATAATGCACAGAAGTTAGATATATATCTGACTGATAATTGTGACAATTTTATATTTTTAGAATGATTACATTTTATTCAGTAAATTTTTGTATTCATATCACCAGCACAACATATTGAGGCTAAATATTTACTTTTGATGAGCCAGAATCTTTTGATTTCCTATGACATTACTGAATGCAAGTATATTCAGAAATATGGTCGAGATGCAGATGATGTATGTGTCTGTTAAAATGTGTTCGTTTGAGTCACTTGAAAAACTACACTATAATCTGATTTTGGCCATTCCTTGTTTCTTGTTAAACCAAGACGATCTCTGAGGCTCCTAGCGAATGTTCTAGGTTTGATAGTCGTGAAATGAGATGTTTCTACTATTCTATTTTTGATAACTCAGTAATTCTGTTTTTCTTTTTTCCTCTACTTATTTTTCTACTCATCATCATCACTCTCTTTAATGGTAACCTGATAATTATATTGTTTTTTGCATACAATAATGATCCTATTGGATTCTAAGATAATGCGTCAGCGTAAGTTTTCCTAGCTTGTATTGAAAAAATACTTATAATCCATAAATTTAAGCATCCAACGCACTAAACGCTGTCCTGTATCTTTTCTTGTATGCATTTAATTTCATGGTTCATGATCAGCTATAAGAACGAACTGATCTCTTCATAAGTAAGAACAAACATGATTCATTGTGTATAGTGCAGCCAGGCTTTTCTTTCCAGATGCAAAGTAATTTACTTCGTATTCATTTAGAGTGATTGAAAGATAGTTGACCAGATGCTTGAACCCATTTTTTTCTAGACTCAATCGTTTTTAATAGCGTAGTCGGATGAATCTGTTGTTAATTTAAATGATATACGAAAGTCGGATGTAATATCTATAAGATCTTGACATAGATAATCTTTGAGTTTATAGAAACTCTTTTCTTGTAATTCGGTCCATTTAATTTATTAAATAATTTTTATAGTTTTTGGTTAGAAAAATTTTTTAACGGCTAGTATTTTCTATAGTCTCATTTAATTTCTCGTTAACTTGCAATTTTCCCAAAAAATATTACTACTTTTTACGAAAATTTAACTTTATCTAGATAAAGGGCCATATTTGCTAAAAAAAACTGGTTTTAAAATAAACAAACCTTACTGTCGTAATTTACTAGACCTTTTGCGTGAATACTTATGTCATCTATTTGCACTTTCATTTTAATATTTATTAAGCTTTTAATATGAGATCCATTAGTCATTGGAACGTGGCCGGTATGTTTTTTATGCCTTCAGAATTTGTCTGTCTAAATAATCTTGATAGGGTGTCTTCAAAGCTATTTTGAAGTTACCATGTTCATCCTTTTGAATTTGTAAGAATCTAGTTGCCTTACCAAAACTAAAAGTTTAATGAATCCTCCAAACTGGTCCGTAATATTTTTGATGTTAGGCAATGGATATGCATCACCAATAGTTTTTTTTTCATAAAGTCCTCATAAATTATGAACTATCCTCAATCTTGAACTTTCATGAATATCAGGTTTTTTAGCAATGATCTAGAAAAATTCATCGTACGTCAACGGGTTTATTTAAATTTATTGAAATCTTTTTTCTTTAACTAGGGGGCTGTGCCCCCTGCATGCTCCGTGCACCAACCCCCTAAATTTAATTAATCTTTAATTTTCTGTTTAAAAAAAAAAAAAATACAATAATTATATCCTTGTCGTAATACGTAATATTGTAATATTTATTACCTTACAAATTAAAATGACTTTTTACTAATTTTTCGAAATCTTATTTTGAAATCTACCCACGCTTGATCAGTCTTAGCCAATCACGCGACGAATAAACAGGCTTCATCACGTGACCCATCGTTTTTTAAGATAGGATTTTTTTTAACTGCTTTATTTTTTTTTTAATAAGCAATTTATTATGTCATCATTTAACGTTATATGATCATGATAGTATAATAATGTGGCTCGTCATTCTTTCCAGAATTTTCGACTTAACAAACCTTCATCTTTAATGAAAAAATTTATAAGATAACATAAAAAATTGTAGGTTTTCCGTGTTTAGACATATACGTGTTTCCTTTATTTGAAACTTGTAAAAGTGTAGTTCTGGGAAGATACATAATTTTACTAGTCTCTACATGTGAATGAAGGTACAACTAATCTTTTTTTATTAATCTTGTGGCATAACCATAAGTAAAAAAAAGCTTGATAAAGAGATTCTTCCCTTCTGGGGCAAACAACCTTATGATTGTAGGCTCATCAGCTATGCTAAGTCCCTGGGACGTACCAATGGTAAAGGTTTCAATTGTGTTTCTACGTTCATTACTTGTGCTAAAACATTCAAAGTAGGGGTTGAATTTTATCTTTAGGAGCTCTCCTCTGAACAATGGTTGAAGTGAGCCACCTAAAAGTTTAATTGATATGGCGAATGGTCATCTTCTGGTTGGTATTGATTTTGAAAACTGTAGCTTTGATAGTGAGGTTTAAACTTTATTGGTTACCATTATTCTAACTGTTATTTTTAGGGTATCTATTATAGTTGCGACCTCTGCCCTGATATTCTCGATTATTTTTAGGATTACACGTAGCATTTTTTAAAGTCAAATAACCGTTTGGATTCTCGTTATCGTATCTTCCAAAACTATTCTGATAATGATTAGAGTTCCTTGATCAAATCTAAAAATTTAAATTCTTTTTCTGATTCTGATAATTGCTGCCATAGTTTTATTCATTGCTATATTGTTAATTTTTACTATTGTTATTCTGATACTTATTGTATCGCCTATCAGCATTGTGATTCTGATTGCTGATTTGGTGCTCATTAACTTATCCTATTTGATGCGATGAGAACAGCTGATTAGAGTTCCTATTCTGCTGTTGCAAGAAATATTCTAATTATTTCTAAAATCACTGTAGGAAAGTCCTTGGTATCATGTTCCAGAAATTATATCCACTCTTACTTGGCTCTCCAATCTTAATGTATAATCAAAGGAATCTGGTAGGGTAGCAGACTTTTTCTAATCTACTAGCTGGCTTACGATACGTGCTAGTCCTTTTATAAATATGTCTAACACCTTGTCTCTTATAAGCGTCATCTCATGCTCATTGTACCTATTGTCCTTATCTTTCGTCAAAGCTTTTTAGCACCACTCAGCAGTAGATTTGTGTAATCATAATATTCACACACTAATTGGCCTTGTCGTTCTCGCATTTTCTCTAGCTGAGTTTGAGAGTAAGCAGCGGTTCTTCCTGTCACTTATTGTTTTTAAAACTAAATTATAAATACCTCAAAGTTTTCGGAGTCTTGGCCACTTACGTGTATATATGCAGCACCCCACAAATTTTGTACCACTGCCTATTTATGCAGATTTTTTTGATCGTCTCCAACCAAACTTTTTCTGTTTCTAACATCTTAAATGTAGTCCTTGAGTAGAATATTTTTCCTATCAAGTATGGGGATGGATTCAAGTGCATGTTTAACCAACAAGAGGACTGTAAGGGACTCCATGAATGCTTCAGCTACTGTTATATCAGTAACAACAGGATTATTGTTCTCATTAACCATTTTCACCGCGTAATTATAATTTTTGTTTTATGATACGTAATGTGTGTGTATTTTCTCGTTTTCCTCTTACTTATTTTTATATTTTATTATACCTGCGAATGTAGTATTTGAAGACAGTTTAAAGAGGCTTAACTACTGTTTCCTTTTTTAGTTAAATTGAATTACGTTGAAGTGAAAAAAAAATTTATTAATATAATTTTATCGTAATTTGTTTAGTAATTTTATAAAAATATTTTATTTAATCCTTGACATGATTTAGAATAGACACAAAAAAAAGAGACAAATAGATAGATACATATTATATACATAACAACGATAATTCTGCATTGAACATGCTATACATAATTAGTTATGGATGACAGAGAAAAGTTTTTTTTTTTTAATGTGTGTTAGCTAATATGTATTCACATAGTGTTAATGTTTGTTTGGCGCATGCATGTGTAATTCATTTACAGTTTATTTTATAGGAGTACGCCTGCCAAAGGAATAATGATTGTACTATGTGTAACGTCCAGAAACTAAAGTAAGAGATAAAGTACGTGAATGTGGTACTCACTTCTGCAAGATAATAGGAGAGCTTACCTTGCAGCGACTTCTAATACAATATGTACAGCTATATAACTAAATTGCTACGTGAGTATTTTTTACTGTACGGTGTATGATTGAAGGCTCTTTCTGCACAGAGAGAGAAAAAGAGAGAGAGAGGGTCTCCAATACATAACTTATCACTTATTACTATTCAGATTAGAAGTAAGTACAAAGATTTATGCTTTAATACTGTAATTATAATTAACACATATTTGTGTATTGTGTGTAATATTTTATCCACGCAGTCGTACGTCCTTAAGTACATATAACCTTGCTATAGTAAGGCACATTTTACATTATATTGGTTACATTGTACAGTATTAGTAACATTTAACATGATTGGTTACATTCTCACATTATTAAATACAGCTTTTAATTAGTTAGCAAGGTAATAATTTTATTTAGACTACCTCTAGAGGAAAGGATCTAAGTAGTAAGATATTTTTCTGCGAGAAGGTCGCCCGTTCCGTTCACAATACATATTGCATGATAAAAAAGCACATGTAAAAACTCACAGAAGTACTTGTTCGAAAGAGTCGCACTGACTGAAAGTCGAACCATGGTCTCACCCTCAAGCCAACCAACCAAACCACTGTGCACTCAAATCGTGTATTTAACTGCATTTGAACATTATTGCGTTATTACAGATTGTCAAATTCTGGACTGTAAAAAAAATTATTTTTAAGTGTACGTTCTACTTTTGATTCAAATTTTTTTTTTTTTTTTAATGAGATAGTGTTTTATTTATAAAATTATTAGTGGTATTGCAGTTGGTAACTAATAGCATCTAATTTTTTTTCCAGAAAAATTTTCTTAGCTAATTAATTTTGTAAATAAATTTTTTTGCTTCTTTTCTTTTTTATTTTTGTTATCTGTTTACAATAGTAAATTCATTTGCTTGTATGATTTGTATTTTAAATTTTCATTTATTTTTTATTTTATTTATTCAGTGTGTACTTGTATTTTAAAAAATCATGAAAAGATTACTCTGATAAGCTGATTCTGGATTTAAAATATCCCCTTGTAAAGCGGAAACTAAAAAACAAGTCAACTTAATAAGCAGATTCAAGGTGAAAGTCGATAGACTGCTTTAGTTAGCAGATTTGATGTTAAGGTGTATATCTGCGCTTTTAGCATAAGAGATAACTAGTTTTTATTTTTTCACAACTTATTAATACACAATTTCATCTTATGTTGTTCATTTGATTTCGTGACAGTAATTTTTACTTTTTAAGATTGTCGCTTATTTATTAATGTATTATTATAATAATTTGATAATTATGAAAAATATGTTATAAGCTATTTTCTCCACGCAGGCAGAGTATACATACGTCCTTGCACACTGCACTATATGCGGCATGGGTGCTTAACGTTATTTACTGACATGCTCTTTTAAATTATATTTATTATTTCTTTATAAGTCGTTTTAAGGATTTATAGAACCAGCAAGCACATCACTGGAAGCTAAAACCACACGTGTCGACCATTTATACTGCTTATCATTACCATTTGTTCATACACTATTATCAGTTAATTTTTGTACATCATAAGCCTTACGTTCAAACAATACACCAAGTAACTTCACTCTAATACAAAGGATGTGTCTAAAATTTTTCTCTAGTAAGAGCAAAGAGGAAAAAAATTACCCCTCATAGACTTTTATTTACACTGAATAACAAAAAACCAGAGTGTAGGACTCGGAGTCCCCCAGTTAGATGTGTATGCATGTATGTAGAACTTACATGTTTACTGTAAAATACAAGGTTCATGAATACATGTAAGTTTAATATGTATTCTTTTTTCTGGGTTACGGCTGTACACTTATGTCTTTCCTGTTTATTTGTCATGTATTAAATTTTTGGAAAAATTTTGAAATAATTTTTAAGGTAAATGTTGGTTAATAAACAAGACACATATCCAATACATTTGTAAGAATTAGGCAAATGTCCTATATTTTTTCGAAAAATTCTCACCTCAATTTTATAAAGAAATATTCAAAATACTGAAATAATAGGTTGTGTCTTTACATAACTCAACCTCTCGTTTTTTGTGTGCCACGATGATCCTTTCATCCTTAGGAAACCTGTAAAACTTGTTATTGTTAATTGATACTACTTACTTTAAAAGATATGGCGTATTTTGTAATATTTAGAGATTATACAATATTGTAGAAACCCGTTTTATTAATACTGGCTATCTGCATAGATCTGCCATACATACAAAAATTATTTATTAAAGTACTTCATTAAAATAATAACAACTACTAGTGTTTATAGTATAAATAAATACTATTATATTCTATACACATGTGCGTAGGTAAACATGTACACACTTGCACAGAAAAAGTAGAGAGTACACACACACACTTACTATGCATGCACACTTTCATGATTGTATCCATAAATCTGTAAACAAGTTACGCATGCATACATACGTGCATGTATATATTTTATACATAGACACTACACACAGTTACATACTACGACACTGCAATAGGAATATGCATAACAGCACATGCTGACTTTATATATATATACTAGTGGGGCTCCACTCCCCTGCGCACTCCACGCGCCAACTCCCTCTTTTATTGTGTTATAAATGTAATATTTTCAAAATAAGGTTTGTATTAATATCTTATAAGGCCTTAAAAAATGATAAAATTGATTGTTAGTATAAAAATAACATGTTAAAATATATTTTACAGAATTTGGAAGACTATGGCATTTTTCGAAAATACTCGGACATAAATTTTCTACGCTGGGGAGTAATTACTGGTCTGCTTTTAAGGAAATATAAAGAACCAACTGCTCATTTTAAATAAAAGTGGTAAGGTTTATATAGACAGAGATGCGACGTTGACTTTTTGTTGTCGAGCTTTATTATTTCTTCTAGTTGCTTCCTTTTTTAAATGAGCTGTCTATCCTGTATGTGTCAATAGATGTTTCTAAGCTCTTATAATTATATATGCCCCCTGCGCGCTCTGCACACCACCCCCCCTAAATGCAAATTAGATTTACGAAGTATAGAAAAAAACCCGAATTATATTAATTGTTACTTAAAATCAATATATGTTACAAATGTATATTGATTATAATTAATTACATGAATTTTTAACAATCACTTTTTATTTTCCCTGACTAATATCATTTCTATCATACCTTGTAAACATACATTCCATAAAATGTTTTTACTACTGGTCATGATCTACGTCAAATTTTTCAAGAAATAAAAAAATTTGAAAACAATTCTTTTTCATCGATGGTCCTGGTAGATCTGGAAAAACTTTTCTGTACAAAACGTTTAATTTATTATTTCATATCAATTGAAAAAAAAATTCTTACAATGGCTTGGACAGGTATTGCTTCTACTCTGCTCCCAAAGTAAATGAAAAGTGGTCATTACCACTCACAGACCTTCCTTTAGTCTTAAGCACTATAGAAAGTGCATTCTTCCAGTTTGAGCCAGATAAACTCAGATTACGTAATGTAGAAGTAATTATTTGGGATGAAGCTTCTATGATACCGAAAAAAGCGTTAGAAATCGTTGATAGGACTTTGAAAGATTTGTCTAGTAGTAATAAACCTTTTGGAAATAAAATAATAATTTTAGGTGGAGACTTTCGTCAAATTCTCCCAGTAGTAAAAAACGGAAGCAAAACTACTATTGTTCCAGAAACCATAAAATTTTCCAATTTTTGGCCTTTATTTATTATTTTTTATTTGAAAAACAATAAACATTCAATTGATAAAAAATTTTCTTTATTGCTACTGGATATGGGAGAAGGCAAAATTAAAACTTTTATAATTCCTTAGATATGGAAAACAGATAATGTATGTTTTAAAATTGTTAATAATTATGATGATTCTTTCATAAGTAAAGCTATAATAACCTTCCACAATGAATACACTCATTTTTTGAACAAAAAAAATTTTTAAGAATATGGTAGGAACATTAGTAACGTACTATAGTATTGATAAAGCAACTCACAAAGGAGTAGACAAATCAGACGATATTTATATTAGTTTCCCTACAGAATATTTAAATAGTATTAAAGAAGATCTTTCTCCACATGAATTAAATTTAAAAATTAACGCTATTGTAATGTTGGTACGAAACTTAAACATATCTGAAGGGCTTTGCAATGGTACAAGATTACGAATTACAAAACTATTTAAATACAACATCGAAGTTGGAATAATCTCAGGTAAAGAAAAGGAAACAAAGTCTTTAGTCTAAGTATGATACTCAATACAAAAAATTTTTGTTCACTACCATTTATATTGTACAGAAAACGATTTCCATTTATCTTAACTTTTACTATGGCTATCAATAAATCTAAAGGTCAAAGTTTTGATGCACTAGGGTTATACTTCAGAAAACCATTATTTTATAACGGGCAATTATATGTTGCACTGTCTAGATGTTGAAACCAAAAAAAAATTCTCATCCCAATTGAATCAGAAAACAAATTTGAAATTAAAAATATTGTTTGAAATGAAATTTTAGAGTAACAAAAAAACTATTCTGTAGTTCACTACTATTTTTATACTTTCTTGCAAATTTTATCTTTCATCAAAAAAGCAAATTTCAGTACCGTCTAGTACCCAGATTTATGTAATCATAAACAATCTGTTTTTTGTATCATGTTTTTAGATACACCATCATGAATGCAAAATTTTAGTAGTGTGACAAATGTAACTCTAAATTTTTAAATTAAGAGTGTCAATCATCGCACGAAAAAATTCACAAAAAAAAAATTTTTGCATGTGATATGTGTAGCATTATAATATAAGACAAGAAAAACTATTTGCGTCACACAAAGGAATGCCATAACATTCAAAAAAATTTGAAGTATATTAAATGCGAAACGTTATCAACTAAATAAAAGACTAAACAGTAAGCCCTTGGAGTTTGTTAATTTTTCGTATAATTTTTACTGTTCTTGGAGTCCTCTTATCAATATTTTTTTTTTTTATTAAGGATAGCATAGTACTGTTATAAATAAATCTGGTCCACCACATTTACTAATTATAGACATTGCATTTTGATAGTATTTCTGCATATATATTGGGCTTTCAATGTACGTAGATTGGAGTATAAAAAGGTTTCCAGCTTTCTTCTTTTTCTTGAAATTCTTAGAAATGTTAGATGCACTATTTATATTTGTCCAAAAAAAAAAAAATTAAAGTGATAAAGATAAATCTCAAGTAATTAAAGAATTACGGAAAAAACTTTTAATATTTTACGCTGGAGTATGGAGTGCAAAGCCCTTACGAAGGCAGAGCCCAACTAAAGTGTACATAAAAAAAATTTGTATTCATTTTCTATTTGCTTCATCTTCTCTGTGCATAAACAATATGTACACATAGTTTTATCTTACTTAAATATAAAAACTGTTTATGAGCAACGTAAAAATTGCTTTGTTAAAATAGTGATGTGATACACCCACAACTTTTCTCGGGTGCTTTTTGCTGGTAACACAAGCGCAGAAGAAATGTGCTTTTCCTTTTTTTATCTTACCAGGCAGGCTGAAGTAGAAGAGCCCCTCCTACCCAACTTTTTACCTAAGCTCTGCCTTTTAGAATATAAACACTGGTTTTCAATATAAGTGGTTGTATCAGTGATGGTAAAGTGGGCCTAGTCTTTTGCAAGCGTATGACTTGTAGCCAGTTGCTCTTTGATTCCTAACCCTGGCCTTTAGTTCTATTACTGTTATTAAAAACAATCAATATAAATGTTAATAACGAAATAAAAAGAATACTAAAACTAGGAGACATGCTTTTGATACCACATTGCGGTAAGTATCAGAGCTTGTTTTTTTTTTTTTTTTTTTCTTAAATTCTGCATAGAAATTAGTGTTTTTTTAATTATTTTATCAGTAAGTAGCGATGTACTATATTATTACCACATAAATCAATTAGTCGTTACAATTCTTCCTGAGATTTATAAGTGACAATTTGACTCTTGACCCCCCCGTAAATATTTACCTAAAAGTCATAAAGGGTTAAAACTAACATCTTTAGCGTAAAATTCGATGTGCTTTCTAATGGCATAGTTAAATTAAATTAAGCATTTATGGTTTTGAACATAAAAACTTTACTTTTCTGGTAAAAATTTATTTGGTTATGGATAATGTCCTATTCTGATCCTCAAACTAGTATTACCCATATAAACATTATTTCACTTTAAGCTTGTTATCATATAAAAAATATCAAATTATGTTAGTTGCGTGTGAACACAACCGATCCCACATGGATTGCCTGGTTCGAATTCAAAGGAATGAGATATAGATAAAGGGGGGGGGGCTTGTACTGTATAGAGGGGTTGCTTAAGTTAAATTAAAAAAAAATAATACAAAAAAAAACAAATAGGGATTAAAAATTAAATAGAATTAACGGGAGAGAAAAGTTAACACAATAAGAACAACGAATTAATGGGAAAAAGCCTATGGCATAAAAAACCCAGATTTATTAAAAAACGAATCAGAATTAATACAATTGAAGAAAAAACAGTTAAACTAATTATACCATTAACAATGGGAACAATAATAAACCTATGTTGTGTTAGTATGGGTATGTGTGAGGATGTGCGGGAGGACCTGGTGGTAACGACTCCCAGTGTGTGTGAATTCAAGGCGAATGAGGGAGGAGTGATCTCCTCTGCGAACCGGCGGGCCCTGCACGGTCGCACTAGTCAGCGCAAGGCTGGTGAAAGCGGGCCGACGCCCGAAAGTCGAAATTAACTACCACCTGCGGCAGCTCAGTAATAATGTTATGTGAATGGCGTATTCGGGTGAGGACCCTGATTCCGAAACGAGAAACGGGATTGAACGGATGAGACGTGGCGTGATGACAGCGGGATGACGATATGCACTGAGTATGGTGTAACAGACGTGTGATTGGTATAATAGACGTATGATTGATGCAGGTAATGGTGTGATTGAGTGCGGATGCGTGGATAGAAGTTAACCTAAAATGATGTTGGAAATATGTAGACAGAGATACTGAGCGGATGATAATAGAGGTTGTAGGGTGACGTGACGTATGGATAAGCTGTTCGTTGACGTGAGGTGAAATGATTAGCGAGATATGTGTTGAGCAGGGCACAGATGATGCAGATGGGATAAGCGTAGGCGTGTAGACGGGTGAAAAAGGATAAGTCGAGAGCGACTGTGAAGGTGATTCCGGGTAGAGAAGGGTTGGATAGAAAACAGAAGAGTAGCACGAACGAGAGGAGAAAAGGTTGTGATGACGATGAGGACGAGCAAGGGATCGATGGATGACGATGAGCAAATGAGAATGGAGGCTGTAGAGGCACAGACTTAGCACGACGCGTGCTTAATGAGATGTGATGAAGAGGCAAGTCATGAGAGAATGAGAGGTCGAGTTAATGAACGAAAGATGAAGATAAAATACAAATTAAATGAATTGTGATAAAAAAAACTTAGCGTCTCGATGTCGATGTCCTGAGTCCTGGGGCTCGATGACAGCGGCGAAATCTCCTGCTGACGGTGCAGACTGCAAGCGATAAAAAAACACTAAGCGTGAAGATGCTTCCAATTCGGCAGGCCAAGCAAGAGAGAGAGTGCAAGCGAAAAGCAACTGACAAGTCCTGAAGTCCCGCCCCTCCCGTCACCGTGCCGATGGGACATGAGCCAATCAGCGACGGAGGCGGGCGCGCGCAAGGCTCCAGGGGAAAATGAGGTGCGTGCGATTCTGGAATTCGGAACGAAAACGAATTCGCTCAATTCCGTCCCTCGACGGAACAATGTTGCTGTTTATTAAAATTTGCACCTTGCACAGTGACTCTGCGTTCTTGAGTCACGTTTACTAACTTCGTTGATCATGGTGTATGATTCGCTTGTAGGTTACTGTACATCTAATTTGTAGATTTGTAATGTTAATAATTATTGTCTCGGAGACAGCGATTTGCTGTTACGTGCATTAAACGCCAACTTGAAGAGAAAAAGCCAAATTGTATGTGTACAAAACTCTTACATAACTTTATTTGACATTATTTTTTTGGGGTGTTTTGTGAATAATTTATCTTGCTAATTATACTACGACCATGTGTTACAAAAGCGCTGCATTGAATTTCCGTGGAGAAATATTTCTTGCACTCGCGATTGCAGGTGCAGTGAACTTGGATTGTGACATCGCACTACCTTTCATGTTTCGAGCCCAATAGAACGCTAATATTGATCCTACCATTCTAATGCTCTGAATTTTTACCTGCCCTATATTGATGCACTCTAATAAAAACCTATGGAAAATTCATTGATTTTACTATAAAATTTTTCTATTGATTTATTGTAGGTATTTGCACCCGTGAATCCAGATTAAAATGCAACTATGCAATTAATACTCATCCACTTAATAACATTTCTTTTTGTTATTTTTAGGATGGATTTATTTAATAATTTATAAAATCATCAATTTCAAGTATTGCGATTATTCGAATAATTTCCATGATAAAATATTATTTTACTCGTATTTTCAGGTGCTGTGATCTTTGATTTCTCCAATGCCCTATCATCTTGTCCCTACTCCATAGGTACTAGCTGCGATCTCATTTTTTGATGTCAACCTTACATTTTCCTTCATCTTTACCTGTACCAATGATAGTGTATCACTCGCTTATGCGTGAGAAACATTGCTTGCTACGAATCATTTGTTATTATAATTTTTTTTATATAAGAATACAATAATTGTTTAGAAATATTTAAAAATTCACTAATCTTCAAAGTAAGTTTTTTATTTACTTGTAGTTGCAGATACAGTGAGCTCGGTACGTGACGTCACACCTCCTGCTTTGTTGTATTTTTAAAAATAGTGCGATGCCTTACATACCTCTTCCTTTACTTTAACTTAATAAAATTCTGACAAAATCACAGTCATAAGTTCAAGGCTGTTCATGCAATTATCTATTATGATTATTATTCATCTGTACTTCCCTTTGTCTTCCTTTCACATGATTATTATTATGTACGCAAATTGCTGTGTAGCTTTAAGCTAGATTTAACATTTTTATTTTTTAAATCCAGGGGAGACTTGAAAGTCGTAGTCTGCCCACTTCCATCTCAGTCGATTATAGTTGGGAGCCGATGTTTCCCATTTACTTCAGAGCTACAAATTCATAAATTTAAAGGCTTCAACAATGAATACATGCATTATACTACTTGGATCATGTTTGCATTTCCTTAGCCTACTAACAATTTAGCGGTACTATAATTTGCTGAAAGAACTATTTCTATTTCTTATAATTTTGTTTATAGTCTTTAAAGTTGAGGTTGGAAAATGTTATCACGTGCGTGATATTCCTTTAATAATGTTTATGTTTTTTAACCTTCTCATGATAAAATTGAATACAGTAAAATAATATGGCAGAATTCCTAATTTTCACTTGGAACGTTATGATAGTAAGGAAAAAATTATTTTTTTATCGATGAGATGCTAGTCCATATCGTTTCTTGCCTGACGGAATGTGCTTTATCGCTGATTGGCTGGGAAAATGTGCGATATTGCATATTGCATGAGGCAATGTCCGATATCGCTGATCAGTTGAGAGAATTTGCGATATTGCTGATCACCCAAAGAACGATGAGATATCGACGTTAAAAAAAAAAAATTATTACAAAACAAACATTTTCAAAAACGAATGTAAGATGATTGGCTGTCGATCCCAGAGCTCTCATCGTACCTTAGGGCGCCACTGCCTCCAACAGCCCTTTGTCTAAGCTTTAAGCCATAAACTGTCAGCTCCAGGAGTGTATACAAAAAAGTTGATACCGATTTTTATTACCCGTGGCCAACGGTCAGCTCTTATTGTTCGAGATATTTTTTGCTTTAAATAAATAAACACTTGCAGTTTGTGTTTCTTGACATTTTTTAAAAACTGAAGATTTTTTTTTGTAAGTGAACACTAAAAAGAACTACAATGTGCCTGATGGCATTGATGAAAAAAAAGATGCCAAAAAACCGCGAACAAAATTTTATAGAAAAACATGTGCTTAATATAAAGAAGGCCACGCAGTGACACAAAACAAATCACTAGTGAATAATAAATGAATAAATAAGTAAGGGCGCATGCACCCGTTTTAATTAGGCTTAATAAATAACATTTTGTGCCTTTGTTTTTCATAAGGCACTAAGGCTTTTATTATATAACGAGAAATGTTTATTTACTTCCAAAAAAAAGGGAAGCAATATTCCGTATATCTCTAAAAAGGGTATGACTCAGATTTCCCGGTACGTTTACGCATCTTGGTTTTGAAAACAAAGCTCAAAAATATAAACCACCAAATAGACCAAACAATACTATCGGTGGTGCTGCGCAGACTGGCAAAAAAATTTGCACGCTAAAATGACTCATGTCAATAAGTCTCGTGGGGTAGAGAGAAAGGAAAGGTGAAAAAAGGTGACGCCACCTCCCATCCTCCTCCTTCACCTTTTTAAAGAACAAACGACTAATAAACGCCCTTGGCAACCGCTATCTCTGCGAGCTATAACAGCTTTCTGACAGTGAGCGAGCCTTATTAAACGGGTGGGAAGATAGTTAATTTTTTTATTACATTCAGTATACAGATATTTATACATACACACACAAATACACACACACACACCTATGTATATCTTTACGTGCATTTAAAGCTGCGTGGCTTTGCGTACTGCTAGTGGTGGAATAAATTTTATTATTACATGAATATATCTATATTATCACAAACGCATCATACACTTATCGGGACTTATACAGGACTTGACTGCCTTTAAAATTCTGCAGTCTTAGCTGTAAACAAAGTTATTTCGTGAAATAATGTCTTTTTTTTGTTTTAGGCTCAGCAGTAAAAAGGCTGGTAATTTTATTCCCTTTGAAGAAACTTTACTGATTGCTAACCACTAAGTTTTATTAAGAAGACGAACATATCTGCAAAATTTGTGATCAGTCGGATCAAAACCACTTGAATTAGATAAGAAATTTGATTACGTACACACAAGGTTGATAACATACACCAGCATCAAATGGATCAACTGAGAGGTAAAACCAGTGTCAGGACAAGTTAACTCAACTTAGCTTTATAAGCGTGTAGAGTTTTTCATGAGTACAACGTATAAATAGAAATTTTCGTAGCAAATCCGTAAGGTCCGATTCTATACGTAAGTTTTGATCGACATGCATGTGTCACCGGTGGAGCCCACTACGAGTGAACGCCTAGCACACGAATGTATACATTGTATGTACGAGTTTCGAATGAAATTTTTGCAGTGAATACGGAATTTTTCTAAATGTATACCATTATATATATATATCACTACAAAATTCTTACGCAAAGCCCTGATTTAATTTAATTTTTTCTTCTTATTTTAATTTAACTTGCGGCTTCAGACCTCTCACTTAAGATTACACTTTCATAGAACTTTCGTGGCAATCCGTTATACTTTCACGATATTTGTGTGTCACTCACGACATTGTATATAATGATTTATCTGTGGTCGAAGCGTGCTTTGGAAGCCTCCAATGATTCTAAAGCCAAATAGGTGTGCAGGTGTACCTTCGCCTTTTTGGCTGGCAATGCATTCCTGAGCCTAACGTAATGTGTCCTTTTTCATGCCAGTCTAGTAGAACTTGGATCAAACTGCCTTGACCGTCGATTGTACGCTGGGGTGGACGAGGTTATGGACCAGTTCAAATGCCACTGCCGTCTACTATAGGCTAGCTGTCATATAGCGCCGTACGTGGTCAAAAGAGATGTCAGCATACAGGCACACACCTAGGACAAAAATCAGGTTCAGAGCTTGTAAATAGAAACCTTGATTTTTAATAAATGCAGCAGCTCGTCTTCCGTTGTCTGGGCCATTTTAACAGTCACTGCATCCAGAACAGTCAGCATATTGATGGCCTTGATCTTAGACAGAGCGTTGGTGATAACGTTTTATTTCCTCTTGACGTGGAGCAGATTCGTACAAAACTGCAGGATAGAGTCCAGTCGAGAGCTTGTCTGGGTGATGCCTTTTCAG
Organism: Copidosoma floridanum; assembly: GCF_036245765.1. Classification (NCBI taxonomy): domain Eukaryota; kingdom Metazoa; phylum Arthropoda; class Insecta; order Hymenoptera; family Encyrtidae; genus Copidosoma; species Copidosoma floridanum. The sequence goes on along the minus strand of NW_028321904.1, from coordinate 5,040,565 downwards.
ATGGCTGTAGTGCTGCGAAGGTGAGGGGGTTTTGGTCTGTGATGGTGGTGAATGGCCTCCCTTTGAGAGAGCGTTGAAAATGCCTTATGGGGTAGTAGACAGTAAATAGATTTTTATCGTAGGTGTAGTACTGCTGCTCTATTAGTGTCAGCTTGCTTAAAAAGAATCGCAGAAGTGACCAGACACCTTCGAAAAATTCCTGTTCCAGGGTTGCTCTGGTAGACACTTTGGATGTGTTTGTCCTCAGGACAAGCAGGGCTTCTGGACATAGAAAAAAAGAGTGGCAGCTTTTTCCAGGACTGCCTTCGATAAGCCGAAGGCCATGTCAACTTCCAAGGTCTAAGACAGCTTGACCCTCTTTGCCTTCTCTATAAGGCCAGCCAGTAGTCTGTTAAGTAGAACTACGAGTTTCACTGTCTTCAGCAGGCCCAAGCAGTAATAGTTTACCATGCGTGAAAGGCTCTTGGTATGCACAGACAAATCATAGGTTTTGTAGAATGTGTCCAACTGTTCATTAAGAGAACTGCACTGCATTGCGTTGGCCTAAAGACAACCACGTAAGTTCGAAGTGGCTAAGTGGTGTGATTATGGCTGTCTTCGGAGCGTCCTCCACTGTAATGAAGATTTGGTTACCTGAATAAAGTAATTTATTGGTATGGCCACGCCAACCCCCGTTTAGTTTGGGCACTAGATGTAGTGGGATGGCCCACTGGCTAAAAGAGGGGTGAACATTGCCCTACTTAGGAAAAGTTCTGATCTCTTTGCTACCTCCAGCCTTTGGCTAGATTCAAATGTATGAGACCGAAGCAGTTAATATAAGTTAGAAACTCAGGTACGCATGCAAAATGTTTATCTTTCGTCAACGAAAATTCAATGCCAAGCTACTATTTTAAGGTATTTTTAACACTTAATCGTAAAACTGTCTGCACACAAGCAAAACTTTTTTAAGTGAAAAGTATAGCTTCTCAACAAGAGTGATTGGTTCAATAGTGAAAGCTTTAATTTAAAATTTAATGGACTATTAAGTTACGTGGATCAAACTTTCTTTTTAATTTAAATATGACATTGACGACTTCACAGATTTGCATTCACAAAATGTTGTGACAATCTTATGATATAAATTTAAAGCATCACAGCTAAGTACATTTTATTTTAACTTAAAACAAAATTCGAAAAAAGATTAAGCTACTTTTTAATAACAACTGAGGAAAAGTTATGACTATCATATTGACATTAAGTAGAATTGCGTTTTTCAAAAATTTGAAAGAATTATTTGTAAATATTAAAAATACTAGATCATAATGTCAAATACATGAGTTTCAAGGAATTATTATACGAAACTTACTTATAACCTTAAAAGGTAAACAGTTGGTGTTTACCTATGCTTTCTTTATAAGAACTGAAAATGTTTGCCTGCGTTTGTATTGATGCTTTTTTGTTTAGTTCAGCTGAATCATGACGAATTCTACGAAACTACCGCTGAAGTGACCAGAAAAAAAAATTTTTAAAAGCACAGTCACAGGACAAAGTTTGTCGTTTTCCCTTACCCACTGAAATATAAGAAAAGTTTATTACTTTTTCTTACTACAATTCAGTTACTTCAGAGAATTCAAGTTTTTTTTTTTCATAAGCTATTAAGACAAAGTTGATAAGATATTTACATTAAAGATAGCATACATATAAGCTAATACATTATTGAGGCATAGAAATACAGAGAATGTACAAAGGCAAATTTGTAGATCAAAAAATTAAGAGTGTATGTCTAAAGAATATATGAAAATATTATAATAGTACTTAAACATTTAAAACACAATCATTGAGAAATTTGAATAAGACTTTTCAATATAAGGTGCAGAAATAATGGATTTCGTTTGCAGTGGGGGAAATGACTTCCATTTGCAAGAATTTTTTTAGTAAACTTAGTAGCGATCATATGTTGATTACTAACATAAAACAAAATTTATACCCTTAATCTCATGAGAATAAATACATCTGGGATCTGGTACTGTATTAACTTTATTTAATACAGTTTACTAATGTTTCCCAAGGAGGTTCAACATACTATATATAGTCAACAACGTATATAGTAGTCATAACCAAAGTCATATGTGTATATATATTAAATGCACGTGTGTGGCACGCATTTTTGCAGATGATGCTCTAACCTCCACTCTTCCTTTTAAGTCTTTGAATAGATCAGAAAGGAATATCTGGATAGAACTTACAGCAAACTATATATTTTTCTAAATTGATTAAAAGAACGTTACTTTAATTATGTATCACTAGTTCATTTTTGTCGTGTAAAGTATTTTCAGTAAATTATGATATCACTTCTGGTAAAAAAAGTACAGTTAACAAAAAAAAAAATCGCGTCAAAGATGCCCTTCAAAGACGTACATTTCTTACATTTTTCTACAGCAACCTATGCCAAAATTGTGCACAGGACTAGAGTGTATACTTGTGAATCATAGATCTTAGTTTTATCTGTTTTTAAGGTACTTTGATTCATGTGCTGAGTCTCTTTTATTAAGCCAATCGTCTTTATATCAAAGCATTCATTGTAAAACCAAGGTTTTTTATGCAAAAAAATGTTGTAAATAGTTTAAGCCAGTTTTGTTAAAATTTTTGGAAAGGCGCGAATCTATACTAAGAATCATTTTAAAAATAGCCAGTTATCCAGTAAATAGAAGTATAGGACGACTGATATTTTTTCTGGAGACTGCATTTAAAGCAAGCGAATCAGGTATTACATTACCATAGGCTCCTAATTCAGGATGGGATCCAATAAAGTTTGAACTTGGGTAATTAAGATTATTTTTATCAAACAAGTTGATTTTTTTTTAATTTTATAGATTCAGTGGGATCAGAACTTAAAAACATTTTTTGAATTTATAGCAGTTGGTACACTCAGAGAGTCTGTAAAGATGTTGCAGTTAGTGTGATTGTTGAGAGTGACTATTTCAAATGTTACGTATAAAGCTTGTGACTCAGCCGTGGAGATTGATACATTTTTATTAAGCTTTGACTTTATTTGTAGGCTCAATTAAGAAGTGTAGCGCAATAAGGTAACATTATACCTGGTTTTACTTTCGCCGAAAAAAGAAAGAATCGAGATACTTAGTGTAGTTAAAATTATTAGTGTGACGATTCAAATCTAAATCTAAGCCAAGTTCAACACTATGTTGGAAAAAAGTGTACAAATCTCATATATGAATGTTAAAACATAATAAAAGTATGAGGCCTACTGTTTAATTTAATGATTTAGATGATTCTTTGGTAGTTTATTTTAAAACATTTAATGATTAAAGATCATATTTGAATTGGATATTGCTAAGAAGTTTTATTGGTTAAAGGATTAGTAAGGGTTGCTGATCAGAGCTATGAAAGGTTTTGTACATATATTAAATCATTGTTTAAGCTTTTAAGTATCTGAAATAAATATTGATAAGATAAGAACAAAAGACAGTCTGTAGTTGAATATAACTTTTAAAATGCAAGCGTTCTTTAAAGATTAAATTACGTGATCAAGAAATTAGATTGAAGTTTTTTTTCGACTCGAATGAACTAAGTCTGATTTATGTAGAATTAGTCTTATCCCTATTGCCCGTAAATGGGTATCTAATATTTTTTAAAAGGTAGGTTCCAAGACCCTTTTTGGCCTATGCAAAATTACAAAATTTTACGTATAAAGTGATATCAGAATTTTCAAAAATACTGGTTTGCTTAGGAAGGTTAGAGAGAATATCACTTACCGCAATTCGTTCTTAAGTCATTGTCAAAAAATGCAGCCCAAAGAGTATTTGATTATGTTAGCCCCATTTTTATATTTTTAAATACTACTAATCATTACGGCAATATCAGATTCACTAAATAGACAATTAAATGGAAAAAGATGATTTCTGGATAAATCATTTCTGATGACGCTGATCAACTTACTTTAGATTTAACGTTTCATATCTTTTGATAAACAGAGTATTTAAAAAAATAATGGATGTCCTTAACGAATCTATTTTTTGTAAAGTAAGGGCAGTACTTAACACATTTATCAAATTTCTTAGACATTCTGCGCCATCTGCTGGATTTTTGGCCATCCTGACGTGTCAGGACGTGTTATCTCGCTGTGGGCCTTGATGGTCTGGTTTGCCTCAAAGGTTAGCTAGCAATATGCATAACTCTTTAATCAGTTCAATACTACCTTTAAATTGGTCCAACAGTAAACGTAAAGACGAATTTTCTTGCAGGTACTTGACTAGGTGAACTAGAAAAGTGCAAGCACAGAGCTCGATTATTGGTAGAGTATGTATGAACCTTGGTTGGAGCCAACTTGGTCTTGGCAAAAAGTAGTCCTACTCTTTAGTCTGACACTGCGGTGTAGAGTGCTGCAGCGTAAGCTCGCTTTGAGACATCTGCAAATCAGGGCAAATATTTCGGGTCTTTCTCTTTTTCTCCATGCCAACGTAGTATGCATATGAGTATGACTTCTTGGAGCTCGTTGCAACGCTGTGCCCAACAATGGTACAGTGGTTCGAGCATCATTGTATCCTTATTCAATTCGTTGAGCCAAAACTCCTGAAAGATTACTTTAGTAGTTATCATTATTGCTGCAAGCTATCTAACAGAATCAAACCAATGTTACTCCCTTTAGAACAACCGGAAAAAGGAGGTGCTCCATCAATATCTGAGGTGCAATAAATAGTTTTAACTCCAGCCCAACATCTTTAAGGGTAATGCCGTTTTACTGAAAAACAACCTCACTTTCCTAACTAAGTGGCCTCTGGGTTTGGTCACTGCCACTCTCCAAGAAGTTGATGGGCTTATGCGAGCAGTTACAACTAAGACAGAAAAAGCTTTATTGTTTTATTGTTTTACTAAAGTAATTTAGTGACTTAACGAGCCCAAACTTGATGAGTGCATACAAACTCGGTAAATTCCTGTTAGTATAGCTGTAGCTAAGCTTGTTTTCATTTTTTTTACTTTAAATTATTATAATTTTATGTGTGTTTTACAAACCCAATTAGAACTAAGCTCTTGCGACCAAATGAAATGTTCAATTAACTCAGTAATCATCTTACTCTTTATTATAATCAAATTTTAGATGATGTAAGTTTACTTGCACATCAATGTAGTCTAGAATTAAATTTTTACCAAAATTAGGCTATTCTATCTCGATTTGCATTACATTTTTTTTTTGACGTCGATGCGTCAAGGTGGGTGAAAATTTTAACGTTAGAATGTATTCAGTTACATGGACTAAGGTGAGTGACTCTTGCTGCAGAGCAAGAGGGTACTTCTCTCATGAGATGTCGGAAGGGGGCCAACACTAACACACGTGTTGAATAAAAGTACCTGGTACTACTATAACGCTCCGTTTTGCTGCACGTACATACGCTCTCATAACCGTGTTAGTATCTTTCCCACTCCTGGTATCTTGGTGGGATGAGAGCTCAAGCTCTCTTTGAGCGCTAATAAAATCACTTCGTAGTTAACGGTGAGCCAGTGCAAGTTTTAATACGACTAGTTCGCTTAAGAGTCAGCCCTCTGCTTAAATTTTGCGTAAGGCCTGATTTTTACGGCTGTGCAATCATCTTATCTCGCCTCATTCGAGTGTGACTGGCCTGCATCCACGCCTTGCATAGTACCTAATAGAAAATTAACAAATAATGTTTTAATTTGCTTATTTTATTAAGATTACTATCTTATCCAATAAATTGAGTTAAATCTCTTGTGTAATAAGGAAATTTTCACACTTTTTTATAGTTAAAGTCTTCTTTATTCTCTTAAGAAGGTATACTGGGCTCGTCCAGTCAGCGAAGCAAAATTATTTAACAAAAACTATGTCATTTTATGTACTTTGTGTCACTAAACACAAATATTTTGCTTAGAAATCACTAAAAAGGTACCACTTGTTTAAAATTCTATTGTTTAAACAAATAGAAGAGGTTTATAATCTTCTTAACAAAAATCATCAAATTTTCTCAAACGAGAAATATCTATATGGAATAGAATAGAAAAATACCTTTCAAATTTCTGGTGTTTCCTTATTTTTCCAAGACTTTTTTAAATGATTGTCGTAACTGACTAGCAAGATGTGCAACTTTTGAAAAAGTTCTTACGTCATCAGCCAAGTCTAATGGACTAATTTTAGAGTAAAAAGCTTATTGCAACTAATTTTTTTGCCAAGGATATGAAAATACTATTTTTTCTTCAAAATATTCGATCAACAAGTGCTTGACACACTTATCATCTTAAGAGCACAATAGAGTTTTATTTATGACTGTAGTAACATCACTTCATTCGAATGCTTTCTCAGAAAAGAAACTTTACTCCAAGCTTTTAAAATAATTTATAACAGACAAGCATAGTTCATTATTTGAAACACCTTTAAGGTCATCATTATTTTCAGGTGTGCAATCAAGTACACTGTTTTCTGAGATGACATCATCTCATGAATTAAAAGATGCAATTTTTGCGTCGGAATTTGTCATTATAACCAAGCATACATCTGTTATGATAGTGGAGATGTTTTGCAATCAATTATTCTGCTTAAGTAAACTTGATGTTCTAACAAAAACATTATCTTTAAGTTTACGCGTAAGGTCATAAAAATGGTGGCTTTTTTCTACGATCCCTAAGCACATTTTTTTTACTACCCCCCTTTTTTTAATTTGATCGCAAATAACGCAGTTCACTTTTGATATTTCCTGAGAAACGAAATAATTGAGAGTATACGGTCTGTGTAAAAAATCATTTGATCTCAAGCGAATGGTTCCTGAATTTTCAACTGCACTACTTTTAAGATCTATACTATCAGTACTATCATTGATCGATTCTGTTTCTCCTGTCTGAGACTTCTTAACGAGCTTTGAAAAATTTACTGTATAGTTTCTGTAGTATGCGCAATGATATGAGAAGCAGTTTGAAAATAATATTATCTTTCAGCAACGTTAAAGACTGATGTATCCATAATAATACTACTAATGATGCAACAGTTAAAAAAAAATCAGAACTAAGTACCGGCTTAAAACTCGGAAAATTATGAAAAATGCTATATTAAATAATGGACAACACATTGTAAAAAATACATCTCTGAGAGAAAAATGACCGCCCAATGAACGTATCTCTTACGTAATGACAGAGTTCCTCGAATGAAAAAAAAAAAATTTTTCAACACACGTAAGCTTTTTTCCACGCAAAACAAATTAAAACACATTGTCAATAAGCCCCAATTAGTATAGTATCCGAACAGTTAATAACTTTACAAGTTAGTAGATTTATGCTATTTGCCAAATATGAATAAAAAATAAATAAAAAAGTTCGCACTGTTGAGATGAAAGAGAATTATCATACAAGGTGTATAATAACAAAGGTCCATATTCTACTTAGTGCGCTAAATAAAAATCTATCATAGGAAAATCACTTACTTTTATCTTCCAAGCACAAAAGACAGTTGTTAACATAATCATTTTAGATTTCTACTAACGTACAGACTTTTTTACGTCCACTGACTCTACTACTAATTTTAAAACAATTTTTTTTGTTGCAAATAATGCAAAGATTGATTTTTGTCTCTCCCCTAGATTTACGGACAAGAGGTAATTCATTTAACTCTATTTTCACATGCAGACTGAACTGACGAATCATTGCTGGCTTCACGGATAGCACAAGTTTGAATAACAATTTTAAACTCGCGTTGCAGGGTCATGTTCAAACAAAGTCCTCGTGCAAAAATTTTGTAAGCAACGGAAAATTTAAACAGCTTCGAAAACCAAAAATTTTTTTTTAACTTCTATTACTTAAGATAATTAATATGTTCTAGTACTTTGAGCATTTTTCACATATCGTATGTATATTAACTATTTTTCTTATTATTTAAACCTTGTTCTACGAAACAAAATTCTTTCGCGAGAAACTTTTTTTTTTTTTTTTAATTATTTTAAACAATAGGTTTTAAGTAAATCATACAACGTTTTATGCTTTGTTAAACAAAAATTTGTGTTTAGTAGCAAAAAGTGTAATGAATTGCATAGTTTTTGCAGGGTTATTTGTAATGCCAACCGATGCAACGCTTGAGAAGGCATCAATACGAACTCAAAAAATTCAATACGGCGTGAAGCCGAAAATGCAATTTGTTTGTAACCGTATAAGACTAATCAAAAGGATTAAATTCAGCCTCAACATGGTAAAATTTTATTGTTAGGGGCTTAGAAAAAGAATAATTTTTTGAAATCTCAAAAATATTGATTATTTTTCAAGGTAATAACGTAGCAAAATAGGTCAAATAAGTGATTTTTTAACTTTTTATAAATTATATCTCCTTATGCATAAGATGTGGAAGCTTTTTTTCTGAATTGTTGTGTTATTGTTTATTCTGTGATGATTAAACGGTAAGCAATTTTTGCAGTGGGATAAGGATTGCTTGTCACTTAGAAGTTTCTGTGTCAGATAATTGCAGCCTTTTTAGCCTCGTAGTTTACTAGATTCTTATGCAGGATTTATGGCTGGAGAAGCTGAAGTGGGATAAGAAGATTGTTGGTGATCTTAAGCCTTGCTGGTTAAGTTTCCGTGAAATGTTATCTTTTTTTTGGTGAGATCAGGATTGCTTGTCACACAGGAGTTTTTGTGTCGGTTGATTAGAGCCCTTACGGCTTTTGCAACGTGTCTAAGAAAGCATAGTGTGCTGCAATATATTGTGTTAAAGATTATGGTCACTCGCTTTTGATTGTGGCAAAGTCTTAAGTTGCTTCTGTCAGGACTCTGTCTCTTCCTTAATTTAAGTGGTGTGATGCTGTTTTTCTAGTCCACTAAGCTAAGTTCGTCGTGCAGCATTTAGAGAGTCAGACCTCAAAAATTGTGTTTTGGTCCTATACTAAAGTAGTCCTTGATTGCTTTAAGGGACAGTCTTCTCGTTCGCTAGGTTCCGTGACGAATAAGGGGAGTGACTACTTTTCCATCAAAAACTTGGTGTCATGTATCGTCGGCTGAAAATTCCGCTGACCTTGATACAAAAGGTGGAACTCCATCTCAGTTGGCTTCTTTGGAACTTGGGTGGCATAATACATCGTGGTTTCGATGTCGTATTTCTTCAACTGAGGATTTTGAATCGATGGACAAGTTGCAAGCTTGCTGCTGCAATGGTTGCGATAAAGGTATCTGTAGAAATAACTGAGTGAGGGGAAAGTGAATTGTTGAAAAAGTTGAGACTGTATTTTAGTTACCTGACTATTCTTTAAGTTGTACCATTGCAGTTTCATTGGCGTTTTGGGGTTGGCGTTCGTGAGCTAAGAAACGATATTTCAAGTACTCTTTGAAAGAGAGCGTTGGCTTGACGGGCAACTCGAGTTGCGATTTTTCGAATGGTTCAGCGAAGTTGTTTTGGTCGTGAAGGAATTTGTATCCAAAAATGTCGTGTCTTGCCATTTGCCTCATGCTTGTTACCATTATCACCATTTCTCAATAAAGATAGATACTTGAGTGTAGGTAAACGTTTTTAGCATGTTCCATTGTATTACGGAAAAAAGCACCCAGTAATTTTACCAGGTTAGGAACTTCTTTTCCGAAAAATGGTTAAACACTGTTTTCTAGTAACCATACATGGTGGTGTTTCTTTCATAAGGAGTTATGTAAAACAATTTTGTTTAGTTGTTAAAGGCTTAGGTAGATCTAGGGTGTACATCTCCGATGCGTAACTTGTACCCGCTATGCCGCTAGACCCGTAGAACAGAAGATGTCACTTTTGTCAGCATTTCGATTGCAGACGATTTGATCTTTTGCTCTAATTGTTACTGATTTTGCAGGCCCATTCTTGAAACAATTTTAAAAAGGTAGAGGAGCTGAGTCTGTGATGGTTTAGGTTGCAATTTTTATCTGTTAGGTATCTAAGGTGGTGCATATTGAGGTTGTGCCTGGTCTTTTAACGCCACCCTTCCTCGCAGCGTTTCATCGAATATTTTTTTAGCAAGTGTGCAGTTTAAAACGGTGTACTTCGATAACGGCACTACTTACAACAGTGTCTAGAAGTAGATGTGCAATTTCATAAAAATTCGGTAAAAATGACGAAGATTGTCTCAGAGTTGTCTGAGCAGGGTGTTAAGTGGGAATTTATTTTCCTGTGAGACTTCAATTTTCGGGGATTGTAGGAGATGGCAGTTAAATGTTTTAAATATTATGGACACCGGGTCATTGGTAAAAGTTTTCTAACTTCTTAAGAAGTGTCGATAGTGACTACGCAGTAGTTAATATGTAAATATAAATTTCTTATTCGTTGAATATTGTGGGTAGCATTAATGGATTTACGCATACCGTTGTGATAATGACATGTAGTTGCTATTGTTGGGAGTTCATTTTTAGGATAATTAACCATGTCATGAACGTGAAAAATAGACCTTTCGAGTCAACTCTTCTTTAATTCTTTGATTACGAAAACTTTCTTGGCATCATGATATTTTCTCGTAGTACATACCCAACTTGTGTGTAGTTAAAATTATTAGATATCTAGTCGTATCCATAACAGTGAAGCTCAAGCCATAAATTTTTACGTTTATATTTTCAACTTAACTTACGCAAAGAAAACGATGGTTTCAAAAGAAACATTCAATAAATTTTCTACATCCCTACTTACGGGATAATACTTGACTATGTGATCATGTAGAATTAGACAATAAAAAGCTTTTCTTTGCGAAAAGTTATCTCATGACTTAAATTCTAAACGCACATTAACTAGTGCGCTTTTCAAAGCTTCATCTTGTTTTTAATAGTCAGTAACGGTGAGTACCATGTTTGTGATAAAATTGTTTTTATTAATGATAAATTTTGCTTCTTTACCATGATAGATATTTGAAAAATTTGTATACATATTGTAGCGTAAAGAAAATTAATCATAATCAATATTGAGACTGAGATTTTCATAGGGATTGTACTAAGAGTTTTAAAATAACTTATTATTACTTATATTAGAATGATCAAAGTGACTAGCATTAGTAGCTTCCTGACCTTTACGATTTGTTTGAGAGCCTAAAATAACAAACTGTGGCTTTTTCAAGTTAATTTAATGTTTTTGCGGTCCCAGCATGTTTCGTAGTTGTTGAAAAAAGAAGATATTTATACAACTTTCGATTGCGAAAACTGATAAAACATGGCTTATTTTTTGCAATGAAATGAAGCAAACAAATATGCAGTCTGTTTGATGTACTTACCTTACACAAGGCATGAGCCATTTTATTTAAGTCAATGTAATTTTAAAGTCTTCTTAAACATCTTTAGCAACTGTTTGTACGACTGCATGTAAGTCATTTTTTGATCTCGCAAAGATATATTCATACTTCGAATTTACTACAACTTTATAATAGTCCTCAGCAAAGCCAAGTATCATGCTTAAAAGTATAAAAACATTTAAATAACCTTTATTGTTTACCAATTTATTTGCTTCTGTAATATCTAGCAATCTTGCGTTTTCTAGCTTTGAGCTTTGACCTGAATATTACGATACCTAACCTTCCGTTAAAGTTTTTACAACATGCATATCCCATGACGGTTTATCGACAAATGATAAGCTTTTCTTTATCACTCGCTAGTAAAGGCTTACGGTTAAGGTTATTACTAAAAAATCTTAGACAAAGATGATCACAGTTATGAGTATAAAATTCTTCGTATCTTCCGTAATTATACTAAATTATACCAACACCTAGGTTTAATATCAAATCTAGCGATGGTTGTAGATCGCCAAAACTATTAAAATATGTTTCGTCATCATGTTGTTTTTTAAATGCAACCAAATGAGGAACAGGTCTTTCTTGATCGTCTAAGTTAACAATAGCTGATTCATTTGAATGTAAACGACCAACTAGCGTATCGTTTCTCATGAGTACTCCTCAAATATATGGTATCTTTAACATATTTGCATATTTTATAATATTTCTAATTGTAAGAGCTTGGTTAGGCAGATTTATTTTAAATTTTTTTTTCAATTGAAACTTCTTATGGCACGTTGTGAATTTTTTCGAGCAACGCAAAATTTCTGAGCCCCCCACCACTCCAGCTACTCTCTCTCACTCACCACGTCCACCTTGCCACCACATGCTATACTAGCAGTACATCCTTACCACTCCAGCCGCTCTTTCTCTCTCTCTGCCTCGTCCCCCTTGCCACCAGAGCAGTGCATATACGCGTAGAGTGGGACGTGGTACGGCCTTCCTCTCTGCCTGGCTCCCCTTGCTACTAAATGCTCGAATTTTTACGTATATATATATATAAATATATATATATATATATATATATATATATATATATATATATATATACATATATATATATATATGTGGCAAAGGGGAAATGTAATATTGAGACGCACAAATAGAGGTATCATTTGTTGTGATTACATTACCTCAAATTCGTACTTTCGTTTTATCTTTATGAAATAAGAGTCTTAAATTGCGAATAAATTACAGTATACTTTAAACATTGATGATACAGATGTGCGCGAACAAGTTTTAAGTCTTTTTATGACAACAAAACCTCATAAAATAAAAAAATTCGTCATATCTCGACGGAGAAGCAAAATAGGCCAAAAAAAACCTATTTTTACGGGTATCCTAAAGGGGAAATAAAAAAATTAAGACGGACAAAATGAGGTGTCATTTGTTTTGATTACATAACCTCAAATTAGTATTTGCGGTCCATCCTTACGAAATCGTAGGTCTATCTTAACTCGTAGCAATAACACATATGATTGCTTCTCATATAATTTTCTGTATAAAATGAGTTCAATATTTGATACTTGAAGTTTCACTTCTATCGTGGGTCACACGACCCATTTTTTTTTTTAAATCTTCTTTCTAGTTTTAAGCATAGACCTCAACCGTCTTCAAGTAATTTCAAAAAGAGGCCTCTACCATGTAAAATATCAGGGCAAAGGTATGGGCGAGAAAAATAAGTCTTTAACAGTTTAATATTATAATTTAACCTTATTATCACTAAATTTTTTTAATTTTTCATTAAAAGTGATAACAATACTACGCTGTAGTGGGGGGCATGTTTCTACATATGCATTGTTTGCCTTCTGAACTAATAATAAGGAAAAGGAGAGGTAGCAGCAGAGCAGCTCACACAGCTAGCAAGGAATGGCAAGGAGCAATCTAGCGATGTTCTATTGGCTCTACTCTACTGCGTGTGTATGACAACGCAACAAAAACATTAAGATGTCAAGGGCAATTTGCCTTAAATAATAAACGGCCTAAGCATGCTGCCCACCAAACTTTACTTACAGCGCGTTTAGTCTTAGAAGGCAGTCTTCCGAAGGCTGTAAGGATTAGATAAGATTTTAAAAGTAATGTTTTAATACGGGTTACGGTGATTGCGAAAAAAAGTGCCTGAACGGGCCTATGCTAGGCTAAAAGGGGTTACATTTTTATGAAAATAGTTATAAAATACTAATGATGTGGACTTAAGGGCATTGACAAGTACTATCTAGTTTTCACTAACGACGTGAGGCGAGCCAACTACCATAGAAGGCCTCTCTTAGTTCTCTGAGAATAAAGCTCTTGACTCCTTAGTAGGCCGCACCAGCTTATTGATAGATCGTCAAAGCTCTACTAATGCCGTTTAGACGAGCGTGACTCTGCATCGACCGTCATCGCCAAGAAATGCTCAGGAAATTCAAACTGTGAGCGCATCTTGGTAATTAGAGTACACTGAAGACGTAAATTTTAACCAGCATCAACCTTCGAACAGGACTCTGAAATAAAGAGAGGAGCAAAGCCAATCCAATAATTACCCGTAGTGAGAGCCACACAATCGTCACCAACGGAACTCATTGGACAGAGAAAGCAAGAAATAAGACAAGCCTTAATCTGCGTAGTCACTATGGGTACCTCTTAAGAAGTGAGAAAACTTTTACCAATGACCCGCTGTCCATGATATTTAAAACATTTAACTGCCATCTTCTACCATCCCCCAAAATTAAAGTCTCACAGGAGAATAAATTCCCACTTAACACCCTGCTCAGACAACTCTGAGACAATCCTCGTCATTTCTACCGAATTTTTATAAAATTGCACATCTACTTCTAGACACCGTTGTGAGTAGTGCCGTTATCAAAGTACACAATTTTAAACTGAACACTTGCTGAAAAAATATTCGATGAAACGCTGCGAGGAAGGGTGGCGTTAAAAGACCGGGCACAACCTCAATATGCACCACCTTAGATACCAAACAGATAAAAATCACAACATAAACCATCACAGACTCAGCTCCTCTACCTTTTTAAAATTGTTTCAAGAATGGGCCTGCAAAATCAGTACCAATTAGAGCAAAAGATCGAATCATCTGCAATCGAAATGCTGACAAAAGCGACATCTTCTGTTCTACAAGTCTAGCGGCATAGCGAGTACAAGTTACGCATCTGAGATATACACCCTAGATTTACCTTAGCCGTAAACAATCAAACAAAATTGTTTTACATAACTCCTCATGAGAGTAACACCACCATGTATGCTTACTAGAAAACAGTGTTTAACCATTTTTCGGAAAAAAAGTTCCTAACCTAGTAAAATTACTGGGTGCTTTTTCCCGTAATTCAATGGAACATGCTAAAGACGTTCACCTACACTCAAGTATCTATCTTCATTTAGAAATGGTGATAAGAGTAACAAGCATGAGGCAAATGGCAAGACACGACATTTTTTAATACAAATTCCTTCACGATGAAAACAACTTTGCTAAACCATTCGAAAAATCGCAACTCGAGTCACCCGTCAAGCCAACGCTCTCTTTCAAAGAGTACTTGAAATATCGTTTCTTAGCTCACGAACGCCAACCCCAAAACGCCAATGAAACTGCAATGGTACAACTTAAAGAATAGTCAGGTAACTAAAATACAGTCTCAACTTTTTCAACAATTCACTTTCCCCTCACTCAGTAATTTCTACAGATACCTTCATCGCAACCATTGCAGCAGCAAGCTTTGCAACTTGTCCATCGATTCAAAATCCTCAGTTGAAGAAATACGACATCGAAACCACGATGTATTATGCCACCCAAGTTCCAAAGAAGCCAACTGAGATGGAGTTCCACCTTTTGTATCAAGGTCAGCGGAATTTTCAGCCGACGATACATGACACCAAGTTTTTGATGGAAAAGTAGTCACTCCCCTTATTCGTCACGGAACCCTGCGAACGAGATGAGTGTCCCTTAAACCAATTAAGGACTACTTTAGTATAAAACCAAAACACAAATTTTGAGGGCTGACTCTCTAAATGCTGCACGACGAATTTAGCTTAGTCGACCAGAAAAACAGCATCACACAACTCAAATCAAAGGAGAGACAGAGTCATGCTGGCAAAAATATCATTAACACAAACCTGCAATTAAATAATAGCAGCTGGCTGTATGTGTGAATACTAACTCTGTTAAGATTTTTTAAGCAATGTACGGATTAGGAAAAATGGAGCCAGAGCTGTGCCGTAAGTAACAGTCAACAGCTGAAGGTTCTAGAAGAACTGCAATAAGTTCAAACGCCGTAGAATGGGTTGCCATTTGTGATCCTTAAGATGCACGAGGATTCAACTTAACATCTTATTAATATCCGTTATAAAGACAAATCGATAAAAGTGCTAACGAGTAATTAAGAAAGAAATATCGACCTGCAATTTTGACCCCGAGTGTAGAAGATCATTAAGATAACAACTATTTGTAAACGTTTGCAAAGCATTAAAAACCGCTTCAATTTTTAGAGTCATGCCATGACAAAAAACAGCATAGTAAGAAAAATAATACAATGAAAGTCCAACTTAAGCTAAAGGCGTCATTATCATGTGACCGAAGTATTTGTATTGACTCATGAGTTTTTGATATGCTGCCTCAAGCTCACTAGACTTAGATCCACGCATTATAGAACGAAGCAAGCATGATAATCAAATCATAAGAATAATGCAACGAATCACCAGAGCGAAAGAACAAACGATCGACAAAACGACCAGAACCATAACAATTGGTAGTCTGAGGAACGTATTTCTTACAGTATTTTTCCTTCAAATAATTACAAGTAAAACTTCACGTCAATACTGCTATGACTTCACAAGAAGCCTCAGCACAAAAAGTCGAACCAACTTCCGAAATCGACATCGTAACCCTACGATGAGGCAGTAATAATTAAGGCTATTCATTTGAACAAAAACGAATGCTCAGCGGAAAGATCTGTGAGTTCTTAAATCCTTCGCGACTCATTTGTGTCATTGTTAATATTTATACTTGCAGTGGCCAACACTTGGCTACATTTAACGTGGCAAAACTGAGATTGAAACCGTCCAAATTTGAGTTTTCTGAAGCAGACGATGATTCTGGTAACACTATCAGAACTTGGTGATCTGCAGTCTTCGATGAAACATTCTCTGACTGAACTAATCTTTGTATGTGTAGCAGAAAGTGGGGACGCTTGCCACAATGACTATAATTCCACCGTGGAGAACAGTCAGCCATGCGGCTTTCCTCTCCTAGGCAATTAAGATATAACTGTTTTGTCTTACAATATTGAAAACGCAATGGCTATGCTGAAGATCGACATTTTTTACACATATACAAACTATAATTATTTTCACAAAATACGCGAAATACATTAAAATTACAATGCCCTACATGAGCAACAATAAATTTGAAACTGCAGTTTTCCAAAAGTATTTGTATTTAACTGATTTGACTGAAGAATTGACAAGACGACCCCTCCTCACGCTCCAGCTGGCCAGCAAAGCAACACTTGAAATCGCATCTAATGATAGGAAGCACCTGTTCAACACGTATTGTAGTAACTTAAATTGAATGACAATACAACTTACTACTTCTCTACAATATTCTTTTTTCTCTACACCAACTATGCTCCGCTACCACTAATGTGGACGTCTTTGCAGATCGAGTATCAGCAATTAAGACAAAAAAAAAAACGTTTGGTTTATTAGAGGTGTTGAGAAATCGGAAGATAAATAATTTACCATTCTAAAGGAATTAAATGGGCGATTTCTGTTTATTAATATTTAAAGCAAAAGAGTTAACATATAAAAAATTTTGGTTACAGTCAGAAAGTGCTTAGTCGCTTGCTCGTGCGAATATGTCTATCAACATACAAAATTCGTTTCTGCCTGTTTGACGGGCTTTTGTTCTATGGAATTGACGTGCTTCTAGTCGATAAAGATTCTAATGAACGGGCTCAAATGATACTTGTAGCTACCGCTTTCGCTAGCCCTGACAAAAACTGCAATGCGTTGGACTGCGAAAAAGTGACAACAAACCACACAGACAACTGCCTGTTGATGCTAAGTCTTTAAGTACGGATGCCTACCTCTCAATACGAGTTCGTTGCCAAAATGCCAACGAGCAGCAGCATCGCCTAGTGCGCCCGATTGCTGCGATTATTTCAAGCAGAAAAAGGAGTAACTGTCTGCTTCTGCACCTGGCCGTGCAATACCCTCTTACTATGCTATTCGACAGAATCTATATATATACATACATACATACATACATATTTATCGTGAGTCACCGAACTCTACAACAGTGCTCTCGACAGTGGCACCCAAAGAAGCGCGAAGTTCAAATTAGCTATATGGAGCAAGACGTGAGAACCCAGATATCACGACAGTATTTCATACACAAAAGATTAATAAATAAACCCTAAGCTATTTAACCCAATTACCCAGTGAGCCTACTGGTCGCTTTGTCATTAAATGAATTTAATAACACAAGCGCCAATCACCACACAACCCGGGGCGCTTACTGGTCGCTTTGTCATTAAATGAATTTAAAAACACAAGCGCCAATCACCACACAACCCGGGGCGCTTACAGGACGCTTTGTCATTAAATCAATTTAATAACACAAGCGCATATCACCACACAACCCGCGGCGCTTACTGGTCGCTTTGTTATTAAATAAATAAATTTAATAACACAATCGCCAATCACCACACAACCCGGGGCGCTTACAGGACGCTTTGTCATTAAATCAATTTAATAACACAAGCGCATATCACCACACAACCCGGGGCGCTTACTGGTCGCTTTGTTATTAAATAAATAAATTTAATAACACAATCGCCAATCACCACACAACCCGGGGCGCTTACAGGACGCTTTGTCATTAAATCAATTTAATAACACAAGCGCATATCACCACACAACCCGGGGCGCTTACTGGTCGCTTTGTTATTAAATAAATAAATTTAATAACACAATCGCCAATCACCACACAACCCGGGGCGCTTACTGGTCGCTTTGTTATCAGAAAAATTAATTTAATAACACAAGCGCCAATCACCACACAACCCGGGGCGCTTACTGGTCGCTTTGTTATTAAATAAATAAATTTAATAACACAATCGCCAATCACCACACAACCCGGGGCGCTTACAGGACGCTTTGTCATTAAATCAATTTAATAACACAAGCGCATATCACCACACAACCCGGGGCGCTTACTGGTCGCTTTGTTATTAAATAAATAAATTTAATAACACAATCGCCAATCACCACACAACCCGGGGCGCTTACTGGTCGCTTTGTTATCAGAAAAATTAATTTAATAACACAAGCGCCAATCACCACACAACCCGGGGCGCTTACTGGTCGCTTTGTCATTAAATGAATTTAATAACACAAGCGCCAATCACCACACAACCCGGGGCGCTTACTGGTCGCTTTGTTATTAAATAAATAAATTTAATAACACAATCGCCAATCACCACACAACCCGGGGCGCTTACAGGACGCTTTGTCATTAAATCAATTTAATAACACAAGCGCATATCACCACACAACCCGGGGCGCTTACTGGTCGCTTTGTTATTAAATAAATAAATTTAATAACACAATCGCCAATCACCACACAACCCGGGGCGCTTACAGAACGCTTTGTTATCAAATAAATTAATTTAATAACACACGCGCAAATCCCTAAACAAGCCGGGGCGATTACTGGTCACTTTGTTAATAAATGAATTTAATAACACAAGCGCCAATCACCACACAACCCGGGGCGCTTACTGGTCGCTTTGTCATTAAATCAATTTAATAACACAAGCGCATATCACCACACAACCCGGGGCGCTTACAGGACGCTTTGTTATCAAATAAATTAATTTAATATTACAAGCGCAAATCACTAAACAAGCCGGGGCGATTACTGGTCGCTTTATTATTGAATAAATAAATTTAATAACAAGAGCGCCAGTCAATGATGCAAGTTCTATTACCATGTAAACATTACTGTTTTCACTGTTATTTATAGCTTTAATAATTACGATAGTGACCAGTCATCACCCTGGCCTGTTTAGGGATTTGCGCTTGTGGTATTAAATTAATTTACTTATTAATAAAGCGACCAGTAAGCGCCCCAGATTGTGTGGTGATTGGTGCTTGTGTTATTAAATTTATTTAATAACAAAGCGACCAGTAAACGCCCCAGGACGTATGGGGATTGGCGTTTGTGTTATTCAATTAATTTATTTATTAATAAGTCAACCAGTAAGCGCCCCGGGTTGTGTGGGAATTGGCGCTTGTGTTATTAAATTTATTTATTTAATAACAAAGCGACCAGTAAGCGCCCCAAATTGTGTGGTGATTCGTGCTTGTGTTATTAAATTTATTTATTTACTAATAAAGCGACCAGTAAGCGCCCCGGGTTGTGTGGTGATATGCGCTTGTGTTATTAAATTGATTTAATAACAAAGCGACCAGTAAACGCCCCAGGACGTATGGGGATTGGCGTTTGTGTTATTAAATTAATTTATTTATTAATAAGTCAACCAGTAAGCGCCCCGGGTTGTGTGGGAATTGGCGCTTGTGTTATTAAATTCATTTAATGACAAAGCGACCAGTAAGCGCCCCGGGTTGTGTGGTGATTGGCGCTTGTGTTATTAAATTCATTTAATGACAAAGCGACCAGTAAGCGCCCCGGGTTGTGTGGTGATTGGCGCTTGTGTTATTAAATTAATTTATTTGATAACAAAGCGACCAGTAAGCGCCCCGGGTTGTGTGGTGATTGGCGATTGTGTTATTAAATTTATTTATTTAATAACAAAGCGACCAGTAAGCGCCCCGGGTTGTGTGGTGATATGCGCTTGTGTTATTAAATTGATTTAATGACAAAGCGTCCTGTAAGCGCCCCGGGTTGTGTGGTGATTGGCGATTGTGTTATTAAATTCATTTAATGACAAAGCGACCAGTAAGCGCCCCGGGTTGTGTGGTGATTGGCGCTTGTGTTATTAAATTCATTTAATGACAAAGTGACCAGTAGGCTCACTGGGTAATTGGGTTAAATAGCTTAGGGTTTATTTATTAATCTTTTGTGTATGAAATACTGTCGTGATATCTGGGTTTTCACGTCTTGCTCCATATAGCTAATTTGAACTTCGCGCTTCTTTGGGTGCCACTGTCGAGAGCACTGCTCTACAAGGCAACATGCACACACACACTTACTCCTCGCAGTATCTAATTACTATAGGAAGGACGCACGAATCACGCTCATTCAAACACACCTTATGAAGATCCTAAGAAGCATTATGAACAGTAGTAAGCATTCAACAGCTTAACAGGTATATAGCTGATTCAACATTCATAAGTTTAAACTTTTTTTGGTGTGAAATGGCTTTGATCTTAATATCCTAATATGGTTGATGTCCAATTATTTCTGTTAAGATTTCACGTCTCAAGGGTGTCCCTGAAGTTAATGACAATTTCATCATTTACATACATATTTACCTATGAGATCTTGATTGAACAAGGAATTTTTTAATGAGTTGAGGCCAATTTAATACGATACAAGTTTTACGATCATCAAGATAAAAAAAGCGTTCTTTAGTGGATAAATTTATTTATTGTCGAGCAAGTTTTTGATTTTTAGAAACCTGGTCAGAAACAATGACATTCACATTTGCCCCTATCTTAAATAAAACCCTTCAAGTTTTAAACATAATATTGTAGCGTTCTTCAGACGATGTGCCATGTTCATTAAAACCATATGACAATAATTTACACCAAGAATTTTTCGTATTTATGCTATACAAACAACATAATAACACGTGATCAGCTAATTTTGATTCTCTTTGATTCGCACCCAAGTTGACAAATCCTTTGATTAAATCTTAAGCTTTTGTACACTCTTTACCTGATTTTACAGACACTTTATCAAATTCCATAGCACACACGCATTTTTCAGAGGTTGATGACGTAAGCATTTGTCCGAACATTTGCAATACTACATTGTGAAATCCCCGTAGAACATCGTATTCAGAAATTCATTATCTTACCCTTGATTCTTTGGCTGACTGCACTTTAAAATCTTGCAACCGACTGTAACATGCTGCTGAATAATAATAAATAATTTTACAAAGGTTGCTTTCTTTTTTATGATACTCTGTTTTATCTCGTTTTAATTGCATTTTAATTAAAGTAGTTGCAGCATTAGGAAGGCCTTTTTCTCTTGAGATGTCCTTAATGGTACAAATTTATGTGTTCAATTATATTTTGGATGAAGTGTTCCTTACATTCAACTTGTTGTTTCAATTTTTTTATTAATCTCTGGTACTTGACTTTATCGTCTTCTAAATCTACAATTCTTTTTCAGAGCATAACAATTATCTGTCGAGCTTTAAATAAAGTAGATTTTAATTTGATCTTAAAAGAAGTTGTATCAGGCACTAAAAAATCTGTCGTTAGAATATAACAAACATTTGAAACATTGCTGATGGAACTTTTATATTTTTAAGTCTCATTTTTTTGACTGTATCTCACGTAACTAAAGTATACTTTAGTACCCTCTGCATCTTCAATATAAAAAAAAAATCTTTTACTGAATAGATACGTTACATCGCTTAGTTTTTCTCTAAAAATCGTTTTGGATCTAAGTACATAATAAAAAAATACTTTACAAAAACTTATGTATACAAAAAAAAGAGCAAAATCCAAATTATAAGTTCGTGATAAAGTACGTGTGAGTAATACTAAACAAGTCCATAAAAAAAATATACCCTTACCTGGTTGACAAAAATTTTTACTGAAATTCGAGTAATACCAACGAAGCCGTTCACTTTCTCAAACTCACTTTGGAGAGTTATCAACAGCAGCCAATCTCTGGTGCATTTAACGTGGAAGAACTGCAGAAACCTAAGTATTCTAGAACTCATCTTGTTAAAAAAGTTCTACGCCAAAGAAAAAATCGAATCTTCCTTAAATGGTTGGTTGTGACAATACCCACAATAGTTAAATTTCAAAAAATAACTTTTAACTAGAAGAAAAACAATGTATAGATGATTCATGGGAGATACATGGAAAAAAAGTACATAAAATCATTTGAGTCGTGAAAAAGTTAATTTATTGAAGAAGTTTTTTATGAAAAGAATACAGTACATAGTTTTTTTTTTTTTTTTTTTTTTTATCATGTCCACAAAAACTATATAACCTATACACTTAAAAATTAAATATGACAACTGTTATAAGTTATAAGAAGCTCTATTTTTTGTATGGGATCTAATGAATTATTTAACGGTACTTCATTATCAACAATATTCTTTGATACTGGATTAGGTAAAATAATTAAAACTCGTCGTTGAGTTCCACAACTGCCTTTACTTCGTATTAAGTGCTTACTTTCTTTAATAAACTAACCATACAGCTGTGGTTTACTATCATTTTAGTAATTTTTTCGCATGGGAAGAATCCTTCAGAAGCAACTTATTTAAAGCTGCCAGATTGGACATCTGTAACAAAAAAACATTTTATTAGTTTTAGTATTTAGAAGAAAAAGAAAAAAATACGTATAAAATATGAGTTTAAAGCTAACAAATTCATTTTTACCTCAAAATTGTGTTCTCCCTTTTTATCAATAAGAGATCTTTAAAATTTCTCGTCCCCACACTTGTTCTCTTAGGAGGTTGTTGTTCGTTGATACCCCTTGCTGCAAATACTAAACGGTCGATGACTTGATGTCACTATCAGACAACTCTGATTAGACTGGCCTACAGTTTGAGGTGTGATTTTTTATATAAGATTTTCAGTATCATATTAGGTAGCTTTTCTACAGTACCCCCCTCCCCCGACTCACTCCTTTCGACAAGTCACTTCTTGCCCGTTGTAGTCACCCTATTTCTTCTCTGCTACATTCTTTATTTGTTTTATCATACTTGCTAGATGATGAGATAATCATGGAGACAACATTGCATTGCTTGTTATCATGAAAACTAAAAATTATTATACTTTGCTCATTGTCTTGCATTTGATTACGTGTACACTTATTTTGCAGTTGCTCTGGATGTTGAGATTCCTTCACTTTTTTGGTAATTTCAACAAGCTAATTTCTCCTTGAAACCTCTCTTTGATACGAGCTGCTTCCTGTCCGTCCTCATCATTATTTTTTCTTGTCTTTTTGTACCACGTTATCTCCCTGTCATAAATTTACTTTATAATGCCTCCACAGTAATGTGTCAGTTATATTAGGAAAAGTGCATCACTTGTCATCACAAAATATGAAAGTTTTTTTTAAATTTTTTTAGTAGAAATCTTGTGCAGACGAGATCTAATATTAATATGCTCTTGATTTATGTTTACGTTTTGATTGCATAAGCAATCAATATAATCATTAAAATTAATGGTGGCTTTACTAACATTGATCTTGACACCCTTTGCTTTTCTTAGCATGTCTTAGTCCTGAACAAAAATGATGTACATTTTACTTCTAAGATTAAAAAATTTTGTAACTATATTACCATTTTATTTGTCCTTCATAAGTCCCACAATTTCCTTTTTTGAAGCAGCATTTTAAACTTACTATCTTCGAGATAGTTGAATGTATTGAATTCCTAAATGTCAGTTTTCATAATTCTATAAATATCATGATCTTGGATTCCATGTATACAACCATCTGTATCAGTATACAACAGTTTGTAATAATTTTTTAGTTTAGAAATTATATAATCATAATAAAAACGGTATATAACCGTTTTAGATCAGTTCAATATAATAAGCCCAATACATACGGGCTTTCTTATCACTACTTCCAATCGTTGTAATTCAATTTCTACAAAATTTTTGTCAAAAATAACACAGCTATAAAAGTTTGTTTTAGCAATATATATGCGATTGCACCGTAACACCTTTTATTTCTATTGTCTTTTCAAAAATAGTGCAATTCAAAAGTTTGACAACCATTTTTGAAACCTAATTTAGCTCCTTTTTTTCTCACTATTCAGGTCTACATACGTCTTGAGCTATTTACTTTGCTGAAACTTTAAGGCCTGATGAATTCTTGTTACTCTCAATTCATGATTTTCAGCTTGCTTGAAAGTTTAATAATAAAGTTCATATCAATGCTTATTGTGTAATGTAGTCATTATTTTTTTTTTTTTCTTGAATCCGGAAATAAAATGTGTTCAAAGCAAAACATTAAGGCTTTATAAGAATCATGGAGTATCTCCGAATATTCTAAATCCACTTCTAAAATATGTCTATTATTTTATTTATTGCTAATTTTAGAAGAATCTTGAAATTGTTTGTTAACATCTTCGACCCACTCGAATCAACTATAAGGAAGTCATTGAGTCATTGCATAACCATATGAATTGCTCACATATAAATGGATTATATATTTTTCAACATCATTTTTCTCTAATCATCCATATGGTGATTATTTGCTTCGGTGTACCTATCTGTTGCAGCACTGACTTATTCCTCCTCTTATGCCTTTTTCAATAAACATAAGCACGTGAATGTCAGAAATGAGTTCTAGTTAAATTATTAGTGTACATATTTAAACTAACTTTGATTTGTTTTAATATAGCATCCCAAGTAAAGTCTGGTGTTGTTAAATAGTGAGCAGCATCTCATTTGTATACCTCTAGACAATCACTTTTAAAGTTTTTAAAAATTTCTTTTATTAGTAGCACATCTGTCTTGAGATATAAATCTAAATGCTATTCAAGATTTGCTATATTCAATATTTTTCATATTATCTTAGCATGTATATAATTCTCAGTACTAATAGGTGCGTCATATTATTTTCTATAAAAATAATTTTCTAATGGAAGCACAGTTTCTTGGAGTTTTTAAAATGATATTACATAATCCTATGCAAACATACCCTTTATTTTTAGCAATTTAATTTAATCTAAAGTGTGCATTCTTTTGAATAAAAGTAGTCCTTAAAATATTATGCTGCTCCAAATAGGATGCCAACTTATCGAGCGATGAAGGTTAAAATTGATAAGAGCTAATAAAACGTCAGTTGATCATTGTTCCCTCAATATATTTTGTCAAAGAAATATATTTTTCTTTTTTTTAAGGTATTACTTGTACATTTCAGAAAAAAATGTAACATGTTTTTGTATAAATAAATGCGCATCATGGTTACTGAGGTTGTGGAATTTTATGGGTATTTTTCGCGAGTCTTGGTATTTGAGATTACATTCATTATGCGCAGGGTCTTAATATCTAAAATTAAAAACAAAATGTATAAATAAGTTTAAGGAGTAAATAATATTCTTTGAAAAAGTCTAATAAAAAAATATTAACTCTCCAATAAATTGGCAGTAATTATATATTTTATCATCATCTTCCATATAATTCTCGCATACACAATATTCATCATGGTTGAAAATATCAAAAGTCTCTTTTTCAGTTAATAATCTTATTGGCACTGAATTATCATACATACCTGACAATCTTATGGCAAGATCTCGCATTTCTTTAACAAAACGGGTACCTGGATTTTCATAGCTTTTTGTTTCTTTTCTATAAAAATCGTATCGTTAAAATGGCACTTTACGTAGTTTCTAACTTTGGATGCTTTGTGGTGTTGTATTGCTTTTTCACTATTGCGTACACTATAATGAGCACTCAAATTCTGCAAATACTAAAAATGGCACTTGATTTTGATTCTTATGATTTTCAAGTTTCAAAGTATTTTTACCATATTTTGACAAGCTAACCTTACATTTACTGACTTAAATTATTAGCTCAAAAGTAGTGCAGGCAACGATTAAAAAAATGTATTTTACGTTTATATTTAGTAAAAGTGCTACTTACAAGCCGAGATAAATCTTCAACTGATATATAACCACAATGGTATTCATCATTGTCCGTACGACTAACCCCGCTCCCTAAGCATTCCTCTGATTCAGCATTTTTTTTATCGTATGCCTCTTCTTTGTATATCTCTTTTATAATCCTATTTTTACTACTCTCATAATTTCAGAATAATCAGAATCATCGTAATCTTCATCAGTAAATTTATTTTGTTTTTTACTTGCTTTTTCCGTACCATCCATTTTTATACACTGATTTTCTATGAGTAAGAAATTTATATGTTAAGCCTTTTTTTAGCTCTCAAACAAAAAGAAGAAGTTTAAAAAAAATTTTTTCTCTTTTCCAAAAAATATACATCAACCAGAATATCAATTTATTTTTTAAACTTTAGAACTAGCTAAGGTTGCACTGGGAATGTTATCCCAGTGAAATTCTAATAATTTTTATACTTTTTATAACTTGAGACTCGATACACATTGTTACTTGCAGAATGTAATGCCAACAAAATAGCTCATTTAAAACATTGGCGATCAAAATTCTGAACATTAACGCAAGCTTTTTTTTTGTAATAGAACTGGATACTTCTTTATAAGAACTACTACTGATAGCCTGATATTTATTTATATTTATTACTAAATTTAAAAAAGAGTGCAGAATCAACCCAGAACCTCGTTCTTGGAATTAATAAATGTTAATAGCAGTGGGTTTCTGAACATAATTTTTAAACCATTCATGCAAATTAGTTGCATAAAAAAAAGTTTGGACCAATTGTTAAATTACTGAGCTCCAGCAGTCTTTATATTATTTTTTACTGAGACGAATTCTTCTGCTCAAACTGTATCACTTTTTTAAGTATGCTGCTGATTTAAAATTTCTAACACTTCTAAAACAGACTATTTTCCCGCAAAGTTTGGAAATTTCACCACATCTAAGTGCTTACTATTCACTATAATGACAGTTCTTATATAAATTTGAAGCGCGCTATTAAGTTCTTTTCATACCACAGCAGCATCATCGTCATTATGGCTTGATGTAGTATAAAAGAGCATGACGTAACTTATGTTAAGGGACTTGAAAAAATGGAATGATTTTGTCAAATGCTCCTAAATAGATATATGATTTATAAAATCTAATGTATAATAAATGAGAGATAATAAATAAAAATTAAAGGACTTTTTTCCCCCTCTTAAGTTTATTCACAACTTTAAAGAATAATTGTCACTGAAACAATTCAGCATAACTCATGTGACTTGCACAAATCATACATTTAAATCAGGCTATGGTGCTGTGAAGAATGGTGCAGCTATAAAAAACAGTATTTAAAAAGAAAATAAGGCTCAACAGACTAGCTATCCTTGATATAAAAATGATTTATAGAAATTTAAAATAAAAGAATAAAAAAATGAAAAATCTCAGCCGCAGAAGCATCAGCTGAACGCAGTGTAAGTTCGGAAGAATTTGTTGAAAGAAACGATTCTTTTAAAATTGAATAACATTGGCGAATACAGTCAACCAATTTTGTTTTCTACTGCATAAAAAAAGTGATATTATTTTATGTTTATCTTTAAAATAATAGCAAAAAATATTTATCACTAATTATTTCTTATCTCCTTCTTCTTAAGCCGCTTTGCTCATCTACTTAAGGTAAGATGCTGATGTCTGAGCAACGCGCCAAAGGTACACTCACGCTAAAAAATATATACAGACGTAGGAAAAAACTTCGAAAATTTAGTCTTTGGACAAGTAGAAACTTTAAACAAGACCATTAGCCTTTGCCATTATAGTTGAGTTAATGCACATTCAAAGAAAATGTAGTGACAGTGTGTAATTTTAGAATAACAAAATAATAAGTATGCGTATGTCAGCTAATATGCTTGAGCAGAGCTTTCGTTGTGAAAAAGTATTTATCACTAGCTTTTTCGTTACTTATAGCAGATGGGGACACTTTTATTTATACTCATACTTCTGCAATTTAGCCACAGTAACTGATCACTTTTATTTATACAGATCATCGACTTAACTCTTAACACTTTATCTATCAAATCTCTCATGACTGAAAGAGAGACTTCTCTCTAAATAGGCAAACGCATGTATAGTATGATTATCTCATATGTGCATTAATAATTAAATATTTTCTTACGTATCAAAACATGTACCTGCCTTTGATTTCAGCATACACATGTTTAAAATAAAATTTTTCGTGAAACTCTTCCTGTCTTATAATTAATATATTGAATATCAGCAAAAGCCCTTTTTTGTAATTTTATAAGCAAGTTTACTATAAATAAGAACTTATCTATTGACTGTACTGCGTTGTCTGTCCAACTAACCGCTGCAAAATCAAAAACTTAAATAATTATTTACTCCAAAACTACCTGTTTTTGGGAGATGTGCCTGTGGTAACTTCTTTTTAGAAGATCATAATCTTCAACATGTATGAATTTCAGCCAATTTCACCGGAAACCAAAAGTCCATTGAGTTGCTGCGGGGTTCTTGATTTATGATGTTGTTATTTAATCGTAAACACATTTTCTTTATAACAATGCAAATCAAAATATAAAATAAACGTAGAAAGGCTGGATACCTTTCCGATTTACTCACTTATTGATAATTATTACAATCAAACGCATATACGAAGAGGGTTCAGGTAATCATAGCAGCACATTGGTAAAAAAATGTGACGAGGGGGAATGTATGGTGGCATTTCAGAAAGCCTCTCCAGTTCAGGTGTTGGAGAAGGGGATACCTTCTGCAATAGTATGCATACAGTAGCATATCAGCTCCTTTTAAGGGGGCTCCTACGACTAATGCTGAGGTCAAAGACAAACAAATAATAAAGTTTTGTTTTTCAATAAAAAAATGTGTCTGAAAATCATTATGATATTTTTAATAACGTATGAAGTGAAAAAAATTATATTTATGTGTGTTGTTTAACTTTGTACGAAAAATTAATTATTGTTTTGACCAGTCTAGTGCATACGAAGTTACAGTGGTACACCACCTGTGTTGATGTAGTATAGCAATGTAATATATAGGTATATGGTACATATATGTCGTGTTTGCATGCCTTTCTGCTATTACTCTACCTTTATAGTGCTTAGTATCTGTGTGTCATTAACATTATTTAATTGATAAACAATGGATTACGGTGCTTCTAATCCACCTAAAAAAAAAGAATACCACGTACATAGAGTCTCAAGAGGATGGAGGAAAGGCAAGTTCATGAAAAAAATTATGTAACAAAATATGAGAAAAAAAAGGCACTTAAGAGGTTATACCAGGTAGTCATTGCAAATATATATTTTCCAGGATTGTTTAAATAGTTTATAAAAATATTTAGAAGCGTTAAAATATACAAAAAGTTTATATTTATTTAATTCCATACTGCTTATTCGACAAAAATAATGCTAGGTACATACAAACTTCAAGCTATACGAATCTCAACTTTTTGAAAACTCGCGCGATTAGGTGAACAAGTACGTCTGCTACCCACGTGACCTCCTGACCTCCCGGACACTATTTATTTATTTCCATCCCAAATATCTCGCTTAAATGGTCCTTTATCCACAATTTTTAATACAGCATATTATAGAGGAAGACTTCATCTACAAAACGGATATATTTAGTCTTCTGGGACATTTAATTTAGGTTTATTATAAACGAAAACAAATTGTTTTTCAAGCTGCCCCATAGGAACACGTGCTAATAGTTACAACTTTGAGCTCGGATTTCTCAAAATTTTGACTCATTCGAAACATAATTTAGACCACCATTAAATTCAGTAGACCTTAATTTACAAGAAATACTATATCTCTGCTTGGGGATTTTTGTGAAGGAGCCCCCTTAAAGACTCTTACCAGGTGGTGGCAATTTGTTGTGATTGGACACATTTTCATTATAAATACTACGGAGAATCAGTTAACGTCATCTCAAAAAAGTTTAGACTTAAAATAACTTAATCCTCTTTTTTAAACATACACTTCAGGGACTGTCACAGTTTTTGTGGAATGATATATATCTGAAAACAATCTAATATTTAATAGATGGCTGGATTTCAGCTATTCCTAGAATTATTGTCACTACACATAAGATCACCAGTTGTTATTAATGATTTATTGTTAATACAAGCAAAACCACGACAATTACTAGTTGTGAATACTTCAAGCCGTGTTTAGGGTACCCACAACTATTACGGCTGCACCCTTTTTTCACAAGCACACGTAATTTTTTGTATTATAGCATTATAATGCAGTTTCTTAACGGTGTAGGTAGGCTGTTATCCCGTCTTAACAACCAAACGAAAGTGGGTCTATTGCCAATTTTCTTAGCCATTTATGTAGTTAGTGAAACATTTTTAGGCTATGCTGGTTATTTTTTTTTTCCATGACTTGCTCAATCAGCAAAATAAAAAGCAAGTTGAGCCTTGAATCATTTGTGCAATTGCAAAATTTCTTTTGTCGTCAATCGACGTCTCTAAAATTCAACAAATTTTAACAATAAATCAGAATTGTGAGTTATAACTTTAAAACAAGACATTCGTGAATAAATTTGAATAATACATCAATAAGTTTATTGACTAAAATAATTATACATTAAATTTAATCACAATCGCAGAAAGAGCAGCAACGCAGTACCAATTCAACTGGATGGGGAGCTGTAGCGTGAGGCTTCTGGCTTACCTCCCCCTCGGGAAAATATGTGTGCACGTGTATGGAAGAGGTTGTGGGTCAGCCGTGCTATTCCACAAGCTTATCCGCATTACCCTCTTTTTCTAATGTCGGATTGTTTCCCTGACTAGCTTTGGGATGGGCCTTTTATATTTAAAAACGTAAAAATTCGTACGGGTTGAAGTTTGTACCTGTTATTATTTGTAATGGAAGAGTATGTAATTAGAAAAATACTGTTCTGATAATATTCGCTCTTTCAGAATTTTTAGAGCATACAGGTGTGGAACACTGTATATTATATTCGGTATAGCAGGAAGGTGATATGCAAACAAGATACATACATAGTCACTGCTATACCAACCGACACATTGCTGTACCTGCCTGCACTCAATTTATAAAAAAAAAATTATTTTTTCGTAAAAATTAAAACCATACAGAAAAAGATAATTTTTTTTATGTTATGTTTCATTGAAAATGGCATAATATATTCAAGACACATGTTTGTTGAAAAACTAAACAAGATTTTTTTTGTATTTGACCTCAGTGGTAGTCGCAGGTTAAGTACTTGTCAAGTGGGAGTTGATTAAAAATATGATTTATGTAACCCTCAATTGTTTTGGTGACTGACAGCATCGCTAGTTAAACATAAGCCAGAGTGAATAATATAATGATAAAATTTCTGTTTGAGTTCAGTTAGTTCCCTTATTAACTAAAAAGGACACTTTTATACTTTGTTTATGATAACTTATTTAATTATATGTTATAAAATATTTTTGCGTAACGTACGAAAGATACATATGTTTTATAAGAAGTGAATAACTTAAATAAGGTAAGCAACATATAATTTTATTGTAAATGTTTGAAACTCGCAATAAACAATTTGAGATTATGTGTCTACAGAAGTTTGATGGAGGATAAGCTATTTTTATTGTTAGGCATTCTAAGCAAAGTCCATGAAGTTAATGTGCAGCCTAATTTGAGTATATAATTGGCTTATGCTAAATCAATTCATATTATACGTACGAAAATTTTTAGCATTGAGGGTATAACCGTGATAATTATTATAAAATGAAAAAAAAATTAGAAAATCTTTTTTCTCTGTATAATTGTCATTTATACGTAATATTATTCGATTTTCCTCTGGAAGAAGTATCCTCTTAACTTCATTCTCTCTTCAATACATATTTAATTATTATTATTATAAAGGAAAATTTAAGGGTTCATCTTTTGTATGCTCAGGTCAATACTAAATGTGCACACTCAATTTTTCCCTTTGAGATACAATAAATTTTATTTGAATTGAACTTTAACCACACAAGAAAAACAATAAATGAATGAGTAATGCCACAGTTGATAGATTAAATAAAACTGTTTGGCTGGTTATACTGATGTCAATTGTATACTACAATACTAGCACGAGAAAAACGCGATTGACGCACGCGTATAAGTCGCATAACAACTAATGCTGCGCGCTCGTGCAAGAGCGGGTGTACGTCAAAGTTATTGCGAAGCTGTAACAGATAGCTCTAAATCGAGTCTTCACGCGTGGCGTGGTGTGTAGAAGGAATATTTTAATGCTTTATGTCATTAGTATTCAATAAATGTTGCAAAAGAAATCTTCCTACAACTACAATGATATAATTATTTTTCAAAAATTTTTACTATTTGCAAATACTTTAATAATTTGTAGATTAAAAGTTATAATTTTATTTGATCGTTTTTTTAAGGTTATATTTCTATAGGCACTTTACCGTGAGGGTTAATTAACGATCTCAGATTGGTAGCCTTGAGAAAAAGTGTAACAAAAGTGAATTTCGCTTGATTCTCCCTCTTTCACCTCGTCCCCCAATAGGTACTTTTGGCCTCCTCCTCTACACTTATTATGCCACAACACTACACCACACACTCTGAATCTTATAAATTTCATTTCTTTTTCTTTCACTTGATTAAAAAAAAATAAAAAGAAAAAACATTTACCAAAGAGACTCGAGCCCCAATCTTGTGCTCACTGGCCCAGGACCCACTTTACTCAGATTGTTCCTAATGTATGAATTTATATTCCTGCATGGTATATCGTGGTTTGTAACTTATTTTAAGTGTAAATTTGTATTTACTGTATATTTGTTTATTCCTTTTGATTATAAGTTAAATCAACAAAAAGAGTATAATAAACTAATATAATATGCATATATATATATATATATATATATATATATATATATATATAATAAAAAACTTTTTTTACTTGAATGTTTTTCTTGCAAAACTTACAAATTATTATATTTTAGCAGTATAGCTTTTCTATGTCTTGATAAAAATTTATTACTGTATAATTAATTTGTTACTTTTAAATTATACGTTTATACAATTTTTTTTGGTTTTCCGAAATTTTCCTTGATTAAAAAAAATTGTTTGTTCTGTACAAATACAATGGCTTATTTTTGTTGGTTTTTACACTTTTACAATTTTTCTATTCGTGATTAGAGTGATTTTTTGACTTTAGGATGTTTATCACATAGTTAGTGGGAGAAAAGTTCAGAGAAATGAGAAGAACGCTAATGTGTGCAGTAAAGCTGGCAGTTGTATTTCTTATGTTAGATGTATTCACGTAGATGCTTATATGCATACTTGCTCCCTTTTTGTAAATTCATTTAAAAACCAACTTATAGGTCTATTTGTAAATTCCTTAGGTTTATCTGAAGGTATTCTATTCTATCCAAAATATTGAGAAATTCTTACCGATCACATAAATGCCATTTAAAGTAATTTTTTGATAAGGTTACATGTAAAATTTTGATTTAAAATATGTAGAATAATGGTACCATCAAACGAGCTACAAACGAGTTGCAAAAAACACTATGTCTGATGATCATCCTTGAGGGACATTTACTGTCATGAAATACCCTATCTAAGGAAGCGATACTACAGGATGGTTTTTTTTAATTTTCTAGATGCAATTATTTTTAAAGTATTAAGTATGTATGAGGAATAAGTGTGGGAGCGTATGTGATACATGTGAGCGTAACGTTACATATGTAATCGGCGTAAGCAGTAGTAAATTGTTTTAAAACCATTAGAGGATTTGATAAAAATGCAGTTTTGTACTGGCCAGCTTATTTTTATTGTATCGTCATGTTATATATTGTTTTTAATTGTTAACTTACTAAATATTACTTAAAAGCATACCTAATTAACGTAGGTATACTAATTCCCACAATAATTGCACCACGTTGATACACAACATTGTTTCATAGAAGTTATTTTTATAATCATATTATTTGCCATATGACTTTAAAAAGTATAACTTAATGCTTGGGTACCCATATATTAACTGAAAACTGGTTTTTTTACAGTTTCTCCTCATGAATTCTGAAATATGAACAATGTCAGAAGACTAGCAGTTCTACGATTTTTCATAATAGTCAACTAAATAAAAAGTTAAATTTATAACCTAATTAACTAAGCAACGAGAGTAATGTTGTTTATTAACATTTAATTTTATTCATTATAGTTGATAATAAACTTAACCATTACGTTAATAAATTATAAAACCTTTTCCGACAAATTTTTTTAAATCATATTTTAGTAAGCTTTTACTTATAAAAGTAATAAACATTTTCAGTACAAAATGTTCATGATAACTCCTTTTTTATATTTTATGAGATGCGGTAATCGATCCAATCCAAAAATAGAAAAAAAACTAGTACTTTTCCAAAGTAGATATGTTTTCAATTAAAAATATTATGTTCTACATGTAGTAATGGCATATGAAACATTTTTTTTTCAATTGATATTACAAGGGGGCTTATACTTAAATAAACAATTTATTCAGGCTGTAGTGTATTATATTTTGCTTGTACACAGTAAAGCAAAGAGCATTGTAGTTTACTTTTACTAGTAATTTTTTTTTTTTTTTTTTTTTTTTTTCTTTTTTTTTTTTTTTTGTTTTAAGGAGCGGGGAGGGGAAAATCTTCATAAGACACCCCAGCTAATCCGGTGATAGTGTCGGATTCACCCGGTGTGCCTACCGACTAAAAACTAACCTCCCCGCATGGGACAGGTCCGTGAGGACCACTCCCCTAGAAGACAAAAAGGCATAAGAGGAGAAAGAAGAAGGGAAATAACGGAGAATTTTGGAGGCCGACTCGCTCTTAAAGAGATGAGAGGAGGAGGCAGTTGCGCATCTGGGTGAAGCTCGAATCTTAGCTTGCGCTGGAATAGAGTTAGAGAAGCTTAAATTTTGTGTTATTGTATGTTTGTGTGTGCAGATGTGTAAGTCCGCTGGGTATTGTGTATTTGGAAGCGTACTTGTGATTAGTGTAAGTGTTGTATAGGGTTGAGGCCGTAGAGGATACGGCGGATAGAATGGTGCTCCTGAAGGGAGCACACGAATTGAGCTCGCGTTCGTTTCGTCGAGATCATGGAGGTGGAGATGATGCATCCAATGGGAGCAGGGGAGATTGAAGACCTAGAGTATATTGAGGGTCCTTGGGGTTCTGTGCTAGTGCGCAGGGACGTCTTATAAGGTCGAAGCGACCGGGTTGGAGGTTCGCGAGTGCGGCGATGGTGGGGTTTGGGTGGTCCGTAATGAAGGCGCGGATTTTAGACGCAAGGACGGGGGCTGCTGGTATTGAAGGGACGATGTTAAACTCTTCGATAATCTGGGTATTCCTGATGTACCACGGAATGCCCAGGACCGACCTCAGAATCTTCACAAAAGGGCCCTGGATGCCCTGTAGTCGGTTTCCCTTTGCAGGGCCCCACGTTGGTATCGCGTAGGTGCTAATACTCTTGATGATGGCGTTGAAAGTTTGCAGCTTGGTCTTCTGGGAGACGGCTTTATTGTTGAAAAAGGGCTTTAGTTGCACGAAGGCTCCATATGCCTTTCCACGGGTGCTGTTGATGTGCTGAACGTACGTGAGTTGACGGTCTAGCGTTACGCCAAAGTACTTGGCGGAGTAGCTCCAGTCGATTTCTACTCCGTTGACCTTTATCTTCTGCAGTTTCTTCCTTGGATATTCCCAGGAGACAAGCATGGCTATAGTCTTCGCCTCGTTTACGACCAGTTTCCAAAGACTATACCAGTTATGGAGAGTGACGATGTGCTCGTTTAGAAAGGTGGTGCACCGAGAGTGTTGTTTTGACGTGCAGCTGACCGCGACGTCGTCTGCATAGACGTACGTGTTGATGTTTTCGTGCTGGGGCAGGTCGTGGCAAAATATGTTGAAAAGGGTGGGTTTAGTACTTAAAAAAAAATATAAGATAATAAAATAGTATTTATGTACATGGGGTTTAAAGACGAGTAAGTTTTACTTGAGTCCTCATATAATTGAAATTTTTATAGTGTCTAATCAGTGAGTTTGTTTCAGCTGCCTTTTTTCACAAGTAAATTTTATGAAAATATGCTGAATGTTTGTATTATTTGTTATTTAGACGAAATTTTTAAACATCTGAATGGTTAGTTGTAACATGTTCAGATTAATTTTAAGTATATGTGCAAAATGTAATTCAAAGCCTTGCAAAGATATACTGGATTGTTAAACGTAACAGGCTCAAAAAATTAGTTTTAGGCAGTCCGAACATAGTGTATAGTCCCAATTCTGACATAAGTGCTCGTAACCGATTAAGAACCACCAGTGCAACCTTTATTTTTTAACTATATGACCATTAAAATATAAAAAGCAATGGTCATTAACTTTAAATGTTTAATTTTCATTAACAAATTTTAATTATATGTTGCAAAAATTGCTGTTGTCCATAGAAAAAAAGTTTAGCTTTTTTGTAGCTTTATTTATTTAGCTAAAATTTTAAAACTTAGAAAAATCCATATTTTTTTACCATTTTAAGGTGGCCTGTGCAATTTTTCTGGGCTTCATGAAAACCTCTTAAATTCTGAAACTATGTAAATCAAGTATGCTTAATTCTTTCGCTGTAAGAAGATTCTAGGGTTAACAACTTAATTCTTTCGCAAATTGCTACTGAAAATTTGTCGATTGAACACCTTCTTTTATAAACAGTGGTCACAAAATGACTATACCTTCGAAAATGTTTTAATAACATTATAAATTAAAAACAATTCTTAGGTTTTTTTTTTTTTTTTTTTTTTTTTTTTTGTACTAAGAAGCTTCTAAAATCTTAAGAAAAATAGGGTCACACACTTATTTTAAAAGAAAATCAGAATAATATTATGAAATGTTAATCTGGCCTGCCATGCAACATCTCCGAATTTTAACAATTTTGATTTCATGGTACTTTTCTGGCAATTTTTTGATCTTGTACCTCGATTTTATCAAAATAACTATATTTATTAAAAAATTTACCGTCGAAAAACGTTCATTTTATGAGGGGGAGGGGGATCTTTATAGCCCCTACTGTAAGTAAAGTACCAACCTACTAAGCCACCTTTACTGTATGTATAATCAAAATTTACGTACATTTCATACAAGGCGCAACGAGTTTTTTTTTCTTTTTTTGAAAAATATGAAAAAAATGTTGCCATAATTTTTTTTTTTTTTTTTTGAGCAAGAAACGCTTTAATTTATTTACTAAAACTCGTTAGTAAAAATTTAGAGGCGACGATTTAAGTGACAATTCCATACACAAACTCAAATTTCTAGATTCAAGTGTCAGTGTGTTACAAAAAAATATTAAATTTGACTCATTTGGCTTCTAAACCTTACACAGCATCTAAATCTCTGATGTTATTTTGTTTGTAACCAAAAAATTTCGTTAACATTAATAACTTAGAGGTTCCATGCTGCTGAAAAAATAAGGAATTTGTTTTTTAAATCATACTAACACAGATAACATTTGGAAAAATTGTGTCTCTGCTTTGGTAACATTCGTTGTGTAGAAACTTTTTTTTTCTTTGAAGTTCTTTTTGAAGTACCAAGTAGAAAATTAAGTAAATCATCCTAATGCATTAGTTTTTTGTAAAATAATCAGCAAAAATTGCTGCCTCACAACGTTGCTACGTCTGTTTTGATGGTTAAAATTTTTTATATGCAATACACTATTAAGAAATACGTTGATAGATATCTTGACTACAAAAATGAGCCCTATTTAAAGTATTCCCAATAATTTAAGCAGTTCTATTTTTTATTAGGTATCATGAGCCTTTTTAAAAAAATAAATAAAACTTCTTTAAAATTAATAAATATTTTTTCAAGAAAAATACTGTTGTTGTTTACAGGTAACAATCTTTACAGCGCATTACAAGTTTTAATTAGCAAATTCGTGCGTCAGAACGGTTTGGATAGGGTAGATACATAATCCACAAAAATTCCAAGTGAAGTATTTTTTTATTTATTATAAAGAATACTTCAAATTTTCAGATCCTTTGACATTTTAGACGGTCACATAAATAAATGATAGATGTTTTTCAATCAATCAAGAATGCCTCTGATTGTACCAGCAAGAAATGTATCTTTCTTTTTATAACAAATAACGCTACAATAAAGTACTGAGCCATCTTTCAAGCGATCTGTGGAGACTTGTGTTAGGCATTTTCATAATGCTGATTAACTTAAACACAATACTGCGAAAATGAAGGGCTTAAGACAGAACAATACTCCTATTTGATGGCAGGCTCATGAAGCAAAAGCTGTGTAAGAAAGTTACACTCGAAAATACACACACATAGCACACACATCAGTGATTTAAAGAGTGACAGACTTTCAAGTGCCTTATACAACTTTTTCGAAGATCAAATCAAAATCCACTTAACTTAAAGCTCAACAGATAATTGTTAGGCTCTGAAGAAGAGTTACATATTTAGAAGATGACAGAGCCAAGTACCAGAGATTAGTAAAAAATTTGAATTAACAAGTTAAACGTAAGGAGCACTTCATCCAAAATATAATTAAAACACAAATTGGTACCATCGACGACATCTTACAAGGAAAAGGCCTTTCTGAAGCTGCAACTACTTCAATTAAAATGCAATTGAAACGAAAAAACAGAATATTATAAAAACAAGCAACCTTTGTAAAATTATTTGTTATTATTCAGCAGTGCGTTACAGTCAGTTGCGAGAATTTTTACTTTTTATTAGAGTCATCACTATAGTCTTTACATTTGACTCTGCAGACTTGGTCGATGGGCAGATTTTTCTTCGTGCCAACATTATTGAGCCTAGTGAGCTTATGGAAATTTGTCACTTGTTTTGAAGAGCCAAGAAAATCTACTGCTGCAACAGAAGGTTATGTATTATTTGTTGTTGTTGTTTTTGTTTCGAAACTTCAATTTGACCTTTTGTTTTGTTCGTATTATTTAGACTGTACATATCATTGTACTATCAAGTGCCTTGATAGTATAAATATAACTTAAATCTGTTATTTTTTAATGATCACTGGAGTTATTAAAAGACAAAAGCAGTTTTTAATGAGACAATGGTAGAAAAAAAAATGATAAAGTAAGTAAAACGCGCAAATTTGATTTCGTTATTTTCTTCAAATACAATTAAAAAGACTGGTGTTGCTAAACAAACGATATAGTTTCTTGAATTTCAAGCTAGGTTGTAAAAATAGTGTAGGTCAATTTTTGTCACGGAGCAGTATGAGATAACCGAATACAAAAAGAAACTTAGCAAGCATGATTATTTTAAACAGGATATGTATTCATTCGTGAAAAATGCCTATATAGATACGCGTGCTGCTATCGACACAAAAATTAAGCAAATTCAGTCGGTTCTACCGGTTCCAATACAAATTCTTTCCCCGAGTGCAAGAAATTTGGTGAGTTTGACACTACCAGTATTGTGGCTTTTCATTTTTTTCTGGTCTTCAAGAAAATTGGAATAGTTTCAAACAGCGTTTTGGCACAGTCAAATCTTTCGGGAGTGGCCAAATTACAGCATTTGCTGAACCTACTGCAAGGGATAACTGCCCGAAGGTTAAAGGGTCTTGCTTTTGTCGAAGCTTATCATAACATCACGTGAAAATAACTGATACGATAGTATGATAAAAGCTGACTTCATTCTTCTACTTACTTAGAAAAACTAATGCAGTAGCTTACGGTTCGCACTTGTAGCGTTCAAAATCTGTTGATGACTGTTGATTGTGCTTAGGAAACGGTGCAAGCTCTTGTTGATTTGGATGAGCCTATTAAACAATGTTATCATTTTGTGGCTTATTACATCGTAAGTAAGCTAAGCGTAGGGACCAAAAATACGTACAACGTGCCCAAAGGAAATAGAAAGGAATTTTTAGGTTATAAAGATTTAATTGCGTTTTTAAAGTAAAGTATTTAATTAATTAACCAGTCTCAATTAAGGTCTGAAACTAAATCGCATATGAGAAATCAGTTAAATACAAACACTTTTGAAAAACTGAAGTCTCGAAATATTGTTTTACATGTAGGGCATAGTAATTCTAATGAATTTTGCCTAATTTGTAAAAATAATCATAGTTTGTATGAGTGTGACAAGTTTCGATCTTTAGCGTTACCGTTGCGCTTTCCGTTTTGTGAAAAGAAACAATTATGGCTTCATTGCCGAGAAGAGAATCACTGTATGGCTGACTGTCCTTTACGGTAGAGTTGTATTCATTACGGCAAGCGTCACCACTCCCTGCTGCACATCTTACAATCAGAGGGTTCAAAGAATGCTTCATCGAAAACTGTAGCTTACCAGGCTCCGGTGGTACCACCGGAATCGTCATCTGTGTTAGATTACTCAAATCCAGATAGTTCGGCTCTTGCTTTTGCCACGTCAAATGGGAGTCAAGTGCTTTTGGCTAGTGCTAGTATAGTTATTCACAATCAGACAAGTGAGTCGCAAATAATTGGAGAACTCATAGATCTGGCTGCTGAGAATTTGTTTTTGTCTGAACGAATAGCCTCATGTTTA